>NW_026606155.1:81502500-84300833 GCF_029834395.1 Sorex fumeus
AACGCAGGTAGAGAGGAAGACACTGAGAGCCAAATCATCCGCCTTGTGATTTTTGCTGGTTTTAGAGACTATTTCCAAACAGTTTAGCATTTCATTTTATATGATGAACATCTGATTATTTTGTAGTTATGGTGAAGATGTTTGGAAATATTTCTAAATCATATGTCTTAAGCTACTTAGCTAAACGGATCTGCTCAAGTGAGTCGGAATAGGGAAAAAAGCATTTTGTAATTTAGCATGTTTTCTTAAGCAAACCTACCAAAAGTAAGAGAGTGGTTGCTGAGAAAACATTGAATTAATTGCTACCATTGTATCTTTCTTTGCAAAGCACACGAATCACTCACTATGCTTCTTTTCTGATTACGAGGTTCTCATTTTTATAAAAATGTATAATGTTAAAATGGTCATTTTTTTCAGTGTCAAGTAGATGCTCATTTATAGCTATCAAAATACTTAAAACAAGGAACAGAAGATTTATTTTGGTTTTTGACAGCTACAGTAAACATTTTTTTATTTGCTCATTAGGAAGGATAAGACATAGAATAAAATCTAATTTATTATTTTATTAGAAGTCGGTATCAGAGTGTGGCAGGACTGTGGATTTAAGAAATCTGTAAATCTCTTTAATAAAGGCCTGGGGAATTATTAGTAGGGACAAATGTAAAATGCCTGACAGTTACATTTCTAAAAGAAAAACAGAATAATCTCATTAAAGAAATTACTGACAGCAGCTCACAAATGTTAATGGTTGAAGTAACAAAAGGACATACAATACCAGAAAGTACATTATCTTTTTTTCCTCTTAGAATTTTGCTATCGATCTAACTTATTGAACATATCAAAATAACAAGTAACAGATTTTACTCAGCTATCCTCTTTTTCAGGCAATTAAGAATAAAATATGTTGTCATACAATATTTTATACAATGTTATACAAAAAAAGTTACAACAATTGTATCTTAAACATAAAGAATTGCTTAGCCCATTTTAAAAAAAAAGCTTTATAAGAAAATGATACTGAATTCTGAAAATTCACACTTGTAAGGAAGGTTTCCCTGAAACTAATCAATGTTCATATTCTGGGAGATTTTATATACACATTTATGTATGATTATAAAATATTTGCATACTGAAGGCTGCATAAGAAATAGATATATGTGGTATGTTCATGCTCAAGGAAAATAATTTTATTTTTTTCCTTTATGTACTCATTTTATTTTATTATCTTTAATAAGGAATGAGTAAATTATTCAATTATTCACTTAGATTAAGGTCATAAACAGTCTACTAAGTAAAGAATTGTTTGAAAGGAAAAAAAGGCAGTTGTCAAATATTTTCTATACAATTTTCCTAATTTTATATAGTGACGTAGTAGGTAACTGGGTTGAGGTTAAGTCTGTTGAGTGCTTTTTTGAGATACTTTGTTCAATATGTCAAATTAAGCAACCTGCAGAATTACATCATACTGAATATGAGTAATTTGTATCAGATTAAGAAAGATGGCTTAAACATTTAATTCTTTAATCTTTCTTCTCAGCCTCTTAAATGTTTCAGTGTTCTGAAAGCTGCAAACCTCTCTGTAGTAAATATTCAATTAGGCCCATTTTGTACTTGAGAAAATGAAGGCACTTGAAGCTACTGATCAGAATAATATTTTCAAATGTGTTCACACAGTGAAGGAATCTTAAATCCTGGACAGAGACTTACTGGGCACAGAGCCCAGCCAAGATCTGAATCTGAATCCCAACACCATGTCTAAATTTAGAAAGGTCACTGATTAATACTCTTATAGTATTTCCTTCTTTCAAAATTCAAGATAAAATGCTTTAAATTTTAAGTGCAACTTCTTTAATGGAGGAAAATATGGGAAACAGAAATTCCTTTCCAGATTTAAGAAGAAACATTTTATACTTTAATATTATGGGAATTTAAGAAGAATATACAGACCAAAAAAGCTATTTCATATAACAACTTGAGAGAGAAGTATTTAATACAGTGGCAAAACCACATAGTTTGATGTGGAATCATGCTTTGTTTGCCAAAGTAAAATTTTATTTAAAAATTGATGCATTTTATACATTAAGATCTTTCATATCCCTTGAAAAAATACCATTTTAATGTTCTGTATCTTTGACTATATTCCTGGAAATCCTGGAAATCTTGAGTCATGTTTCAATTGTGAATTGTTAGTACTGTAAAATAAAGAAGAGTAGGGAGCCAGGGGGTGGCTCAAAGGAGTGTATAGTTTGCATACAGAAAATATGCATTGGAGCACCAGATGGTCCCCCAAGCATTGACCTTTGAGCACACACAGGTGTGACTGAAACACCCCTGCCCCTCAAAAAATAGGATGTAAACTCAAATAAAAGAAAAACTTTTCTAAAGAACCAAGTCAGAAAAATAAAAAAAGAGTAATTCTCATTAAGGAAACACCTGACATAATTAAGGGAGCACAAATACAATGTATTTGTGGGAAAAATTGAAACATTTTATGCATGTAAGGGTCCTCATTTTAAAATACCTTAATATATCTTTAAGCTTTTTTCAAGAAGCCAAGATTAGTTTAGTTGGGCAGTTATTGATGCATTGAATTGGTTTAAGAGTTTGTGAGACTATTATATGGAGATCTAGAGCAGAAGAACCCTGTAGTTTTGAACAAGAATTATTCTACATGCAGTAGAAACTTATAATTGTGGTTAAAATAATCTTGATCTAAGTGGAACCATCTAATTCTTTGGAAGTCTTCAGATCACAATGTGAGATGACACATTTCTCCCATAGTCCTGTTGTAGATAAAGAGGGGGTTACATACAGAAGGGTCTTTCCAGTGTCCAGAAGATGCAACATTTTAGAATACCAGATATAGGCTTTATGATGCTTAATCACTTAATTTACAATGGAATTTTAATATTTAAGAAGTTTTAGAGTCACAAAAAATTAGAAAATAGAAAAGTAAGTTCCTGTAGAGTATAACCTAATTTTCTCATTATTGGCATCTACATTAGTGTGGGGTGTTTGTTAGAATTACTGAACCGATGTTGACACATTGTTATTAACTAAAACCACCCCTGTTTTATTCAGCTCTCCTTTTATCCAGGGTCCGTTTTTCTGTTTCAGGAGCCTATCCAGGACACCACTTCACGTTTACTTGTCATTTTTCCTTAGGCTTCTCTTGCCTGTGACAGTTTCTCAGTTTTTCCTTGTTTTTGATGACCTTGACAATTTTGAGGAATATACAGGTCACTTATTTTCTAGGATGCCCCTCTACTAGAACCTTCCTGACATTTTTCTAATGATTAGGCTGGAGTGCCTCATTGATTTTAATCTCATTCCTATTGGGTTGATATTTTGCAAATGAGGAAAGTGAAGTGAACAGTTTAATTAAACACAGCTCCATGGTAGTAAGAGCTGTGTGATGTCCATGCCTGTTTTTGTTCAATTACAACATATTCTTTCTGTAGCTATTATACTACTTTGCTTAAAGTGTGCCTAAAATTTGTTTATTTCACTTATTTATAAGGTACTTAATATATTTTACCAGGTTAGAGTGGTATAATCCCCCTATTTTGTCGAGGAAAAAATGAACAAACAGGTAAAGAGGAAGGACGTGGGAAGATAAAATCAGTTTGGAGTTTTTAAATAGAGAAAATAGATAGGTTCTTGATTCTTTGCATGTTATAAAAAGATTGTATCCTTAAGTAAAACTCACTCAGTTATAGTTATTTTTAAGAGAAAATTAAAATAGCTAAAAATATTTAACCTCTTACTACATTTTTTCTTTAATTTTCTTAGTCACCTTGATTTATGATACTGTCAACGATAGGATTGTATGCATACAACATTATTATAATACACCCCCACCCCTTGCCACCTGCAGAATTAGAGCAACCATTCTCTCATGATTCTCCCCTCAAACTGACCCCTCACCACCATCTCCCCACCACCATCTCCCTAAGTTCAATTCTTAGACCAGTTCTTTTGTTGCTTTCAACCATTTGTTATTCCCTTATTATGTTTATTTATGTCAGATTTGAGCCAGCGACTGGTGTCAACATCTTATCTCATATATTTATTATGAGCTAATATTAAAAGAAGTGACTAGAACATTTAATACTCATCTATAAATATGTCACATTGTTGATACAGGAGCTTAAATAGTGAAGTCTGTGGATTCTGGAATCCCATGGTCACCTGCTACCTCCTTTTTTGTTTCTCATTTGAACTTCAGCATGGGAAGCCAGAACTAAAGATGTATTCTAAGCATGTATTCTAAGAGAGCCATAGTAGCTATATTACTTTTTTTTTTAAAACCCTCTCTTAGATGTCATTCAACATTATCTTGTCACACTCTTGTTATAAGCTAGTAACTAAATTCTATTAAAAGGAAGAGGACTAGTTTCTAGTATTTCTTTTAATAGAGGAGTAAAAATATTTATAGACAACTGTAATACTAATATGTGGAACTTCCTACATACCATTTAGTTTTGAGCACAGCTTCTTTTGGTCCTTAATTTTTATATAATCAATCTTATATAGCAGATGTAGAAGTCAGTGAATACATATATTAAATTCTGATGAGGAGAATAATAACAGTTTCCCTATGACAATAATTCTTTAAAATATTAATGGCCAGTGAAAAAATAGCTAATAATATTTATGCAGGATATATCTATGTGTATTTTCGTATAACCAAGAATACATTTAATGTACTTTAGCTTATTTAACAAATCTATTGGCATGTACATAATAGAAGTTCAGATAAGAGAAGAAAATTTTCCAAGTCAAAAAGCTAGCAAAGGAAAGACCATAGATTTTGTAATGGTTAATTCTCACTCCCAAGTTTAAGGAATTAATTGTCATATTAATGTAGAAGAATATAAGTTGGCCGAATTATTCTGGGTGATGAAGTTTTTTAAATTATTTATAATACTTCTTTTTTTTAAAGAGCCTGCAATTTGAAATAAGCCTATCCTAATTGTTCTCTATCTAAAATTTGCTTCATATTTAATTGTAATTCAATATTATTCACTTTTAAATTTATGAGCTTGCATAAACTAATAAAAAAATTGGTACTCAATATTAACTTCAAAACCTACAAATCATTAACAAACTACTACTTGAGTTTTTTCTCTAAAGACCCAAACAACCTTGGTGATCAGGTTCCCTGGTTTCCTCAGTGAGATACAAAAGTACCTTGTCTACGATATATTACCCATACTTGTCCTCTGGGTAGGCAATGGGAATATAAAAAGAACACATGAAAATTGATTTGAAATGTGTATGTTTGTCATGAATATATTCTTTTCTCTACTCAGCATGGTGCTTTGTCAACAATGTCTGAGTCATTTTTCATCTAACTTTTTCATATCTACCTTCATCTAATAAATGTGGTAAAAGTAATAAACAGGTGAAGACTTACTGAAAAATGCTTGCTTCTGAACCCCACCCAAAAGCATATTATTTGTCATCTGAATAGCAAAGTGTTTCCCCATTCAGACCTATTGCATTTTCCAGTCAGTAGAGAAAAGGGGATGTTTCCAGAGACTTTTAGTATTTGAGACAGAGGCAGCAGCAATACTGTGTACTCAGATATCTAATTAAGTCATGGGACAGTGTAGTCAAGGAAGAAGAGGTCATGTAATGAGGTACAAGTTTTGGGAGATGGAAAATTGAAGAAAGAAGGACACAATATTGGTAGGTATGAGAAGCATAGTGACAGAAATGAAACCATTTTAATATTCAATATGTAAGAACCTGGGTCTTTATCTTACCACACATGGCTAGATGTCTTGTAATGTGATTAAAAACTTTAATTTATACATGTATGAAGTCCATATATTGTCTTAGATGTCTTATTTACTTACTGTGCTATCCTTGAATCCTAGAATCAAATAATCTATGATTCCTAATGATGAAGATGTTCAATACATTCAGTATGGGGTCTTAACTTTTGCAATATTCTGAAGACATGAAGATGATTATGTTCTTACCATGTGATTAATGCTCTAACAAACACTGCTAGTAGGAGTCAGTGCAGAACATTGGGGATATTGGAGAAGCTCTTTAGAAGTGACCCGAATTGTGAGTTTCTCCTAAAGTATTCTTTAGGAGAAAAGGATTTCACTACAGATGGTTCAATTTATGCATTGAGTGTGGTAAGTTAGGGACAAAACTCGAAGGATATGACATGAGAGAAGGTTTGATAGGACTGTTCAAGCTAAGAGAATTTTGCGTCCTGCACTTTGGAATATTAATCTAGCATCCTATTCACTAGTTCTCATTATTTTCTACCCAGGAAAAAAATCTCTGTAAATCTAAATGTAAATTTCAGTGCCTCAGTTTTCTCATCTTCAAAGTTGGGACAATAATTTTTATTTTCATCCCTACATTTTATTTCATCCCCATATTTTATTCTTATCTCTATAGTTAATTCCTAACACAATAACACAATAATATGTTGTTTCCTATAGATTGCAATAATCATAAGGCATCACTCATTCACTTGAAACTCTTTTAATAAAAGCACATTTTTGTGCCATTACTAGATTAAAAAACAAAGAATAATACAAATAGCATTATCCATCCATCTTCAAAGTTCCCCATTACCTAAAGAACAAAGTCCAAACTTTCAAAAATTCTCTTAAGACATGAGGGTAGAGTCTAAAATTTCTAAAATAGCTCTTAAAACTTTGGGCCAATTAATTTCAGCATGATTTTATTTTATATATCAATATGTTCCATACAACTTATTTATTGAATTATGTAAACTGACACTCTTTGGTTAAGATTCCTCCACATGGGTTATTCTCCTCACTCCCAATATTCCCTTGTTTTATTTTTAAGAACTATCGAAATGCCACTTAAGATATCACAAATATCTCCTGATTCTGATTCATAAAAGAGTCATAGTACAATGAAAAAAAACCTTGGCAAGCATCTTCATTATACTAGTCAAGTTGTGAAATTTCAAGACTTTTAACTTCCCTAAATCCTATTGTTTTCCTCATCAACTGAATGCAGGCAATAATATCTACTTCACATGATAATCACAAGATTTAAATGTGAGAAAACAAACTAAGAAGACCTAAAAAAAAAACTCTGACAGTATGTGATTCTCAAAAGTAGAATGAGAAGTAAAAAAGAAAAAAAAAGGAAGAACAAGTGTAAGCAGGGTTTACGTTTATACAAAACCACCTTCCCAACATGTAATTGTAGACATACATCCAAATCTAACTGAGTGTATCAATGAGGGTTCATGATCAGGGAGTTGTGAAATAGTTCAGTAAGATGATACATAAAAGCATTGAAAGTAATGTGAAAAGTATAATATTCTACGGCTATACAAGTATCTAAACTATTATATAATTTTTTTCTAAAGCCCCATGGTGTACTCTGTCCGATGAGAATTATTTATGTCTTTTCTTTTAATAACCCATACCAAGCTGTAAGAAATTTTTGGATAAGATGAATATTTTATTCACATTTATTGTCCATATAATAAAGAAGAGAAGCTCATAGATAGGTGTATTTCTTATCAAAGGACAATGCTTAACTTTGTGTGCTTGGACCAGGCATTCTCTAATCACAGCAGAATTTCTCTGTCTTGGCACTGTTAACTACATGGCTGTGTGTGTCAAAGACTTTCTTATTTCTTCCATGTCCTTTAGTCTCAAAGATCTGAATCATTAAAGGAAAATTCCTTTGCCTTTACTCATCCTTATCAGTGCAGTTTTTCCTCTGACTTTTATAATCACAATTTCCCACGTTGCTATAGCTGCAGCTCTCATCTTCACGCAATGTTCCTCCTTCAGTATCTAACCCTGCCATGTACCAGCATTTCCTCTTACATTATAACTTACTGGAAAAATTCAATTTTCACATCTGTCTGGTGGATTTTGACTGATACTCTGCTCTTCATATGTTGATATTACTGGAAATTCCATGCATATAAAACGGAGTAGTGTAGAATGAAAACCAAATGTTAAACTTTAGCTCTAACACAAGGGTTTTTTTTTTTTTTTTTTTGCTGTTGCACAATGTGTTTAGAAGCTATTCCTATCACTCACCAGCTTTCATTTCTGTATGGACTACATGAGCAATTATTACTTATAAGAGCATAAATGTATTTGTGGCTCATCCTTGCTTGATTAATGTTTTATATTGGGTGGATAATTGGTTTTAGTTAGTTTTTTTTAATCGAATGTCACCTATTTTTAGCTAAGGCTTATAAATTAATGACAACCATTGAGGTCTAATCTGAACACCCTTTTTTCAATTTGAAAAGAATCCTGGAAGTGACAGGAAAAAGAAGTGGAATGTGATCATTGCACAAAACTGGTATCATTATAACTAATAACCTTGCAAAAGTATGGTGGTGATTTATGTTGTGAAGGCAACAATAAGATATTAGGATCAATAATTTTGTTCCTCATGTTCCATAGCTTAGATGACCTCATTTGAACTCACAAGGTAACTTGGAACAGGGTCTTCCAAGTGGATAAGTTTCTGGCCTATTTTATAAACAAGGAAAATGAAGGGACTTAACAAAATTAATAAAGTGAATGATTGGTATTATTTAGTTACGTATAAAAATATTAAATAATGGCTTCTATATGATGCTATCCAAGTTAAGTATGATGTGCTGAATTTTGAAACTTTTTTAAAAATTTTATTTATTTATATATTTTTTCTTCTTATATTTATTTATTGAATCACTGTGGGAAAAGTTACAAAGCTTTCAGGTTTAAATCTCGGTCATACAATGATCAAACACCTTACCCCTCACCAGTACTTATTCTTCACCACCAAGAACCCCAATATACCTGCCTCCCACCCCTCCCAATGCCTGTGAGGCAGGTGATGTCCACTTAACTCTTCTCTACATTGATTACATTCACTATTTCAAAAAAAGATGCACCATTATAGTTTAGAATTCCCCCCCACCCCCAACAATCAGAATTGCTGAAAAGGCATTGTGAAATACTTTGTTTTCTAAAGCTGGTATGAGAATCATAGAAAATCATACAATGATTTTGGATTTCTGCAAAGAGCCAGATAATTACGAAATTGGTTTCTGTGCGTCTGGTGTTATGGCTGTGCTGGAGAGCCACTCATGGACGGCAACTCGTGACCTCGGTAGGGCGTGAAGGATGAGCTGTTACCACCCCCCTTCCCACGAAACTGAAGTTTCCCTGTCATTGCCGCCTCATACCTGGCTTCCTATAAGCTCTGAGGTGGTGGCCACCTTGCTACTGGGGATGGGGGGGGGGGGTGGAGGCAGAAGGGAGCAACATCCTTTTCCTCCCGGGGAAGCATGGCACCATAGTTTAACACATGGTTCATTCACCTTTCTGCTGCAAGCTGTCGGGCTCTGGACTAAGTCCTTTTGCCTCTGGAGCCATGGCCGTGCCAGAAAGCCGCTCGTGGGGGGCAACTCGTGACCTTGGTAGGGCGTGAAGGATGAGCCGGTACGTCGCCCTTCCCATGAGACTGCAGTTGCTACGTCACTGCCGTCTCATACCTGGCTTTCCTATAAGCTCTGAGGCGGCAGCCACCTTGTATGTAGTCCAGATGCATTTCTGCTAAAAACCGCTGGGTTTCAAGATTTATTTCTGAGTCTCTGGGATCATGGCTGTTAAGCAGCTTGATCAGGACCCAGAGAGACCGTTTGTAGGCGATGACTTGGGGTCTCGTTGGGATGGGAAGGAAAGGGCCGCTTCCACCCCCATTTGGTGAGGCCCCAGGTGTCTTGTCACTGCAGGCCTAAACCTGACTGTCCTGTGGCCTCTGGAGGATGGTGGTCACCGGGCTGCCAGGGGGAACAGGCCAAGGCACGAAACCTATTCCCACCTGAAGTGGCCCAGCACCAGTAACCTACTTCAGGAACAGGACACATTTCTGCCAAAGCCTTTGGGTTCTGAGATTTGTTTCTGAGTCTCTGAGATCATGACCGTTAAGCAGTTTGATGAGGAACCAGAGAGGCCATGCCTCCAATTATATAGCTGAGCCAGAGGTGGTTTGTGGGTGTGTCTCCCACATACCTAACTTTTGACTGTTTACTTTCTTGGTAAACTTTACCCTAAGTTTTAGGGGTCTGGCCAAAGGCACAGCAGCAATTCTGGGGTATCTGAAAGTCTGACGGTGCCACCAGGCTGCTGATATACTTGCCTCACAGGTACAGATTGATCTGCTGGCAGCACCATACCCCCTGAATTCTGAAACTTTGGATTTATCTTTAAATATGGGAAAAATCAGAGCAGAGGAAGTATAATGAAAAATCAACAATGACTGAGCATTTGTGAAGTGCTGAGCATTGTGCTATCATATCCTCTCATTTATTACAATTAAAAAAATTTGGACCACACCCAGCAGAACTCAGTGTTAATGGCTCTCTCTTTGCTCAGAAAAGAACCAGTCAGGGTTACTTGGTGGTACTCAGTGGATCTTAGGCAGTTCTGGAGATGGAATCAGGCTCTGCCACATCCAAGGAAAATGCCTTAACTCATTGTACTATCTCTCAGCTCTTATCTGAACCACTCTGTGAAAAAGTTAAATGCCTTTCCCACTTTATGGAAGCGTACACAGAAACCAGAAATTTAGACTTGCAGACTCCAAATGTCAACACTTTCTATTCCACAAAATGGATGGAGCTCATGTTTCTTTCCCGCACAAATTAGAATCAAAGAAAACTTTTGCTATAAAAGAAGCTTCGTGCGGCTGGAGATATAGTACAGAAGTAAGGGGCTTGTCTTGCATGCTACTGACGCTGGTTCAGTCTTAGGCACCACATGTAACAGTTCCCTCAAGAACTGCTACAAATGATTTCTATGCACCGAACTGGGATAATACTTGAACATAGCCATGTGTGGCTCTCCAAAAAACTTTGTGAAATCTTGACATTACCAGTGTGGACCATACATATCAATAATTGAATTCAACATCTCAATAATTACCATTACAAAAATATATCAGATAAGAAAATTATTCTAGACCCCTGATCTGCTAAAAATCATTATAGGATTAAATATGTCATTATTTGTAAGAAAAAATAATTTCCCTTATCATGAAACGCATGCTAGCAAATGATATTCATAAAGTTAGCATGGAGTAAATGTCTGTAGTAGAGAGGGTGATATTCAGAATAGGATAAAGAGTTGTGACATAATGGGGGTAGAGGATGCAAGGACATACCAGAAAGGAAATAGGAAGGTAGAAGCAGACATTTTCTTTCTTTCTTTCTTTCTTTCTTTCTTTCTTTCTTTCTTTCTTTCTTTCTTCCTTCCTTCCTTCCTTCCTTCCTTCCTTCCTTCCTTCCTTCCTTCCTTCCTTCCTTTTTTCTTCCTTCCTTCCTTCCTTCCTTCCTTCCTTCCTTCCTTCCTTCCTTCCTTTCTCTCTCTCTCTTTCTCTCTCTCTCTCTCTTTCTTTCTTTTAAAACATTGATGCTATGAAGAAGCGTTGGTGGAATAGTGGTGAGCATAGTTGTCTTCCAAAAATTGAGCTTACAATGCTTTACAACACTGTATGTTTTAGGAGTGTAGAGTCACACCTCATTAAACTAATGTTGCTAAACCACATCCACCCACCAACAAAGTACAATCACCTCCAACACAGTACATTCAACTCCCTCCACCCTTTAGCACCTCTCCCATTTAGCTAGTAAACTCAGTTGTTTAGTCAGAATCCAATGTAATGTTTTTTGTTCCTCTGTTCTGTTCTTTTATCTCCTACATATGAGTGAAATCGTCTGTCATTTATCTTACTCCTTCTGGTTTACTTCGCTTAGTACCCTCCCCTCCAAGTCTATGCATATTGTTGCAAATGGTGATATTTCATTTTTTCTTTCTGTTTTCTGTGTGTATGTGTGTGTGCAGAAAACATTTTTTCTTACTGTTAATGGAATATTTCACTTTATTTTTAAATAAAATACCGTAATTCACAGAAACTCTGGCAGAAAGTTGTCCATATTTTCAGTTTTGAGAGGAAGCATAATATAATGATTAGAATAGACTGAAGTGAGCTTGTAGCAGATGGTTTCCAGTTCTGCCAGTTACTGGCTGTGTGGTTTTAAGAAACTTGCTTAACCTCTCTGTGATTTAATTTCCTCATCTTCAAAGCAAAGATCATAGAATTGATACAAGGATTAAATGAGTTAATTTAAAAGTATCAGGTTAGACAGTTCATGTTCCAATACTGTAGGAAACAGAAATTGTAGAAATAATTTTTTTTACCACTCAATAAAATAGTGTTCATAGTTATGACTTTGAGTAATCTAGGAAACTTATAAATGATTCAGAAGTCTATGAGCCAGGTGGATAAGTAAAATATTTTCCTGTATATAGTAGACATCATCTACAAAGTATACTTGTACATGTATCTCATGTAATTATTATAAACCATGTATTTATGCTGTACTCTAATGTAGAGAAAAAAAACTCACAGTCTGAGAAGTTATTTGGCATAAGTCCAATAATTTTGATTTTTAAAATATTGAAACAAGTTCTCACAGCATTTTTCCCCCTTTTGGTGGGGTCTTTAGTGTTTTATTCTTTATTAGAATATTGCACTGTGCATTGGGTAAATCAATTAAGTTTGAGTGAAACAGAAGTGTACTGGTAGTTTCTTTCCACGTTAGTGAGGAATACTCTCATGCAGCCCATTTCTAGAGTGAGAGTTACAATGACTTTTGTGTGAGGCTGCTTTGCTCTTACAGAAGATTCAGAAGATTGGTCCTCAGAGAATCCTTCTCATCATTCAGTAATGATTGATCTTTTAGGAAAATAGTCTTTGACAGGACAATGCCAGACATGATTTTTATTGCCTTATTTTAGCATTCCTAAAATGTGGAATATGAGCTACAGATTCTTAATAATATTCAAATAGTTGTATATTATGTTTATAAATATAATTAGTCATTATAACAGGGGAAATGGAAATTCCCCTTGATAAAAATTTATTCAGTAAACACTTACTTGCTTTAAATAAAACATCATACAAATAAAAATACAGTTGTTATGTGGAGATGGCAAAGTGTCTTGAGAAAGCAATTATACTGAAGTACAGTTATCAAAACATTAGAAAATCTAAATTCCGTTATAGTAATATATGTGCTTAAGACATTAAATAATTATAGAGCCAGATCTAATAGTGATTATAAATTTGAAGTAATTATGAGAATAATGCTGTTTTGAAAGATACACAGCATCATGAGATAAAAAAAATCCAGGTTTTCCTTCATGACAAAATCATAGTATTACTTTAATTCATATAGAAAAAGGGCAGTACATTATGGATAGAAGTTAGTGAAATAAAGATATTATTCTTTCTCTTTTATGTTCTCTGAATTTAGAATCTCTGGTAAGGTGTCCAAATGAAATGGGTCGGACTCACATTGCTAGCCTGCAATACTGTGTTGAATCTACACGATACTTGGATTGCTCCTCTAAAGGAGAATAAAGATAATGGGAATTTGTAGAGTTTATGGGTTTGGAGTTACCCTGATTATACACATAACTATTTGGCACAGTGCTTGGCACAATGTAGTAACTCATTAACTATTATTTTCTTGCTCTTTGTGGCACTGAGGGTGGTGTGTTTATTCAGTAGGGGTTATATTCTAAGTGCAGACCAGTGATAAGCATCTAATCAATTCCTTACTTTCCCTTAGGAGTTCAAAAATATACCTGTTTTTTTTCTGGAAGAAATTCATGATCCCAATAAATAGGTTTCTTCAGGTTTTTTGTGACTAAAAATACCATTGAGGTACGTATGTAGAAGACTAGATGAAAATATTGACATCATATACCACAGAGTTTTTAGAATACATACACCAGGAAAAGATGATAAATGTAGTGAGATTATCAGAAACAGAAGCATTTAAAATGATGCAGTTGAAAGGAGGAACAGAATTTTCCAAGGTACTGTGTGTATAGAGAGGGTATCAGGATTTTTATTTCTAATGTTCTCTTCTGTGCTATTGTATACATTGGATCTACTCTATAAAATAGTTCCCTATTATGAGCTAGAGAGATGCAAACTCCCTTATGATCTGCTCCACTTTAATGCTTTTAAAGTGAGTGAGTTTAATATTAAAAATGAAAAATGTGCAGGCAGATTTTACCTAATGGAAATTTGTCCACTTTGCTCCTTGGTAAAAACCCTGCATCAGGAATGAGATTTGGGAAAAGTTGAGATAAAAGAATTTGAAAATAGTTATTGATGAGATGTAATGCTTACTGTTAAGTGGAAACCATGAAAGATCTTTCCCAGTTCACCTTAAAGGGAAGTTAACAGTGCACATTGCTCTTATAATGGGGCTGATATGCAAGTCTTTGGAGAGGATGATATATGTGAAGAGAAGTCCATGGAGAGGACATTATGATATCAAGACAATGACAAAACAAATTTCAATGCAAATCTGTAGAGACCATATTACAATGTCAAGGCAATGGCAAAATGTAAGCCTAGAGAGACCATTTTACAATGTCAAGATAATGATAAAACAATGTCGCTGAAAGATTATTGAGACCACATTGCCACATTAAATTACAATGTCAAAACATCATTGCAAGTCTTTAGAGATCATGTATCTCTTTTAAGATAAAAGCAAAACAATGGAACCCAGAATAGCAAACAATGAAACAAATGGATTTATATAAGTCCCTGTTACTATCTACCTAAATGGTAATTGTGACCGCAAGTCAAAAGGCTGTTAAAGGAATATAAACAATAACAATCAAGAAGATTGTGTACTGCATCAAGTTAGCTTTCCACTTAATTTTCTCTTGAATAAGAGTAGTGATACATCTCAAGTAGTGATGCTCTAAACTTCCAAAATAAGATGGCAAGAAAGTTTATCCAGAAGCTAAGAAGAAGTTAAAGATGAAAGTGACCAAAGTTATTAGAAGCATATAAGTAGTTGATTAACAATTAGGAGTCTCACTCATCTTCCCTAACGACTTTACTGTTTCAATTTTTGATGGATAGTTTTCATGGCAAGAAGTTCACAATTTCTCAACTTCTGATTCTAGTTCTGCCTATGACCTTTGGATGCAGCGTTCACTACTATTATTTACTCCTGATTATTATGTTATTATTGATGATTATTAGAAGCATTTTGTAGTTATTATTTTATGCCAACCAGTATGCTAGGCACAGTCAGTAAAATTCTTTTCCTCCGACTGGGAGAAGTAGAGAACTACCCATACAGAGGTAGTGTTGACAAGAGAGTGGAAAGAGAACTTTCTAACTGCTTATCTGACCTAATGGACTTGGGTTTACAGTCTGAAAGAGCTATGTTCAACATACCTCATATAAAAACAGAAAAGATACACACATAGTACCATTTGCACACCAGAAACTGGACTGGAAATCCAAGGTTTCGGATCTTGAATATGATGCTTATCTTCTGTAAGGTTTTTACTTTACATAAAAGTGTTGATTGTGATGACACAGACCCTTCTTTAGTTCAAACTTTGGAATTAACTAAAATGTTATGGTATGTACGAACAATTAACTGTCAAAATTATAGAAATAACACATCCTACCACATACCCAAAATAGGTGCCATTCTTATTTATAAAATTTTATAATCTGTTAAGTTTCTAACATAATTTCTCTAAAACTTTTAAGATGAGTAAATATGAATAAAGTATGCATATATCATATGTAGTATGTATTATATCCCGTAGAATACACTTATTTATTTATTGCTTTTTGGGTCACACCCAGCGATGCACAGGGATTACTTCTGGCTACGCACTCAGGAATTACTCATGGTGGTGCTGGGAGACCATATGGGATGCTGGGAATCGAACCCAGGTTGGCCACATTCCAGGCAAAGGCTCTACCTGCTGTGCTATGGCTCCAGCACCAGGAGAATATATTTTAGATTACTTCATGATTGTGATAGTCCTGAGGCCACACATGTAGTTTAATTCAGATTATAAACCCAGTGAGGTAAACCCAAGATTTAGAATTCTCAAAGGAAACTATTTTCTCACCAGAGAAAAGGCTAAGAGACACTAACAAATTTGGTCATTTCCCTGCACTGATTTGTGAGATTGGGTGTTGGTTTTCTTTTTGCAAGATATCCTTTCACTAAGGATGTAAACTGCTAGAGTAATTGTGGCATCACTCTGGAGTCCACCATGGTTACACTTGCTGATGTTCATGATCATGTGGTACCAGGTGAATGTGCTCCTAATCTGGTTACTTTCACCTGACTCCATTTATTTCTTTTCGTAAATACGAAATATGATAAACTTAGAATTTAGAAAGTGAATCTAAGAAAAATTAGTGTAAAGGAATTAGAGTTCATTGCACATAGAAACACGAGTCCCAGTAATATTTTTGGTTGCAATAATGCCAACTCTGGACTTATTATATGCATGATCTTGCCCTTTTATCAAATAATATCTCTTCCTATTTAGATGTTATGTTATTTTGAAGAAAGGTCATGATTGAAGGGATTACATCAGGATTACACTCCTTAATAATCATTGATTTATCAATGCATTCCAGAAAATTCAACGCACCTCTACAGTAAGCAAAGGAGTTTGAAAATGCATTATTTCGAAATACAAAAATTTTTATACTAACCTGTCAACATTCATCTCCCTCAGAGTAATAATGGTATTATTTTGACTTTCCTTAAGGCAGTAAGAACCTTGCCACTAGAGTTTTATTAGTGCTCTTTCTTCCTTTTATTTGTCTTCAAAAATGGGGTTAATTTTTCAAGATGTTTTTGGGGGATTAAATGAGTTAGTATCTAACAGTTATTTAACAATGACCTGTATGGAGTAAAAATCGTAAAAGATGAACTAATTATTGTTTTTTTCCCCATTGTTATTTTCTCATGTAACCCCGTGAGAAATGATACAAATTTCTGGAGAAAGAAAAACAGATTGTAAGCAAGATACTATATACTTTTCTGTTGTGCATACATTTTTTCCTCTTATCAGTCAGCTTTTGTAAATTAATTTTTAAAAATTAAATCACTGTGAGAGACAGTTTCAAAGCTGTTCATACAGTGTTCCATCACCCATCCCTCCAACATTATATGTCTACCACCAATGTCCCCAGTTTCCCTCTGTCTCGCCACTCTCCCGCCACCCCCACCCCACCCTCGCCTCTATGCCAGGCACTTTTTTCTTTCTCTCTCTCCCTTTGAGCATTATAGCTTACAATACAGATACCTCTCATGTTTGTTCCTTTCCCTGATTTCAGCACGTAGTTCTTATCCAGAGTGATCATTTCCAACTATCTTTGTCATAGTGGTTTCTTCTCGGTCCCATCTACCTTCTTACTCAGCAACTGAGGTAAGTTTCCAATATCACAGTCAACCTTTGGAAATAGAACTTACTATTGACAATTTTTAGCTGTTGTGATTAAAGATACTTTTAGCTTATTCTGACTTGATGATAATTGTGAAATTCAAGTTTTGTTCTTTGGTAAAATAATTATCAGTGGTCACATCTGGGAGTTTTTGCAAAGTAGAAGGACTCAGAGAACTCTAGTAAACACTTCACATAAAAAGATATTGTGACTATCACAATGCAATTTATTTCCCACCTATTTTTATTTGCTGGGAAAAATTACTGTCAGCTACTTCCTGTAACTAACTTGCTTTCCTATATTAGTACTAGAACAAAGAAAAGACATGATATGGAATTAAATCCCTGTCGCCCCTTTCACATTTTCTCTATATATCTTACTTTAATGTCCTGGGAGTATACACAATGCTAAGTTTAGAAACAACTTTTATCGTGCAGTTTCCTAGAATGTTTCAGGAACGGTCATTCGATGGTCCATAATTCCACAACAGGATAAATAAAGTTATCCAGTAAATCTAAAATGAATTCAATGAACATTAGTCATTAGACAAATGATGGTTCTTATATGCTGTATGTTTTCTGAAACATAAATAAACAAATGGTCAATAAGGCAAATGTTCTATCATGCTTATTTTTTTCTCAATTATTTGGCTTTCAAGATAAAGCCTCCTTGTTTTCTTTTCACAATAATAACTGCAACATGCAGCCTCAGGGTTTTTCCTTTATAGGAACCCAATATTTGGCTTGAAATAAATTGTTATACTCCCCTGAAGTAGCTTCTTACTTCTTACTTTTCATTTTCATGGGAACCTATAAATGAACAATGGCCAATAGATAAAAGTAAGTAGGGATAGATTTAATTTAGGACATTAAATCCAAGTAAGGATTCAATCAAAAGTACCAACTTATTCTTAAACAACTACAGAGAAAATAAAATTTAAAAAGGGATTTTCTACTGCTTACTTTAACAGTAGTTAAGTGTGTGTGTGTACATACACATATACACACATATATACATATATATACACATATGTACGTATATATTTTTGGTTTATCAACCATATCCAGCTTTTCTCTTAATTTTCTCTGAATATTAAATGTATATAAAAGCTATAATAAGACTACAGTGGGTATCTTTTATTTAACTTTACCTGAATCATAGTTTCCTCTATGTACAAAATCATTGTGTAAGGGTCAGACCCAGGAAGTTTGTATTTCGACAACATTAAGAATCAAACTCAACATTTTTTTCCCTCTCACTAACTGTGCCACTAATGTCCTTTTCCACATCTGGGGTCCAATGCAGAAATCAACATTGTATTTAGTTGTCACATCTCCTTAGTCTCTTGTCTAGTCTGTGACAGTCTCTCAGTCTTGCCTTGTCTTTCATTATCTTGACACTTGAAGAATACTAGACAGTTATTTTGTAAAATGTCTCTCAATTTGGGTTTGTCTGCTGTTGTCTCATAATTAGATGGAGGTTATATATTTTTGGCAAGGATACCAGACACAATGACATAGGGCTCGTATCAATGCCTCATATTAGGATACTTGCTGTGAATATGTCTTATTACTGATAACATAACCTTGATGGCTTGCTGTATTTCTCTACTATAAAGTCACATTTTTTGTGTCATTAACAAGTATCTTAATATAGCTATTTTGAGAATATGTAAATATGCTATTTCTTCTCCAAACTCTACCCAAGTTTAGCATCCAGTAGTAGACCTGATTGGCAAAGGTTATTACTTTGGTGGTTATTTATGGTGATTTTACATTTTCTCCTTTTCATTTTCATGCACTAATAAAGGTGTTTCTTCAGGACAGGGTTATCTCTCATTTATCTATATGTATAATTATTAAGTTATATTTATAATTATTAAGTCCATATTTCTATGGACTCATAGATACTTTATTTTATGATTTATAACCCAATACTACTATTAGAAATTTTTGTGCCCCAATAATTACAGATATGTCCACTGGAAGTTTCTTTTGGTTGGTTTCAATGCTTCTTTGACTTATGTTTATCCACTTTTGAGCACTTCTTTGATTTTTATCACTGAAAGCTATTTTGGGTATTTTTTTCTTTTTAGATAAGAATTACCTGTTTCTGGAAAGTATCATGCTAAGTGAAATGAGTCAGAAAGAGAGGGATAGACATAGAAAGATTGCATTCATCTGGGGGATATAAAGTAACAAAATATGAGATTAATACCCAAGAATAGCTGAGATCAGCACCAGGAGGATTACTCCATAGCTTAGTGGCCAGTCGGGCATTCTAGAGGAAAGGGCAGCTCAGATAGAGAAGGGAACACCAAATAAAGGATGTTTGGAGGATCCTCCCAGGAGGGGAGATGCATGTCGAAAGTAGACTATGGACTGAACATGTTTGCCACTCAATGCCTCTTTTGCAGACCACAACACCCAAAAGGAGAGAGAGAACACAGGGGATTGCCCTGCCACAGAGGCAGGAGGGGATGGGGGGATGGGGGTGGGGGGGATACTATCCATGGTGGTAGAAAATGGGCACTGGTGGAGGGATGGGTATCTGATCATTGTATAATCAAACCCAAGCACAAAAAATTGTAAATCTACAACTGTACCTCATGGTGTTCCACTAATAAAAAAAAATTAAAAAATAAAAAAAAAGAATTACCTGTTTCTCTAAGAAGACTATTTTATTTATGAATAGTACTTAGAAACCAATTATAGGTGTGATGTCAAAGATATACTGGTCCTGAAATCAAAGACATCTGTATTTAGCAGCCAACATGGCTGACCCGAGTTCGATTCCTCCGCCCCTCCCGGAGAGCCTGGCAAGCTACCGAGAGTATTTGATATGCCAGACACAGTAACAACAAAGTCTCCAATGAGATGTTACTGGGCCCGCTTGAGCAAATCGATGATCAACGGGAGGGCCTTTACCTTTATATGTGTACATGAGGTAAAAATAAGAGATAATACATAGCTCTGATTTAAATCTAAAACCACATTCCTATTTTACCCTTTATTTATAACTTTATCCAACTGTGATTGATTATATACAAAATATTTACTTATTTCTCAATTTATTTCTAGTATTCATAAGAAAGCTATGCTCACCACTATACCACCAAGGTGGGCTGGAGCGATAGTACAGTGGTAGGGCATTTGCCTTGCACGCAGCCAACCGGGGCCTCCCTGGGTTTGATTCCTCCACCCCTCTCAGAGAGCCTGGTAAGCTACTGAGAGTATTTTGCAGGCATGGCAAAGCCTGGCAAGCTATTCGATCTGCCAAGCACAGTAACAACAAGTCTCACAATTGAGATGTTACTGGTGCCCGCTCGAGCAAATCGATGAACAACAGGACAGTGCAATACAGTGCAATGCATCAGGTAGTTATAGAATTACTAACCTATAACACTGTTTTACTATTATATATAGATTTTTTTACTAACTATAATATATATTATATATAATAAAATAATAACTATAATACTAACTATGAGCACATGTTTTAATTTCAGCACAGTGTTTGTGTACCATACTTTTGGTATTTAATCCAGCCACAATAAGCTTTCCTCATTTACATATGCTAGGTTTTACTTCACTACCCCTTTAGTATGATTGTTATTCATGTGAAATACAGTTCAATAATTGGAGTGATTGCACAGCGGTAAGGCGTTTGCCTTGCACGCAGCCAACATGACCGACCCAAGTTCGATTCCTCCGCCCCTCTCGGAGAGTCCGGCAAGCTACCGAGAGTATCTCGCCCGCACGGCAGAGCCTGGCAAGCTCCCCGTGACGTATTCGATATGCTAGACACAGTAACAACAAAGTCTCCAATGGAGATGTTACTGGGCCCGCTCGAGCAAATCGATGATCAACGGGAGGGCCTTTACCTTTAATAATATAGTCCAATAACTTATTTGCTGTAGTTTGCATTCCATTTTGGATTCCCTACATTTTGATTAATTTGAAAGATATTTTTGCTATGAAAAATAATCTTTTGGGTCTAAAAGTAAGAGCCTTACAAATCATACAATAAAGCATATGCCACTCCTTCTTCATATCTACTCACTCCCTTTTTTATTCTGCCACCTTTTTCTATCCACCCATTTAGAGATACACTCTCTTCTAGTTCATCCCTTCTACATTCCTGTACTCCAAATAGATTCTTGCAGAGTTTTGCATAGTAGGCTCCTTTTTCCCTTCAGCTAGTTTGATACTTTTAATCTAACTTTGAGAGCTTCATTTTTTAAAAAAAAATGGAAAATTCCCTGAGCATTACACACACACACACACACACACACACACACACACACACACACATAATCCCCATCTATCACCATACAGATCTTTTAGCAAAAAATGCCCCTGTGCCTCTGGGAGAAAATATCTCCTTATTTCAGATGTATTTTTATTGGTTCTCTTTACAAAGCTTTTATTATTATTACTTTTTTTATTTTATGAGGGCTTAGTAGCCATTGTCTGCATTAGATTTCATTTTTCAGAAGTCCTTTATCACTTCCATGTCAGGCCACCAAAATGATTGTTCTCCCTTAAAACAACAAGAAATATCAGGTTTCATCCAGATTCAGGTCACCTCCTTGGAACAGGGATGTGGAGAATATGTATTTTCTGACCCTGACCAGGTCTAAGCTGGTCCCTCACTTCCATGGCAGGCAGTCTCTCCAGCTTCACATGGCGATGGGAACAGATTCTCCACAAAGAAAGCAGCAGGCACACCAACAAATGACATTTCATTCTTTCTTTAATGATCCGTTTCTTTGCTCTTGGAATAAGTCTGTAAAGATTACAAGTGTCTCAGGGGAAAAAAATAAAAGTATAGTAGAGCCAAAACTTGAGCAAGTTCACAAAGAATCATAAGGGGGTGGACGAGGTATTAGAATATAAATAGAAAGTACAGTATTAGCTCCAAACAAATGCTTTCAAAGTCTTTGTGTGCCCTGACAGCTTCAGATATTTGATGTAAATGAATTTTTCTCTAGAAACAATGGAATCTGTAGCTTGTGGTGGCAGTGTTTCTTTTCTAAAACCTTGCTTTTCTTTTCTTTCATTTTTTTTTGTTCCCGAGGTGAAAGCAGAGCTAACTTAGGTATGTATTTGCATCAGAAAGACTCCCAGCAGCATCTATACTAGTCAGTGATCATTTTTTCATTATTCCAGGTACGACTTGTTTGCAATTTTCCTTTTTAAGTCCCCGTCCTCCTTTCCACAAAGCACAAACACAGTCACTGTCACACACAGACATGTAGACATAGTCAAATGATGACGGCGATTGGCATTGCTATTTTCGTCGAATATCAGGTTAAAACCTCTATCTACTCTATGTTTTATGCTTCCTGAAAGCCCACTAACATAACTCTATTCATATCCATTAACGGTATTTCCATTTACCCAGATGCTTATGAGGTCTGTCATTTTTTAAAAAAAATATTTAAAAATTCATTTACTTTTTGGTTTTGGGGCCACACCCAGCTGTGCTCAGGGCTTATCCCTAGCTCTGCACTCAGAGATCACTCCTGATAATGCTCTAGGACTATATATTATACCAGGGATTGAACTCAGGTTGACTACCTGCCAGGCAAGCACCTTACCCACTGTATTATCTTTCTGGCCCCATGATGTTTACTCTGAACATGCCCCCTCTCCCACAGAACACTCACTCCAATCCATTGAAGTGTTTCAGAATATTCTTATAAAATACTACTTGAAGCTCTCTGGCAGTTTTCCACCATTCTAGTTCCATCTCTTTCCCTTGCCCACATATATAACCTGCTCCCTTCCCTCTGCTATTAAATAGAATTAAATAGAAATTTAAATAGGCCATTTTGCTAATCAATTACTCTCTGTGTGCCCCCAAGACCAACTGCTTCCTTCCAGTCTTGGGATAGATTTTCAAATTCTTTACAAGTTGTGACTATTGCTACTTTCCAGGTATACCTAAAAAGTCCTTGGCTCTCTCTCTCTCTTTTCATTCAATTCTTATAAATCTTACAGTCCCTTCCCCAGAGAGGTTCTTTCTGATACCTGTAAAAATCTCATTTCCCCATTATCCTCTCTTACTCTACTATATCTTCTTCTGGGAAAAAATCATAATGTTCTAAATTATTTATTTGGGTGCTTAGATTTGTGTCTTCTTGCCATTGTATATTTCAGAACTGGCCTGGTGCCCAGCATATGGTAAATGCTCAATAAATATTTGTCAAACAAATTAATATTATGGTAATTATATGCACAATCTCAGACCATTAACTGCATTGTTTGGAAAAATCATAAAACCCAGAAAATTATCTATCATTTTTTCTAAAGTGTTTTGCATACCCATTGGTTTTCAGATGAATGACTCCCAGCCTGCCCTTCATTACTCAGCATGAGGCACCTCTCAGTAGAACTGGCCCACCTACTTGCCTCTTTCTGTTTGCCACCCTGTAAACAGGACTATGCAGTATCATATTGACAGGATAATTTGAAGGATATCTGAAAACATGATCAGATTCCATTAGCTAAACTAGCTATACCACAAACATCTCATTATTTGAGACTTATGGTATCAAAACCCACCACAGAAGAATTGTTATTTTGGAGGAATGATGAGAGCCTCTATTAGCTATTATTGTTATATCTCAAGACAATTGTCAGTCAAAGACCAGATGTTCAGGGAAGGCGATATAAATGAATATATTTTGACTGGAAAAAGTCAAGTTTTGTTCTTGAGTAAGAACAAAAATACTAAGCAATGTTAATATATTATCAGAATTTGGGCGTGTTGGGAAAACTGAGAATTCTGGGATGGCATGTGAGGTGCCCGAAAGGAGGATGGATCATTCAACTGGTCCTCAATCAGTGGAAGTGGGCATTTATAAGGGACAAGAATATAGAAGCTGCATTAACAATTTATACTGCTCTTTTTAGGCTATTTTGCTAAAATATTTCATCCTCACCTGGAAGATGATGTATTTTTTTCCCCTCTCTGCTTCAAACCTCTTGACTGAAGCTTGATATTTCTGTGGTGGCCTCTAACCCTGGGTTTCTTTCAGACCTGAGGAGGCATTTATTCACTTGAGCAGATCCTACAGTCTGATACCAGCCTAGATTCCTCACTTTGACTATATTTTTTCACTATGAGCACTTGCTTTTAGCATATTCCTTCCAAACTCTATCTTTAGTTCTCAGAGTCTTCACTCAATAGAGTTCATAAAGTGTTTTAAAGTATCTCCTCCTTTGATGTCCATATAACTCTGGTGAAATAAGAGTCCATTTCATAGTTGAGGAAACTGGGTCCCTTTTCAAAGCAGGATGATTTGAATCTTTTCTCTGACCTTAAATATTAATTTAGTTAATACTAATTTTGATAAAACAAGTCATATTTCCTACAGTCATATGACAATTTTAAATGAATCAAACTGAAAATAAGTAAAATTAAAGATAGATTTAATAGTGTATCATGAATACAGAATGAAGGCTAGTAAATAGCCAATACTTATGTGATCCTGAGCACGTAAATGATCTCTAGACCATGAAAGGTAGTTTGTACTGTTACACTGACAAAGAGAGAAAGGATTCATCATGTAAATCATCACATAAACCTTAAATTAGCTCTTGTTATTTGTTAACTTTAAATACTAAGTCCAGCAAGTGACTTAGGGCCACTTTGGCAAATGCTACAAATTGGTTCTTTTTTTCCCCTATTGGGCTCAGCGCATTACACATTTGTGTTAATGTTTCTCTATCTTCTGGTTTCATCATAAATAAGAAATAGAGTGATGATACAGAAAAATAACCCTTTATTTCAAATAAAAAAATATGGGTAGTTTCTTGGTAATATAATCATATCTATGTCTTCCATATGTAAGTAAAAAGTAAAGTAAAGGCCCTCCCGTTGATCATCGATTTGCTCGAGCGGGCCCAGTAACGTCTCCATTGGAGACTTTGTTGTTACTGTGTTTGGCATATCGAATACGTCACGGGGAATTTGCCAGGCTCTGCCATGCGGGCAAGATACTCTCGGTAGCTTGCCGGGCACTCCGAGAGGGGCGGAGGAATCGAACTCGGGTCGGCCATGTTGGCTGCATGCAAGGCAAACGCCCTACTGCTGTGCTATCGCTCCAGCCCCATATGTCTTCCATATGATTTTAGCTAATTGTAGGACTTTTCTAAAATGCCTTCCCTCAAACTTCTCAAACCAAAATGTGTAAACACACATAGAGCATATATTGACATAAATATACATGTAACTATATTTCTGTGATTTTTTTCAAGTATTCTCATTTGTTTATATGTGCTATCTTTATGTGCGGGGATTTGTTAGTTTTTGGAAAACACATTGATGGGGCTTCACAGTACATATAAATCCATTTTATTCCCAAAGTACTTTCTATTCTTTAAGGTATATATTTATATAATTTTTGGTATTGTCATCAGCTTGCTGGTTAGAGATATAAAAGTCAAATTCTGCCAAGTTCCTTTGCTATAAAACAAGATAACTGAAATTCAGAAAAATCAGCTGCTCTGAAGCATAGTGAGACAGTAGCAAAGAGGACAATGAGTTATTTATTTGGGAATAGACACAAATAAGGACCCCCTTACTCTTTCTTAGTCTGTTTCACAACCCTGAGATATATGTTATTAATCCTGATTAACGAAGAAGGGAACTGAGGCTCAAAAGGATTAAGTGATTTGCCCAGGATCACACAGTTAAATGCAGAGCTGAATTATAACTTAAACCTAACTGACTGAGAACCTATGTCTCTTCAGTTATGTACAAGGTTCCTTATATCTGAAATAAAGTCTCTACCAAGATCAAATATTTTCTTCTCTTTATACTTTGGACTATGAAATTCTTTAAGCAACCCTCGCAAATTATTTTGAATAGAAAACATCCTGTTGTCTGTTCCCTGGTGGCATGTTTTGTCTAAATTTAAATGCCTTTATAAGTGAGTGATAAGCTTCTTGTTTTACTCTAGATTTACTCCAGAAATGTGCAGGCTACCAATAAGGGCTGTGACTTGCTAGCTCAGAAATAACAAATCAGTGGGAAGTCTTTGATTTATAACAGATGTACTCACTGATCTCTTAGAAATGCACAATATTAAGCTCCAAAGTCCATAGTGGTTCCTCTAAAAGAAAAACCATTGTTTTCTGTTTCCTAAACTCTCTTTAAAATTATTTCTGAGGAAGGGAATCTGAAGCTCTGGAACAAGGCAGTATAGGAAGAAGCACAGGCAAAGCAGTGAATCAGAATTTTGCTTTAATCGCTGGGCAGATTTTAAATCTGTCAAAGTTTGTTGTTCTTGCTAAAATATAGCCAAAACAATAATTCCCATCCTGCATGCTGCATGTTTTTTTTAAATCATTGAACCTATGTATTGCTCCCAATGAGAAGTGGCATTTTTCATCACTCTTGAATCACAAGTCACTGTGGCTACGGAAAAAAAGAATGCTCTGCTGTAGGATAACATTGGTTTGTCCTTTCTGCCTTGCCTTGAGCTTAGGTTTATTGGGTTACTCCAATCACAGTGCTCCCATTCCTCTGTGTTTATTTGTAACTTCTTTCTTTGTGCTCTTTTGACTTGTAAATATTGTTTTCCTCTACTCCTTAATCCCTTTGCATAGTTAATTCAGAGCAATGTCTTTTTTGTATGGATATAAGAAAACAGTTAACACTATGCTTTTGTAACTTGGGAGTTAATTGACTCTGAATGATATTTACCTCCTGGACATCTGTTCTCTCTACTTAAGCCTCAGTTGCCCTTACTTCCTAGCACCCCAAAGGCAAGGTCCTGGCTGGGACTAGATGGACCCAGGGCAATCTGTGAGCTATGTGCTACCCTGGCATCAAAGCCTGACCAAAGAGCCATAATACTATAAGTTAAGAGCATGGTCATGATCCAAAAAGTAATAACTAGATTCGGACCCTGCTAGGGTTAGGAAAGATTAATCTGGCCTGAGCACAGTAGTCTGAGTCTGTGGTGAGGTGTTCCCAGGAGAGCCACCCTACAAGCTCAATGTATCTCTTACTGTGTCTATACAAAATAACTAATATTAAGAAGTGGAATTAAGTTGTTAATTAAGTTATTAGACTAAGGGGAAGAAGAACACCCCTAGGTAGTGCTTCTGTCCTTGAGTCTGATGGGCCATCAGGAAATATGTTGATTTTGCTACCGGACAGGGTGCAGAGTATACCCCCCAGTGCTGGAGAGTTGGAGAGGACAACAAGAGAGTTGGAGATGACAGAGGAGCAGAGCAGCAAGATGGAGTGCGAAGAGACTAGCAAGGGGGATAGATAGAGAATGTAGAAGAAGAATACAGGAGCAGGCATGTGGAGAGAGAGAGAGAACCCAGGCTGCAAGATGGAGCGTGGACAGATGAGCGGGAAAGACAGGAGGAGACAGGAATGAGGGGCAGCCTGAGACTAGAATGGGTGGCTCAGGGAGACTGGAACAGGCATATGGAGAATGAAATAAATGGCAACTGACAACCAACCAGCTTGGCTCTTGTTTCCTCCTTTGTCCACCCATGACATGGGCTGCCCCGGCCTGGCCAGCAGCCCGAGACCACTGAACCCGGGTGGTGAAAGGAAGAGCCGCCGGGGCCCTCCCTTAGCCACCAGAGATTGATTATACACTCTGCAAGTTCTGGGCTTAAGTAATGTTTGATTCTCTTAAAGTGCTCATTCTTGGAGACTAGCCTCTGCTTTATGAGGAAGTGAAAGACACTTGTGAGAAGGTTCACATGCAGAGATCCCTGTGGGGAAGAACTAGACCCTTCTTCACCAGTTCTACTTGAGCTACTCCCAACAGACATCCCAACTTAGTAGACAAGAAAGGAGCAATCTTGGAAGCATATCCAAATACAGCCACCTCTGCTCATCAGTGTGGACAAAAACAAGCCTTCCCCATAACACACTGCTCAAATTGTCCTTTTAAGAGTGAAACAAATGATTTTTAAGTCAAGTCATTAGCTTTGGGGGTAGTTTGCAACAAAGAGCTACATAGATATCAAGGATCAAGGAAATTAATTTTTAAAGTATAGCTCTGTAGCACTGTTCTCCTGTTGTTCTTCGATTTCCTTGAGTGGGCACCAGAAATGTCTCAATTGCAAGACGTGTTGTTACTGTTTTTGACTTATCTAATATGCCATGGGGAGCTTGCCAGGCTCTGCTGTGTGGGCGGGATACTCTGGGTAGCTTGCCGGGCTCTCTGAGAGGGATGGAGGAATCAAATCCGGGTCGGCCGTGTGCAAGGCAAATGCCCTACCCACTATGCTGTCACTCCAGCCCTTTTAAATTATGTGTTTTAAAAATTAAAAAAAAAACAGAAGGGCAAAGGTATGCTCAAGCATGAAAAATCCTTATGTTAAACAAAAGGAAACATTTCTGTTAGTTCTCTGCTTTAAAGATGAAATTTATGAAATGTGTCTTTGGTATAAAATGACAAGTAAGCATGTTTAGAGACTTTATTCTTGCTCATTCTTTTGAAAAATGCAAAATTTACTAAACTAGACCATGGGTTCCAGAAAATGAGGGAGTTAATTCAAGACAGAATGTAAGGGAAATGATAATAATACAGCAGAAGATTTGCATTAAATACAACAGAAATGATAATGTTCTTTTTTTGGATTATATAATCTTACCTTAAATAGATTAAAAGAGTACTTAAAAAAAACAGTATAGACTGAGCCAGATAGTAGTCTTACCCTTCTCTCAGCCTCTATTTTTCTCCCACCCATCCCTCACTCCCTCTCACGACAGAAAGATAAACACAGGAACTCTTATGGCTGTTTTAAATTAGAGGAACAGATCAGTTTGTACTTATTTCTATTACAACAAGAGAAGAATGACACTGTCATTTTCTTTTTTAATTAATCCACTAGTACCATGGACTAACTTTCCACAACTAGACAATTGTTTCTCCAAAACAGTGTTCTAATTTCTTTTTCATCATTTTTGTCTTTTGTTAACTTGGTCCTCATACTTCTGTTCCTTCATTTTTAGTTTTCAAGATGCTGGCCAATTTTCAATCTAAAATGTTATAGCTAAAATAACTGCCAAATCATTCCAAAAATGACTATTATATTTTTTGTTTTCTTCTTGTGAGTTATCCCCACCACTTCCACATCTATTTTAGCACCGTCCTCCCGTTGTTCATCGATTTGCTCAAGCGAACACCAGTAATGTCTCCATTGTGTGACTTGTTACTGTTTTTGGCATATCGAATATGCCATGGGAACTTGCTAGGCTCTGCCTTGAGGGCGCAATACTCTCAGTAGCTTGTGTGGCTCTCAGAGAGGGACAGAGAAATCGAACCCAGGCTGTGTTGAAGGCAAATGCCCTACCCACTGTGCTATTGGTCCAATCTATTTTAATAACATTAAATATGTATTGAAATATTACTATGTTTTATGCATCTTTTTCCTCTGCTTCTTGGATTTGTCATGTAGCTTTTCTTGATTTGTAACCTAAATTCTATTCAAGCTTCTCTTCATGTTACACAATGGCTTTCTTTTTACTTTCATCCTCAAGTTTACTAAAAATTCTTTTTTTTTAAAAAAAAAAGATTGAGTCAAACTCTACTAAAGCTCAGAATTCTCCCATGTATGTATCTCAAAGTTTCCATTTCCCTTTCTTCAATCAACTACTCCCATTATTTCTTTGCTTCTTTTCTATATATTCTTGCAATTATGGTTGTCATGCAGTAATTTATCTTGTTTGTCTTATTTCTTCAAGTAAGAACTTAAATTATATATTTCTTTACGGCAGGTACTGTGTCTATGGTTTTAAATTATTCTCATTTGTTCTATAATATGGTCAGTGACAAAAGAAAGTGACAAAAACTTAACAAAATGGAAAAATGTGTCTTCATGATTAATCTATTGCATTTGCAAATGAGTACTACTCTATATAGAGTAAATAGATAATGGATAATAGAAATGAGAATGATGTAAATGTATTCATTTTAATATCTCCTTTTTATTATTAACATATTTAAGTGTAAGATTTGAATTCTTCAATGTTATAGCTATATAAAGAGGCAAGAAAAGAGAGATTTAAGACAATATTTTAAGAGTAGATCAATAGATGATATTGTTCTAAGTTCTTAAATGCATAGATTCTAAATAGTTACCAAACCCTTTAGATTTGTTCATCAATTAGATACTTAGGTTTACATGAATACATTACAGGTTCTGAAAATGAATGATAATCAGAATGCAGGACTATGAGCTCATGGAATTTATAAACTGATTATTTTTCATCACTTATAGATGCAGCTCACATAATTATCTTTCCTCACTTTTCACCTTTATGTATTCTCATATATTAGTGGGCTTCCCAACAATCTTCCTGTTTCTTCTCATTATGTATAGTTGCTTCCCAGTGTTGTTGAAAATGGTGTTGAAAAGAGGACAAGCATTGTCATCTGGTGATGTTAATTGCAGCCCATAGGCTGAGAAATGAGGCAGAGATGGATGCTCAGCATATGCTCAATGCTGTGTCCCTCCCCCTTTATCTAAACAGGTTACAACATTCTTGCTAATGGTCTACACTCGAACTTGGAAAACCATCTTAGTCAAAACACGCCTATTTCTTGTTATCTAGTGAAAAGGGCATTGAGAGCAGAACTAAAAATAAAGTATGTTGACCTACTCGTGTTTTACAATATGTGTGTGTGTGTGTGTGTGTGTGTGTGTGTGTGTGTGTGTGTGTGTAATGGAGAATAAACTGGAATTTTTTGATAAGATGTAAAGTCAAGCCTAAGTTTCATAATGCCTTTTATTATGATGGGCCCTTCTCCTTTGTGGGTAGATGTGGAACTGAGCCTCAGGCCAGAGCTCCTATCCAGTAGCCTTCCATTGTACCTTGAATAGCATTACAGGTAGTACATTTGGAGTAGAGGTCAGAGATTCCAAATTAATGTAATCTGATTTAAACTAGGCAGCGTGATGTTGTTTATCAACCCTATTCAGTGGAAGATTGTATGTAATAAATGACAATCTATCCTTATGTCACCTCAACATTCATGTAGTTAAATTTATTCATATGAGTAGCTAAGCAAAATCATTAGAACTTCATGGTCAAATATAGTAGCTATTAGCAAGATGTGGTTGTTGAGTACTTAAAATATGGTAACTTTAAATGAAACGTGATATTATTGAAGTCTTACAAAGAAAATAATAAGAAAATAATGTGATATATTTTTGTAATATGAATATTGAAATATTTTAAATGTAGGTTTGAATATATCATTAAGAAATCCCCTGTTTCATTTTGGCAATTAAAAAATGTGTGCAACAAGAAAATTTTCTATTACATGTATAACTCACATTTCACCTTGTTTGGGAATTGTTGGTCTTAGATTTCTTGTAAGGCAGACCTGGTTTTGAGTTCAGGTACTGATTCACAGAATCTACTGAATCTGTCTAAGACTCAGATTCTTTCTAGCATAATGAATGTTAACACTATGTTTACTATGATGATTAAAAGGTAAAGGCCCTCCCGTTGATCGTCGATTTGCTCGAGCGGGCCCAGTAACGTCTCCATTGGAGACTTTGTTGTTACTGTGTCTGGCATATTGAATACTCTCGGTAGCTTGCCGGGCTCTCCGAGAGGGGCGGAGGAATCGAACTCAACTGAGATAATATCAAAACAACATATAAGTTTGGATGAAATATTAAAAAATGTTTAAATAAAAGTCTAAGATTAATACTACAGAATATTAATTCTCTTTTCAGCCATATTTGAAGAAGTGACTTTCTCTCTAGTTTTATGTTTACTTGTATATAAAATTATGGGTTTAAATGCAACATTACAAATTAATTAATTCAAAATATTTGCCTACTCTCATCACAAGACCTAAATCCACCATCAGTGAGTTGGTAAGGTGTATATTAGGAGATAGGAGATAGGAATAGGAATACAAGGATGAAGATGATACTGTTTATAAACTCATTATTGTCTGTTCAATCTGCTTTTCTTTTGGAAGACTTTCTTCTCTCCGTTATTATAGTTTCAGAAAAACCATTTATCTAATGTGTCAGTAAACTAGTTACAATCTATTGTAGAGGAAAAGGTACTTGCTCAGACTAGGCAAGAATTTTCTGGGCATTGTATCTGAGACTGGAGCGATAGCACAGCGGTAGGTTGTTTACCTTGTGCAGCCAGCCTGGCTGAGCCGGGTTCGACTTCTCCGCCCTCTTGGACAACCCAGCAAGCTACCGAGAGTATCTTGCCCACACGGCAAAGCCTGGCAAGCTACCTGTGATGTATTCGATATGTCAAACACATATCGAATACGTCACGGGTAACACATATCAAATATCAGATTCTATATGCCAAACACAGTAACAACAAGTCTCACATTGGAGACGTTACTGGGCCCACTCGAGCAAATTGATGAACAAGGAGAGGACACTGTTTGCTTGTTTGTTTGTTTGTTTGTTTGTATCTGAAGCTGGGAGATTCCAAATCTATCTGGTTTAAGTGAAGCTAATGTCAACCTAAGAGTTGTAATGTGCATTTTCCCTGTTTTTAACTGTGAAATAGAGGCGATTGATAGCAATAAAGCAACTGCCAATAAAGCAAAAGCAAAGAATGAAGCAACTGCAGAGACAGAGAAAATAAGGAAAAATAGAGAGGTCCTTCTGGTTTCTTGTAATGCTCTAGGGCTGCTTTTCGAGCAACCTTGAGAATGGACAATTTCCCTGACTTCTACTGTGAGTGATCTCAGATTCTCAAAACAAACCTCTCTCTATCTATTGGTTTAAATGAGTTTATTTTGTTTACAATGTGAAACACTTAAATTAATTTTACAAAATTCTTATATCTAAGCTCATGTTTTAATGAAGGAAATAGGGTCCCAAACCAATCATTTAATGTACTGTGGGATGATATAAGAAAACATGGAAGAGGAGAATGAAGGACTGTCTGATGTAGTCTGAGAAGATCTCATAATAAAAGTAATAATTTAGGAAGTTTATCTGAGAATAAAGTGCTTTTACTCTTAAAGAGGGAATTGTGCCATTTCCATCCAGGTAGACTCAAATAGTAGTACAAAGTGTGAGAGAGTTGCATAGAGAAAATGACAAGTAAATTCATGAATAAAGGAATCTATTGGGATATTTCAATGTCTAAATTTATTTTTATTTCTTATAAATAACGGGATATTCTAAGGAAAAATCCTATATATATTTTTTCCTAGAAAATTAGAGAACCGAATGGTAGGAGGACAATGACCTTGGGATAAGAAGACTTGGCTTTTGTCCCAACCCTGACATGGATAAGCTGTGTCACTTTCGGTAATTTGCATCACTTTTTTGGGAATTGTTTCCTTCATTTGGGAAATGAGGAGGTGGATTACTTTATATCTATGGCCTGTCATTTAAAAATTCCATGATTCTGTAACTTAAATACAAAAACTTTGTCACTGCTGACAAAGCATTTCTACTTGGTTTAACTGTGGCAATGATTTAATTTAGATATGCTTCCTTTTTCCTGTCAAAACAAGGTGATATGATATATACTACATCAAAGGAGTCTTGGCTCAAAGACTTATTTTATAAACTAGAAAATTATGAAAGTGAATTTCAGTAACAGGCATCAGCCTAGAGTCAGACCTAGTTATATTCTTTCAGCACTTCATTTTTTCTACCCATTCAATGGGCTCCAATATATTTGCACTATAGGTGTTGCAAAGTAATGAATGGTTGTACTTATGAAGGAAAAAGCATTCATATTTAAGTATAAAACCACAAAAGATTTCTCATGAGTATATCTTAAAAATATTTTTATAAAAAATGTAACTATGATTAAAAATGTCTTCAAGAGATGATAGATAGAGAACAAGGGTGAGGCACTTGCCTTGCATATGTCAGGTCCCAGTTCTATCATTGCTACTACATATAATCCCGAGGGAATTGTTAGGAGCGATCCATAAACACTAACGAGTATGATCACTCTGGACAAGAACTGATACTGAAAGGTGGTAAAGTGTCTAAAAGTGAGAGAGAGGAAGAGGGAGAGGCGGAGGGAGAGGGAGAGGGAAAGGGAGAGAAAAAAAGCATCTGCCATAGAGACAAGCTTTGTATTGTGGGGCAGAGGGAAACTGAGAACATTGGTGGTGGAAAATATACACTGGTGAAGAGGTGGGTGTTGGAATATTGAACGATAAAACTCAATGTTTGTTTGAGTTTGTAACTGTGTAACTGTGCATATCACAAAGCAACTTTGTAACTGTGCATATCACAAAGATTCATTTAAAAATTTTTGAACTGTCAATGCAGGTAACAAAAAGAGTAGTATATTTTAAAAACAATTATATCCTTCTAAGTAACTGCATATTTTTTCCATCTTTGTACATTCTACTTTTTTTTTCATCTGTCTGACTACCAGAAAAGAGATTTACTGTCATTTTTAACTATATACTTGTGACAATCTTTTGGAAACTTGACTTTTTTTAGGTTTCCAGTTTATACCTGGGAATTTCTAGAGGATGATTACTCTATATTAGGGACACAAAGTCATTTACTAGACACATTTGTTATGCACATTATAGGCATAGTTGCTAAGTAGAATGAAATCCTAGGGAAAGAATGGCAATTGTCAACGTAAGAAAATGCTGATTAAGGAAAATAATGACAATCACAGTGAGTTGAAGGATGAGTAGAAAAGGAAACTACATATTCACTGGGTCTATTAGTATTTAATCTTAGGTTCACTGTGTTTTTATAAAACTGCTTTCAAAATTCATAGGTTCTGAAGTTTGGTTTTGCTATTGATATGTTTTTTCTAAATTATATAGTAAACGGGAAATCTCATAGTAAGATTTTTCTTTAGCAAAATTTCCTGGAATTAGAAGAATTCTCATTCTTCCCAGTAGAATCCCCTTCTAAAATAATCTGTCCACATAAATGATCCTCAGTTAACTGAAATGTTAAGTCCATCAACAATGTCTTATTTCTATCATGATAATTAACTGTAAGTGTAAAACTTTAGTCTACAATACTTTAAAATTGCTAAGTGTATTTATGTTACTACCTATTGTGAATCAATTACAGACTAACTATCATGCAAATCGAGTAACTGCAGTAGAGATAATCTGTGACTAATTGTATAATATTGATAAAAATTAATATAAGGGATTGGGAATATGGTTTGGGGTAGAGCACATACCTGGTTTGATCTCTAAAACTGCATTTAAGCAACAAGAACCCAATTTCTTAAAACTAGAAGAAATGATTTAAATATTTAGGAAATTGATTAAAGTGATTAATTCTAATAAAATGAATATAAGCATGACAAATTGGTAATCCACAGTTTTTATGAATATGGTTTCCAGCAGACATATCAAAATTTAGAAAGGTCAAAAATTTTAAAAGCTTTGATCAACAATTGGTAATATTCACAGAAGAATTGTTAGAAACTAACTATAATATTAATGTTAGATGCTAACATTAGAGATTTTGTTTGATTTTTGTTTTCTTAGAAATGGTTTACTTCTAATGCTATAACTTTAAAAGGTTTCTTGGATCTGTTTTTATAATTTGAAAAGAAGAAAATTATCACATGCTAGTCACTACATGAATTTTACATGCATTTTGTTATACATCTCATCTTTATATACATTCATTAGGCTCAGATAATTAAAGATGAAAAATAAAAAGGAATGAGCTCATAATTTTTATTTTCCCTGAATTTGTACTAAGAAGACAATGAACATTTATGTGCCTCTTCAAAACCAGTATATATATATGTATACATATATCTATATATATTGTTTCTATTAACACATTGTTAACTTCTTAAATGTAATTTAGTTTCGGGATACATAATTTAAAAAAATTTCTATAAATTCTCTTCTCCATCCCTCACATTTCCAAGTCTTCACCAAACACTAGCAAAGTTCTTAAAACATAGGGTAGGAGTCAAATCAATGATCTTTACCCATTTCATGCCAACAACAGGAGTTGGATAAAACAGTGTATAAAACAATAGGACAATCCCTAAACTCAGTGGTAGGAAGAACATCTGAAACAATCCTTAAAATATTCAACAATATGTTGTTGCCCTTTCTGTTGATAGAGAAACTGAGTGATAAATCCTCAGAGAATCAAGAGAAAGGATCACTCCAGATTTGACTTAACGGCATATAGACATTTTCCTATTTAGTAGATTAAGAAAAGAGATGGATAGGTACAAAATAAAAAGAACATAAAATGTTCTAATTCTGAGATTTCTTTTCCATCATCCCTCCCCAACCCCCATCACCCTATTGCCCCCTCAAGGTCCGTAAGTGAGGTAATTACTGAACAGCACTGCAATTAAAACAAGAGCTTTGCAGACCATAGTTCACTGCTGATTCTTTTCTCGTAACACAAACAGTATCTGAGTTCAGCAAAATTTATTCACAGTAATTATAATACCTCAGGTAGTGAGATAAATGCCAGGTGAAATTTAAAGAGATGAGTCTTCCAAACTTCATATTCTATTAAGCAAGACAGACATGAAAAATCTAATAACATAAGACAAGAATAACAGTAGAAAAGAAGAAAATTTTCAGAGGGCTATAATTGCTAAAGCACCAAAATCTTAATATGCATACTGTCCACAAACAGCATAATCCCAGGTATGTCAGTCTTATTAGGCCTCAGATTTTTCTTCATGGAATGGTTATGAGGATGACTTCCTCTGCAAAATTAATGTTTTTATAATAACACCATATTATTCATCATAATAATTCCTGTAGTATTTATCAAGAGCAAAAGATTGGTTTAGGGTGATAATACTAAAGAAAAATATTGCATATAATTTTGTAAAATATTAAAATATTTCCTCAATAATCTTGTAGCATTCAATTTAAAAACTTAAAATCCTTATTTTGAATTGTTGGCATTTCATCACCTGTACCTTTTGAAAACATAAATAAACTAAAAAACAACAACTCACAAGAGCTGCTAAAGACCACTCAGTTAAGAAGTGGTCAAGCCAAGGTTGGTTCAACTTTGACTTTCTCATCCAGTATTCAGATATAATTTCCTGTCTCAAGGGATTGAGGTTGGCTTGCTTTGCCAAATTCTAAATGGAAGAATCAATTTAGTGTCAAGTGTTTACATTTGGTATTTTGTATCATTTCAGCTTCTTTTATAATTCATATTTTGTTCATATAACATTGACAGCTGAGTGAAGCGTGATGCATTGAGAAAATAGTCATTAACTACTTTTGTATTTAAGCACATCTATATAGAAATTTGTTAGTGAAGGTGTAATCATCTTTCTCCTAAAAGTTATTATCAAGAAAAAGGATTAATTTTACCATACATTATATATACACTCCTTTTGAGATTACACAGATTTGTTACTATCAACTTAAATATATATTTATATAGATTACTATGTATTCAAAAATTGGAATTTTTAGGGACCTGTGAACTTAGAAGGAAAATTTTCTGGACATGCCAAAAGAAAAATTTCTTAGTCTTTATAAGTTGAATGAGCAATTTAAATTATTATATCGGTCACGGTCCTCCCGTTGTTCATCAATTTGCTCGAGCAGGCCCAGTAATGTCTCCATCATGAGACTTGTTGTTACTGTGTTTGGCATATCAAATACGTCATGGGTAGCTTGCCAGGCTCTGCCGTGTGGGCGAGATACTCTCGGTAGCTTGCTGGGCTCTCCGAGAGGGGCGGAGGAATCGAAGTTGGGTCGGCCATGTTGGCCACTTGTAAGGCAAACGCCCTACCGCTCTGCTATCATTCCAACCCAGATTATTATATATCCAGATAAAATAATGAATAAATATGAATACATAATGTATCTTACTATTGGTTTGTTCTTTGTTTATACCTAATAAATGTGTTGGATCTGTTAGCCAAAATAGTGAATTTCTCATTCTAGTTCCACTTTTTTTGGGTAGCAGTGGTTCCCCTAATGCAAAGACCATATATAAGTGGATATTGATATTAACGATGCTTTTACATAAGCAAGTTTATCAAATGTTAGCTATAACTGTCTTTCACTCACATTCAAGAAAGAATACTTACAAGAAAATTACTCTTTTGTTTTTTTGGTTGGGAGCCACACCCAATAGTAGTTGGGGGTTAGTTCATGCTTGATGCTCAGGGGTTGTTTCTGGTAGTGCTGAGGTGGTCATGTGGTGCTAGAAACTGAGTTCAGGGCTCCCACATACAAAGCATGCTTGTCAACCCTTTGAGCCAAATCTTACCTCAAAGTTTTATTTTTATAGTACAAAAAATAAAATATGTCTCTCTAATTTTTAAGATTACAGTTAAATTCAGTAACTCAGTTCATAAGAAATCAGCTATAGTAGAAAAAATTGATATATTAAGACAAAGTCAGTTGGAAGTTGCTGAAAAAACTGACTTTTTTTCAGAAAAAAAACAAATTGACAACAGGTATGTAAAAAGATGTTCAACATCACTGAATACTGAGGAAACGCAAAAAAATCACAACACACTTCTCAGAACATTAATCAAAATCTGAAAAATAAACAACTATTAGCAATGATGTATAGAAAAGGGAATTAGCATGTACTGTTGGTAGGATGCAAATTGGCACAGTGACTGTAGAAAAAATATAGTGTTTTTTTAAAAAGTAAAACTATAATAGGATAGCAATTTTATTTCTGGCTATTTATTTTAAGAAAACAAAAACAGTAAAGCCAAAAGGAGGTATGTGCCCCATGTTCCTTCTGCGCAATGAAGTAGTATTCATCCTTAAAAGATTGTAATTTTGTCTTTTGTAGCAACATGGTGCTGAGTTAAATTTAGTAGAGAGAGGAAAAATACAGTATAATCACATTTATATAGAGAAACTTAGATTAGGAAAAAAAACTCTAGGATACTAAGAACAGATTGTTGGCTTCTAGATGTAATGTTTAGGGACCAGGACAATGGGTAAATGAGGTTGAAGGCTAAAAAAGAAGTCTCCAGGTATATAATGTACAGCATGATGATTCCAGTTAATAATACAATATTATTTGAAATATTTGAAAGTTGTTAATAGAAAAGAAACCTAAAGTTTGTTCTCATTACAATAAAACATTGTTGTGACAATGTATGGTGATTAATATTAGTTAGACTTTGTGTGATGGTCATTTCACTCTTTATATGTATACATATTTGTATATTAAATCATTATATTGTATACCTGAGATTAAGATATTGTTATATATCAATTATACTTTAATAGAAGAAGTGGCATCAAAATATCAGTTTGGACAATTCCTGTCCTAGATGAAGAGAATAACAATCTGTATGAGGTGTTAAGAATTAATAAGTAATGCAAACATTCCATGTTTGTTAGCTAGGAACACTTATATTAATATTTCAGGAACTAAAAATCACAGAACATAAAAGATACTTTTGCCTGTGTATATTTAAACTTTGTTTGCAAGATCAAACTGTTGAGAACATTTTAGGATCACATTTCTATTGATTCATTTGAGTAAAAAGTATATATGTGTGTGGGGCGGTAATAACAAATACCTCTCCATTTCATTTTTTCATTGATGCATTCATTCTTGCGTACCAGGGGTTCAAGATCTAACTTGTTTGTGGTTAGTGGAACAGACATCACTATGAATTCTGAGTGGAGGTTTCAACTTGGCTACCTCCAAGCAGCATAAACCTGCCAGCTCATCCTTATTCACAGTTTCTGCATGAATATCAGAAAAATGGGTTGTTATGAAGTCTGACTGAGATAATATGCAGAAGTGCTTTTCAAATTCCTGGTACATACACTGCACTTAATAGTAGCAACAGTATTAAGTATTGAATAATTCTATTATCTCACACCAGGAGTATCAGCAAGGTAGCCAAAACAATTTTAGATTCTTGCCTTATTTTGTTCACCAAAAAAGTGGGAAACTCTCTAAAGGATGAAAATAGGAGTACAGGATACATCAAGGTATTTCTGTGTCTCATGCATGATTAAAGGAACTGTCATGTGAATCCTTAAAGGAATTCTAATGGATATTCTTTCCAAAGCAAACTAACTTCTGTGGGTCACACTGAGGAAGTTATTGACATATAAAATTCCCTTTCTATAATACTATTTGCTATATTGATTGCTATTGCTAGCTTAACCTTTTTTGAGTCTGTTACTCTTTCATAAATGTTGTTAGTATTTGTTTTACTAGATGTTAAATTGATAGTACAGTATATTGATTATGAATCTAATTTTAGTTTCCAGGGTACTGAGGATAACTGAATCTAGCATTTAAAGCACTCCAATACTGTAAGAGAGCTTTCTAAAATATTTTTGCCTGAAAAGAGGCATTAAAAGCACATTTAAAGAGATCCTAGTAAAAATTAAGTCTATGCAATTTTTTTGTTATTGAAGATATCATTAGGCAGAATTGAAGAACTAAATTTATTTCGATAATCATTACAATGATGAAAAATTCCTTGCTTCAATAATTGATTTATACTTCATTTAAATGTACAGAGTAGTTCCAATATAATTTCTTATTAACTCTAATGACGAATTTTAAAGTAGCATGACTCTGAAATAAAGATGAAAATTCTCCACACAACTTATTGCATTTAAATGGATTTAATATTTAATATTTAAAAAATCATTTGATGTAAATAGCCATCATGAATCACTGCAAATATACTAAGATGTAATTAAACGCTTTTTTCTTTTTAAATGCATCTACTTGTTTCATAATAAATTATTTTGTTACTCTTTCTTCTTTTAAGCTGTGCTGTTACTTTTGAAATTATTTTTTAATTGTGAAATAACGTCAATTCTAAAATATAGAAATTTCTAAAAATATATCATCTTAAACAAATTCAAGATAAATATTGTTTAACATTTGCTTTTATCTTGCTATTGTTTAAACCATGCTAGTAATATAGCAGAATGGACCTGTGGAGTGGCATGGTTACTTACACAAATCATATTATTAAACACTCAGATCTCTAAAAAAGAAGAAAATTAGATAAAACTTGGAAAAGGGGCAAGGCAATATACCGATAAAGCCTTAATTAGATATTATTGAATATTAGAGAAACTACCAGGTTAGACCATATTTTGTACTTGAAATTTGCTGGGGCGACTGTATATATCATTAACTGGCAATTGTGATAGGAATAATAAAGTATTAGTGTATATATTCAGAAATCAGACATCTACAATCACAGAAATCAGAGATATTGCCAGAGAATATGGGATTTTCTGGGTTTCCTCGTGGTACTTTGAGAATAGGAGTTCATGTAGAATCATCCGAGGAATGCTTGCAATCAGGAATATGGACAATGTGGGCTATTAGCAAATTCTCTATGACCCTTAAAAGAGAGTCATCATTGTCCATCTGTCTTTCTCTCAACTGCCTACAAACGTGACCAAGTAGCAAGGAAAAATTATAATTTTGAGACAATCTCCATTCCACATCCTTTAAAGAAGACATGTATTTTATTATTACTTTTTAAAAATTTTTATTAGTGAAACACCATGAGGTACAGTTGTAGACTTAAAATATTTTGTGCTTGGGTTTCAGTTATACAATGATTGAGTACCCATTCCTGCAGCAGTGCCCTTTCTCTACCTCCAATGATTCCAGTATCCCTCCCCCCCCACACACCCCTCCCCCCTGCGTCCCACCCCACTCCTGTGGCAGGGCATTCTCTTTTGTTTTCTCTCTCCTTTTGGGTGCTGTGGTTTGCAAAAGAGGCACTGAGGCAATCATGTTCAATCTATACTCTACTTTCAGTATGCTTCTCTCATCCTGGGAGGATCCTCCCAACACCCTTTATTTGGTGCTCTCTTCTCTATCTGAGCTGCCTTACCCTTAGCATGTGCGGCTGGCCTCCAAGCTTTGTAGTAGAGTTTGAGGTTGGGGAGGGTAATGCCTCTCCACGTCTTTTATCCAAGAATTGCTTTAGCTATTTATGGGTGTTTATTTATTATTCCATATGAATTTCAGGAGTGCTTGATCTATTTCTTTGAAGAATTTCATGGGTTTCCTTATAGGGATCACATTGAATCTGTATAATGCTCTCGGGGGTATTGCCATTTTGATGATGTTAATTCTTATTTTTTTTTTTTTGCTTTATGGGTCACAACGGCGATGCTCAGGGGTTACTCCTGGTTCTGCACTCAGGAATTACTCCTGGCGGTGCTCAGGGGGCCATAGGGGATGCTGGGAATTGAACCCGGGTTGGCTGTGTGCAAGGTAAATGCTCTACCCGCTGTGCTATCACTCCAGTCCCCTGACAATGTTAATCCTTCCTATCCATGAGCATGGGATATGTTTCCATTTCCTCGTGTCCTGTTTTATTTCATGGAGTAGTGTTTTGTAGTTTTCATTATAGAGTTCCTTTACCTCTTTAGTTAGGCTTATTCTGAGGTATTTGATTTTCTGGGGTACAATTGTGAATGGATTATTTTTTTATGTCACTTTCCTCTCTCTCATTATTTGCATATTGGAAGGCCGTGGATTTTTGGGCGTTGATTTTATAGCTTGCGACTTTCCTGTAGAAGCCTATTGTTTCTAGGAGTTTCTTGGTAGAGGGTTTAGGATTCTCGAGATATAGTATATCATCTGAGAATAGTGAGAGATTGATTTCTTCCTTTCCTATCTGGATGCCTTTAATGTCTTTTTCTTGCCTAATCACTATTGCAGGTAATTCCAGTACTATGTTAAACAGAAGTGGTCATAGTGGGAAACCTTGTCTTGTCCCTGATCTTAGAGGAAATGTCCTTAGTTTTTCCCCATTGAGGATAATGCTTGCCATGGGTTTGTCGTAGATGGCTTTGACTATCTTGAGGAAAGTTCCTTCAAAACCCATTTTGGCGAGAGTTTTCGTCATAAACGGGTGCTGGATCTTGTCAAAAGCGTTCTCTGCATCTATTGATACGATCATATGGTTTTTATCTTTACTTTTGTTGATATGATGGATTATGTTGATTGATTTTCGAATGTTAAACCATCCTTGCATCCCCAGAATGAATCCACTTGGTCGTGGTGTATGATCTTTTTGATGAGTTGTTGGATTCCATTTGCTAATATTTTGTTGAGGATCTTTGAATCCATGTTCATCAGAGATATTGGCCTATAGTTTTGTTTGTTAGTGGTGTCTTTGCTTGCTTGTGGTATTAGGGAGATATGTGCCTCACAGAAGCTGTTTGGGAGAGTTCCAGTTTTTCAATTTCCTGGAAAAGCTTGAGGAGAACTGGCAAAAGGTCTTTTTTAAATGTTTGGACGAATTCACTAGTGAATTCGTCTAGACTTGGACTATTTTGGGGGGGGAAGGCTTTTGATTACCACTTCAATTTCCTTTATATGAATGGGTCTACTCAAGTATCCCAAGTCTTCTTGGTTCAACCTTGGGAGATTATAGGAATCCAGGAATTTATCCATTTCTTCTAGGTTCTCTTGTTTTGTGGCATACAGACTCTCAAAGTATTCTCTGATGATCTTTTGAATTTCATTGGTTTCTGTTGTGTTGTCCCCTTTTTCATTTCTGATTTGTTTTATTAGGGTTCTCTCTCTCAATCTTTGTGAGTCTTGCTAGTGGTTTATTGATCTTATTTCTTTTCTCAAAGAACCAGCTCTTGGTTTTATTGACCTTTCGGATTGTTTTTTTTGGTATACATGTTGTTAATTTCTAATCTAAGTTTTATTATTTCTTTCCTTTGGCTGGGCTTGGTTCCTTTTGTTGGTCTTTTTCTAAGATCTTGAGCTGTGTGGTTAAGTTATCTATGTAGGCCCTTTGTTCTTTCCTTAGGTATGTTTGCAACTCTAAAAATTTTCCTCTTAGCATGGCTTTAGCTGCGTCCCAGAGGTTCTGGTAGCTGGTGTCTTCATTCTCATTTGTTTCCAGGTATCTTTTGATCTTGTCTTTGACTTCCTTTCTGACCCACTCATTGTTCAACATTGAGTTGTTTAATTTCCAGGTGTTTGATTTGTTTCTTGATGTCTTTGTGTGATTCACTTCTATCTTGAGTGCATTGTGGTCTGAAAATATTGTTAATATTACTTTTATCTTTCTGATTCTATTGTGGTATGTTTTGTAGCCTAGCAAGTAGTCTATTTTGCAAAATGTTCCGTGTGCACTGTAGAAGAATGTGTATTCTTTCTTTTGGGGGTGTAATTCCCTGTATATATCTATTAGCCCTCTCTCTTCTATTTCTTCCTTCAAAGCCAATGTTTCCTTGTTGAGGTTTGTTCTTGTTGACCTATCCAGAGGTGATAAGGTGATGTTGAAGTGTCCAACTACTATTGCGTTGTTATCAATGTCCTCCGTAAAATCTGTAAGCAGTTGTTTTAAGTATTTAGCTGTTCCGTCATTAAGTGCGTATACATATAAGAGTGTGATTTCTTCCTGTTGTACGTATCCCTTGATGAAGAGAAAATAGCCTTCGCTGTCCCTTCTAATCTTTTTCAACCTGAAATTTTTGTTTTCGGATACTAGTATGGCCACCCCAGCTTTTTTGAGGGAGCTGTTTGCTTGCGGAATTGTTTTCCATCCATCAACTTTGAGTCTATGTTTTCTCTGATTGTTCAGATGTGTTTCTTTTAGACAGCAGAATGTTGGCTTCAGTTTCTGGATCCATTTTGCCACTCTGTGTCTCTTGATTGGTGCATTTAGACCATTGACTTTGAGAGAGATTATTGTCATGGGGTTTTGTGCCATCTTTGTGTAGGGGTTGGTTGTGTTTATAAGTGTTTTCCTTGTGATATCACAGGAGCCCCTTTAATCCTTCTTTTAGATTTGGTTTTGAGTCTATGAAGTTCCTGAGCTGTTGTTTATCTACAAAATAGTGTATCGTTCCATCGAGTTTGAGTGAGAGTTTAGCTAAATAAAGCATTCTTGGTGAGGCGTTCATTTCATTGATTTTTTTTTCACTATATCCCACCAGTGTCTTCAGGCTTGGAGGGCTTCCTCTGATAGGTCGACTGTAAATCTCATGGGTGCTCCTTTGTATGTGATTTCCTTCTTTGACCTTGCTGCTTGCAGTGCTGTATCTCTATCCACAGTATCCATAATTCTGACTATGATATGCCTTGGAGTGTTTTTATTCAGGTCTCTTTTAACTGGCAACCCTCTGGCCCTTGAATCTGGATGTCTGCATTCTTTAACTCTAGATACTTTTTGGCAATGATTTCTGTGACTGTGGCTTTTTCACGGGGTTGCCTCCCTGTCCTTCTGGTACTCCGATGATTCTAATGTTGTTCCTCTTAGCATCATCCCCTAGGTCTCTGATTCTCTTTAGAGCTATTTTGAAGTCTTTTCCCATTGTTTGTTGTTCCCTATGAGATTTATGTTGCTCATCTTCAAGCTCACTGATCCTGTCTTCAGCTGTATTCATCCTACTGCTTAGGGCACCTACTGAGTTTTTAATTTCATCTACCAAATTCTTTATTTGCGTCACTTCTTTTTGTAGCTCTTTTATTTCTGTTCTTATTTCTTTCTATATTTTCTAGACTCTCTGTTCTACTGTTTCTTTCAGTTTTCCTTTAGTTTTCTGGATATGTTCTCCATTGATTCTTTGAGTAGTGCCTTGACCATCCGGTGCATTTCATCTCGAAATTCTTTATCAGAGAGAGCATATTTGTGGATAACCCGGGTTGAGGATTCAAGACTCTTTTCTTCATCCTCTCCATGTGGTGGAGATTTGTACTATTCCTTCATGCATGTTGTTTTGGTTGTCTAGTGGTTTAACCCTGAAATTCACTAGCACTGTTCCCTCTTATCGTGAGAAAGGATTCTGAATAAGGTCAGTTGATGGTGGTCACCCTTTTCCCTTTCTAGAGTCTGACCTTCCTCTCAGGCATTATTCTTTGGCTTATGACGGGCACCTAGTGAAGCTTTGGAGGAGGTGGTATTTAATATTGGGCTTGTACAGCTTCTTGCTTACTAGTCTTTTGTTAGAATTAGAGCAGGACAGTAGATTATTGTTGTATTGTAGTTGAGGTGGCCAGGAATTTTTTCACAGAATTACACGATAAAGACTGGGATGAAAGTCAAGTGTGCTGGGAGTGGGAAATGTATCTCTGGCTGATGAGCCCCACGGAGGCTTAGCAGAAGGCCACGCCCACTTTTGAGTAGGCCACGCCCCATGTAGTGGTGGCCACGCCCCCAGCCAGTCCAGATACTAGTCCACAGACCTGTTGGGGCAGCTGACTAGATGGGCTGGCGCTTTCTGAGGAAGTGGAGGCAGGTGCCTCAGGGTGGGGTCCTGGTGGTGGCGGCTGGCTTTCAGGGTCCTGAGTTTGGGTGGGGAGGGGTCGCCAAGCGGAAGACATGTTTTTTAATATACCATAAGATATCAGAAAAAATAATCGTTTTCTTTTTAATTCTTACTAAATTGTTTTTGTTTAGGTAATATAGTAGCAATCGCATTATAGCATTAATATACACAATTGCTGCACTTTCCCTACCAATACCAGGCCTATGACTTCCACCACTGACTTTTTTTTTTAATTTATTTATTTATTTATTTATCTATTAATAGTGAGGCACCATGAGGTACAGTTGTAGACTTACACATTTTTGTGATTGGGTTTCGATTATACAATGATCAAACACCCATCCCTCCACCAGTGCGCATTTCCCACCACCTCGGATCCCAGCATCCCCTCCCTGCCCCCAGCCCCTATCCCACCCTGCCTCTGTGGCAGGACATTTCCCTCTCTCTCCTTTTGAGTGCCATGGTCAGCAAAAGAGGCATTGAGTGGCAATCATGCTTGGTCGACAGTCTACCCTCAGCATGCTCTCCCATCATGGACGGATCCTCCCAACACCCTTTATTTGGTGTTCCCTTCTCTTTCTGAGCTCCCCGTTCCCCTAACATGTGTGGTTGTCCTCCGGGTCATTGAGTAAAATTCCTGGTACTAATCTCTGCCATACTTGGGTGTTAGTTTCCTATTTTGTTACTTTATGTTCCCCAGATGAATGCAATCTTTCTATGTCTATCCCTTTCTTTCTGAGTCATTTCGCTTAACATGATACTTTCCATGTAGTACCACTTGTATGTAAACTTCATGACTTCGTCTTTCCTAACAGCTACATAGTACTCCATTGTGTAAATGTGCCAGAGTTTCTTCAACCAGTCATCTGTTCTCGGGCACTCAGGTTTTTTCCAGATTCTGGCTATTGTAAAGAGTGCTGCAATAAACAGACAATTGCAGATGTCACTTCGGCTATACTTTTTTGCCTCTCTGGGATATATTCCCAGGAGTGGTATTGCTGGGTCAAATGGGAGCTCAATTTCTAGTTTTTTGAGAATCATCCATACTGCTTTCCAGAAGGGCTGAACCAGTCGGCATTCCCACCAACAGTGAAGGAGTGTCCCTTTCTCACCACATCTGCGCCAGCACCGGTTGCTTTTGTTCTTGTGGATATGGGCCAGTCTCTGTGGTGTGAGGTGATACCTCATTGTGGTTTTGATCTGCATCTCCCTGATGATTAATGATGTGGAACATTTTCTCATGTGTCTTTTAGCCAATCGGATTTCTTCTTTGTCAAAGTTTCTATTCATTTCATCTCCCCATTTTTTGATGGGGTTGAATGTTTTCTTTTTGTGGAGTTGAACCAGTATTTTGTATATCCTTGAAATTAACCCCTTATCAGATGTGTAGTTGGCGAATATCCTTTCCCATTCAGTTGACTGTCTTTGTATTTTGGTCACTGTTTCTTTTGAGGTGCAGAAGCTTCTTAGTTTAAGATAGTCCCATTTATCTATCTCTGTTTTCACTTGCTTGGCCAGCGGTGTGACATCTTTGAAGACACTATTAGCTTCTATGTTATGAAGGGTTTTGCCAACATTTTCCTCAATGTATCTTATAGATTCTGGTCTGATGTTGAGGTCTTTAATCCACTTAGATCTTACTTTTGTACATGGAGTTAGGCAGAGATCTGAGCCCATTTTCTTGCATATAGCCGTCCAGTTTTGCCAGCATAATTTGTTAAAGAGGCTTTCCCTGCTCCACTTCACTTTTCTTGCCCCCTTATCGAAGATTAGATGCTCGTATACTTGGGGGGGGGGGCGTCAGTATATTCAACCCTGTTCCATTGGTCTACCGCTCTGCCTTTGTTCCAGTATCATGCTGTTTTAATTATTACTGCCTTGTAGTAGAGTTTGAAGTTAGGGAGGTTGATTCCTCCCATTTTCTTTTTCCCTAGAATTGCTTTAGCTATTCGTGGGGGCTTATTGTTCCATATGAATTTCAGGAGTGTTTGTTCCAATTCTTTAAAGAATGTCATGGGTATCCTAATAGGGATTGCGTTGAATTTATACAGTGCTTTGGGAAGTATTGCCATTTTTACAATGTTAATTATCCCGATCCATGAACAGGGGATATTTTTCCATTTCCTCGTATCCTCTTTTATTTCCTGAAGTAGAGTTTTGTAGTTTTCTTTGTACAGGTCCTTTACTTCCTTAGTTAAGGTGATTCCTAGGTACTTGATTTTCTGGGCCACAATTGACTTTAGGTCACTTCTAACATGCATCCTTTTTCTCTTCTCAACTTAGCATTGCTTGGTGATCTCATTTATAAAGTAAATGATACAGGTTTATTCTTATTTGTTACTGTCTATTCAATTGTCTTGTTTTACTGTATATAATGAGTAAAGTTACGTGATTACTTGCTTTCCCTCTTACTTGTCTTGCTTAATGAGATGCGCTCAGTTTTATCCTTGTAGAAAACTGCATGATTTCCTCTTTGCTTACAGCTGGAGAAGTATTCATTGTGTAATACTTCATAACTTTTTTATCTTTATCTCATTGGTTGTTGTACATTCTGGGTTGTTTCCATTTCCTGCTATTGTACTTAACACTTCAAGAAACATAGGTGCATATGATTTTTTCAAATTAATGTTTTAGTGTTGGTGGTAGATGCTGAGAAGTGGGTTATAAGGAAGTTCTATTCTAGAAGAGCATCATTTTTTCCTGAGTTTAGACAGTCCTGGAAACATTTAGGACTCTTCTCTGTGAACTTAGTATATAGTAAGAGTACCAAGTGTTTTTATGAGGAGTCAAAAGAACTAATTTAGGCTTATTCTTTTGATAGTGAATGACTTTTTAATATTTCAATTTTCTCTTTTTTTTTGAGGACGGCACACCTGATGGTGCTCAGGGTTTGCTCCTGGCTCTATCTCACAGGACTGGGGCCAGCACTTGGGTGCCAGGGATCAAATCAGGTTTGCTGCATGCAAGGCAAACACCCTGCCAGTTGTACTAGCCCTCTGGCTTTTTGTCATCTTTAATATAAAAACCATGTTAACCTTCAGAAGATTCTTGGAGTTTATAGAATGGTCACAAAAATTAATGCTTTTGTTTTATAAATCATAAGCACCATGATTTACAATACTGCCAATGATATGGTTTCTTGCATGCAACGTTAAAACACCACATCCTCAACCAGAGTTTCTGCTTCCCTCCAGTATTGTCTCAGGTTGCCCTCCCAAAACAATCCCATTCACAATTGTGCTTCAAAACCCAGAAACAAAACAAGCATTTGGAAATAAGTTTAATAAAGAGGTGAAAATATATGCAAAGAAAAATATATGCAAAGAAGGCTATATTATTACTAAAAGAAATAAAATAAGATGAAGGAAAATGGGAAATATTTCCTGTTCATAAACTGGAAGGATTAATATTGTTAAAATGACAATCCTACCCAAAGCACTACAGATTAAATACAGTCCCTACAAAAATGCCTATTATATGTTTTAAAGACATAGATCAAATGCTTCTGTCGAAATTCATATGAAATTAATCATGCCTTTTGCTCCTGTAAATAATCAAAGTAATCCCAGGGGGAGGAGTTAAGGCTTCTCATTCTAGAACTTTAAATTATACAATAAAGCTGTAGTAAGCAAGACAGTGTGGAACTGGAATAAAGACAGACTCTCAGACAAGTGAAATAAAATTTAAAGCCTAAATTATTAAATTATTAGATATATGGACAGTTGATTTCTGACAAAAGAGTTGAGTATAGAGTGGAGCAAGGGAAATATGGTTACTGGGAAAACTGGTCAGTTTCATGTAAAAAAACTAAACTCAGGCCTCTACTTCATACCATATACACAGTCAATTCAAAATGGATGAAAAACCTGGATATCAGACCTGTATTTATTCTGTTTAAAGTTATAAGATGACTAAATAATTTTTTAAACCAGGAAACTTTTAAGACCAAAGGAGGTAGCACTGTAGAACTGTCCTCCCATTGTTCATCAATTTGCTTGAGTGGGCACCAGTAACGTCTCCATTGTGAGACTTGTTACTGTTTTGGTATATTTAATACGCCACAAGGAACTTGCCAGGCTCTGCTGTGTGGGTAGGATACTCCCGGTAGCTTGCCGGGCCCTCCTAGAGGGATCGAGGAATCAAACCCGGGTCGGCCGTGTGCAAGTCAAACTCCCTACCTGCTGTGCTATTGCTCCAGCCCACAAATCATTCCTATCATTGTGAAGCAGAATTCACCAAATTCCTATCATCGTGAAGCAGAATTCACCAAAGAAGGTACTGATAATTATACTGGACCATATGTACAGATAAGAATAATCTTAGGCATATGTTTAAGGGCATATGTTTACTCTAGGCATAGCACATTTAAGATGAGAAAGCATATTTCACTCTAAGATGTTATAATGGCTGTGATGATTGTGTAAAAAAATCCAGCTTCCAGAGCCAATTTGACATGAAGTTTTTGATGGTATCATGGGAGGGAAATATATCCAGCATAACCTTGAAGATTAAAATGCAGAGTGAATACATTAACAAGAAAGATTTCTTTCTGGACAAGAATTTCATAACTAAAAGAATTTAAAAATATACAATAATTTTATGTTTCAAAGTCTTACGGAGTTTTTTTAAAAAAGATTAATCTATACTATTTCTAAAGCAATAATAAGCAAGGGTCCTTTATCAATTTTTCCCTTTTCAAACCAGACTTTCATACAATGTAATCAGAAATGATGGATGAGGATATCTTTGTATTTTCCCAGTTTAATAGAGCTCACAGAGAAAAATGGTCATATGCTATTCTTCAAGGTTATTATCATGGTTGTTATTAATTTTGGCCAAGAAAAGGAGTCTATTGAATTGAATAATCTTGATGTTTATTTAGAGAAAATAATTTTTCATTACCAAAATATCTTTTCTTTGTCTATTATGTTTGCAGAAGAAAATGAAGGGGATAAAATGCTACTTTTTTTGCAATTAATAAAATTCCCTGGATGTAAAGCATTGTTTACTGAAGTCTTACAATCCACATTGTACAACGCAAAAAATCAAATAAGAAAGGGTAGGGTTTTATTTTTTACAAACTGCTATAAGAGATTAATTTTAAATAATCTTTTATTAAGCTAGTTAGAATCAGTGCTAACAAGAAAGTTTGCTTAATAATAACTAGTCATGGAAACTTTATTCATAGTTTAAGTTTAGTATAATTTCATTTAATGAAAGGAATGTATGTTTTCCTATCACATACAGTAGGATGGTGTCAACAAGAATAATTGCCTTGGCATATCCTGAGTAAGATTGATAAGAACAAATTACATTACCAAACACAAAGGATATAACATTCATCTTCCTGATCCCAAATGCACATTTTAAAAATAGTTTCAGAATCACAGACTTATTACAATTTTTTCTAAATAATTTATAATAATATACAATAGAGAGACTAAACTTAAAATCCATGATTTTTTTTCTGCTAATTTTTGGTGCTCAGACATACTTTTGAAGTTTACATATAGTGATTTCTATCTTGTCAAATATAACATCAACTAGGAGTATTTAGGGTAGGTAGCAAACACAATTGGTCAGTTTAGAAAAAGAAATAGTTCCACTGACATTTGAAAGTGTATTGGAAATGCTATAGCTTTTTCAAAAGAGGCCACATTTTCAAAGTATAGTGGCCCACATATTTTATAGACAAATAGCATTTTGTTAAGGACTAACTGATATCTAAAAGCGTGCCATGCTTTCTAAAATTTGTTTTCCAAAATAAGGCCATAAAGCTCAAGGACCTATATTATTATGCTATTTATGAAAGAAAAACTATTTACATAATAAAATGTTTTTAAATAAAAAGTATTGGAAACAGGATTTTATTACATTAAGATTTGGCTTACTTCAAGAAGTCATAAAGTAGATTTATAATATTTTGAGTAATTTCCATTTCATTACACTATAAAGACATTGAAACAATTACTGATATCTAATTTATAGTGCTCATGCAGGATTAAGCCCTGAGCACCTCTTGGTGTATCTCCTCAACACCTTCCGTTGCTCCCTCCCCTGGCCCCACCACACAATAAAGAAATAGAATGTTTGGTATGTATTGTTTATACTGGGTTTTTTCATGTTTTCTGCCCCAACATTTTAAAAATATGAAATTCCAACATCCATAGTCTTAAAACTTAACATTAATATAACTAATCTAGATTTCAAAAAACATAATTATTTATTAAAATTTTCAGAGTTGTGAGTTCAGTGCTATTGTTAGATTGGACATCAACAAGTATAGATTCATAATCTTATATTCTCAAAATTCATATTATCTGGTAAGCACTGATTCCTAAGCAGTAGATTTACTATTTTCTGTGTAAAGATTCTAGTGTAAGGATCCAGGCAATTCTCCCCCTAACTCTATAAGGCTTTTTCAGTTATTATTCCTCTTAAATAAGTGGAGAGGTTAAATATCTTGCTCAAATTTCAAATAGATTAAATGTTATTTTATATTTTAATGTCATATGAAAATGTCATTAACAATATATTGTCTATATCTAATGTAGAAATCTTATTTATACGCATTCTTCCAATCATGTTTCAGTATCTTAAGCAGTGTAAGCACTTCTGTATAGAAACACAAGTGAATTTCTAATCTAGGTTTTATAAATTATACGTCTAGTGTTTTATAGTTGTTTTATTCACACTTAAATGGATAACTTTTTGTGTAAAGCAATTTATCTTCATTCCAGTTTAACACATCCATCATTTTGATTTTAAGAACAACTTTGTTTACATACTTATTTCATATATTTAATTAGTTACAAAAATACAGAAAGTAGTATTGACATAAACAGAATAAGAAGTGAAAATAATCTGTCTCCAGAATTATACAACTCACTTGCGTTCGACACATCCTGGGGACATCAGTTTGTTTGTTTTAAAGAAGAAATAAGGATTCCCCTTCTTTTCCTGACTGCAGTAAAACCACACAACTTCTATTTCTTTGTGTATTATTCTTAGAATATCTCTGAATGAAAGAAGTTGTATAAATGCAAAGTAGGGAAACAGGCAATTTCAAGATTACAAGCTGTCCCAGTGTGATAAATCTAAGTATCATGATATGAATAACATATGCTTACTAAAAATATATATGTGTATTATATATATATAAATATATACACTTTTGAGTAAATTTTAAATTTTAAATATTTTATGTAGCTTTTATGTGCTTTTATACTTTCCCCAGTCTTCAATTTAACCATAAAAAATGTTGTGGAAGTCTTAGGGACTAAAAAATATAACTGAATAAATTATGCTTCCTCATTGTAACCATGATATTCTTGAACATATAAGTGTTTAGCAGTCTATTACAGAGCAATCTTTTATGTCATGTATTGCATTAAAGTGACATATTTTAAATATATTTCAACTAAGATATATACTTTTGACTTGATAAAATAATTTGAAAGATGTCAACTCAAAATACATAATTCTGACTATTTTAGTAAAATAAAACAGAGGCATTTTTATTCTAATAAGAAAATGCCAGGCCTGAAGTCACACCTTCCTGTGCATCTAACAGTATTCTCATTTTATCATATTTTAAAAATCCACACCTCATATTTTCTGTTACCTTATATGGATGGTGCTAATGACACACGTAGTAAACCTTCTATTAGCCTTGTAGTTGAATAGGATTTGTTTAATTTCAGCTGTCAAATAATGTGGGAAAAAAATTCTGGTAACCCAGGGAGTTAAGATATGTTAGAACAATGAAAGTAAATGTTTCACAAACAGCAATAATTTATTGATCACATTCTTTGCCAGCATAAACTTAAAGAATGGAATCTACCCATTCAGGAAGCTGATGATTTACCCTTTAAAAGCGGTTTAAAAGAGCTAAAAGATTGGGAGTGGTGTATATTTTACTTACAATGTGTCAAAAGGAATTATTCACTATTATGTTCCACAAAATTTTTTCTCTGTGGTTTCAGTTGCAAAAGGAATACTCTTTTAAGTTTAATCACTATAAAAGAGTCAAAGGAGAATAAAGTGAAATGCTCTTCCTCTTTATTCTCATATCGTTGATTGCTTAGTATAAATGTTTAGTACAAATGTTTTACTGTGTAAACTTTTGATATTAATTCTCCATAACTATTGACATACATAGAGTCACTTGTTTTAGATGGAACTCTCTTAAGTTGTTGCACATAGAAGATTTACTAAGGTGAGCCGCTCTACGACAGTAGTGTTCAACCACTAGTACATGGGCCATTTTGGTTCACGATATAGAAAGATTTAAAATCACTGATTTATAACCTTAGTTACAACTTGCAGTCTGTGGACTAGTATTCTGGACAGTGCTTTGTGTGCATAAGAAGGTTGAAGAATATTGCTCCACGATATATTTCTTGGGAAAAGTGAAGGAGACAGTAGTGACCTGAGGGACAATTTGATCAAAATAAACTTGCATTTATCTATCTCTGTTTTCACTTGCTTGGCCAGTGGCGTGACATCTTTGAAGATACCATTAGCTTCAATATCATGGAGAGTTTTCTGCACCTCAAAAGAAACAGTGACCAAAATACAAAGACAGCCTACAGAATGGGAAAGGATATTCACCAAGTACACATCCGACAAGGGGTTCATATCAAGGATATACAAGGTACTGGTTAAACTCCACAAGAAGAAATCACCCAACCCCATCAAAAAATGGGGTGAGGAAATGAACAGAAACTTTCGCAAAGAAGAAATTCGAATGGCAAAAAGGCACATGAGAAAATGCTCTACATCACTAATCATCAGAGAGATGCAGATCAAAACCACAATGAGATATCATTTCACACCACAGAGATTGGCCCACATCCACAAGAACAAAAGCAACCAATGCTGGCGCGAATGTGGCGAGAAAGGGACCCTCCTTCACTGCTGGTGGGAATGCCGGCTGGTCCAACCCTTTTGGAAAACAGTATGGACGACTCTCAAAAAATTAGAATTTGATCTCCCATTTGACCCAGCTATAGCACTCCTGGGAATATATCCCAGAGAGGCAAAAAGGTATAGTCGAAGTGACATCTGCAATTGTTTGTTCATTGCAGCACTCTTTACAATAGCCAGAATCTGGAAAAAACCTGAGTACCCAAGAGCAGATGACTGGTTAAAGAAACTTTGGTACATCTACACAATGGAGTACTATGTAGCTGTTAGAAAAGATGAAGTTATGAAATTTACATACAAGTGGTACTACATGGAAAGTATCATGTTAAGCAAAATGAGTCAGAAAGAGCGGGATAGACACAGAAAGATTGCATTCATCTGGGGAACATAAAGCAACCAAAAGGGAGACTAACACCCAGGAATGGCTGAGATTAGTACCAGGAATTTTGCTCCATGAATGGAAGGCCAGCCACACGTTCTAAGTGAAAAGGAAGCTCAGATAGAGAAGAGAGCACCAAATGAAGGGTGTTGTGAGGACCCTCCCAGGGTGGGAGAGACATGCTAAAAGTAGTCTTTAGACCAAACATGATTGCCACTCAATGCCTCTCTTGCAAAACACAGTACCCAAAAGAAGAGAGAGAGAATAAGGGGGAATACCCTGCCACAGAGGCAGGATGGGACGGGGGGATGGGGGGTGGAGGGGGATGCTGGGACCCGTGGTGATGGATGACGGGCACTGGTGGAGGGATGGGCACTTGATCATTGTACAACTGAAACCCAAGCACAAAATTTGTAAGCCTATAACTGTACCTCATGGTGTTTCACTAATAAAAAAAGAAAAAAAAACAAAAAAATAAACAAAATAATCTTGCAGTTGAGACCTCATCAAATTCACAGGAAAATCCAAAAGCTCTAAAAAATTTTTCAAATTGAGGCAAGGAACTGCTTGAACTCCTTGAATTTTCTATCTGCACATCAATTAGACAATTAATGTCTAAGAGGGGATGGAACCGTAAAGTAGTTTCCAGTTAAGGGCAAAACTCAAAGACACATTGGGTATGAGAGTATGAAGAGATAGTACACTGGGTAGGGCATGTGCCTTGCAAGACATTGACCTGGATTTGACCTCCAGTATCCCATATGGTCCTCTGAACACCGCTGAGTGTTGCCCTAAAATCCAAATTTAAAACAAAAAACCACTAAATCTATTGATAATCCTGGCATATTGGGATGCATTTACAAAGAGAATCTGAGAAAAAGTATATCACATAGTATTTTCCATATTATATATTCAACTGAGATTAATTTTGATTTAAAGAATATAAAGCAAAGTGATCTTGAGTTGTTTGCATTTTTATTTAATCATGCATTGTGCTCTTCTTCTGAGTGAGAGTAAGGTAAAGGCCCTCCCGTTGATCGTTGATTTGCTCGAGCGGGCCCAGTAACGTCTCCATTGGAGATTTGTTGTTACTGTGTCTGGCATATCGAATACTCTCGGTAGCTTGCCGGGCTCTCCGAGAGGGGCGGAGGAATCGAACTCGGGTCGGCCATGTTGGCCGCTTGTAAGGCAAACGCCCTACCCGCTGTGCTATCGCTCTGACCTGAGTGAGAGTATGTATGTTAATTCTTTTTCGTGCCTACATAATATTTTTTGACTGATGATACATTTTATTTTGTATATATATATATCTATATATTGCCTTTTGGGTCACACCTGGCATTGTATAGGCGTTAGTACTGGCTCATTCACTCAGGAATTACTCCTGGTGGTTCTTGGGGGATCATATGGGATGCTGGGAATCGAACCCAGGTGGGCCACGTGCAAGGCAAATGCCCTACCTGTTTTGCTATCACTCTAGCCCCTTCTTTATTTTTGCTAAAGCAAATAGAGCTGTGAACTTTGTTTTTTTTAATTTTTATTAGTGAGACATCGATCAAATACCCATCCCTCCACCAGTGCCCATTCCCAACCACCACGGATCCCAGTATCCCTCCCACCCCCCCATACCCCCCATCCCACCCTACCTCTGTGGCAGGGCATTCCCTTTTGTTCTTTCTCTCTTAATGGGTGTTGAACTTTGTTTTTTTAATGCTTTTAGAATAGCTATCTTATTCATAATTTAATAAATCTATGTAATTTAATTATCTTCTTTAATAAGGTAGTTCTGTTATTGGAAAGCAATGTTTAATACTCATTTTAGTAAATATATACTTCATTAACTTTTAAGTTTCTAGAAATTCAACCAGCGTATTAAAGGATAGATATGGTTCTTGATTTTAAAAGGTGGTTTAATTTACTAAAAGGTAAAGGTAAAGGCCCTCCCGTTGATCGTCGATTTGCTCGAGCGGGCCCAGTAACGTCTCCATTGGAGACTTTGTTGTTACTGTGTCTGGCATATCAAATACTCTCAGTAGCTTGCCGGGCTCTCCGAGAGGGGCGGAGGAATCGAACTCGGGTCGGCCATGTTGGCCACTTGTAAGGCGAATGCCCAGGTTTAATTTACTAGTTACAATAATACACACCATTATCAAGAAAAGAGAATTATCTATTTTCCATATATATTTGTATATATGTATACATATACACATATATAGGGCTGGAGCGATAGCACAACGAGTAGGGTATTTGTGTTGCATACAGCCGACCTGGGTTCGATTCCTCTGCCCATCTCGTCTCGGAGAGCCCAGCAAGCTACCGAGAGTATATCGCCCGCCCGACAAAGCCTGGCAAGCTCCTTGTGACGTGTTCGATATGCCAAAAACAGTAACAACAAGTCTCACAATTTGTTGTGAGATGTTACTGGTGCCTGCTTGAGCAAATCGATGAACAATGAGACGACAGTACTGTAGATGTCATTTTGACTGTACTTTTTTGCCTCTTCAGGATATATTCTTTTCCTCTAAGACTGTCCTATTTACCTTCTTGTCTTTCTGTGGTTTTGAAGGGAATTTATGAAACAGTATAAGGAAGATCATCAAAGGTAGGAAACAAAAAGAGGAACAGGCAGAAAGCTACAGGAAAATTGTCATTGCAGAATCATATGCAGAGAATTTTGTATGTATTAAAGGAGAGAGAAATTAGAATGAGTTTATCAGTTTCCTAGTACTGATTTAAATAAAGATTATATACATTTTATCTCAGATTAAAGTTACAATTGAGCTGTTTCTACTTCAGATGCATTGTAAATGTGTCTAATACATAGAAAAACTCATAATATCAAATTTATTACCCATGAGCAATAATGTCATTTGGATTCAGTGTGCATTCTATTATTCTTTTTCACTTTTGTCCACACCTAATAGTGCTTAGAGTTTACTTGTTTTGTTTCTTTATACTCCACACATAATTGAGATCATAGATTGATTTTTATTTTTTCATGCTTCTATTTATCCTCTGAATTATTGGATACAGAATCACTGTAGTCAATAAATTCAGCATTATTTTATTCAGGTGCAGTCTATTGATTATATTATTCATACTTTAATTTCAAGGTAAAGGGTGAGAGAGCCTGAGTTTTTGTATCTTTTTTAGGAATAACTATCCTAGTAATCTTTGTCAATTTCAATATTCTGAAATGGTATAAATTTTAAAGGAAAATTGACTACAGTTACTACAATTATGATAATTATGTGCACATTTGTTTAATATTTAATGTCACACCCTCTTTATCATCTGTTAAAACTAAATTTTTTACTGAAAAATTCGTTATCATAAAGAAAATACTTAAGCTTCCCTGTGACCTACAAATTTTTTATAATAGTTAATGACCTTAGAGTTTTTATATTTAGAATTTAGTTGGGAAGGAGTAGATAAAATATTATATGCTTTCATCTTTATTGTGACATTTATATTTGAAATCTTGCATAGTTATCTCAGTTATCATAAATCTAAATATAATATTTCAGATGAAATAAAATTCCAAGATTTTTTTTGGTAAGGTTTAGATTGTCACTTCAATATCTAATTTATTTGGATCTACTTTTCATTTTGATTTCTCTTCTTCCAATCCCATTTTAGAATTTTAATTGTTTTTAGGTGATAATTGTCTTTAGATTCTTTTTATTGCTGACTGTGAACTAGAAAAATACATATTGACTTAAAGAAGTTCACTTAAACTTCTGGTTTCTGAAAAACAAAGAAATCTTTGTAGTTAAAATAAAGATATGTTTACATTTCCTTTTGTTTATCTGCCTATTGAAATGCATCCACAATACAGATGTTTCTAAGCAAAATTGCATGTTAGCAGTATTTACTATTTTATTCAAAGGCTTTACAAAAGAAGCATTTTTCAAAGATTGCTTTTTTCCTTGGCAATCACAGTTAGCCAGTCTAAAGACTACTGGAAGATCGCATAGTAATCTTTATTTGTAATCAAACATACTCTTTTTTAAAAAAAAGTTTGAACCAGTCACAGTGTAATGTCAGTATAGGAAGAACTCTGGAGAAGTTGAGTCTCCCTTTATATTTCCTCTTTTTTTGTCTGTGTCACTTATTCTTCTCTATATCACCAGATTCTTCAAATAGAGTAGCTGACCGAATGAGATTTCTGACTTCATAAAGATGGAAACATTTTGAATTTCATGGAAAAACTTCTGGTAGTTAGCAGTAGATCATTGAGAAGACATTTGGAACAACAAACTCCAGAAAGAAGCAGGAGAAATAAGGAAAAATGAAGGATACACTGGAAAACAACAGTAATAAAATTATTTTGGAAGAAAATAGAGAATATTGATATGTGCACAAAAAAATGTCCTTCTTCGAAACATCTAAAAGTCCTATACTCTATTTTGGAGCTACACTCTTAGACTTCAAAATAGTCTCTCATTTTTTTTTGTGATTAAATTTAAATTTTTCATTAGTTAATTTTTATTTTAGGAACATTTCCTTATATGTCAAGCAAGTTATGTACATGTATGTGTATGAATATGTATTTCAGGTGGCATCATTACTAGTCAATGTTTATACTCACTATATTTAGTTCACCCCTTTAAAAAGTCCAATTCTTGGGTCAGCTAGATAGTTCAGAAGTCTGAGCACAGAGACTTCAACCCCTGGATTTGTAACATCCTGAATAACTGCAGGGAGCCACATCCAAGCACAGAGCCAGGAGGTATCCTGAACACTCCTCTGCCAGAGTGGCTCAAACCCCTTTCCCAAAGGAAAGTCCGTTTATTTTCTTCTCTATGCAATTTCCCTCTTTGTCCTGATTTATTTATCCCTTTCTAAATTCCCTTTGTCATTCATTGTTCCTATAGTAAAGGTTCATTTTTGCTTTTATTAAGTCTACCTGCTTATTTTTTCTCTTTATGCCTGATTTGAGTGAAGCAATAAGGGTTTTATCTTTCTCCATAAGAATTATTTGACTTACGAGTCAGAAAGAGACGGATAGACATAGAAAGACTGCATTCATCTGGGGAACATAAATTAACAAAATAGGAGACTAACACCCAAGAATAGCCGAGATTAGAACCAGGAGGTTTACTCCATGGCTTGGAGGTCTGCCACACATGCTAGGGGGAAAGGCAGCTCAGATAGAGAAGGGACCTCCAAATAAAGGCTGTTGGGAGGATCCTCCCAGGATGGGAGTAGCATGCTGAAAGTAGACTATAGACCAAACATGATTGCCACTCATTGCCTCTTTTGCAAACCACAACACCCAAAAGGAGAGAGAGAGCAAAAGGGAATGCCCTGCCACAGAGGCAGGGTGGCATGGAGGGATAGGGGGTGGGAGGGATACGGGGATCCGTGGTGGTGGAAAATGGGCACTGGTGGAGGTATGGGTATTTAATCATTGTATAATTGAAACCCAAGCAAAAAAATTTGTAAGTCTACAACTGTGCCTCATGGTGTTTCACTAATAAAAATTTAAAAAAATTATTTGACTTATGATCATATCCTTATTGTTGACAACTAAGTTCATCCTTGTTGTTGCACATCGTAGGACTTCATATCTATTTTTACAGTGGAAAAATATTTTGTTGTGTATTGATTTCACATCTTTGACTATTGATCATTCTATGGGTGTAAATTTCTAGTTTGGGGTTATTGTAAATAATTTCGGATAACATATCTTGTCAAATCACTTATTTTGAAATATTTTTGGTTAAATACTCCAAAGTGAGATTATTGGGTTGTACACAATTTATATTCTTAGGTTTATTTTTTAAAATCTTTTGCTGCTGTTGTTGTTGTTGTTGAATCACAGTAATCTATAGTTACAAAGTTTTTCATGATTGAGTTTCAGTCATAACAATGTTTCAATGCCTATCCCTTTATCAGCACATATTTCATGCCATACCAGTATCTCATTTTCCTCCAGCTTGTCAATCTCCAACCCACCTCCCCAGCAGGCTGCTTCTATGGTAGGCACTTCTCTCTCTGTCTCTGTCTCTCTCTGTCTCTCTCTCTGTCTCTCTCTCTCTCTGTCTCTCTCTATCTACAATCTCTCCCTTTCTTTATAGTACTGATACTGAAAGAGTATCATGCATATCACTTTACTTCCTTTCAGGCTCAGTTTTTGTCCAGAGCAATCATTTCCAACTATCATTGTCATAGTGGTCCCTTCTCTGTCCTAACTGCCCTCCCTTGTCCCTTTTGTGGTAAGCTTCCTACCATGGACCATTCTTCCTGACCCTTGTTCTACTCTTTTGGGTATTATTTACATACTATTTTTTAATATATTCTGAAAATGAGTGTATTCATTCTATGTCTGTCCCTCTCCCTTTGCTGTTTTCACTCAGCATGATAATGAGTGAATGAAATATGCATGTATAAGCATATTTTATTTTCCAAGCAGCTGTGTAGTGTTCCATTGTGCACATGCACCATAGTTTCTTTACCCACTCATCTGTTTTCAGACACTTGGGTTATTTCCAGATTATGGCTATTGTGAATAGTGCTGCAATGAATGTAAGGAGTGCAGATGGTTTTTCTGCATTGTGTTTTTAGCAAACTGTGTTTTAGCAAACTTTCTAGTAGACATAAACTATCATCAGAATAATGTCAGTTTTACCTTGTTTTCGTCTCTAAATATTAGTCCTTTGTCCCTTAAAATAGCTTTACAGCTGTTAACAACATAGAATTAATTTCACTAATAATTTCATCTCAAACCTGAAATATTGAATAGCTACATTGAGATCCAGAGAAAGAATATGGTATTTAGTCATCCTTTCCATATTGTTTCCCAGGAAATATTAGCAAAGCATGAATTATGCAGATATATTTAGGCAGAGCATGAATACTCAAAGATGGCCATTTAGCATCTACCACTTCCCTAAAATTAGAAAAAATGGAAGTGAAATAGGGCACAGTTTAATGATTATATGGAAAATTTTCTGGCACATACTAACAAATCTATTAAAAATCTGATTTTTCTTACTTAACTAAATTCCAAATAACTTCTTTGAAACGGGCATTTTGCAGACATAATTACATGATGAAGAACTCTCTTACCTAATTATTTTTTCCCTAACTTTTGTTACCTATAAAACTATAAAAACTTTAGTCTCTTCTTTCTTGTCCTAGCTTCAGGTAGACTTCCTCCAGAAAGCTTTTTCTGATTCCCTAAGGCATTTACTTATTGATTGATTGATTGATTGATTTTTGGTGTTCAGGCTATGTTCATGAACAACTCCAAGCTCTATGCTTGGAGATCACTCCCAGACATACTCAGGGAATCATGAGGATCAAGGGACCAAGTATACCTCCTGCATATTCTCAGTCTATTGAGCTAAGTGAAGCATGTGTTCAGTCCATAGAGTTATGTATCTGGACCAATTCTGCAAGGAATTTAATTGCTTGAGTTCTGTTTAATTCTTATGAGTCTCTATGATAACTAAGATTAGAGGACCTAATAGAGAATAAATCTTTTGCCAGGAAAGATTATAATATGATGCCTTAGTCGCTAGGATAACATCCATGTGTTTAACATTAAATGAATAAAGAATGACCAAATGTGATCATCAGGAGAACAATTCAGACCAGGCTACCACAAAGATGATCATTTTGTGTATTCCAGTAGTGAGGTAAATTAAGGGTTTATGACTGGGCTTGAATGTATATTATGGTTTGTAATATATATATAATATATATATTATCTTAAACAGTTATATATATATATATATATAACTGTTTATATATATATATAACTGTTTAAGATAATATATCATATAACTTCTCACTCTAAAGTATGAATTTTTCCATTTTCAACTAATCCTTTTTTCATATTCTCAGAAGTTTAATGTTCAAATTCCTCCAGGTATTTTAATAGAAAAATCTCTAAAGAGAATATATCTGCAAATGATTTACACTCAGATTCCCATATTCATAAGAAAGAAGCAGCACAATTTATAGAATGTTATTTTATTACACAGTTATTTAGGCTGTTAGAGGACTTCACAGCCTCAATCTAGTGGTCTAACTAACAACAACAACAACAAAACAACCCAGGCTGCATCATCACAGCCTTTAAAAAAAAAACAAGTTTGGAATTTTCCACTAGAAGTGTTGAATAACCTGAATAAATGTGAGAGCTGATTTGCAGCAGGATGTTTGAACTGTTTAGAATAAAAAGCAGACCTAAGTTCTTCAAATTATGTTCTTTATCCCTCAAACTTTCTACTTTCACTTGTTTCTCTCTACTTACCATAGAATTTGGGACTCCCCAAATAAATGGTATAAAGCAGCTACATTTTAATAAACCTGATTTGAAGTAAGTTTTCTGTGTCCAGAGTCTGAGAGTTAGGCTGAATGATGAGCTATTAAAGGAGGGATGGTCTCAGGCTCTTTTGTTTTAAGATAGTGTCTATGAGCAAAAGCTGTAGAACTAGGAAAACTTGAACTTGTAAACATCCTAGTTTACAACTAATTCAAACACAATTGCACCTCTGTGAGTAGTTACAAGATCAATTATGTCCTGTGCTATACACTAAATGTGTGGGGCCCTCCCCACCCCACCCCCGCCCAAACTGAAATGTTGAAATCAAATCCTTGTGTGATGGTACTTGAAAGTGGACCTTTGGGAAGTGAGTAGGTCAGGAAGGGATCATTTTTAAGAGAATTGGTCCCTGTATGAAAGAGATCCCAGAGAGCTCCCATATACTACTTCCCATGTAAGTTCAGGAAGGCAAAAATCAAACAAACTTCATTAAAAAAAAACCCAGAAACAAAAACTCCAGCCTTCTATGAACTGGAAAACATCTTTACTAGAAATAAGATCTATGTATGTGTTGATCTTGAACTTCTCAACCTACAGCTCTGGGAAATAGATCTCAGTTACTTATATACTTATAACCACTCAGCATATGGTTTTGTTGGAGCACCCCACATGGACCAACTTTCTAACTGCTTTTTATATCTTTGAACCTCTCCTGAAAACAGCCCATTTGTCAAGCTGGATTACCCATGAATAAAGTACTTAAGAATTGTTTTGCTGTTGATTGCTCATATAAAAATTGAGAATAAGTACTATTTAGGTTGTCAGAACACTAATATTAAAATGGAAAAAATAAGATGTCATTTTTAGCATGAGCAGATGTTGGGTACATCTTTTTTTCTGCATCTATTTATTAATGAGGAGTTAGTTGAAGCTATGTGAGCGTATGGCTTTATTTATTAAAAATATTCCATTGGTTTTTCAATTTACATCATAACAAAGTGTGTATAATGTGACTAAAATGTTTTGTGTGATTAAAAACTGTTTATTCTGGATTTGTAATTAATTTAATTGTAACTTCTAGAGGACTGCAATTTTGAAAAACTTTCAATCTTGATTGGCTATTATTCTCATGGCAACACTGAAATAAAGTGAAACTATGATTAATGGAAACTAACGAGCAGTTATCCTGATTAAAAACAATTTTGAAAAATCTCTAATACATCTGTATAAATGATATATTAAAAGCATACGTAAAAAAATTCTGTTTATCTTCGAATTTTGTATCAGAGCTAGAAAGTCCACAATTTAATAATAATGTATTCCTAATACACTTACTATTTAAAACAAGTTTGAGACATTTTAAATATTACAAAAAGAGAATGAAGAAAAGAACTAATTATGTGACCAGTGACTCTTGTAAATACTTTCTTTAAACCCAGATCCACTTTAAGATCAATGAGTGACACACCTTCATTTGTTTGAACTATGGTTTTTACCAAATTCAGTCAAACATTAAAAGGAAGTACTTAATTAGTAATGCTGCACTAACAAAGAAAAATGATTACACCATTATAATCTATGTTAAATCTTGACCTCACAAAAATAATTGGTCCCATAAAAGAGATTGATTGAAATACACAACGATTATAATTCAAAGAATTGGTGAGGAAAAGCCATCAAATTCAAACTGCACAATTTATCTCCTCAGATACTTCACTGAGATTCCATGCAAACTTGTTTCCAAAGCTGAACAGGGCAGGTGGAAGTATTAAAATGGATATGGAGTAACTGTGGTTTCCACTTTTATTTAGTTAAATTCATTTTATACAATTTATAGCCAAGAAGTAGCTTTTAATTCAAACACTGCAAATAAAGTTACCAGAAACACTCATATATAAAGATTCCTTGAATAAAGATTCTGTTTATGTGTTAAAAAGCAAGTATACAGATCTATGAACCGGTGCCAGTCTGCAGGCATACAAAAGATTAAGAATACTGATCTATCCAATAATTTCCACCAAATGTCCAAATCCAAACTTTAATGTAACTTCTATTAGATTGTTTTAGAACAAGTCAAATCGAAAATTTTAAATTTTGTATATTTCACATAGTACCTCTAAAGTACATGTACAATTTATAGTTTTGAACATTTAGTTACTAATTTGATGTTTTCAACTATCTCTCTTATCAAGTGAGACAAGCCAAAAAATGGGATAAAAATGTACTAGATTTGAAAATGTGTAGGATAATGTTGATTTGCCCTTCCTCCCTGGCCACTGGGAGCTTGTGTTTGTTGATTGTCCCCCAACCTGTCAATTACCTTTGTCTCCTGATCATACTCTAACTTGTAAATATTGTCTTTCTCTTCTCCTTAATGTCCTTTGCATGGTTAGTTACTCCAGAGCAATTGCTTTTTGGATGGATACAGGAAGACAGTTAAAAAGACTAGCCTGTGGCTTGGGAATTGATGGACTCCAGATAATATTACCTCCTGGACATCTGCTCTCTTGACTTAAGCCTCAGTTGCCCTTACTTCCTAGATCCCCAAAAGCAGGGTTCTGACAAGGGACTGGATGGACCCAGGGCAAGTGGTGAGCTATGAGCTACTCTGGCATGGAAATGGGCCTGGCCAATGTGCCCTAATGCTTAACTACAAATTAAGAGTTTAGTCATGGATAAATTCTGTCATGATCCAAATGTAATAACTAGATTTGGACACTGCTGGGGTTAGGAATGATTAATCTGGCCTGAGCACTGTAGTCTGAGTCTGTGTTGAGATGTCCCCAGGAGAGTCACTCCACAAGCCTAAAAGTATCTATTACTGTGTCCATACAGCGTGGTAAATATTAGGAAGTAGAATTAAAGATGTTAATTAAGTTGCAGGTCTAAGGAGAGGAGAAACACAGAAACACACTTTTTCCCCCCCTTTCCTTTGTGGGCTACAGGTGGTTGGGAAGACTGGAATAACAAATAACATTTTTGATCATGCTTCCCATGGGGAGGAGCTGTTGGGGAGGCATGGTGAGAGGAGAAAAAAACGGCTGAGGGGTGAAAGCGGATTGAAGGAGAGAAGAGAGGAGAGAGACAGCAGAGGGAGAGAGAGGAGACGGATACAGCGGGAAGAAAGAATTGCGTAATTGCGTCGTTAGAGAGAGAGAGAGAGAGAGAGAGAGAAAGAGAGAGACAGAGACAGAGAGAGAAAGAAAGAGGAGGGGGTTTGAAGAGAGACGAAAGATTGAATAAATGGCAACTAATCAGCAACCAGCTTGGCCCTCGATCTTCCTTCTCCATCCAAGGCAGCAGCCAGTCCAGGTAGAGAAGCGGCTTAAGAGCACTGAACACAGGTAGGAAAGAAAGCCACCTAGAGAGCCCATGAACATCCTTTCACATGTAATCCCCATGCGTGTGAGGGGGTTACACAGCCCTGTAGATAGGGTTTACACAAAATTATACTAGATTTCAACTAGGAAAAATGAGGAAAATATTTCTAATTTTCAGTATATTTTACTATATAAAGTTAAACAGTTTACTAGTATTACAGAGTTTATGAATTGGACAGTAACATTCTGAAAATTAGCACAAGAAAATCTAATGTGAGGTTAACAATAAACATGTATCATGCACTCATGAAGGAGAAAAATGCAGGAGAGTTATTATTATTATTTGTTATTAGTACTATTATTTAATTATTTAATTATAACTACCTTCTAGGTACCATCTTTGATGATTAACTTCCAGGGTTTCATACATAATTGAGAAACCTGATCTTTTATTTGTATATTTAAACCAATTTACTCAAGTCAAATATGAATGTGGCAATATGAATGGGGCAAAAGAGTTGGAACTTCTAAACTATTAGTGGTTTGAAACTTTGATTCACAAACCCAATTTCATAAATTTTCTCCCTCATATGTAGAAGGTAAATAAGTACTAAGGATTAAAGAATGCTCTAAAATAATATTCAATTTCCTGGCTTGAAAGAATTATTAAATCACTTGATAAGGCAAGTATCAACTTATGATAGTTAAAAATATCAAATTGGTAATTAAATGCTCAAAACCATAAATTGTACATGTACTTTAAAGGTACTATGTGAAATATATAAAATTCTGAGTTATTCAAATTAGAAGCATAAGAACTTGAAATAAATGATATGTGGATTTCAAAATCAACTATATAAAAGTCAAAAGCTTTTACATTGGTAAAAGGGTGCTTTTAAAACTAAATAAAATGAATACTTTGATAATTTAGGGTGTGTGGACAGGGAAGCTGGTGGCTAGAAAGTAAACACAAACTCTTATGGCCATGTGAAATGGGGAATGTTGCTTAGTTTCTTTCAGTTTCACCAACCTTAAAATGAGCAGTAGCAAAAAAAGTTAATTTACATAAGTGTGAATAATAAGTGATACATAAAAAGCACTTAGAACAATGTTGAGGATATGGTAAGCAAACAATATATACTAGTTTTATAAAGTCATGAGGCCATACACAGTATTTATAAATTTTTGAATGACTTATTTCAACTTTTACTTGTCACTTGGCTATATATGAATTATTTATTGTTCTTTATAAAATGTCTGGATATAAATATATAGATTTATTTAAGCCTATGTATGCTTTTATATATGTGTATATATGTACATAAATTTCACAGTAAGAGAGATAAGACATTTACTCATATTATCTATTTGTTTCTTCCATACTGTCACCTAGTTGTAAACAACTATTTCTTCTCACTATCGTAACTCTTCCATTTTTGTATTTTATCGTTGCAGAAATTTAAAAAAATACTTATCTTGTAAAAGGAAAACAAAATGAATTCCATCCCAAAGCCAGTGTGATAGTACAATGGGTAGGGAATTTGCCTTGCAAGAGGCCAACATCCTGTATCATCCCCTGAGCACCACTAGGAGTGGTCCCTGTGCACACAGCCAAAGCAGACCCTAGAACTGTTGGATATGGTTCAAAACTAACAAAAAAACAAAACAGAAGTGAACTCCATCGCTAAAAATTTAAAATGTCATTTCATTTGTGAGAAATTCTTAAATACTGATATAGCATAATATAGTTAAAAATCATTTAAAATATAATAAACTTTTCCATTTAAAATTATGACATTCAGACTGGAGTGATAGTACAGTGGGTATGGAACTTGCCTTGCAAGCAGCAGACCCACGTTTGATTCTTGGCATCCCACAGTGTCCCTCAGGTACTTCTAGGGGCAAATCCTGGGTGCAGAGTTAGGAGTAACATCTGATCACCACCTTGATACAAGGAAGCCTACTTATTTTCCTATTTACTCTCTTTACTTACATAAACTTACATAAGAAGGCTTCAATAGGCACTTAATAAATTAAAGCATTCTAAAGCCAACAGTTTATAATTTTTCTAATACAAAAAGTGTTGCAAATAATAGAATTTTGCTTGCTCTAAAAATAAAGGCTTTAGTTTCAGAGAATTTTCTAAAATATCTACAGAGTTTATTGGGATTTGTCAGAATAAATTTTATGAAAGGATTTCAAGATTATCACTGCTTACTTTTCTTTTTAAATATGTAGACTGAAATCTGTCACATCCAACCTTTACCAAAGTGTTCATCTTGCAGTAATTTAGACAGGTAGTACTCTATATAGAATCATTCATTGACCAGTATGTGAGTGGAAGATGTATATTTTGTAGTTAATGGAGTTGAATAGATCTTTGCATTTCACAGCTCAGTGAATGTGTACTTCATTTTCTTCATAGCTTCTACTGCTAATTTTTTTTTAGCCAGCAGTTTCATACATTAAGATCAATTCATCACTTTGAGAAACTAGTAAAACATGCTTAAGAATGATCAGAAGAGGCTGGAAAGGTGTGATTAGAATCCTATAATTATTTATGCTAAATAACTATTGGACTAAATGCCTTGACATTTTTGGATCATTTACATATTTCTAAATTAGAAGTAGAATGAAATGTGAAAACAGTTCAAAATTTCAAAATTGATCACTATGGAGAATTACTGAATTACTAAGGATAAATGAATACAACACCAAAATACAAAAAATACCCTCAGTTGTTTGAGCATGTATTTTTGAGCACTAATAAATCAAAATTGAGAAAATCTCACCAGGAATGTCATAATAGGATTTTTCCATATGTTCAGACTTCTTATTTTAACACTAATATTTTAAGAACTTTTAATAACATCTATATTTATGACCATCAAAACAACCCTATCACATTCACAAGTGATAAAAAGTGTTTGCAAATAGAACTTTCATCTCTAAAAGACATAGAAAGGACATATTGCCATTACACCATAAATAATAAAATGAGGGTCAAGCTCTTATATAAATTTTAATGACTAAAATGAAAGGGATATTTTAATGTATTCTGAAAGATATTTAAATATACAACTTGAGTGTTTGAAGTTAGGATCATAAATGAATATTTGTTCTATAGCTGAAAGACTAGTACTATTTTCTTGGAAATTCCATTAGAAAAGAAGATTCAGGAGTTGATAATCTCTGATTCAAAATTCAGCTTTTCACCTGACTTTAAAAATAAAATGTGATTGTATCTCAACTTTTCCATTCCTTAAGATATTGTAAGGTTACAAAGGTAGAGTAGAATAATATCAACAGAAATCATTTAATGGTAAAAGCTGGAAATACTATTTTCTCCCTTGCAGAAAAAAATTTAACCTCTGTTCTAATAAAAAGGCATTATCTATGCCATAAAAGACTGTGGACAGAATCTAGGACCACAAGAAAACTTATTATAAAATAAGCAAAGTCATGCTGAAGTGGATGACGTTTGTTGTCTTTCACTGAACAGTAATTTAGCAGTGCTACAGAACACAGTTTTAGTGAGACTATTGATGTGGGGAATAGAAAGCAGATCCATAATTATTTTTATTTTTATCAAAGATTTAAAAGTATTTTTGAGTTTTCCATAAGTTTTCCACAATGTAGAGCATTCTAATAGCATTTCTTAATGAATGACATAAGTGACCATCCTCCTAGCTAACTATTTTAATGATCTTCCTCCTGAGCACAGGTATTTGGGGGCGGCAATAACATATATAATCAAAGGTTTATCAGCACAGTGGAAGAAAGTTATGTCATGGGCAGTCAAAACACTCATCAATCCACATTAGTATCTATACTTCCTTAGATAACCTCTTTTTTATGAGATCAAAATTCTTTGAGCAAAAGGATCAGAAAGAGCTGCTCTGCAAAATGGCTGCTGATTCTGTATACCAATATTCAGAAGAAGCTGTAGACTAACAGCGAAAATCTCAGGAAGAATGAGAAAAGTGACTTATCATATTAGATACATTTATGTATTTTCTGAAAGAAAATAACTTTCTAAAAGAACTGAGAGGGAGAGAAATAACTGTCAGAATAGAAGATCAATTGATAATCCTAGAAATACATTTACTTTTTAAGGAAAAAAATCTGTTTATAACACTAACACTGATCATGCTTATTTCAAATTGCATAGAGAAATTCGTGTTCTCCAGAATAATAAAATCTAAGATAACATACCAAAACCTATATGAATAAGTATATGATATTATAATAATTTCTACCACTGCAGAAATTTATGAATGGACTGAGCAAAAAGGCAGAAGAAAAAAATTATCATAACCCATATGTGTAACTAACACTGTCTGGATTCAAGACACCATGTCCAAATGGCAGGATATAGAAATTATCAGTGTAGTGTAGCCAGTGTGAGACAGAGTATTTTAGAAATGCATCCAACATAGTTCAATGAAGAATGATCAGTCAAGAAGTCCAACTTTAATTAGTGAAACGGTAATATTAGAACCATTGAAATCAAAGAAGGACTCATGCCTAATTGTTTTGGAACCCAAAATTAGAATCTCTGGTTTCTTCCTCTGTTCTTCAATCCCAGTTTTGCATTAAATTATATTCCCTTCATTGATTTACATCAGATAAAAATTCTGTCCCCCTTTTGATGGCAGCAGCTGAATCAGCAACTCAACAAGTTGAACTTTTACACTGTCCTTCACAAGGGTTAACTGTAGGGACACAATAGTTAAGGATACAGTCTTACTCTCCCATGATCTGTTAGTATTAAAACTGTCACCTTTATATTCTTTGTAATTCACATAGTCAAATGTGCATAAACTATAAAAGAACTTTAAAAGTTATGGTTACGTTTTTTCTTTGTTATGGTTATTCTGGTCCCAGGTTTTCTAGAAAATATGTTGGTAGTTCCATTTAGCTGTACAAATATGGTTTTTACCATAGTACTAGGTCACAACAAACAAACATCCATTGAATTAACTGTGACCTGACTGTATCACCAGTCATGGTTTCTTATCTTAGAGGTGCCTGTTCATATAAATGGGTAATTTGCTTTTATTAGAGCATTTTACTTATTGTTTTTTTTTTTTACATACAGCAATCACGATCACGATCATACTGTTGTTTATCAATTGCCTCGAGCAGGCCCCAGTAATGTCTCCTTCGTCCTAGCCCTGAGATTTTAAAAAGTGCCATTCAAGGCACTTTCAGGGTTAGGAGAATGAGACCCATCATTGTTATTGGTATTTGGCATATTGGGTATGCCACAGGGAGTTTGCCAGACTCTATCGTGTGGGCAGGTAACATACAGTAACCTGCCAGGTTGTTTAAAGTAAGAATGAGATAATAAAATGTTGCGGCGCTTCCGGGAGCTGGGTTTTATAGTCTCCGGGTCTTGGCCGTTGATGGGATTACAAGGCGCTGGGGGTCAGATGGTGGGTGTGACCCCTGTCTACTGGAAGGTGGAGGATCTGGGTGGAGGATGCTCAGCCCCGATCTGAGCAGGCTTGGAGATCTCAGCCCCGAGACCCGCATGCCTTTGTTCCTCTTCTGGTACCTTCATGAGTGTGGAGAGTGATCTCAGCATGGTGGTGGCTGGTTCTGAAGGTCTTCGGCTGCTGGAGCTCTGTTCGGGGTGGGGAGGGAAACTCAACCCGCCCCCCTGCAAGGGGCCCTGACGAGGACAGCCAGGTGCAGGGGCAGGAGACTCTGCACTGTTCTCTTCCAGGAGCTGGGTTTTATAGTCTCTGGGTCTTACATACAACAATACTTGTTTATAGATGTGACTCTAATTTCAAGATTTTAATATCTAAAACGATGTGGAAATTCTTCCTCTCATTGCTTTCAGAAATTGAAATATTTTCCTAGTCATTTTTAATAGATTTTAAAGTACTGGGGGCTGGGGCGATAGTACAGTAGGTAGGGCATTTGCTTTGCACACAGCTGACCAGGATTGGATCCCCAGCATTCCAGATTGTCTCCCCAGCACCGTCAGGAGTGATTCCTTAATGCAGAGCCATAAGTAAGCCCTATGCATCGCTGGGTGTTACCCAAAAAGAAAGAAAAAAGAAAGTACTAAGGAAATAATGTTACCTGGAGTGAGATATATTTAAGAGAAATATGATTTGACTGTCCATTAATAATCACTAATTTATAGAAGTTTCTTCTGATACAGATAATGATGTTAAGTGTTAGGCACAAAAAATCAATAGAATTAAAATAATATGAAAAATCTTAGAGGAAGAGAAAACTACTATCTCTCTCTTAAATTTCATACATTTCATTTTATGTATGGCAAGTTCAGTTAGGAAGCAAAACTGTTCATAACACTGGCAACTATTTATTAGCCTTCATGAAAAAGACATACGTGTTTACTTACCTTGGGTAAAATGAGGAAAAGAACATTTGAGAAGAGGCTTAGAGTTAGCTTTTAAGTCAGAAGCACTCAAATTATCACTTTATTTATTGACCCAAAATGAGCCTTTCCTAAAAAAATATGTATCAAAAATAATTTTCCGTTATCAACATTTACAAATTGAATAACATGCATTTTTAAATAGATAGAGATGACCTAGTGTTAGAAAAAAAAGACAGTAAAAGCCAAGCTGCAAAAATCACACTATATGTTCATTTTCACAATTTCTTAACAAAATGAACACTTTAAATGTACCTTTTGTCTTTGACTGGGAAAAAGAGAAAGACAAGGAAATTAATATTTTTGTAATATAGATGTCATCTTATATTTCATGCCTGACTCATTTGAAAATGTAGATTAATTTGCAAACAATTTAGAAAGCTGAACTATTGAATTGGGTCCTCTAAGATTTAGGATTTGTCATCTTTTAAAGTTGACACCCAGCGAGAGCTTGTCAATTACAAAGAAGTGAAATGAAGTGAAAATAAGTCTCATCTTCATCTTCTTGTTATATGCTTGGGTGGTTATAGAGAGACACCATTTACAAGCTCAAAATAATTATTCAGAAAGTTACGCTTCACTTTGAAACCAAATTTAAGCAAAAGAAAAGTGCCATTTCTTGATGGTTATTTTATTCAGTAGGTGGGTAGGCTGAGTGGGGAAGGTAATGCTATATGGCTCCTTAAGGCCAGCAGTTAGAAGGGCTTTGGGTGTCCATTCTTCACACTGATGATGAATAGAAAAGACTTAAGGTTACTGTTTTAGAAACAAACCTCCCTACTTACCATGCTGTTCCATTACTCTTCAATGAAAGTGAAAATTGGGAAAATCATTATAATGTTATTTGCACATTTTATCAACATGTGAATTGAAGCACCCATAACAATGCCACTCCCTCCCTGACCTCACCTTTAATTGCTTTTCATTTGCTTTAACCACAAACACAAGCTTGATAATTTCAAACCAAAATGATCTGTTTGCTGTATTCAGACAAATACATAAATCTATAAAAGAATATTTTCGCAAAATTGTACACCACTTAAATCTTGGCATTGGTCTCAAGATTTATTGCGAATTGACAAGGTTACTTACCCCGGGAAATTCAAGAGTATATAGCAAATGTATATAGTAAATATAGTAGTACAGATATGTATTGTGTATTTGTATATAAGTATACATATATGTATATATGCATATAATGTATAATATATACTATAATATATAGTATGTTGTATATACATATAAGTATATACTACATATACATATATGTATATACTAAAAGTATATAGTAAGTATAACCACCCTATACATTCTTTTTTAAAGTTTTTTAATTTTATTTATTTTTTCTCTTTTTATATTTATTTATTGAATCACTGTGGGAAAAGTTACTAAGCTTTCAGGTTTAAGTCTCGGTCATACAATGATCAAACACCTTTCCTTTCACCAGTACTCATTTTTCACCACCAAGAACCCCAGTATACTCCCCTCCTACCCCTCCAAATGCCTGTGAAGCAGATGATATCTACTTAACTCTTCTCTACATTGATTACATTCATTATTTCGACAAAAGATTCACCATTATTGTTTAGAATTTCCCCCCAAACAATCAGAATTGCTGAAAAGGCATTGTGAAATATTTTGTTTTCTATAGCTGGTTATGAGAATCATATAATATCACGCAGCCAAGATTTTGGATTTCTGCAAAGAGCCAGATAATTACGAGATTGGTTTCTGTGTGTCTGGTGTTATGGCCATGCCGGAGAACCACTCATGGGGGGTAACTTGTGACCTCGGTAGGGTGTGAAGGACATGTCGGTACCGCCCCCTTTCCCATGAGACTGCAGTTGCCACTTCACAGCAAGCTCATACCTGGTTTTCCAATAAGCACTGAGGTGGCAGCTACCTTGCTGCCAGGGGGAAAAAGGTGGAAGGAAGCAACACCCTTTCCCTCCCGGGGAGGCATGGCGCAGTAGTTTAACGCATGGTCCATTCACTTTTCTGCAACAAGCTGCCAGGTTCTGGATTAAGTCCTTTTGCCTCTGGAGCCATGGCCTTGCCAGAGAGTCGCTTGTGGGGGGCAACTCGTGACCTCGGTAGTGTGTGAAATGACGAGCCGGTACCATCCCCCTTCCCATGAGACTGCAGTTGCCCCATCACTGCCGGTTCATACCTGGCTTTCCAATAAGCTCTGAGTTGGTGGCCTCCTTGTATGCAGTTCAGATGCATTTCTGCCAAAAGCCACTGGGTTTCAAGATTTGTTTCTGAGTCCCCGGTATCATGGCTATTAATCAGCTTGATCAGGAGTCCGAGAGGCTGTCTGTAGGCGGCAGCTCAGGGTCTCGTTGGGATGGGGAGAAAGAGTCGGCTTCACCCCCATGTGGTGAGGTCCCGTGTGTCTCTCTCATCACTGCAGGCCCAAACCTGACTGTCCAGTGGTCTCTGGAGGATGATGGTCACCAGGCCGCCAGGGGGAACAGGTCAAGGCATGAAACCTATTCCCACCTGGAGTGGCCCAGAGCCAGTAACCTATTGCAGGAACAGGACGCATTTCTGCCAAAAGCCTTTGGGTTCCGAGATTCATTTCTGAGTCGCTGGGATCATGGCCATTAAGCAGTTCGATCAGGAACCAGAGAGGCTATGCCTCCAATTATATAGCTGAGCCGGAAGTGGTTTGTGGGTGTTTCTCCCACATACCTAACTTTTGGCTGTTTTCTTTCTTGGTAAACTTTGCCCCAAGTTTTTGGGGTCTGACCAAAGGCACAACAGCAATTTGGGGGTATCTGAAAGTCTCACATTGCCATCAGGCTGCTGATACACTCACCTCACAGGTACAGATTGACCTGCTGGCGGCACCATACCTCTGAACTTTTTTTTTTTTTAAGTATAATAATGCTATTTATTCAACCACTGATTAAGTTCATTGAATTGGGCATGACCTCCACTATAAACTCCCTTTTGATTTGAGCTCAGCTTACTTTGAATACATATCTCTGAGAATAAGTAAAGTAAAAGTAAAGGCCCTCCCGTTGATCATCAATTTGCTCGAGCGGGCCCAGTAACATCTCCATTGGAGACTTTGTTGTTACTGTATCTGGCATATCCAATACTCTCGGTAGCTTGCCGGGCTCTCCGAGAGGGGCGGAGGAATCGAACTCGGGTCGGCCATGTTGGCTGCATGCAAGGCAAACGCCCTACCCGCTATGCTATCACTCCAGCCCTGATAGATGGTGATTAATAGGACCAAAATATAACCTGAAGTTGGATAACAGGCAGAAGTAAATTCTAATAGTATTTTCTTCCTTCCTGCACTGTATTAAGACCATTTATAATTCAGCCTCTGACTTCCCAGAGAAGAAAAGAGACTAAGAGAATCAGAAAATATGGGTGATAAAATTTAAATTGCTCATTTAACTGAGACATCATTTCTCTTATACTTTCTCAGTTAAAGCCTCCAGGCCAATTTCATTTCTATCATAGTGAGGGGAAAATTCCTAAATATATTACATATTCTCTTAATTTTAATAAACCTATGCTAGATATTTGAAAAAATACTATTTATATAACTTTTCTAAATTTAAGATCTTACTGATTAAGTCATAAATATGTCCCCATAGTTCAACTGTCTATAAAAACTGCTATCTAATATTCTTTCATAAAATAGATATAATCAAGATATAAAGTCTATAATGATGGCTAATATTACATTAAATAGATAAATCAAGATTTTAATATAATTGTAAAGCCATTAAAATATTTGTTATTCTCTCCAATATCATCTCAAATATCTGCATGATAGATATTTGTTATCTATGTATCTATATCTATATTATACCCAGGTTTTATGATTTTACCCAGGTTTTATACCCAGTAGCACATATGATCCTTGAGCACTGCCAGGAGTGAGCACTGAGCATTGCCCCCCCCAAAGTGAACCTTAATAATAAATTTGAAAATATCGAGTTTTAGAGGGCTGGAGCAATAGTACAGCGGGTAGGGCATTTGCCTTGCAAGTGGCCAACATGGCCGACCCGAGTTTGATTCTTCGGCCCCTCTCAGAGAGCCCGGCAAGCGACCGAGAGTATCTCACCCGCATGGCAAAGCTTGGCAAGTTCCCCGTGATGTATTCGATATGGCAAACACTGTAGTAAGTGTCACAATGGAGACATTACTGGGCCCACTCGAGCAAGTCGATGAACGGAAGGACAGTGACAGTGACAGAGTTTGAGAGTCACAGAACTAGATACAAATTTTAATTCACCATTATGACCTTAATGATATAACTCAATCTCTTCAATGCTCAGTTTTACTGTATAATTAGAAAATAGCACCTTCTAGCATTTTATAAATACTAGAAATAAGTTAGCAAATTAGCACACTTTACAAGTTTGATAATAATCATTATTACTTGTCTTTCCAAGATGTTAAAACAATTTATAATGCTTATAGCTCAACATAAGAATACCAGTTTTTTTCCATAAACTTTATTTAGATATTGTGTGTTAAGAAAATCTGCTGAGATAAAAATTAGTGCATATCATTGGGCTGGAGCGATAGCACAGCAGGTAGGGCGTTCGCCTTACAAGCGGCCAACATGGCCGACCCGAATTCGATTCCTCCGCCCCTCTCGGAGAGCCTGGCAAGCTACCGAGAGTATTCGATATGCCAGACACAGTAACAACAAAGTCTCCAATGGAGACGTTACTGGGCCCGCTCGAGCAAATCGACGATCAACGGGAGGGCCTTTACCTTTACCTTTACCTATCATTTTAATATCTATTCCTTTGATTGTTAGACTAACTCTATATTTAATAATATTCTTTCTTGTATCAAATGTTGACAAAATCCTCTTATTTGGGGTTCAAAATTTTTATCTTTCTATATATAATTTAATTAAATATTGGCTTATAATATTATATAAGTTCAAGGTGTAGAGATTTATAGTTCAACATCTCTATGCTACAGTATGACCTCCTCCCAAAGTCTAGTTTCTACAGACCATGATACTATAAACTGATCATACAATAAACTGAATATGAGTCCTCTATTTTCCCCCTCTGGTAACTACCATTTAGCCCTCATAGTATGTTTGTTTCTGTATTATTCTATTTATTTTTCATTTAATTTTCAGCGTTAAGCTTTATATTTTTATATCTCTATACATTATAATATCATTGGGTCAAAATAACTAATTTCTATCTATCAGCAAACAACCGAGATCCTTTATCTTGTTAGTGACAGCTACCCTCTTCTGCTCAGCATTCTGTGGTCAAAATTCAAGAATTTAGTTTCTGTTTAGTTTTTCTTGTTCATTTGCCTTGTTACATTATCTTCCACATATGAGAGCAATCACATAATTTAATACCTGTTGGATTATTTTACTTTGCAAAATTCCTTCTAGGTCCATTCATGCTGCCACAAATGGCAGTATTTAATCTTTGTTTCATCATTGTTCAGCTTTGGACAGGGGTGGTAGAGAAAAGTCTAAAGTCATGTGCTGTAGGGTAGGGGACAAGTGGCAGAACTCCCAACCCAGACAGACACTATAGTGAGAATACTAAAAGTTATATAGGAACAAAGCCCTTGACCCAGGTGAAGTCCATATCAAAGAACTTACACTGGTTGATACCTTAGCAAGGAGGGCAACAGGAAGTTCCTTAGATTATAGAAACTTTTGTAGAAGTTAGAAGTTCTTTCCCACTACTCAAAAATGGTATTGACCTCATGAAGTTTACAGACCATGAAGATTGATAAATTTCCTATCTGGAACATCACAAAAAAGAGATATCAGTGGTGCCACAAACACAAACTGTTTCTCCTACATCAGGTTCATGGCGAGCTGGCCCCCCTCCAAATTTTCTGACATCACTGCAAATACAGGCTTTTGAACTTATTGAAGCCAGCAGAGACCAATACAATACAATTTTTAAAAAGTCACAGTGCCATCTTCTGGAAAAGAAAAAGTTCTTCAACTCCACAAATTGCTAATTTACATTTTATTTTTTAAAAAGGAAAATTGAAATTTAAAAAAAATGGGCATAAAAAATACAACACTCAACAACTTCAGATGCAAGTAAACAGGACATCATGATGAAAATATATCTTCAGAGTTGAACCTCAAACACATGGAGAATTATATCTTGTTATCAGATAGAAGGTCTAAAATTGTTATAATTAAAAAACTCAAAGAGATAGGAAAAATTCAAGAAAAGAAGCTCAAAATCATGCAAAATAATCCATAAAACTATAGATAAAACAAAACTCAGAAAAAAATAAACTCAGAAATAAAGTCAATGAAAAAAATACTTATTGAAATTTAAACAAACAAACAAAAACACTAAGAGTTTTAGACTGGAATGAAAAGAGCTCAAGATGAGAGGTAAAAGTGCTAGAAAAAGCTATGTGAATAGGTAGACCAACCTAGGACTGAACTACCTTTCCAAAAGGTAGTAATGCAGCAGTAATTTAGGTGGAAAAGAGAAATTAAATACAAAAAAAATAAAATTCTACAAGATTTACCTGTTTAAGAAAAGTCAATGAAAGAACAAATAGATATTCCAGAAGCAGAATGGAGAGATAAATGACCATATGACTTAGTAAGAAAAAAAAATAAAAGCAGAAATCTTCTCAAATCTGGAGAAGAATTTTAGTAGACAAATTCATGAAACCAAAAGATACTGTTTAGTTCAATGCAAAAAAAAGCCTAACCAAATATAGGTAGTAATGAATCTATCAATAATGGGGTGAAACAAAGAAGGTTAATAGAAAATATAACTTAATTTATAAAGTTACTCCTAATAACTGGCTTTCATCAGACTTCTGAGTAGAACTATAAGCTAAGAGAGAATAAAAAGAAGTACTGAAGATATTAAAAAATAATAAATACCAGATAATAACATTATTTCCTTGAAGAGAAAGGTATTTCAGAGATAAAGAAGAAATAAAGGTCTTCCTAACAAACAAAAACTTAAGGAGTTTGACAACACTAGACATATATTATAAAACACTGAAATGGAGTCTCCTATCTTAATTTTTTAAAGGAAAAAAAACTAAACAAATGTATATGGGCAAGGAGCAAGCTATACTATATATAAAATTCATTTCTATATGAAAATAATGAAAAGTCACTGTTCTGCTGAAGCCTCAGTGGCTTCACCCACATCTCACAACCTCTGCCATAAAAAGACCTACTTTCATAGGTTCTCAACTAATCTTGAAAGGGATGCCAAGATGATGAAATTCTCAGGTACACCAGTCTTTTAAATGAAAACTCAGGGGCCTTCTAAGAGTGGAGTGGACTACCTCCATCTAACTCACATATTGATGGTAACCCCAGAAGCCACATGCATATCTTGTAACATTCAGCATATAAATGGCTCAGCTTCACAGCTTCATGGCAAACCTAGGAGAGAGCAAGCCAAAGAATTGTCTCAGATCTACAGTTCCTGCAGTATGCAGCTACATATGTGGCCACATGACACTTTCAAATTCCACAATACTGATAGCCTAATGGAGCATAGCAAATTAGATAGGAAAGTGGTGTAAAAGCTCACTAATTCAATAAATGAAAACAGTAATAAAGAAGGTTCAGCTAGAAACAAATAGCTCAAAATATCCTCAGACAATGACTTTAATAATAATAATAATACCATTGGGAGAAATAACAATTTTTACAAATTTTGTTTCACTGAACTATTTTTGTTAATTCCATTTGTCACTCTGTTGTGACAAACAATACAAGATACATTATCTTGTGTCTTATAAGGGGGCAGGATTGAGGGATTGGTGGGAAATTGGGGACAAGGGCAGAGGGAAGGTCACATCAATGCTGGGATTGCTGTTAGAACATTGAATGCCTGAAAATACTGTACTATAAACAATTTTGTAAATCATGGTATTTAAATAAAATTAGAAGAAAAAATAAAAAACATATGTTAAAATTTTTCTGTAGGACCGAAAAATCAGAGCAGAAAATATAGGTAAATTACCTTTGATTTTGGTTTTAAAAACATCTTTGGGAATTCAGATTCAAAGATAGAGAGCACAATAACAAAACTAAACAAAGATGAATCCATCACACTAAAATCTTTGCATAGGGAAAGAAATTTTCATCAAAACAAAAGAACACCCTACTGAGTATTAGAGGACATTTACACATCAGATGCCTGATAAGGGGTTAATATTCAACAGATAAAAAGAACTCACTCAACTACTGAAACCTCCCATAAAAACTATATTATATAATAGGTAGAGATATGAATATAAACTTCTCCCAAAGAAGATATACAGATGCTAGTATGCATAAGAAAAAAATGTTTACCACCATTTTAAGGGAAATTCAAGTCAAGATAATGATTTGATATTGGCTAACAATGTGAGGATATCTATTATTCAAAGACACAAACAGGTGCTAGAGAGAATGTGGAGAAGTAGGCCCCTATACTCTGCTGGTGGGCATGCAAATTGATGCACCATTATAGAAAGAAATATGGATGTTTCTCAAAAAATAAAAATAGAAAGCCTGTGTAATCCAGTTTTCCCACTTCTGAGAATTTTGCCCGGCAGAGCCAGATTTGATTCCTCCACCCCTCTCGGAGAGCCCGGCAAGCTACCGAGAGTATCTCACCCACAAGGTAAAACCTGGCAAGCTACCCATGACATATTGGATATGCCAAACACAGTAACAACAAGTATCACAATGGAGATGATACTGGTCCCGCTTGAGCAAATCAATGAACAATGGGAGGACACTGCTACAGTGCTACTAATAGTCATTGACATATACCAGAGAATCTTATTCTTGATGTTTCTGTAACTCAATTTCTTTCTTTGGTTGTTTTGGTTTTGAGGCTACATTGTGGGCTCAGGTCTTACTCCTGGATCAGCACTCAAGGATCATGCCTAGAAGTGCTCAAGGGACCATGTATGGTGCCAGGTATTGAATCCAGGTTGGCTACATGCAAGACAAGTGCTCTATAAACTGAAATATCTCACCACTCACTAAGTTCAACCTCTGTGTCTTTACAAAATATCCAAAGCTGCTCTGTACTTTAAATTTTCTTTCAAGTTAGCCAAAGGATTACCTATAAATGCCATAGATTTCTGCATGTTGATTTTGTCGCCTACCTTTTTTATTATACAAATTTATTGCTTCTAGTTTTTTTTAATTTATCATCACTCATCTGACAAGGGCTAGTATCTAAGACATATAAGCACTTGTAAAGCTTAATAAGAAAAATAAAACAGAAAAAAATGGAGATAAGAGATAAACAGCAGCTGACCTATGTTCAATCCCTGGCATCCAATATGGTCCACTGAGCCTGCCAGGAATGATTTCTAACAGAACCTGGAGTAAGCCTGAGCACTGCTAGGTGTGGACCCTTCTTCCCCGCAAAATCCACAAAAATGAAATATCACTTCACACCACTGAGGCTGGCATAGTTCAAAAAATAAGTCAAAATCAACTAGTGTCTAGGTATTTGATTTTGATTTAATTTTTTGTCACTGTGCATTTAATGTTACCATTTATTTTTTATTCACGCATTCAGGGATCCTGACCCACATATTAGGAGGCTAGAGTTAAACAAACAAACAAACAAAAGACTTATTTTTCCACATAAGGAAAATAGAGACATATCTATGAACCAGATGCTGGTCAATATATAGTTCCCTGTGAGAATTCTCTTCCTGAATTTAAAATAGCTGTCTCACTATTTTCTCACACATCCTTCCTTTCCTCTGTGGGAAGAGGTGTCTGGTAGAATAGGAGAGGAGGAAGATGAGGAGGAAGAGGAAGGGAAGGAGGAGGAGGAGGGGGAGAAAGAGAGAGAGAGAGAGAGAGAGAGAGAGAGAGAGAGAGAGAGAGAGAGAGAGAGAGATCTGGGGTTCCTGATTTTTTTGTGGGGAGAGTTCTGTTTTTTTTTATAAATTTATTTATTGAATCACCTTGAGAGCAGTTACAAAGCTTTTGGGTTTAAGTCTCGGTCATACAATGATGAAACACCCGTCCCTTCACAAATGCACATTTTCCACTACCAAACACCCCAGTATATCCCAATCCCACCCCCTCCCCCTCCCAGATGGTTTCCACATTACTCTCTCTCACTTTGATTACATTCAATATTTCGACACCAGTGGGGTCCCTAATTTTCATAAAGAACAAGTTATACAGACAAAGTGAAACATTTGAATGAAAACCTAGACTCAGTTCATGAGGAGACAACAGGATACACTCAAAAAAAGAAAAATTTTTAGAAGTTGGGGTATTCCAAATACACTTCTCTACTCTTAGCAGATTTACTTCCCTCAGTGTCTCAGCATGGGTCTGTAAACACCATTTCCCTACCCACCTTATTCTAGTCTCTCGGTTTAAATATTGTGTCACACACTATAGGGCAAATTTTATCCTATGTATCAAGAAATGACTTTGTTTCTTGGATCTTTTCCGCCTGTACCAGAGTCATTCTTGGTGATTTTCTATCAATACTTGACTACTTGAAGGTACAATGTCTCTCTCAAACATAAAGAAATTCAGACATAGTGTAGTCAAACTTCTATTGTAAAAAAATATTTTACTCATTATCAAATACTTGTTTTTGCCCCAAAGTGCCTTGCTGATAAACTCTCAGTTTTCTTGGAATTCCTCTACATGTTACACAGATTGTATCCTACCTGTGTGCCAGAATGTTATTTTTACATCTTAGCACAACGGATAGGGCATTTGCCTTGCACGCAGCCGACTGGAGTTCGATTCCTCCGTCCCTCTCGGAGAGTATCCTGACCCCTCAGAAGAGCCTGGCAAGCTCCCCGTGGCGTATTGGATATGCCAAAAACAGTAACAATAAGTCGCACAAGGGAGACGTTACTGGTGCCCGCTTGAGCAAATCGATGAACAACGGGACGACAGTGCTACAGTGCTACTCCTCTTACTACTACATTCATGGACCTTATTATCTGTCACCAAAAAAGTTTATGTAGATCTCAGGGTTGTTGCTTTCTTCCAAGATTGTTTTTTTTGAGGAGAGGGTAACCATGGTGGTGCTTAAGGAACACAGTTGACTCTATGCTCAGGGACCACATCTGGCAGTTCTTAGAGAACTCTATGCAGTATCAAGATTCAAACCGTCATTCTGGCTACAGCTGCATGCAAGGCAAGTACTGTAATCCCTGTACCAAGACGCTTTTAAAATACACAGCCTGCTCTACCATGCATTTCAAGAAGGTTTAATTTGAACTTGAGATTTTGTGTTCTTGCCAATAACCCTTGCTCTGTTTGTTGCTACTATCTTTTTAGAGTGTGTTTAGGCATATAAATATATTTTTTATCCCAATCATTTAATACAAAGGAGAGGACACAGTACATAAAACCTGCTTCTTGCTATTGTTTTTTTTTATGTAATATTATATCTCAGAGAAAGAATTCACACTTTATGCTTGGAAAATAAACAAAAAAATAACCAAACATAAACCAACTTTATTTGCTCAGTGCTGTAATTCCTTACAAAAACCACAAAGTGCTGTACCCATTAGCTTTACTTTAAAAATTATACCATGCCATGGCATCTAGATTTTGAGTTAGCTTTACTTTGTGGCAAGCTTTTAATGATTAAGACAGAATATAATAATTTTAAAACAGAAAAATTAAATGAAAGTAGTTATTAGTACTATAAAAATTAAGAAAATACCCAGGGGAGTTTCAATTAAATTGCCCTTCCTTGCTGTTATAGAAATTAAATTCTAAAACTTAAGATCTCAATTTTCTAATTTTATTGTGTGTATTCACAAATACCTACTTTACCAGAATAAAAGTGTTTAGCTTGTTAAAAATTTTATGGGAAAATTACGATGGTTTTGGATACATAGCACTTGGTTTTAGTGCATGCCAATTATAAATTGGAAATACAAATTTACTCTTTCCCTGGAAAACCATAGGGTTTGCTTGTTTTGCTAGCTAATCTGGACCAGTTTGTTCCCCGTTAGATATAAAATAACAAAGTTCCTTGCTGAAGTATAAAATTATGGTAAGAAAGCTCACTCATGTAAATATATAATACTTCCTATAATTACACATTATAAAAAAGATGAGTAAGTGAACATCAATAACCTTACATATATTTAGCAATAATAAACTACATTACCTACTATCTGTTATAATTTTGTGATTTATATAAACATTTCATAAGCATCCTTTCCTTTATAAAATGATTATATTGAAAATAAATCAAATATTAAGGGGTTTGTTTCATTTTGTGTCCCATACTTTATGATTTCATTACATAACACAACTGTCTTCTGTTTGAGGATACTACCTAGTTCCAGACATAGTCCCAGATGCATAGTTCTTTAATTGTTTGAGAGCCCTGGAGACACTTATTTTAATTTGTGATACAAAATTGAGCATATTTTTCAGTCTTCTATACACAATCTAAGGATGTGTGTGTGTGTGTGTGTGTGTGTGTGTGTGTGTGTGTGTGTGTATCACACCAATTGTGCTCAGGACTTAATCCTGGCCCTGAGATCAGAGATAACCCTCTGTATTATCTCTCTGGCTCCAGGCTATGTGGTTTTATCACCTCATATCTTCTTGCAAAAGTACCATCATTAGCACTACTGACAACATACTCAGTATTTTCCTCCATTCAGAATTATTCTCAATCTGGTAGGCTTCTTTGAGAATGTACCATCACCACCAACATCAGCTGTAACAATGGAAACAGGATAAAATGTATATTTTTTCCTGCCATCCACTTTCTTCCCTATTAGAAAACAACTTGAAAAAATAGAATCCAAAATAAGAATGAACTTGGGGTAAAAAAAAATATTAAGAGAAGGTATTGCTATATATTCTATGTTCAAAATCTTTTCCAACATTTTATCCTGCATGAAGTAGTGATGTTTATTGTCTTTCAAGTGCTTCCAAGCAATTCAAATTAATAAGATTGCAAATGCATAATCATCTACAAATATTATGTCTATATTTGAGCACAAAAGAAAATTATGAATCATTTCCAGTATTGTAAATTTAATTTTCAAAACTATTATAAAACAAAGTAACTATTATTATAAACATGTTTTAGATAATGTTTAATTACAATACAATGTATTTTGTTTTGCCAGCTAGAGTATCTTGTGCTAATTGCATTTATTTATGTTTTATGCCTATATTGTCATAATAAACAATCTATATTATATGCTCATTTAACCTATTTTTTATTTTAAAAGATATTCTGGGCTTTCCTAGAATAAATTTTGGTGATGCTTCTTAATTATAAGGGTGCCATTTCTTTGCACTTACACCTCCCTTGTAGAAAAATGCTTTGATCTCATAAGAAGTTTAACTGCATTTCATGTAATGTTTCGTCTTTGCAATTAAGTATAGGCTTGAATGTTGAGTGTGCTTTCTTTCATGTTTTTATTCAATCATTTCTGTGCTAAATTTTCTGTCTCACCAATGTGTGCTTTCATCCCAATCTTTGGTAACAGTAACTTCTAAGTAGCCACATTCTTTTATCTGATAAAAATAAGCTCTCTGATCACTTTTGAGATGTTCTGTTCTGGCAAGTCTCCTTTGATTATTTTAATTATTTTTTTCCCTTTTACAGATAGCTAATGAATAGTTCAAATTATGATATTGTCACATCTCTTATTGAGTTCACTCTACTAGACACTATCTTTATTGATAGGATTAATAGAATAGTAAGAATTCCTGTTTATTAAGTAAAACGCATGATTTAAACCTTCACAGAATTATATAGGCTTACTATTCTGAGAAAAATAAAATAACTTTATTATAGAAAGTAGCAGTCAGTTATCTGTTCATATTTCTGTCCAAAGACAAAATAGTGATTTTCTACCAAAATGACAATCTGCTTCTTGGTCATCATTTACAATTTTAATTTATATTCTCTCAAGGACTCCAGTATTATTAACACTACTATCACATTCTGATACTAAGATGGCAAAAAAGACCATACATTTTAGGGGAAAATATAAAGCTGATAAATATACAGCCTTATGAGCATTGTTTGATTGTCTTACTCAAACAAATCGATTCTATTCAGGAAGTGTGGCCTAATGGTTGGAGGTGAGCCAAGAGTTTTGTTAGCAAGTCTGATTAAAGATTTAATGATCCTAGATAGGGAATAGCAGTAATGCTGGGGAATCAATCTGTAACTCAGTTTCTACAGCTGTAAAAACAAAAACAGAAAAGAAAATCAGCAATATGAAGTACCTTAGAAATAGATCAATTGGCCAAAGTCTCAAACGTGTGTATAATAAAGGATTGTAATACTATCATTAATTATCTTATTAAGGCTTTTTGTGTGGGTTTTTTGTTTTTATGTTTGTTTTAGGACCACACCTGGCTATGCTCAAGGATCTCTCCTGGCAGTTTTATGGAATGCCAGGGATCAAACCAAGGCTAGCAGCATGCAAGATAAAGTGCTCTTCCCAATCCACCATCTCTCTGACTTTCTTATTTAGTAGCTTTAAAAAAAGAATGTTCAGCTATTATTTAATTATAGTTCATTTATTTATTCTTTAGTTATCTATTCATCTATTAAAAGATTAGTTGTACACCATTGAAATGTGAGAAATTATACAGGCCACTATAAACACCACAGTGGACAAGAAAGACAAAATCTGAGCTTTAGTGGCTTGTTGTTGTTATTTGGGGGGCAGAAAAGGATAATGTTATGGTGCTTACCTTATAATAAGTGTTTAAGGGAGTTTACCCTGAAGGACAATGTTGGGCTCAATTAAGCAACAAGAAGTGGTCCAGGTAAAGTAATATCAAGTACATGGATCCTCTGGAAGGAAAGGGAACATTCAGTTAAAAACAAAAAATAATAAGAAAAATAGAACAAAGTAAATAAAATGTAATGGCTACAATAAGAAATAGTATAAGATAAAGTTTAGAGGTAAAACGGATACGTATTTGAATACAGTAAAGACTTCAGAATTAGTAAATGTACAATGGAACAAAGGACATTTGGGAAGTATTCATCAGATAATATCAGGGTTTGGTTTTGTTTCTGGTATTTAAACAATAAATATTATGACCTAGAATGGAAATAAGGGAAATTAGACATTCCTGGATACATCAGATATGCAGCAGTGGAACTGCTAACAAGTACTTGAATATGAAGTATATTTGAAGTATATCTGCTAATGGTTTAGATTGGGAAAGAGCTACACATAAAAAAAAGTACTCAAAATAACTTCAAGAGTTTGGGCTTGAACAATTGTGTAACTATTACTGACATTTCCTTAGATGGGCAAGATCAAATTAAGAATAATGGAAAAATGCTCTGAGTCTAATTTTAACCATTAATTTAAAGTTGACTCTTAGACATCTAAATGCTGATGTGGACAGTTCTATATATGAATATGGTACTGAAGCCAAGGATGAAAATATACATTTATCAGTAATAATGCATAGATGAAATTAAAAGTGCAGAGATGGCTAATCAATAGGGAGGAAAAGTTTGATATCTTTGACTTTTCAATACTTAGAAGCTATGTACAAGGGAAGGAAAAACATAAGAGACCTAATGAGAGAAACATGTAAATATTATGATTCAGGGTCTGTGAGGATAACATTTTTGTTTTGTTTTTGGTTTTCATTTTTTGAGACATACCTGGCAATTCTCAGGGTTATCTACTATCTTTTTTGTTTAGGGATCACTCCTGGTAGTGCTCAGTGGAGCACAGTACTGAGGATGGTACCAGAGCCAGGTAAGTGCAATGCAAGTACTGTAATCTACCCTGTACTATTTCTCTATAATATCTGGCCTGATAGAATAAAACTGTCTCCTTCCTAAAAATAAATTAGAACCTCACCTGGTTGTGCTCAGGAATCTCTCCTGAGATTACTCTGCGAACCATATGCGATGCTAGGGATTAAATACATCACGGTCACATGCATGGCAAGCAAGCACCTTACCCACTATACTCTATCTAGCCCCTAAGAATAAAATTTTAAATGAGTAGAACTAGGGAACTGTCTCTAATGCTTTTTATCAAGAAGATGATAATTTTCTAATATCGTTTATATTTTGATGGAGCAGGTTTAGAGGTTGAATATAAGGCATTATTACCAGACACAAGACTGTGTGAGCTCAGGGGAAAAGCAGGGGAACATATGCAGCTGCAACTCCAAATATTACCCTTAAAGTCAGCAAAAATTTTAAGGATTGTTAGTTTCAGAGTTTATTAATGGGACTTTATTTTTATTGATTTGTCATTGGCTAGCAATACTATAGAATTTTAGAAGCATAGCATTACATTGACTTCTGTTTTTATATGAGACTCAGAACATCCACCACCAAAATTCTACAGCCATTCCATCAAAGAAAGTTTCTTTACCCATTAAGATGACTTGTGCAAAATTATTAAAAGTGACAGTTTGGTTAGGTAGTGATCTGGACAAATAACATTTCAGGCAGAGGGAATTCCTGAGGCAGAAGTAAAGTAGGGAGGTCTGAATGATTTCAAAGTGAAGTGGATGAAGATTAAGGAAGGAAAATAGGTGAAAGAGTCACTTTAGAAACTTTTCTTTATACCAAGTAACAAATAGAACAACGTATAGAGTTCTGAGAGGAGTGTGACATGATTTACCTCATCTGACAATAATTTTGCTAAGAGTTGATTGTGCCTTGGATCCGGATAGAAATGGAAGGGAAGGAAATGACAGACTTCTGCTAATATTTTGAAGGCAAATCATAGTGAGAAATATATATATTTATATATAAATATTTATATTTCATAAATATAAATATTTATATTTACATAAATATAAATATAGAGAGAGCCCAGAAAGCTACCGAGAGTATCTTGCCTGATGGGCAGAGCCTGGTAACCTCCCCATGTCATATTCAATATGCCAAAAACAGTAACTATAACAGGTATCATTACCCTGACACTGAAAAAGCTTCCAATCATTGGGAAAGATGAGTAAGGAGAGGCTGCTAAAATCTCAGGGTGGAACAAATAGAGACGTTACTCGTGCCCACTTGAGTAAATCGACAAACAACGGGATTACAGTAACACAGTGATAGAGTGATTTTGAAAGCAGAACTAATAGAATTCCTTAATAATTTAGGGATTTAGTGTGAGAAGAGGATGGCATTTTATTGAACTGATATTTGAAGGATCATAGTTATCAACTGATATGATAGATAAAGCAGAAAATGAAGTAGTTTTAGGAACAAGTTTGTGCTGTCTACAGTGAGACATTCAAGTTGATATGTTAAGCAGGCAGTTGGGTACACACATTTTAGGTGTTAAATCTTTTCACAGTGACTGGCAAGAACTTTGAGATGTGTAAATGTGTAAATGTGCATGTTTATAGTAGAGGTTCACACTAACTCTTACAGAATTTCAAAAACCTTTACTCTGAACCATAAGGTAGGTCAATAATCAGTTGAAAATGTGTCCTTTTGTAATTTCAGCATAGAGCTTAAATATATTAAGCAAACTAAAGTGAAATGAGTCAGAAAGAGAGGAACAGACATAGAAGAACTGCACTCATTTGTAGAGTATAAACAACACAACGTGAGGCTGACCCCTAAGGATAGTAGATACATGGGACAGATAGATTTCTCCATAGCCGGAAGCCTACCTCATGAGCAAAGGGGAGAAGGCAGCTGGAATAGAGAAGGGATAACTAAGAAAAAGATGGCTGGAGAAATTGGTCGGGATGGGAGATGTGTGCAGAAAGTAGATAAAGGACCAAACATGATAACCTCTCGGTGTCTGTATCGCAAACCATGATGCCCCAAAGTAGAGAGAGATTATGGGGAATCATGTCTGCCATGGAGGCAGGGGGAGGGTGGGAAAGGAGAGGTATACCGGGGATATTGGTGATGGGGAATGTGCACTGGTGGATGGATGGGTGTTTGATCATTGTGTGATTGTAACCCAAACATGAAAGCTTGTAACTATCTCATGGTGATTCGATAAAATTAAAAACAAAAAAAATATATTAAGCAAAATAGCAGTGAGAGGATTAACAATAAATTACACATGGTTAAATACTGGACACTACATAGCATATCTTGGAAATCCAAAGAAAGATGACCTTGACCCAGTTTATGTTGGCAAATATCTCTGGTATATGTGTATCTTATAAAGTATTACAAAGGCAAAAAAAATTATAACAGGCACAGTCAATCCCTCCAAAAACTGCATATTAAAGAAAAAACACAGAAAGAAAAGTGGTCATGACTGTATTTCTGATTTGAAATACCTCATGTAATTAATGATTGCCATTACACTTTCCCTATTAATCTGACTTGCATAAGCACAAGAAAAAGTTCAGGGTCTAAGAGCTAATCAGAAAAAATATCACTAAGATTTGGGGTCATTTAATTAACGAGTAAGTCATATTTTTCACGGGTTAAGTTAGACTCTTTCTTTTGACCTCATTTAACTGCTGCTTTTAGAGACCACTAGAGTAGTATTCTCAAACACAAAATTGCATTGATATTCATCTGTTCTTTTAGGGTGTGATGAGACAATTAAAACACTAGCGTGTAATAATAAAACACAACAATCTTTTTTTTTGGAAGGCAATAGATATTATCCATTGTGTGGCAATACACATTACTGTTTAATTACACATATGTGATAATATAGTAAGAGGTGGAAATATTGATCCTTTGTCTATTCTTGTTAGGATCTTCTGACAGAAATGTGAATTAAGATTGCCATAAAAAGATATTTATATGGCATTACTTGCAACAATAAAAATTTGTAACCTTAAATAAAATTTAAGTATGCAAATCATTAAAACAACTAACTGGTATATCATATAACTCTAACGTGAAAATTTAATAATAAATGGCATATGATTGTTCTTATGAGTTAGAGTTGAAGTCTTTTAAAGCATCACATGCAATTTTACATCAGAATTACATAAAACATTTATGCATAATTATTACATATAGCAGGTCTTCCAGTAACATAGTTGAATATGATGTAGGCAGGTAGATTAGGGAAGGTTGCCCCCACCCTCCCAACCTCCAACCTTTTCCAGCAGCAGACCCTGAGGAGACTGGATCCCTCCCTATAGAAAGGGTCTGAAAGGAAATCACTCAAGAGAATCCTCAATTCCTTCCTTAAATCTGATTAACCCTCAGCTAGCCCAGACCAGAAAAGGTTGGACCCATCCTCCCAGAGAAGATCCTTCAGGAAAAAAGGTCACAAAAAGAAGTTTTCAAAAAGGATCATTGACCACTCCTAACAGCAAGGAACTCTTATTAGCTAGAAAGCCCCACGTGGAGTGGAGTGGAGAAACTCTATAAAACCCACCTTGAATGAAGGAAGGGTGCGCATATTCTGCCTGAGCCCATGTGCTGCTTGTGTCCATGTGGCCAAGTACATGTAGTGCCCTAGCACATGTGACATACACATCACCCGTCTTGAGATGTGTACTTTCACGCTTTCATATCTAATGCTGGGGTGTGTGTAGGGGCTCTCTCCGTCTTTGGAGAAGCTCACATTCTCTCTTGAGCATGTTTCCCTCTCTGTTTTTCTCTCACACATACTTTCTCTCCCTTCTGCCTCTTCCAAAAAACTTCCAAATAAAATCATTTTATTTCACTGCTCATCTACTTATGAAATTCTTTTCTGTGAGGCAAGACAAGAACTGTGCAACCCTAGGACTGATTTTTCTTTCCTGCAAAGAGCAAATCCTCTCTCCAACCTAAGTCCATGGCTCCCTGAGAAATCCAGTGGAAGGGATCAACTCCTGTGCCAAGAAGACCAAGTGGATATCAGGAGTGGCTTGATGGCCAACTTGTGGGGCTGGCAGGGCTCTGGCCTGTGCTGTGCTGGGGCTCATTGCAGACTTTATCTTATAAAGTCCTCTTATAAGCCACCCTTGGGGGCCCACCAATGTTGTTTCATTATAATGTTGATAAGAGGAAATCAATAAAACATGGCCAAGAGCAAATGCGACATTATTCTAGCACTTGCTTTTGCTGTATAAAAGTCATTTTGCTTAAAGTCACAGTTTCCAAGAATCTACTTATGACATTAAGAGAGGGTGTATGACATAAAGAAATTAAATAATTATTCTTTCTGCATTTCATACTTGGGGCTAGGTAAATTTTTCTTTATATTTTCTTTTAATCTTTACTTTCTACAGTTCTTAGATTGAGTATATAATTCTATTTCAGTTAGAAAAATTAAAATGTTCATAGAATATAAAGTCTTAAGTCTTTTAACTTTGTTTTCTACATCATCAATTTTGAGTGATTTAGGGGAATGTAATAAGTAGTTGTAACTTTTGTATCCTTATCAGCCTCATGAAGAAAAATAAGCTTAATTCTAATAAACACATTTAATGGCAATTCTAATGTTAGATGTTGTTACACGTGACAGTCCATTTCAAAGAGTATTCAGATTGTGAATATTTTATTCTAAATTTTCCCTGAGAAACTAGAGATATTTTTGTTTTTACACTTTCATAATATAAAATAAATATTTTTGTCTAACAAGTAATTAAATATAGTTAATTTTATACATATAATGTTTTTGCATATAGTGTATAATGTATTTTAAATAAAAATACACTATAATTTCAATTCTCACTTCTGAGAATAATAAGGGTTACAATTTTCTATAATAGGAAAATAAATATTTTTGGTGTCAATATTCAATTGCTTTGCATACTGTCTCCATTATGAATAATATGATAAATTTCTCAGTAAATATGGTGACAAATAAAACTCAAATTTTAAGTAACTGAAGGCAAAGTCAAGTTCAGCCAAAATACTATATTAATATCACAATGTTGACAAGTTCTTTCTGCTCACTGGATTGTCACTGTCACTGTCCTCCCGTTGTTCATTGATTTGCTTGAGCGGGCCCAGTAATGTCTCCATTGGAGACTTTTGTTGTTACTGTGTTTGGCATATCGAATACATCACGGGTAGCTTGCCAGGCTCTGCCGTGCGGGCGAGACACTCTCGGTAGCTTGCCTGGCTCTCTGAGAGGGGCGGAGGAATCGAACTCGGGTCGGCCATGTTGGCTGCATGCAAGGCAAATGCCCTACCTCTGTGCTATCGCTCCAGCCGCTCACTGGATTAAGATAAAATTATCAGAGCCTGTCACCAATTCTGACTAGAGGAAAATGCTTAAAACTACCTGTTGACAAGATGAAATTCAGCTGGTAAAATATGTAACATAGATATTTCTATATAATATGCTTAAAAAAAAGGTAGAGATATTTTTAGTAGAAAATGGGTAAATTTTTATTTCAAACAATAAAAGAAAATTTTTTGCTCTTATAAATTGAGAATATCTTGGCAAACATAAATGGGATCTTTTGAGAGAACTAATTTATATTTAGGGAAAACATATATTTCTACTTTTCATAATTAGAACTTAAAAAGATATAGGTATTTTTTATGATTAGTGACAGTGATATTTTTACATTAAACACTTTCATTGCTATTTCTCATATGCATATTATTTATTGATTTCAAAACTACTTAATGTCTGAGAAAGGCAGTATAATGTTTTAAAATTTAAAAGCACTAGTTAATCAAACCTTGATAACAAAAGAAACTAACATTTATTAACTGATTTCACGTTAAGCTTATCAATAGTCTGGCAACAATCAATCTGTCTGTAAATATAATATTCCTTATACCTCTATAGATTACTTTGATTAATAGTCCGCAAATGAAGACATGTCTAAGTATGCTCTTCAAGTAACCTGAAAAAGTCTTAATGCTTTCAGACTCTTGAGCACCAAGAAAGCATAAAGCATAAAGCATCATGCCTAATAAATTCAAATCTCTGTAACTGAAGGCCTAAAAAATCAATATTTACCATGTGCCATAGTTTAAATTTATATATACTAACCTGGAAAAAACATAGTGGATCAATATTTACATATATTTTAAAGTAATGAATAAAGCGATTTCCAAATAAGAATAAATTATTTTTCATATTCATTAAATATATTCTTTAATATCAACTATGTTCAAATGTAGAAATTAAAATAAAGTTTTCTAATAACACAAGTTATTAATTATAATTATATATTTAAAGTTTTCAAATACTGAGATGCAAGAGCAGAATATGCCCTCTTCTGTGGGCAGATGCATATTCAAGAAACATTGTGATAAGGACAAATAAAATAATATTGGCAGTTCTGAGAATATCCAAGTAAAAATGCTAGATTCATAGACTCAACCTGGACCAAAACATGTCAGAAGCACTGAGGCCTTTTTTTATTCTGATGTAGTATCTTTGCATCTGTGGTCACATGTAATATTCATTAATACTATACCTGATTTAAAACAAGGAACAACTGAAGAAATATTAAGGTTACATTTCTTATTGCATAGGTATCAAAGAGTTTCTGAACAACTGGTCTCCTGAATCATCTTCTATTTCCTCAAAATCATGCCAAATCAGACAAAGAAAGGAAAATAGAAAAAAAAGCTACTTCTAACAATGTAATATTGAGAAGGAAGATAATTTGCAGATTCTAAGGCAATCTTTTCTTCCTAGAATCATAAATATTTGTATATTTGCATGCAATCTATACCAAAATAAATTTTCAATATGGCAAGGTCAATCCATATTGATGATGTTTAATCCTATATACCTTAAGGAAGGCCTAGTAAGTAACTTTCGGAAAAAAATCGAAGAACAGGGGCTGGAGCAATAATACAGTGGGTAGGGCACTTGCCTTGCATGTGGCCAACTCAGGTTCCATCCTTGGCACTCCATCAGGTGCCAGTTATTCATGAGTGCAGAGCCAGGAGTAAGACCTGAAACCACTGGTATGGCTCCATACTCATATAAATAAAATTTATAAAACACCAAGAACCCAAACTCTATTTAAAAAAAATTTTTTTTGTACTTGTATTTTCATAGTAACACTGTTCACTGTTCACAATAGTCAAAACCCAGAAACTACCCAAGTGTCCAAGAATGGATGACTGGATAAAGAAACTACAGCACATAGACATCTTGGAATACTATGCAGCTTTCAGGAAAGATGTAATTTGTTCCTTCTTCAATGGTCCAGAGAGTATTGTGCTGTGTGAAGTTAGTCAGGAGAGGGACAAATAGAGGATGATCTCTGTCATATGTAAGATTTAAAGAAACATAATTGGGGAATAACAAATACCCAAAGTCACCAGATACTGAGAACCTTTCTGCAGTAGGAAGCTTATGAAGAGGACAGGGAATGGCAGGGACCTGGGACAATGACGAAGGTTGTGGTGCTGAAGTGTTTTATGTATGGAATTTTACCAATAACAGTGTTGCAAACGATGGTTTCTAAATTTATTTTGAAAAAAAGAATAATTTCAAGACAAAGCAAACAGAACCTAAAATGGTTTGAAATCATGATTTTTCTATAGGAATTTTGGAAGGGGCACATTTCTGCATTCATAATGTGCATAACTGTTTTCTTCTTGTACCCCATTCTTCAATTTTCCTTTGGAAAAATCAAATGCCCATATTACCATGCAAGCATTATTTACTTTTTGATTGGAAACACAGTCATTTCTATTTATGAACACTTTCTTATAATAAAACCTGGCATTTCTCATCACTACCATTTGAAGTCTACTTTTATAAAATTTAATGCATGTCAAAAGTGAGCCTGGTCTGGAAAATAAAGACACAAATAAGAAACCTTCTGTGTATTAGTAAATTCCCTGAAAAAATAGGTTTATCAAGGAAAGAATTCTCATGAATGTCATCTGTAACAACTATTCATAATCTCAAGTTTCAAATTCTGATATAAGTACACATTGGATTTTGAAGATGTACAAAAAATTGTAAGAGACCACAATAATAATATTGTACATTTTTATGTTTGAAATATTTCAGATACAGCGAGTAATAATGCCAATTTTATTTTTTAAAACATATTTATTGGCATGACTACTAAAAAATTTTAAATTGCATACATGGATAGTAATATGTTTTGTTTTGTTTTGTTTTTTTACTGGACAACCTGATCTAGAATGAGAAACGCACTTCTATTGTTCCATGTAACAATTAGCTTTGGCAATACTAGAACTCAATTTCATAGTGTTACAAGTAGTGGGAGGGTTTTGATAGAAACCCTGATAGAAACTCCTATTCACTGGTTTTTACACGGATTAACTGGCCTAATTAGATCTAAACTGTTCAAAGAGCCCCAGAGGAGGGAGCGGGAAGGAAATGCGGACTCAAACAAGCTTTCCAAGTCTTCAAGTCACACACCCGTGGTTGACTGGTTTGCTTAGTCAAGCTGAAACCAGTATTATTGTCATGTTGGGCACATTAATTGGAGAGCAGACTAATTTGCAAGAATGTGTTAGTGCCCTTTAAAAGGTGATTTAAAATTCAAAATGCTGGAAATGGCAGAAAAGCATGCTTGTCTGATCATTCTTCAAAATCCATCTTGAAATCCCTACTATTTTTCTATTTTCATTGTTAGAATTCTAGTGCACAGCAAAACATTTGAGATTCCCAAATATCACATTCTACACCCTAGCATAAATAATTACCCTTCTGTTAAGGACAGCCGGGGGATTCCTATCAGCTGACATGTGGATATTATACATGAAAATACAATCTGTAGGTTTAATGAGAATTCCATGTATAGGAATGAGACAAAATATCAGAGCAGTGTCATCAAACATATTTGTAAGTGAATGAAGGAAAATCTGCCTTTAATCTTTAAGAACTTTACTGGGAATTTGAAGCACCTCTACGTATAATGTAGCTGCTATAAACCTAATAGTAACATACATTTACACCCACTTTATAGTTATGAATAATTTTACATCTATTATCACATTTAATCCTTACAAACAAGAGTGACATTATCATCTCCATTTTGAAGACAAGGAAACAAATGCTAACAAATGCTCAGTAAAGTGTGGGGAGTTATCTAGACCCTTGAAGTTGAAGCTTTTGACTGTGCTTTTTCAACATTTTGCAAGTAGAAAATAAACACTATTTCCAGTTAGAAGAACAAATCTGGCATTTTTAGGTAAACAGGATAGAAATCAATTAATATAAAAGGGGGAAGTCGCATACTAGAGCTACTAGAAAAAAGTGATTTAAAGAACAAGAGCCCAATTTTGGAATTTATAGAATTTAAACCTGAAATCCTCTGTTATTCATATGATTCTCATTATGCAGTGTTACTAATAATATTTTACTGTTATTTAATAAAGGGATTTGTGTAAGTTCAACTTTAATAACTTTAGATCTATGGTCTAAAATAAATAATATTATGAAAGCAATAGCTCCAAATGTCGCTTTGTTAATTTATGTTTAAATTATGTTTTACAAAAATACATGAAAAAGCAAAGTTTTAAATGGGACTCTATAATAATTAATGAAAGGGAGTTATCATGTCTAAAATAAATAATTATGTAGTTTTGTGAGGGAATTAGGTTTCTCACAGACAGTTTAAGCTCCATAAAGACACAATAAAGGAAAAGTTAAATAGTAAGCAGAAGTTTTGAAACAGTCAAAGCTGGCCACAAATTTCAGTCAATTGATGCTGATTTATTTATACCTCTATGAATTAGTTTTATAATTTTAAGAAATATAATTTAGGGTGAGACCTACATGTCAGAATAGGGAGAACTTGCTCCACTAATCACAGGAAACTGACATTAAAATTCATTTTAATATGCAAAGAAGTTGACTTGAAGTCCAGATGGAGAGGATTTCCACAGGGAATTAAGAAAACAGCACTGAGGCAGATAGTAAAGAGACTCCTATACTGATAATCAGAGGGAAATGAATTGAGGGAAGCCTAGAAAAAGCGTAAAGACTAAGATATAACTCTCAACAAACCATAAACAGACTCACTTGCTATAGGACCCAAAACAGAAGAAAATTCTATAAGTTAGTCTGTGGAACTGAATGTACCTGGAAAGGAAAGAATCCTTGGTTCGCTAGTGGAGGGAAGTGGGCACTCTGGTGATAGATGTGCTATTGGAAAGATGCATATGCTAAACTATTATGAACAGTATTATAAATCATGACACCTCAATAAAATAGATAAGGAAAAATATCCCAGTCTAATAATTATGGCACTGCATAGAAAGAACTATCAGGAGTAAACCTTGGCTGAAATTGCTGGCAAGTTCCATCTTGGTGATCTCTCACAACATTGCTGATGATAGCACCGGAGGGTACAGGAACCCATTCTTCATACTAAGAAAAAACTCCAGGAGAGCTCCCTCACACTCATTCTTCCAAGTATATGTGCTGGCTTGGGGGTTCACTCATTGAGTGTTGAATACCTGGAGACAAGCCTAGTCATTACAAGTTCCCCAGCTATTTGCTAGCAAGAAGAGAACACCTCTTCAACCGGCCAAGCACTCCTGTTCCTGCCCACATATAGTTCTCTAGGATTGAGACTACTGTCTGCTGAGTCTCGTTCACTCGTGCACACTCTGAGCAAACTCTACTCCCTGACAGATCTTGAGTGTGTGCTCTGCCAACAACATGGCATGAGTCCTTAGTTCCTGGTAGGCCTGTCCAGATACTAGTCAACCAGATTTCCCCCAGTGGATGACCACAGCATCTCAGAGGCACAACCACCAGCCTGTGAAACCACTGTTCCACGACCACTGCTCATGACTATTTGATTCCATTCTCATAGGAGCCACTTAGACCTGTGCTACTTGAAACACTGGCATCACTGCACATGCCCAGTAACACTGTCACCATAACTACTGCCAGGACTTGCTACAATGACCCTGTTGCCTACACTCAGAATTGTGCCACTGTGGCTCCCCTCACCACTAGCCAGATCTGTAGACTTTGGCAACAGAGACACTGCCAGTATTAGAGATCATGGCTCATGGCCACTCTCAGGCCTGCATGCCCATGGATGTTTTGCTGTTACCCAGTTTGTAAAACTGTAGTACCACCTTCATTGCCAGATATTTATAACAACTTCGCTGTTGCTCTACCCAAGCTTGCATGACTGTAGAGCATTAGTGCTGCCCACTCTTGTGGCAGGGAAACTTCCAACCTACAACACCACCTGGTCCATTCAACATTTTCAGAGAAGGTACTGGCAGGAATTCACCTATGTCCAGATCGACTTGGACAAGGTCCCCAGTTACTATCCAGGCACCTGCTACCATTGACCCCCAAATGTTTTCCAGGTCCTGGAAAAGCAGAGAAAAATATCTTCACTAATGTATCAAGCCAAAAATTTGGAGGAAAATTCTGTTATTACAGAGTTAAGTAAACAAGCTAAAGATGACCTCAAAATAACAGCTGTTGGGGGCTGGAGCAATAGCACAGTGGGTAGGTCATTTGCCTTGCATGTGGCCAACCTGGGTTCGGTTCCCAGTATCCCATATGGTCCCCCGAGCACTGCCAGGAGTAATTCCTGAGTGCATGAGTCAGGATTAAGCCCTGTGAATCTCCGAGTGTGACCCAAAGAGGAAAAAAGAAGCTGCAACAATTATAGAAAGGAGGAAATCAATGGAAAATGATTTCAACAAGAACAGACAAAATATAAAGAAAACCCAAACAAAACTCATAACTAAGCACACAGTATTGAACTAGAAATAACAACGGAGGGGTTTAAGAGAAGAAAGGAAGACATTGACTAACCAGTGAACTCAAAAATAAGAGTAAACAGAACCTAGACAAGCATAAATAAGAGAATATTTAGAAGATATACATAAGAGATTTGGAGGACAAATGACTGTGATCCTCTAACGTTATATTCCTAGACTAGAGTTTATTCAAAGGTTATCATCTGATAATCCTTCCTTAATTTATCCTGGCAAACATGTTTATTCTCATTGAAATCTGCATTTCCTATACCTACTCCAGCTGAAACCTTGCTCCATGGGTTGGTTCCTCTTTCATCCTTTATCCTTGGGTGGTCAAGCAGCCACTCATTGATAGCCAAAACCTTCTCTAGAGCAGCTTTCTGAATATCCTGAATATACTATTATTGTAGCCTTGATCTGCCTCCAGAAACATGAAAAACTACTATAAATTTGTAAATAGAGATACTCATAAACTGAGTTGCGATTGTAATGTTATAGATTTGTTCCTTCATCTACATTAGGAAACCAGTATACACAGCAGTAAGGTCAGTTAGGCAAGCGATGTTGGCACTATCTAGATTCAACTACTGACTCACAATGTTTTCAGGTAAGTCACATTATCATTACAAGCATCATTTCCTTCATCTGAAAATTGATAATAATTGTACTTATTTCATATGACTGCAGAAAGGCTTGAATAAAGAATAAAAAGTGTTTAGCTGCAGCAACTCCAACACAGAAGAATCAATGAGGCTTCTTAGCACTATTATTATTTTAATTTGAATTAGTTTGGCTCTCTGAAATGAAGAAACTATGTCCTTCTATCTTTGTATCTTTAAACCACATGTCAGTTTTGTACATTCCCAAGATTCAAAGCCCTCCAAATGAAGAAATAGTTCAGCAGGTAGGATGTTTGCCTTGCATGCGGCCAATGTGAGTTTGATTCCCGAGCATCCCATATGGTCCCCTGAGCACCACAAGGAGTAATTTCAGAGTGCAGAGCCAGGAGTAACCTTTATGCATTGCTGGGTGTGACACAAAAGAAAAAAAATAAGAGTCAGAGCCCTCAATTCTTTTTTTTTGTATTTTTTATAATTTTATTTATTGAATCACTGTGAGAGCAGTTACAAAGCTTTCGGGTCTAAGTCTCGGTCATACAATGAAACACCCATACCTGCACCAGTGCCCATTCTCCACCCCCAACAACCCCAGTATATGCCCATCCCACACCCTCCCACTACCTGTGGGGCAGATGATTTCCACATTACTCTCTCTCTCTACTTTGATCACATTCAATATTTTGACACCAGACCCACCATTATTATTTGAGATTTTATCCCAACACTCAGATTTGCTGAAAAGGCAACAGTAGACAATTTGTTTTCTATTGCTGGTTATGAACAACATATGATGTCTCATGGCTGCAGTAGTGGCCACGTGATTTTGAAATTCCAAAATTTTAACACTTAAATCTGGAGGGATTTCTGCCAAAACCTGCTGGGTTCCAAGGTTTGCTCCTGAGTGTTTGGGATCATGACCGTTAAGCAGCTTGATCAGGAGCCAGAAAGGCCGTTCGTTAGCGACGACTTGGGGTTTCGTTGGGGTGGGGAGGACAGGACCGGCTCCACCCACATCCTGTGAGGCCCAAAATGTCTTGTCACCGTGGACCCAAACCTTACTGTCCAATGCCCTCTGAAGAATGACAGCCACCGAGCCGCAAGGGTGAAGCAGGCAGAGGGACAACACCCTTCCCCCCCTGGTGTGGTCTGGCAACAGTAACCTACTGTGGGGTTTGATGCATTTCTGCCAAAAGCTGCTGGGTTTCGAGATTTGTTTCTGGCCAGGAATAAGTCTGGCACATCATTGGGTGTGGCCCCAAATGCTATTTTATAATGATTTATTTATAAAGGGATAACTTGATTTATGCTTAAACCAATGTATTGACATTTAAGTACAACTATTTGTTTGCATATTTATGTTCAAATCTGAGGAATTGGACGTAGAGGCAGGGACTCTGAGTGGAATATTTTAATATTTTATATTTAATTTTTTAATATTTAGATGAGGAACAAAGTACATGGAGAATAATAAAAGATATGAGGTTACTATTCATGGAAGGAAAAAGCGGGTAAAGAAAAGAGTCCAGCACATAAATGAAAATTGTTCAAAAAATATGATTATACCTGTCTTCTGTGAACATCAAGCCAAGTAGTCATGTATGTAAGTGTGAGGCTTTGAGAAATAATCATTAAGGTGACATTGCTATGCTAGACTATTTTAGAAACTTTAATAAAGAATTTACCTTGTCTTGTCAGAAAGAGAGGGAGAGACATAGAAGAACTGCACTCGTTTGTGGAGTATAAAACAACATAACATGAGGCTGACACCTAAGGATAGTAGATACATGGGATAGATATATTACTCCATAGCTGGAAGCCTACCTCATGAGCAAAGGGGAGAAGGCAGCTGGAATAGAGATGGGATCACTAAGAAAAAGATGGCTGTAGAAATCGGTCGGGATGGGAGATGTGTGCAGAAAGTAGATAAAGGACCAAACATGATGACCTCTCAGGGTCTGTATCACAAACCATGGTGCCCCAAAGTAGAGAGAGATTATGGGGAATCGTGTATGCCATGGAGGCAGGGGGAGGGTGGGAAAGGGGGGGTATACCAAGGATATTGGTGATGGGGAATGTGCACTGGTGGAAGGATGGGTGTTTGATCATTGTGTGATTGTAACCCAAACATGAAAGCTTGTAACTATCTCACGGTGATTCAATAAAATTTAAAGAAAAAAGAATTTACCCTGTCCTTCAGTTATAGTTTGGTGACCAATTATGTAAAGTTCTGCTCCATACCTGGCACAATGACAGCAATGCACAGAGAAGAGATGAAAGGTTCAACACAAAAGGAAGAATCCTAACCTCCCAGTGATATTTCTCTTATTCAGCCTTTTCCTCCACTAAATATTATCAATTTCTACACTAAACATTTTACAGAGAGGGCACCTGAGAGAGAAAAATAGACATTTGTCCACACCCCATCTGGGAAAAGAGGTATTGTGCTCTCCCGTGATTTTAAACACTGCAGCTATTCTTGCTCTAGGCAACCTGAACTTCCCTTTCTCACAAGTGCTACACAAGCTCTGACTTACTTTTACATGGCTTACCTATTCAAAAAATTGCTTACCATGGCAACCCTTGTCTGTCTGACAGGCAGTTATAATTTGCTTGGAAAAACTGCAACAAAATGTCATTGCTCATAAACTTTACACCAAAATGTTTTCTTTTTCTGTGATTTTCCAGTGACTTTATTGTGGTTGTCTGGTCTTTGCCTAAAGAACATCTATGGGTGAAAAATATTACTAATGAGATCCATATACTTCCTTAGTATTGGTGATATGATATGTGGTGTTAGAATTATTACTGCCTCTCAGAATAGGAAAATAATTTCTACCTCTTTTGTGCTACAAAAGCAGTATTCAAATAACACCTGAACTAAATCCTTGTCTATATATATATATGTATTTATATTTAAATATTATTTGGATTGAAGTGGTGTGAGGTATAATATCAGAGAGAGAGAGTTAAAAAATGAGTGCAACCTGATCTGAACCCTAGTTTGTGCCTTTGGATATGTTTTCTGTTCTGAAGAATTTAGATAGTTCCCCAACTCCTGCCATGGCATTGTGTGGTTGGTACTAACAATTGCAGTCAAGAGATGTTATGTGATCATGAACAATTGTTCACATGAAAACAGTCACAGATTCACTGAATTTCCTGCCAAAAGGCAGTGTCTGTTGGACAATACTATCATATTTTAATTTCAAATATTGGTATTTGATGCAATATTTATTTCTGTGGCACAAAAATGTTTGTATCAGTATGTTTCTTGTTGTTATAATTGCAATTCAAGCACCCCAAAAACAATTACAATTGCAACTTTCCAAAACAGTTGCTCACTATTTTTCAAGTCAGATTATTGATCTATATTTGGCATACAGCAAGTGAAAAATATATTATGCAAATGATAATTATGCTCTGGGCCCTGAGCATAGATGTAATTAGTTTTAGACCAAGAGAATGTGGCCATGAGCAAATGATGGGGCTGATATTTGACCCACAATATTAATGTCTTATGGTTTATGATCGATGCTTCTCCAAGTTGTCCATCTTCAACTTTACATATTATTATAAAAAACATCAGTTAAAAGGCTGTATCAAAAGATCTTCATAAAGCAAGCTTTTGATTTATTACATCATATCTTTTATATTTTGATACTACTTGAGGACATTCCTGTCATTTGATTGTTGAGATCAAGTTATTATTTCAGTAATTTTAAAAGATTTATATAGATTTATATAACTAAGTATATTACTCAAAATATGCTTTTTGGTAACTGTGTAATCTGTTCCCCAAATTTAAAATGGATCAGCTATGAATGTTGAGAATATTTCTAGGCAAAATATTCTGTAAGCTCTCTTTATGAGAACTGCATCATTCTCTGCTCTAGAGCATAACTGAGAAAAGAGTTGAGAATCAGGAAGTTGATATGAATTCTACCACACATAAGAGTATATATTTTGTGAAAACACGTACTTTGTGTCGATTGTGTTTTCAAGTTCAAAAAGGTTAGGAATAATGTTTTATTGTGTGCAGATTAGTTTAATTAAGAATCAATCCATGAGGAGAAGAGAATTTTAATGAATTGAAATATGACAAATAGTATGAGGTAAGTGAGTGCATATTCAAAATAAAATTAGACAAATACGTAGGGCTGTAGAGTTCTTATTTGAGGTTTACTACAAATAAACAAATAAACAAAACCAAAACAGACCACAGCTGGACACAACCTAAAAAAGGAAAAAGTATAGGTCTTCTATGAAAACAGGTAAATTTTGCTAGACTCAAGATGAACTGAATCAATCACGGTCACGGTCCTCCCTTTGTTCTTCGATTTGCTTGAGCGGGCCCAGTAATGTCTCCTTCATGAGACTTGTTGTTACTGTGTTTGGCATATCGAATATGTCACGGGTACCAAAGATCAATTAAAGAAGTGCCATGGTAACTGAAACTTGAGACAGGACAGACTCCAAGGAGGCAACTGTAATTAATGAGGAAAACAAGGTAGTGAATTGTGTTGTAATGACTGATAAAAGAATTATAGAACTCACTTTCTTGGGAGAATTGTCAGAATTGTTAGCTGGGCTAAGTAGGCTCAATATTAAGTGTCAAAACAGGTAAAATAATTGAAAGTTCATACTTTTCCAAGCTTCCTCAATTTTGCTTAATCTTGTGTGGAGTACTGAGTCATGAAATAAAGGTATAACAGTGTTTTGAATGAATTTAGTATATTTCTCCTAGGATTCTCAAATTATGCTACTGTGTCAATGGTTTTCCACTATAGTAAATGTCTAGCCACTCAGAATTTTACAAGACTACATTATACCACCTTTATTTATAATAATGAATGCAAATTGGTAATCCATGTTGATTGACCAGTATATGGCAGGGAATCTACTTGACATTATAAGAAAAAGTATCCATTATCCTTCAAGACTTTATAGTTCGTCAAAGGAATAGCCAACAAAATAGATGATAAACATTACAACTTGTGACATATATTATCACGATCACGATCATCCTGTTGTTCGTCAATTGTCTCGAGCAGGCACCAGTAACGTCTCCTTCGACCTAACCCTGAGATTTTAAAAGAGCCATTTCAATGCTCTTTCAGGATTAGGAGGATAAAACCCATCATTGTTACTGGTATTTGGCATATTGAGTACGGCACGGGAAGTTTGCCAGACTCTGTTGTGCGGGCAGGATACATTTTGTAGCCTGCCAGGTTCTCCAAAGGAAAGATAATAAGATGTTGCGTGGCCGCATTTGCGGTCACGTGCTTCCGGAAGCTGGGTTTTATAGTCTCTGCGTCTTGGCCGTTGATGGGACCAACCTGGTGCTAGCAGCAGCTGGTGGGTGTGACGCCTACCTACTGGAAGATGGGGGGTCTGGGTGGAGAAGGCCCAGTCCCAATCCGAGTAGGCTTGGAGACCTCAGCCCCGGGACACGCATGCCTGGGTTCCTCTGCCAGTTCTTTCATGCATGAGGCCTGACCGGATGTGTGGAGAGTGGTCCCAGCATGGCTGTGGTTGACTCCGGAGGTCCTCAGCTGCTGGGGCTCTGCTTGGGGTGGAGGGGGGGAGAGAAACTCAACCCTCCCCCCTCCAAGGGGCCCCGGTGAGAACAGCCAGGTGCGGGGGCAGGAGACCGCTCTGTTCTCTTCTGGGAGCTGCGTTTTATAGTCTCTGCATCTTGGCCATTGATGGGACCAACCTGGTGCTGTCGGCAGCTGGTGGGTGTGACACCTACAGCCAGCATCTGAGGACCTCCAGAGCCAGCCACGCCATGCTGGGACCACTCTCCACACATCCAGATGGGCCTCATGCATGAAAGAACTGGCAGAGGAATGGGGCTGAGGTCTCCAAGCCTACTCGGATTGGGACTGGGCCTTCTCCACCAAGAGCCCCCATTTTCCAGTAGGTAGGCGTCACAACCACCAGCTGCCGCCAGTGCCAGGTTGGTCCCATCAACGGCCAAGACGCAGAGACTATAAAACCCAGCTCCAGGAGGAGAACAGCGCAGTCTTCTGCCCCCGCGCCTGGCTGTCCTCAGAGGGGCCGCTTGTAGCGGGGAGGGTTGAGTTTCTCTCCCCACTCCCCACCCCGAGCAGAGCTTCCGCAGCTGAGGACCTCCGGAGCCAGCCACGGCCATGCTGGAACCACTCTCCACACATCCAGACAGGCCTCATGCATGAAAGAACTGGCAGAGGAACCTAGGCATGCGTTTCCCGGGGCTGAGGTCTCCAAGCCTATTTGGATTGGGACTGGGCCTTCTCCACCCAGACCCCCCATCTTCCAGTAAGTAGGCAACATATATTATAAAAAAAAGAAAAGTACTTTCACATGAGAATAAACAAATACCTAATTATGGACAGGCTGGAGAGGAAACATTATTCCACGAGCTGAATCTTAAACTGAGAGACCTGAAAGAGGAGATAACTTGACCACTGTGAAGAAGGATCTTTGTTCAGGTAGAAAGAAATACATGGATGAGAGCACTCAGGTAGGAAAGAACATAAAGTGGTTGGGTAACTAAAAGTAGGTGAGTGTAGCCAGCATAGCTGGAATGTTATGAAGGAGGAAAAAAGATGTGAGGATGCGTGAATAGCAGCCATTAAGGGGACATATTTTGCTTTACTTGCTAGGATTTTGTAGAAATATCAGATTTTGTGAAAAAACAATATGAACCAATGAAGGGTCTTACATTGATAGGAAAATTATATTACTTTTTCCTTTAAAGGTTTCTAACCTGCCTTAACTTGACAAAAAAAGATAAAATATATTATAGAAGAAATATAGGATGTAGGTTGAGTTGATGGTGGTGGCAGTGGTCTTCTACCTAAGTAGTAACTTTAGTTATCTTTAAGTCTTTCACCTTTTTTGTTGACCTGATTCCAAGGTGTTTGATTTTTGGAGGCTCTGCACTGTAGCACTGTTCTCCCATTGTTCATCCATTTGCTCAAGTGGGCCCAGTAACGTCTCCATTGTGAGACTTGTTACTGTTTTGGGCATATCGAATACGTCAAGGGGAGCTTGCCAGGCTTTGCCCTGCAGGAGAGATACTCTCAGTAGCTTGCCAGAGCTCTCCAAGAGAGGTGGAGGAATTGAACCCAGCTCGGCCGGATTGGCTCTCACAAGGCAAACGCCCTACTGATGGAGGCTCATTTGTGAATAAATACTTTTCATTTCATCTTCTACTTCATTTGCATATAAAATGCTATAGAGTTCTTTGTATTGTATGGTTTTGAGAAGTTTTAGCTTTCTGAATGGTTACAGTTTCTAGGAATTTTGGGGAATTGTTTTGTCATTGTTTGTTGCAGGGGTTTCTAAGTAGAAACACTGAAAATTCTGAATTTGATTTCCTTAATATCTCCTTGCCTAATTGCTATAGAAAGGACTTCCAATTCTATATTAAATAATACGGTGATCCAGAACCCAATTTCTGCCAGGCTTACAGCTGCTCTACACAGGTTTTGTTGAGCCTCACCCATGAGTGAATTTGCAGTACAATCATTCTACATTGTAGAATTCCTAGAGTGCATGGCCGCAACCTCTCATACTCTACACTACTGATGTACCAAGAGTAACACATACAAAAATTTAATGGTTACAGGATGAAATACAACAATCCTCACACACTTTCCTCCAAGTAAACATTATTAGACCAATTTTAGTGGGTTATCCATAACACATAATATAAAATTAATTGTTTTGGTTCTGCTTTGGGGGGCACAGTTTGGGATTTGGGGTGGAAACATTAGAAATATAGTGATGGGAAGGCGCAATTATGGTGGAATTGGTGTTCGAATATTTATTTATTAATTAAATTAATTAATTAATGAATTAATTTTGCCTTTTGGGTCACATCCAGCGATGCTCAGGGTTCACTTCTGGCTCTGCACTCAGAAATTACTCCTGGCGGTGCTTGGGGGACCATATGGGATGCCGGGGATCAAACCTCAGTCGGCCACGTGCAAGGCAAATGCCCTACCCGCTGTGCTATCACTCCGGCCCAAGATGTTCGATTATTTACTCTGGCCCAAGGTGTTCGATTATTTAATGTAATACATTATTATGCAAAATTTTATAAGATAAAATTTAAAAAATTAATTAAAATTAAAAATAAAAGAAAAAAATAATAGGCAACTTGTTTAGGCTATGTCAAGTACTCTCAACTCTATTTTTTTTTCTTTTTTATTAGTGAAACGACATGAGGTACAGTTGTAGATTTACAAATTTTTGTGCTTGGATCTCGGTCATACCACGATCAAATACCCATCCCTCCACCAGTGCCCATTTTCCACCACCAGGATAATATCCCTCCCCCCCCATCCTCCCATCCCCCCATCCCCCCCTGCCACTGTGGCAGGGCATTCCCCCCTGTTCTCTCTCTCCTCCTGGGCGCTGTGATCAGCCAAAGAGGCATTGAGTGGCGAACATGTTCAGTCCAGTCTACTTTCAACCTGCATCTCCCCTCCTGGGAGGATCCTCCAAACACCCTCCACTTGGTGTTCCCCTTTCTATCTGAATTGTCCTTTCCCCTAGAATACCCAGCTGGCCTCTAAGTTATGGAGTAATTCTCCTGGTGTTGCTCTCAGCTATTCTTGGGTATTAATCTCATATTTTATTATTTTATATCCCCCAGATGAATGCTATCTTTCTATGTCTATCCCTCTCTTTCTGTCTCATTTCGCTTAGCATGATACTTTCCATATTGTACCACTTGTATGTAAAGTTCATGACTTCATCTTTTCTAAGAGCCACATAGTACTCTATTGTGTAGATGTACCAAAGTTTCTTTAACCAGTCATCTGTTCTTGGGCACTCAGGTCTCTTCCTGTTTCTGGCTACTGTAAAGATACTCTCAACTCTAAACTGAGTAATAGTGAATAACAGTGGTGAGAGTGGACAATCTTGTCTTCTTCGTGACCTTAGAGAAAAGACTTTTAGATTGCTAATTGTTTGTGATATTAGCTGTGATTTGTGGTAAATGGCTTTAACTGTAATGAGAGAACTTCCCACTTTTCCCCTTTATTGAAAGTTTTTTAAAACAATAAATGGCTATTAGATATTAAGAAATGTTTTCTCTACTTTTGTCTGTGTCTTGGACAACATGGCAGGCTACCGAATGTAGCCTGCCCACACGGCAGAGTCTGGCAAACTCCCCGTGGCGTACCCAATATGCCACATACCAGTAACAATGATGGGTCTCATTCTCCTAAAGAGCCTTGAATATAACCTCAGGGCTAGGATGAAGGAGATGTTACTGGGGCCTGCTCGAAGCAATCGACAAATAACAGGATGATTTGTGATTGATTGTGATTGTCTGTGTCTCATAAGTTGTGATTGGTTCTTTATTCATTCTAATTTACTTAGAGAAACATGTTATTTCTTTGATTTTTCTCTTTGATACAGTTGCTTTTCAGTTTTCAATTGTTTGAGTTTTTTCCAAACTTATCTCTATGATTAATTTCTACTTTCACAACACTCTGGTCTGAGAAATTACTTAATGATTTCTATTTTTGTAATCTGATAAATATTGGAGTCATACCCCAGCATATGGTCTACACTGGAGAATGTACTATGTGCTTTGGAGAAATTCATATATTCAGCTTTTTGAAGGGGGAGTACCTGTATACCGATGAATCCCAGTTATTCTAATTACTCATTTAGAACTTTTATTTCTTACTGATATTCTTGTTGATCTGTCCAATGATGCGAGCAAGGTGTTGAAGTTTTCCATTACTATAGTGTTGTAACTGATGTATAGTTTTAGGTTTGTTAGCAAATCTAAAATTATAAGCCACTTATGAAAGAAATAGTGTGGATACTAGGAAAAGGAAAAATGTTTCTTGCTCATTGATTAGAACATCAACATTATCAAAATGACTATAATACCCAGAGTGTTATACAATTAAATCAATTTCCATCAAAATATTAATAACATTCTTTAAAGATTTAGAATAATCACAAGTAAAACTTGTATGAAACTCAAAAATCCCCGAAGAGCAAAAGCTATTCTGAGAGAAAATAAAGGAAGTATCACAGTTCCAGATGTTAAAGTATACTATAAAGTTAAAATAACAAAGCAGCATGGTACTGAAATAAAGGGAGAATACCAGATCAATGGATTAGAGTTGAGAACCTGGAAATAACTCTCATCTTTTCATAGTTAATCTGTGACATGGATTTAAGTGGATTCTTTGTTCTTTACAAGTACTCTATTCTTTAGAAAACCCTAGCTCAGAACTATAAAATTACCTACTTGATAAAAACCCAATGTATTTCTTATTAAGACATGTGATTTACAAAGCTGCTCATAATAGAATTGCTTCAGGCATAACACGTTGCAACACCGATTCCACCACCAGTGTTCCCAATGTCCCTGCCATCCTCTAGCATACCCCCCTCGCAGGCATACTGCTTGCTTCAACAAAACTTAAAGAAATAGAAAATGAAATTATCAGCAGATAAATCAACAAAAGCTACTTTGCATTCTCTTTCTATATAATTAATTTCTATTTAATTCTAACCTATGAAAATAAGAAAATTCACATCATTTGATAAAATACAGTATACTGTCTATTATCATTTGCATAATTAAGTTTTCACCTCTGGCATCTGAAACATTCCATTAATTTATGGTTTGTACTTAAGCCTTATTGCAGTAATCATCATATCTTTCCTGTCAAAATGAGGCTTCCTTTTTTTGCCCCCCTTGGCAAGCATAAAACAAATTTATTATACAATACTTGGTCCAAAAACCTTAAAAGAATAACAAATAGAATTATTTGAAAATAAATTAATAAAAAAACAACTTGTGATGTTTAACTGCTGTATGTTTTTAATCTGGTAGATAACCATATACAATATTAGTGAGTATCATATTCAATATCATATGATGGGAAGTTTCTCCTATCTTTTGAAGAATCTGTTTTAATCCTACTTACAAACTGATTTCAAAACTATGAATTCCCTGAGCTGTTGCCTATACATGAAGATCTGAATAGTTCATTCATATCTGAATGATAATCTAGCTGGATAAAGTATTTTTGGTAAAGTGTTCAGTTCGTTGGGTTTTTGTACTATCACTTGTTCACTTGACATCCCGTTATTCATCCATTTGCTCAAGTGGGTGCCAGTAACATTGCCATTCATCCTTGTCGTGTGCTGGTGTAGCCCAATGGCGTCTGCTCATTCTAGGAACATGAAGAACCTCAAACCGATCATTCAGGGTCTTGACGAAGAAATCTGACCATCTCATAAGTGGGTGGCCACACAACCAATTGATGTCCCATGGAATCCAGTCAGTAATGGCTCTAGTCCAGCAGTCATCTCCAAATCTCATTACCTATCCAGGCCATCTGATTTTCGATGCCTTGGCAAACGAGACAGCCTCCCTGACTCTTGACCATCGATGGAGGTTGGAACTCCGGATTCTTTCTCTTATTTCAGTGAAAAGTGATACTCCAAGCATAGCTCTTTCGATTCCTGTTTGGTAGACCCAAATAGCGTTCTCATCCTGTTTTCATAGGGCCCAGGTCTCTGAGGCCTATGTTAATGCAGGAAGAACAGTGGAATCAAAGAGATGTGCCTGGAGCCGGAGATTCTTTGTCCTCTTAGCTATTTCTTTGACATTCTTGAAGGCGTTCCAAGCCTCTCTTCCTCCTGCGCAACTTAGGTGTCAGGTCATTCCCCAAGTTGACTTCTCAACCTAGGTACACATAACTGTTGCATTCGAACATGGTCGTTCCATTGAGAGCAAATGGAATGTCAGAAACGAGACTGTTTCTCATAAACATTGTCTTTGTGAGATTCAGCTGCAGTCCAACCATTCCACACTCACGGTCGAAGTCGGCCAGCATTTGTGCTGCTTGGCTAATTTTTGGTGTTATTAGAATGATGTCATCAGCGAAGTGGACGCGGTATACTTGCCGACTGTCTATCTTCACTCCAATTCCTTCCCATTCCAGTCATCACATGACGTTCTTGAGGCTGAAATGGTATCACCCCACTGAAGCCCTCTCTTGACATGGATAATCACTTTGTAGAATGATGAGATCCTGGCAGTGATCCGTAATACAGCCCACGAAGGACCCTGATGTATTGAGTTTGAATATCCTTTTGGCTAGGGATTCAATGACTGCTTTCGTCTCAAGAGAATCAAAGACTACTTTAAATCAATGAATAGCAAAGCAGTGCAGAGAAGCAATAAAGGAAGACCTCAAAGAGAGAAGAGCAGCAGTGCTGGCATTTGCAGCAGAAGTTGGGAAAAGCATATGCACTGCCAGCCTGTCCTTTTCCAACTACAAGACCAAGATGACTGCCCTCCAACGTCCTGATGAATCTACCACATCTTCCAGAAGTGCAATGGAGAAGATTATCCATGACTTCTACTCGGATTCTTCGACAGGCATGTCCACCTGCCCACATACCAAATTCCACAGGATGGATATGTCATTCCCAACATTCTCCCTTCCAAAATCTGACATGCCATTTTGTCAGTAAAGAAGCAAACAGCACCTGGCCCAGACAAGGTCAGACCCGAACACCTGAAGAACCTGCCATCAGTACTCATCAATACACAGGCTTGGCTCTTTACATACTACCTGTCTGAATGCAAGATTCTGTCCCAGTGGAAAACCTGCAGGACTGTACTACTGTACAAGAAGGGAGACATCCACCACATTGGCAATAATCACCTGATCTGCCTATTTTCTGTCATCTACAAGCTGTTCACTTGAGTCATCCTGAATAGGATTGGCAGAACACTAGATGAAGGACAAGCATGCGAGCAAGCCGGGATTCGCAAAGGATTCAGCACCATCGACCATATCCACACGATAACCAAACTCATTGAGGTTTCTCAGGAGTTCAAGATGCTGCTCTCTTGTACTATATCCCTTCATATTATGACTTGTAAAGTCTCATTTGATAGATTTGCTGTGCATTTTATGGTCTTTCCTTTTATGTAAGTTCCTTTTATGATCTTGCTAATTTCAACATTCTGTCTTTATCTTTACACTACAGAAGATAAAGACAGAATATTGAAATTAGCAAGATCATAAAAGGAACTTGCCTTGCATGCAGCCAACATGGCCGACCCGAGTTCGATTCCTCCGCACCTCTCAGAGAGCCAGGCAAGCTACCGAGAGTATCTCGCCCACACGGCAGAGCCTGGCAAGCCACCCGTGATGTATTTGATATGCCAAACACAGTAATAACAAAATCTCCAATGGAGATGTTACTGGGCCCGCTCGAGCAAATCGATGAACAACGGGAGGGCCTTTACTTTACTTTACTTTATCTTTAGATTTTCTAATTTTTGAGTGTAATATGTCTTGGAGTTTTCCTTATTGTGTTTTCACTGAGACCCTTTAGGCCTCTTGATATCACTTAATCACTTAACTTCCCATTAATCGTCAATTTGCTCCAGCAGTAACGTCTCCATTTGTCCCTGTCACGTGCTAGTATAGCCCAATGGCGTCTGTTCACTCTAGGAACATGAAGAGCTTCAAACCGATCATTCATGATCTTGATGAAGAAGTCTGACCATCTGGTAGGTGGGCGGCCACGTGGTCTTTTGACATCCCGTGGAATCCAGTCGGTAACAGCTCTAGTCCAGCAGTCGTCTTTAAATCTCATTACGTGACCAGCCCATCTGATTTTTGACACCTTGGCAAATGAGACAGTGTCCCTGATTCTTGATCTTCGACGGATGTCGGAACTCCGGATTCTTTCTCTCATTTGAGTGAAATGTGATATTCCAAGCATAGCTCTTTCAATTCCTCTTTGGGAGACCCGAATAGCATTATCATCCTGTTTGCGTAGGGCCCAGGTCTTTGAGGCATATGTTAATGCAGGAAGAACAGTGGAATCAAAGAGATGTGCCCGGAGCCGGAGGTTCATCATCCTCTTAGCTATTTCTTCCATGCTCTTGAAGGCATTCCAAGCCGCTCTCTTCCTCCTGCGCAGCTCGGGTGCCAGGTCATTTGTCATGTTGACTTCTCGACCTGGGTACACATAGCTGTTGCATTTGGAGATGGTCGTTCCATTGAGAGCAAATGGGGCATCAGTAACGAGGCTGTTTCTCATAAACATTGTCTTCATAAGATTCAGCTGTAGTCCTACCTTTCCACACTCACGGTCAAAGTTGGCCAGTATTTGTGCCACTTGGTTGATGTTTGGTGTTATTAAAACAATGTCATCAGCAAAGCGGAGGTGGTGTAGTTGCTGACCATCTATCTTCATTCCCATTCCTTCCCATTCTAGTCGTCACATGATGTTCTCGAGGGTGGCACTGAAGAGTTTCGGTGAAATGGTATCACCCTGCCGAACCCCTCTCTTGACATCAATGATCACCTCCCTGTAGAATGGTGAAGTCCTGGTAGTGAATCCACAATACAGCTCACGAAGGATCCTGATGTATTGGGCTTGAATGCCCTGATTGGCTAGGGCTTCAATGACCGCTTCCATCTCAACAGAATCAAAGGCCTTCTTTAAATCAATGAACATTAGACAGAGCGGCATCTTGAACTCCCGAGAAACCTCAATGAGCTTGGTTATTGTGTGGATATGGTCGATGGTACTGAATCCTTTGCCAGAACCCGGCTTGCTCGCATGGTTGTCCTTCATCTAGTGTTCTGCCAATCCTATTTAGGATGACTCGAGTGAACAACTTGTAGATGACAGACAATAGGCAGATCGGGCGATAGTTGCCAATGTCATGAATGTCTCCCTTCTTGAACAGTAGTACGCTCCTACTCGTTTTCCATTGGGACGGAAACTTGTATTCAGACAGGTAGCGTGTGAAGAGCTGAGTCAGTGTATTGATGAGTACTGACGGCAGCTGGGTAGTGGAGGTAGTGTCCCTCTTGATCTCAGTGCCTATAATCCTCAATTCTGGGAAATTCTTATCGACTTAAATCTTTAACTCTTGTTTCTTTGCATTTGCCCTTCTGTTCTTCAGGGACTCAATTATTTTGTATTGTTCCTCTTCAATTTATTCTATACTTCTCTGGTGTGCTGCTCACTTCTTTTCAGACTTTTTTTCCAACTCTTTGCTGTGTCCTAAAATTTTCTACTTCTCATTTCAGAGCTCCCCAATCTTTTGCTCAGCTTCTATTGTTAAGAGCTTCTGTTGATTTTTTTCAGGTATCTGTTGACATTTTATTTCTTATTGATATTAAAAAGTCGATTTGCTCGAGTGGGCCCAGTAATGTCTCCATTGGAGACTTTGTTATTACTGTGTTTGGCATATCGAATACGTCACGGGGAGCTTGCCAGGCTCTGCCGTGTGGGCGAGATACTCTTGGTAGCTTGCCTGGCTCTCCGAGAGGGACTGAGGAATTGAACTCGGGTCGAGAGCGATAGCACAGTGGTAGGGCGTTTGCCTTGCACGCAGCCAACTTGGCCGACCCAAGTTCAATTCCTCCTTCTCTCTCGGAGAGCCCGGCAAGCTACTGAGAGTATCTCGCCCGCACAGCAGGGCCTGGCAAGCTCCCCGTGACGTACTTGATATGCCAAACACAGTAATAACAAAGTCTCTAATGGAGACGTTACTGGGCCCGCTAGAGCAAATCGATTAAAAACTCAATAAGAAAACATGATTTTTAGATTTTTTTCTAAAATTGTAATTTTGAACAGATTAAAACTAAATATAGGGCTGGAATAATAGCACAGTGGGTAGGGAGTTTGCCTTGCATGAGGTTAACCCGGGTTCAGTTCCCAGCATCCCATATGGTCACCTGAGCATCACCAGGGGTAATTCCCGAGTGCAGAGTCAGAAGTAACCCCCGTGCATTGCCAGGTGTGACCCCAGAAGCAAAAATAAATAAATAAATAAATATAAAATATAGTCCAAAATGTAATTTGATTTTGAGCAGTTCCTCTCACTTGTGAGGCTGAAAGATTTGTTACATAATATCGTTCATTTTCAGATGCAATTTTCTTTGACCGATAATGCCACTTACTTATACAATACTTTAAAATCATATTAGAAACTGAATTGATTCATTGATTATTTCTTTATTTTTACAAAGTGCTTCTACATTAAAAAGAAATAGGTAAACACTTGTTTTCTCTGCACAAAGCCCCTGGAAGCATCATATAAAGTATGCCCTTTTTATATATTGTATTCTGTACCATTAGAAGAATGATACTAATTTTATGACTTTATTAGTTTTTAGAGATTATTAGTCATCATAAATGTAGTTTACAAGATCTTTGGAATTTTTTAAATTAATTTTTAATAGTGAGACATCATGAGGTACAGTTGCAGACTTACACATTTTTGTACTTGGGTTTCAATTATACAATGATCAAATACCCATCCCTCCACCAGTGCCCATTTCCTACCACCACGGATCCCAGTATCCCTCCACCCCCCAATCCCCTATCCCACCCTGCCTCTGTGGCAGGGCATTCCCTTTTGTTCTCTCTCTTTTATTGGGTGTTGTGGTTTGCAAAAGAGGCAATGGGTGACAATCATGTTTGGTCTATAGTCTACTTTTAGCTTGCTTCTCCCATCCTGGAACAGGGTTGAATATACTGACATCTCCCCCCAAGCATATGAGCATCTAATCTTCGATAAGGGGGCAAGAAAAGTGAAGTGGAGCAGGGAAAGCTTTTTTTAACAAATTGTGCTGGCAAAACTGGACGGCTACATGCAAAAAAAAAAAAAATGGGCTCAGATCTCTGCCTAACTCCATGTACAAAAGTAAGATCAAAGTGCATTAAAGAACTCAACATCAGACCGGAATCCATAAGGTACATTGAGGAAAAAGTTGGCAAAACCCTCCATGACATAGAATCTAATGGTGTCTTCAAAGATGTCACACACTGGCCAAGCAAGTGAAAGCAGAGATAGACAAATAGGCCTATCTTAAACTAAGAAGCTTCTGCACCTCAAAAGATCTTTGGAATTTTTACATTACAAAAAAGAACACACTTCCAGAGTTTTTGTTGACTTTTCCAAGAGCTCGTACTTTTAAAAATATTGCCTTTTTTAAAACCACATTTTATCTGGGGAAGATTCCTTGCTATATGTTTTCAAACTACATTTTATACAACAGATGATTAATTGAAAGAAATGGTATTGTTTAGTGCACTCAATTCAGCTTCATCATCTTTAGAAATTGTAAATTGCAAGGTGATTGATGAGGTTTCAAAACAAATAAAGGGCTAAGGAATCCTAAAAGATCTTGAAAGACATTTTCTTTTTTCAATAAACAAATTTGGTAAAGTAAGCAGCAGAATTAAAAGAAAACTGATCAAGCCTTACTTGTGTATGTCATGGAAAATTCAAATATAGTATTTAACACGTGAGATACAAGTACCGGTAATTTAAGACTCAGTAGGTAAGATTTGGAGGAGTTATTTTTTTTTCTATTTTCCTATTGAAATTCAGATAGCATACAGAGAGACTCAGGAGCTAACATTTAAAAGGTGAGTACTTCCAAAATAATAAAAGGGGAGGATATTTAACACATACTCAGAGAAACTGCTAATCACCACTGTATTATTGTTGTCAGGAGGGGCTCATTGGCTCATGACACTGACACCTGCTTGAAGGATAAGGTTAGTATTTTAAATCAAGGGCACACTCATAAGTGCCTTATTAAAGCTCATTACATGAATCCAAGATAGGGACTCATACTTTAATAACTTTTTATAATGCACATTCTAAAATGCATTGCCAACATATTTTAATAAGTAATGCCATAATAGGCTCCTATAATATTTTTCTAACACAAATGTTGTTAATTAAAATAATGTATCCACCTGCTTCATCTATTTAATTTAAATTAGATTATTAATCTATAAAATATATTAAAACGACTAACATAATTTTTAAGATAATCATTACTTAGCTGAAACAACTACAATCACTTATTTTTAACTTTCAAAGATACTTGTAGCTTTTAATTATTGAAAACAAAAGAAAACTTGAGTCACTGTTTTGCTGTGTTCCTAAGGTAATACTATTATACACATTAGTTTGTTTTCTGTCCTGTGTATATTTCAATTGCTTCCTAAAATAACAGAGGGGGAAGAAAATCAATTCATGTTCATGACTTTGCTCTTAATTTTCTTTCAGAAATTGCTCAAAAACTGCACACTATTACCACCACTTAGTCTGAAAAAATACTATGCTCTTTGAAGATACATTTTTACCCAGAAGATTTTCACCTATAAGGAGCACTACTATAGTGACAATTAAGGTGCTGTCGCTTATCCATACAAATCCATTTGTTGAAATCATCACATATTAAATCATAAAGTCGGTAGAAAAGAAAATTATTATACTATAGAAATTTCCCATAACCCATTTATTCTCATCTCCGTGGTTTTTCAAGTGATGTTATCAATACCATAGACATTACAATATTAGAATAAAATGCATGAAAAGTTTTATAATATTAATTAAATCATTAAGAATTATTGTATGTTAATCAGTACTTGTGTAAGTCTTAAGCTTCCATAATAAAATGCCATAGATACACCGACTTAAACACAAAATTTTATCTTTCCACAATTTTAATGGATAGAAAATCAAAGATTAAGACACTGGTAAATTCGGAATCTATTAGAATACTCTTCCTGGCTTAAAGACACTGGCTTTGTCTTCACGTGATGAGAAAATGAGCTCTCTTATGTCTATGTTTGGAAGGATCCTAGTCCTGATGAAGTAAATTTTCAACCTTACAACCTCATTTAATGTAATTATCTCCAAATAGAGTTGCACTGAGCACTGGGGCTTCAACACAAGAATTTGTGTGGGATGAGAAGGGAACAATTTAGTTCACAAGAGTATGGTTACCATGAAGACAAAACTGATCACATTAATATTTTCCCATGTATCACTCTACTTCATTCAAAGTTAATAGTCTTAAAAATGCATTTCATTAAAGAAACAAAAACTCTGCTAAATTATATGAACAATGAATTCCAAATACAATAAACATGTGCCCTGATGACAATTCTGTTTACTTACCAAACAGATTTAGATGTAGGGAATACAATGGTAAATAAGAAAAGGATTTCTGATTTCATACAGTTCAAAGAGTGATCAAGACCTAGAGAGAAGAGAGGCACAAAAGTAATATATACACACCAAAATAAAACATCTGATAGTGATAACTGCTCTGAGGAAAATAAGATACTGCAGTAGAGATAGTGCTGAGAGCTTGCTGAAGATGATGTGGTCTAGAGCAGCTATCTGAGCAGGTCACTGTAAGATGAAAAGGAGATGACTGAAGAGCAACCCAAGCACTAACAGTAAAAAAAAAGAATATCTAGTAGTTACATTCTTTTATGATAACATTGAAATGGTTATTCACAAATAAAATCTACATAAATCATCAAAATGTTACAATTTGTAGAATCAGTAATTCAGAAAGTTCTCATGGCAACCAATGATCCTAAAAATAAATTATTTTTTGAGAGAATACTTATGCTATTCTTGTCTACCACTGGTACCTTTCAGCTGGAACAAGGGAAAAATTAGTTCTGCAGTGCTCCTGGATGTTTAGAATCAATGTACCCATGTGGGAGTTTACATTTGTAGGAATTTGAGGACTATTTGGGAGACAGTCATGGATTCATTATAACAAGAACTCTCAATATTCTATTATCTGCCTCACTCTACCCAAATATTAAAATTAGTTATTCACTTAATCTCACATCTTTGCCTTGCCTGAAGTCTTCATTAATGCCTGGTTATTTTCTCTTAAAACATTCAGTTTAAGAAGTTTAACAAGTGAATTAAATTCCAGGATGTGTTTGTGACATCAAGAATCAAGTAGAAAACCTTAAAAATAAAATCTGGATTTAATCTGTAAAGATGAAAAGATTGGATCCTGAATCCCTTTTGGTGAGTGCCTGAGGAGAGAAGACATTGTGAAAAGTCTTCCCCAGCTGCCCCAGGCTAGGAGCAACCAGGTAATTATGAATTACACATGGCTGACATTTTTGTAATAAACAGGCGAAAATTATCCTAGCTGGAATTATGTTAACTCAAGGCATTTAAAGCATCAATGAGGGATTAAAATTAATTAAATCATGAGTAAATAAAAAAGAGGATTGGAAACAGAAATTATGATAACATAGGTACAGTCACACATTTGAGTCATAGTTAGAATTACATGTGATTAAAATGGCCAGGTCAGTGTTGGAGTATAAGAAACCAGATGACCAACTTGTTTCCTGTGCAAAAACAATAAAATAGGGAGAATTCATTGTTCTCTACCATTTGCTGTTTGCTTTCTGTTATTTTCTTTCTCAACTTCTAAGCCAAGAAGTTTACAAAGCAAAGACCATGATACTATCCTTTTTTAAGAAATATTGATATTTCAGAAGACAAAAGACATCTCATTCTCCCTAGATGGTCACTATTCCTGGAATATTCCAAATTGAACCTTTCTGATTATATTTAGAGATCATGATTTCAAAACATCTTGATGGACATAACTCATTCTTCAATCTTTATAAGAACAAAAAATAGGCCTTCATGCTCTCATTATCCACTGCAGGAATTTTTGGTAAAACCACTCATCTCAAACATTTGAAACATAACAGAATTCTGGAGTGGGGAGTGTATTTCAAAAGTGAATCAGAGTATTGACGGTAAGGGTTGAAATTAAACCACTACCATATAAATCTAGATTAAATTTATTTGTAATCTAAAGTATTATTTTGAGGTGAGTAGAAAAAGTTTTATTTTGCAAGTGAGTATTATTTAATTTCTTATTCTGAAATTGCTGTGTGTCACCCAACTGCCCCACTTCTACTTTCTTAGAAATTTACAAAAGCATTTTCCCATTAAAAAAATTATCACAAGTTATATTACTTGGCAGTCCTACTCTACCAAATTTGGCAAATTCATCTGCCTCTTGCATTTCAATTATCTCTTTATCTCTCAATATGGTTCTATAGCTATTTTTCTAACCATGTATTTTCTTTTTTTTTAATATTATTTATTTATTTTTTATTTGGGCTGGAGCGATAGCACAGCGGGTAGGGCATTTGCCTTGCAAGCGGCCAACATGGCGACCCGAGTTCGATTCCTCCGCCCCTCTCGGAGAGCCCGGCAAGCTACCGAGAGTATCTCGCCCTCACGGCAGAGCCTGGCAAGCTCCCCATGATGTATTCGATATGCCAAACACAATAACAACAAAGTCTCATGGTGGAGACATTACTGGGCCCACTCGAGCAAATCGATGAACAATGGGAGGACAGTGACTTATTTTTATTTATTTATTGAATCACTGTGGGAAAAGTTACAAAACCTTCAGTTTCAAGTCTCGGTCATGCAATCATCAAACACATTTACCTTCACCAGTACTCATTTTTCACCATCAAGAACCCCAACATACTCCCCTCCTAACTCTCCCAATGCCTGCGAGGCAGACAAACTCTTGTTAACACTCTATCTACTTTGATTAGATTCATTGTTTTGACAAAAGATGCACCATTATTTAGAGTTTGCACCCCAAAATAAGACCTGCTGAAAAGGCATTGTGAAATAATTGGTTTTCTACAGCTGGTTACAAGAACCAAATGATGTCGCACGGCTGCAATAATTTCTGATATTTTACTTATTAAGCCTGGAAGACTTTCTGCCGAGAGTCAGATAATTATGAGATTGGTTTCTGTGGCTCTGGAGCCATGACCATGCCAGAGAGCTGCTCGTGGGGGGCAACTTGTGACCTCGGTAGGGCGTGAAGGACGAGCCGGGAATGATCCCCTTCCCATGAGGTTTCAGTTGCCCCATCACAACGGGCTCATACATGGCTTTCAAAAAGCTCTGAGGCAGTCGCCATCTTGCTGCCCAGAGGGAAAAAGGCGGAGCAAGACCCTTTTCCTCCCAGGCAGGCATGGTGGCATGGATTAATGCATAGTACATTCATTTTTCTGCCGCAAGCTGCCAGGCTCTGCATTTAAGTCCTTGTGCTTCTGGAGCCATGACCATGCCAGAGAGCTGCTCGTGGGAGGCAACTCGTGACCTGGATAGGGTGTGAAGGACGAGCCGGGAATGCCCCCCCCCTTCCCATGAGGTTTCAGTTGCCCCATCACGACCGGCTCATACCTGGCTTTCCAAAAAGCTCCGAGGTGGCCACCATCTTGCTGTCCAGAGGGAAAAAGGCGGAAAGGAGCAACACCCTTTCCCTCCGGGGCAGGCAATAACCATGTATTTTCATACCAATATAGTTTTACTCATGCTGCCTCTTTAGTCTATAGTGTTCTTTCTTTTCTCTGTCCTGCTAACCAAATTACTTCTCTTTCAAATATGCTGCGTTCTACATTGAAATAAAAGATTTTCTTCTTTATTATGTTGCTGACTCTTCTAGCAGGAAATGACTGTCTTTTATGCATTTTTACTACATAGTATGTAATACCATAGTGTAAAATAATGAAAGTTATCAGTGTACATTTTTTCTGTCTTTGTTACATTGTATATTATAAAATTAATGTAACTCCTTAAAGTCTACAACTATCCTAGCATAAAGTAGGTAACTGATATTCATGAATTGATAATTCTATTTTGATACATCTAGCTGTGTGATTTACTCCCAATTGCACACTAGGGTCATTCCTAGTGGGGTTTTGCGGGGGGCCACATGGATGCCAGGAACGGAAACCAAATCAGCCACGTGCAATACAAGTACCCTACCCCCTGTACTATCTCTCTTGTAATTTAATCCACTGAATTGAATTAGTTTTGAGAGTGTTAACTATTTGTCATCAGTCCTGATCTGGAAAGTAATGGTTTCCACATATATGAGAATCAATAGTACATTTCAATGCACATTTCAGAGAAAAAGAAATCTAGACAAAAACCATATGTACTTTTTGTAAGTGATCACTAAGTAAAATTACCTTGTACTAGTGAATCAAGAAAATGTAGGTTAAGTTTGGAACTCTTGAAAATAAACCCTGATGACACTCAGAGTTATGACACAATGAAAAGGCACTATGGGTAAAGTCATCAATTAACTCTCACAGTTTTTTTAAATTAATAAAGTAGAGCTTTTTCGCAATAACATTTTGTGGCATTTGTGAAAGAAGAATTGACTCTGATGACGCAAACTCCATTTATTGTGTCATGAATAGGTCATTGGCAAACTCAATGATTGACATCTCTTTGGAAAGTTCCAAACCCTTCAGTTAAGCTATTTCATTAGTCAAGTGCTCATAATGAGGAGACAATCTTATTTTGAGTTGCTGGAATCATAGCTATAATACGTCATATAATCTAGTGCAAAAGACACTAGGATGTCAAAGGCAGGATCTTAGAGTATAATCTTGAACCACCCACAGATTATTGTGGGATAGCTAAAAGAATATAAGGAAATCAATCTTATGCGATAGACCTGAGTTTGATCTTGGCACCCCAAATTAGTCCCCCACAGCCTGCCAAGAGTGATCCCTGAGAACAGAGCCAGGTGTAAGCCTCAGCACTTCCAGCCTCCACTGCTGCTGCCCCCTGCCAAGAAATACTTGTTCTATTTTGACTAGGCTGCTTACTAACTTGTAGATCCCCTGTATAAACTTCAGGGGTGGCCAGGGGAAGGATCTGGCAACTCTCCCATTCGCTGCCTAGGTTGGAGTGGTCCTGGGCTGCTCCCCCAGCCGGGGAGGCCTGGGCCATGGGGCAAACAGAGGAGGAAATGAGGACCATGCCAGTTGATTGATCAGTTGCCATTTATTTTATTCTCCCCACGCGCCTGTTCCAGTCTCTCTGAGCCCCCCCCCCCCCATTCTAGTCTCACACTGCCCCTCATTCCCGTCTCCTCCTGTCTCTCCCGCTCATCTCTCTGCACTCCATCTTGCAGCCTGGGCGCTCTCTCTCTCTCTCTCTCTCTCTCTCTCTCTCTCTCTCTCTCTCTCTCCACGTTCCTGCTCCTATATTCTTCTATATTCTTCTCCCTCTCTCCCCTGTGCTAGTCTCTCAGTGCTCCATCTTGCCACCTGCTCTCTCTCTCATCTCTCCCTAACTCTCTAGTCTCTCTCCCTCCAGCACTCTGGGCCGGGTTAGACCCAGTCAGGTAGCAAAACCAAACTAAGAAAGTCCTTCCTGACTGCCCATCAGGCTCAAGGGCGGAAATACCACCTAGGGGTATTCCAAAGCCCTTTCTGACTGCCCACGGGCAAAATAAAAATACCTCTTAAGGTTTTTTTCTCCTTTCCTCAGTTCAATAACTCAATGAACATCTTAATACTAGTTATATTTGTATGGACACAGTAAGAGATACATCGAGGCTTCTAGGGCAGCTCTCCTGGGAACATCTTGCCACAGATTCAGACTACAGTGCTCAAACCAGATTAAGCATTCCTAACGCTAGCAGGGTCTGAGTCTAGTTATTACTTTTTGGATCATGATAGCATTTGTTCATGACAAAGCTCTTAACTTACAGTTAAGCATTGTGCACTTTGGCCAGGCCCTTCTTGATGCCAGGGTAGCACATAGCTCACCGCTTGCCCTGGGTCCATCCAGTTCCTCATCAGGACCCTTCCTTTGGGGGTGCTAGGAAGTAAGGGCAGCTGAGACTTAGGTCGAGAGAACAGATGTCCAGGAGGAAAATATTTAGAGTCAATTGACTCCCACGTTACAAAAGCATAGCATTTACTATCTTCTTGTATCCATACAAAAAGGACATTGCTCTGAATTAACTATGAAAAGGACTTAAGGAGAAGAGAAAAACAATATTTACAAGTTAACAGAACACAAAGAAAGAAGTTACAAATAAACACAGAGGAATGGGAGCACTGTGATGGGAGTAACCCAATAAACCTAAACTCCCTGCGACAAGGCAGAAAGGATAAACCAATGTTATCCTACAATCCTCTACATGGGATCTGCTTCTTTTGGTCTCATTGTCATCATCCATAATAGAGAATAAGGATAACAACACGGGAAACCAAGTAAACTTTAACTGAGACACTATCAGAAAAAAGTCTGAAAACAAAGGCATTAAATCTTTATCTAAATAAATATTAAATAAATGTTATTTCCACTCTTACCTATCCCATCCTTTTTGTTTCTTTATCTATTAATGTAGATTAATATATTGCCTCACACAGAGTAGACTCTGTTGAAAAATTGGGACTTATAAATTGCTATGTCCTCTTTAAAATGAATTCTTGAGTATAATTTAGGGAAAGATTCACAGACACTGGGAAAACAAGTAATTGACCCATTTAGGCAAAGTAATTGACCCATTTAGGCAAAGGGAAAAATTTTTGGAGAATAATATACCTCCAGGAATAGTACTTTGAAGGCCTGTGTGATGGAAGAAAGTTTAGGAAAAGCTCATATACAGCGAAGAGCTTATTTCTTCAGTTTCTTAACCATAGTTTCAAAAATACACATTCATTAAGAACCACATCAGTCTCAGAGAGCTAAGATACTGCATGAAATTCAGTTAGTGATGGACAGAGCTTTCCCTTTATTGAAGAAAAATCTACTGAAAGGGTCACTGATAATATCACCCACAAATTGGGAATACCTACTTAATATATGCTTGCTCCCAGTGAATGTTGCAATGGTTACTAGACACTGTGAAAAATACATTAAAAAGTGGTTACAAATAAAATCTCTGAATTTATTTATGAAGTGTCAATTCAGTGATAGTTCACTGATTTCCAAGAAGTGGCTGACATCTGAAAATAGATTCCCATTGTAGAAGAAATTGCCATCTTAAATTCGCAAATGAAAGTAAATCAGCAACTATCTTTTGCCAATTAATATATACATTGAGCTTTCTTGACTAGAAATAAGCTCACTTAAATAAAAAGGTAGATTCATGAAATCATGTTTCAAGAGTAAGCACATTTTAAGTGACTGATGAATTTTATTTTTGGAAATCCACAGGATACAAAAGTAGCCTTGTTAATGTCTGTTGTTCTAGTAAAGACATTGAGTATACATTTAGTTACTAAGTTCTATTTCACAAGATGCACAATTTAGCTAACATATACTGATTGTTTTTAGTAATTGTATATTGTGGAAGAACATTACTCTTTATCCAGTATGTCAAGTCTCTTAATCACTACCTTGAGTCACTTTCTGTATTTGAATACTTTGGGAAAAAAACTCTTTGGAGGGGCATTTAAACTAACAACCACTGTTCCATCATCAAATGATGGCTTAATCACCAAGAGCACAGCTATTTAAATTAGCCTCCTGTGGATGATTAGACAATGTAACCGATGAACCAGTGTGAGTCACCTGTGTAAAATGGGCAGTAAAAGCCATAGAAAGGATCACTCTCAATTAATAAATTAACCAACAAACCAATGACAATCTTATCAGTACTTTGATTTCTTATTGCTAGTGTTTAGTTTACCTTTGGAACTCCTACTCATTTCCTCACTGTGAAAAGTGAAAAAGAACAACTAGATTTCTCCATTTTCCCATTTTAATGTATTGCTTATAGAAAAATAAATGTTTGTTTGAAGGAGCCAACTTGTTCTTGTACAAGTTTGTATTTATCAACCCCAAATCTGTGACCCATTAGCAAGCTATAAAATCAATTTAAAACTTGGGGAACATGCCAGGGATTGACTCCAGGATACACCTTACCCACTGTACCTGCTCTCCGTGTCCCCTCAATAGGGTACTTTCTGACTGAAGATCTGAGTTGCATGCTAGTCATCAATTATGAACTGAAAACGGGTGACTTTATATGCTAAACAAAAGCAAATGGAATTCCGCCTCCAGTTATTTCAGATATTAGCTTGTTACAAGTGATGATAAACTGATTATGATAGTGATTTGCTACTATATGACTAGAATACAAAATGGTATCCACCAAAAGCTTGCAAGAGATCAATAATGTCATACCTGTTGGCAAGTGCAATTTCTATCTTACAGTTTTTGCCTCCACTTCCAGTGTTGTTGTAAGTATAGGATAGTAGAACTAGAGTGCCAGATGCTATACACCCTGTGTTTCCCCTGACAAATTTCTGAACCTTAGAAATATCTTCCATATTGGTTTGTTGCTCTGATGTGAGGTTTCTTTCTTGGCAAGGGCATACCTCAATCATCAATTTGTCTGGGAACTTCCCTTATGTCCTTGCTGTTAAAGTTTTCTTCCTTAGGCACATTTCTCTGTAGATTAATTCGAATTTTGGTGAAGATTTTGCTTTGCTTTTATGATATAAACATATTTCTTCCTATTTGTCCATCATGGCCCCTCCTCTAAAAGGGTTTATTTATTGTGACTCAAATAAAATATGAGAAAATTTATTTTAATCTTATTAAGATGGGACACAATTTAAAACTATTGAATAATTTTGTGTCAATTTTCTTTATGGTTGGATTCTGTCTTGTGAACAAACCAACAGATACTCATCAAATTAAGTATGGATTCCAATAATCCTTATATTAAATAGTATTTTGATGTGTATTTTTATAAATCAGCTGACCAAAAATGATAATAATTAAAAAGAAATATATTAAAAAACAACTTTGCATTGCTTAAATTAAAATATTATTGGGAAAACATCAGCATCAGTTTTTCTTTTTTTTTTTTTTTAGTTAAGCAAGATATATGTTATTGAGTGAAATTTACTTAGAAAGACACAAGAGAAGAGAAAGAGAGGAAATATGTGATTAAGGGAGAATACAGACTTGAAAGTGCAAGCCAGAAAGCATAGCAAGCAAAGAGACATAGAAAGATCTGTGTTCAAGGAAAACCATGGTCTTGAGACAACAAGCTTCAGAATCAACTTTCCAATCATTATCTCATCTAGAAGAAGTAATCCTGCAAGTTATAGAGAATTATACAAATAATTGTAATATAAAATGAATAAGTTATAAAAACATGTTATTCAAAATAAAAGGAATATGAATAGCTGTGGCTGCTTTAAAAAGACAAAAGAATAAGGAAAACTGATATTTGAAGTAAATATAAAATTAGAAATTTTTCTTCTCATCATTTTTCTTATAATATAAGAAGGTGGTTCATTATAGGAATATCTAAGTAGAAAATAGCATTTCTGGCTCAAAGAAATCATGCTTCCTATGTTTACATATTGTAGCAACATATCATTTTTTAAAACTATCAAACTATCAATGATTTATAAAAAGAAAACTGAACGAGTATTTAAAGGCTCATTTTATTATGTGTACTAATCTTGTATGAACTTGGGTGTCCTTACTATAAGGTTGATAATTCAGTATCAGGATTAAACTGGATCTCCGTACCCTGATCTTATTTGAAATTGTAGTATTTCCTCACATCTGTGAGGTGTCTAGGTAATCATATAGACATACATTTTAATAATGCAATACAATTAAAGAATTTAGTAGCAGGGACCTCATGGGGAAAGTCACATTATGGAAAGATTGTAGCTAAGAGGGGTAAATAAATTAAGCCAAACTCATTAGCCCTAAAAATCCACATATATTCTAAAACAATATCAGAAATCAGCATGAATGGAGACCAGGTACACAATGACAAATGCTGAATTCATTTTTAAAATATCTACCACATTTTTTATCAGGAACTTTTATATATTTGCTTAGATTATACATGTTACTATTGCATTGTGTCCAAATATACTACATTAGGTTTCTAAAATAATGGAGAGACATTATTCAGTATTGAACTTAGTCAATTTAGGAATTTATCTTTTTGGGGGATGGAAAAACAATTCCATAAAGGTTTTAGAAAACTTTATAAAGCAATAATAAAGTCCTCTAGCCTATAAAAGTTTACTATAAGGAGTACACGTAAGTAGTCTGAATCAAAATATTAACTTCATAAATAACTGTTTAGTCTTAGAATAGTTAGTTCTAACCTTCAATTTTCCCTGCCTAGAAAAATTTTTAATGTGATATTTTACTTAAGATCTTATAGTAAAAATTAATATGAAATAGACCATATTAAGTGCTTAGTAATGCTTAAACTTTCACCAATAATATTCAGTGAAAGGAATGTTAACAATGATTTGTAAATATAATACATTGCAAAATGATATAAATATATTAAATAAAATCTATTTTTTGCTTCTATGTAATACATATTACTTAATACAGAAGTTTATAAAATATGCTCATAACAATTACAAAAACCTTTCTTAATAGAAGATACGTTATAGGGAAAAAACCCCATTTTTAAAAGCATCAGAGAATTATAGAAGAAAAGACAACTAGAAAAAAGATTTAAGATTTCCAGAAAGGGCCAAAGTATACAAAAGTAAGATGAGCTGGTAGCTGATTTTCTTTCTCATCGCCTGCTGATTCTAAATATAGGCTATAGTTGGGAACCAGAACTTGGCAGAGTGTAGGACCACTTCTGGTAGAAAAAGAAGCAAGCTAAACTTTTAGCTATAAGAGAGGCAGCAGTGACAAAATTGGAGAGACCTATGGGGCCATATACAAGAGCCATTGTGGAATTCTTGACTTAAAAGGAAGACAAAATAGTTACAGTGAAATCTATAAAAATTGTAAAATGCTACTTAACTTCATGGGGCCAAAAAAACAAGACCCATAAGGAGATAGTGACCTAATTTTTTTAAAAGGAAAATAAGAGGCAAAAATTGTCTGAATTGGGGCTGGAGCAATAGCACAGCGGGTCGGGTGTTTGTCTTGCACGAGGCAGACCTTGGTTTGAATCCCAGCATCCCATATGGTCCCCTGAGTACCGCCAGGGGTAATTCCTGAGTGCAAAGCTAGGAATAATCTCTGAGGATTGACGGGTGTGGCCCAAAAAGCAAATATATATATATATATATATATATATATATATATCCTGGATTATGAATTTCAGTTAAAGATCTATAGCCACTTTCTTTACTAAGAACATGTAACTGAGCTTGAGTGAGGTTGGAAGGTGAGAACCCAGGCTTGAATCTAACCAAGGCCACTGCTGCGATATAGAGAAACCAACTGATACTTTACCATTTGTGTAGGTATGTAAGTTGCAATTGGAGACCCAAAAACATTAAACACAAGGACATTTCATCCTTTAAGACCAAATTTTAGAATTCTATGGAGTGTGAGACTAAAGAGTTCATGTTAATTATTATTGAGCATTTCTTTGTGGACAGGTTTTAGAGAGTGAACCAGGTCTCATGAATGCAATGCATGTAGTCTGCCACTGGGCAGACTACTCCCTTAAATAAGTCTGGTCCCTTAAATATTTAACATCAATGTCTATGTTGAATACATCACTTAATCACTTAATCACTTAATCCCCGTTATTCATTGATTTATTCGAGCGGGTGCCAGTAATGTCTCCATTCATCCCGGTTGCGTGCTAGCGTAGCCCAATGGTATCTGTTCGTTCTAGGAACATGCAGAGCCTCAAACCGATCATTTAGGGTCTTGATGAAGAAGTCTGACCATCTTATAGGTGGGCGTCCACGTGATCTTTTGATGTCACGTGGAATCCAATCAGTAATGGCTCTAGTCCAGCGGTTGTCAGTAAACCTCATTACATGTCCAGCCCATCTGATTTTTGATGTCTAGGCAAATGAGACAGCGTCCCTGATACTTGAGCATTGACGAAGATCAGAACTCCGGATTCTATCTCTCATTTGAGTGAATCATGATATTCCAAGCATAGTTCTTTCGATTCCTCTTTGAGAGACCCGAATAGCATTCTCATCCCGTTTTCGTAGGGTCCAGGTCTCTGAGGCATATGTTAATGCAGGAAGAACAGTGGAATCAAAGAGATGTGCTCGTAGCTGGAGGTTCTTTGTCCTTTTATGTATGCTGAATACATACAAGTAATTAATTCTGCTTTTCAGGGTTAAAAAGACAAATATTTTTCAACTTATCACTTGAAACCTTTGGTTACAATGCTCTAGGAATCAGGATAATTTAGCCATAGATGAAGTCTTACCAAACATGCAGCCCAGATGGAAAATAATCTAATTACTGATGACATTCAGATTATTAACTTCTTTTTTTTGTTTGTTTATTTTTGTTTGTGGGTCATATACCCAGTGATGCTCAGTGTTACTTCTGGCTCTGACCTCAGGAATTACTCCTGGAGATGTTCAGAGTACCATATGGGATGCTGGGTGTTGAACTCAGGTTGGCCATGGACCTAACAAGCACCCTACCCACTGTACTATCCTTAAGTCCCAAAGATTATTAAGTTCTAACCCTCCGATATTCTTTTTGTTGTTATTTTTGGGCCACACCCAGCAGTACTCAGTATTTACTCCTGGCTCTGTGCTCAGGGTCACTTCTGGCAGACTTGGGGAAACATCTGGGGTGCCAGGATCAAATCAAGGTCATCTGTATGAAGTACTGTACCTGCTGTGCCATCACTTTGGTAGTACACCCTTCTATTTTAAAGTCTATAATAGTAACAGAGGGAGCATTTATCTAGTGGAAATATTATTTCAGTTAAAGATCTATAGCCACCAGATCCCTAGTTTCAACCTTACTGTTCGAGCATACTATATCTATGCATAGACTGGTAGTTAAAAGGCATTGATTGAAGCTTAAAAGAAAAACACTCTGAAGTAACAGAGATAGACATAGAAATGACTGACATTAATTTGCTTTATATGGTAGATAGAAGAATAAAAATAAAGATGAAAAACAAAATAATCAGAGAACTGGAAACTTTAAGATTTAACAATGACTAGACACAAATGAAGGTAGAATTAATGAGTTGGAAGACATGTCAACAGAAAATAGCAAAGCTAAAACATTGCCAGGTGTGGGGTACACACGAGAGAGTAAGAGAGAAAGAAAAAGAGAGAGAGAGATAAAGAGAGAGAGCAATGTAAAATGTGCTTAAAGTTTTCATTATATGTGAAAGTGAGTTTTCGGGAAACAGGAGAGAAAATAAGATAAAATAAGCTAGAGCAAAAGAACAGAAGATAGGGTACTTGCCTTGTGCACAGTCAACCTGATTTTGATGCCATGTCCATTATGGTTCCCTGAGCCCTGCTAGGAGTTATCCTAGAGTGCAGAGCCACATATAAATCCTAAGTATTGCTGGATATAGACCGGAAAAGGAAATAGAAAAAGGAAATAAAAGAAAACATAATTTGTCATGTCAATGAAAGTAATTCATTTACCAATGCCTGAAATTTAACAAAGTGAAATAACTACAAATATGTCCTCCACAATCTAATACATTAGAATCTAATCACTTAGATTAACAGTAAGAAAAAGTAATGAAGAATAACCAGGAAAGGAAAAACATTACTATTAAAGGTGCAGTCTTTGAATGATAGCTAATTCTAAACATAAATATATTCCAGAAGATATTGAAATCTTCAAAAGAACATCATAAAATGAATAAAACACATCTATATGATGCCTGCTAGAAACTCATATCAGATCTCAAGACAGAGACATTGTGGAAGTCTATAGTAGGGTTTTCAAGCCACAAGACAGAGATCACTTGCATTGTAAGAAAGAAATACAGAAATAAAAGCAGCAATTGAAAGAAAAAAAAGGATACTCTCCCTATAAAAAAAGTTCAGGTAGCTTCATAAATGCTACCAGATTTTCAAAGATATCTTCTTAGTCCTTTTCAAACTTTTCCAAGGAGTCAAGGAAAATACATTATATGAGGGTAATCTTATCCTGAATCACAAAAAAATAATAATAATAAAAATAATAATGCACCTCCCCCCCTTTCTCTCTGTCTTACTCTCTCATGTGTATCTCACACCTGTCAATGTTTTAGCTATTTTCTGTTGACGTGTCTTCCAACTCATTATTATTACACTCAAAAGAATTATTGGTCAATAATTTTTGTGAGTATGAATACAAAGTGGAATCATATAATATACCAAAAGAATCATATACCACAATGACATAGGAGATATATTCTTTGGATATGAGGACTACTTAATAAAGCATTACTCAACTCAGGATATTTCAAGGGGACCAGAGATGAAAGGCACATAAACAGAGTTATGTGTTCCAGCAGTTGCAGCAGTCAGTCCTGGGAGAGGGGGACAGAGGGACAACACAATGGTGCTGGCAGAGGGGAAAATGGGGAAGCAGGGTGGAGGGGGTGTTAGTAGACAATTTGAAGGTCTATATTTGCATATATGCAAATCATGTGCTCTACCCTTTTGTACTGTCTTCCCAGTATCAACAGTAATGCCATTCAATTTTTAAAATATAAGACGTAAAAGCATAACAAAAATAATGCTAAAGGTCAGAGAATTGTAAAGATAACATGTTCTAAAATTTCTACATTATTTTAAAAGTATCTAAAGTAAAATAAGCAATATATTTTGATAAGCAAAATGTATAGTTTGTAATTTGTAAAATACTAAGAGAGAAAAAAATAATTAAAGGGTAATTAGAGAAAATATGTAATCAAAATATAAAAAGTTACTAATACATTAATTCATAAAAATATATATAGTGAAAGAAAGTAAAATATATATTTTCATATAAAAGTAAAAATATTATAAGGAGTAGAAAGGAATGGATATTTCTTGAGGCTGGAGCAATAGCACAGCGGGTAGGGAGTTTTCCTTGCATGCAGGCAAGATGGCTGACCCGAGTTCGATTCCTCCGCACCTCTTGGAGAGCCCGACAAGTTACCTAGAGTACCTCGCCGCACAGCAAAGCCTGGCAAGATATCCGTGACATATTCGATATGCCAAACACAGTAACAATTGTCACAATGGAGACGTTACTGGGCCTACTTGAGCAAATCAATGAACAACAGGAGGACAGTGACAGTGACAGTTATCTGGTACAAGAAGGCATCCATCACATTATGCCACTTTCGACACTGAAGAAAAACTGTTCCTTGGAACACGTGAAAAAAGAGGCGTCGGTGGTGTCGGTGTCCTTGTCAACATGAACTTGGCCATGAGCATTGATTCATTCAAATGCCTAACAACCCCAATCGGATGATTACACTTGAATAGATGTGGCTCACTGCTGGCAGTTTCTATCTTCATTGTCTATGTACCAACATTCAATTATAAAGAAGGAGAAATTGAGAAGTTCTACAATGTTGCTGTTGTCCCAAAATTCCAAATTGGATTGAACCACCATCTCCTTCGTGCAAAATTCTACTTCACAGAGCAGGGAGAAAGGACTGCAAAGTTTAAGAAGAGAACTCCCAGAACAACCACCAACTGGGAGCTCTTGGTCACTATTGCGGCAACATGGGATGATGCCATCATTGACAACATGACAACATTGACGAGGATTGACTGGTTCAGCACCTCCATGATTGTGTGAGGAATGCTGAGAGAGATAAAGCCACAAAAAGACATCTGTCTTCGAAAACTCTCAAGCTCATTCTCCAACGTGGCTTGGAATGAGCCTCAGGCAACCACAAGCAAACGTTCAAGCTCACAAAGCAGTGCAGAGAAGCAATAAAGGAAGACCTCAAAGAGAGAAGAGCAGCAATGCTGGCTGATGCAGCAGAAGCCAGGAAAAGCATTGGCAATGCCCGTCTGTCCTTCACCAACTATAAGATCAAGATGACTGCCTTCCAATGTCCAGAAGGGCAATGGAGAAGATTATCCATGACTTCTACTTGGATTCTTCGATAGCCATGTCCACCTACCCACATACCAAATTCCACAGGATGGATATGTCGTTTCCAACATTCTCCCTTCCAAAATCCAACAAGCCATTTCATCTGTAAAGAAACTATCAGCACCCGGCCCAGACAAGGTCAGACCCGAACACCTGAAGAACCTGCCATCAGTACTCATCAATACACTAGCACGGCTCTTCACATGCTACCTGTCTGAATGCAAGATTCCATCCCAGTGGAAAACAGGAAGGACTGTACTACTGTACAAGAAGGGAGACATCCACCACACTGGCAATTATCGCCCGATCTGCCTGTTGTCTGTTATCTACAAGCTGTTGACTCAAGTCATCCTGAACAGTATTGGCAGAACACTAGATGAAGGACAACCATGCGAGCAAGCCAGGTTCTGGCAAAGGATTCAGCATGATTGACCATATCCACAAGCTCACTGAGGTTTCTCAGCAGTTCAAGATGCTGCTCTGTCTAACGTTCATTGATTTAAAGAAGGCCTTTGATTCTGTTGAGACTGAAGCAGTCATCGAAGCCCTAGCCAAACAGGGTGTTCAAACTCAATACATCAGGATCCTCTGTGAGCTGTATTATGGATTCACCCCCAGAATCTCACCATTCTACAAGGAAGTGATCATTGATGTCAAGAGAAGGTGATACCATTTCACCGAAATTCTTTAGTGCCACCCTCATGAACGTCATGCGACAACTGGAATGGGAAGGAATGGGAGTGAAGATAGACGGTCGGCAACTACACCACCTCTGCTTCGCTGATAACATTGTTCAATAACACCAATTATTAGCCAAGCAGCACAATTGCTGGCCAACTTCGACTGTGAGTATGAAAAGGTCGGACTGCAGCTGAATCTCTCGAATCAATGTTTATTAGAAACAGACTCATTCCTGACGTTCCATTTACTCTCAATGGACCGACTATCTCCAAATGCAACAATTATGTGTACCTAGGTCCAGAGCTCAACACGACTAATGACCTGGCACCTGAGTTGCGCAGGAGGAAGAAAGCAGCTTAGAACACCATCAAGAGTGTCAAAGAAATAGCTAAGAGGACAAAGAACGCCTGGCTCCAGGAACATCTCTGTGACTCCACCATTCTTCCTGCATTAACATATGCCTCAGAGACCTGGGCCCTACGAAAACAGGATGAGAATACTATTCGAGTCTCCCAAAGAGGAATCGAAAGAGCTATATGCTTGGAGTATCATGCTTCACTCAAGTGAGAGAGAGTCCAGAGTTCTGACCTCCATCTACGATCGAGAATCAGGGACACTGTCTCGTTTGCCAACGCATCGAAAATCAGATTTGCTCGAGACATAATGCAATTTGGAGAGGACCACTGGGCTAGAGCAGTTACCTACTGAATTCCATGGGATGTCCAAAGATCATGTGGCTGCCCACCTATGAGATGGTCAGACTTCTTGTCAAGAACCTGAATGATCGGTTCGAGGCTCTTCCTATTCCTGGAGCGAGCGGAAACCATTGGGCTACACTAGCACACGACAGGGACGAATGCAGATGTTACTGGCACCCACTTGAGCAAATAGATGAGTAACAGGATGTCAAGTGATCAAGTGATCTGGTACAAACATCCATTTATACAGATTGAGAATCATGAGTTGAGTCCAGATAAAACTGCAAATTGGGAAAAGTTTCCTGTTTGAAGTTGAGGCTCTGTATTGCTGGATTTTAGTAAAGTGGGATTATAAAAAAAATGCTCTCTGGCTCAGGGAAAAAAAACCCCCACCACTTCTTGTGTCTCAGGTTTGAGTTAAATAGGAAGTCAAATAAAAAAAAGTAATGTAAATAAAAAAAGAAAAAAATAAGAAATGGTGAATATCTTTGAGAGACATAACCCCACACTATATGGCATTGTAGAATTTTATTTTATAGAGGTAAATATAAAGGCTTATCTTAAGCTGGTGATACATGGAATTCATCTAGGAAAACCTTAGCCAACTTCTAACAATTCAGGAGGCAACAGACTACCAGGAAATAAGAGCCTTCTTTAAATATGTGCTTAAGTTTCAGATATTAAAACAAAAGGAAATACTCAGTCATGAAATAGATTAAATAGTCACAAAACAAGATTTACCTTCAAGGACACAAGATAACAATATTAATTATATGCCCAAAATAAATGTGCTTTAAATGACTGAGGATATGTATGGAGAAATGGAAGTAGTGGAAGTAAAGAAAGAAAAAGAACCTCCTAGGACGAAAGAACAAACTATTTTAAAAGAACTAAACAAAACTTATGCAAATGCATGGGGAAATACTTTCAACAGAATTGAATACGTTTTTTGCTATCATTTGAAACACAAGTAACATATTTATTTTAAATAAAGACTGATACAGTTAGGGCTCCTTGAGATTCTTGGTAAAACAAATTAAGTGATTTAAATACCATAAAAGGAGCTTTGAAACCAAAACAAAGAGCAGGTTGCTAGAAAATTGGGATCTTAGTGAAATTAGAAAACATCTATGTAAATAATTAAAAGAATAGATTTTTATATTTTAAATGACTTTTTAAAAAATTTTCTTCTTTTTTAATTTCTTTATTATCTATAGCACAGCAGATAAGGCATTTGCCTTGCATGTAGCTGACCTAGGTTCGATTCCTCCATCCCTCTAGGAGAGCCAGCAAACTTCAGAGAGTATCCCTCCCTCACGACAGAGCCTTGCAAGCTCCCTCTGGTGTATTCAATATACTAAAAACAGTAACAAGTCTCACGATGGAGACATAACTGATGCCCGCTCGAGCAAATCAATGAACAACAGGACAGTGCTACAGTGCTACTTTATTAAATCACCATGAGATACAGTTACAAGTTTTAATATTTGAGTACAATCATATAATGATCAAACACCTATCCCTCCACCAGTGCACATTCCCCACCACCAATGTCCCCAGTACACTCCCCATTCCCCACCCTCCCCCTGCCTCCATGGCAGACAATTTCACCCATGCTTTCTCTCTACTTTTGGGCATTATGGTTTTAAAATGACTTTTATATTAAACATCATCCACAATGATATTTTTGTGTGTGTGCACTGCACCTTTTTCAAGTGCTTGGGGCCCATCCCACTGGTTGCTCAAAGTGCTTGGGGCACATCCCACTGGCTGTTCAATGCCTTGCACAGGATTGTGTGATCTTAGGACCCTGTTTTGCGGGGGACCATAAGGGCCACTCTGGCAGTACTTTGAGGACTCCAAGGTCACAACTTGTGAGGTTCTGGTGGCCAGTAGTACCAGGGATTGAGCATCTGACCCCTTCAAAACTAATTTTAACTTTTAGTACTCAAATTCTTTTTTGATATTATTAAAAACCAGTCCAAATGAAATTAAGAGCTGTATTGATGTTTAAAAACCAGTGAGCTCTGTCCTTATCTTGTCCTTCCCCCCCAAAATCCAAGGAAGCACATATTAAACCTTTACTAGGAAACCACTCATTTAGTTAGGTTTGCAATAAATGTGCTACAGGTTTGATCCCTAGCACCCCATGTGGTCACCTGAGCACAACTAGGAGTGATCCCTGAGTACAGAGTCAGGAGTAAGCCCTAAACAACACTGCTGGGTGTGTGTCCTCACCCCCAAACCCCAAAAGGAGACAAACCAACTTATTTTTTTCTTCATATATACAGAAAGTGATTTTAATTTTGACTCAGGTTTATAATTTCAAATTTGCTATCATCAAATTATGTATTTCCATAAATTAAAATAGGTAGATGATATTAAGACACATTTACCTAAACACATATATAAGACACAGAGGCCAGGTATAATTTCAACCTTGAAATGGTATTTTACTACATTAATTTATACATTTTAATTTGTTTAGTAATTTAAAGGTTTTGATAGAGGGCCATACTATAGAGGGTGGAATGCTATATTTTAATCCTTTTTTTGAACCTAATAAATTATGTTTTTGTTAATGCTATCCTTAATTGTTTATTTTACTGATGCAGCTAAGTGAACTAAGGGAAAACATTACAACACAATATAGCACACTGACTTACTTTAGATGAATTTTGGTCGCCTATAATCATAAAAAATCCATGTGTGTCACTAATTAGTCATTTGATTCATAGCTTTATGATCTCCTCTCACAAACTGTCCCAATTTTAGAAAATAATAAATTATATCATACTTTTAAACCTTTTCTTCCAGTTGGGTGTACTAATGAGCTTAGTTGAAAACAAAATTCTAAAATAACTAAAAGATATTCTAACAGCAAAAGAAAGAGCTAATCCTCAAACTCAATCATTGGCATTAATTAAAAGCTGAAGAACTTTTAAAATAGGTTTTAAAGTATGCTAAAATTGAGGATATGTTAAGTTGTAGATGCTCTGAGAAAAATACATCTTGCAAGTTGTTTTTTGGGTGTCATATTTTCTAGTATCACATGTTGAAGGAAAGCTCACAACTTGTCAAATTCCCAACACCCATGTGACTCACCAATATGCAATAATTTATATGGAAGAGCTGACTTAACCTTTCACTCAATTCCAATGTGAAATTACCCATCTTCAAAAAAGTCAAGTCAAGCTCTTAAAAAAGTCACTGCAAATTTTTCTATAGATAGTTATTACAAACACTGCAACAACCAACAAAGTTTAGAATGGATGGCAAAATATTCCTTTAATCTTTGCAGTGTACATAAAAATAATATTTAATTACATTAGAAATTGTTTGTCTTTGATAAATAATTTAATTGAACATGGAATTAAAATATAGTTAGAAATTATCAGATACATATTTTGAATATTAAAAAACTGAACATGAAGAAATGGTTGAATAATATCATGTTAATGTTTTCTGTGATACAACTTTGGAAGTGTTGAAGAAGTACATTATCACAGAATGAGATTCCTACTATAACAATGTTTTTGTAACACAAAACTAAAAATGTGGAAGATGTATATAATCACAGTACACCTAATTGAAGTGTCTTTAGGAAGGTATTTATCTGGGATTCAAGCTGAGTTCAGAACAAAAAGAAGAATATTTACTCAAACAATTCTAAAAATATAAAGGAATTCAACTAGGCTACTCACTTTATTGGAGAGAATAAAAATAATAAACCTAGACACTTGGAAAAATATTTTGGCTTGGTTGTAGTTTTTTTTAAAAAAATTATCGATTCCCTTTGAGAAAACAATGTAAAGATCATAGACCTCCCAGAAAGGAAAGGGACAAAAGAAAGCTTATTTAATGAAATAGTAATGGAAAAAGTTCCTGAACCTACACTCCTTCCCATAGTCCATCTTTCTTTCCCCCTCTCCCTCCCACTCTCTTCTCTCACTCCCCCTCTCGCCTCTCTTATTTTGGGCTATACCTGACTATACTTAGAGCTTATTCCTGGATTTACATTAAGAGATCACTCCTGGTGGGAACTTGAGGGACCATTTAGGGTGCTGAGAAGCAGACACAGGCTGGCTGTGTGCAAGACAAGCACCCTGACTGCTGTACTATCTCACCGGGCCCTTTCCTCATACTTCTCATTAGAAACTCCATAGGTCAGGACAGAATGGAAACACATACTGAAAATACTCAAAGATAAAATCTTCCATATGCACATGATGTATCTTTCAAGACTCTTATTAAGATAAAAAGGAGATATAAGGACCTCACAGTTAAACATAAATTGAAGGAATTTGCCAACACTAAACCTCCCCTCTCTAAAAATACTGAAAGCAGTTCTATCTATAAACACAAACACACACAAACACATACACAAACACACACATTCACAGAAATTGAGTAAGAAAATAAACAGAAACAAAATGCTAAGGACATAAAGGGCAAAAGCAAGTTTTCACATATTAATGATCATCTTTAGCATATAGGGACTAAACTCACCCATCAAAAAGCATAGTTACTAGATAGACTAGAATGCGAAATTCAACAATCTGCCATTTCTAAGAAACCAGCGTAAACTATAAACACTTATAGCTGTAAATTTCTATTCTACTGCTAGAGGGCAAATCAACCGAGAAACAAGATGATGGCTTGAGAAAGAGTTTTATAACAAGAAGCCTGTGTAGTTTGGGAGGTGGAGAACTCATGTTTAGAAAAACCAGCTTTGTTTTTATGGTCACAAAAAGTAGTTTCTACCAGAAATGAACTAGGAAGTTTGATTTTTAGAAATGGCAGGTTGCAGAGTGCTGAGTATTTGGACAGCCAACAAATTCCTCTGTGGTCTGGTGCTCTGAGGTATACTTATAAATCTAGAGAAATATTTATGATTAAAGGTTCAGTCTGCAAAGTATCTTCCATCTGAATCCCAGATATATACCTTCCTAAAGAAACTTCAATTAGGTGTACTGTGATGATATACCTCTTCCACATTTTTAGTTTTGTGTTACAAAAACATTGTTATGGTAGGAATCTCATTCTGTGATAATGTACTTCTTCAACACTTCCAAAGTTGTATCACAGAAAACATTAACATTTTTTACAAAGTCATTTGGGGTGGGGAAGGATACAAAAACGGAAATATTCTCAAATGCCCAGGTATAAAAGAATTTGTAAGTTTTAATTTTGTGTCCATTAGTTAATTCCTTTTAGGCTATTTTCATAGAGATAACAGAATTTTTTTAAAAAAAGATATAGAAACTGGTATTCAGTATCAATGAGTGACAAGAAGGAAGACAGAAACTGCTATTTATATTGATAAAATGGACTTACAGCCAAACATAAAAGGATAGCAAGGGATACAGATGACCAATACATTATGAAAAAAGGATCAATACAATAATAAGATAACAATTTTTAATATACATGCACCCAACATAGCAGCTCAAATACACATAATGCTAATAACTCTTAAAGGGACACATTGAGAGCCATAAAATAAGAGGTCACATTAATAATCCACTTAAAGCAATGAACAAATCACCCAGAAAGAAAGTCACCAAGGAAACAAAGACTTTAAAGAAGAAAATTGATACGATGGATTTAATAGATATTTACATACTACTCTACCAACAAACATGAGAATACATATTTTTCACCAAGCACTTATGGAACATTATCAAGGTTAGTGCATTTGTTAGGATACAAAACAAATCTCAATAAATTTGTGAAAAATGAAGTAACATCAAGCATACTTTCAGATCATAATGATATAAACCAAAAAAAGAAGGAGAGAAAAACCACAAGTTGTGGAAATAAAATACATGCTACTGAAAAACAACTAGGTTACAGAGGAAACCAAAGGTAAAAGAGAACAAGGGCTATTAGAAACCTCAGCTAAAGGAGTATTAAGAAGAGAGGTTTCTTAACGAAATCAGCCTACATCAGAAGACAAAGAATTACAGACAAAAAAAAAGTAAACCCTTATCTAAATGAATTAGAAAAAGAAAAGAAGAACCAAAAATTAATATGAAGAAGTAAATAGTTATTTTGGGGACACTCAGAGAGGGGCAGGTGAGCCCAACACAGCCCCAATAGAGGCGGGGCACCCCAAAACTTTCAGAACCCAATCACTGCCATGCTCACAAACCATCTCCACAGACTTGGGATAAATGAGAAAGAATATGCTGAAAAACTCAGGTATGCAGCTTTTGTGACTAAAATCTCCAAGCTCTCATGAAGTAGGGAATGAGTGACCTGCCCGAATTTCCCTTTTTTTCCTGGAACTGGACAATCATGCCCATGAACTGCCTCTGGCGTCATATAAGCTTATTAATGACCATGATCTAGAGACACACCAATAAATCTCAGAAGAAAGCAATAAAGCTGCAGAGATGCTTCTGGATCCCAAAATCATCTCCAGTGTATCACCCTATATAGCACTGTCCATCTGTTGTTCATCGATTTGCTCTAGCGGGCCCAGTAACATCTCCATCGTGAGACTTTGTTGTTACTGTGTTTGGCATATTGAATACGTCAAGAGTAGCTTGCCAGGTTTTGCCGTGTGGGCGAGATAATCTCAATAGCTTGCCAGGCTCTCTGAGAGGGGTGGAGGAATCAAACTCGGGTGGGCCATATTGGCCACATGCAAGGCAAACGCCCTACTCGCTGTGCTGTTGCTTCAGCCCTATATAAAATTTTAGAATTCCTGGAGAACAGATGTATTCATGGCAGTACAAGATTTCATACTCGATGCCATGTATGTACCAAGAGTATATTTTTGATCATTTTAAATGTATTATGTATGAAAAATCATATGACATTAACTATTTAGGACCAGCTTTTGGGGCATTCATGGGTGGCAGTAGGAAAATTCGAAATATTGGTGGTGGGAATATTGTTATGATGGTGGGACTGTTGATGGAACATTGAAAGTAATAAATTATAAAAATAAAATTAAATTAGGAATAAAAGAAGGAAAAATAGAAATTAGAACAAAAGCTAATAGAGCAAAGATTAAAAAGATAACCCAAAGATCAACAAAAACTAAAACAAAATAGATTTATAAAGAAGAGTAAATGTCACAGTACAGAAATGCAAAGGAATAAAAATAAAGTATTGGTAGTAGTTATATGCAACAAACTGGACTACCTAGAAGAAATGAGCAAAATTTTAGAAACAAAAATTTCTAAACTTAAATAGGAGGAAAGATAAAATCTAAACAGACCATCACAAATAAAAAAATTGAAACAGTAATAAAAATCTTCAAACAAAACTCTGAGCCATATTATTTCACTAGTGTCTTCTCCAGACTTTTAAAAGAATAACATGGGACTGGAGTGGTTAGTACAGTGGGTAGGGAATTTGCTTTGAATGTGGCCGATCTGAGTTCCAATATGGTTACTGTAGCCCACCAGGACTAATTTCTGAGTGCAGAGCCAGGAGTAACCCCTAAGCATCGCGGAGTAACCCCTAAGCATTGCCAGATGTGTCCCCCCAATCTCAAAAGACTAACTAAAGCTATTCTTGAAAAATCTCTTCTATAAAATTAAAAATAAAGAGACAATCCACACATATTCTTTGAGACTGATATTGTTCTGAAACCTTGCAAGGATATCTAATAAAAAAATAAAACCACAGACCAATATCTCTGATAAATATAGATGTAAACTCTTCAAGAAAATATTAGAAACAAAATCCAATGATACATTAAATTCATCATACACTGATATGAAGTGGAATTTATTCCAAAGATGCAAAGATGGCTCAACATATATAAAGCTATACAATGTGACACCCATATGAATGAAAGGAAAAACAAATATTATAATGATATTAATAGACACAAGGAAAGCATTTGAAAAATTAACATCATTTTATGATAATAAAACACTCAACATAATGGATATAGAGGCCACATATTTAAACATAATAAATGTCATATCACACAAAACCACATACAAAGTCACAAGTCATACTCAATAGTAAAACTGGGAAAAAGTCACACTCAATAGAAAAAAAAAGAAAATATTTTCTTTTATTTAGGAATAAGATAAAGTTTACCACTCTAGCTCTACTACTCATTAAACTGTTGGAAGTGCTTGAAAAAGCAATTAGAAAAGAAAGGATATAAAAGCAATCCATATTAGAAAAAAGTAAAAAGGTAAAGGTAAAGGTAAAGGCCCTCCCGTTGATCGTCGATTTGCTCGAGCGGGCCCAGTAACGTCTCCATTGGAGACTTTGTTGTTACTGTGTCTGGCATATCGAATACTCTCGGTAGCTTGCCGGGCTCTCCGAGAGGGGCGGAGGAATCGAACTCGGGTCGGCCATGTTGGCCGCTTGTAAGGCGAACGCCCTACCCGCTGTGCTATCGCTCCAGACAGCTGTAGGGTGTTTGCCTTGCACGCAGCCAATATGGCTGACCCAAGTTCGATTCCTCTGCCCCTCCCGGAGAGCCCGGCAAGCTACCGAGAGTATCTCGCCTGCATGGCAGAGCCTGGCAAGCCACCCGTGATGTATTCGATATGCCAAACACAGTAACAACAAAATCTCCAATGGAGACATTACTGGGCCCACTGGAGCAAATCGATGAACAACGGGAGGACTGTGACTGTGATCTAGAAAAAAGTAACTGTTACTATTATTGATGATATAGTAATATACATTAAAAACTTCAAATGCTTCATTGAAATACTTTAGTAATAAAGAAATAAAGTGGCTGACTGAAAAATTAATAAAAGTCTTACTAATATAGTACTAGAATCTCTTGCTAGTGAAATAAGGCAAGAAAAAAACATATAAAATTTTACAAACATAAATAGAAAACTTTCCCTGGTTTGTATAACATTATTTTATACTTAGGTATATCTAAAGAGTCTTAAATATAAAATTTAAAAACATCAGGAACCAATAACTAATCTGAACAAGGTCCTATACAAAATATAAACTTTCAAATGCCAGTTATTTCTATGTGGCATTGACCATGTGGATACTAATATTTATTACACAAATTTAAGTGACTATTTAAGCTACTCCCTAAAATGAGAAGAAAAAAACCTCTCAGGTATAGAACTAATAAAACACATAAGATATTTGTATTAAAAAATGATAAAATACTGCTATAATCTTTTTAAATTTTTATTAGTGAAACACCATGAGGTACAGTTGTGGATATTACAAGTTTTTGTGCTTGGGTTTCAGTTATACAATGATCGAGTACCCATCCCTCCACCAGTGCCCATTCTCCACCACCAGTGATCCCAGTATCCCTCCCACCTCCCATCCCCCCATCCCATCCCGCCTCTGTGACAGGGCATTCCCTTTTGTTCTGTCTCTCCTTTTGGTTGCTGAGGTTTGCAAAATTGGTACTGAGTGACAATCAAGTTCAGTGTGTAGTCTACTTTCAGCAAGCATCTCCCATCCTGGGAGAATCGTCACAACACCCTTTACTTGGTGCTCCCTTCTCTATCTGAGCTGCCCTTTCCCCTACCATGTGCAGCTGGCCTTCAAGCCATGGAGTGAACCTCCTGGTACTTATCTTGACTATTCTTGGATGTAGTCTCCTGTTTTGTTACTTTAATTCCCAAGATGAATGCAATCTTTCTATGTCTGTGCCTCTCTTTTTGACTCATTTCACTTAGCATGATACTTTCCATGTAGTGCCACTTGTATATAAATTTCATGATTTCATCTTTTCTAACAGCTGCATAGTACTCCATTGTATAGATGTACCAAAGTTTCTATAACCAGTTATCTGTTCTTGGGCACTCAGGTTTTTTCCAGATTTTGGCTATTGTGAACAGTGCAGCAATGAACATAGAAGAGCAGATGTCATTTCGACTGTACTTTTTTGTCTCTCCAGGATATATTCCCAGGAGTGGTATTGCTGGATCAAATGGGAGCTCAATTTCTAATTTTTTGAGAATCATCCATACTGTTTTCCAAAAGCTCTGAACCAGTCAGCATTCCCACCGGCAGTGAAGGAGAGTCCCTTTCTCGCCACATCCGTGCCAACACTGGTTGCCTTTATTCTTTTGGATGTAGGCCAGTCTCTGGTATGAGATGAGATCTCATTGTTTTGATCTGCATCTCCTTGATGATTAGCGATGTAGAGCATTTTCTCATGTGCCTTTTAATTACTGCTAAAATTTTTTTAAATGGTGAGACATACCACGCTCATAACCTGGGAAACAATATAGAAAAAGGTGTCAAATTTCAAACTTATTTTTGCATTTGTTTTTTTAAAATGCAAATTGATAACATTTTTACAAACAAAATAAAACACTTGAGAAAATCTTTAGGATATAGGACTAAGGCAGAATTCTTAGAATTGACTCTAGAAACATCATCTATAAAAGAGGGTATTAAGGCTTTGGACTCCGCTAAAACTAAAATCTTTTACTTAACAGATAATTTTCTTTAGAGAATGAAATGGCAGGCAACGGATTTAGAGAACCTGTAAGTTACATGTCCTAAAAATGACTGCTATTTAAGACATAGAAAAGGAACTCTCACAACTCTATAGAAAAAAAGAATTCCAATTAGGAAATAGACAAACATTTCACCAGAGAAGATATTAAGATGGCAAATAAACCCATGAAAAGTAGTTTGACATAATTTGTCATTAAGTAAAGGTAATGACAGATTTTTCTGTCAGTTTATTCACTTCTTGCTTCCTTAAGTCTGCACCTGTATCATTTCAGGTATATGTTAACCTAAATAAATAGGAAAAACTTAAATTTCAGTAGAGAAAGTCCTATAATGATAAAGTCTTAAATTTAAAAATATATAGTAGATATGCCAGACACAGTAACAACAAAGTCTCCAATGGAGACATTACTGGGCCCGCTCGAGCAAATCTTAAAAAAATCTTCCATATATTTTAAGGTAATGAAAAGAGAAACTATCTGTATCAAGACTTCTCAAGTAGTATCACTCCCAGATTCATTACATTTGAAGTTTTTTGCCTACAAGAGCACTTTGAAATAATATAAAATATTTTATCTTGTGCATATATATATTATAATTTTGAACATATTTAAGTTTGACAGTCTAAGTTAATACCAACTAAGCCTCACAGAGAAATAAATCTCACAGAAACTGAGTCTCACAGAGAAATTAACCTTCTGAAAACTCACGTACATGGCTCCCTGTGAATGAAAACTCTAGGCATTTTCAGAGTTGGGCTAGGTTACTCCTGGTCCCCCAGTCCTCCATTCCCCAGATTCTTGTACTTCTAGAAGCCCTGCAGTCACACCCACACCACAAAGTCTCTGCCCATATAAAAATTTAAGTCCAGCTGGACCACACAGTTAAAAATTTTTGACTTCCTAGAGCATGAGAATATGTGAATGAAGCCATGCAACATCTTCAAACTCTACAGCACTGGCAATCCAGCAGTAACACACCAGACTGGATGAAATGGAATGTAGAAGCCAACCAATCTTGAGTAACAAAAACATTAACACAGGCTTAACTTGTAACATCTTAATCCATAAGACAAGGATTTAATGTCTCCATGGTAAGATACAATTTTCACTAATTTTCTCCTATGATGCCAAGCAATATAAAATAAATTACTGTGGGCCTGCTATGGGGGCAGGCTATGAGGGGTGGTCGGGAGAAATTGATACAATGATGGAGGGAAGGTGATGGAGGTGGTGGAGTTGATGTTGGAATATTGAATGTCTATAATAAATCACCATAAACAACTTTGTAAACCCCTGTGTTTAAATAAAATGTGAGAGGGAAAAAAGAAAGGAATTAATTCATTAGATAGTCAAAAAGTGACTGCTTCTCTTTGATCAGAAAGCATTCAAGAAGCTCTACTTAAACTCAGATGCAAAGCAAAGAGCATTTCATTCCTACCCATCAGGAGAATATAAGAATGGTATAACATCATTAAATATGACTGGGACAATAATTACAGGAATCACATCATTCGCTCTTCCATGCCCTACTCATCTCTACTAATTAGTCCACACTCACTCCTATCTACCAGGTTCCTTTGTTCATTTCTTTACAGTGGTCATTTCCTCAACATTTCCTTAATTTTTCTGACTTCTGAGTAACTAGCATTTTCCCTTTAACTTATCATGAGTAAAAATTAATTATTAATTATGCCCTCTCTGTCTCCACTACTGTCACCTCTTTAGTTTGTATTATTTATTGTGGTGTCCTCAAGACTTACTATGCACATTAATGGGCTACTTTAAGGCAAGAAAGGCTCCTCAAATACACCCAATTTTAAGATAACAATGGGACAAAATCCCATAACAATAATCTCTCTCAATGTCAATGGGCTAAACGCACCAATTAAAAGACATAGAGTGGCAGGATGGATTAGAAAATTGAACCCAACATTCTGCTGCCTGCAAGAAACGCATCTCAATAGTCAAAGCAAACACAGACTCAGAGTCAAAGGCTGGAAAACAATCCTACAGGCAAACAGCTCCCATAAAAAAGCTGGGGTAGCCATCCTTATATCAGACCACATTGATTTCAGAGTGAGGAAGGTCATAAGAGACAGTGAAGGCCATTACTTATTGATCAGAGGATCTGTACAACAGGAAGAACTTACAATAATAAATGTATATGCACCTAATGAGAGACCAGCAAAGTACTTAAAACAACTACTCATAGATTTGGAAAAAGACATCAATAGCAACACAATACTAGTGGGAGACTTCAACACTGCTTTGTCACCTCTTGATAGATCAACCAGACTCAAGCTTAGCAAGGACATACTTCATTTGAGGGAAACAATGGAAGAAAGGGACTTAGTAGATATATACAGGACACTTCATCCACAAAAAGCTGAATACACATTCTTCTCAAGCGTACATGGAACATTCTCCAAGATAGACCACATGCTGAGCCACAAAACATGCCTCCATAAAATTAAGAAGGTAGAGATTGTATCAACAATCTTCTCAGACCATAATGCGCTGAAATTAGAAGTAAATCACACACAAAAACAGAAAACTAAATCAAACACCTGGAAATTAAACAGTGCACTATTGAACAACGAGTGGATTAGACAGGAAATCAAAGAGGAAATCAAAAGATTCCTAGAAACGAATGAAAATGAGAACACGAGTTACCAAAACTTATGGGACACAGCAAAGGCTGTGTTAAGAGGAAAGTTTATAGCTCTACAAGCATTCCTCAGGAAGGAGGAGCGAGCACACATAAGTAACCTAACCTCACAGCTTAAGAGCTTGGAGAAGGACCAAAAAAAGGAGCACAACCCGAACAGGAGAAAGGAAATAATAAAACTCAGAGCAGAGATTAACGAGATGGAAACCCAAAAAACAATCCGAAAGATCAATGAAACCAAGAGCTGGTTCTTTGAGAAAATTAACAAGATCGATAAGCCTCTAGCAAAACTCACAAAGAAAGGGAGAGAGAAAACCCTAATAAACCGAATCAGAAATGAAAAGGGGGTCATTACAACAGAAACCACAGAAATTCAGAGGATCCTCAGGGAGTACTTTGAGAAGCTTTATGCCACGGAACATCAAAACCTCGAGGAAATGGATAAATTCCTAGACTCCTACAGACTCCCAAGGCTGAACCAAGAAGACCTGGAATACCTGAACAGACCTATCACCATCAAGGAAATTGAAATGGTAATAAAAAGTCTCCCCAAGCACAAAAGTCCTGGCCCGGATGGATTCACTAGTGAATTCTTCCAAATCTTTAAAGAGGACTTACTCCCAATACTCTTTAAGCTTTTCCACGAAATTGAAATATCAAAAACACTTCCAAACAGTTTCTACGAAGCAAATATCACACTGATACCAAAAGCAGACAGAGATACCACAAAGAAAGAGAATTACAGGCCGATATCCCTGATGAACACAGATGCAAAGATCCTCAACAAACTACTAGCAAATAGAATCCAACTACTCATCAAAAAGATCATACACCATGACCAAGTAGGATTCATCCCAGGGATGCAAGGATGGTTCAACATTCGGAAATCAATCAACATAATCCACCATATCAACAAAAGAAAAGATAAAAAGCATATGATCATATCAATAGATGCAGAGAAAGCATTTGATAAGATCCAGCACCCCTTTATGATGAAAACCCTAGCCAAAATGGGTATAGAGGGGACCTTCCTCAACATAATTAAAGCCATCTACCACAAGCCTACAGCAAGCATCGTCCTCAATGGGGAAAAACTGAGAGCCTTCCCTCTAAGATCAGGGACGAGACAGGGATGCCCACTCTCTCCACTGCTGTTCAATATAGTACTGGAAGTACTTGCAATAGCGATTAGGCAAGAAAAAGATATTAAGGGCATTCAGATAGGAAAGGAAGAAATCAAGCTCTCACTATTCGCAGATGATATGATACTCTACTTAGAGAACCCAATAACTTCCACCAAAAAACTCTTAGAAACAATAGACTCGTATAGTAAAGTTGCAGGTTATAAAATCAATACCCAAAAGTCCATGGCTTTCCTATACGCAAACAGTGAGAGAGAAGAAAGCAACATGAAAAAAACAATCCCATTCACAATTGTGCCCCAGAAAATCAAGTACCTAGGAATCAGCTTAACTAAGGAAGTAAAGGACCTGTACAAAGAAAACTACAAAACGCTACTTCAGGAAATAAAAGAGGACATGAGGAAATGGAAAGATATCCCCTGCTCATGGGTCGGGAGACTTAACATTGTCAAAATGGCAATACTACCGAAAGCATTGTATAAATTCAATGCAATCCCTATAAGGATACCCATGACATTCTTCAAAGAAATGGAGCAAACACTCTTGAAATTTATATGGAACAATAAGCCCCCACGAATAGCTAAAGCAATTCTTGGGAAAAAGAAAATGGGAGGAATCAACCTCCCGAACTTCAAACTGTACTACAAAGCAGTAATAATTAAAACAGCATGGTACTGGAACAAAGGCAGAACTGCAGACCAATGGAACAGGGTTGAATACACTGACATCTCTCCTCAATCATATGCTCATCTAATCTTTGATAAAGGTGCAAGTAATGTGAAGTGGAGTAAGGAAAGCCTCTTTAATAAATTGTGTTGGCATCACTGGACGGCTACATGCAAAAAAATAGGCTCAGAACTCTGCCTAACACCATGTACAAAAGTAAGATCAAAATGGATTAAAGACCTCAACATCAGACCAGAAACCATAAGGTACATTGAAGATAAAGTTGGCAAAACCCTCCATGACATTGAAGCTAATGGTATCTTCAAAGATGCCACGCCACTGGCCAAGCAAGTGAAAACAGAGATAGACAAATGGGACTATCTTAAACTAAGAAGCTTCTGCACCTCCAAAGAAACAGTGACCAAAATACAAAGACAGTCTACAGAATGGGAAAGGATATTCACCGAATACACATCTGACAAGGGGTTGATATCCAGGATATACAAAATACTGGTTAAACTCCACAAGAAGAAAACATCCAACCCCATCCAAAAATGGGGCAATGAAATGAACAGAAACTTTCTCAAAGAAGAAATCCGAATGGCAAAAAAGCACATGAGAAAATGCTCTACATCATTAATCATCAGGGAGATGCAGATCAAAACCACAATGAGATACCATCTCACACCTCAGAGACTGGCCCACATTCAAAAGAACAAAAGCAACCGATGCTGGCGTGGTTGTGGCGAGAAAGGGACACTCCTTCACTGTTGGTGGGAATGCCGACTGGTTCAGCCCTTCTGGAAAACAGTATGGACGATTCTCAAAAAATTAGAAATTGAGCTCCCATTTGACCCAGCAATACCACTCCTGGGAATATATCCCAGAGAGGCAAAAATGTATAGTCGAAGTGACATCTGCACTTGTTTGTTCATTGCAGCCCTCTTTACAATAGCCAGAAACTGGAAGAAACCTGAATGCCCAAGAACAGATGACTGGTTAAAGAAACTCTGGTACATCTACACAATGGAGTACTATGTAGCTCTTAGAAAAGATGAAGTCATGAAATTTACATACAAGTGGTACAATATGGAAAGTATCATGCTAAGCGAAATGAGTCAGAAAGAGAGGGATAGACATAGAAAGATTGCATTCATCTGGGGGATATAAAGTAACAAAGTATGAGATTAATACCCAAGAATAGCTGAGATCAGCACCAGGAGGATTACTCCATAACTTAGAGGCCAGCCGGGTATCCTAGAGGAAAGGGCTATTCAGATAGAGAAGGGAGCACCAAATAAAGGATGTTTGGAGGATCCTCCCAGGAGGGGAGATGCATGTTGAAAGTAGACTATGGACTGAACATTTTTGCCACTCAATGCCTCTTTTGCAGACCACAACACCCAAAAGGAGAGAGAGAACACAGGGGATTGCCCTGCCACAGAGACGGGGGGATGGGGGGATGGGGGTGGGAGGGATATTATCCATGGTGGTGGAAAATGGGCACTGGTGGAGGGATGGGTATCTGATCATTGTATAATTGAAACCAAAGCACAAAAAATTGTAAATCTACAACTTTAAAAAAAATAAAATAAAATAAAGGGGAAAAAAAAAAAAAAAAAAAAAAAAAAAAAAAAAAAAAGACTTACTATGCACATTATCTCAAGAGAAGTTCATGTAAATTGTAACTACATTGGGTGCCCAATGTGCTAATGTACCTTTGTAATCATTATTTTGCAATGTGTGTGTACAACAAAACAATTCATTGTGTAGTTTAAACTCACAATGTTATGGATCAATTCAATCTCAGTAAGCATGCGAAAATGCAAGAAGATTTTGTTGATGTTGGATGAATTGGAGAATTTATTTGAAAAATATCATCTTTGGTCTTATTTATAGCCATGTTATTTACTATTTTTTTGCAGCCCAAGGTGCACATGATCTTAAAAAGCTCAAAACTGAGAATATTTATAGTTTATCAAATTTAATGGCATGCATACTATCTTCTATCCTTCCCTTTCTCTTTTTTCTCATTTTTCTTTTGTTATCTGTCAGCATACTGTTATTCCATATAGTTATGTTGTATTATTGAAAATTTGAAACCTAACTGGCTAATGGGAATAAGAAAAAGCCAATTTAATTTCAGAAGTGGATTTATCCAGTCTGCAAACAAGCACAAATGTCTATTGTAGGTTAAAAATCCAGAAATCACTGAAAATCTGATGGGTCTAAGAATTCATATAAATATGTACCTGATGATTATATATATATACATATCTCTATATATTAAGAAAATATTCCCTTTTGTGTTTTATCTCTGATCCCCCTTCCAAGTTTCCCACTCTAGGCAGAAAAAGAGTAAAGACAGACAGAAGCAATAGCATCTGATGTCATGTCACTGTTGTGCATAAAAGTCTGAGTATGAAGAATAGGCTTTATGCCCCACAAAGTCTCAACCTTAGTTTTGAGGTTGAGTTCTGTATATTTGGACTTGCCAGGTATGGATGAGTATGACTTCTTTCCTGCACCAGCTCACCATTGCTTAATGCAAATCTTAAATCAAGTCTCGTGGTACAGGTTGGTTATTTGCAGTATATTATACCTGCATTGATTAATTTTATATCTGAGGCTCTGAGTCGACCAGTTCAATCTTACAAATACTGTATAACATGACTACTGCAGCCAGGCTTAAAATATGCAATCTTCTTTCCAATTCTAATTTTAATATTTTGTAATGGGCTATATGCATCTCATTTGTATTTATAAATGAGATCTGTGTAGTTGGAAATAAAACTGAAAGCACATGTTAATCATATATGCAGGACTCCAGTTGCTGGGCATAAATATATACCTACCTATGTCTGTAATCCAGAAAGAACAAAAAGCAAAAAAAGGGGGGGTCATAGGTTCAACCTACTCTCCTTTCCCATGATTTGAACTAAGATCAAGTATACTTAGTATAATTTACAAGTAGATAGCTTCTAAAATTAAAATCACATAAGCAAGTTTTAACATTAGTAAATAAATTATTTTTAACCCAGGGACAAATGTATTTTTATTTTTTAAAAAGAAAGACTACAAATTGTTTCTACTTAACAGGCAAATATATACTCCCTCTTTGAGCTCCTAGGTCACAAAAGGTGGTTATTCTGTCACTACTGCTGATTTCTGAAAAGTGTGACATGCATTTAGTTGTCAGTTCCTATCAGCAGCATTCAGGAATCAACATTACATCAGCAGCAAGACACACCATTTTATGCTCTTTTTGAAGATAATTAGAGTTCCCTTTTGTTGCAAATAAGATGTAAAACAGCTATAACTGCTGGAGAACGTGATTAAAGTAACCTCTATAGAACCCCATTATTCTAGACAGATTCCTTCAGATGCATAATTTTCCCATTTTAAGAAAACATAATGCATGCATATAAAATTCAAATTGTCGAGACACCTCTAACAAAAATTAGTACTCTATTAAGGCATTCTTAGTAGCTGGTTAACATGTAAAACTCTTTAAGAGTATTTTAACATAATCATGAAATAATAGTATGTGTCACAAAAGGTAAACATTTTACAGTGAGAGAATTCTTCAGACAAGATCCACGTATTTAACTTTTTTTTTTAACTTAGAAAACTTTTGACAGATATTGTAAGGTGCTGTGTATCCCAAACATCCTGAACTCATCGAAGTATGTTACAGACACTCATCATGTGCTTTCAATTCTGAAATAAGAGGTTGAACACAGGCATCGAGACACATACACATACATACACAACACATACATATACACACACATTTATAAACAACTTATTTCTTTAAAGCATGGAAGTGTCATGTATTTGAAACACTAGCACTTTGTACATCATTTTAACAGACGTTCTATGAAAGCCAAATATATCTAATTTAAATAAACAGCAAATGTGAACTAATACATGTATCATAGGATTGTTTTCTTAGTAATTTTAAAATATATATATATACAATTTTTCAAACCCTATAGTAAAATATAGCATTGATATATATTTTATAATAATGTGCATCTCTCATTGCAGGTCTTATCCCTCTCCAAATATAGCCTAGGACAGACACACTTTCCTATAAGAACCTATGCCTTCCAGAACTCAGTGCCTATCTGTTCCATGTAATGCTTCTTTTATTTACCAAAAGATAAATGCTATTTAAAACACACACACACACATACACACACACACAATATGGCGATTAGCAAATTCCACCAAGATTGTATATACACTGACCATATCTTTTATAGAATGGTTGTAATTATAAAATCAAATTCTTGGTTGACTCGGCTGGGAATCTCAACATCTAACAAAAATGTTATTAAGAAGCTTACAAATGAATAATCATCCTCAACAACTCACAGCAGCCTTCACAGCATGAAAGTGGAAAAAATGGAGAAAGTTTTAAGGTGGGGGACTGATGAGGATGACAACAATCTCTGTCAAAAGAATGTATTGTGCAAGGATTCTCAGGAGAAAAAATTTTCACCTGAAAAGAGACAGCATTATGAACACTGTAGAATTGTGGATTGCGGGACAGTGATCTTATTAAGAACTAATGCTAATTTGCACACTGTCTCCTGCTGAACTGGAAGCAAGTTTACCACTGGGTTTGTTAATTTACCCAGGACACCATTATCTTTGGTTGGACTTAATGTATCAGAGTAGAGGTCATTAACTGCTGGGCTCATGATTATCCAGCATGAATTACCGACAGGATAACCAAAATAGATTTGTACTCCAACTTCATTTCTGTGAATACAATATTTTTTCTGCAGCTGTTATTTAATCTCAATTTCAAACAACCAATTATTATATTATATATTGATATGTGCATTTTTGTGACTTTTTGATAAGTATAAGTCATGGTCATGGGTGAGTTTTTAAGTCATAATAAAATGCATAATTATTATGAGAGCTTTCCATCATTTATTAGAATTTACATTGACATGGAATGTTAAATATACATAGTAAAACTGCCTGAATCTGTTCTACTTTGTAGATATTTTATCTATCAACCATAGCTCCAAAACTTATGTTCTATTGCACATACATATGTTGATGGGAAAAAAAAGAAACCTACACGGTCCCTCTGGTACATTTATTTTAGCTTACAGTTCAATAATATGACTACGAACATTCATAAAAAGAAATCTCAGAATTAAAAGTTAAATAGAAAAGTGCACTCTGAAAAATATTTGTGGTTTCTGGTTAAATAAACACATTTTCATAAAGCTGCATGTTCAATCTAGTTTATATAAATGGAACAAATCAACCAAAAATTCATTTACGATTTTTATAGTCTGTACGAGCCCATTTCTAATAGCAGGGAACACTTTTGTGTCTCTGCATGATATCTGTAGAAAGAGGTGAATTTTCATTTATTTAATGCAAATATTCATACAAGGTAAACTCTTCAGGCATATATGAAGCATGCTTCATGGCAGCTTTGTGGCAATAGGAAAATAACATGACATAATTGTACAATAAATGGAGTGCTGCCACCTCAAAATTACCTGCAGCACAGTGTTGTGAATAAAGAGAAGAATACAGAAAGTCTGAGGTGTTTTTTGCTAGTTCTAAGCTACTTTGCTTACAAATGATTTAATTCTGATCTTATAGAGCTGGACATTTATGACAATCTCATCTTTAGAACTGCAAAATTATTAAGGAGATCTTTCTTTAAAGCTTTGAATAATGAAAAGTGCATTGTTAGTGGATGTGTTAAAGCTTTCAACTATACAATACACATTTAGCTAACAAAGTATGAAGAGGGAAAATGTTAGTTTCAGACTTATTGAATATTGAGTTGAGCTTTTATTTTTTTAAGAGTTGTTTTTTTTTAAACCTATTGCTGGGGAAGTATTGTCCATATTCATCTTTAGTCACACTATTTTCCAGGTAAAATTGAATATCAACATTTAAATCATAAATATTATTTTATAGTATTATTTTATAGTTTACATTGAAAATTAATGTTGACACAATAACCCAGAAATCACTCAACATATACCAATTTATTTTATCACCTGGCTTTAAAATACTGCTTGATGATGAGGTTTTCGGCATTGTAGGCTTTACTGTATCATAGAAAAGGATATTAAGTAGTTTTACTGATTAAGTACATATATATTTTAGAAAAGCATGCTCTAATGTTGAAAAAATGGTATGTTTTTGTCTTATTCTGGGTCTTGCTTAATTTAAGCATACAGAGTTGGAATGGATAGTCTCAAGTTTAAACTGGCTTTTAAATGTTCATTTTTTAAAGCCCAACTACTGATATTTTCTAAAAATTTCAATTTGGAGTTTCACCAGACAGAAAACCATTCTAAATTAAGACAATATATTGTTTTGAATAATATAAAGTAAGGTCGCACTGTCCATAATTAAACCAATTTTAAAATAAATTTAATATAAGTAGATGAATATTAATCTATTTTATATAGTTAAATATTTGTTTAAAAGGTAGTTTCAAGTTATTGATTCAAGAAAATGCCTCTGTTACCTAACACTAGGGAGGGATAAATACAAAAATATTTTATGGCATTAACTTTTTTTCTAAATTGGTAGTATAATGGCAATTCAATACATAGAATTCAAATAACTTGATTAAAATATTATTTGAGACATCATATTAATGATTATTCTTTACAACAATACTGTAAAACATAAATCTAATGTTCTTGGAATTCTAATATAATTGAGAATAAAGAGTGTTGTATAATTGAGTATAAAGAGTGTTTTAAAGAGTGTTGTTTTATATGTATTTATATCTCTACATATATAATATCACTGTTAAAAGTACTTCATGTTAAATAATTAGATAGTGACTGGAGAGAAAGTACAATGGACAAGGTACTTGCCTTTCACTTGGCCAACTCAACCCCCAGTACCACATATGGTCCCCTCTGTCCTGCCAGGAGTGATTCCAAATGCAGAGCCAAAAGTAAGCCTGGAGCAGAGAGGGGTATAGCCTCCATTCCCAGTGGCTTCCGACATCCCCTCCCCCCAAAAATTCACAGACCATGGATATTCAGATATTGGTTCTTTTTGATTGCAAACTATTCTAATAATTGGTCTTTGTCCTCTTTAATCTAACCTTGAATGTAGTGCCAGGATAATTATATTTTTTAACTTGATCTTACAACTGGCTTAAATCTTGTGAGCTCTTCACAACTTTGGAGTTAAAGTTAAAACATCAGAGTTCAGCACAAAGACTTATGGCTCTTAGACTCTTGTTCTGTCACTCCACTTGGAATAAAGTGAAACCAACATATTTCATGTCAGATTTTAACAAATATTGCCTTGATCTGATATAATTTTACTTGTTCTCAAAACTCTAGTTATAATGCTAAATAGAATATTAATCTATCTAATGTTTGTCATACTAGGTTAAGTCCTTAATGAAGGGTAATATTTAATTTTCTGCATAGGACAAATTATATAGCACACAATATAGCAAATATTTGCTTTTTAAATGAATGATAAAGATTTTTATAGTTTTTTGTTGATTTTTTGGGGGTCACACCCAGCAATGCTCAGGGGTTGCTCCTGGCGGTGCTTGGGGGACCATATGGGGTGCCAGGGATTGAACCCAGGTTGGCCGCGTGCAAGGCAAACACCCTACCCACTGTACTATCGTTCTGGCCCCGGATAAAGATTTTCATTGCCTTAAATTACACCAAACTGACTATAGCCAAGTCCTTCCTATTAAAAAAAATTGAAATCGGTGATTCTGTTACTCAAGAAACATGTTAGTATAACAGGCTTCATAAACAAAAATACAATCTCAATGATTGCCAATTTGAACTGAATTAAGAACTTATGACAGTTGTACATTAATAGAAGGAAAGAATATAGATGAAAACTATTTTCTTTCAATTTGTTATAATTCTTTTGACCCCACATGTTTTGATAGTAATTTTTATTGACTATTATGAGTCTTCAAAGCAATCAACTTTGAAATAGCAGCTCTCCTCTTTTATTCTTAGTTCATCAGTTTACATAATATTTAATTAAATTATGTAATTACAAGAACAAGCACAACTGACACAATCAGATTTGGGAGCAAACACACTGACTCTTGGCAAACACATAATCAACCAGTGGAAGAAGTGTGTCAATATACTTGCCATTTGAGTTTGGAATCAGATTATATCAATGAGTAAATTTTATGAAAACCATGGAATGCCCGGTTTAGTCCAGAGACAGTTGAATTAAATGTAAGAAAGTTTTTCTATAATAAAAGAATTTGTTACACATTTCAAAAGCCTGCATCTCAGTTTTAAAACCAGTATTTCAAATACTAATTCTCACTGTACAAAGGTAAAGATCTCAATGTGACAGTCTTGGGTGATTGAATCAAATTAATTTTAACTCTAGCATACAGTCGAGACATTTCTCTTTAAAAGATATGTTCTATTTATTGAATACAGGAAGCAAGATAATAATGTAGTTTCTGGTAGGGTTATGTTTTATTTTCTCTTTAGTTACTTCAATTTAGACAATATTTAATGCCAAAAAAGCTTATTCAAATATTGAAGAGCTCACTCAGTTTCTGATTTGTACATTATGACAATCCCCCAAATAGTAAAATAATGTTTTTCACTCGGACGATTTTTTAAATTGTCATGTTAATCTGAACCATTTTATCCAGAGTTATTAATTACATAACTCATAACAAGAGTAATGAAGAAGTATCGATTAGAACTATGAAACATTGTGAAATAATAGAGAGGAAACACACTTTGGGGTGGGGTAAGTCATAAAAAAACTAAAGCTTCTAGAAAACAGCAGAAAAGGGTTTCGTGGTGGGGACTTAGGGGAGCTTAGAGTACTCTTGCCTAGAGTATAGTTTCATAGGGTGGATGTGTGGCTGCCAGATGTTTCCAGCAACTTCAACAATACCAGAGGTAATCTTTACAAATTGATTTTTAGAAGTTGGTGGTCTCCCTTTGAAATAATATACCCATTTCTTATTATTGTTATTGAATCTCAAAGTGGTAAGACCTTAGACTTTCATTATTACTTTTATTGTTGAGAAGACTATGTTCATAATTCACAGTTCTCATGAATCTACAATCTTTGGGAGTCATGAGCAGTAGATTTTTAATTTTTGTTTTTCTGTAATACATGCAAATGAGCATTTCAGGGTCTATGATTAGCATAAAATGCCATATGTTTATGGAATACCACTTGCTTTGTACCTACCCAGGTGTGATCCCTGTTCACCATATATGGTTTCCTGTGCACTACCAGGAGTGTGCCCTGGGCTCAGAGCCAGGAAAGAGCCCTGAGTACTGTTGGGTATGACCCAAAACTCAAAATAAATACCATATGTAATTAAAATATATCTTATCAAATTATAGCCACTACATTTAAAATCTTTTATTTAAGGACCATCAAGCTATTCTGTATTATGTTACTCTCTGCTTTGAAATTTTTCACCCATGGCTTAATATCCACACACCCTCCCCCACTCACCCAAGAATCACAACTACTAAATTGAGACTCACTTGTTTCTCGCAACAAATTTCTTCAAAAACTTTCTTTTTACCTTTTTCACTCTTTGATGAAAATCAGTGTCCTCCCTGTGTAGTGTCTCATTAACAGATTAAACTCTACAGTTACACTTACAGATCTTGTAAAAAATAAATGGTTCTTAGTTTATTCCTGTACTTTGTGTAGGGAATTGTGGCAGGAATTTTTAGATAGTAACTGGCTTTTGGAATACAGTTTGCTTAAACCTCAACAAGATATATCTAAAAGGAAAGTAGTATTCTCTCCATCACAATTACTATTCTCTGCCACTGCTGTACCTGCAGTCTGATGAACTATAAACACTGCAACAGGAATCTCTCAACATTTTTCTCTTCTCGGCTAAAATACTGTTGCTTCATCGGATCTCTGTTTAACTTGAAGTTTTAGTTATTTGACCCCTCACTGTTTCTTCTTACACATCACGTTATTTTCAACCTTACAGTGGGAAACACCTGGCAGACATTAGTATGGTTGTTAAAAATAGAAAGACAGGTCAATAGCCCATTTGTGATGAGATCAGAAACAAGAGTTTGGAGAGACAAAGAAGCATGCAGAGGACCAAAGAAGAGATGGGAGGAAGGAAAGGAAACATCTAAACAGCAGAGCTCTTTACCCTCTCCAGTAGCCCATCCCCCACAGGTTCCCCCTATGGTCTTTGGGCCGTTTTCTTTTCATCCCACCTCCTTCCTTTTCCACCACTCTCCATCACCCGACAGTGCTTCTAGAGAATGCACAGAATTCTGGGTCCTTTAGTCAACACTTCTTATAAACTTGCTTTAAGACAAACATTTAGAATTAGAGACAATAATGATCAGGACTGCTAAGATGCAGGACCAACCACCACATGCATTCCTGAAAATCTACCTTCTGTCAACTTATTCACCACAGAAGCAGCTGTACTGGAGAGAGAACAAAAATTGTAATGCCAATCAGGCACAGACCTCAAACTACAGGCCAAGAAACCGCTATAGGAAGCTAGCGTAGACCTCCAAATATCACAAACAACAGGATGTGTTTGCAACACATGACAGCATCCCAGTAATCAGTTGGTTGGGTTTGGATTTCAATCTCTTTGTGGTCTTTGGCAAAGTGAACTACCAACCCAAGTGTACTGTCATATTTTAGAAGCTGCCAACCCACCCAAATTTGTCTGGCTTTGCATCACTGACCTGTTAAGAATTGAAAGTATTAAATCTGACTTTTCTTGTGTTGAGTGAAAAGATGTTTACCTGTGGTATGTGTGTGTGTGTTTGTGTGTGTGATATGACCAGAGAAGTATTTATTTGTAAAAAGTTCAACCAAAGTAAACACAACATAATATATGGACAACGGGTCATTAGGAAGTTGGGATATACTAAGAGATAATCACCAAACTGTGCAGGCATCCTATGGACCTCCATTATGTCACTTTGGCACTGAAAAAGACAGACATTTTGAGTCAAGGTTCATCACCAATGTCAACACTCTGGCCAAGTAACACATTCATGGATTGAGGCAAATTTCTGTGATGCACTTCCTACTGTCTGTGCAGGAAAACTCATCAGCTCACCAGGATGTTTGTCCTGGAAGATGTCATGTGAGGGATATTCTGAAGTAGGAGAAGGGTGAGCAGAAAGGAAATCACATCAACCTTGCCCCTAACACACAAACACAAACAATTTCTATGTCCTATTTAATGTGTTTCCTGTTGAGTTGTTGTTCTCCACATCCCCTTTTCACTCTTCTACCTTCTGCCACTCCCACTTGGAGAAATTCCAACTGTACACACAAATGAATAGGTATTAAACAAATGAATTGGCTCCAGACACCATCAGTAAATTGGGTATAAGTACCTACTTTTTTGACCCCATTCTGCATTTGTGTAAGGAAGGACTCACTTAATTGCCCCAATCCCATGGCTATGTTGACATATTTCCAAATGATTATATAACTTCCCACATCCTGTGCTAGGAAGGAGTGTTTATCAAAAGCGTGGAAGCTGACAGGATGGCATTATTAGCATGGCTCTGAGACAATCACACTGCCGATTTGTTGAGGATTATTTTAACTCTAGTCACTTACAGACGGGATGCTTCCTGACACATTGCCCTCACGAAGGTAGACTACATAATAAAGGCATGCAAATGAAATGATGGGGGGATTACAGAATCTGTAGATACTGTGGGGGGGGGGTCCAAACACAGTTAGGAATTACTGTAAAAAGCTAAGGATGAAAAAATAATTTAGGGTTCACCTCCATTTGGGATTGCCTATGTATTTAAGATGCTTATGTGAAAACGATGCATGGCAGATTGACTACCAAGGACTTTTTCTCTGAATGCAGAAAAAATAATTTTAACATAACTAAATAGTGTAGGAAAGAGAGTGAGGTTTCCTGTGATTGCCAATCCTGAAACAAGCAATCAGAGAGTTAAAGCCCTTGCAAGGCAACCTACATCCTTCAAGACAGGGGCACAAAAGTTTCTTTGTCCATCTATGGTAAATCCTACATACAAGTCCAAATATCACAGTGTCACTCAGTCAATGTAAACAGACATAATCAGTTGAGACTGAATCACACAGAACATCTCTCTCTCTCTCTTGCTCTCTCTTTGCAGATGACACATCAGCTTTTCTTTCACTACAAAACAACTGATCAGTGAAATTTAAAATGCTTCTTCCTGTCTACCCCAGCACACCCCACACATATTCCCAATGATGCTTTAGTCAGAGGTCTGAGGGTGTGAGGCCAGCATCTACGAGAGGGGAGTGGATTTGTGGCCAGGAGGCAATACTGTCTCTCTTACCAGACCATCAGATGTATCACATGGGTGTTAGTGGGAGGTTGGTTACCGAATCTGTGCCAGGAACAACCAAGACAAGAACTCCTGCCATTCACTCTCAATTACAGGGGCTACAAATAGATTTGACTGAATCCGCTATAATTATCCAGAGCAGAGTCTATAGATGCCACAGGATGTGTTGGCATTTGAGATAGTGATTTCTACCAGAGTCCAAGACAACTCTCTTGCTGGCCTGCAACGGCTCCTATTTTCTGTGTCATCTCCAACTTCTGATTTTTTTTTCTAAGAGGTTTGTGTTTAGTGACCATTTCCTTCCCTCCTTCCCCTATTTGTTCTACTCCATTCTACTTCTCTGGAAAGAAGAGAAGCAAAGGATACTTTCAGACTCTTTGACTTAAAAAGAGTATGCTCCTGAAAAAAAGTTAGAGTGCTCTGTAATCTGCAATCACAGAGCACTAATGGTGTCCAGGTTACTCGAGGAATAGGCCGTGTCTGAATATAATTGTTCTAGTATTATCTTGGTCATTTTCAGCAGATAGTGTTAATTGCTTCTTCTATTTAAGATTTGCATTAACATTTTTTTCTAAAGGACTCAAAGATCCTTTAAATTTTTTTTAGTCTTAAAAAATGATCATTAACTTTAAAAACCACACAATTGTCAAGGAACTAGAATAGATGGCTATAAAGAACCACAAATAGCATCTAAACATAAGATGCTTTAGTTTTCCTCATAAATTAAAATATGCAAATTAAAGTGGTAATGAGATACTATTTTTCACATGTTGGAATGGTCCAAATATATGGAGAGAGGGATTTATATATGTGTATATGTATAAATTAATAGTACACAGAGCTGGTGTGAATGTGGGGAAACTGACATTCCCATATGTTAGTAAAAGAATAAACTGGTATAATTTATTGGAGGTCCATTTGGCTTACAGACCAACATTTTAGTGCATATTCCTTTCTTCAAGTAATAAATTTTATTTTTAGAGCTGTTTTGTATAGAAAAATTGAGTTGAGTCCCCATATACTTCCAGCTCCCACACGTGCATAGCCTACCTCATTAACAAATAACATCCTGCTTCTTAGTTGTAGGCTCATTACAGCTGGAACCTCCCTTGAGACATCATCACCCCTAGTTTGTAGTTTACATTAGGGTTTACTTTTGGAGCAGTACATTCCTTGGTTTTGACAAATGTATAACATGTATCTACTTTTACAAAGGAGTTTGGCCCTAAAAATATCCTCTAAACTCTTTTTCATCTCTTTTCCCCAACTGCTGACAATCACTGATACTTTTAGGTGTCCATAGTTTTGCTCTTAATGTCATTTACTTCGAACTAAGATGTAAATTTTTCATATTGTGACTTTCACATTCATATTCTTTCATAATATGCACCTATGTTCCTTTGGTGTCTTTTCCTGGTTCTGTTTAAAAGCAATTAAAATATCATTTATTTTTAGCACTTAATGGGCTGGATGTACCAGAATGTACTTACTGGTCACCAGCTAAGAGACATCTTAGTTGTTTTTAGGTTTTAGCAATGATGAATGGTAAAGCTAATTTAACAACCAGGTGCAGGTTTTTGTGTGGAAATGTTTTCAGTACATTTGACAGCAGTAGGGCATTTGCCTTGCACGCAGCCAGCCCAGCCAAGCCGGGTTCGATTCTTCCGCCCCTCTCGGAAAGCCCAGCAACCTACCAAGAGTATCTCGCACACACAGCAAAGCCTGGCAAGTCCTTGTGACGTATTCCACATGCCAAACACAGTAACAACAAGTTTCAAAATGGAGACTTCACTGGACCTGCTCGAGCAAACTGATGAACAATGGGAGGACAGTGTTTGTTTGTTTGTTTGAGTAAATATAGAAAGTTTATTCTTTCACTGTGGTTAGATTATATTTAGTTTTGTAAACATAAAGAGTAGAACTGTAGCACTGTCCTCCCATTGTTCATCGATTTGCTCAAGCAGGCCCAGTAATGTCTCCATTGTGAGACTTGTTGTTACTGTGTTTGGCATATGAATACGTCACGGGGAGCTTGCCAGGCTTTGCAGTGCGGGCGAGATACACGTAGCTTATCACTACCAAAGTGCACTAAGATGGTTGTGCCAGCTATTTTTCATCACATAGAATCAGATATTCAAGATAATAAAGTTTCTTGACTTAGGAATGGAATTGGAAGTACATTTGGAAGTTTTGTCAGTAACTGTCAAATTGTCTTCAAAAGTGATCATACCATTTGGCATGATCCCATTAGCAATGACTGTGAGTTCCTGCGGCTCCAATTCCTCTCTAACATTCAGAGTTGCCAGTGTTTGGGATTTTGGTCATTCTGATAGGTATACAGCAACAGCTTGTTGTGGTTTAAATTTGCTATTCCCTAGTGACATAATGGTAGCACTGTTGCTGTAGCACTGTCCTCCCAATGTTCATCGATTTGCTAGAGCGGACCCAGTAATGTCTCCATTGTGAGACTTGTTGTTACTGTGTTTAGCATGTCGAATACATCACGGTTAGCTTGGCAGGCTTTGCTGTGTGGGCGAGATACTCTCAGTAGCTTGCCGGGCTCTCTGAGAGCGGTGGAGGAATCAAACTCGGGTCGGCCAAGTTGGCCGCATGTAAGGCAAACGCCCTACCCACTGTACTATCGCTCCCATTTTTAGTATAGGGTGTGAGTGACATAATGTGGAGCCAAAATACCTTTTTAGATACCTCCTTTAGTTAAGAAATGCTTTAAAATGAAAATAACTTTGGAAATATGATGAACTGAAAACCAAAATGAACACATTTTAATACAAGTTATCTTCCCATCAGGAACAAAGACACTATTAAAGTTTATCAGGAGCGAGAACTTACATTTCTCCTGAGTTTTTGTTTTGTATCACCCAGATCAATATAGACATACAAGAAAACACACCTGTCAACACACCTGAGACAAAAGCTCCATATTGATATATAAGACTTCTCCATATACTGGACTCCGTTTCACATCTCAGTTCTAACACAACTTAATGTTATATTTTATTGGGTGTGGCCCCAGTAGTGCCTGGAGCCCTAAGGTCACACCCAGTGATACTCTTTCCAGATCTATGACCTTTTGGCTCAAAGTGCTTGGGCTGGCAGTGCTTAAGAGCTTAGCAGTGCTGGGTATTATGAGCAGCATACCCAGCAGTGCTTAAAGGCCTCCAGGGTTACACTCAATGGTGCTGGGGGTCACTTTCTGTTGGAAGTCATATCAAATGTTAGATATCAAACCTTGGGTCTCATACAAACCAAGCATGTACTCCAGCTCTTTTTGAGCTATTTCCCCAATTGCGTATTTTATTTTGTTTAACTATTTTATCTTTGTAAAACAAAGGTGCTACCATCTAAATTGACATCATGACCCATTACTGAGGTGTCACTGAAATTAGAAAAGAATCAATTGAGGAGAAGTATATTTTTAAATGTATAAATTAATTCACAGGTAACCTATCATCAGAGGTAATTATGAAAATAGAGTTATAAAAACACTGGAGACTAGGGCTACAGAGATAGTACAATGAATAGGGTGCTTGGCCTGCACGCAACCAACCTGGGTTTGATCTCCAGTATCCCAGAGTATCCCCCAAGCCCACCAGGAGTGATCCATGAACTTGGACTCAGGAATAAGCCCTGAGCACGGCTAGTGCCACCTCAAAACAAAATAAAATAAAACAAAGAGTCCTTGTGGTTCAACATTCAAACTGCTCCTGATCAATATTTCCCATTTGAACAATTACGACATGAATACAATGTTTAGGATATGAGTTGTCTAAAATTATTTATTATTTTAAAATTCACTGAGAAGATAATTGGGAATGATCACTCTGGATAAGAACTGCATGCTAGAAATAGGTAAAGGAACAAACATGATAATCTCTCAGTATTTGTATTGCAAACCATAATACCCAAAAGGGACGAGAGAGAGAAAGAAGGAAAGTGTCATAGAGACAGGCTTGGAGGCAGGGTGATGGGAGGAAAACTGGGTACATTGGTGGTGGTAAAGGTATACTGGTGGAGGGCTGGGTGTTGAAACATTGTATGACTGAAACCTGACCATGAACAGCTTTGTAACTGTGTATTTCTTGGTGATTCAATTAAAAAAAACTTTAAATAAACAAATAAATATATAAAATGTAACTGAGATCATACACTTTATGTTCACATATTTACCTGACTTAAGTGGGAAAAAACAGCCTTAGTTACTTTGCTATATTAAATATTACCTTTTTTCTCTTTGCAACTGAAGTTCAAACTCCGAAAACAAATTCCTATCTGGAACCTAACTGTTTTCTTTGATTTTTATCTTCTTAAAATGTAGATACAATTTTTTTTTGGCTTCCATTTTCCCCCTATACTTTCATTTTGTTCCACCTTCTTCTAATTTTTCCTCTGTCTTTGTTTTTCCTTTCTCCATTCTTATCCCTCACTCATTTCTTCTTCCCTTCTTTTGGTCGCTTCCTTTGCCCATTTCTTGCCTACACTGTAAGCTAATATTTTTCTTTCAATATAACACTAACATCTTTATTCTCTTTTAGATATTATTTATTATTTAACTATATATTTAAGGTTATACTTTCATTTTAGCAAATGAGGAATTATTCCTTATACACATTTGTGGAGTGAAGGACATTAAAAATCTGAACAATTTGTGTGTGTTATGTATGAAATATAATCTGAATTCCCAGAATGCTATAAAATGTTTATCAAACTGAAAGGCACTTTGATAGGGAGAAAGAAAAGCCAGCATAGGTCAACAGTTAAAAGAAAAATCCACAGTATCCTTTGGTAAAGTAAATGTGAAGTAAAGATACAACTTCATTTGGATGTAGTTCTGCACCAGAGAGCAAAGAACAGAGAGGCAATTACAAGTCAAATTTTATTCAACCACATGTTAATACAAGATATCTTCACAAGAGCTACTTCTCTTTGTTGTACCTCTCTTGAAAAGCTTTCTAGGCCATCTTTAAGTCAGCAATGTTGGTTTCCTTAAACTTAAAGATGAGCTAGGTCTATCAAGGCAACACCTTCTATTTCAAGTGAAATCCATTTTTTTTGTTCTATTTTGAAGTAGAAGAAAAGTATTAAACTTTAGGGAATAATATTTCCTCCAACTTGGATTGTCATTTAACCTCCTTCATCTGTAAAGTGCTGCTTCATTTAACTAGCACATGGGAGAATTTGGAGAGTTAAGTAAGACATACATGTAAAATTCTTTGGAAAAGTTAAAGCTTCGTAAATACACATTTTTTATAAACCAATGGAAATACTCATCTTCCAAATACAATCATATTCTACTGCCATGGTTTGATTACCCAGCAAAAAATTGGGTACGGAAAACTTAACAACTTGAAATATTTCATATGCAATATCTAAACTTCCAGGTTTTATGCCCACCACCTGTATACTGAAACACCCACAGAAGAGATCATTTAAAAAGAAAGGGAAAATATTATCATTTTAAATTAATTTAGCACCATGAAGGTGCTAAGTGCTGTTCAGAATAATATATTCAAAATAACACATGGAAATAATAAAATCCTCTCTTGCTTATTTCTCCCCGAGGCAAACGTTTGATTTGTTTTTTCCTTCCTCGGTGTCTGTGTGCCTCATTGTTTACCAGGTATTTGCAATACATGATGTGCAGACTACTTTTTTCACAATCTTTCAAAATTATAAAACACTAACATGAAAACACTCGTTTTAAAAGTTGATTTTATTCCCCCTCTGGTGTCAGTGATGTGATGCTGTTTTGTCTGGCAGCTGGAGACAAGCTAGAATAGCTCACCAAAGAGATTGGAAATCATAGGACAGAGGGAGTGGATTCTTAGGCAAGGGAAACCTCTCAATCAGATAAACATCTGGGGCCAGAGAGGAAGGGAATCTGATAACTTGTAGTAGCCCTGTCAGTTCCAACATGTCTTCTTTTTCATCACAGAAGTAGTAAGACACCCCACCCCCACCCCACCACACAGAGTCCAGTGGGGTCTGCTTTACTTTTATATTTCAAATCAAAATTATTAACCAAAAACCAAGCCAAGTAAATAATAAGAAAAGGCTCTGAATTTAGTCCTGCTATAGGATACTGGAAATAAGTTCTTGATTTATAAAGAAGAAGTTACAGGGAGAAATATATATATTACATTTTTACACATAGGTCTCTATACAGGAGTCATTCATTTCTGCTTTCTACCTTACCTCCAAATACAATCTGCAAAGTCAGATTATGGCCTGAAATCATATCAAGAAACTACTGTTAATGAACATAAGTTCTTCCTGAACACAAAATATAGATTTTGTTATTTTTCCCCTATCTTCAGATCTTTTCCCACTTTTCAATTTCTTTGCTTGTTGCCAAAAAAAGAGAATCGACCTATCTCCACAATACTTTTTACAACTTCAACAAAAGGCATCATGGTATCAATGCATTTAGTCTCTCTGCCCTATAAATTTTTACCTGAAAATAAATTAAGATTTTTCACAACAAAGAAAATTATTTTCAGGTAGAAAGTCTTATTTAGGTAGCTACATGTACGAAGAACACATATGCACCAGCTCTAGCCAGCCATACTATCATAACACTTTTGAAGACTTATTTGTAAATGTAATGAGTTACATTATAAAGGACATGTCAAATCATACAGTGATAATGAAATTTTAGATGCATTGATTTTGTAATTATACCCAGAGGATATGTACTCATGTTCACCTGGCTTTATTTTCTTGAATTTGTGTGCATCTGTTTTAATATTTCTTGTATTAAAAATACATAATTGCTACAAGAATCCTTTATGCTTTGTTCTCATTGGAAATCTTTATTGTAGTTATATATTCTCTATAGGACTGATGGGAAAATGAAGCTGGAGGAATAGAAAATGAAATCCTCATCCTTAATTGATACTTCATAAATGGTTATACAAAGCACTAGAGGTTTTGGTATTCTGTCAAACCTGGGTCGTTTGTTGTCTGCCTCTATCAGCTGCTATAGTGGTGATTTCATATCATGAACTTCCTTGTTGACAGACAGGTACATGCTGCTATTAGATGCTGTGTCTGAAGGGTTTTCCTGCAGAACAGTAAAGCAACTACATTAGGAACACATACAGCTCCCGTACTAAACCAACAACACTCTGGATAATGATACTTGTCATCAACTTAAAGTAACAACAAGTAATTCTGTTCTCATATGTTTATATAAAATTTCTCATATAATGGACTATTTCCCAGCCCAAGTTCATTCAACTTTATGAAACAGAGCTACACCCAAGTGGCAGATCTTGAAAATAGTCCTACATCTAATCAAACCAAAACAGTGAGCTTAGAGGAAAGTTAAGCATATTGTGTCTATAGACACAGTCATGTACATAAACAAGTTAACGTTTGACTGATGTATGGCATTGCATGACAGATGCTGCCCTAATCTCAATTTTTGTTTTGCTCACTCCGCATCTATCTTTTTCTCCTATTTAACATCTAAGGGTTGATTCAAGCAGCTTGGCTCAAGTGCTTCTTCAGCATTAACTGAGTCCTGTGAGAAGGACTACAGCCACGAAGCAGTATGCACAAATCCCAATGCCAGATTGAGCTCATTTAATTGAGAACCACAGCAGACATACCAAACAACAGTTGAATTTCCCTCATATTTCTGAAATGGCTGGGGAGATAGCACAGCGAGAAGGGCATTTACCTTGAATGCAGCTGACCTGGGTTCAATTCCTCTGTCCCTCTTGGAGAGCCTGGCAAGCTACTGAGAGTATCCCACAGCATGGCAGAGCCTGGCAAGCTCCCCGTGGCATATCCAATATGCATAAAACAGTAACAATGTCTCACAATGAAGACATTACTGGTGCCACTCGAGCAATTTGATGAACAATGGGAGGACAGTGCTACAGTGCTCTATGCTCAGAAAAAATAAAAAAGGAAACAATTGTTTCCTCCTACTTCCTGCTCTCCTGTTAAATTTTTGAGTTAATTTTTCTAGGTTTTGTGTGTGTGTGTGTGTGTGTGTGTGTGTGTGTGTGTGTGTGTGTGTGGGCGAAGGCAAAGTAGCCCTGTTCTCTAGTCTAAATAGATATTGGAGGGGCTAGAGGAGTGATAGCACAGCGGGTAGGGCGTTTGCCTTGCACACGGCCGACCAAGGTTAGATTCCCAGCATCCAATATGGTCCCCTGAGCACCACCAGGAGTAATTCCTGAGTGCAAAGCCAGGAGCAACCCCTGAGCATCGCCGGGTATCACCCCAAAAGAAAAATAATAAATAAATAAATAAATAGGTATATATTTGATACATCTTTATTAAATAACATCATGAATAATACTATTTTTTCTTCTGTATGTTAATATACCATCACTACCCCTCAGTCCTACATATAATAATGATAGAATATTAGCTGTGAAGGGATTTCAGAGATCATAAAAAGCTTTAACTCCTTTATGCTGCAAAGAGGAAAAACAAAGAGATGGAGAGAAGAAAGTGAAGAGCCTAAAGTCAGTCGGTTCAATTCCCAGCAGAATAACAAGAATCACAGCAAGGGCTCATGACTACAGATTCTGCAGTGATTTTCACTAAATCTTCATCAGGATTCCTAAAGCAATCATACAGATGCTTTGATTCTTCAGTTCTTACATGAGTTTTGAGGAAAAATCCAGTTTCCATTTTGATACTATACATATCTTGAACAGGAAAGTACACACCAAACAGGTTTTTTTTTAAAATGATTGATGATGTGATATAGTGATCTCAGTGAAGCTATTTTAAGTGCTTGCATATGATGAAACAATATAAAATTTACTTAGGAAAAAATGTAGAAATACTGTCTTTAGTAAAGTGACCATTCCTCTAAGCCTTGACATTGAGAATTGATGGCTGACCTTTCTGGCTGCTTGCTTCGCCACTTTGCTGAGTATCTTTTCTTTGCACTGAACTCTGGCATGTGAAAGTTTAGCATTCTCCTTGCAGAGGTGGAGGAGTTAAGAATAAACAGTGGTCTCTAGATAGCGCAGCAAGTCACTGCAGCCGTTGTTTGTTAAGGTGATGCTATTCTCTCTCTCTCTAGAACACATGCCCACTTCAGCTTATAAACATCCACAGGACAAATGGGTGCTGCTTTTTCTCTTTTTATAAATGTTTGATGCAACAGCAAAGCATCTCTCTGGCTGCTGCTTTTGTGTGAAACTGCAGAAAAGATTGCCTGATACATGAGGTATAAAGGACAGATTTTTGTTTTTTCATTACAGCACAGCAGTCTGAAGCAGTTGTTTTGTTTAGTTAGTGTAGCATTTGGGGGGTGTATTCATGAGAAAGACACTGTTTAAATGCAGAATGTAATGGTGTTTTCCTTGAATTGAAAGTAAAATTTATCCTATAAAATGTAAAGTTCACTGGATGCTAAATTTAAAAGACCTTATTTAAGATACACAAACTAGAATATGATGAAAATGATTAGCAAATAATTGCTATTTTTTAAATAAATACGTTTTATATATTCCTAGGCAAATTGTTTCCACCAAAATTAAAGTATATTTATGAGTTACAATAAGTTAAAAAGCTCAATATCGTTAGAATGTTTTTATTCAAATGAAAGATTTTTTTTCCTTTTAAGAAATCCCACTTATTACTAAGTAAAAGATGCAAGGGCACTTAATGACAAACATTTTAACTTCAAAGCCTAAAAATAGACCAAAATAGAAAATAAATTGGATTTTAATGAATCATCTCACCCACTAATACAAGCTCTGCTGTGGATGTGTCAGACCCTGGCTTATAAGGAAAAACTTTGAAATAATCAAAGTGACTGGCATTCAAGTCTAAGAAACGCTTCATTTGTGATAAAATCAAATTTTTTTTAATTGTCCAAAAACACGACATAGGTTCTAAAAATAACACCCATTCCTTACTGCAACATCCGAGGAGCAGATTTCATTTATATATGATGTACGTTATTGATTGTATTCTTAGTATTAAAAATGCAAAAAAAACCTAATCAAGTTTTCATTTCAACAAGTCATAATTAAATAAATACCACATTCCTGGTTGTGCTAAGGCCAATTAGATATAAGTTTTCTTCTGTTTCCATACATAGGCTGCAGCTGTATGTGCTATCCAGGGGTAATTAATTGCCACCAACTGCCTTCCTCTAAAAGGGGGAATATCTACAACTGGTGGCACAACATGTGCCCTGAAACCAAACGTAGGCTAATGCTGTTTAGGACGTTCATGATTCCGTAATGACTCAAATACATTTTTCCTCTCTACCAATCACCCTCCATTTTGCCTTTATCTGGTGCAGTGGATCCTTTGGGTTCTTGACTCCATCAACAAATTGAGAGGGAGCATTGAAATCTGTAGGGAATACAGAGGTTCTACTTGACTTTGCTTTGACTTTACTTCAAGTCTTTCTCGTTCACATCAGCTCCAGGAGTGTCAACCTCACTTTAGAAAGTCTAAGCCAGAACATAACACTCCAAATGAGTTGTAGAAATTAAATTAACAAAATTCCAATCTCATTGGAAAATAGTATACTGCTTGAAGGAGATATTGTAAATGGAAAGAGCTACACATCTTCTTGTTTAGAATTTAAAAGAAGTCTTCGACTGGCCCAACAACTAGTAAAATATACTCTCGGTGGCATTGTGCAGGAACAGAGACTTGGCCATGTATAGAGTTAAAGATTTTCAAAACTGGAAGGAAAAGCCTCAAGTTAAACCAAAGATCTTCTCTTGAAAGTTGACTGCTTCGTGGGATTCATGCCCAATTCAATCAGCTTAGTTAATGGCTGAATAAATAACAATACTCTTACGTTTAAAAAAAAAGTCCTTGGTCAGCTTACCACCATAAAGATTGTTTTTATGATAAAAAAAATATCTTTGGCTGCTTCTAGCATATTCCTAACAAATAGAGAACAATTTTTTTTTTAAATCTCAGCAACAGGATAAACCTCTCTTTCTATCTAATCTAACAATTAATGAACCTTTATTTTTAAAATAATGCATTAAATCTCAATGTATCCTGATGGACCGATTTGTTGGGCAAAAGGAAAATGGTTTGCTGCCCATCTTTAGATAATTACCCCTTTATAGGTAAAGATATTTATAGAATCTGACCATTCTTTCTGTTAACCATAGATCACAATTCTTTTTTTTCTGCTTTTTTTGGGTCACACCCGGCATTGCACAGGGGTTACTCCTGACTCATGCACTCAGGAATTACTCCTGGCAGTGCTCCAAGGACCATATGGGATGCTGGGAATCAAACCTGAATTAGCCGAGGGCAAGGCAAATTCCCTACCCTCTGTGCTATTGCCCCAGTCCCAGATCGCAATTCTTTTAACCTTTTAAAATTTCTCTATACCGTTGAAAAGCTAGAATAAAAACAATTCATCAGCTGAGAAGTACTGACATAAAACTGTGCTATATCCCCTCAATGAGGCCTTTACAGTATTTGCAGTACTTTGGCTTGATTTTTATTTATTTTTTGAGGTAAAATAATTTTCATTGAAAGAAATTTGGAGATAGAGGAAAGAGAGGTGGAAAGGGAGAAAGAGAAAGAGGCTCAAAAGAGAACTTGGCCTTGAAAAAAAAGCAAGCAAGAAGGCATGGCTTTATTTTTAGATACATTTTTTTGTTTTTCTATCATCTGTTTATTATTATAATTATTATTAACAAAAGCAAACTTTAAAAATAAACAAATGGCACTCCATCAAATTATGAATCTTTTGCACTTTAAGAGAAATGATAATAAGAATAAAAGGATACCCCACAGACTGGAAAAGAATATTTTCCCACCACTCATTTACAAAGAGTCAATAGCCAAGATGTAAAATACCGGTAAAACTTAGCAACAAAAGTATAAACCTCATCAAAAATTAGGAAGAAGAGATGAACAGCCACTTCCTCAAAGAGGACATAGCTAGCAACAGGCAATTGGTATGTGAAAAAAAATGTTCTACATTGCTTATCAGGGAAATGCAAATCAAAACAAAAAATAAAAGAAGAAGAACTTCCACATTATCCAGAATTTCTACCTATTGACATCTATCTCCAGGGACCAAAAAGTCAATTCAGTCAAGACATTTGTGTCCTTATGTTCACCACAGCACAACACAATAGCCAAAATCTGGGAAAAAACGTGCATGTTCAGGAATAGATGGCTTGATAAAGAAAGTATGGTACATACACACAATGGAATACTATGCAGGTATAGGAAAAGATGAAACTATGTGATTTGCTGCTACACAGATAGATCAAGAGAGTGTCATGCAAGTGTAGTAAAGAGTAGATGAATGATCTCTCATATGGGATATAAAGAAACAAAGTAAGGTAGCAACAAATGGTCAAAGGTAACCGAAAAAGAGAACTGGACTACAGAACTGAACTTTTCATGGAAAGGGACAGGTGTGAAGAGAAGGACATGGATAGAAGCAGACATGATGATTCGAGGGTATGGTGCTGGAATGTTGCATGTGCGAAATGCTACCATAAATAGCATTGTAAATCACATGCCTAGAGTAAAATTATTTTAAAATAATAATGAAAGCTTCTTACCATGCTTGCAGCATTTTAGACATACACACACTACATGATGGGTAAAAGCTCAGCTTTCCAATTCAAGGGAATGTCCCCTCTCAGAATCCCATACTGTTTAAATATGAAGGTACAAAAGTCACTCGTAATGTGAATTCTAGTCGCATGGTCATCCTCCAACATGGGGTTCGTTTTCTCTAGTCCATAATTTCAGATATTTGTAAAATTAATAGAGAATAAAGATTCAATGAAGTTCCTACTTTGCCCCTAAAGAATCCCCCCAGATGGAAGCTGATTCACCGATAGCAACTCTTCAAACAGATGCTGCATTTAACCTCGTCATGCTCATATTTTATATTTCACCGAGTTTTTACATTACATGTGCCCATACCCCTGGTGAAACCCTATGAGGATATATTCATTACAAGATGCTTGTGTGTAAGTTTCTCTGTGGGGACATATAGTAAATTAAGATGTCCTTCTGAGATCTGTAAAGCTGTGGCCTGGAATGCGCCAGCATTTAACCACAGGTTTGATCCAACTTCCTTTGTAAATCACCCTGGGCATGTGCTTTCTGAAATATGTATGTGAGTTATGACCTTATTTTCATACTGTGGGTATTGTTTATTATGGAAGGGCCATTAACCCTGTAAGATGCAGATAATCTTCCACTTGCTTGTCTACAGCAGAAGATCATTTACTGTCACACTGATTAAATATATTATGACAGCAAAGCCAGTAATGTGCAAGGTATGGGCCGGGGAAGAACATGCTTCATGCACTTCCTCTGCCAGCTCTCTGCAGAACAGGTTCTGTATCTAATTTGATACTTTTCAAATAAGGAACATCACATTACAGGAGCCATTTTACCCTCATATGCTCACATACATTGGTCTCCAGAGAAAACCCAGATAACAGATTTATATAAAAATGGTACTTACAAAGTAACAGTCCTGATTAAGTTTATTATTAGTGCCCTGAGTATATGTACTCTTGATGCCTCAACCACTGAACTCAAGGTTTCTCTTTTAGTACAAGCAATAAAACAAATCTCAGGCTGACCTTCCCCAAGACAAGTGCTAAAATAATGGGATCCCCCAACTTACTTCTAAGCCTAAGCCTGTAAGGGAAGCTTGAACATGATTCACAAGGATACACAAGGACGCCTCTCACATACACATGTACATAAAGATACATTATAAATTACATTTTCCACATCCTGTCTCTGTACACACACATAAGCTGCTATAATTTAGTTATTTACTATGTACTACTCGTGGTGTAAAATGTCATTTTCTAAGAATACATCGGAGGCTTAAGTCAGCATTTTTATGATATCATCTGCACTGGGAAAACATTAAAGGCTCAATATTTAATAAACATAATAAACATCCCCATGAAACAAATTGTTCATAAACTACCTGTTTAATTTTTCAGGGTTCCTGAACCACATATTTTCTTATTAGTTGTGAGCCTGCTGGGTTGGAGGATAGATAGGGCCTGTCAGGGATAGAATATAATGTAGCGGTTTTATGAATTATTTCTGTGAGGAAAAGCCTATTACAGCTGACAAGAGGGTGATGATATTAGCCCATCATCATTCAGATGGCACCACCCTTCCCCCTTTCATCCGTCAGGCCTCTCGGATGGGGGCTGTACACCACACCGTCTTTGCACAGCTAACACAAAGACAAATTCTACTCTTTTTCTGAGTCCATGAAACATTTAGTATTTCATTTTGAATCATGGCAGATGACAGAAACAAATGACCTAATGAATCTCGCTTATTGTCCCTTGCAAATCTGAAGATGAGCTAAAAGTAAAATCTGTTTCTTTTTTTTCTTTCTTCCTTTACTCTTCAACCCCCCCCCCCCCCACTCCACCCCACCCCACCCCCAATTCTGCTTTCCAGTGCATTTCTTCTCCCTGGAAAGATTTCAGCTGCATTCTAAATAGATGTTGAAGTTATAGGATTATTTTCATAAACAGGTCATTTGATTTGGAAATCAATTGTATATTCCTCTATCATCTTCCACTTTCAGGACAAAATACCTTTTCACCCATTTTGTTGTATCTTATAAAAAGATGTAAATACAACAGGAGGAAGACTCGGAAGGAAAAAGATAACAAGTGAATATGTGATGTATTTTGGGAAAAAAAATAGTGCATACTTAACCAAATGGTATTAAGAACAGTTTTCACTTTTGTCTTAAAGAAAAATTGTCTGCCCAAATCCTCAGTAGCACCTAATTACAAGTAATTTGGCTGAATTTATAAAGCGTTATGGTTACTTTTTTCAAGGTGAATTTACTTTCAATGTAGCACTGAAGTTTGTAAAGGAATTTGTTAGTGGAGCTGCTCTTAAAAATAATGGGAAAGATGCTGATAAATTACACCACTTGCCAGTGTCATCATTCCTTTATTTGCTTTTTGAAAGCTAGCTGGGCAGAACTGACCACATGGCAGTGCTGTTTTGGTGGCCTGACAGATATCACCTGTGAGCTTATTTCTTTCATGCTCTCTGCTGCTCTGCTTGAAAGAAGGTCTTGTCCTGGCTGTTCGCTGGCTGCTTTAGCTGCTTCCTAGTGCACTGAGCGCTGCGTGTTCTCTGGGCTCCGCAGACACAGGCCATGCTTGTCTCATGTATGTGTGTTCCCAGCTAAACACAAAGGCATGGGCACTGAGAAACATGTGCTTAACTTTGAACAAAGGATGGGTGTCGGGGGGGAGGAGTGCAGAGATTTTAAAGTTGGGGTTGTAAATGGGGAGAATGGAAGGAGTTCATAAGAGAAAAAGAAAAATTCCTCCTTCTCTGGTTCTTCCGCAAGACCTGGTATTTTTTTCTCCCTTTTCTCTGTGACTCTGTAATGGCTTTTTCACAGCCATTAGAGATGTCAAGTAAATTTTTCTTAGTTCAAGTATGTACAATTGATCCTGATAGATGTTAATAGCTCCCAAACTAAGGCAGAGTCTGTCGTCAACATACAAGAATAACAATTCTGTGGTTAAAAGGAAAAAAAGAAAGTTTAACAATTGATGCCATAATATAGACCAGAAGCACTCCACGTCAAATTTCCTTTATTTTTGGAGTAAAATTTCATCAATGATATTCCTAATTTAGGTAAAATTAATTATATTTTGAATTAATTTATTAAGATGTAGAGTAATTTATTAAGATGGGTAATTTCATAATTCTCCCTTAAATAAATAAAAATGTTGGTCACTTTACGAAAATTAAAATTAAAATCTATTATTTTTCTTTGATTTTATAATTTTCTTTCAGAAAGAAAGAACTAAATTTGCTTTTAATATTCGGTGTTGCAAATTTTTCTAATTTTTTGCTAGCTGTCAAGATTATGAAAATAGAAAATATAATATCAATATAATTTTGTTACTATGCTGATTTAAAATATAATATTGCTTTTTCCAAAGAGAAAGCATTTTATAACTAATGGCCTTTTCTATCTCTGAGCAATAAGATATTCTGTGTAACCCAAATAATCTAAAAATGGAAATCAAGTGAAAAGTTCAGTTGTATAAAGAAAAAAAATTAGAAAAAAAAGTATGGATCTATCACTTTACCTTCTTTATTACCTAATTTCCTTTGAGTTCTCTTCTTGTTTATCTCTGAACTTCAGTCTAAGTACCAGGTAGAATTTTTTAAAATTTTAGTTGAAAGATTCAATTATCATCTTATACTTCTTTCTAACTCCTCTATATTGCAGTCTAAGAGGGGAAAAATTGGTTAACTAAAACACATACCAATTTATTTTCAAGGATAGCAAGCAAGCCAAACAATAGAATGAAAAATGAGCTGGAGAGAGCTAAAAACTTGCCTTTCACACAGCTGGCATGAGTTTGATACCTGTCACCACAAATGTCCTCTGAGCAATACCAGTAGTGATACCAGATCACAGAGCCAGAAATAATACCTAAAATCCAAGGATAGGGTTGAAGAGAAATACTAAAAAACCATGAAGATAAAGAAAATTTCCCATGAACCTGCTTTGATTCTCAAAAGACTATATAAACATCTAAAGCAATTGTTATCCTGGTGAAGCACAACTCCTAGGAACTATGGCAGTACCTTATCTTCTGATTTCCACCTTCTTAGCATAAAGGTGGAAATGCTTACTTCTAACTTCTATATACTCTCTAATCAACAGTTCAGATAATATTTCTTATGTTAATAAAAGCTATCTGTTGATTTAATTTGGCGGCTTTTTACTGGGGAGAAGAAGAAGAGCCAACTCCGCTCAGCTATTACTCCTAAAGCTGGTTGAGAGACAATCTGTAGTTCCAGGGAATACACCAGGGTGAGTCATATGCATGTCAAGCATTCTCACCCCTGCGTTATTACTCCAACCCAGGGAAATGTTTATATAGAGCAGGGAGATACTGAAATACTTACTAAAAGTAAATGCTATCTTGCAAAATTTTCTAGCGACTAAAGTTGGACTGAGGCATATGAAAAGACAGCAACACTATTTGTGTATATTCATTAAATGAGAAAGCATTAAAGGACAGAAACCATACAAACTTGCTTTTTGTAGGTCAGAAATCATTGAATATTATGAAATTAATATGACCCAGCCAAATCAGACACAGAATTTGAACAAAGCATAACATGCATGCTTCTTTTAGGAAAAGTCACATAAAAATTGCTTATTGATAATCCTGGAGCCTGATCAAGGTAGCCATCATGAACAGACTCAGATAAAATTACATTAGAAGAATCAAATACCTAAAATTGAAAGTGAAGCTCAAGAAGTTTACTTATATTTCCAGACAACATTCATTTGTCTCCTCTCTTTTTTAAAGGATCAGTAGTTCCTTCCTCTGTATTTCCTACTCTACCAGCAACCCCTATCAGAATAGATAGGGTTCTCTCCTTCCTCCCATTCTTGGGTGTATGAAAACTGTCAAATAAGCTTAAAATTTAAGTTAATGGTAGGAAACACTCCCAAGGATGAAACATTAATCTTAATTTCATAGGCTGCAAGCAGTGCCCCCTACCTGTTTCACAAAGAAGCCCATTAAGCTAAGCCTTAATCCTTTTTTTTTTCTTTTGGTCAATGTCTCAAAATCATTATCGATATTATATTAATAATTACTTTTTAATTTTTTATGTTGTACATCAAATTCATTGGGCTAATGAGAATGCACTAAAAGAGGTTGGAGACTCTGATCACATGAACATCTGTTTACTGCCATGTCCTAGTGCACCTAGCCATCTTACCCTCAGCGCTTGCGCACGTGCGCACACACACACGCACACATGCACACTACACAACCCCACTCAACCCAGAAACCACTATCACCCTTCCACCGTAGAATATAATCAATTTGGTATAAAGTGGAAAAAGCTGTGTTTGGTTGTTCAAGTCGATATGCCCGAGATCTTTATCTGCATTCAAGTGCACCTTTGACTGAGGTACAATAGTCAATAGCAAATAGAAAACAGAAACAAAAGTAAAACCAAAAAAATCTGTGGTGTAAAGCCACTATACTAGAAGCGAAACTCTTTGAAGTGAAAAGTTTCACAATTCCATTTTGCATCAGGTACCATACAAATGTTTTAGCTGGCCAGTCCTATTTAAACATGTTTGTAACAGACAGATGGAAAAATAGAACTGTCAGGGAAACTTGAAGAAAAAGCAAATAAGAAAGAAGAAGAATGAACAAGAATTTTATATGAAGAAATGTTGTCCAAAATCACAGAGAGAACTTAATTTTATTCCTTATAATAAATGGCTTTAAGTATAAAACCAGAAATATGACATTAATATCACAATAAAGCTCAATATCTTCTCTTTTCTACTAAGACTATATTAGAAGGCAGATCATATCAGCACAAACTTGTGTGAATGTGTCAGAGGCAGAACGGTATAAGGAAAATGTTTGGAAAATCTAGGAAAGACTGAAAAAAGCAGGAGGGAACTCTGAGATCTAGAACAAGAAAATTCTGTACAATTTCATATCCTTTATGTGAGATGACAGACACTCAGAAAATTGGGCTTTTGCCAAAGTTGATGCATCCCATTCAATATGCATATATTGCTAGGATACTTTCTCATGTTATTTTCAGCTAATAACTTTTATTTCCACATAATTATGTACTGAGAAAAAAACTGAGCTTTTGAAACTCAATTCACATAGGAAATATCCCTAGAAGTGTGGGAGAATAAATATCAAGAAAAGCTATTCTTAACGAGAGGTCTATAACAAACGGTGCTCAGGTAAGATTCTACTCTGAACATCTGAACCTAAACTATGTTTCTTAGTTCCAAATAAAGTTTGATTATATTTTGAGTTTTAAATAATATGATTTTGATTTTAAATAAAATAGAAATTCAAAGTTCAGTTTTAGATTTTCCTGTTCCTATATTTCATCCCTTTGGCCGCTGGATACCTTGTGTATATAATCTTGATATGCCCACCTCCCATCTCCCAGAGTTACCACGAGTCACTGGCCCTGCTTTAACAATTCACAACTAAATCTCTGAGAAAATGCAAGCCTGTAGCACTGCACTGTCCTCCCATTGTTCATCGATTTGCTCGAGCAGACCCAGTAACGGCTCCATTTTGAGACTTGTTCCTGTGTTTTGGCATATTGAATACAACATGGGTATCTTGCCAGGCTTTGCTGTGAGGGCGAGATAGTTTATGTAGCTTGCTGGGCTCTCTGAGAGGGGCGGAGGAATTGAATCGGCTTGGCTGGGCTGGCTGCATGGAAAGCAAATGCCTTACAACTGTGCTATCACTCCAGCCCAAGATGCAAGCCAAGCATTAAAATTTCTGGACACACCAGTTCCCATGGCTGAAAACTCTGGGGAGCCTCAGGAAAAGCATGAGCAGAGTCCCTGCCTTGCCAAAGCCCTGGCATCTGCATCCACATTCCACTGCTGCAGCCACAGCAAGCACTCAACTCTACCACTTCAATAATACTGTGAAAGACACTAAACCACAAAAACTTTGAGGTATACCAGTGCCCAGGCTGAGAACTCTGGGGTCTTCTCGGAGTGGGGGCAGTGTTCTCCTTCCTCATTACCCCCCACAACTTTACCTCCCCCTGCACCATACTTCTGGAAGCCTTGGCAGCCATACCCACCTCTCACAGCTGATACCATGTCAATTCATTGACCCAGACCATACATAGATCCTGAATTCTTTGGACTGTGGAACACCTCCAAATTCCTCAATACTGAAACTCCAGCAAGAGCATAGGAAATTAGGTGGGAAAGTACCACAGAATTCAACTAAAGCCAACAAACAAAAACAATAACACAGAAGGCTCAACTAGCAATGAACAGCTTAGCAAACCTTTAGATAGGGCTTAACAGCCCCGTGATGAAATATAACAAATTTCACATTAAAAAACTGATTTTTAACTTATTTATTTTAATACCGGAGCTTCGTTAGCTAATCAGTTTCAACTCAGAATTGTAGAAACAGTTGTGGATTTTGTTTACACTAAAAGAATAAAAACAATTAAAAAGTTAAACAGTTCAAACTCAAAACCAAAAACCATATTTTAAAAATTTAAAAGAGATTTAATTAAACTCAATATCTATGAATTTATTATCAATGACATAGCAGTGAATATTAAGTCACTGTGCCAGTTATAAGTGTGACTTGTTTAATTTATCACATCCTACCTCTCTACGTCAAATTCTTGCAGTTACCAAGACCCAGTTCAAATGCACTCTTCTCCACGAGCTTTTCTCATGAGAACTGATGTGCATCTTTGTGTTCTCCTACTCAAGAGAGGTTCTGTTGGAGCTGTAATCACATTGTGCCACATTTTAATTGTAAATCTCTTTCCAACTCCTTTGTTAAATCATAAACTACTTATTTTATAACACAAAAGCCCCAGTCTTATTATTTACTAGAAGTGCAAACTATAAAACTGATAGGTATGATTTACAGCACAGTAATACTTTTTTACATATACTCATTTGTGAACTAGTCAAAATTATATTCTCAGAATATATAATTACAATTTTTAGAGGAAACAGAAAAATACAGCAAATTCTATAATTAAAATTAATAATAGGTAACAAAAGTATCCAGAAAACAAACTAGCCATTTTGAGGTTAAATAGACAGACTTTAAACAATAGCTAACTAGAGCTGAGTTAAGCATCATCTTCCTATGTGATACTTGAACAGTATTTAGAAAAATTCCAAATTTTTAAAAAGCCTCAGTATCATTCATAACTTCTTCACATATATTGTTACCTTTATCTGGAATGCCTGATACTATCATTCATACTTCATGACCCAGTTCATTAGTTTCTTTTCCATACCACTTAGAATTTTATGGTGTAATTATTCACATGCTGATATTCTTCACTGAACTAGAAGATGCTCTACATCATCAGGGTAGCTATTTTATTTTTTATTTCAGCCTTTCTAATAGTGGGGAGTTCACAATGAGAAAATAATTAACACGTGATTGTTGGGTGGCTCAAGGTGATTTTTTATAAGGTTTTAAAATAAAGACCAGAACTATTAGACAAAATTTAAGTTTTGAATTGTGTAGAAGTGAGATGAACTAATACAAATTAAAATTTTCAGCAAATCAATATACTGGTATGTATCAATAGGGATTGAAAATAGCTAAATGCATATTTTGTAAAACATACTAGATAGTTAAAAGGCATAACAAACACTAACATATACAATAATGTACCAAAGTTCAAAATTGAAACATTACGTGTGTGGTTGAATATCTTACATAATCTTATAAATGCCCATTTTTATCTTTAGCATAATGTTAATCTTTATTCATTTTTATTACAACATTAATTTATGACATTTTTAAATCCCTAAATTACAACATTTGGGGCAGCAATTAATGTTTTCATAATGTGGAGACTTCTGAAAATATTACAAACAGAATGTCCATATGACTGTGATTTCATTCCTGGAAGTCTATGCCAAGAAAACAAAAACATTAATCTGAAAAGACATTTTTACCTATGTTTATTGCAGTACTATTGACAATAGCCAAGATCTGGAAATAACTCAAGTGCCTAATGACAATAAGGTAACTGTGGTAAAGAGACACGATGGAATACCAAAGACAGAATTTTTCAGTTTGCTGAAAGGTGAATGGAATTGGAGGGAGTGAAGTTAGTTGGAAAGTCAGAGATAAATTCTAGATAATTTCAGTCACATGTAGATAATAGAGAAACAAATAAATGGATTATAAAATTCCTAAGTGGATAAAAATATCAGACATGATCTATAGAACTGGGAATCAAGGACATGGGGAGGGAGGAATGAGACCATGAAATATTAATGGAGGGATTGACTTACTATTTGCAGCTATAAAACAATGACTCCAATAATAATATAAATCATGATACATCAATAAAAACTAAAAAGTAAGAATATTGGGGCTGAATAGATAGTAGAGTGGGTAGGGCACTTGCCTTGCATGTTACCAGCACAGTCACCTAGATTTGATTGATGGCACAACCTTCAAGTATTCTACTGAGAAATCCACTTTTAGTCTTATGTAGTTCCTTTTTAGGGGAGGATATTTTTTAATCTTCTTTCTTCTGAAATTTTCTTTTTGCTTTTCATTAGAGAATTTTATGACAATTTTTTCTTACAGATTTGAGGGGGTTGAAATTGTATGGGGATCTATGGACTTCATAACTTGAATAACCAAGTTTCTTCCAAAATTTAAGATGTTTGACACTACTATTAAATATTCTTCTTTCTTTATCTTTTTCCATTCTCTGGGACTCCCATTACAGAGAAGAAAATTTTTATTTTTTATTTTTTAAAATTTTTATTAGTGAAATGCCATGAGGTACAGCTGTGTACATTACAGGTTTTTGTGCTTCTGTTTCAATTATACAATGATCAAGTACCTATCCTTCCACCAGTGCCCATTCTACACCACCAATGAACCCAGTATCCCTCCCACCCCCCATCTCATTATGCCTCTGTGGCAGGGAATTCCCTTTAGTTCTCTCTCTCCTTTTGGTTGCTGAGGTTTGCAAAAGAGGCGTTGAGTGGCAATCATGTTCAGTCTATAGTCTACTTTCAGCATGCATCTCCCATCCGGGGAGGATCCTCCCAACACCTTTTGCTTGGTGTTTCCTTCTCTGTCTTGAGCTGCCTTTGCTTGGTGTTCCCTTCTCTGTCTTGAGCTGCCTTTTCTCCTAGAGTGTGTGGCTGTCCTCCAAGCCATGTAGCAAAACTCCTGGTACTAATCTCGGACACTCTTGGGTGTTAGTCTTCCATTTTGTTACTTTATGTTCCCCCAGATGAATGCAATCTTTCTATGTCTATCCCTCCAATTCTGACTCATTTTCCTTAACATGATACTTTCCATGTAGTACCACTTGTATGTGAATTTCATGACTTTATCTTTTCTAACAGCTACATAGTACTCCATTGTGTAGATGTACCAAAGTTTCTTTAACCAGTCATCTGTTCTCAGGCACTCAGGTTTTTTTCCAGATTCTGGCTATTGTAAAGAGTGCTGCAATGAACAAACAAGTACAGATATCACTTCAACTATACTTTTTTGATTCTCTGGGATATGTTCCCAGGAGTGGTATTGCTGGGTCAAATGGGAGCTCAATTTCTAATTTTTTCAGAATCATCCATACTGTTTTCCAAAAAAGCTGAACCAGTCGGCATTCCCACGAGCAGTGAAGTGATTCTCACCACATCCACACCAACATAGTTTGCTATTGTTCTTTTGGACGTGGGCCACTTTCTGTGGTGTGAGATGATATATCATTGTTGTTTTGATCTGCATCTCCTTTGTGATTAGTGATATAGAGCATTTTCTCATGTGCCTTTTAGCCATTCAGATTTTTTCTTTGGGAAAGTTTCTGTTTATGTCATCACCCCATTTTTGATGGGGTTAGATGTTTTCTTCTTGTAGAGTTCAATCAGTTCTTTGTATATCCTTGATATCAACCCCTTATCAACTCCTTATCAGATAAATATCCTTTCCCATTCTGTAGATTGTCTTTGTATTCTGGTCACTGTATCTTTTGAGGTACAGAATCTTCATAATATAAGATAGTCTCATTTGTTTATCTCTGTTTCCACTTGGTTGGTCAATGGAGTGTCATATTTGAAGATATCATTAGCCTCAGTATTGTGGATGGTTTTGCTGTCCTTGTTTTCAATGTACCTTATGGATTTTGGCCTGATGTTGAGATCTTTAATCCATTTTGATCTTTTTGTGCATGGTGTTAAATCGAGGTCTAAGCCCATTTTTTTTTTGCATTTGGTTGTCCAGTTATGCCAGCACCATTTGTTAAAGAGGCTTTCCTTGCTCCACTTCACATTTCTTGCTCCTATATCAAAGATTAGATGTTCATACATTTGGGGTTGTGTGTATGGATATTCCCCCCTGGTTCCATTGGTCTGTGGCCCTGCCTTTGTTCCACTACCATGCTGTTTTAATTATTACTGCTTTGTAGTAGAGTTTGAGGTTGAGGAGGGTGATGCCTCCCCAAGTCTTTTTCCCAAGAATTGCTTTAGCTATTCATGGGTGTTTGTTTTTCCATATGAATTTCAGGAGTGCTTGATCTATTTCTTTGAAGAATTTCATGGGTATCCTTTAGGGTTCAAGTTGAATCTGTATAATGCTTTTGGGAGTATTGCCATTTTGACAATGTTAATTCTCCTATCCATGAGCAGAGGATATGTTTCCATTTCCTCGTATCCTCTTTTATTTCATGGAGTAGCGTTTTGTAGTTTTCATTGTAGAGGTCCTTTACCTCTTCGGTTAGGCTGAATTGGAGGTATTTGATTTTCTGGGGCACAATTGTGAACGGTTTTTTTTTTTTCATGTCACTTTCATCTCTCTCATTATTTGCGTATAGGAAGGCCATGGATTTTTGGGCATTGATTTAATAGCCTGCCACTTTACTGTACAAGTCTATTGTTTCTAGGAGTTTCTTGGTAGAGGATTTAGGATTCTCAGGATATAGTATCATATCATCTGCGAATAGTGAGAGCTTGATTTCTTCTTTTTCTATCTGGATGCCCTTAATATCTTTTTCTTGCCTAATAGCTATTACAAGTACTTCCAGCACTATGTTAAACAGAAGTGCTGATAGTGGGCATCCTTGTCTTGTCCCTGATCTTGAGGAAACGCCCTTAGTTTTTCCCCATTGAGGATAATTCTTGCCATGGGTTTGTCATAGATGGCTTTGACTATCTTGAGAAAAGTTTCTTCAAAATCCATTTTTGTGACAGTTTTCATCATACCCGGGTGCTGGATCTTGTCAAAAGCTTTACTGCATCTATTGATATGATCATATGGTTTTTATCCTTAATTTTTTGATATGATGGAATATATTGATTGATTTCTGAATGTTAAACCATCCTTGCATCCCTGGGATAAATCCCGCTTGTCATATTGTATAATCTTTTTAATGAGTTGTTGGATTCTATTTGCTAATATTTTTTGTTGAGGATCTTCGCATCTGTGTTCATTAGGGATATTGGCCTATAGTTTTCTTTGTTGGTGGTGTCTTTGTTTGCTTTTGGTATTAGTGAGATATGTGCTGCATAGAAGCTGTTTGGGAGAGTTCCTGTTTTTTCAATTTCCTGAAAAAGCTTGAGGAGAACTGGCAAAAGGTCTTCTTTAAATGTTTGGAAGTATTCACTAGTGAATCCGCCTGGGTCAGGGCTTTTGTTTTTGGGAAGACTTTTGATTACTGCTTCAGTTTCCTTGATATAAATGGGTCTATTCATGTATCCCAAGTCTTCCTGGTTCAATTTTGGGAGATTATAGGAATCCAGGAATTTATCCATTTCTTCTAGGTTCTCTTGTTTTGTGGCATACAGACTCTCAAAGTAGTCTCTGATGATCTTTTGAATTTCATTGGTTTCTGTTGTGATGTCCCCTTTTTCATTTCTGATTTGGTTTATTAGGGTTCCCTCTCTCTTTCTTTGTGAGTCTTGCTAGTGGTTTATCGATCTTATTTATTTTCTCAAAGAACCAGCTCTTGGTTTTATTGACCTTTCAGATTGTTTTTTTGGTATACATGTTGTTAATTTCTGTAAGTTTTATTTTTTCTTTTCTTTGGTCAAATTTGGGTTACTTTTATTGGTCTTTTTCTAAGATCTTGAGCTGTGAGGTTAGGTTATCTATGTAGGCCATTTCTTTCTTCCTTAGTAATTCTTGCAACACTATAAATTTTCCTCTTGGCACAGCTTTAGCTGTGTCTCATAGGTCCTGGTGGCTCGTGTCTTCATTCTCATTTGTTTCCAGTTATCTTTTGATTTCGTCCTTGATTTCCTTCCTGACCCACTCGTTGTTCAACATTGAGTTGTTTAGTCTTGAGGTGTTTGATTTGTTTCTCGGTGTCTTTGTGTGATTTGCTTCTATCTTCAGTGCATCATGGTCTAAAAAGATTGTTGATACTACTTCTATCTCCCTGATTCTATTGAGGTATGTTTTGTGGCCTAGCATGTGGTCTATTTTGGAAAATGATCTGTCTCACTGGAGAAGAATATGTATTCTTTCTTTTGGGGATGTAAAGCCCTGTATAGGTCTATTAGCCCTCTCTCTTCTATTATTTCCTTCAAAGCCAATGTTTCCTTGCTGAGTTTTGTTCTTGTTGATCTATCTAGAAGTGCCAAGGTGATGTTAAAGTCCCCAACTACTATTGTGTTGCTAGCAATGTCCTCCTTAAAATTTGTTAGCAGTTGTTTTAAGTATTTAGCTGGTCTCTCATTAGGTGCGTATACATTTAAGAGTGTGATTTCTTCCTGTATTATGTATCTCTTGATGAACAGAAAATAGCCTTCACTAGCCCTTCTAATCTTTTTCAACCTGAAATTTATGTTGTCGGATACTAGTATGGCTACTCCAACTTTTTTTCGAGGGAGCTGTTTGTTTGTAGGATTGTTTTCCATCCTTTAGCTTTGAGTCTGTGTTTGCTCTGACTGCTCAGATGAGTTTCTTGTAGGCAGCAGAATTTTGGGTTCTGTCTCTGAATCCATTTTGCCACTCTGTGTCTCTTAATTGGTGAATTTGGCCCATTGATGTTGAGAGAAATTATTGTTATGGGGTTTTCTGTTATCCTTCTGTAAGGGTCTGTTGTGCTTGTAGATTTTGTATTGTCTTATATTAGCCTTGTTAGCCCTTCTTTTAGGTTTGGTTTTGAGTCTATAAAGTTCCTGAGGTGCTGTTTATCTAGAAAATAGTTTACTGTTCCTTCAGGTTTGAGGGTGAGTTTAGCCAGATAGATTATTCTTGGTGAAGCGTTCATTTCAGTGAGTTTTTCCCACTAAATCCCACTATTGCCTTCGGTCTTGGAGGGTTTCCTCTGAAAGATCTGCTGTGAATCTATGGGTGCTCCTTTGTATGTGATTTCCTTCTTTGACCTTGCTGCTTGCTTGCAGTGTTGTGTCTATCAGTGGCATCCATCATTCTGCCTATGATATGCCTTGGAGTGTTTTTATTAGCATCTCTTTTAGCTGGCACCCTTCTGGCTCCTTGCATCTGGATGTCCGCATTCTTTAACTCTGGGAACTTTTCAGAAATTATTTGTTTGAATGTGTCCTTTTCATTGGGGTTGCCTCCCTGTCCTTCTGGTACTCCAATGATTTTAATGTTGCTCCTCTTGGCATCATCCCTTAGGTCTCTGATTCTCCTTAGAGCTATTTTGAGGTCTTTTCCCATTGTTTGTTGTTCCATATGAGATTTCTGTTGCTCATCTTCAAGTTCACTGATCCTGTCTTCAGCTGTATTCATTCTACTGCTGAGGGAAGCCACTGAGTTTTTAATTTTGTCTACCGAATCCTTTATTTGTGACACTTCTTTTTATAGCTTTTTTATTTCTGCTCTCATTTCTTTCTGTATTTTCCATTCCTCTGTTTCTTTCATTTCTTCCGTTAATTTTCTGGATGTCTCCTCCATTGATTCTTTGAGTAGTTCCTTGAAGTCCTCAGAATTTCATCTCATAATTCTTTATCGGAAAGAGCGTATTTGTGTACAACTCCAGTTGAGGATTCGGGACTCTTTTCTTTGTCCTTCCCTTGTAGTGAAGATTTGTGCTGTTTCTTCATGCTGTTTTCGTTGTCTAGAGGTAAAACCTTGGAATTCACTAGTACTGTTCCCTCTTATTGTGGGAAAGAATTCTGAATAAGATTCGTTGATCGTGGTCACCCTTCTCCCTTTCTAGAATCTGACCTTCCTCTCAGGCATTATTCTGTGGCTTATGACGGGCATCTAGTGAAGCATTGGAGGAGCTGCTCTCTAACACTGGGCTTGTACAGCTTCTTTCATACTGGTCTTTTGTTAGAATTGGACTAGGCCAGTGGATTATTGTTGTATTGTAGTTGAGGCGGCCAGGATTTTTTCCACAGAATTAGGTGATAAAGGCTGGGATGTGAGTCCAGGTGGCCATTCATCTCGGAGATGGCCACGACCACTTTTAAGGAGGCAAAGCCCCCTACTGGAGCCCATGACCCCAGTCTGTCCCAGAAACATGCTGATTTAGGAGACTGCCGAGGAGGGCGGTGCCCTGAAGAGGTGGGTGGGAGTTTGAGGGGGCAGGAACTCCAAGTCTCCTCTGGTTGCCTGGCAGTGGGGGCCCAGAGCTGTGGTAAAAGGGGACGCACATTTGGGGTGCGGGAAAGGGATGTGCTCCCCAGCTCCCCGTCTAACCTGCAGCCAGAGAAGAAAAATTTTAATAGAATTCAAGAGTCCTTATAATCTTTCTTTGCTTATTTTCTTTCTTTTCACTTTGCCCTATTTTAACTAGGTGAATTTAAATGATCTGTCTTATACAACAAAGCTTCTATCGTCTTCTTAATCAAGTCTGTAGTTTATAATTACCATTGTTTTTAAATATCAATTCATTACATAATGCAGAACCATGTAATTTTAAATTTATCAGTCATTTTGAATTTACCAGACAAAATACAGACATATTACTTTGAGGATATGATACTAGAAAGTATTATTTTTCTTTAGTAATGCCATGTTTGTAAATGCTGGTAACCTACTCTTTGCTCTCCCTAGTTGGTACTAAATGATAGGGTTTGTGCACTTTCTCCCAGTTCTACAAAGATGTTACTGTTTCTTGTGAACATTCACTACTGCAAAGGTTGGATAGTATTACCTTTGGGGGGGCATGCACAGGAAGTTGGAGATTTCATGTACCAGAAAGAGGCTCGTATAAATAAGATGAACGGAATGATGGGATTGCCTGGATAACAGTTTGGGGATTTCGAGGTGAGATTACCTGTATAGTTTATTGATGGTCTTACTAATGGACTCTGTGAGTGGTTAATATATTCCACACCCCTTTAATTTCCACCGAGGGTCCTGGATGCTGTTCTAGACACCCCTAACCTCCTTTTGGAAAAAATATGTTTTCAGAGTGCAGCAACCCCCACTGCCACCCTACCTCCCTAAAAGTTGTGGGTCATTTTGGTAGAACCCCACGCTACCAATGTTTGGAGAAGTCAAACACTCATTTATTTAATTTCACTTACCTGGTTGGAGAAATTACATGCTGACAACAGCTATTTTGGCAGTGAGCTGTGCTACTTGAAGAAGGAGTGACAGGTAAAGTGAAACATTTCTCCTGTTTCATTTTTTTCTCTTGCTGTCTTAACTGTGCTCATTCTTCTGCTACTTCCTTTATCTTCTTTCTTCTTTTTTCTTCCTCCTCCTTCCAACTCTCAACCCTTACAAGAGCCTCTTGGTCACTGCCAAACTTGGTCTTCTTTGCAGAGCAAATCAGTGTAAAACCCTCAGGTTGACATTTTTATACGATAACCATGGCTTGGAAAAACTTTACAATCAAATATAAGTATACTTCTCCACCTTACTTCTTTCAAGTCAATATTGTGTTTTTGATGATTATTCATGGCAATAAACACATACATATATTCATACATACATACATATATATATAGCAGTTCTTCATTTCAAGTTCTGTATATTGTTTCTCTTTAAAATATACTAAATTCGGGAAAGCAAGATGGCAGCCACCTCAGAGCTTTTTGGAAAGCCAGGTATGAGCCGGTCATGATGGGGTGACTGAAACCTCATGGGAAGGGGGGCATTCCCAGCTCGTCCTTCCTGGCTCATCCTTCACACCCTACTGAGGTCATGAGCTGCCCCCCAATGAGCGGCTCTCCAGCACAGCCATGGGTCCAGAAGCACAAGGACTTAATGCAGAGCCCGGCAGCTTGCGGCAGAAAAGTGAATGGACTATGCATTAATCCACGCCATCGTGCCTGCCTGGAGGGGGAAGGGTGTTGCTCCCTTCCACCTTTTTCCCTCTAGAAAGCAAGATGGCAGCCACCTTGGAGCTTTTCGGAAAGCCAGGTATGAACTGGTCATGAAGGGGTGACTGAAACCTCATGGGAAGGGGGGCATTCCCAGCTCGTCCTTAACGCCCTACCAAGGTCATGAGTTGCACCCCACAAGCGGCTCTCCAGTACATGCTGGCTCCAGAGCCACAGAAGCCAAAATCATAATTATCTGACTCTCAGCAGAAATGCTTTCAGGCTTAATAAGTAAAATATCAGAAATTCAAAATCGTGCAGCTGAGATAGTGGCCGTGTGACATCATTTGGTTCTTGTAAGCAGCTGTAGAAAACAAATTATTTCACAATGTCTTTTCAGCAGGTCTGATTTGGGGATGTAGACTCTGAATAATAGTGGTGCGTCTTTTGTCGAAGCAATTAATCTAATCAAAGTGGATAGATTGTTATCTAGAATTCATCTGCCTCACAGGCATTGGAACGGTTGGGAGGGGTGTTTATTGGGGTTCTTGGTGGTGAAAAATGGGTACTGGTGAAGGGAAATGTGTTTAATGATTGCGTGACCAAGACTTAAACCTGAAAGCTTTGTAACTTTTCCCACAGTGATTCAATAAATAAAAAAATAAAAAATAAAAAAAATAAAAATAAAATATACTAAATTCTTTTTGAAAAACATTTGGCTGAGGTTTCTTAACCTTGTTTTGTTACAAGATCATTTCCATCACAAACCAGGTGGACTTTACTTTGTTAGTAATTTGCTTTTGTATATTTTAATATTTAAAAAGTCATGTTTTGGGGCTGGAGCAATAGCACAGCAGGTAGGGTGTTTGCTTTGCATGCTGCCGACCCAGGGTCGATTCCCAGCATCATCCCATATGGTCCCCCAAGCACTGCCAGGAGTGATTCCTGAGTGGAAAGCCAGGAGTAACCCCTCTTTGGTGTGACCCAAAAAGCAAAAAAAAGTCATGTTTTGCTTTATGCATCTTCTTTAGAAAATTTTGGAGGTTATTTTGAGAGTCTCACCCCTGGAAATGCTCAGGGTTTACTCCTGACTCTGTACTCAGAAATTGCTCCTGGGGGTGCTCAGGGGATCATAATAAGATGTTGGGGGTTGAATCTGGTTTGGGCGCATGCAGGGCAAACACCTTATCTGCTATAGCATTACCCAAGTCCCCAAAGAAGTTTTTTTTAATGTTTAGTCTTAAGTTTTCTAGATAACATTTAGAATGAGTTTTTAATCTTTTGTCTAATTTTACTAGAATTTAAATGGATTGCTTTAAATTAAGGCATCAGTTCAGGAAAATTGATGTTTTGTGAATAGGAAATATTTAATTCATTAATGTTATATCAACTAATTTTTTATCTGTTAAATGTTACAATTTTTTTCTGAGTAGTTTTACCATATTCTTTTACATATGTGTTTTCAGAGGACTCATACTTTGGAGTAATTTAACACCAGTAATTGACACCATTATGTACCATGAATGGCTCACAACTGGATGTCACTTAAGTGACACAAATTGTAGCATCATAGTCAATATTCTATGTAAGTCACATTAAAAGCAATTACTAATTTTATTTTTTATTTTTTCTCCCTTCAGTTGCATCGGTTATTATTGATACAATGAATGGCAGGTACACACTTGATTGCAGTGCAAACAACTTGGTAGTAGTGCTTGCAACACTTAGTTGAAGTGCCTGCCATGGGTTGCACAGTTTATTGTGGCTCTGATAATTAGTTGTAGTGTATAACTCTTATGTGGATCAGATATCACAAATGGCAGTGTGGAAATGTATGCAACCATTTGAACCTTTAACCTCATGCCTACAAGGCATATTCTCTGCCAATGAGCCATATCTTCCAGCTCTAGGCCCCCAAAATACATTTTTCTACTTGGTTTGTTATTTATTTGTAAAAAATTCTATTTTTAAATGTTAAATATAGCTATCAACTTTTGAATATCTTTTAAAATATCAACTGAAAAAAAAAAAGCTATCCAGATTCTTGTATCATGGTCAACTTGGAACACCAAGGAACCTTTTCACTGAAAGCAACTGAGGTTTGAAGATCTTCACTATTTGTGACATCTATAGTTCACAAATGGCATATGTGGTGCCCAATAGCCTTCTACTCAAAACAGCAAGCAACATAAAAGAATCCAACAAAATTTGTCGAAGCTGATATGATTTAAACAGTCACTATAGCATTGTTCAGAGATATAGAAAAGTTGAAATTGTCGTAATTGGAGAACAGTAGCTGAATTTAAATCTTTAAACTCTCTTTAAAAGTTAGGTGTTTTGGGGGGATGGGGTGGGAGGGATACTGGGACTAGTGGTGGTGAAGAATGGGCACTGGTGGAGGGATGGGTACTTGATCATTGTATAATTGAATGCCAAGTACAAAAATTTGTAAGTCTACAACTATACCTCATGTTGTTTCACTAATAAAAACTAAAAAAAAAAGTTAGGTGTTTTTCTCAAAGTTAATATGCTGAATTTTCTACAATCAAGAGGTACCATTTATTAGGTATGTGATTATGATGAAATCTTATTGATACATGTAAGATAAATACATAAATTGATACCATCTTTGTAAAAACTGAAAAAGAACTCCCATCGCTATAGTATAGTAAGATCATCGATGTTGCATAGCAGTAAACAAAAGAAATATATACAAACATAAATTTTGAAAGCATAAAATTCAGCAAAAAAGCAATTCTACGATGATAACATATATTCAAATTTTTATCGAATTCCGCAAGCAACAAAACAAAACAATATATGCTTAATCATCCAATATTTATATAAGGTTTCATATTTTTTAAAGAAAAATGCAAAAGCAAACACAATATTTAAAGTATTAATGTCTCTGAGGAAAGAATCATAGAGACAAGACAAGGGAGAAACATACAGGTAGAAGCAAATTATAGTAATTCCTATCTCTTGGGATAAGTGTTGGATTTATGGAAGTTCATTGTATCACTATACTTTACTCACAACATTTGCATAATACATAAATCTTCTATATGTACTAAAATTATAATATAATAATACAATGAATACAGATAGGAAAACATATAAAATACTTATCTATTCATTTACAAAACAATTATTAAATACCTGTTAGTACCAAATACAATTCTGTGTATGATGAATTAAATAGTACCATGCACTAGTGTTTAATAAAGTAACAAAAATTCCCTATAATCCTGGAATATGTATTATACTGATTCAACTAACCAAAGTGTAAGAATAGGACTTATCAAAATTAAAATACAAAACTGCACAAAAATAAAATAAAAAGAAATTAGTGTTTTTACTTTTATCATTGATTTTTTTTTAAGTTACCAACAATCTGTACAGAACCAAAAGGGCTAAAATACACTCAAGGAATCAAATATAACCAACAGATCTGATTTTTTTCTTTCTGAAAAAAACATAGCTTCAGAGAATGTTAAGGGATGCTCATTTCAAAAGCAAAATAAACAAATTATTGTTAAAAATTTACTTTATGTTTAATGTCTCACAGTGCAAAATTTAATTGAATTTTTTCTCCATTAAATGTCCATATCAATGTGTTAAAGATTTGAAAGAATTGTCTTTCAAAATTAGGTGCACACAGGTTTATATTCTTTCTAAAAACTCAATCCTTTACTATCTATGAGAAATTATGGGAGCCTCTTACCACATAATCACTTGTTAATGTTAACCACAGACTATCCCACAGCACAGAATCAATGATCAACACATAAGGAATGTTAAATAATAACACTTTGTCAATTAAGAGTTGCAGAGTTTTGTGGCTGGAGAGCCTATAAAGCACTTGCCTTGCATGAAGCTGCCCCACTTTGGATTCTCAGCACTCCATTTGTCCCCCAAGCCCTACCAGGAGTGATCCTGGAGCACAAGAGATGGGATTATGCCCTGAACATGAACCTGTTATGGCCCCTAAACCAAGCCCCCCCACAAAAAAGAATTGCAAAATTTTGCTGTCGGAGAAATTAACGTAGTTACAAAAAGTTTTATTCTGTTTTCCAATGATAATGAATGTTTCTAGACAGCAACACAGTTCTACAATTTAAATAGTAAGGGAAAGGAAAAGAAATATAATCTAATATAAAAACTTCAAGTGATTCTTGAGATTTGAGTGTCAAGGAAAATAAAGTACCACTGCCTGAGTGAAGATTTATAATTTTGTTTGCAGTTAAATTACAGTTTTTCTGAGCTAGACTTAAAAGTTTGGAGGACTAACTCAGGAAAGGGTGTTGGCCCAAATTTTCTAAGCGATCTTTAAAACACAAAACTTCTAATCACAGACACCTTAAAATTTTTAAATAAATTTTAAAAAATGAGTTCTTGGGACTGGAGTGATAGCACATTGGGTAGGATGTTTGCCTTGCATGCGGGTTCGATTCCCAGCAACCCATATGGTCCCCTGAGCACCGCCAGGGTTAATTCCTGAGTGCATGAGTCAGGAGTGACCTCTGTGCACCGCCGGATGTGACCCAAAAAGCAAAAGCAAAAAAAAAAAATGAATTCTTGTGCAATCTTGATGTAATATTGCTGAAGTTTATAAACATCCACTTATTTCTGATTTTTATTTCATTTAACAAGTATAATTTAGGAAGTATAATGGATGAATAACTGATTTGAGATTGAGATAAAAAAGTTCTGACCCGAAGAGATGGATTTTTATGAAGAAACATTGATAAAAAAGCAAAATACATTGAAAGAAACAGTACTTAAACATACAAAATTTAGAGAAGATTGTTATTTTAACCCCAAAGTTTCAAAGTGTAAAAGCTGAGACACAAACCAAGGCAAAGTTCGTGGTGCTTTGTTCACAATTAGATGGCTACAATGAGCAAAAAATAACATTGGAATTAGAATTAAATAAGACATTGTATGTTAAGTACAATGTCTGGGACATAATAGTCACTCAATAAATGAATGTACTGTGAATGGAGCAATGCTAGTATTATTGGTTTATTTTGAACCATGAAATTTAAGGTTACCAGCATCCCTTTCATATGCTTCTTAAATCACCAAAATCTTATTTTAATATATTTGGCCAATAGGATCTCACTTGTTATAAAGATATCAGAACTGGTTATCTTGTGTAATAAAGAAAAATAATATAAGTAAAACCTACATTTGCATGTCACTGTTAAATTAACATATTTTTTAAAAGCTGTGAGCGATAGCACAGCGGTAGGGTGTTTGCCTTGCATGCAGCCAGCCTGGCCGAGCCAGGTTCCATTCCTCTGCCCCTCTTGGAGAGCCTGGCAAGCTACCAAGAGTATCTCGCCCGCACGGCAAAGCCTGGCAAGCTACCCATAGTGTATTCGATATGCCAAACACAGTAACAAGTCTCACGGTGGAAACATTACTGGGCCTGATTGAGCAAATCAGTGAACAACTGGAGGACAGTGCTACAGCAGTTCTGTTAATATCCTCAGAAAGAGACTTCTTGAGGGGGTCAAAATATAATGGGGCAAAGGCATGGTGAAGTTTTTCTAAAGTAAGCCACCTTTTATAATCAACTCTTTTCAAGTATTTGAGAAATCCCTTCTTACTCCCATATGTTAATATCTTCTTTGAATATAAAATCCAAATTAAAAACTAATTCTTAATAGAAAGCTTTTGTTAAAAGCAACATTTTGAAATGCTGTCAGTAACTATCATAAATATTTGAGAAGTTAATATTTTAATCTTCAACTATAGCACAGAAAACACTTTTACTGACAGACAGTGCTTCATTAATGGAGTTCTGTGTGTCTAATTGCTTTAGGCACAGTGAGCGGCATTATTTTGACACATGACATGCAATTAGTACATGGTCACACGGCTAACGGGAGATTTTACACCTTTTTTCCTTCTACATTCAGAGTGAATAATTAGCATATTTTTCTGCTTAGAATAATAATCAGAGCCTTAGATCTAGAAATTGCCTAATGAGGTAAAATTCCAGTTGTTGACATTAATACATGTGACACATTTTTTCAGTTGTTAAAGTAAACCTTGTGCTACCATTTCATTTACCCTTTCCAAAGTGCCCTCAAAGAGTCAGGAGTGATGTTGTTCTTAAGCATAAAATGGTTCAGAAGAAAGACCTCAACAGATCTTTCATAGAATTATTTCAGAGTGTCTCACACAGTAAGCACCCCAAATCAAAACCACTGAAAATTTTTAAATGATTTATTTTGTTATCTTCTGCTGTCTTCAAATCAAATTATCAGCATTCAAAATGGAAGTAAAATATGAAACTCCTAAATGTTAAAAGGTGTGTTTAAAATTACCAAAAAATGGTAGATTGTTTTACAAAAGCATATTGGAATCAGGCTTGAAATTTTCATTAAGTAACCTGAATTTTATTAAAAATATTTACGAATAATTTAAAAAATTCAATGTATTTTCTCAGGCAAGGCCATATGTTATTTAACTCTAATGAAGATAATATGTTTTAAATCATTCAAATAGTCCTAATGCAAACTGAACATTATATTATGAATCATTTGATCATTTTGTAATTCTTTTTCTTTTTAATCTTTAATAATTTCTTTTTAATTTATAATAATTTTCCATACTATACTTGATCTTAGCCAAAAGGCCAAAAAAATTTTCGTAATTTCATATCTTTTTTCTTTAAAAGTCCTTTACCCAGTTGTGGATATTTCAGATCCAATATAGCATGAATCAGCTACTGACAAAAAATGACAGCCCCTCATCAGGCCATTGTGATAGTGCAGATGGTAGATGCTTGCCTTACACACATCCGACTTGGATTCAATTCTCAGCATCCCCTATGGACCCCCAACTCTGCCAGAAGTGATCCCTGAATGCCGAGCCAGGAGTAGGCCCTGAGCACCACCAGCTGTGGCCCAAAAAACAAATAAATCATTTCATGGAAGTTTCTGGATCCTCAAAAAGAACTTTTTTCTTTAAAAAACACTGTCTCATGAAAATCAGAGCGACTCTAAAATATTCTGGCAATAACACGACTAGCTACTGTAAGTGCCACACTTTAAAGCATTTTAAGATTTTAAAGTTACTGTCCCTATAAAATTTAGACTTAAATTTTACTTGTCCCTTTTGCTTTTTTACTTAATGTGACCCTGTAAAATGAATAAACATTCACTAAATATTCACTTGATCAAAACATTCATTTTATTATATGAAACATTGTGTGAATTTTAAAAATAGAAGATGCATACTAAATATAAGTTAAGAAAACAAAATACTGATAGGATAGCACTTACCCAACTTAGAGCTTCCCTTCCCTTTCCTGCCCTGCCCTTCTCTGAAGCCAAGAATCAAACCCAAGGGAGGCATTCCCTCTATTAACTGAGCAGCCTTGGGAAAGGACCTTTTAAACTTTTTATTTATTGAGGCTCTGTTATTTACAATACTGCCAATGATGGCTTCCCATGCATATAATTCCAACCACCAGTGTATCCATCTCCCTCCCCTAAAGATCCCAACATCCTTTCCTTTGAGACTCCCCCAACACACTAATGGATTTAATTTTCTCTTGTGTTGCCTGTTACCTTTTGTTGCTAACTTGCTATGAATCTTTAAGTCCCACATATGAGAGAGATTATTCTGTATCTATCCCTTTCTTTCTGACTGATTTCACTCAGTATGATAGCCTTTATTATCATCTATCCATGTTGTGGCAAATTGTCTGATTTTGTTTTTCCTGGAGCTGCATGATAACTTCATTGTGCATATATACCACTACATATTGATCCATTCACTTGCATTTAGGCTTTTGTGTTGTTCTATCTTGGCTGTCGTACTAAGCATGGCGATGAACATAGGCATGTATATCACTATCACTATCACTATCACCCCGTTGTTCATCGATTTGCTCTAGCGGGCCCACTGTCACATGTTAGTGTAGCCTGATGACATATTGGGGGCTCTTTCAGGGTCAGGGGAATGAGGACCATCATTGGTACTGTTTTGGGCATATCGAGTACATCATGGGGAGCTTGCCAGGCTCTGCCATGCAGGCGGGATACTCTTGGTGGCTTGCGGGGCTCTCCTAGAGGGATGGAGGCTTTGGGGGCAGCCTCTAATCACTTTTACAGGTGTTCCCAGTCAGGTATATATGCGGGCATGATACTCTCAGTAACCTGCCAGGTTCTCTGAGAGCGAGAATTAGAGAATAAGAGGTTGTGAGGCGGCAAATGCAGCCGTACCCTTCCGGGAGCTTAGTAGTATAGTCTCTGGATCCTGGCCGTTGATGGGGTTACATGGCAGTTGGTGGGTGTAACTGTCTAGCTACTGGAAGGTGGGGGATCTGGGTAGAGGAGTCACAGTTCTGACCTGAGCAGGCTTGGAGATCTCAGCCCTGGGTCTCACACACCTGGGTTCCTCTGCCGGTTCCTTCATGTGTGAGGCTCATCCAAGTGTGTGGAGAATGGTCTCAGCATGGCTTTGTCTGGGTCCCAGAGGTCTTCAGCTGCCGGGGCTCTGCTCAGGGCAGAGAAGGAAACTCAACCTGCCCTCCTCCAAAGGGCCCCGGTGAGGACAGCCAGGCACAGGGGCAGGAGACTCAGCCTTATTCAAATTAATGCAATTAATTAAATTAATATACTTTTTCAACTTAATGTTTTGCCTTTTTGGTGACAAGAAGTGGTGTCACTAATCTGTATCTACTTGCCCAAAGTTTACTTTAAAATATTTTCAAAATCTTATTTCAGTTTATAATAAGTATATTACTACTTTACCTGTCCCCACTCACTGGAAAATGTAAATTATTGATTAGTGTATATAGAACATTAAAACACTGTGCAATATCTACTAAGAATTATTTCTAGCAACTCACGTTATAAAAATATTAATCATTTAGTAATTTTCAGTTCTTTATTACCTCTCTTACATTCTTTGTTTTTAGAGAAAAATAATTTCCCATAATTTAAATTTAGAGAAATTTAGAAAAAAGTTAAATGTGGAGAAATATAATTTTCTCTAATTTAAATATTTAAAATAGCATAATATCAAATGTTCTTATAATTTAATAAATTGTATTACTAATTTAAATCTATAAAAATATCTAAAATTTTTAATTACACTTGTTATTCTGATTGTAACAACCCAATTTATAAAATTTGAGTGAATTCATCTGTCCCTCTCGTAGAGCCCAGCAAGCTACCAAGATTATCTGGCCCTCTTGGCAGAGCCCTGCAAGCTACCCATGGTGTACTCGATATGCCAAAAACAGTAACAAAGACGGTCCTCATTCTCCTGATCCTGAAAGAACCTCCAATATGCCATCAGGCTACTCTAGCATGTGATAGGGATGAATGGAGATGTTACTGGTACCCGCTCGAGGAAATAGATAAACAATGGGATGACAGTGACAGTGAATCTCTTCAGAATACATAGATTGCTGAGTTTGATCTCATGTAATTCAAACTTTAAAAAGACATATTATTATAATTTTTGTTATTCACTTAGGCATGCATGCATAATTAGTGAACAGTTAAGCCATGACACTGAGGATGTATTTTCAGTTTTGGTTCTGAATTTCTTCTAAGACAACAATAAGAGGTACAAGAAACAGAGCTAGGGGTGAAACTTGTTTTTTTCTCACAAACTGTAGAGGAAGCACTTGGCAGGGCTATCTGGCTTTCAGTTTTCAAAGCCTTTGCTAGATTTTTTTAGTTCTACATAGTTAGAGCTTGCTGAAGGATAAGTTTCAGTATTTGTGTCAAATCAAATGGAATATCAGAGATTCCCTACTTCAGTTCTTTCCTGCCAGGTTTATCTCCTAGCTCTCCAGTTTACAGAAACCCCTTTACTAGTTTTCTGGTTACATAAATATTAGTCTTTCAGAATTTTACATTCTGATCTTGCTCATCATTCTCAGCAAACAGGATGCAAAGGAAGAGAACAAGAGAAGGAAACAATATTGGGATATCACCCCCACTTCTTTCCTCCATGGTTCCTTCAGAGACTTTGTTTGCTCGATGTATTGCATTGGAGCTGATTTGGAGTCCAGGTAGGGAGTATAAGGAGAATATATAGGGCTTAGATAGCAGACTGTCTCACAATGGCAATAAATCAAAAGTCTTCAAGTCATTAATTAACTTTAGATTGTCTACTTAGCATAGAAAATTTATACTCAGAAGAAAATAAATTTATATTCAGAATTAAAATTCTGATAATTCAATAGTGTCATAGACTCATTTCAATCCACGAATGGTCATTTTGTGTTCTATATCTGGACAGCTTTAGGCAAAGATACCAAAAAAGGAAAATACTCAGATTTGGTATCTTTAAGATATATGCATACTTTATGTGAGAGTGTAGAAATTATATACCATTAACATGCATGCAAAAACAATAACCTATTTATTTCTACCAGTATTTATTTACTGAGTTTTGGTTCATACTCAGCAGTGCTCAGGGAATATTCCTGGTTCTTTGCTTAGGGATTACTCCTAGCAGGGCTCAGAAAGTCCTACAGTATGTCAGGGATGGAACTCAGGTCAGCTATATAGAAGGGGTCAGCTATATGCAAAGCAATCGCCCTCTCTTCTGCACTATCATTCCAGTCCCTATTTTTTTTATTGATGATTTATTTATTTATTTATTTTGCTTTTTGGGTCATACCCAGTGATGCACAGGGGTTACTCCTGGTTCATGCACTCAGGAATTACTCCTGTCCGTGCTCGGGCGACCATATGGGATGCTTGGAATCGAACCCTGTTCGGGCCACGTGCAAGGCAAATTCCCTACCCGCTGTGCTCTGTATTCCAGCCCCCCAGTCCCTATTCTTAATAATTTGAAGGTAGAGTCTAGTAACACAATTAAGTGATACAAAAACATCAGAGTTGAGATACTTTTCAACTTGCCTATAGAAAAGCATCACCTCCTATGAGGCAAAATGCATCTTATTCAAATTAATCCAAAATATATCTATTTACTGAAATATTGAAAATTTGATATAACACATGTACGTTTATGAGAGTACTACATTTTTATTTAATAGTCTGCCATTATGGGGTGAGTTTTCTCAAAAAAAACCTATTTCTCTTACCATCCTAAGTGCAATCAAAGTATCATAAGTTTTCAAGAGACCTCAGGGATCCTTTAAATTTTTAAGAGCTGAGCATGCTGATTTCTTCTGATTATCAACAAGCTCAGCTGGAAGCATTAATCCAATTTATCTATCACTATTGGTAAGATAAGGTGATGCTGAGCGATTACACCATGAAGAAGAAAATAATGAAATGTCTCTCCACTATTCCCAGTTACATTTACCTGTCAGTGTATTTTGGAATTATTCTATCCTTGAAAAATGTAAAAGTTCTGATAAGTAAAAGCTTATCTAGATAAATTTATAGTTACTGTGAGACTATGACACAAAAACCTAAAAGCAAGATATTGTCCTTTAAGTCAAGTTCACAGATTAGAAATGTAAATGATCATATTGTGATACCAAATCTATTCTATAATCAGAATTTATAACCTATTATCATAAAGGTAAGTACTTTAAAAGTAGTAAAATATTACATTAAAAAAAGAGAAGTACTTTAACCACATTTTCTGGCATGTGTTGCTAAAGTAAAAAAAAAAAAAGAGAGAGCATTGCCAATACTGTCTTAGTGTGTTCTCAGTGGTTTCAACTTCTACTAGAATTAGAAAGTCATGACTAAATTTCTGAAATATAGAAAGATCTCAGTGTTGTTCTACAACTACTGTAACTACATGGTTATTTTTAGTCATATACAATATCTAAAACACTCAATTTAAAATAATTTTAACCATCCAATGGCAAATTTTAAGAACTAATTACATGTTGAAATAGTACTTGGGATATAATATATATATATATTTATAACTAAGTTAAAAGTAATCTTAAAAGTGGGCTGGAGCAATAGTAGAGCAGATAGGGGCTACCTGGGTTCAATTTCTCCATTCTTCTCAGAGAGGCCAGCAAGCTACCAAGAATATTCCACCCATAAAGGAGAGCCTGGCAAGCTCCCCATGGCATATTCGATATGCCAAAAACAGTAACAACAAGTCTCACAATGGAGACATTACTGGTGCAAGCTCAAACAAATTGATGAACAGTGGGAGGACAGTGCTATATATGGTTAGGTAAATAATGATACTAAAATAATCCCATTTATTTTATCTAATTTTTTAATTTGAAAATTTTATCGATTGAGGTACAGTGATTTATAATACTGTTGATGAGTCACATACACATAATTTCAATCCACACCATTTCCAGTGAACCACTTTCTTCCCTGAAATTTCCCAAGGCTACTTCCTTAAAATATTCCCCCAAACTAAGTTTTGAGGATCAGTTCTCCCATTGTGTTGTCTTTGGCCCTTTGGTGGTACCTTACTGTGTAGAAGGTGATTAATTTAGAAGTTGTAATAGGATCAGATAGACTGAATATATTTATATGTTATTTTAAGTATTTCTCAAAACATTCTAATACATGTGAGGAATTATATCATTATATTGTATTGATATTACATAATTATATCAAGATGTAATTATATCATGACATTATACATGGTGTTGTATATCTTTGCAGCTCTAAATTCACACCATCCGGATTCATATTTTTAATCACTATCTAATCATTTCATGTTAAATCAACTTTTTAAATATCTTGAAAGGTCAATTTGCTTATATATACAGAGAAAGAAAATGATAAGAACAATTTCAACTTAGAGAGTTTTATGCAACCATCAAATAAAATAACTCACTTAAAATGCTTAGGATTGTTAATTTGGCCTCATTAAAGACTATCAGTAATTTACTTATAGTTTTCCAAGATGGGTTTATTAGTCTTTACAGAAAAATTGGAGAATTAACATGGAGAACAGTGGTGTATCAATAAGGGGTCATAGAAAGAATATATTGGTTTTGGGTCAATGACTTGTTAAGGGTCCTAGATGACACAAATTTGCTCTAGATTGGGTGTTGTCAGACATGAGGCCATCCTATGATTGGCTATTTCAATGAATATTATCCTGAGGAATGAAAACAAGAGCAAGGCTTAAGCTATATTTTGTAAAAGAAGTAGTGGCATCTCATTAAATGTGAAAGGAGAGAATTTTATATTTGCACAATGATGTTTTCATCTGTGTCACATAAAGTTATAAAGTGGTCTTGTTTTGTTCTCACAGTCTTGGAGAGACCTTGCTAGCTATTAGAGACGTTATTTATGTCCAACAAGAGAATAATATGCCTAGTTATAAGTGTCATACCAGTTCCTAGATCTCAGGGGTTTCTTTTCAAAACTTTCTCAGGCCAGTACCTAATAAATATTCGATAAATATTTGAAATTACAGTAAATATCAAGTAGATACTTTAGGACTATGCCTTTAGGAACTCTTTTATAGCCATTCAGAAGAGAAAGAGCCGGAAACACATTTTTTTTTAAATCAGATGATGAAGGGCCAGAGCGAGAGTACAGTGGGTAGGGTGTTTGTCTTGCATTTGGCCAACCCAGATTTGATGGTCAGCATCCCTTATGGTCCCTCAAGCACATCCAGGAGTGATTTCTGAGCACAGAGCCAGAAGTAATTCATGAGCAATGCCAGATGTGACCCAAGTACAAAACAAAACAAAAATCAGAGAGAAGGATAAAAAGGAAAGTATGATATCATTGTTGCTGAAGGAAGGAAATCTTTCAAGGAAGAAAAAAAGAGTGAAGTGATGGAGAAGTGATGGAGAAAGCCAGGCTAAGATGAGAAATGAGTAGGAAGCAGTGTCATACAAGGAAGGAAGTAAAATTAGGTTTGCAAAAGGGCCTTGGTAGGTCTAGGGATATTTAAACAACTAATATAAAATTGTTTCCATATTTAAGTTTAAATGGGATGATTCTTACCAAATGGAAGAGACAATTTAGAGAAAAGAGAAAATTAATAAAGGAATAAAATTGTGATTGAAACCTAGCAAAACACTGTAATGGAATGTTAGTTAATATTTGTGTTGTTGGTGTGAAACCTTTGAAAAAGGAAAAGACTTTTCCTTTGCTGATGAATTTTTGAGAATTATATGAAAGATTAACATATAAAACATGAAAGATTCTAGGAGTGAAAGTGACATCATGTATCATAACTTATGATACCTTTGAGTGAGAAAAGGTCGATGGAATAGTCTCAAGAATAATTTTTAGAATTTAGACTTGAATTTCCAGAGGAAGTTGATGTCCTCTGCTTTTCAGGAAGTACGAGAGGAAAAGCAGATTTACATATAGCTGTCAGGGTATGGAGAAGATTATGAATTGTTTCTCACTTTTTTCGTATTTTTTTGTTTTTCGACTCATTGTCTTTGTCATATCAATTTCTTTGAATTTATGAGCAGGAAGTTTTTAATCCTTCCCAACATGAGGAAAATAATTGTGTATTCGTGGAGTTGTGAGATGTATGTGAAGCAAATATTCAGAAGAGCTCTAAGTATGTAAAAATGATACTTCTTTCTCTGAATCATGCCAAGGAGTTAGCTACATAGTACAAAGACTTTTAGGGAAACTAATTCTTCCATGGAAACTAATTCCTTGTTGCAGTTAAGTTTTTTTGGTAGAAAACTGGCTTGCTTTTAAGACATGTTAGTAAGACTGTATTTTCTTGGGTGATGCTATAAGCTACACAGCATTATCCTTGTTGAATATAGCTGTGCCAAACATGCATCTGAAGTAAAGAACAATGAAATGGAAGATCAATCCATATAGTCATGCCCCACTGAGGCTTTATGAATCAATTTGGGGGCAAATTTCTTCAATTGGCTTTATGCAATGTCTTCTCTAGAAGGATCAAGATGACTTGAGACATAAATAACTCTGAAAATAACTCAAATGAAGAGGATTCTCTAGAAAAGGTATTTGAAAAAACGTATTAGTAGTGTTTGGAAGTGTATTACAGTGCTTAATGAAGTTCAGTTCATTGACATTTTTCAGAAAATTGCTTATAAATTCCCAATCCTTTAAATTTATATATTGAGAAGCTTCTTTGATTAATCAAATCACCTCAAGGACTATTCATTGGTTATGTCCTTATTGACTTTTTGGACTCAGTAAATAAAACTCTGCTCCTGGAAGAGAACAGTGCAGAGTCTCCTGCCTCCACACCTGGCTGTCCTCACCAGGTCCCCTTGGAGGAGGGTGGGTTGAGTATCCCTCTCCACCCCGGGCAGAGCCCCAACAGCTGAAGACCTCCAGTTCTAGTCACAGCCATGCTTAAGATCACTCTCCACATGTTTTGATGAGGCTAACGCATGAAGGAACCGGCAGAGGAATCCAGGTGTGTGGGACCTGGGGCATAGATCTTCAAGCCTACTCACATTGGAACTGGGGCCTCCTCCACCAAGATCCCCCATCTTCCAGTATGTAAGCGTTAAGCCCACCAACTGCCCCCAGGGCTATGTAATTCCATCAACAGCCAAGACCCAGAGACTATAAAACCCTGCTCTCAGAAGCGCGTGACATCTTATTGTCTAGTTCTTACTCTGGAGAACCTGGCAGGCAACCAAAAATATCCCGCCCACAAGGCAGAGTCTGGAAAACTCCCCGTGACGTATTCAATATGCCAAAAACCAGTAACAATGATGGGTCTCATTCTCCTGACCCTGAAAGAGCCTCGAATGTGGCACTTTTTAAAATCTCAGGGCTAGAACGAAAGAGACGTTACTGGGGACTGCTCGAGGCAATCGATGAACAACAGGATGACAGTGATAGTGATACAGGATTCAGTAAACTGTCAGACAAGACCTAGAAAGTTTTCACAGTTACTATCTTCATGAACCTGTGTCTATGTTACTTATGAACTCTCATTGCTGTAAGGAAGTACTGTTTGATAATTATAACAAATGTGTTAACATCTTCTGAAAGTGCTGATTTCTACAAGGAATAGTTCTCCTAAGGAGGTGCTTTTCCCTAAAGTATTCACTGTCTGAGAAACTTAGCTCTACCTCTTATAAGATAAATATACAGGAAAGGGAGAGGTGAATGTGGGTGTTGCTGTTACTCACATGTTCTAGCAACTGTTAGCTTTCTTCAGAAAGAATACATTCTCAAACTGCACTGTGCATTAACAAAGCGGCTGACTCTGGGGAATATTCTAGAAGTAGAGCTTCTTTTTCTCATTCACATGGAACAATGGGGAAAAACATTAAACTACAGCAAAGCATACAGTTGTTTTAACCCTTTTCTCTCTACATCTCTGGAAGTAGTTTTATCTATTAACATTACAATGCTTGATATCAATGGTGTAAGAGAAGACACACATATATTCAGCACTACAAAGACTTTCTTTATGGTTGTATATTTATTTTAATGCCAATTCTGCAGCTCTAGGGGAAATTGCTATCAGTAAGATTTTACTGTGTATTGTAAGCTCAGTTGACTTTTCCGATGGGTTTATGTTAACTTTGTTAATTTTGCCTAATTCATGTAATTTTTCAACACAGGGAAATACAAGAAACACACACAAACTTTAATATTAAACCCGGAAGAAAGCAAGGAAGGAAGGAAGGAAGGAAGGAAGGAAGGAAGGAAGGAAGGAAGGAAGGAAAGGCTGGAGTGAGGGAGGAAAAGAAGGAAGGGAAGGGAGAGAGGGAGGGAGGGAGGGAGGGAGGGAGGGAGGGAGGGAGGGAGGGAGGGGGTGGAGGGAAGAAGGAGGGAGGGAGGGAAGGGGGGTGGAGGGAAGGAGGGAGGAAGGGAGGGAGGGAGGGAGGGAGGGAGGGAGGAAGGGAGGAAGGAAGGAAGGAAGGAAGGAAGGAAGGAAGGAAGGAAGGAAGGAAGGAAGGAAGGAAGGAAGATGGTCCCTGAACAGTTAGCCTTAGTTTCTTTGTATGCAAAGATAAAAGTAGTAAATTTTGGTACAGTCAAGGCTCAAATAAATTGACTAAATTTATCAAATGGAATATTATCTAAAATATGTTTATCTTTAATTATAATGAAGTCTTTGAGAGTAAGTTTAGGCCTTTTCTGAGGTCAGATAAAATTTTCTGCTACCTAAACCATAAATTCTATAGTGAGAGTTGTGTGGGCAGATTGCATCGTAATCACAGGTGGTGATTGCTAAGAACTGTGACTGCCTGTAAGACAGCCCTGGCTGCAGTAAGAAACAAAAGCCTCAGACTACAACCGTAAAAATCAAATTTCTGCCAAAAATCACGTGAGCTTGAAGAGAGCAACAAGATCTATAAAGGAGTCTGTGAGCTCCTTGACTTGAAAAAATAATAAAATACTAAATGCACACTATAAAACATTGGGGGACAACTCCATAGTATCAGGCAACCAAGATATACTGGAGACTGAACCCAAGGCTCCTGCATGTGCTCCAGCCTTTTGATCTGAGTTCTATGCATGTTTTTTAACCACTAATTTTTAAATAATATGCTATGCACACAAAAAAATAACAAATATAAAATTTACCCTTTTATTTTCACCTTACCACAGGCTACTTAGATGGTGGTTGAGAAAAAGGTCTGTATACAAAGTCAGGTAAACTACATGAACTACCAGACACCAGCAATGTGAACTACAAGTCAGAGCCCAGGCCAGCTAGATTTTGATGCAATAGCAACTCTGGGGCATGAGAACCACAAATTCCCTGTTGTCATCCATGTCCATATAAATCAGAACCATTAGCAACAGACTGATTTGTAAACATTTATGAAATCTTCACAAGGCATCTGTGGCTGCCAGAAATCAATACAATTCTAGGCATTAGCCTGATGTCGTGAATAGGAGTATCCGATAACTGCTTGTAACACCTGGAATTCAGATTTCCACCCTTGGTTTTCACAAAGCACAAGGACTAGTAAAATCAAGAAATTCAGTCATTTTAACAGCAGAAGCCCAGAAAGCTCTCAATTGCATCGAAATTTTCAATGTTACCTGATGATGATGACACAGTAACATTCCTCTCAATGTTCATTGAAGTGAGGAAATCATTGGTTAAGAGATTCAAAAATTTATAGAAATACTGATTAAAAAATTAAATAATTAATTCAAACAAGATTGAAGGAAATATCAAATACAATAGTAGGATTCTGCAGCAGAATGGAGGAAGTTGAAAATCGAATCAACTAGACACACCACATACATCATCAGTAAAGATACCTCAAAGGTATCTTTAATGATACAATGCCAATGACAAAGATGTCAGAATAAGAAATAAACAAATTGTACTTCATCAAATTAAGAAGTTTCTGCATAGCAAAAGAAACACATGGCTAAAACTTAAAAGACAGCTAACCAAAGCGGAGAAAATATTTGTGGAAACACATCCAATAAAGGGTTGTATCTAGGGTACATAAAAGATAAATATCAGCAACAAAAAACTAAAAACCCAATCAAAAAATAGGGAGAGGAAATGAAAAGGAACTTCTTGGAGGAAGACAAACAGAAGGACAGCAGGCACATGAAAAAATGCTCATCATCATTTATTAGGGAAATCCAAATTAAGACAATAAACAAATAGCATCTCATGCCAGTGAAAATGACACACATCAAAAATAATGGGAACAATCTGTGTTGGCAGAGATGTGGTGAGAAAGGAACTTTCATCCACTGCTTGTGAGAATGTGCAACCTCTATGGAAAATTGCAGGGTGATTTCTCAGTAAAACATTCATTTTTGAAACTTTGACAATGTCTATTCCTTTTGGGGATGTTTGCAGACCACTATTCATTCAGCACTCAGTACAATAGCTAAGATCTACAATCAACCTAGATATTAGATTGATTAACAACATATCAGTGGATCATGAAGATATGGTTTATATACTGGAATACTACACAGCTGTAAGGAAATCATGCAATGTGCTGCAACACAAATGAAACTGGAAGATATCATGTTAAAAAAAGTAAAGCAGAAGAAGGACAAATAGGATGATATCACTTATATGTGGTATTTAGAGTAACTGGATGAGTAAATGCAATGTTTTCGAGGGAGGGTACCTAGATTAGCCTTGGCCCAGGGTTTAAGAAAGAGAAGGAAAGAAATATGGTGAAGGAGAAGGATAGAAGAGATAGATGATCAGCAATGGGGGCAGATGTCAAGTGGACTCAGATACATTGGTGGTGTTGATAGGATAGAGCTAAAGATACAAACTGCAGAGTCAACACACTGAAATTATGAGACCCAAATTTTAATAATGATTTAAAAGTTTCTTCTCAAGATGGCAGGGATTGTGGTGGGGGTAGGGAATATGAGAGTGAATCTGGGAAAACCGGTGGATGGAAGTTGTCACTGGTGCAGGGATTGGTGGTGGGTCATTTTATGTCAAAAAACACAACATGAATAACTCTGTAATTCATGCTGCTTTAATAAAATAAAATTTTGGAAATAAAAGAAGTAGAAATACAGGCCAGAGGTAGCCCTTACCTTGCATCATAGCTAATCAGTGTTCAGTCTCTGGCACCACATATCTCATGAGCCTTCCAAGCACGATCACTGAGTACAGAGCCAGGAATACACTCAGACTCCCACCCACATTCCCCAAATAAAGATGCAGTAGAGACAGTTCTGAACATTACATACTGGTCAAACAGTCAACAGATCAAGAGGTTTTAACTCTTATTAACAGATATACACTTAATAAAGAACCAGAAGTTTATCAAGATACTACTAATAGAGCTGAGACAATAAATAAACACTACCACCCAACAAGTGGAAACTTTAACATTCCATCCTTGTCATAGGACAAGATCAACCATACAACTTCTACAATAGTTCCTGGTCTAGGTTTTAAGTCATAGTTCCACAAAATATCTTCCCTTTCTCAGCCTGGGCTCTACATTTGGAGGTCCTTCTGTGGTTCTTCCTATAGAGATTGCAGGAGAGCTTCAATTAAGAAAAATAAAGAAGTTAACCCAAGTATCACATGAAAGGAGACTTTAAAGAAAACAATGTTAACAGCAAATAATAAACTAATAATAGAAGTGGCAGTCATTGTTATATAAGAAAATAGACTTTAAATTAACTAGATATAGGGATAGCCACTATAGTGATCAAATAATTAAGACTCAATTAAAGTATATGCACCAAATATATAAAGAAATTATTAACAGACCTAAAAATGACTGACAATGATACAATAGTAATAGAGTACTTCACCCCATTTTCATCAATAAAGAGATCAACCAGAAGGAAAAACAGTCCTCAATGAAAATGCAGATGAGAAGAGAATGATAGACATTTGCAAGACTTTGTATTACAAAAGAGATGAGTACACATTCTTCTCAAGCACTCAGAAAACATTCTTTTTTTTTTTTTGCTTTTTTGGGTCACACCTGGCGATGCACAGGGGTTACTCCTGGCTCTGCACTCAGGAGTTACTCCTGGCGGTGCTCAGGGTACCATATGGGATGACTGGGAATCAAACCCGGGTTGGCTGCATGCAAGGCAAACGCCCTACCCACTGTGCTATCTCTTCAGCACCTCAAAGAACACTCTAGAGGATAAACTACATGTGGAGAAGCAAAGTGATTATAACTAAAACAGTATAGCATCAAAACAAAATTAGCCACAAATCAAAGGAACAGATATCCCAGCAATAAACGGACACATAGATAGCTACATAATTTATGATAAAGGGACTGAGCACATATAACGGAGAAAACAAATTTTTTTTGGAAAACTGTATTATGAAAAATAACACTTTCAGAAGACTAAAACTTAACTGCTAATTCACATTAAACATAAAAATTAATTAAAAGTGGATCAAATATAAGACCTGAAGCCATAAAATTTATTGAAGAAAACAAAAGCTAAATATATAACATACTAGCTTCAACTTAGGACTTTGGTGACTGCAACCCAACAGCAAGGAAAAGAAAAGTAAAATAAACAGTTGGGATGATATCAATCAAAAAAATGTGTGCACAGCGAAAGAACTGACCAATTGAGCAAAAAGACATCCCTAATAATTAGAGAAAATATTTCCATATTCTACATATGACAAGACAATAATAGTCAACATATATTTTTTAAAACTCTAGAGTAGCACTGGAGCAATAGTATAGTGGGAAAGGCACTTGCCTTGCACACAGTTGACTTGGGTTCAATCCCTAGCATCACACATGTCCTTTTAGTTCCACCCAGAAATGACCCCTGAGCCCCAGCCAGAAGTAAGTCCTGAGGAGTTCTGGATGTGGCTCCAAAACCAAAAATAAATAAATATAAAATAAAACTCAAAGGCAATAAAATAAGTTATCTGCAGCAAAAAAATGCTGAAGATTTGAACAGACACTTCTTAAAGTACTACTTGTAGATGGCCACTGGCACAAGAATAATATGCTCATCATCACTGATTACCAAGGAAATTAAAATAAAAACTACAATTAAATAATATTTCAAACCTGTGAGAATGGCCTATCTCACAAAGACTAGAAACATCTGTTTATTAGGTTGTGTAGAAAACAGTAATATTCATACGTCAACTGGTACAGTCTCATTTTAAATCAGTATGGAATTTCCTCAGGTGCTAACTAAAAACGTATCATGGGATTCAGCAATACTATGTCTAGGTATCTATTAGAAAAACATAAAATCATTAATTAGGATATCTCAGTAGTCTAATAATTTGTTTACGTAACCCATAGAAACACTAAGTTAGATATAAAGGGAAAAAGTAAGGGAGCAGAGAAAACTAATCCAAAACCAAACCTTGTATTCCAAATGCAGAACTGAGTTTGTCAGAGAGTATAAAGGGTACAATGATTGGATGGTAGGTGTTTATGACAACTTTAAAAGAAATGTGTAAAAGAACTCCTGAAACAGATACTATGATATAAATTAAAGTTATCTCAAAAAACTAAATAACTCAGAGAAAAAAAATACCTCTAGAAAACTACACAAGATGACAAAATATCAAAGAGACACAAATACTTTATTTCTTGTGAGTCAGGTATACACTGGTTACTTTAGAGGACTTTTGAAAATTGATTAGGTTCTTCAGGACTTGCACATATAAACCTAAAAGTCTGTGTGCGTTTGAGCATTTGATTGTGTGTGTAAAGATATTAATATAAAAATGAAATGATAGGAAAAATGTATCAAAGTTTTCATTTTCTCATCTTACTGAATAGCACAGCGGTAGGGCGTTTGCCTTGCACGCAGCCAACATGGCCGACCCGAGTTCGATTCCTCCGCCCCTCTGGAGAGCCCGGCAAGCTACCGAGAGTATCTCGCCCGCACGGCAGAGCCTGGCAAGCTCCCCGTGACGTATTCGATATGCCAAACACAGCAACAACAAAGTCTCCAATGGAGACGTTACTGGGCCCGCTCGAGCAAATCGACGAACAACGGGAGGGCCTTTACCTTTACCTTACCTTTACCACAATCTCACTAGCAGAAAAAAATTAATTTGTCCTTGGTCGTGTGTCATTTAGTGTGAAGTTTATATTTCAAAAGCTCCTAATATTTCCAATGCAGGTCAGTTTAAAACATTTAAAATGCATCAACACCTTATCTTAAAATTGATATGAATATAACAATAAATTTAACTATATTTTCTGATTCTGCCAAAGTTTGAGAGTTGTCCAATCCTCCCTATGGGGTTGGGGTATTGTGACTATCATGATAGTTACTACTTGTGAATCAGTTGTTGTTCTTGGAGAAACAAGGAAGAATAATTTTCATCAATTTGGGGCAAATAATACAGCTTCTATGTCTGATAAAATTAAGGTTGTACTTCAAATCAACTCCTCCATAAAAGTGCTATGTACTTTTCCAGTTGAAAGGAGATAATTTTGCAAACTTGAGTAGGGGAAATTAGCCCTAGTTTAATAATTTCTTTTTTCCTGATTCAACATTTACCACTTTAATTTCTTTTTACTATTAAGGAATACGTATTCATTATAGGAGATACAGGTAAACAAAAAGAACTTGATTAAAGACAGTCAAAACCTTCTAATCGTCTTAATAGTGTCTTCCTTTTTATGTTTAAAGCAGAACACATAGCTACGTTCATATACATAGCCTTTTAAAAAATGCTACAGCCAACATGAAAATTAAATGAAAACTCCTTTGGGTAGCTAAACCACTCTGGGTTTTATGGCAATTTAAGTTGGAGGGTGCAGACAAGAGTCCCCATGAGTCCTCTGAATCGCAAGGGCAACCCATGATATAGAGTAGGATATGGTGACATTTATCAACAACATTGTCTACATATTCATGGATCATAGCAATAAACACAATACTTGTCACTTATTTAATAGGTTAAATTTGTATTATAATATATTGATACCATACTTGTATACAAGTCTTGCTTCAGGGTGCAACTGCATTCAACATCAAATAGCAGGCTAATAAAAACTGTAGCAGAAACAGTTTTACGACCCTCTGTTGACTTGTGTTTTACATTATATTATCTTATTGCAGACATCTGAATTAAAGGTTAACAAACACTATTTAATGTGTTGTCTGAATGAATGCACAGTGCATGAATACATGTTTCTTGCAATTTTTATTAGTTTTGATACTACACATGCTTTGTCATCTGGGTTAAGACATGACTGTAAGTGGGTGATGGCTCTTGACTGACTCTTTTAAATAATATGAAATAACACATTTTGTTAGATTTCCCCCAATTAAGTGAATATCCACCATTAAAGCAATCTGTCATCACTGTAACAATGTCATTAACATCTACAATATAACTCACGAGGGCTTTGTTCTTCTTTCAAAATTAGTAGCACATACATTTATATAGAAAGCTTGAAATACAAAAACAATTTTAAGAAGCATTCAACTATAAGCTATACAAATATTTTAAAATGGGTTACACAGAATGTATGACTTTACTAAGAAATAAAAGCCCACAGAAATTATATGTTCATTAAAATGGATTAATGATATAAATTATAAATTAAATTTCTTACAAATGTAGCAATCAAGAAACATGGTTTACTGTATAGTAGTATATTTGTAATATCAAAATAATTTAAAATATTGGGCTATTGAGAATAAAAATAAATGTATAAAATGTATTATTTTACATACTACTTGATCATCTTTAGAAATATTTTTAAATTTTAATGCATAAAATAATATGTAAATGCCCAATAAAAATAAAATTGTATTAGAAAATTTAATGGCAATATTAAACTTTAAATTGTTCAGATACATTTTATTTACTATCATGAATTCAACAACTAGGTTAATATACAATTAAATTGAATCCAGAGATAAAGTTTAGTTTATTAAATGAGTTTTTATTAAATATGAGTTCTACGAAAAGAGCATCTTACTCATATAAAAGCATATACTACCGCATAACTATGAACTAAAACCTGAAATAACTTTTGCTTATTGTTGACAACAGTTGTCCATATGCTTAAGAGCTCTCTTAGTCTAACAGCTTGCCTCACTGATAGATGAAAAATGAAGTATCAAAATGAAAACTAGAAGGAATGAAATATTACTATTTTTTTCAGATCATAGAAGTTGACTTATTCTGAACTTTGTTTATCTGACTTGGAAAAAACTACAAAATAATTAGTTGGAATCATCTCTTGTCTCCCTTAACAGACTACAAATTCTTTAAGGGTTAGTAATACGTGTCTCTCAAAAATCTCTTACAGAACTTGGCCTAAAACCTTAAGCATTATAATACTACATATATTGATGCCCTATAATTATAATAAATAGAACATGTCAGAAATTAACGCATTATTTCCACTTCAATAGCTCTTTTTCCTCTAGTTTCTTCATTTTAGTAGTTTCCAACCGTCTTTCCTCCCAAGTGAAAAAACTCTGGGAGTTAACCTTGATAATCCATTTGTATTGAAAAGAGTATCAACAAAATCAAATGTGAGCATTTTCTCTTCTTTTTAAGACATAGATAAATTTCCAGAAAACTTGTTATACAGTGACTAGTGGTCCTCAAGTCAATGATTTTACTTCATGCTCTAGACAGACTTTTTCCTTAAAACAACCATTAATATTGTAGTTTGGGTCTCATGGTTACAGTGTTGTTGGCTCTGTGGTTTAGACCTATAGATATACCATACCTCTACACCATTGATGTGCCCTTGCCTCTGCCCCTGTTACCTCCCATCACCTACTCCTGGCATCCCCATCAATTTCTTTTTTTTACTTTACATCTCTCTCATTTTTGTAATTTCCTGGGCCAAGGGCAATCTGGGTATTATCCTTTTGATATCTCAATTTTCTTCTTATTATTATTCTGTATGCCACAGATAAGTGAGATAGTCCAATATCTGCCATTCTTCTGACTTATTTCACTTAATATGATATCCTCCAGTTCCATTCAAATTTCAGCCAGCTGCATGATTCCATCGTTCCTTGCAGCTTAATGTCATGTAAACTCCCTGGTCTTTCACCAAGAAAATATTCAACGTTTCATTGAGCAATCATTAAGTAAAACAATAAGTGTTAATACTAAGTATTTGATACTTGCATGGTGCTATGCATAATTGTTGCACAAATCCTCAAACAATCCTACAGGGAAGATACTATTACCTTCATTTCAGGATGGTAAATCAGAAGTACATAGAGGAGAAGGAAGCCAGTCACGAGTCATGATTCTCCCATTGTTCATCGATTTGCTTGGTTCGGCTCGGCTGGGTCGGCTGCGAGCAAGGCAAACGCTCTACCACTGTGCCATCGCTCCAGCCCATTATCTTTTAGCGCACTTACAGAAGGAAGCGCTGAAGATAAATAGTAAACAGGGGATACTGAATGTAAACCAAGTAGTTTAAATTGTGGTTAAGAACTTTATCAGGTACTATGATGCCTACTTTATTCTATAAGTGTGAAGATTAAATAATTATGCCATATAAATGATACAACATTATTGCTATTATTATTACTAATAACTATTGAAAGTTCTAGTGCATTTCTGAGATAACCACAAAATTACTTATACTTGGTGCCCCAGAGATGTGGGACAGTTCTCACAGCCCTGTTAGTTAAGAGAAGATGTAGCAGAAGGAAGAAACTGTTACTAATCTCCCCATACTTTTACTGAATAACACACTGAACCTAAAAACAACACTCTTATAAGTGAGATATGTTTAGCTGCTAAATAGAGACTCAGAGAAATAATAACTATGCTAAGTTTCCATTATACACTGAGGTGAGATTTAATTTTTATTCACTTGGTTAAAGAGTCAGATTCTTTCTGCAATGTCACATAACCTTACAACATAGCTAAATAGGTATCCTCACCATATCCAATTTAAAAACCAAGTCAGTATGCCTGATACATACTATAAATGGTTGCAGAAAATGTAAATTTTCTTAACAAGGAAAATGTTACTATTGAGACTTAAAGTACCATTTTATAATATTGGTATCATTTATAATGTTTGTGGGCTGGAGCGATAGCACAGAGGGCAATGTGTTTGCCTTACAAGTGGCCAACATGGCTGACCTGAGTTCGATTCCTCCGCCCCTCTCAGAGAGCCCAGGAAGCTACCGAGAGTATCTCACCCACATGACAAAGCCTGGCAAGCTCCCCTTGGTGTATTCAATATGTCAAACACAGTAACAATTGTCACAATGGAGACGTTACTGGACTTGCTCGAGCAAATCAATGAACAACGGGAAGACAGTGACAGTATAATGTTTGTGAAAAATCAAAGTTTAAGATTCGTTTTCAAATTTTATGGGAAGATTATAAGTAGCATTCATTTATATGTCTATATGAAGGTAATAGGGAGATCATGTAATTGCTAGAGATGTTTCTCTGACTTAAAATCAAGTTCATATTTATGTACTGCTTCATTTCATTAATTTCAATGTCAATACAAACTCAAATATATATGCAACTCTTCCCGATGCTAAAACACTTAGATCTTCTTCAGCTTGCTTTCAATAACTAATTACTTTGGACATAATCCTATGAGTAACTATATGTTACTTTTGTTATATTCTTTATTTTTATTTTTGTTTGAGGCCAAACCTGAAGATGCTCAGGGCTTATTCCTGGCTCTGCATTTAGGAATTACTACTGGCCATGCTCAGAGGACTACATGGAATGCCAAGATCAAACCCAGGTTAGCTGTGTGCAAGGCAAACATCCTACCTACTATGTTCTGGCCTTTAAATATAGTTTCAATGATATTTTTCCATTTATATCACGCTGAGGTTCTATATTTTAAAGAACTATTGTTAACTACAGAAACATTTTGTGTATTTCAGTATAATTATCTTATATATAGTATATTATCATATATACACATCAAAATTGTGCCTTAGCAAGATGCTAAAATTGTATTATACTATATATGGTCCTCCATCAGGGATTGAGCACTATCTGTCAATACAAATGATTTATAGTCACCTTTGATAATCAGATATCATGTTCTATTGACTGATGTGTCAAGAACTTGATAGTATAATGTACTATTCTAATACAAATAATTATTTTCCTGCAAGTTTAATTAAGGATTTCATATTGATATAATTAAAACTATGGTCATATTTAAAATGAATCGACCAAGTAAAGTACCCTAAGGTTTACCCCATTAAGATTCCTAAGAGACTTAAGTAATTTCAATTTGCTAAAGAATCCAAGTATCTACATATAAATATATAGTCATAAGGTAAAGGTAAAGGTAAAGGCCCTCCCGTTGATCGTCGATTTGCTCGAGCGGGCCCAGTAACGTCTCCATTGGAGACTTTGTTGTTACTGTGTCTGGCATATCGAATACTCTCGGTAGCTTGCCGGGCTCTCTGAGAGGGGCTGAGGAATCGAACTCGGGTCGGCCATGTTGGCCGCGTGTAAGGCGAACGCCCTACCGCTGTGCTATTAACATCAAATATTTCATTGTGTCTATGGAAAAATGTTTTCTCTTATAGTATATTTGTATTTAGATATAGAGGTAAATACATATTCAATATTTAAAGTTGGAAGGTTTTATTACCCATTATCTCTCTATTAAAAATTACAAGTTCCAGTTTAACTGAGAAGTTCATATTAACTGCATGCTTTATAATGATATTGTTTGTTATCCTGGTCTTTAACAGCACTGATTAAAACTGTCAGTATCCTCAATAGGGTGATAGTTTTTACTGTCTGCCTTCACACCTAGTATGGTATAATTTTTAAAATGTGAACTGAAGAGTTTCACTAACTGTTAATTTCATCAGAGATATGTTTTCTGTGCTTCTAACTCTTTGACAAGCAGAAGTGTCTTAGAGAATAAAGAAAGTATTAACCACAAAAAAAGAAGCTATTTAGTTCTCTGCAATCTACATCATGTTCAACAATCAGACCTTCCTAGAACTAAGGGGTGACTATTAATAAAATCATAAATAAATAAATAAATTTGTTATATTACTATATTTTATTAGGTTATTAATTTTCTGGGTTGGAGGGATAGTAGAGTGGGAAGGTGCTTTTCTTACATGTAGCTAAGCTGAATTTGATCCCCAGAACTCCATATGGTCCTCCAATTTCCACTGGGAGTAATCCCTGAGCTCAGGGCAAAGAGTAAGTTCTGAGAACTGTCAGGTGTGCCCCTGCAAAAACAGAAAAATAGATTAAGCTCATTTAAATTATTAATAATATTACTTATTGAATTCAAATGACTACTTTTCAACTATAGTAATCTATAGTTGTACAAATATGTATGTACATACGTGTGTATGCATGTATCTCTACCTATATTTATGCACAACTGTCAACTCAGTGTAGCTAGAAAATCCTCATTTTATTTCAAGAAGTTTAAATTGGTTAAATAATGGTGGTAGGATTCTAAAATAAATGACCTGAAATCTGAAATAATATCACCTAATACTATTACTCCAGGCTCAACGGGACCCGGAAACAGAGATCCTCTGCCTGCTCCCACTAATCTCCGGTGACCCAGGGATCACACGCAGAAGCCCCACTCTACCAGTAACAGATAAATACCTCATCAGCAGACGTCCACGACCTCAACTACTTCCACTACCCAGCCACCACCACGCTAGAGGCCGTTTTCCGAACTGCGCAGCCACTTTTTGGCTGCTCAACACATCATAAGACACTGACGCATCTTCCAAGATTACCGCACCATATTTAATGGGGTTCAAATATGGTTTGAAACATGGGAACGCCTGCAAGGGTAATTAGAGGCTGCCATACAAGCCTCTATCCCTCTCAGAGAGCCTAGCAAGCTACCAAGAGTATCCTGCCACACAGCAGAGCATGGAAAGCTATCCATGGCATATTGGATATGCCAAAAACGGTAAATAAAATGGGTTTTATTCCCCTGACCCTGAAGGAGCCCCCAATACAGCAGCATTAAGAAAGATGAGGAAGGAGAGGCTGATAAAATCTCAAGGCTGAACTAGGCTGCAAAAAAAAGGACTAAAATGACTGTCTGTATTTTTAATGCATGTACACTGGCATCCGATGTATCCATCAAGGACCTAATAGTGCAAGCGCGAAAGATCAAGTATGATATCATTCGTCTGACCGAGACGAGAACGCATCAACCACATCACGAAATTTTCGACACTGAAGAAGAACTATTCCTCAGAACATGCAACAAAAGAGGCGTTGGTGGTATCAGTGTCCTTGTCAACACAAACTTGGCCATGAGCATTGATTCATTCAAATGCCTAACAACCTGAATTGGACGATTACACTTGAATAGATGTGGCTCACTGCTAGCAGGTTGTATCTTCGTTGTCTACGCACCAACATCCAATTATGATGAAGAAGAAATTAAGAAGTTCTACGTGGAGCTGCAGAAATTCTATAAAGAAGATCACACCTTCTACAAGATCATAGTCAGTGATTTTAATGCCAACATAGGACTGAGAAGATCAACCAAAGAACTCCACATCAGGACCCATGGCCTAGAATGGAACGAACAGGGTGAGAGACTGTCTGAGTTCATCATGTTGACCAAGACCATCCATGGTAACTCACAGTTCCAGAAGGCCGAATCTAAACGTTGAACATGGGAGTCTCCCAGTGGATGGTTCCATAATGAAATTGACCACATCATATTCAATCCACTGTTTTGCCTGAACTTGGTCGCTGTTGTTCCAAAATCCCAAAGGGGATCGAACCACTGTCTTCTTCATACAAAATTCTACTTCACGGAGTAGGGAGAAAGGGCTGCGAAGTTTAAGAAGAGAACTCCCAGAATGACCACTGGGAGCTCTTTGGCACTATTGCAGCAACATGGGAAGATGCTGTCATTGACCACATTGACAAAGAATAGGATTGACTGGTTCAGCGCCTCCATGATTGTGTGAGAAGCTCCAGGAGAGAGATAGCCACAAAAAGACACCTGTCTTCGAAAACTCTTGAGCTCATTTGCCAACATGGCTTGGCACAAGCCTCACACAACCGCAAGCGAACGTCCGAGTTTGCAAAGCAGTGCAGAGACGCGATAAAGGAAGACTTCAAAGAGAGAAAAGCAGCAGTGCTAGAAGATATGGCAGAAGCCGAGAAAAGCATTTGCAATGCCTGCCTGTGTTTCTCCAACTACAAGACCAAGATGGAATGCCCTCTGATGTTCTGATGGATCTATCACATCTTCCTGAAGGGTAATGGAGATTATCCATGACTTTTACTCAGATCTCTTTGATAGCCATGTCCACCTGCCCAAATGCCAAATTCTGCAGGATGGATATGACATTCCCAGCATTCTCCCTTCCAAAATCCGACACGCTATTTCATCAGAAAAGTAGCAAACAGGTCCCAGGCCAGACAATGTCAGACCCGAACACCTGAAGAATATGCTGTCAGTACTCATTAATACACTGGCTCGGCTCTTCACACACCACCTTTCTGAATTCAAGGTGCATTTGCATCCCAATGAAAAACCAGCAGGACTGTTCTACTGTACAAGAAGGGAGACATCCACAACATTGGCAACTATCACCTGATCTTCCTGTTGTCTGTCATCTAAAAGCTGTTCACTCGAGTCATCCTGAATAGGATTGGCAGAATACTAGATGAAGAACAACCATGCAAGCAAGCCAGGTTCCAAAAAGGATTCAGCATGATCAACTATATTCACATGGTAACAAAGCTCATTGAGGTTTCTGGGGAGTTCAAGATGCTGCTATGTCTAATGTTCAGTGATTTAAAGAAGTCCTTTGTTTCTCTTCAGACTGAAGCTGTCATCAAATTCCTAGCTAAACAGGGCGTTCAAACTCAATACATCAGGAGCCTCCATGAGCTGTATTATGGATTCATTACCAGGATCTCACCATTCTACACGGAAGTGATCATCGATGTCAAGTGAGGGGTTCGGCAGGGTGATACATTTCACCGAAACTCTTCAGTGCCACCCTCTAGAACATAATGTAACGGCTGGAATGGGAAGGAATGGGAGTGAAGATAGACGGTCAGCAACTACACCACCTCGGCTTCGCTGATGACATTATTCTAATAACACCAAACATTAGCAAAGTGGCACAAATGCTGGCAGATTTTGACTATGAGTGTGGAAAGGTTGGAGTGCAGCTGAATCTCACAAAGACAATGTTTATGAGAAACGGACTAATTCCTGATGTTCCATTTGCTTTCAAGGGGACGAACATCTCCGAGTGCAACAGTTATGTGTACCTAGGTCGAGAACTCAACATGACCTATGACGTGGCACCTGAGTTGCACAAGAGGAAGAGAAATGCTTCAAGAGCATCGAGGAAATAGCTAAGAGGACAAAATACCTCTGGCTCCAGTCATATCTGTTCAATTCCATTGTTCTTCCTGCATTGACATACACCTCAGAGACTTGGGCCCCACGAAAACAAGATGAGCACGCTATTTGGGTCTCCCAAAGATGAATCAAAAGAGCTATGCTTGGAGTATCATGCTTCACTCAAGTGAGAAAAAATCCAGAATTCTGATCTCCATCGACAATCAAGAATCAGGGATGCTGTCTCATTTGCCAAGGTGTCGATAATCAGATGGGCTGGTCACATAATGCGATTTGGAGATGACTGCTGGACTAGAGTCATTGCTGACTGGATTCCACAGGACGTGAAAAGTTTGTGTGGCCACCCACCTACGAGATGGTCAGACTTCTTTGTCAAGACCCTGAACGATTGGTTTGAGGCTCTTCATGTTCCTGGAGCGAACAGATGTTGGACTACACTAGCATGCGACTTGGATGAATGGATATGCTACTGGCTCCCGCTCAGGCAAATCGATGAGTAACAGGATGTCAAGTGATCTAGTGATCAATACTAATACATCTGGTATGTGAAATAAAATAAAAAAGAAGTTTCTTTAAAGAAAAGATTGATTTTTTTAATGTTTCTCCTTGCCAAAATAAATATAATGCTCCATAATATTGTCTTGACTCCTTTAGTTTCTGACCAACAGCCACATATTTCAGGATATCAAAAGAGAGTACAAATTGTAACTTTGAAACATTGCATTTTACCCTCTGCTTACTAAAACTTTAGTAGTTAAGAAATAGTTGCATCACAATATTTTGAAAATGTAGTAAACTCATCATAAAGTATTTTATTGAAGAAGTAGATTTTTTTAAGTATATGAAAATGGAAGAACAGATGTACAATAAAAAATTTTATTTTTCCTATTCTGATTGCCCACATGTTATACTATAAGAGTATGCAGCTACTTTTTGTTCTAGTTACCTCTGAGCACACAAATAAATAAAATTATTATATTCAGTGGCAACTACTACTGTAGAAAATCAATACTTTATTCATAGAAAACAGCTGAAGAATTTAGTCCTGAACTGATAAGGATTTTTATGCAATATCTATGACTACTCAAAAGCACAATCATAATTTTGAATGTGTACAACAGTTACTTTCAAATCTTTTTCACATCTATGAACTAAGTTTATTTTCATGCCCCTAGGAATTAATTATGATTATCCCTGCTTTACAATAAGGAAACAGAGTCATAGGCTGAAGTAACACAATTAAATAAACAGACTGGAGCAGACAAGCTAGTGACTTAAAAATTATTAACTGTGCATGGTCTACTTTCAGAATTGTCATTAAAATGACTACTGATAGATAAAAATAGAAATATCAGCACTGGAAACTGTCCACAAAGATCTTATACAACAGAATTCCCAAGTGGTCTGCTACAGACATTATAAAAATGAAGTGACAACTTAGTCCGTCGCTGCTGTGGAGCTTCTGAAAAGTGAGTTAATGGAATTCCAGCAGAAGCCCACAAATGCCTTTTAACTTGATAGGCTGAAAATGACCATCACCTTCTGAATGAAGACTAGAGACCACAGTGTTCAGGCGGGTACTACACTGCCACATTTCCTCTCCTGCTATACCCATCTAGCAGATGTGGATGAGTCCAACTGAGGGTAGTTACAGAGTGTCTGAAACATGGCCTCCAATTTCTCGATTTCTCTGTTAATCCTCCCATAATTTTCTAATGAATATGTTTAAATTAATATTTATATTTTATTCTCTTCATATTGATTACAATGGAAAACATCAGTATATTTTTACGTGAAAAAATTTCTATAATTTTTTTTTGCTATTGCTGGAGTGATAGCACTGCAGGTGGGGCATTTGCCTCGCACGTGACCAACCGGGGTTTGATTCCTCCGTCCCTCTCGGAGAGCCCAGCAAGCTACCGAGAGTATCCTGCCCGCATGGCAGAACCTGGCAAGCTACCCATGACATATTCAATATGCCAAAAAACAGTAACAACAAATCTCACAGTGGAGACCTTACTGGTGCCCACTGCAGCAAATCAATAAATAATGGGAGGCCAGTGCTACAGTGCTACAGTGCTTTGTTTTGCTAACCTTAATGTAGGAGAGCTTTGTTTGGTATTTGGTTCTCAGGTGGATTTAGTCTGAAAAAATGTAATATTCTAACTCTATATCCAGATGACACAAAGAGAAAATCTTTATAACAAAAGTGGTAAATAAAAATGATAATAAGAATACAACACCCAAACGGAGAGAGAGAACACAGGGGATTGTCCTGCCACAGAGGCAGGGGGGGATGGGGGGATGGGGGTGGGAGGGATATTATCCATGGTGGTAAAAAACGGGCACTGGTGGAGGGATGGGTATCTGATCATTGTATAATTGAAACCCAAGCACAAAAAAAAATTGTAAATCTACAACTGTAAAAAAATAAAAAAAGTAGCATTAAAAAAATGATAATAAGAATACCATATAATGAAAATAAAAATACCAGTTGGCTAATATAAAGGCTGGTTTGGGAACTTGCTCTGAATCTTAGGGCACAACAGCATTTCTTCTGGTTTAATCCTGAATCAGATAGAAGTTCACACACTGCACATCTGCACAACTGTAGGCCTCCAGCATGGAGGCTGGCAACTTACCACGGCTTTGGAAAGCACCAGATCCACATCCTCTGTGCAGAAAGCCTGCATTGAAAGAAATGTTAAAAATGGGCTGATCCTCATCTGTCAGATCATCTCACCAATCAGACAGGCAACTCCTTCCAAAGAATTAGCTTGAGAATAGAGAGAATAGTAACTCAAGGGGACCAGAAGTGCTGCCAAAGACTCATCATTGAAATGTGAAGCGAGAGAATAGTATTATGTATGTGTGTGTGTGTGTGTGTATACTTACAGTACAGTCATGCATTATACCACTCTACATTCTTTTAAAATTCATGGTGTCACGGTCCTCCCGTTGTTCATCGATTTTGCTCAAGCAGGCCCATTAACGTCTCCATTGGAGACATTGTTGTTACTGTGTTTAGCATATGTCACAGGTAGCTTGCCAGGCTCTGCCATGAGGGCAAGATACTCTCGGTAGCTTGCCGGGCTCTCCAAGAGGGGCGGAAGAATCAAACTCGAGTCAGCCATGTTGGCTGCATGCAAGGCAAACGCCCTATCACTGTGCTATTGCTCCAGCCCCTTCTAAAATTATTCAATAATTATTCAATACTATTCGCTAGATGATAGAGAGCTAGATCTAGCACATAGAAAAATGTGAGTCAATAAAGTATAAAGTGGTATTAGATATAGCAAATATACTACCGAACATGCTAATTAAATATTTCTTGGAAATATGTAAAATTTAATGAAAATGTCATAATATTTAAAGAAAAATATGCATTCTAAAATTAATAGCAAACTGAACTTCAACATTCAGGGTATTATTACAATAAACCAGAAGTTTCAATGTAGGGGACAAGTACAATAGAAAGTAATTTCAGACCATACTACAGAAAGTACAAGTTTCTAAATTCATAATTTTCTTGTAATCATTATAAATTGCTGTATTTTATTTTAATAATAATTTTTAGTGATATAAAGAACACCAGTATAATGGATCTTTCATCTATATATTAAAGGAACAAAGAGAGATTTTTAAAAAAACACTAGCTAAATAATTTTTTAAAAAGGAACAGGAATTATGGTTTGAAAGTACTTAAAAACTTAAGTCATGAGCTAGAGAAAAGTTAATAAAAAGCGGTGTGTAGGGCTGGGAAAACAACTAAGTGATCAGGCTTGCATGTTTGAACTCCAGTACCACATGGTGACCAGTATCACAGGGTATATCCCTGGAGGCCCCAGTATCACCAGGCCCAAGCAGCTCTACATCCTAAAACCCTACTTTTCCACTGCCCAACCAAGTATTTTTAAGATTGGTGCTGAAGTCCCCTAAACACTTCTGAGAGGGTCATCTCAAATAAATGAAATTTATATTAAAAAGCAGTACAAACAAGTCAGGTAAGTTATAAATATACCTACACTATATATAGTCACATGTTTTTAATATGAAAGAAACAATAAACTAAAAGGTGACTGAAAATATAAAACTAAGAGAATACCTACCAAATAGTAAACAAAAATAAAAAATAATACATGAGTGAAATATATGAAATGGTTCTTTAAAATTTGAATTATATATATAAATATCAAAAGAAGAAACAAATCAAGGAATGAGTTTAAATCCTAAAAGAACATATGCAAAAGTATATTTGCAAAATTAGTTAGATGGCCAATTTTCTGAAGAAATATAATTTACCAAAAGCTAATCAAAAATAAGTATGAATTTTCTAAGGCTTTAATAAGAAATTTCTGTAAGTTAGCAACATATTGTATTCAAATATATCTTCGTTCATTCATATCTTTATAGATTAGACTTTCCAAGCTATCAAAGAATAAATGACTCATATATCATATAAGCAATACCAGAAGATAAAAATAGAGAAAAATATTCACAATTCATTTTCATGTAGTTAGAATTTATATAGTAGACAACTGGAAATCATCACATATTTCATGCTTCGATTGTGGGACCATACCTGGCAGTTATTGGGGCTTAATCATGGCTTTGCACTTAGGAACCACTCCTGACAGGCTTGAGGAAATATTTGGGGAGCCAGGGATCAAACCCAGGTCTGCCACATATAAGGCGATTGCCCTACACATTCAGAATGATGCGGTAGGGTGTTTGCCTTGCACGCAGCCCACATGGCCGACCCAAGTTCGATTCGTCCGCCCCTCTCGGAGAGCCCAGCAAGCTACTGAGAGTATCTCGCCCGCACGGCAGAGCCTGGCAAGCCACCCGTGATGTATTCAATGTGCCAAACACAGTAACAACAAAGTCTCCAATGGAGAGAGATGTTACTGGGCCCACTCGAGCAAATCAATGATCAATGGGAGGGCCTTTACCTTTTACCTTTTACCTGACAAGCTGAGAGGACAATTTGTGGTACAGAAGATTCATACCAGGTTGCAGCTGCATGCGATTTACGATTTCTCCAGCCCCCATCATGGAACTTTTTTTTTTTGATAATTGTCAAGTCAATATTTATCTATTAATTTTTTAATTGAATCACTGTGAGATACAGTTACAAAGCCTTCTTGATTGAGTTTCAATCATACAATGATTAAACACCAATCCCTCCACCAGTGTGCATTTTCCACCACCAATATTTCCAGTATTCCTCCCGCTACCCATCTCCATCCCACCCCCTGCCTTTGTGACAAGCACCTTCCTTCTTAACCTCTCTCCACTTTGGGCCATTATGGTTTGCAATATAGATACTGAGAGGCCATCATGTTTGGTCCTTAGTCTACTTTCATTACACATCTCCCAACCCCGGGCGATTTCTCCATTGACTTATTGGTCCCTTCTCCATCCCAACTGCCTTTTCCCCAGCACATGAGGCAGGTTTCCTACCCACAGAGATATCCTCCTGGCTTTGTCTCTACTGTCCTTAGGTGTTAGTCTCACATTATGTTATTTTATATCCTATGTCTGACCCTCTCTTTCTGATTCATTTCACTGAGCACGATACTCTGCATGTCCATCCACTTATAAGCAAATTTCATTACTTTATCTTTTCTAACAAGGTTTCTTTAATCAGTTGTTTGTTCTCCAGCACTCTGGTTGTTTTCAGATTCTTCCTGTTGTGAACAATGCTACGATAAACATACAAGTGCAGATTTCATTTCTACCGTGCTTTTTTGCATCCCTGGGATATATTACCAGAAGTGGTATTGCTGGGTCCTATGGGAATTCAATTTCTAGGTTTTTGATGAATGTCCATAGTTTTCTAAACAGGCTGAACCAGTCAGCATTCCCACCAATAATGAATGTTAGTCCCTTTCTCCCCACATCCTCACCAGCATTGGTTGTTCTTGTTATTTTGACATATGCCAGTTTCTGTGGTGTTGGATGATATCTCATTGTTGTTTTGATTTGCATCTCCCTGATGATTAGCGATGTAGAGCATTTTTCATGTGCCTTTTGGCCATTTATATTTCCATTCTGAGGAAGCTTCTGATCAATTATTTTCCCAGTTTTTTGATGGGGTTGGAGGTTTTTTTCTTGTAAAATTCTATCAGTGTCTTGTATACTCTTGATATTAAGCCCTATCTGCTGGATATTGGGTAAAAAAATAATTTTTCCCATTCTGTGGACTCTCTATGTATTTTGGTCACTGTTTCTTTTGAGGAACAGAACCTTCCTAGCTTAATGTAGTTCCATTTGCTTATATTCATTTCCACTTGCTTGATCAGTTATGTTTCATTCTTGAAAACGCTTTAGCTTCAATATCATGGAGGGTTCTGCCTAATACGTGAATATTTAATCTGAAGCCAGTTTTCACATCAGCAATGTTATATAAATAAAATAACAATGAAAACTTTACTTGTTTTCTCTAGTAAAGTTTGTTGGAAATCTGTATTTTTGTTTTTGCTCTGTTTTGTTTTGGGATCATAATCAGGTTGATTATGTGCAAGGCAAGTGCCTTACCCATTATATTCATTCTCTGGTCACAAGGACTTTATTCTAATTTTTAAAATTCAGTAACAGTTTGTATGAATATTCATATTTTGAGGATACAATGTCATACATTTTAAAGTATAAATTGTCACCCACAACCACCAGTTCATCTGCTAATATTCTTCCTCTTTTAAAGAGCTCAGAAAAAACATAATACTGAATCTTTGGTCAGACAAATGAGTCAAATCTTTATTAAGAAGTAAAGATTCTTAAATAATGTCATTTAGAAAGAATGGATTCAGGAAGAAGTAACATTAATGAACAAAAACTTTAATAAAATCAAGATAAATGGTCTTAAAACATCAATAGCAATGTGGTGATATCAATAAAACAAGTAGGAGCTGCGAAGCCAAAGTGTGCTTTTGTTACTATGCAGTAGAAGGATACACAATGACTAGATTAAGAGAGAACAATATAAACTCAAATGTGTTTTAAAAAATTCTGAAAGACCCTCTTTCCTTTTCTCTCCTTTATTATAAGGTGAGGAGCAAGTCATTTAAGTTGATTCATTCGGCGGATTGTGACCAAGTCGGAAATAGGCAAGACCAGGATGCTGACTGCAATCTGGAATCTTAATAAAGTTAGTAAACAAAAAGTGGGTGGTGGTAAGAGAAACATTTCTCTGTCAGAGAAAGCAGTTACAAATGTAGAAAGATGAAAGGCTATTTAAGAAGTTATGATGTCTTGGTAGCATACATAAGTGTGAGTATATAGTTTATATATCAAAAGGGAAATCTATAAATAAGTACAGAAATTTATGGCAAGATACACATTTCCCTAACTCTATTCTAAAAGGAATGGCACCTCAGTAATAAAGTAATACACTAAATATCCAAACCTTGGTCTTTACGTATTTCTCTTTACTAAAAATTGTTAAGGATCCTTGGAAAAATGACTGCCAGAAAATATGAACTGCTCAAAGAATGAAGGGGACAGATTAATGAGCATAAGAATGATATGAAAAGGTGAAAGCTTGGATAATCTTAAGTATGAATATAAATAATGATACAATTTATTAGAACCAATTAAACAAAATGAAAACCAATGACACCACACTAATATAAAAGAATAAATGAGTAATGTATTGGGGAAACTAGAAAGATTCTCTCATAGTAGAATGTCAAGTAATAAATTTGAAAAGAAAAATGAAACTAGACAAATACTTTTAGCCATCATCATAACAATTATTTCAAGGCAAATAGATCAATAATGGTTGCTAAAATTGGTGATCAAGATTTTATTGAAAACTGGATATTTAAAAAATTTATCTATTTGAACAAAAGCATATTTTAATCATTCAGAGACAGTGTAGTCAAACAAGGAGATAGCTCAATGGTCAGAAAAGCATGCAACTGCACAAGGTCAGAGACTGAGCCAGAACTCCAAGGACCACAGAGCCCCAGCCACTTCTGACTATTGCCCTAGATGGCCCTGAGCACAAGGTCTGAGAGCTCCACACAGGAACCACTGGGTCTATTTAGCTAAGTATCCCTGGGAGCAGTGCCAGGGCCCTCAGCACTGCTTAGGTGCCTCCCCCTAAAAAATAACAGAATCATGAAATGTAATAAAATGCATAAATACATCCCATATTAATATGCTTCTTTTGAGGAGTTCTCAGGGCTTACTCCTGGTTCTGTGCTCAGGAAACACTCCTGGCAGGTCTCAGGAGACTACATATGGTGCTGGAGATAGAATCCAGGTTGGCCACAAGCAAGGCAAGTCCCCATCTCTGTATCCCTCCTCCATGCCATATTGAAAGAAACTGTGGCACATGATGAGTAAATAATATTTGTGATACCTGATGATACATTGGAAATAGTAAAATGGCTACATAGGACATTACTGAAACTTCTTACGACTGATAGTTACTCTGTATTATGTAGGAGAGTATCTTTGTTCAAAGTAGCACTGTCCTCTTGTTGTTCATAGATTTGCTCCAGCGGACCCAGTAATGTCTCCATTGTGAGACTTGTCATTACTGTGTTTGGCATATCAAATACATCAAAGGGAGCTTGCATACTAAAATATTAGAGGTAATGGAACACTTACCTTTAATTATCTATCTATCTATCTATCTATCTATCTATCTATCTATCTATCATCTATCTATCTATCCATATAAACACACACACGCACACACACACACACACTCCCAAGGACAGAACTTCTGTAAAAAATATTAACAAGAGGAGGTTGGAGCCATAGCACAGCCGGTAGGGCATTTGCCTTGCATGCAGCCAACATGGCCAACACAGGTTCGATTCCCAGCATCCCATATGGTCCCCCGAGCACCACTAGGAGTGATTCCTGAGTGCATGAGCCAGAAGTAACCCCTGAGCATTGCCGGGTATGACCCAAAAAGCAAAAAAAAAAAAAAAATTAACAAGAATCTGGGTGAAAAGTTTAAGGAGTTTCTGTATATTAACATTTAATTATCCATTTAAAATATTTAAGGGTAAATAAAAAATAAAAAAACAACATGTATAAAGTGCAAGAAACAAATATTTTAAAACCCCAATATATCATAAATTAACATTAATTAATAATTATATAACACCCTTAAAAGAGGCTATTATAAAAATGAAAACAGTCATTATGTGCTATTTATGAGATTCACACCTATTAAAAAGAAACAGGGAAATTGTAAAAGGCTTCTATTTTATAGAGTTAAAACTCTAATATAGCAAGATTAATCTCATTCAATATAAAATTAAGTAACTGCAATAAAAGCTAAATAACTTTTATAAGAGAAACAATAAACTGAGACTATATATCCAAGTCATTCACACTCAAAACATGCACAATCTATCCCTTGCATTGTTGAATTAAATGAGAGAACAGTAGGAGAAACTATAATGACAAATATATATGGTATGCTTTAGCAAACTGCTCTCAGGAATCAACACTTTCAACACTATCAACAATAGGAAATAAAGCTATACAGATTTTAAAATGCTCAGCTCATATGTTTTTTAAAAAAGCATTTAAAAATACATAGATCAAATTCTAGATAACAAGATGAATCCTGCAGTTTGCTTAGTGAGTATATTATGACTAAGAAGCATTAACGTGCAGAATATTACAAAGGGCAACATATAGATCGTATATGAAACTTGTTATAAATTGGAAGTACATATAACAACCTAAAAACAAGCTATTAAATATTTAAAATTATTTATTATTAATAAATGATAGCAAACTAAAAAAATTCTTGACTATTTTAAAGATATAACTTAAAATGCATGGCAATCTCTAAAATTAATGGTGAAAATTAAACTCCTCTAATTAAAATGTAAAATGAGATAATGATGCTACATTACAATTCTTACTATACTATTTATACCAAACTAGGTAGTCTATCAGTATAAGAAAAATAAGATTAAAATATTGGAAGGAAATGTATGAGTACTATTATGCATAAAATGCTCAGTTGTCTACCCGGAAAATTAAAAATAATAAACTGTTGACTATTAAAACTATTATTTACCAAGGCAACTGAATATAGTATAACATTAAAAATTACCTTACTATGTGAAAGTGTAGAAGAAAAAAGTTGACAAAAATTAAGATATTGTGATTGTGGTTGGGTACTGATTGAGATTTAAGAAACCTCATTATTCAATATCTATGGCAACAGTAAGATTAAAAAAACTGACATGGCTCTCAGATATCATAATAACAATGTAGTATTAAATATATTTTTAAAAAATTATCCAAGAAAAGTTACTTAACTTACTGTTGAATTTTTAGCATTAACTAATGGCTTTTTATAGTCATTATTAATTTTCACAATAATATACTTATCTACAAGGATTTTTATAGCTTTTAAGCAACTAAACTACATTAAGTCTTATTGTAAAAAAGGAGTTACTAGAAAATTTATTTGAAATAAAGAGAATTTCTACAGTACTCATAAACTTGGGAAACTATATTGATTGTCGCTTTGCATATGTGGAACTTCTATTTATGTTTAAAACTCACCACACACCACTAAAGTTCTAATGCCATTCACTATCAAAATTATTCCTTTACTCATCTCATTCCCCTCTGATCATCACCACAGTTTATACCAAGTCTAAGAGTTAGTTTCATTGTTTTCTGCCACTTCATTTGCTTTATGTTCTACATATAAACAAAACCATTTAAAAATTTTTCTCACTTCCTAGCCTAATGCATCAGTTGAATCACTTCAACTTCTATCCCTTTTGTTCAAATAGTTATGTCCCATAAAGATAAAAAGAAAAAAACTTCTTTATCCAATAATATGTTGGTAAGCTGATTTCATGTTTTGACTCTTGTGAATAATGCTGCTATGAATATAGGAGTACAAATATCAAATACTAGGAGTAACATTGCTGAATCATATGCATTTTGTATATATACAAATATTAGCTACTGTATATGTATCTATGTGCATATTAACGGGTAGCCTGGCAAGCTACCCATGGCGTATTTGATATGCCAAAAAATGTAAAAACAATGGGCCTCATTCCTCCTGACCCTGAAAGAGCCCCCAATACGGCAGCATTAAGAAGGATGAGAAAGGAGAGGCTGATAAAAATCTCAGGGCTGAACTAGGCTGCCAAAATGAAGAAGGACTAAAATGACTGTATGTCATTTCAACGCACATACTGGCATCGGAAGCACCCATGGAGGACCTGATGGTGCAAGCGCAGATGATCAAGTATAACATCATTGGTCGAGATGAGAAGGCATCAACCACATCAAGCCACTTTTGACACTGGAGAAGAACTGTTCCTCGGAACATGCTACAAAAGAGGCATTGGTGGTGTCAGTGTCCTCATCAACACGAACTTGGCCATGATTCATTTGAATGCCTAATCATACTAATTCGAACGCTTACACTTGAATAAATGTGGCTCACTGCCAGCAGTTTCTATCTTCATTTACGCACAACCATCTAACTACGATGAAGAAGAAATTGAGAAGTTCTACATGGATCTGGAGAAGTTCTATAAAGAAGACCACGCCTTCTACAAGATCATTGTTGGTGATTTTAATGCCAACATAGGAATGAGAAGGTCGCACAAAGAACCCCACATCCAGACCCATGGCCTAGAATGGAACGAACAGGGTGACAGACTGAGTTCACCATGTCGACCAAAACCATCCATGGTAACTCACAGTTCCAGAAGGCTGACTCTAAACGTTGAACCTGGGAGTCTCCCGGTGGACAGTTCCACAATGAAATAGACCACATCATATTCAATCTACTGTTTTGCCTGACCTATGTCGCTATTGTTCCAAAATTCCAAATGGGATTGGACCACCGTTTTCTTCATGCAAAATTCTACTTCGTGGTTTGGGGAGAAAAGGCTGCAAAGTTTAAGAAAGAATCTGGAATTCCAACCTCCATCAACAGTCAAGAATCAGGGACACTGTCTCGTTTGCCAAGGCGTCAAAAATCAGATGAGTTGGACACGTAATGAGATTTGGAGACAACCACTGAACTAGAGCCGTTACTGACTGGATTCCATGGGACGTCAAAAGACCACATGGCTGCCCACCTACGAGATGGTCAGACTTCTTTGTCTAAACTCTGAACGATCGGTTTGAGGTTCTTCATGTTCCTAGAACGAGTAGACACCATTGGGCTATAGTAGCATGTTACAGGGGCGAATGAAGATGTTACTGGCTCCCACTCGAGCAAATCTATGAGTATTGGGATGTCAAGTGATCAAGTGTGTATAGATAGTTCTGAGAATCAGATCTAAAAGTATGTAATAAACTTTTTTTTGACATTTCTAGTATTTCTAATTTTCACTGAAGTGCTGTGTTTACAATATTAGTAAGATAGTTTCAAGTATTAATAAGATAGTTTCATGAGTACAATATTCTAACATTCCACCCTCACCAGTGTCAGCTTCTTTTCATTAAAGACTCATGAACCTGTACTCCACACCAGGTTATTTCTACTCGGGGAACGCCAGAGTGGGGTGAGGGAGAGCTTCCTCACCCCAAATGACCCAGCCTTGGCAGCAGACCTCCACTACCCAGTGGCCACCACACTCCCGGCCACTTTCCAGACCGAGCGGCCGCTACACTTTCTACCCATTGTCCATAATTACCACACCATGTTTGATGGAGTTCAGACAGTAGACAACAGATATTATATATATATATGTATATATATATATATATATATATATATATATATATATTTCTTTTGGAGTGCCCGGCAAGCTACTGAGAGTATATTGCCCACACAGGCAGAGACTAGCAAGCTACCCGTGTCATATTCAATATGCCAAAACCCCAAAACCAATAACTATAACGGGTCTCATTTCCCTGACCCTGAAAGAGCCTCCAACTCCAATCATTGGGAAAGACGAGTAAGGAAAGGCAGCTAAAATCTCAGGACTGTGACAAATAGACCTTACTGGCACCTGCTCGATTATATTGATGAACAATGGGATGACAGTGACAGTGATACAGTGAGCCACTCTTAACCACCTCTCATCCCACACACACCTCCCCTTGTCAAAATCAATTCTGAAGGCCATTGTCAGGTTCTATTGCTTTTAGCCATTAGTTATTGTCCAAATATATTTCTTTATAACCCACTTATAAGAGAACTCATTCTGTATTTTTCCTCTTCTTTCTGACTTCATGCAGCATAATTACATAATTAACCTCTAGTTTATTTTATACAGTAGCAAATTGTGTAATTTCATCTTTTCTTAGACACAACTGGTATTCCCATATGTATCACTGTATCACTGTATCGCTGTCATCCCCTTGTTCATTGATTTCCTCGAACAGGCACCAGTAACGTCTGCATTGTTCTAGCCCTGAGATTTTAGTAAGTGCCACATTGGAGGCTCTTTCAAGGTCCGGGGAAAGAGGCCCATCATTGTTACTGGGTTTTGGCATATCAAATACACCACGGGGAGCTTGCCAGACTCTGCCATGTGGGCAGGATACTCTCAGTAGTATCTTGTACGTGATATATATATACATACATATGTATATATATATTACATATCTCGCAATTTATTAATTTACTCTTCTGTTCTTAGAAATTGGGTTTTTTTTTTCAGAACTTGGATATAAAAAGAACTTTCATTTAAAAAAAGAATATACAGCTGGCCAAGAGGTAATAAAAAAGTGCTCCTCATCATTTACCATCAAGGAAACGCAAATGAAACCAGCAATAAAATATCACTTAACACCAGTGAAACTGGCATTCATCAAAAATAATACACATAACTAGTGCTGGTGAGCCTGGCAAGCTACCGAGAGTATCTCACTCTCACGGCAAAGCCTGGCAAGCTACCCATGACATATCTGATATGCCAAACACAGTAACAACAAGTCTCACAAAGGAGACAAGGAGACAGTACTGGGCCCGCTTGAGCAAATCAATGAACAGCGGGAGGACAGTACTACAGTGCTACAGTGCTGGTGAGTATGTGGAAAAATCAAACCCTCAATCACCGTTGGTGAGAAAGTTGGCTGGTTCAATATGGAAAACTATATGAACTTTCTCAAAAAATTAAGAATTGAGTTTATATTCCACTTCTTGACATCTAGCCTAAGGACCACAAAAGCCGTTTCAAAATTTCTTCTGTGTTCCTATGTTCATTGCAGCTCTATTCAAAATAGCAAGTGCATCTTACATTTTTAAGTAATCTCAATATCACTTTCAATAGAAGATTCACACATTCTAACAACAACATTGTAATAGTTTGTCACATTTTCACTAATACTTTTTTCCAGCATTTTTATATAAGATATTCTCACTGATATGAGGAGATATTTCATTTGTATTTCTCCTAAAATAATAAATGTTGTTGAGCATTTTTTTATGTGTTCGTGCACCATCTGTGTCTTCTTTGAGAAGTGTCAATTTTTATCTTTTGCCCAGTTTTTAAAAATTGGGCTGCTCTTCTTTTGAAAACCACAGCACTCAAAAGGAGAGAGAAAACAAAAGGGAATACCCTGCCACAGAGGCAGGGTGGGACGGGGGGAATGGGGAGGGGGGTGAGAGGGATACTGGGATCCGTGGTGGTGGAAAATGGGCACTGGTGGAGGGATGGGTACTTGATCATTGTATAACTGAAACCCAAACACAAAACTTTGTAAGTCTACAACTGTACCTCATGGTGTTTCACTAATAAAAATTTTTTTAAAAAGTGGGCTGCTCATCTGTTTGTTTTTCTTTCTTTTTTTTTTATTTATTGAATCACCATGAGAACAGTCACAAAACCTTTCAGTTTAAGTCTCGGTCGGTCATACAATGATCAAACACCCATCCCTTCACCAGTGCACATTTTCCACCACCAAGAACCCCAGTATATCCCCCCTCCCACCCACCCCTGCCTGTGTGGCAGATTTCCACTTTATTCTCTCCCTCTCTACATTGATCACATTCAATATTACCACAAAAGACTCAACATTATTATTTGGAATTTTCCCCAACAGTCAGACCTGCCAGGGTTGGAGTGATAGCACAGCGGTAGGGCATTTGGCTTGCACGCAGCCAGCCCGGCCGAGCAGGGTTTGATTCCTCTGCTCCTCTCGGAGAGCCCAGCAAGCTACTGAGAGTATCTCGCCCACATGGCAAAGCCTGGCAAGCTACGCATGACATATTCTATATGCCAAACACAGTAACAAGTCTCAAAATAGAGACATTACTGGGCCCGCTTCGAGCAAATCAATGAACAATGGAAGGACAGACAGACAAATTCAGACCTGCCAAAAAGACATTATTAGATACTTTGTTTTCTATTGCTGATTATGAAGAGCATATGATGTCATGTGTCCGCAATAGCAACCATGTGGATTTGGATTTCTGAAATTTTAGTAATAAGCCTAGAGGGATTACTGCCAAAAGCCCCTAGATTCGGAGATTGATTTGTGTGCCTCTGGGATCATGGTCATTCAGGAGCCAGAGGAGGCATTTGTGGGTGGCAACCCGGGAAATTGTCATGGAAGGGAGCAGGGTCGATTCCACCCACTTCCGATGAGGCCCCACGTGCCTCATCAATGCAGTCTCATACCTGGCTGTTGATTAGGCTCTAAAAGATGGAGGCCACCATGTCGCTGCCACAAGGGGGGACAGGCGGAGGGACAAACACCCTTCCCCTCCCAGGGCGGCATAGCATCATAGTTAAATGCACAGTCCAAAAGCATTTTGGTTGGGCATTATATTTTGCTCAAATTTTTCCACCACAATTCAAGCCTGTCTTTCAGGGACAAACACTAAATAATTTACTTTTCATTGATCACTTTGCATATCAGAAAATGTTGCACAGCCGCTTATGCGGCCGCACAGTTCAGAATAGTCCTGGTACCCGTATACCAGAGCCATGCTTGTAGAAGCTCATGGTCTCCAGGATTCCATCTGAAGAAGGTGGGGAGACAGCACCTACCCCATCTGGGACCTCCCAGTGATATCAACTCAGTATGGGACCCAGAGAATTCTCTGGGAGTTGTGGAGTCCACCGGACAGTTTTCTTCGCTGCTGTGTGCTGTAAGATGGTGCTGGGGGCGGGTTGTGGGCGTGACTTCCGGGATTAGGGGCTGACTGGAAGTAGGGGTGGAACCACCGTACCCATGCAATTTGGAAGAATAGTCATGGTACCAGCATATTGGAGCCATGCTTGTAGAAGCACATGGTTGCCAAGATTCCATCTGGACAAGGCGGGGAGACAGCACCTACCCCATCTGGGACCTCCCGGTGATATAGGCTCAGTATGGGGCCCGGAGAATTCTCCATGTTTATTTTTCTGATAAGCTGTCTGAGTTGCTTTTATATTTTGGGTAACAAACTTTATCAGATGTATGATATACACATATCTTCTCATAACTGTTAGGGTGGCATTTTGTGGTAGTTTAATCACTTAATCACTTAATCACTTAATCCCCGTTATTCATCGATTTATTCGAGCGGGTGCCAGTAACGTCTCCATTCATCCCAGTTGCGTGCTAGCGTAGCCCAATGGTATCTGTTCGTTTTAGGAACATGTAGAGCCTCAAACCGATCATTTAGGGTCTTGACGAAGAAGTCTGACCATCTTATAGGTGGGCGTCCACGTGATCTTTTGATGTCTCGTGGAATCCAATCAGTAATGGCTCTAGTCCAGCGGTTGTCTGTAAACCTCATTACATGTCCAGCCCATCTTATTTTTGATGTCTTGGCAAATGAGACAGCGTCTCTGATTCTTGAGCGTTGACGAAGATCAGAACTCCGGATTCTATCTCTCATTTGAGTGAATCGTGATATTCCAAGCATAGTTCTTTCGATTCCTCTTTGAGAGACCCGAATAGTGTTCTCATCCTGTTTTCGTAGGGTCCAGGTCTCTGAGGCATATGTTAATGCAGGAAGAATAGTGGAATCAAAGAGATGTGCTCGTAGTTGGAGGTTCTTTGTCCTTTTAGTTATTTCTTCAATGCTCTTGAAGGCATTCCAAGCCGCTCTCTTCCTCCTGCGTAACTCAGGTGCCAGGTCATTCATCATGTTGATTTCTCGACCTAAGTATATATAACTGTTGCATTCGGAGATGGTGGTTCCGTTGAGAGCGAATGGAGCGTCAGGAACAAGGCTGTTTCTCATAAACATTGTCTTCGTAAGATTCAGCTGTAGTCCGACCTTTCCACACTCACGGTCAAAGTCCGCAAGCATTTGTGCCGCTTGGCTGATGTTTGGTGTTATTAGAACGATGTCATCAGCAAAGCGGAGGTGGTGTAGTTGCCGACCATCTATCTTCACTCCCATGTTTTCCCATTCTAGTCGTCGCATGATGTTCTCGAGGGTGGCACTGAAGAGTTTTGGTGAAATGGTATCACCCTGCCGAACCCCTCTCTTGATATGGATGATTACTTCTTTGTAGAATGGTGAGATCTTGGTAGTGAATCCGCAATAGAGCTCACGAAGGATCCTGATGTATTGAGTTTGTACGCCCTGATTGGCTAGGGCTTCCATGACCGCTTCCGTCTCAACAGAATCAAAGGCCTTCTTTAAATCAATGAACGTTAGACAGAGCGGCATCTTGAACTCCCGAGATACCTCAATGAGCTTGGTTATTGTGTGGATATGGTCGATGGTACTGAATCCTTTTCGGAATCCAGCTTGTTCACATGGTTGTCCTTCATCTAGTGTTCTGCTAATCCTATTCAGGATGACTCGAGTGAATAGTTTGTAGATGACAGACAATAGGCAGATTGGGCGATAGTTGCCAATGTCGTGGATGTCTCCTTTCTTGTATAGTAGTAAAGTCTTGCTGGTTTTCCATTGGGATGGAACCTTGCATTCAGACAGGTAGCGTGTGAAGAGTCGAGCTAATGTATTGATGAGTACTGATGGTAAGTTCTTCAGGTGTTCAGGTCTGATCTTGTCTGGGCCAGGTGCTTTTTGTTTCTTTACCGACGAGATGGCATGTTGGATTTCGGAAGGGAGAACATTGGGAACGACATATCCATCATGTGGTATGTGGTATGTGGGCAAGTGGATGTGGCTATTAAAGAGATCTGAGTAGAATTCATGAATAATCTTCTCCATTGCCTTTCTGGAAGATGTGATAGATCCATCATGATGTCGGAGGGCAGTCATCTTGGTTTTGTAGTTGGTGAAGGACAGGCGGGCATTACGAATGTTTTTCCCAGCTTCTGCTGCATCTACCAGTACTGCTGCTCTCCTGTTTTTGAGGTCATCCTTGATGGCTTTTCTGCACTGTTTTGCCAGTTCGGACGTTTGTTTGTGGTTGCCTGAGGCACGTGCCACGCCACGTTGGCGAATAAGTTCAAGAGTGTTCGAAGAAAGACGGTTTTTTGTGGTTATCTCTCTCTTGGCATTCCTTGCACAATCATGGAGGTGCTGAATCATTCGATCGTATTCCTCATCAATGTTGTCAATGACGGCATCTTCCCATGTTGCTGCAACAGAGCCAAAGAGTTCCCAGTTGGTGGTTGTTCTGGGAGTCTTCTTCTTAAACCTTGCATTCTTTTCTCCTCGTTCTGTGAGGTAGAATTTTGCACGAAGAAGACGGTGGTCTGATCCCGTTTGGAATTTTGGGACAACAGCAACATCGGTTAGGCAAAACCGCCGATTGAATATGATGTGGTCTATTTCATTGTGGAACCGTCCATCGGGAGACTCCCATGTCCAACGTTTAGATTCAGCCTTTTGGAATTGTGAGTTACCATGGAAGGTTTTGGTTGACATGATGAACTCAGACAGTCTGTCACCTTGTTCGTTCCATTCCAGGCCATGGGTTCCGATGTGGAGATCGACTGATCTTCTTGGTCCTATCTTGGCATTAAAATCACCGACAATGATCTTGTAGAAGGTGTGATCTTCTTTATAGAATTTCTCCAGCTCCATGTAGAATTTCTCAGTTTCTTTTTCACCATAACTGGATGTTGGTGCGTAGACAACAAAGATAGAAACTGCCGGTAGTGAGCCACATTTATTCAAGTGTAATCGTCCGATTCGGGTTGTTAGGCATTCAAATGAATCAATGCTTGTGACTAAGTTTGTGTTGACAAGGATACCGACACCACCGACGCCTCTTTTATCACATGTTCCAAGGATGTTTAGTTTAGTGGTAGTTTAGTGATAAAATTTTTCAATATGATATAGTACCATTTATTATAGCTTTTATTTCCTTTGTTAACAATGCTGAATCCTCAAACATATCTCTGAGATCAAATCTGGATGTAGAATCCACAGATTTATTTGAGATGTTAGTTTAGTCTTCAAACATTACCAAGAAATTGTGTCCAATTATAGAGAAGGAAGACTTTTTTCTGACCTCATGTAATCTTTCTAACAAGTCCCCATGGTGGTGAATATTCCAAACAGCAAATATGTCAGCTTTTCTCCAGTGCAATATGTGAATTTAATCATATATTCTCCAGTGCAATAAATAAATTTAATACATTCAAAAATAATATTATAATACAAACAAAAATTATGAATATTTAGGAACTAGAATTGAATATGATGATTCATATAAATCTTAACTTACCTTAATTTTACATAGAGAAGTGTTAAATAGGTATTAAGTTTGAAATAATTTGAAAATGACTCAAAGATTCATTATTATTTTTTCTCTGATCATTTTATGTTCTTATTTTTACTCATTGCTTTACATTCTTATTTATTATGAACTCATGTTACTTGAAAGATTATATCCATTGGTATTTGTGGGGTAAAACAAACTCAGATATTGAATTCAAAACTATACACCTTCCAAGCATATATTCTAAAACTTCAATTTGCTCCCTAGTTCAATTCATCCCTTTTTATATTTCTTACAACAAACATTAAATAATTTTTAAGTAGAAAAAATAAATACATTAATGAGACTGAAGAGATAGTGTAGGAATTATGGATTACACAGGGACTTGATCCCTGGTGTCACAAGACAAGCATTGTCAGCAGCCCTGGTGGTCCCTAAATATTGCCTGATGTGACCCTGGAGAACTGATGCTTTGGAAGCCCCCTTAAAATATATCATTTAAATGTAATATATTATTAAAAGGGATGGCCACCTGAGTCTTAGAATTCTACCATCCTGTTGTTCAATTGCCTCGAGCAGGCCCCAGTAACGTCTCCTTTGTCCTAGCCCTGAGATTTTTTAAAAAGTGCCATATTCAAGGCTCTTTCAAGGTTAGGAGAATGAGACCCATCATTGTTACTGGTATTTGGCATATTGGGTACACCAAGGGGAGTTTGCCAGACTCTGCCGTGTGGACAGGTTACATTTGGTAGCCTGCCAGTTTGTCCAAAGTAGGAATGAGATAATAAGATGTCGCACGGCCTCAAGTGCGGTCGCGCGCTTCTGAGAGCTGGGTTTTATAGTCTCTGAGTCTGGGCCATTGATGGGATTACACTGCACCAAGGGTCCAATTGGTGGGTGTGACCCCTGCCTACTGGAAGATGGAGGATCTGGGTGGAGGATGCTCAGTCCCAATCCGAGCAGGCTTGGAGATCTCAGCCCCGGGACACGCATGCCTTTGTTCCTCTGCCGGTACCTTCACACGTGTGGAGAGTGGTCCACACTCATAATAATGAGTTTTTTGTTGTTGTTGTTGGTTTTTTGTTTTTCTGGTTTTTTTTTTCTTTTTAGGTCAAACCCGACGATGCACAGGGATTACTCCTGGTTCATGCACTCAGGAATTATTCCTGGAAGTGCTCATGGACCATCTGGGATGCTGAGAATCAAACCCGGGTCAGCCGCATGTAAGGCAAATGCCCTACCTGCTGTGTTTTGGTTCAAGCCCCTATTTTTTTCATAATTCAATCCCAGGTATGTGAAGAGTAAAAATAAGTTTAATGGTCTAAAAAATCTATAGCTCAATTCTGTGCGTCTAGTACCCTCTCTTTTTGAATACCTATATATATATATTTTTGCAAGAGATGCAATGGTCGGGGCCTATATATCTGGTGCAATACTCTACAAATTCACTGAGATGTTACCATATGCTTCTAGAAATTAATATCCTCAGATTTTAATTAGTCAATATCCCAAGGTCACAAAGGACAATTATAAACAATTTTATCATCATCTAAGTATAGTGCTCAGAGACACATATGAAACAAGTCATATAAACCCTGGAAATTAATATTGAGATTAAATCATAAATACTTTTATCATATAGTGGCCAATAAGGAGCATAGAACATATCAGATATACCCAATCATTACTCTTCTATCATCACAAATCACAAATCACAAATCATCCTGTTATTCGTCGATTGCCTCAAGCAGGCCCCAGTAATGTCTCTTTCATCCTAGCCCTGAGATTATATTCAAGGCTCCTTAGGAGAATGAGACCCATTATTGTTACTGGTATTTGGTATATTGGGTATGCCATGGGGAGTTCGCCAGACTCTGCCGTGTGGGTAGGCTACATTCTGTAGCCTGCCAGTTTGTCCAAAGTAGGAATGAGATAATAAAATGTCATAATAAGATGGCGCATTCGCGGCTGCACAGATCCAGGAGCTGGTTTTTATAGTCTCTGAGTGTTGACCGTTGATGGGATTTCACTGTGCCAGGGGGCCAGTTGGTGGGTGTGACCCCCGCCTACTGGAATTTGGAGGATCTGCGTGGAGGATACTCGGCCCCAATCCGAGTAGGCTTGGAGATCTCAGCCCCGGAACCCGCGTGACTTTGTCCCTCTGCCAGTACCTTCATGTGTGCGGAGAGTGGTCTCAGCATGGTGGTGGCTGGTCCTGGAGGTCTTCGGCTGCCGGTGCCCTGGTCGGGGCAGAGAGGAAAGCTCAACCCGTTCCCCTCCAAGGGGACCCGGCGAGGACAGCCAGGCACAGGGGCAGGAGACTTCTATCATATGGCAAAATATTAGTTAACATATCAATATTAAAAGTGAACACTCCAAGATGGAATATTTTCAATAGTTTTAGTGTGTAGGGGGTATGGTGCTGCCAGCAGGTCAATCTGTACCTGTCAGGCTAGTGCATCAGTATCCTGATGGCAACGTCAGACTTTCAGATACCCCAAAATTGCTGCTGTGCCTTTGGCTAGACCCCAAAAACTTGGGGCAAAGTTTATCAAGAAAGTAAATGGCCAAAAGTCAGATATGTGGGAGACACATCCACAAACCACCTCCAGCTCAGCTATTTCATTGGAGGCATAGCCTCTTCGGTTCCTGATTGAACTGCTTAATGGCCATGATCCCAGAGACTCAGATATGAATCTCGGAACCCAAAGGCTTTTGGCAGAAATGCATCCTGTTTCTGCAGTAGGTTACTGGCGCTGGGCCATCCCAGGTGGGAATAGGTTTAGTGCCTTGGCCTGTTCCCCCTGGCAGCCTGGTGACTGCCATCCTCCAGAGGCCACTGGACAGTCAGGTTTGGGCCTGCAGTGATGAGAAACGCGGGGCCTCACCAGATGGGGGTGGAACTGAGCCTTTCTCCCCATCCCAACATGACCCCAAGTCGCCGCCTAGAAACGGCCTCCCTGGCTCCTGATTAAGCTGATTTACAGTCAAATCCCAGAGACTCAGAAACAAATCTCAAAACCCAGCAGCTTTTGGAAGAAATGCATCTGGACAGCATACAAGGTGGCCGCTGCCTCAGAGCTTATAGGAAAACCAGATATGAGCCAGCAGTGACGGGGCAACTGCAGTCTCATGGGAAGGGGGATGGTACCAGCTCATCCTTCATGCCCTACTGAGGTTACGAGTTGCCCCCCATGAGCGGCTCTCTGGCACGGCCATGGCTCCACAGTCAAAAGGACTTAATCCAGAGCCTGGCAGCTTGCAGCAGAAAAGTGAATGAACCATGCATTAAACAATGGCGCCATGCCTCCCTGGGAGGGAAAGAGTGTTGCTCCCTTCCGCCTTCCCCGCCCCCCCCGGCCCGCCCCAGCAGCAGAGTGGCCACCGCCTCAGAGCCTATTAGAAAGCCAGGTATGAACCAGCGGTGATGGGGCAACCACAGTCTCATGGGAAGGGGGACGGTAGTGGCTCATCCTTCACGCCCTACCGAGGTCAGGAGTTGCCCCCCATGAGCAGCTCTCTGGCACGGCCATGGCTCCAGAGGCAAAAGGACTTAGTCCAGAGCCCAGCAGCTTGCAGCAGAAAAGTGAATGGTCCATGAATTTAACTACGGCACCATGCCTCCCTAGGAGGAAGCCAGGTATGAGCCGGCAGTGATGGGGCAACTGCAGTCTCATGGGAAGGGGGACGGTACTGGCTCATCTTTCCTGCCCTACCAAGGTCATGAGTTGCCCCCAAGAGTCACTCTCCAGCACAGCCATAACACCAAATGCACAGAAACCAATCTCGTAATTATCTGGCTCTTTGCAGAAATCCAAAATCGCGTGGCCGTGATAGCCATATAATAGACACTACATGATTCTCATAACCAGCTATAGAAAACAAAGTATTTCACAATGCCTTTTCAGCAATTCTAATTGTTGGGGGGTGGGGGGATTCTAAACAATAATGGTGCATCTTTTGTCGAAATAATGAATGTAATCAATGTAGAGAAGAATTAAGTAGAAATTATCTGCCGCACAGGCAGTGGGGTGGGAGGGGGGGTATATTGGGGTTCTTGGTGGTGAAAAATTAGTACTGGTGAAGGGAAAGGTGTTTGATCATTGTATGACTGAGACTTAAACCTGAAAGCTTTGTAACTTTTCCCACAGTGATTCAATAAATAAATATAAGAAGGGGGAAAAAAAGAGAGAGAGAGAAAAGAAAAACCTAAAAAAAAAATAGTTTCAGTGCATACAAATTTACATATACTTTTAAAATCCTTTTTCTGAGTCATTTGAAAAAATATGTCTATATTTCAGTGACTCTCAAAACAGAATTATATTCAGGCTATGTCAGATACCAAAATAAATAAATAAATAAATAAATAAATAATAGCACTGTAGCACTGTCCTCTCGTTCATCGATTTGCTCAAGCAGGCCCAGTAACATCTCCATTGTGAGACTTGTTACTATGTTTGGCATATCGAATATATCACAAGTAGCTTGCCAGGCTTTGCCATGCAGGTGAGATACTCTCGGTAGCTTGCCGGGCTCTCAGAGAGGGGCAAAGGAATCGAACCTGGGTTGGACGGGTTGGCTGCATGCAAGGCAAACGCCTTACTTGCTGTGCTATTGCTCCAGCACCAAAAAATAAAATTAAATTTAAAGGAATAGAAATATTATAGAAATTTTACTTGAACTTTTCAAAATATTATTTCAAAATAAGAATTTCTCTTTATAAAATCAATTTTTGAAGTATTTTGTATTTAAAGAAAACTTCAGTGGCCAAAGTGAGAGTACAGAAGATAGGGTATTTGACTTGCATGTCGCCAACCTAGGGTCCCTGGCATCCCATATAGATCCTAAGTCCACTAAGACTGATCCATGAATGCAGAGCCAAGAGTTACCCTAAGTGCTGCCAGCTGTGGCCCCCAAACCAAAAATTTTAAAAATGCAGTGCAACTTTAATGAAGGGATATGGAACAGACAGATTGATGATTAAATGTTATTTAAAATGTTATCTTTATCTCTATGGTCTTTCATATACTTATTTCATAATTTAGGCATTGATTATGCTTCCTGATATTTCAATGTATTCATGCAATGTAGTGATGACAGTGCAAATGCAATATAGGGTACAAACAAAAGTGTTTCTCCTCCCCAAAAGATTGGTATTTCTTTAATAAAAACCAGAGACAAAAAAAATATCTCCACCTTAATTAACACAATATGTGAAGTTTCCACAAGTTTCCACAAGCTTCCACTTTGTTAAATGAGTTTTGTTAAAGAAAAACCAATGACAATGATGAAATCTGAGAAATAACTTCTGGTAATTTTCTACTGGGTGGGCAACATGGCATGTGAAATTATGAGTGTCTATCAAAATCTTTCTAGTAATGAAGACTTTTTAAAAATTATTTTCTTCTGTCAACTATAAAATTAGTGAGTCAAACACATTTAAAATCTGATGTGGTAAGTTATTGACAAGACTAAACTTAAGATGGGCTTTGATATGAAGAAAAAAATCAATACTTAGCCAAAATAAAAAGGTAAATTGTACTTTCACAGTTGCTTCAAGTATTTGGGGCAGGTATTAAACCAACTTTCCACCAGAATGTCTACAAAAATAAAACAATAATTCTCATACCTACATCTAACTCAGACTCTAGAAGAGAAAGTACCACTAGAATATAAACAAATCTATGTTCAAGATAGGATTAACAGAATGAGGAAATCCCATTCAATGTGACAATGTGATGAAATGAAAATACTGGAACATTTATTCTTCATCATTTTCTGGTTTAATCTGTAACTTCCAGAATTAGTAGACCTCTTTTTTTTACTGGATATGTACAGCTTTCGTGATAAAGTAGATTTTCAGTTGTCTTTACCCAGCCCCAGCCCCAGTCACCAAGATGAAATATAGGAATTCATAAATATTAAGTAACTGATTGCATTAATCTTCATTAAACTATAGAAATTCATAGAATTTGGAAAAGGACTAGGCTGAGCACAAATTTCCGTGAGACTTATATTAGGTGAAATAAACTTTAATCAGAAGACAAGAGCAGAAAATACCTGAGACAGTGAACTTGAGAGAAATGAAATCAACTCCAAGGAACTTCCTCATTAATTGATCCAAGGGGCAACATCTGAGAAATTACACAACACCAGATAGTAGAAACCGTGCCTGAATTCCAATAGACCCTTTCTTCTGTCCTACCTCTGAATCCAAGAGACAGTGAGTAAAACAAAGAAACCCAAGGGAACTGGGTGTTGACAAATAGTGAGAACAGAAAATTTTATCCTCTCTCAGGGATTTTTAAAAAGAAACAGAATAGGAAAACACGACACATGCAGCTAGAGAGAAGTATAATTGAGGAAATAAAATGCAACCTTGAAATTAAGCCCCATTCTGCAAAAGAATTTTATATAATGACCAGGCTAAACTGTGGGGAGGAGGTAGATGCATTAAACATCTTAACATGCTAACATAAGAACAGAAAACCCCAAGGAAGCAATAAGATGATACAGAAGAAAAGGATGAGATGTAAAAGGAATAAATTACATGGGAAGGAAATTAATTGTGTACCTTAGATTATAAGGAAAAACGGGTAATATGGAGAACTGAATTAAGATGGAGAACTCTGATCGTCTGGCACCCTTCCCTCTCATCACAAATAGCATGAACTAGCACACATGCATTCATACACAGAAACTTTTCCCCAAAGAACTGCTTCATCATAATGCAGAGAAATATCCATATAAAATATAAAGGAAGCAGTATTAGCTTTATCAAAACTTAAAGACAAAGAAAATTATAACTGTAAAAGAATATTAAAATGCGTCATTATAGAGTTAGGAATCAGAAGGGAGAAGTTTCAAGAGCAATTTAGTAGGGACAAGGAGTTCTTGTAACTTTCATCAATATGAAATAACGTTTGGAGGATATAGACAAGTTGGAGAACTGAACTTGATACCTATACTAAACCAAAATACCCTCGAATATAACCGTACATTTATACTTAAAATTAAAATGCAGACAGCCCGCCCCCAAGGGCCTGGGTTCCTCTCTGGGCACGCGCAGCTAGAAACAGCCCCTAGACAGCCGGTTTTCAACCCCTGATCTGCGTGGGACGGGCACAGAGGCCCAGCTCTGGGCAACAAAGCTGAACGGCTCCAATTCCAACAGGTACAGCCCGCCCCCAAGGGCCTGGGTTCCTCTCTGGGCACGCGCAGCTAGAAACAGCCCCTAGACAGCCGGTTTTCAACCCCTGATCTGCGTGGGACGGGCACAGAGGCCCTGCTCTGGGCAACAAAGCTGAACGGCTCCAATTCCAACAGGTACAGCCCGCCCCCAAGGGCCTGGGTTCCTCTCTGGGCACGCGCAGCTAGAAACAGCCCCTAGACAGCAGGTTTTCAACCCCTGATCTGCGTGGGACGGGCACAGAGGCCCAGCTCTGGGCAACAAAGCTGAACGGCTCCAATTCCAACAGGTACAGCCCGCCCCCAAGGGCCTGGGTTCCTCTCTGGGCACGCGCAGCTAGAAACAGCCCCTAGACAGCCGGTTTTCAACCCCTGATCTGCGTGGGACGGGCACAGAGGCCCAGCTCTGGGCAACAAAGCTGAACGGCTCCAATTCCAACAGGTACAGCCCGCCCCCAAGGGCCTGGGTTCCTCTCTGGGCACGCACAGCTAGAAACAGCCCCTAGACAGCAGGTTTTCAACCCCTGATCTGCGTGGGACGGGCACAGAGGCCCAGCTCTGGGCAACAAAGCTGAACGGCTCCAATTCCAAACAGGAGACATCCCCAACTCCTCGCCCAGTGCCAGGGACTCTTTCCGGAGCTGCGGCCGCTAATGCGGCCGTGAAATATTTTCCCACTACATATGCCATAGGAATCATAAGCTAACTTCTTAGATGGAAACTTCTCTATTTTAGCTCAGCCACTAGAAACACAGTAGCCAATAACTCATAAGCCTATCTTAACTCACACTGCATATCAAGCAGAATAGTAACACTGAACGTGAAGGACTAAACCACACCTCTCACAATGGTAAAGCAACGCAAAAGCCCACCAAACATTCATATTGAAGAGTCTAGCCCAGATGACACCAACAGTACTGTAGTGTTAGACAACCTCTCTGACAAGGAATTCAGAAGGGAGCTACTTAGGATGCTTAGGGAATTAAAAGAAACAATGGAAAGCAATGCCAATAGAAGACAAGAGGATCTGAAGGCAGAAATGAGGAAAATGCAGTCAGAAATGTCAGACCTGAAAAATCTCGTAGGCGAATTGAAAAGCTCAGTGGAAGGCCTCAGCAGCAGAGTAAGAGCGGCTGAGAACAGAATCAGTGAGCTCGAAGATGAACTTCAGAGACTCTCCAGAAAAGAGCAGAAAATGGAAAAGAGACTCACAATTCGGGAACAGATGGCAAGAGAAGATCGTGATGAAGCCAAGAGGGGTAACATAAGAATTATTGGAGTCCCAGAGGGACAGGAAGAAAACCTCGATGAAGAAGAAACTGTCAAAGACATCATTGCTACAACATTTCCAGAGCTGAAGAAAACTTGTGACCACATTCAGGAGGCCCGAAGGGTACCAGCTAGAAGAAATCCGAATAAAAATACCCCAAGACACATTCTGATCAAAATGACCAAAACCTTAGACAGAGACAAAATTCTGAAAGCAGCAAGATCGAAGAAAGAAATCTCTTACAAAGGAGCATCCTTAAAATTCACAGCTGATTTTTCTGATGAAACCCTCATGGCCCGAAAACAGTGGTGGGACATAGTAAAAAAACTCAATGAAATAAATGCCTCCCCCAAAATACTTTTCCCAGCAAGACTCACATTCATAATAGAAGGAACAACACACAGTTTCACAGACAAACAACAGCTGAGGAACTTCATAGACTCAAAACCATGGTTACAAGAACAACTAAATGGGCTACTTTAAGGCAAGAAAGGCCCCTCAAATACACCAAATTTTAACAGAACAATGGGACAAAATCCCATAACAATAATCTCTCTCAATGTCAATGGGCTAAACGCACCAATTAAAAGACATAGAGTGGCAGGATGGATTAGAAAATTGAACCCAACATTCTGCTGCCTGCAAGAAACGCATCTCAATAGTCAAAGCAAACACAGACTCAGAGTCAAAGGCTGGAAAACAATCCTACAGGCAAACAGCTCCCATAAAAAAGCTGGGGTAGCCATCCTTATATCAGACCACATCGATTTCAGAGTGAGGAAGGTCATAAGAGACAGTGAAGGCCATTTCTTATTGATCAGAGGATCGGTACAACAGGAAGAACTTACAATAATAAATGTATATGCACCTAATGAGAGACCAGCAAAGTACTTAAAACAACTACTCATAGATTTGGAAAAAGACATCAATAGCAACACAATACTAGTGGGAGACTTCAACACTGCTTTGTCACCTCTTGATAGATCAACCAGACTCAAGCTTAGCAAGGACATACTTCATTTGAGGGAAACAATGGAATAAAGGGACTTAGTAGATATATACAGGACACTTCATCCACAAAAAGCTGAATACACATTCTTCTCAAGCGTACATGGAACATTCTCCAAGATAGACCACATGCTGAGCCACAAAACATGCCTCCATAAAATTAAGAAGGTAGAGATTGTATCAACAATCTTCTCAGACCATAATGCTCTGAAATTAGAAGTAAATCACACACAAAAACAGAAAACTAAATCAAACACCTGGAAATTAAACAGTGCACTATTGAACAACGAGTGGATTAGACAGGAAATCAAAGAGGAAATCAAAAGATTCCTAGAAACGAATGAAAATGAGAACACGAGTTACCAAAACTTATGGGACACAGCAAAGGCTGTGTTAAGAGGAAAGTTTATAGCTCTACAAGCATTCCTCAGGAAGGAGGAGCGAGCACACATAAGTAACCTAACCTCACAGCTTAAGAGCTTGGAGAAGGACCAAAAAAAGGAGCACAACCAGAACAGGAGAAAGGAAATAATAAAACTCAGAGCAGAGATTAACGAGATGGAAACCCAAAAAACAATCCGAAAGATCAATGAAACCAAGAGCTGGTTCTTCGAGAAAATTAACAAGATCGATAAGCCTCTAGCAAAACTCACAAAGAAAGGGAGAGAGAAAACCCTAATAAACCGAATCAGAAATGAAAAGGGGGTCATTACAACAGAAACCACAGAAATTCAGAGGATCCTCAGGGAGTACTTTGAGAAGCTTTATGCCACGGAACATCAAAACCTCAAGGAAATGGATAAATTCCTAGACTCCTACAGACTCCCAAGGCTGAACCAAGAAGACTTGGAATACCTGAACAGACCTATCACCATCAAGGAAATTGAAATGGTAATAAAAAGTCTCCCCAAGCACAAAAGTCCTGGCCCGGATGGATTCACTAGTGAATTCTTCCAAATCTTTAAAGAGGACTTACTCCCAATGCTCTTTAAGCTTTTCCACGAAATTGAAATATCAAAAACACTTCCAAACAGTTTCTACGAAGCAAATATCACACTGATACCAAAAGCAGACAGAGATACCACAAAGAAAGAGAATTACAGGCCGATATCCCTGATGAACACAGATGCAAAGATCCTCAACAAACTACTAGCAAATAGAATCCAACTACTCATCAAAAAGATCATACACCATGAACAAGTAGGATTCATCCCAGGGATGCAAGGATGGTTTAACATTCGGAAATCAATCAACATAATCCACCATATCAACAAAAGAAAAGATAAAAAGCATATGATCATATCAATAGATGCAGAGAAAGCATTTGATAAGATCCAGCACCCCTTTATGATGAAAACCCTAGCCAAAATGGGTATAGAGGGGACCTTCCTCAACATAATTAAAGCCATCTACCACAAGCCTACAGCAAGCATCATCCTCAATGGGGAAAAACTGAGAGCCTTCCCTCTAAGATCAGGGACGAGACAGGGATGCCCACTCTCTCCACTGCTGTTCAATATAGTACTGGAAGTACTTGCAATAGCGATTAGGCAGGAAAAAGATATTAAGGGCATTCAGGTAGGAAAGGAAGAAATCAAGCTCTCACTATTCGCAGATGATATGATACTCTACTTAGAGAACCCAATAACTTCCACCAAAAAACTCCTAGAAACAATAGACTCGTATAGTAAAGTTGCAGGTTATAAAATCAATACCCAAAAGTCCATGGCTTTCCTATACGCAAACAGTGAGAGAGAAGAAAGCAACATGAAAAAAACAATCCCGTTCACAATTGTGCCCCAGAAAATCAAGTACCTAGGAATCAGCTTAACTAAGGAAGTAAAGGACCTGTACAAAGAAAACTACAAAACGCTACTTCAGGAAATAAAAGAGGACATGAGGAAATGGAAAGATATCCCCTGCTCATGGGTTGGGAGACTTAACATTGTCAAAATGGCAATACTACCGAAAGCATTGTATAAATTCAATGCAATCCCTATAAGGATACCCACGACATTCTTCAAAGAAATGGAGCAAACACTCCTGAAATTTATATGGAACAATAAGCCCCCACGAATAGCTAAAGCAATTCTTGGGAAAAAGAAAATGGGAGGAATCAACCTCCCGAACTTCAAACTGTACTACAAAGCAGTAATAATTAAAACAGCATGGTACTGGAACAAAGGCAGAACTGCAGACCAATGGAACAGGGTTGAATACACTGACATCTCCCCTCAATCATATGCTCATCTAATCTTTGATAAAGGTGCAAGTAATGTGAAGTGGAGTAAGGAAAGCCTCTTTAATAAATTGTGTTGGCATCACTGGACGGCTACATGCAAAAAAATAGGCTCAGAACTCTGCCTAACACCATGTACAAAAGTAAGATCAAAATGGATTAAAGACCTCAACATCAGACCAGAAACCATAAGGTACATTGAAGATAAAGTTGGCAAAACCCTCCATGACATTGAAGCTAATGGTATCTTCAAAGATGCCACGCCACTGGCCGAGCAAGTGAAAACAGAGATAGATAAATGGGACTATCTTAAACTAAGAAGCTTCTGCACCTCCAAAGAAACAGTGACCAAAATACAAAGACAGTCTACAGAATGGGAAAGGATATTCACCGAATACACATCTGACAAGGGGTTGATATCCAGGATATACAAAATACTGGTTAAACTCGACAAGAAGAAAACATCCAACCCCATCCAAAAATGGGGCAATGAAATGAACAGAAACTTTCTCAAAGAAGAAATCCGAATGGCCAAAAAGCACATGAGAAAATGCTCTACATCATTAATCATCAGGGAGATGCAGATCAAAACCACAATGAGATACCATCTCACACCTCAGAGACTGGCCCACATTCAAAAGAACAAAAGCAACCGATGCTGGCGTGGATGTGGCGAGAAAGGGACACTCCTTCACTGTTGGTGGGAATGTCCACTGGTTCAGCCCTTCTGGAAAACAGTATGGACGATTCTCAAAAAATTAGAAATTGAGCTCCCATTTGACCCAGCAATACCACTCCTGGGAATATATCCCAGAGAGGCAAAAATGTATAGTCGAAGTGACATCTGCACTTGTTTGTTCATTGCAGCACTCTTTACAATAGCCAGAAACTGGAAGAAACCTGAATGCCCAAGAACAGATGACTGGTTAAAGAAACTTTGGTACATCTACACAATGGAGTACTATGTAGCTCTTAGAAAAGATGAAGTCATGAAATTTACATACAAGTGGTACAATATGGAAAGTATCATGCTAAGCGAAATGAGTCAGAAAGAGAGGGATAGACATAGAAAGATTGCATTCATCTGGGGGATATAAAGTAACAAAGTATGAGATTAATACCCAAGAATAGCTGAGATCAGCACCAGGAGGATTACTCCATAACTTAGAGGCCAGCCGGGTATCCTAGAGGAAAGGGCAGTTCAGATAGAGAAGGGAGCACCAAATAAAGGATGTTTGGAGGATCCTCCCAGGAGGGGAGATGCATGTCGAAAGTAGACTATGGACTGAACATGTTTGCCACTCAATGCCTCTTTTGCAGACCGCAACACCCAAAAGGAGAGAGAGAACACAGGGGATTGCCCTGCCACAGAGACAGGGGGGATGGGGGGATGGGGGTGGGAGGGATATTATCCATGGTGGTGGAAAATGGGCACTGGTGGAGGGATGGGTATCTGATCATTGTATAATTGAAACCAAAGCACAAAAAATTGTAAATCTACAACTTTAAAAGAAATAAAATAAAATAAAGGGAAAAAAATTAAAATGCAGCAGTCAAATCTAAGAAAAAAATTGAAATTATGCAATTTGCCACTAGATGAATGGAACAGGAGGTTATCTTGCTGAGTAAATTCAGCCAGAAGGACAGGGACAGACACAGAATGACCTCTCATGTATGGAATATGAAGTAGTATAGTAGAGGAATAACAAATTATCAAAGGCAATAGAATCTGAAAACTGGTTTACAAAACTGAGCTTACCAACTACAGTGAGAGAAAAAAGAGGCTGGGAAAGACTGAGTCTATGGAGGAGGAAATAGGGCATTCTGGAGGCAGAAATGGTGTTTGAATGTTGTAAGTATAAAACCCTATCACTAACAGTATATAAATCATGGTGCTTGAATAAATAAATGAGCATATTTGCCTAAGGGAAAATAAAAGGAAATATAAGTAAAAGAAAAAGGCAGCAGTGAATGAAGGCAAGGGAGCTAACAGTGCAATGACCCAAGTATACCATTTTTCCTAAGAGAAACTGGGGATCCTGTATATTGACAAAAACTGTCACTGTCACTGTCACTGTCATCCTGTTGTTCATCGATTTGCTCAAGCGGGCACTACACCAGTAATGTCTCCATGGTGAGACTTGTTGTTACTGTGTTTGGCATTTCCAATATGCCTGGGGGAGCTTGCCAGGCTCTGCCATGAGGGCGGGATACTCTCAGTAGCTTGCCAGGCTCTCCAAGAGGGATGGAGGAATCGAACCTGGGTCTGCCGCATGCAAGGCAAACGCCCTACCTGCTGTGCTATTGCTCCAGTCCAAAAAATTAAACAAAAGTCCTCCTATAAGACTGCATGTTCCAGGGTAATCCATCAAGTCTCTGAGTCACCTGTTCTAAGTATAATAGGCAAATCAACAGAAACTTTCACATTCAAAGATTAATAGAAAAAAATGTTTTTCTATTGACTAAGGATCTTCAATTTACAATATTGTTAATGGTGACTTTCTAAGCACACAACTCCAGCACCATGCCCACCTCAATCCCCCAGAACTCCATTCCTCCCTTTTAATGAAATGTCCAATGTCCCCCCTCCTCCCCACCAAATTCAGTTGTGTGCATCAGTTTTTCTACTGTGTTGCCTCTGTCCCTGTGTTACAACTTTGCTGTATATCTTTAAGTCCCACATAGTACAAAGATTAATCTGCATCCCTTGCAGTCTGACTTCACTCAAGCATGCAATAAATACTCTAATTCCATCATGTTGTCACTGTCACTGTCCTCCCATTGTTCATCAATTTGCTTGAGCGGGCTGAGTAACGTCTCCATTGGAGACTTTGTTGTTACTGTGTTTGGTATATCGAATACATCACGGGTAGCTTGCCAGGCTCTGCCCTGCGGGCAAGATATTCTCGGTAGCTTGCCAGGCTCTCTGAGAGGGGCAGAGGAATCGAAGTCGGGTCAGCCACGTTGGCTGCGTGCAAGGCAAACGCCCTACCGCTGTGCTATCGCCATGGCTCCAGAGGCAAAAGGACTTTATCCAGAACCCAGCATCTTGCAGCAGAAAAATGAATGGACCATGTGTTAAACTATGGCGCCATGCCTCCCCGGGAGGGAAAGGGTGTTGCTCCCTTCCACCTTTCACCCCTCCCCCATCCCGCAGCAAGGTGGCCGCCACCTCAGAGCTTATAGGAAAATAGGAAAGCCAGGTAAAAGCCGGCAGTGACGGGGCAACTGCAGTCACATCGGAAGGGGGGCAGTACCGGCACATCCTTCATGCCCTATTGAGGTCACAAGTTACCCCCCATGAGCTGCTCTCCAGCACGGCCATAACACCAGACACACAGAAACCAATCATGTAATTATCAGGCTGTTTGCATAAATCCAAAATCATGGCCGCGTGACATTATATGATTCTTACAACCAGCTATAGAAAACAAAATATTTCACAATGCCTTTTCAGCAATTCTGATTGTTTGGGGGGAAATTCTAAACAATAATGGTGCATCTTTTGTCAAAATAATGCATGTAATCCATGTAGAGAAGAGTTAAGTGGAAATCATCTGCCTTATAGGCATTCGGAGGGGTGTGAGGGGGGTATACTGAACCTTAGTTAAAATCCCAGCACCACTGCCTAGCAAATCCCAACATCCCAGCACCAGAGCACTGCCAGGCATAGCTCTAGAGCACAGAGCCAGGTATAGCTCCTGAGTGCATAGCCAGGTGTGGCCCCTTAACACTGTCATAAGTACTCACCCCCCCTCCCAAAATGAGTAATTGTACCTCTTAAAAGAACAATTTGACCATCCTAAAGTGGTGCTTTGTTTATTTGAAAAAGGATTATAAAAGTATTAACGAGATAATGAAGAAGGAAAGGGAAAGTTGTATTCCAAAGAATTCCTGTTTGTTTATTCACACAAATTCTCAACGGATGAATGGACTTGGGTTAGTCAGAATATGTAGGCACAAAAGCCTCTCTCTCCAACACAAATGCTTTACTAAAATATCCATAAACTTACCTAAGAAGAATTAAGACAAAACTAGTTTTGATATAACTCTAAAAGTTCATCCAAAGATTCTCATAGGTGACACAACATGTAAAGTTAAAGAACACTGTATATCAGTCTGTGGAATACTAACATACATGCAGACACAGTCATTCAGTTAAAGTCACTTGACTTTTCTTAAAATCCTCAAATTTTAAGAAACCCTTAATGAAAGTGTTATAAGAATGTTTTTTATGTTATATCACTTATGTAGCATATAGTATATAGTTATATGCTGCATATTAAACATATAAAAAGGAAAAATGTGCTATTTTTGTTGTGGAAAATAGGCAAAGCAAAATATTAACTGTGAATTGTAGCACTGTCCTCCTGTCATTCATCGATTTGCTCAAGCAGGCCCAGTAACGTCTCTGTTGTGAGACTTGTTGTTACTGTGTTTGGCATATCGAATATGTCATGGGTTGTTTGCCAGGCTCTACCGTGCGGGCGAGATACTCTCGGTAGCTTGCCGGGCTCTCCGAGAGGGGCAGAGGAATTGAGCTCAGGTCAGCCAAGTTGGCCGCGTGCAAGGCAAACACCCTACTGCTGTGCTGTTAGAAATTTCATTATAGGAGCCTGAGCAGGTAGGGTGCTAGGCTTGCATGCAGCAAACCCAGGCTTGATTCCTAGCATCCCTTTGGTCTTGGGAACCCTGACAGGAACCCTGAGTACAGTTCCAGGAGTAACTTCTAAACACAGTCAGGTGTGGCCCAAAAATCAAAATTAAAATAAACTATAAAATAATAAGCCTCATGAAAATAATATATTAATTGGAAAGAATTCTGCAGTTAATATCATACCATTTTTGCAATTTACAACCAGTGAAATACAGTAGTTAATATATATAATAGATACAGAATATATATGAAAAATAATATATAAATTATGTAGATTAGCAAACTATTGAAATATTATTTCTAGTACTACTTGTAGTACAAAGGTGTAATATAATGTTACATATAAATTGCAAACGTTCCCTTTAGAACAATACAATTTAGAGGAAGCAATAGAAAACAGAGAACATTAATCACAGAATTTTAAACAACAAACAAAAATAGTAATAATTTGCAGTAACCCTAAGAAGAAATAATTAGGACCTACATAAAGAAAACTTGATAGAAGAACTTGAGATTAAAAAAATGGAAATATAAACTATGTAATTAGAAGGAAATATCTTATTTTAATAGATACTCCATTCAGTCCCTAAATAAATACAATGTTTTTGCAATGCAAAATCCTAAAAATATTTTTACAAATTTTTTTGAATTGATTTTAAGATTTATTTAAAAAGAAAATTTCATAACTAGTTAAGAGATTTTTTTATGTAGGAGTACTGCTATTTATTCAGCCACTGATTAACTGACTGAATTGGGCATGAACTCCACCTTACTTTTAAAAAAATTTTTTATAATTTTATTTATTGAATCACTGTGAGAACAGTTACAAACCTTTCGGGTCTAAGTCTCAATCATACAATGAAACACCCGTCCCTTCACCAGTGCCCATTCTCCACCACCAAAACCCCCAGTATACCTCCCTCCCACACCCTCCCACTACCTGTGGGGCAGATGATTTCCACATTACTCTCTCTCTACTTTGATCACATTCAATATTTTGACACCAGACCCACCATTATTATATGAGATTTTACCCCAACACTCAGATCTGTTGAAAAGGCAACCGTAGACAATTTGTTTTCTATTGCTGGTTATGAATAACATATGATGTCACGTGGCTGCAGTAGTGGCTGCGCGATTTTGAATTTCCAAAATTTTAACACTTAAATCTGGAGGGATTTCTGCCAAAATCTGCTGGGTTCCAAGATTTGCTCCTGAGTCTCTGGGATCATGGTCATTAAGCAGCTTGATCAGGAGCCAGAAAGGCCATTCATGGGCAGTGACTCGGGGTCTCGTTGGGACGGGGAGGGAAGGGCCAGTTCCACCCCCATCCCAAGAGGCCCCACGTGTCTTGTCACTGCGGGCCCAAACCTGACTGTCCAGTGGCCTCTGGAGGATGGCGGCTACCCGCCAGGGGGAGCAGGTGGAGGGACAACACCCTTTCCCCCCTGGGGTGGCCCAGCCTCCAATTATACAGCTGAGCTGGATGTAGCTTGTGACTGTATTTCCCACATTCCTAACTTTTGGCCGTTTACTTTCTTGGTAAACTTTGCCCCAAATTTTTGGGGTCTGGCAAAAGGCACAGCAGCAATGATGGGGTATCTGGAAGTCTGAAGGTGCCCTCAGGCTGCTGATGCATTCGCCTCACAGGTACAGATTGACCTGCTGGCGGCACCATACCCCCAAAAGAGATTTTTTAATCTCTTAAAAATAGGACAGTTCATTCAATCAAAAATATTTTAACTTTTTTTTGTCAGCTATTTCTCTAGGTGCTAGAGATATACCTATCAGTAAAAATTTTTAATTTCATAAAAAAATCAATTACATAAAATTAATGGCTTAATATAATGAATATTTCCCTATTGATTTTAAACAGTTCCCTTATTATATTAACTATATTTCAAAAAAGTAGCTGTAAGTAGTGAAAAGTCAATTTGCATAATAATTCAATACTTAATATGTATGAAGCATTTACCATATGTTATTCAAGCATTCAATAAGTTATTCACATTAATTCTTTTTCTGAAAAATAGAAAAATTACTACCATTAACCTTTGAGGAAAGTGAATTTTAGATCCGATCTTTAGCATTGATCAAGCAATGAGGTTGTAAATCTAGGATACTATAAATTACTTGTTTTGGGAGACCAGCAATTTCATCCATATGTTTGTAATGGACATAATGATGACATAATTTGTTTTTATATGTTCAACTTACTACTATCTAAAATCATAGCTACTAAAACATGGCTAGAGAGAGAGTAGAGTGGGTAGGATATTTACCTCACACATGGCAAACTTGGGTTCGATCTCTGGCACTCTCAATTGTCCTCCAAGCTCCTCAGGGAGTGATTCTTGAGTTGAGAGCTAGAAGGAAGCCCTGAGTACAGCCAGTTGTGGCACCAAAACAACCCCCCCCCTCAAAAAAAAAGTTAAGAGGAAAAAGGAAGGCCTACTAAAAGAGCAACAATCAACTACCAAGGTGATAATCATGAGTTTTCAATGTGAATACATAAAACTTTAGTTTGTAATGAAAGCATTCGAAAAAAAATGTGACTTTAAGATTCTTTAATATATTGGAAGAGAAACTGTGATTCAAATTTCTCTTGAAAAATTAATCAGATATGTGTAGAACGTCACACAGTATACTAACCTCATGTTTTGTTTTGTTTTGTTTTTTGATAGTAAAATAATTCTATCTAAAAGGTAAAAAGCATGGCATCTTCATAAAATAACTGTACACAGTATTGAAAATTGTATTTTACCACAACACCCAAAAGGAGAGAGAGAACAGAGGGGAATGCCCTGCCACAGAGACAGGGTTGGAAGGGGGGAATGGGGGGTGGGAGGGATACTGGGATCCGTGGTGGTGGGAAATGGGCACTGGTGGAAGGATGGGTATTTGATCATTGTATAATTGAAACCCAAGCACAAAATTTGTAAGTCTACAACTGTACCTCATGGTGTCTCATTAATGAAAATTTAAATAAAAAAATAAAAGTAAAAAAATGGGTTTTAAAAGATTACAGTAGAATTATATTTTATTTAGTAGTGAAAGCTGGATACCAACAATGTATAAAAAGTTCATTACTGGGGCCAGAAATACAGTAGAGAGGTTAAGGCATATGCCTTGTATGCTCATGGTACCGTGAGCATCCCCTAATGCATCTCTGGCGCCTACCCCCAGAACTGCTGGGGTGACTCGGTAAGACCCAGTTTTATAGGGCCCAAGCAGTACTACACTCTTGAGTCTTCAAATTGAATCCCCAGCCTGGTGGGCGAACAATATCTGGGAGGGGGAAGTCTGGTCTCCTGAGCAACAGTTAGAAGGCTTTCTCTACCCCTAAAGTTCACTGTAGAGGCCAGAGAAATTGTTAAGGAACTTGCTTTACAGACTGCCAACCCAGGTTTGGTCCACAACACCATTCCCTGAGAACCACGGGAAAGGCACAATGTTCCCCTAACCCTGCAAAAAAAAAACTACTGTCAAGCTTTGAATGAAAAGGAAAATCTATATAAGTACTGCATATATCACTGTGACTGTCCTGTCTCTGTCCTCCCGTTGTTCATTGATTTGCTTGAGCGGGCCCAGTAATGTCTCCATTGTGAGACTTGTTACTGTGTTTGGCATATCAAAGACCTCACGTGTAGCTTGCCATGATTTGCTGTGTGGGCTAGATACTCTTGGTAGCTTGCTGGGCTCTCCAAGAGGGGCAAAGGAATAAAACCCGGGTCGGCCAAGTCGGCTTCATGCAAGGCAACTGCCCTACCCACTGTGCTATACAAACAACACAAATAAAATTCTTCTACTAAAGGGGGCAATAGCGCAGCGGTAGGGCGTTTGCCTTACATGCGGCCAGCCAGACCAACCTGGGTTCGATTCCTCTGCCCCTCTCAGAGAGCCCTGCAAGCTACTAAGAGTATCTCACCCTCATGGCAAATCCTGGCAAGCTACTCATGATGTATTCACTATGCCAAACACAATAACAACAAGTATCAATCACAATGGAGACGTTACTGGGCCCGCTGGAGAAAATCGATGAACAACGGGAAGACAGTACTATAGTACTACAGTACTATTAAAGGAGGCCAGCGAGACAGTACAGCGGCGCTTGCCTTGCATGCGGCTGATCTGGGTAAAATCCACGCCACCACATATGACCCCCTGAGCACTACCAGGAGTGACCCCTGAGCCCAGAGTCAGGGGGACGCCTAGAGCACCACCAGGTTTGACTCCAAACCCAACAATAAGAACAAATTAGAAGAGATTATGAAATTAGTGAAAATATTTTGAGAGAAGGCTCTAATTTTCTTCTTAAAATTTTTCTCACAAACGAGGAGCTACTATTAGAGATAAGGCACTTACCTTGCATATTACTGACACAGTTTCATTCCCTTAATTCTGCCATGATTGATTCCAGAACACACAGCCAGAAGTAAGCCCTGATAGCAACAGGTGTGGTCCAAAAGAAAAAAATCAAACAAAAAATCCCAAACACCCCATGCTTTAAATCCCACAAGCAAATTTGCATTACTTGACTAATACAGGTGCGTATATAAAACTAATTGACAAATAAAGCCAGATAAGAATATTCCATTGTCCTTTACACAGAAACCAATTAAATTTCTAACTAGACTATAGCTGTGCTGGTGAAAACTTCATCTGATTTTCCTAATAGAGGGAAAATGCTAATTAATTTATAGGTAATATTTAAGTTTATTTTATGAAACATGTCAGTAGATGCAGTTAAAAGGGAAAAGTGTGTTTTACAGTCCTGTGGAAGGCAATAAATGTCAGACACATGTAGACACAGTTATAACTTCATGAACACCCAGGGTAGTGCACATAAGGAAAACCTTACACAAACGCCAAATGAAAAGACATGTTTTCCAAGCACAGTCAGGGAACTGTTTTTAACTCCATGTGTAATATAGGCGAGATAGAGGGTTAAGGACTACAGTGCAGTGGTCTGACAATAAACCCCCTGCAAGCGTGCAGTTTGATGGGGTGTTAATTGAGTAGCAGGTGAACATAAATAGAAAGCACCAAGGGTGTGTAGGGGGGAAGTCTTATTTTGTTGATGAGGGAACATAAAAATGTTGAGCTCTCTATAATAAGAAATAAAGACAATCTGGAGTTTATTTCTTGCATTTTATTCTACCCTCCTTAATATGGGCCTCTCCGGTTTAAAACGCTGGGTAGGGGATGATAGCTTTTTAAATGTGTGGGTCATTATACAATGCATCAGATAGGTTCCTGAAGCTTATAAAAGCTGAAAGGTTTGATTTGTTTTTTGTTTGATTATTATTAGATTCAATGTTTGGTGTGGTTGTTGCTCCTAGCATTATTTGCTCAGAATGCTTCATGCTATACAGCAAAGGATCTTTCAACATCTAGCGTGGAATTTCTCCAGATATTTATCAGGGTATAGACACCCAGTCCTTTCTTGAAAAGAGTGAATAGAAACATAAAGAAGTGGGATTTTTCTGTTTAGTATACCTAGAAAAGTTATATCAAAAGATACAAATTATTTAATAAAATCACTCTTAATTTCTAATGCTACATTATCATATTTTAATACACACTATATTAAATACCTAATATTTCTCTGAGAAATATCTTCCAATGCTTAAGTAGTATATTCTCAGAAAATATCGCCCACTTAAAATGTATGAAATCCCTACATACTGTATTATTGTATTTTAAAACATTTAAGGTGTGTTTAGATATTAATATTATTAATAGTCATAGCTAATATGTATATTTCCCAATCACCAATAACTGTGCTAACCACTTTACATGCACTGTCTCATTTGACCTTCATCAATCTACTGAGTAACTTTTAATTCATATTTATAAATGAGAAAATATTATCTTTCCACTAGTCACAGAACTGACTGTGAAGTCAGATTTCAATGTAAGCATACTTGATACAAAAGACAAATTCTTAACTGCTATATATACTTTATATATATCACTGTCACTGTCACTGTCCTCCCATTGTTCATCGATTTGCTGGAGTGGGCCCAGTAACGTCTCCATTGTGACAATGTGTTTGGCATATCGAATACGTCACGGGTAACTTGCCAGGCTTTGCTCTGTGGGCAAGATACTCTCGGTAGCTTGCTGAGCTCTCCGAGAGGGGCAGAGGAATCGAACTCAGGTCGACCATATCGGCCGCTTGCAAGGCAAACAACTTACCCACTGTGCTATCGCTCCAGCCCACTATACATATATATAATATATATATATATATATATATTCATCATCATCACAGTCCTCCCGTTGTTCATCAATTTGCTCAAGCGGGCCCAGTAACATCTCCATCATGAGACTTGTTGTTATTGTGTTTGGCATATCAAGTACATCACGGGTAACTTGCCAGGCTCTGCCAATATATATATATATATATATATATATATATATATATATATATATTTATATATATAATTCTCTTTTTATACTAATTGTGTCAGGTTCCTGTATCACTTACTGAATGTATTGACATAAAAAAGAATCCTGAACTTCTAAGATGGCTTAGATAGTCACAAAAAATTCACATCCCCCAATGGTCCAGGACAGTGATTCTCAAATATTGCTCTTCAGACTAAACATCTCAGGATCTTATCAAAATACAGACCCTGAATCTAAGTATTTGAGGGGGAACCAGGTGTGCAGTTATATATATTTTCTTCTTTTGGGCTACACATGATGATGCTTGGGGGTTATTTAAGGCTCTACACTCAGGAATTGCTCCTGGTGGTGCTTGAGTTTCCATATTGGTTTCCAGGGATCAAACCTGGGTTGGCTGTATGCAAGGCAAGCACCCTACTCGCTATTTATTCTCCAGACCAGGTGTGAAATCCAACAATAGCACTGGCAATGTCTCTTAGGTGTTGCAGACTTCATTGGCCTAATAAGTGGAGAGGTTTAGTATGAGATGGACAGGAGGAGCAGGAGTAAATCTCTAGCTGTTTTGCATTCCCTAATTTTTATAAAATCATGGTCCTGTCTAGAAAGTGCATTTCAAATTTCTACATGTTCCTACTTTTCTCTGGTTTTCTTACCTCAGAGAATAAAGGGGTAAAAGCAAGAGTGCTAACATAAAGTTTTATAACTACTATAGTCATAGTCTGGCAGGAAGAGGATGTCTCTGACTAGTTCAGGTTAATATTATGAAAATATAATTCGAAATCTTTTCTTCCAATACTTTTTAGATTCACATAAGTTTTTAAATAAGTCTTTTTGGAATGTCAATGGGATGCCACAGGCTACTCCTGGGAACCTGCTCAGCCAAACAGGCCAGAGGTTCAGTGCAAGGGCATAGTGCAAGGATAAGGTGTTGCTTGGTCCTATGGGGTCAGGAACTATCCTCCAATGTTCAGGAGGCCACTAGTGCCAAGGATCAAATCTGGACTACACTAGTCCTTGAAATAAATTTTATCATGAAAGCCAATATATCATCAAGTTCACAGAGTACAATTAGACAAATAAGCATCACTAAACACATTTGAGGAATTTTACAACTCAGCAAGAATGAGAGCCGAAAGGAAAAGAATCTCTGGAAACAAGCTACTGATTGAAGAAACATCAGATCCATCACCTTTCACCTGTATCCCTCCATCTTCAATCACTAAACATAGCCTGAACAGCACTGCTGTTTTATCTGTTGGTTCCCTGATTTAGTGCCCTATCACTTCTTACTTGCCCATAGTAACCAAATAAGGGGAGAAACGTCTACCCTCTGGGTGACCTGAAGACCATTGTCAACACTGCTGCCAGAGAAACCTTGCTGAATTATTAATCTAATGCCACTTCCTCACTTTATTTTTTTGAACAGTTCTCCATTGCATTCAGGTTCCTACTTCTCTGTTAAGCACATAAGGTGCATTGTGATCAAACACCACCTGTCTCCCTGATTCATTCCCTCCATTACTTCACACTAGCCCCTTACCAGAAGCAGACAGATCCAGAGTGCACTGCTGCTATTGCATCATAGTGCTTTACACCTTCATACCTTCCCACATGATTTGTGGTGGTTGGAGGGGGAAGTTTAAGCCCTCTGCTTTCAATCCAGCATTCTCATTTCCCACCCTCTGTCTTACATACCTAGCCAGCTTTCCAAAATTCAGTTCAAGAAATGCTCAGAATAGTAGTTCCCCGAACCCTCTCAATAAAAGAGGACAATTTTCATAGGACACACAAAACTTTGTGGAGTAAGTTAAAAATAGCAGCAGGTCACCAGATATACCTACAGATCCAAAACAAGACTGGATATGGTTGAATCACCACAAACTGTAAGATTCCTGTGGTAGGAAAATCAGGGAGATTGTAAGAAAAACAGAGACTAATGAAACCCCTAGAGATAAAAATTCTCACCTCAGTATCAGGTGTTCAGGGAAAGCACAGTGGACCTCCCTGAGCACAGTAAAAAAAAAATATATGAAGTTCTGAAAGTTAAAAAAATCATAGGTGAGTACAAGAGGTCCAAAGTATGATCTGATTATTTTGAAGTCCTGGACATAACAGTCAAACAAAATAAAACATTGAGTAACAGAAAACACTTATTGTAGGATAACATTGGGTTTGTCCTTTCAGCCTTGCCACAGGGAACTTAGTTTACTTTAAAACAACGTCCTTTCTGTATGGACACAGGAAGACAGTTAATATTATGCTTTGTAACTTGGGAGTTGATTGACTCCGAATAATATTTAATCCTGGTCATCTGCTTTCTCGACTCAGCTGCCCGTAGTTCCTAGAACCCCAAAAGCAGGGTCCCAACAAGGGACTGAATAGACCCAGGGCAAGCTGTGAGCTACGCTGGCATCAAAATGGGCCAGGCCAAAGAGCCACAGAATTCAACTATAAGTTGAGAGCATGATCATAGACAAATGCTGTCATGATCCAAAAGTAACGACAAGACTAGGACCCTGCTGGGGTCAGGAAGACTAATCTGGCCTGAGGACTGTGGTAAGACGTCCTCAGGAAGAACCATACTTTAAGTTGATATATCTCTTACTGTGCTCATACAGAATGACATTGCTAGAAATATTAGAAGTAGATTTACTACAACTATTCAAGTGAATTACTGGTTGAGGAAAGAAGGAAGCAACACACCCTGGACACACCACAGACACACCCTGGATGGAATCTCGCCCTTAAATGGATCTCCTAGCAATCTGGAATAATCTCCTTAGACTAGATTTTATTCTTGAGTTAATCTCCTGGAGGAGTGGTCTTACCTCTCTTTGTTGATTTGTTAATGTTCAACCCACCTTTATATCACCATCCTATGTGATTGCTATATCAACTAAGACTGTAAGATCAGAGGAGAGTGAGAATCAGATTGAGAATCAGGGGCAGAGTCAGAATCCAGAGCAAGAGAAAGAAGCAGAAAGGCTCCGGAGAGAGAAACAGAGGGGCTCCAGAGAGAGAGAGAGAGATTGAAAGAGACCAGAGGAGAGACTACAGAGAAAGAGAGTCAGAAGTAGAGAGACAGAAAGAAGAGAGCACAGTGGCACACACAGAAGCAGAGCACAAAGAAGAAGCCATCCTGATCAGGTCCCTACACAGCTCGAGAGCACTGAATGCGGGTGGTGAGAGAGAGTTACCCAGAAAGCCCACCAACAATACAAACATCATCCCCTCTGCATGTGAGTGTATTTTTTATACCTTATATCACAAAACTTCTACTTCCACTACCCAGCCGTCGCCACACTCCAGGACACTTTCCAGACCCGCGCGGCAGCTCCGGCCGAGACCCACGCACAACTGAAGACCCACAGAACAAGGTAAGCGGAACTCTCTGAGACCTTGGACTCCAGGCTCGGCGGACCCAGGGACAGAGCTTCTCTGCTTGCTCCCACCACCACAGGTGACAAAGGGATTCTAATCAGGAGCCCCACCCTACCCTGCCCTGTCTGCTTCCATCAACCACCCAGGGATCGAATTGTGCACAGGAGACCCACCCTACCGTTTTCGACACTGGAGAAGAATTGTTCCTCGGAACATGCGATAAAAGAGGTGTTGGAGGCGTCAGTGTCCTTATCAACACAAACTTGGCCAAGAGCATTGATTCATTCGAATGCCTAACAACCCGAATCGGACGTTTACATTTGAATAGATGTGGCTCACTGCCTGCAGTTTCTATCTTCGTTGTCTACGCACCAACATCTCATTATGATGAAAGAGAAATCGAGAAGTTCTACATGGAGCTAGAGAAGTTCTATAAAGAAGACCACACCTTCTACAAGATCATTGTGGGTGATTTTAATGCCAAGATAGGACCGAGAAGATCAGCTGAAGAACTTCACATCGGAACCCATGGCCTAGAATGGAACGAACAGGGTGAGAGACTGTCTGAGTTCATCATGTCGACCAAGACCATTCATGGTAACTCACAGTTCCAGAAGGCAGAATCTAAACGATGGACATGGGAGTCTCCCGGTGGACGATTCCACAACGAAATAGACCACATCATATTCAATCGACGGTTTTGCCTGACTGATGTCGCTGTTGTCCCAAAATTTCGAACGGGATCGGACCACCGTCTCCTTCGTGCAAAATTCTACTTCACAGAGCGGGGAGAAAGGGCTGCAAAGTTCAAAAAGAGAACTCCCAGAACGACCACCAACTGGGAACTCTTTGGTACTATTGCGGCAACATGGGAAGATGCCATTGTTGACAACATTGACGAGGAATACGATCGACTGGTTCAGCACCTCCATGAATGTGCGAGGAACGCCAAGAGAGAGATAGCCACAAAATGTCGCCTATCTTCGAAAACTCTTGAGCTAATTCGCCAGCGAGGTTTGGCGCATGCCTCAGGCAACCGCAAGCTAACGTCCGAGCTTGCAAAGCAGTGCAGAGATGCGATCAAGGAAGACCTCAAAGAGAGAAGAGCAGAAGTACTGGTAGATGCGGCAGAAGCCGGGAAAAGTATTCGTAACGCCCGCCTGTCCTTCGCCAACTATAAGACCAAGATGACTGCCCTCCGACGTCCTGATGGATCCATCACATCCTCCAGAATGGCAATGGAGAAGATTATCCATGACTTCTACTCAAATCTCTTCGATAGCCATGTCCACTTGCCGACATACCAAATTCCACAGGATGGGTATGTCCTTCCCAACGTTCTCCCTTCCGAAATCCGACACGCCATTTCGTCAGTAAAGAAGCAAACAGCACCCGGCCCAGACAAGGTCAGACCTGAACACCTGAAGAACCTGCCGTCAGTACTCATCAATACATTGGCTCGGCTCTTCACTCGCTACCTGTCTGAATGCAAGGTTCCATCTCAATGGAAAACCAGCAGGACCGTACTACTGTTCAAGAAGGGAGACATCCATGACATTGGCAACTATCGCCCGATCTGCCTATTGTCTGTCATCTACAAGTTGTTCACTCGAGTCATCCTGAATAGGATTGGCAGAACACTAGATGAAGGACAACCATGTGAGCAAGCAGGGTTCCGCAAAGGATTCAGCACCATCGACCATATCCACACGATAACCAAACTCATTGAGGTTTCTCGGGAGTTCAAGATGCCGCTCTGCTTAACGTTCATTGATTTAAAGAAGGCCTTTGATTCTGTTGAGACGGAAGCGGTCATTGAAGCCCTAGCCAATCAGGGCATTCAAGCCCAATACATCAGGATCCTCCGTGAGCTCTATTGCGGATTCACTACCAGGATCTCACCATTCTACAAAGAAGTGATCGTTGATGTCAAGAGAGGGGTGCGGCAGGGTGATACCATTTCACCAAAACTCTTCAGTGCCACCCTCGAGAACATCATGCGACGACTGGAATGGGAAGGAATGGGAGTGAAGATAGATGGTCGGCAACTACACCACTTCCGCTTTGCTGATGACATTGTTTTAATAACACCAAACATCAGCCAAGCGGCACAAATGCTGGCCGACTTTGACCGTGAGTGTGGAAAGGTAGGACTACAGCTGAATCTTACGAAGACAATGTTTATGAGAAACAGCCTTGTTCCTGACGCCCCATTCGCTCTCAATGGAACGACCATCTCCGAATGCAACAGCTATGTGTACCTAGGTCGAGAGGTCAACATGACAAATGACCTGGCACCCGAGCTGCGCAGGAGGAAGAGAGCGGCTTGGAACGCCTTCAAGAACGTCGAAGAAATAGCTAAGAGGACGAAGAACCTCCGGCTCCGGGCACATCTCTTTGATTCCACTGTTCTTCCTGCATTAACATATGCCTCAGAGACCTGGGCCCTACGCAAACAAGATGAGAACGCCATTCAGGTCTCCCAAAGAAGAATAGAAAGAGCTATGCTTGGAATATCACGTTTCACTCAAATGAGAGAACGAATCCGGAGTTCTGACATCCGTCGACGATCAAGGATCAGGGACGCTGTCTCATTTGCCAAGTTGTCGAAAATCAGATGGGCTGGTCACGTAATGAGATTTAAAGACGACCGTTGGACTAGAGCTGTTACTGATTGGATTCCACGGGATGTCAAGAGACCGCGTGGCCGCCCACCTACCAGATGGTCAGACTTCTTTGTCAAGGTCATGAACGATCGGTTTGAGGCCCTCCATGTTCCCGGAGCGAAGAGATGCCATTGGGCTACACTAGCACGCGACAGGGACAAATGGAGACGTTACTGGCGCCCGCTCGAGCAAATCGATGACTAACGGGAAGTTAAGTGATTAAGTGATTAAGTGATCACAAAACTTAGCACTAAAAAAAGCCTTCTGGAATTAAAAAACAAAGTGAATAGGAAAAGGGAATATGCATGCAAAGAAAAGAGAAAATAGGGAAATGTAGCAGACAAAGAATGTCTAAGAAAGTTTAAGGCAATTCTTTTCTTCACTGAAGTAGCCAGAGAAATAACTATTCTGGAAACTTTCAAGAATATAGGAAAAGTCATTTCAGTTTTTACCAAAGAGACATCAATGACCAATACAAAATCTCTCCCCCTGCAAGAAAAAAAAAAATAAAACCAAGACAATAACGATGAGATAAATCACTCATACAATGGAATAAAGAGGAGATAAATTCTTCATTTAATGAATGCATATCAGAAAAATGTACTTCAAAAACATATAAGGAACCAAATGTTTGAACATATATAATAAATTAAGAAATAAAAAAATCTATAAAGAATAAATAGAATTAAGTAACTGAGAAGGTGATTGGAGAAAAACTTGCCTTGAAAAAAGAATTCAGAAGAAAATTTTAAATGAAAGGGAAATAATTATTTCTAAAGCTAACAGATACAAAGGGAAATAAGCACAAAAGATGCTTCAAGAGAAACAAAATATGAAAAAGAGGAAATTTTCACAGATATAGTTTAACAAAGAGATTTTCTTAAAAGCATTTAAAAATAAGTGATAGACAAAAGACAGGCAAAGAATAACCAATATAAATAAAACAGTAATCTTCAGGGGAAAAAATCAAGGCAATTAATGGGACAAATGCTAAAACTATAATTCAGGAAAACGCTCCAGGACGCTTTCTGGACGCTGGGGCCGAGACTCACGCATGAGTGAAGCCCCACAGAACCAAGTAAGCAGAACTCTGTAACCTTGGACTCCAGGCTCAATGGACCCGGGAACAGAGATCCTCTGCCTGCTCCCACCAATTGCTTTTTGCAACCAAGGGATTAAAACCAGGAGCCCCACCCTACCCTGCCCTGTCAGCTTCCACCAACCACGGTGACCCAGGGATTCCACACAGAAGACCCACCCTACCAGTACTAGATAAATACCTCACCAGCAGATCTCCACTACCTCCACTACCTCCTCTACCCAGCCACTGCCACGCTCCAGGACACTTTGCGGACAGCGCAGTTGCTTTGCGGCCAAGCGACACATCATAAGACACTTAATACCCATCTTACTGGATTGCCGCACCATATCTGATAGGGTTCAAATATGGTTTGAACCATGGGAACACCTGCAAGGGTGAATAGAGACCGCCCTAAAAGCCTCTATCCCTCTCGGAGAGCCTGGCAAGCTACCAAGAATATCCCATCTGCACGGCAGAGTCTGGCAAGCTATCCATGGTGCACTCGATATGCCAAAACCAGTAAATACAATGGGTCTCATTCCCCTGACCCTGAAAGAGCCACCAATATGGCAGCGTAAATAGTTTAATAAAGAGATTTTCTTAAAAGCATTTAAAAATAAGTAATAGACAAAGAAGACAGGCAAAGAATAACCAATATAAATAAAACAGTAATCTTCAGGGAAAAAAATCAAAGCAATTAACGGGACAAATGCTAAAACTATAATTCAGGAAAACCTTTACTCAAAACAAAATTAGATTTCTGAAATCATATCCAGCAGGGCCCAGGCGGACTGGCTCTGTGCTTAGGAATAACTCTTGGTAGTTTACAGGGGACCTTATATTGTGCCTGGATCCAACCAAAGTTGGCTGGGTGCAAGACAAGTCCCTGTGCTTTCTCTCCAGCCTAGAAATATCTTTTTCTAGAATAGACTTTAAAATAAAAATTGAAAAGGATAGATTTTAAATAATAACAGATTTCAAAATAAAACTTAAAAAAACCTACGTAATAGAAAATATGTCTATAATGGCTAACACTAGGGTATAGTCTACAAATTATAGGATTTAGTTTTGTGGAGTAGAGTGAGGACAGGGTGACTACATTTGGCAGTGCCTGGGGGCTGCTCCCAGTTCTTTCTTTAAGGATTTCTCTTGATGGTACTCTGGAGACCAGACAGACCAGGGATCTCTGACTGAACTCTTTGAACCCAAATTACTAAAATTTGACATTGATTTTGATTTGGGCGGTCAAACCCAGTGGTGATCAGGAGCTATTTCTGGATCTGAGCTCAGGAGTGACCCTGGTGGTGCTCAGGGGATCAAACACTGTACCAGACAGAACTGAAGGTGGTCTGTAATCTAGGCAAGTGCCTTAACCCGGATACTATCTCTCCCACCCTAAGTGCTGAATTTTAAGGGGAAAAATATGATGAAATCAGACAAAAACACCATGACACTTGTTGTTACTGTAGCACTGTCCTCTTGTTGTTCATTGATTTGCTCAAGCGGCCCCAGTAATGTCTCTATTGTGAGACTTGTTGTTACTGTTTTTGGCATATCAAATATGTCACGAGTAGCTTGCCCGGCTTTGCTGTGCAGGTGCGATACTCTCAGTAGCTTACCGGACTCTCTGAGAAGGGTGGAGGAATCAAACCCAGGTAGGCCCGGGTCGGCTGCATGCAAGGCAAATACCCTACCCACTGTGCTATTGCCCCAGCCCAGCAAGACACTTACTAGAGAAAAAGTAATTTGATTATTATTAAACTTCCAGGCCTGAGAGATAGTGAAGCGAGTAGGATGCTTATCTTAAATATAATCAATCCATGTTTTATTCTAATCATACCATATGGTCCCCTAGACTGATAGGAGTGATCCCTGATCACAGAACCAGGAGTAAGCCCTAATCACAGCCTAAAGTGACTGCAAAACAAAACAAAAAAGACTTCCACAATAAATTGGACAGAACAAAACCATATATGTATCTAAGTTACTCAGTTTCTTGTTGTGTGTATATATACATATATATATATTTTTTTTAAATAAAAGCAAAACAGCAATCAAGTCAGAGAAATTATACAGTGGGTAGGGCACTTGCTTTGCATGCAGCAGACCTGGGTTTGATCCCCAGGACCCTGTGTGGCTAAGTCCACCAAGAGTAAACCCTGAGCAGTACTGGGTGTGGCTCTACAAAACAAAACAAACAAAAGAGGCAAAGCAACATTACAAACTGAATTTCACATAGAAAAGATGCAAACTATAGTAAACATGCAAATGCTCAGGGAGGTTTAGTCCTTTAAACTCTTTAGGAGAATATCTGAGTCAGGGGGCAGAGCAATAATACAGTGGGTAAGGTGTTGCCTTGCACATGGCTGACCTAGCTTCAATCCCTGAAACCACATATGGTCTCCTAACCCCCACCAGGAGTGATCCCTGTGTACAGAGCCATGAGAAAACCCTGAGCATCGCCAGATGTAACCCAAAAATTAAAGGGAAAGTTAATAGATTAATCCAGCCAGTTTATATAACTAAAGGGACTTGGGAAACTTTGGCATAAGAACTACAATGAGTATGAACTATATATTATTTCTAAAGAATTAAATCTAGTGATCACAAGAATAATGTGACTAAATGCCTTAATAATGTAGATATGGCTTAATCACCAAAAACTGAGATTACAATAAATTCAGTGATTTTTTGTAGGTTTTCATTGAGGTAACAAGGATATTATATTGAAATTATTACCTGAGAGAGATCGAGTAGGATAAAAAATTTGCTAGATTTTTTTTTTTATTGCTCGCAAAGTCTCCTGCCCCAACGCCTGGCTGTCCTCGCCGGGGCCCCTTGCAGCGGGGCAGGTTGAGTTTCCCTCCCCGCCCCGACCAGAGCTCCAGCAGCCGAAGACCTCCAGAACCAGCCACCACCATGCTGAGACCACTCTCCACACGCATGAAGGTACCAGCAGAGGAACAAAGGCATGCGGGTCCCGGGGCTGAGATCTCCAAGCCTGCTCAGATCGGGGCTGAGCATCCTCCACCCAGATCCTCCATCTTCCAGTAGGCAGGGGTCAGATCCAGAGACTATAAAATCCAGTTCCCAGAAGCAGGCAGTCGCATTTGCGGCCGCGCAACATCTTATTATCTCATTCATACTTTGGACAAACTAGCAGGCTACGGAATGTAACCTGCCCACACGGCAGTCTGGTAAACTCCCCATGGTGTACCCAATATGCCAAATACCAGTAACAATGATGGGTCTCATTCTCCTAACCCTGAAAGAGCCTTGAATATGGCACTCTCTAAAACAATCAAGGCTAGGATGAAGGAGACGTTACTGGGGCCTGCTCAAGGCAATCGACGAACAACAGGATGATCGTGATCATGATCGTTATTGCTCATAGTAAGAAACAGTGAGCAATAGAAGTGGGGAAAAGGGATATTATTTATACAAAGGTAATATTAAATCACATCATTTAATAATAATAATTTTCTCAAATAATGATTTATACAAAGATAATCATTGAAACAAATAGTAAAAGTAGCTCTAAGTACCAAAGGACATTTTTTAAAAATCTATTTGTTAAAGGAAAAAAAATCAAAATCGTACAAAAATCTAGATTTCTTTGATTATGCCTGGCTTTAAAGTTTGGATTTTTTAGATACCTTATATAATTATAAAGTAAGTTCAATTTACCAAAATAAAAATGACCTCGATGTACAGCTAGTAGGGGTATACAAACATAGAAAGAAACTACTTAAAAAGATTTAAAAAACACAGTAATTCATTATATAACCCTTAAGGGATATGCCCTAAAGATTAAAAGCATAGCAAAAAGCTACAAGACTGTGGGGAGTTATTGGAGGGTGGGAAACCATACACTAAACTGTGTTTGGAAATGGCACTGTCATTGAATAGGACAGCATTGTAATTGTTATTATTGTCATTATAGAAGATTGTTATGTGACTAGTAGAAGACAAACACATGAGAACTAAGTTGGCATTACTGGAAGTAGGAATTTTTAAAAATTATACTTTTTAGAAAATGTAATTTTTTTAAATAGGCATTTCTAAACTTTTTTCAAAGTGTAGAAACAAAGACAAGTACAGCTTGTTCAGTCTTCAGAATATGAACTCTGAGTAGGATTTCTCACTAAAACGATTTAGGGATCCCTGAACAAATTGCTGATTCTAAGCCTGGGATGGGATGACTTTCTGATGCAGTTTTCAAAGTATATTCAATGGGCCTGCAGCACAAGCACAAATTGGGAACCTTTTAGAAATGCAGTTTCCTTGTCTTACTTTTGACCTAGAGAATCTGAAATTCTGAGAGTAGGAGTAAGCAGTAAAGCTTTAACAGTCTTTCAAAAGATGCCGCTGGACTTAGTATTCATTAAAGTTCAATCATTTTTCTGGACAATAATGGTACCATACATTTTGGAGACTAAGCAAAATATTTGAACATATGTATATTATTGGCAGAGCCTGGCAAGCTCCCTGCGGTGTATTTGATATGCCCAAAACAGTAACAAGTGTCATAATGGAGACATTACTGGTGCCCACTCTTGCAAATTGATGACCAATGGAAGGAAAATATTACAGTGCTATTATTGTCCAGAAATTACTCTAAAATAATCCTGGAGTGGAGGTGCCTGGGTTCAGAGAGCAAAGTGGGGAAATAGAGGTGAATAAAATTGGCCATTACTTGCAGGAATTGATGACTGCTGAAACTAAGGGATGATATTAAGGATTTCTATAACATTCTTAATTTTTTTTATTTATGGATCTATTTATTGATTTCTTTTATTTGTTGTTAATTTTTATTAGTGATATACCATGAGGTACAGTTGTAGACTTAAAAATTTTTGTGCTTGGGTTTCAATTATGCTATGATCAAATACTCATCCCTCCACCAGTGCCCATTTCCCACCATCACATACCCCAGTATCCCTCCCATCCCCCACCCCCCCCATCCCACCTTGCCTCTGTGGTAGGGCATTCCCTTTTGTTCTCTCTTTCCTATTGGGTGTTGTGGTTTGCAAAATAGGCAATGAGTGGCAATTGATTTCTTGCTCGCTTGCTTGGTGGGGTGGGGTGGGGTGGGGGTGGGGTGGAAAGCCGTGTGTGCTTGTTCTGGTCTAACCGGTTTACATTCTTAATTTTTTATAATAAAAATTCTACCAAGAATCATAACCAAAAGATGGTTTCACTTCCAACTATTTTTAGATAACTGTTTACTGCGTCCCAGTCACTCTGTGTTAGTTTATCTTACCGATCAGCAAGTTGTGGAATGAGTCTTGAGTTTTATTTGACTTTATAACCTCAAATGGCTAACACACTTTTAGTTTGAGGTTCCTCAAGGAAAACAAAAATACACCCAAAAAGATTGAAAAGAATTCAGTTAAAGAATTATTTACAAGAATATAACCAAGGTCAAAGGAACAATCAGGGATGATAAAGTATCTAGGCCTGACTACAACAAAAGGTTATAATCTTCTCTTGCCCAGTAAGGAATGGGAAATGGGTACATCATAGATGGAGGATGAAATGAAATAAGCTTAAGGATTATCCTTTCAGGTTTAGAAAGGTCCCCAAAATACGAGTCTCAAACTATTGTGTGTGTAGATTCACATAATGGTATGTGAGTGTGCAAGTGTGTGTGCAAGTGTGTATGTGTGTGTATGTGTGTGAGAGAAAGGGAGAGAGAGAGAGAGAGAGAGAGAGAGAGAGGAGGAACATTTTATAACATCTTCCTTAGATGAACTCTCTTTTCTCAGTGCACAGAATACAGATAAAAAAATATTCAGATCAATGTGGCAGATTATTAAAATACATACAAATATTTCTATCGATCATTTAAAAGGAAACACATCTTCTGCCAGCACATTTTTTTTCTTTCTCTAATGAGGACATTTTATTTGGATGCATTCTGTATCACCTCCAGTAGTATTTTTAAGCAGCATGCTAATATCAGAATATCAGCGTAAATACACCTGCAATTGTCAGTTAACCTCATGCTATTATTTTGAGACTGCCTGCGGCAGTCTATCAGTACTGTCAAAAGGAAAAATATAACACAGAACACAGAATTTTCACATTCTTTTCCACAAGCCAAGACATAAAATGGACTCATTATCAACATGTGGTTCCCTACAGTTCAATATGAATATATCTTTAGTTCTCCAATAACTATTGAAGAGTTTTATAATTTGGCAAAGTGTAAGCATGTGTCCCACAGGAATGACAAAATGCCAGGCATATGAAATTTCCCCCAAATAGTTTCTTGAAATAAACTAAGCTTGGAGATTCCAGGGCACAATTCTGGCGCAAAATCATTTTTCTGAAAAACATAATGTTACTCCTACCCCAGTAGTTCAAACTGATGGTCATAATAATTAAATACAAATGTCTTGAAACAGTCATATGAAGGAGGTTATTTTGTTAACAGATTTCCCTTTGACCTTTACCTAAGGTCCATTAACATCAGTTGGAACTAAATATCTTATTCTGAAAAACACAAATCTCTATTCTTTAGGTAATAGCAGCAACCATATCTCAAAACATTTTCAATCCTGGCAAGCTCCCTGTGGCGTATTCGTTATGAAAAAACAGTAACAACAAGTCTCACAATGAAGACGTTACTGGTGACTGCTTGAGCAAAAGATGAACAAGGGGTGAACAGTGCTACAGTGCTATGAGAAGAGATGCGAGTTGATATTTAGGCTACAGCAATAGCTTTGCAAATCTCAATTTTAAAGCAATACTAAATAAATATCACCAAAAATGATAGTAAAAATAAACTGTCCTTCACATGCGAACACAATTTAAACTCCCACCAGCAAAATGGCAAAAGTACATTCTTAATCTAGTAAAGGTGTAAATTTATATCATATCATAGATTCCTTGACACTAGAATATCTCACTTTAGGGTTTTATTGTTAAATATTTTAATAAATATTTAAATAAAATATTTTATTTATCAGACGGTCACAGTCCTCCCGTTGTTCATTGATTTGCTCAAGCGGGCCCAGTAACGTCTCCATCATGAGACTTGTTGTTACTGTGTTTGGCATATCGAGTACGTCACAGGTAGCTTGCCAGGCTCTGCTGTGCAGGCGAAATACTCTCGGTAGCTTGCCGGGCTCTCGGAGAGGGACAGAGGAATCGAACTTGGGTCAGCCATGTTGGCTGCTTGTAAGGCAAATGCCCTACCGCTGTGCTATTGCTCCAGCCCTTATTTATTATTAAAATAAATAAATATTTTCATCTTAAATAGCTACCAAAATACATATGAATGGGATGTAAGTCTACTGCTACAAGGCCTATAGGCTCCAACACACTGAGTTTCCTAACATACTAAAGTTATTTTAAGTAATTCTAAAGTAGGAGGTATGGTTAGGAGAGGACTTGTTCTGTATTTGAAAGATTTATGCTTTGGGTTATTTCTGCCACTTTGCAAGCTACATGAAGGTGGGCAAGCACTAAGTATATTTGAATTTTGGTTTTCACATTTTTAAAAATTATTTATAATTATAAATAATTTTATTTATAATTATTTATTATTCCTCCCTACAGAGTTACTGGGAGGATTAAATAATGTAATATAGGTGAAAAAAAAACTGACCTAGGGACAACTACATAAGATTATTCATCTCTAATTAAATTGTTTTACTGATTATTCAAATTCAACATTATCCAAACAAAAGCTCTAGTTCTAGCTGTTTCCATTTCCTCATGACTTCCCATTTATTTTCTTTCCCCATCCTATCCATTGCCTTTCCTAATTTATAATATTAATCCCCAACAAATATCTAAGGATTAAAAAAATTAATAAAAATGCACTTCTACTCTCATAACTCTTAGAGTTGTATCTATTTCTAACCCAGTTTTAGGAATTGAAAGCCAGAGATCACAGGTGTTAAAGTCATGCCAAGAGACAAGATTCAGGATTGGGGACAGAATGGCTGATGGAATACAAGTTCAGCCCAGATCAGCCACTAGAAGAGATTCTGTGCTTCAAATAAACCTGTGTTACAGCACTGGGAAACAGAAAGATGTCAATACTTTATGTGTAAGGATAGAAAAAGTCATATAGGTTTTAGTTTTTTTTTAAAAAAAAAGTCACTCTAGAATGTTTTGTTTCAGCATCAGTTTCTCCAGTCAATGAGATATTGTTACAGATTTGAAAGGAGCTATATGCTATATCAAAGTTTAAAAACTAGATTTCTCTTTCTGTTTTGTCACTAACTTTCTGTGTACCTTCAGCTTAATTTCAAAACTAGGTTGAGTCATTTGACTTATATACCTTTATTTTCTCCAAATACAGAAGGAAAAGATGAACTAAATTGTTTCTCCACACACATGAAGGTACTGGCAGAGGGACAAATCCACGCGGGTTCCATGGCCGAGATCTCCCAGCCTACTCGGATTGGAGTCGAGCATCCTCCACCCAGATCCTCCAAATTCCAGTAGGCGGGTGTCACACCCACCACCTGGCCCCCTGGCGCCGTGTAATCCCATCAACGGCCAAGACTCAGAGACTATAAAATCCAGCTCCCGGAACCGCGCGGCCGTGCAACATCTTATCAGGACATCTTTTTATGACATCTTATCTCATTCCTACTTTGGACAAACTTGCAGGCTATCGAATGTAGCCTGCCCACAGGGCAGAGTCTGGCAAACTCCCCGAGGCGTACCAAATATGCCAAATACCAGTAACAATGATGGGTCTCATTCTCCTAAAGAGCCTTGAATATAATCTCAGGGCTAGGATGAAAGAGACGTTACTGGGGCCTGCTCGAGGCAATTGACGAATAACAGGATGATGAAATGAAAAAAAAAATGAAAAATTGTTTCTAAATTCTCTTCACGTTCTAAAACTCCAGAATAGTTTTATTTCTAAGTCATTTATTTCTACTTTCACTATGCAAACCAAAGCATACTTATTTTTAAAATGCTAAAAAAGGTTAATTTGAAATATTTACAATCATTAAAATTTACGATTAATATGTTTGAAGAATATCCTAACCAAGAAAAAAGTCGAAGATTCTATGAAATAGTACAATATGAATCAAATTAATATTTCACCTACTTCTTCAAGATGATCCCTTAACAGGAATCCTGTCAAACAAAGCAGTTTTTGCCTGCAGCAACCAATCAACATATATTATTAGCGTAACATTCCCATGTAATCTCGTCTCAATAAATCTTTGGTCTGAGGAATTTCTAACATTCACATAAAGAGAAAATTATAACCCTTGGAATCTGAAAAATTGTAATTAGAAGCTCCTACTGTGCTACATTCCAGAGTTCTTGCTGATTTTACATATTGGCCATGGACTAGGAAAGTACTAGTTCACTCTAGGAGTGTCCTCAGCCGAGCATAAAAGTTTATACTTCCTCTTAAACCTTGTCCTAAGAGTAACCCTCCCTTTCCCATAGATACCCCTCTCATTCTTGTCTTCTCTTGGCTACACACACACACACACACACACACACACACACACACACACATACATACACACACACGCACCCCAACATTAGCAGGGTTTCTGAATTTCTAAGCTACTGGACACAATACAATATAGCTGATAAGATTTTTTTCCACTTCATATGAATATTGCTTTTGATTTAAGCCTGAAAGCACTGAATCAGGTTTGTGAAAAGTGAATGAAAAATTCACAAATAAAAAGTTTGGGAAGAAAACTAAATCTTTTTGTTTGGTGTGAAGGATCAAACCCAGGGCCTCATACATTCAATGAATGTTTCATACCACTATATACATGTCCAGTCTCAAAAAAACCAAAAAAAATCTAATATGCTCTAGAGTAAAGAGTCGTTAAAGCAAATTTTTTGTCATAGGTGTGGGAATCAAGTATTTTGTGTTGATAGGAGTGGGAGCTAATATTCACGAGTGCATCTGGCACTACTAAATGTGAAATAAAAAGAAAACAATGAAAAGGAAACTACGCTTACCTAAAGAAGAAGAAAATCAAAGAAGAAACTTGCATTTTTCCCACCAAAGATGTGCTCGGACAAAAGTTCATATTTTAGTTTTTATCTCTCCATATGATGTTATATATTTTGCTTTTTTAAAAGTTCCTTCATCTTCTTTCCTCTACCAATATTATGTTGAAGGTCATATAATAACCGACCCAGTCAGATTCTCTATGCAATTTTCAAATCTGTGGTTCACAGACTCTAATACACTGACTAAAAAAAGTTCTTGTCTAATTGAAGAGGGAAGAAGCTTAGAAACATCTTCTTTCAGAAATTACATAAAATATGTTGTTTTCTTTAAATGTAGAATTTTAGAAACTTTCAGCAACTTTAGGCTCTCAAGTTCCAGTTCCCGGTGTTCTCAGAAGCCAAGAAAGCAGGTGAAAACCCATCCGATTCTCTCTGACCCTTTGCCTCAGACTTAGCCATCACCTTACATATACATAGGCTTGATCTCCAAGGACACTAGTAAGGGGGACGTGCATATTCATGAAAAATTCATGGGTAAAGGTTAGAAAAAACAAGAAAGATCTTCTTATGTCCTAAGACAGGATGAGAAACAGCTTTATCTCTAGGATGGAAGGTGTGTCAGACAATTCATCAATTACCCCAAGGTAAGAAAGCAGTCTTAATATTGTGTTACAGCTATTTACATGCTATTATTAAACTAATGAAAATGTTGAGTGTTGTTCTCAGAAAACTTCTTGTTGGCCTTTAAGAATATTTTTGTTCTACAAGTAGCTTGTCTGTGATACCTGCAAATAAAGGATAAATAGAGCTCCCAGGGTCCCAAAAAGTCCTTCTTGGTTGTCCTGGTCCATATTTAAATGTGACAAACTATTGAATCTCTTTCTTTAGAACTTGATTCTTTAGAAACATAGACACATTGTTTTTAAAGTGCAGGAAAAAAATACAAGGTGGCCGTTGCAAAGACTTGATGACTTCCCCCAGTTCAGTCTCTACTAGGATTAGAGGAGTCAAGAGACAAAGGAAGGAAAGCTTCTCAGAAACAACAAATTCAGGTCTTTCAGAGAAGAGACAGTTCCCAGTGCCTGGGCTCACTGTGAGACTCTTGAATAGAATTACCTGGGTGTCAGTCAGTCAAGGTAGTTTAAACTACCTGTGCTCCTAAAGCCATGGTGTCATTATAGATTTAGCACTACTAGCAGTGTTCTCTTTGTCACACAATGAAGAAATATGGCTAATTAACGCTCGCTAGGGAACCTGAAATAATGATGCCTCTCTCTTCCTAGAGCCAATTACCCCAAATATTCAGATTACCTACATACTATTTCACTGAAAAAAGTGTCTGGAATTTTTTTTTAAATTTAGGCATTATGTATCATGTAACGTCACATTATGTGATGTTGTGTCACAACCTGACAGCTTACAACCAGGGATATGCTGAATATATCGGGTAGTTAATACCTGCCTGAATTAACAAGACAACCAACTTTCCAAAGAAAGAAAGTCTGAACAGTATCTGCTATACCTCCTGGGATATCTGGAGGGAGAACATGTCTGACTTCACTCAATCAACCACTGTGTGTCACTGTTGCTTCTCATAAAGATACATGAAAGAGTATTTGTCTGCAGAGATGGCACAAACCTACATAAAACCGAAGATGAATTTGCACAGAAATATTATAAGATACTGCTCATAAAGGGCTTTCATAATCCTGTTTAAATGATCTCAGTCTCCTAGGAATTAAATATTCAGAAGCAAAACTAATGTAATGGGTAAAGGTGGTATGGTATTTAGGAGTAAATCTTTCTTTACTCATTTATTCAGCAAATATTTATTAGATACTTTTTCTCTTCAGGAATTTATTGAGGTAAGATAGAATATGCTTCATTTCCATTTTCTCTGCTCTTCACATACACGTAGAACCTGATCCTACCCCCTGCTACCTCATGATCTTTGTTCTGGTTAATATGCTGTCTAGAATACTCTTACCCAAGACAGTTCATAACTCACTCCTGTTAATACTTAAACTTTCTCAGATACCAACTTCTTATCAAAGTCTACCTTGACTTACTGAGAGTATCCTGCCCCCACGGCAGAGCCTGGCAAGCTCCCCGGGGCATATCCGATTTGCCAAAAACAGTAACAAGTCTCACAATGAAGACATTACTGGTGCCCGCTCCAGCAAATTGATGAACAATGGGAGGACAGTGCTATGGTGCTACCTTGACTAACCTATATAAAATTCTATCCCTTTTATCTTTCATCATTCCAGGTCCTATTTGCTCCTGTACAGGAAAAAATTTAGGATTGACTTAGAAGACTGCATTGAAAATCAGTAGTTAAATGATGAAAGTTCCAAGAGGAATGTGAAGAGACATCTCATTTTCCTCTTCTTTAATTCAAGGATGAATATCACCTACCTAGTATAGAGAATATTTAAAAAGATAACAAATGTGACATGTCTAGTATGTACCTTCTAAATATTCTATTTCTGTCATTTATCAATTCAAATGTTTTAAAGGATTCCATTTTATTCTGAACATTCAAGCTATTTGATTAATATAACATGTTGGATCATTTTTAGCAAATTATTGATAACAATAAAAATAAGATAAATTATTTTTTATGAAGGCAGGGTTTGGGAGTCTGGTGCAAACATTCGAAATATGGTAGTAGGAAGGTGTAATGGTGATGGGAATGGTGTTGGAATATTAAATAATAAATTATTGTGAGCAACATAATAAAAATAAAATAAAACATGTTTCATTAAACCATTGCCTAGTCCTAGTTTTTAAGGCCTGTTCCATGTTCACTTCATCAATTTCCACCAATGTATATGCAATCTCCCATCCAGAAAGGCATATTTAACCCGTTATAAAACATAAGCATCATTATTCTCTTTTGATGTGCATTGATTGGCCCCACCTAAAGTGAGTGTCACCTCTGCAGTTTTCCCTAATGCCCTACCTTCTTATGAGCCTTGAGGACCCTAAGTCTTTCTTGATTAACAAAACTCATATACAGTGTGAGAACTAGCACTTTTATAGTCTTTCAAATACTCTGAAGTTTACTGGCTATAGAGCAATTTATTATTCATTTTTCTAGCTCTAGCTAAAGAGTCTAGGTACATATATTTGAAATAGCAACTGGATCCATCTAGTAGATGAGTACTAGCAATGCTTGGCACATGGTTTTTTTTTATATAATAAATGCTGACATCCTCAACTGACTTATTTAATATAAATGTAAATATTCAATTTGAATCTCTTAGCTAACATTGGTTGTATAAAGTTGGGCAATCAATTGTATAAAATAGTATTGTTCACAAAATGCTCTATTTAATGGTACAATGAATATAATTTAACATCTTTTATGAAGAGAAGAATCAATTATTACTTGGGTAAGAGGCAGGTATAGGTCTCTGTGATAAATGTTGGACTATTAAAGTCAATAGGATTATATTCTATTGGGATAGAAATACCTAAATAATTAATCAGTTGAAGCTTATAATCACAAATCATCCTGTTATTCATCAATTGCCTCGAGCAGGCCCCAGTAACGTCTCCTTCATCCTAGCCCTGAGATTATATTCAAGGCTCTTTAGGAGAATGAGACCCATCATTGTTACTGGTATTTGGCATATTGGGTACGCCACGGGGAGTTTGCCAGACTCTGATGTGTGGGCAGGCTACATTCAGTAGCCTGCCAGTTTGTCCAAAGTAGGAATGAGATAATAAGATGCCATAATAAGATGTCACGCGGCCGCAAATGCGGCTGCGCGGTTCCGGGAGCTGGTTTTTATAGTTTTTATAGTAGTTTATAATAAAATGCAAATAATAACATACATAAAAACATACATTTGATAGAATTGCTTTCAGAAAAATAAGCAAATATGAACCTTTAAATTTTATAGGAGTTAGGATGAAAAATTGGGAACATTTAGCGGCTACAGGGATAGAATACACAGACACATAGAGTTAAAAAGGTTAAAAAAAAAAGGTAGATGAGATCTAGGCAATTGAGTAGGGAGAATAGAACACTTTGGAATATTTATTCTAATATCCCAATCTTAAGTTTGCAGGCATGTAGAACTTAGTTCAGTATATTTACAGGATATATTTACTTGTGACAACATATAGAATATAACTATGGCTGAGTATGGAGACTATAAAGGGAAGATCTGGAACTCTGAAGGCAAGTTAAAAAGTAATGATAAGAAAGTAGCAAAATATGCGGTGAGGCAGTAGTCAATGAAAGAAGGGTTTCTTGACTGGGGCTGTGACCTCCTGTGGTACTCTAGTATATTCCAAGAGTCACAGGTTAAAATCAGATAAATGTGTATGTGTATTGCAAGCCATATTGTCCAAAAAGAGGGAGGGATAGAGGGAGAGAAGGAGGGTAGGAGGAAGGGAGGGAGGGAAGGGGGAGGGAGGGAGGGAGGGAGAGAAAGGAGGGGAAGACAGAGAGAGAAAGAGAGAGAGAGAGAAGAGAGAGAGAAGAAAAGTGCCCGCCATAAAGGCAGGCTGGGGGCAGGGGGAGTGTGGCAGGAGTGATACAGGGGATATTGGTGGTGGGAAATGTGTGCTGGTGGAGGGATGGGTGTTGGAACATTGTATGACTAAAACTACATTATAAAAGCTTTGTGACTGTATCCACGGTGATTCAATAAATAAATAAGTAAATAAAATAAATGGGGAAAGGGAGTCACAGAAAGAGAATCGAGGACCAAATAGTAGGATAGTGGGGTTGGGAGCATGTGAAGAAAACAAGGTCAAAAAGGGCAAAAGGGGGGCCACTGGAAGATTGAGAAGCATTGAGCTAGAGCACCATATAGGAAACAGGTCATTATTTGACAGCAGATTTCAGGTGATTTGGCAACTGATGGTATCAACAATGGCTTACTATCATGAAATGGAAATTTCAGCAGTAGTATAGTTTAGGTATCAGTTGGGCCGTATTCACTGATTATTCAGTCTTAAACATTATTCAGCTGAGGCATTTGGATATTAGGTGTCAGGGTATGTTCAGTTAGAGCTTAGATAAAGCAAGCAGGTAGTTATGAATCAGATTAAGATTTAACAAAGAATATTCTTTCAAATGTAAATAGAGCTACAAGAAACAAGAAACAATTATGTGAAAAGTTTCTTCTCCCCATCTTTTAAAGTATTTCCAGAGGACAAGTTTTCAAACATTGTCACATGTCTTTTATAAGAACCTCTCAATTCTTTTAGCCTTTCATTTTAAGTCCCCAAAACTGTCTACTTCAGTGCTTCTTTAGAAGTCTTGTCATTTCTAGTATTTTTAATTTTGTTCCAAAATCCCAATATGCCACTTTGTTTATGACAGTTCCCAAATTTGCAGTAATAAGTTTAATAATTTTATAATAATTTTAATACATTCTTAAGAAAATAAATCAGCCAGAGAATAGTTTCTAAGACCTTATTTGATAAGGTCATATGACTAAGTTCTTATTATTTTGGAAATAATCTTATTTCCAAAAACCTTACTAATGTAATCTAAATCTGTCCGAAGTTAGGAATAGCAAAGCACAATGAAACATTTAAATCCATGGCACTACTATGTGATTAACATATAAAGATATAAATTACTAAGAATCAAGTTTACATGTTGGATTTGCAAGTTTGCATATTTCTTTTGACAGCATAATATGAGTGTAGAAATCATAAATAGTACTTTTGTATTTCATAAACCTTGGTAAATCCAACAAACATACCTCGTCTTCCTCTTATTATTGTAAATGTAGATTCATATTCTAAGGGGATAATCAGTAAGTATAGAAATAAATTTTTACTTTCATTGGCTACCATGAATATCTGGGTTACAATACCCATTATAAGTGTTAAATCTGGTAAAAGTTTCATTTTAAACATGGATTCAATAAAAACCCCCAAGCAAATTGTGCTAAATGTTTTACCTCTGTGAATTATATCAATCTTCAAGAAATTACATTCTACACTCTATCCTAGTTTATTATTGGTTCATCAGAGTTTTGCTCCATATTTTATAAAGGTCTGCTAAAATGAGATTTTTGCAAAGCTTTTTAATTTCTCCTTTTAAGGAACAAAATATAAAATTGTATTTCTTCAATAGTAAATGAAAGGTTTCACTTTAGTTCAAAATTCAAAATCTAAAATAGTTGAAAAATTCACCAAAGAGGACAGCATAATCTGATGGCCTTATAAAAACCAAGATGATCCTTGGAGGAAAAACAGCTCTGACATCACCATGTGCTTTACTGAACCACAGAAAGCCAAAGCTGTATGAAAGATCATTTTGCTTCATCCCCAAAACTCCTTGGACCTTTTATAATCTTTTTATTGCTTACACATGACAAAGCTAAGACACAGGCCTTTTCATGAAGGGTTAAAGGACCATTCTGCCTAATTAAATCAATTCCTCTCCTAATCGAACCAAATGTTGGTTTCTTTAAGAGAACCTGACCAAGAGAAAGACTACCTTCTCTGTAATTTCTCTATGGCAGTATACATACTAGTACTGACAAATTCTGATGAATTTTAATGTATATATTTGCATTAATATAAAACAAAGGGCAGGAGACTGTATCCTACAAAAATATGAAAACTCAGGGTTAGTGATAAAGTAGGAGACTATATCTTCTCTGTCAGAAAATAAAATGTGTAGACTATACTGACAGACTTCAGGTCAAATTCAACTCTGCAAAATTTGAATTAATGACATATATTTGTGATTTGGAGGAGAGAAGTTGAAAACTACTGATATTTTAATTGTTGATATTTTAATTTTATTTTAATTGTTGTTTCTGTAAAACAAGGTTACTAGCTATAGTAACATCTTATATTTAACTTTTAATGAGTATCCAGACACATTTGTATTTGGCAGCAACATTCTGATCAATGAACACAGCCATGAAAATGTATATCTGAGCTCAAGTTCCCGTGATTTTCCTTAAAATATCACCATCAGTGATTTTGGGAAATGTAGTGATTTTCCATGTAGGTTATTTCAGCAGTCCTATCTCCACAGTTGTTCTTAGATACCAAACAAAAAGTCATCTTTTCCAGTAATTCTAATGAATATATATATATAGTAGCTTATTCTACTATTTTTTTCTAGATTTCTCATGTTTTTCTCTCCTACTGACAATGAACACACATGATTATCTCTCTTTTGATTCTTTTCAACTTATAATTCAATATAATTTATTTTATCACTCATACATCTTAGCTGTTTATGACTGTCAATTAGATATATGTTCCTCTCTGCCCCCCTAAAAATTTGAAACTATACAAACCATAAATTTCAAAGCATTATTCATACACACGCAGGCATACAAGAAGATAATAAATAGTAAATAAAATGTTCAGCTTAAAACAAAACATAATATAACTTTTTTAGCTTTAAAGATTATGCTATCTTCCCTCCACAAATTGATTATTTCCAGAATATTTTCTTTGAACAAAAATAACCTTAAATATTTCTAAACACCTACACTCAAGAGGGTACCAGGCTTAAGAAACAAGAAATCATCAACTAACTACAATTTCTGAAAAAATCTGTGTCCACAATAACTAACCATAGTATTTCATGACTCCTTTGACATATGCAATTTATATATTGAAATTTTAAATATTTCCCCTAGAATAAAATTTGCTACTTTTCCCAAGAGAAATCATTTTAAATGCCATACCAAGTAATTTTCTAGCTAAGAACGAAAAAATAGAAGTAGCCTCTATCATAAGAGAAACAAGAGGCTGATACTATCTAATCATTAGATTGCACAAGAAAGTATCCTCTGGAGGGGCCAGCTGCCATAATAAGTAGTTCACTTAGGGTTGGTGACAATATTGAACCCTTTCCTTTATTATTCTCTTCTTTAGCCAACCCACAAATATCTGGGCTCAATTACATTCGTATCTTAGCCAGTGATTATACTCCTCCACCCATAATTCACATACAAGGAAGCTAAAATATCTCTTCCTATACTCTGAAATTATGTAGTACTCTCAACTGTACTTTTTGTCATCTTTCATTTGCTTTATTTAAAGAGTAGGGCAAAAATTTAAATCCTTGTATTTTAACCAACAAAACTTTATCCAAATAAAACTCAAACAGAAATTGTGAACCACCAAAACTGGCATCAGTGGATGTGGAGGAACAATGATTAGACAGGTTAGTAAGAAAGTACCATAAAAAAGAGGAAGATAACACATTTCAGCTGTATCTCTAACTCTAGAAGTCTATGTCTGCACATGCGCTGTGGGGCATATCTCAAACTCATGCTTTCCACTGGGTCACTCTAGAGTCATTTATGAAGTCATTTAAGCCCAAGTCTCCCGTTTCAAATTTTTTGCTGAAAAAAGTTTAAATTTGATTATTTGATGAATAACAATATCGTTTACATTAACTAATTCTGTTTACTAAGACCTTCTAAGCAACGAATACTTTATCATATCTATTTCTTCCAGCAGGCTGGAGCAATAGCACAGAAGGAAGGGCATTTGTCTTGCACGCGGCCGGCCGGGGTTCGATTCTTCCGCCCCTCTAGGAGAGCCCAGCAAGCTACTGAGAGTATTCTCCCGCCTGGCAGAGCCTGGCAAGCTACCTGTGATGTATTTGATATGCCAGACACAGTAACAAGTCTCATAATGGAGAGGTTACTGGACCTGCTCCAGCAAATCGATGAAAATGGGAGGAGAGTGACAGTAATAGTGACTTCTTCCAGCAAAACTGAAGTTACTACACTTTGAAAATTTTAAAAATGAGGCTTTATAGCCATTTCTGCATATTTACAGAGATAGTAAACATAACTATTTAAAAGGAATAAATAGTTATGCTAAATTCCTTCGATTCCAATTTCTGTTATGACCATAGAAACTGTGTTTCATGCAATATTTTATTCTCAAAATCAAAAAGACAATATGGGAAGTATAATGAGCATAATTTTCATATTCATTTCCCAATTAAAGCAACTTATATTTGTCTAATCGCAACTGTTTGGAATCCACTGATATGATTTCTCACATTATTGAACTGCTGACTTAAAACCATTGAATCAAAAATCCTCATAACAAAAACATGGAGATGGCTTAGTCTAACTTTCTCATGAAAAAAATAATGGTTAAGAAATAAGGGGCCTCAGATGGAATAGAGAAGGGATCACTAAGACAATGATGGTTGGAGGGATCACTCAGGATGGGAGATGTGCGCTGGAAATAGATAAAGGACCAAATATGATAACCTCCCAGTATCTTTATTGCAAACCATAACATCCAAAAGAAGGGAGGTATGAGGGAAATTGTCTTCCATGGAGGCGGGAGGGGGTTGTTTACGGGGGTATACAGGGGACACTGATGGTGGAGAGTGTGCACTGGTGGAAGGATGGGTGTTTTATCATTGAACGATGGTAACTCAAACATGAAAGCTTGTAACTGTATCTCATGGTGATTAAATAAGAAAGGAAGGAAGGAAGGAAGGAAGGAAGGAAGGAAGGAAGGAAGGAAGGAAGGAAGAAAGGAAGGAAGGAAGGTAGTTTGGCTCGGATTAGAAAACACTTCCTTAATGCCAAATTAAGTCAGGATTGGCCTGAAACCCATTCAACTTTCTAGCAGTTCAGCACACCTTCTCAGTAGAAAGCAATACCTGCTGCACACAGGCATGTGTGCGCTCACACACATACTTACACACATACACACATACATATTAAGGCACATGTGATTACACTCACAAGTTCTGCAGACTTTGAAAGTGGATACAGGATCTTTTGAAACTAATAGGGAAATATTTCACTTTTTATGCTCAGAGAAGGAAATAGCATGACCACTTCTCTTTTTAATTTTCCACTGTGCACAGTACAATGAAAGAATCTGACAGATTGAAAGTGGCAGTTGTACTGCAATGACACGGATCTGTCAAGGGTGAGATCAGAAAAGAGCCCAAGATATAACTATTTGAAAATTTTTCTGCTTCTGTATTGTGGTTCAAACATGCCACTGATAAGTAACTCACCTCATCTCTTGGCCATTGGGCCGTCCTGTCTCTTTCCAATGCTATTATCATGGCAGATCTCTCATTCTGAATTTTTAGAGAAAAAGTTGCAAGTGATGTATTGCATTTTTGCTGAGCCAATTAGAAAACTAGTGGAATTTTGAGGAGAAAGGAAGGTTGGATGTCTTGTTCACAACAGAAAAGCCACACCCTCCTTTAGTCAATGTCATACTCTATGCATAGTTGATGTATAGGGATGATGGAATTCAATACTGAAATACAGTGACCCCAAGGTGAAACTCAGGACACTCAATCACCAAAACAGCTTAAAAAGTTAACTTAGAGGAAGCAAAAAGAAAAAAATTGCTTAAGTCAGCTCAAACTTCCAAAGTGGTGACACATCACAACTTTGATTGAGTCAAAGAAACCATATGCAGTCTTACAGGCGAATTTTAGAAATTTATATAATAACTTCAATCTCCAAGTTATCTATACTGGGAAACCAGGGCTGTCAGAGGTTAAAAACTTGACAGAATACAAAGAAAACTACAAAACGCTACTTCAGGAAATAAAAGAGGACATGAGGAAATGGAAAGATATCCCCTGCTCATGGGTCGGGAGACTTAACATTGTCAAAATGGCAATACTACCGAAAGCATTGTATAAATTCAATGCAATCCCTATAAGGATACCCACGACATTCTTCAAAGAAATGGAGCAAACACTCCTGAAATTTATATGGAACAATAATCCCCCACGAATAGCTAAAGCAATTCTTGGGAAAAAGAAAATGGGAGGAATCAACCTCCCGAACTTCAAACTGTACTACAAAGCAGTAATAATTAAAACAGCATGGTACTGGAACAAAGTCAGAACTGCAAACCAATGGAACAGGGTTGAATACATTGACATCTCCCCTCAATCATATGATCATCTAATCTTTGATAAAGGTGCAAGCAATGTGAAGTGGAGTAAGGAAAGCCTCTTTAACAAATTGTGCTGGCATCACTGGACAGCTACATGCAAAAAAATGGGCTCAGAACTCTGCCTAACACCGTGTACAAAAGTAAGATCAAAATGGATTAAAGACCTCAACATCAGACCAGAAACCATAAGGTACATTGAAGACAAAGTTGGCAAAACCCTCCATGACATTGAAGCTAATGGTATCTTCAAAGATGCCACGCCACTGGCCGAGCAAGTGAAAACAGAGATAGATAAATGGGACTATCTTAAACTAAGAAGCTTCTGCACCTCCAAAGAAACAGTGACCAAAATACAAAGACAGTCTACAGAATGGGAAAGGATATTCACCGAATACACATCTGACAAGGGGTTGATATCCAGGATATACAAAATACTGGTTAAACTCCACAAGAAGAAAACATCCAACCCCATCCAAAAATGGGGCAATGAAATGAACAGAAACTTTCTCAAAGAAGAAATCCGAATGGCCAAAAAGCACATGAGAAAATGCTCTACATCATTAATCATCAGGGAGATGCAGATCAAAACCACAATGAGATACCATCTCACACCTCAGAGACTGGCCCACATTCAAAAGAACAAAAGCAACCGATGCTGGCGTGGATGTGGCGAGAAAGGGACACTCCTTCACTGTTGGTGGGAATGTCGACTGGTTCAGCCCTTCTGGAAAACAGTATGGACGATTCTCAAAAAATTAGAAATTGAGCTCCCATTTGACCCAGCAATACCACTCCTGGGAATATATCCCAGAGAGGCAAAAATGTATAGTCGAAGTGACATCTGCACTTGTTTGTTCATTGCAGCACTCTTTACAATAGCCAGAAACTGGAAGAAACCTGAATGCCCAAGAACAGATGACTGGTTAAAGAAACTTTGGTACATCTACACAATGGAGTACTATGTAGCTCTTAGAAAAGATGAAGTCATGAAATTTACATACAAGTGGTACAACATGGAAAGTATCATGCTAAGCGAAATGAGTCAGAAAGAGAGGGATAGACATAGAAAGATTGCATTCATCTGGGGGATATAAAGTAACAAAATATGAGATTAATAACCAAGAGTAGCTGAGATCAGCACCAGGAGGATTACTCCATAGCTTAGTGGCCAGTTGGGCATTCTAGAGGAAAGGGCAGCTCAGATAGAGAAGGGAACACCAGATAAAGGGTGTTTGGAGGTCCCTCCCAGGAGGGAGGGGAGATGCATGTCGAAAGTGGACTATGGACTGAACATGTTTGCCACTCAATGCCTCTTTTGCAGACCACAGCACCCAAAAGGAGAGAGAGAACACAGGGGATTGCCCTGCCACAGAGGCAGGGGGGATAGGGGGATGGGGGTGGGGAGGATATTATCCATGGTGGTGGAAAATGGGCACTGGTGGAGGGATGGGTATCTGATCATTGTATAATCAAACCCAAGCACAAAAATTGTAAATCTACAACTGTACCTCATGGTGTTTCACTAATAAAAAAAAAACTTGGCAGAAGAATCATATAGAAGTGTGAGAACTGGACATATTACCCAGGTTCAAGATCTCAATAGAATGAATATGATGGGTACATGGAAGTCGCACAACTACCATACCTCTATCTGGAATGTCTTCCAATACAATTAGAATCACACTCCCTGTTCTTTCCAGTCAGGGCACCCAAGTTCTTCAGTAGGAAGTGAGGTGGTCATTTCTTAAGGCTTTGAGATGATGGTAGCCAGGAAGGCCTAGCTAGCACTGAGGCACCTGAACAGGACAGAAAGTGACACAACAGTTGATAATCTGCTTTGTTCTCCTGAGAGTCCAGTAAAAAAGGAGAAATATAATGATAAACACAATAGCTGTTATATCACTTGATCACTTGATCACTTGACATCCCGTTACTCATCCATTTGCTCAGGCAGGCACCAGTAACGTCTCCATTCATCCCTGTCGCATGGTAATGTAGCCCAATGGCGTATGCTCATTCTAGAAACATGAAGAGTCTCAAACAGATCATTTAGGATCTTGACAAAGAAGTCTGACCATCTCATAGGTGGGAGGCCACTTGATCTTTTGACATCCCATGGAATCCAGTAGGTAACGGCTTTAGTCCAGCAGTCCTCTCCAAACCTCATTACCTGTCCAGCCCATCTGATTTTTGACACCTTGGCAAATGAGACAGCATCCCTGATTCTTGACCGTCGACAGAGGTCAGAACTCCAGATTCTTTCTCTTAATTGAGTGAAGCGTGATACTCCAAGCACAGCTCTTTAGATTCCTCTTTGGGAGACCCGAATAGCGTTCTCATCCTGTTTTCTTAGGGCCCAGGTCTCTGAGGCATATGTTAATGCAGGAAGAACAGTGGAATAAAAGATGTGCCCAGAGCCAGAGGTTCTTCATCCTCTTAGCTATTTTTTCAATGCTCTTGAAGGCGTTCCAAGCCACTCTCTTCCTCCTGCACAACTCAGGTGCAAGGTCATTCATCATGTTGACTTCTCGACCTAGGTACACATAACTGTTGCATTCGGAGATGTTTGTCCCATTGAGAGTGAATGGAACATCAGGAACGAGACCGTTTCTCATAAACATTGTCTTTGTGAGATTCCGCTGTAGTCCAACCTTTCCATACTCGTGGTCGAAGTCAGCCAGCATTTGTGCCACTTGGCTGATGTTTGGTGTTATAAGAATGATGTCATCAGTGAAGCGGAGGTGGTGTAGTTGCCGACCGTCTACCTTCACTCCCATTCCTTCCCATTCCGGTCGTTGCATGATGTTCTTGAGGGTGGCACTGAAGAGTTTCATTGAAATGATATCACCCTGCTGAACCCCTCTCTTGATGTCAATGATCACCTCCCTGTAGAATGGTGAGATTCTGGTAGTGAATTCGCAATACAGCTTATGGAGGATCCTGATGTATTGACATTGAACTCCTTGTTTAGCTAGGGCCTCCATGACCACTTTAGTGTCAACAGAATCAAAAGCCTTCTTTAAATCAATGAACGTTAGACAGAGCAGCATCTTGAACTCCTGAGAAACCTCAATGTGCTTGGTTATCATGTAATATGGTCGATTGTGCTGAACCCTTTTTGAAAACTGGCTTGCTCGCATGGTTGTCCTTCATCTAGTGTTCTGCCAATCCTATTCAGGATGACTTGAGTGAACAGCTTTTAGATGACAGACAATAGGCAGATTGGGCAGTAGTTGCCAATGTGGTAGATGTCTCCCTTCTTGTACAGTAGTATAGTTCTTCTGGTTTTCCATTGGGAAACTTGCATTCAGACAGGTAGCATGTGAAGAGCCAAGCCAGTGTATTGATGATTACTGACAGCAGGTTCTTCAGGTGTTTGGGTCTGACCTTGTCTGGTCTGGGTGCTGTTCACTTCTTTACCAATGAAATGGTGTGTCTGATTTCGGAAGGGAGAACTTTGGGAATGACATATCCATTCTGTAAATTTGTAATGTGGGCAGGTGGATGTGGCTATCAAAGAGATCCAGGTAGACATCATGGATAATCTTCTCCATTTCCCTTCTGGAAGATGTGATAGATCCATCAGGACTTCAGAGGGCAGTCATCTTGGTCTTGTAGTTGATGAAGGACAGGGGGGCATTGCGAATATTTTCCCCAGCTTCTGTCGCATCTGCCAGCACTGCTGTTCTTCTCTCTTTGAGGTCTTCATTTATCATTTCTCTGCACTGCTTTGCGAGCTTGGACATTTGCTTGTGGTTGCCTGAGTCTCTCGCCAAGCCACGTTGGTGAATGAACTGGAGAGTTTTTGAAGATAGGTGTCTTTTTGTGGCTTTCTCTCCCTCTGCGTTCTTCACACAATCATGGAGGTGCTGAACCAGTCAATCGTATTCCTTGTCAATGTTGTCAACGATGGCGTCTTGCCATGTTTCCGCAATAGTGCCAAAGAGCTCCCGTTGATGGTCGTTCTGGAAGTTCTCTTCTTAAACTTTGCAGCCCTTTCTCCCCGCTTTGTGAAGTAGAATTTTGCACGAAGAAGATGGTGGTCAGATCCCGTTTGGAATTTTGGGATAACATGAGGAAGGAGAGCTGCCATATAATGCTTAGAATATTACTGGTGGAAGAGAAAAGTGAACATATAAACTAGAAGTATGCTGGGTTTTCACCTCTTTTAAATGTTACAATCTCCCTGAGAATTTAAAATAGTGATCTCATTTTAGGAATCACATTATAGGTTGTCTAGCACTTTATTTACCTTTTAAGCAAATCATACTTCTTTTCATTTATTCATAATCACAAAAATAACCCACATAAAATTCTAGATCCAAATATTCTAGAAACAGTTCACTCAAATCTTATACAAAGTCTTCCATTGAATGAAAATTAAAAATATAACTATTAACACATGTAAACAGCAGCATAACCTAAATACAAAATCCTAATACTGCCAGAGCTAGTAAAAAAAAAAACTTGGGAAAGACCTATACACACAAAATGAATTTAACTGTGTATGAAAAACTCAGCACTAAACCAAAATATCACCAGTAATTATAATAGTAAGTAACTTTTGTTGAATATTAAAAACATTAATTAATAAATCTCTTAAAATTAGCTACAAAATTCAGTAAAAACTTTGTGATATTTAGATAGAGTTAAATACATACAGAATTCAATACCCAGTACTGATTTTTAGAAAATAAACAGCTTAGAAATTTGGAAATAGGAGAGATAGAGGGAGTTGGTGACCCCAGAAGTTTTAGGAACTTGGGGAAAAAACTTTGTGGCTCAATAATATAGTATTTCCTGGTGCCTAAAGAATTCCCTTTTTATATACATAAAAGAATCATTCATCATGCTGAAATACTGTAACCTATTCCTTTGATATTTAAAACAAAGAAATAATATTATTTAGATAAAAATCTTGAGATTCTGATGAATGTAAATTGTTAATAAACAGAGTATGTGGATCGAAGGTTGTAAGATAGAAATTGGTCTTGCTACAAAATGATATGATTATGTCTCCAGTACAAAATAAGTGAATAATAAATTTTTAGCTTTTATGAAACTTTTAGCAAATTTAATGAAATAAAAATATATGTTTTAAAAACATGTCATCTTCCTTAACTATCCCCAAACAGAAGATAAAAATACTTAGAAATCTCACACTTAAGAGCAGAATCAAGGGGGCTGGAACAATAGTACAGTGAGTACGGTGCTAACCTTGCATGTTCCAACCCAGGTTTGATCCCCAGGAACTCATCTGCTCCCCTGAGCACACCAGGAGTAATTACTGATTGCAGAGCCAAGAGTAAGCTCTCGGCATTATCGGGTGTGGCCCCAAAACAACAAATAAAATATAGCCCTATATAGCGTTAACACTGGTCCCAGAGACATAGGAGTAAAGTGCTTGACTTCCATGTGGACAACATCAGAATACGCTATCAGCAAATCCTCTCTTCCCAAAACAATACAGTTATAAAGAAAAAAAAAAGGTGAATTTTCTAAAACTGTAATACTTTTAATACAAATGCTCTCTTCCCCAAATAATAGTTATAAATAAAAAATTATGAGTTTTTTAAAACTGTAAAACTCTGTGTGTAGGGGACGGAGTCTAAGTAGTATCTCTAATTGCATGAATCAGATATGCCATATATATGGATTAAAAGTGTATTTTAAGGAAACATTTTCAGAACTGAAGAATGTATTCTATGCTATGCTGATGCTATCAAAACAATTTATTAGTAATTTAATGGGTTAGATTTAAAATTTAAGGGTCCAGAGAAAGAAGGGTACAGCAGGTAAGGTGCTTGAATCACATGTCACTCACATGGATTGGGTCTCTAGCACCTTATTTTATTCCCCAAGTCCCACCAGAAGTGAGCTCTAAGTGAAATGCCAGGAATAAAAGATTTTTGGTAGTGGCCAAAAAATCCAGGAAAAACATTTTTATATATTAGTTTAACATAAAAATATTTTACTCTTCAGGATTAATCACAAAACTACATATATCAAAAGGTAAAGAAAATCCAAAACCCCTTGATGAAAAAACAGTAAAAGATTTTTCTTACCCAAATATCAAGTCTGATAATGAAGCTGTAGTAATTAAGACAAAATGATGTTAATGTTCTATGGATCAATGAAATAGAATAATATGTATATATTGCTTATATATGCAATAATGATGATACATTGCAAAAATTCCTACACTACAATGTGATTAATGTTCGGGACTTTGAGTCATGGTACTACTAATACCCAGAAGGTTAGACACATGGTAGAATACAAACAAAACCCCAGAAAAACTCAGATACTAAAAGTTCAGATGAGTGTCCCTGTGGTTGAAAATTCTTCCATCGCGAAATTCATAAAGAGTGACTAAAGGGCTAGAGAGATAGTCTATCAGGGTACTTGCCTTGAATACGGTTGACTGTAGGAGTTTAATCCCTGACACCAAATATGGTCCTGGGGCCCTGCCAGTGATCTTGAACACGACTGGATGTGGCAAAAAAATAAACAAACACAAGCAACATATAAAGGATGACTAGCAACTTCACATTTGAATCTTACAGGTTTCAATTTGTGTGAATCTCTTTCTTTAGTTGATTATTTTTTTTTAATTTTTATTAGTGAAACACCATGAGGTAAGTTGTAGACACAAATTTTTGTGCTTGGGTTTCAATTATATAATGATCAAATACCCATCCCTCCACCAGTGCCCATTTTCCATCACCACGGATCCTAGTATCCCCCCCCCACTCCCCCCCATCCCACCCCGCCTTTGTGGCAGGGCATTCCCTTTTGTTCTCTCTCTCATTTTGGGTGTTGTGGTTTGCAAAAGAGGCATTGAGTCGCAATCATGTTTAGTCTATAGTCTACTATCAGCATGCTTCTCCCATCCTGGGAGGATCCTCCCAATACACTTTATTTGGTGCTCTCTTCTTTTTCTGAGCTGCCTATTCCCCTAGCATATGTGGCTGGCCTCCAAGCCATGGAGTAAACACCCTGGTACTAGTCTTGGCTATTCTTGGGTGTTAGTCTCCTATTTTGTTACTTTATGTTCCCCAGATGAATGAAATCTTTCTATGTCTATCCCTCTCTTTCTGACTCATTTCGCTTAGCATGATACTTTCCATGTAGTGCCATTTGTATGTATATTTCATGACTTCATTTTTTCTAACAGCTACATAGTTCTCCTTTATGTAGATGTACCAAAGTTTCTTTAACCAGTCATCTGTTCTTGGGCACTCAGATTTTTTCCAGATTCTGGCTATTGTAAGGAGTGCTGCAATGAACAAACAAGTGCAGATGTCACTTCGCCTATATTTTTTTGCCTCTCTGGGATATATTCCCAGGAGTGGAATTGTTGGGTCAAATGGGAGCTCAATTCATAATTTTTGGAGAATCGTGCATAGTGTTTTTCCAAAGGGCTGAAACAGTCGGCATTCCCACCAGCAGTGAAGGAGGGTTCCATTCTCGCCACATCCGTGCCAGCTCCAGTTGCTTTTGTTCTTTTGGATGTGGGCCAATCTCTGTGGTGTGAGATCTCATTGTGGTTTTGATCTGCATCTCCCTCATGAGTAATGATGTAGAGCATTTTCTCATGTGCCTTTTTGCCATTCGGATTTCTTCTTTGAGAAAGTTTTTGTTCACTTCGTCACCCCATAGGGTTGGATGTTTTCTTCTTGTGGAGTTCAACCAGTACTTTGTATATTCTTGATATCAACCCCTTGTCAGATGTGTATTCGACGAATATCCTTTCCCATTCTGTAGACTGTCTTTGTATTTTGGTCATTGTTTCTGTTGAGGTGCAGAAGCTTCTTAGTTTAAGATAGTCCCATTTGTCTATCTCTGTTTTCACTTGCTCGGCCAGTGGCATGACATCTTTGAACATACCATTAGCTTCAATGTCACGGAGGGTTTTGCCAACTTTGTCATCAATGTACCTTATGGTTTATGGTCTGATGTTGAGTTCTTTAATCCATTTTGATCTTACTTTTTTACATGGCATTAGGCAGAGATCTGAGCCCATTATTTTGTATGTTGCCATCCAGTTTTTCCAGCACAATTTGTTAACGAGGCTTTTCTTACTCCACTTCACATTTCTTGTTCATTTATCAAAGATTAGATGATCATATGTTTGAGGGGAGATGTCAATGTATTCAACCCTGTTCCATTGGTCTGCAGCTCTGCCTTTCTTCCAGTACCACTTAACCACTTAACTTCCCGTTAGTCGTCGAGTTGCTCAAGCTGGCGCCAGTAACGTCTCCATTTGTCCCTGTTGTGTGCTAGTGTAGCCCAATGGCATCTGTTCGTTCTGGTAACATGAAGAGCCTCAAACCGATCGTTCATGATCTTGACGAAGAAGTCTGACCATCTGGTCGGTGGGCGGCCACGCGGTCTTTTGACATCCCGTGGAATCCAGTCAGTAACAGCTCTAGTCCAGCGGTCTTCTTTAAATCTCATTAGGTGACCAGCACATCTGATTTCTGACACCTTGGCAAATGAGACAGCGCCCCTGATTCTTGACTGTTGACAGATGTCAGAACTCCGGATTCTTTCTCTCATTTGAGTGAAACGTGATATTCCAAGCATAGCTCTTTCTATTCTTCTTTGGGAGACCTGAATAGCATTCTCATCCTGTTTGTGTAGGGCCCAGATCTCTGAGGCATATGTTAATGCAGGAAGAACAGTGGAATCAAAGAGAAGTGCCCGGAGCCGGAGGTTCTTCATCCTCTTAGCTATTTCTTCGATGTTCTTGAAGGCGTTCCAATCCGCTCTCTTCCTCCTGCGCAGCTCGGGTGCCAGGTCATTTGTCATGTTGACCTCTCGACCTAGGTACACATAGCTGTTGCATTCGGAGATGGTCGTTCTGTTGAGAGCGAATGGGGCGTCAGGAACGAGGCTGTTTCTCATAAACATTGTCTTCGTAAGATTCAACTGTAGTCCTACCTTCCCACACTCACGGTCAAAGTCGGCCAGCATTTGTCCCGCTTGGCTGATGTTTGGTGTATTTAAAACAATGTCATCAGCAAAGCGGAGGTGGTGTAATTGCCGACCATCTATCTTCACTCCCATTCCTTCCCATTCTAGTCATCGCATGATGTTCTCGAGGGTGGCACTGAAGAGTTTCGGTGAAATGATATCACCCTGCCGCACCTCTCTCTTGACATCAACGATCACTTCTTTGTAGAATGGTGAGATCCTGGTAGTGAATCCGCAATACAGCTCACGGAGAATCTTGATGTATTGGGCTTGAATGCCCTGATTGGCTAGGGCTTCAGTGACCGCTTTTGTCTCAACAGAATCAAAGGCCTTCTTTAAATCAATGAACGTTGAACAGAGCAGCATCTTGAACTCCCAAGAAACCTCAATGAGTTTGGTTATTGTGTGGGTATGGTTGATGGTGCTGAATCCTTTGCAGAACCCGGCTTGCTCGCATGGTTGTCCTTCATCTAGTGTTCTGCCAATCCTATTTAGGATGACTCGAGTGAACAACTTGTAGATGACAGACAATAGGCAGATTGAGCGATAGTTGCCAATGTCATGGATGTCTCCCTTCTTGAACAGTAGTACGGTTCTGCTGGTTTTCCACTGGGACGGATCCTTGCATTCAGACAGGTAGCGAGTGAAGAGCCGAGCCAGTGTATTGATGAGTACTGACGGCAGGTTCTTCAGGTGTTCAGGTCTGACCTTATCTGGGCCAGGTGCTGTTTGCTTCTTTACTGACAAAACGGAGTGTCGGGTTTCGGAAGGGAGAATGTTGGGAACGACATATCCATCCTGTGGAATTTGGTATGTCGGCAAGTGGACATGGCTATCGAAGAGATTTGAGTAGTACTCATGGATAATCTTCTCCATTGCCGTTCTGGAGGATGTGATGGATCCATCAGGACATAGGAGGGCAGTCATCTTGGTCTTGTAGTTGGCGAAGGACTGGCGGGCGTAACGAATACTTTTCCCAGCTTCTGCCGCATCTACCAGTACTTCTGCTCTTCTCTCTTTGAGGTCTTCCTTGATCGCATCTCTGCACTGCTTTGCGAGCTCGGACATTAACTTGCGGTTGCCTGAGGCATGCACCAAACCACGCTGGCGAATTAGCTCAAGAGTTTTAGAAGACAGGCTTTTTTTTTGTGGCTATCTCTCTCTTGGCGTTCCTCACACATTCATGGAGGTGCTGAACCAGTCGATCGTATTCCTCGTCAATGTTGTCAACAATGGCATCTTCCCATGTTGCCGCAATAGTGCCAAAGAGTTCCCAGTTGGTGGTCGTTCTGGGAGTTCTCTTTTTGAATTTTGCAGCCCTTTCTCCCCACTCTGTGAAGTAGAATTTTGCACGAAGGAGACGGTGGTCCGATCCTGTTCGAAATTTTGGGACAACAGCGACATCGGTCAAGCAAAACCATCGATTGAATATGATGTGGTCTATTTTGTTGTGGAATCGTCCACCAGGAGACTCTCATGTCCAACGTTTAGATTCTGCCTTCTGGAACTGTGAGTTACCATGGATGGTCTTGGTCGACATGATGAACTCAGACAGTCTCTCACCCTGTTCATTCCATTCTAGGCCATGGGTCCTGATGTGAAGTTCTTCAGCTGATCTTCTCATTCCTATCTTGGCATTAAAATCACCCACAATGATCTTGTAGAAGGTGTGGTCTTCTTTATAGAACTTCTCCAGCTCCATGTAGAACTTCTCGGTTTCTCTTGCAGTTTCTATCTTCGTTGTCTACGCACCAACATCTCATTATGATGAAAGAGAAATCGAGAAGTTCCAGTACCATGCTGTTTTAATTATTACTGCTTTGTAGTAGAGTTTGTAGTTCGGGAGGTTGATTCCTCCCATTTTCTTTTTCCCAAGAATTGCTTTAGCTGTTCGTGGGGGCTTATTGTTCCATATGAATTTCATGAGTGTTTGCTCCATTTCTTTGAAGAATGTCATGGGTATCCTTATAGGGATCGCATTGAATTTGTACAATGCTTTGGGAAGTATTGCCATTTTGACAATGTAAATTCTCCCAATCCATGAACAGGGAATATCTTTCCATTTTCTCGTGTCCTCTTTTATTTCCTGAAGTAGCATTTTTTAGTTTTCTTTGTACAGGTCCTTTACTCCCTTAGTTAAGCTGATATTTAGGACTTGATTTTTTGGGGCACAATTGTGAATGGGATTGTTTTTCTCATGTCACTTTCTTCTCTCTCACTGTTTGCGTCTAGGAAAGCCATGGACTTTTAGGTATTGATTTTATAGCCTGCAAAGTTACTATACAAAGTTATTATGCAAAGTTACTATACAAGTCTATTGTTTCTAGGAGTTTCTTGGTAGGGGTTATAGCTTTCTCTAAGTATAGTATCAAAAACTTTCAAAAGCTTCACAAATTTGCGTGTCATCCTTGCGCAGGGACCATGCTAATCTTCTCTGTATTGTTCCTATTTTAGTATATGTGCTGCCGAAGCGAGCACTTAGCTGATTCTTATTTGCTTCCACTATAATAAATATGAAATTGTTAAACATAATACAGTCCTGAATTTTGTTAATAATTATGCTGAGTGAATGAATCTAATCTTGGTCCCAGGAATGCTCATTTTTTCAGCCAGTTCTAAAGTTATATAGCCTTGGAATCCCTTCACCCATGGCTAACATCTAGATAGAGTGCAGGAAGATTATGGGGTCTGTTTCCTGCAATTTTTTCAAAATGATAAAACACTTTTACAATTGCACAGAATTTTAAATGACTCTTAAACAATGATTATTAGTATGACTTAGTACATAAACAAAATTACTCAGTCTTCATTCTTTATTTAACTATATTGCTGGATGTGCACATATACATATGTGTGAGAGCACTGGAAAGGGAGTTTGAGTAGGGAATTTGTATTGCATGCAATCAACCTGAATCTGATCCCTGACACTTAATGTGTGCCCCCAAACCCTGCCAGGAGTGTCCTTAAGTATGACCCAGTAATAAACCCTGAGCACTGTCAGATATGACTCAAAAAACAACAAAATATATTTTATTTTCATTAATGCTGCTGGGAATAGGAGTTTCAGGTATGAGAAACTTATGTAGTATAAAACGCTTTTAATTCTATAGTCCTAAATTTGATTCTGGATTTGCTGCACATTTGTATTTTAAAAATTGCACATTTTGTAGCTCTCTCTGCTAACTAGGAATCAGGGTACCTTGAAGAAGTGACTATTCATATCTGGGGTAAGACATACTTTGATGATAATGTTTTCATACGAAAAGGCAAAACTATCTCTCAAGATACAAGAGAATAATGTCAAAATAGATCAGGAGTAAGAAGCATGTGTGTCCAAGAACTCATGCTTGAGAATATTCACAGCAAACGTCTATACATAGGAGAAACCCAACAATAGTCTATGGCCAAATGTTTAGACACTTTTTGGTAATTCAAATAACAATGTAATATCAGATTGTTAAATAGACATGCATGTATCAGCAAGGAGTATTTTCATAAATATATGTGAACCAAATATATGATACAAAAATGTTTACATTATAATTCCATTTATACAACTTAAAAACAGGTAAAACCAGTCACAGTATTTAGGAGATACAGAAGGGATTAAAGAAAGACAAAGAATGATTATTGCATTCAATACTCTAAATTTATTTTTCTTTTCTTTTTCCAGTTTCTTTTAATTTATGAAGCTCAATATTTTAGCTAATTCTTTTATAATATTTGTAGAAATAATATATAGTTTCTTCATTTCTCCTGAGTGATGCTTTGCCATCCCTCATAAGTTTTGACATGCAGACCCTTGCTTGTAGTGTTCCAAATATATTTTTTAAAAAATTGAGGCAGCACAGTATCTACAAAAACAGTTTTATCAATTCATCTGTTTTTGTACTTTGTGGCTGATATACTTAACAATTTTTGCTGTCATATGCATCATGTCTAATATTGATATTATTACATTATGCAGTTTTACCTATTTTCAGCATCCATGAAGATTGATACTATTTTTCTTGAACTATAAATTAAATCTCTCAATTATTAAATTTTACGCCATACTGAAGTTAATTTTCCTTGGTCTCATGTAACTTTCAGCATGGTTTCCTTTCTGGGTCTAAAGAAACACATTTAGTCTGTATATTAATATATTTCTAGTACTCATTCTGATATAATTTTAATTGGCTATAGATTTCCAACTTTAAGATTACATGGGAAGGGGTAGCTATACCTGACTGTGCTCAGGGATCACTCCTGGAAGTGCTTAAAAAAACAATATGTAGTTCTGCTATCAGTCACATGCAAGGCCTTAACTGCTGTACTATCTCTTCAGACCTGAGGTTATCTTTCTATAAAATCTGAAGATTCACACATAATATTTTTGTTCTCATTTTACTTTTATTCTAATTGATGTTTTTAAAAAATCTTTCAATTTTTTGGTAATATATAATATAGAAAGATACAAACACACAGCACATTTTTATTTATATTACTTGTATATTTCATTAATCTTGGATACTTTTTTTGAATACTCTATTCCTTCTGAATTTCTTTTGGAATATTTCCTGCTTTTAAAATAAGTTCTTCATATGTCTTAATCTCCCCAGTTTTGATCATTTAAGCACAGGTTAATTTCACATAATTTTTTATATTACATTTCCAGATTAGTAGTTTTCTCTTTAATTGTTTCTGAACTTCTCTTAATGAGTTTTTTGTTTAAATGATACTTATTAAATTTTATATGACATTTTATTTGTCTATCAAACCCACTTGATATTTTTCGAAGTATCTTCTCCTATTAACATTTTTTACTTGAAAAATTATTTAAAACAATAATCCCAGAAATTTTGCAGACTATCCTGTCGACACAGCTCACAGAACTCTGACTTTTCTGTCTGCTTTCTCTGTCTAGTGATTGAATAAGTATCAAAAGAGAATTTCTTTTCTCCTGTGAGTCTTCTGCTATGAGCTGTAAAATTGTTCATGGGTTGTCATTCTTAGTTTTCAGTATTTCTTCATTTTGGCACATAAAAAGAATTAAAACTATTTCGTTGCCGTATTGTTTTGCCCTAATTTCCCGAATGTTTTGAGTGAAACAAAGTAGAGCAGAGTTGATGTGTTTGTTCTTGAAATCAATGATTTCAGAGAGCTCACCACCCTCTCTGAATACCCATTGCCTACCCTTTATCCGATGTGTAAGATCTTTCAAAGTGTGGTCATTAAGTTTTTTAAATTTTATATAAGCTAAGAATATATACATATAAATTATTAGCTTATGTATATATACATAAAACATTAACAGTAATGTTTCTTCTACTACATTAATAAAAAGGAATGGCATTCTGGTTATATCCAATATAAATTTATAAATAAAATTAACCTCATGACATTTATCAATATATTTAATCACAGTTAAGTCATAAAATTAACAGTACATTATGAGAGTATTTTATATGCATGGCTTTTATAAGTTTTATATATATTATCACATTTAATTAAGCTCAAACCTTACATTATTAATCAACTTAAGATTGTTTCCTTACAGACTTATTCACTAATATCCTTAAGCTGATATCACTCTTAAAAAACACAAAATAAGTAAAATTTGTGCCACAGTCTCAAGTTAAACTTCTAAGGAAAGCACAGAATTACAGCTTTTTAACTTGCCACATATTACTATTGTTTTTTTCAAATATTTTTTTCCCTGAACAGTGAAAATCATGTGAACAGACATTAAAAATAGCCAATAAGGTATATTCTAATACAAACCTCTCAATGTTTATATCTCCCTTTTCTTCTCATTACCTCAACCACCCCTTTTCATGAGAGTGAGAAATGGTACGTCACATGAAGCCAAACATAGCAATTAACTTCTCAGCATGCTTCTGGATTCAAAGAGTTTGCCTATTCTAAGCATTTTACTTTATGACATATTTTTCTTCCATAACATATTTTATTTAGTAGATTATTTCAATAATTGATCAACAGTGAGAAAAAATGTCAGAAGTACTGTAAAATGTACATAAGTATTGTTCATTATGACCTGAAAACAATATGTGGACTCTTAGACATAAAAATTTAGAGTTTACCTTAGATCTTACCTCATCTAATGCTTAAACTTTATATATTTATAGAGTTATGAAATATAATTTTATGTATATATATTTGGGTCAGAGAGACAGTACACAGATTAGGGTGCTTGCCTACATGCAACCAACTCTGGCTTGATTCTCAACACTGTATACAGTCTTGTGAACACTTTCGGGAGTGATCCCTGAGCACAGAATCAGGAATTAGCCATAGCTCTGCTGGGAGTGGCATATTCTCCCCCAAATTATATATATATATAAAATTATATGTATATATATACACACACACATATATATGTGTGTATATATGTGTATATAAGTTTATAGATGTTTTATGTCTGACAATATATTTGTATATGAGAGACATGCACATATATGTTTATAAATAAGTATTATATATAAACTTACACATTTATCTATGCACAGTTGATTCATAATTCAGTTCTTAGGATGAGAGTTTATTATTTCATCTCCTTTTACCTTTAATACTATTCCTTTTGGCAGAGTCTCCTACTCCCACGCCTGGCTGTCCTCACCAGGGCCCCTTGGAGGGAGGCGGATTGAGTTCCCCCCCCACACAGCAGAACCCCAGCAGCCGAAGACCTCCAGAACTAGCCACATCCATGCTGAGACCACTCTCCACATGTCCGGACAAGCCTCATGCATGAAAGAACTGGCAGAGGAACCCAAGCATGCGGGTCCCGGGACTGAGATCTCCAAGCCTGCTTGGATTGGGATTGGGCCTTCTCCACCCAGATCCCCCATCTTCCAGTAGGTAGGTGTCACACCCACCAGCTGCCACCAGCGCCAGGTTGGTCCCATTAATGGCCAAGACGCAGAGACTATAAAACCCAGCTCCTGGAAGCATGCGGCCACATTTGCGGCTGCACGACATCTTATTATCTCATTTTTCCTTTGGAGAACCCGGCAGGCTACCAAAAGTATCCTGCCTGCACGGCAGAATCTGGCAAAATTCCCTTGTTGTACTCAATATGCCAAATACCAGTAACAATGATGGGTCCCATTCTCCTAACCCTGAAAGAGCATTGAATATGGCCCTTTTAAAATCTCAGGGCTAGGAAGAAGGAGACGTTACTGGTGCCTGCTCAAGGCAATCAAGGAACAACAGGATGATTGTGATCATGATCATGATCATGACTATTCCTTTTCTTTTTAGTTGTTTCTAATTTTACTGGGAAAAAAATACAGAAGAAAGAGAACAGAATTTTACTAGTTTTTACCATTAAATTACTTATCTACCTTAATCTGTCTATATGCTCTGCTAAGCCTCCTGTTCTAGTTGATATACAGTCTGTGAACTTCAGTGGCAGATCTTCTGCTGTGTACTAGACTTTGGCCTGTCTTACCTAATTGAAAACTTTGTTCTTGCAATTATTTCCTTCCTATCCTGACTCAATTTTCTTTCTTCTTCTTATGCTTCACACACTAGCATAAAATTTATCATTTTATTCACTTTCTTATTTTCTGCTGTGTTGGATAAATTTGGGTTGCCCTTGCTCCTCCCTCAGGGAGCTTAAGGTTTATTGAGTCACTCTCACAACATGAACTTGAGGCACACTCAATTCCATCAGGCACTAATAATCCTGTATGGCTTTTCTCTTTCCTTTATGTCATTTGCATGGTTTATTTAGCAATGTACTTTTTGTATAGACACAGGAAGACACTTGATGCTATGCTATGTAACTTGGGAGTTAATTGACTCTAAAAAAATATTTACTCCTGGGTATCCATATTTACTTGACTTAAGCTTCATTTGCCCTTAGTTCCCAGCACTCCACGAGCAGAGTTCCGACAAGGGACTGGATGGACCCAGGGCAAGCCGTGAGCTATTCTGGCATCAAAATGGGCCAAAGCAAGTGCTGTAATACTTAACTATGAGTTAATAGCATGGTCATGGACAAACTCTGTCATGACCCAAAAAGAAGTAAATAAATGAGGACCCTGCTGGGGTTAGGAAAGACTAGTCTAGCCTGAGGACTGTGGTCTGGAATATATGCAAGTTGTCCTCAGGAAGATCCAATCTTTAAGCTTAATATATCTCTTTCTATGTTCATACAAAATGACATTGCTGGAGATATTATAAGAAATAAATTTACTATGACTGTTTAAATGGATTACTAGCTGAGGAAAAGAGACAGCAATAATCCTGGATGGAGTCTAGCCCTTGAGCAGATCTTCTAGTAATCTGGAGTACTAAATCTTCATGTGAGATTTTGTCCTTGAGTTAATCTCCTGAAGGAGAGGCTTTATATCTCTTTGTTGTTATGATAGTGTTCAACCCCACCTTTGTATCCCCATCCTTCATGATTTCTATATAATTATGCTGTAAGAGGTAAATGGGAAGGATATGTTGAAGATATTGGGGACTAGATATTTGGGATGAGAAAGTCAGGAGAAGATGCTGGGATGAGACGCTGAAGGCGTTGGAGACTAGATGCTGAAGATTAGCCGCTGAAAACTAGATGTTGAAGATGAGAAAGTTGAAACAGAAATGTTTCAGACTAGAAGAGAACTGAGACTTTTAGACTAGAAGGAGAACCAGATGATGATGACTGGAAGTAGAGGACTACGAAGAAGAGGATATAACGAAAGAGAGGACTTTGAGGTCTGCAAGGAGATTAAGATGATGGAACTGTGATGACTGGGACTACGACCAAAATTTTGACTATGACTGCGCCATGAGGGGAGAGATTTGACTATGCCAAGGCACAGAGAGAAATAAAACCCCTACTGACCAGCCTGGTGCCTTTTTCTTGTTTCTTTGTTTCCCCTGTCCTTTGCCTCTCCATCCACCATCCACACTGCCATGGTGGACTGGCCAGAAGAGGCAGCTTTTGGCCACCAAACGCTCAAGTCCCATGTGCGCATGCCCACTGCACCATTTTCTCTTCAGAAATTTACACTGCAGTCTTAGAATTTCTCACATCTAGGACAAAACCCAATGCACCACATTTATCCCAATTTTCTATCATATTTCCTCTCAATTACTACTTTTTCTGACACCTCAATCTAGTTTTCACTTCAAGTCTATATTCTTTATTTTCTTTTTACTTACAATTTGTGCTTTTTCTCTTCACTAAAATTATTACTAAGGATAAGAGTGATATTACAGTGGGTAGGGAGTTAGCCTTGGATGTGGCCAACTTGGGCTCTGTCCTGGTCATCCCATATGGTCCCCAAGCACTGCCAGGAGTAATTCCTGAGTGAATAGCCAGGAGTAACCCCTGAGCATAACCATATGTCACCCAAAATGTCAAAAATAAATTAATTATTTTTAAAAAGTTATTACTTCAATTTTACTCCAGACTTTTTCTTAGTACATCTAGCTCACTCCTATGGTGAATTTGTCCAATGTTTATTCTTTGAAGCATTAAATTTTTTACTCTTCTGAACCCTTTATGTAAATAAATCTCTGGCCATAATGTTTTTCAACCTTAATCACTTAATCACTTAACTTCCCGTTAGTCGTCGATTTGCTCGAGCGGGCGCCAGTAATGTCTCCATCTGTCCCTGTCGCGTGCTAGTGTAGCCCAAAGGCATCTGTTCGCTCCAGGAACATGAAGGGCCTCAAACCGATCATTCATGATCTTGACGAAGAAGTCTGACCATCTGGAAGGTGGGCGGCCACGCGGTCTTTTGACATCCCGTGGAATCCAGTCGGTAAGAGCTCTAGTCCAGCGGTCGTCTTTAAATCTCATTACGTGACCAGCCCATCTGATTTTCGACACCTTGGCATATGAGACAGCGTCCCTGATTCTTGATCGTCGACAGATGTCAGAACTCCGGATTCTCTCTCTCATTTGAGTGAAACGTGATATTCCAAGCATAGCTCTTTCTATTCTTCTTTGGGAGACCTGAATAGCGTTCTCATCTTGTTTGCGTAGGGCCCAGGTCTCTGAGGCATATGTTAATGCAGGAAGAACAGTGGAATCAAAGAGATGTGCCCGGAGCCGGAGGTTCTTCGTCCTCTTAGCTATTTCTTCGACGTTCTTGAAGGCGTTCCAAGCCGCTCTCTTCCTCCTGCGCAGCTCGGGTGCCAGGTCATTTGTCATGTTGACCTCTCGACCTAGGTACACATAGCTGTTGCATTCGGAGATGGTCGTTCCATTGAGAGCGAATGGGGCTTTAGGAACAAGGCTGTTTCTCATAAACATTGTCTTTGTGAGATTCAGCTGTAGTCCTACCTTTCCACACTCATGGTCAAAGTTGGCCAGCATTTGTGCCGCTTGGCTGATGTTTGGTGTTATTAAAACAACGTCATCAGCAAAGCGGAGGTGGTGTAGTTGCTGACCATCTATCTTCACTCCCATTCCTTCCCATTCCAGTCGTCGCATGATGTTCTCGAGGATGGCACTGAAGAGTTTTGGTGAAATGGTATCACCCTGCCTTACCCCTCTCTTGACATCAACGATCACTTCTTTGTAGAATGGTGAGATCCTGGTAGTGAATCCGCAATACAGCTCACGGAGGATCCTAATGTATTGGGCTTGAATGCCCTCATTGGCTAGGGCTTCACTGACCGCTTCTGTCTCAACAGAATCAAAGGCCTTCTTTAAATCAATGAACGTTAAACAGAGCAGCATCTTGAACTCCCGAAAAACCTCAATGAGCTTGGTTATTGTGTGGATATGGTCGATGGTGCTTAATCCTTTGCGGAACCCGGCTTGCTTGCATGGTTGTCCTTCATCTAGTGTTCTGCCAATCCTATTTAGGATGACTCGTGTGAACAACTTGTAGATGACAGACAATAGGCAGATTGGGCGATGGTTGCCAATGGCATGGATGTCTCCCTTCTTGAACAGTAGTATGGTCCTGCTGGTTTTCCACTGGAACGGAACCTTGCATTCAGACAGGTAGCAAGTGAAGAGCCGAGCCAGTGTACTGATGAGTACTGACGGCAGGTTCTTCAGGTGTTCAGGTCTGACCTTGTCTAGGCCGGGTTCTGTTTGTTTCTTTACCGATGAAATGGCGTGTCAGATTTCGGAAGGGAGAATGTTGGGAACGACATATTCATCCTGTGGAATTTGGTATGTCGGCAAGTGGACATGGCTATCGAAGAGATTTGAGTAGAAGTCATGGATAATCTTCTCCATTGCCGTTCTGGAGGATGTGATGGATCCATCAGGACATAGGAGGGCAGTCATCTTGGTCTTATAGTTGGCGAAGGACAGGCGGGTGTTACGAATACTTTTCCCGGCTTCTGCCGCAACTACCAGTACTTCTGCTCTTCTCTCTTTGAGGTCTTCCTTGATCGCATCTCTGCACTGCTTTGCGAGCTCGGACGTTAGCTTGCGGTTGCCTGAGGCATGCACCAAACCACGCTGGCAAATTAGCTCAAGAGTTTTAGAAGACAGGCTTTTTTTGTGGCTGTCTCTCTCTTGGTGTTCCTCACACATTCATGGAGGTGCTGAACCAGTCGATCGTATTCCTCGTCAATGTTGTCAACAATGGCATCTTCCCATGTTGCCGCAATAGTACCAAAGAGTTCCCAGTTGGTGGTCATTCTGGGAGTTCTCTTTTTGAACTTTGCAGCCCTTTCTCCCCACTCTGTGAAGTAGAATTTTGCATGAAGGAGACGGTGGTCCAATCCCGTTTGAAATTTTGGGACAACAGCGACATCAGTCAGGCAAAACCGTCGATTGAATATGATGTGGTCTATTTCGTTGTGGAATCATCCACTGGGAGACTCCCATGTCCAACATTTAGATTCGGCCTTCTGGAACTGTGAATTACCATGGATGGTCTTGGTCGACATGATGAACTCAGACAGTCTCTCACCCTGTTCGTTCCATTCTAGGCCATGGGTCCCGATGTGAAGTTCTTCAGCTGATCTTCTCGGTCCTATCTTGGCATTAAAATCACCCACAATGATCTTGTAGAAGGTGTGGTCTTCTTTATAGAACTTCTCTAGCTCCATGTAGAACTTCTCGATTTCTCTTTCATCATAATGAAATGTTGGTGTGTAGACAACGAAGATAGAAACTGCGGGCAGTGAGTCACATCTATTCAAATGTAAATGTCCGATTCGGGTTGTTAGGCATTCGAATGAATCAATGCTCTTGGCCAAGTTTGTGTCCAAGAGGCACAAGTAACGTCTCCATTCTTCCCAGCCCTGAGATTTTAGTAGCCTCTCCTTACTCGTCTTTCCCAACGCTGCCATATTGGAGGCTCTCTCAGGATCAGGAGAATGAGACCCGTATTGATACTGTTTTTGGCATATCAAATATGCCACGGCTAGCTTGCCAGGCTCTGCCATGCAGGTGGGGTACTCTTGGTAGCTTGCCCGGCTCTCTGAGATATATATACATATATTTCCTCTATGATTTGTTGCCTACTGTCTGAATCCCATCAAATATCATGTGGTAATTATATAAAATGGGTATATAATGTCTTATGATGTGTCACTGTGCGATCTAGGTATATGTTCACCCCTGCATGAGGCTTGGCCCGAGTTTATGGAAAGTGGCCTGGAATGAGGCAGAAGTTAGGTAGCTGCCAGGGCTGGGTTCCTTGGGGTGGGGAGGGCTCTCGCCCACCCAACTCTGGGGAGCCCTGTGTAAAAACAGCCTGGTGTGGAGTCGGGTGGCATAATTATGAGGGCCTCATTTTATGCTCCCTTCCGGGAAGAGCAGGCATGAGTTCAAATAATTTAAAGTAAAATATTAATTTTTGCAAATAATGTTGGGCTGGAGCAATAACACAGTGGGTAGGACGTTTTCCTTACATGCTGACCTGGGTTCCTCTGCCCCTCTTAGAGAGCCCAGCAAGCTACCAAGAGTATCTCACTCGCATGGAAGAGCCTGGCAAGCTCCCCATGGAGCATTCGTTGTGCCAAAAACAGTAACAAGTCTCACAATGGAGATGTTACTGGTGCCTGCTTGAGAAAATCGATGAACAATGGGAGGTCAGTGCTACAGTGCTACACATAATGTTTATCAATCTATTTTAAATCTTTAAAAGTATTACTTTTGACACTTTTTACCATGGCCATCCATGTTAAATATAAGTAATTTTAAAGGTTATTGTGATTTTTAAATATCATAAACTGGACTTGGCTATATGCAAGACAACTGACTTACCCCCTCAAGCCTTACCCTTATCTCTCCAGTTGTCAAACTTTTAAATAAACAATTTAATTGCACACCTAACATAAAGAATAAATGAAATCACTGGAGGGCCCCACAGCTCCCAGAGAATTCTCTGGGCCCCATCCAGAGCCAATATCACTGGGAGGTCCCAGATGGGGTAAGTGCTGTCTCCCCACCTTCTCCAGATGGAATCCCGGTGATCATGAGCTTCTACAAGCATTGCTCTGGCATGCGGGTACCAGGACTTTTTTCTGAACCATGAGGCTGCATATGCAAAGTGATCAATGGAAAGTGAATGATCTACCATTTGTCCCTGAAAATCAGGTTTTAGTGGTGGTGGGAAAATCTGAGCAAAAGATAATGCCCAACCAAAATACATCTAGACTGTGTATTTAACTATGGTGCTATGCCGCCCTGGGAGGGGAAGGGTGCCCATCCTTTAGCCAGTACCCCTTTGAGGCGGCAACATGGTGGCCAGCATCTTTTAGAGCCTAATGAACAGCCAGGTAAGAGACTGCATTATGATACTGTGTTGAGAGACACATGGGACTTCATGGGTGGGGGTGGAACCGGCCCTCCTTCCCGCCATTACAATGATCCAGGCTGCCATCCTCAAACGCCTCCTCCGGTTTCTGACTGACCACTATTCCAGAGGCACACATACCAATCTCGGAACCCAGGGCCTTTGGCAGTAATCCCTCTAGGTTTATTACTAAAATATCAGACATCCAAGTTCACGTGGCCACTATTGTGGCCACACGACATCATATGCTCTTCATAATCAGCAATAGAAAACAAATTTTCTAATGATGTCTTTGTGGCAGGTGAATGTTGGGGAAAATTCCAAATAACAATGTCAGGTCTTTTGTCGTAATATTGAATGTGATCAACGTAAAGAGAGAGTGCCACACAGCCGGGGGTTGGGTGGGAGGGGGGTTATACTGGGGTTCTAAGTGGTGAAAAATGTGCACTGGTGAAGGGACGGGTGTTTGATCATTATATGACTGACCGAGACTTGAAATGAAAGGTTTTGTGACTGTTCTCATGGTGATTCAATAAATAAATAAATAATTTTTTTAAAAAAAAGAATAAATAAAATCTATAGTGAGTAGAAGAAAATATCACTGTCACTGTCCTCCCATTGTTCATCGATTTGCTCGAGCAGGCCCAGTAACATTGTGAGACTTGTTACTGTGTTTGGCATATCAGATACATCACGGGGAGCTTGCCAGGCTTTGCTGTGCAGGTGAGATACTCTCGGTAGCTTGCCGGGCTCTCCAAGAGGGGTGGAGGAATCGAACTCAGGTCAGCCATGTTAGCTGCGTGCAAAGCAAATGCCCTACAAATTGTGCTATCGCTTCAGCCCAGAAGAAAATAAATGACACAAATTAAAGCATTAAAATAAAATTTGAAATGACACTACAAAAGATCAATAAAACTAAGTTCTGATTCTTCAAAAGGATAAACATTATTGACAGTTTCACAATAAGGGTGAGCTAGATATTCTGTGTAAAAGAGAAAAACAACCCTACTTAGTAGTATCTGAAATAAAAGGGAGAAAACTTTAAGAGATACTACAGAAATATAGTTATTAGAGACTACTAAAATTACACGTTAAGAAGAAACTAAGAATCAAAATTTTTTTAAATCATTCAATCCTTTAAGACTGAAACAATACAAAACAATAGAAAATCTTAATTGGCCCATAGCAAGCAAAGAAATCTGGATGGTAATCAAGACTTTCCTAAACAGAAGTCCATGACCATATGATTTAGCTACAGAGTCCTACCAAAAGGTTCACAGATGACTTTTATCTGTCTAAATGGCTTGCAAGTATTAAAGGGAAGCAAATGCTTCCAAACATACTTTATGAGGATAGTATCCCTATAGTACAAGTAAAAAAATAAATCACTGAAAGAAAAATAATGCTTTCAAAAATTGTGGAATATCCTAGTTGAACATAAATGCAAACATCCTCAACAAAATCTTACCTCATTGAATTCAACAGTGCACCTTTAATCATGCATTATTATCAACAGAAATTTATTTCAAGGATGAAAGGGTAGTCTGATCCTCCTGGTTCTGTACTCAGTGGTTGTTGCTAGAGGTGCTGCAAGGAACCATGCAGTGCCAGGAATAGAATCCAGTTCTCCTGCATGCAAAGCATATGCTCAGCCCACTGAGCTATCACTGGCACCAACACTTAGCATTTCATAAAATACTTTCATACAAAAACTTAACTCATCCTAAATCCCTATGAATTTATTTTAACTGTAGCACTGTAGCACTGTCATCCCGTTGTTCATCAATTTGCTCAAGCAGGCACCAGTAACATCTCCATTGCGAGACTTGTTGTTACTGTTTTTGGCATATCAAATATGCCACAGGTAGCTTGTCAGGCTCTGCTATGTGGGCAGTATACTCTCGGTAGCTTGCCGGACTCTCCAAGAGAGACGGAGGAATTGAACCCAGGCAGCCACGTGCAAGGCAAATGCCCTCCCTGCTGTGATAGTGCTCCAGCCTTATTTTAACAAAAAAATATATAAAATGTCAAGCTAAAGAAAGGGTTGTCTAACATATACACATCAATAAATATATTATACCACATGAACAAAATGGTAGAATGATCATCTCAATAAATATAAAGCTTTTGACAGAATTCAATATAGATTGCACCACTGTCCTCCCGTTGTTCATCGATCTACTCGAGCGGGCCCAGTAACGTCTCCATTGGAGTCTTTGTTGTCACTGTGTTTGGCATATCGAACACATCACGGGTAGCTTGCCAGGCTCTGCTGTGCGGGTGAGATACTCTCGGTAGCTTGCCAGGCTCTCTGAGAAGGGCAGAGGAATCGAACTCGGGTCAGCCATGTTGGCTGCATGCAAGGCAAACGCCCTACCACTGTGCTATCTCTCCAGCCCCAATATAGATTGAATAATAAAAATTCTTAACAAATGGGATAGAAGGAAGTGACTGTAAAATAGTAAAGGTCACATACAGCAAACTCAGAGTTAACATGTTTAATGGTGAAAGACTGTAAGCCTTTCATCTAACATCAAGCACAAGACAGAATGTCTACTCTCATTATTATTCAACATGATATTGAGACTGCTAGCCAGAAATTATATGAGAAAGCAAACAAGAAGAACCCAAATTCGAAGAATTAACCTCTCAGAATTTCAGATGACATGACATCATGCACAGAAGATCCTAGACTCCAGTAATAAACACAAACAAAACATATATATACATATACATACATATACATATATACATGTATACACATATATACATACACATATTTACATATACACACAAACATATAAACAAATACCTATACATATATACATGTACACACATATACATACACACACATATATATGTATTATATGCAATCGGAATAAATCTCAGTCCATAAAATCTAAAATAAAATAAATAAGACACATAGAATTCAAAAGATGTTTCAAAATCATGGATTGGAAGGAATAGCATTATAAAAATTATCATCCTAACCAAATAATTATACAGATACAATTTAATTCACATTGAAATTACAATAAATACACAATTCTTTAGCACTTTCACATGTCAGATCAATAGGAAAATAATCGCAATTAATATTTATGGTACATTGACCTCATTTGAAAACTACTAAAATTATCTCATTGTACATTATAGAAAGTTCAGGATAAAAAAGAAAATAATTCAGTCTCTCCAAAGTTTAACTATCTCTAATACTAAAACTACACCATCTATTTACAGCAGTGGTTTTAAACCACTGGTCCACAGACCGATGCTGAATTGCAAGTTTTAAAATATTCAAAGTCTGGTCAGCACAGAAAGAGTACAGTGGTTAAGTCACTTGCATTATGATTGGTTGACACCAGTATCACTTGTATGTTATCCCGCTGATCACCAATTCTCTCTAGAGGCTGATAGTAATGTCTCCGTTCATCCCTGTCAAGTGCTAGTGTAGCCCAATGGCATCTACTTGCTCCAGGAACATGAAGGGCCTCAAACCATTTGTCAGGGTTTTGACAAAGAAGTCTGACCATCTTGTAGGTGGGCAGCCATGCATCTTTTTGATGTCCAATGAAATCCAGTCAGTAACAGCTCTAGTCCAGCAGTCATCTCTAAATCACATTATGTGTCTGGCCCATCTGGTTTTCGACACCTTGAAAAACAAGACAGCGTCCCTAATTCTTGATTGTTAACAGAGGTCGGAACTCTGGATTCCTTCTCTCACTTGAGTGAAGCTCTTTTGATTCCTCTTTGGGATACCTGAATAGAGTTCTCGTCCTGTTTTCACAGGGCCAAGGTCTCTGAGGCGTATGTTAGTGCAGGAAGAAAGATAGAGTCGAAAAGATGTGCCTGGAGCCGGAGGTTCTTTGTCCTCTTAACAACTTCTTCAACACTCTTGAAGGCGCTCCATGCCACTCTCTTCCTCCTGTGTAGTTCTGGCACCAAGTTGCTCCTCATGTTGAGTTCTTGACCCAAGTACACATAGCTGCTGCATTTGGAGATGTTCATTCTGTTGAGAGCAAATGGAACATCAGGGACTAGTTCATTTTTCATGAACGTTGTCTTGGTGAGATTCAGCTGCAGCCTGACCATTCCCCAGTCACGGTAGAAGTCGGTCAGAATTTGTGCCTCTTGGCTAATGTTTGGTGTTATTAGAACAATGTCATCAGCAAAGCGGAGGTGGTGTAGTTGCCGATCGTCTATCATCACTCCCATTTCTCCCCATTCCAGTTGTCACATGACATTCTCGAGGGTGGCACTGAAGAGTTTCAGTGAAATGGTATCAACCTGCCAAACCCCTCTCTTTACGTCGATGATCACTTCCCTGTAGAATTGTGAGATCCTGGTGGTGAATCTGTAATACAGCTCGCAGGGGATCCTGATGTACTGAGTTTGAATGCCCTGTTTGGCTAGGGCTTCGATGACCACTTCCATCTCAACAGAATCAAAGGCCTTCTTTAAATTGATGAACGATAGAGCAGCATCTAGAACTCTCACGAAACCTCAATGAGCTTGGTCACTGTGTGGATATGGTCAATCGTGCTGAATCCTTTTTGGAACAAGGCTTGCCCACATGGTTGTCCATCCTCTAGTGTCCTGCCTATTCTATTCAGGATGGCTGGAGTGAACAGCTTGTAGATTATAGACAACTTGCAGATTGGGCGATAGTTGCCAATGTCATGGATGTCTCCCTTATTGTACAACAGAACAGTCCTGCTGGTTTTCCATTGGGACAGAACCTTGCATTCAGACAGGTAGCATGTGAAGAGGTGAGTCAGTGTATTGATGAGTACTGGCAGCAGATTGTTCAGGTATTCAGGTATGACCTTGTCTTTACTGAGCGCTGTACTAGCACTTCTTTACTGATGAAATGGTGTGTTGGATTTAAGAAGGGAGAATGTTGGGAATGACATATCCATCCTGAGAAATTTGTGCACAGGTGGATGTGGTTATCAAAGAGATCCGAGTAGAAGTCATGGATAATCTTCTCCATTTCCCTTCCGTAAGATGTGATAGATCCATCAGGACACCTAAGGGCAGTCATCTGGTCTTGTAGCTGGCAAAGGACAGGCGAGCATTGCGAATACTTTTCCCGGCTTCTGCTGCACTGGCCAACACTGCTGCTCTTCTCTCTTTGAGGTCTTCCTTTATCGTTTCTCTAGACAGCTTTGCGAGTTTGGCCATTAGCTTGTGGTTGCCTGAGGCTCTCAACAAACCATGTTGGCAAATGAGCTCGAGATTTTTCGAAGACAGGTGTCTTTTTGTGGCTTTCTCTCTCTCGGCATTTCTCGCACAATCATGGAGATTGTGAACCAGTTTATCGTATTCCTCATAGATGTCGTCAATGACAGCATCTTCCCATATTGCTGCAATAGTGCCAAAGAGCTCCCAATTGGTGGTTTTTCTGGGAGTTTTCCTAAACTTTGCAGTCCTTTTCCCCTGCTCAGTGAAGTAGAATTTTGCATGAAGGAGACAGTGGCTCAATCCCCTTTGGAATTTTGGGCAAACAGCGACATAGGTCAGGCAAAACCAATGATTGAATATGATGTGGTCAATTTAATTGTGGAACCATCCACCAGGAGACTCCCATGTCCAATGTTTAGATTCATCCTTTGGAACTGTGAGTTGCCATAGATAGTCTTGGTTGACATGATGAACTCAGACAGTCTCTCACCCTGTTTGTTTCATTCAAGGCCATGGGTCCCGAAGTGGAGTTCTTTGGCTGAACTCTCGGTCCTATGTTGGCATTAAAATCACCGACAATGATCTTGTAGAAGGTGTGGTCTTCTCTATAGAATTTCTCCAGCTCCATGTAGAACTTCTCAATTTCTTCTTCATTGTAGTTGGATGTTTGTGTGTAGATGTTGAAAATAAAAACTGCCGGCAGTGAGCAACATCCATTCAAGGGTAATTGTCCAATTCAGGATGTTAGGCATTCGAATGAATCAATGCTCATGGCCAAGTTTGTGTTGACAAGGACACAGACACCACTTCTGCACTTGCACCATCAGGTGCTGGATGAATATTTCTGATGCCAGCGTAAGTGCATTGAAAGTACAGTCATTTTAGTCCTTCTTCATTTTGGCAGCCTAGTTCAACCCTGAGATTTTATCAGCCTCTCCTTGCTCATCCTTCTTAATGCTGCCATACTGGGGGCTCTTTCAGGGTCAGGGGAAATGAGGCCCATTGTTTTTACTACACTATCAGCTGCCGCCACACTCCAGGCACTTTCCGGACCCTGGGGCCGAACTTCAAGCATGAGTGAAGCCCCACAGAACCAGGTAAAGCATAACTTTGTGACCTTGGACTCCAGGCTCAATGGAACCCGGAAACAGAGATCCTCTGCCTGCTTTCAGCACCCCGGAGACCACACCCAAAAGACCTTCCCTGTTGGTGTCAGATAAATACCTCATTGCTCAACCTCCACTACCTCCACTACCCACCTGCTGCCATGCTCCAGGCTGCACGACACGTCATAAGACACTTAATACCCATTACCGCACCATATTTGATGCTGTTCAAATATGGTGTGAACCATGCAATCACCTGTAAGGGCAATTAGAGGCCACCCTAAAAACCTCCATCCCTTTCAGAGAGCTCGGCAAGCTACCAAGAGTATCCCGCCCACATATACAGCCTGGCAAGCTAATCATGGCATATTCAATATACAAAAAAAGACTTTTTTAATTTTCACATTAAAAAATTGAAAATGATTGACATTGGGCACACTTTTAAAGTCTCATTTTACTATAATTTTACTATAATTTTAAAGAGACAAAAATAACTAACATTTGTTATCCTTTTTATTTTCCACTTCATTTGCTTGTAACTTTTTGTTTTAGCTATTGTTTCTTCTTTTCTTGAAGGTGTCTCTTCTTCCCCAACCATTTCTCAGGCTCTGAATAAGAGAGAATGGATAGTAAGAAGAGAAGGTGGTTCGGAAGCAACAGAAGGTTATCTCTTAAATTTAGAGAAAGGAAGGGGATTCACTATAGCTGATGAAAGTAGTTATTTGACAAAAGACACAAAAATGTCACACTTTATCCTTCCATTCTGTTCAATAATCCTAAGAGTTTTTTTTTATTACTTCTGTTTTTTCTGTTTTTGTGTTCGGACCCACACCAGCAATGTTCAGGGCTTATTCCTGACTCTGTTTAAAATTTGGTTTCTGATGTTTCTGTAACCATGTTTCTGTAACTTGCTTTTTGTAAGAATCAGATTCTAATTCTACAATGGTGATTGAATAAATGTGTTATAATCTTGATCTAAAAAAATTGGACAGCATGTTCCCTCCTGGAAATCAAACTTTAAACAAATAGAAAGTGCTCCAAAATGTACCCTCCCTCTATGGGATTGTTCTAGTACCTCCTAAATAGATAAAAAGTCTATTCTACCTAAGTAGATTAAAAAAAAATGGTTTCTGTAACTATGTTCTCTGGACCCTATGCTCACTCTCTAGATCTGATACTATGTTTCTGGAATCCTACTCTGAAAGCTGATATTTATAACAATTTTTTATTCATCTGAAATGCCTTTATATTACAAACTGTCTTTAAATGACTCAAGCCATTACTTGACATGAATGGTACCTTTTCACACTTCATTCTATAGACAGACAAAATCAAGGGGCTGATCCTTAGTGTACTTCAAATTTGACACTTTGAAGGCTGCTGTTAGGGAGAGAGCAGCATGGTCTTCAGCAGAGTTTTCTCCTCTCGGCTTGTCCCAATGGGGTTCATTGCAGGTATTCCCCAGTCATGAAAATGGCCACTGGTTGGTCATCTCTTCACCATGTAATGTAGCTATAAATGCTTTTCAAATTAGTTTATCTGTATCAATTGATAAGAACCTTTTAACCCTGGACTAACACCAAGTAGGTAGAGGGAAAGTTTGTAAAGAGGAGTGACAAGGATCATTGGTGGACAGTGATGAGTATTTTGGTGGATGAGGTGAGAAAACACTGTGCATCAAAACCATATGGTTAACATTATTGTAAACCTGACTACAATCAAATAATAGCACTGTAGCACTGTCCTCCCCTTGTTCATCGATTTGCTTGAGCAGATCCAGTATCATCTCCATTGTAAGACTTATTGTTATTGTGTTTGGCATCGATTATGCCTCGGGGAGCTTGCCAGGCTTTGCCATGTGGGCGAGATATACTTAGTAGCTTGCCAGGCTAAAATATTAAAAAAATGCAATCCTACTCAAATTACATAACAAAAACAATTATAAATTTTAATAAAAACAAGTTGTCCTATTTTTATATATGCTATCATTATAGAACATAGGGATAAAGATTAATATTAGCTTTCTTGTTGTATGTTAAAGAATCAGAGCTATGTTCCCCAACAAGGTAATTCTGGTTCCTGGTTGAGAAGAGGTACTAGAACAATCCCATGAGGGGAGGGCACAATTAGGAGCACTTTCTATTTGTTTACTTGAAGTTTGATTTTCAGGAAGGAATGTGCTGTCCAATTTTTTTTTTCTGAAAATGGAGCTGTAGATCAAGTTTGGAAATCTTTGCACATACCCATTTCAGTAACACTAAACCTTGGATAATTCCCGAGATTTCCCTTAAAATGGTGCTGATCTATGCTCTCCCTAATACTAAAGAGCTCTTTATTCCCCCTGTGTTCTGTATGAGTAGCCTTGCTGATTTATAATAAAGAAACATTCTGTGGAAGGTTCTAACTGCAAAAAACTGCTTTGATTCAAATTTCCTTATTAGAAAATAAGTAGAATAATGTAGGCTAGGATGATAAAACATTGCCTCAAACAGAATCTCATAGCCACTCTAATAAATAGATAAGAATTACTTGTAATTAGAATATTGCTTAGCTTTATATGAAATGCTTGTGGGCACATAGAAGTTGTTACATAAGCCATAAAAGTTCATTGAATTCCTATCCATTGTGCTAATTTACATTTTAAAAGGGAAAAAAACTAAGTCTGAAGCATTTACTTGGTTTTTGTTTGTTTAGTATAATTTTGCCTTCCTTCTTTCTTCTGGGTCCTCTGGTATGAGTCATACAGGGTTTAGAACTAAGAGAATTAAAGGACTCCTCTGTGATTGAAATTGTAATCCCCAAAATAGATAATTTTAAGTACTAACCAATAGAACTTCAGAATGTAACTTTATTTCTAAGTATGGTGATTGTAGAGGTAATCAATGAAAATTATTATATCATGAAATAATGCAGACACGGTCACAGTCTTCCCGTTGTTCATCAATTTGCTCGAGTGGGCCCAGTAACGTCTCCATCGTGAGACTTGTTGTCACTGTGTTTGGCATATTGAATACATCACGGGTAGCTTGCCAGGCTCTGCCATGCGAGTGAGATACTCTCGGTAGCTTGCCGGGCTCTCCCAGAAGGGCGGAGGAATCAAACTCGGGTCGGCCATATTGGCTGCGTGCAAGGCAAACGCCCTACTGCTGTGCTATCACTCCAGCCCATGAAATAATAAAATTAAAATATCATGAAGAGATATCCTGATCCATTTTGATTTATAAAAGGAAGATATACAGAGACAGAAACAGGGGAAATGCCTATGTGAACGTCAGGTAGAGATGGGGTGATGCTATATGCTGAAAAATACTAGCCATTGCCTGCAAACTAAAGAAGAGGCAGTCTCTTTAATAGCCAGTCTCTTTAATAGCCCTTAGAATGAACTGGGTTGACGCTAACATGTCCATCTTTTAGCTTTCATACTTGGAGACAACACACTTAGTTTTGAAGCTAATCAGTTCATAGAATTTTGTGATGTCAGCCTTAGCAAACTGACACAATCTTCAACTGGGCTCTCCTTTCTGTCTCCTTAGAGTGAACATGTGGGATTAACAATTCTGAGCAAGGCAACCAGAGATTTATATTATTAATATAGTAACATCAGTGTCTCACAATAAGGACTAAGATATATTATTTAATTGCCGTAGGTCACAGTTTCTTTTCCTGAAGATTGAGGGTACCACCAACTCAAAACTTCCAAAATGTAAGAATCAATACAGATGCTTTGAACAGATGGTTTTGCATATTGAATTATTCTTCACCTACTATACAGAAATATAGACTTGTAAATCAAAATCCATTCATGGATGACCATACAAATCAGTTTAATATTAAAACTGAGGCAGAACCCAGGTATGTGGATTCAATAACCTAGACTCTGGGCCACATGGCAGTCGCCCCTTCCCTTCTGTCCACCAGCTTGTGGTCCTGGCTGTCACGCCCATCATCTGCCTACCAGTACCATCTCAATGCATCAACAGCCTTAATCCAGAGACTCCCAAATGAATCTCAAAATGGATTAGCTCTCCCTACAGAGATGTCTCTGGACCCCAACCACTTACAATTTTAGAATTCCAGAAGTACGTGGCCACGAAAGCAATTGCAAGATCTCTCATGATACTCATAATAAGCAATAGAAAATCAATTATCTATCATCTGCCCCTGGTAGGCAGGCTTGAATGCTGTTTGGAAAATTCAAAATAATGGTGGTGAGAAGGTGTAATAGTGGTGGGATTGGTGTTGAAATATTGAATTTAATCAATTAATGTGAACAGCCTTATGAAAATAAAATAAAAATATATTAAAACTGAAAATTTTAAAAAATTTAAAAACATGAAAATAAGTTTAATACAAAACTATGTTGAAAATAAATTTTATTTAACAGTGTAAAATGTGACTTTTAAAGTAGGTTTTCTATTTCCTCTAAGTCACAATTCTATTTTTTAAGCTTTAATTTACACATGTTTTCTGAATAGGTAACATTATACTTAAAGGAGTAAAATTTATTCACAATACTTTAATTGGCAGTGCTTGTGCTGCAAGATTAGCCATAATGTATCTATTCTCCCTGATTTTCCTATTAAGCTCATTGGCAATAGTCTTCCAGATGACTGCTGCTAAGTGCTCTGTGTGTGTGTGTGTGTGTGTGTGTGTGTGTGTGTGTGTGCGTGTGAGATGGGGCTAGAGAGATAGTATAGTGGGTAAGGTACTTGCACATATCCGCATACCCTGGTTTGATCCCTGACACCACTGCTAGTCCCTGGAGCACCACCAGGAGTGATCTCTGAATACATCAAACAAAACAAATACTCCAAAAAAACAAATGCAGAAAAATATGACAAAGAGAAATTAGCTTTCCTGAAAAAGTTTCTCCATATCCAATCATCTTAACACGTCTCCCAAATGAATTCTTGGTTAGTCTAAAAATAATTATAATCTGAGCCCAGGGCAGGGAGTCAGGATTGACTCAGACATTCTGAGCCATCTACAACATGGCTCGGAGTAGGCCACAACCTTTAGCTGCTCTAGAGGTTAAGTGAAGAAGAGATGGATATCTAATTTAGTGGAATGGATCTGTCACTGAAATGGCCAGAAGGAAGACATTTTTTTCAACTCAATCTTAGCATCATTTGCTAAGTAGTCGTACATATATGTGGAGTGGAGTGAATGATTATTTTTATTAACCACAGAAATCAGGCTCCAATGCCAAGAATAAAAGACCTTGAGGACTATATGGAACACTTTATTTTTTTTCCCTAAGAACACAGATGCTTTCTTTAAGAAGTAATAATTGAATTATGATTATTTTTATTATTTTCTGATTAAAGGGAGACAGTAACCCTTTGCTCTCATAGCTGTACATTTATTAAGACGTCTCTAAGAGAAAAAAAATAAATTTGATGAGTACAGCTATGAAATGTTTCCTAAATGGAGAAGCAAATAAGGTCTTGTCTGCTTTCAAGTTGTAAGTGACTTGTCTGGCTAAGGGCTGCATATATTTAGTTCAGGTAACCACTTTAGCTTGACTGATACAGTTGTTGTTTCAGTGTTGGGCCAAATAGCCTTTTATGCTGCAATCAAGTAATAGATACAAGATTGACAAGTAACAAAGAAAAAGAGCTCTCAGTCAACATGGACTAAAATCCATTATTGTGCTGTGTACACTGTGCTGGGGACCTGTAAACACATCTTCATTGATCTTGCAGAAAGATAGAAATATCTCCTCTTGCATGGCTCAATCAAGGCCCTTTTCACAAAGGCAAAGTGCAAACAATATTGAAGAAGCAGAAAGAGACTGACATTACAGTCAAACAGTAAATAATGGTTGAGCTCAGGAAACCTATCTATAACATTTCAAATTCCTGTCAGCTCAAATGAAATGTATAACCTCTCTATTACAACCTCCGAAAGATCAGAACATGGAGGAATGTGCATTCCCCATATTATTATCCCTCTTTTACCAACTGACCAAATCAATAAGATAAAAAAATCTCATTTACAGTTTTGCATTTTTATAGATATCTCAGTGGATAAACCCTTGAAAGAGATGTCATCTGTGAAGGTCAATAATTCAGTCCTTCCCTACTCTCCCTTTTGCGATCTGATGACACTGGGATGAGAAAATTTTGTTGATTACAAATAGAACAAAAATTAACATGCAGGGGAAGTAGAACTGAGTCTTCCTGCCAATTTGAAGTTTTATTAGAATTGCCCACTGCATCAATTCTAAACTTCCACTTTCATTTATGTTTAAATACTTGTAATTAGTAGAAGCTATTTGGGAGCTGTAGACACCAATAAATAGTTTGTATGGATTTCTAAAAAGGTTGGCAGGATGGCTGGAATCTCAGCACAGTTTATAAACAGATTCATTTGTTATGTAAATCTTCATCCATAATCATTATTTATCCATTATGGCTAATCAGCATTCCAAGGAAGGAAAAGTGAAAAGAATTGGTAATGTCTTAAAAACAATTGCTCTTATACCTGCAGATTGTTTAAATTTAGTCATCAACCAACTAAGACACTTAATCTCTTTTTTCTTTTTTTTATTATAGAGAGCCTAAGAGAAATCAATACTGTGCATTTAAAACAATGTTCTCATTTAGATACTGAATAGGTGAGTAAGAAGCAAATTGGATTACTCTTTCCTCCACTTAACATCCTGATTCATCCTTTTTCTCCTTCATTTCCCCAAAATTCCAAAGAAAAGAAGAATCCTTTATCCCCGGATGAGGCTTAGGTTATGCTGATATTTTTAAGTTATACCTGAGATTCTTGTGTAGAGAGTGTTAATGAGGTGCAAACATAGCTCTTGGCATGGTCCTTTGATCTAGGCTTATAATAAGAGTCCCAAGAAAATACCATAAGGCAAAGCACAGTTTTCTCTTTAGGACCCCAGGAAGAAGTTTATAAAAATAAACTAGACTCAGTCAAAAAGAAACTAAACTCTCACTTCAAAGTTGCATGCTCTACCCCATAATTCAAGGATGCCTTGGGAATCTGATGTTCCTTTAATAAGCTATCCAATGATTATTGAACTGATAGTAATGTGTTAAACACAGTGCCATCTGTGGTTACATTAGATTGGAAAACATGAGCAAGCTCTACAAATTTATGGCGCTCTTTGTAATAAATAATTCATATTTAGAAGTTTTGTAAAAGGAAATTTAAAGACAATATCTGAAATTTGTGCTAAAGTTATAAAATAAAGAATAAATTTGATTATGCATCTTTTTTTTTCTGACTCCCTGACCTATTGTCTGTTAGGTAAACATTTACTTAGTGTCTATTCTTCCTGAGCCCACTTGCATCAACTTTCAAAATACAAATATCCTTCAAAGTCTAGTCAAAAATTTGGCTCCGTCATAGCTTCTTTCAATAACTCTCTAGTCAGAAATGTTCTCCTCTTCCTTAGACATACCATCACAACCTGTTCTTACTTCCAGTGACCAACTACCATATCTGTCATTCAACAAGCTTATTTTAGCTCATAGTTCACATTCCCTACATGACAGGTGCTAAGATTTATTTCTGTTTATGCCAACACACTTAACAAGCTACCATAAGCATAGTAGTTGCGCTAAACTAAATCACACTTGTATGAATTCAATATTAAATTAAAAATAAAAAATAAATAGGGACTCCACAATATTCAGTGTAATTTCAAAAAGTTAGTTTGGAATTTTTAAATTGTCTATTGTCAATGACCATTTTGATAGATTAAGTGTTTGATAGATTCACTCTAATGAAATACTTCACACAGAAGTATTATAGTTGCACATCTCGCTTCAATAAAGTAAGACTAGAGAATGGGAGGAGTTTAACATTAAGTGAGGCCTAAATGATGTCATTTTCTACAAGAGCAGAAATGTAATGAACAGAAACTATGTAAAGTCTCCATGTATGAATCTTATTTCTTCACTTTTTTTCTACATGCAACCTAAATCAATCAATCAACTACTGTCTCATTTCTATCCTCTATGCCAATTCAGATGCCTTGAAAAGAAACACCCAGCCATCTGCTATCTTTCAATGCAAAGAAATTGTGAAGACCACCTTTAGAAGTTTATGTCAATGAACTTAGTGACCAAGCATGAAAGATGATTTATAACATCTCTTATTTGGACTAGTCATATATAACATCTTCTACCTGGACTAGTTATACGAAGATCTAAGTATTAAAGAGAATATGAAGAGATGGTGAGATAGACATCATTTTCAGTTCATAAAAAAACAGTTTTGACAAGTACTGCTCTGTCATTCAGAGGACAGTGGCACTTTGATGTCATTCTGCTGTTCCAGTTATAGACGTGGCTTCTCTGAGTAATGTGAAATTAATCAACTATAAATTTTTAAACTAACTTGACTAGAATTTGTATTTTTGCTTTTTGTGTTTTATTTATTTTTATTATTAATTTTTAAACTTTTATGCCATAAGACAGTAAGTAAACAGCAGTCCCAAATAATATAAAACCTTGGCATTGATATATTTAATTTAACTAGGTATCAATTAATATGAGACACTCCAAAGAACCATGACATATAGAAATATGTATTTTTATAAGAACTATAGTATGAAAAAGAATCTCATTATTTTTTTAAATGTAGGCATTCTGCTATTTATATAGCTATTGATTAAGATGATTGAATTCAGCATGAAATGCGCATTACTTTTTTAAAAAATAATTTTTAATTGGATATCTGTGAGATAGACTATTACAAAGCTGTTCATAATTAGGTTTCAGTCATACAATGATCTAGTACCCATCCCTCCATCAGTGAATCTTCCACTACCAATGTCTCCGTTTCTCTGCCGCCATCCCCCAGCCCCTAACCCCCAACCCCCATGAACATACATGGTGTTTGTTCAAGATATTCAGTATTTTTATCAAAACAGTAAAGTTGGAGCAGCTTTTCAATTAGGTGGCAGCTTTGAGATGTGGATATGATTGCTGAGCTTCCAGAAGCACAGTGAGGTAGGGGGAAGTAGCCCATCTCGACCCCAAAATCCTGGAGATTATAGTCACAAAACCTGAATTTTCAGAAGATTGTATCTTAGTGAAGTCCATCCTGAGACGGTGGAGTCAGGCTGTGGGTATGGTGGCAATTTTGGACTGTTAGAAGCAAGTGGCTGCTGGGGGCTCTATTTGGGTGGGCCACCAGGTCAACCTACCCCCACTCCAATTTTCCCTGGTCTGTTCAGTCATGAGTGAATCCGAGATTAACTGTAGCTTTTGATCTCTTTAGAGATTATCTATGGGTCTCTGTAATAAGTCCAATAAATGAGCTTGAATAGCTGAGCCAAAGGTGGTTTGTGGGCGTGGCTTTCACAAACCTAACTTTCGGCCATATAATTTATTGGTAAACTTGGTCCCAAGTTGTTGGTGTCTGGTCAAGGGCACAGAGGCAATTTGGGGGTATCAGGATGCCTGACGGCACTATCAGGCTGCTAATACACTTGCCTTACAGGTATAGGTTGATCTGCAATGACACCATACTCCCAAATCTTAGTATTGACTGAGACAAGTTAACTTCCATGCACCTTCAACTATTTCTGTGTATCTGTCTATTTTTATTTGTTAGAATTTATGGAAAATATTTTATTGTACATTTTTGTGAATTTGAGGAAATTTATCATATATTAGATACCTGCTTTCTTATTTGTACGTTTTACGAATGATCTGCTGATATTTACAAGTGAACTGCAAATAATTGGTCACTGTAGGGCCTAAGATAACATATATTGTATGGTTTTTTTATAATCTTGGGATAAAAGGTCAAAAGCAATGCTACTTTTCTCCTGCCCTCTACTGTGCCAAAATATATCCTCTTAGCAATAATAGTTAAACCATAAACCTGAAGCTCAAGTTCCCTTTCTACCTCCTCTGTCCCCCTTTAATCTAAAGCTGCTTCCAGTATTTTTTATATTAAGCCAATGATTATCCATGATGAGATTGGAGAGTAGCAAAATGAAATAACAAAATAATATCAGAAACTGAATTATTTTCCTACCTGAAATGAAAAAAAATCTTTTTTTTTGGGGGGGGGATAGAAAGAAAGCAGATGTATTAAGATAAAGGCCTTGAATGAGCCTTACCCAGGTTCAATTCCCCCCTTTATATGCCTCCCAAACATTGTCACGTATATCTCTGGAGGCCTCTGAGCCCTGTCAGTGTGGTCAGTTGTGGTTCTTGTGCCAGCACTAGTACACCCAAGCAGCACTTCATCCTTAAATCCTACCACTGGGTCACTAGTCAGGTTTGCTGTCCATCACTGGAAATAGCCCACAGGTACCGAGATTACCATGTGAAACCCCCCTGAAAAAGATTATGAGTCAGGGAGATAGATGGTTCAAAGGGCCAGAAGGCATATTTAACATGAAGAATCCAGATTAGGGCCAGAATGCATATTTAACATGATGAATCTCCATCACTTTATGAGCTCCTGAGCCCACCAGGAGCAACCCCTGTGCAAAGTGCCAGGAACTGTCCTGAGTACATCTGGGTATGGCCCAAAAGTCAAAAATTAAAATAATAAAAATACCTGAATTTGGGGGTGTGTCTTTTTATTAACTTTATGAGATTCTCTTCTTTCTTTCACCTCTCTTTATTCTTTCTCCTCTCATATAACTAAATTAAAACTATTTTCCTTCATTAAAATAAATTATATAAAAAAAGTTGGAGACATTGAACTTCACAGGACAAAAAGAGGTAACTAAATTATATGAGCACTAAAATTGTGTCTCATTTTATTACTTAGATGAAATTTCAAGCCCAGTGTAGTAAGGAGGAAACAAAAAGAACATGAAGTCTAGCTTAAAATGTATGAATTAGGGACACAAAGCAGGGAGACATGAAAAGGATAAAAGTAGCCTCAAAACCTTCTATTTAAGCAAGTTAATTTCATCCCCTAAAAAAAGCTAACAGTTATCTATAGAAACATCAAAATTTTATCCAAATATCATAATGTTGGGCTGGAGCGATAGAACAGCAGGTAAAGCATTTGCCTTACACACAGCTGACCTGGATTCAATTCCCAGCATCCCATATGGTTCCCCCAAGCACTGCCAGGAGTAATTCCTGAGTGCAGAGCCAGGAATAACCCCTGTGTATCATCACCGGGTATGACTCAAAAAGAAAAAAGAAAAGATAAAGTCAAATATCACAATGTTACCCAACAGTATAAAAATTACACTGTCTAATATTCAAAGAATTCCAGGATTACAGAGAAGAAAATATGTCCTATGATCAACAATTCAAATCTATATAGAACTAAAACAAATGGCAAAGTTACTAGACAAGGACATAAAAATAGTCTTTTTAATTCCATACTTTCATAGGTATATAGGCAAAGATAAGATACGTAAAGGAGCACAAAAAGAATATTAACACCAAATTTCTACATATTAATAAACAATTTGAAAAAATCAAATACCATGAATGTACTTATCAGCAGACTAAGCTCTGCAACAGAAAAATCAGTGCACTTAAATATAATGCAAGTAGAAACTATGTAAAAATAAAGAGAAAAATAGATCCAAAATAATCCGACTGAGATCAGCTTCAATAAATGGTACAGCAATCAAACAGACATATAATTGAAGTCAATAAAGATAGGTGAAACAGAAAAATAAATTTAAAAAAACAATTATGTCCCTTTACCTAACTTTAAGACATTTTATCACTTATTTTAAGAAATCTGATAGAAAAAAATTCATATTAAATATTGTTCATGCTATCATGAGAAATAGTGCATCAGGAAGAGGTGTATACTTCAAACTCTCCAAGATAAAGTGATCATGTCAAATACCAGTGTGAATAAATATTTGTTTCTCTGCTCTAGCACTTATATTAGAAACTTAGCGAAAACCCTAGCACACTTATGCATGACTGAGATAAATGGTGCTGTTAAGATATTTTAACAATAGTTCATATTGTATGTAATTACACAATAAGTTGAAGACCCAGTGAATATCCACTTAATATACCCTGAATTAGAGGGGTTGGAAAGATAGTACAGCAGTTAGGGTACTTGCATTGAATGGGGCCAACCCAGGTTCAATTCCCAGCAACCCATCTTGCACTCCAAGCTCTCTCAGGAATTGTCCCTGAGTACAGAGCTAGGAGTAAGCTCCGAGCACTGCAGGTGTGACACCAAAACACTGTCACTGTCACTGTCCTCCCGTAGTTCATCGATTTGCTCTAGCGGGCCCAGTAACGTCTCCATTGGAGACTTTGTTGTTACTGTGTTTGGCATATTGAATACGACACGGGTAGCTTGCCAGGCTCTGCCGTGCGGGCAAGATACTCTGGGTAGCTTGCCGGGCTCTCTGAGAGGGGCAGAGGAATCGAACTCAGGTTGGCCATGTTTGCTGCATGCAAGGCAAACGCCCTACCCATTGTGCTATCACTCCAGTCCACTTTAATTACTAAAATATAAAAATTACTATCTGATCTTTCCAAAAGTGCTTGTCAGTAGTGATTACACTAGAGTGTGAATTTAATGGAGCAGGAATTTTATTTGTTTTAGTTCATTGCCATAAGCTGAACTGTAGCACTCCTTAATTCATATGTTGCATTTCTAACTTCCCCAATTAAGACATGATATATTTAGAGGTAGTCTTTAAAGTGGTATAATGAGGTTGGATGTGTGGGTCCTAACCTAATATGGCCAATATTCTTATAGGAATAAATTTGGCACACACACACACACACACACACACACACACACACACTCACAGCATGGGGAGGCACAGGGAGGAGACAACCAACTATAGTCCATTAAATACATCAGAAGAAATCAACTGCACTCAGTGTACTAACCTTCAATAAATCTTAATATTTATTTTAGAATTATTGTAATTAAAATTAGGAGTCATTTCTTCTCCAAAATATTGTATTCCAATTAACTCAATTCAATAATCTTTGCCTCAGAAAAACATTTTAGAACTGTAAATAGTACTTCATTAAAAAATCAAACAAGTTTTGGGGCTGGAGTGACAGCACAGTGGGTAGGGCATTTGCTTTGCACGCGGTCGACCCAGGTTCGATTCCCAGCATCCTATATAGTACTCAGAGCACCACCAGGAGTAATTCCTGAGTGCAGACCCAGAGCCAGGAGTAACCCCTGAGCATTGCCTGGTGTGACCCAAAAGGAAAAAAATTAAGCAAGTTTTTATGACTCCTGAATTATTATTATTGAATTAGCATGAAGTTAAAAAAACACACATTTTATTTTCACTCATGGTCACATTACTCCTTGATAAGACTACATTTTTTAATTTTGGAGGCGGGAGGTTATGGGTTTCTACAGCTATACTCGAGGTTTATTACTGGATCTGAGCTCAGGATCACTCCTAGATTGGCCACTTGCAAGGCAAGAATCTTACCCATTGTACTATCTCTGTGAACCTAAAATTATGTTTCTAACAGAAACATCAAGATGGGAATATAGTCCAGTGATAGAGCACAAGTCAGGTATGTGTGGGCCCCTGTGGTAAATCCCTACAACTGTAAAAGGAATTTTAATATTCAACAAACCAGAATCACAATACAACACAGAGTAAGAAAACATACTCATTGAAACAAGATCAAGAGAGTACAACAGACAGGATGACTGCCTTGCATTTGGCTAACATGGGTACAACTATTGGCACTACAACTCCCTGAGTTCTATGAGGAGTGATCCCTGAGCTCAGAGCTAGGAGTAATCCCTGAGCACTAATAGATATGCACCCCCAAAAGAAAATATTTCATTCTAAAATGGATCTATTTGAGAATAAAGAGGTCAAAATGTCGTTCAGCCATGACTCTTCATCAGTCTTTCCTTTCCTTAAACTTCACATTAGTGTTCAATTGCTAATAATAGAAATGTCAAGAAAAAAACACTTTTTAAAATTTGATTAGATATTTCAGGGCTGTAGACATGGCTCAAGATTACAGGGCTCTGAATTTGACTCTATTATCACATGCCTCCCCTCAACCCGACCACACATACGCGAGCACACACATACATACATACACACACACGCACACGCACACACACACACACATAACACACAGAGAGTTCCCCTATAAAAATTTCTAAATTACAAGTTACATTTTTAAAGACAAGCACTGTGGCTTTTGTCTCCTTGTCTAATCTTTATCTCACATTGATCTATATAAACCTACTTGTGGGTATGAAGTCTGCATTCAATAAATGGATGTCAGTGACTTCCTCCTCTGGAGAGACCTCAACTGTCTGATCCCTTTTCTCTCTCCTTAGTTACCAGTCACCTATTGCCTTTACCTTTTTCTCTTTCAACTTAGATTCCACGGTACAATACTTTGAACACTGTTTAACTATCTTCCTCAAATCTCCTGTTACAATAATAATTTGTTCCATTGGCCTTGAAACCTGTCAACTCTGACCTCTATTCAGAAGATACTCAACATTCTAGAAAAAAATACGATAAGCAATTGGGGCCAATGTTAACACTTGGTCTTCCTCGTCTTTTGGACCCCAACACTTCTAGACTGACTATCTGTATTTCTAAACAGAAATAAATCTAAACCTTTCACTCTCTAAAACCTTCTAACCTCAAGCTGGAAGAAATAGTATGCTTTCCTTGTACATATACGACCACAATTTGATCCCTAGTACCACATATGGTCCCCAAGCATCACCAGGAGTAAGCACTGAGTACCACCAGCTGTGGTGTCAAGAAGAAAACAAATAAAGCAACCGCACTATAAAGCCCTCTCTCTCTTCCCAAGAGCTGGCATAATGAAAAAAGTCCCTGAATCTTCAGCAAACTTATAAATGTGACTATAATGCTTTCTAGATGTTCTTTATTTCTTTCTGGTCTAATGGTAGAAGGAATTGTCCTTCCATCTAAATTATGAATTTCAATATTTTCATTCATCTCAGATACATGCTTCAATTGAAGATCCCTCCCCACAACTTTTATCTTCAAACAGTTAAAGGTGCGTCCTTCCAAAGGACATCCTTTGTGGCTTAATAGAGCATATTATTTTATTCAGTGGAGAGTTTACAGCATAACATTTTGAATTAGAAGTGCCATATCACAGAAAATATTAAAAATTAATTTCATTGAGAGTAGCCATATCGTATCCCAATGTTCTCCCTTACGAAATCCAACATTCCATCTCGTTGGTAAAGAAACAAAGAGCACCTGGCCCAGACAAGATCAGACCTGAACACCTGAAGAACTTACCATCAGTACTCATCAATACACTGGCTCGGCTCTTCACACGCTACCTGTCTGAATGCAAGGTTCCATCCCAATGGAAAACCAGCAGGACTGTACTACTATACAAGAAGGGAGACATCCACGACATTGGCAACTATCGCCCAATTTGCCTATTGTCTGTCATCTACAAACTGTTCACTGGAGTCATCCTGAATAGTATTAGCAGAATACTAGATGAAGGACAACCATGTGAACAAGCCAGATTCCAAAAAGGATTCAGTACCATCGACCATATACACACGATTACTAAGCTCATTGAGGTTTCTCAGGAGTTCAAGATGCCGCTCTGTCTAATGTTCATTGATTTAAAGAAGGCCTTTGATTCTGTTGAGACCGAAGCGGTCATGGAAGCCCTAGCCAATCAGGGCGTACAAACTGAATACATCAGGATCCTTCGTGAGCTCTATTGCGGATTCACTACCAGGATCTCACCATTCTACAAAGAAGTAATCACCCATGTCAAGAGACGGGTTCAGCAGGGTGATACCATTTCACCAAAACTCTTCAGTGCCACCCTTGAGAACATCATGCGACGACTGGAATGGGAAAGCATAGGAGTGAAGATAGATGGTCGGCAACTACACCACCTCCGCTTTGCTGATGACATCGTTCTAATAACACCAAACATCAGCCAAGCGGCACAAATGCTGAATGACTTTGACTATGAATGTGGAAAGGTCGGACTACAGTTGAATCTTATGAAGACAATGTTTATGAGAAACAGCCTTGTTCCTGACACTCCATTCGCTCTCAATGGAACCACCATCTCCGAATGCAACAGTTATATATACCAAGGTCGAGAAATCAACATGATGAATGACCTGGCACCTGAGTTGCATTGGAGGAAGAGAGTGGCTTGGAATGCCTTCAAGAGCGTTGAAGAAATAACTAAGAGGACAAAGAACCTCCAGCTATGAGCACATCTCTTCGATTCCACTGTTCTTCCTGCATTAACATATGCCTCAGAGACATGGGCCCTACGAAAGCAGGATGAGAATGCTATTTGAGTCTCTCAAAAAGGAATTGAAAGAGCTATGCTTGGAATATCACGATTCACTCAAATGAGAGATAGAATCCGGAGTTCTGATCTTCGTCAATGCTCAAGAATACCAAATGGGCACTGTCTCATTTGCCAAGGCATCAAAAATCAGATGGGCTGGACACGTAATGAGGTTTACAGACAACCGCTGGACTAGAGCCATTACTGATTGGATTCCACGAGACATCAAAAGATCACGTGGACGCCCACCTACAAGATGGTCAGACTTCTTTGTCAAGACCCTGAATGATTGGTTTGAGGCTCTGCATGTTTCTAGAACGCACAGATACCATTGGGCTACGCTAGCACGCAACCGGGATGAATGGAGATGTTACTGGCACCTGCTCGAGTAAATCGATGAATAACGGGGATTAAGTGATTAAGTGATCAAGCCATATCAGTAATCACACAGTAACAAAATCAAGGCCAGTGTTTGCTAAATACCTATAATGTACCAAATACTATGCTAAACATTTGCATAAATATCTCATGTAATAGATACCAGAACTCTGAAAAACCAATATCATTTTTTCTGTTTTAAAATATAAGTTCAAAGAACTAGGTTATTACCCAGGATCATTACATAAGAAAAAGGAAGAGATGAGATTTGAAGTCAAGTGCTTTTGACTCTACATTCCTATACCCACCACTACTATTTCCTCAAGCCCATATATTTATTCCATAGGGAAAAAAGATCTAAAGAGTCAATCTCAAAAGTTCTCATTTAATTCTAAGAATCTCTATTTCTTTTCTGGTTTTTTTGGGGGGTGGCACACCACAGCTAGTGGGTCGTTACCAAGAAGTGAACCCTTTCCTCTCATATACAAAGGATTTGTTCAGCCCTTTTAGCTACCTCTCTGGGCAAAATGAGTCTTTAATATTTAATCCATCAAGATGGCTAAAGGAAAGACACAATTGTGAACTTGAAATCTGAAAACCAAAGAGAGAGCAGTTACTATAATCTTTATTTTTTAGACAAACCAAGAGGTACAGTTGTAGACTTACAATTTGTTGTGCTTGGGTTTCAATTATACAATGATTAAGTACCCATTCCTCCACCAGTGCCCATTTTCCACCACCAAGGATCCCAGTATCCCTCCCACCCACATTCCCCCCAACCCACCCTGCCTCTGTGGCAGGGCATTCCCTTTTGTTCTCTCTCTCCTTTTGGGTGCTGTGGTTTGCAAAAGAGGCACTGAGTGGCAATCATTTTCGGTCTATAGTCTACTTTCAGCATGCTTCTCCCATCCTGGGAGGATCCTCCCAATACACTTTATTTGGTGCTCCCTTCTCTATTTGAGCTGCCTTTTCCCCTAGCATATGTGGCTGGCCTCCAAGCCATGGAGTAAACCTCCTGTTACTTATCTCAGCTATTCTTGGGTGTTAGTCTCCTATTTTGTTACTTTCTGTTCCCAGATGAATTAAATCTTTCTATGTCTATCCCTCTCTTTTTGACTCATTTTGCTTAGCAAGATACTTTCCATGTATTACCACTTGTATGAAAATTTTATGACTTCATCTTTTCTAACAGCTGCATAGTGCTCCATTATGTAGATGTACCAAAGTTTCTTTAACCAGTCATCTGTTCTCGGGCACTCAGATTTTTTCCAGATTCTGGCTATTGTAAAGAGTGCTGCAATGAACAAACAAGTGCAGATGCCACTTCGCCTATACTTTTTTGCCTCTTTGGGATATATTCCCAAGAGTGGTATTGCTGGGTCAAATGGGAGCTCAATTTCTAATTTTTGGAGAATCATGCATAGTGTTTTTCCAAAGGGCTGAAACAGTCGGCATTCCCACCAGTAGTGAAGGAGGGTTCTATTCTCGCCACATCCGTACCAGCACCCGTTGCTTTTGTTCTTTTGGATGTGGGCCAATCTCTGTGGTGTGAGATCTCATTGTGGTTTTGATCTGCATCTCCCTCATGAGTAATGTTGAAGAGCATTTTCTCATGTGCCATTTTGCCATTCGGATTTCTTCTTTGAGAAAGTTTCTGTTCATTTCATGACCCCATTTTTGATGGGGTTGAATGTTTTCTTCTTGTGGAGTTCAACCAGTACTTTGTATATTCTTGATATCAACCCCTTGTCAGATGTTTATTCGATGAATATCCTTTCCCATTCTGTAGACTGTCTTTGTATTTTGGTCATTGTTTCTGTTGAGGTGCAGAAGCTTCTTAGTTTAAGATAGTCCCATTTGTCTATCTCTGTTTTCACTTGCTCGGCCAGTGGCGTGACATCTTTGAAGATACCATAAGTTTCAATGTCATGGAGGGTTTTTCCAACTTTGTCTTCAATGTACCTTATGGTTTATGGTCTGATGTTGAGTTCTTTAATCCATTTTGATCTTACTTTTTTGTATGGCATTAGGCAGAGATCTGAACCCATTTTTTTTTGCATGTTGCCATCCAGTTTTGCCAGCACAATTTGTTAAAGAGGATTTCCTTACTCCACTTCATATTTCTTGTTCCTTTATCAAAGATTAGATGATCATATGTTTGAGGGGAGATGTCAATATATTCAACTCTGTTCCATTGGTCTGCAGCTCGGCCTTTGTTCCAGTACCATGCTGATTTAATTATTATTGCTTTGTAGTAGAGTTTGAAGTTCGGGAGGTTGATTCCTCCCATTTTCTTTTTCCCAAGAATTGCTTTAGCTATTCGTGGGGGCTTGTTGTTCCATATGAATTTCAGGAGTGTTTGCTCCATTTCTTTGAAGAATGTCATGGGTATCCTTCTAGGGATCGCATTGAATTTGTACAATGCTTTGGGAAGTATTGCCATTTTGACAATGTTAATTCTCCCGATCCATGAGCAGGGGATATCTTTCCATTTTCTCATGTCTTCTTTTATTTCCTATTGTAGCGTTTTGTAATTTTCTTTGTACAGGTCCTTTACTCCCTTAATTAAGTTGATTCCTAGATACTTGATTTTTGGGGGGCACAATTGTGACCTGGATTGTTTTTCTCATGTCACTTTCTTCTCTCTCACTGTTTGCATATAGAAAAGCCATGGACTTTTGGGTATTGATTTTATAGCCTGCAACTTTACTGTACAAGTCTATTGTTTCTAGGAGTTTGTTGGTAGAGGTTTTAGGGTTCTCTAAGTATAGTATCATATCATCTGCGAATAGTGAGAGCTTGATTTCTTCCTTTCCTACTTGAATTCCCTTAATATCTTTTTCTGGCCTTACTGTTATTGCAAGTACTTCCAGTACTATATTGAACAGCAGTGGAGAGAGTGGTCATCCTTGTCTCGTTCCTGATCTTAGAGGGAAGACTCTCAATTTTTCCCCATTGAGGATGATACTTGCTGTAGGCTTGTGGTAGATGGCTTTAACTATATTACACAAAGTCCCTTCTATACTCATTTTGGCAAGGATTTTCATCATAAACATGTGCTGGATCTTGTCAAATGCTTTCTCTGCAACTATTGATATGATCATATGCTTTTTATCTTTTCTTTTGTTGATATGATGGATTATATCGATTGTTTTCCAAATGTTAAACCAACCTTGCATCCCTGGGATTAATCCTACTTGGTCTTGGTGTATGATCTTTTTGTTGTCGTTGGATTCTATTTGCTAATAGATCTTTGCATCTGTGTTCATCAGGGATATCGGCCTGTAATTCTGTTTCTTTGTGGTCTCTCTGTCTGCTTTTGGTATCAGAGTGATATTTGCTTCGTAGAAACTGTTAGGAAGTGTTTTTGATATTTCAATTTTGTGCAAAAGCTTAAAGAGGATTGGGAGTAAGTCCTCTTTAAAGATTTAGAAGAATTCACTAGTGAATCCATCTGGACCAGGACTTTTGTGCTTGGAGAGACTTTTTATTACCGTTTCAATTTCCTTGATGGTGGTAGGTCTGTTCAGGTATTCCAGGTCTTCTTGGTTCAGCCTTGTTAGTCTATAGGAATCTAAGAATTTATCCATTTCCTCAAGGTTTTCATGTTCCGTGGCATAAAGCTTCTCAAAGTACTCCCTGAGGATCCTTTGAATTTCTGTAGTTTCTGTTGTAATGACCCCCTTTTCATTTCTGATTCGGTTTATTAGGGTTTTCTCTCTCCCTTTTTAGTGAGTTTTGCTAGAGGTTTATCGACCTTGTTTATTTTCTCGAAGAACCAGCTCTTGGTTTCATTGATCTTTCTGATTGTTTTTTGGGTTTCCATCTCGTTAATCTCTGCTCTGAGTTTTATTATTTCCTTCCTCCTGTTAGGGTTGGCCTCCTTTTGTTGGTCCTTCTCCAAGCTCTTAAACTGTGAGATTAGGTTACTTATGTGCGCTTGTTCCTCTTTCCTGAGGAATGCTTGTAGAGCTATAAGCTTTCCTCTTAACACAACTTTTGCTGTGTCCCATAAGTTTTAGTAACTTGTGTCCTCATTTTCATTCATTTCCAGGAATCTTTTGATTTCCTCTTTGATTTCCTTTCTAAGCCACTCGTTGTCCAATAGTGAACTGTTTAATTTCTAGGTGTTTGATTTAGTTCTCTATTTTTGTGTGTGCTTTACTTCTAATTTCAGCACATTATGGTCTGAGAAGATTGTTGACACAATCTCTATCTTCTTAATTTTATGGAGCTATATTTCGTGGATCAGCATGTGGTCTATCCTGGACAATGTTCCATGCACTCTTGAGAAGAATGTACATTCAGCTTTTTGAGGATGAAGTGTCCTTATATATCGACTAAGTCCTTTCTTCCATTTTTTTCCCTCAGATGAAGTATGTCCTTGCTAAGCTTGAGTCTTGTTGATTTATCAAGAGGTGATATAGCAGTGTTGAAGTCTCCCACTAGTATTGTGTTGCTATCAATGTCTTTCTCCAAGTCTATGAGTAGTTGTTTTAAGTACTTTGCTGGTTCCTCATTAGAAGCATATACATTTAGTATTGTAAGTTCTTCCTGTTGTACAGATCTCTTGATCAATAAAAATGACCTTCACTGTCTCTTGTGACCTTCTTCAGTCTGAAATCGATGTGGTCTGATACCAGGATGGCTACCCCAGCTTTTTTACGGGAGATGTTTGCCTGTAGGATTGTTTTCCAGCCTTTGACTCTGAACCTGTTTTTTCTTTGACTATTGAGATGTGTTTCTTGGAGGCAGCGGAATGTTGGGCTCAATTTTCTAATCCATCCTGCCACTCTGTGTCTTTTAATTGGTGCGTTTAGCCCATTGACATTGAAAGAGACTATTGTTATGGGGTTTTGTCCCATTTTTCTGTTGAAATTTGGTGTACTTGAGGGGCCTGTCTTGTCTTAAATTAGCCCATTTAGTTGTTCTTGTAACCATGGTTTTGAGTCTTTGAAGTTCCTCAGCTGTTGTTTGTCTGTGAAACTGTGTGTTGTTCCTTCTGTTATGAATGAGAATCTCGCTGGGTAAAGTATTTTTGGTGAGGCGTTTATTTCACTGAGTTTTTTCACTATATCCCACCACTGTTTTCGGGTCATGAGGGTTTCATCAGACAAATCGGCTGTGAATCTTAAGGATGCTTCTTTTTAGGAAATTTCTTACTTTGATCTTGCTACTTTCAGAATTTTGTCTCTGTCTAAAGTTTTGGTCATTTTGATCAGGGTGTGTCTTGGGGTATTTCTATTTGGATTTCTTCTAGCTGGTATTCTTCGGGCCTCCTGAATGTGGTCACATGTTTTCTTCAGCTCTGAAATGTCGTAGCAATGATGTCTTTGACAGAATCTTCTTCATCAGGGTTTTCTTCCTGCCCCTCTGGACTCCAATAATTCTTATGTTAACCCTCTTGTCTTCATCATGATCTTCTCTTGCCATCTGTTCCCGAATTGTGAGTCTCTTTTCCATTTTCTGCTCTTTTCTGGAGAGTCTCTGGACTTCATCTTTGAGCTCACTGATTCTGCCCTCAGCAGCTTTACTCTGTTGCTGAGGCCTTCCACTGAGTTTTTCATTTCGCCTACCAGGTTTTTCAGGTCTGAAATTTTTGTTTGCATTTTCCTTATTTCTACCTTCAAATCCTCTTGTCTTTTATTGGCATTGCTTTTCATTGTTTTTTTTAGCTCCCTAAGCATCCTCAGTAGCTCCCTTCTGAATTCCTTGTCAGAGAGGTTGTCTGGCACTTCATTACGGTTGGTGTCTTCTGGGCTAGCTTCTTCAATAAGAAAGCTTGGTGGGCTTTTGCGTGCTTTACCATTGGACCAGTGTGATTTAGATCTTCCTACTCACTGTTATTATTCTGCTTGAGATGCAGAATAAATTGAGATGGGCTTAATGAATTATTGGCTAAAGTGTTCCTGTTGGTTAAGCTAACCTAGAGAAAGTTCCATCTAAGAGGGTAACTTATGGTTCCTATGGGATATGCTAATGCAGCTGCAGCTCTGGGAAGGGGCCCTTGCTTGGGACGGTTACCTGTTTGCGTGAGGAGAGAGTTCCCGGAGCGCTTCAGTTTTGTTTCTGCTCGGTGCGGCTCAGTTCCCATCCTGCGCAGACCAAGGTTACTATGTTCTTTGTGGCAAACATACCATGAGAATTTATATCATAAAACATTTTCCCAAGTTTTAAGGAACACTGATAAAATGTGATTTCTCTTCTTTTAATCAGCTTATTTCATTTGCAGTTTTCCAACTTCATTTCCTCATTTCTCAGGGAAAGAATTGTTTTAGATTGCTACGATCACAGTCACGGTCCTCCCGTTGTTCATCGATTTGCTTGAGCGGGCCCAGTAATGTCTCCATTGTGACACTTGTTACTGTGTTTGGCATATCGAATACATCATGGGGAGCTTGCCAGGCTTTGCTGTGCGGGCGAGATACTCTCGGTAGCTTGTCGGGCTCTCCGAGAGGAGCGGAGGAATCGAACTCGGGTCGGCCATATTGACTGTGTGCAAGGCAAACGCCCTACCGCTGTGCTATCGCTCCAGCCCTAGATTGCTACAATAAGGAAAATTATAACTGGATATATCACCTGTATCTATATATAATATATAGGTATATATAGATATATAACTAAATCACAACTAGAATTTGTGATCTAGTTTCAGCCTATCATGAGTGATAACTTTATTCCATCTGTACTTTTTTAGAGAAGCAAGTGCTTTCCTGGATTATAAAAAACAAGGTGATCTTTCCCTGGGATACATCGCAAGCCTAGGTAGGTTAGGAGTCCCTTATCCAAATAAACTCATTCCAGAATAATTACTGATGTAATTCTAAGTTCAATTATGTGAAGATATTCTAATTATAATAGAGAAGACAGCAGGCTTCATCAATGTTTCAGTTGGTCTTTATATTGACAGAGCTTCCACAGCACTTCTATAGTTAATATTGCCTATGGTACCTCTCTTTGTTAATATTTCAACAAGTTGGCTTAACAGGTGTTTTTTTTTTTTACAAATTGATGTATTTCCATTAACTGTAAAATATTATCTAAACTTTGAAGTAAAACATAAGATCATAACATTGGTTTCAAGTTTACCTTTACAACTTTCATTTATGGCAGTATAACACTGTAGCACTGTGCTGTCCTCCCAATGTTCATCGATTTGCATGAGCTGGCACCAGTAACATTTCCATTGTGAGACTTGTTGTTACTTTTTTGGCATATGGAATATGCCGCGGGGAGCTTGGCAGGCTCTGCTGTGCAGGCAGGATACTCTTGGTAGCTTGCCGGGCTCTCAGAGAGGGATGGAAGAATTGAACCCCAGTTAGCCGCATGCAAGGCAAACGCCCTACGCACTGTGCAAACCAAATGTCATGAAATAGCTTCATAGCTAAAATAATCAAAATGCTTAACAAAATGTAAACATAATATTTTGAAATGTGTTGGAAAAATATGCCAAACAAAGTAACAACAAAGTCACACAACGGAGACATTACTGGGCCTGCTCGGGCAAATCGATGAACAATGGGAGGACAGTTTGTTGTTGGTTTCTTGTTGGAAAAATAGCAAAGAAAATGCCAGACATTAAAGTAAAAATGAAAGAATCCTGATACTTAAGTTACTAAAGATTCATTTGTCAGAGTTTTCTACTCATTGTCAATGATTTTAAACTCTTCTTTAATGGCTTTTCCATGGTGAAAGAAATTAGGTGACCCAGAGTTCCAACCTAGAGGTGAGGATGGGTAACCCCCAAAAATAGGTACAATTGCAAATGTCATTATAATTTTGTGTAAAGATGAAAACAAATACATGCAGAATAAGAGAACATTGATCTTGGTACACTCTACATTGATCTTGGTACTGAAGAAAGAAAATATGGGGCTGGGGTGATAGTACAGCAGGTAGGGCATTTGTCTTGCATGTGGCCGACCCGGGTTCGATTCCCAGCATCCCATATGGTCCCTTGAGCAGCACCAGGAGTAATTCCTGAGTGCAAAGACAGGAGTAACCCCTGTGCTTTGCCAGGTATGACCCAAAAAGAAAAAAAAGGGGGGAAAATAGAAAATATATCTCAAAAAAGACAAAAAGGTATTTTCATAGTTTAATTCTTTGAATTCTGATGCCTATCCATCCAAACTCTAAATGAACAAATCACTTTGAGTGCTTGCCTGCTGATAATCCCACCTCCACCCCATGATCTAAAAAAAAAATGACAAATCCTCCCTCTGAGACCTACTTTAATTCAGAGTTCGAAGAAGTCCCTTAGACACAGGTTAAAAAAATGAGTAGCTCAGTCAACTAAAAAAATGTTATAAATTTTCCTGAGTCTGTGGTAAAAGAACAAATACCAGAAAGAACACATATCAAAATTTAGTATGTAAAGAAATAAACTGGAATTATAGGATTTAATGGAAATATGTATGAGTTCAATATTTCTAAAAATTCAATGGTTTAAAAGTGAGCAAAGAACAAGAAAATATTTACTTATTCATTGTTTTCACAATTGAGAATAAAGGCTCAGAGAAATAGAATATGTGTTAAGACACGTGGGTGTGGCTGACCCCATTCAATGCCCAGCACCACATACAGTTCTCTACACCCTTCCAGGACTGATACGTCTTTTTTAATTTTTGTGTCACACCCGGTGATACACGGGGGCTATTTCTGGCTTTGCATTCAGAAATTACTCCTGATGGTCTTCAGGGGGCCATATGGGATGCTGGGGATAGAACCTTGGTCAGTCGGGTGCAAGGCAAACGCTCTACTCACAGTGCTGTCTCTCCAGCCCCCAGGACTGATACTTGAGCACAGCTAGGAGTATGACGTCAGCACTGCATAATGAGACCACAAAGCCTAATAAAAAATTAAAAAATCAGATTAAAATAGATTTTAATGTAGGAATTCTATCACTTGATCACGTAACTTCCCATTAATCATCGATTTGCTCGAGCGGGCACCAGTAACGTCTCTATTTGTTCCTGTCACGTAGTAGTGTAGCCCAATGGCATCTGTTTGCTCTAGGAACACGAAGAGCCTCAAACCTATCATTAATGATCTTGATGAAGAACTCTGACCATCTGGTAGGTGGGCGGCCATGCGGTCTTTTGACATCCCATGGAATCCAGTCAGTAACAGCTCTAGTCTAGCGGTCGTCTTTAAATCCCATTATATAACCAGCCCATCTGATTTTTGACACCTTGGCAAACGAGACAGCGTCCCTGATTCTTGATCGTCGATGGATGTTGGAACTCCAGATTCTTTCTCTCATTTGAGTGAAATGTGATAATCCAAGCATAGTTCTTTCAATTCCTCTTTGGGAGACCTGAATACCGTTCTCATCCTGTTTGTGTAGGGCCCAGGGCTCTGAGGCATATATTAATGCAGGAAGAACAATGGAATCAAAGAGATGTACCCGGAGTGGGAGGTTCTTCATCCTCTTAGCTATTTCTCTGACGCTCTTGAAGGCGTTCCAAGCCACTCTCTTCCTCCTGTGCAGATCGGTTGCCAGGTCGTTTGTCATGTTGACTTCTCGACCTAGGTACACATAGCTGTTGCATTCGGAGATGGTTGTTCCACTGAGAGCAAATGGGGCATCAGGAATGAGGCTGTTTCTCATAAACATTGTCTTTGTAAGATTCAGCTGTAGTTCGACCTTTGCACACTCACGGTCGAAGTTGGTCAGCATTTGTGCCTCTTGGCTAATGTTTGATGTTATTAAAACAATGTCTTCAGCAAAGCGGAGGTGGTATAATTGCCGACCATCTATCTTCACTCCCATTCCTTCCCATTCCAGTCATCGCATGATGTTCTCGAGGGTGGCACTGAAGAGTTTCGGTGAAATAGTATCACCCTGCCGAACCCCTCTCCTGACATCAATGATTACTTCTTTGTAGAATGGTGAGATCCTGGTAGTGATTCTGTAATACAGCTCACGGAGGATCTTGATGTATTGGGCTTGAATGCCCTGATTGGCTAGGGCTTCAATGACCACTTCCATCTCAACAGAATCAAAGGCCTTCTTTAAATCAATGAACGTTAGACAGAGCGGCATCTTGAACTCCCAAGAAATCTCAATGAGCTTGGTTATCGTGTGGATATGGTCAACGGTGCTGAATCCTTTTTGAAAACCGGCTTGCTCGCATGGTTGTCCTTCATCTAGTGTTCTGCCAATCCTATTTAGGATGACTCGAGTGAACAACTTGTAGATGACAGACAATAGGCAGATCGGGCGATAGTTGCCAATGGCATGGATGTCTCCCTTCTTGAACAGTAGTACAGTCCTGCTGGTTTTCCATTGGGATGGAACCTTGCATTCAGACAGGTAGCGTGTGAAGAGCCGAGTCAGTGTATTGATGAGTACTGACGGCAGGTTCTTCAGGTGTTAAGGTCTGACCTTATCTGGTCCGGGTGCTGTTCGTTTTTTTACTGACAAAATGGCATGTCGGATTTTGGAAGGGAGAACATTGGGAATGACATATCCATCCTGTGGAATTTGGTATGTCGGCAAGTGTACATGGCTATTGAAAAGATTTGAGTAGAAGTCATGGATAATCTTCTCCATTGCCGTTCTGGAGGGTGTGATAGATCCATCAGGACGTTGGAGGGCACTCATCTTGGTCTTGTAGTTGGCGAAGGACAGGCGGGCATTACGAATACTTTTCCTGGCTTCTGCCGCATCTACCAACACTTCTGCTCTTCTCTCTTTGAGGTCTTCCTTGATCGCATCTCTGCACTGCTTTGCGAGCTCGGATCTTAGCTTGCAGTTGCCTGAGGCATGCGCCAAACCACGTTGGCAAATAAGCTCAAGAGTTTTCAAAGACAGATGTTTTTTTGTGGCTATCTCTCTCTTGGTGTTCCTTGTACAATCATGGAGGTGCTGAACCAGTCGATCGTATTCCTCATCAATGTTGTCAACAAGGGCATCTTCCCATGTTTGCCACAATAGAGCCAAAGAGCTCCCAGTTGGTGGTCGTTCTGGGAGTTCTCTTCTTAAACTTTGCAGCGGAATTCTATTCTTCGTGTAGAATTTTCCACGAAGGAGACAGTGGTCTGATCCTGTTTGGAATTTCGGGACAACAGCGACATCAGTCAGGCAAAACCAATGATTGAATATGATGTGGTCTATTTCATTGTGGAATCGTCCACTGGGAGACTCCCATGTCCAACATTTAGATTCGGCCTTCTGGAACTGTGAATTACCATGGATGGTCTTGGTCGACATGATGAACTCAGACAGTCTCTCACCCTGTTCGTTCCATTCTAGGCCATGGGTCCCAATGTGAAGCTCTTCAGCTGATCTTCTCGGTCCTATCTTGGCATTAAAATCACCCACAATGATCTTGTAGAAGGTGTGGACTTCTTTAAAGAACTTCTCCAGCTCCATGTAGCACTTTTCAATTTCTCCTTCATCATAAATGACGTTGGTGCATAGACAACGAAGATAGAAACTGCTGGCAGTGAGCCACATCTATTCAAATGTAAATGTTCGATTCCAGTTGTTAGGCATTCCAATGAATTAATGCTCATAGCCAAGTTTGTGTTGACAAGGACACTGACACCTCCGACAACTCTTTTATCACATGTTCCAAGGAACAATTCTTCTCCAGATCGAAAACAGCATGATTAGATTGGTGCCTTCTTATCTCGGTCAGACCAATGATGTCGTACTTAATCTTTTGCGCTTGTACCATCAGGTCCTGGATGGATGCATCTGATGCTAGTATATGTGCATTGAAAGTACAGACGATCATTTTTGTCTTCCTTCGTTGTGGCAGCCTAGTTCGGCCTTGAGATTTGATCGGTCTCTCCTTTCTCATCCTTCTCAATGCTGCCATATTGGTGAAGCCTTCAGGGTCAGGTGGATGAGACCCATTGTAATTACTAGTTTTGGCATATCGAATACACAATGGATAGCTTGCGAGGCTCTGCCATGCGGGCGGAATACTCTTGGTAGCTTGCCAGGCTCTCCGAGAGGGATAGAGGCTTTTGGAGCGACCTCTAATCGCCCTCGTAGGTGTTGCCATATTTGAACCCTATCAAAAATGGTACGGCAATTCCGGAAAGTGGGTATTTAGTGTCTTATGATGTGTTGCATGGCTACTTTGTGGCCGTGCGAGTCCGAAAAGCGTCCTGGAGTGTGGTGGTGGCTGGGTATTTTTACTTAGGAATTCTATAAGTAAAAATATAACTGAAACCAAATTATACCTTTTTAACAAAAATTTCCATTAGATTTCTAATTGTTCTCCAAATGTTTCTTAAACTTTTTTCTTTAATTCTCACTAATTTTACCATTGTGAACTACTGTGACCCTCTGGTATGTAGGTTACACATACACAATAAATAATTGTTCACTGAACAAAAATGCATAAGTAACTAGACCTATGATTACTGTGTTAATATTCAATATCTGCAGAAAACTTTTCTTATTATTATACTCTAAAGTATAGTGTGACCGTGCTTTATATAGCATCTACCTTGTATTAAATATTACATCATTTAGAGATAGTTTTAACTATATAGGTGGATATGCATAGGTTATATGCAAATAGTATGGAAATTTATTAAAGGAACTTGAATATCCATGAATTTTTGTATTTAAGAAATGTCTCGAATCAATTTTTTATGGATGCCAAAGAAACTGTTCTATATTTTTCTCACTCTGCATTTTAAACTCATGATCATTTTTTGTTGAGGGGCATGCCCAATGGTGCTCAGTGTTTACTTCAGGATCTGCACTCAGGGATCACTACTGGCAGGGCTTGAGGGACCATAAGTGGTGCCAGGGATTGAGCTCAGGATGGCCATGTGCTAAGTGAGCAAGCAAGGGTCCTACTACTGTAATATTGCTTTGATCGACCTCATAATCATTAAGAGTGAGCTCTGATATCAATACTTTTATTTAGCAATAGTAGACTTCCTTCCAAATGAATTTATTTCTATTGACCTCCATACTTTAAGATATAATGTGTGGCACTGGGCTGGACCAATAGCACAGTGGGTAGGACATTTGCCTTCCATGCAGCCAACATGACCTGAGTTCCATTCTTCCGCCCCTCTCGGAGAGCCCGGCAAGCCACCAAGAGTATCTCGCCCGCACGGCAAAGCCTGGCAAGCTACCTGTGACGTATTCAATACGCCAAACACAGTACCAATTGTCACAATGGAGACATTACTGGGACCGCTAGAGCAAATCAATAAACAACGGGAGGACAGTGACAGTGACAGTAATGTGTGGCACTAGAAATATGACCTTTCATTAATTAGTTGTTGCTAAACTTATTTGGCATATCGAATACTCTCAGTAGCTTGCCAGGCTCTCCGAGAGGGGCGGAGAAATCAAACTCGGGTCGGCCATGTTGGCTGCGTGGAGGCAAACGCCCTACCTGCTGTGCTATCAGTAACAACAAAGTCTCCAATGGAGACGTTACTGGGCCCGCTCGAGCAAATCGATGATTGAAACTTATTTGAACAAATAGCTTATAAACAACTTGGGGAATGAAAACATGATATATGTAACTAGATTCAACCCAGATGTGATATATATATATATCACATATCATATATATAAATGATATGACATGCACACTAATTGACCTGAACTAAACTTTAAAAAAATATTTCCTCTAATGTGTACTCTTTGTACAATCTTGGTTACTTGAACAATTTTCAGCAAAAAAAAATCAACTTAATTAAATTCTCATTGTACAAATGAATTCAATTGACTACATCCTGTTGTCTTTCTAAGCTAGATATATAATGGCAGTTATATTCCTTCTTGTTTCAAAAGAAAGTACAGCTTTTCTTCAATTTATGTTATGATGCTATTTAGTATGTTTATTAAACTATTATTTCAAATAAAAAACAATGTAAGAAAAATTTTGCTAAACATATTTAGTGAATTTTAAGTAATTAACACAGCTATTGAGTTGGATGTGAAAAATATTTTTTATACTTTTGGAGAAAGGGAAAATAATACAAGGCAGATGACAGGTGTACAGGGTTATAAATAGGAAGATTTGGGGACGAATCCTGCTTAGGGAATCAACAAGACTTTGAAACAAAGTGTATGTTTATTTTGCTCAGCATGATACAGTTTCATCCAAGTCACTACAAACTGCAGGACTTATTTTCTAGTGGCTGCATGGTATTACATGTTAAACAACAACTAATATGGGGATGGCTAGGAGAGGGAAGGCACATACACTCAGAGGCTACATCGGGAAGGGACAGGGTATCATGGACACTTTGGAAGAGTTGGAGCGGTGGATAGGCTGTATCTCTGTACACCAATACCAGAAACTTGAACACTATCACAACTTTTTACCTAAACTATAATTAAAATGTTTTCATTTTTAAAGTGTATGTTGTCTAAGACTTGAAAATTTTTCTCTGTATCAAGTTGAAGAGGGAGAATGAAAAGAAAAAAGTCACTGTCACTGTCCTCCCATTGTTCATTGATTTGCTCAAGGGGGCACCAGTAACGTCTCCATTGTGAGACTTGTTGTTACTGCTTTTGGCATATCAAATACATCATGGGTAGCTTGCAAAGCTTTGCCAAAAAGAATAAAGTAGAAAACATAAATGATGAAAAAATAGTGAAGATGAAAATACACAACGGGTACTAAATATGATGAATATCTTTTAGGGCAAATAAATTATTCACTATAAAACACTGTATAGTCTCATAAGCATCAGGTAAAGAGTTTCACTAATACTCTTCTTCTCTTAAATAATACCAAAGTGGTTTCAATTTTTAAAAAGGAAATTTGGCATGAAAACGTTCTGTAACATGGCCTGCCCACTTACAGGATTTAGAGTAAAAAATGTAAACCAGCTGTGATACTGAGGTTTAAGAATCATCTGTTGTCCTTATTCAGTAGTTTTTCCCATGGAATTACAAAAAGAATTGTATGATGGATAGCCTACATCCTAATTATGTAATTACACAGTAGAAAAGAACAGCTGAAGGGGAGCCATTTCATCCTTGTGTCCACTGTCGGTGTAATCTACATCTCACATAATGGATGGAGCTCTTACTATATAGAAAGCCATCATTCTATAAAAGAATGAAATGTTGACTTTCATGAGGGATTAGAATATTTCAGTTCAAACCAATAGAGATAAAATTATAATTCATCTATAGCTTCAACCTGAATATTAACCAAATCCCAAAAGGTTATTAAAAAAGATTTTAATATGTTTCTAAGGAAATAAAAACTGTTCTTGACTTGCTTCCTCTATTTCCTTCAAGTACAGACAGCCCAAATCAGGAACAGAATAGCTCTCAGCAATTAAAGATATTAACAGGAAATGACAAAATTTTCAAAGTGCAAACTGAGTGGAAATTTGTAAACTAATAGATAATCTCGGTATTAAAATCACCTCACAGTAGGTAACAAATAGCATATTTTAGGGACTATTCTGTGTCCTTGATATCAAAAGAGATCAAAACCTCTGTATCAGAGAAAATTTCTCCCTTCAGGATTTCCCCTAGAGCAATTCTAAGTGTGAGAAATGCTATCATCATTATTACATACTCAAGAATGGCAGAAAGGTGAAGTCAGTAACCATTCACCAATTCGGCTTCTCTGGAATTATGACCTAATAGAAACATTATTTACAAAGTGTTGGTGTGAAACGATTGCCTCACAAGGGGATCTGCAGAAGCCTTCCTGTACAAATTAGTCACAGGTGACTGTTCCAGACACCTGTAGCAGAAACATTTGCTGGCTTTAATTTCTAATCTTTATTAAAACCATAAAGAACTCCAGAGCTGTTTGGTAGGGGATAAAAAATTAAGATGAAAAACCCAAAGTAAACACTGACAAAATCTGTCGATTAATTTTTCCAAGGTAAAAAACATCCCCGGACTAAGAAAGAATACTTTCTCCCATCCTCCATTCATTTCCTTCCATTGTGTACCAGCCTTTCTCCTTCATATGGCCCTCCTCTTGCAGAACCCAAGACTTAGCTATTGCGAGCAACACGTCTTTCACTACTACAGCTCGTGACATACTTGGGCTTGGAAATAGACTCGGATTTACTCCTGGGCCACCAGCACAAATTGCAGAGAACAGCTTGCTCAAACTCCAGGGGAAAGATGCTGACTTACGATAATTGATAAGGTCATTCCTGCCAGATGATCCTCTAGTGGAGAAAAGGTAGCTACTGTGCTTAGTAGAGAACTGGGAACATCAGTTCCAGAAAAAATGGCCTCACATTTCACATGACATCTAAGAATTATATCACTCCCTGTAGTCTACCATATAATAAGAAGTCTGTAGCTTTCATTCTGTAAAAATTATTAATCATTTGTGGCTGAAAAATGAATCAGTGAAGTTAACTTACATTGTCAGCTTTGATTTATCTGGAGGTAAACAACATTCTAAGAGGATTTAGTGGGCTAGTGTTTAGTAAAAGGGTATGTCCAGGTCGTGGCACTACATAGATTGAATGTCCAAACATTTAAAAGCTCCTTCATCACTGGGCTGAATACAAAAATGACAGCCATCATTTGGTGACCTTAGAATGTCCCAGCTATTTGTAACAGACTTTCAGTAGTGAATCTAACCTCCCATCAGACTGAGGTTAAAGAAATGACAAGTTATTTTTCTGAGTTTAAGATTAATATTGAGGTGCTCTGTTATAAATATGCTCTCTGAATAGAACATTAAATTACAATTATTTGGAGATGTGAGGGAGAAAAGAAAGTGAGGTGAATAATTTTTTGTTCTCTTTCACTTTATTTTATTAGGTTGGTGTCTCTACATCCGATCATAATATTTTTCTGTCGATATACTGATTGCTACAGTAACCACCTGTTCTAGACAAGCACCTGCCTTAAAAATACAATTTTTAGCAAAGATTTAAATTGCAAACTAGAATTGCAAGGCCCTCTGCCAAAACAAGCTCACTTTTCTTTTGAAGAGTATGTTGTCTTCCTGAGGAGGTTTGCCTGTACAGTACTCTATATTTTAACTCAATAGTAAATCTCTCTTTCTTATTCTCTCACGAAAATTGGTTTTCTTTTGTCAGTTGGTTGAGAGCAATATCTTCATCAAGACTTCAAACAGCAAAGTGGGCAAGCCCTTTTCAAACTCTAAGAACAAACCTACTTAGTTGTTAGCTCACAGATAGAATTAAGAGACTGTTATATGAGTGATCACTTTGTGTCTTACATACTCTTCTAGCAATAGAAACTTTCAAGGAAAAATTCCAAATGTGATCCCAGCAAATACCTGTTTTTCCTCTATGCTGTTAAGCATTGTGTGTGTGTGTGTGGGGGGGGGGTCCTACATGTTACTTCTTTATGCTATTAGGTTTCTTTTGGAGGGATGGAGTTATGGGAGTAATGAAGGACTATGGTTTTTTTCACTCTGAGGAAATTAAAAAGCTCTGTCCTTTTATTGGCCTGGAGCAATAGCACAGTAGGTAGGGCATTTGCCTTGCATGCGGCAGACTCGGGTTTGATTGCTCTATCCCTTTGGGAGAGCCCGGCAAGCTACTGAGACTATCCTGCCCGCATGGCAGAGCCTGCCAAGGTCCCCGTGGAATATTCGATATGCCAAAAACAGTAACAACACGTTTCACAATGGAGACATTACTGGTGCCTGCCCAAGCAAATTGATGAACAACAGAAGGACAGCGCTACAGTGCAATGTCGTCCTCTTATTTCCTTTATATTTAGGTTCTAAAAGTGCAGAGATAGCAGTTGATTGAACCTGAACTGGAAAAATGCATATCTGCTAACTTACATAGCACTGCAGATAAAATACCTTTGTAGGGATATTGACTTTCAGATAATGGAGTAATAAATGCTGTAAAAAAATATGAGTATCTTATGATGAAAAATAGTGAATGGAGGCCTAACAAAGTGCTTTAGAGAGATAAAAGAAAAGGCAAGATGAGGAAACTTTGTGATTTAAAAGATGTGGAGATCTTGCCAGGCATTTCGCGGTATGAAAATTCATTATCACCACAAGTCGTAGCAATCAGTAGAGGTTCATTTTAAAGAGAACCAAAAAATAAGAGAGATTAAAAATAAAAGCAATTAACTTTGTGTTTGGCATAAAATGAATCTAGAATTTCCTGTTATCCATCAATCTCATCACTTGTCATGTTATACCTTATGATACTGGACAGGATTCCACTGTGGAACTGCTTGTTCCTCCCCACCTTGCTGTGTACACCAGTAATTTAAGACACTGACTTCTCTTCACTGGGATCATGTCCCAGAGTAATAGCTGTAGTCATCTTGGAGGGCAGAAGTAACCTTTCCTCCAGCTACAACACCCTTCTGCATTGCTCACTTCCCCAAAACATCCCGTTTGGGGGATAAAGGAAACCAAAGTAAATATGGTATCACTTTCTGTGCAAAAGAATGGAATATTTTTGTTCTAATTTCAAAATATTAACAAATTTTAACTTCATTCACAATTCAGAAACTGCTATAAGTCAACACTTAGGGTAAAAATCAAGCCTTAAGACCAAGAGTTACATTTTGCATCTCCTTTCTGTCACCTTCTTGATGACAACTATTAGTGTTCAATTTATTATTTTATCCTCTAACCACAGTTTTTTCATGGACTAAGCACAAAACAATATATACTGAGTAGTATTTAGATGGTTAAATACAAACTACCTTGCTACTGATAACAAATGCTATATCCAGTTTTATATTAACGTACTACTGACTCAGGCATGCCTCAGGCAACCTCAAGCTAATGTCTGAGCTCCCAAAGCAGTGCAGAGATGCTATCAGGAAGACCTCAAAGAGGGAAGAACAGAAGTGCTGGTAGATGTGGCAGAAGCTGGGAAAAGTATTCGTAACACCCGCCTGTCCTTCGCCAACTACAAGACCAAGATGACTGCCCTCCGACGTCCTGATGGATCCATCACATCCTCCAGAACGGCAATGGAGAAGATCATCCATGACTTCTACTCAAATCTCTTCGATAGCCATGCCCACTTGCCGACATACCAAATTCCACAGGATGGATATGTCGTTCCCAATGTTCTCCCCTCCGAAATTTGACACGCCATGTTGTCAGTAAAGAAATGAACAGCACCCGGCCCAGACAAGGTCAGACCTGAACACCTGAAGAACCTGCCATCAGTACTCATCAATACACTGGCTCGGCTCTTCACTTGCTACCTGTCTGAATGCAAGGTTCCATCCCAATGGAAAACCAGCAGGACCGTACTACTGTTCAAGAAGGGAGACATCCATGTCATTGGCAACTATCGCCCGATCTGCCTATTGTCTGTCATCTACAAGTTGTTCACTCGAGTCATCCTAAATTGGATTGGCAGAACACTAGATGAAGGACAACCATGCGAGCAAGCCAGGTTCCGCAAAGGATTCAGCACCATCGACCATATCCACATCATCACCAAGCTCATTGAGGTTTCTCGGGAGTTCAAGATGCCGCTGTCTAACGTTCATTGATTTAAAGAAGGCCTTTGATTCTGTTGAGATGGAAGCGGTCATTGAAGCCTAGCCAATCAGGGCATTCAAGCCCAATACATCAAGATCCTCAGTGAGCTGTATTGTGGATTCACTACCAGGATCTCACCATTCTACAAAGAAGTAATCATTGATGTCAAGAGAGGGGTTTGGCAGGGTGATACCATTTCACCGAAACTCTTCAGTGCCACCCTCAAGAACATCATGCAATGACTGGAATGGGAAGGAATGGGAGTGAAGATAGATGGTTGGCAACTACACCACCTCCGCTTTGCTGATGACATTGCTTTAATAACACCAAACATCAGCCAAGCAGCACAAATGCTGGCCGACTTTTACCATGAGTGTGGAAAGGTAGGACTACAGCTGAATCTTATGAAGACAATGTTTATGAGAAACAGCCTCGTTCCTGATGCCCCATTCGCTCCTAACAGAACGACCATCTCCGAATGCAACAGCTATGTGTACCTAGGTCGAAAAGTCAACATGACAAATGACCTGGCAACCGAGTTGCACAGGAGGAAGAGAGCAGCTTGGAACGCCTTCAAGAACGTCAAAGAAATAGCTAAGAGGACAAAGAACCTCCGACTCCGGGTACATCTCTTTGATTCCACTGTTCTTCCTGCATTAACATATGCCTCAGAGACCTGGGCCCTATGCAAACAGGATGAGAACGCTATTTGGTTCTCCCAAAGAGGAATTGAAAGAGCTATGCTTGGAATACCACGTTTCACTCAAATGAAAGAAAGAATCCAGATTTCTGACATCTGTTCACGATCAAGAATCAGGGACGTTGTCTCGTTTGCCAAGGTGTCAAAAATCAGATGGGCTGGTCACATAATGAGATTTAAGGACGACCGCTGGACTAGAGCTGTTACTGACTGGATCCCACGAGATGTCAAAAGACCACGTGGCTGCCCACCTACCAGGTGGTCAGACTTCTTCATCAAGATCATGAACAATCGGTTTGAGGCTCTTCATGTTCCCAGAGCGAACAGATGCCATTGGGCTACACTGGCACACAACAGGGACGAATGGAGACATTACTGGCGCCTGCTCGAGCAAATCGACGAGTAATGGGAAGTTAAGTGATTAAGTGACTGACTCAGAAAGACTTAGAGTCCATGTTAAGGATGAAAAGAAGGAAATACAGTGATCTAATAAGCTTAATTCTTATCTAAACAGAAGTTTCTATGTCACATTTGAATAATGATTTAGACCTTCAATAGTTGTTCCATGTTTCTCATTTTGCACCTTGAAATATATAGTAATTTTTTAAAAAAATACTTTTTATCCCCTCAAGGGATTAAAAAGTGAATTTGTAAGAAAAAATCCAAGGCTGTTCAGCAAACTAGTTGAAGAAGTTCTGTCACTCATCTCTTCACTCCTCAAAGTTAGGACTCATTCCAAAATGTGGTATTATCCATAGTAATTTCGTTGATCCATATTGTTCCTTTCAAAGGCATCCACCCATTCACTGATTAAACCATTATCTACAGTGCTTTAAGTTTTTCATACATTTTATTATATGTTAGAATGGAATGAATTTTCATTATCTAGTAGGTAAAATAGGCTAAAAAAATTTAAGTAAGAACTGTATTGAGGAGCTGGAATGAGAGTACAGTGGGTAGGACAATTGCCTTGCACACAGCAGATCTGTATTATATTCCCAGCATTTCATATGGTCCCCTGAGCCCCACCAGGAGTGATTCTTGAGTGCAGAAACAGGAGTAATCCCTGAGGATGGCTGGGTACAGTTCAAAAACCAAAACAAAACAACTGTACTGAATTCAGTATCTTCTTATGTCCCATACACTGATCTCAACAATGCAATGAAGCTAGTCATCTGAGTAAATGCATTTATTTTTATTCAAATTTCGAAAATTGCTAATAAATTCAAGATTTAGCTTTAAACAAATACAAAATTCCCACAGTATGGTATCAATATTTGTAATAGACTGATTTTTAGATGGTTTTATGGAAGGTGAAGAGAGAGTACAGTGGGCAATGCACACTGCCTTGCACACTGCCTTGCACACTGCCAACGCAAATTCAATCCCCAAGACCCAATATGGCCCCCATAAGCCCTGCCTGGAATGATCCCTGAGTGAAGAACCAGGAGTAAGCCTTGAGCACCACTAGGTGTGGCCCCCAAACAAAAAATAAATAAAATAAAAATAAATCAATTCACCTGTGAATGCTTTTAGATATACCACTATTAACACACAGCTTGATAATTTCAAACTTCCAAAATCTCTTGCTTAATGCCCTAGAATCTTGTGTACTTTTACACGAGTTTTCCATATTTTGACTCATCTTAAGTTATGATAATATACACTATCACAAGCTAAGTGGAATAAATTACCCAAAAGGCAGACTATCAAATATTAAACAAATCAAGAATCACTGGAAAATGGTTAAACCTTTCATCCCATGGGGGCTGGAGTGATAGCACAGCAGGTAGGGCATTTGCCTCGCATGCGGCCAACCCGGGTTCAATTCCCAGCATCCCCAAGCACCACCTGAAGTAATCCCTAGTGCAGAGCCAGGAGTAACCACTGAGCATTGCCTGGTGTGACCCAAAAAGCAAAAACAAAAAACAAAACAAAAAAAACCCTTTCATCCCAAGATCTCACTACTCATTTCTAACTTCCCCAGAGTATTTGGGACACTTTTATGTAGCATGTAAGAAAAACAAAACTAAACTAAAGAATGCTTGAAAAACTGAGTTGTTCTATTTTCAGTGATACAACTGACTGAAAGAATAATAAGCTAGCTGTATCAAGATCATATTCACAACTTCTAACTTCTATGAAAATTATAAACTCCCAAATTTGAGACCAAAAGAAATAAAATGCCTTTTGAGAGTGATGACATAGGATGCAGAGAGGATCTCATGAAGTCTATACTAACATGAAGCCACCTAAATCTCTCACTGGGTCCAATGGGCAACAAACATCTATGGCTGTTCCACATTCTCATTAAATTTAATAAAAGAATTCCCCGCAAAAATATCAGAATTTTTCTAGAATTCACTTATATTTAGAAGAAAAATGTATCTGTATCTGTATACTAGTATACTAGTATCTGTATGTATCTGTATACTAGTATCTGTATACTAGTATTTGCTACTGTCCACAATTTTGGCCTTAGACTTTCCTTTCTTTTAGATCACATATGGCTGGCTGGAGCGATAGCACAGCGGGTAGGGCATTTGCCTTGCACGTGGCCAACCCAGGTTCGATTCCTTTGTCCCTCTCAGAGAGCCAGGCAAGCTGCCGAGAGTATCCTGCCAGCATGGCAGAGCCTGGCAAGCTCCCCAGAGTATCCTGCCCGCATGGCAGAGCCTGGCAAGCTCCCTGTGGTGTATTCGATATGCCAAAAGCAGTAACAACAAGTCTCACAATGGAGATGTTACTGGTGCCTACTCGAGCAAATTGATAAACAATGGGAGGACAGTGACAGTGACATTAATTTTAAGCTTTCCCTTAAATCACATACATTAAAATTTAAAATGCATAACAAGCATGCTATTTTACTTATCCTTTAGGCTAATGAAAAATAATCTACAATAATACCTAACTGATATGTGATAGTGCATTTTCTAAAGAAAAGTAACCAAAAGAGAGAAATGATAAAAAGCAAATGGAGGTTTAACAGAAGGAGTGTAGGGATAAAGAAAATTAAAGAGGGAAAGAGACATGAAAACTTTCTTAAAAGATTACTCAGCAAAATGATATTATATGTCTTACATTGTAGCCTCTACTCAATTCCTAGTTTGTTCTTAGGCTACTGGTCTGACAGAGACAAAATGACTTAATGAACTACCTTCTACATAACATACACCACATAGGGTTTTATTTCCATTCAAACTATCATCCCAAGCTCAGGCAATGAAATAAAACACAGACCATCTGCACTTGTTTGTTCATTGCAGCACTCTTTAAAATAGCCAAATTCTGTAAAAACCTGAGTTCCCAAGAACAGATGGATGGTTAAAGAAACTTTGGTACATCTACACAATGGAGTACTATGTAGCTGTTAGAAAAGATGAAGTCATGAAATTTACATACAAGTGGTACTACATGGAAAGTATCATGCTAAGTGAAATGAGTCAGAAAGAGAGGGATAGACTTAAAAATGTTGCATTCATCTGGGGGACATAAAGTAACAAAATAGGAGATTAATACCCAAGAATAGCCGAGATTAGTGCCAGGAGGATTACTCCATGGCTTAGAGGCCAGCCAGGTATGCTAGGGGAAAAGGCAGCTCAGATAGAGAAGGGAGCACCAAATAAAGGGTGTTTGGAGGATCCTCCCAGGATGGGAGAGCATGTTGAAAGTAGACTATAGACTGAACATGATTGCCACTCAATGCCTATTTTTGCAGACCACAACACCCAAAAGGAGAGAGAGAGAACAAAAGGGAATGCCCTGCCACAGGGGCAGGGTGGGATGGGGGGATGGGGTGGGAGGGATACTGGGATCCATGGCGATGGAAAATGGGCACTGGTGGAGGGATGGGTATTTGATCATTGTATAATTGAAACCCAAGCACAAAAATTTGTAAGTCTACAACTGTATCTCATGATGTTTCACTAATAAAAAATTAAAAAATAAAACACACAGACAAACTTCAATTTCAGATTAACCCAAATTGGCTACCTAGCCATGCATTTCCTATATCAAAGAGTAATCTCTTCTTTCAATTCATTATTTGTCATTTGCAATCTATTTAGAAGTCAATTTCCCTATTCCTAAGAATAAGAGTTTCAAGAATAGTGTTATGTTACATACTATGTTGCCATTTATCAACAATCTTGTCATCTGAATGCAAAGAAGGGAAAGCTGTATGAATTATGAGTTTCCTCTTTCTAGAAACATGAATAAACAGAATAAACAGAATTTTACAGTATCACCTTTTCTTGTGATACTGCAGAATAAAATTATAACTAGGAAATTTCTGACTGCAAATGAGGAAATAATAAGAAAGTTAGCTGGTAAGTCTGATGTGATTCAGCTGATATCAAAAGTAAGATAAACTCTGCTGAAGATTATATATTCAGTATATGACACAACTCTCTTTTAACTTCTAAACCAGTCCCACCTTTAGAATAAAAGGCCCTCCCGTTGATCATCGATTTGCTCGAGCGGGCCTAGTAACGGCTCTATTGGAGACTTTGTTGTTACTGTGTTTGGCATATCGAATACATCACAGGGAGCTTGCCAGGCCCTGCCGTGCAGGCGAGAGAATATGAATGTTAATTTAGAAAAAATACATAACATTCCACTGTGAATCCAGTCCTCAAGTTGGTGTTTTTGAAAATACAAGTAAAAGTAAAAGCCAAACTAAGAGATGAAATACCATATTATTAAGGAGTTTATAATTTGTCTAAAAGTGCCTGTTTATTCCCCTCTGTTTATTCCTCTCCTTCCTACACATCCATTTATGTGGTCCACTCATAGGTGAGAAGCATTCTGCTTATGTTCTCAAAATTCAAACAAAACACTTTATTTTCCCCAAGGACATTAAAAAGAACATTATTTTCTGAAGTGAACAAGGAACTGTTCTCTCATTGGCTTTAGCCTTTCCCAATCATCACAGCAGAAGGCCATCCTACAACTTTAGTCCTTGCTGACTTTTTCCTACCTCTTACTGTGATGATCTTAGGTGAGTAAATGCTCAAGTATCCTACTTTTTTTTTCTGGAGAAATATAAGATGTTTAGAAACAGCAGATTCAGAAAAGGTCAGTCATAAGTACAATGCCTGCACAAGATATGATTATCCCACTCTTGAAAATGAGTGGGATAATCTGAGTTCAATGTTGAATGAAGAAAATACTTTAAGACTCATGATCTCTGTTTCCTATGGTGTAAGCAAATGAAACACACAATAGGTGCCTAATAAGAACATGAACCAATGAATAAACACATAGACTATTTGACTGCCCATGTGTTCTCTTTTGAAATGTCAAGATCACCCAACAAATACAATACATGCTTTCATAGACTTCTAACAAACTGTTTAAAAGTGATGGACACTTTCTCAAAAGATCTAACAACAGTGTGTCAAAAATATTTATTCAGCGTTTTCATTAATGTATTTCTTTCCAGCACCGCTGGAAATTAAGTAGTGCATTAATGACAAATTAAGTCAAAGTCCACACTCACTTTTCTAGATTTAGAACTAAAAGGACAAAAAAAAATAACATACTAATTTCTGTAGGATAAGAATTAACACTTAAAAACATCTTGCATTATCGATAAATGCATGGTTCATTTTCACAAATGGAGTTTGTTTCAATTCTCAGCTGTTGGATGATGATTTGACTTGCAGCAAAGGCAATGTAATTGGGTAACAGCTGAGATATGCTTGTTTGAGTGGGGCTGAAAGATCCATTGCAAGATTTCCAAGAGTGTGAATTACAATTCCAATGATATCAGAAGCAACTAATTCCGTTCTTTAGAAGTGCAGACATAAAAGAAGTTTGAGACTTTCTTATTTCTAGCTTTAATTGAGGGCTAGGTTGTAATTCATTTTCATCCCTGAGTGAGTGGTAAAAACATACACAGCAGGTAATTCACACCACCTCAAAAACTGTTGGTGCAGTAAGAAGACTAATCAGGGTAAGCTTCCAGTAGCAAATTATCAGCTACAAATTAAAACCTTGCCTCATGCTTGCTAAAAGCTACCTTCCCTTTCACCAACACACATGTGAATATTAGTAACTGTTGGATTGCAGCAGGCTGGAACACTTAGGAGATACTACCTGCATGCATTAAAGAGAGCCTTGGAAAAGGTGTGAAAGAAACTATACTTCAAACAATACTAAAATTTTTCATTTAAAGCTAAAAAGTCATAGTAATTCTAGGTGGTGTGGTATTTACTCTGGATATGGAAATATAATGGAACAAACAAATAAAATAGTAAGTTTAGAGTCTAAAGAGTTTGAGATACTTTACATTTAAGTCTAGAGAAAGAGTCTTGAAAAATCTTTCTCAAAATAAGTACAAAAGACTGCTGATAAAAATAGGAATTAATTAAATCCCTGATGTTAATTAATCTCCAGGAAATACATAAGGATGGTAAGATTAAAAAAAAACTTTGATTTTTTTTCCCTGGCTTTAAGTCACAACACAATGAAATTTTAAAGTATGTTTTTAGCATTTAACCTCTCCATGATTTTTGCTTAGATGATGCTGAAAATTGTTTCAAGAAAGCAACTGTAAAGTGACAATGATAATACACAGAGTTCAAAATGGCTGCACATATCTGATAAATATATACACTATGTACATAATTATGTTATTGCCTTAAATGACCATAATTGCACCTTCTGGACTATAGATCTGGTTTCAGCTCCATCTCCATTTGAAGCTGTGATAAGAGTAATATAGACATGGCAACACAAATTAAATAGTATTCTCCCATACCAGGATTACCGTTCAAATACCCCAAAGTGTTATTTTAATTTTAAAAAATCATAAGAAAAGAAAACCACTTTTATTGTGCATTAACCAAAGCAAACATTCCTTTACTAGAAAATGTTGTTCAGAGCTCTGGGGATGCTCAGTAAAAACCTGCCATAGCACTTTGCTAATCAAGTGTCTATCTTTAAAGGATATGGAAGAGTCTTTCTGGAAACTCAGACAAATTACTCAAGAGTTGCTAAGCTGATTTCCTGAATGCCAAAATTCAAGCCTGAAGCAATTTTTAAACACTATCATTGAAATCTCTGGAGGTGGTGGAGGAGGTGGAGAGGAAAGAAGAAGTTTAAAAATGGAAATCTCAAAACAGCCTTGTGTATCATTGCAACACCCTCCACTTTAATAACCAGCTAGCAAGACATTTACTTTTTTTAATTCAGAGATCTGATATATGCTGGACTCTGCCTCTGTGTGTATGTATATATATGCATATGTATATATGATATATGTGTGTATATATATGTTTATATATACACTCAGTGGGGTGCATTCTATAGAGTTTAAAATATATATGTATAAATATGTGCATATATACATAAGTATATATGCATATATCTGTGTATGAAACTGTTTTTAACTCTGCTATACCATTTGCTAGAATTCTATTTATAGAATAGATATCAAAATATTTCTGGCTGATTGTATCAGAAAGACAGAGGGAGAGAATAACTGTAAACACATCTCACTCACATGTGGATTCTAATTCATCCATATTCTTCACTTGAGAGTAAAAAAGGGTCAAAACACTAACTGAAATATTTTTCCAGTGGGGTCCTATTTACTTTTTCAAGATCCAGTTGCTTTTTTAAATTTATGAAATCAAATATTTTTAGGCACATCTTATAAGCAAGGCACATTGTGCTGATAAAAAACTCATCTTGGGAAATTATATGTGTGTCAGGAGAATATGTCCAAACTCTTATGAGACTTACAATCCCAATTTTCTTCTCCCAAGGAATTGGAGCTGGAAACGGAGTGCACCCCAAGTTGCTTGCAGTGGCTGAAGTGAAGCCAGGCTTGCTCTAGACCAGCCATGGTGCGCCTCCAGCATAGTAACTAACCACCAAAGGAGCAGAGCTGGTACTCTTGGGTTTGGACTCCAGGGATAGGGGAAACTGAAACAAATCTAGGGTGTTGGCCTTTCCCATTTTAAAGGTCTCTGAACATTTCTCAGAAGAGTTAAGTGATACATGAATCTCATTAAATCTACTAAGATAACTGTTTGATGTGTTACTCAATAGATGAAACACGAAACTGTTCTTTAAAAATCAGTTAAATTGCTTGAAGGAACAACAAATTCATACATCAGCCCATTCTTTATGTTCTAAAGTGCAATTTATGGGGCTAAACGAAAGTAAATGTCATACCTTTAATTTCGTAAAAAGTTATGTACAAGTCTATTATTCCAAATAATCACATAACAGAGAACAGCTACCTTTCTGCTCAGTAGGGTGCCATTTTATAGACTTTAAAATTCTCTAAGTTCAAGCAGCTTTCGTTCTAAATAATACATGTGCTAAATATGTCACATTAAAAGTGCTTTTGGCATGTAAATGATCCGTTTTCTCATAGAAATGCTTTTAAAAGAATCTGAGCTCACTTTTTTCTTTCCTTTTTTTTTTTTTGGAAAATCTAAGTGCATTGAATTTCATTGTCCTACAGAACCATGCAGAGTTGAGCGAAGTGAACTGCAGGGACAAACCAACCGTTGTCAGCCTGTGTACTTATGTATCATTTGAACTGTCAGAAGTATATAGAGTTCTATTTGCTTCCACATTATTTTCTGTTCCAATCTGGGGAAAATTTTCTCTTTTGCTCTCTTTTTTCTCCCAGAACTAAGTATTAGCAGGCAGTTTCGGGTCTAAAAAGTTAGTGATTTACTGTTAAAATATAAGGCACGTGTATGAACAAGTTTCCTGTGTTTTCATTTAATCCCTTAAACTCTTTGCTATTTCTTCTGTTCTTCAACATTGAACAATAAAGCTGATGCTTTATGGGTGATTTAAGGTCCTAACCCACCAAAAACACAATTCAAAATTCTTGTGCATAGTATGAATAAAACTGGAAGTATATCCGCTCCCTCCGGTAGCTTCATTGTACTGCCACATGCAAAGGAGCCTTGTCACCCCTTGATGCAGTCCAACAAGGAAAAGTCTCTCAGAACTTCTCGACTGATTACTCCTTCTCTCTGTATTGTATGTCATCTAGTATAATGTGATGATACTAGCTATCTTCTGCTTTTAGAGATCTTTTACTCTAACTTATTAGAACAGGGCAATGTGAATGCAGCTTGATATTCATTATGCAGTTTGAGAATATTATTTCTCATAGACTATTTAGCTTTAGGGTTCCCTTAGAATTTTAATTATACCATGCTTTCTCCATATAACAAAAAAGTCTCAAGAAATAGCTCCGTAGAACCAGAGTGATAGTACAGTGGGTAGGGAGTTGCATGTGGGTTTGATGCCTGGCATTCTACCTGGTCCCTGAGCAATGCCAGGAGTGATTCATGAGTGCAAAGCAGGGTGAAGCCCTGATCATTGCCAGGTGTGACCCAAAAAGAAAAAAACCTACAAACAAGAAAGAAATAGCTCAGAAATAATATGTATAAAAAGCCTGGAATTGATTTTAAGCTAAGGAACTGCATTTATGAAAGGACAGTTTATAATATAAACATAGTGAACAAAGAAGAGATTAGAATATGACTGAGATTGCCCAACAGCAAATAAAAAAGATACCCAAACATGAATTCCAAGTAAACAAAAATATTTTAGTGTATGTCATATGCAATATTTAGAACGTGCTTACAACAATATAATATTCACGAATAAAACTAATTTAAACTTAAATGGCTAACATATAATCTTTATGACAGTTCTAATAATTGAACTTAATAGTCTAACTTCACTGTCACTGTCCTCTCGTTGTTCATCGATTTGCTCGAGCGGGCCCAGTAATGTCTCCATTGGAGACTTTGTTGTTACTGTGTTTGGCATATCGAATACATCACGAGTAGCTTGCCAGGCTCTGCCGTGCGGGCAAGATACTCTCGGTAGCTTGCCGGGCTCTCTGAGAGGGGCAGAGGAATTGAACTCGGGTCAGTGATGTTGGCTGCGTTCAAGGCAAACATCCTGCCACTGTGCCCTTCCGCTGTGCTATACCGCTCCAGCCCCAATAGTCTAACTTAATGCAATCTAAACCTTTTTTGAAAACAGACACATTCAAATTTGTAATTTAGGCAAAGATTATTCATTATACTATACAGCCTACTCACTCTGGTAGCAGAAGACACAGCTGTTAGCTTTAGATACGCATTCCTAAGGATATAGGTTCAAATGATTTGATTCAATATGATTAGTTGGGCTGGAATGATAGCACAGCGGGTAGGGCATTTGCCTTGCAAGCGGCCAACATGGCCGACCTGATTTCGATTCCTCCGCCCCTCTCGGAGAGCCCTACAAGTTACCTAGACTATCTCACCCGCATGGCAAAGCCTGGCAAGCTATCTGTGACGTATTTGATAGGCCAAACACAGTAACAATTGTCACAATGGAGATGTTACTGGGCCCGCTCGAGCAAATCAAATTGGTGAACAACAGGAGGACAGTGACAGTGACAGATGATTAGTTAAAACAGGTAGGCACAGAAGAAATCACCTGCCCTTTATTCTCTCAGCTATTATTTGATAATTTGCAGGTCAATTTTGTAGACATCAATGTGATCCCTTCCCTCAAACTCTTTCATTTTATTATGTAAATATATTTCCATAATAAACACTCAACCCCTCTAAATCAAAGCTAAAGTTTAATTTCCTAGTTAAATCAGATTATTCTATAAATGAGAATTATTTTTAGGCAGTTTACATTTATTGAGCACCTATCATAAGCCCTGTGCTTTAACTACACTTCTCGGCTAAGATCAAGTGTAGTAACTTTGTTAATTATGTAATTATCACAAGAATCCTAAAAGCAACACCTCAATGACTATTCTGATTTACACAGCTAGCACAAGCTACAAAGCTAATGTGGACAGCAGTTAAGATTGGTAGCCCAGTCAATTAGATAGCAGAGTCCATTATTTTTCTTACAATGAAGGGCTGCCTTAGACCAGTTGTCTGAATCTGTCAACTATCTTTTACAAGGGAAGATTCAATTTGAGGAAAACCAACATGGTAACTCAGTCTTCTTAGAAGGAAGAGCTGTTTCTCTGATAGCAGTTCTTTCAGCACTTACAGAGGATCACTTATCAAAAAAAATACACAAACAAAAAGTCTACAACAGGTCCTTGTATTGAGAACATTTTTCCTCATATTTGTCTGCCCCTTAGATTCATTTCCATAACATAGAATAGTAAGAACTCGATACCAGTGAGCATAATTTTCAAATAGAAATCTTCAAAACATGCCTGCATTATACCTATAACTTGTGCATAAGACTCAGAGCTAGATTTTTGAGATCAGATCCCTCTAAAACCACTGGGAATTATTCATTAGCATTCACAGTGTGAAAAAAAAATGTATGAGTAACACCACTGCATTTTGTAAAATGCAATTTTTGGCAGACTGACTAAAATCTTGGCAAGCAGTACCATTTTCCCAAAATGTATTTGCATATAGGCTTACTGATTTTTATTACTCTATCTGGACTCTTTCCAAATTCTCCCCATCCCTAAACTTAAATAGAGCACTTCAGTAAAGGTTTCTTATAAATTAAAAAGCACTATTAGAACAGGTGGAAACATGAAACTAGCACTTTATGTGTTATAAAAGAAAAGCCATAAAATACATTTAGAGGCATTGATTTACTATGTTTCTAAGGCTGCATTTATTCTTGATCAAGCTGAAGTGTTTAACAGGTTAACAGGAAGAAAAGCTTCCTAGAGAGTGACTTAAGGCATTCTAAGAGGAGGATACAAGCCCTGAGAAAATCGTGTGGGAGGAAAATGAAAAGTCTCTGTAAGTCTTAATATCACTACCAATTCAAAGATTGTGGCAAAGACAAACAATGCATAAAATTAAGTTGAATATATAGATAAATATACATTTAAAATATAGTATTTTATATATAGCTATTTAAATATATACATGTGTAATATTTATATGCACATATATACATATATATTTATATATCCTGCTATGATCATAAACCACTATGATTTGAGTTTCCTCCATCATTGGGCAAACATATACCAAGGAAATACTGACAAACAGCATTTTGACTTTTTCTCAACTACATTTACAAAAGCAAAACAAACTGATAAGGATTCTTTTCAACTAAGTCTTCTACTATTGATAATGTAGAAACAATGAGTGAAATGGACCAGAATGCCACATCCCCTTTGTGTATGCTATCACCTCAGCCACCAAGGAACAATGAAATTTTAGCAATACAGAGAATATCTGAGAAGATTATTTGAATTGGTTTTATTGGTCTTTGGAAAAGCAACGTTAAAGCCAGCATGTATGTTTTTAATTGCACAACAATTTTCTTCTTATGTAACTTCCAGTTTCAAGAATGCTTTTTTTTTGAGTGATTTCCTTATGAAGAATTTTTGCCAAAAGATAGAAGTTAAAAGAAAAAAATGGGGGGCTTAAAATGCCTCTTTATGTTCTTTAAACAAAATATTGTACTGCTTTATAATTTGTTTTTTGAAAATATAGTCTTACTTTATACTATTCAGTACTGCATAAAATTTTTGTAATTTTCTATGTACATAAATTCTAAACAGTTCTATTTTTCAATTAGAAAAGATAGGAGTGATAGTACAGCTAATTCCACAGTGTTGATACTAATTTTAGGTTAATAAAATGTAAATTTTCATAGATATGCTATTTTCTCTTGCATTCCTGAATGATTAAGTTACTTATCAAGTCCAAAAGTAGAATTTAACCATTTGAGGATAGGGTTAAATAAATTTATAAAAATATATACACATATATAAAGAGAAAGAAAGAGGGGACGAGAAAGAGAGAGAGAAAGACAGTAGATAGATGGATAGATAGAATACATGTGTATTTGTATAAGTGTTAGGTGATCAGCAAAAAAATAGGGTGACTATGGCATTTAGAAGCTTGAACACTAGTGTAATTCTTTTTACATCAAATTTAAGCTAAATACTTTTATACTGTTTCCAAAACCTATCTTTATTATTATGAAATGTGTTTCTCTTATTAAAGAAGTATAGCATTTATGATGCTATAAACTCAATTGAACTACAGCATGAGAGACTCGAGTTGGGTCTAAAGGAAACTCTACCAGCATGATTATCAGCAGATTACTGGAAGAGTTTCCAAACATCTGACTAGAACTTGTATCTGGCTAACACTGTTTAAGAACCTTACTTTTCATGGTAGGAGATAATAAGTATTACATCATTGTCTTTTTCACCACACAACGCAAAAAGCATTAGGAATTTGAAAGCAAGTTTTTTTTATTGTTTAGAAATGCATAGAGAGAATACCTGACATCTTAAAACATTCTTGGAAGAGCAGATATTTTAGTGGTTGCATGTGTGAGGCTGCAAATTCAATCACAAGCACCACCCATATAAACTAATTTTATCCTAGTGAAGAGCTGCAGTAACACAGCAAGTGATTACACACTTGTCTGTTGCACAAGTGTTTGAGAGCCATTAAAAATATATGGCACCTAGAAACAGTACAACCAATTCACAGTGTACAAATCTCAGTCAAAATTTTTAATTTCAAAAAATTTTGAATAAGATTCTTATATAGCCCCAAAATATCATTTCCCACCTGACCTAGTTCATGTTACAAAAATGCAAATAGAAAATAAATAATTCTGAAACATTTTTCCTCCCTTCAAACATTTCAGGAAACAACTGTGAACAGTGAGAAAAAAAATCCAGATTTTCATGAACTTCTTGGTGTTCTAAACTAGGTACTTAATTACAAGAAAAAGAAAATCCCATTTTAACTAGAAGAAGGAATTCCCACCAATTTCCTAATTGAATGCAGAACTGAATTTCATGTCTTAATAGAGGTTAAATGCCCTTTTTTGGATTTTTATTTTTAATATTACATCCAGATCAAAACATACAAAAGGAAACTTAAAATATCAGAGGATGAATGAAAAATGAAAAATAAACTGTGTATGTATAGAATGCATAAGATAAAGAATAAGTAGAGCATAATAGATAGAAAACTAATAGTAAAATAGAATAAGGAACACTGAATTAGCTTTCTAATCATTTGCTAACTATGTTTACCTTGGTCACAACATCAATTTCACTTGAAGTTCAATTTCCTCAAAATAAAAGCACATTGGAATATCTTCATTAATAGTGTTCAATAATTACCTGTTTTAAGCAATGAAATTAACTTTCTCTTGACTACAATTTGGAAATTTGAAATTTTCTAAAAACGGAAAGTATTTTGTCATTTTTTGGTAGCAACACAAACATGAAAATGAACACTTCACAGTAGAAATATTAGTAATGTTATGATTATGGGTGCTTCTCAGTTGCCATTGCATATGTTAGCATAGTACATGTAGGTATGTTGTGTGTGTGTGTGTGTGTGTGTGTGTACATGAACAGTATGCCATTTCTAAATACAAAAGAAAGAAGAAAGAAGAAAGGCCCTCCCGTTGATCATCGATTTGCTCGAGCGGGCCCAGTAACGTCTCCATTGGAGACTTTGTTGTTACTGTGTTTGGCATATCAAATACGTCACGGGGAGCTTGCCAGGCTGGGATTATTATCTGCCCAAGGAATATATAAAGAGATTGTGGGACAATTAACTATTAACAAATTGTTCTTCTTTCTCTTGGCCTTGCAAAAAATTAAAATATTGCAATTAAGTAAATAAAGTGTCAAGACTTCACTTAGGCAATCTGTTAAAGTTTTCATTTCAAATGGTATCAAATGATTAAAGAGAAAAAAGAATAAATTTCTTATAAAAATTTACTTCAAGAAATCTGAAGAATCTAAATCAATTGTTGGGCAATATGCCAGAAAAAAATTAGAAAATATTTTGGGAGAGAAGTTGGCAAGTCATTAGAGAATACTGATATGAACAGAATCTGTATTTACTTATTCATTTGATGTCCTTATCAACATTACAGACTTGTAGCGCCAATCATGCTTTTTTCTATCAGAGTGCTGTTAAGGATAAATGCATGCATTTAAGGAGTGATGTATTAATAACATAGCCTCCCTCTCTGTCCAGTCCTGAATAAACTTCACTCAATTAAACCAGAATTATTTTTAGCTACAATTATGCTACTTGGTTTTAGACAAAACACAAAACAAGGAAGTGTTTAGAAGCTCGAAATCCCTAAGGTCTTAGAACAAAGGGCAGGAACTGCATCTCCTGGGTCCTGGCCTCATTCTTACATCAATGATTATGTTCAACCTCCCAAAATCCCCTCAGTGCGCTGCTTCATTTCTTATTCTCAACTGTTGTGTCATGAGCACCTGCCAAGTTTCTCTTCAATTCCTCTTGGATGAAAATTCAGGCCGTTTCCAAAGTATCTCCCTTTTGTGATAAGAACTCTGCAATGTATTTCAGGTAAGGCATTTAAAATCCCACTCATAATTGTTTGAAATCTTCCCTCATTCAAGCTGTCAGAGTTTGACAGCCCCAGTTCTGTTGTTATGCACTATTAAATGGGAGCCTCTCTCCAGCCTAGGGGTACCTCTCCGTTTTAGTGGTAGAAAATGGGTGAAGCTTATTGGGGACCCTTGGGGAAGGCAACACCATATAAATGGGAGTTTCAGCAGGAGAAATGAAAATAATAAGCCCCTTTCTGAAAGCCTGAACCTACAAAAATTTTAAATGTGTTGACAATATTGTATTTTGATGCTCCCATTTTGTTTTCCAGGTTTCAAAATAACTTTTCAGGCATTCAATTTTGCAGGCCAGAAAATGAGAAAGGCACACGTTTTGTTTGTGTTTTAAGCTTAGGTCTTCTTTAAACTTAGAGCAGTAAATGTTTTGAAGATAGTAAATATTTTCTGCCATTCCTAGAGAGAGAATACAGTAGGTAGGGTCTTTTCCTTGCATATGGATACCTGAGTTTGATTTCCGGCCCCAGATTATAGTCCACTGAACCTGCTAGGAGTGATCTGAGATTACAGAGCCAGGAGTAAGCCCTGAGTATAGCTGTGAATGGCCAAAAGAATATTTCCTGCCTTTGTAGAGGGCGGGGAGGGGGGAAGGGGACACACTACACTGATTTTCCAGTCAGATTATTTATTTCAATAAATATTGGAATATTTATTATTTATTTAATTATTTATTCCAATATGCTAATGACTTCTGCTGCAGGATTCAGTAGTTGTTAGGAAGTAGTATTAATAATCTAGATGGAAACAAATTTTAGTCTGGACCAGTAACATATCTTATGTCTCCAAACCACACTGTAACCAACAAAGAAGAAAGCATTATCTTGATCCTTTTAATGGCTTTAATTAATAGAAGAGGTAAAATAAATGTAAAAATAATGGCAACACCCCAGGGCGAGGAGGGAGCAGAGTGATCGTACAGTGGGTAGGGCATTTGCCTTGCTCATGGCAGACCTGGGTTAGATCCTCAGCATCCCATATGGTTCCTCAAACACTGCCAGGAGTGATGTCTGAGTGCAGAGCCAGGAGTAACCCCTGAGCTCCACCAGGTGTGGCGCCAGAACAAAACAAAAAAGCAATAATAGTAACACAATACAACATAGAATATGTTCTTATAGAAAGTCATTTGAAATAAAGAAAGCAGAACTTACTGGGAAAAGCTTCTTAGAAGAGGTTATATTTGAGCTAGAACTTCATGGGAGATTTGGACAGTGAAGGCCACAAAAAGAAGGAGTACTCAAAAGGGGCACAATAGTCAAGGCTAACTCAAGAGTCAAGACAAGAATATAGGGGCTGGAGCAAAAGCACAGTGGGTAGGGCATTTGCCTTGCAAGTGGCCAACCCGGGTTCTATTCCCAGCATCCCATATGGTCCCCTGAGCACCACCAGGAGTAATTCCTGAGAGCAAAGCCAGGAGTAACCCCTGAGCATCACCGAGTGTAACTGAAAAAGAATAAAATAAGACACGAATATAGGGAAACTCTACATACAAACGGGACTATCCCACAATGTGATGTGGACCTAGAAGAGAGAACATAAAGGTAAGGTGAAAAAGAGCAGGAAATCTGAGAAGGCTGGCCACCAGCCCTATCATCAGGGAGCCTTGGCACGAAAGCACACAACTACAGAGTTTGAACTTTATTAATAAGCACTGGGGAGCCATTAAAGATTTCAAAAATAAAATTACAGGAGGTATTTCAAAGATTAGTCAATCAGCACTATGAAATGTCAATGGGGAAGGTGAAAAAACTGAGGCAGGAGAATAAGGTACGCAGCCAACAAGGTGAGAACTAATGAAAGCCTGAGGAAAAAATGGTGACAGCAGTGGATAGTACAGCAGGCGTGAGTCAGATATGAGCATGTTGTTAGGCAAAGCTGAGAGGAAGGATGGATAGAAAGGAAGATGTTAAATACAGGGATGATGAGGAACCCACCATATGATGAAAGGAAATGAGTAACATCCTACTCATGGGCATTCACTTCAGGGCACCAGTGGGGCAGACTGAATTTTATTAATGGAAGTGTTGGCTATTAGCTAAGGGAATCTTGTCTAAAACCACCAATGTGAAAGAACAAATGAGAGAAGATTCTAAGAGATGAATATAGGGATTGCCAAGTCAATGAATATGGCTTACTCAAACAGGTAGTTTATAAAATGGTGCCCCAAAGTATAATAAACATAGGCAAATAAAATCATGATGATTCAAGATCCTAGGGCAGAAGAAAACTTTATGGAATAGAAATCTAGGCAGTTCCACTTAAAATGATGACATCCTGAAAATTAAAAAAATAGCTCTTGAATCACTTGGGATAAATAAGCAAATCTTTTATCTGTCTTGCCCCTATTCAATTTTATGAGTCAACATAAGTGATCATAATGAAATAAAAATGTTGTTGCAGCAATAAACCTTAAGAAGCTCTAGCATAATATAAATTATCTTTCCACATTTACCTCACTGTTCACAAGACTTGTATCAGAGCTAAAACATAGTGTGATCTTGGACTTGGGATATAGGTCAGTAGTAGAATACTTGTCATATGTAGGATATATAAGACCCTAGGATTAATCCCTAGCACTTCCAATAAACAATGACCCACTGGCAGCAGTGGTAATACTGTAGTACTGTAGCACTGTCCTCCCATTGTTCATCAATTTGCTCGATCGGGTACCAGTAATGTCTCACAACAAATTGTGAGATTTGTTGTTAGTGTTTTTAGCATATCAAACATGTCATAGCTTGCCAGGCTTTGCCGTGCTGGTGAGATACTCTTGGTAGCTTGTCAGGCTCTCCAAGAGGGGTGGAGGAATCGAATCTGGGTAGGTTGCATGCAAGGCAAACACCCTACCTGCTGTGCTATCACTGCAGCCCAGTGGTGATACATTTGTAAAATATCTGACCCAGTTGTTCAAACAAGAGTATGAACAGAAACGCCTTTCTCCGTATATCTTTACTACTCTTCATAGAGTTGACACTTCTAGATCAGAAGTGTAGGTTATCAATTCAACCACTCCCTGTCTTATGAAGAGTTAGCCTTCATATTTCCTCTAATATTGCTAATTATAGGCTTCCTCTCAAAATGCAAGTGTTAGAAGAGTACTTCATTTTTTTATGTTCTGGGAGTTTACAATGCATGCATTTTCAAAAAGACTAAAAATTTCAAGCATAAAGATCTTAAAAGGTATGGTTTAAAGACTGTGTGTTGATTTTCTAAGTATACATAAGTCAAATCACACAACAGATTGTATTTTACTTCTGTGGGAAAATATTTTAAAGTTAATAATAAACAAATATTACCAATTGAGAATTCTCTTCTAGACTTTTATTCTTTTCTTCCTTCCCATACTTCCACTTATTTCTAGAAATTCTATACTTGTTTGAATTCAAAGTATAAGACAAATGATCTCACCATTAAGAACAAGGAAAATTAGAAATGCTTTTACATTTGTCAGTGTTTATTCTTAAACAATATTACATAAAATAAGTTATGAATCATGAAACTTGGGTCAAGATGCACATATGGACAGTCCACATATGGCAACAATGAAACTGTTTATAGCAAAAAAGTCTACTAATGTAGACACTAAATTGGTGTTCAGTATTGCCAATTACTCTTCAAGATGCAGACTGTGGTCTTGCCCAGCTCACTGAGTCTTATACCACTCATAAAATGTGCTTCCCTCAATGTTGTCAAAGGTCTCTTTGCATCTCTTCTAACCACAGTTTATATCATATGTGAAACTAATTTGTATCTCCCTAATTTATAGGATTATGAATGCAATATAGTCAAAAATAGCATATAATTCAAGCTTCTGATCTATAAAACCTCTTCTATATGCTGAAACACAGGAAACACTATTAAATACATATATGAGCTAATGACGAAATAACAAATAAACACTGCACTTGGGTCCTTGTAGACAACAACTAATTAACTAATTAAAATAACTAGCCTATCATGACCTTACTCAAATATATCTAGGTTTCTGAATTAGATTTTTACATGGAGTAAACAAAAAGTAACAATAATACCCTATTGTAAAATAGCAAAATCAACTCACGTATAGTTTGAATCCATAGTAAAAGTAGCAGGAAGGTAGTGGGGAAGACTGAACTAATACTAATGGTAATAGTAAACTTCAAAAAATTCAAAGTTCTAACATATCAATTATCTCTTGACGGGAGCCATTACTTCCTAAAGTAGTCTTCATAGATGAGCTGTTTGGGGAAGGATCAGCGTCTCTCAACCAATATTCATAAGGCAATCAACCATATGAGGGACTTTGTATTAAGCTTTGTGAGACTACAGAGAAGAACAGCCATGGTCACTTCTCTCAAGGAATTTTCAATAAAAACTTTCTCCTTACATGCCAACAAAAGGAAGGAACATGATCTCTACACAAAGATATAATACAGTCTGAAGTGTGAACCACACACTAACTCTTGGTTTAGTTGTACAAACCATATTTGTGATTTCATTGTGAGTCCACTTTGAGGAACAGAAGAACATTACACAGGCTCACTTCACAGACTAAGCCAGAAGCAGATTGTCACCTTCCCATTAGCCTCTGATGCTCCATGGTCCTAGGCATAGAGGAAGGTGTAACAGATAAAAGGCATAACAGAAAAAGGAAGCATTTTCCATCTATAAAGCAAGAGAGCTCATCATCGAACCATATCGGGTCTTCAAAAGACTATCTAGGAAGACAGTGGAAACTTGGGGGTGATGTCTATTGAGAGGGGAAAAATGCTGTAGATCAGAATTCTTTGGCTAAAGGCATATCAGTGTGCAGCAAATCTCTCAAAAACACTTCCCTCTGTCCCATTTGAAACAGGGACTACACCCAGAGTGAACCAGCATCCAATCTTAAAAAGGAGGATAGGCACTATATAAGAACACTTGAAATTTATTAAGCACTAACTACATGTCAAGAGGTGTATAAGTGCTTAAGTCTCAAAACCAAGCTCTAAAATTACATTTTAAATACAGTGAAGAGCCTTTGAAATTAACTATTTTACCCAAGGTCACTCAAACTGGGATTGGCACCAACTTGGAATCTAGAACTTCTGAAAATCAAGTACAGTGGGCAAGGAGTTTGCCTTGCATGTGGACAACCCAGATTCACTTCGCAGCATGTCAAATGGACCCCTGAACCCTCAGGAGTGATCCCTGAGTGTAGAGCAACCAAAAGTAAACCATAGAACATCTGGGTATAACATTTCCCCCTGACCCCCCCACTACCAAAAATTAAATTTCTAATAAATAAAAGCCCAACCAAAAATAAATAAAAGGAAGCTGAATTGATGATCAGGAAGGTGAATATTCACAGAGAGCAAGGGGAAAGTATTATGTACATGGAATTTTAGTTTTTCTAAACTAAACTCCAGGTTTTCCTAAGCTATTCCATGGGTAGCACTGCACTGTAGCACTGTCCTCCTGTTTTTAATCGATTCATTCGAGCAGGCACAAGTAGCTTCTCCACTGTGAGACTTGTTGTTACTGTTTTTGGCATATTGAATATGCCACAGGGAGCTCGCAAGGTTCTGCCATGCAGGCAGGATACTCTTGGTAGCTTACTGGTCTCTCAGAGAAAGATGGAGAAATGTGTGCAAGGCTAATGCCTTTCTTGCTGTACTATGACTCCAGCCCTAACACTAACACTAAATTTGCAGGTGCTGGATATTTGTGGCTAGATAATTTTATGCATTGATTTGACTTCTGTACTTGCCATTATGATTGGGTTTATGCCTTGTAAATTTGAGAGTTGAATGCCTGACCTTAAGTGAAACTCCACTCATTTTTTTTATTAACATAGTTCTTGATTTCCAGAAGTTCTAGATTACATGGGTGATCTCATTTAAGGATATTTTATTTTTTAAATCTTATCTTAAGAAACTATGGAATTTGACAACGTGGCTTCTGTTGCCTGGATGCTACATCCACTATTCCACTAAAACCTAACTGCAAAAAAACTATCATTCTGCCATGAGATGGAACTGCTACAAATTGGCATGGACAGTATTTTGTCGAACCTAAACTTACAAATACAGCAATTTAGAGGAAAAGCAATAAAGATTAAATATACACCCGAATGCAATAAACATTAGAGTGATGCCGAGAATAGTGCAACAAACAAACAAAATATACTGAAATTGTATTGTCCCACTGGGACATACATCACTAAATATTCTACTTTATGACTAGATTCTTTCCAGATACACGAAGATATAATGTTATTTGTCCAACATATTTTGGTTCCCAATATTTTTCCTTTCAAGCAATTGAAGTTAATATTTAACAAACACATTTTCTGCCAAGTTTTAATGTGATATCATCCTCTGAAGAAACAAAGTCCAGAAATAATTTGTCTTTTTGGCAATATTTATTATTATTTTGACACAAAACCTGAATTATTATTGAAAGTAAATAGGAAATCAAGGACTCCTATGTCTTGAGTTTTTTCCAGTTGCTCTCAAGGTTAAAATGCACTCTGTGGCAATGAAAAAGCTGATAAATAAAGGCTATCTGGTGTCACAGAATCTGTAATATTTTCTATAACTACAACTATTTTTTAAATAAAAATTTCCAGCTGACAAATTTAATTTACCCTTATGGTTTTGTTTACACATTAGAATACCTAGTCATGGAACTGAACACAAGACAGCGTTCTCCAGCTCTCTCTGCATCCCTTCTGGCTTCCTATGCTAAGTACAGAGGGAACTTTTTATAAGACATTCATTTTTTCATTTGAAATATAAAGCACACACACACATATTGCTCAACTGGTTAGAAAAAAAATAAAAGAACAGCAACAAAATAAATCCTATTCAGGAAGTCTCTGAAAAACCTACAAGAAAAATGTGGAAGACAGCAAGTTCCCATCTTTCCACAGCTGTCCGTTCTCAAAAAGATCACAGGACATAAACCAGCTTCCACTCTTGTCAGTCACTTCCAAAAGGCAAATGGCCAAAGAGCCATGGGGACACTGCAGGATCTCATCTGGCACACCAAAGGCAAAAACTGGCCTTCCCCCAGTAGCTTCAGCTTCGAATGAATGTGGATGTGTTTGTCGGTATATAAGAACATACACATAACACATAGCCAATAAATGCTATTTAAGATCCATGGGAGTGTTCATGGTCTACAGTTAAATAGGAACTCAAGTTCCATCATTATTACCTTTCAGTCAGGGCAAAGATGACAATCACAACAATTTTGCAAAACACTCAAATAAGAAAACAGAGGGTGTATTGGGAGTTGACTGATTTACCAAAACCGACCAAAACTTGTTTTTATTAGACATTCAATCCCACAGAAAGGCAGGGAAACCTGGAGTGAAAATTTCCATTTTCAAGCTATACCCTTATTGTGAAGGTCCAGACTTTAATTAGGACTCTTCTGAATAGGCAGTGGAAAAACATCGTGAGGGGTGGGGGTGGGGGTGGTATATTGAGAGCTTTTTCTTCTGTTCCAAAAGATAAACAGACCAGTCAGTTACTGAGAGTTTGACTCCTTCCGGAGCATTACCATTTCTCTACTGTTGTTTGTTCTGAGAATACAGATAGACCTAAGAAAATCTAAACCCCAACAGAAGCATTCCTTTCACAATGGGCTCTACACTGAAGTAGATAATATTTGACAGCCTTCTGTGAGTAGCACAGTCCGTGGGTTTTTTTTTTCCTCCAACAGTGATATCCTTTCACCTCATTATAAAATATAACCTGTCATAGTTAAATTGAGGAGCTTTTTTCAACAGGGCTGGCTGGAAAACTCATCTTTAATTACTGTATAGGAGAATGCTTCTGAATCACCAAGTATGCAGAAAAAGGCTGAGAGGCAATCTGATCATTGTAAGAAAGAGATGCTTCTTGATAAAGAAGCCATGTTGTTGGGTTTTTGGTTTCTCAGGTGATGGTGCTTTGATATGAACAACTTTGAAATTCATGTAAGATGAAAAGGAAAAAGAAGCACTTTCATTAACCTAGTAGTATTGTGTGTATACTTAACTATACTGTACAAGCAGAGATTCACTTTAAGGATTTTATTAGGTAGTCAGCCTTAGATTCTTAATATCAATATTAAAAATTCTGGAGGTGGAAAGAATACAGGGTGGAACCATGCTTTTTTTCAATATGGCCAACTATAGTTTGACCCAAGCATCACATTTGATCACTTCAGTTCCACCAGAGTGACCCCTGAGCAATGAACCAGGCATAGCCTCTGAATACTTACAATTGTGACCCAAACCATCTCCTGCTCTCCACACCCCCCCCAAAACATATGTGCATTCTGAGACAATTCCTAGTGGAAATTTTCTTTATACCTGCTTGGCATTAGCCACTGTACTTATATAAGAGACATGGCTTCAAACTCAGGCTGTCGCTAGAGAGCTGATTCCCTTGGTAATTATTAACTCTATGCTTTGATTTTCTTATGGGCAAAGGGGAGATGATATCTCTACCTTAAGAAGACTATTAAGAAGATTGATGTGGTGATGTGAAGAGTTTAGAAAAGTACTTAGTGCATAATAAACTCAGTGAAGGAGAGATTTTATCAGAGAAATTCTGATAAAAGAGGTTTGAACTGCAAATTAAAATTATATTTCCAAGCCAGGTTCAATATCAGCTATCTCTTTTAGAGAGTTGGGGAGATAAATGATCAAAAATCTGATGTGCATGTCTCCTAATTTTGTAAATAGAAAAGTAAAGTAAGTAAGTAAGGGCCCTCCTGTTGATCATCGATTTGCTCGAGCGGACCCAGTAACGTCTCCATTGGAGACCTTGTGGTTACTGTGTTTGGCATATCAAATACGTCACGGGGAGCTTGCCAGGCTCTGCTGTGCGGGCGAGATACTCTCGGTAGCTTGCCGGGCTCTCTGAGAGGGGCGGAGGAATAGAACTCGGGTCGGCCATGTTGGCTGCATGCAAGGCAAATGCCCTACTGCTGTGCTATCGATCCAAACATAGACCTCTGGACAATAAACAAACTATGCTCCATGTACATGTGTACATGTCTCTATTTGTGCATATTTTTAAAAATCTACAATAAGCATATGTCTTCTGCTGAGTTCTATATTATTTAATGTGCTCTTAAAGGTAGCATTTTCAGAAGCAGAATCTGTGTAAGATCAGCCAGCTATCTTAGAGAGAGTACAGCAGGTAAGGTGTACTTGCCTTACATGCAGCTGACCCAGGTTTGTTCACTGGCACTCTATATGGTCCCTCCAGGAGTAATCCCTGAGCACAGGACCAGAAACAAACCCTGAGCACAGGGCCAAAATAAGCCCTGAGCCCATCCAGGTGTAGCCCCAAAACAAACATAAATAAACAGATTAAAAATAAATGTTGGGGACAGAAAATTCTAGAAAATACAACATATCTACCTTGTAAAATCACAGTGTACACAAACATTACAGAGTTCTTCATTTAAAGAATTTATCTATACTTTGATAGACTCCCGAAAATCTATATAATAAAACAACTTTTTTTCCCACCCAATACTAATCAATGCACTAATTGAGTACTATTACAAGTCCAGCAGCAATTTCAAGTATTTTACATGCTTTAGATCATTAAATCCAATACTAATATAATGCAATATGTACTATTATTCCTTCTATTTTACTTTCCCAAGATTGATCAGTCACTAAATGATGGTAGGACCTATCCCAGTATTTTAACACAAGAAACATGTTCTAAAGCAGTGCTTTACAACTCTTCTTACATGAACCATATTGCTTATCAGGTAGAATACTTTCACTTAAAAGAAATCCCTTTGCCAGAAAGGGAATTTATGGTTTCAAATTACCGTTTACTCAATAGGTAATATGGACTTCAGACAACAATTTAAATCTCTTAAATCCATTCATTTCTGCCTTCCTCCTTGTGGGAACTTCATCCTCAAACTTGCTTCCCTTTGGGTAGTGTCTCCAAGACAGTCTCATTTACTTCCAAACAATAAATAAAATTTCTTTTTCCCAACTACCAAATAAAACTGTTAGCTTCTTCTGACCATGTCATATGTCCATGATTATATTTGCTATGACTGTGAAAATGTGATGTGCTGGCTGGTTTAGGCTTAATTATACCTCCTCTGATCAGAATGAGGGTCTATTTTTAACAAATTATGATCATTGGCTGAATATGAGAGTAAAGAAAATTCTAGGTAAACACCTTAATAGGGCAATAGAGTCTTTTAAAGAAAGAAAACAGAGAAATAGAGTTCTCTAGCTTGGATTCTGAAAATTTGGATTCCCATTCGAACTTGAGATGAAGTTTCTGTGGAATATAATTTCAAAAATTATATTTCCATTCTATGAAAATAAGAGAATAGTACAGAGCCTAAGATCTTGCACACAGATCACTAAGGTTCAATCTTCCAAATACTGCCAGGAGTGATCCCTAAGTTCAGGGTCAGGAGTAAGCTCTGAGTACTACGGCACATGAACCCGTAACAGAAATGAAACAGAGCAACCTAAATACCATCGAATGCTTTTCTTCCTTTAACTTCTGATGTCTCATGACATAATGGAGATAAGAAAATCAGGGAACTGAAATCTGTGAGGAAAAGACACATGCCCAAGATAATTCTCTTTCCTCTGACAATTATGATGCTACCTATAACAGAACTAATCTGACAAATTTTAGATAAAAACACAAAAGTTTATTAAACTTTTTCCAAACCAAAAATGTCTCAAAGATATATGTATTTTAATATAAAATTACCTAAGGTCTTTATGTGCATTCTCATTTATAAAAACGCCAGGAAATATCAAGTAAAAGTCTAGTATAGCAGTTAGTGCGCATGTCTAATAAATTCCATTCCTGAGTCACATGGGTTCCCAGAGCATCCTGAAGGAACTCAGCAGCCATCTAGACCCCTTAGTATGGTTGGGTGTGACCTAGGGACTCCTGCACAACTGGACTGGCCAGATCATCAGGGATCTGGAGCCAGAGCAGTGTGACTTCCTCGTGCTCTTATACCGAATTTTATTGAACCATGGGGACTAGCTGGCCAAGAACCACTGGTGAGGTTTCAAGTCTCCTTAGAGCTACTTTGGAACCTTTCCCTGCTATGGAGTGGGGGTGGGGAGGAGATAGTTTATCTCTTTTGATATAAAAAACACTAGAATGTGTTTTTTTATAAATTCAAATTTGCATCTAAAAATCTTTCGTATCAGTACAAAGAAATCTTTCTTTCAACTGCAATACAGGATGCCACAGAAGAACAGAACCATCATTTTTAAAATATTTTTTCACCTGTTCATTGACAGACATTTACGAATTTCTGTTTACTCTTAAATAAGGGGGTGGGGGAAGACATTCCCCGCTCATGCTTGTTTGTGAATATGTGGAAGTTTTTCTCTATGACAAAAACTCTTGATGAAATTGAACACATTAGAATGTGATAGAATTTATCAAATTGCCCTCCAAAAAGGCTGCTCCAATTTGCACTCCCACCAACAGTGTCTGAGAGAACCTGTTTCCCCACTGGATATTAGCAATCTTTTTGCGTTCAATTTCAAAGAGGAATCAATAGGACTCCGGTTAACTCTGTGATGAAAGTGGCTCCCTAAGCGCTTTAAGAATGTATCATTAGACAGGAAAGAAAACAATTATTTGATGTGCTACCCCTCTGCGATTGGTATTATAATAATAACAAAACAACCCTCTTGATTGAACAACTACTTGCTTTAGACTTTAAAGACATTCAATAGCTACTTAAAGTGTTTTTTTTTTAAGAGGCTAACAGGGTCAGGGCCAGAGAGATAGTACCGCGGGCATGGTTTTTGCCTTGGCATCCAACCTAGATTCAATCCCCGAAGGGTCCCCTGAACCCTGCCAAGAATGATCTTTGAGCATTCAGTCAAGAGTAAGCTCTGAAGACTGCAGCATCTGATTCTGTGAAACAAAAAAAAAAAGAGGTTAATAAGGTCACCTCATCCATTTTGCAGATGCAGATTTTTACAGTACAAAAAAAAAGTCTAAAAATTTTATTAGGCTGTGGCAGTTCAGAATACACTTCTGTCAAGTCCCCACTGACTTATATTTTGGTAATAAGATAGCCTCTCAAATCCAGGAACAAAACTCTGATCTATATTCCCCTTTGAAGCTATCCAAAGTCCAGGTACTAGCATTAGAAACAGTTCTGCTTTAAATTTCATTTAGGGTCAAATGATAATTTGAAAAATTATAAATCCAAATCAATGAAACTTAAAATTTCATTTCCAAATATACGATGGCCTTTACCCCATCTAAGACTACTTGAGTCATTGACCTCAATAACTAAAAAAGAAGTAAACAGAAAAAACAAAAGTGCCCTCTACAGAACTTAATATTTACTCCTCTCTCCATGCTCCAAAGTAGTTCTGGGAAGAATTCACAGGCTTCCAACTTGAAATATCTGTTTGGTAGGCAGCAGACACATTGAAAACCTACTGAAACAGTTTGTGATCATCACTTAGAGCTCAGCCTAGATATATGTTTCAAAGGGAAGCTATGTGGGCTTTAATGCACATTTTGTTCTCTTGCAGAGAAGTCACAATTTACCCAAACACACTTTTTCAAAGACAATCTAAATGAAATCTCCAGATTGATGACAGCTGGCCCAAAAAAGGCAACACCCTTCACATCTGGGAGTGAGTGACTTGCACACTTTGAGATAAATATATTTTCTGAATACTCAGGTTTTTTTGCTCATCTTTCAATATCAAGATCTCAGGCCAATGAATTGTAAATATAATCAACACAATTATAAAACAGTTGAAATGTTCTTGATAAAGTAGCTTCCTAGACCAGAATGCTTGGCTACTATAACACCAAATGTCAGGAGTTTTATGTTTTCTACAGACACTCCTTTTTATTCTCCTTCCAGCTTCATTACCTTGATTTGGAGGTACAAACCTGTTCTACATAGACCCAGGCTCCATCAGCATCCAGTATTCCCTGTCTAAAGCTTTGACGCAGTTGTCACAACAGCTAAGGTTAAAGAAAGGAGTTGAAACAATTTCATAAGACTTGTTATGACTCACATGGACCCTGTGTAGTCCTCTTAACATCCTTTGTTCCCATTCTCCCAATAACACATGAGTACCAGCCATTTCCCCTTGCACAGTGTGAGCCAGAAAAGCTGAGCCTTTGAGCTCTGGTTCCAGTCTACAGATCATCAGTGCAGTTAATATTGTTCTGAACATCAAGCCTTTCATGCCAACTTATAAATGAGGAAGAAAGACTGCGGTGATGACAATGATCTATCACCATACCTCTTTTAATAAGAATAACCCTTTTAATGAAGATACTTATAAATTAAAAATGAATGTTGAGGTCTTGGGATTACACAGAGATACAATTAGAAGAAGAGCTGAGAAGGGAAAGGGTGATAAAATAAGAGGGAAAGAAGAATAAAAAACATGAATTTCCTCTGTGGGTGCATTATCCCGTTGCTCTGTCTCCCATTAAGATGTGTGGATCTAAGATTCTTTAGCAGTTATCAGATAGCTCCAACAGTTTTCTAAAAGTAAAGTATTACCAATTTATGGGCCCAGAATTATAATGGAGCCATCTGTGATTGCTTATATCCATGAGACAAGAGAGTAATGACAACTTGTATTTGCAGACACATTTCTGTGAAATCTCATGACATTTTACAAAATTTACTTAATTATTCCTCCACAACACTGAAGGCATTTGTAAAAGAAAGGACAGGACAGTTGCCATATGAGTATAAGTACATAAGTAAGATTTTTATTATTTATATATATTTCTTTATATTTATATTATTTATATATTTATTCATATATATGTGTATATTGGCCTAGAATGGAACGAACAGGGTGAGAGACTGTCTGAGTTCATCATGTCGACCAAGACCATTCATGGTAACTCACAGTTCCAGAAGGCAGAATCTAAACGATGGACATGGGAGTCTCCCGGTGGACGATTCCACAACGAAATAGACCACATCATATTCAATCGACGGTTTTGCCTGACTGAAGTCGCTGTTGTCCCAAAATTTCGAACGGGATCGGACCACCGTCTCCTTCGTGCAAAATTCTACTTCACAGAGCGGGGAGAAAGGGCTGCAAAGTTCAAAAAGAGAACTCCCAGAATGACCACCAACTGGGAACTCTTTGGTACTATTGCGGCAACATGGGAAGATGCCATTGTTGACAACATTGACGAGGAATACGATCGACTGGTTCAGCACCTCCATGAATGTGCGAGGAACGCCAAGAGAGAGATAGCCACAAAAAGTCGCCTATCTTCGAAAACTCTTGAGCTAATTCGCCAGCGTGGTTTGGCGCATGCCTCAGGCAACCGCAAGCTAACGTCCGAGCTTGCAAAGCAGTGCAGAGATGCGATCAAGGAAGACCTCAAAGAGAGAAGAGCAGAAGTACTGGTAGATGCGGCAGAAGCCGGGAAAAGTATTCGTAGCGCCCGCCTGTCCTTCGCCAACTATAAGACCAAGATGACTGCCCTCCGACGTCCTGATGGATCCATCACATCCTCCAGAACGGCAATGGAGAAGATTATCCATGACTTCTACTCAAATCTCTTCGATAGCCATGTCCACTTGCCGACATACCAAATTCCACAGGATGGGTATGTCGTTCCTAACGTTCTCCCTTCCGAAATCCGACACGCCATTTCGTCCGTAAAGAAACAGCACCCGGCCCAGACAAGGTCAGACCTGAACACCTGAAGAACTTGCCGTCAATACTCATCAATACACTGGCTCGGCTCTTCACTCGCTACCTGTCTGAATGCAAGGTTCCGTCCCAATGGAAAACCAGCAGGACCGTACTACTGTTCAAGAAGGGAGACATCCATGACATTGGCAACTATCGCCCGATCTGCCTATTGTCTGTCATCTACAAGCTGTTCACTCGAGTCATCCTGAATAGGATTGGCAGAACACTAGATGAAGGACAACCATGCGAGCAAGCAGGGTTCCGCAAAGGATTCAGCACCATCGACCATATCCACACGGTAACCAAGCTCATTGAGGTTTCTCGGGAGTTCAAGATGCCGCTCTGCTTAACGTTCATTGATTTAAAGAAGGCCTTTGATTCTGTTGAGACGGAAGCGGTCATTGAAGCCCTAGTCAATCAGGGCATTCAAGCCCAATACATCAGGATCCTCTGTGAGCTGTATTGCGGATTCACTACCAGGATCTCACCATTCTACAAAGAAGTGATCGTTGATGTCAAGAGAGGGGTGCGGCAGGGTGATACCATTTCACCGAAACTCTTCAGTGCCACCCTCGAGAACATCATGCGACGACTGGAATGGGAAGGAATGGGAGTGAAGATAGATGGTCGGCAACTACACCACCTCCGCTTTGCTGATGACATTGTTTTAATAACACCAAACATCAGCCAAGCGGCACAAATGCTGGCCGACTTTGACCGTGAGTGTGGAAAGGTAGGACTACAGCTGAATCTTACGAAGACAATGTTTATGAGAAACAGCCTTGTTCCTGACGCCCCATTCGCTCTCAATGGAACGACCATCTCCGAATGCAACAGCTATGTGTACCTAGGTCGAGAGATCAACATGACAAATGACCTGGCACCCGAGCTGCGCAGGAGAAAGAGAGCAGCTTGGAACGCCTTCAAGAACGTCGAAGAAATAGCTAAGAGGACGAAGAACCTCCGGCTCCGGGCACATCTCTTTGATTCCACTGTTCTTCCTGCATTAACATATGCCTCAGAGACCTGGGCCCTACGCAAACAAGATGAGAACGCCATTCAGGTCTCCCACAGAAAAATAGAAAGAGCTATGCTTGGAATATCACGTTTCACTCAAATGAGAGAACGAATCCGGAGTTCTGACATCCGTCGACGATCAAGGATCAGGGACGCTGTCTCATATGCCAAGGTGTCGAAAATCAGATGGGCTGGTCACGTAATGAGATTTAAAGACGACCGTTGGACTAGAGCTGTTACTGATTGGATTCCACGGGATGTCAAGAGACCGCGTGGCCGCCCACCTACCAGATGGTCAGACTTCTTCGTCAAGATCATGAATGATCGGTTTGAGGCCCTCCATGTTCCCGGAGCGAAGAGATGCCATTGGGCTACACTAGCACGCGACAGGGACAAATGGAGACGTTACTGGCGCCCGCTCGAGCAAATCGACGACTAACGGGAAGTTAAGTGATTAAGTGATTAAGTGAAATGATACCAAAATGCCTTAACTAAGACTTTCTAAAGTTTTAGCAGTACTCCACATTAATTGAAATGAATTTATACTGAATGGTACATTAGACAACAACTAAAAAGTTCCCCTTTTCAAAAAAAATCATTGCTAGATTTCCCCGATTAAAAGACGTTTCAGTACCGTCCCTGCCTATCTCATCTTTTTCTTGATTGCACCCTCTCTTCAAAAACCCAAGGGTTCTAAGTATTGGGAATTTTTTTCTTTTTGGGTCACACCCAGAGATGCACAGGTGTTACTCCTGGCTCATGCACTCAGGAATTACTTCTGGCAGCGCTGGGGAACCATATGGGATGCTGGTAATCAAACCCAGGTAGGCCGCATGCAAGGCAAATACCCTACCTGCTGTACTCTCGCTCCAGCCCCAGGATTGGGAATTTTCTTTTTCTTAAATTTGTATTAGTGAAACACCATGAGGTACAGTTGTAGACTTACAAATTTTTGTGCTTGGGTTTCAGTTAAACAATGATGGAATACCCATCCCTCCACCAGTGCCCATTCTCCACCACCACCAGTCCCAGTGTCCCTCCCACCGCCCTTCCCCCCATCCCACCCTACCTCTGTTGCAGGGCATTCCCTTTTGTTCTCTCTCTCTCTCATTTTGGGTCCTGTGGTTTGCAAGAGAGGCATTGAGTGGCAATCATGTTTGGTCTATAGTCTACTTTCAGCATGCTTCTCCCATCCTGGGAGGATCCTCCCAACACCCTTTATTCGGTGCTCCCTTCTCTATCTGAGCTTCCTTTTCCACTAGCACATGTGGCCGGCCTCCAAGTCATGGAGCAAAATTCCTAGTACTAGGGATTAGGAATTTTTAAAGCTAGATTTCCAATGAGAAAACAACAAAATTTCCAACGTCTGAACCATTCTCTCAGATTCTACTGCAAGTAGACAAATGTACCCCGCCATGAATGACAGGACGCCAGCTCCAATTCTACAAAGGGGAAGAAGCAAAGTGTATGTTCCAGGGACCATAGCAAAGTGCACCTGGATCATCTTCTTAACACATTTTCCATTCAGAAAATTACTTCACCGAGAAATTTTTTCATTACTAAATATATGGCTGGAGCGATAGCACAGCGGGTAGGGCATCTGCCTTGCATGCAGCCAACATGGCCGATGCGAGTTCGATTCCTCCGCCCCTCTCGGAGAGCCCGGCAAGCTACCGAGAGTATTTGATATGCCAGACACAGTAACAACAAAGTCTCCAATGGAGATGTTACTGGGCCCGCTCGAGCAAATCGATGATCAACGGGAGGGCCTTTACTTTACTTTACTTACTAAATATAGTGCTACATTTGCCAACCACAAAACTACCGGTCTGGTTGTCTCAGGCATTCCGAAAATGAAATTTGAGTTTGTCAAAAAGGGAATGCTAGTTATCAAAGATGAGCAAACCATTGGCTTTAGATTATAGAAATGGAAAAGGCCAATGAAAGCGAGAAAAGGAACAGGTAGAGGGTAGAAGAGGCAAATGGGAGGCAGACCTTGGACAGATCAATGGTGTATATAGATGTAGATGGTGATGTAGATGTGGTATATCTACATCACTAAACCACAGATTTAATGACACTGAAAGCATGAGACCCAAACTATAACAACCAAACTTAAAAAATGTCACCATTAAGAAGGCAGGCTGTGGGTAGGAAGGAACCTGGGAATAAGGGTGGAGGAAAGCTGATACTGGTGAATGAATTGGTTCTAGATCATTGTATGCCTAAAACTCTAGTATAGAGATTACATTTGTAAATCAAAATGCCTTGATTAAAATTTTTTTTAAAATAATTACTATCATCTCTTAATTATATCAGCAGTACAGATGCCAAGGACTTAATTTCCCAAAGAGTATTTGCAAACACCATTTTAGGACATTTAAGTTTGACAAATCTGTCACCAAAAACTTGCCTCCTCATAAAAATGTCTTTTTAAGATTTGCTAAGATAATACTGGCAGTAGTAGCAAGTACATGTGTGTATTCATTTAAGAGCTATAAATTAAAAATATGACCTTCTGGGTCTCTTATGACTAAGCAAAAAGTATCTGTGACGGCTAAATGACATGAAAGAACAGATTCCAAGCAATACATGTCCTCTCTTGGTGCCAAGGAAAATTTGTAGCCTAGAATTAAAATAAAATTTATGTCTAATAAAAAATTTATAGCATCTTTTTGAAGAGCAATTGAAGTGTACTCATGGAACAGGATGTTTAACCATAGTTTGTGTGTCCTCCCCACTCAGAGTGATCTCAGAACATGCACATTCAGAAAAAATACAGATGGGGCCAGAGAAATAGTAGAGGCATTAAGACACCTGCCTTAGCTACTGTTGATTATATTCCCAGAACCATGTGGCCTCCCAAGCATCACCAAGTGCAGCCCTGGTCCCCAACACCACCACATGGCCCAAATATTGCTACATTCTTAGATACTTGCATTAACTGCTGGTTTAGTCCTCCCAGCTCCCCCCAAAAATCTCTATTGATAATACTGTTTCACTATAACAAGACTTGGCAAGAAACTCCTGATGCCTGACAGTCCCTGAGTTATGGTTTATCTTGGACTAGAATGTCATCAAAATTTCTATATGTGTCACTAAAGCAAAGACAAATGAAGATATTTTAAATAGAAAATGAATACAAGAATATGAGATTAAAAAGTGATGAGGAGAACAAAAATGCAAGCCTGAAAGAATTAAATGTCCAACGAGGTTAGAGTGGTTTATCAACCAGTGATTATAGTCAAGCATTAAAAACGAAAAAAAAAAAGGGAGATCACTTGTAGGATAACACTCTTTTGTCCTTCCTTAGGTAGCTTAGGTTTGTCAGGTCACACCTATCTAAGGACACTGAACTTGTATTGTAAGCAATGTCCTTTCTGTGTGGACACAGGAAGACAGTTAATATTATGCTTTGTAACTTGGGAGTTGATTGACTCCGAATAAGATTTACTCCTGGGCATCTGATTTCTTGACTCAGTTGCCCTTAGTTCCTAGCACCCCAAAAGCAGGGTCCCGACGAGGGACTGAATGGACCCAGGGCAAGCGGTGAGCTACCCTGGCATCGAAATGGGCCAGGCCAAAGTGCCACGATACTCAACTATAAGTTGAGGGCATGATCATGGACAAATGCTGTCATGATCCAAAAGTAAGTAACGACGAGACTAGGACCCTGCTGGAGCTAGGAAGATTAACCTGGCCTGAGGACTGCAGAATGTATAGTGAGATGTTCTCAGGAAGAACCAAACTAAGTTTATATCTCTTACAGTGATCATACAGAATGACATTGCTAGAAATATTAGAAGTAGATTTATTACAACTATTTAAGTAGATTACTAACTGAGGGAAGAACACACCCTTGTTGGGATCCCACCCTTGAGCGGATCTCCTACTAATCTGGAGTAATCTCTGTAGATGAGATTTTATCCTTGAGTTAATCTCCTGGAGGAGTGGTCTTACCTCTCTTTGTTGATTCGTCAGTATTCAACCCACCTTTATGTCACCGCCTTACGTGATTGCTATATAAACTAAGACTGTAAGCTCAGAGAGAAGAGAGTCAGAAGCGAGAGAGCTTGGGCTCCAGAGATCCAGAGTCAGAGCCAGAAGGAGAGAGGTTCCAAGATTGGGGCCCAGGAGAGAAGGAGGCAGAGAAAAACAGGAGTGAAGAGGATTGGAATAAACTACTATTGATATAGACCTGCCTGGCCCTCGTTTCTTCTTCCGTCTGCCCTTGGCCAACAGCCGTTCCGATCCAGGCCACACACAGCGGCTCAAGAGCACCAAACACAGGCAGTGAGACAGTGCCATCCAGTGAGCCAGTGAACACACAACCTTCGGCATGATAAGATTTTACAATCATTGTTATCAGTCTACCTAGTATATAATGAAAAGCTATAAAGTTCAGCAAGTAGGGTGCTTGTCTTGCACACAGCTAGTCTGGGTTCAATCACTAGCATCACATATGGTCTCATAGCCCTGCCCGGGAGTTATCCCTGAGCACAGAGTCAGCCCCAAGCACCAAAGGATGCTCCCCTCCCCACAAAGGGGGGGAGTTGAGATCTTTTTTAAAAACAAAATGGAAGCTATACTATTTTTATAAATCATAGTCATGATGGGCTGGAGCGATAGCACAGCGGGTAGGCATTTGCCTTGAATGCATCTGACTCGGCCGACCCGGGTTCGATTTCTCCACCCCTCTCGGAGAGCCTGGAAAGCTAACGAAAGTGTTTTGCCTGCCTGGCAAGCTACCCGTGGCGCATTCTATATGCCAAACAAGTAACAACAAGTCTCACAATGGAGACATTACTCAAGCAAATCGATGAACAACAGGAATACAGTGCTACAGTGCTATAGTCATGATAAAGCACCATCTCTTATAATTACAAAGTAGATTTGGTACATTTAGAGGTTATCACTAGTATTTGTCCTATTGTTTACCTACTTTTTCTTCATGCTATTTGTGTTCCTCACTGTCAATAATAGAATTGGCATTTGAATACATTTGAACACAATCTTTGCAATTTTTTCTTTATATCTTGATATCATTTTTATTCTAACATTGACTGGTGTCTTATAACTAGGGGAGGAAATTCTAATACTGTGAAGATACTGTTTATCGATGACCAGCTCTGGTGATCCATGTGCTTTTATATATTCAAATCTCATACTGACCAAGACAGGCGACCTGACAAAGTCAATGTACCAGTCAGAGCTCCACAGAGAACAGAATGTAGTTCATTAAAGATTAAAACACACACACACACACACACACACACACACACACACACAAACCAATGGATAATGGTGTGCTTATGTTCTTTTGAATGCGTGTTTTTCTGTCCTGCAGATAATACCCAAAAATGGAATTGCCAAGGGACCTAAACTTTAATAACCAAACTTGGAAAGGAACACATCAAGAGTCAAGAGGGCAGACTGTTGAACACAGAGGTTGGAGGATGGATTCTGTGGGGGGCTAGTGGGGGGTGATGGGGGGATGCATATGGGAAGAAACCTGAGAACACTGGTGATGGGACCAATGCTGTACTACAGTCTGTCTAAAACTCAACTCTGAATAACTTTGTAAATCACAATGCTTTAATTTAAAAACTGGGGGGAAACTCTCCACAAACCTAACTACCCCAAAAAGAGGGATGGGGATGGGGGAAATTTACACTCCCGGTGAAACTTCCCCAGTGAAACTTCTTTCTTAAATGAAAGTAAAATAACAATATTTCCTTCAAACAAAACCAGAGAGTTCGGCACCACTGTGTACTCAATGAAGACATTTCTAAGTTATAATTTAGTAAGAAGCACTAGGATCTGAAAAGAATGGTACAGAATGCAATAATTAGTGATGGAAAAGAAAATGGCATAAGTTACCTTCTTAGAAGGCCAAAATTACTAATTAAAATACTAATAATGTTTAGATATTTTTAATAAAAATAAACATGAAATTCAAACCAAGATAGTATATAAGTCAGGGAGGATGATTATAGGTAAAGGTTTCTAAGCTACTTGAACTATTTTGGAGTGTACAAAAATCACTGTCACTGTACATACTGTACATAGAATCATGAGTTGAAGCATTGTTTAGCCATTCCACAAAGGACAACTCTTCCTAGAAAATTGACCTAACCTGTAATAAATTTTTCGTAAAGGAAAATGTAATTTCTGTTTTGTTAAACTATGTTTTCTTTATTAAAAATTTATTTTGGTTTTAGTTTAGGCAACATGGTTACAATAGTATTAACATTTACAATATGAATGTGCATAGTTACTGCACCCCTCCAGCAGAGATGCCCAGGATTGTCTACTGCTGCGCATATTCAGCCCAACATTAGAATAACAAATATTTTATAAAATTAATAAATTAATCAATGTAGCAAAACAGACCACTCACACCCAGATCCATTTGAATGTAGAATTTTAATATATGATAGAAATGACAGTATACATTAGTGAAGGAGGAGCAACGAAATAAAATATCCTTGGAACAATTTATAATCTATGCTAATTTCAAAGTTAAATCACTGCAGCATTATATTTAGAATAACAAATTTATATGGGGAAAAGAAAAATGTTAGATTAACAGGACAAACTTTTAGAATAAAATGTAGGATTTGTAATTCCAAGATAAGGAAGTTAAAAAAGACATGAAAGGGGGGAATAAATAAAAGTTGAAATTTGGGGGGGTGTGGGGTTCAAAGGCCTTGAGACTAAAGTAAAAAACTTCAAAACCATTAAGTCACCATTATTAGAAATGTGAAATAAAAGCACATTTAAAAATTACAAATAATGAGACTGGTGAGATAGTAAAGAGTACAAGGCAGGCACTGCCAGGAGTAATTCCTGAGTATAAAGCCAGAAGTAACCCTTGAGAATTGCCAAGTGTGGCTCAAAAACAAACAAAAAAAGGGGGCTGAAATAGAAACAAAGTAAAATGGTAATTGATAGGAGCTAGAGGTAAAGGAAAGGGGCAATAGTGATCAAAAGGTAGAAAATTCCAATTATAAGATGAATAAATTCTAAGCATATAAAGTTCAGCATAATTAACAACACTGTATTGTGTGCTTGAAAGTTGCTGAGCTACATCTTAAATGTTCTTACCTCACACACACAAAATGCTAATTATGTGAGTGATGGGGGTGTTAACTAACCTTACTGTGATAATCCGAGCAGACTCCGAGCAGATTCAATTATCACAGTAAATTATAAGTAAGCCTTATAACACAGTCAGTAAGCCTGCTCGGATCTGGACTGGACCTCCTCCACCCAGATCCCCCATCTCCCAGTAGATAAGTAAATAATAACTCACCAACTGCCCCCAGTGCCATGTAATCCCAACAACGGCCAAGACCCAAAGACTATAAAACCAAGCACCTGGAAGAGAACAACGCAGAATCTCCTGCCCCTGCGCCTGGCTGTCCTCACCGGGGCCCCTTGGAGGGGGGCAAACTGAGTTTCCCTCCCTGTCCAGAGCAGAGCCCCAGCAGCTGAAGACCTCTGAAATCCAGTGACAGCCATGCTTAAGACATCTCTCCACACTCTTGGACGAGCCTCACGCATGTAGCAGCCGGCAGAGGAACCCAGGTTTGTGGGACCAGGGGCTGAGATCTCCAAGCCTACTCAAATGGGGACTGGGCCTCCTCCACCCAGATCCCCCATCTTCCAGTAGCTAGACATTACACCCACCAACTGCCCCCCCAAACCCCCATGCGCATGTGCGCGTGCCGTGTAAACCCATTAATGGCCAAGACTATAAAACCAAGCTCCCAGACGTCTTATTGTCTAGTTCTCACTCTCGAAGAACCCGGCAGGCTACTGAGAGTATCCTGCCTTTATGGTAGAGTCTAGCAAACTCCCCGTGGCGTATTCACTACGCCAAAACCCAGTAAGAATGATGAGTCTCATTTATCTGACCCTGAAAGAGCCTCCAATGTGGCACTGGCTAAAATCTCAGGGCTACGACGAATGGAGACGTTACTGGTGCCTGTTCAAGGAAATTGATGAACAATGGGATGACAGTGACAGTGACTGTGATAATCATTTCATAATTATATAAATTCATTCAATAATCATGTTGCATGCTTTGCCTTATATACCATTGAGTTACAACTATATAAATAAACCTGGGGGTGAGAGAAAAACTGCAGAAGGTATGTACTGCTTGTTACTATTTATATGGCATTCTAAAAACCATGATTATTCAATACCTTTTAAGGAATATGTACAAAAAGCGTAAAACAATAGAAAATTAGTGACTGCTTGTAGGATAACATTGGTTAGCCCTTTCTCTTTATCCTTTCTCCCTTGCCACAGGGCATTTAGATTTATTGGTTTACACCCATCACAGTGCTCCCAAGGCACTCACATTCCTCTGTGTTTATCTTTAACCTCTCATTAGTGCTCTGCTTCCCCTTTCTGTTAATCATCTATATCCCCAAATCAGAACCTGTGACTTGTAAGGACAGATTCTTCTAGGGACTCTGGATTTTGTATTTGTAAATGAAATATTGCTTTGCTCTTTCCCTTATGTCCTTTGCATAGTTTACTTTAGAGGAATCTCCTTTTTGTACAGACACAGGAAGACACTTAATGTCATGCTTTTGTAACTTGGGAATTAATTGAATCTAAATAATATTTACTCTGTCATATTTAATCTCTGTCATATTTGTCAACAGATATTGTCAATACAATATCTGTCATATTTGCTCAATTTAAGCCTCAGTTGCTCTTAGTTTCTAGCACCCCAGAGTCCCTACAAACGGACTTGGATGGACCCAGGGCAAGGTGTAAGCTACCCTGGCACCAATAAAGGAACAGGCCAAGAGCCATAAAATTTATATAAGTTAATAGTGTGTCGATTGTTTTTTTCATCATCCTATTATTCGTCGATTGCCTCGAGCAGGCCCCAGTAACATCTCTTTCATCCTAACCCTGAGATTATATTCAAGGCTCTTTAGGAGAATGAGACCCATCATTGTTACTGGTATTTGACATATTTGGTACGCCACGGGGAGTTTGCCAGAGTCTGCCCTGTGCGCAGGCTACATTCTATAGCCTGCAAGTTTGTCCAAAGTAGGAATGAGATAATAAGATGTCATAAAAAGATGTCCGATAAGACGTCGCACGGCCGCGAATGCTCGACTCCAATCCGAGTAGGCTTGGAGATCTCAGGCCCGGAACCCGCGTGGCTTTGTCCCTCTGCCAGTACCTTCATGTGTGCAGAGAGTGGTCTCAGCATGGCGGTGGCTGGTCCTGGAGGTCTTCAGCTGCCGGTGCCCTGGTCGGGGCGGGGAGGAAAGCTCAACCCGCTCCCCTCCAAGGGGCCTCAGCGAGGAACAGCCAGGCGCGGGGGCAGAAGACTGCACTGTTCTCGTCCGGGAGCTGGATTTTATAGTCTCTGAGTCTTGGCCGTTGATGGGATTACATGGTGCCAGGGGGCCAGGTGATGGGTGTGGTGATGGAAAAATTCATCATGACCAAAAGAGAAGTGACTGCACAAGGACTCTGTAGGGATTTGGAAGGACTAATCTGGTCTGAGGACTGTAGTCTGGGATCTACAGCAAGATGTTCCCAAGAAAGCCACCCTATAAGTTTAATAACCTCTTACTGTGTCCATACAAAATGACTACAAAGATTATTAAGAAATAAATTTGAGATGACTGTTTAAATGGTTATTGAGCTAAGGAAAGGGTAAATACACCCTTAGACAAAATTCCACCCTTGAGCTGATCTCCTAGCAGGATGAGATCTCTGTCTTAGAAGAGTTTCCCCGAAAAGAAGGGCATTATGTTTGTTGATTGTGCTATCTCACCTATGTGTAATTGCTACCCCCAACCCTTGGTGCTTGTTCTAAATGACTAAGACTATGAGAGCAGGCATGAGAAGAGGAATGCAGGTAGCGAGTGAGACTGGAAGGAGGCAAAGGAAGACAAGAATGGAATAAACGGCAATTGATCACCAAGTAAGATGAGAATACTATTCGGGTCTCCCAAAGAGAAATGGAAAGAGCTATGCTTGGAGTATCACACTTCACTCAAATGAGAGAAAGAATCCAGAATTCCGACCTTCATTGAAGGTCAAGAATCGGGGACACTGTCTCATTTGCCAAGGCATCAAAAATCAGCTGGGCTGGACACGTAATGAGATTTGGAGATGACCGCTGGACTAGAGCCATTACCGATTGGATTCCATGGGACGTCAAAAGATCGCGTGGCCGCCCACCTATAAGATGGTCAGACTTCTTCATCAAGACCCTGAACGATTGGTTTGAGGCTCTTCATGTTCCTAGAATGAGCAGATGCCATTGGGCTACATTAGCACGCTACAGGGATGAATGGAGACATTACTGGCGCCCGCTCGAGCAAATCGATGAGTAATGGGATGCCAAGTAATCAAGTGATCAAGTGATCACCAAAAAATTTGATGGCCCTGTTCCCTCCTTCATGCCTCTGTTGGCAGTGGTGGTGGCAGGCCTGGGTAGGGAAGTGGCACATGACCACCAAATGCATGCAGTGAAAGCGTGTCCACACATATTTTGTGAACACACACAACTGTTGATCATAAAGACAAGATTTTTATTACCCCGGAGGAGAGAAAGAACTGAGAAAAATGCCATGTAGATTAGTATATGAGGAGCTTCCAATCTGTTGATGTTCTGTTTTTTATTTATTCTTATTTTATTTTTGACTTTTGAACTACACCTAGTGATGCTCAGGGTTTACTCCTAGCTCTGTGTTCAGGGACCACTCCTGGCAGTTTGCAGAGACCATACGTAGCGCTAGCCACTGCACAGGTTTGTAGCCAAAGCACCATCACACAAGGCAAGTACCTTACCTCCTGTACTCTCTCTTCAACTCTTGTTCTGATTGTTCTGTAATTGGTTATATGTACTATGAAGTCACTGAGAATGCTGAATTAGCAAGTACTGAACCATGAACTACTATTTCAAAAGGATATAAAGAAGTAAGTTTCTGCAAATTTCTAAATACAACTTTTTTAACCAAACTATCAGTGCATGATCTCCTTTTGTGTATTTGTATTTAAAGACATCTTATTTAATATGTATTATTGATTTGTTAACATTGAACTCAAAGCCGGCTGCACCATAACACATGTCTGTATGAATTTCTAACACATTCTTCTCTGTGTTAGGTACATCATAACTATTGTGATTGGAACACTAGATATCTCTCTCTATGAGACCATTTTAAACAGCAAAATCACCAAGAAACACTAGACTGTGTAAGACATGACACTACATAGGCTTCGAAAAGGGTAGGTCTTAACATTATGAGATGTAAAACAAGAGGTAGGGTATAATAGTGTAGAACTCAGCTGTGAACATGCATTTCAGGTGTCTCAAAATTTTACTGCTCTGTAGATGTTTGTAAATGACCAAGAAAGGGTCATGGGTGATAATTTCAAGGCATCAGGTAATTTTGTATATAGATTTTGATTATAGATAAATTGGCAAATATAAAATCTTCAAATAATAGAAATCAGCTCTACATACACATTTTATGCACACACTTTTATATACTTTAAATAAAATACTTAATATATTAAAGAAAAAAATGTATTCCTCTGGGATTTGATTGAGTCAAGAACATCTATCCATATAATAAAGGGGCCTTGATTTTCCACCCTCACTTAGCCTTTCACTCACAGTGATTTCTAAAAGTAATCACAATGCTGCATCACAAAGTTCTCAGAGCCTTCTGCTCAGCCTGCTGTGGAGTCACTGTCTCATCTGCAGGTACTGCTATCAAAGACATGTTGAATGGCAGGAAGCTTCACCCTCTGTCAATCATCATGGAAAAGCTATGGCCAGGGTTGGTAACTTGTTTCTGAATTCCAACAAAGGCATCGCATCCTCCAGTAGCTAATGGTGACATTACATAGTCAGAGGAAAGACTCTTCTCCACAAGTGCAATCAAAACATGGTTGCTTTGGTTTCTAAAGCTACCTTGAGAATATATAATTTTTTTTTATTAGTGAAACACCATGAGATACAGTTGTAGACTTACAAATTTTTGTGCTTGGGTTTCTGTTGTACAATGATCGAGTACCCATCCTTCCACCAGTGCCCATTCTCCACCACCAGTGATCCCAGTACCCCTCCCACCCCCCTATTCCCCCATCCCACCCTGCCTCTGTGGCATGGCACTCCCTTTTGTTCTCTCTCTCCTTTCGGGTGCTGTGGCCTGCAAAAGAGGCATCGAGTGGCAACATGCTCAGTCTAGAGTCTAGTCTCAGCATGTTTCTCCCATCCTGGGGGGATCCTCCTAATAACCCCCATTTGGTCCTTCCTTCTACATCTGGGCTGCCTTTACCCCTAGAGCCCTAGAGTGTGAATCTGGCCTCCAAGCCATGGAATAAACCTTCTGGTACTTATATCGGCTGTTCTTGGGTGTTAGTCTACTATTTTGTTACTTTATGTTCCCCAGATGAATGCAATCTTTCTATGTCTATCCCTCTCTTTCTGACTCATTTCGCTTAGCATGATACTTCCCATGTAGTACCACCTGTATGTAAATTTCATGACTTCATCCTTTCTGACAGCTACATAGTATTCCATTGTGTAGATGTACCAAAGTTTCTTTAACCAGTCATCTGTTTGCACTCAGGTTTTTTCCAGATTCTGGCTATTGTAAACAGTGCTGCAATGAACAGACAACTGCAGATGTTACTTCGACTATACTTTTTTGCCTCTCCGGGATATATTCCAGGAGTGGAATTGCTGGGTCAAATGGGAGCTCAATTTCTAGTTTTTTGAGAATCGTCCATACTGTTTTCCAAAAGGGCTGAACCAGTTGGCATTCCCACCAGCAGTGAAGGAGGGCCCCTTTCTCGCCACATCTGAGCTAGCACCAGTTACTTTTGTTCTTTTTGATGTGGGCCAGTCTCTGTGGTGTGAGATATCTCATTGTTGTTTTGATCTGCATCCCTGATGATTAATGATGTAGAGGATGTAGAGCATTTTCTCATGTGTCTTGTAGCCATTCGGATTTCATCTTTGAGGAAGTTTCTGTTAATTCTGTCGCCCCATTTTCTGATAGGGTTGGATGTTTTCTTGTGGAGTTCAACCATTACTTTGTATATCCTTGATATCAACCCCTTGTCAGATGTGTATTCGGCAAATATCCTTTCCAAGAGAATATATAATTTCAAAGACTCTACAAAATGGGAACTTCAACTACTTCAAACATTATTATTTTTCCTAAAATTAGTTCAAAGATTTCAGTGGAAGCTGGACTTTCTTCTTCATATTTTCAGCAATCTGTCTCAACAAACATCTTTCCTCCTCATCTTTAGCACATATAAAGAGAGATGAATATAGCTACAGATATTGGAAGTAAGATTACTACCTACACCTGGCAACTGTTAACGTTTCTAGTACACTGAGGAAATCTCAGCTTTATAACCTACTAAATCCAGGATATATTCCCTGGAGTGGAATTGCTGGGTCAAATGGGAGCTCAATTTCTAGTTTTTTGAGAATCGTCCATACTGTTCTCCAAAAGGGCTGAAAAAGTCAGTGTAGTTTACTTGAAGATTCCTAATGAAAACCCTTTTTCTCATATAAAATAAATTTGCCACATAATTCCCATTTTCCTTTCCCAAAACGAAGTGAATAAAAAGTAGCACTGCACTATAGCAGTGTCCTCTGTTGTTCATTAATTTGCTTGATTGGGCACCAGTAATGTCTCCATTGTGAGACTTGTTGTTACTGTTTTTGGCATATTGAATATGCCATGGGGAGCTTGCCATGGATTCTGTCATGTGGGTGGAATAATCTCAGTAGCGTGCCAGGTTCTTCGAAAGGGATGAAGGAACCAAACCCAGGTCAGCCTTGTGCAAGGCAAATGCCCTACTCACCACTGTGATACCGCTCCAGTCCAAATAAATAAGAATAAAAAGTCTATAACTAAAATTTTGAAAAGAGTCAACATTTTTCTTTAAAGATGGAAATGCTGGCAATGACCTAATGAACATATCTTAGAGACTGCTTAAGCTTAAACTGAAATATTATGCAAACACCAGTCTTAACTCTCAACAAAGAAATTAATTGAGTGAAAAAACCAAAGCAACAGTTCTTGAAGAACTAAATGTTTACCTTAAATGTAATTGTTTTTTGATAAGAGAAACATTTCATTTTGTGTCTCCCTTTAATTCTGAACTGTGAGAACTATATATATGTGGTTTATCATCTCCTCTGAAAGCAGCTATCATTACCTGATGATATATGTATCTTCTCTCTGGGAGTCAATCACATTAATAGTATTTTAATAAGGGTATATGCAAATTAGATCATCACTGATAATGATAAATTTTAACTACTCTCAAAGTTCTTGAACTTACTACAACTTAGATAAGTATGTAGAATGGGATAAAAGGTTGTACCATGAATTGAGGTATTTCAAGATGTTCTACATATTTTACATTAACATTTTTTGTAATTGCACTGTAATTATTTATATTTGGTGGTAATATAAATTTTATCATATTGAGTTGTCAGAAAGAATTTTATTAAAGTATAAAATACAATAATCTTTGTTTTATAATAATCTTCTGGTTTTTTGATGTCACTTAGCATTCCACAGTAAATTCATCTCTTGGTTTCTCTGACCTTCCTAAATTGTGAAGCCCTAAACAGCAGGCAATTACAATAGTAAAACAGCATGGATAATTATCTAAAATGATATTTCTAAGAAAAGCAAATAAAAGTTTTATTGTTTTTTCCTATTCAAAGAAAAAACTATGTCTTTAATTAACAGAGTACTTTGTCATACTAAATCTGATATATAGTATTTGTAACAGAAGTTCCAAACTTTTAAGCTAAAGATTTCTGAGAATTACTTATTATGGTAAGAACTCTAGTTTAATATCCAGATATAGTATATGTTTGATGCATTTTTGGATCTTGACTAATATCAAAAGATGTCTTTATATTAATATATAATAAGATAAATTTAACATCATTAATATAATTTTCTAAGTATTCAATTTTACTGATAGGCATTTACCTACAGAATACCCTAATTTCTATGTATGATTTATTTTTAAAACCTACAACTGCTTTGTAAATTATACTGCTCTTTGAAGAGTCTCTATTCTGCCTCTTGCTTTTCCTAATAGTACAACAAAGGGTGCATTTGCTTGGGTCTGACTAAAAACAAAGTGGACACAAAGTTCTAAAGGCTATTATACACACCTTTATTTTTTTTTAATATCCAACTTACTTTTTTTCAGTGATTTATTTATGTGTTCAGGTAGGAAGGTGAATTTTATTAATTAATTTATTTTTAATTTTTTTCACCGTGAGAAACACACTTGCAAGTTTGTTTCTAATTTGGCTTCAGTTATATAATGTTCCAGCACCCATCCTTTCACCAGTGTACATTTCCCACCACCAGTGAGTGTATCATAGTTTCTTTATCCTTTCACCAGTGTACATTTCCCACCACCAGTGAGTGTATCATAGTTTCTTTATCCAGTCGTCTGTTCTTGAGCACTTGGATTGTTTCCAGATCCTGGCTATTGTGAATAGTGCTGCAATGAACATAAAAGTGCAGATGGTGTTCCTGGTCTGTGTTTGTTTGTTTGTTTGTTTGGCCTCCAGGATATATTCTCAGAAGTGGTATAACTGGGTCAAATGGGAGCTCAATTTCTATTTTTTAAGGAGTGCCCACATTGTTTTCCAAAATCGCTGGACCAGCGGGCATTTGAACCAACAATGAATGAAAATCCCTTTCTCCCCACATTAAAAAACAATTGTGCCTTTGAAAATCAAATAAGTACCTCAGAATCAGCTTAACTAAAGTAGTCATGGACCAATACAAAGAAAACTACAAAACACTACTTCAAGTAATAAAAGAGGACACAAGGAAATGGAGACATATCTTCTGCTCATTGATTGGGAGAATTAATATTATCAAGATGGTAATAGTCCCTAAAGCACTATACAGATTCTAAGCAATCCCTATAAAGATACTCATGACATTTTTCAAAGAAATAGATCAAACAAACCTGAAATTTATATGGAACAATAAATCCCCATGAATAGCAAAGCAATCTTGGGAAAAAGAAGATGGGAGACATCACCTTCACCAACTTCAAACTACATTACAAAGTGGTAGTAATTAAAGTAGCATGGTACTGGAATAAAGACAGACCCAAAGATCAATGAAATAGTGTGGAAATGTCTTCATACCGACCCTTAAATATATTATCACCTAATCTTTGATAAAGGAGTAAGAAATATGAAGTGGAGCAAGGAAAATCTCTTCAATAAGTGATGCTGGGAAAATTGGACAGCTATTGTAAAAAAAAATGAACTCAGATCTGTAGCTAACACCATGCACAAAAGTCAGGTCTAAATGGATTAAAGACTTCAACATCAGATCCGAATCCATAAGGTACATGGAGGAAAATGTAGGCAAAATCCTCCATGACATTGAAACTAAAAGCGTCTTCAAAGTTGAAACACCACTGACCAAGCAAGTGGAGTGAAGATAAACAAATGGGATTACTTTAAACTAAGAAGTTTCTGCACCTCAAAAGAAATGGTGATCAAGATACAAAGAAAGCCCACAAAATGGGAAAATTTATTTACCCAATGCCCGTCTGATAAGAGGTTAATATCAAAGATGTACAAGTCACTGGTAGAACTTTATAAAAAAAAAGTCTTATATATATATTTTTTATTTGTATGGGGAAAAATGACTAGAAACTTCCTCAAAGAAGAAACTCGGGGCTGGAGCAATAGCACAGCAGGTAGGGCGTTTGCCTTGCATGCGGACAACCTGGGTTTGATTCCCAGCATCCCATATGGTCTCCCAAGCACTGCCAGGAGTAATTCCTGAGTGCAGCATGAACCAGGAGTAAACCCTGTGCAAAACTGGGTATGTCCCAAAAAGCAAAAAAAAAAAAAAAGAAGAAGAAGAAGAATCTCAAATGGCCAAAAGGCACATGAAAAAGTGCTCTGTATCACAAATTATCAGCGAGAAGCAAATCAAAACAATGAGATATCCGCCCGCTCCTCTCTGGAAAGAAAGATGGCGGCCGCACGGGAGCCTTGTGGAAAGCAGGTTTGAGCCGGGATCGGGGGGGGGAGCGGCGGGGACCTCATGGGAAGGGGGGCTTTGTGGGCCGTCCCCCACGCCCCACCGAGGTCGCCAGCTGCCCCCCACGAGCGGCTCTCCGGCACGGCCACGGCCCCGGAGGCACAAGGACTTAGCACAGAGAACCAGCCGCTTGGAGCAGAAAAGCAAATGGACTTGTGTTGATCCGCGCCACCAAGCCTGCCTGGAGGGGGAAGGGCGTTGACCAGCCCGCCCGCTCCTCTCTGGAAAGAAAGATGGCGGCCGCACGGGAGCCTTGTGGAAAGCAGGTTTGAGCCGGGCTCGGGGGGGGGGGGGGGGAGCGGCGGGGACCTCATGGGAAGGGGGGCTTTTTGGGCCGTCCCCCACGCCCCACGAGGTCGCCAGCTGCCCCCCATGAGCGGCTCTCCGGCACGGCCACGACTCCAGGGCACAGAAACCAATCTCTTAACTAGCTAACTTTTAATAGAAATTCTTCCAGGGTCAATAAGTAAAATAGCAGAAATTCAAAACCGCGCGGCCGCAATAGCGGCCGCGCGACATCATTTTATTCTTAAACCAAGTTGTAGAAAGCAAATCATTTCACAACGCTGTTTCAGCATGTCTGATTGGGGGGGGGGTGGGTCGTAAACTCTTAACAATAATTGTGCATCTTCTATCGAAATAATCTATCTAGTCAAAGTAGATAGAGTATTAACTAGAACTCATCTGCCTCACAAGAAATTGGGAGGGGTGGGTGGTGGGGGTCTATTGGGGTTCGGGGTTAAAAATGAGTATTGGTAAAGGGAAATGTGTTCGGTATCTACATGACTGAGACCTAAACCCGAAAGCTCTGTAACTTTTCCCACAGTGATTCAATAAATAAATAAATTATAAAAAAAAAATTATTAAGATAATTAAAAAAAAAAAAAAAAACAATGAGATATCACTTCACTCTACAGAGACTGACACATATCCAAAAGAATAACCAGTGCTGGCCTGGATATCCATGTTACTTTTTTTTTTTATCATTTTGATAGACTGTGCATCATTTTTAATTGCCTTAAATCCTTTTGCAATAAAGCAGAGGAAAAAAAGGCAAACAAAAAATTAAAAGAATGATAATATAATAAAAGAATAAAAAGAAAAGAGCAAAAAGCAAAGGAATTTAAGGCTCTGATAGCTAGATTTTATTTTCCTTTGATTGTACTAGAGATACTAATACTTATTCACCTATTATATTCAAATTAGTCATTACTTACTTCTTCTGAAAATGAATCCCCTCAATTATGTCAAAAATGCACTTACAGTGCAGAAATATGGACAAACATCTAAATAAATACACTACTGCTGTCATAATTAAAATACAGATAGAAGTGACATAATAGAACTGAGTGACCAATTCCCCAGAGGAGTGGAGTACTGAATTAAAGAAAGATTATTAGATGAAAATGTATAGCATAGGCTAAGTGGAAAAGGTTAAAAATCTTGGAAAGTTATGGGAAATTACTGGGGATTATGAATCAAAAAGATATTTTTGAAATAACACTCTAGAAGAGGGTTGAGATTATAAAGACAATGCAGACCTTGTTTGTCACAACCAGCATTTCAGCATTTTTATCTCATAGATGAAGGAACTCGGGTCGGCCATGTTGGCCGCTTGTAAGGCGAATGCCCTACAGCGGGTAGGGCGTCTGCCTTGCACGCAGCCAACATGGCCAACCCGAGTTCGATTCCTCCGCCCCTCTCGGAGAGCCCGGCAAGCTACCGAGAATATTCAATATGCCAGACACAGTAACAACAAAGTCTCCAATGGAGACGTTACTGGGCCCGCTCGAGCAAATCGATGATCAACGGGAGGGCCTTTACTTTACTTTTACTTTACTAGATGAAGGAAGCCACAGAAATAAACAGGAAATTACACAAGGGACTAGTTTGGTATAAAAAGAATTTCATTTATGGTGGAAACTATGTAATGGTAGGAACAGGAGTTTAAAAACTTACTGGTCCTGACCAGTGATAGGGATCCTTCCACTTAGAAGTGTCACAGTCAGTCAGTCCTCCCGTTGTTCATTGATTTGCTTGAGCGAGCCCAGTAACGTCTCCATCATGAGACTTGTTGTTACTGTGTTTGGCATATCAAATACCTCGAAAAACATTCGAAGTGTATTTATTTAGATGTTTGCCCATTGGTATATAGAATACCTCACAGGTAGCTTGCCAGACTCTGCAGCGCAGGCGAGATACTGTAGCTTGCTGGGCTCTCTGAGCGGGGCGGAGGAATGGAACTCCTGTCGGCCATGTTGGCCGCTTGTAAGGCAAATGCCCTACCGCTGTGCTATCCCTCAAGCCCACTTAGAAGTGTAGTAAGAATAAACCAATTGCTACTAACAATTATTCCAATGTAGATATCAAGGTCGTATTTAATTTTTTTTTAAAACAGAGGGAAATTGGGAACATTGATAGAGGGTAGTAGACACTGGTGAAGGGATTGGTGTTACATGGCCATGATCCAGAGACACACAAATGAATCTCGGACCCAGGCAACTTGCTGCAGAGATGGCTCTGGACTTTGCAATGGACCACTTTTGCCAGGCCACTCTATATAGGGGCACATGCCATCCCTCTGCCTGCCCCCTAGGAATCCCAGTGGTTGCCATATTCTAGAACTCAGCAAAAAGCTCCAGGTACAGATAATGGTGACATCAAATGCCAGACCTCACCAGACAGGGGAGAAGTCAGTTCTTTTCCTTTCCCCCACCCCGATGGGACTCTGAGTCGACACCCACATACATCCACCATCTACTTATGCTCCCATATGACTGTGATCCAGAGACACATAAACGAATCTTGGACCTGAACAACTTGCCTAATTATTAATATTTCAGAATTCCTACAGTGTGTGGCCACTCTCCTATGGCTATGCGACATTATATTGTATGCATAACAATCAATACAAAATACATTATCTATCATTGCCTGGTATGGCAGGTATGACTGGTAGTGGGACTGGTCTCAAAATATCGAAGGTAACCAAAAGAGAAAGAGAATATTGTGCGAAGTGTCTGCCACACAGGCAGGTAGGTGTGGAATAGGATGGGAGGGTGTACTGGGGGTTTTGGTGGTGGAAAACGTTCACTGGTGAAGGAATGGGTGTTTGGTGACTGTATGATTGAAGTTCAAACATGAAAGCTTTGTTACTGCACCTCACAGTGAATCAATAAAAAGTGTGGGGTGGCAGGGGGAGAAGGGATTGGTGTTAGAACACCTGGAACTTAGTCATGAGTATCTTTGTAACTGTAACTCATAGTGATTTAACAATTATACAAATATATGCATTTTACATATATATGTATATATAATATATAAGCTATTCATGTCACTCTAGATCATTTGATGGGTTTTCTGCATTTGAGGAAAGTAATAAAATTTGGGTACTGACTAAAACCTGCCCAGTGCTTAAGCTAGGATCATGGCATGGAGAAAGGAAGCAATGGAAACATTGCTTCTAACTTTGCCCCAACTCCACCCCACAGAAACTCAAAAAGCCTTAATTTTTCATGTGTTGAAATTGAGCTCTTTGAAAGATGTGAAATGAATACAAACAAATAACAATAAAAGCTGATGTCGTACTCACACAATCATTTCTGAGTGTGTCCAGTCAGGTCTCAAGTGTGTCTGCATCCTTGAAGATTAGAATGACAAAGTCAATGAAATGAAACGATTTCCCCAAAGCAAGGTATGAATGTCACTCACACTCATTTCTATCAGAGAATGCCAGTCCATTATATGTGAAGCTTTTTAATTTCTAGGAGTCAATGACAAAAAGTATATTTGCTATAGATATTGAACAAATTCATTTATCTCTTAGATTCTTCAATTCTCCTTTTAAAATCAGCATATAGATATATGAGCCAAAATCATAGGAAGAAAATACTAAAAAAAAAAATTCTGTGCTTCTAAATAGAAAGTACTAAAAAAAAAAATCTGTGCTTCTAAATGAAACAAGACAATCGAAAAAATAGCCAGAGGTAGAGCAAAAGTGATTTTGCTCTCTCATACTGAATCAACCCCAAACTTTACAATAATTTCTCCATGTTTATTTGTGCCCAGTTGCCTTGGGTAGTATGTCCACTACCTATGATAAGCACATAGCTGTGCCAATGTAAATTTATTAACTCACAAAGTATTCTACGGAGTATAGAAATGCATAATACCTCTGATATAAATCATGAATGGCAGCAGGCAATAACATACCCAATCTGTGAGGTGTGTATTATTTTCCTTAAGAGAAAGATTATACTCAAGAAAGATTATTTATAGTTTCTTTTTGAATGATGTTAAAAATATTTATAAAGTCAAATTAAACTTGTATAAGTGATTCAGTGGTTTTCATTTCCATAGATATGTATTGCCTTGGTACAACAGTACTAGGTGTTGATTGTCAGGCAGTTAAACCCAATGAGCAAAAGCGAAAATTCTTCTTGATTTGAAAAACAAGTCTACTTCATCTCTATTTAGCCTCCAATACAGAATTTTTTGATCTGTGCAGGAGAATAAGATACTATAATCTAAATGTTTTATAAAGTCCTTCTCCAGGAGCATCTGTAAAAATATTAAATGAATTGAATAAGCCAATTTTGGTACCAAGACTTCAGAAATAGCATAATAACAAGGATATTTACTGCACTGCACTGTAGCACTGTCCTCCCATTGTTCATCGATTTGCTCGAGTGGGCCCAGTAACATCTCCATTGTGAGGCTTGTTGTTGCTGTATTTGACATATCAAACACATCACGGGTAGCTTGGTAATGATGTTAAATTTAAAATTGATATTAGTTTAGTATAGGTCCACAGAGAAATGCATACATATATTATGAATGATCTATAAGCAACATGCCAAGAAAGATGTCAAAGATCAATCTTTAATAAATGAAAGCAAGTTATACAACATTAAATAAAAATTAATTTCACTTTTATTTATAAAGAAAAATGTTTTAGTACTGGTTAACTCTTATTAACCAGTTAATCTTGTTAATGTATGAAATGCAGCCTTGTACTTTATATTATTCTATACTTAGCTTTTTTAAGATAAGAAATTATGGTTGTTATAATTTTAAAGCAAACAATAGATAACCATAAAATTTATCATCCTGTCTCTAAGAAATATATCACCTAAACACAAAATCTCCATGATACCTTTCAGCCATTTTTATTCATTAATCTCCAGGTACTCCAGCTAATATAAATCAAAACTTGTAATGATATTCAAGAGATATGACTTTACATGAATAGAACCTTAAAATAATTTGCATAAATCTCTGTGGATTAAAAATATTAACTTTCACACAGCTCAAGTGGCAAATAAGGTCAATAGGATTTTAAGATATTCCTAAGGCATCATTCAATATCCTTTTGTAACCTCTATCAGCTCCCCTTCTCCTTTTACCAAAGCATAAACTGGGAATGCAGAAAAAGTAGCCACTTCTATAGGAGATAGACAGTAAGCATTAATAATACAAACATATGATAATGCAAACATGTCAACTTATCATGAGAATATCATTTTTGGCGCAAACATTTTCTCTATCTTTAGTGTAAATGAGCAAACACACCAAAAGCTGATGATTCAGTTTCACAGTGAATAGGGTTTGCCTAAATTCATAACTAAATAATATTAGCAATGCAATAGGCTTCAGTTATAAGGAATAAGAGATCAAGTCACACATCAGAATGTTTGAGACACCAATGAAGAAAACAAAGCACTCATTTCTTAATGAAAAAAATTCAGTAAGGTTTAAATATTAGCTACAAAGTAGTCATTTTTATCATATCTTATACTGCATTTGAGGATTAAAGCATTAAAAATTAATTTTTAAAATCTTATAAATCAGTTAAAGTAAAATATAAGTCTTACTTTCTAGTTCCAAAATCAACTTTTTTATACTTATAAATATTCTTGTTCCAAGTAATAAGCCTTATTTTATTTTGAAAACAAAAAAACTGAGGTAAAAGAAAGAAATAAACATACTAAACACAAGGGAAACTATAGTACTTGGAAACAAACTGGAAGTTTGAAGAGGTTTTTGAAATAAATCCTCACTGTTATGCACTTTCAGCCTTTTTCATTTTACTTTTTATTTATATTTTTAAAACAATACTAATAAATGTTGTAGGTAAGTGCCTAAAGCTTAGCTATCATCAAATTATTTCACGATCATGATTATGATCATCCTGTTGTTCGTCCATTGCCTCAAGCAGGCACCAGTAACGTCTCCTTTGTCCAAGCCCTGAGATTTTAAAAAGTGCCATATTCAAGGTTCTTTCAGGGTTAGGAGAATGAGACCCATCATTGTTACTGGTATTTGGCATATTGGGTACACCACAGGGAGTTTGCCAGACTCTGCCATGTGGGCAGGTTACATTCGGTAGCCTGCCAGATAGTCCAAAGTAAGAATGAGATAGTAAGATGTTGCACAGCCGCGCACTTACAGGAGCTGGGCTTTATGGTCTCTGGGTCTTGGCCATTGATGGGCTTACACGATGCAGGGGGCCAGTTGGTGGGTGTGACCCCGGCCTACTGGAATTTGGAGGATCTGGGTGGAGGATGCTCAGCCCTCATCCGAGTAGGCTTGGAGATCTCAATCCCGGGACCTGCATGCCTTTGTTCCTTTGCCAGTACCTTCATGCGTGTGGAGAGTGGTCTCAGCATGTTTGTGGCTGGTTCTGGAGGTCTTCGGCTGCTGGGGCTCTGCTTGGGGCAGGGAAGGAAACTCAACCCGCCCCCCTCCGAGGGGCCCCAGGAAGGACAGCCAGGCGCAGGGGCAGGAGACTCAAATTTCTTACATGTCTGTTTTTAAGTACAAAGGGTATATGCATTCTTCCCTAAATGGCTTACTATAAATTGTCTTAGAGACCTATCAATCTGGATATTTGCTATGGTATATTTAAATAATTTCTCATCTGAGACCTTTTAGCTAGAAATTAAAGAATCAATTCCAAATCAGAAGTTCTAGGTCATTTCTGGAACAGACATATATACCTGTTTGTAAAGAAGTCAGTTTAATTTTAAGGGATAAAATCCATTTGTTAAGCACATAAGTGAACAAACCAAAGAATTTCTATTGAACATTAACTTAGGTAAAAGCTTTATTTCACACTGCAAGCACCAACAGAATGATACATAACCAGAAATCAAAGTCTAGAGGTTTCAAGAGAACCACAATGAAGTTCAACTAATTTGCTTTATAAATGGTGTAACTGATGTCTAGAAGTAATTTAATTATTTACAGTCCTATAAAATACTTTTTCATAAATATATATATTATAGAATTAAAGAGGTATCAGAGCATATAAGGTGTTTGCCTAGCATGCAGTTAACATGATTTGCATTCCCAGCACAACATATGGCCTCCAAGCCCTGCTTCAAGTAAGTAAGCCCTGAGAGCCAAGACATAGTACATTGGGTAGGGAACTTGCCTTGCACTCAGCCAACTTGTGTTTAATCCAGGCATCCCTTAAGGTCCCTGATCACTGTCAGAAATGATCCCTGAGTTCAGAGTCAGGAGTGACCCCTTGGAATTACCGGGTGAATTTCCCAAACAAAAACAACTAAACAAGTAAGTAAGCCCTGAATATTGCTGGGTGTGATACAAAAACAAAAACAAGCAAAAAAACCCCAAATATAAAAATATAGGTGTTAACTTTAAATGTTAAAGTTGCTACCTTATTTTTTTTATATTTACTCAAATTTCAACTTATAATCATTTATGCTAGCAAAAAATTCAGTGCTTGATACCAAAAGTCTTCTCATAGTGTCCTCAAAATTAGAAACTATTAGAAGCTTTAGTAAGTTAGGTCTAAACCTCTCCACAGTTGAAGGAAAATACTGGTCTACACTAATGAATAGTTAAAACTCTCAGTGCATATGAAGCCTGGCAAGAGTAGAGAGAGGAAAAATCAAATCACAGCAAACATTTCCTAAAACTTTTTAATAACTTAATTTATCCTTTTGTAAAGAAAAATAAGGATGCATCATCAACAAATTATTTTCACATTTTAAAATTATTCCTTAGGGGCCAAAGAAAAACACATGGGGAACTTTTCTTGCATGTGATAAACCTAGGTTCAATCCCTGGGGTCCCATAGGGTCCCTGAATCTCACCAGGGCTATTAAAATATAATATATGTTATATAATATATATTACTTTGGTTTGGATAAATTGCCAACTTTCTCTGGTTTTCATTGTTTATAAGATTTGGTAAGAATAAAATAAGAGAGATAGTATCAAAAAGACACTTACCTTGCACAGAGCCATCCCTGGCTTGATAGATCCCCAACATCATATATAGCCTGTCAAGCACTGTCAAAGGTCACTCCTAGGAACAGAGTGGAGAACTGTCCTTGAGCACTGTCAGGTGTGCTGTGCAAACTGCTTTCCAAAAAAAATTGGGAACTACTACATAGTAAACATAGACCTAGTACATAATAAAATTCAAATAAATGTTTCTAATAGTACTACATAATTGCACACATACACATATGTGCATATATGTGTTATGTACCCTTATTGATGATAATGTATCCATAGTGCCCACAGGGAAAAAATGTGAGAAAGGTAGCAAAAAACATGAATAAACTAAAAATAAACAGAAATAGCATTCCTAATATATTCTTCTCATATGCCAATAGATTATTATCCTATAGAACCCATGAATACCTACCTTCACTCAAGTATAGAAACAACCTCTTCAGATGATACCTATTTTGTGTGGTAAACTAACAAAAGAAGACCAAGTCTTTGTAGTATACTAAAGCCACCTAGCACCAGTTGGGAACAGACAATTGCTTATATCTCTTTTTAATTCTATGCTCCATAGAATTTAAAGCCTGAACGAGATCATGGTGAGAAAAAATATACCCTAGAAACATAAAGCACAAGAGACATTAGGTTACTGTTTTCTTGCAGCGGTATAGTTGCTAGACTTTCAGCGCAATTAACTGCCAGTATTACAGAAGTAGAACAAGGAGAAGGTGTTGTGGAGTCAGAAGGTCAAAGAAGAAAGAGTGAGAAAGAGAGTTGGTCAGAATTGTCAGAAGCGATGTAGACCCCATTAGAATTGACAGTTGGGTCATTAGTGGCTTTTGAAAAACCAGTTTCTGTAAAGTGGCTATATAGAAAACTTAGACAGTAGGTTAGAGAGTGAATGAGAAGCTTGGAAAAAAGAAAGTGACTCAAAAAATAATATCATAGAACCATATTTGGGGGAAAATCTGTCAAAGGTGGAAAATGGACAAAGAGGTCAAAGTTAAAGCAGAGAATGGAAAAAGGATTGAATGCAGCCAAGATGAATAGTGAGGAGCTACAAGCACAGAATAGTTGTAAGAGAGGAAGGGTTTGGAATGTGAATGGTTGCTGATTTCCAGTGGCGGGGGCGGGGGGGTCTCAGGAAGACAAGATCAGTTAGCAGGCACAGAGTAAGCAAACCACAGAAGTTAGAAAACTTCATAAGGAGGAAAACATTATGAAGGGTTAGTCCCCCCAAAAATGGAAAATATAAAAGCAGGAAGAAAATAACTCCTGAAACCTAGATTTCAAAGAATAACAGATATAATATTTCAAAGAATAACAGATATAATATTCTGTTATTCTGTTATCTTGTTTTTCAAGAGGTTAGAATTTCATCAAAAGCAATGGTGCCAAATTCTCTAAATGTGGTAACCTAACCGTTATGCCCACATGGTTAACTTTTACTTTATTCTGTTGAAAACAACAAAGAAAATAAAATGACTGTGTTCAGTTTATTTTTACACACTGAGTTTACACATCTGATTGAAAACTCTACCTCTCATTTGTGTGCTCAGCACTTACAAATTCACTATACCTGACAGATCACTGAAAATCTAGGAAGAACAAGTGCACTGATACCTTTGTAACCAAGACAAAACCATCCTGTACAAACACATCTGCCATGTACAAAGACTCGCCTTTAATTAATTGAGTTTACAGTTTCATTTTATTTTTCTATTACTTCTCTTAACCTAATGCTCACTTTTCATGCCCCTAAAAGAGGAACATGTTAATGCCCAGTGAAAAATAAACTTCCATGGGCAATATTTGCAGAGCTGTTTCTGGTAAACAGTCAAACTCACCAGGTTTTTATACCATCATTTATTTGCACCTGTCTTTGCACATGGGTTTTTGTGCTGTGATAAGCAGTTCTTAGTTTCCATCAATAACCTTTCATTTCAAGAATGGCCAGTTTGCATTATAAGTATAAAAACTGAGAATCATCCTTTTTGGAAGCTGAAAATTGAGGACTTTAATAGAGGAGGACAGTTTAAGGACTGGACTGTATTCAACTATCATAATCCAAGAGAATCAAATTAGTAAACTGGGTCAGTTTGGATCTTCATAACAGAAAGGGTTCTCAAATCTTATGGGACTCTTTCTTGGGGACTTAGAAGGATATTTCCTGTCCACCTGGAGTTGCTTTTGCTCTTGATCACACAGTGTATTTGATGCGTATCAGTTACCCTGAAGAATATCTGTAAAATGCTTATCAAAAGTATAGGAACTTTGCTGTTACCTTCTGACTTTCAAACTGGCATAAATCCAAATAAGATGGAGACTGAACAAGGAAGTTGAAAGGTAATATTAGCTCTGAATTTCTTGCAAGAAGCTGGAGGAAATTTAAATCTACAGGGACAGAGAGAAATGGCCCAGAAATTGTGTTCAATTGAATCTAAACCCAATTATATGAATTGGTTGATTACTGTGGCAACTTGAGTAACTGCTTTGATTTAGACTGAGTACCACCTACAACATGGCAGGTATATGACACAAGCTTTTGAATGGTTGCCAAACCTACAAAATGCATCAGACATTAAAATCCCTGCCTTTCATGACACTGGATGGAAACAGAGGTCAAATATTATGATTAAACATAGAAAGAATATCCATTACTGCTTATTAATTATCAAAAAGTAGCAAGAGGTATAGTAGAAAGCTTTTTGATTAAAAATGAGTCCATACTATATTTAATATGATATCACCTAAATGTTCATATTCCTCAAATTGATATGCTAAGATTATAAGCCTAAAAGGTAATGAATAGTATTTTAGGTAAGGCTTTTTTGGGGGGAGGTAGGGGGGGTTGAAGATAGTAATCATGAAGGTGTGAGCCTTGAGTGGGATTAGTTTCCTAACAGAGGAGACCCCATATAACTTCCTAGCCCTTTCCACCACAAGAGGATTCAATAAGAAGTCTATGAGTAGGAAAGGCCTCTCTCCACACTATAGTGGTTCCCGATCTCAAACTTCGGACAAAAAATTGTCATTAAAATTTTTTTGCTCAGATAAAAGGGTTTCTTCTGCAACTGGCACAGATAGGGCAGCTCGCTTACTTTACATGTGGAATTTTCAGAAGCTTTAGTTTTTTGGCAGAAAGATAACTACTGATCATTGGTGCCTCCAATTCCCCCCAAAATTATTACTGTTTATCAGCCAACAAATCTATAATACTTTGTCATAGCATTAAAAAGACAAAATAATAAGAAAAAGTATGATAAATCAAATACAGATTTCTTTTGCTGTATTATTCTCATCTTTCCATTTTATGGTAAATATGAGACATTTATTATAACCTTTTAAAAGAAAAGATCAATTAAATTTGTGTCATTATTTTCCGTTCTTTTTTTCCCCACCCCTTTCCATTCTTTACAGTCCAAAATTAATCATTTTGCATGAGAAGCTTTTCAGAATCACAAGATGGCTACCAGAGGAAAAACAAAAAATGACTAGAAGCTGCTTCTCTCTCCCATTGTTAATTCAAGTGACTGCTATTTAGTTTGAGTGGTAGGTTTAACCTATGGGACTGTGAAAGCCACAAACAGTTAAAAGAAATTACATGGCAGCTCAAGGGAACTCCTCTAGACTGTGTCTAGCACAGAGTTGGGAATAGCAAGAGCATTTTGAATTCTACAGAAACACTGTGTGGCATATTGTACACAGGATTCCACAAGTAATTCAACCACAGTTTGGGGAAAATACAAGCATCTCCAAACATCTAACCAACAGCTTAACTAACATTATTTGATTCAGTTCACTAATATTTTTAGCACCTTTTAATTGGTGTATTGGGCTCTTCTAAGCCTTGATGCTACAGAAAGACATGCAGTTATTATCATGATTGTGCTTTCTGTACTGGGCAAGTCATACAAGAACTTGGTCAAGATTACAGTAGAAACAAGATCAGCTAGAATACATTTGGATCTGAGTGAAGTCAAAAAGACCATATATATATATAAACACTGTCAAACACAGTCCTTCTGTTGTTCATTGATTTGCTCGAGCAGGCCCAGTAAGGCCTCCATTTTGAGACTTGTTGTTACTGTATTTGGCATATTGAATACGTCACAGATAGCTTGCCAGGCTTTGCCACGTGGGCGAGATACTCTTGGTAGCTTACCGGCCTCTTCGAGAGGGGCAGAGGAATCGAACCTGGCTCGACCGGGCTGGCTGCACAAGGCAAATGACCTACCACTGTGCTATCTATCTACCTATCTATCTAAAACCATATATATATGTGTGTATATATACATACATATGTGTGTATACATACATATATGTATATGTGTGTGTATATATATGCATATATGTGTGTATATATAGATGTACATATATATAGTCTGGAACAAGTTGAAAGAATAATGGAAGTGGGGAATGAAAACTCCATGACTAGAAGCCAACTGTGGAGAAATCCAAATGAGAAGCTGAGGAATAGAGATCAGGTACCATGAGAAAAGAAGATAGGGTAAAGGGATCAGAACTTGGTCAAAAATTTAGAATTCTATAAGAAGCTGAATTTTCTTTTTATATATGGCCTGGTACAAAAATCATATAGACACAAACCACAAGAATTTCCTCCCACTTTAAAACGAAAACAAACAAACAAAAAAAACTTTGGCAGGTTTTGAAGCATGTTTGACTTCAAACATTGAAATCCTCAGATCTCTCATTCTCTACGTGTACTGCTGATTCTACTTTAGAGTAAACAAGAACTCTCCTTAACAGAGTCCTGCCATCTTATTTTTAAATGCAATATTTAAAGAATGTAAGAAGAGAGGGTAATAAATGTGTCATTGGGGGTCAGTGCAGTAGTACAGCAAGTTAGGTGCTTGCCTTGCATGCAGTCAACCCAAGTTCAATTCCAAGCACCACATATTATCCCCCTAGCTCCACCAAAAGTGATCCCTGAGCACAGAGACAGAGGAAACTGCTGAGAATCACCAAGTAGGGCCCAAATTTTTTTAATAAAGAAAAATGCATCATTAACTAATAAATAAAAAAGAAATATCTACATTTTCTGGGTTTTATGCGATACTTTTTCATTATGTTCTAATATGACATTTTTATAAAATATGCCATTTCATGTCCGGGATGTTATCATGTTTAGGATGTTATCATGTTTAGCTGGTTATTGTTCTATTTGCTATCACTAAATAATCTCATATTGATTTTCTTCTAATGGGGAATAATTTGAAAACTATAAGAATATGAAATTCTTGAGAAAATGCAACTTAGAATTTTTGAAAGATACTTTATCATAAGTAGTCAACACAAAAGAGCTTATGTTAAACATTTTTCCAGAGTCTTCTCAAATTACAGGTCTAGTACATTGATCATCTCATTTTATCTTAATGCATTTACTCATTTTATTTCTTCGAAAAGATGAGTTTGGGGGTTTGATTTGGGGGGGGGGGGGCTCTTTGGGTTTTATTTTTTAAGGCACAAGGTTGGATACAACCATGAAATGAAAAGACCCAACAATCAGGAAATCCAATAGGAATGGATACTTCAAAGCCAGAAGAAAGACAAAAAAGATGATCTTACTTATTTGTGGTATATAGAATATTGGATGAGGAAATGTAGTGAAGTGGTATGCCTAGATAACCCTTGACCCCAGTACTTACAGAAGAGGACTGAGAAGGAAAGAAATCAAAGGGGAGAAAAGAGAACCGGAAGTAATGTGTGAACAGGCATCAGGACTTCAGATATCCTCATGATATGGGTGAATGATATAGTCATATATCCAAATCACAGACTCAACACTGAAAGCATGAAATCTAAGAAATGAATACTTCAGCAGACTAGGATTTGGGCAGAAGAGGCCATAAATAATAAAATTAATAATATTAAGAAGTCTCAGTGAGAACTCTCATTTCAGTTCAAATGAGAGGCAAAGGGACCACCAACTGAAGCAGACTTGAATTCTCTCCTAAGCATTTGAATTGAATCACAGAGAACTTGGGAGTAAGGGGCAACAATCATGTTTCTTTTTTTCTCCCTCACCCCTTTATCAAAGTCAAATCTTTCTTTTCTCACAAAGTTGGGACACTCAAGTCACATCTGTCATTACTTTAGCTTCTCATATCCCTCCCTTTAATATAAACTCTGCTCTTCAAAATCCCCACCAAAATTTATCTTGCAAATATGAATTTCAGAGTTTATCCAGATATCAAAATGAAATCAAGTATCTTTATATTTAACTAAGTGGAGTGAGGAAATTATAACTATACTGAAAAATTAGGGAACAATATGATTAACCCTCATTATATACTGCAGGATACTGAAAAAGAGAATTTATAACCAGCTACCAAAGATTTACTTTTATCATCACCTTCATTTGCTAAAAACAGAAAAACTAACCAGACAAAGGTGACTTCATTGCCACAAACATTTTTCTAGTCTTTTATTTCTCAAATTTCAAATCTTAGTTTCTACTGGCCAGTTCAGGAAATAACAGAACCAGGGCTTGATAAGTTCAGTTTCTTGGATTTCCTTAGTATCAAGCTGTCAGAACTTGCCATTGTTGAATTAGCTTCACCTGCCCATACACCACCTTAAATAAACGAATAGTACCCAAAACAAAAGGAATTTCAACCATGAGTGTTAAATAAGCTCAGAAAATGGCAGAGATCTGCAGCTATTGTTGCATGGGCTCATCAAATATTGAAATGTTATTTTAAGCCTTCAATTTGACGTTCAATGTACATATCACCGTTCAGGGGTGCAGGCAGAGGAGAGTGGAGGTGAAGTTAACCCACATTCCTGAAAACAGATAATGCCCTAATGCTTTTTGTATTTTTACTACTCTTGCTCAGCCAGCAGTATACATGGGAAAAAAATTTAAATGCCAGAACTTCTTTTGCTATCAGGTACTCCAGAAGAAATGTAAATGAGTGTCTGTCATAAAGTTATGTAAAATGAATTAAAGTCATTAATGCCAACACATTATTCACCAAATGTAACAGACTTTCCAAAGTAGAAATTCGATCAATACAATGCAATAAATCAAATATGATTCAGGATGGGAAATGACTGGTTTCTAGTTCACTTTAAAGGGAGGGACTCAGGATAAGGCAGCAGAGCAGGCTACTGTTTAACACATTTCTCACATTTTTCACTAAAAATAGATAAAATGTCTAATTTCAGGCTCAGAACAGAATGTGTTTTAATGCAATTTCCTTGAAATTGCTGTTTCTTGTGCACCTCTGAATATATACTCAATGTGAATTAATTACCACTGATTCCTTAGCTTATATTTTAGTCACTGCACAAAAATGAAACCTGTCCCCTTTGTCTCCACTAGAAAAAAGGAAGGTAGAACCTGTGTCATTAGCATAGTGTATGGCCCTAGAATCAATGTGACACAGAGAAAGTTTTCCTGTAAAACTGGGTTACATCGAGCCATTATGTCTTATGTGATTGTATCTCTGATATGCGATAACATTTGCTGTTTCTTTTGTTTTTCCTGTTAACATTTTTATTTCAGTGTTGCTGATAATTTTCTATTATCTCTGCCTTTATATTTCTCATGTATTTTTCCTTTCAGGTAGTCTCGTTAAATTAACTGAAGAATAAAACTATATAATATAGTCTTATTATAAGCAGAAGAAAATGAAGATGATCTGATGAGATAAATCACTGAAGGTTAATAGCTTTTTTAAAATCAATCTTCCTTCAAAGGAAAAGGCTAAATGGCTTAGTGGATGAAACGCTACCTTCTCACCTCGGAGACCACAGTTCAAGTCTAAACTGGGAAGCCTTAAGAGATATGTTTGCTGGGCAGAGATCAGTCTCTAGTGGACAAAAATCTGCACTGCATGAGTTTGTGGCTGCCATCATCACCCTCACCGCAGGCACCATCGACCCAGGTCAGTGGTCTGTTTTCCCAGTCTATCGTGTTCTTCGTAAAAAAAAAAAAAAGTCTGGGTAAATGTAAGGATCGCTGTCAGGAAACTGTTTTCAGCGAAGCCACCTCAAGAAACACCACTGGTGTGAAGTCATCAGAGGCTGCTATTGCACAATCCTGACCCCTCAGTGGCCACCAAATAACCTGACCTTCCTCTGCTATAAGCATCTCTCCCAGTCAAATTAACAAACAAGGACAAAGAGAACTAAATACCTGGCTATTCCAGACTAGCTAAGGACACACTTACCAAAGGAGAGCTACTCATGTGAAAGGCAAACTTCAATGATTAAACCCAAACACATCCAAATAAAAGGGGAAGGCACACATGGGTGTGTGCACCTATAAAAACACATGCATTCTTAAAAGTGTGTGTAGCCCTATTTGAAAAGACAGAATTCAGACCATCAGCTTATCCACACGGGTAATCCTCCATTGCTGGCTATTTAAAGGATTTCTTTGTGCCCACTCCTTAGTAATGTGTTTTTAGTTTCCATCTCTCAATTGCATAGTGCACTGCATTTTTTGAACCTCCAAAAGAGATATCCAAACTGTTTATAGAACACACGTGTGGCACAAATAGCTGTTATTTAAGGAAATTGCAGTCGGCTTGATTTTATGGGTAAAGATGTGTATATCAAATAATCCTAGTGTAGTGTCCAACTGAAATCAGCACTTTATTTCACAGTCATATGGTAAAATATGTTTCTATGAACCTTTTATGCTTTGTGCAAAAATAATCCTCTTCAAAGTGAAAGCAATGTCTAATTTGGATTCATTTGGAGAGGGGAGTGGTATTTGCATACAGTGAAATGCATAAGTTTAAGAGTAGAATGATATTAAATGTCAATGCATCCATGACATTTCCATATTCCTCCAAAGTGATTTATTAATGATTGTTGTTTACTGCTAATTCAAACCACCTGCAAAATTCTTTGTTATGATTTAAAAAGGATTTTCCCTTCAGACTCATAGATGGCTCTGTAATTTCCAAGGAAATATGCTAAAGGTCATGTGTTAATACATCCTCTGGTACTTTCTCTTCCCATCCTTGCTTTCCCAAATGGGAGGAAAGCCGTGTTGTATTATTTCCATGTCTTCGTAATGTCCCTTCAAAATGAAATTAGAGAGTGCATTAGAAGGAGAGTGTCTGTGTGTGTACACACAGAAAAATCCACACATATTCTGTTTAGTCTATTACAAAAATTATACAATTGCCTTTTGAGAAAATTTTATACAAAAAAATCTTTCCTTAATAATCTATGAATATCACTGTCTGAATCAAGTATTATTATCCCTTTTAAAATTAAACTATCCACAAAACATGCATTTACTTTCCGCTATACAAAATGCTAATAATGCTTTTAGAATGGTCTTTAAAAAGTCTAATTATATCATTTAAAAACTGAGAGACCAAAGGGCAAGCTAAATTCTCCTAACATAAATCAGACATTTTTTTATTTCAATGACTTTAAAAACCTCAAATGCAGTAATTTTAATAGCAATGAAAGAATGAATAAGTCATAACTCCGCCTGATCACATAACTGTCTATAACTGTTATTAAATGCTCCAAAATAAGTGAACTCATTATGTTTCTGCACTGCTTTTAGCTAATCTAAGATTCTACTCACTTAATCATGCAGAAAAGGCTTCGGTGCAGTTTTAGACCCTCAGCAAGGTCACTTCAATGCCTTTTTACTGTTCTATACTGATCATTTAAGAACAGCACTTTGACCTGAAACTGATGCTGTCTCATATAAGCTTGAATGTTTAACCCCCACAGAGCTGCATTTTAGACATACATTTGCACAGCCCATTGTCATATTTGCTGCAAACTGAGCTAGGTTCACTTTTCAACAAAAAAGGAAATGCCAATCAGAATTTGTAAATGCCATGTGCCCTGTGAAACTCCTTCTCATGATACCTATAGGATAGAACTCAGGATTTTTAAAAACACACCAGCCTTCTATGTCCCCTATCCAAGGTTTCAGTTAACTTTAAAGATATGATCATTGTATATTTTTACTCTATGTTTTTATCAAACTATGTAAACCATGTAATCCCATCAATGGCCAAGACCCAGAGACTATAAAACCCAGCTCCCGGAAGAGAACAGCGCAGTCTCCTGTCCCCGCACCTGGCTGTCCTCATCGGGGCCCCTTGGAAGGAGCGGGTTGAGTTTCCCTCCCTGCCCCGACCAGGGCTCCAGCAGCCGAAGACCTCCAGAACCAGCCACCCCCATGCTGAGACCACTCTCCACATGCATGAAGTTACCAGCAGAGGAACAAAGGCATGTGGGTCCCGGGTCTGAGATCTCCAAGTCTGCTCGGATCGGGGCTGAGCATCCTCCACTCAGATCCTTCAAATTCCAGTAGGCAGGGGTCACACTCACCACCTGGCCCCCTGGGGCCATGTAATTCCATCAACGGCCAAGACCCAGAGACTATAAAACCCAGCTCCCAGAAGCACGTGGCTGCGGACATCTTATTATCTCATTTCTACTTTAGACAAACTGGCAGGCTACCAAATGTAACCTGCCCACATGGCAGAGCCTGGCAAACTTCCCGTGGTGTACCCAATATGCCAAATACCAGTAACAATGATGGGTCTCATTCTTCTAACTCTGAAAGAGCCTTGAATATGGCACTCTTTAAAAATTCTCAGGGCTAGGATGATGGAGACATTACTGGGGCCTGCTCGAGGCAGTCGACGAATAACAGGATGGTCGTAATCGTGATGGTGATGGGCAGATTTACTGTGAATAACTGTTTTAGAAAAGTGCTTCTTCTAGCTTTTGGTTGAGCTTTCCATGTGCTTAGCGAAGGTCAAAAGATAAAGAGAGAGAGGTTGGACATGGTTCAGTTCTGAGGTTTTCCCAACAAATAAATGCCAATTTTAAAATTAAATAATATTAATTCATTCCTACTAAGACACAAATATAAAAAAGCGAGTATCGGCATATATGCTGCCCTAGCCCATGTGCTGCTTGTGCCCACGTGGCCAAGCACATGTGGTGCCCGAGCAAATGTGTCGCCAGAGCACATGTGTCGCCCACATCTCCCCTCAAGAGATGTGTACTTTCATGCTTTCATGTCTAATGCTGGGATGTGCGTAGAGGCTCTCTCTGCCCTTGGAGAAGCCTGTGTTCTCTCTTGAGTATGTTACTCTCTCTCACTATCTCCCCCTCCACACCTTAAAAATCCTCCAAATAAAATCTGTTTATTTAAAAAAAAAAAAAAGTGAGTATCATAGGATGGTTCCTAACAGCTGTTCTGGGTGCTACAGGTAATGGTTCTAGTTGTGAAACAATAGAGGGAATCAGCATGCTACAATTAATCAAGTGGAACAATCTTGAGTCAGAGAATAAAAAAATATAGAAAAGCAAAGTGAAATGAAGAAAAGGCTTAAACACCAGAAAGCAATAAAAGGAAGAGGAACAAAACAAGATGGAGAATTAGAAAAATACAAAAAGGTAGAACAACTAGAAAAGGAAAAGGGGAGAGGCAGATTGAAACCCAAACATTAGTCTTTAGGGATGATTCATCACTGAAAAGTGAGCAAATCAAAGGAAATTTGGGTATCTCATGGACTTCCCTTGGAATTTGGGGAAAAGACTCTCCTTGACTGTTGTACTCAAGGCCAATACCTAGCATTCCAATGTAAATAACTTCTTTGGAGTTCTTCCCTGGGAATTGAACTTCAGCTTACTGTGTTCCCTCTGAGTAGGGAACACACTAAGCTGAGAGTAAGCCTACTAAGAGATGTCGGCAAGAGTCATCACGTTCCCCCAATCTTAAACATTTTTTATTCTTTAAAAATTAAAGAATTGTGATTTACAAAGTTATTATTAATAGTTGAGTTTTAGACATATAATATGCAAACACCAATCCCAATATTAATGTCATCTTCCCTCTACCAGTGTTCCCATATTTCTTCCCCACCCCAAACCCCAACCTATTTCTGCCTGTCAACTTGATGGCACATCACAAAGTTTCAGTGGTTGCAGCTAAGATCTCATGTTTTCAGTTTTATTGAGTCTGTGTTTGGGATATCAAGCTATAACACTCACCTATATCACTGGTATAACTAAAGCCCTGATGCCTATCCACCCTCCCATTCTCTTCTCCCCTTGGTTTCTTTCCTTCTCTGTCCTTCTTATCTCTAAACACTGGAGTCAAGTTTATCTAGACTTTTACTACAATCTTGGCAATTTGGAAAGATCATTTCTCACATCTGAAAACCAAGAACTAAATTGCATTCCTGAAACTTATTCAGGCTATATTTAATTTATTTCTTTTATTGTTAAAAATATATTTTATTTGTTAAAATATAAAATATTTTATTCAACACATGTATTATTCATATATGCATCTTTTTGAATAGTACATATCATGACAACAGAAATGCTAATTGGACATGCACAAGGAATAAATTTTGAGACCTGCGAGTATAGCATACTTAGATTGCAAGCATTTCCAAAGCCAGGTACGTGAACCAGCTAACAAATATCAGCTTTCAATTTTTGCTTAAGCATATATGTTCAGATGAGTTTGTGTTAGTTTTTATTCAGAAGATATGTTTTGAAAATATCAAACTCTATTCTATACACTTGTTAAGAACCACCCATGCAATGTACTCAGCAAGATCACAAAGTGAAATGTGGGGAACAGTAATAAGATGGTGCAGTGTCTCTGCTCTCAAGGAACAGAGAACCTGTCAGAAGCTGGAGTGGCCTCTGGATGTTACGATGTCAGTGTCCTTTCCTTAGTTTGTATTATGAGCAATAGCACAGCGGGTAGGGCGTCTGCCTTGCACGCAGCCAACATGGCCTACCCAAGTTCGATTCCTCCGCCCCTCTCGGAGAGCCCGGCAAGCTACCGAGAGTATTTGATATGCCAGACACAGTAACAACAAAGTCTCCAATGGAGATGTTACTGGGCCCGCTCGAGCAATGATACCAACTAGTGTTTTGAAATTCAGTTTGGGCCACTGATCACCTGGAGTTAGCACAGTCACCACAAGAGTTCAGTTCTCTACTAAACTGTTTTGCTTCAGATGCCAAGTTTATTTCAGAGTCTTCAAGTATTTCAAACTTCTTACCAACTGACTATAAATTGGGGATCCCAATTTATACTTCTCAGATTCAATAACTTTCTAGAATGTCTACAGAATGCAGGGAAGATCCATATTGGTAACAACAATTCTGTTATCAGGAACATAGGTTAAGACCATCCATATGAAAAATAAATAGGGTGAAATGTGGGTGTTCTCCTAAATGCAAAACTTCTGTGTCCTTCTCTAGTGAAATGAGAGAATATTGCTTACCTGGCATATTGACATGTTTGCCACCAGGCAGTCCCAAATCTACTAGCCTTTGTATCCAAATCTACTAATGGAATTTCATCAGGATTGAATCAACGCAGAACTGAAATCAATCTTCAGCTCCACCTCGCAAGGAAGGGCTCAAGCTATAAGTACAATTGGAAGGGTGCTTGTCTTTTATGACTAAATCAGGTTTGACCCCTGAGATCCCATACGGTCTCCAGAGTCCCTTCAGGAGTCATCTCTGAGCACAAGCCCTGTGCACTACTGGGTGTTGCTCCAAACATACAAACAAAAAAAACATATCAAAAAGTTATGAAGGAGCATACAGAAACTACCTTAGAGGCATCAATTATCAGGTGTAATCCACTGTGCTCATATATAACAAAGACATTTTTTAGTACCCAAGAAATTCCAAAGTTTTAGAGTTCCCTTCCTGAAAACCAGGAGCAAAGTTCAAATTTTTTACTATACAAAAGTTTATTGGGAGCTGGAGCCATAGCACAGCAGGTACTGCATTTGCCTTGCACGTGGCCAACCCAGGTTAAATTCCCAGCATCCCATATGGTCCCCTGAGCACCACCAGGAGTAATTCCTGAGTGAAGAGCCAGGAGTAACCCCTGTGCATCACCGGGTGTGACCCAAAAAGCAAAAAAAAAAAAAAAATTTGTTTACTCACTAATGTATTGATACAGCCATTAGTTTGCAAGAAATTGTGGTAGTCAATAGGGAAATGTTTAAATGCATTTGACATGACCTATGATCTCTAAAAATGCATAACCCATTTGTGAAGATAATCATATATGTAAATGGTAGCAAGAAGGGCTACCAATAAAAACAGTTTATGGGTATTATTCTCATTATTTATTCATAGAACACTTGCAAGCAAATCAGAACTAGCAACCAGGAGTAATATCTCTGAATAAATAGAGTTCTCTGAATTTCTTGGAGAAAGTTTCTAAACAATACTTATTATGACTATGACAACTTTGCAAACCCAGAGCTTAAGTTATAGGCAGAGTCTCCAAATATTCACATTTGGGCAGGAGGATAGTTCAAAGGACTACAGTTTATGCTTGCTTGCTTTCCGTGCAGAAGCCTCAGGATATCCAAGCATTTTGCCTAATACATACTCAATAAACACTTACTAAGGTTAATTTTTATAAGTGTTTATTGAGTATGTATTAGGCAAAATTATTTTATTTACAATATAAAATTTCCATTTTCTTGACAAACATTCTCTAAAAAGCCAATGTTTGATCTTTAACATTGATACAAATCAATATTTCTGATATTGTGTTGAGACAACTAGTACAAACTAGTTATATCTTTTAAGAGGCTTAAATCAGGGTTTCTCAAGGTTTATGGAATTTAAACAGCTCGATAAAATGCTGAATAGATGGTGTTGAACAAGGGGGATTCCTATGATCAAAAAGTTTTAAAAAATATTTGAGTTTGAGTAAAGAGATTTGAAAAATGGATTTGGTTGCTTTTTTTCAATTTTCTTGGGATTTTTGGTTTATTTCGGAGCCATACAAAATAGTGCTCAAGGCATACTCCTGTTTGTGTGTTCAGGGTTCACTCCTGTTGGTGTTCAGGGAACCAAATTCTGGGTATCAAAAACTGGAGTCTGCCTTATTCAAGGTAAATGTCTTAATACCTGCACATCTATCCAGCTCAAAAAGAGTTATTAACAAAGGTGTATCCCATAATCAAACATTTCGGAAAATAATACATACCTATATTTTCATGTAAAATAAGCATTTCAGAATACTACAAAGGAGGTATGTCTAACTGTTTAAACCAATGTTTTTTAAAAAACATTGTTATTTTATGCAAACATAATAATGTTTCCAGAAAATCTGCATTACAATAAAAGAATTTTATCCTTTATGTCAGGCCCTTGAAGTATATTCGGAAGTAGATATTACTTATAGAATTATCATTTCATAAAATAATAAAGCAAAACACAATATAAGGAACTAGCCCGGCAAGCTACCAAGAGTATCTCGCCCGCACAGCAAAGCCTGGCAAGCTACCCGTGACGTATTCGTATGCCAAAAACAGTAGCAAGTGTCACAATGGAGACGTTATTGGGTCTGCTCAAGCAAATCGATGAATATTGGGAGAACAGTGACAGTGACAGTGACTATTGCTATTATTATTTCTATGATTTGAAAGGAAGAACTAAGTATGATTAAGTAGTAGCTATATTGCCCAATAAGATACAGGACAAGATGTCAATCAGGATACTTATTCATGAAACATTATTAGTATTTATTACTACTAGCAGTACTAGAAATAAGTCATGTATAAGCTATAGAATGTCCAAGTTTATCAGAGTAGAAGTTGCAGGGTGGAAACAATGACAGTCACATAATTCCTCCTAATCATGTACCTGGTCATTTCCATGTTTTCAAATACATCATTTTGTTTTTCATTTGGGAGTCAATGCCCAAGACTTACGCCTTAGTGTGTGCTCAGACAAAAGATCACTCTGGGCTGTGCTCAGAGGAACATATCTGATGCTCACCCAGGGGATCAAACAATTTGGCCACAAGGAAGGCAAATGTTTTAACTCCTGTGCTTTTGATCACCCTCAAATATATCTCCTAACTGTACCTGATTACAGCTACAGTTGGAGATATGACAGGTGTGTCTGTTTAATCTCTCTGGAAATACTTCCATTGTATAGATACAATCCATACCTTCAAGAAGCCATAGTATCGCTCAGAGGAATGAAAAAGGCATATATAACATGCCCACATAGTATAAGAAGTGATGCTTTAAAGATAATAACACAGGAAGAAAAGTATAGAACGTGAAAGTAAAGAACTCAGCCTGAACAAAGATCCAGAGTACAGACACTGTTGGATCAATACAGAGACTTGCCCTAGTAACCTTAGAGGTCCATTTACAATGATCCTGGAGCCGTGACTATGTGTGACTTCATGATTTGTATTTCACACTAAAGAGCTACTTCCTTCTACAGAACTATCTAACATAGTTTTAAAAAATCATTTGAAAAATAAGAAGAAGATATAATTTCAGATTTGTTTTATTTTGTGCTCTTAAAATATATTTTTAAAGCACCTCATACATTAATTCATACTTTGTTATATGTATTAATTATAGTTAAATAAACAAAATAAACATGGACACATTGGAGTGGGAGGACACTTGAATGCTTTCTTTACTAATACCAGTGTGATCAGGCAAATTAAAGACCTTTTAGAGGAAAAATTAATCTTATCAAGAGTTATAAATATTAATGTCAATTCACATATGGAATTAAAATATGAGTTATATTTATATTTTTGATAAATAAAAATTTATGGATTCATGGAAACTTTTTCCTCGATTATTCCCTATGAAACAAAATTTAGTATAAAGATTTTTCTTTAGCCACTACCACACTATAAGAAACACAAATACTGTCAGTAAACTTTGCAAATTCATATCTTATTTTGTACTATTCTTCCTTCAAATTCTTTTGTAGATTCCCTGTAGCACTGTAGCACTCTTCTCCTGTTGTTTATCGATTTGCTCAAGCGGGTACAAATAACGTCTCTATTGTGAGACTTGTTGTTACTGTTTTTGGCGTATCAAATATGTCATGGGTAGTTTGCCAGGCTTTGCCTTTCTGGTGGGATACTCTCAGTAGCTTGCCGGGCTATCCGAGAGGGATGGAGGAATCGAATCCAGGTCGGCCACGTGCAAGGCAAACACCCTACCCGCTGTGCTATTGCTCTGGCCCTTATAGATTCCCTAGGGGAAAAATTTAATTGCTCAGAAGCATCATGTTTTCTCTGAGCTTTGCAGCCATATAGAGTGGTGTGTGAGGGGGCTACTCCTCAATCTAGACTGGGTATTAGACCAAAGTTGGTTGCATACAGGGTATGAGCCTTAACTCCTGTACCATCTCTCCTCTTTTTTATCTTTGAGCTTTACCATGCTTCTAATGGAGAGGGTTCTCTTCTTGTTTTCTGTACATTTAGTTCTGGTCTATGAATAGCTCAGACCCTGCTAGGGCTTAAGGGACTGGGGGGATGGGGTTGAGGGGTCTGGAGGGAGCCTAGCAGTAATGATCAGGTATTTGCTATCACCCCCCAAAGTTTCCATCTCCAGTCCCCACTCCTTCACAGGTAGTGTTGCTGATAGTTCAGGGGAAAAGAGATAACTGGACAAAGTACATACAGCTTATTTGAAAATGTGAGCGTGCATATTCATACACTTAATGAATACTCATACATTATTCACTAATGACCTGCCTGACTTGTCTGGCTGGCAAGGGTAAAAGTAGAGCCTCTTATGCTTAGGTAAAACTTAACAGAGTCTGTTGCAGAGGGCGATGCATTTTTTAGGATTGTTCCTCCCAAATTATTATCACTGCTATCTTTACTTGAAATATAGAAATGGGCTAAATACAGCTGCATGGGCTGATAAAACTGTTGAATTTAGCTTTTGAACCTAAAGTGTGGGAATTCTGATCAGGCCAATAAAGAAAGTTTATATGTCAATTTTAAACAGTTTAAACAATTTTTAACATATCTTAAACAGTGTTAGGTATTAACAGTTGGTGTTAGCAGCCGTCCCCATTCCCATCTAAATAATATATAAAGATAGCCATATATATTATACATATTATAATGGCAATATCTTTTTGTGTCATCAAATTATCCATAATGTTATACTAAATTCATTTGTGTAAACAAAATTTCTATGCTCTGAGAAAGCACTAGACCTAAGATCTGGTTTAGCATATTGAGAGAGTCCTAATATTGGGTAGGATTTTTAGGATTTTTTCATAGAAATTTTTCTCCTATAAAGATATGAATTTACAATAAGAAAAGTTCCTGAAGATATCTCAAGACTACTTAGAGATCTCTCCTCTTCACTTGGGGAAGGAATTCTTTAACAGCAAAGTTAAAGTCCCTCAGCTGCCATAAATAGCTCTGTAGGCCTGAGATTCTCTCTCCCAGTCTTTACCTCACTGGTTTATTCTTCCCTCCTTCCATTAAGGACTGACAGTTTCTGGAGTTCAGCACATACCCCACACATCACAAAGAAGGTTCTTAGAGAATGTTGACTGATTGAATAACTGACACAGTCAAAAGATAACATTGCTGATTTAAAGAAATTCTCTCTATCATTAAGTGATTCTGTAGCCTGAGCAGGCCGGAGTGATAGCACAGCGGGTAGGGGGTTTGCCTTGCATGCGGCCGACCTGGGTTCGATTCCTCCGTCCCTCTCAGAGTGCCCTGCAAGCTACTGAGAGTATCCAGCCCACACGGCAGAGCCTGGCAAGCTTCCCATGGCTTATTTGATATGCCAAAAACAAGTCTCACAATGGAGACGTTACTGGTGCCCGCTCGAGCAAATTGAAGAACAAAGGGAGGACAGTGCTACAGTAGCCTGAAGTACACCGGAAGTGTAGACTCAGGACAGCAGCATCACCTGGAAACTAACATGTTCCAGGTGATGGGAATTCAAACGCTCAAGATCTGCTTTGGACAATCTGAATTAGAAACTCAGGCATGGTCCCATAAATCTGAATTTAACAGAGTCATGAGTGTCCAAATTCTAGAAATTGTCTCTCAGCCTGTTTTCTTAAAAGCAAGAACCCCTCTCTGGTGTGATTATTCATTCATAGCATTCCAGAGAAACCTAGTGCCCATCCCACATCACATGGTCTATTTCTTCTAAGTGAGCACTACAGGTGCTTAACTAAAAAATGCAAATGGGTGCTATTGGAGAATAAACCTCTAAAAAAATTAAATGACCTAAACTAAAGCCATCTGCTCCTGCTGCATCCCCACATGAGAAACACATAGAGTGTTGTGAGAAAGACAGCTTTTCTCTCTCTGCAACACCACCCATGGGATCTAAACAGTACAACTGTATATTCAAATACAGAAGCTCCTAAGGACTACAGATACAAATGGTACATATTTACGTGGCAAGTGATACATCTTAGAAACATATGTTGGGCTTAAAATCATTGATCTTGGTTTAAAACATATATTAAGATGCCTATAGAAAAGATGCAGGATATAATGATATTAATGCCATCTGTGCAGTAGCCATCATAAATGAATCAGCAACACACAACACACATTTTTTAAAAAATCCTATAATGGATGCTCCTGAACAACACTGTAATTTACATAAAAATGCTCTTGAAATTTACTATCATATTTTAAATACATTAATTCATTGCAGTTTTCTCCTATGTTTTCCCCCTCCTTTTTTCCTGGAAGGTAGTAAAACCACAAATCACATTTTTCAGATAATTTCCCTCTCAAGTGCATTGTTGGTCTATATATGTTTTTCTAAATACTTTTCTATTACTGATGTTTCATTATTTTGCTCAATATTATACTAAATATTGTTTATCTTCAAAATGAGATGTAAAAAGTCACTATTCCCCAAAGTATTTTGAGCCCAAATCTTTTCACAGATCAAATGGATTCAACTCTCAACTCATTGTTCAAATTTTGTGTGTTTATTGAGACTTACTGCAAGCTTTGTGGTTTTTCTCCTACAAAATTATTGAAATCATAAGATATTTGTTTAAAGACTTAATTTTTTTTCCCTATAAAAGGTTTCTAGGACCTTGGAGAACAGGTACTTAATAAAGGACAAACATTTGTGAGCAAAGAATTGAAATGCATATTAAAATTAAAATATGTAAAAATAGATTAAATTATGCCTTGAGAAATGAAGGTCATGGTACCCTTGCTGGAGGAATAGGTGGTGTCTGGAAGGGAATAAGAGTGGACTTTGTGTATTTCTGCTACATTCGTTTTCTTGTTATGTCCGATGGTCACACCGCTGTACAATTAGTGAAAATCAACCCCAATGCCTTGCTCATTTTTCTGAAATATATTTCAACCTGACATTATTATTCAATAGAAGTCTTTAGGCAACTTTTAGTAAACATTAAATATAATAAATTTACCATCATAATTAGCACTCTTTTAATATTCAAATCAACCTCTGCTAAACCATGCATTTCTAAAGAAAATCCACCGCAACATACATGATTGGAGGTGAAGTCATAGAATTTCTTAATTCATAATATATGTGTGTGTAGTCATATTACATATGTAGAAAGAGCAGGGCAGATAGCTCATATAGTAGTGTGCAGGCCTCACATGCTGGGGGCCCTCATTCTCCAGTATCATATGACTTCCAGAAACCAACAGGTATTATTGTGGTGGCCCCAGTGCATCAGTGGAAGTTCCCTGAAATATTTATGGGTATATATATATATGTGTGTGCATATATATCATATATATACTATATATGGGGGCTGGAGCGATAGCACAGCGGTAGGGTGTTCGCCTTACTTGCAGCCAACATGGCCGACCCGAGTTCGATTCCTCCGCCCCTCTCGGAGAGCCCGGCAAGCTACCGAGAGTATTCGATATGCCAGACACAGTAACAACAAAGTCTCCAATGGAGACGTTACTGGGCCCGCTCGAGCAAATCGACAATCATCGGGAAGGCCTTTACCTTTATACTATATATGATATATAAACATACATCAGGATACATACAACTAGCAAAAGTAGACTAAGACAATTAAGGATCCTTCTCTCGGTGAAAATTGTCCATGTATTCACTCTGCAACTGGCTCTTTTCTAGAAACCTCAAGTCCAGAGGAATAAGTCCTGATCTTTGGTCCTTGATCTCCACTGTGGGAAGATCAACAAGCAGGTGACATGCATCTTTATAAAGCACAAATCCACACTTAGATGCAACAGAGGGACAAATGCCATGAAGACGGGTTAGATATCAGACTCAACTCTCTTAAGGAGGAACAGAAACCTGAATGGCAAAAGTAAGTCGTGCATAGATATATATACAGAGAAGTGCTCAAGCACAGGGAAGTAAACACAAATCTTTCACTACTTCTCTCTGTCTCTCTCTCTCTGTCTCTCTCTCTCTTTATCTCTCTCTCTTTATCTCTCTCTCTCATGAAGGCCAAATTGGCTAAAGTAAATCAGACCATAGTGAACATCACAAAAAGTCTGAATTTTATTTTGAGTGTTTTGAGAGTTGGAGAATTCTAAGAGGGGAGAAGCAAGATATAATAAGAAGACAGGGATTAAATTCTTCACCCCCAATGAAAGGATATATAGTTTTGATTTTTTTAAAACTTTATTCTAGGCACCACTGCATGGCAGAGCCTGGCAAGCTACCCTTGCGTATTCATTATGCCGAAAACAGTAACAAGTCTCACAATGGAGACATTACTGGTGACTGCTCAAGCTAATCGATGAACAAGGGAGGACAGTGCAGTGCTACATTCTAGGCACCATGATTTACAAGATTGATAATGGCAGGATTTCATGAAAAAAAGAAACCTTTTGACATCTCATCTTCCACCAGTGTTAGCTTCCCCCCACTATATCCCCATGCTTTCATCCCATTCTATCTATGACCTTTATACTTCCTATTGAAGACTTGTTCTCAGTTTCTGTTGCATTTGAGTGTTTATTGTTTCTTTACTGTTACTTTATCTAACACAAATGAGGTCAATCATTTTGTATCTATTCCTCTCCTTTTAACTTGACTCAGCAGAATACTTTCCAGATCCATCTGCAAAGACACAAATAGGAAAGAAATTGTGGTACTTATACACAGTGGAATACTACTCAGATATAATAATATTTAAAGCATATCTAATTATGATATATATATCCTTGTCATCTGATCTGACTGGATTATTGTCATTTGACCATTTTTCATTAGTTTGAAATAGCAGAAGATGTTTTTAATCTTAAATTCAAATGTAATCTATGCCAGTTCCTCAAATTTTACCATTGGTCATTTTTCTTAATCTTTTTAAAAATGAAAATGAAAACATTTCATGCACAGTAGATACTCAATAAATTAAAATTTAGGCAGTTTTTAAAGGGAGAAAGAAATGTGGAAGAAAAGAAATTTTAAAATCAACCCCATTTTGAACAGCATTGTAAATCACAGTGCTACAAATACAGAATTAATGAAATGAGTAAAATATACTCGGTTAGGGCCAGAGAGCTAGCATATGAGGTTAATATGCAACATCTTTCAGGATTAGGATTTGAACATGAACTTTAAGGGAACATAAGTATTCTGACTCCAAAATGAATCAAGTTATGTATAATATAGCTGTCCCAATATATATGTAGTAAAAGGATATGATATTGTGATTCTACAGGGGGACCTATCATTTAGTCACTAGAAGAGACTCAAAATACTATATTTGAGTTTATGGGAAAACAAATTCTGTTTCAAAAAAATTTTTTAAATTAACAAGGAGCTGGAGAGATAGTACAGGCAATAGTATAGCTGGAGAAGATAGCACTTGCCTTGCCACAACAACCAATTCCAGTTTGATCACCAATATTACATATGGTCCCCTGATCACTAACAAATGTGTGTTCCCTGAGCACAGAGCCAGTAACAAGCCCTGAGAACCACTAGCTATAGCTATGGTCCCCAGATAAAACAGAACAGAACAAGACTTGTCCCAAAAAACTAAAAGTCAACTCATTGTATTTCACAAAACCAAAATACTAAATAAATGATAAAATAATTACTACTATAAAATATATGCAATCATGGGATTTGGGAGAGAAGTAAATAATTCTTTCTTTTGATATTTTTATACTTCTAAATTGCTGAAAATTTTTAGATAAGTATATATCTTTAAAAAAATAGTTTTAATTTTAAATATATGCTCCGGAGTTAATAATATAAATCAATTTGGAGGCCAGAGTTATAGTACAATGAGCAGTGTGTTTGCCTTGCATATGGTTGTGCAGGTTCAATCCCCGGCAGCCTACATAGTCCCTCAAGTATTTCCAGGAGTGATCCCTGAGTGCAGAACCAGGAGTAAGCCCTAAGAACCACCAGGTGTGGCACAAAAAAAAAGAATAAAAATCAATTTAAATAATTAAGTTATATTTGTTTTCAAGGAGATAGTACAGTGGTTAGGACATATGCCTCGACCTGGATTTGATTCAAGGTACCACATGGTCCCTAGAGCATCACTGTGTACAGTCCTGGAGGTCCCCAGCACTACTGAGGTGGGATGTACAGGGCCTGAAGAACAATACATCCTCAGGTCCTTGCATTGAACTGGTGGCCCAGTTCACTGAGAATTACTGGTGGGACTCCAGGGCTTTTGGAGAAACACTTGGAGGTCTCCAAAATAAAGTAGTATGTGTTTCACACATATTATGATCCAGGCACTAGAACAACTGCTTTATAACATGCAGTATCATTTATTTTTTGCAATAACACTTTAAGGTAGGTATTATTCTTTAGAGAGGACAAGTAACTCAGAGGAGAGAAGTAATATCCAGTTTCACATCAGGGTCAGAATTTTATTCAGATCCATTTATTTCCAAAGAATATTCTTTAATCATAACCTACTTCTTGTACACATTAATAGAGATAAAGCTAACCTTATAGGATCATTACCTTTGCAAATTCTATGCTTTTTCAAACCTACTGGCTAATCTGTGTCCAGATTACTGGTAATAATTACTGAGCCACTTTAAATATTGGTATAAATTGTGACCTGAAATTCTGTTACCTGAAATTCTGTTACCAGAATTACCATCATCTTAGACTACAAGACGTTTGTGTAACATATATTGATTCAAGTAATTTAAACACTTATTTCAATGTTGATGATACACTGTATTGATTGCTTATTAAAATAGAAAATGAAACTTAAAATATTTAGTTATTTAAAACAAATTTAAACTGCTAACATTTAACAATATAACCAAAATAAACCAAGTCTTTGCTTTATCTTGACTACTTAAACTTGTCTTTCTTTCTTCTAGTTTTATGACAGGTCTTAGAATATTTTATTAAATTTGAGCAAATAACATACTTTTAGTGAGTTCAGTGAGTCTTTATAAACAAAATGGTGGCCAGGAACACTTTTCAAATAGGCACATCTGAATTTTGAAGAGACTGCCATGCAATGTGGTAGAGCATATAGAAAGAAAATGTCTCAGATGAAAAAGGAAGTTAACATTTACATCTGAAAACTGTTTCCTTGCCATGTTGTTTGACAAGTGATGTGGATAATTTTATCCCCTAGTGAGGTTTACAATTTGCAGAACTAGTAGTTATGTTGATCTCATCAGAACCAAGTGCAAAAGAGTAGACATTACCTAAATATCATGCCTAAGATGGAAATAATCCATATGGCAAATGGGTTCCATTTTTTAAATGGAGGATTTTTTTTATCCAGATACTCTCTCTGCAGGAACTTGTTTGACTTCTGAGATCCTCTCTCCAGGTAGAAATTCATATTGTTGTCCTCTTAAATAAATCTTTCTCATGATAATCCCAAAGATTTGTTGGGTCATAATTAGCTGTATGGTAGGAAGGTTAGATGATGGTAAGTGGGCCCTGTAGTACATCATATATTGTATAAATTTTGTTTTATAAATGCATATTTGTATTCCATAGAAGTAAGCCTTAAATCTTATAACTTGTAAGCAATTTCTCTATATATCCACCATTACATTTAAAATTGATTCTATTTTAGAAAAATCACTTAGAAAGTTATAGAAAGAGTCAACTGCAGTTTGAAAGTGAACTTTCACTTCATTCTAGTATAAACTACTCTGGCTACTACCTTTGGTTCCAAGTGAGGACATACCATAGATCTCAGAACTTTCAATGCACCATTCTTCACTCAGAGTGTCTAACCTGACTATAATTTAGTCCAGTAGACTCATCTTTCTACTGTGGTTGATCTTTCTTCTAATTAATATGCACAGAGTTTCCACATATTTTTTTCAGTGTTAAGCAGAGCATCTTGCAGCATGTGTGTGTACACATACTGTCCAGAAAATATTTTGCAATACTTCTTAAAATATTTTATGATATTTTCTAATAGTTCTAGCTACTACATCTTTTTACTTGCATACTAGAGCTATTATTTTATTGTTTTAATCCCCATATATTAAAAATATAGGAACACTTAAAAATGCTACCACATATTTACTGGGTTCATAATAGTATGGGACTAGATTGTTCAAATTCCTGTCTCAGATCATTAGTTTGCTAATTCCTAAATCTGTTTCTTTTTCCTTTTAATATATTCTATTCCTTAACCCCTCCACCAGAATAGACAGACATTTGTGCAATTGTTCACTCTGCAAAATAATTTTTCAACTAAAATTTTTAATTATTGGTGTTTTAATTAAATAACTCTATCAATGTACAATCAGTGAGAAGTAATAGCATCATGCTTCTCAAATGTGTGAGGCATAAAGGAAAGCTGCTATGTTTGTTCGTTGGGTCCTAAAACATGGCATTAACTATCCTGAAGATAGCCACCTATGGCTATTAGAACTTTAAATATGGATGGAACAACAAAACAGATGAATTTCAAATTTTATTTAACTTTAAATTTATAAACATATTTAATTATTTGTGGTATTTGTGCCTCACCCAATGGTGCTCAGGGCTTTCTTCTGGCTCTGTGCTCAAGTTCACTCCTGATGGGGGAATAATATGTGGTGTCAGGGATACAACAAGACTTGGCCACATTCAAAGTTGTAATCTTTATACTATTCCTCCAGTGACTTTACATTTAAATGCCTAAAGGCAACTTATGGATACTCTATTGGATAGTATAGACATAGATTTCTTTTTTTTTATTAGTGAAACACCATGAGGTACAGTAGTAGATTTACAATTTTTTGTGCTTGTGTTTCCATTATACAATGATCAAATACCCATCCCTCCACCAGTGCCCATTTTCCACCACCATGGATAATATCCCTCCCACCCCCATTCCCCCCATCCCACCCTGCCTCTGTGGCAGGGCATTCCCTTTTGTTCTCTCTCCTTTTGGGTGTTGTGGTCTGCAAAAGAGGCAAACATTGAGTGGCAAACATGTTCAGTCCATAGTCTACTTTCAACATGCATCTCCCCTCCTGGGAGGATCCTCCAAACACCCTTTATTTGGTACTCCCTTCTCTATCTGAGGTGCCCTTTCCCCTAGAATGCCTGGCTGGCCTCTAAGCTATGGAGTAATCCTCCTGGTACTAATCTCAGCTATTCTTGGGTATTAATCTCATATTCTGTTACTTTATATCCCCCAGATGAATGCAATCTTTCTATGTCTATCCCTCTCTTTCTGACTCATTTCACTTAGCATGATACTTTCCATGTTGTACTACTTGTATGTAAATTTTATGACTTCATCTTTTCTAACAGCTACATAGTACTCCATTGTGTGGATGTACCAAAGTTTCTCTAACCAGTCATCTGTTCTTGGACACTCAGGTTTCTTCCAGAATCTGGCTGTTGTAAAGAGTGCTGCAATGAACAAACAAGTGCAGATGTCACTTCAACTATCCTTTTTTGCCTCTCTGGGATCTATTCCCAGGAGTGGTATTGCTGGGTCAAACGGGAGCTCAATTTCTAATTTTTTGAGAATCGTCCATACTGTTTTCCAAAAAGGCTGAACCAGTCGGCATTCCCACCAACAGTGAAGGAGTGTCCCTTTCTTGACACATCCGTGTCAGCATCAGTTACTTTTGTTCTTTTGAATGTGGGCCAGTCTCTGAGGTGTGAGATGGCATTGATTTCTTTTAATCATCCAAGAAAGTAACATCTTGAAACTTTGAATCCAGTGGGTACAGCACTCGAATCTAGAATCTATATTTTTAGAAATACTCTAGGTATTTCTGGAGTAAAGTCATATTTGGGATAAATGGCAATACGTGATGAAATATAAACAGATCAGTTGATCACTTGACATCCTGTTAATCATTGATTTGCTCGAACAGGTGCCAGTAACGTCTGCATTCGTCCATGTCGCATACTAGTGTAGCCCAATGGTGTCTGCTCATTTTAGGAACACGAAGAGCCTCAAACCGATCACTCAGGGTCTTGACGAAGAAGTCTGACCATCTCATAAGTGGGCAGTCACATGGTCTTTTGACGTCCTGTGTAATCCAGTCGGTAACGGTTCTACTCCAGCAGTCATCTCCAAATCTCATTACGTGTCCAGCCCATCTAATTTTCGATGTCTTGGCAAATGAGACTGTGTCCCTGGTTCTTGACCATCGACGAAGGTAGGAACTCCTGATTCTTTCTCTCATTTGAGTGAAAGCATAGCTCTTTCAATTCTTCTTTGGGAGACCGGAATAGCATTCTCATCCTGTTTTCATAGGGCGCAGGTCTCTGAGTCGCATGTCAATGCAGGAAGAACAGTGGAATCGAAGAGATGTGCCCAGAGCCAGAGGTTCTTCGTCCTCTTAGCTATTTCTTTGATGCTCTTGAAGGCGTTCCAAGCTGCTCTCTTCCTCCTGTGCAACTCAGGTGCCAGGTCATTCATCATGTTGACTTCTCGACCTAGGTACTACATAACTGTTACATTCGGAGATGGTCGTTCTGTTGCGAGCGAATGGAATGTCAGGAATGAGATCATTTCTCATAAACATTGTCTTTGTTAGATTCAGCTAAAGTCCGACCTTTCCACACTCACGGTCAAAATCGGCCAGCATTTGTGCCGCTTGGTGTTTGGTGTTATTAGAACAATGTCATCAGCAAAGCGAAGGTGGTGCAGTTGCCAACCATCTATCTTCACTCCCATTCCTTCCCATTCCAGTCATTGCATGACATTCTCAAGTGTGGCACTGAAGAGTTTTGGTGAAATGGTATCGCCCTGCCAAACCCCTCTCTTGACATCGATGATCACTTCTTTGTAAAATGGTGAGATGCTGGTAGTGAATCTGTAATACAGCTCACAGAGGATCCTGATGTATTGAGTATGAATGCCCTAATTGGCTAAGGCTTCAATGACCATTTCCATCTCAATAGAATCAAAGGCCTTCTTTAAATTGATGAACATTACACAGAGCGGCATCTTGAACTCCCAAGAAACCTCATTGAGGTTTCTTGGGAAATATAAACAGAACTGGAAAAAATTGGAAAGGCAATTGGAAATGACGAATCATAGTTGTGTTTCTGCTTAAGATACCAGAGAGAAATCCACATAAAAGTGGTATTTCCCATAAGTATCTCCTCTACCCTGCCACGGATGCCCTCCAGGATGCTTTCTGCACACTCAGGCCGGGATTCACGCATGAATGAAGCCCCAGAGAGCCAGGGAAGTAGAACTCTGTGACCTCGAACTCCAGGCACATGGACCCGAGAGCAGAGATCCTCTGCCTGCTCCCAGCAGCCTGACATATGTCCATTACCTCCATTACCTCCACTACCCAGCCACGAATGCCCTCCATAATGCTTTCTGGACCACGAGGCCACAACGCAACGAATCATAAAACACTTAATTCAAGATTACCACACCATATTTAAATATGTTCAAATTTGGTTTGAAGCATGGGAACACCTGTAAGGGCGATTAGAGGCTGCTCTAAAAGCCTCTATTCTTCTCAGAGCCTGGCAAGCTACCGTGAGTGTTCTGCCCACATGGAAGAGCCTGGCAAGCTATCCGTGGTATATTCGATGTGCCAAAACCAGTAAATACGATGGGTCCCATTCTCCTGACCCTGAAAGAGCCACCAATATGGCAGCATTAAGTAGGATGAGAAAGGAGAGGCTCATAAAAATCTCAGGGCCGACCTAGGCTGCCAAAATGAAGAAAGACAAAAATGACTGTCTGTACTTTCAATGCACATACATTGGCATCGGATGCATCCATTGAGGATCTGATGGAGCAAGCATGAAAGATCAAGTATGACATCATTAGTCTGACTGAGATGAGAAGACGTCAATCACATCACGCCGTTTTCAACACTGGGGAAGAACTGTTCCTCAGAACATGCAACAAAAGAGGAATCGGTGGTTTCGGTGTCCTTGTCAACACGAACTTGGCCATAAACATTGATTCATTCGAATGCCTGACAATCCGAATTAGATGATTACACTTGATTAGATGTGGCTCACTGCCGGCAGTATCTATCTTCATTGTCTACACACCAATATCCAATTATGAGGAAAGAGAAATTGAGTTCTAGATGGAGCTGGAGTAGTTCTATAAAGAAGACCACACCCTCTGCAAGATCATTGTCGGTGATTTTAATGCCGAGATAACCGAGAAGATCAGTTGAAGAACTCCACATCGGGACCCATGGCCTAGAATGGAACGAACAGGGTGAGAGACTATCTGAGTTCATCATGTCGACCAAGACCATCCATGGTAGCTCACAATTCAAGAAGGCTGAATCTAAATGTTGGACATGGGAGTCTCCTGGTGGATGGTTCCAAAACGAAATTGCCCACATCATATTCAATTGGTAAAGGTAAAGGCCCTCCCGTTGATCGTCAATTTGCTCGAGCGGGCCCAGTAACGTCTCCATTGGAGACTTTGTTGTTACTGTGTCTGGCATATCGAATACTCTCGGTAGCTTGCCGGGCTCAGTGGGTAGGGCGTTTGCCTTGCACGCAGCCAACATGGCCGACCCGAGTTCGATTCCTCCGCCCCTCTCGGAGAGCCCGGCAAGCTACCGAGAGTATTCGATATGCCAGACACAGTAACAACAAAGTCTCCAATGGAGACGTTACTGGGCCCGCTCGAGCAAATCGACGATCAACGGGAGGGCCTTTACCTTTACCTTTACCTTTACCTTATATTCAATTGATGGTCTTGCCTGACTGATGTCGATTTAGTCCCAAAATTCCAAATGGAATTTGACCACCCTCTCCTTTGTGCAAAATTATACTTCATAGAGTGGGGAGAAAGGGCTGCAAAGTTTAAGAAAAGAGCTCCCAGAATGACCAACAACTGGGAGCTCTTTGGCACTATTGCAGCAACAAGAGAAGATGCCGTCATTGACAACATTGACGAGGAATACGGCCAACTGGTTCAGCACCTCCATGATTGTGTGAGGAATGCCAAGAGAGAAATAGCCACAAAAAGATGACTGTCTTCAAAAACTCTTGAATTCATTCACCAACCTGGCTTGGCACAAGCCTCAAGCAATGGCAAGTGAACGTCCGAGCTCACAAAGCAGTGCGGAGAAGCAATAAAAGAAGACCTCAAAGAGAGAAGAGCAGCAGTGCTGGCAGATGTGGCAGAAGCTGGGAAAAGCATTCGCAACACACGCCTGAACTTCGCCAACTACAAGACCAAGATGACTGCCATCCGACATCCTTATGGATCTATCACATCTTCCAGAAGGGCAATGGACAAGATTATCCATGAGTTCTACTCAGATCTCTTTGATAGCCGTGTCCACCTGCCAACATACCAAATTTCACAGGATGGATATGTCGTTCCCAACATTCTTCCTTCTGAAATCCGACACACCATTTCATTGGTAAAGAAGTGAACAACACCTGGCCCAGACAAGGTCAGACACGAACACCTGAAGAACCTGCTGTCAGTACTCATCAATAAACTGGCTTGGCTCTTCATATGCTACCTGCCTGAATGCAAGGTTCCGCCCCAATGAAAAACCAGTAGAACTGTACTACTGTACAATAAGGGAGACATCCACAACATTGGCAACTGTCGCCCAATCTGCCTATTGTCTGTCACCTACAAGCTGTTCATTCGAGTCATCCTGAACAGGAGTGGCAGAACACTGGATGAAGGACAACCATGCGAGCAAGCTGATTCCGCAAAGGATTCAGCACAATTGACCATATACACAGGATAACCAAGCTTATTGAGGTTTCTTGGGAGTTGAAGATGCCACTCTGTCTAATGTTCATTGATTTAAAGAGGCCTTTGATTCTACTGAGACTGAAGTGTTCATCAAGCCCTCGACAATCAGGGCATTCCACGTCAATACATCAGGATCCTCTGTGAACTGTATTGCGGATTCACTACCAGGATCACACCATTCTACAGGAAGGTGATCATTGCCGTCATGAAAGGGGCTCAGCAAGGTGATACCATTTCACCGAAACTCTTCAGTGTCACCCTCGAGAACGTCATGCAATGACTGCAATGGGAAGGAATAGGAATGAAGATAAATGGTCAACAACCATACCACCCCCACTTTGCTGATGATATTGTTCTTATAACACCAAACATCAGCGAAGCGGCACAAATACTGGCCGACTTCGACCGAGTGTGGAAAGGTCGGACTCCAGCTGAATCTAACAAAAACAATGTTTATGAGAAATGGTCTCATTCCTGACGTTCCATTCTCTCTCAACGGGACGACCATCTCTGAATGCAACAGTTATGTGTACCTAGGTCGAGAAGTCAACTTGACGAATGATCTGGCACCTGAGTTGCGCATGAGAAAGAGAGTGGCTTGAACGCCTTCAAGAACGTTGAAGAAATAGCTAAGAGGATAAAGAACCTCCAGCTCTGGGAAAATCTCTTAGATTCCACTGTTCTTCCAGCAATAGCATATGCCTCATAGACCTGGGCCCTATGAAAACAGGATGAGAAAGTTATTCGGGTCTCCCAAAGAGGAATTGAAAGAGCTATGCTTAAAGTATCATGCTTCACTCAATTGAGAGAAAGACTCCAGAATTCCGGAGCTATGGTGCTGCCAGCAGGTCAGTCTGTACCTGTGAGATGAGTGTATCAGCAGCCTGATGGTGCCTTCAGACTTCCAGATACACCAGAATTGCTGTTGTGCCTTTGCCCAGAAAGTAAATGGCCAAAAGTTAGGTATGTGGGAAACACACCCACAAACCACCTCAGGCTCAGCTATATAATTGGAGGCATGGCCTCTCTGGTTCCTGATTGAACTGCTTAATGGCCATGATTCCAGAGACTCAGAAACAAATCTCAAAAACCAGTGGCTTTTGGCAGAAATGCATCCAGACCCCACAGTACATTACTGTCGCCGGCTCACCCCAGGGAGGAAAGGGTGTTGTCACTCCTCCTGCTCCCCCTTGGCGGCTGGGTGGCCATCATCCTCCAGAGGCCATTGGACAGTCAGGCTTGGGCCCACAGTGAGGAAACTTGATGGGCCTCACAGGATGGGATGGGGGAGCTGGGCCTGTCCTCCAAACCCCAATGAGACCCCAAGTCATCGCCCATGAATGGCCTCTCTGGCTCCTGATCAAGCTGCTCAATGGCCATGATCCCAGAGACTCAGGAGCAAATCTCAAAACCCAGTGGCTTTTGGCAGAAATCCCTCCAGATTTACGTGTTAAAATTTCGGAATTTCAAAATCACATGGCCCTACTGCAGTCACGCAACATCATATGTTATTCATAACCAGCAATAGAACACAAATTCTACTGTCTACTGTTTCCTATTCAGCAGATCTGAGTATTGGGGTAAAATCTCAAATAATAATGGTGGTCTGGTGTCTAAATATTGAATGTGATCAAAGGAGAGAGAGAGAGAGAGAGAGAGAGAGAAATGTGGAAATCATCTGCCCCACAGGTAAAGGGAGGGTGTGGGATGGAGGTATACTGGGGTTTTTGGTGGTGGAGAATGGGCACTGGTGAAGATACGGGTGTTTCATTTTATGACCAAGATTTAGACCCGAAAGCTTCGTAATTGCTCTCAGGGTGATTTAATAAATAAAATTATAAAAAATGAAAAAAAAGGAAGGTGGAGTTCATGCACAATTTAATCAGCTAATCAGTAGCTGAATAAATAGTAGTACTCCCACATTTAAAAAACAAAAAAAGAATCTAGAGTCTAAGAATCAGGGATGCTGTCTCATTTGCCAAGTCATCAGAAATTAGATGGGCTGGACATGTAATGAGATTTGGAGACATCCGCTGGACTAGAGCCATTACCGACTGGATTCCATGGGACATCAAAAGATCACGTGGCCACCCACTTATGAGATGATCAGATTTCTTTGTCAAGACCCTGAACAATTGGTTTGAGGCTCTTTCTGTTCTTAGAATGAGCAGATGCCATTGGGCTACATTAGCACGAGACAGGGATGAATGGAGACGTTGCTGGCATCCGCTTGAGTGAAGCAATGAGCAAAGGGATGTCAAGTGATCAAGTAATCCCCTAAGTACTCACTTTGAAAGTAGTTAAGGTTTTATGCTGGGTTGGATGTGTTAAGAAAGGGACACTGCTTCACTTTTGGTGGGAATGCCGACTTGCTCAGCCCTTTTGGAAAACAGTATGGACAATTCTCAAAAAATTAGAAATTGAGCTCCCGTTTGACCCAGCAATACCACTCCTGGGAATAGATCCCAGAGAGGCAAAAATGTGTAGTCGAAGTGACATCTGCACTTGTTTGTTCATTGCAGCACTCTTTACAATAGCCAGAATCTGGAAAAAACCTGAGTGCCCAAGAACAGATGACTGGTTAGAGAAACTTTGGTACATCTACACAATGGAGTACTATGTAGCTGTTAGAAAAGACAAAGTCGTGAAATTTACATACAAGTGGTACAACATGGAAAGTATCATGCTAAGTGAAATGAGTCAGAGAGGGATAGACAAAAAGATTGCATTCAACTGGGGGACATAAAGTAACAGAATATGAGATTAATACCCAAGAATAGCCGAGATTAGTACCAGGAGGATTACTCCATGGTTTAGAGGCCAGCCAGGCATTCTAGGGGAAAGGGCACCTCAGATAGAGAAGGGAGTACCAAATAAAGGGTGTTTGGAGGATCCTCCCAGGAGGGGAGATGCATGTTGAAAGTAGACTATGGACTGAACATGTTTGCCACTCAATGCCTCTTTTGCAGACCACAACACCCAAAAGGAGAGAGAGAACAAAAGGGAATGCCCTGCCACAGAGGGAGGGTGGGATGGGGGGAAATGGGGGTGGGAGGGATACTGGGATCCATGGTGGTGGGATATGGGCACTGGTGGAGGGATGGGTATTTCATCATTGTATAATCAAAACCCAAGCACAAAAATTTGTAAGTCTACAACTGTACCTCATGGTGTTTCACTAATTTAAAAAAATGGGGAAAAAAGAAAGTATTTAAGGTTTTAACAGATGAATCAAAAGTATAGAGTATATCAACCGGGACTCCAGCTAATAAATAATATATTAAAAACCAGGATGGAAGCTTATATATTGTCCTGAAGAAGGAATCAGACATAATGAATGAATGAATCACAAAGTTCATTTCTGGATCTCTGATATATGGAAGGCCCATACTATCTGATGCTCTGTTTCAGGGATGAAAGAAGCAAGTAGAGGAATCCATGCAAAGTGCTCATAGGAAAAAGGGAAATGGAACATACTAAGTGAAATAAAAAGCAGTACATAGATGGTAAATGAATACTGTCACTGTCACTGTCACTGTCCTCCCGTTGTTCATCGATTTGCTCGAGCAAGCCCCGTAATGTCTCCATTGTGACACTTGTTACTGTGTTTGGCATATTGAATACATTATGGGGAGCTTGCCAGGCTCTGCCGTGCGGGTGAGATACTCTGGGTAGCTTGCCGGGCTTTCTGAGAGGGGCGGAAGAATCAAACTCACGTCGGCCACGTTGGCCACTTGCAAGGCAAACGCCCTACCTGCTGTGCTATAGCTCCAGCCCAGAAAAGGAATAACCACTAACAATTGTGTCTTAGTAGTATCACAACCAGTCATTGTTTTAGCCTTAAAAGTAGTCAAGAATCCCTTACAAGCAAGGATTTGTTGTTCATGAACACGAAAATCTTATCCCATATCTGCTTATTAGATGTTTCAATATAAAAATCTATTTTTGAACTCCCCCAAGAAGTACTTGTATTGATAACAGATCACTGAACCACCAGCAGTTACTTATGTACCATAACAAGACTATACAGAAGTACTAATACCCTAGACTTTCCTGGTACTTTCCTAAAGTCTTCTTGACTGTGTCTCTCTTCCTGTATGTTTCTATATGGGGAAAGTATAGGAGACGACAAAAACTGAAAGATAGCAAATTGTCAATATCTGTATCACTGTGTCAACCCATTGCTTATCGATTTGCTCAAGCAAGAGCCAGTAACGTCTCCATTCATCCCAGCCCTGAGATTTTAGCAGCCTCTCCTTACTTGTCTTTGCCAACACTGCTGTATTGAAGGCTCTTTCAGGGTCAAGGGAATGAGCCCCATTATTATTATTACTGTTTTTGGCATATCGAATACACCCTGGGGAGCTTGCCAGGCTCTGCCGTGCAGGCTGGATACTCTTGGTAGCTTGCCTGGCTCTCTGAGAGGGACGGAGAATGTATATGAGAGAATACAAGCATGTTAAAACCAAACACATGTGTGCTGCTTTAGGTACATCAGTGGGCTAGACTATAATAAGAGCACTTTCCATGGGCTTTGTTTTATAGTCTCTGGATCTTGGCCATTGATGGGATTACTTGGCACCGGGGGCAGTTTGAGGATGTGACTTCCAAGCTACTGGTAAATGGGGAATCTGGGTGGAGGAGGCCCAGTCCTGATGCGAGCAGTCTTGGAGATCTCAGCCCCGGATCCTGCACACCTGGGTTCCTCTGCCAGTTTCTTCATGCGTGATGCTCATCCAAGTGTGTGGAGAGTGGCCTTGAGCATGGCTGTGGTTGGGTTCCAGAGGTTTTTACCTGCCGGGGCTCTGCTTAGGACGTGGAGGGAAATTCAACCCACCCTTCTCTGAGAGGCCCCCATGAAGACAGCCTGGCACTGGGGCAGGAGACTCTGCATTGCTCTCTTCCGGGAGCCAGTATCTATGATTTATAAAATGTCCTTTGACTAGAGACATCTAAAGTATGCTAAATACCCACATTATGATCACGTATCAGTGCCTAGGCCTCAAACTATGACAAGCTGTTGACCTTGCTTACAAAATTATGAATACCAATAGTGGGTAGAAGGACTATAACAAGAATGGAGACCTGACTTAGAAATAATATAATGACTGTGGTGGAGGAGAGTCTTGGGTATTTCAAGGTAGTGAGACACTGTAACTGCATACATCAAAACCACAAATGTCAATTATTACTGTAATTATATAATCTAAGCTAAAAAAGTTTTTGAAAGGGTCTCAATAAAAAAATAAGAATGGCTTAATTATTTTTTAAAACCAATGTCTCCAAAATATTCTTCTACTTGAGAATATAAATGGAAAATTAAAGAAATGGAAACTGTCTTTTAAGATGTTAAATGATTTACCTCTTTATTCCAGTGCTGCTATATGGCAGATGTTCAAGAGCATTTGCTCTATGAGTGAATAAATGAAAAACTACTCCACAAATTACTGAGTTGTGATAATCTACAAAGATATATTACTCAGAATCATTCAGAATCTATTTCTGTGGTTTGGTTAGTTAAAGTAGATACATTCTGAGAGTCTCATAAATCTGAAAGAGTGGAGAAAGGTAGGAAATGGTTAGGGTCTATGAGGGCATAATGTATATTTTGAAAAATCTTCCTGAAACATTTTGATATGTTCTCTTCACTTTTTATGCCTTTTCAGGGGCACAGTGCAGTAATGACAATGATCTGCCACATTAATAGTCATCAAAACAATCACTATAGTATTGTTTTTAAAACTTTATTTTGCATATAATAATTTTATATTTACAAATTCATTCAAAAGACCTTCTCATACATCGTATCACAGAGACAAAAGCCTCAGTGATGGGAATAATGAGATGGGTATACACAGTTGATAATATTCAGTGTTTTCACCAGAACTTATACTTGTAATACACAAAAATTTGAAAAAAGAAAAATGTAAGTTATTTTAAAATTAAAAATATTTTAAAGCCTTCAATATATGCAATTATAATTTTTATAATTTTTTCTATTTTTAATAATTAAAAATTTTATAATTGGTATAGCTATTCTTTTTCAGTAAAAACATCTTTGAATTTGATATTCATCAATAATTTATCCTTTTTTATTCTTCCATTTACTATAAAATACTGTATAAAATAGGACAATCAACCCTTTTTCATCGAGGTTATACACTTTTCCATTTAAAACCTATGGTGTTTAGTTCATTCAACCTCTCTGAGTCTCTCTAAGACTCAATTTTTTCATCTATAAAATGGGCGTTAACTATATGCCTGTCTAGCCATCCTCAAATAATTATTAGTATGATCAAGTAAAGGCCCTCCCGTTGTTCGTCGATTTGCTCGAGCGGGCCCAGTAACGTCTCCATTGGAGACTTTGTTGTTACTGTGTTTGGCATATCGAACACATCACGGGGAGCTTGCCAGGCTCTGCCGTGGTATATAATAAACATATTTTCCACTCTGGAGACACCTGTGTTCTCTCTTGGACACGTGCTTCTCTCTTTCTCTCCCCTCACATCTTTCTAAATAAGTGTTAATGAAATCTATCTTGTTTCACCAAAAGGGGAAAAAAAGAAAGAGAGAGAGGATATTCCAGATTAAAAGATGTTGCCCTTCATTATGGCCATCGCCTAATATCCTTTTAGTGCACTTGGACTTGTCAACTATTCTACAGGAATACAGCAAGAGACTGAGTAATTTTTCTCAATCAAGGTGCTCTTGTTATCTCCTTATGGAAACTCCAGTGTCACTGTGAATGTTTTCTAAAGAAGGAAAGACATCTATTCATGATTTGTATTTCTTACCAGGCAGGTGGCAATGCAGTTTTATTTTGCATCCCACCCCCTGCCCTCAACATGCCAAAATATTAAACTATCTTTTACTTTTGATACATTTATCCATTCAGAAGACAGTATGAAAAACAGCTGAGGATCAGCTAGACATCTATTATTATGACTTCTCCAGGTCAAGATGGCGCTGCTGCCCCATTTATGAGTCAGGGTAATAAGGGTGATCATTGGTAGTCAAGAAACAATGAAAACTTTAACCCATTTCAGTGTGAAATCTGATGTTCCATGCCACCACAGGCTAGCCCAGGAGCTTTTCCACACATAAGACAATGGGAAACAAAAGAGATACGATAAGAAATTGAGGCACAAAGCCCACATTGGCCTGAATGAGCTAAAAGTAATAATAACATAGTACAATATAAATATTACCCCTAGATGCAGCTCTATGACCATATCCCCTTGCTGGTGAAATCTAAAATATGTCTACATATGCCTCATCTCTCTTTGTAAACATACAATAACTTCTCCCTAACCTATCTTTGCCATTACTAAACAGGTAACAGAATTCCCGGTTATATTTATACTTAGCCATTCTGTTTGTGACTTTATCTATAATATTGACAATAGACTCCAAAATATACTAAAAAAATGAATTTAGGATAATAATGTACAGAGGGATGGGGCATACTTCATTTCAGAGGGTTCCTAAATTAACAAATTCCATATTCCAGTTCTCCTAAGGAAGTTGAATGCATAACTTAGAAGTTTATTAAGTGGTGCACTGAAGTTGATCTATTAATAAAATTATCTATTTAAGAACAGGTGACTATTGTTAACTATTAACTTAACTTTCCAATTTCTGAAAGGTCTTTGACATCCCACTATGCAATTCAATGAAAAAAAAGAATTTTCAACCAGTTGAGCAAGTTCTTTCTGTAAGACTTATGATGGATTCTTAGCATTGAAATCTACCTCAAGCTAAAAATGTAGATGATCTTTGAACCCATTCACAGAAAGCTTTTGATGAAATCACAATTAATTTTCTCCCCTGGAATATATGTAGTCAGAAACAGTTTTGTAATCATCACTCTTTATTTTTTATGAATCTGAATCAATTGTGCAGTTCTGTTTTAAAAAAAACTTAAAAGGAAAACTCATCACTGGTTACACATTATTTTTTTTATATAAATGTCATTCTACATTTATACCAGCAACTGCAGCCATCTATGCAAACCATATTTGAATGGTTAGCAAAGCAGAGTATTTACAAACACCTTAGATACTTTAGCATTCACACTCTTTCTTCCTGCCACAGTGAATCTGAATTGGATACCACAGCTGCTGTCAGATCCAAATACAAGTGCATCCTTCAGATGCCACCCCCCTACCAAGAACGCCAGGCAAAATCTGCCCATCTTTCATCCACATCTCTAATCCTGTAGTTCACAATTAGTATTTTCAGTAGAAAGTAAAAATCAAAGGATGTCAGAAATACAGCTTCTTACCCATCACTAATGGACACAAGAGCTGTCCACAGAACCCACTAAGCAAAATCCATCTCTGAAATGCTCCTGCACCCTCCCTGAAAGAGCACATGCCCCACTTACACCTCTGTCAAACCACTACCACCATCACTTTTTTTTGTAATGTATCATCAAGAGATCAGAGAGATAGTGCAGCATGAAGGGCATTTGCCTTGCACAGGGCCAACCCTGGTTCGATCCTTGGCACTCCCTGTGGTCTCCTGAACTTTCCAGAAGTGATTCCTGAGCTCAGAGCCAGAAGAAAATCCTGAGCACCACCAGGTGTGACTCAAAATTAAAACACAGAAAAAATCAACACATAACAAAGAACCCACTGAGAGTTACTACATTCCCATGATTAAAACACTGGCTGCACCTTTATATGAAGTACTTCACCCATCAAGTTGATAGCTGGTTCCCCAAATAGCATGATATAAGAGTAAAGTGCTGTAGATACTTCTTAAGAACTACATAATAAAACAAAACAGAAAAAATAAGCTCCACTTTTCTTTTTACACAAAATCATAAACCATTTGTTATCAGTAAGAGTACCAGTACATCACATCATTCCTCCATGCATCTCCTGTACCTACTTTCATCTAAAACTCAATGTGTTCTGGGAGAATTTTAATAACTACCTTTACAGAGCAACTCAGTATTATAGGGATTTTAATATCTCTTGTCGGCCATTTTTCTACCAGTAACAGGTAGTAGTACAGCTGCTGCACGCACCAAAGACGGATTTCATGAAACCTAATGTTCACCCAAATGAATCTCTCATGGCTAAATAGGTAATACTGAAACACAAACATTTTGTGTTTGGAGCAGATTCTCTAGAGAAACGCACAAGAAATGTGAGTACTGAGTGACAGTTTCTTAAAGGTTAATATCTTCTTTAATCTATTTCCACAATAGAAAGGTAAAATACTGTATTAAGCATTAGGTACGCTTTGGGAATTACAGAAACAATTTCAACTGTTATGTATATGTTGATCCGTAGGGAAAAACAAAGAATCCTGCACATATATTTTATTTTATAAAACACAGAAGTGCCTCACATATATGTTTTCTTATTAAAGAAGCACCTTAGATATATAGGCACACGTGTATGTACATGTGCCAAAAAAAAAAAAGAAGAGAAATAAGAAAGCTCTTAATACCAGACCAGGAACTGTGATTGTCACGTCAGGTAATGAAACCATTAAATGCACAGTATTAAGAAGAGACAAGATGCAATTAGCCAAGAAATTACTCTGATCTCAGTGACATTTTCAAAAAATCATAATACAATATATATCGCAAGATGTGATTGACAGCCTAATCCAGTTTTGATGGGACATAGTCCACATACTGTGAGTAAAGCAGTGCATGTCCAGATAAAGCTCACAGCTGTGAATCTCTGATATGTCCTTACAGTCTTGTCACCCAGGAAATTCCTCAGGTTTAAAAGATGATGAAAGTATCGACCATTAATGACAGGATCATCTCCTTCCCTGAAATAAAATGTACTAATCCCTTTTGCTAGGTCTATGAATTCCTAATATAAATTATATAAACTCTAGTAATTCATCTCTGTTAGCACAGTTGTGTTTGGAAATTGTACAGCAGTCTTTGCCCTATTTGAAATGCTAGATGAAAGCAAGACATGTTCGTTTAAGCTGCAGCATAAAGTAATTTAACAGAAGAAACAGGATAACTTTTGGATAATGAGAAAAACAGATGTATAAGGAAGGGAGTTTAAAAGTTCTAAGGTAGCTTGAAGGATTTATGTTTCATCTCTGCAAAGCATTAGAAATATAAGTTGCGTGATTTTTTTAATTAAGCATAGGCCCCTTTACTTTTATTAAATAAATAAATGGCATAAAGTAACTGTGTGTGAATTACAAATAATGATATGGAATTAATTAATTACTAAACAGAGACTTTAAAATTTTAAATAGGCAGAGTATTAATGAACAGCTAAAATTAGGTGAGTTTTACCAGTTTTATAATTATATGTGATTATATTAACACTTTCCAGTAAAGACCCACACATATTCTGCATTCATGGAGACCTCATAGGACAGGATATTTACATAACATACAAATACACAGCAAAATAAAAGGTAATTTGCAATTATTTTATGATAACAACCACTTAAAAGATAGTGGGTTCAGAGAAATATTACAGCAGTTAAGAGCATGCCTTTAAATGACTTTGTTCTCTCCTCCAAACCTTCATACCCCTCTCAGAGAGCCTGGCAAACTACCGAGAGTATCTCGCCCGCGTGGCAAAGCCTGGCAATCTACCCGTGAAGTTTTCAATATGCCAAACACAGTAACAACAAGTCTCACAATGGAGACGTTACTGTGCCCACTCAAGCAACTCGATGAACAACGGGACAATGCTAAATAGTAGCTAAATATAGCTTTCTGACGTTGACTTAGAAAAAAATGAAATATGTCTCTTAAGACATGATTAAAGTATTCCGAATAAATATACTATATTTAATCTATGTGGGAAATAATTTAATGATAAAGAGACTGCAATTACTCAAAATATGTTGATAGTTTCTCTTTGTAAATGACTTTAGAAAAACTGTCAATGAGCATAAGCCCCTCTTATGTTCATACTTGACCTTTAATTACAATCAATATTCTTGTTTTATTTTTCTGCTATACAAGGCTTCAAATGACTTTGTTCTCTCCTCCAAGTCTAATGTTATCTTCAATTGCTAAAGATTGATTATCATTTAAATTATCTACAAGAATTTGGATACCATCATTACTTATAATAGCCCAAAGGTGGACACAGTCCTACCAACTAGTGAATGAATGGATGAATAAAACGTCACATATCTGTCCAAACAATGGAGCCTTTGGGGCTCAAAAATAAAAAGGGAGAAAATAAACTGATATGCACTATAAAGTATGAATCCCAAACTGCTAAGCAAAAAGAAAAAATGCATGACAAAAAGAATATTATTCTGTGATTCTACTTGTATAACCGTAAAATGTCTTATGTGTCCAGGAAGGTGAAATCCATAGTAGTGGAAAGTAAAGGCTGTGAGAATAGCCAGGTATGGAAGGAGAAATGGATTACAAATGGGAATAGGATTCCTTTAAATTACTTTATGAGGATGCAGCACAGCTGTACATTTACTCTCACTAAACTTTATACTTTGAAAGGCTGAGGTCTATGATATGTTATAACATGGTAAAGCTCTTTTTTTGAAATAAATAATAAGGTACTGTTGGGGGACTTGGTAAGTATTTATTAGTTAGGTCATGATTCAGGATCCTAAGGTGGGGATCCTCAGATTCCCTAGTCCTTCTTCAACAACCGGGGGAAAGGATAAAAACTAAATTTGAAATGACAAACTTTATTTTACTCAGTTCTCCTGTGCATGGCTAAATGATTACTATTACCTTGAACAATTATGAGTGGTGATGACTGCTTTGAAAGCAAAGAAACAGAACAGTTTTTCATTTATACCAAGAATAAGTTTTTATTTTTTTAAAAAAAATTTAAAATAAATTAAAAAAAAGAATGAACTTATTTCAATGAGAAAGCATTCAAAAATCACTAGTATTTTTTTTTACCAACAACCTACCCATATTGCTATAAGATTCTATTAGGAATCATCATGGCGCACATACACGTTCCCTTCATCCATGAAACTTCCCTCCACCAACCTACACTTAAATTCAGCACTTTCACTTTCCCAGATTGCCTGCGTAATCCCAGTACATTGGACTGAGCAGTACCATATCCTCTAACACTGAACACTAGAAGTCACCCCTGGGGTCTCCTGAGCACTGCTTGGGAGATCAAAAATAATTGCAATTAATAATAATAATAAACATAATATTAGGGGTCAGAGGATAGTTCAGGAGGTAGGATGCTTTCCTTGCATGTGACAGACCGAGTTTAATTCCCAGTATACCATATGGTTCCCTAGGCCACCAAGAGTCATCCTTGAGTGTAGAGCCAGTAAACCCTGAGCACAGTCAGGTGTGACCCCCAAATCTTCCAAAAATAAATAAAATACATAAATAAGCAACTGTCACTGTCACTGTCCTTCCATTGTTCATCAATTTGCTCGAGCAGGCACCAGTAATGTCTCACAACAAATTCTGAGACTTGTTGTTACTGTTTTTGGCATATTGAAATACGGGGAGTTTGTCAGGCTTTGCCGTGTGGGCGAGATACTCTCGGTAGCTTGCCGGGCTCTCCGAGAGGGATGGAGGAATTGAACCAGGTCGGCCTCATGCAAGGAAGATGCCCTATTCACTGTCCCATAGCTCCAACACAACTAAAAATAAAAGGTGATTTTGTTTGTTTGTTTGCTTAAAAGCTTCTGTGCTTAGAATAGTCCCTATTTTAAGACAAAGAGGAAGAATCCATTCTTTTGTGTCTGCCTTACAAATGATAGTCAAAACCATTGTTACAGGCTCATAAACTAACAACATACATAAATTCCTACATCCCTAGGAGAATAAAGATACCCCTGGGACTGATAGGTTACATCTGATTCAACACCCTCAAACTTCAGTTCGTTTTAACAAACTTGAAATTTGATCCAGTCCACCTTTTATGGGGGACAGAGCAGAATGAAAAATTCCCTATTTTATGTTTATATTTCTTAAAATGTTTAAATGTATGCACAATAGTGTCAGACCATAAAATAGGAGCCAATCAGCTTTAAAAGTCAAATGGAGGAGTGTAACGGATGATGCCACTTATGACTCAGTTTTACAAAATACTGCAATTCCACTGCTCTAAATGGCTTTAAATGTATTTGAGATGGGTGGAACCGTGGGTGTTAACATGTTCAGCAATTTGTTTATGTTTAGAAGGTGCTTGTTCTGGAATCATTATTTGCATTTGAATGTTTAATATTTTTTCAAAAATTCATGGTGTTTTCTTTTTATTACAAGTCCTATCTTCTGAAATTACCCCAAAATTATGTTGTTTACAATCCTTCTGGAAACTTTTTTCTGTAGTTTTATATACCAACTTCTATTATTCTTCATCCCCCCACCCCCAGAATAGCACTTTTAAAAGAAAATCGAATATCAAGTTGTTACCAAGTTTGAATCATACAAGGGGTGGGGGGAGAACCTTATCCAGAATAAAGAAAAAATATAATAATATTTAAAAATAAAGTTACTCTGAATCACCTAGCAACCACCCTTTCAAATTTCTCACCGCGCTTTTTTATATTTAAACTTTGACCCTACACAGTAAAGAATGACGCTGAGGATGTATTAAAATGCTTTCTTTCATTCTTTTTCTTTTGTCTTTTTCAGTCTTCATTTTGGAACAAAGTTCTAAGGCACCTTAAAAATAAGAAAGTATTTAAAATGTTTTTCAGAATTTTTATATGTGGCAGTTTTTCACTTTGGAGAATCACATTGTACTTGATGTATTACTAAGTAAAGGTAAAGGTAAAGGCCCTCCCGTTGATCGTTGATTTTCTCGAGCGGGCCCAGTAACGTCTCCATTGGAGACTTTGTTGTTACTGTGTCTGGCATATCAAATACTCTCGGTAGCTTGCCAGGATCTCCGATATGATTGTTTATGTAAAGTAACTAAAGACATTGACCTGAATTGTTTTGAATTGCTTTATATTATCCACATCTTGATGCATAAGAGCACAAATCATTGAAATTTAGGGGTATTCTTCAAATATAATCTTTAGAGATTTTTTGTTATTTAGAAAAATATAGTATATGTTTAAAAGATGACTCCAATTTAAAATGGGTCAAAAGGTAAACAAATATATTTAAAATTACATGTTAAAATGCAGAAAAAGAGAACCAGCATTTGAAATTTATTTTAGAGGTTATGCCAATTTGTCATTTATATCCCATTTGTGGGTAATCAACTACAATTTTGACATTGTGTTTTAAAGCATAAAACTGTCTATGAAAAGCATCCTCATCACTGCCTACTCAAATTACTATTTTAGTAAATATATAGTATGAGGGGTTAAATGAACAAAAAGAATAAACTCCTTTAGGTCCATTAACATTTTAAACTTTAAGAAAATGAGTGTCTTTCTGGTATGTACCAATTATGAAATGCTTTCTGCTAAAAGTGTAGAATTTTAAGCAAAACATGACACATTTCCTTATTGATATTAGACTAATGACTTTTCTGACACTTCTCTTTTAATATAAAAATTCATTTTCAAAACACATAACACAAAATTTCTATAATCTTCCTGTATGAAATCGAGACCCGAGTAATAGAAATAAAAAAAAATACAAGCAAACCTTCCTATAAAAATTTGAATTTTAGACAAACAAGTCAGAATTATCATCTTTGTGAGATATTATATAGCAAACAATTATCTCCTTTTTAAAAATTGTCTGTGAAACACATTAAAACAAGAGCATGTGAAGTAGTCCTTTTTCTAAAGGATACAAATTCATTGGTATGTCATTCCAAAGGATTGTACCAAATGAATGCCATTCTTGGAATCTAGTTTAATATTGAAGAGGGAAAATAAAATACTCAAGTAAATCACTATTTTAGAAGGAAGGAAAAAAGAATAGAGGGAGGCAGAGAGAGATAAAGGAAATTCTCTACTGCTAGCTATTTAACTGACCAAAAAGTATACTAAACCTACTTTTTGGATGTATTTGAATGGGCAAAATTTTCTTGTCTTGGATATTTTTTTAAGTCTGCATCAACTATAAAAGAAGTTTATAATTAATATAGTCAAAAAACCGAAAATTAATTTAAATGCTACTTATCATGTAATTAAGAGAGCACAGAATGGAAAAGTGTGTGTAAATAAAATTACTTCTAAATTTTCTGAGCTAGACAATTTTTGTTTTCCACTTAAAGCAAATGTTAAATTTTTTTCTGTCAAAATCCTAAATAGCTTTTTGACAGGTTTGTTATGGTTAATTAATTACTTTCATTTGCACTAAGTTGTATACTTGAAGATGAATAGTACATGATAACAAGGCCAGTCTCTGTGAGGGAGACCTTTGGTGGTCTATGCAGTCTGCTGCCTCATTACAGAACTAGCTATCTGCAGGAAGCCTGACTTTGAAAGGTACAGCACGTCCCATAACACCCTCCTCTAACTGAGATGATTGTAGCTTCTTCCGAAAAGTGATGATTAGGAGAGAGAAAAGCAAAACGGAATGCTGTATGAATATTTCATGTAAATGAAAGCAGGCACTTAGCGACGTGCATCTTGATTGATGCTAGAGTGCCTCTAAACGTCTTGACATTGAAGGGTTCCGACTCCCCTTCCCTCGATGACTGCTTCAAGAGCTGCAGTTAATAGTGGAATATGGCCGTATTTAACTGAAGGGCTCTTTATTACCGATGATACGACGTAAGACCACAGGCCTTGGCTGAGCATGAGGGAAATGTAGATACAAGGAGACTTCGGAGGAAACCCTAAATGAGATACATACTATTTGGGAATTTATTTTTCCCTCCATGGAGCAAAACTGCTTATTCATTTTAAACCCCCACTCAAGAAAAAGCTGGACTCAAACTGCAGTGCATAAAGAGGCCCAATAAACCAAAAGAAAATAGCATGTATATGGATGCACACAGGTTCCAAACTAGGAACCAACCTGGATTTCTTTAACACTCATAGGTAAATCTCTAGGGTAGAGTCCAGAGGTCATAACTAGAGGACAAAGAGGGGAAAAGCCTGGAGAGCAAACTGATCTCTTGAGAATTGTGTGCGTGTGTATGCGCGAGCATGCATATGTTAGAGAAACATATGTTTTGCAATAAAATGCTCTAAAAAGTATAAAACCACCAGAAAATAAAAATTAAAATATTCTTTTATTTTTAGGGAGTCTTCTGGTCACTGAACCAAGGTCCTGGCTGCCTTTAACTTACTCTTCTGGACTTCTTTTCTTTCATTATTGTCTTCTGCTCCTATTTGCCCACTGATTCAGGATTGGGATTTTGGGGATTTGGGCTCTATTGGATGAGACAAATAAACATGAAAGATAAAGGATGTATCATTTCAAGACCTGTTTATTTCAGATTTGTTTGCACTGACCACATATTCAAAACCCTATTAGAATATTCCCCACTCCTTTCAGTTTAAAAAAATATATATAAAAGTGTTTGACTTTTTAAAAGTGTTATGGTTATTGTTATAAAACAGAAATATGTTTTAGAGAAAAGACATTTATGTTTATCCACATACCCTTAGAGGGTTATGTTTATCCACATACCCTTAGAACCCTTGTCACAGTGGTAAAATGGCGTGGTAAAATAGTGATGGTGTTGATAGTGGTGGTAGAGACAGAAGCAAGGGCAATAGGAGGGCTGTAGCAAAAGCACCAAATTAAAAGAAAACCCTCATTATGGGAGTTCTAAGAAATAAAGTTTTTAGAATTAAGTAGCTTTTGTCTAAAAATTCTGCAACGGACCATTAGTCCTGTAACCTCCTTCCATGTATGCAAGTTTGTTCTTCCCAAGAAGTAAGGAGATTGTGGCAGAAACTCAAACAGAATAATTTTAAAATGCAAATTCAGAATGGATGAGTTTGAGGCTTTAGAAAGGCAGTTGTGGAGCGCAGGGGAGAAGGATGATGGTGATATGTTTGCTGACATCATTGAACCCTTCTCCCCACAATGTCAGAGACTTCAGTCATTTTCCTCCAGAAAATGCTTGGGTAACTGCCTTTACTTGGATCAAGATTTCCGCCTACACTGGCTCTTCACAAATCATTTGTCATTGAAAGGTAAATAAAGTCTCAATAGCTGTGACCAGCAGAAAGCTTTCTTTCCATGGCTCAGTCAGAACAGAGTCCATAGAGAATTCCTTCATGCCAGAAGCTCCCAGCCTTAGTTTCCAACATCTTTTCTGAGTCCACTGAAGAGAAGATAGCCCGAGATAATGTCTAAAACTTGAGCTTACTGAGGAATTTTGAGTTGTATTTAAAGAATTCAATTCTACAAAAAAAATTGCTCTATAAAAATCCAGTAACCCAATAATAACCTGTTCTATGCTTTTAAAATGTCCCTTCTCTTCTGAGTTCCACAAAGAAATCCTATAATTTCTTTAATATTTAACACAAAAACAAAATTCTAAGATGTGCAGGAAATACATACAAATGAATTTAGAAATGGAAAACTTGGATTGGGTTTGAGTCTGCTCAGATCTGCATCACAAAACCATAGAACTGAAAAACTTTTCAAAATCACTTAGTCCAGTCTCCTGATCAAAAAAAGCAAAGAGAGAAACTTACTGAAAGTCACACAAGAAAGTCTCTCATGATTCCCTTGATCACTTGTTTTATGTTAACAAAATTATTCTATCATCAGTATAATGTTTTGTTTGAATCTGCATTTTCTTTTGAATGCCCAATTTTTAAATTGACAATAACTCATCTTTTGTCATAGTGTCCAGAGCCTCTTACACTTGTTTTAAAACTTAATCCAATATTTCACATATATTTATACAGTTTGCAAAGCACTTTCACATTAATTATCCAGTCAAGCTATCCAGAAGTCTTGGGAAGCGAAAAACACTTCCTCTGCCTTTGAGAGGAGGAAACTGAGATTGAGTTCCTTGCCTGAGCTAATGGAGACTGTGAATGACAGCAGTGCCTCATAGCTACTTCTGCTGCTTCCAAGGTCAACTCTTGTTATCCCTCATGTTATTATTTAACAAATACTTACTAAGCACCTACTATGTAGCCTTTTGACTCCATCCTGAAATCATCATTTTCTATGTAAGAATGCCTTCTTTTCCTATTTTTCCTGTTGAGTTTTATTTAAAGGCCAGTTAGAGTTGGTGTTGAAGAACTGACCTTAGACTCACTTAATTTTGATCTACTGAATTACCTCTGCTTTTACAGATGTTTCACAGTGCACACATGAGGCTGGCACATGAAGTCTTTATGTAGCACAATAAATAGAGGGATGCATTGACTTTTCGAATGGCATTAGTACTCTAAGACAGAACAAAGAAATCTGCAGTCCTGTAAGCTTTTAGTGACTTACAAAGCCTGACAGTCACACATGCCGCCGCTTTCAGGGGCCAGAGGAAGCAAGCATGAAAAAGCTACATGCAGTGTTTGGGAAATGACAAGTTGTGGATCCCAAATGCCATTATTATTATTAAAATTAAAGAGAGATTTAATCTCACGTTCCATGAGCAGTCATGCAACTGACTTTAATAACAGTAAACTGAGGCATACATCGTCCTGCAAGGAACCTAATGTTTTAATTAAGTTTCTATGCAGCCAGTGATGACGACCATGATACACAAGGAGGCTATGAGCTGCAGGCTGTTCTCTGCCAAGCACAATCCCTGAGAACCAGACAAGAGCAGCAACTGCTGATGCCACAGTTAGATATTTATGAAAGAGATGCCCTGAATTTTATCGTACTGGTATAGATCAATTTTCAGGACAGAGTCCTTAACAGTGTATTCAGAGACTAGGTACAAAACCAATTTTATCTGCTTCAGTGATGTGTGAACTGTATGAGGAAAGACGTTTCCCAACTCTCTGATAGCTTATCTTCCCTAGTGACCATTTATGCATGCTCTTGTAAATATACATATTTTACAAGGGAAGGGAGGGGGAGAGAAATGCTCTTTAAACTCTCCTTAGAGATGACCTTGAAGTAGCATTTGAATCTTCCAGGAAATTAGTAGCCACGTGTATTTGGATAATGATGGGTGGGTGGGAAGTGCCACTCAGAGAACTGGCAATATCCTCTATTGTGAGTTCTTGACCAGAACATCATTTATAGCAGAGACTGTTTCTTCAAGGAGACAGAGAAAAACAGAGTTGTGTGGACCAAAAAGTTAAGTCCTTCCCCTGACAATGTAGGATTTAGTCAGTAAAAAGATGCTATAACCTAAAAGTAACACCGAGAGCGATGTTACTTAGTATTTTCTCAGAGATTTAAGTCTAACCAACACCAAAAAGAAATGAAAAAGCATCCCTTCTAAGGGAATGTGGGGGTAATCAATTGCTTTTACACAAGAGCAAGCATGACAGGACAATAGCAATCAAAATTAATCTTTGCCTTGCATTGTTTATATGAAGATTCTGGATTCCATATGTAAATCAGACTGATTAAACATGTTTTTCCCTCTTTTTATTTCCAAACTGTTTGAATATAAGATTCCATTTTAAATCCTATCTTTTCAGGACTGAGGATTGTTTCCGTGGCAAAACCAATTGATTCCTTACATGTGTAAGGGCTTGGGTTCAAGTCCCAGCACCAAAAACCAAATCAGAACAAAACTCATGCATTCTTTATCCAATTCTGTCTCCTTTCCCTCACTTCTAATAAACAGCTATTGAATAATTCTTCTCATACACCTAATCAACACTTTGCTTCAAATATCCAGGAGGCAGATATTATATGCTTTACCATATACCATCAAATAAGACTTTTTTTCCTTCATAAACCAAAGGTTGATGAACTTTTATTTAAAGAGCTAGGATCCGTATGCCCTCTGTCACCACTACTCAGTTCTTCCATCCTGCATGAACGTGGCTATAGAAAATAGACATAAATGTGACTGGTTTTCAGTAAAACTTTACACAGGGGCACAGTAAACTGAATTTCATATTTAATAAAGTATTTTGTCAATTACTTTCAATTACTTAAAAATTATTGTAAATCAATTTAGTTTGAGCTCCATACCAAAAAGTAAGTAAAAAGTAAGTAAAATTTGGAGTAGTATGCTATCATACTTGGACTATTAAAAATACCTTAAACAGGTATTTTTCTAAATCATAGACATCATTTTATAGATATTTTCTAATATCTATATTAGATATTAGGGGGCTGGAGCCATAGCACAGCGGGTAGGGCGTTTGCCTTACAAGCGGCCAACATGGCCGACCCGAGTTCGATTCCTCCGCCCCTCTCGGAGAGCCCGGCAAGCTACCGAGAGTATTCGATATGCCAGACACAGTAACAACAAAGTCTCCAATGGAGACGTTACTGGGCCCGCTCGAGCAAATCGACGATCAACGGGAGGGCCTTTACCTTTACCTTCTAATATAAATTTTACAAGACCATTAAGCAGCAAGAAATAGTAAGCACTTTAAATGTGGCATATGTTGAAACACTGTCATGTGAAATCTTAGATATAAAAGTCACCAAATGAAATCACCAAAACCAGAAATGAGAAGTCTTATTATTACACATAACTATAAACATGTATTATATCCATTGAGTAATATGATCCAATCCTTAGAAAAAAAATTGCTCATATCTTCTATTTATATCCAAGTATTCACATATTTTTAAAAAATAAAGCATACCTTATTGTAACCTTATGACTTTTCTTATCTGAAATTATAGCTCCTCAAAAAATACAAATAAAAAAATTTTAATCACTATAAAAACTTTGGGAAAGGACGGGAGTGGTGGTGAGGCAGAACAGAAAGAATGGTTCTTTTAAATCTTACTCTGAAAACAAAATATTATAGTATAATTTGGCATTTTAAATCTTGGACCCTTGAGCTTTATAAGTTCTCCAATATCAAAGCACCACAGCAGACATTATAATAGTGAATTTAGGGTATCTTTTGTGTGATTAAAAAGAATCCATTGGAATCCAAGTTCTTGGTGAATACTCAGTCAGTCTTTGTGCCTACTCCCATTTCCAAGGCATCCACAATAGGTCAATATAAACTGCTGAGATAACATTTTTAGGTTTGATTTGGGGAGGTAGAGGGTAGTGGTTCACAGTTTATCTGATCTTCAATGCTACACTGATAAGGCGTTCCTTACCATTTATTCGTACACAGCTCATAACAAAGATTGGTTGGTTCTAACATGACTTTATTTATCCAGGGTCATTCCTTCAAATTTGTCAGATATTTTAGGTAGAGAAGAATTTCCAGATGCAACACATTTTTTGTTTCATGAATCCATTTGTCATATCAACTTGGGGGTGCCAAAACTAGAACTGCATTGCCAATTCACAAGTATCTATCATTGTAAACTCAATGATAATGGCATTTTCAGTTATATAGAGAGCCAGCATATTGAGTTATGAGAACATCCATTCTGGCCAGGAATCTGAGAACAGTTAAAAGAAATGGTGAAGGTTTTGTTTGTTTGTTTGTTTGTTTGTTTGTTAACTTATTTCATATGAAAAATAGATGGAAATGTTTCTGTCTTTCTTGATTCAATCTACCTTCATGTTTCTGTGTTCAATCCTGGGAGCACTGACTGTATTCACAGTACTGTGGTCTGGACGGAGAAGGATGCTTTGAGAGAAAATAGCAGTGTGATGAGGCTGTATGAGCACTCACAAAGTGTGTTCCAAGCTGAAGACTGGACCATGGAGGTAAATCTGGATTTCAGCCTTAAAAGATGAGTGAGCATTTGCCAAGAATGGAAAGCAACCTGTACAAACCAGAGAAGACACCAGGTGCTCCACCTGGTCTCTCCACTGTGGCAAGTCCCTGGCACCTTCTGGCTTGCAGTGCAAATATTCTCCTGCATGCTGCCACTTCCCCTCACAAAATCCACTACCTCAAAATTAACTCTGCAGCACCACTGTTTAACCTTTCTGCTAATCTGTAGTATAGACTCCCTGAAAGCAACACGTATTAAACTAAAGACAAAGAAAAACATTGAAGTGCTTCTAAAATGAACAAAAATATGTGGAGGATGACATATTTAAACCTCAAATGTACTCCAAAAGTACATAGAGACTGGTAATTTATATATATCTATATATCCTACAAATTCTACTTATAAGTATTTATGAGCCCCTGTTACCCAAAATATACTTGTTTAAAGGACATACAATAAATCATGAATCAATGTATGTATTTGGTGAATGAAAGAAGGTAAATAAAAATTGTATTAGGACCCCTTCTCCTCCCATAAATAAATATGGGGGGGATAAAATAAGGCCTTTATCAAAGAATAAGCCATATCAAAATTAATAAAATTATGAGAACTGATATTGTCAGAAGAAATAAAAAATTCTGCCCTATAGCAGAATAACCATCTCAGCTGGGCCTAGTTCAGCTTCAGGTGGTGGGAATGTCCAACATTATCTGGAATCAATCCTACCAACCAAAATTATACATAAATGATATCTAGAGCAAATCTGTAGGGCTGCTTTTGATTTCTCTCCATGAAAAAATACCCAACTCTACTGACAAGTTCTACTCGGGAACCTCAGCCCCTGATTAAGATTTGATACCAAACTACAGGCTCGCTAAGCTAAAATCTTGACATCATGCTTATATGTAGTAAAGGTCTGAGAACTCTGGCTACCATGTTTGTTATGGACCACCCAGAATAGCGTGATGATAACCTCTTATCTCATCTTCTCCCCACTAATTACTTATTTCATCCCTGTCTACATCAGCCAGCAAGGAGTAAGCTAGCATTTGGCTTTCTCCAATAGACACTGACATTTGGATCACTGGCTCCTCACTATAATCTGAACTGTCCTCCCATCCATCAGGGAGGCACAAGCATGTTCCACATTCCCAACCACTTATCTCCAACTCTAGAATAATTGTCGTCCCACTGTACTGGACGAGGAGCTGTGGCTCAGAGTAACTAGCCTGTGAGGAACACTTACAGGTATGTTGTTTTCGACATTAAGTATCTAAATTTAATATCTAAATCTGAGTTGTTTTTTTTAAAAAATTTGGGTTCACCATTTCTAAAATGCAAGTGTGTGTTAAGGCTCTGTAAACTAGCAATCAGTGTTTTGGGTTCCAGAATCTATTCAATTAACTTCTCACTACTAGTTTTTGCCTAATCCCCTAAACTTTGTAGAGCTTGATAGATAGATGGTGCATGAGGACATGAGCAGCTACTTCTATTTCCAGTCATGGTTTTAAACTATGCTATCTTATAATCTAATTGCGCATTTTCATTCCCATAGCCTTTAGTATTTAGTCTATGAAGCAATCAGGTGAACAAGTACATGAAAGAAAATATGTAAACTAAAAAATACATGCCTACATGTAAAGAAAAAATAGGCTTGACTATCAAACATTTTCAGTGTTCTACAGTAAAAATTTTGAACCTCATACATATTTTCACTTTTTGAAAGCATAATTCACATTTAGAAAACGAAAGATTCCTTTCATTATAAATGATCACATCCCCCAAACCCATCCAACATTTTAGGTACATTTAACAATTGTTCTCATTTTAGAAATCAAAATAAGTCTAATTAAAATTACAAGAGCCTTTCTAACCTTAAGAGCTGCAATTTTTAAAGAAAATCTTTAGTGTGTTTATATTGTCATTTACTTTTTGTACAAAATTTTCTATCTTCACTGGTTAGATAATTAACCAGTATTCAAGTTTGTGAAATACTGAGAAGCATGAAATTTACATAAATAAAATAAATTAGCACCATTAAACAATACAATATTGCCTCCTGACATCTCCATTTTCAGATGTCATCAACAAATAATCAAGACACCAAGTCAGGGTAGGCATTGTTCCTTAATAATTGCTTAGATTATCATAGATTCGCTAATCATTACAATATTATTCAGAAATTTGTTTTTAACCCAGTGAACATATTGCTAATGACTGAAACATCTAACAGCATAATCTTTTCTTAGAGCAGCAAAATGCCAGGAAATTGATTTTAATTAGGTTTTAGAAAAAGAATTATGTAGAATTCAAATATGTCATTCAATTCATATGTCAAGGAGGCTCTCAAAGCGGGGATCATTTGGTTAACCGGACTTTGGAGTAAAAGGAAAGTCTGCCTTTGGAATTCTTCAATTCACCCTGAAAGGTCACTTAAGAATAAATACCCAGACTGCTGCTGAGTCCCTACTCCACACTGCATTTTCAAACAAGCTTTCTTCTCTCTTCCTTCTTCCATAGCAATAAGCACCAAGGCAGATCATTCAAATGGCTCAGTATCAAGAAAAATCATCACTTTCCTATTCTTCCTTTATGTAACTACAGGGGGTTCAGGCTTTAATTTAGTAAAACAGTGAAGAATTTTGAATTGATAAGTTATTTAATTCGGTTTAGAATAAATAAATCCTTTAAAGCACACACACACAAAAAAAAAAAAAAAACAGAAGAGAAACCAAGAAGATGCCATTACCGTTAAAAATATTCCACTGGAGAAATAGTGAGTTTGTGAAGTAGATATTCCTTATATTTGAAAAGTATAGTGATTCATGTGCTTAATTATTTTAGATTCATTTCAGGACATTCCAGCAGTACTGCTTCTTCTGGATATTGTTTCTTGACCAGTTTCTTGGCATTAGAATCCATAAGACTAGACCCATTCAGTAAGATCCAGAAAAGTGATGTGTTTCTCAAAGTAGGGCCCCAGACACATTGGTAGTATAGAGGTGTGGTTTATCTATATATCTAAACTACAGGTTTAAAGATACAAAAACATGAGATCCCAACTAAAATAATTAAACTTAAATTGTGCCTATTGAGGATATAGGCTGGAGGTGGGAGGGAAAATGGAAAAACTGGTAGAAGTAAGTCAACACTGGTGATGGGACTAGTGTTAGAATATTGTATGCCTGAAACTCAACTATGAATAACTTTAAAAATCACAGTGCCTCGATTTAAAAAATTAAGGAAAAAATTTGTCGGTAAAGAAGTGAACAGCACCAGGCCCAGACAAGGTCAGACCCGAACACCTGAAGAACCTGCCATCAGTACTCATCAATAAACTGGCTCGGCTCTTCACATGCTACCTGACTGCAAGATTCCGTCCCATTGGAAAACCAGCAGGACTGTACTACTGTACAAGAAGGGAGATATTCATGACACTGGCAACTATCACCCGATCTGCTTGTCGTCTGTCTTCTACCAGCCGTTCAACTCAAGTCATCCTGAATAGGATTGGCAGAACACTAGATGAAGGACAACCATGCGAACAAGACAGATTCCGAAAAGGATTCAGCACGATCGACCATATCCACATGATAACCAAGCTCATTGAGGTTTCTTGGGAGTTCAAGATGCCACTCTGTCTAATGTTCATTGATTTAAAGAAGGCCTTTGATTCTGTTGAGACTGAAGTGGTCATCGAAGCCCTAGCCAAACAGGGCATTCAACCTCAGTACATCAGGATCCTTCATGAGCTGTATTACAGATTCACTACCAGGATCTCACCAATCTACAAGGAAGTGATCATCCATGTCAAGAGAGGGGTTCAGCAGAGTGATGCCATTTCACCGAAACTCTTCAGTGCCACCCTTGAGAACGTCATGTGACAACTGGAATGGGAAGGAATGGGAGTGAAAATAGATGGTCAGCAACTACACCACTTCTGCTTCGTTCTTATAACACCAAACATCAGCCAAGTGGCACAAATGCTGGCTGACTTAACCGTGAGTGTGGAAAGGTCAGACTACAGCTAAATCTCACAAAGACAATGTTTATGAGAAACAGTCTTGTTTCTGATGTTCAATTCACTTTCAACAGGACAAACATTTCTTACTGTCCCCTCACATTTATCTAGGTAAATTTATTTCAGTAAAATAATTTTACTTCGCTAAAACATAAGAAAATAATTCTACTGTCCTAAATTACACATCCTACTTCAAACAATCACAATAACATATAAACATAAACATAAAACCCTGTGAAGAAATTTGAACCCCTTATATATTTGACCTTCCAAATTCCATCAAACCGTTTAGTAATAATCTAGATTTAGGATTGAAATATTTTAGAAATTCTGACTACTTTTTTATCCAATGCATATCTAAGGTTCACTATAGATTTTAAAAAATTAAGTCCAAAGTGGATGATGTCCCCATAAAGGAAATGTAAAGCTCTCATTATGTATCCATCCCTTTATTCATGTATTTTTCTACCTACCCAACACCTGAGAGTTACTGAATACCTACCATCATATCAACTCTACTTCCTAATAGTATAGTGTTTCTTTCCTGGCTGCAACAAACAAATAAAGAGCAAAGTTATTATGCAAGCATCTTATAACAAGGTCAGAGAAATAGCACAGCAGGTGAGATGCTTGCCTTGTACACAGCTGACCTTCGTTCAATCCCCCCCCACTCCCACTCCAGCACCACCTGTACTCACCAAACCACCGAATCAATCCACACCAGGAGTGATCATTGACTCAGAGTTAGGACTGTCCTGAGTAGTGCCAAGAATGGTCCAAAAATAAAGAAGAAGAACAGAAAGAATCTTGCAGCAGGGTAAATCCAGTGGAAATAAAAAATTTCTAGAAAATTGGGGCCATGTGGCAATAAAAGAATAATGAGTATCATTGCCAATTACTCTATTCCAAGATGCACCACACAAAGAGTGACAAAATGCCTAACTTAAATAGGTATTATAATTATTATTCCAAATTCACAAAAACCAATTGCATATTATGAGAGGTTTTTTTTTATTTCAATGTGCCATGGTCAATAGATATATATACAAAGTATGAGGGATACAAAACAAAGTAGTGTGGGAGAAGAAGGTTTAACTTATGGAAGATTTTACAGAAAAAATTCCTATGCAAATATTTGAAAGATAAGTAGTAGGAATCTGCAGAAAGGCAAGGAAGATGAGTCAGCAAAAGCAAAGTCTGAGAAACTGGAAGTTATTTCTGTAAGTTCCATAAAGGATCATTGCTAGAAGATGCGCAGAACCAGCTCAAGCAAAGCCTTTTCTACCTTGCTAAGGATCACTTGATCATTTGACATCCCACATCCCGTTACTCATCTATTGGCTCGAGCAGGCAACAGTAACATCTCCATTCATCCCTGTCACGTGCTAGTGTAACCCAATGGCGTCTGCTTATTCTAGGAACACAAAGAGCCTCAAACCGATCACTCAAACCCATCACTTCAGTCTTGACGAAGAAGTCTGTCCATCTCATAAGTGGGCAGCCACGTGATCTTTTGATGACTCGTGGAATCCAGTTGGTAATGGCTCTAGTCCAGAGGTCATCTCCAAACCTCATTATGTGTCCAGCCCATCTGATTTTTGATGCCTTGGAAAACGAGACAGCGTCCCTGATTCTTGACCGTCAACAGAGGTCTGAACTCCAGATTTTTTTTCTCATTTGAGTGAAACGTGATACTCCAAGCATAGCTCTTTTGATTCCTCTTTAGGAGACCTGAATAGCGTTCTCATCCTGTTTTCATAGGGCCCAGGTCTGTGAGGCGTATGTTAATGGAGGAAGAACAGTGGAATCAAAGAGATGTGCCTGGAGTCAGAGGTTCTTCATCCTCTTAGCTATTTCTTCGATGCTCTTGAAGGTGTTCCAAGCTGCCCTCTTCTTCCTGTGTAACTCAGGTGCCAGGTCATTGTCATGTTGACTTCTCGACCTAGGTACACATAACTGTTGCATTCGGGATGTTTGTCCCATTGAGAGTGAATGGAACATCAGGAACGAGACCGTTTCTCATGTGAGATTCAGCTATAGTCCGACCTTCCCACACTCAAGGTCGAAGTAGGCCAGCATTTGTGCCACTTGGCTGATGTTTGGTGTTACAAGAATGATGTCATCAGAGAAGCGGAGGTGGTGTAGCTGCCGACCAACTATTTTCACTCCCATTCTTTCCCATTCTAGTCGTTGCATGATGTTCTCAAGGGTGGCACTGAAGAGTTTTGGTGAAATTGTATCACCCTGCTGAACCCCTCTCTTGACATCAATGATCACCTCCACATAGAATGGTGAGATCCTGGTAGTGAATCTGCAATACAGCTCATGGAGGATCCTGATGTACTGAGTGAATGCCCTGTTTGGCTAGGGCTTCGATGACCGCTTCAGTCTCAACATAATCAAAGAAAGGCCTTCTTTAAATCAATGAACATTAGACAGAGCGGCATCTTGAACTCCCAAGAAAACTCAATGAGCTTGATTATCATGTGAATATGGTCAATTGTGCTAAATCATTTTCTGAATGCTAAGGTATTTGATATTATCTTATAAGCCAGTGGTTATTAAGATTTTAATCTTGAAATTTTGAAATTCTTTTCAATTCATAAGAAACACAGAGCTCTTCATTATAGGACTATGAATTTGGAATTATTCCAAAATTATTAATATTTACTAAATTAAAATAAAGCTAAGAAAGGCATGTTTAAATACATATATTTGTTATTTTAACATGCCACTGAATGACATTAATATATTATATAAGAAATAACTAATTTTTCTTAAAAACCTATAGTTCGAAAAATTTAGATATGTACTTTTGTAAATCTTTCTCATATCTGCATTGTAAAGTCCTCCCTATTTCCACACTGGATCACTTAACATCTCGTTACTCATTGACTTTCTCGAGCAGGCGACAGTAACGTCTGCATTCGTCCCTGTCGCGTACTAATGTAGCCCAATGGCGTCTGCTCATTCTTGGAACACAAATGGCCTCAAAACTATCATTAAGGGTCTTGATGAAGTCTGACTATCTCATAGATGGGCGGCCACGTGATCTTTTGAAGTCCCATGGAATCCAATTGGTAATGGCTCTAGTTCAGCAGTCATCTCCAAATCTCATTACATGTCCAGCACATCTGATTTTTGACTCCTACTATTAGGCATCGAAAATAGTAGAATAGAATATAATAGAATAGAATAATAAATATTCTACTTTTGTTAGAGAAACAAAATGGTTTTTATTGAAAGAAGTTTACTTAGACAAATATAAGGGAGAGAAAGAAAGAGGGAGTGTGTGTTACATGATTAATAGAGAACACAGGCTTCTCCAGGGTGGAAAAACTCAAGATGTAGGGAGTCTAAAGCTCACAGTCAACTTTAACAAACAAGCAAAGTTCTTCACTTGTCTCTTTTGGGGTTGGAGGGCGGGGAGTCATCTCCAGCAGGATACTAGAGCTAGGTTGAGAGGTGCTCAGGGGGTCATGTGAGTTGTGACTGATCTCAGGCATCTGCATACTCTAGCTAGCCCTTTGTGCTATCTCCTTGGCTCTTGGCTTGTCCTTTATTTTGTAAGTGCTTTGCATAGCATACTATTCTGTAAACTGCTGATTTAGATCTCAAATAATCCTGTATTGGAAGGACTGCCCCTGCCCCCCCCCCCCCCGCCCTCCCCACCTATCTGAAAAGTTCTTAATTGCACTTATAGACTCAAGTGAGTTAGCTAAGCTGTACATTGTTTTATTTTCCATATGATTAAATGCTCTAAGGTCATAATTGAGCACAGCGGGTAGGGCGTTTGCCTTGCACGCAGCCAACATGGCCGACCCAAGTTCGATTCCTCCGCCCCTCTCGGAGAGCCCGGCAAGCTACCAAGAGTATTCGATATGCCAGACACAGTAACAACAAAGTCTCCAATGGAGACGTTACTGGGCCCACTCGAGCAAATCGACGATCAACGGGAGGGCTTTTACTTACTTACTTACTATTACTCACACAGTGTCAGATATGGGGTAAGCAAACTCATAGTGCCTAACTATCTGTCCAGATATCTTTCCAGATACCTTGCCTTTCAGAGTATTTGTTTCCCTGCTTATTCTCTAACTGGAAATCTCTGTTTTTCTCTCATAACAGTGATTTTTCCCAACAATTTTTCTTTTAAAATGCAATGGAAAAATTCATTTAGTTAGCCAGTATAAAAATTCACCATGTTAAGTTTAATACCATGTTGTGTTTTGAGGATGTGAAGATGAAAAGAAGATGCTCTTTCCCCACAACAGAAGCACTTCCAGTGAAAGTGAAAAGATAAAATGAAAAACATATAAACCAGTGAGAACAATGTCAACAATGGAGGTGTGTATATAACATACTCTAGCAGCAGGAGGCAACAAGGCATTTACACTTGACTTTCTATGTCTTTAAGGATAAATATGATTTCACCAGGTGAATAAGGATTTTTTGTTTGTTGTTCAGGGTTTGCTCCCTGCTCTGTACTCAGGAATCACACCTGGTGGTGCTCAGGGGATGATATGGGGTTCTAGGGATCAAACCCTGGTCAGGTATATGCAAGACAAGCACCTAACCTGCTGTAATAGCTCTTCAACCCCAAGGAGATCCGTTGAACAGACAGTTAAAGTCTTGGAATTTTAAGAGAAAATGATGCACCAAGGATCTAAATTCAGTTCAGTATCAACATATTGGGTCAGGGTACTTACAGTTGAATTACATGAAAGTGGAGTAGGGATCAGATAGAAAATAACTTGACTCTGTTCATGGCAGAGAACATATTTGAAGACCAGAAAATGAGAGTGACCAGAGCTGGTGCTGTAGGAGTGAATGAAAATGGTTTTGTTGTTTTCTTTCTCAGGTGACAGGGTAGATTGTGATGCTCTTTACTAATATAAGATATACATTGGTCTGACATTTCCACAAGGAAATTGAATACATCATATTCAATGGATGGTTTTGCCTGACCAATGCTGCTGTTGTCCCAAAATTGCAAATGAGATCGAACCACTGTCTCCTTTGTGCAAAATTCTACTTCACAGAACAGGGAGAAAGGGCTGCAAGGTTTAAGAAGAGAACTCCCAGAACGACCACCAACTGGGAGCTCTTTGGCACTATTGTGGCAACATGGGAAGAAACTGTCGTTGACAACATTGACAAAGAATACAATCGACTGGTTCAGCACCTTCATGATTGCATGAGGAATGCCAAAAGAGAGAGATAGCCACTACAGATAGACAGTTTTTGACTGTCTTCAAAAACTCTCGAGCTCCTTCTCCAATGTAGCTTGGCACAAGCCTCAGGCAACCGCAAGCAAACGTCCAAGCTCGCAAAGCAGTGCAGAGAAGCAATAAAGGAAGACCTCAAAGAAAGAATAGCACAAGTGCTGGCTGATGCAGCAAAAGCCAGGAAAAGCATTCACAATGCCTGCCTGTCCTTTGCCAACTACAAGACCCAGATGACTGCCCTCCGACATCCTGATGGATCTATCTCATCTTCCAGACGGGAAATGGAGAAGATTATCCATGACTTCTACTCGGATCTCTTTGATATGTATGTCCACCTGCATACATACCAAATTCTGCAGGATGAATATGTCGTTCCCAACGTTCTCCCTTCCAAAATCCGACATGCCATTTCATTGGTAATGAATGTAATTAAGCAAACAGCACCTGTCCCAGACAAGGTCAGACCTGAACACCTGAAGAACCTGCCGTCAGTACTCAATAAAAAGGCTTGGCTCTTCACATACTACCTGTCTGAATGCAAGGCTCTATCCCAATGGAAAAGCAGCAAGAATGTACTACTGTTTAAAAAGGGAGACATCCACGACATTGGCAACTATCGCCTGATCTGCCTGTCGTCTGTCATCTAAAAACTGTTGACATCCTAAATGGAATTGGCAGAACACTAGATGAAGAACAACTATGCAAGTAAGCCGGGTTCTGCAAAGGATTTAGCACAATCGACCATATACACACGATAACCAAGATTATTGAGGTTTCTCGGGAATTCAAGATTTCGCTCTGTCTAACGTTCATTGATTTAAAGAACTTTCATTCTGTTCAGACTGAAGTGGTCATGGAAGCCCTAGCCAAATAGGGCATTAAAACTCAATTACTTGGGTAATGAAAAAAAATAAAATATTAAATTACAATATGTCCCTGCATTAACCATTTATCTTTCTCTACCTCACTCTTTATTGCTCCCTTGAATTTCATCCTCTCAATCTCTTCTTTCTCGGGAGCTAAATCCAAATCCAAAGCAATTTGAAAAGTTACTCAACTGCATTTGAGTTACCATACTAAGATACCAACTATGCACATAAGAATAGAAAAAATATTAATAGCAATTCTGATATTATCAAGTACTAGCAAGAATGTAAACCAAGAGAAAGTAGTACTGTTAGAAGGACAAATTTAGTTCAACTAGTTTGGATATTATTAGGTATAATCTACTAAAGAATGGATTTTTTTTGTATCTTGAAATTTAGAATTTCAGCTCCCTTGGTATAGCCCTAAAGATATAACTTCTTTAATATGAAATTAAACTTTAGCCTCAGGCTCTTTTATCAGTATAAATTTCTTCCAAATCCTAAGTGTAGGATTTCATTTAGCGTACTAAAATTAGGATGGTATGTCTGTGTCTGTGTGTGTTTGCTTTAAGGAAAGTTTGCCAAAATAATATATAATGGGTATCAAAAATTCCAGTTCACCATTGTCTGGAGAAATGTTCATAATACAATCTAAAAAGCAACATTGCTCCTAATACCCCTTTAATGAATGACAGCTTAAATAACATCAGATGTTCAATGCCATATAAATCAGGGATTCTGACAGGGAAACTGGATTTGTTATGAGTTTAACCTTATACAAGTGTGGAATGAACTAGGGGAAAATAGGTCCAGAATGAAGGAGTCACTAACCAGAACATCTTAAAAGCCACACTGAAGGAACAAATAAAAGGAAGTTCATGAGATGTCTTGAGTGACTCTGAGGAGCTATCACCAATGTATCACCAGAGGAAAGTGACCAACTCCACTGGTTGATAGGACCAAAGAGATAGAGAAAGAGAAGAGTTTTCTTTGCATATTTCCTTTTGGCCAACTCTATATCAGAACCCCATAGGACAGGGAATCCTGGAAATCACAGCTTCAACTTGCTTAAAATCTTCACATACAATCCAGCACAATGAATTGCAGAATATACATGCAATGAAAATTTACATTGCACTCATTGTGAATAAAGTTCAGCAACACAGACAACATAAGTGAATCTTATGAACTTAATGTTAAAGGAAAGAAACAAAGTAATAATTCATAGTGTACAATAAAATTCCACTTCTACAAAGCTCAATTATTTTTTAAAAACACCCTAAATGAAACCGTATTGCCACATTGATTAAAGTTACCTGCATAGGTGAAAAACTAAAGAAAATAGCAAGCTATCAATTAGCATGAAAATCAGGAAAATGATAACCTCTAAGGCAATGGAAGAGGTAATGATATAGGAGAAATTATAAATGTTAGCTATCTATTTTTTACCATGATTTTTGTTACACAGCTCTTCCTTTATTACTAGTCTTGTATTTCTATTATTATTCTCTTCTATTCTATTATTCCTAGTTTTCACATTTCTATTTATATAGGGATCTTTCATTAATTTTTTAAATATTAATAAAATAATTTTCACCACTCTCTTTTCATACCTGAGTGGCCAGGAAACCACACATCACGTGGATGGAGTTTGAGAAGGTGAAGTCTAAGAATGGAAGAGAGAGGGCTTTTTCTTTTGTAGAAGGTCTAGCAGTGGAACCCCCACTCATGGGTCTGCTTTCAGCAATTACAATGAATTCCAGGAAGGTGTCCATGCCAGCCTTTGTAAGATTATAGATTTGATTAATCACTCACTGCATGTTTGTGTTCTCCCCAAATTTATGTACTGAAAGTTAATACCACATGTCATATAGAGAAGGGGCTTTACGAGGTGATTCACTGTAAGGATGAAGCCCTGAGGAAAAATATTAGCGTCTTTTTAAATTTCAAGTTCTGAGATGCTCTCTCATCCCTTCTGCTGCATACACAATAATCTAGGAACCAGAATGCAAACTTTCAGTGGACACCGAATCAACTCACACAAACGAACCTTGGTCTTGAGCTTCCCAGCCTCCAGAATTGTAAGAATTACAGTCTTGTCATTTACAAACCACCCAGTTTATGGCATTTTTTGTAGCAACCTAAACTGATTAAAACACCAGCTAAATCATCCTCCAAAATCTGAGAGCAGTTAAAATGCTTCTTACACTCCATAGCTCAGAGGCCAGCCAGGCATTCTAGGGGAAAGGGCAGCTCAGATAGAGAAGGGAGCACCAAATAAAGGGTGTTTGGAGGATCCTCCCAAGAGGGGAGATGCATGTTGAAAGTAGACTATGGACTGAACATGTTTGCCACTCAAAGCCTCTTTTGCAGACCACAACACTCAAAGGGAGAGAGAGAACACAAGGGATTGCCCTACCACAGAGGCAGGGTGAGATGGGAGGGATGGGGGTGGGAGGGATATTATCCATGGTTGTGGAAAATGGGCACTGGTGGAGGGATGGGTATTTGATCATTGTATAATCGAAACCCAAGCACAAAAAATTGTAAATCTACAACTGTACCTCATGGTGTTTCACTAAAAATAAAAAAAAAAAATTTAAAAAAAAATGCCTCTTACAAAGTAAAACAAGATTGAAGAAATTAATGTAGGCACAGAAAACAATGAAAAACATGAAGCATAGGTGATTTTTTTGGACTAGATCTTTCTACAGTTTTAATATAAGATCAAATAAAAAATGGTTGGCCCAAATAGTTGGTGAAGTTATCCAAAATAAAATTTTATGAATACCAGTTGCTTATCATAAAACTTCCCCTAAGAACATATTGCATGTTAATTAAAAAAAAAACAGGGCTGGAGAAATAGTACAGAGCGTGAGCACTTGTCTTGCACATAGCCAACCCAGGTTCCTTACCCAGGACCATAGATGGCTCCCCATGCCCAGCTAAAGCCACACCTGAGCACAGAGCTAGGAGTAACCCCTGAGCATCATTAGACATAGCCCCAAAACAAAACAAACTAAACAAAGGTGGGGGGGAAGCAATGAGTTAAAACCTAAAGTTAACTAACATTTGCTGTTGACAGATAATCATATTGACAATACCATGTTGTTTAATCTCTCTACAGCCCTACTGCCCTCTAAAGCTAGTGATAAAAACACTGAGACAAGGGAGATAGCACAGAGACCAGGGGCACAGATAACTGAGCTGGGTTTGACTCCGAGCACCATCTGGCTCTCAGCATTTTTGGGTGCAGCCCTGGAGGCTCCTGGAGGTGCATGACTGCTTCCCAACATGACAGGGTCTGAGCAGCTCTGCATCCTTGGATCCTTCATTCAACTGTCTGGCCTACTCATCCAAGTGTTACTGAGCCAGCACTGCTTCGGAGCATTAACCTGCACCCCCAAAAGATTGCATCCCATGAATTAAAATTCAAGTGGATAGCATCAAATTATTTAGGATAATACCTGTGAAATATATATATATATATATATTTTAATTATTTGGGGTTTGTTTTCTTTTGGAAGATGTTTTAAGAGGCCGATATGGACCCTGAAAAAAGGCAAAATAGATGCTATGAATTTCTCAAGTGACCTTCAGGTAAAGAAAGAAGTCACTTTAAGTGTTTTTTTTTTGTCCTGAGAAATTACACAATCTAGAAATTTCCAAAATATTTAAAACAGAGACAAGAAAAAGAAAAAAAATGTTTTAAAGTAAAAGCTCTCTGGTATATTCAGTACAAGATTCTTAGGTGAAAAAACACAAAATGCTTCATATATAAGATTTTCAAATATAATGGCTGCAAATATTATAAGATATGCATATGAATAAAATCATTTAGAATTAGTCTCTGAAATTAGTACTTTTAGCTTTCAGCTTGAAGAGTCTATTTGTTTTTAATCAAGGGTAAATTTTATTTGAGTTGGACTACTAGAACAATTTTCTTCTTTTTTTAACATAAAACTAAAATATGTGGGAAATTGTGCTCTTGGAATAGTTGCTTGAGCAAAACAGGCAAGAATAGAATACTTAGAGGGCAGCAAGTGCACCCAGACAAGAAGAACAAAAAATTACCAAGACTTTGCTAAAGGTGCATGATGATTGTGTATCACCCTAAAGTCAGAGTTATGTAAATATCCCAGCCTTTGCTTTTCAAGTACCTGCAAACAGTTCTTAAAGTACTTGTTAACAAAAACAATAGCTAGAACCTGGCTTGGGGAGCAGATGTTTTGTTTAACAAATAGAGAGACTATGCCCTTATTCAGGGCTGTAGAGGCTCCCTTGCATCCTGAATATGTTGCAATGCTGTCTGTATCCTTTTCTACTGATGCAGATGGACAAAGGTCAAAAGTGCCAATAAGATTGAATTTATTGTTTCCTTGGTAATTTAACATTTTAATAACTCGAAGATAAGACATCGATAAGACATCAAATTTAGCAAGTAAATATTTTTCAGTGAAGAAACCCATGCTTTGGAAGAATAAAATACTGACTTAAATTCCTTTTAAATATCATTAAATAGTATTACTCTGAGGTGGAAAATATTGTGAAAGTAATATTATTACTTAAACATGATATCCTGCCAATTTCATCATAGTCAATGCTTAAGTTATAATTCCCGTGAATATATCATAATTTACAAAAGCCACAAAGAAAAATTTTATAGCAATCCCCTCTTGTAGCTTCAATGATGAAAGGAAAAAGACTGTGAGTTTTCAAAATGCCACTATTTAACAACACGTCGGGAAAAAATATACAAGAGTCTCCTAAACACAAGTCTCTCAGTATTTGAACTCATATTTGTGGTGTGATTTAGTGACATCAAGCTTATCTCTGCTTAATTAACATACCCTAAATATCCCAGACTAGCTTTTAATAAATTTATAATTAAAATATAACAAGATGAAGGATAAATAATAATTTACCTTTATTTAAATGTATTTATTAAAATTATTATTATTTAAAATTATATTTAAAATTTAAATTTTTTAAATAATTTTTTAAATTTTTTAAAATATAACTAATGAAGAATAAATAATAATAATATTTTGTAAAAAAATTAAGGTAGAGGATGTGAACAGACAATTCACGGAACATTCAGCTAAATAATCTACAGCACACACACACACACACACATATATACACACACACACTAAGAATATACTTAAATTGTCTAGTACTCAGGGAAATATTTTAACAAAAGATTATTGTACAAGAATCAAACAGGCAAAAATATTAAGAAAGTAATAATATCAAATTTTGGTTGGATGTTAGAAGCGACATTTGCATACATTGCTGGTGGGGAGTATGTTAGTCAAATGGATAAGATTTAGCAACAGCAAAAAACCTAAGTGTATTTTAAAATTTTCCAGTCTAGATTTGATTATGGAACTCTGAAAACAGGGTAAAATCCAGATAATGTTTTGGCTTTAACCAGAAGCCAAAAGTTGTATTCAAAATGAACATCTTCTCCCAAGTGAAATAGCAGAGGGAAACTAGGGTCAAGTGACTAGTATATTTCACTGAAAAATACCTTATGTCTGTCAGTACTATACAAGAAAATTAAGGATTTTGGGATCCATGAGTCTGAGACTTAGAAATTCATTGACTGTTTAACTTGGAAAGGTTTTTTAACATTAGCAAATAATTTCCTCATCTCAAAAATACTGTAACCCTAACTTGTTGGGTTATTGGGCTTATTACCTAATGCAATATGACACACTGTGAGTAAGTACTCAATAGATGCATGTCTTTTCAGAGGTCAGTGGGTGATGACCCCTTTTTGTAACTAGCTAGCAATTATGTCCCATATCTCCTGAATGAAGAACTAAGGTTATTTTAGGTCATTTATGATCCCAATCATGAAGAAGTAAATCTATTCTTTCATTGATACACATGGATAACTAACAGTGATTCATGTTAAGTGAGTTAAATGTCTCATCTTCTCCCTAGGACTGGCACAATATCCTGTCTTTACAGTGACCATTTTCTTCCAGAACAGAGACTATTCAAGCCCTACCAATTCAGCGAATTTAACCACCCTTGACGTTCAATAATAAACCTAAAAATAATTGATCTATAATTTCAGTTTAAATGATCTGACATAGCCAGGCTACTTTTAAATGACAGCAAATGGGATTTTTTAATGGAAATATTGATAGGCCCTTAAGTGTATTGGGAGTCGAGGACAATGACAATGATATTGCACTAATAAACCTAATACCATGGAGATTGTCTCTTTTTTTAAATGTGTCTTTTCTTTATCACAACATAATACCTAGCTTGACAACAGAAATGTCAACAGTTAGGGCTCTATTCTTCAAACCGTCATGCTCTATTAATGCTGTTTTTCAGTGGGATTTACTTTGTCAAGGAAGGACCAAAGAGGAAAGTCTATGGTCTTCCTATTCACTAAATCCCTCTTCTCACTGATGCACAAATGACTAACTATTCCCAGGGCCATAGGAAGAATGAGATTTGAAAATGGGCCAAAAGCATCTAGGGAACAGACAGAAAATGCTAGCCTTGCATTAGCAAAGTCATGCTTAGACAAGAAGAAAAAGAAAACATTGAAGGTGATAGGAATGTCGACAGGTGCTCCCTGTGCTGCTTGTGCTCTTTCTGTTTTGGGTAGCACAACAGAAAGACTTCACTACACAAATATAATTGAACAATATTAGCTGTGCTGTGAACAGTGACTTAAGTGGGTTCCAAAGAATCCCATGCAGCTTAACCTCTTTAATCCAAAAAAAATGGAGAAGGAAAATAAACTAGTTGACTAGCAGAGGCACGTAGGGATGTAAAGCAAGGCTCAGGAGAAGCTAATGGATTACAGATAGAACTGTCCTTTGTAATCAGGAGCCACTGAGAGCTGGAAGCAGGCAGGAAGGGGCTTTGTTTAATTCAGAATCCATTGTAAAATTTAGATGCAGTAGAGAATTTACTTACTTACATTTTACATTTAGAGACGTAATCTGATAAACTTTGATACTGAACAAATAAACAAGCTCTAAATAAGGATACAGAGAGCTGAAGCTTTAAACACTTGGAATCAAATAATCTGCTGTGTCACCCATCCTTATAGTTCATCTTGTCCCCAGACTATATTTATACACACCCTTGGTTTTAACAAACTTCCACTGAAAACCATACAGAGGATGACGCTCTCTCTTTAACACATGATGACAAATAAGAGTCACTGAGAGTAGGGACTTCCCCAGAGTGGCACAGCCAAAGAACTTCCTGTGACTATCTGTTGTCAGTATCTGTCCCTTCCTATATATCTACCTACAAGAGACACAGCCTGACCGAAAATAAAAGGAGACAAGTATTTTTAATGATTTAGCCATGAAAAACTCTAAAAGTGAAGGCAGAATACTCCTCTAGAAATATTTTATTTGGCACATAGCAATCTTCTATCCTAATTTTAAAATTTGCATAACTTTTTCCCCAAATAAGTGTTATAGGAAATAAATATTGGAACAAAAAGTTTTTTTCACAGCAATTTGTTGTAGAAAATAAAATTATCCCCATATAACCTGTCTTACTTTTCCATGCAAGTGTTTGGGTAAATTATGCTCCTTAGCTACCTTTCATTTCTCTTGGGAATTAGGAAATATCTAGAAAAAAACGAACACTTGAATTTATTGCTACAGTGGCCAAATTCTAATCTCTTTCAACTGTATTATAAACTTCATTTGCACTAACCAGTTGCAGCATATATGATCTTTCTGGATACCTTTCAATGTCAAATAGCAAAGGTACTGTTGGTACAATAAGAATCACGTGACTATTATCTCCAGCTAAATTCAGAGGGCTGATGAGGAAACCAGGAACATAATCCTGAAGTGATGCAAATTTAATAGAGGAAACCCCATTTTCTGCAAGTCTATTTTCCAGAGGGAACTCATCAATACTTGGACCAGAATGAGGGTAAGAAGTCAGAAGATTCACTGTTTAGCAACAATTATGCCAGCAGAGCTTTTGGCAATCTCTCTGGGGCTAGAAATTCAATAATAAATGATTAAGTTCTAAATCCCAAAAGTGAAGGCCTGAAGAAATAAACTAAGCACTCTGCACTGGTTTTCTCTCCTCTCTCTCTCCAGCCCTCCCACTACTCACATACTGATCAATGGGCAAAGCAAAGAAGTAAGAGACCAAACTGCAAACAATTGGGGGGGATTTTTTTTTAGAATTTCACAGTAGACAGGAGGCAGAATAGAAAGTTGAAATTCAACAAAGAGAAAGAATTCCAGTAAAGACAAGCTCTCAGTTACTCATCTAAATCAAGACTTAGCGTGGAAATTATCCTTGAACTATATATGTCCCTGATTAATTCAGACCCTAGCTATATACCACAGTACAAGATGAATTTAGTCTAGGGGAAAAATTTTTGTTTCTTAAAGGTTTCATTCAACATGTTTGGCATTCAATAAAAAATTACCATATATGCTAAGAAATAGATTAAAGAAAGGAAGGGGAGAAAGACAGACAATAAAACAGACTATAGGCGATCCAGTTATTACAAAATAAATATATTTTTAAATAAATGTAATTAGTCAAAAATTATAGAGCTATTCTTCAAAAAACTGGAATTTACAAAATTAATTTAATGGTAGTCTTAGAACAAGAAAACACAGTAACTAAAAATAAAAATTTAATAGACAAATTTAAAAGTATACGAAACTTAACTAAAAAGTCTCATCTATTAGATAGATAAATAACATAGAGCACAAACTTTATGGAAAATGTGGTAAAGATTGAAAGAGACACAAGTATGTGGGATATTGGGGAAGTGGAGTATCTAGAAAACATGTCTCTGAAACCTAAGAAAGAGAAGAATGGTGTAAAAGTAGAAGTCAAAAACAGAAGAGAACATAAACCCACTAATTATTTGCGAATTCTCAGTTTATTTGTACATAATTCACTGTCAAAGAATAAATCACAACAAAATAGAAAATTATCTGAAAGTATCCAAAAATTAACTAAACATATTAATGAAGTTTATAAGGAGACTAGACCAAGCAATCCTGACTGCCCCAAGATCTGCCGTCCTTTGCAAGGGAAAAAAGAACTTGTTTTATCTGTGTAACTAACCACAAACTATAGAAAAAGGAACGAGAAAAATAATATTGTTCTGTAAACAGAAACACTTGGTAGAAAATATCTGCTATCTATGATAAAATGTCACATAAAGGACCAGAGACATAACCGTGGTATAAAGAGTCTTCCTAGGGGAATATCAGACTTCCCAGGAGAACTGGTTTTCAGCAGAAAGCTTGCCACTGTTGGGGTGTGTATGCGGGAGGGGGGGGGGCATGATACAATCAATACCCCACTTAGCAACCTGCTACCACTCTCATGTATGTTACTTCTCACTCAAAGGATGATAAGTTAGGGAAGGGAACACTAGGACAGCTGCAGAGAGGAAATGTTCCTGCCTCTGTAGAGACAGGAGAGAAACAGGACAGTGTATATGTACTGCTTTAGGGACTGTTATTGGAACACTGTACACCTAAAATTCAAACACAAATATCTTTGTAATGTTGTAATTCATGGTGATTCCATTAAAAATAAATAAATAAATAAAAATAGAAACACTTGCCTAGCATGTGACTGCAGTCATGACCCTGGCTCGAAAACCAGCACCACATATGATTTCCCAGGTGCTGCCAGATGTCACCCCTGAGCACAGAACCAAGAGTGGTCCCTGAGCATCACAGGGTGATGATAAATAAAAAATTTAGATCTAGACGCCCTTCTAGACGCAACTTCGGTAGGGCATCTAGATCTAAATTTTTTATGCGACTTTCTGTTTCTTTTGTTTTTTGGCCACACCCCAGAAGCACAAGAACTTAATGCAGAAAACCAGCAGTTTGGAGCAGAAAAGCGAATGGACTATGCATTAATCCAGGCCATCATTTCTGCCCGGAGGGGAAAGGGTGTTGGTCCCTTCCGCCCTACTCCCTCTGGAAAGAAAGATGGCGGCCACATGGGAGCCTTGTGGACAGCAGGTATGAGCCGGGGGTGCGGGGGCGACAAAAACCTCATGGGAAGGGGGGCATTCCGGTCCGTCCTTCATGCCCTACCGAGGTTACCAGGTGCCCCCCACGAGCGGCTCTCCAGCACGGCCACGGCCCCAGAAGCACAAGAACTTAATGCAGAACCCAGCAGCTTGGAGCAGAAAAGTGAACGGACTATGCGTTAATCCAGGCCATCATGCCTGCCCGGAGGGGAAAGGGTGTTGCTCCATTTGCCCTCTCCTCTCTGGAAAGAAAGATGGCGGCCGCATGGGAGCCTTGTGGAGAGCAGGTCTGAGCCAGGGGTGGGGGCGCGACTGAAACCTCATGGGACGGCGGGCGTTCCGGCCCGTCCTTCACGCCCTACCGAGGTCACCAGTTGCCCCCCAAGAGCAGCTCTCCGGCATGGCCATGACTCCAGAGCACAGAAACCAATCTCTTAATTATCTGACTCTCAGTAGAAATACTTCCAGGGTTAATAAGTAAAATAGCAGAAATCCAAAACATGATTTAATTCTTGAACACAGCTGTAGAAAGCAAATCATTTCACAATGCTTTTTCAGCATGGCTGATTTGGCGGGGGGGGGGGGGGGGGAGTCTAAATAATAATGATGCAACTTTTATCGAAACAATGAAGCTAGTCAAAGTAAAAAAAATTAGATCTAATTAAAACATATCAAAGGAAAATATTTTGTAGTTGAAAAGTTGGGGTTTTTTTTTTGAAAAGTTTGTTTTTAAATTTACCATTAAGGGCCTGGGAAATGGTTCAAATGGCTAGAGCACTTGCACTCTGGTAAGTGGCCCTGGTTTGTTCCCCTGCATGATGTAGTCCTTCCCCCCTCATCCTATCAGGAATAACCCCAAGCACTGATGTGAAAGTAACCTCTGTTGCAATTTTAACCCAAAAATCAAAATACATCAATAAACAATATAATAAAATTTGCCATTAAGCTTTTACCTGGACCAGAGAGTTCCAACATACATCTAAACAATTTTGTTACTCTGCATATGTAATATAATCTATATATTTAAAAAAAATTCACTCGGAGGGGCGGGAGTGATAGCACAGTGGGTAGGGCGTTTGTCTTGCACGTGGCCAACCCAGGTTCGATCCCCAGGATTCCATACAGTCCCCCAGCACCACCAGAATTCCTGAATGAAGAGCCAGGAGTAAGCCATGAGCATTGCTGGATGTGACCCAAAAAGCAAAAAACAAAAACAAAAAAACACTGATTACCTTCAATTTGATCTGTGGTGTTAAGGGAGGCGGGGGGGGGGGGGGGGGGCTCTTTAGAACCACACCCAGTCAAGTTAAAATGTCAAGCACCCAGTGGTGCTCAGGGCAAAGGCTCTGCTCACAGGGATTAGTCCTGGTGAGCTCAGAAGACCATAATGGGTGCCAGGGATTGAACTAAAGCCAGTTACATATAAGACAAGTGCCCAACCCACTGTACTACCACTCTGACCTCCTATGGCATCACTGTTACCAAAAAATTTCCAAACAAGTTCCTTTATATGTATGTATGTGATTTCATAAATTGACTTTAAAATGTATACATCTGTACAATAACCTAGAATAGTATAAAATCTTAAAAAATAATTTAAATGGAGGATTTGTAGTAAGATGTATAATAAATTATTTTAATCCTATGCTAATTGAGACTTGTTATTATGGTCCAAAGAAATAAAAATACCAACAAAACATAATAGAAAATTCAGAAACAGATCTATACATTTTCAGTCATTTGATTCAGAAAGATTACATTCAGAACAAAAAGAGAAATGTGGTCTTTTAATTTAAAGTTCATAGGTCAACTAAATATCTAGAAAAAATAACTTATACTACATATAAAAATAAATTCTAGATGAATAATAGATATTTAACATATTTTGTTATTGAAAAATGATATTCAAAGTAATGGTAAATTATGAATAAAAGGTAAAAGCAACAGGTATACTCATAAATCAGTACCATTGCTTTGGAAATTTGTCTGCCAATATCTACTAAAGACATGATCATAAATACAACCTTCAGCCAACAATCCCACTCCTAGATATATACTAAAGAATGTACACAAGTAAGCTTCAAGAGGTATTTTCAAATGCCCATGATAGCATTAAATCACTAAAATTGAATATGTCTCAAAATGTCTGTCAACAACAGAAAGACAAATAAACTGAGTATATCTGGTGTGATAAGGGATAGCACAGTGGTAGGGTGTTTGCCTTGCACGCAGCCAACATGGCCGACCCGAGTTCGATTCCTCCGCCCCTCTCGGAGAGCCCAGCAAGCTACCGAGAGTATCTCGCCCGCACGGCAGAGCCTGGCAAGCTCCCCGTGACATATTCGATATGCCAAACACAGTAACAACAAAGTCTCCAATGGAGACGTTACTGGGCCCACTCGAGCATTATATGGCATTGAGAGTAAACCAATTACTGCTATTAAACCTCAAAATACTGGGCTGGAGAGATAGCACAGCCGGTAGGGTGTTTGTCTTGCACACGGCCGACCCGGGTTGATTCCCAGCATCCCATATGGTTCCCTGAGCACCGCCAGGAGTAACTCCTGAGTGCAGAGCCAGGAGGAACCCCTGTGCATCACCGGGTGTGACCCAAAAAAGCAAAAAAAAAATACTTGGTATAGCAACATCTCTCAGAAATATTGGCATAGCAGTATCTCTTAGAAATAATGTTTAGAGAAAAAAACTAAACTAACAATATCACAAACCTTATAATTACATCTTTTTTCACTGTCACTGTCCTCCTGTTGTTCATCGATTTGCTCGAGCGGGCCCAGTAACGTTTCCATTGTGACACTTGTTTCTGTGTTTGGCATATGGAATACATCATGGGTAGCTTGCCAGGCTTTGCCATGCGGGTGAGATACTCTCGGTAGCTTGCTGGGCTCTCCGAGAGGGGCAGAAGAATTGGACTCGGGCCAGCCATGTTGGCCACTTGCAAGGCAAATGCCCTACCTGCTGTGCTATCGCACCAGCCCACATCTTATATAAATTTTGAAAAGGTATAAATTATTGATTATGGCATCAGAAAGTGTCTATGTACCACCAGGATTATGTTGGGAGAATAGAGCAAGAAAGATTTTGAAACATGATTGATAACTATTTCTTTTATTGGATGGCTATATATACTATGTGAAAAATTGTTGCTTATTAACTTTACTGTATGTATGTTATACTTCAGTAAAAACTTTTTTAAAAGTTCTAATGGGTTTAAAGTAACGTTTATTTATAAGTGAAAGTGAAGTTAAATTATAGAGGGCTGTGATAAATAAATTCTTCTTTAGATGAGTAAGAGAAAGCACATAAAACTCCAAAGGCTCAAACTTCAGGCATGTTTATAAATAATCTAGATGAAAGAGTGTCTAATAAAATCCCTATACTTGCAGACAATACTGATATCTTTCAGTTTGGAGAAAACCCAGTCAATGGGATAAACTGCAGGAAGATTTAAGAGGCTTTGAAAGTAAGCTGAATGGTGGTAAATGTGTTCCTCTGTGGTCAGCTAAAAAGTAATGGAGGGAATAAAAAGTATATAAAGATGTCTTATTAAACTTTATATATGCATCAGAAAAATACAGGGTTGAGTATTTATACACAGTACTAAAAATCATTATTGATAAATGAAGGATTAAATGAATAAATAAATAGTGGGTTCAGACAAAGCTACTAGTCTGAACTCAGGAAAGTGTCAAGACTAGGAGTTATTATAGACAAATTCCTGAAGAAGAACTAATATACTAATTAATTTGGGGTAATATTCCTAACAGTCAAGAAAGATCTTAAATATAAAGTAGAAAATATTTTTCAACTGAAGTTCTTAAAACATGCAAATAGTGTATCCAAAATATACAGATAGAACATCCAAGAGTGAAGTGGGTTAAATGATCAGTGCTATAAAGATGAAATAGGACAGAAAGTTAACCCAAGGCCTGAAAATTATCACTATTGTAAACCACTTGAACATGGCTATTAAGGTTTGTGATGGTTAGCTTTATGTATTATCTTGACTAAACTAAAATACAATTTTCTTAGGAGTTGTTTTTTGGGGGGTGCATATTGGACAGTGCTCAGGGCTTACTCCTGGTTCTGCACTCAGGGATCACTCCTGATAGGGGTTGGGGGACCATATGGGATGCTGGGGGTAGAACCTGGGTCATCCATGTGCAAGGCAAGCACCCTACCCACTGTACTCCAGACTCCTAAAATACAAGTTTAATCAAAGTTAAATTCAGGCATCGCTGTGAAGACACGTTGTAGATATTAACATCTACAATCGGAGACCACACCACTCTTGAGAATCCTAAGTATAACAATTCCAGAATGTTAGTATACATGGGTTAAGTTACATGCAGCTGACCCTGATTCAATTCCTGGCATCACATATGGTGCACCCAAATATTACCAGGATTGCCCTCTCAGTATAGAGCCAGGAGTAAGACCATAGCACCACAAGTGGTTGCCCCCCCCCCCCCACAAAAAAGAAAAGAAAAGAAATAAAAGAAAAGAAAAATCAGGAAGCAATAACATAAAGTGTGAAATTATTTATTTATCTATATGATTGCTCCAAAAAGATAAGGAATCAAGAATATGGTTGAGTGGAAAAATGTTTGTTTTGTAGGCATAAGGCCTCAATATGATGCCCAGAACCACAATAAACAAGCAAATAAATAAATGTGACTATATTACTTGATGTCTAATAAGTGCAGTAGAGGCAGTTGAAACTACTGTTGTAATTGATGCACTGATATAGGAACTTGTGCTGGAGGTGGTGTTAGAATGCTGCCTGAAACTCTGTTATCACAGTATCATAAGCCATGATGATTAAATAAAAACTTTAAAGGGGGAAATAAAAGTATCATCTGAATGCTCTAAGTCAGGAACAGTTTTTAGAGAATTAACAATTTTAAGGTTATATTTTCAAAGAGGAAGTTGAACTAACGACCTCAAGAAAGGATAGTGAATTCTCCCTGATAGATAGGAAGGGGTATAATAATGGGCTTTTAAAATATTTAAAATATTAAAATTTGCTTCAGTTTGTAGATTGTGTTGCCTTGACCTCTAAGGCCTGGGCATCCATCTGCAATAGGAAAGATAGAAATGATCCACAAGAAATTCAAGAGAAAAAGAAAGATTAATTTCTGGTAAGCAAAGGCTTATATTGTAATAAAACAGCCTCAGGCTAGTGTTTCAAATTACATATCAACCACCAACCCACCACTACCACCATCACCATACCCTTGAACTGATTTACAAATCCCAGCAAAGAATAACTTACTAATTATTCTCTTCTCTGGTATCCTGACCTCTCACTGCATTTGAAGGAAACTCTCTCTAGCACAGAAGAGATCTTCCCTTCATGGTCTTTTCTCTGGCATTAGAACTCACACTTCCAGCCCCAAATACAATGAAAATACCCGAAATTCCTTCACTAAAAAAAATGCTTTGAGATGCCAAAGACATAGAGAAAGGTTAGATTCTTTGCCTTGCATGCTCCCGATCCGGGTTAAATCCCTGGCACCAAATGTCTAGTCCTCCAAGTATCACCAGGTGTGGTCCTTAAGGCCCCCAAACATCAGAAGTGGCAGAGAGATCCCCTACATCCAGGGCTCAAGTAACACCTGATCCTCAGCCTCTTGTATTGAAACTTGCTTCAGTTGAACAAGATGAGAATCATGGGATGAGACCCTCGGGACTCTTGAGCATTGTTTGGAAAACCCTAGCCCCTCCACGCCCAAAAAATAGGATGTCAAGAATCTTATGTTGCTTCCTTAAGACTTGGATTCAATATTATTGTCTGAAGAATTAATCTTCAGGCTTTTTTTCAACCAATGCAAGTTAGATGCCCATGCTAAAGAGAAGAGAGCAAGAGATTTCTATAAAAGGAATCCTTGGTGGAATCAAGAAAACTTCTGAATAATCAAGCCCTTCTCTGCCCTTAGAACTATTGTAAGCATGTTTCCTGAGTTCAGGAGCAGTCGTCCGCCTGGACCCACCCCAATACCCCTGCTATTCTGGTCACATCAAAGGTTTATGAGTGGTCAGCTCTTATCGGATTATTAATCAGTCCTTAAGTTAATAGTTTTCAAAAATCATAAGGATTAGTTACAATCATGTATTTCTTTTTTCACAAAGCCCAATAAGAAATATTATGATAGCTTTTCAAAGAACTGAATCAAAGAGGGTCTTTGATTCTTGCTTCTTATGGACAGAAAACAACGGTCTCATCTACTTCTCTCCTCAGGTTCTCCTACAATTTTTCAGGACTAGAATCCCACAATCCCTTTTGTTGTTGTTAACTTGTAAAAAGTATGAGTGCTGGTTGCTTGTTGATAATGGTTAAAATAAAATTTCTGAGTAGGTTTTCCAAAAATAGAATATAATAATTAAATTAATTATCTCTATCCCACCCCTTTTCTATTGTTACGTTGTGTCAACGATTCTAGGTTAATGGGTCATCTCCATCTCCATCGACAGTCTTTATACATCACTTTCCATCTCTCAAGTCCAGGAAGATAAACCAATGGTCAATTCATTTTGAAATTATCACCTATTGTCCCACTGTGAAGGGGAGATGAATTTGGATTTATCTGAACTGTGATTGTGAGCAGCAAGTAATATGTGTAAGTCACCAGAATATACATAACGGAAACAGGTTGAACACACATTTGGAAAAATATTTACAAGCTTAAAATAGTGGTTCAATTACATGGAAAGCTCTCCAAATATGAAACTCTACCCATCAATCAATCTATCAATCAAAAAACATTCTTGTATAATCCACAATGTCCCTTGTGGATTTCAGGATATACTCTGATAATATAAAACTAATGCTTAGAGAGCTAACATATGAAATAAGTACTTAATTAAGTGTCTGACTATAAGTTTTAAGGGATTTCAGAGATAGTGAAATGGCCATGGCTCTCTCAGATAATATTCCTTAATTACATGCCTTTGGTTCAGCAAGTTCAACTAGTAATATGGAAACTGTACCAATAAATACTTATCACATATTTTCTCCATAAGTACATGGTTTCACCTTCCTATTGATAACTAATTGGAATTACTGACGCCCATTATTAGCTGGTGCTTATTCTTTAGGGCCCTCTGCTACTCTCAGCACTCTGCCAGTTTGTTTATGTTTCCTACTATGTGTCTATCTCCACTTTTGGATTCTCTTCTCTCCTCTCAGTGTTCCTTTATACAGATAACAGTAAAGAGGTTCCTTACTCCCAATTGTTCAAACTCTTATGCTATTTTCATCCATTTTTATGATGACTTAACTTCATGAATGAAAACTGCATTTTATCCTATTTGTCCCTCATGCCTTATAAACACAGAACAGTGAGATATAGAAGTATGTATGTTGCTGAACATTAGTTCTCTGGAAATAAAAACATCCTATTAGAGATGGTCATTCCTCTGAATGAAAACACACCCTGAGTTCAATAATATTTGTACTCACAACTCACCCTTCCCAAAACAAAGCACAATGGCACATCTGACAACTTCAACAGACCATTTTTAATGAACATGGACGTCCTGCCTCAGCTTTCAATTCATGTCCTTATCCATTTTCAGTTGAATCAAGAAGAGCATTTTTAATCTTCTGATCCTGCCGTAAGTGTAATGAAGTACCAGATGGGTGTTTACTTCTAATATTCTACCTGCTCCACAAGCTCCCAGGAGTCAGATCTTTGTTAGTGAGACTGTATCTCCAGGGAGTATAAGACACTTTCATGAGAAGTCAATGAATGAAAAGCCAAACAATGGATGATCTCACTTGTTAAATTCAGCCCTTTCACTTCCTCAATGTTCTAATGATGTACTAGCACCTAATGAAGTGCAAACTTTACCACCTCAGCAGAAGAAAGTAGGGGAATCAGACTCCAGGGTCTGGATTTTATATTCGTATACTCATCCACAAGACCTGACCTCTGGATGTCTTTGGTGTTATGTCTTTGGTAGGCCAAGTTGACCTACCTCAACAAAAAAAATAAGTTATCCAAAATCAAATTATTTTATTGTTGAGTGACCCAACATTATATTCCTAGAATATTATATTTTTCCCTCTGAAGATGTGAACAGTGCCAGGCAGCATGCCATGAGTGTAAAGATACATACAACCTTCCCATACATAGCCAACTTCCATGCTTATAATGGTGATTGGATCCAGTGGTTCTACTCCCACTGCTAGTGAGTGGCTATGGCAGAAAAAATTAATCTAGGTCACCTAGCTCAGAATTTATCCAAAACTCCTAGTAATTTTAAAACTTGTATTATAGAATAAGTAGGTGACTGGTGGAAACGCTTCATCTGATGCTTAGTAGGATTTATAGAGAAGATAAAAACTATGCAGATTAGTAGGCAAGTGGAAGGAAACAATTTATTTCCTAACACAATCTACAGGAAAATACATCAGAAGTGTTGAAGAAGCTAAAGACGCTACATATCTTTAAATGAATCCAGGGACTGGAGAGATAACACAGACGTTAAGGCACTAAACTTGCATGCAGCAAACTTGGGTTCAGTCCCCATCACCACTTATGTATGGTCCTCTGAAAACCACCAGAAGTGATCCCCAAGCACAGAGCCAGGAATCACTTCTAATCCCTGGGTGCGGGTAAAAAAAATCACAGTTGGATATGGGCCAAAAACTAAAATATTTTTAAATGTAAAAATTAAATATATGAGTCCAAATCCACAGATAATTTGAAATTATTAGATTACATCTCCAAAAAATTAGAACTTTACCTCAAAGAAGTGTCTGGACTTATTAAAATATGAACAGTTTTTACAATTAGGGTGATTCTAGAAAGCTGAAGACACTAATAGAGATTTTTTGGTCAAACTTCTAGAGCTTTGTGACCTTCCTAAGAAATTTGAGAATCCGTGGTTTCTACAATTTGACTGAAAGTTATAAAATATGCTAAGGGTCCATTATTTGAGTACCTTGTCCAAAAGATCTAATCCTGAAGCACACATACTCTGTGAATTTATGGCCATGCCAGTCCAAACACATCTCCTAGGTCTCATCAGATATACTCACCATTGTTCTGATACTTATGATTAAAAATAGTTGGGGAAGTTTGGGACAAAATCTGACATAGTAAAAGCATTTAAACATTCCTGGAGAGATAAATAAGTTCATTTGAATGTCCAGTGATGCCATATAAAACTAAAGTGCTCTACAAACACTGCTGCATTGGTGGCTTGTGGGCCATACCCATTATTATTATTGGTAAAGTCCAAGATCAACAAGTTGGTAAATATTTCAAATATCTCTTTAACTTGCTCGAGCGGGCCCAGTAACGTCTCCATTGGAGACTTTGTTGTTACTGTGTCTGGCATATGGAATACTCTCGGTAGCTTGCCAGGGGGCCTTTACCTCTTTAACTTATTGTGAGGAAAAGTAGGAGGCACTGGTGGTGATTTCAAATGAATAGTTGATCCAGGGAAAAGCAGAACTATGAGGTGACAGTATTTTGCAATAAACTTTATTAGGTGGAGTATGTCTGAGATTGTAAAAATAAAGAGAGAGAGCCTCTCTTTCTGGCATGAGGAGTAGACTTTCCAAGGACAGCATCTAAGGGCTAATTCCCAAAGAGAATGCAGTCAATGACACTCTATGGGAGTGGAGACCAGGCTCGTGTGTCTAGGAGACATTACTGTGCAAGTCTCAGGATGAGAATGCTCTAAAAGCTAGCAGTTTGGGTTTTTTATATTCATACAATTTGTCTTATTTGTAAATGGAAGATACTGGATGGAATGTCATGGACTATATAAACATACATGCCCTGAATAACATAAATATGCACTTGGTGATATTTGAAGCAATTAGATAGCTAAGGTTTCAATTCTGACAGCAGTAGACTACCTTCTACCCTGTTATAAACAAATCAATATAGAGAAGATGGGTATTTAGTGTCTTATGATGTGTGGTGACGGCTGGGTAGTGGAAGTAGTGTCCATAGTGGAAGTTAGTCTGACACTACTTCCACTACCCAGCCATCGCCACACTCCAGGACGCTTTCCGGACCTGCGTGGCAGCTCCGGCCGAGACTCACGCACGACTGAAGACCCACAGAACAAGATAAGCGGAACTCTCTGAGACCTTGGACTCCAGTCTCGGCGGACCCAGGGACAGAGCTTCTCTGCTTGCTCCCACCAACCACAGGTGACAAAGGGATTCTAGTCAGGAGCCCCACCCTACCCTGCCCTGTCTGCTTCCATCAACCACTCAGGGATCGAATTGCGCACAGGAGACCCACCCTACCCAGATAAATACCCCACTGGCATAAATACCCATCTTCCGGAATTGTCGTACCGTATTTGATAGGGTTCAAATATGTTAACACCTACAAGGGTGATTAGAGATCGCCCCAAAAGCCTCTATCTCTCTCGGAAAGACTGGCAAGCTACCGAGAGTATTCCGCCCGCACGGAAGAGCCTGGCAAGCTATCCGTTGTGTATTCGATATGCCAAAACCAGTAACTACAACTGGTCTCATTTACCTGACCCTGAAGGCTTCACCGACATGGCATCACTGAGAAGGATGAGAAAGGAGAGGCCAACAAAATCTCAAGGCCGACCTAGGCTGCCACAACGAAGGAAGACAAAAATGATCGTCTGTACTTTCAATGCACGTACGCTAGCATCAGATGCATCCATCGAGGACCTGATGGTACAAGCGCGAATGATCAAGTACGACATCATTGGTCTGACCGAGACAAGAAGGCACGAATCTCACCATGCCGTTTTCGACACTGGAGAAGAATTGTTCCTCGGAACATGCGATAAAAGAGGTGTTGGAGGCGTCGGTGTCCTTGTCAACACAAACTTGGCCAAGAGCATTGATTCGTTCGAATGCCTAACAACCCGAATCGGACGTTTACATTTGAATAGATGTGGCTCACTGCCTGCAGTTTCTATCTTCGTTGTCTACGCACCAACATCTCATTATGATGAAAGAGAAATCGAGAAGTTCTACATGAAGCTAGAGAAGTTCTATAAAGAAGACCACACCTACTACAAGATCATTGTGGGCAATTTTAATGCCAAGATAGGACCGAGAAGGTCAGCTGAAGAACTTCACATCGGGACCCATGGCCTAGAATGGAACGAACAGGGTGAGAGACTGTCTGAGTTCATCATGTCGACCAAAACCATTCATGGTAACTCACAGTTCCAGAAGGCAGAATCTAAACGATGAACATGGGAGTCTCCCGGTGGACGATTCCACAATGAAATAGACCACATCCAATTCAATCGACGGTTTTGCCTGACCGATGTCGCTGTTGTCCCAAAATTTCTAACGGGATCGGAACACCGTCACCTTCGTGCAAAATTCTACTTCACAGAGTGGGGAGAAAGGGCTGCAAAGTCCAAAAAAAGAACTCCCAGAATGACCACCAACTGGGAACTCTTTGGTACTATTGCGGCAACATGGGAAGATGTCATTGTTGACAACATTGACAAGGAATACGATCGACTGGTTCAGCACCTCCATGAATGTGCGGGGAACGCGAAGAGAGAGATAGCCACAAAAAATCGCCTATCTTCGAAAACTCTTGAGCTACTTCGCCAGCGTGGTTTGGCGCATGTCTCAGGAAACCGCAAGCTAACATCCGAGCTCCAAAGCAGTGCAGAGATGCGATCAAGGAAAACCTCAAAGAGAGAAGAGCAGAAGTACTGGTAGATGCGGCAGAAGCTGGGTAAAGAATTCGTAACGCCCGCCTGTCCTTCGCCAACTACAAGACCAAGATGACTGCCCTCCGACGTCCTGATGGATCCATCACATCCTCCAGAATGGCAATGGAGAAGATTATCCATGACTTCTACTCAAATCTCTTCGATAGCCATGTCCACTTGCCGACATGCCAAATTCCACAGGATGGATATGTCGTTCCCAACGTTCTCCCTTCTGAAATCCGACACGCCATTTCCTCAGTAAAGAAACAAACAGCACCCGGCCCAGACAAGGTCAGACCTGAACACCTGAAGAACCTGCCGTCAGTACTCATCAATACACTGGCTCGGCTCTTCACTCGCTACCTGTCTGAATGCAAGGTTCCGTCCCAATGGAAAACCAGCAGGACCGTACTACTGTTCAAGAAGGGAGACATCCATGCCATTGGCAACTATCGCCCGATCTGCCTATTATCTGTCATCTACAAGTTGTTCACTCGAGTCATCCTAAATAGGATTGGCAGAACACTAGATGAAGGACAACCATGCGAGCAAGCCGGGTTCTGCAAAGGATTCAGCACCATCGACCATATCCACATGATAACCAAGCTCATTGAGGTTTCTCGGGAGTTCAAGATGCCGCTCTGTTTAACGTTCATTGATTTAAAGAAGGCCTTTGATTCTGTTGAGACGGAAGCAGTCATTGAAGCCCTAGCCAATCAGGGCATTCAAGCCCAATACATCAGGATCCTCCGTGAGCTGTATTGCGGATTCACTACCAGGATCTCACCATTCTACAAAGAAGTGATCGTTGATGTCAAGAGAGGGGTGCGGCAAGGTGATACCATTTCACCGAAACTCTTCAGTGCCACCCTCGAGAACATCATGCATGCGACGACTGGAATGGGAAGGAATGGGAGTGAAGATAGATGGTCGGCAACTACACCACCTCCGCTTTGCTGATAACATTGCTTTAATAACACCAAACATCAGCCAAGCGGCACAAATGCTGGCCGACTTTGACCGTGAGTGTGGAAAGGTAGGACTACAGCTGAATCTTACGAAGACAATGTTTATGAGAAACAGCCTCGTTTCTGACGCCCCATTCGCTCTCAACGGAAGGACCATCTCCGAATGCAACAGCTATGTGTACCTAGGTTGAGTAGTCAACATGACAAATGACCTGGCATCTGAGCTTCGCAGGAGGAAGAGAGCAGCTTGAAACGCCTTCAAGAACGTCGAAGAAATAGCTAAGAGGACGAAGAACCTCCGGCTCCGGGCACATCTCTTTGATTCCACTGTTCTTCCTGCATTAACATATGCCTCAGAGACCTGGACCCTACGCAAACAAGATGAGAACGCTATTCAGGTCTCCCAAAGAAGAATAGAAAGGGCTATGCTTGGAATATCACGTTTCACTCAAATGAGAGAAAGAATTCGGAGTTCTGACATCTGTCGACGATCAAGAATCAGGGGCGCTGTCTCATTTGCCAAGGTGTCGAAAATCAGATGGGCTGGTCACGTAATGAGATTCAAAGACAACCGCTGGACTAGAGCTGTTACCAACTGGATTCCACGGGATGTCAAAAGATCGCGTGGCCGCCCACCTACCACATGGTCAGACTTCTTCGTCAAGATCATGAACGATCGGTTTGAGGCCCTTCATGTTCCCGGAGCGAACAGATGCCATTGGGCTACACTAGCACACGACAGGGACAAATGGAGACGTTACTGGCGCCCACTCGGGCAAATTGACGACTAATGGGAAGTTAAGTTATTAAGTGATTAATATAGAAAATAATATACAGGGTCATTTTACTTCAAATAATTCAGATGAAAGTCCCATTTAAAATTTCCTATAAAACTAAAACACAGAAATCAAAGATACATGTGAGTAGTGGGTAGGACCTAAAGAGAACTGCCCTGTCTCTCCCAAAAGAGTGAGACGCCAAAGGATGGTGATTTTCATTTATAAACTAGAGAGGGATGATCTCCAGCAATTAGAGGAAGATGGTAAGCAATTTCTCATGGTTACAATGGAGAGAACTCTTTGAATTATCCCTGGGAGAAATGTACTTGTCTGCCTTAACCATGCACCCATTTCTATGCAGATTTTAAAGGATCTGCTTCATTTTTTGCTTTCCCTTCATTTGTTTCTGTTGTTGCTATGACCAGTGACCTACCTGAAACATACCTACCTGAAATTCCTATATACTTGTTAAAAACCACTTGTGGTATTTAGAGATCACACCCTTGGTGGTAGCACCAGGGAGTACAATTGAAGTGTCATCTCATTAAGATTTCACTCTACATGTGGGACAATGCCTGGAATCAAACTCATCTGTAAGACAGATATTCTATCAATGAGCCACATCTGCAGAGTCTGCATGGTTCTTTTGTTAGAACACTTCAAGACAGGAACCACCTCTATCATGTACATGAACAATACCAAGCAAAATCTGAAAATCAAATGTGTAAACTGTGCAAAAAATATCTGACTGTGCTTGTCTTCTTAAAAATTTCTCAACTTGAAGTTAATATAATTCAATCATTCATTACTTCAACGACATGTATTATTTCATTTAAATAAAGGATTACATGTCTCTTTTCTATAATTTCTCACCCACTGAACCATGTATCCTATTTGCTCCATGCTATTCTCAACCAAAACAGAAATATTTTTGGTCAAGATGGATGGGATTAGTACAAAGAGAGAACCAAGATGTTTTGCAATAGGACACCCTGGTGTCTTATTTTTATGAAAATGTACTGGTATATTCATAAAGGAATCTTCCTTTTCTTGAGGTATTAGTTAGAGGAATCCTTCATTTGATCAATCAATAAATCCCCATTACAAGAGCTCATTGAATAATGTCACTCAGGTTTGTTTTATTATATACTGATGAGGTAATAAAATCAATTCCTGGATGAGGCCACTGTTTATGTAGAGTTGGTCTCTTTTCTTTCAAAGTATGACTCCATTTCTTGAACCTCTTTAAGAAGAAATAAAAAACCTACTCTGTCAGTTTGACAGTGTGTTTGTGACCCCAAAAATATATAATTTAGGCAGCCAGAGAGATAGTATAGTGGGTAGGGCACTTGCCTTATATGTGGCAGACCTGGGTTCGATACCTTGCACACAATATGGCCCCCTGTGCGCTCCAGGAGTGAACCCTGAACACAGACCCAGTAAGCACTGAGCAAAGACACGTGTGACTCAAAAACCAAGCAAAATGAAAAACATGATGTAGGTATTTAACTCATGTAAATAAGTTAATGTACGTAAAATTTATTTTGTTATATCATTTTATTTTAGTCACAGATTCCAAGAATCTGCTGATAATGTTAAGTAAATGCTATAGTTTAAAAGAGTTTTAGTTGTGTTTCTTCTCCTACAACTATAAGTAAAGACTAGTTTATTCAACAACAGAGATGCCTGTGGTTACTGAATGTCTGATACCTAGACCATTGGAGAATAAATGTAAATCTCCATAAAAATATTCTAAGTATATTCTGAACTAATAACAATATATTATTTAATTACAACTTAACGAAGTTATATTACTAGCTTATATATTAACATATATATAAAGTTAGAAAACACTCTTGAAAATACCAATCTTTCCTATAAGGGACACTAAAGGCAAAAGGTTATTGCAAGAGATACTTAGTAATCATGACATTAGCTCCCATTTTACTCACATATGAGTTTCTCTGCTTTTTGGCTTAACAAAGACACTTCTAATAAAAATTTTCTTATTTATCTCCTGCTTGATGACTGATTGATCATCTCTTATCTTTAAAAGTGTGTCTCCATTTCTTGGACCTCTTTGTGAAAAAAACTTACTCTTTACCTTACCCCTTGGACCTACCACATAATACTTATTATTTACTGGATAAAAGATTATAAAGCATAATTCAGTCCCAAGTGTATCCACTAGAAAATTTTTCTAACCATTAGTTATAAAAGAAGGCTTTACAGATAAGGCTTATTCAGGAGTTACTGAAAGTTCTTGTTCCAGGATATTCTGGAAATGTCACTTAAATACAGACCATAAATAAAAGATATAACCTTACCTTGATCTCTAGATAATGCTGTATAAACCAAAGTTATAGGGAAATATGCACAAAGTTTTTAAGACATGTAATATGAAACATAATATAAAGCTTGGTCCACAAATAAAAACCTGCTAGGTTCAAAGACTTTCTCTTAAGAAAGCTACTCTTGAAGGCTGAAGGAGAAAGAGGAGGAAGAGAAAGAGAAGGAGGTGGAGGAGGAGGAGGAGGAGGAAAGAATGAGAAGGAAGAGAAGAAGAAGAAGGAGAAGGAGAAGGAGAAGGAGAAGGAGAAGGAGAAGGAGAAGGAGAAGGAGAAGGAGAAGGAGAAGGAGGGAGAAGGAGGGGGGGAGGGGGAGGGGGAGGGGGAGGGGGGGAGGAGGTGGAGGAGAAGAAAGAAAGAAAGAAAGAAAGAAAGAAAGAAAGAAAGAAAGGAAGGAAGGAAGGAAGGAAGGAAGGAAGGAAGAAAGAAAGAAAGAAAGAAAGAAAGAAAGAAAGAAAGAAAGAAAGAAAGAAAGAAAGAAAGAAGAAAAAAGGAAGGAAGGAAGGAAGGAAGGAAGGAAGGAAGGAAGGAAGGAAGGAAGGAAGGAAGGAGGGAGGGAGGGAGGGAGGGAGGGAGGGAGGAGGGAGGGAGGGAGGAAGGATAAAAGACACTTGCTTAAGAAGTGACTGCATTGTCCCTAGGACAGTATTGACCCCCTATGGAGAATTAAAGTTTTGAAAAGTCTGAGCTATCCTCTGCATTGCATCATTTTTTAAGCTCTTAAAGTTAGGGTAACTTCAGTGCCAAAAATTTAGATGATATTTAGAAAATTATATTTAGGACCCAGCAATTCCTAGAGCACTTCTCAGATGCTTTCAAATTAAAGATCAATTGAAAGCCACAGTCATGCATTCCAAATTTCAGTGATCTAATGGGCCATGGGTAAAGCAATATGTCTTCATTTTTACAGTGATAGAAAAGAAATAGACATTTTTAAACCCTTTCATTTTCTTCTCTTTAAACTTTCTCTGAAATTGGACATTTGAAGATTCCAAAGTAGCCAAGGACTCTTCTCTTCAAGTATATGAAAATTAAATACTGGAATATAATAATTTTTTGTGTCAGCACTTCCTGGTTTCTTATTACCCACAAAGAGAAATCAAGTATAAATATGAAGTAAGAAAGTTTCAGAAAACAAATCACGAATAGAAAATGCTCATCTTATATAAAATGAGATAGTAAAATAGACTATGTAAAAGAGAAAAATTTTAGGGTAAACAATCAAGAAAACAAAAGAACAAATGAGTAATAAATTTTTACATAATATAAGAGCCTGGGCAAAGAAGCACATCTTTAATGTTTTAATCATAATAAATTTGGAAATAGTTTAACAATGAATACTATAAAAGCTCAAAAGCTAAATCTACAAAAGTTAGTTTTCTTATGGAAGCTTCACTGCAAGTATCGGAGCCTCTTTTTAGTTTCTCCTTATGTGGAACTTCAAAATTTTAATTCTGCCATCTCAATTCAAGGCTTCTTCCACAACTGCTCAGACAACAGATAAAGTAGTTCGAAAAGTAGATAAAAGCTTTTCAATTCTTCACCCTAGGAATTTTCTACCTATCCTAGGAAAGACATTCTCTCCCGAACCTAGGAATGACACACCCTCCCCACAAAACTAGGCATGCAGTTCAATCCAAATACAAGAAGGAAAAGAAATACAGGGTACCAACGCTTACAAAATAAAGAGAATGGTCAGTGGAGAATCAAAGGCAAGAAAACAAGGAAATAAAAAAAATAAGGGTGGGGAAAGGATTCAGAGAAAAACAAGAAAGGAAAGAAATGAAAGCAATTCTACCTAAGATTTAAAATCAAGAATCTCTAAATGCCGAGTTCTCCATTCAACTCAATGACAATCATATGCAATATTTAAGTTTTCAAGCCCTGGGATCCTTAGCTATATAAAGAGAATTTCATGTGAGTAATGTAAAAAATAATTTGCAAAACTAAGTATTCTTTTCTGAAAAGAAGTCAGAAAAATATATATAAATATAGTATAGTTATATTATGACATAAACACACAAATACATATTTTGCTGATAGAATCTTTAATTTGCAAATATATGTGATTTTAAGAAGACCAGCACTTTATTTATAGAAAATATAAAGATACTTGAAAATGCCATTTACATTTCCACTGATAGGCACCAAAACATAAAAACTTAACATTCTAAAAAGTGTCTCTGCTTAGGAAACAACAGATTTGACATAGGCATCCTGGGGAAGGAACTAGGAACTACTGTTAGGATCAAGTCTGCAAGTCTGTGATAGTAACCAAGCCCTATCACTAACTTTGACAGCTCTATAACTCAATTTTCTGGATATAAAATGAAAAATCAGATGGGCTGGTCACGTAATGAGATTTAAAGATGACCACTGGACTAGAGTTGTTACTGACTGGATTCCACAGGATGTCAAAAGACCGCGTGGCCGCCCACCTACCAGATGGTCAGACTTCTTCGTCGAGATCATGAACGATCGGTTTGAGGCTCTTCATGTTCCCAGAGCGAACAGATGCCATTGGGCTACACTGGCACGCGACAGGGAAGAATGGAGACGTTACTGGCGCCCGCTCGAGCAAATCGACGACTAACGGGAAGTTAAGTGGTTTAAGTGATAAGTGATAAAATAAAACTAGTACTGGCTCATCTACACACAAGAAGACTTCTGAAAGACTTAGAATGTCCTATAAAAATGAGTGCTAAGCCAAAAAAATGCCATGTTTCCAAGGTGGTAGGAGCACCTAGAAATTCCTTCAAGAAAAATCCTTGTTTCTAGGATCATTTCTTAGGCCATAAAGCCACAAATTCATTTAATTTGAGAAGCTTATTTCCCAACTGCGAACAATCTGGTAGCATTACATGTTGCCTATTGAAAACATGATACAGGATATGTTTTGGTTTTACTAAAGTTCCATCTTAAAGAAGAAAACACAACTATGTATATCTTCATATGCATGCTTATGTTTAGTATGCATACAAACACAGAAACATATATGGTGAGGTGTGTTGGTTTGTGTATCCTTTTCCCTCTGCCTCTCATTTGCCTCTTCACAGAATCCGGCCTAGGAGGCACAAAAAATGAATACAGGCCATATGAATTCAGCAGTCTCGTGTATTTGGATGCTCAAAAGCAGCAGTCATCTATCAAAGGAAGTGTATTGGACTAAATGGAGAGATTTTTAATAAGAGGCAAGGGGGTGCACTTTACCTAATAAAAAGAGCATAGAGAGACCCTGGCTGTGGCTAATGTGCATAAAAAATTCAGCCTGTCAGATCCTCACTTTTCTAATTCAGTAATCTAAATAATTTATTTGACATTTTAGCTCAAGATGACCTTTCTTAGGAAAAAATTACTGTTTTAAACTTTTAGCAAGTACAACCCCAGCACAGAATTCCTATTGAAGCCTGCATTTTCCCAAATGAGCAAAGGTTAATCTCGTAGCACTCAAACACATTGCTGACCCTTTTAAACAGCTCAAAAAATGTCATTTAATTTTTTAATCTAATTTCAATTATAGAGTAATATTTGGGTTGAGTATTTGGTGGGGAGTGGGGGTGGAAATGTGAGATTACAGTCAGGTTTTTTCTAGTGAAAGGAAAAGTTTCAGCAAGTGAATCATTTTAAATTAAACGGGCATTAGATAGGAACAAGCATCTCCCATGGCTAGAATTGAAACAAAACAACATTTTTATTCATATACACAATATATCATCATATAATGCACAATACCTTTTAAACCAGATTAACAAATTAAAGGTATAACTAAAAGTTGTTGATTCTTGAGAAGAACAATATGAAAATCCAAGTGTCTCAAAGGTGCTATGTGATAGAGGTTTTTTAACCTTAAATTCAGGTTACTCAAAGGAAATTCATGCTTGAGTCATAGAGTTAGCCCAAGATTTCATTCTAGAACCATTCTGAATCAACCCAGGAGATCAGCAAGGGCACAAATGTCATACTCACATTATAATCTCTTCCATTATACAAGGAGCTACGGAATTCTCAACTTGTAAGCAGAAGAGCAAAATCGAAAAGGTGAAATTGATAATATGATAATCATTAGATCTTCCACTCTGCAGACTCATCTGTAAATTCATTGCTCCATCCTAGAAATCTTCTTTAGGTGACTGGAATGTTTTAACAGTTTGTTAACTGTATTTCCCTCCTACCAACACCCCCAAAAAAGAGTATTTGATTCTTTAATTTTATAAATACCCCATTCTCTACAAAACTGTCCATTTTCTAAGGAATGCCCTCAGGGGAACACCAGATGGCTTAACTTAACTCTACTATTTGCAACTTTAAAATTTCCTCATTGATAGTGATGCCAATGATCTGAGTAGAATGAGTTTGTTATTTCCTTGTCCTTTTCACATCTCTAGATAAAGTAGCCCCTACTAAGATCCTGATGCTCCTTAGTTTTACTTACCCATGAAATACCATATACTTAATCAAAAGTACCTATAAACAACAGTCAGTCATAAAAGTTGCTTCAGAAAAATATGAGATTTTTGGTAACCTACATAAAGATAAGCCAGTCTCTCGTCTCTATACATCACATAAATTATACCAAATTTGTCTCCATGGTAATTGGTAAGAGACACAAATATAGATTTTTTGATAATATTTGGAGGTGGAGCACACCCAGCAGTGCCCAAGGCTTACTGCTAACTCTGTGCTCAGGAATCTTTCTCAGTGGTACTCAGAGAACCACCTTCAATGCCAAAGACCATCAAACGGGGGTTGGCAGTGTATAGTACAAAGCACGTTAGCGTCATAGCATTTAATCAATTTTTCTTCCAATTGTACATTTATAAAGACATGATGAAGTCTATGTGGTTTATACTATTTCATGAATAAAAAATAGCACATTTCTTTTATTTTAGTGCTATTTACCTCAAAGTTTCTCAACTCACATGCATATCAGTATCGTCCCAAATACCACCAAATCAGAATCTATAAGTGTGCTCAGTCACATACATTTAAAATAACTTGGCATAATTTTTATAGTTAACAATCCCTAGTCAAGGATCACTGACTAGGGGTGGGGGAAAAAAACTCACTGCCTAAGTGACTAAGACTTTATGTAAATCATAAAATTTAACTAAAATAGTAAATGACTATGAACACAAACACACACCCATCCTGCCTTAAGAAATGAACATTAAGAAAACTCTAAGTTATATAGAAAATAAAAGTACTATCAATGTTACTGTCACTGTCCTCCCATTGTTTATTGTTTTGCTTGAGCGGGCCCAATAACGTCTCCATTGTGAGACTTGTTGTTACTGTGTTTGGCATATCGAATATGACATGGGTAGCTTTCCAGGCTTTGCTGTGCAGGTGAGATACTCTCGGTAGCTTGCCAGGCTCTCTGAGAGGAGCGGAGGAATCGAACTCGGGTTGGCCCTGTCAGCTGTGTGCAAGGCAAACGCCCTACCTGCTGTGTTATAGCAATTATTCGTAACATGACTGAAAAAATAGTTCAGTGGAGGGCCCACACAAGACCCTGAGTTCAATCACTTGCATTAATGTCCAGAACCACTTCACCAGGTAGAGCCCTGATCTGAACACTCTAGAACTGAGCATCACCAGAAGTATCCATGGTCTGATCAACACTGGGTGTGTCCCCTCTTAATTTTTCCTCTTATATCCAGCACATCTCTTCGATTCCACTGTTCTTCCTCCATTAACATATGCCTCAGAGACTTGGGCCCTACGTAAACAGGATGAGAACGCTATTCAGGTCTCTCAAAGAGGAATCGAAAGAGCTATGCTTTGGAGTATCACACTTCACTCAAATGGGAGAAAGAATCCGGAGTTCCAACCTCCGTCAAAGCTCAAGAATCAGGGACGCCGTCTCATTTGCGAAGGCATCTAAAATCAGATGGGCTGGACACATAATGAGATTTAGAGATTACTGCTGGACTAGAGCCATTACCAACTGGATTCCAAGGGACATCAAAAGATTGCATGGACACCCACCTACGAGATGGTCAGACTTCTTCGTCAAGACCCTGAACAATCCATTTGAGGCTCCTCATGTTCCTAGAATGAGCAGATGCCTTTGGGCTATGCTAGCACACAACAGGGATGAATGGAGACATTACTGGCCCCCACTTGAGCAAATTGATGAGTAATGGGATATCAAGTGATCAAGTGATCCAAAATTTATTTTGGATTTATTTTGATACATCATATTTGTGGTTCTGATCATTATTTAGAGTGTTTACTATAGAAATCAGTGTTGCCATAAAATTTTTGAATGCACAATCCATGGAATGAAACAAACAAGATAGCATCACACTGCCAAACCACTCACCAAAGAGCAAGATAAAAAATTGGGAATTACCACTAAATTCCCTTAGACCAAATTTACTGGACCTGATTAAATCACTAATGAAATAGATTGGTATGTTAGAAAGAAGATGTAGCATCTCAAAAATTAGATTAAAAAAAAATCCTTTGTCGTTTTCTTTAGTAACTCTTCTAGAAGATTCTTTCCACATCAAAATCTTAGATCCCTGAAGCCAGGGAGATAGTACAGTGGGGAGGCACTTGCCTTGGATGCTGTTGACCCAGGTTTAATCCCTGGCACCCGTACCATCAGGAGTGATTCCTTAGTGTAGAGCAAGAAGCAGCTCCTGAGTATCACGGATGTGGCTCCAAAACAAGACAAAATAGAAAGCTTAGGTTCCTAATATCCTAATATCTGGACTGTCACATGGTTTTCTAGAAACAAGTTTTCCAAAGCTTGGTCCTTGGAAAACAAATTCTGCAATAATTCTGAAACAAAACACTTATAGAATCAGGGAAGTTTGGGAGATCTAAATTCAAATTATCACAATACAGCTCTGGGAAATTATTAGTGTATAGATAACATTTCTCTAACCAGCCCATCCCAGGTTGTGAAATCAAAAATCCTTAATTTATTTGATACAGTAATATTTAATGAGAAGTGTCTTAAACATACTTTGAGGAATATAACATCTGTAAATCTACCAAGATTGCTATCTTTTTTCACCTTATTAAAAAATAGTAGAATACAGGGGCTAAGAATGTGGTTTAAGTGGTAGAGAAAGCCCTGAATATTTGAACCCTGATGCCCACAAACACTGTTTAACATAGCACTGGTGACCTCAGAGTACCCTAAGTACCCTGGGGTGGTCCAGGTAATCTCTTGCACTGCAAGCCCAAGTAGCATTGCATCCTCAAGTCACTGCACTGAACCACCAGCCCAGCTGGACAGAATTACCAATGAGACTTGAGTTTTCTGAGTATCATTTGGAACGCCAAAAAGATAAGACAGAGAGAGAAAGGAGAGAGAGAGAGAGAGAGAGAGAGAGAGAGAGAGAGAGAGAGAGAGAGAGATGGGGGAGAAAGTGTGGTAAGTGATGAGGAGGGGATTTAGCAGAGCCAGGTCCAGAGAGATAGTCGAAGAGTTAAAGGTGCATGCCTTGCATGTGTCCAACCCTGGTTTAATCCCCAGCACTGCATGGTCCCTCAAACTGAGAGCTAGAAATAGCCCCTGAACTACTCCCGGCATGACCCAATGCCCATCCACAAAAAAAATAATAATTCAGTAGAATTAAATCACATAGTTAGATGCAGGGTTATAGACATATCTGCATCTTCCTTTAAAATTTGAAAAATAGCTTCAAAACAGAGTTAATGAATTGGGGGGAAAAGTGGGAAATTATTACTGACCACACAAAATATGCTTTAGTTTGAGACTATAAATCCAGAAATCCTTATGCTTTTGAAAGCTCAGCAGCATCCTAATGTAATAACTGTTGCTCTTCTTAACTTTGAGTAAACTTGCTTACTATGCTTGAAGGTAAGATGAGAAGCAATTTAATTACAATGTCCAAGTTCCCCTTACCTATGGCATAAAAGTAGCTATTAACATTCATATCTCAATATTTCTGAGCTCCATTTACTTGAGCCCCCTACTTAAATGCCAATAACATGTTACAGCTTCCAGTGAGTCACTCATCCTTACAGATTTTGTTGTCTGTTGCTAGGCTAAAATCTTTGCCTACATTATCTGAAAGATAAAAAATATCCTCGGAGCTATCCTGTGAGGTGGGTGTCATATAATCTATTTTAATGAGAAATTAAGGTTTAAGGAATTCCAATTGTTTCCGATACGTAGAGGAGACTTGTGATGAGAATTCAGAATTTGTGTGGTTTTCATTCCTCTGCTACACGGCTTGAGGAGCAACATGCTTCTTGTTTTCAGTCAATTCAGGAATTGGTCAGGAAAACCAACTGGAAGAGTAAAACTCTCCGCCCCTACCAGCCCTCCTGTGTAGATCAGTCTTGATCCTCACTTAAACTGCTGCCATCCCCACAGCCTTCCATGCCTGGATACTGATTCCTGTTAAGTGACCAATTATATTTGTGCAAAATAGAAATGCTCCCTTGCTTCCTTGTGACAGCACTCCCTAGGAGCACTGATTCTGGATCTCCATGAGAGTTTTCTTTGTCTGTTATGTCGAACAAGTCTTGTCATTTTTGCTACTAAAGCTTTAACTGCTGCCTGCCCTCATCATCTTGGAATCCTGTCTGTGCCTATCAGATAGAGGAGAAGTAACACCCAAAAGCAAGGGAGTTAGACCACAGCTTCCTTAACTATGTGTACTATGTTCCAGAATGAAGTTAAGTGACTTCACCCCCAAATATTCTGGCATTTAAAGAAATAGCCCTTTGAAGAATTACGCACATTCTTTCCATTCACTGACGTTCATACACCAGATGGGATTATGGAATATGAAAATTTCCTAAAAGCTGCATCACACCCCCTTTAAAAAATGCATTTAGCCCAAGTATCCTGCAAAGGCAGTTTGGTCTTGCCTTGCCAGATGCAATCTCTACTACTTTCTTCCCCTTCGCGTCTCCTCTGAAACCAGACTCACATTTATTTAGTCCTTCTTCTGTCTATACCCTCCACCATAAAAAAAAAAATCAACTTTTTACTTTGACCATTGACCTTTGGGCAATGGTCAGGAAACATGCTGATGGTGTGGAGGCAAAGTACCTATAAGCCATTAGAGCCAACACACTGTATTACAGGACCCAAAGTATAATAATTAAACTAAAAATGTGTTGTTAAGGAACATGGTAGTGGGATGACAGGCCTGGAGTTGGAACAATGTATGCCTGAAACTCTATCAATTACTGTAAATCACAGTGTTCATTAATAATAAATGACTTGCAAACAATTCCTATTCTCTACTATTCAAGTCTTCCCCAAACCCCTTCCTGGAAATTACACACACACACACACACACACACACACACACACACACACACACACAGAGCCCATGTAGCACTGTAGCACTGTCCTCCCATTGTCCATCGATTTGCTCAAGTGGGCACCAGGAATGTCTCCATTGTGAGATTTGTTGTTACTGTTTTTGGCATATCACATATGCCATGGGGAGCTTGCCAGACTCTGCCATGCAGGTGGGATACTCTTGATATCTTGCGGGGCTCTCAGAGAGGGATGGAGGAATTGAATCCGGATCGGCTGTGTGCAAGGCAAATGGCCTAACCGCTGTGCTATCGCTCCAGCTCATTTTGCTCGAGCGGGCCCAGTAACGTCTCCATTGGAGACTTTGTTGTTACTGTGTCTGGCATATCGAATACTCTCGGTAGCTTGCCGGGCTCTCCGAGAGGGGCGGAGGAATCGAACTCGGGTCAGCCATGTTGGCCGCTTGTAAGGCGAACGCCCTACCCGCTGTGCTATCGCTCCAGCCCAGGCTGGAGCGATAGCATAGCGGTAGGGCATTTGCCTTGCACGCAGCCAACATGGCCGACCCGAGTTCGATTCCTCCGCCCCTCTCAGAGAGCCCGGCAAGCTACCGAGAGTATCTCGCCCGCACGGCAGAGCCTGGCAAGTTCCCTGTGACGTATTCGATATGCCAGACACAGTAACAACAAAGTCTCCAATGGAGACGTTACTGGGCCCGCTCGAGCAAATCGATGATCGCTCCAGCTCATAGGCTACAAATATTCTGAGGGAAATATGTCAACCTGTTTATTGGTCATTGAGGCTGACTATAATGGACGCCATCTTACCAAAAGTATTCGAGCCTACCCAGCTCAATTTCTTTCCCATGTCTTCATCCTGGTCCTTTTAACTATTCCTTCATTTATACCCACAAAGATTTAGTAAGCTATGGGCCTTCTGCCTAGAACCTGTTAATGACTAGATGCTCATATTCCTTTATCCTTCAAACTGTGCTTTATTGTGGCTCCAAACTATGTAACCAATTGTTCCATAAATCAGACCTAAAATTCATCTTGTGCCAATCTTCATTCCTGACTAGTGGATACTAGTGGATATCCACGTGGATACTCTTCAGTCCCTCATTTTTTTGGTCTCTGAGAAACACTGTTGACCATCCCCTTTGTAATACCCTCTCTTCTATCTCTCCTCTACCATAACATTTTTGGCCTTGCCATAGTCCTGCTCCTCTGACAAATGTCCCTTCTATTTGTTTTGTATTTCTCACTCTGTTCCTGCTCCTAAAGCACTTGGATTTCACCTTTTATATATATACCTATATACTCTTCTGGGGTATAGGGGGAGAACTCCTATTTTTTAATTTTATTTACCACATTATTGTATCACTGTATAATTGTCATCCGTTGTTCATTGATTTACTCAAGTCTCTATTCACCCCAGACAGGCGATTTTAGCAGCCTCTCCTTACTTGTCTTTCCCAACACTGCCATATCGGATGCTTTTTCAGGGTCAAGGAAGAGAGACTCATTATTGCTACTGTTTGGGGCATATCAAATATGCCATGGGTAGCTTGCCAGGCTCTGCTGTGCAGGCAGGATACTCTCAGTAGCTTGCCAGGCTCTCCAAGGTATATATATATATATATATATATATACACCTTGGGGTATATTTATATTATATTTCCCTTGAGGGAAATATAATATATATATTATATTATATTATAATTATATTATATATATTATATTTCCCTCTATGATTTGTTGCCCTTGAGGGAAATATAATATATATATTATATTATATTATAATTATATTATATATATTATATTTCCCTCTATGATTTGTTGCCTACTGTCTGAACCCCATCAATATAATGTGGTAATTATGGACAATGGGTAGGGAGTTTCTTATGATGTGTCCAGGAATATGTTCACTCATATGTGAGGCTTGACCCAAGCATGTGGAAAGAATCCTGGAGTGTTTCAGCAGTTGGGTAGTATAGGTTGGCTGCTGGGGCTGGGTCCCTTGGGGCAGGGAGGGCTCTCACGCACCCCCCCTCTGGGGTCCCCTGAGTGAAAACAGCCGGGTGTGGAGTCTGGTAGCATGGTTATGGGTGCCTCATCTTATGCTCCTTTCCAGGAGAAGTAGCCGTGAGTTCTGGAAGGTGGCTGATGAGATTATCTGGCACCACCAAGGGGTGGCTTATGGGTGTGACCACTGGGTCGCTGGAGACTGGGAGAAGCAGGCAGAGGATCGCTGCTCCTGGGTCCTGTTGAGCCCAAAGTCCAAGGTCCCACAGAACCCAGGTTATGAGGAACTTTGTGACCTTGGACTCTGTCTACCACATATCTGTAATATGTATAGTTTGTCTCCTATCCAACCATCTACTAAAATTTCAGAGGTATATTTCTAAGAATCAATTTGACAAATGGGTCTAGGTTCCCAGGACATAGTTAAATTCTACTTGTTCTGAATAGAATTATCTCCTTTCGCTACTATGAGACATGCATTTCTTATATTAGTAAAGAGCATCTCAATCTACCCTGTCACCTGAGAAAGAAAACGACAAAACCATTTTCATTCGCTCCTGCAGCACCAGCTCTGGTCACTCTCATTTTCTGGTCTTCAAATATGTTCTCTGCCATGACCAGAGTCAAGTTGTTTTCTATCTGATCCCTACTCCACTTTCATGTAATTCAACTGTAAGTACCCTGACCCAATATGTTGATACTAAACTGAATTTAGATCCGTAGTGCATCATTTTCTCTTAAAATTACAAGACTTTAACTGTCTTTCTGTTCCAAGGATCTCCTTGGGGTTGAAGAGCTAATACAGCAGGTTAGGTGCTTGTCTTTCATATACTTGACCAGGGTTTGATCCCTAGAACCCCATATCATCCCCTGAGCACCACCAGGTGTTATTCCTGAGCACAGAGCAGGGAGCAAACCCTGAACAACAAACAAAAAATCCTTATTCACCTGGTGAAATCATATTTATCCTTAAAGACATAGAAAGTCAAGAGAAAATGTCTTGTTGCCTCCTGCCGCTAGAGCATGTTATATACACACCTCCATTGTTGACATTCCCGAGTTCGATTCCTCCGCCCCTCTTGGAGAGCCCGGCAAGCTACCGAGAGTATTCGATATGCCAGACACAGTAACAACAAAGTCTCCAATGGAGACGTTACTGGGCCCGCTCGAGCAAATCGACGATCAACGGGAGGGCCTTTACCTTTACCTTATTGTTGACATTGTTCTCACTGGTTTATATGTTTTTCATTTTATCTTTTCACTTTCACTGAAAGTGCTTCTGGTGTGGGGAAAGAGCATCATCTTTTCATCTTCATGTCCTCAAAACAAAACATGGTATTAAACTTAACATGGTGAATTTTTCATACTGGCTAACTAAATGAATTTTTCCATTGCACTTTAAAAGAAATAATTGTTGGGAAAAATCATTGTTATGAGAGAAAAACAGAGATTTCTAGTTAGAGAATAAGCAGGGAAACAAATGCTCTCAAAGGCAAGATATCTGGAAAGATATCTGGACAGATAGTTAGGCACTATGAGTTTGCTTACCCCATATCTGACACTGTGTGAGTAATATATGTCAATTATGACCTTACAGCAATTAATCATGTGGAAAATAAAACAATGCACAACTTAGCTAACTCTCTTGAGTCTATAAGTGCAATTAAGAACTTTTCAGATAGGTGGGAGGTGGGGGGGCAGTCCTTCCAACACAGGATTATTTAAGATCTTAATCAGCAGTTTACAGAATGGTATGCTATACAAAGCACTTACAAAATAAAGGACAAGCCAAGAGCCAAGGAGATAGCACAAAGGGCTAGCTCGAGTATGCAGATGCCTGAGATCAGTCACAGATCACATGACCCCCTGAGCACCTCTCATCCTAGCTCTAGTATCCTGCTGGAGATGGCTCCCTGTCCACCAACCCCAAAAGAGACAAGTGAAGAACTTGAACTTTGCTTGTTCGTTAAAGTTGACTGTGAGCTGTAGACTCCCTGCATCTTGAGTTTTTCCACCCTGGAAAAGCCTGTGTTCTCTATTAATCATATAGTACACACTCTCTCTTTCTTTCTCTCCCTTACATTTGTCTAAGTAAACTTCTTTCAATAAAAATTGTTTTGTTTCTCTAACAAAGTAGAATATTTATTATTCTATTCTATTGTACTCTTTTTGATGCCTTAATAGTAGGCATCAAAAATCAGATGGGCTGGACATCTAATAAGATTTGAAGATGACTGCTGGAGTAGAGCCATTACCAACTGGATTCCACGAGACATCAAAAGATCATGTGGCAAATAGTTAAAGCAATTCTTGGGAAAAAGAAAATGGGAGGAATTAACCTCCCAAACCTCAAACTCTACTACAAAGCAGTAATAATTAAAATAACATGGTACTGGAACAAAGGCAGAGCTGCAGACCTATGGAGCAGGGTTGAATATACTGACATCTCCCCTCAAACATATGATCACCTAATCTTTGATAAAGGAGCAAGAAATGTGAAGTGGAGTAAGGAAAGCCTTTTTAACAAATGGTGCTGGCAAAACTGGACGACTACATGGAAAAAAACTGGGCTTAGATCTCTGCCTAACACCATGTACAAAAGTAAGATCAAAATGGATCAAAGACCTCAACATCAGACCGGAATCCATAAGGTACATTGAAGACAAAGTTGGCAAAACCCTCCATGACATTGAAGCTAATGGTATCTTCAAAGATGTCACACCATTGGCCAAGCAAGTGAAAACAGAGATAGACAATGGGACTATCTTAAACTAAGAAACTTCTGCACCTCAAAAGAAACAGTGACCAAAATACAAAGACAGTCTACAGAATGGGAAAGGATATTCTCCAAATACACATCCGACAAGGGGTTGATATCAAGGATATACAATGTACTGATTGAACTCCACAAGAAGAAAACATCCAACCCCATCAAAAGTGGAGCAGAGACTTTCTGAAAGAAGATATCCGAATGGCTAAAACTGACATGAGAAAATGTTCTACATCATTAATCATCAGGGAGATGCAGATCAAAACAACAATGAGATATCATTTCACACCACAGAGTCTGACCCACATTCAAAAGAAGAAAAGCAACCTGTGTTGGCACGGATGTGGCCATAAAGAGACCCTCCTTCACTGCTGGTGGTAATGCCAACTGGTTCAGCCCTTTTGGAAAACAGTATGGACAATTCTCAAAAAATTAGAAATTGAGCTCGCTTTTGACCCAGCAATACCACTCCTGGGAATATACCCCAGAGAGGCAAAAAGTATAGTCAAAGTGATATCTGCACTTGTTTGTTCATTGCAGCACTCTTTACAATAACTAGAATATGAAAAAAACCTGAGTGCCCGAGAACAGATGACTGGTTAAAGAAACTTTGGTACATCTACACAATGGAGTACTATGTAGCAGTTAGAAAAAATGAAGTCATGAAATTTACATACAAGTGGAACTACATGGAAAATATCATGCTAAGTGAAATGAGTCAGAAAGAAAGGGACAGACATAGAAATATAGCATTCATCTGGATAACATAAAGTAACAAAATAAGAGACTAACACCCACGAGCAGCTGTGATAAATACCAGGTTGTTCATTCCATGGCTTAGAAGCCAGTCGCACACTGTAGGGGCAAAGGCAGCTCAGATAGAGAAGGGAACACCAAATAAAGGGTGCTGGAAAGATCCGCCCAGGATGGGAGATGCGTGCTGAAAGTAGTCTATAGACAGAACATGATTGCCACCCAATGTCTCTTCTGCAGACCACAGCAGTCAAAAGGATAGAGAGAGCAAAAGGGAGTGCCCTGCCACAGAGGCAAGGTGCGATGGGGGATGGGATTGGTGGGGGTGGAGAATGGGCACTGGTGGAGGGATGGGTACTCAATCATTGTATAACTGAAACCCAAGCACAACAACTTGTAAGTCTACAACTGTACCTCATGGTGTTTCACTAATAAAAAATAAAAATAAATTTAAAAAAAGATCATGTGGCCACCCACCTATGAGATGGTCAGACTTCTTTGTCAAGACCTTTGTCAAGATCGGTTTGAGGCTCTTCATGTTCCAAGAATGAGCAGACGCCGTTGGGTTACACTAGCATGCGACAGGGACAAATGGAAATGTTACTGGTGCCTGCTTGAGCAAATTGATGAGTAACAGGATGTTAATTGATCAAGTGAACAAAAAGAACCCACTGCATCTTATAAATCATTAACCCTTTGAATACCAAAATAGTCTGTATTTTTTTCAGATTTTCTATTTCTGCCAGAGGAACCAACCATTCTCCCACACTGACGATACATAGAAATTGAACATTGCATGAAAATAGCAGGAAGGATATTGAGGTGTTGGAAATACATCTTGATGTTTACACCCCATAATCCCTTTTCTTCCTTTCTAAGGAAATGAATGAGAAGGTCCAACATCACTAGGGGCAAGGATTTGATACCTTCTCTCTTCACTCAGAAAAGCCAAATCCTTCCTAAGTATGCTTATACTCAGCTAAAAACAAAAAGAAAGGCCTATTCCCCTATTCTCCACCTTCGAAAATTTTTTTTCTTTATTTTGGGGCCATCATTTTCGCTATTGATACCATTTTCTCATGCACCCTCCTTTTTAATCCAAAGCCAACCTCTTTCAGTGAGCCCCCTCAGGAGGACCTCAGTTCTAAAAGACCAACAAGTAAGAGAAGTGGGTGGGTGGGCACCTTTGATCTCCCTCTCATTGGATGGTCTCCCAGATTGAGAGGCTTTAGTTAATAGGAAGCTCTCACAACTATCAAAGAGCTTACTCACCCTTCAGAGAGACTATTAAATTATCCACCACTTCTCCTACATCAGAAAGATTCTATAACTTAACCCATTTGATGTGAGGCAATGATAAAGAACAGACACAGCCCTCTGTTCAGAGACATCTTGTGAACCAGTTGTGCAGCTGGTGTAGCAGGTCCCTAACCACTGCTGGGAGAAGAGCAGATGGGGCTTCCGACAAGCACCGCACTAGCTGTCCCCTTAGAGCTGAGAAGGAAGAAAAGACAACGGGGAAGATTTGGGCTCTGAGGTGCCACTCTCTTAAATTACTAATAAAGAACTTAGAAGACACTGAAGCACCACTTTAAGTTCTTGCAGCCTTCATTCTTTTTAATAGAACTTTTGTTCACCTTCATTTCCAGAGAGGGAAGAGAGTGACAGGAATTCGTGATTTTTTTTTTTTTCGTTTTTGCGTCACACCCCAGCAACGCACAGTGGTTACTCCTGGCTTTGCACTCAGGAATTACTCCTGGCGGTACTCAGAGGACCATATGGGATATTGGCAATCGAACCCGGGTTGGCCGCGTGTGCAAGTCAAACGCCCTACCTGCTGTACTATTGTTCCAGCTTCCAGGAATTCGTGATTTGCCATCCCCATCTGCCTAACTACAGACTGGTACATCTGAAAGGTGCTGCCTTATAAGGGGCTCAGCATCCCCCCCACACATACAAACCACAACAGGCAAGGTGGACCCTGCACCTCCCTCCTGAGGGCCTAAGAGAAACTGTGGGAGTGAGGTCAGAGGGCGACCCTCACCTGATCACAATGGGGAAACCTTTACGGAAAAGAAAGCAGTCTAATTTCTTTTATTCCTCAAGGCAGTGGTGAGGGGTTTTGATCTTTCCTGGGCTTGTTTCTCAGCCAGCCCTCTTCCTTTGTCTCGCCTCTTTCAATGAGGTTCTGCAGTTTTATTTTCTCTAACCAGAAAATGTAGTGTGATTCTGTAAATGTTTTCTTGCTGTTGTACTTTTCAGACTACTTTCTTCCTTGTTTTTTGGGTGCCTGAATCTGCCTTTGGTCACACTATCTGCTCCTCTATGGTCACCTCGGAGAAGATTAACCCTTTCATTAAAAAAGCCTGGCCAGGGTCAAACTACCGCCTGGCTAGGGACTCTTACAGCCCTTTGATCTCCCAGCTATGGAGAAATTATTAGCAAATTCTAAGCCTTCCCATGTGATTTGTTTTTGTAAATTTGTAGAAATTATTCCTAATCCTATTATGTGGCCTAGGGCAAACCTGCATTAAATATAGGAGACTTTTTGTTATGTGGCAGATGGATAATAAAGGAATGCTGAATGCAGCTCCATTCCAAGTTATGGGAATCTGGACACTTCATCAGCATTCTCTTAATCCTCTGCCATGGCTCCGCCTTTGATGAATGCTCTCATTTATGACCACTGATGCCGCTCACTTAATTTCAGAGAAGAAAAATAATACCTAGCTGTTAATGTGAATATTTGAGTTTATGGCTGTACAATGAATAATTGTGACATTATCAAAGGAACATCTCCTTATACATTATTCAGTTGTATAGACCACATTAGCCAGAGATTGGAAACTTGCAATTTTGCATCTTCCATCTTCTTTGGAACGGAGACACCACGCAGACAAAAGTCAGTGTCTCAAACCAAATTCTACCTGACAATGCGTATCAGCCCGCACTATATTTTGCTCATTGTGGTGCCAATCTCCTATCTTACCAATGACATTTTTTCAAAGAAAGAGGGGATTTCCTAGAGACTCGACCCCATGCAACTTCCATAGTTTATTATCAAATAGGAAAATGTCATCCTGGTTCCTGCTTTAATACTGATGCCATGGAGGATGTCTTGAGAGATAGACTGAAAATTAAGACAGCTCACACCTTCACTTCTTATATTTTATATATAAACTGGGTGTCTTTTCCTGTGTGTGTTTGCACCCAGAAAGCTGGAGAAATTTTCTGGGAGACATATATAAAGCACTGAATCTTTCCTGGGATCTTCCAGGCAGAGATCATGTGAAACACAGTCGTGTAGTCACTCACTTCTCTGTTATAGAGATGAATGTGCCTTGGCTACTTCAGCACTAATGCCTTTGTTTCTGGGAAGGTGGGGAGTAAGGTGCCAGAAAGGAGGTAGAGTGCGCTGATGGAACATTTTCATTGCAAAAGTCTCATTGGTCTCATTGGTCTGAGATGTACATAGGCGTATCATTTTAAAGCCCTGATAATATTTTCTAAAAGAGTATGATTTTCTTTAGAAGACCTGAATCAGGCAAGGAGTGGCACCACTGATCTATTGACATTTTAAAAATACTTCCATTCTAATTTTACTTTGGTCATGCTTGGTACTTTGTCTTTGAGGGTTAAGATCAGATTTCCCTAAAGATGCTTTTCTGAGTCATGATTTGGGTAATCCTTGTGAGATCAATTACAGTCACTGATGACAAAATGCCTGAAGAGAGCTTTGTGAGACTTGGTAGGGACATTTAGGTGAGTGGAATCAGCAGAATGTGTCATTTTTTCCAGTTTTAGTGAACCATAAGTTGAATATTTTGATATTCTCCTGATTTGAACACAATATTTCATTTATTGGCAAACACTATAAACTGGAAGATTGTAGAAAAAATGTTCTTGCTATCTTCATAAAATTTATTCAAGAAGGACACTCACATTTATGATAATTAAATGTCAGGCACAGGTATAAACTGGATGTGACAAGCCCTACTCACCCTGTATATAATTTAGTAATGTGGAGAGTAAAACACAAGAACTGCAAGTAGTTGAAAGAAGAGATCTGGTCAGTCACTTAGCATTTATTTGAATATTATACAATTAATAAACTCAATAGCAAATTCAGACTTGCCCACCCGTGACCCTACTAAGACTCAACCACCATGAGAATGATGCAAATTAAACAAATGCCTTCTGCTTAGAAAATTGCATGTCTATGGCTATAGAATGGGTATCCTTCTAAGTACCCTCAAACTCCAGCATACCATTTTCCTTGTAGAGGTTGTTCTCTTTAGATAAAAATGTCTTTAAAGACAAGTCTCAAAGCCATTCTACCAACAGTTTCCAGTAGCCATTTCTGAATTATCAAAAAAACTAAATTATATGCGTGTGCACACACACACACACACACACACACACACATACACACACATATAATTTCATTAGATGAAACAAAGGGCCAACAAACGCTATCTGGTGCCAATTTAATATCAATGTCTTTTCTCAGAAATGTCTGGTCACTAACAGAGAGAGGAAGGGACACTCATTTCTAGTGTTCTCAGATCTGAACATTGGAACCTGTGCTGTTTAAAAAAATTAAAAAAGAAAGAATCTATGCTGTTTAAAAAAAATTATTGATGCCAGTGTCTCATTCTGCAAGTTCCATTTACAGAAGTACAATCCAAGCATTACATAGTGATGCCAAGGATAAAATTGGGAGTGGCAGCATGTAAGGCAATTGCTTTAACTATCCCTCATCATGCTTGAGAATACCTCTTCCATAATAATAAAGACCACACTTAATCTTATTTTGAGGGACTGTGTTAAAGAGCCCAGGGTTCAGCTTTGAAGTCAGCCAACCCTAGATTAAAATCCTCACAAGCCTCTCTGTCTGATTGCTCTGTCTGCTCTCAGTTACATCATCTTTGTTTCCTGAGTCTCAGTCTTCACTGCTATAAAGTGGGAATAATATTGGTTACCTCCCAAAGCTTCTATCAAGTTCCCACTATAGGTCGAGGATATAGAAGGCAGCCACTCATTGTTGATTTTTCCGTGAAGTTGAGCTGAATTCTTAGTTTACAAAAGGGGGAAGAAAAAGAAGGGGAAAGGAGGAGGAGGAAAGAAGGAGAGGAATGGAAGAGACTTGTTTGCCAAACCTTCCTTTACTGAAAACAAACATACTTTACTGTCCAAATAACTCTGTTAACTTGTATTCCGAAAACAGAACGGTTAGTTTCCAAAAGAGTCCCATGTCTTTTTCCTTCCAAAGTATGACAGTCTAAGAAAAAATAAAGAGTGTAAGCTGACTTTGTTTTCACTGCCATGTAAAGCAAGCAGGGAAGAGAGAAAGAAAAAAATCTTAATAACACTCTCTCTGATTCTTTATCTCTAGAAGATAAAGAAAGAAGGTAGAGCCAAATTAGACATCAGAAGTAAGGGCTGAATATTGTATTTTTCTTCATCCATAAAAGAATTTCATGCAAAATTATATTGAGGTAGCATGCCAAAATGAGGGGGGCTTGCATGTGCAAATATACATTTATATACATGTAAACATATGTAAATACATGAATTCACTCATATATGCCTTATATGTTTATGTCTGCATACAAGCAAATAATGGTACCAACATAGTTAGTATTTGTTGGGACCTTGATATCTCCTGGCCTCACTGATGTTTGCATAAAGGCAAAGCAACCACTGCAAACCTCCAAACCCAGAGATCAAAATTTCTACTTGAATCTAATATGCCTGGTGTCAGTTTACTTTGTGCAAATGCATCTAACAGTAAATGGGTTGGGAAGCTCACCATCTATATCATGTGCAATAAATTATACTTTCCTGAAATGTTGCCTCGCTAAAATATGCTAAGAAAGCTGTGAACAATATTTACAAATAGTTCAGATGTCACAACAAAACACCCACCACTCATGCATTCTTACATTTTGCTATAAAAAGTGTGCTAATAGAGGATACCGCTCTTAAACATTAAGAAAGAAATTCTTTAAGGAGACATAATTGAGAGAAATTCTTTAAATTTATATTAAAATCCTTTTCCCCCCTTCCTAAAGAGTCCGCTCTCTCAACTGTCAAGACAGCAGCCTCCATTGCAACTGGCTTCCAGCATCTTCTCACACAGCAGGCTGTTGTACATTGCTAATTTACTGACAAAGCAGAAAAGTTTGCTTTCTGCTATTATATACCGTTGATGCTTTTAAAAATGGATGCAAACTAACAAATGCCATTTCATATCAGGGAAGGAGAAAAGACTTCTCTTGATCATAAACCAAAAGACATGACTGTTATAATTTGGCAGGCAAGTGCAAGGTAAAGCAGGTATTTACATCCTCTGGTCATTAGAAGAGACTGGAGACAAGGAAATTAAGTGCATCTAAGCACTAAAATGAATAAGGAAAAGGGCCTTTAACATAACTCAGTTTTCTTGACTCTAAAAATCCATGTTATTTCAAAACAAGAAAAGCATGAGAAGGAGTTTTCAAAGCAAAATTCAGGATACTAGTATGAGAATGTAAAAAAAAAAGTAGAAGCAATTTGCAAATGAAGGATGTCAAAAGTAAGATTTTAAACAGATTTTAAACATATCTTTTACTTCTACAGTAAAAGATACAGTTATATGATATAATGGAGAGGTCAGGGGAAAGTCCTATATGAAAGGAGTACAAGTTTTTTGCAATTTAACTATTCTTGATTTTGTTTATAAATTAACACTGAATCTCAATAGTGATACTATACCCAAAAATGACTCTAATGACATACACAATTTTTTCTACAATAAAGTATCAACCCTGTGTTATTTTAGCAACTTTTTCTAAAGTAGAAATCTAAAGAGAATTCTACAGAGAATCAAAATTTTAATAAAGAAAATCAAAAATTTAAATAAGGTATCAAGATCATTGATTCATTTGCAACTGCTTTGCTATTTAAAGACAAATAACTCTCTTCTTTCTCTTGAGTCTCTTTCCTAAATTTCAGTGTTTGGTATTTTATCACTTAATTAAATTAACCCTGTGTTCAAATTCTAAAGGTGGTGCATGAGAAAGAGAACCCTCAGTTCTTAATTCCCCCTGACACAAGCATCATCCTCTCAGCTGTTTTTGGGTGTAGTACGTACAGAAAACAGAATCACTTGAAAAATAAATGTGTTTACCTACCATCAAAACACCTTTCAAGTCCAATACACATTTTTGTTCTTTTAATGCCAACACGAATATGCAGGGACTGTGGCAAGGGGTGCTTTAAAACATAGCTAGAGACACAGATTAAAACACACTTCTCTCTCCCTGCCAAATTCCTGCCTATGGGGAACAATTAAATGTGCCGTCCATGCATTCAAATACTGAATAAGAAGTGAATCTTGTATCTCTGCCACTTAGACAAGTGTAATTCCAATGGAAAGACTTATCAACAACTCACAGGCAGTTTGGGGTTTCGTTTGGTTTGGTTTGTCAAACAGCACAAGTCCTCACGCTGCATCTGGACTCTGTTACAAAGTCACACGGGAGAGAAAACCCCCAGGAGAGGGGTGCTCATTTTGGCTGATGAACAAGCAAATAAACCCAAACATCAAGGAGGCAGCTTTGAACAAATAAACTACTCTGTGCTAGACTGAACACACATAACATTACCCAGGAATATAACTACACAGCAGAAGAGCTACTTTATTGTGGCTTCTTTGCAGTTAAAAAAAGTCAAATATAATTGCTGAAGCCCATGATTGAATTTTTTTCAATGTGAATTTATTCCACCAATCCCATATGAAATCACCCAAGATTTTGTATAGGATAAAAGACCTTGTTACTTAAGAACATCTAAAAATAGAACGGAATTGAAATTAGAAAGCAAGATGGTTTTCTAATATTTGATGTTGATATGTTGAGGTTTTTATCTTTTTTCTGCTTCATTGATTACTTTGTGTGTGCAGGTTTGTGATTGCCAGAGAGATAAATGGTTGATGGCTATTAATACATTGCCACTATGATGCTTCCACCCCAACTGCCAGACTTTAGCGATCTTTTGGGTAAGATATTTCAGCTTTGGTCAGGGTACCACCCCCCCCCTTCCACCCCGCAGCCTCTAAAACAGAGTCCAAGCAAAGGTCTTGCTGGAACCTGACTAAATGCCTAGTTAACTATAAGGTTACTTGCACTGAAGCAGGTCACAAAGAAACATTCAAGCCCCCAGATGTCTGTCTTCTTGCCTCAAACAAAGCAGATGTCTTAGATTTTGCAAGGCTGTATGTAATCTATTTTGTCTTTGCAATTAAGAAACCATATATTTACCATGTCTTTGGACATTCTGTCCTTGTTTTTCCAAGGGTAATATTTTTTTCAAGTGCATATAAATCAAATAACATTTGGAACTTTACAAGTAATAGGTGCTTCTACATATGAATTTAGGATAAAACACAGAAGCAAAGACTGCCTTTCTAATTCACTAATCAGTTTATTCAGAACACAGATCTCACAAGATTATCAAGTGTTGTGTTTTTAATAAAAGGCAAATCTGTTAATACCACTGAAATCATTACTGAGTATTTCTATTTTGATATCTACTTTCAAGACTTACAAGCTGATGAATTCACACTAAGCTGAGAACTGGCAGACAGATTAAAATGCCAGAGCTTTGTTCTTAATGAATTTTGATGTTTCTGTTTCAATATATAAAAACATTTTCACATGATTTTAAAAGAAATATCTTAGTTTATCAAGAATAAAGAAAAGTGAAAAATACGTGAATGCCTTAATTGACATTAAGGATATCTGAATAAAACTCAACAGTTAAATAGCTTTTATGTATATGCATTCATATATGACAAGCATATATATATATATATATACACGTATGCATTACATTCTAAAAGGATGTACATCAATTCAAGTAATTTGATACATGTCTTCACAGAATCTATCCAAACCCACTTAGAAGTTTTCCTAAATATGTTATTTCATTATATTCTTTATTGGTTCCAAACATCACAACCTAGCTGTTAAGTAACCACTGTCTTTAAAGCATTATAAATATTCATTTTAGACAATAAAGTCTTAAAAATACTCTCAAAGAATTTCTAGCTATTGCAGATGAATAAATCACCACATACCTAAATCTGTATTTGCATAGTTAAATTATGTATAGTAACTGTGGAGTCTTTTACTTCTATTATATCAAAGCCACACTGGTATGTTTCCATGAATCTTGCCTTTAGAGACTGCAGCATTATCATAATAATGTAAACTATCCCATATGCTACTATAGGTGCTCCATTTCACCTGGGAGGAACTCATTAAAAAAAAATAACTACATAAAAGCAAAATAAAAAGTCTCAAAATCTGAATTTCTTTCATTTGGCAACTTATGTCACCTTCTTTGAGGAAACCGAATCATCCCTGTTTTGTGGATTAATTCTAGCAGACTTCTTATTTGCATAAAGGCAAAATGAAAACACTTTTGAGAACACTTTTGAAATAAATATAACATATTGTTACTGTCATTTTATCAAAGCTTTCTCTTTTTTCCCTAAAAGTGTACCAAAGTGCTTTAAAGCTCTTTCCATAGCATAAATTCTGGGTTAAAGTTTTAATAAAGAGGAAAGATGCCATCCAGACTTGTCAACCACGATAGCTACAGTCACTCTTTGCATTTGAAACACTACAAAAACACGAGCTTATTAGAAGTAACAAACTTTAGTCAGTGCCCATGAGTTCATGTATATTTATGAGATTTGTTTGGGGGCTATCTCAATTTAATGTAATTACTAAGTAGCATCACCTGTTGTCTATATAAATATCTAATAGTGTCATAGGATTCTGACAAGAAAAGCCCACCTAAAAACAATCCCACTTGTATAAAATATAAAATGTTTTAAATATTAAATAATCCATATATGATAGTTATTCTTTTAGGATGTTTGAATCTTTGTTAAGTTTCTGCAGAGGAGGTATCTTTTTCTTTTCTGTATTTACTGTTTCTTTGTTTTTATTTTCTTTTGTTCTTAATTTTGCCTTTAAGTAAAAGGTGCAAAGGAATTTTGTATTTAACCTGATTATAGATCTGATTTTTACTTCAGTGTGTTCTAAGGAATCAAAGGAGTTTCCAGAGATAATACAGAATGAAAATATGATAAACTATCTAGTGTATTTCCATGGAGTCTGAACAAAATGAAAGTCTGAATTGCAGCCTCGAGTATTTAAATAAGTTATTACAAAAGGAGTGCTAGAAACCATTATATTGTGTGATTTCTTGTGAATAATGGAAACGCTTCTATCAGGTATTTTTGTTTAAGTGGAATAAATGTTGAGAGAGCTGATGTTCACCCATTGTAACCTTCCACACCACTAGAATTAGTAGTTATAACATCATCTTTTGAAAAGGAGACAGACTAAAAAGAAATTCACAAAGTTATATAAAAAGAAAGACAATTTAATTCATTCTTCCATCTCCATCATTTGCAAGTGGATCTTTTCTTCTATAACAACACTGATGAAGACTTTCAAGCATCCTTACCCTGAAAATTCTCCTGTCAGAGCTAAAAAACATTACAGCATTCTTTTAGGATAATATGTCTCCTCCAATTGAGAATGCCATGCAGAGATGCACTCAAAAGTTCTTAGAGAAATTAAAAATAGGTTTACTATAAATGGTCTGCCAACGCCTTTATATTAATTGAGTTTGCCCTCTCCCATAGATTCTTTGGTTCAGTTAGCTAAAGAGTAATATACTTTGAACATCATCCACTTAAAATCATTTAAATAAATCTCTGCTACACAGAATTGAAATCATATTTGGTGAGAATGCTTAACAGTAAGTATCAGATGTAATCATACTGGATTGATCTCAATTTCCCATTTGTAAATAACACTCCCAAGAAAGGACAGATCCAGAGAAAGCATACCAGGTCCTGCTCTGTTGGACTTTGTATTTCCAGGGAAGTAGAAAGAACAATGGGTAGAGAGTGAGGAGTCTATGTGCAAACCCTAACATCACCGCTGTATGTATCAAAAAAAATCTGTGCCAATATGTAGATCGTGGCTTCTTTTTTCATAAGAATGAAATGAGATGCTCTAAAAACCTTTCCTCTACAAGATTGTGCCTCATTCATGTAAATGTTAGGAGGAGGATATTTCCAATAGACAATGTAGAAAATAAGCAGAGAGAATTATGTCATACAGTGGGTCTTCAAAAAGTGCTTTCCCAGTGTCAGATGCCTTAGCAGGAATCCAGCTGGACATCTTTCTATGCAGAGAAAACTGGCTTTCTAAGTTTTCAGCCTTAAATGTTAAAGGGAACATACAAAGATAATTTAAGATTTTTTTAGCTCTTTAATGAGGATGTTGTTATTTGAGGTATATTTTTAATAACTTTTAATAAAGTCCACAGTTGCTCAGAGTACATATAAAATTGAAATTGTCCAGAGAAAAAAAAGAACAAATCAAAAAGTGTGTCTTATTGTTTTTCTAATATTTTTTTCATCCAAAACATAAAGTATACTTTAGCTGAGCCCTGACAGGCCTCTCTTCTGAAGGTTGTAGTTCAGACACAAAGAAATTTACTACAAATGTCTTTTTTTAATTTGGCTGAGTGGTAGTACAATGCTAGCATTTGTTTACAGAGAATTTATATGGTCATTCCTGGGATATGAATTCTGAAAAAGAATTAATGTATTATACCTAAGTGGTATTTAATACCTCTTCTCACTTGCTAAGGGAATACCTGATATCGGATAACTTGCTCCACTATTGATGATACCTCTAAAAATAACCAGAGTGACAGAATCTGAACAGCCTCATCCCACTCCTGGCAAAAAGAAAATTGTTGCCAAAATATAGAACTCCCCAGACTTTAGTTCACTTACACCCCATGGTTCTTTTCTTCTATCCATTTTTTAATTTTCCAGTTGCTGCATGAACCATAAACCTCCTGCAGCAACTCAGTGTTTTCTTGAAAATAATGATGCTATTAGAACACAAAAAAACACATAAACAAATCAATAAAGGTGAGCTGGCAGTTTGAAATAATCGCACCTAGGTGGCAGAAAAATTATCTCATCCTCAACGTACAAGAAGTTTTCAGGAAACATTTTTAATACTTTTTCTCTGAAATCCCTTTTGTTTGTATGCAAAATCCTGACTCTCCCAATGAAGTTATTAAAGATCAGCCACAGGCAAGCTGGAAAAGTGCAAAACTATTAAATCGTCATAGTCTCTTCATGCACATTTACATCTTGTGGCTAGTTTAAATTTTTCAACATTCTACATAAATTATTTCATTTATTATCACTGATTGAAAATCTGAGTATATAAATTAACAACTACAAGATGCTCCCAGTTCTTTCCCACTTCTCTAATGACACAATGGTACAATGGTGCCTATTTAGCATGCAGTGCCTGCATGATCCAAAACTTTCCAGTGGATTTTAAATGACTGTCAGCTACACAACTAGTTTGAAGAGAGCAAAAAGCACTTGCATTCAAATAAAATCTATATTTGATGATCTTAAAATACAATTTTCCTTGGCTTTGTACAGCATACTGCTTACTCAGATAATGTGCATGCCTTTCCTAGGAAGTACTTTTTTGAAATGTGATCTTGGGTGATTTTATGTTAAACTTCCTTACTCTGTACATAGGATGAGTAATGCCAGATAAAGTACTGTCATTAAAAGCATTTTTATTAAGGAAGTTGCAGGAGAAACCCTTTAAACAGTGCTGCGGAGCTCTTTTTTGAACGGGACATCCATATGAATAGAATCTCTTCAGACCTAGACCTCAGCCCCAGCACACCTGGCTTATGTTTGGAAAAGAAAGTCTCTCTTGTTTGGCTACAGAGCTGGCTACAAAGAGCAAAGACAACCTTAATTTATCCATTAAGAATAGAGGCCCATATTTAAGAGTCATCAGCAATAAAGGAAAATACACTGGATCATTTCAAGTGCATGCTAATCATTTAATGTAATAAATGGAGCAACTCTAATTATCTCCTGAGGAAATGATTTCACACTAAAACAATGGGAATGAAGAGGTTACTTCAGGAGCATAATACACAGCTGAAAATTACTCATGTGAATCTGAGGAGATTTCTCTTGCATTTAACAGAGAGAGGAAGGGAAAAAGAAAGACAGAAAAAAGAATTGTGTGTGCGACAGAGAGAGAGAGGGAGAGGAAAAGAGGGAGAGAGGGAGAGGGAAAGAGAGAGAGAGAACTTTTCACCCACATCTGAATTCAGCACCTCTAATTCTAAGAATATAGTAAATGGGGTTAAATATCCTTTATGCCAACCCTCTGTGTATACTTTGTGTTTTTGTTTATAACACCAAAGTTCCTACAAGGCTCAAGATCAGTGGCCATCACCACAGCTCTGAAAGCGACTCCCTAGTAAGAGTGTCTACTTCAGATGCAGCAAAACAAATAAATTAGATCACAGACCATGATAAGCCTTGTCACTTTACTTTTCACTCCTCTCTCCAAATGATCAATTTGCCACCTACACAACCCATCCTAAGAGGACACATTTCAAGCACCCAGTGAGATACTTGAAAAAAATCTTCTCATGTTTCAAATTGCTACGACTAACTTTTTAAAATGTGCTCTTTAGAAGTTATTTCTGTTTAGGTGTGTGCTTCATTTTTACATCACAAAATTAAAGTAAGATATACAAAGGTGGATCTGTGATAAAAGATAAAATAAGTTGTTCCATTCTCTGGCAAAAGATGAGTTTCACCATAAGCTTAAAATAATATGCTAAATTCTATACTTCTGTTGCCTTCTTGTTCAGCTTTTTATGAGACATACAAAATAGCACTATTCTTTAATGCACTTAGGAGACATTCACATTAAATAAAATAATGACAGTGAATGGGCATACAACTCTCTCAATACAAGGAAACATCAATTTTTGAAATCTTTCAAATTCTTCTCTTGAATAGATACAAATCTAAAAACCAACAATAGAAAATAGGAACTTGGTTGTTGTTGGTTGTATTTTTTTTAATATCCATCCTCCAATTCCCAATTGTTTAATTTTGGAAAATGATGGACACCTTTAAAATTTTTTATTCCTCAGAAATAATAAAGCAACAGAAAACTGTTTAAGTTTTGCATATGACCTAAGATATTTTAAGTACATATATGTCCTAGTAGATAGTAAGCATGAAATAATTCATGACTGTTTCTGTTTTGGTCATATTCAAAGATATATTTGTTAAATACCAGATCATTGTTGAGTTTGAATTAGCAAACAAATTAGGAAGGATAAAACAAATACACAAAATACAAAACAATCCTGTGTGATTAAATTTTCTAATCAGTATAAAAATCCAAAGTGGATATCATATTTTTGATGTTCCAGTTTTGAATGTATTTAAAAATCACATTGATATTTCATGAAAGGAAGTGTGTTGGCTTCCTTTTTACCTTAGGATCACTGCACTCTGTGTACACAGAAACAACTCATTCAGATATGAAGTTAATTGGAATCAACTGCACTGGTCTTTCCAGACACACACCGGAATGTGTACCAGTCAGGCTCGGCTTACCATAATATTCTCTATGGAATAGTTGACCACAGGATTCTCATTCACAAACAGTCAGGTTAAACAGTTAAATGCTAGCAAATCCTGCATAGCCCTGTGGGAAATTTCACTTTAATCCCGAACTTATAAGAGGACAATCAAAGCCCAAAGCCTGGTAACAAATCTGATCCTCTGTTGCAATCTGCAGCCTCCTGGGAAGGAGAGAGGTGCTCTCCGTACAAGCCCGAGATGGATAAATACCTAAATGATGAGATAGATGGGGAATGTAGAAGAGGCGTCTGGCCTCAGCCATTCGCTTCCAATTCCATATTACACTGCAAGAGGCAATTCTTGTGCAGCTCAGGAGCAGCCAGTCCTGATTACTACAAGTTGAAGTGTGGCTTAAGGAATGATTAATGACAGTGTCGGGAGAAAAACAAAGCACAATGAGAGTTATCTCTAATCCACCTGCTTGCAGATGCTATAGTAAGGGAATGAAAATGGCCCCGGCGAGCCCTGATGATAAAAAAATCAAACTAGAAAGGTGCAAAGCTGTAGATATGTATTAATCTGATATATAAAAACTAGGTCTAAGCTTGAATAAAGCATTAGGCATGAATGGAGCCCCATAGGTGATAGATACTGGGCCATAGTGGACTTCACATTGTCTGTATTTTTTAAATCAAACAGAACTGTTCCCTTCAGTATTGCCTTTGACATTAATAGGTTGGTATTTGAAAAGTCACAGTTCACTAGATGAGCAGGCTTGTGAGTGCAAGCTCATTAAACAAACCCCCTTTTCTTGTTGTTCTTAAAAATTATGGTGACACCATACCACCACCTTGTGGTCTCTGAGTGCATGTACACACCACACCTAGAGATCTAAAATTCAATCCGTTTTTTTCAAATATATAAATCCAGGTGGAACATAATTATAAGATCAATGGTATATTTTATAAACAAGAGCAGTTACTAGTCATTTTTACCTAAGACAATGCATTTCCAATAAGATCGTTGGCATTTCATAACGCGGTCTCAGCCCGGTCATTCCAATGATAGTTAAAATTTCATGACATGGGTGAAATAATGATCAGAAGATATCAAGTACCCATTTTTCTGAAGAGAATGTGAAAAAAGTCTCTTACCACACACTCTTCTTTAAGAAGTCATTGACTTCTAAAAATTGACATTTTTAACCCTGACTATGAGCATGTTGTGATATATTTTCCTTTTTGTTTGGCAAAGACTGTAGAGAAGTGAACTAGATGTGTTCATTATTCTAAAACAAAGGTTGTTTAGCTCATGTTCCCAAGTATATAACAGCAGAGTTCCAGGGACCCTTTATAAAGAGCTGACTCTTTGTGATCCGACATCTTGTGGATTGACCATGCATTAGACTTTTGATAAAAACTTCATTCCACGAATGTGATCACATCCAGTGATTCCATTTGGGATGCAATCACTCCTGTTAGGAGGTAATGATGGATGATTCCCTCTGTAGCCTCTGGAGACCAACTTATCCCTGGGTTTGAGAAAGCCGATTCTGCTTCTAAGTACAATGCTAAACACCAATTGCATGCTCTTCTCCTTTCATCTAACTAGCAACAAGTTAAATGCTAATTCATATTTCATGCGAGTTTTTTTTAATATTGAAAGTCTAATGAAGATTTAGCGTTCCGTTTTTTAACAAGGCTGACATTACTGTTGAAAGAAAGCAAATACATTATTTTAATTAATATCAATTCATAAGTGCTCCTGATTTATATATTAAACAAAGAGAGAAAGTGTCTTGTCATATACTACAATTGATTCTGCATTCACCCATCATTTACTCAGAGCCCATTTCCCCCCTTCTTCCATGGAAAATGTATGATGGAAATTGCCATGTAGAATTGTGTGTCTCTCACGCACAGTTAATGCCGTGCTGTGATCACCTCACCCCTTATTTCCTTATGAGCTTCAAGTCAGTTCTAGCCAACTGTGCTTGTCTCCACCTGACATCTTCTACTATCAAATAAGCAGCCTCTATTGTTTTAAGCATAATGCTTTTGTGTATGGCATAGCCTTCCAATAATCGCAGAGAGTCTAACAGCTCAAGTATTATCAAGGCATAATGTTAGGCCAAGGGCGGTAATTAATAATAGCAGTTTAATGCAGTGGGGAATAGAATTGCCTTCCAAACCAAACCATCTTCGGCCAGTTAGCTAAGAACAGAATTAACCAGATTACAAGAACCTGAGCAGGGAAATGAATGCCTTACCATGTATGTCGCCACAAAAACAAGCAGGAAAATTCCAGAATTTTAAAAGGTGCTCTTATGTCCTCATATGGTCATTAAACTGAATATTATCTCTTATCTAAATTCTCTGGGATATTCTACTTTTCCCCTTCAGTTCTCTGAAGTGGGGAACATTATCAAAATTGTGTTTTCTTAGTGAAACCTCTACCCCAAAAATGCTCTCATCTGCTTCCTCACCACTCCCCTTTCTCACCCCACCTATAGACTCTGTCACACTGATAATGTCAATTTCCAAGGGAACGATAAAAAAGAGGGTTAAAAAAAAAAGACATACTAGAGTGCTTCACATTCTGTGCTTTGAATAAAAAATATTTGTCTTGGTGCTATGCTGCTAGCTATGTCCCTACCCCCAGAAAGACCCCAGAGATAGAGGCAGAACCCAAAAGATAGATATCCTGTGGGTGGGCTGTGGGAGGGGGGGAGAGCTCACTACTTCTGTAGAAATGTTTTTGAGCCAAGGAAAGGATTGCATTTCTTCTTAATTGTTGGGCTGTGATACAAGCCAGTAATTATTTTGTCCCCCAATACTTCGACAAAAAAAAGAAAGAAAAGAAACCCACTCTTCATGCTTCATGACTGAATCACTCCAGCCAATACTGCTGGCTGTCTGCTGTTTCCGGGGAGAAAACATTCCAAAGCCAAAGTCGAAATATTAATCCCACCCCACTTTGAGGAGAAAAAAAAAAAAACATCATTTGCCAAGAGCAAGACAATTGGGACTGTAAGAGAATCTGACCCGAAATACCAGCCAAATTCCTCTTCAGTCAAGCTCAGTCCCTGTCTTTGACGGGGCTTAATCTAAAGGTATTTAGTCTTTCTGAACTGTATTGAGGCTCCATCCCCAGCAGTGACCTGGCCTCCTCCTTCAACTCCCTGAAATGGTAAGTGTTGGATGTGTATATCTGCTCTTCTGCCCAGTCATCCAGACCTTAGAAAAGGCTTTAGAAATCAAAACTCCAAAGATAGATCCACTACAATATTCACACTAGTCACAATTATGATCTATAAATCCGGCATTTCCCAGTAAATTCACACTGGCCTGATTATTTATAGCTGCCATTCTGGTTCAGCCAGTAGCTCAGTTACTCTATTTGGCTGGTTTTTGGTGTGGGGTTTTTGGTTGTTTCTTTTTTTTTTTTTCTGCAATTCTAAATAACTTGTGTCACCATTCTGTGTCCCATTTCCAGATGGAAGAGAAGACGTTATTTCTGCTTCAGTGCAAAATCTTAACAGCTGATGTAAGGAGGTGTTCAGATTCCTATCTAAATTACATGCCAGACATTCTGCATTAGCATTGTTAGGTGGGTTATTTATCTACAACCTGAATATATTTCCAGGATATCAAATGATGACTTATAAGCTATCTCCTATAAGGTGATGCAAAAGCCTAGAGCAATCTAGGAAAATGGTTAAAGCCACCTTTACTGACAATCTTAGCTTAGAAAAACAGATTCAACATTGTTCTATTTACCTTCATTAGCACAAATCCAAGCCATATTTGTTTATAACACCGTGCTAGTGACGACATGAAACATTTAGGAAGCTGTCTACAAGGCCACTGGGTATGCAGGAAAACTACACAGTCATTACTACCCAGTAGAGGGCAAACACATTGGATTTTATTGCTAATTTGGACCAAATCCCTGAAATTTGATGTTTAGATTGTGCACGGGTTATGAGCATACAGTTGTGGAATAAATGTACCATGGTATGTTTTTAGCATCTGTGGAGGTCTTAATTGAATAATAGACTCCTCTCTGTACAGCTTAATGAAATGCATTGTGTATTTGGGAATTTGAACAAGGTATGTACCATTTGGAAAAGAAATTATAAAATCATTTGCTTTGCTGCCAAGCACTCCCCTACATGACTAGAATGGGGTGGGGAGCGTTAAAAACTAGAAACTATGTTCAGGTAGACAATTTTTTTCCATTATGCTATTTGGCATCCCTTTGTTAGAATGAAGCCCTACATCTCTTCCACCCCATCCTAAGATTTTCCTTCTCCCCAAGTGAAAGGCAGTTTGGGCAAACGTGTTGTGTTATTCCATTAGTTTATGTTTAAGACTAAGAAGAGATATTTCTGTGCTATAAATTATTTATAAACACAAGAACAAAGGAAGGCTGTCAGGGATGCTGCTACTTTGAGAAAATAAAAAAAGAAATGATGAATTTATGGAGAGTCCAATTTGATAAAGAGGGAGGAGATGCAACCACTAATTATTAACATCCATCTGCAGACAGAGACCTGAGAGTAGAGAATTAGATGGATACATTTACATCTGTCTGTCACCAAAAGGAATCTCACTAATGGTATTCCACACTGTCACCAAACTCTCCTCATCCAGCTCACAGAGCCTTGGAGACATAAGAGGATATTTTATCAACAGCCGAGCATGGAAAATATGCAGAGGACTTTAGGAACAGACAGTAAAACAACTTTCCTTCTTTCTGCATGCTTTCTCCCCTTCTCAAAAAAAACATTGTTAGCACAGTGGTATGGCCTGTATCTTAATATTGTGATTATGCAGAGGTCAGCAAGTTTAGAAAAAAACTTTTCTGTGAAAGCTCCAAGCCACACATACAGTGATGTCAGAAGTGTGTGTGTGTGTGTGTGTGTGTGTAGGGTTAACAGGCACAATGAAGAATTTGCAGGGATGGGGGAAGCAATCTGATTTATGATGTGAGCAACACATCTGCATATATAATTCTGACACTAAGTCTATCTCTTCTAGATACTCGGCCATCCCTAGGAGAGAACTCAAAAAGAGGTGCTTTTGAAAACCCACCCCTCTTTCCTTTCATTCTTGAAAAAAGCAGAGTGAGAAGATAAATATAATAAAAAGTCTTCAAAAGGAAGGAAACACTTCATACCTCTTGGTCAGCTTGCTGATTGGGACACAGGGTGGGCAATAGCCCTTTGTTTGTGAACATTAGTGTAAATCTACAGACTCTTCCAGGGGGCTCAAGTTCAACTTTGCCTTTGTCATCTTTTTTTCAGTAGCAAGGTCATCTGCACTTGGGAGGTTTCAAATCACCTTTGAAAAATTTAGGGCACTATTTATATCTCTCACCCTTCTACACACAAGCCTTGGGCCGGTTCCCATATCTGCTATTCATAGATTTGGCCATTTTCAGCCTGGATTTTTGATGCATTATCCATCATGTGATTTTTCCCAGTTGGTCTGAATTAGCCAGGGAGAGTATGGGAAGAGAATTTTTTCCCAATTCTCTTACTTTTTCACCTATTTTTAAATCAGGCAAGAGGAAAGAATGGTATGGTTCTTTTTAAAAAATTTGGAGATACTATTCGGTCACTTTTGCACAGTATAAAATAAGAATGGCAAGATTACACTGTTATTAATCCAAACCAAAATTATATTTTCCTTAAACATTATTAAACATTTAAATTAAAAAAACTGAATAGACATTGTGTTGAAATGTTGCAACGATGGCTTACAGATATTTATGTACTTTCCAAAAAAATTGACAGGAATTAAAAACATAGCTACAAGGGCCATAGCTATGCTTTGAATGTGGAAGACCCAAGTTTTGTTCCCATTAACATGAGACTTTCTCTATCATCTATGTAAAGAATTTAATGGTAGAAGATATCTTATTATCTGGGGGGTACAACAGGTGATGGATGAGAGGAAAAGTCACTGCATTAGCACTTGAAAAGATATTTTCCTGGGACCTATGTGAAAAATATTCTAATCTTACTTCCTTTCCCCACATGTACACACATACACTTAAAAAATAACCTATGCACACTTTGGGTATGGAATATTATAGAAAGGTGATTATTCTTTTTCCTCTTATCTGGACTTACAAGTTTTATTAAATCAGACCATGTTCAAAGATTGACTAATTCCTCCTGTTTTCTTCAGCACATTTTAAAGAGCATATCTGTGTGCTTGTTGGTTTGTTTTCAACATGACTACACTATAGAGATCTGCAGAGAGCATATTTTGTAAAGAATGGGAATTGGTAGTAAGTTATACTATTTTCTTTTATCCAAAAATCTCATTCAAAAATTACTATTTCATCTTTTATTAACTCCCATCATGACATGGTGAAAGCAAAGTTTATGAATCTCGGACACCTGTTTCTTTGCTCACCCTCTTCCTTACACACACACACACACACACACACACACACACACACACACACACACTCACACACACACACTCACATTTTCTTCATTGATTCTCTTTTCTACACCCACATTAGATTTATCCTTCAAGCTCAGTTTCCACAGAAGGCAAACATATCTCTAGTTCCTCCTAAGATACTACTAATTGATAGTGAACCAGTATAATAGTACTGGCTCAGTATGAAAATCAATGTCTCTTCCTTTGCTTTCTGATAAAGACAGTATGTTCTGTAGTTACTGTGCCAGGTATCAACTGACTGCTTCTCGACCAAATATATCGTTCTTTGCTCTTCTTTACATTACTAGAGTTGTTCTCTATAAACCTTTAGCTTTACTAGATGTCACAATGTTAAACCTAGTCAGTTAAGACGCTGAAGGACAAGACAGAAGGACTCCTCTTCCTTGTTCTCTTCTTTTTCTTTATTATATTTTTAATTTTTTTAATGAATCACAGACATATAGTTACAGACTTACAAACTTTTGTGATTACATTTCAGTCATACAATGATCGAGTACCCAACCCTCCATCAGTGCTCATTCTCCACCACCAATGTTCCCAGTAACCCTCCTGCCACCCCACCCCATCCTCCTGCCCCCTGCCTCTGTCGCAGGCACATTCCCTTTTACTCTCTCTCTCTCTCTCTCTCTCTCTCTCTCTCTCTCTCTCTCTCTCTCTCTCTCTCTCCTTTTGGGTGTTATGGTTTGCAATACAGGTAGTAAGTGGACATCTTGTTTGGTCTAGTCTACTTTCAGCACACATCTCCCATCCCAAGTGAGTCCTCCAAGCATCATTCACTTAGTGTTTCCTTCTCTGTTCTAGCTGCCTTTTCCCCCAACATGTGAGGCCTTGTTCTTCACTTATTTTTCCTACCACAGTTTCCAGCAGATTGTTTTCTGACCAATGGTGTGCAGGGACCCAGATCAGACAGCTTTTAGCAAGGGCAATCCATATCTTTCTTTCTCTTCGTTCTTTCTCTTCTTTCTTTCTTTCTCTTCTTCCTTCCTTCCTTTCATTCTTTCTTTCTTCTCTTTCTTCCTTCCTTTATTTCCTCCTTTCTTTCTTCCTTTCTCCCTTCCTTCCTTCCTTCCTTCCTTCCTTCCTTTCTTTCTTTCTTTCTTTCTTTCTTTCTTTCTTTCTTTCTTTCTTTCTTTCTTTCTTTTTCAGTTTCTGGACCAACGTGGTCATACTCAGGGCTTACTCAGCGCTCAGGAATCACTCCTGGTTAGCTCTGGGGACCATATGTGGTACAAGAGGTCAAACGTGGTTGGTCACATCCCAGGCAAGCACCGTACTCACTTAACAATCACTCTGGACCCTCAATACACATCTTAAATATATGGCTCTCCAGGCTGGCACCAAAGACACTATATCCTGCTTACCAATTTCTCAAACACTTCACCTATATGGGCTAGAAAGAAATTCACTTGGTTTCTAGTCCTTCCAAAAGAAGCCTAAGATTAAAGCAGTAAACAAACACATTACTACCCAATCCTGATTAAATTTCAAGTTAAGTTAACAACAAAAAAAAATAATAAAGAAAAATCTAAAGACAGTATTAATGAAACAATACCTCTTGCATGAAGGAAATACTGTATAAGTATAAGTATAACAATAATAAGTATAACAATAACACAACCTAGAATTCAAATTCAAAAGTATTTGATAAACTCAATGCAATGGGAAGAAGTTTCTTAGAACGCAGAATTACAAATACATATGCCTATATATCTAGTTGGTTCTATGTGTTTTTATACCATTGGACTATTATTTCTCTTGAAAAAGGACTTGTTACTCATGCTGATGACTAGCACCTATATCTGATAAGAAAATACTGATTTTTATCAATATTTTCATTATTATCAAAGTATTGCCAATAGCACTGGTGAGAATTTTAATCCTAAACTATTTCTATTAAGGTTATATTTTTTTACTGATAAAAATATAAATGGGAATCCTAATGGTCCTCTTAAGAGAGATATGATCCCAACAAGTTATCTCAGGTAAGTCTAAAATGGACTGTGGCAAATTGCAAATTGCATAACTCTTCCACTAGATATTTCAGTTACCCTCCAAATGGTTCCCCCACTCCTCAGCTTGTGCAGTCATGTTTGTCCCTAGACTTGCTTGAAATATATATATATATATATATATATATATATATATATATGCAGGACATCAATTCCAAGATAAGTCTTTTGCAGCCCATGTTCAATTGGCCATTTCTTCTTTCTCTATGTCACAAAACCAGCCATGTATCCTTAATGGCTGTGTATTCACCATAGGTCCCAAAGTGATGACAACAGTGAATCGGGGGTGGGGGGGAACGGGGTAGTGCTGAGCAATAGTAAGGCACATAAGGCATTTGACTTGCACACGGCCAACCCAGGTTCAATCCCCAGTATCCCATATGGTTCCCTGAGCACTGCCAGGAGTGATTCCTGAATGCAGTCAGGAATGATCCCTGAGCATCTCCGGGTGTGACCCAAAAAGCAAAAAAAAAAAAAAAAAGCCTGTATGGTTATAAGTTTATAAGTCACTAAAATTTTTCTGAATGTTATCTGAAGATAATCTAATTTATTCTAATTTCAGATAATATTGGACAAATGAAAATAAGATCTAAAGGGAGGGGAAAAAAAATACTGGAAGAATAAGTGACCAGCCTGAACAGCAAAGAGAACTTCAGAGAGATAAAGTTTTTCCAAAACTTCACAGTTTAACACAGTTCTAGGTTCCCTGTTTTCAATGATCTTACCCTGGCTTCTAAGTAACTATTTCACATTTGTATACCTTCCACAACTCCATCATTCTAATTTGAGCAAAAATTATTTTAGATTTTTCAATAAGCAAAATATCTAACGGACAGATATGCCTGAACAGAACCACAGTTACCAAGTAAAAAATCCAATGAAAAATGTAAAATGGTGATGGTATGTTCACACTCACAGGTTTCTACTCGTGAAGTCAAAGCAGGAAACACTTCAAAGTTTACAACAAAATGTGCAGGATTTTATATTAGTAGGAACTTAAAATTAAATCTAATAATAAAGGCAAATTGGACAAATCAGAAACGTTTCCTCCCTCATCAATAAAGTGAAACTTTTCTAGCACATGATGCAAAATTTTATTGCAAGTATGTATAAGAGTTCAAAGGTCCCTCTATTAGTTGTCACAATAGAGATATTGAGTGCTGAAGCTAATCAAGAATTTCAGTCTTTTATAGTTCGAAGCTTCTAAGGAGTTAGAAAAAAAAAAAAGATAACAAATACTACCAGAAAGAGTCTTGAATACAATTTTTAACAATGCATGTGGCACTACATGGATCTTGAAATGCCTCCTGACCATTCTTTATTTAGATCCTGGTAACAACGTGAGAATGGAGAAACCATATCCTTTTAGAACACAGTGTGCTGAGTGAGAAAACCCAAGCAAAGTTCATTTACTTGTTGGTAGAACAACCTTACACTCAGACTTTCCAGATCAGTTCACTACATGCTGTTAAAGACAAAGTATTAGTATCTCTAAATCTCAGAATTATTCCCATTAAACAAAAAATATGTTCATCCTGCTTTTAGATAGCCTTGAAGATCTAGTCAAGATTTCGGGGTCTGGAATGATAGTACAGTGGGTGGGGCATTTGCTTGGAGGAGGTAAACCCAAGTTAGATACCTGATATCCCATATAGTCTCCACCAACTGCCGGGAGCAATTCCTGATAACCCCTAAGCAACTCTGGGTTTGGCAAAACAACACAACAACAAAAACAACAAAGAAGATTTCAGCACCTGTTTCACCAATTACAGAACTGAGACAAAACACAAACTACTTTATCCACAGAAGCTAAAAGAAAAGATATAAAATTACTTAAATATTTTTAAAATTTGAGTACTCCTTAAACTGTGATTTTTAATAGATTTTAGAATTTTAAAACTACAATGTTAGATGTATTTGTGCAACCAAAAGCACTAAACAGTATTTTTTTATTTAAAAATATATTTAAGGAGGTGGGAGGGGGAGAGAGAGTGAATCCTGGGTCAGTGGTAGGGGCAGTTGAGACAAGTGGTGAAACACTATATCAACAGCACTGTGCCCAAATAATTTTTTAAGTATTTTTTAAGAAAAAGTAAATTACCTACTAAATAAACACACACACACACACACACACACACACACACACACGGGTTTTTGTAAATTTTGAAACAACATACAGCCAGTTTATCACCACCATTACTGATAGTTTTTGCCAACAGGGTATCAATTATAAATTAATCCTGTCTTAAAACAGGGTTATCTTTTTATCTCCTTCACTTATTCAACAAATAGTTGAGTTACTGTTAAGTGCTAGAGACTGTGCTTATTACTGAGGATAAAGATAAAAAGGAAACAAATGGCCCTACTCACCCACAGATTTTACACTGGGGCTTCTGAAAATTAATCCCATGGGGAGAGTCCAGATGAATACGGGAAACTCTACTTTTTCTTTTAAATTGAACTGGAAGACAACTAAAATGCAGAAAGGTGAGGTTCTCAGATCTCTGAGAAACTCAGCCTATTTTAGATGAAGGCTAAAACTCCTCAAGAATCCTCACTCACATCCCTGCTCTAGCCGGTTCATTATTTTGTTTTTAAAAGACTAATGGAAATTCGTGTGTGCCCTTGATCTTACCTCAAGAGATCTCCTAGTTCATCCTAGCCTCTGGGCAGGATTGCCCTTAAAGGCAAAACAAAAACAAGACTAATCCTTGCAATTGTGAACAAAGGTGGTCAGTCATGTTTATACTGGTCCCAGACACCAATTCTCAGGATGTAATCTTCAACCTTAATGGCCCTCTCTTCAAAACTTTATGAGCTTCCATAGTCCTACAGATTTCAAGCCAGCCCAAATTTTTCAGTTAAGGAATGGAAGACAATTATGGGAAATAAAAGAGAGGAGAGAACCCTTTCATAATCCATAAACCCATAAATAAATAGGCAAACAAATCACAAGCTAGAGTTTTAGCAATGTATTCAGAAAGGTGAGTTTTCAGGGCAAAAATTAATATTAGTCTCTTTCTGCTATATTCTTTGACTGTCAAAACAGCAACTCCTGATAGTAGTACCTTTCTGCCCTATAAATACAAAAGAAAATCAGATTACGGTTCATTAATATTAGACACGCAAAATAAAACTGCTTTCAATTTCAAAACAAAAGATCAGAACCCAACTGGCCATGTCTTCCATGTCCCACCATAGTTTCAACATCGTATTTTAATCAGGTCTGTTTTCTAGGAGTTGGAAGACATCCTGACAAGTGTTAACGCTCACGTAGCTCACGTAGCTCACAGACATTTGGAAAGCTCCAAGCGCCCTCTTTTGGCCTTCAGAGGGAACTGCAACTCCCCTTCTATCAGCGAAAGAGCCCTCTAGACACAGAAAGTGTTTACAACAAAGCCTTTTTACTCATGAGCAAACCATGATGATGACTAGACACGCGGAACTTGCCTCTAGTCAAAGCACTTCTGCTCTTTGAAAGCCTCATTAACTGAGTTTCATTAAGCATCCTTTTCAAACCTGGTCGGCAAACGACTGATTCTTAACCCTCTCAAGTCAAACACTGGATTTCAGGAGAAATTCTTCAGGGTTTTTTGTCTCAGCAGAGAAGCTGTCTCAGAGGGTTACGGCCCAAAGTAATCAACCTTCTTCCTCTCTTCCCCCATACAGCATTAATTTCACTTGGTCCTATAGTATAACTGGTGATTTACAAACAAGCTCTCCAATGTTTTGAGGCACACACTAGAATAAAACACAATTTCTTGAGGCAGAGATTCCTCCCACCTCCACCCCCAGCAAAGAACAATGACGAGACCGTAGTTAGGACTCTATTTAATGAAAGAAACATTTATGTAAAGTAAGTAAATTTCAGAAAAATCATTCATCACATCATTGCAAAAATTTCTTCTTTTCTCCAAATTTGTGATAAACATCTCATTGTCTTTCCTTTCAGGACTCTTGGAATACAGCAATACAGACACAATAGTATTAGGTGATTCAAGTTTTTCAAAGGCAAAAGGAAAACCTTTGAAGCTTTACGGTTTCCTCACTTAAGACTGCTTTAAAAAATCTACAGAAAGACTGGAAAGATAGCACAGACACTTGTCCTGTGAATGAACATGGTTCAATCTCCCAGTACTGCATCTGATCCCCTGAATAATCTCAAGCGTAATCCCCGAGCACAAAGCCAAGAGTCGTCCCAAGCATGGCCATCCTTTGGAAAATGTAGTGAAAAATTAGCTGTAACCCTCAGATTCTACCTTGGCAGAAAGCTATAAAGTTGGTAATGCTCTCTTATTCAACATCACTTTATTATAATATTAATTAAGGGGAGGTAGGACCAACATGGCAAAGGTTGAATGAAATAACATTAATCCAGGACATGGATTCATTCTCTAACGTCTTAATTCAAAGCAACAGTTTCCAACCACCTATCTACTATATTGTGTTAATATACCTAGATAACAAATTCAAAACTCAGTCAATGTCAGATCTTACATTGTCATGGGAAATTCCACCTTTGTAAGACATATCCTTGAAGAACAGTATATTTCCTGGGCAATATCCTAAATATTTTCTCCATCATTGTGCACTTCTAACTTTTCTATTATGCTCAGTGCTGCTGCTAAGTGGGTGCTGGAAATGCTAGCATGATAAAGTAAAGTGCAATTTCTTTATGCGGTAGCATATACCTCAGATATAATCTATCCTCATATAACATGACTTTTTGAGATTCCAAAGGATGAGATTGACTATATATTTCATATACAGTCTAAACAAGTATTTGTTAATTATTTTCCATCTGTGGCCCCCTTTTACCCTTATTGTCTTCCTGCGGCCCCTCTGTTCTACCAATTTCCCCCAGCTGCCCACCCAGTTTCATGCTGTGGCCCACCAATTACATGACTTCCACCTGTATATCTGTCTTGAAATATTCTGGTAACCCACAGAGAGCCATATATCTCCCAGTTAAGAAAGTTTGGTCTAGACCATGCAACACATACAACCCATTGTGGAGAACTTCCTAACAAAGTTTAATTTTATCAAGTTATCTCAAGAAATATTTCAAAGGAGCTTGATATTACAACAGGCAGAGCCTAGCATAGTACCAACCCAGTTTCAATCCCAGTCACCCCACGCACAACCGGGAGTGATCCATGAGCATTGAGCCAGAATAAGCCCTGAGTACACTCAGGTGTGCCCCTCCCTCCATGCCTGCAAAAAACAAAACTAACAAAAAAAAAGAAAGAAAGAAATACTTGAAGATATACAAGGTATATGCGAATCAGAAAAGTTCTTATTTATTTATTGGCATTCACAGGGTTTCTGAAAGATTCAAAGAACCTTGACAGCTACCTGACTAGACCATGAGTCCCAATCAGGAGGAATCATTCACATATTTGACTAAACAAAAAGTAACTGAAGTACAAACTTAAAATAAGATATCCTGATATAGATAAATAGACTAGAATCTACGACAGCAAGTTAGCAATAAAGAACACATTCAAATCTACTCAATATTTTCATAGAAAGAAATACATAAGTAGAATAAACCTTTTGAATGACATTTGTGAAAGGCATATGCAGATTTTTGGAAGAAGGCATTTCATCTATTCCTCTCCCTAATTGAATAACACTTATAAAAATCAGATAAGTGGACAGAGAGACTGCTCAGTGTTCAGGAGCACATGCCAAGCATCAGTACCTGGGTTTGAATTCAGGCACTACATGCCCCTACCCAGCATCACAGGGTGTAGACCTGGAGACTCCCAAAACCCCAGAGCCTAAATAACACCATGGAATTGGGGCCAGCACTGAGACCTCAGGTCTGGTTGACTGAGACACACTGGGAGTAGCCCCAGCAATGCTTAGGACACCTCCCTGCACCCACTAATACTAAACAAGAGGTAAGACAGACAGTGCTTTCCACCAGGATTTGTGGGGATTGATCAAAATTTAAAGGCCCAGGACCAGAGAAGAGTTCAATGACAAAAGTGCTACCTTGCAACGTGAAGCTGGTGAGACCATGAGTCCGCCAGCATAAATAAAACTCATAAATGGAACACAGACTCTAAGAAGAATATGGTGGTTAGCAAGGGGGAAGGAGGTGGGAGGAAAGAGAGGTATCAATTTGATAGTGTGAATAACACTGAAACTTTGGTAGTGGGTGAGAATATACACACATCAGGGTATTCTATGTAGTATTATAAAGACAGTGCTAGGTCAATAAAACTACTTTTTAAAGGGTGAGTGAACAAAAATGGGAGCATATAAGTAGAAAAAAACCATTGCCAAAAATTAACAATTTGAAAGATGAATTTTAAGGCATTCAAAATTTGACTTTGTAAATAATAATCATCAAGGAACTAATGATTAAACTGCAACATGGCAAAATAATACTATTTTTGGAAGAGGTAATTAGTGAAAATTTAATACGTATTTTTAAATACCCCAATAAATATAAACAGGTTAATTTGAATAAAAAAACTAGTCTTTAAGGCAATGAAAACATCCATTTTAAGTCTTATATCTAAAGTATAACAAAAATGCCTTTCACTGCAGAGTAGACAGAATTTGATAGCTTTGTATATCCAACTATGCATGTTAATATATGCCTGTACATATAAATGTAACTTTGTTTGTGCTTTTATTATCACAAAATATAACTTGGACAGGATAATTTCCAACTCAAAAGAGATATTATCAAATGTATTTTAAAAGAAAAGAAGGACTATATTAGCAAAAAGACAACTTGTATGTTACAAAGCAAGTCTGACCAGCACAGGATATAGAGCAGGCTTCAGGAAAGGGAAAGTGGGTATTATGGTTTTATATCCAAAAAATCACATAATAGTCTGCACATATTTAGGAGTTCCTCAGGAAAAATCGTGCCTGTTTATGAGTAGGCATGCACAGATGAGTTGCATACAATGAATATACATATCATACATAACATGTTAGCAAAAAATGAAAAAATGTTATTGGGGTGTGTTATGTAGTATAGCAATAAGGAAACAGATCCAAAAAGGTATAATGAATCCATTTTTACAGAAACTATTTATTATGATTTTACCTAAACACATACAAGTATAGAAAATATAATATTAAATGCGGTATGTTAGTGACATTTCAAAGATTTCTCAAGCTCTATAAATGTTCTAAGCTGAAGCATTCTATATATGATAATCATGCATAGCCATTTAGTTACAAGGAGAAGGGAAGTTTGTGGAAAAAAAAGTGCTTGGTCCTTTGCTATGGTTATGTTGTTAGAAAGTAGAGAGTATCCATCGCTTCTAAACAATTCATTGCTTCATGAAAACAGAAGGAAAGACAAAGAAGAAAGATCTGCCATTATAGTAATGATATCTATTTAAATACAATTCAAAAAATTACCTAATTTAGGACATTCTGTGTCCCACAAATTTCTTTGACAACATGATAAGATATGTGAAAACTTTCTGAGAATAATATTTTTAATGTATATGAAAATACAGAACATGACAAAAGATATTCTATTAAACACATTTTTAAATTGTTAAATTGAAAGTGATCAAACAATAGATATGCTTCTGTAACTTATTAAATATCACAATCTAGTGGTATATTTAATAATTTCCATAACTTCAAAGTAATTGTGAATATAAATGACATTTTGAGAGGTCTGAAACAATTATAAAATGTGTAATATTATCTGTGATATTTATTTGTGACAGATACACAGATCTTGCCAAAACTAAGGTTCTTTATTATTTATATTCATAATTTTAACTGTATTAAATTGCAGTGAAAATAAAGATGTACTTTTTGCTGCCACATGTTCATGGACTGCCACATCTATAAGATTTCAAGATCTAGTTTTATAATACAAACACATAGATCTTGAATGGTCTAACATGAGTAAAACAACAGTAATTATATCTTCCTTGTTTAAACATAAAATGTGTCTATATATGCTATGTGGTTGCAACAACTTATTAAAATCTTTATAATATCAAACTTACACAGAAAAAGCAGTGATTAATGAGCAATAGCACAGCGGTAGGGCGTTTGCCTTGCACGCAGCCAACATGGCCGACCCGAGTTCTATTCCTCCACCCCTCTCAGAGAGCCTGGCAAGCTACCGAGAGTATCTCGCCCACACGGCAGAGCCTGGCAAGCTACCCATGAGGTATTCGATATGCCAAACACAGTAACAACAAAGTCTCCAGTGGAGACGTAACTGGGCCCGCTTGAGCAAATCGATGAACAACAGGAGGACAGTGAGAGAGACAGTGACAAAATTGTCAAGATCAATTACTAATGCATTGGCTTGTTTCCAGAACTGATAACACAGAGTTTATTAAGAAGTAAATGTCAAAAAAGTAAAAAGAAAGAGAGATAAAATGTATCTGTATATTTAAGTAGAAGAGTAAAAACCTAAATTCAATCATAAGACATGATCGAAAATTTTTATATATAAGTGTTCACTAACAATTGTTTCCAAACATTCTATGACTGCAGGCCTGGAATTCAATGGCATGCATTACAGACATTGAAAAAGCTTGATTAACAAAAGACACACAGCGGGTAGGGCGTTCGCCTTACAAGCGGCCAACATGGCTGACCCGAGTTCGATTCCTCCGCCCCTCTCGGAGAGCCCGGCAAGCTACCGAGAGTATTCGATATGCCAGACACAGTAACAACAAAGTCTCCAATGGAGACGTTACTGGGCCCGCTCGAGCAAATCGACGATCAACGGGAGGGCCTTTACCTTTACTTTTACCTTAACAAAAGACAGTTAGACTAGAGAGAAAATCAAGAGCTTTCAAAGAGCTCAACAAATTTGACTTGAGGAGAGAAAGGAAAGAAATAAGCTAGGATCAGGACAGTGATGGTAAGTTCTGGGTGAGAAGAAAAGATACTCTTAAACCTGAAATAATATCGAGGTTTTCCATTTCCTAGTCATCAAATTTTAATTTCCTCAAAATGGCTTGAGACTTTGAAATTAATCCTTGATTTCTAAGTTAACGTAGTCACTGTTTAATTATATCAGAATACTTTCCCATCAGCATACCGTATCTTTCTTCTCTCACTCTTAATTTGTACTCATAAAATTTTTCTCATTCTTCAGTATGAAGCACAAGTATCAATACTACTGGTATATTCCAATAAACTGTCTGTAGCACTGTAGCACTGTCCTCCCGTTGTTCATCAATTTGCTCGAGTGGGCCCAGTAACGTCTCCAATGTGAGACTTGTTGTTACTGTGATTTGGCATATTGAATATGTCACGGGTAGCATGCCAGGCTTTGCTGTGCAGGCAAGATACTCTTGGTAGCTTGCCGGGCTCTCCGAGAGGGGTGGAGGAATCGAACCTGGCTTGACCAGGCTGGCCTCACACAAGGCAAACACCCTACCGCTGTGCTATCACTCCAGCCTCCGAAGCAGTAGAAATGCTAAAAATTAAAATATGATTCACCTATATTAGTTGTTAGTTCTACCATGATTTTACCAGACATTTACTCCTTTTCTGACTTTTATTGAAAAAAAAACTAAATCCTGGAAAACTTTACTTATTATCCAAGATCACAGAATCTGAAAAATAATGTAGATTTCTTACTACCCAGTTCATTCATCTTCAGGTTTCACCATGAAATATATCAAGAGAAGACAAGAGGTGTTCTGGTTTTGAAGGTCATAATTCTGACAATATTAATTCTGACCAATCAGCTCTTAGAGAGTCTGGTGGGCTTTTTATTTTTTAATGAAGCACTGTCACACTGTCCTCCCATTGTCATCGATTTGCTCGAGTGGGCCCAGTAACGTCTCCATCGTGAGACTTGTTACTGTGTTTGGAAAAATAAAAGGAAAATTACACATGATGGTAAATATGACAGAAGAATTTAAAAGATATCAGGTGATAAAAGGTGAAAGATATCAGTGAGCAAACTTCAAAAAGTTATGGGAGATAGAAGAAATAATGTCGTGGAAAGAAATTTAGAGATGTGAGTGGAAAGGAAAGGAGAGTCTGACTCACTGTCTCCTTGTTGTCACTCTAGTTGTATCAGTTCCTCAAACTAAAAGCCATTTTTTCTCACCCCTAGGTCTTTGTTCACTTGCTCATGAGAAAATCCTATTGGGTCTACCTCCAACATGTACTGAGAATTTGCCTATTTCTCACTATCACCACAGTCATTACTTATCCAGATAACTGCAACACCACCTAACTGCTGTCCACTTCTTCCTTTGTAGTCGATTCTCAGCCAATTACATTAAGTGTTTGTGAAATCACACCACCTCTCTGCTCAAAACTCTACAAAGACTCCCCCTACAATGTTCTATAGTACTCAGTGTCTCTACTATGGTCTATATGATCCATCCCTTATGACCCTTTAGTTCTATAATCTCATCTACGATAATTATGAGTCCAATTCCAATGTGAAGAAAGGAATGGTCAGAATTAATACATATCACTACGGAGTGTCCTACAGTTCAACTCAATTTTATTACCATTCACCTGGAGAGAGCCCTTACAATGGTTAAGGGCTCAGTCCCACTGGATTTCCATTCCCCTTCCCACACTTATAACTTGTCTGATGGTCAACTATAAACAAGAGATTCTTAAGATCTCTTTGAGTTAATTAATTTTCTTAAGCAACTCACAAAATTCAAAGATTTTACTTGTGAAGTTAAGAGTTTAGTATAAAAACGTAATTCGTTAATATAATTTATTTCTACATTTTATCTATTTATCAAGATCCTCCGTGAGCTGTATTGTGGATTCACTACCAGGATCTCACCATTCTACAAAGAAGTAATCATTGATGTCAAGAGAGGGGTGCGGCAGGGTGATACCATTTCACCGTAACTCTTCAGTGCCACCCTCGAGAACATCATGCGACGACTGGAATGGGAAGGAATGGGAGTGAAGATAGATGGTCGGCAACTACACCACCTCCGCTTTGCTGATGACATTGTTTTAATAACACCAAACATCAGCCAAGCGGCACAAATGCTGGCCGACTTTGACCGTGAGTGTGGAAAGGTAGGACTACAGCTGAATCTTACGAAGACAATGTTTATGAGAAACAGCCTCATTCCTGATGCCCCATTCGCTCTCAATGGAACGACCATCTCCGAATGCAACAGCTATGTGTACCTAGGTCGAGGAGTCAACATGACAAATGACCTGGCACCCGAGCTGCGCAGGAGGAAGAGAGCGGCTTGGAACACCTTCAAGAACGTCGAAGAAATAGCTAAAAGGACGAAGAACCTCCGGCTCCGAGCACATCTCTTTGATTCCACTGTTCTTCCTGCATTAACATATGCCTCAGAGACCTGGGCCCCACGCAAACAGGATGAGAACGCTATTCAGGTCCCCCAAAGAAGAATTGAAAGAGCTATGCTTGGAATATCACGTTTCACTCAAATGAGAGAAAGAATCTGGAGTTCCGACATCCATCGACGATCAAGAATCAGGGACGCTGTCTCATTTGCCAAGGTGTCAAAAATCAGATGGGCTGGTCACATAATGAGATTTAAAGACGACCGCTGGACTAAATCTGGTTACACAAGTTATTTTAAAAGTCAAGTTTTCAGTGAGATTATTTCTATCTATCTAAATATAATGCCCTTGCCCCTTATGATTCATTTACCTGCCTTTACTTTCTTAGTTCTCCTTAGGTCTTAGAAAAAAGTTTTAAAAATCCCGATGGGTCAACAAAGAGCTTCCTTAGCAACCAGGTGCAAGTAGGAAGATGGGGATTCAAGTGCTCAAAATAATGGTCTTGTCTGCATGGTCAAAAGAAGGAGTTTTTATAGGGAAAGAACAGGGAAGAAAGAGTGGGTGTAAACCACTGGCCACAGAATGAACAGTAAACTTGAGGTTGTGCCCCTTGAAATGCAGCCATCTGCAAATGTAAATAAAGTAAAGGATTAGGATTTGGGGAGAGGAGAAACTTCAGATAAACTGTCCTTACTTCAGGTGTGAGAGCAAGGACAGTTCCCTCATCTAATATTGATCATTGACGCAGTTTCAATCCCTACTGTCAATTCTTCCCTATCTGTGGAAGTTGGAGCATCAAATCAACTAGCTGCTCTCTGTTGAAATAACTGTTTACCCTCCCTTTCCCTGGGAATTCTTGCATAAGAAGTCATTTTCTACATTTCCTTTGTGTGCTAGTTCTTGGTCCCCTCGGACAATTGTTAAAAGAAAACTAGATGCTGACTCAGTTCTTGCTCTGTAGGAATCATCAAGGGGATAAGGGTTTGTATTAAATATTTTACTGACTTATCTGGAGAACAGTCTGTTCCCAAAATGGATTTTTACCTTTTTCTTTTTCATAAAAGATATATCCCTAGTATCTAGAATGTTTACAGATACATATAGATGCTACTAATTATTTTGAATAAAATAATAAGTATTTTGGGGTCAGAGAGATAATTCACAAGATGTGCTTACATTGCACACAGCTGATCCCAGTTCAATCAATGGAACCACACATGCTGCCCACAAGCACCACCAAAAGTGATCCTTGAACACAGAGTCAGGAGTAATCCCTGAACACGGCCAGGTGTGAGCCCAACAGCCCTCCCCCTACCAATAAATACAATAATATAATGAATATAAGCACAATTCACACTCTTTATAAGATCTTAATATATTAGGTAGGCCTTGACCTACCTAGAGTCATTTAAAGGTTAGAGAATTCTCTAAAGGAATTTTCCCTCTAGACATACATTAGACAATTTCATACCCACTAAGAAACTCCCTGCTTGATTACAGGAATTAGCTAGGCATAGTAAATTCTCAAATTACACATAAGAAGTGTGTGTCTGTGTATGCCCATAGGGAGACAAAAGAGTCAAGTGTTTCGAGATGGACATTTTTCAGACCAAAATATTCATAAAGGTATTATTGGTGGGCACCAAAGTATTTGGTAACTGAAAGCCAGAGGAAGAAAGGAATTTTACCAAAGCTAAAACATGTACTAAGGAACTCTCCAGAAAGAACAGATGCTACTATCTGGAACTCAGAAGTTATCCTTCTAAACCTTTAGAAGTCTGGATCTGATTATCTAAAAATCAGTCCCACAATGCTTAAAAAAATTCATTTCAGAAAAATCTCCATAAATTTTGGACATCTTTATAATCTAAACTTAGTGAAAGTGCTTTCATTACAGATGGAACTTAAAAGATAGAAAATAATGTATTTCATAGATATTACATATTAGCATTATAGAACTCAGTTTAAAGGGCTTTTACTGTATTATTTTGAAGTTGATGAACTATACTGTCTCCCTAATCTTCACTGACCACTTTAACTGCATTTACCCTAATAACAAATTTTACCAATTTTCTTTCATTTTAATTAAATTTTATATGAAACAAGGCAAAAAAGTAAAACTGAGCTAGCTGGCTAAGTATAGTGACAGTATATATAGAAATGCCTGTTATCCATATTTCTTAGATAAAGAAATTAAAGCTCAGAAGTTTGATCTTGGTGAGGGAGAGAGGCAGTGGGGAGCTTCCCAAGCAGTGTTCTGGGAACCAGGAGTCACTCATAGAGATACTCTGTCAGCAGGCTCAGTGTTTGTGCCAGTGCAGGAACCCATCAGGGCTATACGTGGCAGCATATGGAAGCTTCCAGAGCTACACCTAGAGATTCTCATGACATCCTGTGGTGCTAACTTTTGAGCTCAATTTCCTATGCCTTCCAAGAACACACTCATTACCACCGAACACCTACTCAGCTGAAGACTCATATTTTAATTGAGTACATCCAAGTCCACACATATCTCTGAATTATAGTTGAGATGCATAAAAAAATAACCTGACCGTGCACCGTCTACTAAACCACACTTCTTTTCTGTTTATCCCATCCAAACTCATCTGGCAAAACCTGACACCTTATATTTTGCACAAGGCTGTCCTTCCAGCTGCAATATAATCCCTTCAAGTATTCCATATAAACCCGTGATAGACAATCAGATTGTCTTTCCTACAAAGTGCCCTGTGACATGTCCAGAGTGGGGCAGAATACCTCGATCACCTCAGATAGTACTTGATCTCACTGTATTCCTTTTCCTAGACTACTGAAACAAGATACACAGAGTAGGTGACTTAGTACAAGAGACACTGTCTCATTATTTCTGAAAAGCAGCAATCTGAAATCAGTGGATCACTAGGGGTCTTCCCTCTCCTGGGATTTTTTTCTAGGCCTTTCTCTAATCTCTTAGTACCCTGATGCAGAGCAGTTTAAATCCAGTTTCAAAATGAATTCTTCTGGAATGCATATTTTATCAATACTTCTTTATGTCAGAGCACCAGTCATATTGGATTAGTGGTCCATTCCTCTATGGTATGACCTCAAAAAGTGAGACACCTTGTTTTAATAAGGTTCATATTCTGAAGGTTTCAATATTAAGACAAACATGCAAATGGTTATACTACAAAATTCAACCCATAACACTGGTTATGTACTAGATTTCTAGGCACTGGCAGTATCACAGTGCAAAAGAAAATTTACTTAAGGTATTTGTGTTCTAGCTAGGAGAAACACACTAAAAAAACTGAAAACAAACACACAAGAAAATTCCCATTGACTTTTCTAAAGAAAAGACCCCTGTTTGTGAATTAGGGATCAAGGGCCTCAGGTGCAATGGGGTGGTATAGTTATGTATCCAAATCACAGAGTCAACAATGCTGGAAACATGAGCTCTAAACTATACCAATAAAGCTTAAAAGTTTGCCTTTCAAAGTGGCAGGTAGGGGTTAGAGTGAGGGGATGAGGGGAACTTGTGAACACTGATGAAGGGAAGTTGACACTGGTAGTGGGATTGGTGCTAGAATACTGTGTCTAAAATTCAAACATCAATAACTTTATAAATCACAATTCTTTTACTAAAACCTTAAAGAATAAAAATCCTCAAATATTTGGAGCTCAGAACCCTCTTTTTCTCTTGAACCTTCTTGAAACCTATCTTCTTGAAAAGATACAAGTATACTTGTATTATATGTGGATATTTATAATAATATTCACCTAACACTTATAAAATGTTATAAATCAATGTCATTCTTATCTTTTTTTCAATTGTGGTTTGGGTTCAGAGAGATAATACATAGGTTAAGCACTTGCCTTGAACAGACATGACCCCTGTTTGGCCCCCGGCACCACATGGGTCCCTGAACTCTACCAGGAGTGAATCCTGATCACAGATCCAGGAGTAAGTCCTGAGTACAGACAGGTGTGGCCCCAAAACCAAAACATATTTTTAAAATTATGCTTAGAGACCAGAGAGAGAACTCAAAGGGCTGGAGCATATACCTGGCATGAGGCAGCCTCAGGTTCAATCACCAGTGTCACATGGTTCCCATAACACCACTGGGTGTCGATATGACTCTTATGGAGGCCCCTGATGGGAAGGGTCCTGAACATTACTTGGGAACCCCACCATCACCAAAATCATGTCCAACCGAAGCACTGTTAGTTAAATACCTCAGCAGTTATATCATTATATGATTACTTGTTGTTAGCTCCAAATTTGTGTAGTTCTCCATCTAACTATACCTTAGAATCACTCAAGAGTATAAAAATATTTGATAGCACCATCCCAAACCACACCTTAGAACAATTGGGAGTGGGCTTTACTAGATGTTCATTTTTATACTTCCCTCTTTTCCATACATAATTTAGTAAGATACCATTATAATAACTACAAAGAACAAAAACCAAACACAGGCAAATGCCAGATAGGTTATTTTAAGGCAGAATTGAAAGCACTACTATTCTGGATGAAAATGAGCTCCAACAGATCTAAATTAATAAGATGAAACTCAACATTCTGAAAAACCTGACCTTCCCCTGCTCCACAGAGTCACTTTGCTCCACCATGTATATGAACTAGAAATATGTAGATTATATTCACCCCACCTGTATAGAGATAGCCAAATGATTTCAATGCTGGGAGGAAAATTCAGCTCTCAATACCTTGGAAAATGCCCAACAATCTGCCCTGTAAAAAGGTTGACATGTCAAATGACACTTCTTCCTACAAAACTGAATTAGAGTGTGACCTCAAATGTTAATATATTCAGATCTTTCCTCTGCCCTTAGAAGGTCAAATATTCACAACAGTCATAAAATCTACACAGCCCCATCCTCCCAGGACTTGATTTTGCAGTAACAAATTATACAATTAAAGGGGGGAAAAGAAGACTGCGAATGTACTTTTGTGAGGAGAGTCTGTTTTGCATGTATGAGGACCTGAGATTTTTACCCCCGATATCACAATTTTTTTTAAAAAAAATACAACTCTCAAGGCTGGAACAATAGCACAGCAGGTAGGGCATTTGCCTTGCACACGGCCAACCGGGGTTCAATTCCCAGCACCGCCAGGAATGATTCCTGTGGGTAAAGCCAAAAGTAACCTCTGTGCATCTCTGAGTGTGACCCAAAAAGCAGAAAAAGAAAAAAAATACAACTCTCCATTGAAGGAAAATTATAATCTGAGAAAAAGTTAAGTTTTCATAAAGATACAGATAAACAAATAAAACATGCCCTCAATACCATGTTGAGAACTAATAGTTTTGTCATGCTTTGCAACTTATCAAACTCTTTAGTATCTGTCAATTGAGTCTTGCTATAGATATATTTGGTGAATATTACTAGTATTTTTATTTTCTATGAAAGGAAATTTGAATCTCCAGAGACCCAGGGATCAAACCCAGAAGCCCCACCCTACCAGTACCAGATAAGTACCTCATTGGCAGACCTCCACTACCTCCAGTACCTCCACTACCCAGCCACCACCATGCTCCAGGCTGCTTTTTGGACTGCACAGATGCAAAACAGCTGCGAACACATCATAAGACACTTAATACCTATTTTCCCAGATTACTACGCCATATTTGATGGAGTTCAAATATGGTTTAAACCATGGGAACACCTGAAAGGGCAATTAGAGGTCGCCCTAAAAGCCTCTATCCCTCTTGGAGAGCCTGGCAATCTACCGAGAGTATCCAGCCCGCCCGGCAGAGCCTGGCAAGCTATCCTTGGCGTATTCAATATGCCAAAAACAGTAAATACAATAGGTCTCATTCCGCTGACCCTGAAAGAGCCACCAATACAGCAGTATTAAGAAGAATGAGGAAGGAGAGGCTGATAAAATCTCAAGGCTGAACGAGGCTGCCAAAATGAAGGACTAAAATGACTGTCTATACTTTCAATGTACGTATGCGAGCATCAGATGCATCCATCAAAGAACTGATGGTGCAAACATGAAAGATCAAGTACGACATTATTGGTCTGACTGACACGAGAAGGCATCAACTATATTACCCCATTTTCGACACTGGAAAAGAACTGTTCCTTGGAACATGTGACAAAAGAGACATTGGTGGTGTCAGTGTCCTTGTCAACACGAACTTGGCCATGAGCATTGATTCATTCAAAAGCCTAACAATCCGAATCGATCGATTATCTCGAATAGATGTGGCTCACTGCTGGCAGTTTCTATCTTCATTGTCTATGCACCAACATCCAATTATGATGAAGAAATCGAGAAATTCTACATGAAGAAGTTTATAAAGAAGACACATCTTCTAAAAGATCATTCTTGGTGATTTTAATGCCAAGATAGGACTGAGAAGATCAGCCAAAGAACTCCGCATCGGGACCCATGGCCTAGAATGGAACAAACAGGGTGAGAGACTGTCTGAATTCATCATGTCGACCAAGACCATCCAAGGTAACTCACAGTTCCAGAGGCCAAATATAAACGTTGGACATGGGAGTCTCCCAGTGGACAATTCCACAACGAAAAAGGCCACATCATATTCAATCGACAGTTTTGCCTGTCCAATGTCACTGTTGTCCCAAAATTCCAAAACTAGATTGGACCACTGCCTCCTTCATGCAAAATTCTACTTCATGGAGTGGGGAAAAAGGGCTGCAAAGTTTAAGAAGAGAACTCCCAGAACGACCACCAACTGGGAGTTCTTTGGCTCTATGCGGCAACATGGGAAGATACTGTTGTTGACAACATTGACAAGGAATACAGTCGACTGGTTGAGCACCTCCATGATTGTGTGAGGAACTCCGAGAGAGAAATAGCCATCAAAAGACACCTGTCTTTGAAAACTCTCAAGCTAATTTATCAACATGGCTTGGCGTGAGACTCAGGCAACCACAAGCGAACATCAATGCTCACAAAGCAGTGCAGAGAAGTGATAAAGGAAGACCTCAAAGAGAGAAGAGCAGCAGTGCTGTCAGATGTGACAGAAGCCAGGAAAAGCATTTGCAATGCCCACCGTTCCTTCACGAACTACAAGAGCAAGATGACTTCCCTCCGATGTCCTCATGGAGCTATCCCATCATCCAGAAGGGCAATGGAGAAGATTACCCATGACTTCTATTTGAGTCTCTTTGATAGCCCTGTCCACATGCCCACATATCAAATTCCTCAGGATGGATATGTCGTTCCCAACATTCTCCCTTCCAAAATCCGACATGCCATTTCATCGGTAAAGAAGCAAACAGCACCTGGCCTAAACAAGGTCAGTCCAGAACACCTGAAGAACCTGCCATCAATACCCATCAATACACTGGCTTGGCTCTTCACACGCTACCTGTCTGAATGCATAGTTCTGTCCCAATGGAAAACCAGCAGGACTGTACAACTGTATAAGAAGCAAGACATCCACCATGTTGGCAACTATCGCCCAATCTGCGTGTTGTCTATTGTCTACAAGCTATTTACTTGAGTCATCCTAAATAGGATTGGCAGAATACTAGATGAAGGACAACCATAATCTTCAGTGCCACCCTCAAGAATGTCATGCAATGACTGGAGTGGGAAGGAATGGGAGTGAAAATAGATGGTCAACAACTACATCACCACCGCGAGAGTGGAAAGGTCAGACGACAGCTGAATCTCAAGAAGACAATGTTCATGAGAAATGGTCTTGTTCCTGATGTTCCATTCACTCTCAATGGAACGAACATCTCCGAATGCAACAGTTATGTGTACCTAGGTCGAGAAGTCAACCTGACGAATGACCTCATACTTGAGTTGCGCAGGAGGAAGAGAGCAACTTAGAACACCTTCAAGAGCATCGAAAAAATAGCTAAGAGGATGAAGAACCTCCAGCTCCAGGCACATCTCTTTGATTCCATGTTCTTCCTGCATTAACATACACCTCAGAGACCTAGGCCCTATGAAAACAGAATGAGAACGCCATTTGGGTCTCCAAAAGAGGAATCGAAAGAGCTATGCTTGGAATTTCACGCTTCACTCATTTGAGAGAAAGAATCCAGAGTTCCAACCTCTATCAACGATCGAAGATCAGGGACACTGTCTCGTTTGCCAAGGCGTCGAAAATCAGATGGACTGAACAATGTAATGCGATTTGGAGATGATTGCTGGACTAGAACCGGTACTGATGGATTCCACAGGATGTCAAAAGACTGTGTGGCCGCCCACCTATGAGATGGTCACACTTCTTCGTCAAGACCCTGAACGATCGGTTTGAAGTTCTTCGTGTTCCTGGAGCGAGCAGATGCCATTGGTCTACACTAGCACTCAACAGGGACGAACGGAGATGTTACCTGCACCCGCTTGAGCAAATTGATGAGTAACAGGATGTCAAGTGATCAAGTGATGAAAGGAAATATATATTAAAAAGAGGTAAAATGACTCACAATATTAATCACTCATCTAAGAACTAAAACCTAAATTCAGGACATTTTTAGGAAATCTTGAGCCCTTTCAATTGTCTTTTCTCATAAGTGAGAAGTTGTTGAATTTGTTGAGTTTTTCTTAAACATATTTTTCTATGATCAAAAAATTCTTTGTATACCAAATAAATTCATAATTTTAAATATATCACTCAAGAAAGAGAGAATCCATTCATTCACTAAAACAAAATATTTTTCACCAAAAATTTTCAGGTGTTTTCCGTTCTTTATTTTCATTAGCAAGTTTGGAACACATTCTTGATGTGCTGGGTAGAATTTGTTTTGTTTTGCTTTGGGGCAATGACTGGCAATGCTCAGGGTTTGCTCTTAGTTCTTCACTCAGGAATTAATCTTGATAGGCTCAGGGGACCATATGGGATGCTGGACATCAAACCTGGGTAAGCCGTGTGTAAGACAAGTGCCCTATCCACTAGGCTATCTCTCTGGCCTCAGTAGAATTTTTAAGAAATATTTTTTCAACACTGTCTCCATAGTAAGTCAAATAAAGTATAATAACAACGATAAAAATCTAGCCAGACAAAAAGGTAACTATCCCTAGGAGACAATTCTGTAATAAATGAAGATATACATGGTTAAAACAAAGAAGATGGCTATCATTTCATCTAAAACTCTGATTTGACCAAGAATATAGTACTGGTAACCCACATAAAAGGCAGAGTTTTGAGTAACAGTGATGAATATGAGACCCAGTTAATGCCCATCTTAAATAACATCTGTGGCTCTTTGTAATCAATAATAATAAAATCTTCTTTACTTTTTGTACTTGTGGAGAGGCTAAAGAGGAAATAACACTCAGCATAACAAGACGACAAGGGTCACTCCCCAAACAACACTCAGTTTTCCCAGATTCAGACAGCCAAATGGAAGAAGGACAGAAGCACAGTCCAGGAGCACTGAATAGCAGATGCTTTGGCGAGCAGATAGCCCATAAATGCTGGTTTCCCAGGATTTTGAAAGCCAGAGCGTTTATCTTGTTGAAAGCAGAGTTTAATTGAATAAAAGAGTTTTTAAAATAGTGGGCCATTAATTAGGCTGCATGGGGTAAAGCACAGATTCAGTAATGTATGAGGCTTCTGGGAGTCACAGGCTGCACTCATTGATTCTGTCAGGGCGCCAGAGGAAAGAGAGAACAGAATGTTTTGCCTCTTCTGGAAACCTACCTGATACATTTGGAAGTGGCTTCCTCAAGCACTGCCTCTGTTCAAATCATCCCATAATTACCCTGGCACTGGAAGCTGCGAACTTGGCGGGCTCTGAGAGATATCAGATGTTTTTCTCATGCTTGCTGAACCTCTCTTAGACAAATTTTGCATTGTTTTTTGTGTCAGTTTTATCGTGGAACATCGTGTTGCCATCTGGGAAGAAAAACAACATGGTAGAGGAGCATCTGGTGAATGGCAATGGCCAAATAAACATTGGCAAGCACTGGCCATTAGGTGAGATAAGAGGGATGGGCAGCCGCCAGCATCCAGGCTTCCTCACCACTGGAATATCGTTCACTGTCCCTTTCTCTTTTATCTTCACTCAAATTCATGGCGATTTTTCAGAGCAACTCATGCTCTCCAACTATCACGAGGCGAACTTTCCTCTCTCTGTTCTGAAAGCACAAGATGTGTCTAGAACATGCACCTCCAATGGTATTTCCCTTCTGGGCAAGGTAACGTGCTTTATGTAGCAAGGGGAAAGCTTTTGACAACTTTATAGAAATGTTCCCTTAGGAATAATGGCATATCAAAACCTTCTCCAAGCTTTCCAGTCAATTTTGTGGCTTCTGTTTGGTCATACCCAACAGCGTTGGTCTTCACAGTTTCCAAATCTTTTAAGGACCCCTTGAAATGATAAACAAATATAAATAAAAATAATACTAACATGTCTTTTGGAGCAGAGCAGCAAAGGGACGTAAATGACAACGAATAAAAAAGTTACACCCCATACTCTTTTGTTTTAAAAATATAAATTTTCAGGCTGGAGAGATAGTACAGTGGGTAGGGCATTTGCCTTTCACGCAGCCAACTTGGCTTCAATCCCCGGCATCCCATATGGTCCCCCAAGCACCACCAGGAGTAATTTCTGAGTGTATGAGCCAGGAGTAACCCCTGAGGATCGCTGGGTGTGACTATATAATAAGCAAGCTGGGTTTAAAAAAAGCAATATATATATATATATATATATATATATATATATACATATATATATACTTTCCATTGTAACATTTCTAAAATTGACCTTCATCAAGTATCTAAAAAATATATCTCATGACCTCTAGTAGGGCTGGAGCAATAGCACAGAGGGTAGGGCATTTGCCTTGCATGCAGCCAACATGGCCGAGCCAAGTTCGATTCCTCCACCCCTCTCGGAGAGCCCGGCAAGCTACCGAGAGTATCTTGCCTGCACGGCAAAGCCTGGCAAGCTACACATGACGTATTCTATATGCCAAACACAGTAAAAAGTCTCACAATGTTACTGGACCCGCTTGAGCAAATCTATAAACAATGGGAGGACCGTGACCATGACCTCTAGTAAGCATTCTAACTCATAAAGTGCCAATGTCCTTATTGCTTTGCACGTGGTAGAAACTGAAGAAGTCATAGTCACTTTTTCCCACCCTTGGACCTCTCTTTAATAATTGGTAGACCTTGTACTGATACCAGAAAGGCTATTTTACAATATGATATCAATGTCTTAGAAAAAGTGAATAACTTGCCCTGATGTAAAGCAGTTAGAGAAGAGAATTGCTCTCCAAGATTTGTGTTCTTCATTTTTATGTTATAATGCAAGGTGTTCAATAATTAGAAACAAGATTAGTAGCATATCACTGATATTGTGACTCTAATGTCAATTCATATTCTTGGAGAAACTGGAAAATTAATAGGACCAAGAATAATAAGCAAGCTGGGTTTAAAGCAGATTTTATCAAAATCAACAAATAAGGACAAAAGTAATAAGGAATCAAAATTTCTGAATGAATTTTCTAGCAGACCTTCTAGACAGGAAATCTACATTGGAGTGACATGCTAAGGCAGTGCAAATCAATTTGTAAGAGATGGATGTTTCAGTTGGAAGACTTCCAGCAGACACCACAGTATGGACAGGAAGTAGACCCCCACCCCTACAGCACCTTCTTCTTGCAAAAGATATTAACTTTATTCACTACTCAGCAGGGACCAGATGACAGAATGCAAGAAGGTGCCAGAGTTAATGTGATCATTGCATGAAAAATTAGAGCACATAATCACGAGAATTTTTCACCCCAAAAGGCAGGATCTTGTCACTTAACAGAATCAATGAAAAAGAAGCATATCCCTTTCCACAAAGAACCAACCAGAGTAGCCTGAACAGCATAAATTCATCTCTGAACCCCAGAAAGTCTCTGTTTAACAGAACTTCATAGAAATAAGCTATAAGGAATCATTAAAGCACCCAAACTCCAAGAATGTAATAACAAAGTAATGTAAATTAAAGCTTGAGATTTGTAGAGTCCAAAATGTCTAAAGTAGGAACCTAATCAATTAACAATATTAGGAAAATGGGCAATCACAGTGAGTTTTTTAAAATTTAGACAATATTTCTTTTTATGAGTCAAAAATCAAAAAAAGATTATATTATAAACATTACATATTACATTTATAAACATTACATATCTATAAATACAGGTAGAAGGTGGGGTCTAAGGGTGGGAGTTCCTGTCACAAAATTAGCATGGTGGGAACCCTAAAAGCTATGAAACCTCTTTGCATATAGAAGGCAACTTATATTGACTTCCATGTAACCAGTTTGAGCAACATCAAATGCCTCCAGTTCCCAGAATGGGAGACCAAACGTTTGGAAAAGCATGTTCAAAGGAAATGACTAGTGCCTGAACAAAACTCCATAAAGAAAGAAATAATGTTGGGGATGCAGAGAGAGCACAAAGGTAAATGTGCATATCTTGTGTGCGTGTGGGTGATTCCCAGCACCACATAGTGGTACCCAAATACCACACCACATAGGTGATGTGACCTGAGAGGTGAAACAGGTGCCTCGTTCATTATCATCTTAGGGATCATTTCTCAGTGTTAAGTGCCACCCTTTCTTCCTGGAAAAGGGCTCCGGAAACAGAAGTCTCATGAAGTACTAATAACAGTTAACTGATGCTGCTCTGAAGCCAAGAGGCATTCATAGTATAATTTAGTATCACACAAGTACCAAAAAATGACAGGAATGTGCTGAAGGAAAAGACCCCCATCATTTGTCTCATAGACATTTCTGCACCAAGTGCCAGGTCTGAATTCTCTCCAGAGGTTCCCACACTTATTGGTATCTCCTTTTTCAGATTAAAACAAAAAAATAAGAAGCTGAATGCCCCTCTAGAAGCCTACCTTCTTTAAACAAACTGAAAGTGACCCCCAACCATACTTGGGAATTTTCTCATCCTCACCCCCCCCCCACCACCACACCAGCCAGATTATTCCAGGGTTTCTGGGACTTGGGGGACAGTATAGGAGACACTTTAGGAAAGACACCTCTAGCACGGACTTCCATTTTCTTCTTCCTTTCAACTGTTCTTAAGCTCAGTTCAGGAGACTGTTCTTGAGAGCTTGTTTGAAGGTTCTATCAGGAGAGTGTAGCTACTCAAAGACCACAGGTCCATCTCTATTTGAGGAAGGCCATCCTCTAAGACTGAGCGCACAGTTTCGGGAGGGATGCACATGGATTGGTGAGTGAGGAAAGGGACACTTACCTAACCAGCCAGATCAGACAAGTCAACCCTGGTGATATCAATGAGGTGACATATGTCACAGTTAGATTGCCCTCACATCCTAGGAGACGTTTTTAAGCTTCAAAATTATGTACAAAAGTATAGGAATTAAATTTGGCAACATAGAGCCTTTATATCAGTTTTATATAAGTATTTATATCAAAAGAGGTCTTAATCATAATTTGGAATCACTTAATCACTTAATCACTTAATCCCCGTTATTCATCGATTTATTCGAGCGGGTGCCAGTAACGTCTCCATTCATCCCGGTTGCGTGCTAGCATAGCCCAATGGTATCTGTTTGTTCTAGGAACATGCAGAGCCTCAAACCGATCATTTAGGGTCTTGACGAAGAAGTCTGATCATCTTATAGGTGGGCGTCCACGTGATCTTTTGATGTCCCGTGGAATCCAGTTGGTAACAGCTCTAGTCCAGCGGTTGTCTGTAAACCTCAATACGTGTCCAGCCCATCTGATTTTTGATGTCTTGGGAAATAAGACAGGGTCCCTGATTCTTGAGCGTTGACGAAGATCAGAACTCCGGATTCTATCTCTCATTTGAGTGAATCGAGATATTCCAAGCATAGTTCTTTCGATTCCTCTTTGAGAGACCCAAATAGCGTTCTCATCCTGTTTTCGTAGGGTCCAGGTCTCTGAGGCATATGTTAATGCAGGAAGAATAGTGGAATCAAAGAGATGTGCTCATAGCTGGACGTTCTTTGTCCTTTTAGTTATTTCTTCAATGCTCTTGAAGGCATTCCAAGCCGCTCTCTTCCTCCTGCGCAACTCAGGTGCCAGGTCATTCATCATGTTGATTTCTCGACCTAGGTATATATAACTGTTGCATTCGGAGATGGTGGTTCCATTGAGAGCGAATGGAGCGTCAGGAACAAGGCTGCTTCTCATAAACATTGTCTTCGTAAGATTCAGCTGTAGTCCTACCTTTCCACACTCACGGTCAAAGTCGGCCAGCATTTGTGCCGCTTGGCTGATGTTTGGTGTTATTAGAACGTTGTCATCAGCAAAGCGGAGGTGATGTAGTTGCTGACCATCTATCTTCACTCCCATGTTTTCCCATTCTTGTCGTCGCATGATGTTCTCGAGGGTGGCACTGAAGAGTTTTGGTGAAATGGTATCACCCTGCCGAACCCCTCTCTTGATATGGATGATTACTTCTTTGTAGAATGGTGAGATCTTGGTAGTGAATCCGCAATAGAGTTCACGAAGGATCCTGATGTATTGAGTTTGTACGCCCTGATTGGCTAGGGCTTCCATGACCGCTTCCGTCTCAACAGAATCAAAGGCCTTCTTTAAGTCAATGAACGTTAGACAGAGCGGCATCTTGAACTCCCGAGATACCTCAATGAGCTTGGTTATTGTGTGGATATGGTCGATGGTACTGAATCCTTTTCGGAATCCGGCTTGTTCACATGGTTGTCCTTCATCTAGTGTTCTGCTAATCCTATTCAGGATGACTCGAGTGAATAGTTTGTAGATGACAGACAATAGGCAGATTGGGCAATAGTTGCCAATGTCGTGGATGTCTCCTTTCTTGTATAGTAGTACAGTCCTGCTGGTTTTCCATTGGGATGAAGCCATCAAGGATGACCTCAAAAACAGGAGAGCAGCAGTACTGGTAGATGCAGCAGAAGCTGGGAAAAACATTTGTAATGCCCGCCTGTCCTTCACCAACTACAAAACCAAGATGACTGCCCTCCGACATCATGATGGATCTATCACATCTTCCAGAAGGGCAATGGAGAAGATTATTCATGACTTCTACTCAGATCTCTTTAATAGCCACATCCACTTGCCCACATACCACATACCACATGATGGATATGTCGTTCCCAATGTTCTCCCTTCCGAAATCCAACATGCCATCTCGTCGGTAAAGAAACAAAGAGCACCTGGCCCAGACAAGATCAGACCTGAACACCTGAAGAACTTACCATCAGTACTCATCAATACATTGGCTCGACTCTTCACATGCTACCTGTCTGAATGCAAGGTTCCATCCCAATGGAAAACCAGCAGGAAAAAAAAATAATTTGGAATATGATAGTTAATTGGTGGAGTGCCACCCTAACTTTTCTTTTGTCAAACAGTGCTCCTCTCAGATTATCTGGGTCTGTCTCTACACCCCAGAAATAGGCAAAAAGAAGTCAAAAAGGCAAACTAGTTGGATCCTGGAGTCACCCCTTGCTCACAGGAATGACAAGTTCACATTTGCATTGGAGCAACTACCTTTAATCTGAGGATCAGATTCTCTACAAGGCAATGATGGAAATCAAACTGGGTATAAGTCAAAACCTGTTCACCAAAGAAAATTGTAAAAATTTTTTCCAAAGATATCCTTTCATCCATTTATTCAGAAATATCTGAACAGTTGGGGGTTACAAAATGTAACAGATTTCACAAAGCTACTGACCTGCACACTGGTTCACTGACTGACAGTTCTAACCACAGAGGTAGACCAGTAGTTTTCAGCCTTACTACACCTGAAAACCAGCACTAGTTTATAGACCATTGGTTGGAGATCACCTACTCCAACTGAAAGTGATTTCAGAGGTGATGGGAATCCGTGTTTCCATTGTCACACCTATAACTTCTACTGTATCTCTCTCAGATAGTCTTTATTTGAAAACCTGCAATGAGACTGGGAAGGGAAAGCATTGAATTCATTTATATTCAAGAGTAGCTTGGGGTGATGAAGAGTCCCCCCGTATGCATTCCACAATTTTCTGATTTTGGATTTTGGGCGACACCTGGCAACACTCAGGGCTTACTCCTCACTCTGGGCTCAGGAGTCTCTCCTGGAAGAGCTCTGAGGACCATATGGAGTGTTAGGGAGCATACCTGGGTAGATCATGTGGAAGGGGATATGTACTGTAAAACCTGTACTATCTCTCTGTCCTTGACTATATATTCCAAAAAGAAAATCATTGCAAGCTAGCTGTTTAAAAATGAGAAAAGAGAATAAATAAACTACCTGTTGTCAATACCTGACATAGCAAGGATGGATAATTTTGCTAAGGGTCAATAGGTAAGGGGCAAAGTTGCTGAACTCTAGCTGGCGTTCTAGATTTTACCATGAGGACTCACCATCAGGATGGGGATCTTAGTTTTTCAGTAGAAACTTTTAAAAGAGACTCTGGAAGTAGAATGGTAAAGCCAGATTTCTCACATGTACTATAGACAAAAAGAGAAGGGCTTTGAGCATCCTCAGAAGAAGACACAGATGAGAGGGCCAACAATATACATGTCTTCCTTACAGAAAATATCAATTGAGTTAAACAAATGAGGACAACTTACCCATACAAATAACTCAGCCTCACAAAGCCTATCAAATAAGAAGGAATTGGTCTTTGACCCACTTTATCTACATTGCATGAACTTCACCTAAACCCTGGTCAAAAAATGAAGTTGTACAAATTCAGTTCTTCACTGAATGATAGGAGAAAAAGAACTATGAATTTAATTTTGAAACTAAAATTTTAAACAATTCCAACTGAAAACTATTTTAATAATTAAAACTTCTGAACCTTCTCATTCTAGCATACATAATGTTAACTTACCTGTTATGAATTACATACTTTAGATATTATGATGATCCTTAGCAATGTGAAATACAGAAATTATTTATCCCAGTGGGAAGTTCAAGATGCCTATTTCTAAACGAAGATAGGGCATTAATTTCATAGACACCATGGGCAACAACTTTTATAATATATCCCAACCCATACATATTCCATAATAATGTGGACCAAAGTTCCATGGAATTCAGGTAATGCAGAACTTTGTGACCTTGGACTCTGGGCTCAACGGGATCCGGGAGCAGAGATCCTCTGCTTGTTTCACCCAGTCTCCGGTGACTCAGGGATCACACCCATAAGCCACCTCTTGCCAGCACCAGATAATCTCCTCATCGCCCACTCTCCAGAAATAACGGCTGCTTCTTCCAGAAGGGAGCATAAAATGAGGCCCCCATAACCATGCCACCAGACTCCATGCCAGGCTGCTTTCATCTTGGGGCGTTCCAGAGAGGGGCGGGTGAGAGCCCTCCCTGCCCCAAGGAACCCAGCCCCAGCATCCGACCTCTACTACACAACCACCACCACTCTCCAGGCTGCTTTCCATGCCCTCTGGTCGAGCCTCACATATGGGGAACATATTCCTGGACACATCGTAAGACACCCTCTACTTATTTTCCAAAATCACTATCACAATCACTATCACTATCATCCCATTGTTCATTGATTTGCTGGAGTGGGCACCAGTAATGTCTCCATTCGTTCCTGCCATGTGCTAGTGTAGCCCAATGGCATACTGGGGGCTCTTTCAGGGTCAGGGGGATGAGGACCAACATTGTTAGTTTTTTTGGCATATCAAATACTCCACAAGTAGCTGTTCAGGCTCTGCTGGTACTGGTGTAAAACTCTCAGTAGCTTGCCAGGCTCTCCGAGAGGGATGGAGGCTTTGGGGCAGCCTATAATCACCTTTACAGGTATTCCCAGTCAGGCGGGCAGGATACTCTCGGTAGCCTGCTGAGTTCTCTGAGAGCGAGAACTAGACAATAAGAGGTCTCGCTGCCACAAATGTGGCCGCACAACTTTCGGGAGCTTGGTTTTATAGTCCCACACCCCTGGGTTCCTTTGCCAGTTCCTTCATGTGTGAGGCTCGTCCGAGCATGTGGAGAGTGGTCTAAACATAGCTATGACTGGGTCCCGGAGGTCTTCAGCTGCCAGGGCTCTGCTCAGGGCGGGGAGGAAAACTCAACACACACCCCTCCAAGTAGCCCCGGTGAGGACACCAGGCTCAGTGGCAGGACACTCTGCATTGTTCTCTTCTGGGAGCTTGGTTTTATAATCTCTGGGTCTTGGCTGTTGATGAGGTTACACAGCAACTGGTTGGTGGAACTGTCTAGTTACTGGAAGATAGGGAATCTGGGTGGATGAGGCCCAGTCCTGAACAAAGCAGACTTGGAGATCTCAGTCCCGGGTTCCAGAGGAACACCTGGGATTCTCTGCCGGTTCCTCCATGAATGAGGCCTGTCGGAGCATGTGGAGAGTAGTCTTATGTATATTTTCACTGTCACTGTCCTCCTGTTGTTCATCGATTTGCTAGAGCAGGCCCAGTAACGTCTCCATTGAGAAAGCCCACCAAGCAACTGAGAGTATCCCACCCGGACTTCAGAGTCTGGCAAGCTCCCGTGGCATATTCGATATGTGAAAAATAGTAACAATAACGGGTCTCATTTCCCTGACCCTGAAAGAACCTCCAATATGGCATCATTGGGAAAGACAAGTAAGGAGAGGCTGCTAAAATCTCAGGGCTGGGACAAATGTAGATGTTACTGGCACCTGCTGGAGTAAATCAATGAACAACATAATGACAGTGATGACAGGGATGACAATGTATACCAAAGTCCACTATAACAGGTGATATAGGGAGTGAAAGAGATAGGGAGGGGGATTATTATATTTAAGTGAACTAGGAAATCAATAGTTACACTAAGAAAACAAAACTCAAGATCAGAATTTTTTTTAAGTAGTGGGTGGTGGGAAAAGAATTATTGCCCACTTTACAAAAGAAATACCAATTAATCTCTTGAATGACATTCATTGAAAGAGCTGTGTCAGCATAGGGCAACAACAAATCCTGAAGCCTCCATGAAAATTATTCTATCTCACCAAGAATGCCAGTCTAAAAAGTGAGATTTTATTTAGAGAGTGACAAAGCACAGATGAAAAAGAAAAAATGGGAAAAATTTCAATATATAGTGTTAAAAAGGAAAATGAATAGTAGAATAGGTGGACTTTTAGGGACATTAAAGATAATTTGAACTACTTCAAAATCCTTCTCAAAAAGAAGACTTAATAAATGATACTGATAGTGATTTGAAAAATAGTATCTATAATTCTTCTCTTTAATTCCTTATTAATCTTTTGCTTATAACAAATCCACATATTTTGGCCTAAGAGAGATGATAAATCAAAAATAAGGGGTGATAGTTAAAATTTAGTATTTTTATCTTAACTAGAGCAGACATAGATAACAAATATAAATGGAATGCACATCTATGCCAAACACAGTAACAGCAAAGTCTCCAATGGAGACGTTACTGGGCCCGCTTGAACAAATCGATGAACAACGGGAGGGCAGTGACAGTGACAGTGACATCTGTAAAATCTATAACATTACAGTGAGTATAGTAGAAATATTAATAAACTATTATATACATGTGATTTTCTGAACAATGTTATCAAAGCAAGTACTTTAAATTGCTTTTTGATTTCTATATTTTGATAAGATGACCCATTATATGATTCAGATCTCGTAACCAACTGAATAAATGAAACAGCAGCCTAATATTTTCCTCACATAATTACATGATGCTTAAGTTATACTGTTCTAGCTTTTTAAAAATATTGGCATAAAATTTTCTATAGCTATAAATAAAATTAATTTGGCAAGTCCCATTTCAGGGAATTCCAGCTGAATATTTCATATCCAACTATTCATTATAAAATCCTAAAGTGGTTTTAGGAACTCAAAATTCTCTATTTTAACCATTTTGAAAAAATTAAGAGGAAGTCTATTTGCTGCTACAATGCTAATAAAAAGTTGGGACTTACTGCATTCAAAACTAAGTATTACTTATTGGTTAGAGATTCCCAGTAACTCTGAATCATAGTCATTTTTGGAAACTGAACAAGAAATTTGACTGGAATGTCATATCTAACTTGACTAGAGACTGCCCAACTGCAAGGCAAATAACATGCACTTTCACCCCCAAATGACCTGGGAAATAAGCACAAAAAATATTCAAGGACTTAAAATCTAGCTGTGGGAACTTCACTGCAACTAAATAGAGAAGAAAACAGACGATCCCAGGGGAAACAAGTATATGGCAAGAAGGATGCAATTAAGAGCAATGACAAAGTCATTTACCATTGCTGTTTGTTTAATCCGGTCACTGTGAGCAAAGGTAGTAACAAGGAGGGAACTGTCCTCTCCAGAATGAGAGGAATTCAGGGATTCACAGCACAAAGACCCATCAGAAGGGCACTATGATAGGGAGACTGGTTGACTAATGGATGTGGGGAATAAATTCTCCCAGCTCTGTTCAAACCATTGGAAAAGAGTTGCCCTTCAGATCATCTCTACGCCTGTTTCTTTTATCCATTTTCAATTTATAATAACAATAATGACCTAGACATAAGACATTTCCTGGGCTTTAGTGACAGTCTAAGGTTAATGGCCCTCAACTACACCTCAGGCCATCAACCCCTCCCAGCTGGTCATTAATCTCTAGGAAATTTCCTGTTCTGGGGTCATTATTGTTTCAATATCAACTATACCTTAAAAGCTTTATGGATTCTACAATACAAATCTCTTGCCAATAGAGGTTATAAAACCTGTTTAGAATTCTGAAACTATCTTGAGTTTGACCTCTCAAAACTGTGTCGCTCAAAAGTCAAATTGTCCTAAAAAAAAGTTCAATTTTATCCTTATTTGTTTACATTTTCTCAGAAGAGTCTATTCAATATTATAAGAACTTAAAAAAAATCAATGGATAATGGGTGACAAAGGTCATCTTTTAAGAGCAGCACTTTCTCCCCTGAGCAGTAGCATTACTTAGCTTTTGAGAAAGAACACTGTTACTTGTGAGAATGGTTCTGTAACATAATTTATGTGACTAGGTATCTCCAAACCACCCCATGCAGAGAATTTTCAAAGTACACCCAAATTCTAAAATCTCATTTTTTACTCCATAAGAAAATATCTAATATGCACACTACTACAATGAGCATCCTATCTGTAATAGAATATTCCAAATGAAGATGGACTGATAAATCAGGGGTAAAATACTATTTCTGGAAGGTAGTATTCATTATTAAAATTAAGCAATTAAAATTCTGACCCCAGCCAATTTCCACTGACTCAAACGAGACTCCATCCATGAGTGAATCTGCTGAAAAAAAAAAAACAGGTATGCAGGATTTGTGACTGAAATCTCCAGACTCACATTGAGTCAGGAATGGGAAACCTCCCCTCACTCCCCTGTGCTTCCAGTAGCTTGGCAGTCACACTCACGAAATGCCTCTGATGCCAAGCTCATTGTGGCCATGTTCCAGAGACTCAGAAATAAATCTCCTGGAAGAGAGCAATACAAGAGCAACACACAGCAGAGATGCCTCTGGACCTCAAAGTCAGCATCCAGTTAATAAAAAATTTAATTAACCTCAGATATATCACTGTATTTAAAATTTTAGAATTCCTGGAGTGACATCTCATACTCTATACCACTGATGTACTAAGACAAGGGCTTAATGGCTCCAGGGTAAAATACAACAATCTTCACATACTTTCCTCTAAGAAAACTTTTTGGATCATTTTTAGTGGAATATTTATAACAAGCTATACAAAATAAATTATTAGGTCCTGCTCTGGGTTCAGGCTTGGGGATCAGGGTGGAAACATTCGAAAGATGGTGGTGAGAAGGTATAATAGTGGTGCAATTGGTGTTAAAATATTAAATGTAATAAATTATTTTGAGCAACTTTATAAAAATAAAATTAAATTAAAAATATAATTTAATTTAAAAAAGAAATAAATGAAATTCTGACTCTACTGAGAGGGTGGTAGTATGGCTCTCCAGGAATTATTGAGAATTAGAAAACTAGTGTAGACAAAGGAAAGGGGCAAGAAACCCAATAAATAGTAATAGGAAATTGCCCTGGTAGAAAAGCAGATCACAGACATGAACAGGCAGGGTATTGGAGATGTGGAAGCCCCAGAGGGTACCCAGCTTTGGGGAAGAATTTAGGGTCAGAGATTCGTGCATAGAGGATCTGACAAAAACAGTGTCTAATAGCAAAATTAGCCTGAATTGCCTCTAGCTTAGCTGTAATAAGTTTCATATCTGAAACTGAAGAATAAAAAAGGTCACAGGGGAAGGGGGCGTGGCGGGCCTGCCCTGGCATGGCAGCGGGCATCGGGGAGGCCGAGCAGGGTCAGCCATCGCCTCCGCCGCCGCAGCCACAGCCGCCGGACATGGCCGAGGCCGGGGGTGCAACGGCGGCCCCCGTGGACGACGGGTTTCTGGACCTGGACTCTCCCACCTACGTCCTGTACCGAGACAGAGCAGAATGGGCTGATATAGATCCCGTGCCGCAGAACGATGGCCCTAATCCAGAGGTCCAGATCATTTATAGTGAAAAATTGAGAGATGTTTATGATTATTTCCGAGCTGTTCTGCAGCGTGATGAAAGAAGTGAAAGTGCTTTTGAACTAACCAGAGATGCTATTGAGTTCAATGCAGCCAATTACAAGTTGTGGCATTTTCGGAGAGTTCTTCTAAAGTCACTCCAAAAGGATCTACATGAGGAAATGAATTACATTACTGCAATAATTGAGGAGCAACCCCAAAACTATGAAGTTTGGCATCATAGGCGTGTGTTAGTGGAGTGGCTAAAAGATCCATCCCAGGAGCTTGAATTTGTTGCTGACTTTCTAAACCAGGATGCAAAGAATTACCATGCCTGGCAACATCGACAGTGGATTATTCAGGAATTTAAACTTCGGGACAATGAGCTACAATATGTAGAGCAACTTCTCAAAGAGGATCTGAGAAATAACTCAGTCTGGAACCAAAGATACTTCATGATTTCTAACACCACTGGCTATAGTGAACAGCAGTGCTGTCTTGGAGAGAGAGGTGCAGTACACTCTGGAAATGATCAAACTAGTACCACATAATGAACATAATGAAAGTGCATGGAACTTTTTGAAAGGGATTTTGCAGGATCTTGGTCTTTCCAAATATCCCAATTTATTAAATCAGCTACTTGATTTACAACCAAGTCACAGTTCCCCCTACTTAATTGCCTTTCTTGTGGATATCTATGAAGACATGCTAGAGAACCAATGTGACAACAAGGAGAACGTTCTTGCTAAAGCCCTAGAGTTATGTGAAATTCTAGCAAAAGAAAAGGATACTATAAGAAAGGAATATTGGAGATATATTGGAAGATCTCTTCAAAGCAAACTCAGCACAGAAAACAAACCTCCAGCAAATGTTCAGCAATAACACCATCCAGAAGAATTTGATGGATGCTTTTACTTTTTTTTAAAAGACTCTAAAGTAAGAGTTTAAAACTAGGGTGGTCACTCCCTTTGTGGTATAAACATGAATCACAAAGGTAATTGCTTTCTCACAAGAACTAAGTTATGTTCTTTGGGTGTTGCTGCTGTTCAGACTAGTTCTAAGTAATTCAGTTTTTCAAAGCAACGTAGTTCAGGGGAGTGGGACCACGAGGGAGGAAGAAAATCAGAAAGATCACTGCAGTCTTACAAACATTTATTCTAATTCCTTAGCATTACCTTCTCCCCAAATGGTCCGTGCATTAGGGCTTAAGCAGTGATTGAAGGTAACGGGTATGGATGCGAGATTGTTTGATTCTGGGTTAAGCAAGCAGGAAATGCTTTTGATACATTAGAGCTGCGATGCTGCACTCACAGTATCTTGCTACCACTGTAACCAACTAATGTCAAAAAAATGATTTTGTAATAAAATTATAAGATGTATCTTTTTAAAAAAAAAAAGGTCACAGGAATATGGCATAAACTTGAGTGCTGACCACAAGCACAGGGCACAGCATCACAGAACACTGGGAGTCAGGAGGCTGATTGGATTCTACCTAAGTTAGAACTAACTCACCCATACCCTTCCACCACCCTTCCATCATTGAGGGAGGTTCTGGAGCTCAGCAATAACTGAATCTTGGAACGGTCAGATGATAAAAAAAAAACCAAACAAGTCCCACACAGCCAACCTATCCAGCATTTCATTTTCTAATGGAAAACTTTTTTTTTGAAATGTCAATTTGATTCTACGCAGCCAACATGGCCGACCCGAGTTCGATTCCTCCGCCCCTCTCGGAGAGCCCGGCGAGCTACCGAGAGTATCTCGCCCGCACGGCAGAGCCTGGCAAGCTCCTCGTGACGTATTCGATATGCCAAACACAGTAACAACAAAGTCTCCAGTGGAGGCGTTACTGGGCCCACTCGAGCAAAATTTGATTCTGGATCATATAAACATGATTCCTGCTAGGTATCAAAATTCAGGTCAGGGAGGGGGGGAAAAGTAGCAACTTCCCAGAATTTTCATACATTAACTCTTCGTTTGAATAAAATACATTTTTGAACTTTCAGGTAGAACAACAACACTAAAACAAGGTGTTGTTTTCCTACTTGGCTGCTATTCTAACACACTCTACAAACACTGAAGTTGACATGTGAATTGCTATTGAAATATTCTGTATGTTCTATATGATATCATATGTTCTGTATGACATCAGGAATGCAAAAGACAAAAGATGAATTTGAAGTGGAACTTGAGACAAAGACATGTCTCATTAAGTAAACAAAATATCTGGAAAACTTCTGAGATGGATATTATACCCATTATCTACATTTCAGAATAAAGTTGTGTCACTACTTTAGGGAATCTTTCCTTAGAGGGCTGTGCTGTGAGTGTATACCCTCTGGGGGGAAGAGTGAGTCAGGAATTCCAAAGGAAGGATAGGAATGATGCTTCCACCTGATCTCAAAGTGAGTGGAGCAGGGATCTGAGGGACAGTACAGGGTTTAGTTAAAAATGCATGTGGCCCACCCTGGTTCAAAACCTAGCACCACATACAGTCCCCACCACGGATCATTCCTGTACACAATGCCAGGAATGACCCCTGGGCATCACTAGGTTTCGCTCCAAAACCCCCACCACCCAAGAAAATTTGAGTGGAGTAAGCTAAATCATAATTCCTAAACATCCCTAAATCCTAATCCCCTTTTCTCTGAAAGAAGTATTTGGATCTGTAATTAAAGGTCCTGAAATGAACAGATAATCCTGCATTATTGCAATGGGACAGATGTACTTATAGGATCTTTCTTAAAGAGTGGAGGAGAGTTGGTGCAAAAAAAGGAAATGTGATGTCAATTGCAAGGAGAGTGTGGGAAAAATTTCAATATTCTACAGTCATAATTTTGGAACCAGAGAGGTCACAAGTGAAGGAATATAGATGGCCTCAAGAATCTGGAAAAACTAAGGAAACAGGTTCTTTCCCAGAGCGTTCAAAAAAAGATACAATTTTGTCAATACCTTGATTTTACTCAGCGCTACCTTATAGAACCATACACTACTTTGTGTTGTGTGGGCCACAAGTTTGTTTAATTTACCACAGCAGCAGAAGGTAAGTTTTGACACAGGAGAAAGAAGGGCTTTAGCAAGCAAACTAGGAGACTGTCTGTATGTTCCCTAGAGTATAGCAAATACTTACCACTGACTTACTCTCATCTTGAAAATATTATTCTCTATTTTCTATTTTGATGTGTTATTTTGACAGCAGAGCAAATGTGTGGGGAATGGTCCCTGTTCTAGAACCTGTTTAAACAAGTAGGAGTGTATCTTGCCAGCAAAATCAATTGTCTCATATCAAATTCATGACAGTCACCTACAGGGCCAGCTTTATGAACTCAGGATTTGTGCAATCTATAGGGATCTACATTCAGAAGCAACCTGTGCTTGGTTCAATGTTCCGCTGTCACTAACTTAAAATGACTAATAAATTTTGAAAGAGGGGCCTGGCATTTCCACTTTGCACTGAGTTATGCAAATTACTTGGTCAATGAAGGCCACAAAGAAGGACAAGGACTAGCAGAGAGAAGCTGGCAGAATGACTACAGTCAGTCACAGATGTCATTTTGTCAACAAGTGATGATATAAATTATACATGTAACTGTCTAGGTCATAGTTTGAGCTTCCAATTTGGTCATGAGAGTGGTTGGGCAACCTCCAGAAATATTCCTAAAAGCATCCTGAAGAAAAAGATGCAAGTTCAAAGAAAAAATTCAACCAGGATATAGTGGACAGAACATCAATGTACTGGTCAAAGTGTCCTTTAGCTCTGTTCCTGAGAAGGAGTGGGAAGATCTTAAAGTAAAGACAGCTTGACAAGCGGGAAAAGGGTAGAAGATGTGTTCCATTATCATCTCATACCACAGAAACTGGCACACATTCAAAAGAACAAAAAAAAATAGTGTTGACGTGGATGTGGAGAGAAAGGAATGCTCTTTCACTGTTGGTGGGAATGCCGACTGGTCCAACCTTTCTGGAAAACAATATAGATATTCCTTCAAAAACTAGAAATTCAGCTTTCATATGACCCTGCAATACCACTTCTGGGAATATATCCTGAGGGTTAAAAAAAAGTACTGTAGAAATGACATCTGCACCTGTATGTTCATTGCAGCACTGTTCACAATAACCAGAATTTGGAAACAATTCTGGTGTTTCCAAACCCAAGTGCCCTAGAACAGACTACTGGTTAAAGAAACTTTGGTACATCTACACAATGGAATATTATGCAGATATTAGGAGAGATGAAGTGATGAAATTTGCTTATAAATGGATGGACATGGAGAGTATCATGTTAAGTGAAATGAGTCAGAAAGAGAGGGGCAGATATAGAAGGACTGCACTCATTTGTGGAATATAAAATAACATATGAGACTGACATCCAAGTACAGTAGACACAAGGGCAAAGAAGAATGCCCCATAGTTGGAAGTCTGTCTCATGAGCTGGGGAAGAAGGCAGCTGGAATAGAGAAGGGATCACTAAGACAATGATGGTTGGAGGAATCGTTCAGGATGGGTGATGTGTGCTGAAAGTAGATAAAGGACCAAACGTGATAACCTTTCAGTATCTGTATTGCAAATCATAATGCCCAAAAGTGGAGAGAGTGAGTATGAGGGAAGTTTTCTACCATGGAGGCAGGGAGAGGGTTGGAAATAAGGGATATACTGAGACCATTGGTGGTGGAGAATGTGCACTGGTGGAGGGATGGGTGTTTGATCATTATATGATTGAAACCCAAACATGAAAGCTTTGTAACTGTATCTCATGGTGATTCAATAAAAAAATTAATTTAATTTAAAATTTTAAAAAAATTTAAAAAGATGTGTTCCACATGGAAAGCAGTAAACCAATGAGCCTATACCTAGTTTTCAGCCTTTCTAGCCATGGTAGTCTTCATTTGCCAAAAGGTAGAATCCTCAACATAATACTAGAATTTTCATTATTAATGGATACTGGATCTTTCGATGACTGTACTGAGACATTCATTTTTTTAAGGCAGCTAAAAATGCCACATGGTTAAAAAAATGTCCTCTAGGGAAAGAATTAGTTCCAGTAAGAACAATTTAAAAGAATAGTGAGAGACATTGTGAACTTAGGGATAATTCATGACCTCTTTCTCATTGCAAGGTTAGTATACCTTGACCATTTAGAAGATTCAGTATTACCTTCATAAACCAAGTAGAGAGTAATTCATATATGGACATGAGAGTGGTACTCTAGGATATTTTTTCCAATAGTAAAAAAATGTGATAAAAAGTTGTATGTTCATTCATGACATTGGCAACTATCGCCCGATCTGCCTATTGTCTGTCATCTACAAGCTGTTCACTCGAGTCATCCTGAATAGGATTGGCAGAACACTAGATGAAGGACAACCATGCGAGCAAGCAGGGTTCCGCAAAGGATTCAGCACCATCGACCATATCCACACGGTAACCAAGCTCATTGAGGTTTCTCGGGAGTTCAAGATGCCGCTCTGCTTAACGTTCATTGATTTAAAGAAGGCCTTTGATTCTGTTGAGATGGAAGCGGTCATTGAAGCCCTAGCCAATCAGGGCATTCAAGCCCAATACATCAGGATCCTCCGTGAGCTGTATTGCGGATTCACTACCAGGATCTCACCATTCTACAAAGAAGTGATCGTTGATGTCAAGAGAGGGGTGCGGCAGGGTGATACCATTTCACCGAAACTCTTCAGTGCCACCCTCGAGAACATCATGCGAGGACTGGAATGGGAAGGAATGGGAGTGAAGATAGATGGTCGGCAACTACACCACCTCCGCTTTGCTGATGACATTGTTTTAATAACACCAAACATCAGCCAAGCGGCACAAATGCTGGCCGACTTTGACCGTGAGTGTGGAAAGGTAGGACTACAGCTGAATCTTACGAAGACAATGTTTATGAGAAACAGCCTTGTTCCTGACGCCCCATTCGCTCTCAATGGAACGACCATCTCCGAATGCAACAGCTATGTGTACCTAGGTCGAGAGGTCAACATGACAAATGACCTGGCACCCGAGCTGCGCAGGAGGAAGAGAGCGGCTTGGAACGCCTTCAAGAACGTCGAAGAAATAGCTAAGAGGACGAAGAACCTCCGGCTCCGGGCACATCTCTTTGATTCCACTGTTCTTCCTGCATTAACATATGCCTCAGAGACCTGGGCCCTACGCAAACAAGATGAGAACGCCATTCAGGTCTCCCAAAGAAGAATAGAAAGAGCTATGCTTGGAATATCACGTTTCACTCAAATGAGAGAACGAATCCGGAGTTCTGACATCCGTCGACGATCAAGGATCAGGGACGCTGTCTCATATGCCAAGGTGTCGAAAATCAGATGGGCTGGTCACGTAATGAGATTTAAAGACGACCGTTGGACTAGAGCTGTTACTGATTGGATTCCACGGGATGTCAAGAGACCGCGTGGCCGCCCACCTACCAGATGGTCAGACTTCTTTGTCAAGATCATGAACGATCGGTTTGAGGCCCTCCATGTTCCCGGAGCGAAGAGATGCCATTGGGCTACACTAGCACGCGACAGGGACAAATGGAGACGTTACTGGCGCCCGCTCGAGCAAATCGACGACTAACGGGAAGTTAAGTGATAAGTGATTAAGTTCATTCAAAAAGCAAGCATATGATAATATACCACCACTGCAATGTAAAGTTGGTAATGCACTTATCCACAAACACTGAGGACTCCGTTCTTCATCTATCCACCTTTCATGGCCCCAGAATAGCTTTCTTAAATCTTAGAAATCTTAAAAATCCTTAAAAGAAAAATTACATTTCTTAAATACAATATTATACACTTATACCTACAGGTCTCCAACAACTTTTGAGGTGCTTTGTGATGAACCCAAAGTCTTGAGCACAAGTGTATGGTACTCCTCAACTTACCAAGCTATCCCTGCCCTTCCATACCACATCTGATCATTGGGCACTGATCCTCAAACATCCCTTCCATAACTGCTCCATGTGTATGCTGAAAATATATGCTCACCCCCCAGAAATACCTTGCTTAATATTTTTCCATAAGCTGATTTAACTCAAATTTATTCTCATTTCTCACCCACATGGCAAAGTCTGGCAAGCTATCCATGACATATTCGATATGTCAAACACAGTAACAACAAAGTCTCACAATGGAGACGTTACTGGGTCCATTAGAGAAAATCAATGAACAATGGGAGGACAGTGACAGTGATAGTGACAAAGTAGCAACTTGAAATATAGCTTGAATGAGCTAATTGTACTTTTACTAATTCTTTATCACTGTTAAAATTTTAAAATTAAAGGCAAGTTTAAGCCCCACCAAAAATCATGGTACACCAATGATTGTTCGAGGCATACACACTAGCACATGCTATTACCAAAAGAATGGAGCTGCAATGAATTTTTACCACTGCCTTATCACACTATGCCTTTGACCCTACTGCTCCTCCCTCTAATAATTTCTCTTCCCGTTATCTGTGAATTTAATCTCTTCCTTTAGAAATCCACCCTTTTGAAGCTCCCAAAATCATGAATGTCACACACACACACACACACACACACATTCCCTGTAACTTTTAGCATATTGTATAATCCTAGGAAGAAACTGAGTTGTTTGTAAGACATACAATTATTATCTAGAGAAATATCTCTTGGATGCTCAGGAAAAAAAACTTTGCTAAATAATTAGAGAGTAATGAAATTCAGAACCAAATATAAATTTGTCATCAGCCATTTATAGAAAGAATTTTACAGGATATTATTTCTATCACACCACATATCTTCCCAAAATTTAACATATGAGACTTCTCTATCATTATAAAACAGAACTAATATGCACACTGAAAGGACTGTGTTTCTAACATGAGGAAGATACATTACAAAGTTAGAAGAGCAAAGAATACATAAAAACTACATCAAATTTCAATGAACATTTTTATAAATGTCTGATACAAAGATTCTAGTTATATATTTAGGATTCCCCTGCTTAATGACTACTTTCTTGTTACAACACTTTAGTATCAGTGTATCACTGTCATCCTGTTATTTATCAATTTGCTTGAGTGGGCACCAGGAATGTCTGCATTCATCCTAGCCCTGAGATTTTAGCAGCCTCTCCTTACTCATCCTTCCCAACTGTGCCACATTGGAGGCTCTTTCAGGGTTAGGGGAATGAGTACCACATCATTGGTAATATTTTTGGGATATCAAATAGGCCGCAGGAGCTTGCCAGGCTCTGCTGTGCAGGCAGGATACTCTTGGTAGCTTGCCAGGTTCTTCGAGAAGGAGACCTAGACTATAAGAGGTCATGCAGCTGCATACGCTTTGTTTTATAGTCTCCAGGACCTGGCCATTGGTGGAATTTCATGGCGCTGGGGGCAGTTTGTGGGTGTAACTGCCTAGCTACTAGAAAATGGGGGATCTGGGTGGAGGAGGCCCAGTCCTTACACTTTAGTAAATGTACTAAAAATGCACATTTAAAATAAAGTAGAAAGGGATCAAAGGAGAAACCCAAATATTGGCTACCTCAGAAAAAAATGACCTTGTTGAATGCAAAACTTTTTACTAATATGGGGAATATACCAAAAAGCTGTTCCATAGTGCCAATCCCATGTTTTCATTGAGGAAATTTTCTATTCCTATTACACTTTTCAAACCTACAGAGAATGAACCAGGAAAGCTGACAGTTATGGCTCACAGGCCTGGGAAATTTGTTCTCTTGCTTTTTTTTTCTTTTTGGGTCATACCTGGAGATGTACAGTGGTTATTTCTGGCTCTGAACTCAGAAATTACTCCTGGCAGTGCTCAAGGGACCATATGGGATGCTGGGAATGAACCCGGGTCCACCACGTGCAAGGCAACTGCCCTACCCACTGTGCTATCGCTCCAGTACCAGTTCTCTTTCATTTTCTTTATTCCACTGTCCCTTCCCTCAGATGCTGCTGCTATTGTGATGACTGAGGATCACACACACTTGGTCATGTGCTCACCAGTGGTTGTGCTTGTGCACAAGATCACTGGGGTCACACTGTATTCTCACACATTCTGGTGGTTGTGTGCACCACAGGTCCCTGTGGTGCCCACGCTGGTACTCACTGGGAGTCACATTCCTAGCCACAAACCTCGCCCATATATTTTTCATTGCTGTGCACTCCAAGATCTATACCCTTTTATCTGTGGTATTCACACACACTGAGCTTCACTGTGACCGGAAATGGCTTGTGGTGCCAGGGTTTTCAGACAGTAGAGCTGCCAGGATCACACTTAGCACACAGGGCATCACCAGGATTCAAAGTCACATGCTTTCAAGCATGTGTTATGTCACTAAATTATCTCCCCACCTCCCTTTTTTTGTCCTTTGGGAGAAATAAAATCCCCTTAGGCATTTAATAGCTTCTCCTTACTTGTTTCATCTATAAAATTTTTAATTGGCAGGCAATGCATAGGCACTCTAGCACTGTAGCACTGTCCTCCCATTGTTCATCAATTTGCTCGAGCGGACACCAGTAACACCTTCATTGTGAGACTTGTTGTTACTGTTTTTGATATATTGAATATGCCACGGGGAGCTTGCCAGGCTCTGCCGTGCGGGTGGGATACTCTCGGTAACTTGCCGGACTCTATGAGAGGGACATAGGAATCAAACCCAGGTTGGCTACATGGAAGGCAAACACCCTATCCACTGTGCTATCGCTCCAGCCCTGTCAAAAAGTATATTTTTAAATGTAGTTAAATAATCTTTAAATTTTATTAAAGCCTAATAATCATATAGATGATTAAGTAAAAATGGCATAAAAACAGAATCTCTATCTCACTTCTCCCCTCGCCTCCCCTCCCTTTTCTTCCGCCTTCTCTTCTCACATTTTTTGGCTTGAGCTTCTGCTTTTGTATCCCATTCTCAAAGGAAATTCAGAGAGAGTTTGAACTTTTAAATTAAACATAAATTGTCACAAAAAATAAGTAACAACATGTGGAAAAGCATGGACTCATTCTGTACTCAAAGAACAATTATCTAAAGTGTTCTCCAGTCTGACCTTAGCAAGGAGCTTCCAAACTGAGCATTTATGAAAATGTTCCAGAAGGCGTTGCCAGAGTAAGGAAGTACAAACAAGATGACAGAGAATTGGCTCTTGTTCCTTTGAGGCAGCAGCAGACCTGAGTCTGGGTGGTTCCCTGAGGAGCTCAGGCAGCTGGTCAGGCCCCTGCCAGCTAAAGGTGAAGACCCAGCAAACAGCCTGCAGGTCCAGCCTGGAGAAGAGCAGGTGTTTTCCCAACAGACTTCCACACAAAGGCCGCAGCACTGCTGGCGGCACTCTGAGATGTCTCTTAGTGACTCTTCTGAGTGAGGCAGGGCAGGGCACAGAGAAGTTAACAAGGTGAAAACGGCAGCTCTAAAGCTGCACTGGGTGTTAATAAAGCCACCTCCTGGAGAGCAGGAAGTCTTATATCAAGGATCTTAATTTGCCTCCAAGGCCCTGTTTTAACCTTGATCTAATAATTCTATCTAACAGCAATATGTTGTCCTCATCCCACACACAGTCCCCAAGCTTGGGGTTCTGCTGCTCCTACAGGTTTGCCTTTGGTAGCCCCTCAAGGAGAAAAGCTCCCCAGGAAGGACATGGAGCTTTATTTTTATCCCAGTTAAGTCCCTACCCAATCCATTAATAGCAAAGATAACCTTGGTCCAGGGCATTTCCTGGAGAAGCTATAACCAGCTGGGGTTAATGAACTCTCCCTACCATTAATTCCTGGGAGAGGCCATTGGCCTGAATTGTTACTTAATTACTCTTCTGTGTACAGCTTCATAAAGCAATGAAATGCCTTCTTTCAGGAAGAAGGGAGATGGTAATGGGGGTCATCAGAGGCCATTAATTTTACAAATAGTTTGTTAGAAACTACAGTATGTTAAGAAGTCACTCTGGCCCGCAAATCAACTCAATGTGGTCTTATTAAGTCAAGACATGGGACTTTCCAGGTTTCCGTGACTTGCACACACAAAAATTGTGACAGGCCATACAGCACCTGGCCAAAACATACATATTTGAGTATGCAGAAACATAGTGTTTATATTATACAACTAATTTTATCACACTACCTTCTTAAACCGGCAGAAAAGAATCAAACCAATTTATTTACAAATTATTTACTCCTGAGCACTGCCAGGTGTTAAGTCGTGAGCACCAAATATGAAAAATGTGTGCGTGTATACAGTGTGGATATATATACAAATATATACATATATCATCATTTTTGAGTAATTTCTTTGAAGGAGAATCTCCTTCAGTACTCTCTTCTTTCCCTTGATGGTTGCAGGTGCAAACACATATCAGTAAGGCATCAAGGAGCAACTTTGGGTCTTCACACCTTCCCTTGGTCTCCTGGGACTGCTGGTCTTTCAGGTTGCCTATTGGTTCATGCTTATGATAACCATGAACCTTACCATCGCTGCTTATTATGAAGTCTACGAACTCTGTATCCTTTTCAGGACAATCCAGTCTTCCAATCCTCAAGCCTCTCAACATATCTACACCACAAGTCTGGGAATACGTAGGTGCTCTGCCTCTGGAGCATCCAATTTAAAACTGTACAACTTCACACACACAAACACACACACACACACACATACACACTCACACACTGCATTTACCCTTACCTATTTCATATGTTTATGTGTCTTCTTAGCAAACTCTCCTCTTTTATCAGAGCAAATAAAACCAATTATTTTATTTTTTATCTTGTTGCTTGTATTACTCATGTCTCCCCAAAAGCATCATTCTAAAATATAATCTCACTAAGTACCAGTGCTTTGGCTGCTTTATTCAGCATATCTAACCAGTTTTTAGAATAGTGCCCAGCATACACAGGTTTTCTTTCAATGTCCATCAATAAATGAGACTAGATTGCTGGGTGATAGTCAGACTGCTGGCCATGGGACATAAAGGTTCCAAATTAGGACCAACTGGGCAGTAAAGAAGTTCAATCGGCCTAGCAACAAACAGGGTTTATCTGTACATATGCCCCCAAATCCCATACATTGACCTTCGCCCGCCAAAAGGAAGGCTTGACTATGAATCCATTATCCAGCTGAGCTCAGAACTCTGTACAAATTGAAAAACTGTTGCCACCCACCGCTTTGTGACATGATGCCCCACCCATTCTATGTCAACAACTGACTCATGACCAATAGGAAGGCTTTGAGATTCTATTGGATGGTTCCGGTGGGGAAGCTGCAGTCTTCAGATGCCAATTGACTAGGGCAGAATCAGAAAGACCGTACATATCAAAAGGGAGGTATACTTTATGGAAGAAAGAGAGAGAAAGAGGAAACTAAGGGATAGAAGGAAACAAATCATTTACTTCTGCTTAGTCTCACTGAGTACTAATTGAAGACTAAAAGTTTTACTTTAATGTCTGGAGTTTTAGTCAAAGTCTCCATAGAGCAGAGATTGGTTTTCAGAACAATTATTATGCACCTTTATACATGTCTGTAGAGCCTTAGAGAAAGCAGCTAAGACTAGAATGGAAAAGAACTTAGGAACAATTTGGACTACTTTTAACTTTCTTGCCTTGTATTATTACAGCGGCATAACCAGATCATGAGTAAAATAAAACGGTTGAGTTTTGTTGTGGCCAAATTGTAGGGGTTGGAGGGAAGAAACTAACATGTAATTGTTGTATTCTCTGACTCTTGGCTAGTTAATTTTATATGTGAATGGACTTATTTTCCATTTCATTAGAATCTTCTTTTCTGGTATCTTAGGGAACCTACAATGGAAGAACACACAGAAGACCAACTAGATTATGAGTAAGTAACCATGATTATGCACAGCCACATGTAGGAAGGGTGATATAAGCAGGCCAGTTATTGCTATTTTCCCTCATATTCCAATTTCTATTTCTTTCTCAACTCTTTTCCATCTCTGATTGCCCTTTGCTCCAAGTATGGCATTCCCTAGGAGGTGATAACTACTATAAATTTTCTATCTAAGCCATCCTTCTAGAGCAGAATTTTCTTTTACTAAACATCTCATTTCTTCTCACAACAGAAGTCCCATTTCAAAGACAAATCAGTGAATTAATTAATATATGAAAAATATTGAAAACTACCAATTCCTGAACTTTAAATTCAGCCATTACTTCATTAAAATTTACTACAAAAATATGTTTGTATACCTGTAAGTTAATGCCTACATAAACACACACACGTACACACACACACACCATATCTGTGTTCTCAATGGAGTGATTCCTGTAAAAGTCTCAAGTTCTGTATTAGGCAACAGAGAAGAAAATTTTGAGGTTAGTGAAGGAAGAAAAAGATTAAAGTCCTTACCATGCTGGGAAATCCCTGTTTTGGCCTCTATAGAAAGCCAGGGTCAAGTATATACCAGATACATTAGAAAAGTACTGAATAAAAATGACCTTTGTAAATCCCCCTGGCCCTCAATGCCAGTTTGACTACCACTGGAAATATGAGAACCTCTAAGGAGACTTCTTCAAAAGAGTGTTGCTGCTGAAGCATATATTTTATGAACAACTTGTCTAGGAATGCCTAGGAAACCATTCTCTCCAAGAATCAGAGCAGAGGTTCTACTTCATGACTCTGTTCGGTACTTTGGACAAGACAGTCTGAGAAACATCTCCCTTGCTAACCAATCTGAGAATTGCTGAAACATACTATAAAGCATTATTAGGAAAAATGATTTCCTGAGTGGAAGGCAGTCAGAGGATGGTGATGGGAGAGTAGCTTTTGTGGTAAGAACTGTGTAACAATCTTACTTGTCAAGCGATGTGAAATGACAAAATAAGATTTCCTGTGAGTATAAAAGGAAAGATGGTTTACCAGTAAAAGTCAGGTTAATGAATTATATGTCTTCGAGATAGCCCCTCCATCCAAAACTTCACTGCTCATATTTAACTGAAACCTTGTTCATTTGTGGGGATGTGTCTCTAGGTCAGGGAAAGTGGAAATCTTAAGGTTGGCCCAGTCAAAGAAGAACATTAACATTCTGAACATGGACCTTGAAAGGGATATGCAAAAAATAGATGAAGCAAATCAAGAACTACTTCTGGCACTCCATGAGAAAGAAGATGAGATTCAGAGGTAAAGATTGAGATTTCATGAGGGAAGTTCCTAATATACAGGAAGTAGAAGGAAAAGATGAGACAAAAATTGAATTAGGTTGTTTGCTCTAGAGATCATTACCTTGTATAACTAACATGTTTTACTACCTCTTTGGACATTTCTTTGTGCTCCAAACTCTGTAATAATATAGAGCAAGCTTCAAATTGCCAAAAGACAGTGTGCTATTATGGTTGTTGATTTGTAAGTGAATCTTACTTTTCCTGCCTAGGAAACCATAAAAGAGGAGTTTCCATCTTGATATTCATGTTGAGTGTTATCAGAAGTACTATAAAAGGGATATGTATGTTTTATTGGGCTGGAGCGATAGTACAGCGGGTAGGGCGTTTGCCTTGCGTGCAGCTGACCCTGGTTCGATTCCTCTGCCCCTGTTGGAGAGCCCGGCAAGCTACCGTGAGTATCCCGGCTGCACAATAGAGTCTGGCAAGATCCCCGTGGCATGTTCGATATGCCAAAAAGAGTAACGAGTCTCACAATAGAGACGTTACTGGTGCCTGCTCGAGCAAATCGATGAACAACAGGACGACAGTGCTACAGTGTGTTTTTATCATTTTGGAGATTGCCAATTCCTCATAGTGTGTGTTTGTCCCATCTAGGCTGGAAAGTGAGATCACCCAGAGCAGCAACCTGGGAGAGGATGAGGAGTGGGAGAAGGAGAACTCGACCACCATAGAAAGGGAAAGAGCCTTGCAGGAGCTGGAAGAAGAAACAGCTAGACTTGTAAGAAAGAAACTGTGAGAGTCATTAGAAAAGTTATAGTTCTTATTCTGTTCTTCACCAACAGACCGAGAAGCTCATTTCTCATTTTAATATACAAAGAATAGTCAACTTAAAAATCAGGATAATGTGTTCATGCATGGAAAGGGAATTGTGGAGGAAAGGTATTTTTTTTTGTTATATTTGGTACAATGTATGGACATCTCAATCCCTGTTTAGCAGTGTGTATGGGCTGAAATCAAACCACTCACCTTTAGCTAACATTATTCTGTAGAGTTAATACAAGAAAATATCACTGGGAAGAAATGGAGAACTACCGATTGATTAGAGATGGTGGTGTACAGATTACACTTACAGGCTGTTTTTTCTCTAAATAGGAAAGGAAGAATGAGACACTGGTCCACAGTATAGAAGAACTTCAAAGAAAGGTAGGTGAGGTCTTTATAATCCTAAATCCAGATCTTCATGCACAGTCTGTCATTTAAGAGACAAGGAAGGGAAAGTGAACATAACTATGATTCTGAGAAGGCTTTTTGGGAGCCAATATTCCTCTGCTTCCCTCTCTAGATGCCTGACCTAAATTCACAATTTTCCCTACAAGTGTCAGGGCAAGAAGTGTATGGAGTCTTCTGTGGTCATATAGGTTCTTTGTTCTATCACAGAAAAGGCATTCTAGTAGACACTATCGAAGTGACTGATACACCATATATGGTGAAAATTCATTTACTTTAAACAGATATTTTCAAAATTTCTTATTGTCAAGGATTTATAAAGGTAAAAGTAAAGGCCCTCCCGTTGATCATCGATTTGCTCAAGCGGGCCCAGTAACGTCTCCATTGGAGACTTTGTTGTTACTGTGTTTGGCATATCGAATACATCACGGGGAGCTTGCCAGGCGAACTCGGGTGATGACATATTTTTTCTACCTCAACTCTTGCTCATAATATAGCCAACTTACTATTATTGTCCTACTTTCTGTGCCGTGGTTACAGCCCTGAATAACACAGCACAGATTACAGGTTCAGAGAAGTGTTCCTGCTTTAAACAGACTCCAGTTTGGTAGTAAAACTGGTGAGAAAAAGATTGAGGTTAGGATAAAGATGTTTCCAGGGTCACCAAGTATCCACCAAGGAAAAATCTCATGGCAGTTTTCATCAATTCCAAGTTACAGGGTTCCCACAGACAATTTCTTTGTCTTTTATATTTTGATTTGATATATTTTTATGTGAATTCTATTTTTATTTTTAACTGTAGCTTACAAGGAAATCACAAAAGGCAACTAAGTGGGAACAAGGTATCTCAAAAATTACACCAGAAGAGTCAAAGGTAAGAAATTTTAAATGGATTTGTGCTATGTGGCCAGGAACAAGTCTTTCAAAGGAATCAACCATCAAAGTTGGAGTAAATTCTTCATAGTTTTGACCCTAGCGAGGCATAAGCCTAGACAGCTGAGTGTTGAATTCTCTGCCCTTTGGAAAGAATTTGTTTCTAAAACACCATGTATATAGTTCCCTCAGTAGGAAAAGAAGAATATAAATGCACAAGTGCATATATAATTGAAGCTTTTTAAATTGTGGTATCCAAAGTTAGACAGTTAAATCTTTCCAAGTTTCAGTTTGATAATTGAACAAAATCTCACAGTTAAAATATTCTTTACATATTTTTGGATGGCTAAACCTTCAAGTCGCAATCTTAAAGTGATGTAAAGTGATGTATTTTGTCTATTTGTTTATAGTGCTATACCTGACAATGCTCAGGGGTTAGGTTATTCCTGGCTTTGCACTCCAGAATCACTCCTTTTGGTGCTCAGGCAACCATATGAGATGCTGGGGATCAAAACCACATTGACTGCATGTAAGACAAGTGCCTTATCCACTGTAATATCTCTCTGGGCCCTTAAAATAATTACTATAAAGTCTGGCTGAAGCACATATATAAATTTATAAAGGCAGAGTTAGGATTTATTACTTCTGTATGCTAAGTAATTTACACATCTTGTCTTTGAATGCAATCCAGATTAATCAATTCAGGTACTTAGATTTACCTAACTCCTAAGGATGCCATACAGCGGTTAGCTTTGCTTTCCAGACCTAAGAAATTAGGGTTATGACCACAACCTCATCTGATTTAAGACACAAAAATTATACATTTATTTCTTTATATTCAAAAGCACATAGTATTCTTATATAATGCTTTCTGTACAGTGTGTATTTTTCTTTGTCTTATTTTTATTCCTATTTCTTTAAATCCCACAATTTACTGTGTAAAATGAAATTTCTGAATATATGGACAAAAATAGTAATAGAACATGAAAGAATAGGGACTCACTCCTTTATTTTTTGCTATCCTAGTATTGGTGCCAACACACACACACACCAAAGTTCAACGTTACCTAGGAGACTTGTTTGGTCATGCTTATGCAGGAAACCAACCTGGAAATAAAGAAATCTAGAATGTATATGAAACAACTGTAGTCAAGGACTGATTTTCTTCTAAGATCCCTTCTGCCAACAACAGGTTTTACTAATAAGAAATACTCCAGAATCTTAACAGTGACAGTATCTTCCTAATCTGGTTATAGTCAGGTGGGCTGAGCTATTTATTTGACTGTAGAGAGTCACAGACCTTTATAATAACAGTAACTATTATTTTCCTGGCTAAAATCACTCTAATTGCAATGTGTTTTATTAACCTTTGAATCATCTGTTCCTCTGCGTGTTACATAAAGGTTTGGGGTAGCTTCTCTATGAAATAACCATCATTGTTTTTTAGACTTTGCTGCTCTTACATGCTGATAATCACATCAGTTTGATGAGGTTCCTGCTTCATCTTATGATTCTGACCAGTGTCTTGAAAGTATAACCCATAACACATTTGACTGGTTCTACATGTAATTTACTGCAAAGAAAGGAACCATTAAGAAGTCAAAGTGTGAAATAATGGGATCTAGATGAAAGTGGAAACAACAGAGGTGAAAAGCACAGAAGAAAAAATTGACCATGTATGACTTACCTCTAAGAATATCCTAGATGCCTCCAATTCATTCTTCCAAGACTATTCTAAGACTATAACCCCTACTCTTTTTGCAAGCCTATATAACTTTTCAACCTGTAGCTTCTTAACTAGTCCTTTTTTTCAATTCTTAATCTACTTTCCACGGATGAAAAACTCTTTTAAAAAATACAAGGCAAAAATAAATAAATAAATAAATAAATACAAGGCAAATTGTGTTTTTGCTATTAAAACTCTCTTTTCAAACCTCTCCCTACATTTATAATAAAGAACAAACTCTTCTCAGAAACACTAAGACTCATAGGCTCATCTATATCTACCTTTCCAGAATACGTTTTGTCTACTTATCAGTCTCCTTTACACTCCAGTCACATAACTTCCTCATTTACCAAGTTTGTGCTCTTTCACAACATGGGGCCTTGTGTAATCTAGGGATAATTTCTTTCATATTTTCTTATCTTAGGTAATAGTTATTATTTAGATTTTTTCATAGCTCTGATTCTCATCACATTGCCTTTTTCATTTCCTTCACTGCACTTATCATCCTCAGGTTGATTAATTGATTATGTCTCCCAACTAGAATGTTGGTTCTATGAAGCAGGGAGATTATCAAACCTGTTGACAACCGAATTCTCAGTAGTCCTATGAAACTAACCTCATCTGTTCACATAGTGGTCAATATAGAATAGTCTTTCATCAGATGTTTAAGACAGGAAATATAGAGGTAAAGGAACACAGGGAGGAATAATGGAGTAAGCTACAAATATAAAAGAAAAAAAATAAAGTTTCCAGGATTTTTTCTAAGAAAAATAGCTAAGTCACAACAAAGGTAAGAATCAAAATTTAGAAGTAAAAAAGAAGCACTGATAAATGTGGAAGTGTCAAGCTTGCGAAGGAACAGATTCACTGTAGGATAAGTTTGTCTTGCATTCAGCTGACTCTGGTTCAATCCTTGCATGGTTCCCTGACCATAACGGGAGATCAGGAGAGCAACCCCCAATTATAGATCTAGAAATATTCCCCAATTTCCCCCACCAAAATAAAGAACAGTTTTATCCAGTCGTTAAAAAGGACAGTAGATGGTGTGTTTTCATCATCAAAAAGATATCTTAGAGGTAGGGGAGGTAGCTCAAATGGTAAAGCATGTGTAAGAAAATATTGGGTTTCATGCGTGGGACCTCATGAATTTATGGCACCATTGAATCTAAGCAGCACTGCACTGTAAGACTGAGCATTGCTAGGAGTGGTCCAAACCCTACAGAAGACACGTGGTATTATACCTGATACATTGCAATCAACTATGAGGTTATCTTTGAGCATTTTTGAGCTGATACCAGACTGAAATCCTATACTGTTTTGACTTAATAAATTTTTGGGAGTCTCCTTCCCTTTTACAGGCTAAGTTACAACAACTGGAAGCTTCCTGTGCAGATCGAGAGAAGGAGTTGAGCAAGGTAACAACAGTAACTTCAATGTCACTTCTCCAAAGGAAAAGAAATGTGGTCCTCAATCAGAATATTTAATACATTTCTGTAAATCACTGAATTATAATTAGGTTCCAGACCCAAGATCATTTATGGGGCTCTGGACGGAAGCAAAGAAAGTAGAATCCCCTACATTGTCATCTTTAACATTTTTTAGCAAAGATATATTTTATAATTTATATCAGTCACAAGTTAGTTTCTATTCTTCTACCAACTGCCCTCAAATAATTCTCACTTGGGACAGAAAATATGGCTTATTTACCTTCATAAAATGAGATGAAGTCATGTGCACAGCAAACACAAACTTAGAATGATTCTAAAATCATATTTAGGCTTCTAGAAGTAGGAGAAAACAACATATTGCTTGTTCTTATAGAAACTTTCTGAGAAAAACTTAAGACTGAACCTTGACTTCCCAGGTAATGGAAGACTATGCATTTGTGGCCCAGCTCTGTGAAGATCAGGCTCTCTGCATAAAGGTACAGCTTCTCTCAGTACAGCAATAAGCAAAGCATTTGATAAGGTGCAAGAGAAGACAGAACCAGATTTTTAAAGACTTCTGTCTAGAATCATTTTTACTCTGCAAGTGGAACCAAAGAGACTTCAAGGTCTTAGTCACTCAACCTTCATTATCACTCTAACAGTTCCCTTGTGTACCTAAATTCTGTGTTCTGAAATTTAACATGAAATTTAAATTTAACATACTTTTTCTATGTATACCCCCAAGTATCCACAGGGCCCCACCTAATGATGATGCCTGGTAATGTAAGAGATCAGAAAGTGCAGGTTGGGGTTCTAGGAATAGAGAAAGAGGTAGTTGTTATACCAAAGTGGCATGTTGCAATTAAATAAGAAGTGTTTGTTATGATTTAAAAAGCATAAAGTTTCTAATTATTAAGGGGTCATTTTTATGTCTCTTTGAAGAAGTACCAGGAAACTTTGAAGAAAATAGAAGAAGAACTAGAGACTCGATTCCTTGAGAAAGAAGTGTGAGCGTTGGCAAAGAAAAGAACATCCTGGTTTGAGTGGTAACACCATCTCAGCCTGGTCAGAACAAAGGTTTTCTCTGACCAATTCCTATCTGGAATTGATAGGCTCCCATCATATCTTTCTTTCTGCAAACAATTTGGTTAAAGCCCCATAAAATACACCAACTTTAAAATCCAAATAGTGTGTCAGTGAAAGAGCTCAACAGGCTGACTGTGTGCTCTTTATGCGGAATGCCCAGGTTTGATGTTGTTGGCACTGCATGGTCAGCCAAGTAGGGCTTAAAATAATCAAAATCATTTATTAGATATACCTCATCAAAAAAATTTCAGGTGTTTCTCCATCCTCTATTTCTTTTTAGTTTATGTTGCTTTATTTTTTTTAAATAATATTTAAGAACCATCAAGAAAAGTGCATTCAATATTTATACAGATACTGGATGCTCTTTGTTTCGATGCATTTATCCAAATTTCCATCTGATGCTTTATTTTTTTTTAATTTTTATTAGTGAAACACCATGAGGTACAGTTGTAGACTTACAAATTTTTGTGCTTGGGTTTCAATTATATAATGATAAAGTACCTATCCCTCCACTAGTGCCCATTCTCCACCACCAATGATCCCAGTATTCCTCCCACTCCCCCATCTTCCCATCCCACCCTGCCTCTGTGGCAGGGCATTCCCTTTTGTTCTCTCTCTCCTTTTGGGTGCTGTGGTTTGCAAAAGAGCCATTGAGTGGCAATCATGTTCGGTCCATAGTCTACTTTCAGCATACATCTCCCATCTTGGCGGGGGGGGATCCTCCCAATATCCTTTATTTGGTGCTCCCTTCTCTATCTGAGCTGCCTTTTCCCCTAGCATGTTTGGCTGGTCTCCAAGACATGGAGTAAACCTCCTGGTACTTATCTCGGATATTCTTGTGTGTTAGTCTGCTATTTTGTTACTTTATTGTTCCCCAGATGAATACAGTCTTTCTATGTCTGTGCTTCTCTTTCTGACTCATTTCACTTAGCATGATACTTTCCATGTAGTACTGATTGTATGTAAATTTCATAACTTCATCTTTTCAAACAGATACCTAGTACTCCATTGTGTAGTACTAGAGAACCCTATAACCTCTACCAAGAAACTCTTAGAAACAATAGACTTCTATAGTAAAGTTGCAGGCTATAAAATCAATACCCAAAAGTCCATGGCTTTCCTATACACAAACAGTGAGAGAGAAGAAAGTGACATGAAAAAAATAATCCCGTTCACAATTTTGTGAACCTATTGACCTATTGCTAGGTCAAATGAAAGATCAATTTCTAATTTTGGAGAATCGTCCATACTGTTTTCCAAAAGGGCTGAAACAGTCAGCATTCCCACCAGCAGTGAAGGAGGGTCCCTTTCTCACCACATCCGAGCCAACACTGGTTGCTATTCTTCATTTGGATGTGGGCCAGTCTCTGTGGTGTAAGATGATATCTCATTGTTGTTTTGATCTGCATCTCCCTGATGATTAGTGATGTAGAGCATTTTCTCATGTGCCTTTTAGCCATTCGGATTTCTTCTGTCTTTGTTCCAGTACCATGCTGTTTTAATTATTACTACTTTGTAGTAAAGTTTAAAGTTCAGGAGGTTGATTCCTCCCATTTTCTTTTTCCCAGTGATTGCTTTAGCTATTCGTGGGGGCTTATTTTTCCATATGAATTTCAGGAGTGTTTGCTCCATTTCTTTGAAAAATATCATGGGTATCCTTATAGGGATCGCATTGAATTTATACAATGCTTTGGGAAGTATTGCCATTTTGACAATGTTAATTCTCCCGATCCATGAGCAGGGGATATCTTTCCATTTTCTCATGTCCTCTTTTATTTCCTGAAGTAGTGTTTTGTAGTTTTCTTTGTACAGATCCTTTACTCCCTTAGTTAAGCTGATCCTAGATACTTGATTGTTTGGGGCACAATTGTGAACGGGATTGTTTTTTTCATGTCACTTTCTTCTCTCTCACTGTTTGTGTATAGGAAAGCCCATACACTGTTTGTGTATGGACTTTTGGGTATTGATTTTATAGCCTGCAACTTTACTATAGAAGTCTATTGTTTCTAAGAGTTTCTTGGTAGAGGTTATAGGGTTCTCTAGGTATAGTATCATATCATCTGCAAATAGTGAGAGCTTGATTTCTTCTTTTTCTATCTGAATGCCCTTAATATCTTTTTCTTGCCTAACCATTACTGCAAGTACTTCAAGCAATACATTAAACAGCAGTGGAGTGAGTGGGCATCCTTGTCTTGTCCCTAATCTTAGAGGGAAGGCTCTCAGTTTTTCCCCATTGAAGATGATCTTGCTGTAGGCTTGTGGTAGATGGCTTTAACTATATTGAGGAAAGTCCCCTCTATACCTATTTTGGTGAGGGTTTTCATCATAAACGGGAGCTGGATCTTGTCAAATGTTTTCTCTGCATCTATTGATATGATCATATGGTTTTTATCTTTTCTTTTGTTGATACGATGGATTATGTTGATCTATTTTTGAACATTAAACCATCCTTGCCTCTCCAGGATGAATCCCACTTGGTCATGGTGTATGATCTTTTTAATGAGTTGCTGAATTATCTTTGCTAATATTTTGTTAAGAATCTTCACGCCGTGTTCATTTGGGATATCAGCCTGTGGTTTTTTTTTTATTGTGGTGTCTTTGTTTCCTTTTGGTATTAGAGAGATATGGGCTTCATAGAAACTGTTTGGGAGAGTTTCTGTTTCTTCAATTTCCTGGAAAATCTTGAGAAGAACTGGCAATAGGTCCTCTTTAAATGTTTGGAAAAATTCTAGTGAATCCATCTGGACATGGGCTTTATTTTGGGTAAGACTTTTGCTTACAGTTTCAATTTCCTTGATGTTAATAGGACTATTCAGGGACTCTAGATCTTCTTGATTCAGCCATGGGAGATTATAGTATTCCAGGAATTTATCCATTTCTTCCAGGTTCTCTTGTTTCATGGCATACAGACTTTCAAAGTAGTCTCTGATGATCTTTTGAATTTCGTTAGTTTCTGTTGTGATATCCCCCTTCTCATTTCTGATTCAGTTTATTACAGTTTGCTCTCTCTCTCTTTCTTTGTGAGTCTTGCTAGTGGTTTATCTATCTTGTTTATTTTCTCGAAGAACCAGATCTTGGTTTCATTGATCTTTCATTTTTTTTTTTTTTGGTTTCCATGTTGTTGATTTCTGCTCTAAGTTTTATGATCTCTTTCCTTCTGCCTGGTTTGGGCTCCTTTTGATGGTCCTTTTCTAAGATCTTGAGCTGTGAGGTCAAGTTGTCTATGTGGGCCCTTTTTTCCTTCCTGAAATGCTCACAGAGCTATAAATTTCCCCTTAACATGGCTTTAGCTGAATCCCATAGGTTTTGGTAGTTTGTGTCCTCATTCTGATTTGTTTCCAGGTATCTTTTGATTTCGTCTTTGACTTCCTTCCAGACCCACTCATTGTTCAACATTGAGTTATTAAATTTTTAGGTGTCTGATTTGGTTTTCTGTGTCTGTGTATGATTCACTTCGATTCTCAGTACATCGTGGTCTGAAAAGATGTTGATACTATTTCTATCTTCCTAATTCTATTGAGGTATGTTTTGTGTCCTAGCACATGGTCTATTTTGAAAAATGTTCTGTGTGCACTGGAAAAGAATGTGTGTATTCTTTCTTTGGGGGGTATAAAGCCCTGTATAGGTCTATAAGCCTTCTCTCTTCAATTTCTTCCTTCAAAGCCAATGTGTCCTTGCTGAGTTTTGTTCTTGTTGATCTATCCAGAGGTGATAAGGCGATATTGAAGTCTTCGGCTACTATTGTGTTGCTAGCAATATCCTTAAAATACGTTAGCAGTTGTTTTAAATATTTAGCTGTTCCCTCATATATATTTAGGTGCATATATATTTAAGAATGTGATTTCTTCCTGCTGTACATATCCTTTGATGAAGAGAAAATAGCCTTTACTGTCCCTTCTAATCTTTTTCAACCTAAAATTTATGTTTTCAGATACTAGTATGGCCACCCCATCTTTTTTTAAGGGAGCTGTTTGCTTGCAGGATTTTTTTCCATCCTTTAACTTTGAGTCTGTGTTTGCTCTGACTGTTCAGATGAATTTCTTATAGGCAGCGGAATGTTGGGTTCTGTCTCTGAATCCATTTTGCCGCTCTATGTCTCTTAATTGGTGAATTTAGACCATTGATGTTGAGAGAGATTATTGTTATGGGTTTTTGTGTCATCTTTCTCTAAGGATCTGTTGTGCTTATAGGGTTTGTCTTGTCTTATAGTAGCCCCTTTAGCCCTTCTTCTAGTGGTTTTGAGTCTATGAAGTTCCTGAACTTCTATTCATGTAGAAAATAATGTACAGTTCCGTCGAGTTTGAGTAAGAGTTTAGTCGGATAGAGTTTTCTTGGTGAAGCATTCATTTCAGTGAGTTTTTTCACTATATCCAACCATTGCCTTCGGTCTTGGAGGATTTCCTATGATAGGTCTGCTGTGACTCTAAGGGGTGCTCCTTTGTATGTGATTTCCTTCTTTGCCCTTGCTACTTGCAGTATTGTGTCTCTATCAGTGGCATCAATCATTCTAACTATGATATGTCTTGGAGTGTTTTTGTTAGGGTCTCTTTTAGCTGGCACCCTTTGGGCTCCTTGAATCTGAATGGCTTCATTGTGGAGCTCTGGGAATTTTTCAGCAATGATTTCTTTAACCGTGGCTTTTTGATTGGGATTGTTTCCCTGACCTTCTGGTAGTCCCATGATCCTAATGTTGTTCGTCTTGGAATTATCTCCTAGGACTCTGATTTGTTCTAGAGCTATTTTGAGGTCTCTTGCCATTGCTTGTTGTTGCCTGCTGACTTGGTGCAGCTGATCGTCCAGTCTCTGATTCAGTCTTCAGCTATGGTCATTCTACTGTTGAGGGCACAGAGTGAGTTTTTTATTTCATCTATGGAATCTTTTATTCGTGACATTTCTGTGCGTAGCTTTCCAATTTCTGCTCTCATTTCTTCCCTTAATTTCTCTATTTTTTCAGTCATGTTACTGGATATCTGTCTCACTGTTTCATTGAGTTCATTGAACATCTTCATTACTTCATATCTGAATTCTTTCTCAGAGAGGTCCTTTAGGTGAGTAGCACCTACTGAGGCTTCTAGAGTCTTTTCATCATCCTCCCCACATGGTGGGGATTTGCATTGTTTCTTCATGTCGGTGTGGAGGTATGGAGACTGAGATTTTACACAAGATTGCTGGGTACTGATAAACCATCTGCAGGCGCCTGAGCATTCACCTGCCTAAAATTATGCGATGCCCACTTCTACAGAAGACACGCCCACTTCTGAAGAGGACACGCCCCCACGGGTACCTTGTGTGTGGGGCTGGTATCAGCTGAGAGGGGGGAGAAGACCCGCATGGTGTTCAGGAAGAACAGGAAGAGGCTCAGGGATTCCGAGCAGCCCAGGGTCCTAGAGGACGCCTGGGGCACATGCTCGGAGAAAGCCAAGTCCTGGGTTCGAATACTGACAGGTTAACTGACTTGGGCTGGGAAGAACTCTCCATCTTTTTTATAAGTCTGCAGAAACAACTATCTCCCTTCATAATTTTTACACAGATTATTTGGATTTATATTGAGTAAGAACATGCTTTTAAAAAGAGTCATCAGGCAATTATTCTTTATAAGTATTTGCAATATGAACCTTTAAAAATACCTTAAAACTAATACCATCCTCGCTCCTCCAAAATACACAAAATAATCATATGAGACAGAGGTTAAACCAATCTCTAGACATACATTAAAGTAATCAGATTATGAACTCAGAACTACACACTAAATTAAACTAAAAATAGAAATGATAAATTATAGGAAAGTTCTTCCCCCCCCAAGTGCTTCCGAAGTTTGTCAAAAATAAATGGTGGAAAAACCGAACCAAAAACCTGATTAACACATTTTGACCCTTCTTTAAGTCAAATCACAATTCAGCCAAGAAGTATTTCTATTTATTAAATATTTTTAGAACCTTGGGAGCAAGGAAAAAGAGACCCAAACTGCATAAAGCCTCTAACTAGAACTCTGTGGCCTGGAACAAAGGTACCAGAACTTGCAAGTCCTCACCCCTAAAGGTGAGAGCTCTGAGATCTCCCTAAAGGTAATTCACCCATCATTACCCCCAACATATTTCTTGAGCATTAGATGTGGCTTGACTGATAAGATTCTAGATCAGGGTTGCAAGTCAAAGTTTCTGTGCTATATATTAGGTAGCAATTAGCCTTAGATGGCTAATGTGAACTGAAATTTTCCATTTTAATGAAGAGCTACATTCAGCCAGGAGATAGTTTCAACAGGGGACAGTATAGCTTTTGTCCCTATTGAACAGTGTAGCTTTTAAATATAAAAGTATTTTAAGTATTCATGCATTATGAATTCATGTATCATGAATGTGAAATTTATTCAACCCCTATCCTGGTTATTTTCTTCATAGATCAAAAGTCTTAAGTATAGAAACTGCAAGAAACATACAAAATAACAGCAAAAACAATAAGGTAAGCTCTCCAATTCATGTTAGCGTCTTTCAGTGTCTTTGCTTCCCAAAAGTGTTTCAAAATCAACCAAATACCTGTCTTCCATGTGCATTTTCCAAGAAAAGTATTAGATATAATTCCAATTCACTCCTATCTTAAACAGAGGATTCCAAGGAACAATTGTCAACCCTTTCTTATTGCCATGCAAAGGACATGTTCTCAAGTGAAAAGACCAAAGAGAATGGTGGCAAGAACAAACATTAATGAGCTACACTCAAAGGAGAGAGGGTCATAACATGTCCCATACACCATTTATCTCATCTACTGCAATCACAGTATACTATTTGTTTCCAATGACCTCAAAATGGTCCATAATCTTTCATAGAACAGAAGATCTTGGCATCAACCACCATGTAGTCAGAATTGGTTCATAAGTTAAAATATAGGAAGCCATTGTTCCTTTATGGTACACATAGGTGTTGGTTCATGTTTAATATCATAATATCTCCAGCATATATGCAAAGGTTTGGAGGAAACTTAATTGGATGTAAAGCGCTAGACCTCTTGATACAGTTGGTACCATATGGCAACAAGTAGATGTGCTAAAAGATAGCAATTGTATTGGATTACAATTTTTCCATTTATATTGCCTTTAGAATCTGGATTGACATTCACCAGAAATTTTACCTTGTTAAGGTAAATGGTCCATATAATCTCAGAAGAAAGAATCCATATCTTTCTTAAAAGCAATTATCAACAACCAACTATAGTTTTTATGGTCATCCAGATGTTTGGAACTATGTTATACAACATCTATCAGTAACCATGGTTCTTATTGTTATGAGAAAGCTATCCTAGCCCCTATTCCACTAGGCAAATAAAACTGAAATCAACTGGATTCTGCTTCTCTAGACCCAAGCCTGATAATCTATATCTAGAGGGCAAAGTTCAGTGCCACTTGCCTTGCATGCAGTCAACTTGGCATAGAAATGATTCCTGAACACAGAACTACGAATAAGCCCTGAGCACCACTAGGTATTCCCCTCCCCCAATAAAAAGGTCCTACATTTATCCTTAGAGAAGTAACTTGTTGCTTTTGACCAACTATCGAAAGAAAAACAAAACTAGGGGCAGAGCAATTGTACGGTGGGTATTGAATACGCCTTACACATGTATTCTATATCCACCACCACATATGTCCCCTGAGCACATCCAGATATGATCCCTGATCACAGAGCCAAGAGTAAGCCCTGAGCACCACAGGTAATGCTCCAATTGGAGCAAAACACTCCCCAATAAAGCCACCAAGAAAACAAAATTGCTTTCATCCTTATTATCAGAACTTCATGATGGTTCAATAGCCTGTGATATTCAAAGAATTTTTACAGCTGGCATGCTACTGAATCTCACTTGAGCTATATCATTTCCACGGTTTTCTAATGTGATCATAATTCCTATTTTTTATCTCACAAAGAGGTCAAAACAAAAATGAAATAATTGAGAAACTAGTTTGGAAGAGGTATATCACAGAAATAGAAGCCAAATCCTCATTTTTTGAGTTTTTATAGCTTTTAGAACTTACATCTTAGAATATATGTGTGGTTTTTATCACCTGCTTTCTCTAATAATCACTGGCTAAGTATAAAGTAATGGTATATTCAAGAGAACCCAGAATTTGTGTCTGTAGCACTTAAGTTACAGGGCTGGTTCCTGCCTCTTACCAGTCATGTGATCTTTACAATATAAAAACTTAACCTTTCTCTTTGCTAGTTTATTCATATATACATAAAAATTAATATAAAAATATATGCATAGGTATGTATGTCTTTGAAAATGTCATATATAGATGAAAACTATTTTTATATAAATATCACATTTAACTATTGTCTTATGTTGAACAATTAGCAGTAATTATAGCTCCAATAAATCATTTATTAATGTCCTTTCTCTCCTAGAATAAGTCTCTTCTGAAGAAGACAACACTGTTCTTTATAAGGTAAATAAAACTGAGAGTCCTACTTAGCTTACTTAAACCTATCCTAGCAAACAACAAAATCTAGACAAAGATAACTTTGTATATATACTTAAACACTCAGTAAAATTGACAGTGATACACAGTGACTATACACATCAGTTGTAGGTTATGATTTTTTATGTTTTTTTTTCATTTCATTTCATCATCTTGTTAATCGTCGATTGCCTCGAGCAGGCCCCAGTAACGTCTCTTTCATCCTAGCCCTGAGATTATATTCACGGCTTTTTAGGAGAATGAGACCCATCAGTGTTACTGGTATTTGGCATATTTGGTAGGCCACGGGGAGTTTGCCAGACTCTGCCCTGTGGGCAGGCTACATTCGATAGCCTGCAAGTTTGTCCAAAGTAGGAATGAGATAATAAGATGTCGCGCGGCCGCATTTGCGGCCGCGCGGTTCCGGGATCTGGATTTTATAGTCTCTGAGTCTTGGCCGCTGATGGGATTACACGGCGCCAGGGGGCCAGGTAGTGGGTGTGACCCCCGCCTACTGGAATTTGGAGGATCTGGGTGGAAGATGCTCAACTCCAATTCGAGTAGGCTTGGAGGTCTCGGCCCCGGAACCCGCGTGGCTTTGTCCCTCTGCCAGTACCTTCATGTGTGCGGAGAGTGGTCTCAGCATGGTGGTGGCTGGTCCTGGAGGTCTTTGGCTGCCGTAGCCCTGGCCGGGGCGGGGAGGAAAGCTCAACCCGCTCCCCTCCAAGGGACTCCGGGAAGGAACACCCAGGCGCCGGGGCAGAGACTGCACTGTTGTCGTCCGGGATCTGGATTTTATAGTCTCTGAGTCTTGGCCGCTGATGGGATTACACGGCGCCAGGGGGCCATGTAATGGTATTTTATGTAAAGAAAATCACTAATTTCAAATTTACCTATTTTTATTGTGGAGGCGGTACTCGGTGGTGGTCTAGGCACTATGTATCACCTGGGATCAAACCTAAACTCATACATACACGTTATATGCTCAGAACGAATTCCTGACCCTCAATTTTCCAGTGTTAGAAGTCAAAGAGTTAACTTGTAACTACTAGTTAAAAGTCTAGTAGTTAACAGAAATAAAATCTTATCATCTAAGGTAGATGTGGCAAATCTTATATTGAATCCTTATAAAGATTTAAATATGCATTTATAAAATATGCATGTATATGGGTATTTTGTTAGCCAATAACATCAGAGATTAGAAATGGGTGATACTCTTTGGTGGTTCATAGTAAGATCACTGGGTTTTCACATTATTATGTGACACAGTCCAATACCCAATCTTGTTAAATATTAACATATTATCTGTCTAGCATGAAAACAAAATAACATAAAATAACTAAATGGTATAGAATTCCAGATGCAAGAATTTAATTGCTTAATAGCAGATTTTAAAAGTAGAAAATAATGATGAAGAATAAAATATAGTCCCTAATAGTAACAGTGCATAATAAAACCCGTGAACCAAGAAGTGTTAAACTGAGTAATAACTCAAGATTCAAACAACTGAGTGTGGAATTCTAAGGGACTTGTGACAGCAAAGTAAAACTGTTTTTCATGAAATCCCCACATTTTCAAGAAAAGGTAAAATTATGTTCATAATAACCTGTTTAAGAAGGCATAGAGAAATATATTCAATGTAGTCTGAAGTCACTGTCACTGTCACTGTCCTCCCGTTGTTCATCGATTTGCTCGAGTGGGCCCAGTAACATCTCCATTGGAGACTTTTGTTGTTACTGTGTTTGGCATATCGAATACATCATGGAGAGCTTGCCAGGCTCTGCCATGCGGGCAAGATACTCTCGGTAGCTTGCCGGACTCTCCGAGAGGGGCAGAGGAATCGAACTCGGGTCGGCCATTTTGGCTGGATGCAAGGCAAACACCCTACCGCTGTGCTATCACTCGATTTATAAGAACTCCAACAAAATGGTTAACAAAATTATTAGTGTTTAAAGGTGAACTCAGTTGAAAATTTGCTTAAGGGGGTTGCCTTTCAAACCATATATGTTAATTACTACATATTTTGTTCAGGGTTGTTTCATGAACACCGTTTCATGAATACAATGTTCATGAAGCAACCAACAGAATTTCCTATGAACTCTCAGGCTGCCTTCACCTCTTCTTTTGCTCCAGTGTGCAGCATGGAATTAACGTGTACACCTAGGATAAAAACTACTTATCTTAAAAGGAGTTGGTATACTGTAGGGAACCTGACAAAGATATGCTAGTCTATATCATCACATCAAATTACAAATGTTTTCCCTCTTTTTCATCCCCAACTTCCTGTGGGACATGGGTATATTGGGCCTGACCCAAGAGGTAAGATGGGTTATTCCTAAAATGGTCTCTGGAAATGTCATCTCAAAATCTCTTCAGAAATACATGCTCAAGCAGCATGTTGGAAAGACTTTTTTTCAATTAAAAGAAGTAAAAGACTTCTGATTGCAATATAAACAAGATGCTGAATTAGAATGGATTTTTGATTTCTGTCACCAAAATCAAATCTGGAGAGGGACAGGGACAGGGACAGGGAAAGGGAAAGGAAGAGGGAGAGGGATGGGGGGGAAGCGAGCAAGAGAGGGAGAGGGGGAGAGAGAGAGAGAGAGAGAGAGAGAGAGAGAGAGAGAGAGAGAGAGAGAGAGAGAACAGTGACAGTGGGTAAAGAGAGAGAGAGAGAGAGAACAGTGACAGTGGGTAAAGACCACATATGATCTTCCCAAGCTCGGGAAGGATTGATCACTGAGCATAGAGCCAGGAATAAGCCCTTGAGCTTATGTGCCAGATGTGCCCTGCCCCCTCCCAATACTCCCCCCCCCACACACACACAAAGAACTACTATAAAATTATAGTTATAGTGTTGGCCAACACCACAGTCTTTGAAGGTGTGGCTGGGGCTCACCCACCTGTATTCAAGATAACTGACTCATATTTTTGGTAAGTTTTTGCTGATAATTAAGCAGAATTCAGCTCCTTCTTCCTCCTTATGTGACCCTCTCCAAAGGGATGCTGATGTCTCCTCTTAACACAATACCTGTCCTTCTCCTGAGGATATGCAATGCCTTTAAAGTGTCATCCAGGAAGTCACTGTCATTTCAGTTGTTCTATGCTATAGCAGCAAGTCAGCAAGTCCAGTACCCATTCCCATAGAGGGGCAGCTCTTGAAGGGAGGAGGAGCGGAGAATTTAAGGATATCTACAAACTATTACAAACTCATAGAAAATAGAAATGTCTTTTAGATATTGATAAGAAATAATCCTTTAGGATACAAAAAGTACTAATTCTAATTAATGAAAAGGTAGATAAACTAGACTTTATATGATTAGTTTTTGTTCTTCAATACCTCAGATACAGCAAAAGTTATAAAGCCTATAGGAAGATATTCAAAATAAAAACAATATTGGTAAAAGGATTGGTAAAAATTACATGAAAAATACTTCCCAATTAATAAGAAAAGTTTAAAAACTAATAAATGGACAAGAGAAAACACATGAGGCCAATATTCTATAAACAGATACTCAGCATCTGCTCTTAAGGGAAATATAAATTAAGGCCATAACAAGTTAATACTTTACATCTATTTGGCTGGTTAAGTTTTTTAAATCTAAAGTTATTAGTGCAATAGCCAACATATTGAAACAACTCAAGTGCCCAACAATAGAGGAACAGATAAAGAGTCATGGTTTGTATGCATAATGGAATACTATGCAGTCACAAGAAAATATGAAATCCTGTAGTTTATGAAAACTTGGGTTAAATAGGAGGGTGTTATGTTGGTAAAAATAAGAGAGAGAAAGACGAATACCATACGATCTAATATATCTGTGGCATATAGAGAAATCAAAGGTATAGACAAAACCAACTGATAAACTCTGGGCACTGGATTATCATTAGGGGAGGGAATGAAACAGACCAGAAATAGCACAACGGCATTAGTGGACAGTCTTTGGCACTTTAGTGATGGTACAGTAACTTATATTCAAGAATCATAACTTTCAATCAACAAACAAAGGGGGATAAGTGGGAGAAATACAAACTGAATCAGAAGTGATTCAAGGAGAGTTGTGGAGAATCCTGGGCACTTTGGTGGGATGCAGTAACTCTAGACAATAAGCTTCAACACTGAATTTTGTATATTACCTAAATACATTAATTTATATATTACCTAAATACAAAGATAACGTAACTATTACTTAAACTATAAAAAATATAAAATCTCATGTGATCAAGTGTTGGAAAGGAGATGGACCTACCTACAAAAACATAAATCCTGCTAGTGCAACCAACTTGGAAACTTTCAAAATAAATAAATAAACATTGGAGATAGTCCAGTGGGGAGAGCATTTGTCTTGTACATGGCTGCCCTGGTTTGATTCCCAGCATACTATAAATCCTTGTGAGCACTGCCAGGAGTGATTTCTGAGTGCGGAGCCAGCAGTTATCCCTGAGCATCACCAGGTGTGGCTAAAGAAATAAATAAACACACTAGACTCTCAGGTGGTGATGTACACTATAAGAAAGGGGAGCAAAAAGGAGGAAGGATGAGGGTGGATAGCAGAGCACTGTCTAAGTGATTTACAAAGGCAAATGGGGATTTTTGTAAAAGGGATTGTGAGGGTGGAGATCACAATTATTTGGACTTTGTATCACAAGATGGAGTTGGACATGCATTTGGGTTTGATTTGCCATTTTGTCCCAAACTCCCAAACCTTGGTTAACAGTTTCTTGGCTTTCTCTTTTCAGGATTTTTCGCTATCTCTTTTTCACCACCCTCTTTTTCATCAGACTGCTTGGCTACTTGATTTTCCATATAAGTTTTATAAATCCGGATTTCCTTGTCAACATACTACCCAAGATACTGAGCAGAGACATGTTGTGGCGGCTAAGAAGCTTCCTCTTTCCATCTCTGACGCTTGATACAGAAGACATGTTACCCCACTAACTTAAGAAATATCCTCAGACAAAAGAAGGCAAGTGGTATCTGAAGTCTGCACAGAGGAGGCAGCTGGAGTTGTAGAGGGAAAAGGTTTTCATCAGTTCTTCCGTTGAGGATGGCCTACTTAATTAATTTCTTTCCCCATGTTCTTGTTCCAAGATTAACTTTGCCCAGTAAAGAGCTCTGTCAACAGATTTCTGCAGTTATGTGGATAAGCTACATAGAACAGATAGTTTAAAAAAATCACAGAGGACAATACTGGAGTAATGCAGCAGATCTCAAGTTAAGCGAAGGTTGATCAATTCCTCTAGCGCATCTTAAAGAACTGACTAGACCCCTGCAATCCTTACTGATCATATTAGAACTCTTTGGTTGCAAGAAGCCTTTGCCTGAGTTCTTTAATAAATTTCCAGTAGAAGATCACCCCAAAGGGAATTGAGTCTTAGAATTGAGTCTTAAAATCTCTCTGGAGCTACATACATGGCTGAATCTGGAAGGTGAAAAACAATGTCTTCATGCTTTCCTCCCTCTCTCCCCTCTTTGAGCAGACACTGGTTTTCAATGCTGCCAACAGTCTAAGTCTTATAGAAGAACAAAATCTTTTTTTTTTATTAGTGAAACACCATGAGGTACAGTTGTAGATTTACAATTTTTTGTGCTTGGGTTTCGATTATACAATGATCAGATACCCATCCCTCCACCAGTGCCCATTTTCCACCACCATGGATAATATCCCCCCCACCCCCATCCCCCCATCCCCCCTGCCTCTGTGGCAGGGCAATCCCCTGTGTTCTCGCTCTCCTTTTGGGTGTTGTGGTCTGCAAAAGAGGCATTGAGTGGCAAACATGTTCAGTCCATAGTCTACTTTCGACATGCATCTCCCCTCCTGGGAGGATCCTCCAAACACCCTTTATTTGGTGCTCCCTTCTCTATCTGAACTGCCCTTTCCTCTAGGATACCCGGCTGGCCTTTAAGTTATGGAGTAATGCTCCTGGTGCTGATCTCAGCTATTCTTGGGTATTAATCTCATATTTTGTTACTTCATATTCCCCAGATGAATGCAATCTTTCTATGTCTATCCCTCTCTTTCTGACTCATTTCGCTTAGCATGATACTTTCCATATTGTACCACTTGTATGTAAATTTCATAACTTTATCTTTTCTAACAGCTACATAGTACTCCATTGTGTAGATGTACCAAAGTTTCTTTAACCAGTCATCGGTTCTTGGGCATTCAGGTTTCTTCCAGTTTCTGGCTATTGTAAAGAGTGCTGCAATGAACAAACAAGTGCAGATGTCACTTCGACTATACATTTTTGCCTCTCTGGCATATATTCCCAGGAGTGGTATTGCTGGGTCAAATGGGAACTCAATTTCTAATTTTTTGAGAATCGTCCATACTGTTTTCCAGAAGGGCTGAACCAGTCGACATTCCCACCAACAGTGAAGGAGTGTCCCTTTCTCGCCACATCCACGCCAGCATCGGTTGCTTTTGTTCTTTTGAATGTGGGCCAGTCTCTGAGGTGTGAGATGGTATCTCATTGTGGTTTTGATCTGCATCTCCCTGATGATTAATGATGTGGAACATTTTCTCATGTGTCTTTTAGCCATTCGGATTTCTTCTTTGAGAAAGTTTCTGTTCATTTCATTGCCCCATTATTGGATGGGGTTGGATGTTTTCTTCTTGTGGAGTTTAACCAGTATTTTGTATATCCTGGATATCAACCCCTTGTCAGATGTGTATTCGGCGAATATCCTTTCCCATTCTATAGACTGTCTTTGTATTTTGGTCACTGTTTCTTTGGCGGTGCAGAAGCTTCTCAGTTTAAGATAGTCCCATTTATCTATCTCTGTTTTCACTTGCTCGGCCAGTGGCGTGGCATCTTTGAAGATACCATTAGCTTCAATGTCATGGAGGGTTTTGCCAACTTTGTCTTCAATGTACCTTATGGTTTCTGGTCTGATGTTGAGGGAAGAACAAAATCTTCTACAGTACTGACAGTGAAGTCCAGAAAAACTTGCTTGGTGAGGCTCAACAACTACTCCATCTCATAATCAATGTGGCCAAAGAGATGGGCAGACTGAGAAGTCAAGCATAAAGACCCATAGCTGAAGATACACATTTCCAACCACTGTAATGGGTAGGGGGAAAAGGAGACAAAATTAAGAAATAAGGGGAGTCAGTCACACCTAAACTATATGAATATGTTTTCACAGAAAAAGTGCTCCATTCACAGAGGGAAGAGAGAAATTGGATAAGTATAAACAGATGTCTGCTTAATTGCTAGTTTTAGCATTACATATCAATATTCAACTCTGTCAATTGGAGGGGGAGGTCCATATCCAATGGTATTTAAGAGAGCTACTCCTGGATCTGTGTTCAGAGATTGCTGTGTTCTGGGAACCATGTGGTACAGGGGATCAAACTCAGGACTCCAACATGCAAAGCACACACTCGCCTATTGAGCTATCTTCTCCCAACTTCTATTTATCCTTTATTGGTTGGTTGGTTTTTTGTTCTTGGGGTGGGAAGTTTTTTGTTTTGTTTTTATGGGGGGCCACGCCCGGAGGTGCTCAGGGGTTACTCCTAGATCTGCACACAGGAATTACTTCTGGCAAGTTCAGGGGACCCTACAGGATGGCAGGGATCAAACCCAGGTTGGTCATATGCAAGGCAAGAGCCCTACCCACTCATCAGTATCTCATCAGCGTCCCGGTGAGTGTGGGTACTATTACTCTAACCCTTCTTTTCATTTTTGTTTGGAAGCATAGAAGTGGTCCTCAGAAGTCACTTCCAGGTAATACTTGTGGTACTCATACCAGGGATCAAACCTGGGCCTCCCACATGCAAAGTATGTGCTCCCACCCATTGAGTGCTCTCTTGCGCTCTCTCATTCTCTTTCCCTCCCTGCCTCCCTCTCTCCTCCCTCTCTCTCTGACTGCACAAACTCAAAGTTGTAGTTCAAATGTCTTCTTAATGGTTAAAACCTTTCTAGATTATAGACTGAGATTAGAAAGCTACAGCACGGGGGCTGGAGCAATAGCACAGTGGGTAGGGCATTTGCCTTGCATGCAGCCAACCAAGGTTCAATTTCCAGCATCCCATATGGTTCCCTGAGCACCGCCAAGAGTAATTCCTGAGTGCATGAGCCAGGAGTAACCCCCGTGCATCGCCGGCTGTGACCCAAAAAGAAAAAAAAAGTTACAGCAAAAAGTACAGAAGATGACAAACAACCACCAATGACAAAAATCAGGATTTCTCTAGGACAAAAGCAAGCAAGGATTCTAGAATAAATAGTTATTTTAACTGATACAAACTGCTTCACAAACTTTGAGTGTCCTTTAAATGATCAATCTCTTGATTCCCCAATTCACTGCTGCAGACCCACATGCCTTAGTAAGATATATTCACTGCTGCAGACCCACATGCCTTAGTAAGATATATTCAAATATACTCTTAAAAACACACACTCCTTTTGAAATTGTCAGAAGCACTGAAAGTTCTGCAGTTCCAAACTAGGAGGGCTCGTATCATTTTGGCTTCCACAGCAGCAGGAAAGAACTTTCTACTTAGTTCACTGGCACTGCTGCTTGACACCACACGGTGGCACTGTTGAAAGTCAGTCCTAATGTTGGTCTAATAAATTTCATAAGTAATGAGACACATTTGATAATAGAAAAGGATTTCATAAATAAGTATGCCAGGAGGACAGGCATGTGACTCATAGGAAGAGTACATATCTCCCATGTGGGAAGGTCTGTGTTCAAACAAAAGAAGCCATCCTGGACTCTTAGCAAACCAGCATATTGATCACCTTAGGTACAAAGTTTACATTGTGCCTTGTACAGATACAAGTGGATATAACTCTGTGTGTTGTGTTAAGTCTAACAAATATTACGGTGTCATTGTCAGAACTCAAGGTGCACCTCTCCTTCCATTCACATTCCCTATCCTCTGCTCCAGCCTCTGGTTCCTGGAAGCTCAAAATTACTTCCAGTCTCTGCTATCCCCACTATTTCCTTTCCTAAAGAGCCTTCATTTGAGAAGTCAGTATGTTCTAATGGGACACATCCCTTTAGGGGTCAGGCTTCTGAAGATGACCCTTAAAACACAAGGATCCAATGATCACACTCCAGGGGAGGCACTGAAATACACCCCTTGCCTTACATAAGACCCTAGAGAAGAGAAGCCTTTTTTTTGTCTGAAAGGCAATGTTCAAGCTTCATTTATACCTTTGGTGAAAACTGGGTTTTCTAAACTATCAATGGGTCTGTTTACCCACATATCCCTGTCATTATTTCAAAATGAATTATTGCTCACACTGATGATGTGGCTTCTGATTTGAGAAGAGAAGAGGAAAGAACATTTTCTTTTCCTAGGAAAAATTCCTAGTGATCTAGTGTTGGCAATTAAAAAAAAGCATTATTAAATCTGTCCTTGCAAGTATGTGAAGGAGAATTAAATATACCACATGTGTCCATGGTGTGTTCTATAACAGAACAACAGAAAAGGAGGTGATTTCCCATGTGTATGTTGATTAGGTCACCCATGACCCACAATTCTGGTGAGAAAGAATGAACAATGCCAAGTACTAAGTAGCTGGCCACGTGTCAACACGACCATTCTTTACTGAGAGATTAAAAGCACTTTCTACCCTAAACATTTTAAGGGCTAATCAAATAACTACCCAAAAATTGATCAACACCCTTTATCTATAGTTTACAAAACTATAGAATGGAAACTGTCATATATTCTCTGAAAACCCCAGGTTTCAGAGGAAACCATGTTTTTCTCCCTGAACTTTTTCAGCATAATATATGAATAGCCATAATCTAACAACACAGATAACTCTGAGTGACATACCCAGCACACTGAATGTAAAGAGCCTCAATCATTGTTAATAAATACTGGCAATTTAGAGTTTTTTTCCTGCACTGAATGGCAAGAGGATTCTGGGATCTAGGGGAATCAGGAAGTTTCTTCCTGCTGGGTGGCAACTGGGGCATTAAACTGGACTTCATTAATGACAAAATGAAAAGATGGATGTGGCCTTTTCCCTTTTACCAGCATCTTTCCAAACAGAGCAAGAAATCTAAGAAATCTAGTCTTTAACATGGGAATGGGGGGGGGGGGGGGTGGAGGGAGTGAGGGAAAGGGAGAGGGAAGGAGGGAGGGAGGGGGGGAAAGAGAGAGGGAAAGAGGGAGGGAGAGAGAAAATGTGGTTTTAAAGTGATCTGAGGAAAACATTTCCTTTTACACACACTTCATCATCCTTATTCCATGGAGCTACAGCTACAGCTACAGCTCCATGGAATGGTGCAAAGAACACAGTTCAGAAGTTATTTTAGCATAGACAAAATCCTATTAGGTCAGCTTAAAACCTGCAAAGTGTCCCTTTTGCTGTAAAATAAAGGTAACTTGACTGTAGTTTAGGGTTATCATAGGAATATAACTGAAAATTTTAAGCGCAGATAGCGGGTAAGGCATTTGCCTTGCATGCGGTTGACATAGCCGACCGGGGTTCAATTCCTCTGCCCTCTCGGAGAGCCCAGCAAGCTACCGAGAGTATCTCGCCCACACGGCAAAGCCTGGCAAGCTCCCCGTGACGTATTCGATATGCCAAAAACAGTAACAACAAGTCTCACAATTTGTTGTGAGACGTTACTGGTGCCCGCCTGAGCAAATCGATGAACAGCGGGAGGACAGTGCTACAGGACAGTGCTAAGTAGAGGGTCAGCAAAAGCAAAGACTTTTCCTAGGATGTAGAACAAGTCAGCAGAAAAAATTCCACCAGATAATATCACACTGTTGAAGGAGACTTGCTGAAATTTAAGCTGATGAGGAATGGGAGGAAGGAGGGAGAAAAAAATAAGAGATTTGGGCCACATCCTGGGGTTCCCAGCTATTCCCAGCTTCATGCTCATGAATGACCTCTGGCGGTACTTGGGAGACCATATGTGCGGCCAAGAACTTGAACCAGACTCAGTCACATACAAGGGCCTTACTTCCACACTTCCTATCTCTCTGGCCCAAAGATTAAATTCATTAGGGCAGGTTGAGATTTTAGGTCACGTGCAATGGTGCTCAGGGTTATTCCTGGCTCTCTGCTTGGGAGTGATCCTAGTACAATGGTATGTGGTGAGGGAATTCGAATCAGGGTCGGCTGCATGCAAGGCGAACTCCTGAAACCCTGTGTTGTCTCTTCAGTTTTTAAGGCAAGCTTCTACGGTGAAAATGATGATGAAATTCTTGTCGAACTAAGGTTTTTCTCTTTGCAGTGAAAACTGGGGAACATGACTACGTGTAGGGTGGGATCAGAACCTGCCTAAGAAACACAAGGAGGGAACGAGCGCAGTTAGCTCACCAGTCTGGCTTCTGTTGAGATTGAGGACACCCACCGCTGGCCTTGGACTGTTGATCTCTGCAGACAGGAAAGCAGCTTAGTTTGGAAGTGCCCCTGAGCAGTGCTCACAGGATTTGATCAGCAGAGTGCACTGTTCTGTGGCACAGGTGGGAACTCCTTGCTAGATGCCAAGTAGAGGGTGAAAGAGCCAAGATAATGACAGCCTGACCCATTTTCCATAGGTTCTTAGACCAGAGTTTGGAATCAACATCCTAAACAGTATCTCCTGTTCCAAGGAAAAGCAGTAATGACCTGTAATGATAATATGCCTAAAATCTTCAGAATGCATGTTCTCAGTAGAATTTCTTTCGTCTTTCTTAATACCAATCAATGTTCACTGTGAAACCCAGTTAAAGACTGTAATAAATCTGTCCTAGTAGATCTCACTCCACAGTGCTATGTATATTTTTATAAACGCACAAAATTACTTGTGGCAGAGAAATAGCATGAATTTTGCTCATCACACAGGACAAACAGATTAACATGCCTCAAGCCCACTGATTTACACTTTTCAAAATCCTCTTTCTCCCTCTTCTTTAATCAAAATCCTTTCCTCTCCTCCCACACAGTTTAGAAACAAAACTTTGCAAAATCATCTAGTATCCTTTTGGTAATAGTTTCCACTCAGCAAAACCAAAGTCTAAGAGCTACAGTACAGAAACCTAAGAGCATTCTACCAATAAAATAAGACGTTTCTGAGTTCCCAGGCAAAGTAAACCCCAAGTTTTGTCATGTTATTCACCCAGAATCTTCAAAACAGGTATGATGTGAGTGACATCAACTCCATTTATCAAGCACTCAAATGACAGGCATGTTAATATGCCACTTGCATTTTTGTATCTTTTTCCAATGTAGTTTTCCAAGTAGATATGATTCACCTAGTTTACAAATAAGAAAATGATGGATCTGAGCAAATAAAACAAGTCTTAATTTGGAACTTGTCTGGCTTCGAAACCTGCAAGAACCTCTGAGAGCAGATGCTGACTAAACAGCTGATCAGGGAAAGCAGATAGATGGGATCAAGTTCAAAGTAGTGGAATAGTCACCACTATATACTGTGAAATCCTACACTACATTCCTCGGGCATGGCTGCATTTATAAAAGAAATAAATATACATCAGGATGGTCATTGATTCGATAGTAATAGTAGGTGAGTTACAGATGGGTCATTCAGGTACAGAGAGATAGTTTTCCTAAGATGATCATGTAATTTGCTGCTTCATGGATGAATCTGGACCTTCTCATGCTAAGTGAAGTCATTCAGGAGAGGACAGACACAAAATGACCTCTTTCATACTGGGAAGAAAAAAACATAGTAAGGAAATAACAAATGGTCACGATCACGATCACAACCATCCTGTTGTTCATCGATTGCCTCGAGCAGGCCCCAGTAACGTCGTCTTCGTCCTAGCCCTGAGATTTTTTAAAAAGTGCCATATTCAAGGCTCTTTCAGGATTTGGAGAATGAGACCCATCATTGTTACTGGTATTCGTCATATTGGGTACACCACGGGGGGGTTGCCAGACTCTGCCGTGTGGGCAGGTTACATTTGGTAGCCTGCCATTTTGTCCAAAGTAAAATGGTAAAAAAAAAAAAATAGAACACGAGAATTGGGCCATTGAACTGAGCATACTGGGGCTCAAAGAGGTAGTACATCAGGTAAAGTTCTTGCTCTGTACACAGTCAAAAGGTTTGAACCTCTGGCACCACATCCCATATGGTCTCTGGAGCAATGCCAGGACTAATCCCTGAGTGCAGAGTGAGAATTAAGCCCTGAGTATAGACAGGTTTGCCCCCAAACAAACAGCAACAATAGCAGCAACAACAAACCAACCTGAGCACTTGAGCTTAGCAAAAGTAGGTGGATGGGGTGTAAGTGGGAGACACTGAGATAATGGTAGAAGGAAGCCACTCTGGTGGGAGGGGGATGCTTATAGGATGTATGCATGAAACTTAGCATTAGCCCATGGTAAAGTCTGATATCTCAGAGAAAAATTTTTAAAACACATTTTTTCATGATTCTTTATAATTCGGCTTTTGTTTGTTTTTGGTGATACTACCAAGTAGTACTCAAGGACTGCTACTAGATAAGGGCTCCAAAAAGTGTTTGGCGTATTGTTCAGTGCCAGGACTTCAAGCCAGGACTCCTGCAGATAAGACGTGCTTCAGCCTTTTGTGCCATCTCCCTGGTCCCATTTCCCAGTTCTTTACTGAGAGCCTCGAACATACTGTACAAGAGGTTTTACTACAATTGATCAAAGCAACTGAGCCCTCATGTCATAAGGTAAAGGCAGAATCAGTCCCTCTGTGGCAATAAAATCCTGTATTTCTCTCTCCAATCCTATAGAAACTAATAGGGAAAGGGGAGAGAATAAAGGGTGATATTGGAATATCATATTCGGGATATGATATTGATATAGATATCAATACAGTACCCAGGGCTGAGATTTCCAAACCTGCTCGGTTTGGGACTGGGCCTCCTCCACACAGCTCCCTGATCTTCCAGTAGCTAGACAGTTACACCCACCAACTGCCATGTAACCCCATCAACGGCCATCCAGAGACTATAAAACCAAGCTTCCGGAAGAGAACAAGGCAGAGTCTCCTGCCCCCACTCCTAGCTGTCCTCACGGGGGCCCCTTGGAGGAGAGTGGGTTGAGTTTCCCTCTCCACACCGAGCAGAGCCCCGACAGCTGAAGACTTCCGGGACCCAGCCAAAGTCATGCTGAGACCACTCTCCACATGCTTGGACAAAGAACCGGCAGAGGAACCCAGGTGTGCAGGACCTGGGGCTGAGATCTCCAAGCCTGCTATGTTCAGGACTGGGCCTCCTCCACCCAGCTCCCACACCTTCCAGTAGCTAGACAGTTACACCCACCAACTGCCGTGTAACCCATCAACGGCCATCCAGAGACTATAAAACCAAGCTCCCGGACCTCTTATTCTCTAGTTCTCACTCTCAGAGAACCCGGCAGGCTACTGAGAGCATCATACCCGCCTATATGCCTGACTAAGAACACCTGTAAAGATGACTAGAGGTTGCCCCAAAAGCCTCCATCCATCTCAGAGAGCCCAGCAAGCTACCGAGAGTATCCCTCCTGCACGGCAGAGCCTGACAAGCTACTCGTGATGTACTCAATATGTCAAAAACAGTAACAATGAATGGTGCTCATTCCCCTGACCAGGAAGGAACCCCAATATGTCATCAGGCTACATTTGCATGTGGCAGGGACAAATGGAGATGTTACTGATAATGGTTGGAATATAGAGGCTTTTTTTGGCAGACCACATTAATAAACCTTGAGTTATGCAAAGTGTGAATTGTGGGGGAGTGGTAAGTGCTAAACCTGAAATACTCTTTATAATGTGAAGAATTTTTGTCACATCCAAGGGTAAAAAGAATCAAGAGAATAAAGCTGAATAACATGAGACACTGAAGTTCAAGTTAGTGGACATGGGCAGGGGAAACAAGGGATGCTAATATTCCATTTTAGATTATTTTCTAAATGGCATTTCAAAATGTATGCTTCTACACACTTCAGTTCTAGCAAAATCTACTATACACAGTTCAGATTCTTGTCTCAGTGTGCTGCTTTTTTGATGCGTCTTCGAAGAAAATTGGAGGTGAGGTAAGGGGGTTGGTATCTTCACTTTGAGTTAGTGCTCATCAGAATTAAAACACTCAAGAGTTATAGAATGGAATCACTAAGAGAATGTGTTTGTAAAAAATTCTCAAGAAAAGAATAAAATTGCATGTGGAATTTGAAAGATGGTATGAAAGGCAATATTGATAATAAAAAGCACTGTCCTCCAGTTGTTCCCTGATTTGCTTGAGCCGGCACCAGTAATATCTCCATTGTGAGGCTTGTTGTTACTGTTTTTGGCATATTGAATACACTACAGGTAGCTTGCCAGGCTTTGCCATGTGGGCAGGATATTCTCGGTAGCTTGCCAGGCTTACCAAGAGGGACGGAGGAATCGAACCTGGGCTGGCTGTGTACAAGGCAAACGCCCTACCCGCTGTGCAATCAAGGGGAAAGTCATTCCTGCTAACTTTTAAGTTATGAGAATCTTCATCACTTTTTCTTCTTTATTTTTTCCAAATAATCAAACCAATGTCAAGTTTTCCTCTATATTATTTTCTAGGAGTTTAGTGGTTTCAGTCGTGCGTGAGTCTCGGCCCGAGCTGCCACGCGGGTCCGGAAAGCGTCCTGTGGTTGGTGGGAGCAAGCAGAGAAACTCTGTCCCTCCAGCCGAGCTGGAGTCCAAGGTCTCAGAGAGTTCCGCTTATTTTGTTCTGTGGGTCTTCAGTCATGCGTGAGTCTCCACCGGAGCCGCCACGCAGGTCCGGAGAGCGCCTGGAGTGTAGCGACGGCTGGGTAGTGGAGGTAGGGTCAATAGTGGAAGTCAGCCAGTGGGGTATTTATCTGGGTAGGGTGGGTCTTCTGTGCGCAATCCGATCCCTGGGTGGTTGATGGAAGCAGACAGGGCAGGTAGGGTGGGGCTCCTGATTAGAATCCCTTTGTCACCTGTGGTTGGTGGAAGCAAGCAGAGAAACTCTGTCCCTGGGTCCACCGAGCTGGAGTCCAAGGTCTCAGAGAGTTCCGCTTATCTTGTTCAGCACCCGGCCCAGACAAGGTCAGACCTGAACACCTGAAGAACCTGCCATCAGTACTCATCAATACACTGGCTCGGCTCTTCACTCGCTACCTGTCTGAATGCAAGGTTCCGTCCCAATGGAAAACCAGCAGGACCGTACTACTGTTCAAGAAGGGGGACATCCATGACATTGGCAACTATCGCCTGATCTGCCTATTGTCTGTCATCTACAAGTTGTTCACTCGAGTCATCCTAAATAGGATTGGCAGAACACTAGATGAAGGACAACCATGCGAGCAAGCAGGGTTCCGCAAAGGATTCAGCAACATCGACCATATCCACACGATAACCAAGCTCATTGAGGTTTCTCGGGAGTTCAAGATGCCGCTCTGTTTAACGTTCATTGATTTAAAGAAGGCCTTTGATTCTGTTGAGACGGAAGCGGTCATTGAAGCCCTAGCCAATCAGGGCATTCAAGCCCAATACATCAGGATCCTCCGTGAGCTGTATTGCGGATTAACTACCAGGATCTCACCATTCTACAAAGAAGTGATCGTTGATGTCAAGAGAGGGGTGCGGCAGGGCGATACCATTTCACCGAAACTCTTCAGTACCACCCTCGAGAACATCATGCGACGACTGGAATGGGAAGGAATGGGAGTGAAGATAGATGGTCGGCAATTACACCACCTCCGCTTTGCTGATGACATTGTTTTAATAACACCAAACATCAGCCAAGCGGCACAAATGCTGGCCGACTTTGACCGTGAGTGTGGAAAGGTAGGACTACAGCTGAATCTTACAAAGACAATGTTTATGAGAAACAGCCTCGTTCCTGATGCCCCATTCGCTCTCAATGGAACGACCATCTCCGAATGCAACAGCTATGTGTACCTAGGTTGAGAAGTCAACATGACAAATGACCTGGCACCCGAGCTGCGCAGGAGGAAGAGAGCAGCTTGGAACACCTTCAAGAATGTCGAAGAAATAGCTAAGAGGACGAAGAACCTTCGGCTCCAGGCACATCTCTTTGATTCCACTGTTCTTCCTGCATTAACATATGCCTCAGAGACCTGGGCCCTATGCAAACAGGATGAGAACGCTATTCAGGTCTCCCAAAGAAGAATAGAAAGAGCTATTCTTGGAATATCACATTTCACCCAAATGAGAGAAAGAATCCGGAGTTCCGACATCCGTCGACGATCAAGAATCAGGGACGTTGTCTCATTTGCCAAGGTGTCAAAAATCAGATGGGCTGGTCATGTAATGAGATTTAAAGATGACCGCTGGACTAGAGCTATTACTGACTGGATTCCACAGGATGTCAAAAGACTGTGTGGCCGCCCACCTACCAGATGGTCAGACTTCTTCGTGAAGATCATGAACGATCGGTTTGAGGCTCTTCATGTTCCCAGAGCGAACAGATGCCATTGGGCTACACTAGCACGTGACAGGGACAAATGGAGACGTTACTGGCGCCCGCTCAAGCAAATCGATGACTAACGGGAAGTTCAGTGATTAAGTGATTAGTGGTTTCAGACCTTACAATTAAGTCCTGAATCCATTTTGCATAATTTTTGCTAATGGTATAAGATAAGGGCTCAATTTCATTCTTTTAAACATGGCTGTCCAATTTTTCGAATCATTTATTCAACAGTTAACTTTAGTCCATTGTGCATCCTGGCCTTTAAAAATTAGTTGATGGTCCGAGACCAGCAGCCACTTGCATGGCATGTGACTGACCTGGATTCAGTTCCTGGCACCATATGTGATCCCCCGAAGCCCAGGAGTAAGTTCTGGGCACAGAACTCAAGAATAATTCCTGAGTACAGCTGGGTGTGGCCCCCAAAATAAAAATAATTGGCTGTATATATATGGGTGCATTTCTGAGCTTATTATATTTTACTGATTTATAGGCATCTTTTTATATAATATCAGGTTGTTTTGCTCCAGATAGCTTCATAATGTAACTTAAAATCAAACTGTGATATCTCCAACTTTGTTGTTCTAGCTCAATATTAATTTATGTATTTAATGTCTTATGGGGCTTCATACAGATTTTAAGATTATTTATTCTATTCCGGTAAAAGTGTCTTGGAATTTTGATAAAGATTGCACTGCACTGAGTCTCTAAATGGCTCTTTCAAATTCATAAATCTGGGATAACTATATATGTTTCCTTCAATATCTTCCATCAGTGTTTTGTAGTTTTCAGTACATAAATATTTAACCTCCTTAATTTAATTTTATCTACTATCAATCCAATTGTTTTGTTAGTTTTATTTTTCCAGCTAATTCACTTCTACTTTATATAAACACAATTGACTTGGGTATGCTGATTTTTTTTTATCTTAGTACTTTACTATTCATTTACTTAAACATTCTTTGATAGAGTCTAGGGTTTTTTATATATAAGATCATGTCACCTGCAAATAATTTTACTTCTCCCTTCTTAGTTGAATTCCTTTTATTTTTTTCTAGCAACTTTGTCCTTGGTAAGATGTCCAGTACTATGTAAAAGAGAAGTGAATTTTAAGGGTGGACACAATTGTCTTATTCCTTACTTCACAGGAAGACATTTCAGCTTTTCACCATTAGGTAATATTAGCTCTAGGCTTGTCATGTTTGGCCTATATATGCTGGATGAACATTCCTTCTGTGGTTAAATTTTCAGAGTTATCATGAAAAAGTGTTGAATGTTGTAAATACTTTTCTGCATCAATTGAAATGATCAAATTAATTTAACCTTCACTTTGTTAATATGGTGTGTCACATTGGTTGATTTGCATATACAAACTACCTTTACATCCCAAAGAAAAATCCTACTTGCTCATGGGTATATGATCATTCTAATGTGATGATGAAATTTTGTTAGTATTTTGTTAAGAAAGTTTGCTCTTTCCACCGACATATTAGCCTACTGTCTTTTCTTGTCATGTCCTTGTCTGAATTTGGCATCAGAATAACGATGGCCTTGTAAAATAAGTTTCCAAATTTTATCATAGACCCTTTTCAGTTATGTCCAGTTGTACTTTACATATGTTGATAGTCTGTAACTATGTATATAAAGATTAATAATTGTACTATCTTCTTACTATATTGAATCTTTTTTTTTTTTTGGTGGTGCCAGGGAGTTTGGTTCCTGGTAGTACTAATGGACTATACTCTGTCTCTGTGCTCAAGGATCTCATCTTGCAGTACTAGGAGGATATATATACGCAGTGGCAAGAATAGAGCTGGCACTAGCAACATGCAAACAATAGCCATATTCTCTGTACTATCTTTCCAGCCTTGTGTTGAATACTTTACTAATTCATAATGTCCTTCATTGTCATAAGCTTGATTGAAACTACCTTTTGACCCCCATTTCCTGCATTGCTGTATTTTCTTGTGTTTAGTTAATTTTCATATCAAAAAGTTTTAACTGCCTTCTTATTTAACTCTATATATTCCATAGCTATTTTCCTTGTGGTTACCATGGGGGTTACATTGAACATCCTAAAGTTATAACACTCTACTTTCAATTTATACTGACTTAACAATATACAAATTTCTTTTTGGATTATACACAGTTCCATCCTTGCCTTTGTTCAGTGCTATAACTACATTTTTATACACTGCCTATCAAAAAAACTAACAATTGTTTTGTACTGTAATCTCTGGTTACATAAAATAAATAACCTATTTTAGACTATGTTATTGGTGTTGTAGTTAAAGTAAGGTAAAGGTAAAGGTAAAGGCCCTCCCGTTGATCGTCAATTTGCTCGAGCGGGCCCAGTAACGTCTCCATTGGAGACTTTGTTGTTACTGTGTTTGGCATATCGAATACTCTCGGTAGCTTGCCGGGCTCTCCGAGAGGGGCGGAGGAATCGAACTCGGGTTGGCCATGTTGGCCGCTTGTAAGGCGAACGCCCTACCGCTGTGCTATCGCTCCAGGGTGTCAGGATGGCCGAGTGGTCTAAGGCGCCAGTAGTTAAAGTAACATGTTAATAATACCATTATTGTTTATGATTTTGATGTGCAGTTTTCACACCTCACTACCACCACACTGCCCATTACCCTCCACATACATCCCTATATTATATCTAGTTCAACTCATTATTCCTTCCAAAACTCCCATGTCTGAATTAGTGATATCTTCATTCTTTTTATACAGCTGGATAGTGCTCCATTATGCATATATACAGCATCTTTATCTGTTTAATTGCCTTTGGACATTTGTCTTGCTTCCTTATCCTGTCTATTGTACTAAGCACTGCAATAAACACAGCTGCGCATAAACCATTCTGAGTCATGTGTGTGTAGGGTGTGAGGGGGTAGATACCCAGAAGTAAAATCATTGGGTCATATGGAAGCCCTATTCTTAATTTTTAAATGTCTCCATACTGTATTCCATAGGGACAAAACCATATGGCCAATAGTAAATGATGGCTCCTTCTTAACTACATTTCCACCCACACTGTTATACTAACTTTCCCTTAAAACTGATGATAAGCACATTTTTATATATCCACACATCCTTTATCAGAGGTATGGTGCGCAAATATTTTCTCCCATTGAGTGGAATATCTTTATTTTAGCCCGTGTTTCGTTTGCTATGTAAAAACTTCTAATTTTAAGTAGCCCCATTTGTTAATATTTGGTTTTGTTTTCTTTGCTAGTGTAGTCAAATCACTGAAAATGTTTTTAAGGCACATATCTTAGAGAACTTTATCTTGGCCTCAATTAATTTTATGAATCCTGGTATAATCTCAAGGCCTTTAATACACTTTGAATTAACTGTTGTGTGTGGTTAAAGATCCAGTTTCACTTTTTGCAGGGGGTTATCCAGTTTTCCCAATGCCATTTTTTAAAGAGACTTTCCTTGATGCACTTCATTAATAATTTTTAAATGAAAGTTCCCAATCCACAAAGAAAACAAAGCTGTAAATTGAAGTTTAAATAATACAAGTTTGTTTACTAAATTGCCCATGTATCCATCTATACTGATTATCTTTGTTTTTGGTATACAGCTTCAACTCCCCATCTCTTATTTAATTTCAGTTGTAATATTCTTTTTAGAATTTTTAAATGGGAAGTTCTAGTTACAATAAATTTCCTTCACTTTTATTTGTCTAGGAATATTTTAACTAATTCCCCACCTTTGAGAGATTTTTTTTCTGAATAACAAAATCTTCTTGGAAATAAATTTATTTATGCAACTAGATTTATAAATGTGCATGTAGTAGAGTTTCAGGCATACACGTTCAACACAAATTCCAACCCCCAGTGTCAACCAATGTTGACACCATCTCCATCAATATTGCCCGATTTTTCTCACCGGCACCTGCTTCATCAACAGGCGCACTTTTAAAATTAATTATTATATTTTGGGTCCCATACTTCACTATTTATGGACACATGGTTTAATTATATACATATGCGATACCTCTACATCACTGCTCTCTGTCCAAGGACCATAACCTTTGCCCCTGTTGCCTCTCATCCACCTCTTCTTATTACCTGATCTACTTCTCTCTTCCCCTGGTCTTATTATTTCTATAATCTAGGGCCAAGATTGACACCTTAAATTCCCTTGTCATATTATTCTACATACCACAGTAAGTGAGAGCATCTTGTATTTCACTTATTTCTTTATTCTTACTTATTTCACTTAACATGATATCTATCCAAGTTGCATCAAACTGTATATAATTTTATCATTTCTTATGGCTGCAAAGCATGAATAACAGAACTCTTGGTTCAAATTTTTTCCTGAAGTTCTTTGAATTCCTTAGTTCTCTGCAGTCATAATTCCAATGTGTCTGATGAGAAGTTAACTGAAAATCTTATTGAGAATCACTTGTACATGTTGAATCACTTTTTTCTCATTACTTTCAAAATTCTCTTATCTTTGACTTTCAACAGTTTTATTACATAGAACAGCTTCAAAGATTTTAGATTCAATTCTGGACCATTAAGCTTATGTCACAATTTTTAAAAACATGATTCAAAAGGAACATAAAAAAACCCAGAATGAACATAGAGAGTATCATGCTGAGTGAAATAGTCAGAATGAGAGGGAAAGATATAGAATGAATGCATTCATTTGTGGTATATTAAAAAAATATATAGTAGAAGACTAATATCCATGGCCAGGGAAAACACGGGCTTAGAGGACTGGTCAATGGTTGGACTCTACCACAAGTGTTTTTGGTGGGGCAGAGGGTAGGTAAGATAAGGAAGGGACCACTATGACAATAGTAGTTGGAAATGATATCACGCTGGACAAGAACGGAGTGTTAAAAGTAGATAAAGGGATATACATGATAACCTTTCAGTATCTGTACTGCAGATAATGCCCAAAAGGGGGGGGAGAGAGAGAGAGAGAGAGAGAGAGAGAGAGAGAGAGAGAGAGAGAAGAAAAGTGCCTGCTGCCATAGAGGCGGGGGCGGGGGGAGGTTGATGGGAGGGAACCTGGGGACACTAGTTCTGGGAAATGTAAGCTGGTGGAGGGATGGGTGTTGGAACATTGTATGACTGAAACCTAATCATAGAAGATATTTTTAAAGGTCTATCTCACAGTGATTCAATAAAAAACATCATTAAAAAATAAATAAAAACATGATTCACCCAAACATTTTTATATACTAGTGCATACAAAAGTTATGTTTACACAATTCTTTAGTCTATTAATTATGTAGTAGAAGTATGTCTTTGGGTGGGGGTGGGGGGCACATCCATCGGTGCTCAGGAGCTACTCCCAGTTCTACACTCAGAATTATTCCTGATGGTGCTCAGGGAACCATAGAGGATACCAGGGATAAAATCCTGGTAGGCCACGTGCAAGGCAAACAAACACCCTACCCACCGTTTTATCACGACAGCCTGTAGCAGTATGTCTTTTTAAAAAGAAACATACAAACTTCAACTAAATATGATTAAGTGTGACAGAGACATAAATTGAGCTGTTGAGAAAAAATACATTGATAAACTTGCCTGATTTCAGGTGCCACAAACCTTCAATTTTTGAAAAAGGGGAAAAAATCTGAAAGGCACAATAAAGCAAAACTTGGGAGGTGTGACAATCATGTCTCTAGGTATGAGCAGAGATTCAGCTGGTTGTTTAGTTGGGGGGGAGGGTGTTTGTTTGTTTGAGGATTATTTGAGGGGTTGTATTTTTTTACTTTATCCTAATGGAATTCATTAAGGTCTTTGGTAGTTGATATTCATGTGTTTAATAAAATTTAGCAACATCATAGCCATTATTTTCTTGCATAACATCTCATCTCTTTTCTTTCTGCTTCTACAATAAAACTATATTTGTCTATTTTGATATAGAAAGATTGCATTCATCTGGGGAATATAAAGTAATAAAATATGAGATTAATACCCAAGAATAGCTGAGATCAGCACCAGGAGGATTACTCCATAGTTTAGAGGCCAGCCGGGCATTCTAGGGGAAAGGGCAGCTCAGATAGAGAAGGGAGCACCAAATAAAGGGTGTTTGGAGGATCCTCCCAGGAGGGGAGATGCATGTTGAAAGTAGACTATGGACTGAACATGTTTGCCACTCAAAGCCTCTTTTGCAGACCACAACACCCAAAAGGAGAGAGAGAACACAAGGGATTGCCCTGCCACAGAGGCAGGGTGGGATGGGAGGGATGGGGGTGGGAGCGATATTATCCATGGTGGTGGAAAATGGGCACTGGTGGAGGCATGGGTATTTGATCATTGTATAATAGAAACCCAAGCACAAAAAATTGTAAATCTACAACTGTACCTCATGGTGTTTCACTAATAATAAAAAAAAAACTATATTTGTCTATTTTGAAACCCACAGGTCGAAGATCTGTAACTTTTCTTTAATCTTTTTCCTTTCTGGTCCTCAGTTTCAGTCATTCTAATATTCTATATTCAAGTTTTTTTTATTCTTTCTTCCACTCATTTACAATTATTTCTCCAATGTTTTGGGTGTTTTTCAGTAACTGTACTTCTCAGTTCCAGAATTTACTTTACGTTTCTTTACAGTTTTCTGTCTTCTTGAGTGATTTTTAAATGTTTAATATTCCTATTGAGACTATTTTCTCCACATATTTAAATCTTTAAGCATCTTTCAGATGCTTGTCTTAAAGTCTTTTCTAGAAAGTTAACTGCCTGAACTTTCTTAGGGGAAGTTTCTCTTGGGCTTTTATTTTCCTGTAAATGGTTCACACCTCCCTCCTTATTTCTTTGTATGCCTTGTCAATTTTTCAATTTGGAAAGTGGACATTTTAATGTAACAATGTGACCCTGGAAAAAATATTCTCCCCTTCCCTAGGGTGTGATGACTTTTTACATTTTTATTGGTATAAGCTGTGTCTTTGAGTAGTCCAGGTGGAGAGAAAATGAAAAACTTCTTGGGTCTTCTTGGGTCTGTACCTTTCTCTGCTCATACACATAGACTTTGTAAATTCTCCTGGAGATGTGGTTGCTTTAAAATAGCCTAGAATGTACACATCTGGCTCCCAAAAAGGAAAAATGAGAAAGAAAAATTAAAATGGAAGTAGAAAAAATAAAGGGAAAATGTGTGTTGACTTTTTTTAATCCTTTAGAAGTGGCTCCTATCATGGAGGGTGTTGGCAATAGTGACAGGAAGCCACGATGTGTGCCCACCCCTGTGTCAGCAGCTCTAGGTATGAAGCAGTAGCCATCAATTGTAACTCTCGTCCCTAATGACTGGAAGCCATGGTCCTTATTGCCTTCAGCTGTATGCTCTGCTTTCCTGCTCCAGAAATAGGTGCGTAACTGACTTTTTCCAGGCCAAAGACAGAAATGGATTACTGTCACAGAGCTAAGACCAGAAATTAACTGCAGTGTCTCATTCAAGCACTCCCCTAAACATAGCACACTTTCCAAAGCAACAAACTCCTGAACTCAAAAATCACTTGATCAGATTCTGCCAGTGCAATGATTATTTTTGAGTGGGGCAAATAAACACCAGGTGTCTTCCACCCAGAATTCTCATCCAGATGAAAAAGTTCCATTTGACAGGGGAACCCATTTTGAAGCAAGAACAATATTTAGACACTTCATGTATTTAAATCTTCAGCAGGACAAAGTTCCCACTGCTTCATACCTATGACTTAGATAGAAGGGAAAGAAAAAATGAGAGAGACACAGAGACCCTTAGAGGGAAAGGAAAGATTCCAGAGAAAGGGGAGCATATAGTCCAGTTTCTAAAATCTGTGTTCTGGGGTTGGAGCGATAGTATAGCAGGTAGGTCATTTGCCTTGCATGCGGCCTACCCGGGTTCAGCCCCCAGCATCTCATGGTCCCCCTAGAGCTGCCAGGAGTGAAGAGCCAGGACTAACCCCTGAGCATCGTTGGGTATGACACCCCCCCCAAAAAAAGCAAAAATAAATAAAATCTGGTTTCATTTTTAAAAAATAAAGCAGTGCATTATCCAGCAAAGAGAATCAGGAGCAATAGTAGCAGGTGCATAACAAAGATTTTCCAGGGGCTGGAACGGAAGAAAAGCCCCCCCCCCCCGATTTTTCTAAGCTGGAGCTTTGGTGTGTACATGACTTTGTACATAGTAACCACATCCTCCAATGATGGACATGTTCCTCATATTTAATGAGGATATGGGGGACAATTTTAAAAAGATAATAACAAAGGGATATTAATATAGGAATTCACAGTCACTAATTTACTGTTTTTTTGTATATTTCACCATCTTAGTCCGGTTACTTGAAATATCTATTGGGATTCAAATCTGGTTTTTGTATATTTCACCATCTTCGTCCGGTTACTTGAAATATCTATTGGGATTCAAATCTGCACTTCACACGTCAACAGCCCTGCTACATATACTTGATGCACTTAAATTTGATACACGGTCTGCAGAGGAGAACTTCAAACTAGGGCCTAGAAACTCCCTCCAGACTGCCATCAGCTGGTATCAAACTCAGACTGTCTCTGCCAGTTTGCTCTGGGAAGAAGTAAAGAGGGTGGGTAAAGGTAATAGTGAATGGTAGGTGACAAGGACTGTGTCACACATTTTCCTGACTTTAGAAGCTTATCAGAAGAGGAAATGTTAGCATATCCGGGTTTGGTTTTGACTCTCCCAAATTTCTACAAGCAAGTTTCCTGTTTTAAGTGCTGATAAAATGCTTTCCTGTTGGAGCTAGACTACACAAGGATGAGCAGGTTCTATTGGGTGTTAAATGGTGTTAAAGCTTCATAAGCAATATATTTTTTACATGTACCTAATAACATTCATGCCCAACACAAACATGCCAGTATATTTGGACATGAACCACTCAAGGCCTTACCCTAATCTAGGGGTCTTTGTGCCAGCCCCCAGGAAAGGTCACTACAGAGATCAAAATATTTTTGCCAGTCTCTCCTTCCCCATGCTCTGAGGATGTAAAAGCCAGATAATATAGCTCACACTCTGTTAATACTGCTCACACTGTTTCTTTCTCCCAAAAGAGTACAAAAGACAGCCTCACCTTCCAGCTCCACAGGAGGTCAGCTTTGTGGTTTGATAAAATTCTTCTGCATCTGACAATAAAATTTATAACCTTACTCTCCTCTGGTTCAGCCTGCAACATTTGGGGGCGGGGGCGTGGGGGAAGGTCAGAAAGTCATCTCGGAGTCAGGTTTTGGCATTTCTCACCAAGTCCAAATCATCAGTAAGATCCCCTTGATAGCCTGACTGATCCCATCTAAGGTATCCATCTAATTAGCTCTGCTGGGAGAATCAGTCTCCCACTGCCATCTTTCTGTGTGCACTGCAGTCATGTGGTAGAAGTACACAAATCTTGATGGCCTGGATGTCGTATACGACACTGCTGCAAGGAATATTTTTACCACTTTGCTGCTCTGTGATGACTCAGAAAAGTTGTTAACAGACAAGAGGACAACGAAATCGCGACTCAAGAGGCACGGTGCGGTCCTGTTATGCAAGTGGATGGAAATGCTGTATGAGTTTTCTCCACGTGGTGGCGCTAGCCTCCAAAAAATGTTTCTGGAAGACGTAGTTAAAGGGAAGTTTTCTTACTGCTTTGACGGCACACTATGGTCGAGATAGGGCTACACCACATTGATTCTACAAATAAGAATCAAAAAGAAGAGTTTGTCCAAATTATCCCTGCGTGTCTTCCCAGGGATAATTGGGGGAAAAAAATCACCATGCTCTTCACTGATTCACTCATTATTTTTTATTAAATGTTTTTTATTTCACTGTATCACTGTCACCCCGTTATTCATTGATTTGCTCTCACAGGCACCAGTAAAGTCTGCATTCGTTCTAACCCTGAGATTTCAGCAGCCTCTCCTTCCTCGTCCTTCCCAACGGTGCCGCATTGGAGGCTCTTTCAAGGTCAGGGGAATGAGACATATCGTTGTTACTGTTTTTGGCATATCAAACACGCCACAAGAGCTTGCCAGACTCTGCCGTGCGGACAGGATACTCTCGGTAGCTTGGAGGGTTCTTTGAGAAGGAAACTAGACTATAAGTGGTCTGGGTGGAGGAGGCCAGTCCCGATCTGAGTAGGCTTGGGGATCTCAGCCCGGGGACCTGGGTTCCTCTGCTAGTTCTTTCACGTGTGAGACTCATCCAAGCATGTGGAGAGTGGCCTTGAGGATGGCTGTGGCAGGGTACCGGAGGTCTGCAGCTGCTGGGGCTCTGCTCAGGGTGGGGAGGATGGAGAAAATGGAGGATCTGCCTCCTCCACCAAGATCACCCATTTTCCAGTGGCTAGGCAGTTACACCCACAAACTGCCCCCGTAGCCATGAAATCCCACCAATGGCCAAGATCCAGAGACTATAAAACAAAGCTACTAGAATAGAGTGACGCAGAGTCTCCTGCCGGCGCATCAGGCTGCCTTCACTGGGGCCCCTCAGAGGGGGCCTGGTTGAGTATTTTATTTAGGCACCATGATTTATAATAGTGTAATACTAGATTATCAGGCATACAATTTTCCAACATCAATCCTACCACTAGTGTCATCTTCCCTCCACCAATGTCCCCAGGTTTCCCCAGACTCGCCTCCAGACCTGCCTCCTTAACAGGCATAATTTTATGGTTAATTATTATAGTTTGGGGCCCATGTTTCAGTACTGATGGCTGTGGTTACATATACGTCCACTTCTACACCACTAATGTGTCCAAAACCCTTGGCCCTTGCTCCTGTTAATTCCTGTTTGCCTTTTCTTTCTTCCCCCATTATGTGTCTCTTTTCTCTAATCAAGGACCAAGGTTTTGCCCCTGCCATGTTATTATAGATACCACAGGTAAGTGAGATTTAGTATTTACTCTTCTTCTTATGACTTACTTCACTTAACATGAGATATTCCAGTTCTTATGCAACCCTGGGGCAAAAGTGACTTTCACTGAGCTGATGGGCCTATACAACCTAGTGCAGGGTCTGATCATTACTGAGAGGGACCTGGAGTGGCCTGGGTGTGGCTGAGCAACAAGCCACACGTGGTGCTTTATTGCTTCTTGTGAATGTTGCTGGCAGTCAAATAGATGAGAGCAACAGACATTTCAGTGTGTCACTGAATCAAGGAAAGCGGGTTCCATGTAGATGCCTTTGAAGCCTTAGAAAGTCTACGGCTTCTAAACCCCAAATTATGTTCTCCACCTGTCCTAGAACCAATTCTCACCAGCTGCCTCTTATTTCCTGGAATCTAAATCTTCTGTTTACATGCTTCAAAAGCAGACGGGATCTCATTAAGTAGGTTAAATTAGTGCTTAGGCAAAACATAAGAGGCTAAGTAGAACCAATTAACAGGTGTACAAACAAGTTTTAAAACTTGGGACCTATCAGTACCAAAAAGCTCTCTCAACTCTACAAGGGGAGGATGGACATATGTTTAATAATGGTCCTCTAGGGCTTAACCCTTCCCTGATAATACTGAAAAGAATGAAAACCATGAATAAGTTGAAACAGAGTCAAAATGTTTTCACACCTGGCCTTAGATTTGCTTACACCTATGATTTGGGGGGATTACAAGGTACCACTTATTATCCTTTACAAATATCCCTTCTGGCATCACGTGGACTTTTGGCCCCTTTACTTGTTTTCATGCACAACTTTAGATAATAGCTTCTAAGGATATTACTCCAATAACTTCATAAAAATGATCTTCTGAGGTGTCAGAGAGATAGTTCACTAGGTAGGAAGCTTTTCTTGCACAGGGCGAACCCAAGTTCAATGTCCAGCACCTCATACGGGGCCCAGAGTCTGCCAGGAGTGATCCCTGAGTGGAGAGGCAGGAGTAAGCCCTTTTCACTGCCATATGTGTCTCAAAAACTCAAACAAAGCAAAATAAACATATAACCTCCTGACAGAGAGGAAGACTCCCAATGAAAATTTCTTTTTATAATGTGTTCTTGTTACACTGGTCAATTTACCCCTTGAATAGCAAGGAGAGAATCTTGAGAAGATGGCATTTAAGAGCCAAGGAGTTTGATGGTCTCAAGCTTGATAGCCAAGGATGTACCTGGAATACAAGAAAAAATAAGAATGGAAAAATTTTCCCACTCACCACACATCAAACATAGCAAGGTAATGTTTCACAGGTTCAATTAAGTTCACAGTTGCATGCCAGTCGCTCCATACAATTTCTTGGTTTTGTTGTTTTGTTTTCAATTTGTATGTTATACAAATATTTAAAATTTTGAGCCTGTCATTTTAAAGTCTGCATGTTGAGTTTCTTCTTTTCTGTTTTAGAAAACATATGGTCACTACTGGACACAATTCTTAAGCAGTAGCAGTTGCTATAAGCTGAGAAATAGCAGCTAAGTCAACCAAGTATCTGACCATTTATTCCCTACCATCTAACTGTACCATAACTGGTCTGAAACACCCAGTTGTGCCATCAACATATCCCTTTTAAGGACTACTCCATTTTGACTTCTAAGGGTCACCTGGAGAGGGGTTCCCGAAAAGGAAGATGATGGTGCCAGTTGGAGGATAGCAAAAAAAGAAACAACTTCAAAAAAAATAAACAACTTTCTGAAAAGATCAGCATTATCTGACAGAAAGAAAAGAAAAACACCTGGAGAAAAATTCATAACAAAAGTTTATCCTGGGCTAAATAGGAAGTACAAGTACCAGAAAGTGCAGAGCGGGAGGAAGAGGACAGACAGCTACAAAACCATATGATGTGATGAGAAAGTTTTCCTGAATCTCAGCTTTTGATTTATGAGGTGGCAAACCACAAGACTTATGAACAAATCATATGAACTTTAGAAATAGCCTGCTCAGCAAGGAGGCAGTCTTTGTACAGACTTTCCCACAACTCACAAAGGAGGGGTGATGGACCCAAAGTACAACAAAGGAGTGTGGGCTTGGAACCAATCACTCCTAGATTTATATACATTACACCCTGACATAATTGCACAGAATTATAAATTTCTTGGGCGTAAGTGATTTGTGCCTGAATCTTAATTTATAAAGATGACTGAGTGATGACAATATGAAGAGGTTAATGCCACTGAATGAACAATCCGTTGTGGCTTACGGATGCTCTAGAAACGATAGGCACACAACCCCATGCAGGGTTACCTGGGAAATTCCCTATGCCCATCAGGAAGCAGAAACAGGAAGGAGGGTACTGTATGTCCTATAGCCGCTATTGTGTTTTCCGTGCAAAAGGCAAGGCAGGGGAGGAAAAACAGTTTAGGACTGACTAGTCTGAATAAATTTGGCAGACTTTGAGCTATAGAGATTTCTACTTGTCTAGCTCCCTAGAGAATTAGGACAGGGAAACAATGGCTTGGTATGTGAGATAAAGAAGAAGGTGATGACAGTATGGACTCAGGCTTAATTGGGGAGTTAATAATATAATATTTGAACATCTGTGAAAACTAGGTCGCAGGAGAACTATAAATACCTCTGGACATTAGTTGGCCTTCTGATGAGTGTATGCCAAATAGACACATTAAAAAAAATACAGAACCCAAGAGAGTATAGATGAATCAAGGAATATAAGCAGTACTTAGTCAAATTCCTCCACTTTCAAATTGAGGACACTAATAATTAAAGATAAGGGTCATTTGTTCAAAATTTAATGAAGTTTGTTAGCATCAGTGCAAAGAATAGAATTCACTAGATACTACTCCCAACTCTGTGAATTCTGTTATACTTTTTTTGACTTAATATTGATATGGACATCGACCTATGAAATTTTCTTTGTCATATCTTAAGAATCTAAAGCAGAGATTAACATCTTAGGTTTGGGTCAGACAGTCTCTTGTCACAAATGCATTGTTGAACTAAAGCAGATATTGATAATACTTGTGTGTGTGTATAGTCAATGAAACTTCATAAATATTGAAATTGAAAAGCCATCAATTTTGACATTTTTAAAAAACCTTACTTTTTAAAAATTATTTAAAAGACTAATAAGCTGGGGCTGGAGTGATAGCACAGCGAGTAGGGTGTTTGCCTTGCATGCGGCTGACCCGGGTTCGATTCCCAGCATCCCATATGGCCCTATGCCCCCCTGAACACCACAAGGAGTAATTTCTGAATTAAGAGCCAGGAGTAACCCCCACGCATCGCCTGGTGTAACCCAAAAAGCAAAAAGAAAAAAAGTGTAATGATCTTTTTTGCTGAGCTTGCAAAATCATAGAAGGAAACAGACAGCAGAGTTTTTTCCATGAGCATTTTTTAGAACATTTTTTAGAACAAATGTTCACTAACATTTGTTCTAAAAAATTTGTCCACGTACTTCCTATGAAATGAAATATCAGGAGATTGAAGCAAATGATAATTTGCTGCTTTAGAACTTAGCTTCTCCACTGATAAAGTAAGTTTTCTAGATACTAGATTTCTTATAGATGTCTAAGCTTAAAGGTTTTGCCAAGGATATTAAAAATCAAAAAGAAAACCTGTAGGTTCTCTTTCGTGGGATTCTATTAAGAACTATCAGATAACCCTATGAAGCCATGTAATTCAAAATTCTATGAAGAAGAACATCAGATATACAAAATTTAACATTATTAAGACTCATACAGTGACATAATTAGGGAACAGGATTAAATTAATTTCTCTTCTCCAAGACCAATCAAACTTTATAAACAAGGGCTATTTAAAGTGGAATATCTAGGTTTTTATTTGTTTGATGTTTCTTTTGTGGGGAAGGGTAGGTTAGCCCTAGTCATTGGTGCTTAGGCATTACTTCTGACTGCTCAGGAATCACTCCTGAGAGTGCTCAGGAGACCAAATTCAGTATTAGGTATCAAATAAAATCAGGTCAACCACAACCTTACGCCTTGGCCTTGTACTATCTCTCTGGCCCCTAAAATAGGATCTTCAAAAGTCAACAAGGACTGGGGTACAGGTGATCTAAGTTAGCAGGCAAACAGTAAACAAAAAGAGACAGATAAAATTGAGATAGGGTGATGAGAAAAGCCTTGTTATAACAGGTTAATGAATAAGAGACTGTTGTGAGCTACTGCATCTCAGTTCAGCTGGTATCTCTCTAAGAGAGAATAATAAGGTTTCAGAATTATTCCAAAGAGGATGGAAGGTCATAGGCATTTTTCAAGTCCAACTTCCTAATGTTTGAGTGTTGTTCCAAAGGTGGAATACTCCATATTCCCAAGGTTTCACCTGCAGAAAATCCAGAACACCCTGACTTCTTAAAAGAACTTGGCAAAGAAGGGACATTAAGGTGAGAAACTATCAACACTTCAGATTCATCTGCCAAGACTATATTTAGCAAAAGAGCTGCTGAAGAGATATGCTGAAGGTACTAACGCCTTGGCTATAAAGGGGACTACTAGGTGGGAGCCACCACCCAGTTGGAGGAAAGAAATCCTCCAACTCCAAAGATTTGGAGGGAAGAAATCAATGTTCTCTGATCTCATTTGCTCTGAGAAACACTTTCTTGCATGCAGCATCCCAGGTGATTTACTCTTTAACATAACAGAATAGTGCCAGTGACTGGGCATCTGGTAACATTAGAGGATCTCTCCAGCTTTATTTTCTAAAATCAGTCTGACAAAGTATGCACTAAATACCAATAAGCCTTTGTCATCTCTAGGGCAGAAACTAGGCCAATGCATTCACACCATGCCAGGCATGAGGTCAACTCCAACATAAAAAAAATAAACAGTGAAGAACAATTCACCTCTAAATGAGGGTGCTTCTGCAATGATGCATGTCAAAGGAAGGACAGAATGTTCAAAGTCTAGCTGGAACCATGACAAGACATCACCATCTGCCATCTGAGTCCCACCTCCCTAGTCCTTTTACCATCTGCACACCTGCTCAAGCATGCCACATTGGGGAAGGGATGGCCATGTGATCACTAATGCTGAGACAATAAAAACAAAAGCTCACGGAGCGTTCTGAGGTCTCTGGCACCTTTACTTCCTTTAAATTTGAAATCTATCTCCAAGAAGAAACACACTGAAAAGGAAACTTATCCACTGAAAGCTTAGACTCACACAGGACTAAATTTTCTGTGTAATCTAAATTTCAGACTACACAGAAAAATCAGCAAACTGTTAAAGGACTGGTGTAGCAAATGCTCAGTTGGACCTAATAGGGAGTCTCTTACACAAATTCTTTTTGAATTTTGATCTATAGGAATCACCTCTTTACTACCTTTAGTTCTGATTCCATCCGTAGACCCACATTTCCCAGCAAGGTAAAAATAGATACAGACAACTGATTATGGAGAACTCTTCCCAAGTATTCAATCAGTTCTCCCTGAAAGTCTTGCACTAGAGTACATTTTGGGTTTGGCTATTGCAGTTCTTTCAGCATTATGAGCCCTTGACTGGGTTTATGCAAACATAGCTCATGAAAATAGAAAGTAACCTGGTACAGGATCCATTTAAGACAGCAAAGGCTATCTAGTTGATCTCTAAGAAGGCTCTTTAGTTGATATCATTTATCAAGGCAAAATTTTTATTTTAAATGTCAAGTTCTTCCTAGATCAAGTGTCGTCCTTAAAAATAACATAAAGTTCCCTTAATTTGGGTACTGCAAGGATACAAAAAGACACACACTGGTAATTACTATTCACCAAATATACTATATGCCATGAAATAGATAGGTCCTTTCCTAATGAGTATTTTTGAAAAATAAAACAATGATGGAGACCTGAGTTCAACCACCAACACAACAGGGTCCTATGAGCACCCTCAGAATGTGTCATTCTCCCCCACCTCCAGCATAAAGTTGAGAACTGCCACTGAATACCAGTGGGTATAAGACATGCACCAAAAAAGAACAGATGCAATATGGAGTCATTCATGCCAAATCCACCAAGTCTTAATACCTCCCCTACCTACTCTCTGACTCTCCCCAAAGCAGAAATTTAAATTGAACAATCAGAAGTTACCTAATTAACACTAGTGAGCTAATCTTTAAGGTTAAGACTTCAAGATTAAGCCTTGCACATGCTGACCCTGATTTCCCAGCACCACCAAGTATGACCCAAAAACTAAAAAAAAAGAAAAAAGAAAAGAAAAAGACATCTGCCTTCTCCCTCTCATCATCCTTCCCCCTCCAGGTGGCTTTGCCTGAAGTAATTCTTTTCATTTGCTAATGGCCTCGGGTCATGCCCTTTCTGGCTATAAAAACTTTCCATTTTTATTATTATTATGGCTTAAGAAGTTGCAATAGAATTAAATAGAGTTAAGAGAGTTAAAGGTCATAGTATTGAACACCCACCATCACCAAAGTGTCCTCAATCCTCTGTCACTGTCTCTACGCCTCTTCTTGTCTGTTCTCCCCTTTTACTCCTCTATTTGGTAATTGGTCAGGATTCCTCTGCCAAGGGTTTGTCACTGTTCAGATCTTCTATTCTTTATTTTGACTTTCTATATTCCACAGACAAATGAGTTCATCTGATATTTGTCCTTCTCCCTCTGACTTATTTTGCTAATCTGATACCCTCCATGTTGCAGTGAAGTGCATGATTTCATCTTCATTTTGAATAACATCTTGCCATGCTTTTCTACTTGCCAAATGGAATGCTGTCTGGATTCAAGCAGTTTAATAAGTCAAATAGATCTTTAAAGTTAACTTGATTGTATTTTTGTGACTCAACCTTAGGTTAAGCATGGGAAAGTCGGTAGGCAATACAACCCAGCAGTTAGATGTCTAAGCTCCAAGATCATAATGCTTGCTTCTCTCTGGCTTTGCCACTCGTAAGCATATCGCCTGAAGAATGTCACTTAAAGACCCTAATTTCAACCCAACAACAAAGATATTGGATTTCTGACATCAAGAGGTGTCAGGGAATAAATTTCTGTTGTTTTCAGCTGTCAAGTTTGTTGGAAAAAGCCAAACTATCATTTATTGAAAGTCACCAGAAACAAGTATACAACTGCTATACATTTATGTTGGTTATCCTATAGCTACATAACGCAACTTGGTGCATTAATACAACAGATATTTGTTATGGTCCAGCTTCTGTGGGTCAGAAATCGAGGCACAACTTGCTAAGAGTCTCTGCTTCAAACGTCTCTTATAAAGCTGTTAGTAATGTGCAGGGACAGTTTTATCATAAACCTTGAAAGAGGAAAGATCCAAGCTGGATTCTGCACTTCCTAGACTTAGGGCCTTAGATTCTTACTGAATGCTGATCAGAGGCTCTTCTTAATTTCTTCAGATGTGCCTTCACGGGGCAGCTACAATATAGTGGGACCTTCAGAAAAAGAGAAAAAGAGCATGAGAACAAAGAAAATAGATATTAGGGCCAGGATTACAGTGTAGTTGGTGGGATACTTGCCTTGCTTGCCGTTGACCTAGATTTGATATCCGACACCCCATATGGTCTCCTGATCCTCACAAGGAGTGATTCCTAAGCATAAAGCCAGGTGTGATCGAACAATAAATGGACATTTATTTATTTATCTATTTTTTTAGAGCCACACCTGGCAGTGTTTGGTGGTTACTTCTTGCTCTATGCTAAGGGGTCACTCCCAGCACTTGGAGTCCATAAAGTGCCCAAGATCAAGCCATACTTAGCACATGGCCTCAGCCCATGGAGCTCTCTCTTTCTCCTGTGCAAAAGTCAGCATTTTTAAAATCTCATCTCAACTGTAAATACCATCACCTAGTCTTATCTTTGATAGAATCACTACCCAGAGTAAGTACCTACATGGACTCTTTATTTGATATGCCTCCCTGCACCTGATCATCAGTTAAGATTTTTTGAATAGTAAACCAACCAAATTCACATTGACCAGTTTTTGCTATCATACAGGGCTATTAATTAAAAAAAAAAAGTTCCCAGTCTATCAGCCAATATTTAAAATGAAGACTTTAAAGAATCCATATTTGTGTAACTTTACATCTATTTCCATATGCTTTCATCCCACTCTGGAAAAAATGTCTGCTGCATAGTTGTCCTGGGGTGACTTCTTACTGGTCGGGACTGTGGAGGGAGGGCTCTTCCTCATCTCCCTTCATTCTGGCACAAGGAGAACAACTTCCAGTCCAAACATCTCTTTTGTTCTCTATGGTTATTCCTATTGTCACATGCCTTTTGCCAAAGCATTCTCTTCAGAATTTAGAAGGACTGACTCTCTGGGGTTAGGAACAGCTAAAGCAGATTGACCTGGGATTGTAGTTCGAAGGGTTTTCCCCCCTATCCCTGAAAGAAGTCATCTTCTTTTGGCTCTCATGTAGCCCAGAACTGTAGAAGTATCATTGTACTGACTGATAAGGACTCCAGGCCTTAACAGGGCAATATCAGTCAGTAGAGAGTAAGCACTGGAATCGTCCTCAACCGCCAGCCACTCTTCTCTTTATTACCATCCTAAAAAACACAGCCCAGATGACATTTATCCACCATTTCCTGTACATGCTGTGTACGTGAGTTGTATGTTCCTCAACTGTGTATGCTCATCTTTTCCCTTCAGGAATACCCATGCATCTCCTGGAAAACTACTAGAATATGCATAAACTGTTTCATCACCAGAGCTCTGCAGGGCATAAATCTAGACTCCCTGCTTCCCATCTTCAAAACTTGCTTTCCAGCCTATGCTGGTCATATCATCTTCCTAACTTAACTCGTTTTTGTACCAATAAAGCCCCTTTTATTTCTGTGGCTTCTGTGCTATTTTTCAGAAGACTGTTTCTCGTGGCCCAGCCTCCGTGGTTGGTGTTCAAAACCTGCTTTTGATTCCCTTGCATGTTGCCATCTGACTGCTCACATCACTTAGATCAAATATCTCTGAGTTTGACAGTCCCAGTAAGCCAGTCTATTGTTTCAGCAAATAACAAATAGAAAAAGCTTATACTTTTATCAAGATTCCCATAGTTCATTCAAATACTATTTTTTCCTATTTTGTTTTGCCAACTAACCCTCTAAGATGATTTTTTGAATTCCTAATATGTCTTGTGAAGTTATGATAATATGAAATATAAATATTTCTGAGTCCCCATTTCCTGACAACCTTGAATTCAAGATTAAAGTCTGTTGTGGGGAATGGAGGTAGGAGTTGGGGTAGGACAAAGTTCTTCATCTTCAAGTTCTGTACTGACTCCTTATAGTTGACATCAGAATTCAACTCAACTGTAGGGCACCAAATTGGTGTCCACAGAGAATTAAAACTTGTTTGGTGCTGGGACTGGAGAGATAGTACAGTGGACAGGAAACGTATTTTTCATATGGTTGATCTGGTTCAATTCTTGGCACCAAATATGGTCTCCCAAGCATCACCAGGAGTGCAGAGCCAGGAGTAAGCCCTCAGCATCACAGACTATGATATCTACCTCTTCCTTCCCTCAAAAAAAATTGCTTGGGGTGGAAAACATATACATTTGGTGACAGAAACCTTGTAGGTAAAACAGTCCACCATTGCTCTTACAAGTCCCTGCAAAATTAATGTTTTAAAATATACCAATATATTTATTTACAGCTCTAGAGAGCAGAGGTCTAAAATGGCTCTCCTTGACCACACTCCTGGGGGCTCTCTGAGAGGATCTATTTTCTTCTCCACTTTCTCTAAGTAAGCTATACTTTGTCTCATAGCTCCTGCCTCCATCTTTAGAGATGACAGCATATCATCTCTCTTCTTTGACCTCCATTCCTGTCCTCACAGCTTCTGTCCCAAAGTTCCCTCTTGCCTCCATTTCACAGGATGCCTGTGAACACACTGGATCTATCAAAATAATCTCTCCACCTCAACACCATTAATTCAATAACATCTGCAAAGTCTCTCGTCATGGAATGAAACATATTCACAGGTTCTGAAGATTGGGGCAAGGATATCTTCAGGAGACCATATTTTTATGCACATCTTCCCCCAATTTAAACCTCATTAAGATAATCTACATGTTTTTTGCTTTGTGCATATTTTCTCATATAAAAGGATCTCAAAATTTACCCATCTAGTTTTAAAGAGACAGCAAAAAAAAAAAAAAAAACAGCAGATGCATGTTTCTCTTAAGCAACCCTCTTCCTTTGGGTACCCCTTAATCAGTGCTTAGGGGACCCAAAGACCACTCCAGGAGAAACTTGGCCAGCTGTGTAGGCCTGACCAGGCTCAGCTCTGTTGAGGTCACCAGATCATTGCCAGCAGTTCTCAGGACCTTCAGGCCTATACTCAGTGGGGTAGAAGATGGGATGGGTATGACACTCTGGGGATCGAACTACAGATGGCTTGTGCTACAGCCCTTTAAAAATTTTCTTAATCTCCCTAATAAACTATTTAATCAACTTCTTGATTCTCATTAATTCCTTTTAATTAAACAATAAAATAATTTAGCTTATGAATCTGCTAGTCCTAAATGATATAAACGTCCCCACTGACCAGTAATCCTCTTAACAACTCTCTATATTTACTTGAATTGTATTCCAAGAGCTAGAGGGATTTCTGGTTTACTGATCAGGGGCAAAAATGGCAATTCATTACACTCACACACAGAAGCAATATACGGAATTCTATTCAAGAGTTCACCACAGCATCCTCAGCCAAAATTGCTTGTTCCAAGTTCTTTTATTCTCATTCTGCTTATCAGCATTTGATATAGTAAATAAAGTAGAATATATAATTAATTCTGGGACACTCAAAAATTCTCAAGGCAAAGAAAGTCTTCCATTAGATAACAAAATTGTCCAAATGAAATTCTGAAACAACAATGCAATATCATTACACATCTATCAAAATGTCCAAATCCAAAAATTCTGACACCAAAATTTGGTAACTATGTGAAGCAACAGGTACTCTTATTCACTACTGATGAATGCAGTCACTTAGGACGATAGCTAGGCAGTTTCTTAGAACTCTACAGATTTTTTTTTATTTTTATTAGTGAAACACCTTCAGGGTCAGGTGAATGAGACCAGTTGTAGTTACTGGTAGGACTACAGCTGAATCTTACGAAGACAATGTTTATGAGAAACAGCCTCGTTCCTGATGCCCCATTCGCTCTCAATGGAACGACCATCTCTGAATGCAACAGCTATGTGTACCTAGGTCGAGAAGTCAACATGACAAATGACCTGGCACCCGAGCTGCGCAGGAGGAAGAGAGCGGCTTGGAACGCCTTCAAGAACGCCGAAGAAATAGCTAAGAGGACAAAGAACCTCCTGCTCTGGGCACATCTCTTTGATTCCACTGTTCTTCCTGCATTAACATATGCCTCAGAGACCTGGGCCCTACGCAAACAGGATGAGAATGCTATTCAGGTCTCCCAAAGAAGAATTGAAATAGCTATGTTTGGAATATCACGTTTCACTCAAATGAGAGAAAGAATCCGGAGTTCCAACATCGGTCGATGATCAAGAATCAGGGACGCTGTCAAGATGTCAAAAATCAGATGGGCTGGTCACGTAATGAGATTTAAAGACGACCGCTGGACTAGAGCTGTTACCGACTGGATTCCACGGGATGTCAAAAGACTGCGTGGCCGCCCACCTAGCAGATGGTCAGACTTCTTCATCAAGATCATGAATGATCGGTTTGAGGCTCTTCATGTTCCCAGAGCGAACAGATGCCATTGGGCTACACTGGCACGCGACAGGGACGAATGGAGACGTTACTGGCGCCTGCTCGAGCAAATCGACGACTAACGGGAAGTTAAGTGATTAAGTGATTAAGTGAAACACCATGAAATACAGTTGTAGACTTACAATTTTTTGTGCTTGGGTTTCAATTATATAATGATCCAGTACTCATCCCTCCACCAGTGCCCATTCTCCATCATTTACATTTTTTTAAAATTTTTGTTAGTGAAACACCGTGAGGTACAGTTGTAGTCTTACAAATTTTTGTGTTTGGGTTTCAATTGTACAATGATGAATCACCCATCCCTCCACCAGTGCCCATTTTCCACCACCACCACTCAGTATCCCTCCCAACCCCCAACCTCCCATCCCACCCTGCCTCTGTGGCAGGGTATTCCCTTTTGTTCTCTCTCTCCTTTTGGGTGTTGTGGTTTGCAAAAGAGGCATTGAGTGGCAATCATGTTTGGTCTATAGTCTACTTTCAGCATGCTTCTCCCATCCTGGATGGATCCTCCCAACACCCTTTATTTGGTGCTCCTTTCTCTATCAGATAGAGCTCCCTTTTCACCTAGAATGTGTGGCTGGCCTCCAAGCCATGGAGCAAAACTCCTGGTACTAACCTCGGCCACTCTTGTGTGTTGGTCTCCTATTTTGTTACTTTATGTTCCCCAGATGAATGCAATCTTTCTATGTCTATCCCTCTCTTTCTGACTCATTTCGCTTAACATGATACTTTCCATGTAGCACCATTTGTATGTAGATTTCATGACTTCATCTTTTCTAACCGCTACATAAGTACTCCATTGTGTAGATATTCTTACAAGGTGCTATTATTATATACTTATAAAATGCAGAGCATTAATTATGGTAAGCTAAACTATGGAAACAAATACTAATGCTCCTGTTTTGTTCATATTTTATCAATGTATTCTTGTTTAGATGCAGTGTTGCAGGTTAGTAGGCAGCTCTTCAGGATGTAATACAAGAACTCAGAATATATCCACCTATGGCTCCAACATCCCCAATGGATTAAATATTGTGTGCATGAAAATACCTATAGCTCACATAATGCAATATCAGTGTGTGTGTGTGTATATATATATATATATATATATATATATATATATAGAGAGAGAGAGAGAGAGAGAGAGAGAGAGGAAGTGATTACAAATCAATAAAAGTCTTTCAGATCACTTAATGGAACTTCCACTGAAAATGAAGAAAATATCTAATTTTTTTCTAAAGTAGGTCCATTTAATAGTACAAGGGGAGGACAGTGCTACAGTGCCTCTATGTTATCTTGCCAAATATTTTTTCACCAAAATATCTGCCTTTGAGCATTATGGCAAGGTTTCAGGCCAAAGTTACTCTTTACACAGTTGATAGAGGTACAAATTAGTCACATTTAAAATGTATCTGGAATTTCGTCCCACTATAATACATCTAGGAATCTATCACAAAGAAATATTAACTCAAAAGTGTAAAGAGAATTATTGTTTGTCAACTTTCTTTACAGACACTGGCTGCCTCTAACCTCTCAAAATCTTTGATTCTTTTCTCAGACTTCATATTCTGATAAAGTTTTGCCTTCTTTTTTAATATTGCAGCATCCATTTTACCCTTCTCTGCTTTAGTTTTCTTTGCAGCACTCACCTTCATCTTATATTCTCTATAGCTAAATCCCTTCGTGAGGTCTGACTCATCCCTTTAGTAACCTTACATTGACAAAAACAATTCCTGGCACAGTACATGTTCAATAAGTTTATGTAAAAGTAACGTGCATTTTAACAGTATTTGTAACAATGAAAAAATAATAAATCATCTGAATGCTAAATAGAGGTAACTACATTCCCCCAAAAATATGCTATAGTTTTAAATATATTGTATATTTATGATACCACCTGACAATGTGATAAGTTTTGGTGTTTAAAGCAATTATTGAATGTGTTTGGGAATATCTGGAAGCATATATCACCCATTAACAATGGCTACCTTTAGTGAATCTGAGTGGCAAAAGAAGAAAGAAGAGCAATGGGATGGCTTTCACTGGGTCACTGCTTTGACAAACGCTCAACTTCAACTATTGCTCCTGTTTTGTTCATATTTTATCAATGTATTCTTGTTTAGATGCAGTGTTGCAGGTTAGTAGGCAGCTCTTCAGGATGTAATACAAGAACTCAGAATATATCCACCTATGGCTCCAACATCCCCAATGGATTAAATATTGTGTGCATGAAAATACCTATAGCTCACATAATGCAATATCAGTGTGTGTGTGTGTGTGTATATATATATATATATATATATATAGAGAGAGAGAGAGAGAGAGAGAGAGGAAGTGATTACAAATCAATAAAAGTCTTTCAGATCACTTAATGGAACTTCCACTGAAAATGAAGAAAATATCTAATTTTTTTCTAAAGTTTTAAAATAGTTTTTTAAAATAGTTTTAGAAGACTAAAACTATTATTTCATCCTGACTTGAACCCGGTGACAGACATAGGTTTGGTTAAAAAGTGCCTCCAAACTCAAGTTTTGCATGGCACATGTCACTATAGCCCCTCTCTGACCACCACCAAACTCATAGCACCAAGGAATCCTGGGCACATGTCAGTCTAGTGCCATACACTGTCCCCTACCCACATCCTGCCAATCTAGATAGTGGTCCAGGAACACAGAGCCTCCAAATTTCCTGCCTGGATCTCATCTCCAGTGCCTGCCTGGGTTTTTTCCCAGGACAATCCTTCTGAGCAAGGTCTGGCCAACAGTGTCCTCTCCCCAAGGACTGAATGGCAGCCAATAGGCAGCTGTCAGGATTTTGTCCACAAAACTTGGATATGAACTGGAAGTTCCCCAGGACAGAACATACCCAGGTTTGAGAAGATAAGAAGGTAAAGCACAGATTGGAGGCTTCCTCTGTTCTAGGGAAGTTCGCATTGGGCCTAATGTATGAATTTAACCACATCAATTTTCTCTACCTAAATCCAAGGGTTTGTCAGTGCTAGAAATGCTTTCTAATCATGTTGAACTAACTGCACTTCCTGTCCTTTGGATCTGGCCTTACTGAAGCAGAAAACAACTGTTTTCTGAAAGCTACAGATCACTGACCAGGACACAAACAACAAATGTCAGCTTGTCTCAGACACCACCAGAGCCTAATACCTCTGCCAATCTAAAAACCACACGGTGGCAAAAATCCAATCAGCAACTTGAGAGCAGTTAATTCAAGCATGCCTGTCTCTGACTGTTACCCTTTGCCGCTATCCAAAATTCAAGCTCCTCTGATTGTATATCATTTCTTCTATTCCCTGTGCCAGGGATCAAACCTCAGGACCTCACACATGCCAGGCATGTGCTCTACTTCTGGGCCACATCCCCAGGCATTACTTTCTTCTATTTTCAACCATGGTTAATTCTCTTCAATAATTTCTATAATTTCTATCATCCTCCCATCACCACAAACCCATCAGCTCTTTTCATATTACTCTCTTGGGTGCCTTTTCTTTTTAAAAATCTCTGATATTGGTACTGGAGAGATAGCACATCAGGTAGGATGCTTGCCGTTGCTGCAGTCAACCTGGGTTCAATCTCTGGCACCCAATATGGTCCTTAGAGTTCCACTATCTGTAACTACATAAATGTATATGCTTATATATAGGTATTGGGGATTGAACCCAGATCCTCAAACATGTAAAACACATATTCTACTGCTAAGCTATGGCCCCAGTCCTTACTTATAATTAGGTTAAGAAATTCCTTTACAGGGGGTATGGTGCCACCAGCAGGTCAATCTGTACCTGTGAGGCAAGTGCATCAGCAGCCTGCTGGCACCGTCAGACTTTCAGATACCCCAAAATTGCTGCTGTGCCTTTGGCCAGACCCCAAAAACTTGGGGCAAAGTTTGCCAAGAAAGTAAACGGCCAAAAGTTAGGTATGTGGGAGACACACCCACACACAGACCACCTCTGACTCAGCTATATAATTGGAGGCATGACCTCTCTGGTTCCTAATCAAATGGCCATGATCCCAGAGATTCAGAAACGAATCTCGGAACCCAAAGGCTTTTGGCAGAAATGGGTCCTGTTCCTGCAGTAGATTACTGGGGCTGAGCCACTCCAGGTGGGAATAGGTTTCGTGCCTTGGCCTGTTCCCCTTGGCGGCCCAGTGAACACCATCCTCCAGAGGCCATTGGATAGTCAGGTTTGGGCCTGCAGTGACGAGACATGCGGGACCTCACCAGATGGGGGTGGAACTGGCCCTTTCCTCCCCATCCCAGCGAGACCCCGAGTCACTGCCTACAAGCAACCTCTCTGGCTCCTGATCAATCTGCTTAACAGCCAAGAACCCAGAAATTCAGAAACAAATCTCGAAACCCAGCGGCTTTTGGCAGAAATGCATCTGGACCACATACAAGGTGGCCGCCACCTCAGAGCTTATTGGAGAGCCAGGTATGAGCCGGCGGTGACAGGGCTACTGCAGTCTATTGGGAAGGGGGGCGGTAACGGCTCATCCTTCACGCCCTACTGAGGTCACGAGTTGCCCCCCACAAGCTGCTCTCTGGCATGGCCGTGGCTCCAGAGGCAAAAGTCCAGAGCCCGGCAGCTTGCAGCAGAAAAGTGAATGGACCATGCATTAAACTATGACACCATGCCTCCCCGGGAGGGAAAGGGTGTTGCTCCCTTCCGCCTCCTGCCGCCCCCCCCCCCCCCCCCGGCAGCAAGGTGGTCGCTGCCTCAGAGCTTATAGGAAAGCCAGGTAGGAGCCAGCGGTGACAGGGCAACTGCAGTCACATGGGAAGGGGGGGCGGTACCAGCTCGTTCTTCATGCCCTACCGAGGTCACGAGTTGCCCCCCAAGAGCGGCTCTCCAGTACAGCCATAACACCAGACGTACAGAAACCAATCTCGTGATTATCTGGCTCTTTGCAGAAATCCAAAATCATTATATGATTCTCATAACCAGCTATAGAAAAGAAAGTATTTCACAATGCCTTTTCAGCAATTCTGATTGTTGGGGGGTGGGGGGGGGAATTCTAAACAATAATGGTGCATCTTTTGTCGAAATAATGAATGTAATCCATGTAGAGAAGAGTTAAGTGGAATCATCTGCCTCACAGACATTGGGAGGTGTGGGAGGGGGAGTATATTGGGGTTCTTGGTGGTGAAAAATGAGTACTAGTGCAGGGAGAGGTGTTTGATCATTGTATGACTGATTCTTAAACCTGAAAGCTTAGTAACTTTTCCCACAGGGATTCAATAAATAAATATAAGAAGAAAAATAAATAAATAAAACTGAAAATAAAGTAAGGTGGAGTTCATGCTCAAATCAATCAGCTAATCAGTGGCTGAATAAATAGCAGTACTCCTACATAAAAAAAAAAGAAAGAAAGAAAAAGAAATTCCTCTACAAGTATCACAGATGAACTGCTACAATTTTTAGTCAAATCATTAAATATAATTTAAAAATTACCATAAAAGGAGGAAATCCTACTTACTTATATATTTTTACCATGTTCTTTCTTCCACTATCATGTCTAAAATTTCTTTTATCATAATTTCCTTTTTCCCAGGAAAGAAAGAAAAATTTAATAAAGGATGGTTTTAATGTCCTTCAGGTACACATTTTGGTTCTGGATGACAGCTGACAAATTCTCTTTATTTTGCTTAGTTCAAACAAGTCATGATTTCCTATTTTCTCATAATAAGAAATTATTTTGCTGGATATAGGTTCCTGAACTAAACAGTTCTCTTTTTTCAGCACTTGAAAAATAATTGTATTATTTCTTCACTTTCCATGATTCAGAATAACAAGCATAGCATTCAACTTGTTCTCTATGATAGGCCAGATATAATTTCTCTCACCTTAAATTGTTCCTTTATCTTTAGTTTTCACACATTCACCATTAGACTATGATGTATCATAGCGTCTTTTGATTTATCCTACTGAGGGTACTTGGATATTTAAATTTTATTTTAATATTTTCCATAACAAAAGTTTTATGTCATTATCCTTCAAGCATTTATAAAACTCTGTCTTCTTTCTGTTATCATTATAGGACTGATGACATAAATATTAAAAAATAAAGTAACATAAACTCCATAAAGATGATGCAGTGAAAAGTGAGAACTATATCAAGTGAATTAAACCTCTATTCTTAAGTTTCTTCAATAGAACAGGGGAAAGACTTGCACATATGCAGAGTCCTTAAAAGATATTTGGGTTTGTGGTAATTATGACCAACTGACAGTAGGATCATTTTGTTCTTGTCTCTGTTAGATAGTGCAAATAAAGACTCATAGATAATAAACTGAGCAAATGTCTTCAAGAGTTCAAAAATGAGTCAAGTGACATTGATTCAGACTGTTTCCAGGCTCATTAGATGACACTTGTCCCCTGGGACAAGGTTCAGACTTCAGTGACGGACTCAGTCAGTGCTGACCTTCCACTCCGAAATTCTCAGCAAATGTATCTACCTGTACAAAATCACTTATGCTTCCAAATTAATTTCTCTATGAAATGCCTCAAAAGCAAATATTTTATAAGGGAGTGCAGCACCAAATATGTTTGAAGAGTCACTTTTTTAGAAGGAGGAAAAAAAAACACATTGATGCATACAAGATTTCTTCCAAAAACCAGAGAGCCAACCATTAAAAATCAAGAAGACATGAAGTCAATAAAGTGGTAATGGTTAGAGGATAAGGGGAGAAAATCAAACAGTTCAGAAAACTGATTTATCTGCCTAGAAAGGGTCTCCTGCTCACTCACTACAAAACAGCTATTGGGCTTCAAAACATCTCTAAAAAAAGTCATATAATGCACGACAATGGACTTTCATGACACAACAAGATGGTAAAACAGCAAATTGAGAAAGCTAACTAAAATGAAGACTAATCATTGAGTCTATACTCAATGGAACCTAAAGGTGGTGCTTGGGACTGTAGAGAAACACTTATAACTCAATAGAAAATAATTTTAGCAGTTTCTGTAGGAGGGAAGGAGGAAGAGAAGCAGATGAATCAGACTAGTTTGGGTGTATAAAGGGACCAGTGGGAGTAATAATGATCTTGAATAAAGTAAAGAGAAGAGGGAGGCATATGAAAAGTTATGTGACTCTGTATTTGGCATAACTTTAACCCTTGACCTCTCAGTTAAGTGAATTGGGTTTTAATGAGGACAACCATTATGTATATTTTATACTCTCTTTCTCCCTCCCTCCATCTTTCTTCTCTCTCTCCTTCCCTCCCTCCACTCCTCCCTCCCTCCATCTCTTTCTCCTTCTCTCTCTCTCTCTCTCTCTCTCTCTCTCTCTCTCTCTCTCTCTCTCACACACACACACACACACACACACACACACACACACACACAGTGGCTGCTGCTAGTTCACTATTCCACTACTCACCATTCCCAGAGATTTGGCTTTGTAAAGTTGATTTCTTCACTAATTCAAATCCTCAGAACTGAGAGGTATGAAGAAAAGATTATAAAACATCTTCATGCATGTGTAAACACGAGGCTTTTCTTACCAGTAAACAGAAAGCAACTTCTTAGTAAATACAAATTTACTCTTGTAGGATGTTTTGAGTACGGTATCTCAGATAGTGACTGACTTTTTCTTTTCCACCATATAAAACCTCATGGGATTCTTACTATTGTCTTCTGGCATATGTGTTTGCTGCCCTTGAATAGGATAAAATATTTATAATCTTTCTTTAACAGAATCTATATACTGTTTAGAACTGTTTCATTTCCTGCCCACAAACCTCCGTTTAAGAGGGAACAGCTTTATATTTGTAGTCTCTACTCTCCTCAGGATCTAAGAAGTGACTTTCCAAAGACTTAGAGCAAAGCCAATCTTAGTGATTAACTACCTCTGCCACTAAATCCCAGTAACTGAATCCAAAAGACCCAGAATAAATCTCAAGCCTCAGTTCCAGTAATTTTTACCTCTCTGCTTAATTTGAGCCAAGATAAGACACTTCCAGAACTCTGAAACAAGCCATCATTTTGGGCATTAACTTCAAATGTACCTTCTCATTTTCCAACTGAATAACAACCAGATCCTAGCAATTTTACTTACTAACATTTCTGTGTTCAATTCTTCATAACCCCAGTTTGAACCATCAGTTCACAACCTATAATATCATTATGACCTCTAAATTCCTTGCCCATTCTCCAGATTTAAAGTTCTCATATTATTTTCCAGGTTGCAGTCAGAATATTCTAAACTGTTCATCCTCCTCTGAAAGCCTTTAAGTAAGTTCTTTCTCCCCAAGTAAATTTCAGACTCTTTACAAGAAGAAAGGGCTCATCCTGATATGACCCCAGTTACCACACTGATTGCTCACTCTTCCACCCACACCCACTTCCAATCTAGACTCCAGACACATTGAACCACTTTCAGTTCCCCAAGCAAGTCATTCTCTTTCTAATTTTCTGACCTGTATTCAGGCATGGAACATTACCCATTACTCATCTTTTGGATCCCTATGTAGATGATATCTCCTCCGAGATTCCTTTCCTGACTCCCCCAAATAAGCGTTCTGCCCTTCTAAAGGGTATTGTAAAACCTGTACTTTACCCAAGTATAGAAGTTGTGCTGTATTATGACTGCCCAATTACTAACCTTTATTCAACCTTGGACTGTAAATCCCGTAAAGTTAGAGGATTGTGTACATCATATTATCTCTGCACTCTCACCTCTACATCCCTGTCCCACAAAAAGTACTAGCAAAATGAACTAATAGATCTCCAGGCCCTAGAAATTAGGGAATACCTCCATCTAATTACTTTCCCTTTGAGGGGGTAGTACTCATAACCCCTAATCTTGTCCTTTAGCTAGATTCTACTTAAAATCTTTTAAAATCTCATTGTTATTAGAATAAGGTCCAAAGCCCTTAATATGACCTAAAATCCCTATACCAGCTGGGGCCAGTAAGGCAAACAAGGCACTTGCCATTCGTACAAGGAATCGGGGTTCAGTCCCTGGCACTGAATATGCTACCCATAGCTCCAATAGTAGTAAGTCCTGAGCACAGAACCAGGACTAAGTCCTGAGTACAGTGGGGCACTGTACTGTTATTTTGGTCCCCAAACCCAAAACCAAACCAAAAGACAAACAAAAAGACCCCTACTCCATCTGTCCCCTATTTTACTACACTGATAGCCTCTAAAATGACCCAGAGAACCCAAGAATCCTGGTACTCACATCTTTGTGTCATCCACCCACGCATTGGATCATCATTTGTCTGTGTGAACAACAATATAGAGTGGTGATTTTTGAGCTTAAAGCAGTTATATCTGAGACTAGGCCATGAAACTCACGTGTTATATGCACCCTCTTGCTCTCATAAGACTTGTTTCATGTGAACCTTTAACACAAGTGTCCTCAAAGCCTTAGTCAGTGAGGTGATCATGTGACCTGTGATCTAACAAGTGTCTCTCTATATAAACCATTAAGTGAGAACAAGGAGAGAACACCAAAGCCCTACCATAGTGCTTTCAGTATTAATCTTTGCTTGTCTTTTCAACTTAGAAGAATAAAATTTCTCTAAAATGTCAAGATGATGCATTCTGAGTCACTCCAAGAGGCTGTTGCTCCTTAGCCTGGTTCCCTGGTTCCACCTCCCCAGCCGCCCCCAGGGTTCTGTTCTTAGACCTTCTTCTCTGCCTCATCTCCACCTCATCTTCCTGACTGATTCCCTCAACTCCCACCATCCAATGACAATCCATATGCTACCAACTCCCAAATATTTATATAGAATTCCAATTTCTCCAAGATCCAGGTGACTGTTGCCAAGATGTTGCCAAGATGTTCTATAGCCTTACAGAACCTAGATACTCCCAGAACAGACCCTGAGCCCCATGAATACTGTAGCTATCTTTTATGAATCTTATCAGGGTAAGAACCTAGCAGGATTCTCAGAGATGACGCCTCCATTCTTAAATTAGGTTCCAGATAAAAAGGACTCACTTTCAGAGACATTACAGTCCTTCTACCCAGGTTGATTGTCAAGGTAAGAAGCATCACTTTGAACAGTTCTTTAGTTATGAAGATGTAGACAGAATAGGATGCTCACACACAGAGTGTAAAGAAGATAGAAATGGGCAGGGAAGAAGAATGAGTCATGGACCTTGGGCATTTCCACACAGCTATATTTTGGCACATAATTTTGAGAACTCTAAGTAGTCTATCTTGATATGCAGATGTATGGGGGAAGTAACATTAGTTAATAATATAATGATCATTTAAAAACGTTAGACATATGGGGTGTAAGTCTCCATTTATACCTTTAAACCAAAACTATAAGTAGAATCTGACTAGCAGAGACTTAAAACCAAACTAATTTTTTCTGCTTACCTGTCTTAGCTTAGATTTCTGGAAAAGTTGATTATAAAACAAGAACTTCTTTGCAGTTAGGTAATTTGAATGGTAATTGAAAGGTGTTAAAGTATAAGAGTGAGAAATGTAAGAGAGGGAATAAGAAAAGTCAACATGTGGGGCCAGAGAGATAGTATAGTGGGCAAGGCACTTGCCTTGCACACAGCTGACCCAGGTTCAATCCTCAGCACCCCATATGATCCCCAAGCCAGCCAGGAGTGACCCCAAAGTACATAGACAGGGGTAGTCTGTGAGCACCACTAGTGTGGCCCAAATACAACAAATAAGTCAACATACAAGCATATTGTTAAGGTTCCACATTAAGCATGTGGTTTTGTTCTGCCAGACATTCCTGAGAAGTTTTTGAATATCTCTGAGATTGATCATCCAAATACTAGAAATGGGAGCATCTCTCTTTTGGCTCCCTTCTATGCTGATTGATAACTACTGGGAGTATGACCTCCTTCAGACTATTAATGTTTGACCCCAACAAGCTCCAGAGCAGAAAATGAAGACACTGAGCTCTCACAGAGATAAGATGTTCTCATTATAAAAGAATCCAGATTTCCTAAAACAATCTACCTTAGTCATACTCAAAAGCAGAGGTCCTCCACTGTGGCCAGCCAGGTATGAGCCTGTGGTGACAGGGAACTGCGGCCTCATGGGATGGGGGGTGGAACCAGCCCATCCTTCCTGCCCTGCCAAGACCACGAGTTGCCCCCCACGAGTGGCTCTCTGGCATGGCCATGGCTCCAGAGGCACACAGACCAAATTCAGAGCCCAGTGGCTTTTGGCAGAAATCTGTCCAGACTTAATTAGTAAAATATCAGAAATCCAAATTCATGTGGCTACAATAGCAGCCATACGACATCGTAGGCTCTTCATAACGAGCAATAGAAAACAAATTATTTAACGATGGCTTTTCAGCAGGCCTGATTGCTGGGTAGGGCGGAGGGGGGGATTCCAAATAATAATGGTGCATCTTTTGTCAAAATAATGAATGTAATCAAAGTAGAGAGAGAGTTAAGTGGAAATCATCTGCCTCACAGGCAGGGGGAGGGGTGGGATGGGGGCGTATATTGGGGTTCTTGGTGGTGGAAAATGTGCACTGGTGAAGGGATAGGTGTTTGATCATTGTATGACTGAGTCTTAAACCTGAAAGTTTTGTAACTTTTCTCATTGTGATTCAATGAAAAAAAAAAGCAGAGTCCTCAAATAAATGCATATGACATGAACACCAGATATATCTTCTATATTACCAAATCTCCTTTTTCTCCCTAATGGCCTAAAGGTTCATTCTCCTGGATTCTAGCTTTGCTAATAATACCACTAGCCAGTGGGTCTACCCAGGGAGAAATTCTGGTGAGTGAGTGAGTGAGTGAGTCATTCTCACTTCCCCTCGCTATTGCTCCTCAGCCTATCAGTCACAATTCTACCTCTAAAATTGTTCTTGGCTGGAACCATTGCTCTGAAGTCCCTCCTCTTGACTGAGACAAGTCCCTTTCCAGTTGCAAAAATCTCATGCCTGATAATAGAAGATTCCATGGCAGCATTTGCTAACTTTTTTATAGTCTCACTTTGACCCAGCTCTCCCAAAACTGCTCTTATCTATATAGATCTGCATGTCAATCTCCCTCTCATGTAAACCACTCTGTTTTAGGATTTCCACTGTCTCCCACTGCTAAAGAATCAAGTCAGAATTTCATGGCCAGCCTCCAATATCCTTCCCTCTCTTTCCAAAATGCCCCTACCCACAGTTCATCTCCCAGAACACACCTCTCCCCTCCTCTCTCTCTTCTTCCCTCTTTCCGTATCTCCTTCCCCTCTCAATCTTTGACACACCCCACACTACAATTAACCCCAAATTTTCACTATTCTCTAAGCCAATCATATCCTTTCCTGCCTCCACAGTTCTTCATGCTGTTCCTCTGCTTAAAAATTATTTCTGCAGTGACAACCCCACAAAATAAATACCTACATATGTGCTAAATCCTTTTGCATCTCTTAGAATCCAACTGAAACAACACCTTCTCTGACTCCTCTAAGCTGAGTCAGTGTTCAGGAGCATTTATAGCATATCATAAAGATGTGCCTAGATGATTCTACATTTTTGGAAGTTCTTCCAAGTCAGGAAATAATGTTTTATTCTTCTTTATATTCTGAGAACCCAGCACAATGGTTGGCACAAAGTACACACAAAACAATGTTGTCACTTGATTGTTAGATGAATGCAAGAAAGGGCAACTCTGAGGAAAACAAGAATAATTGACGGTATGTACTAGTTTACACACATCATTTTGAGAGAGCTGAATAGACACGGAGAGGAGAAACTGCTGAACGGAGTCTAATGCTCATAAAGACTCAAGATGAAGTGGGTTGAAAACCTGCTCAGTCCAGTGGTGGACTGAGGCAAGTGGACATTATGGGGAAGAGTCTGGTACTGGAATATGTTATACATGAAACCCTATCATTAACAGTATTGGAAACTATGGTACCTAAAATGTAAAAAGGAAAAGAAAACCAGATAAGCCATAATGTTGCTTCTGGAAGTAGCAAGGAGGTGTTAATGTGATATTTAACACATAAACAAGAACTGCACAGAATGAACTGAAACAGGCAAGGCTAATGCTATGAAAATTACTTAGAACAACTTGTATTTAGGAGGAAGAGAAATAGCAAAATGCTTTGAATCAGTTTATCGCAGCTTAATTCTCAGCACAACTATGCTCTCCACACTTATTTGTTTAAAACTTTCTCTACATAACTTTTTGCAACTTCAAAATTGCAATGTAGGGCAGTAGATAGTACAGTGATTAGAGTATACAGCATGTACCGAACCTGGATTTGATCCCTATTACAACGTGGAACCGCAGTGAAGTTGGTAGGCCCCTACCAGTGACGTATGTGAGGCGGGGAGGAGAGAGACAGCTACTTTCTCCCGATCTGCCTCTGACACCCCAGGTCAGCATTTCGAGATTCTTGTCTCGTCTCACAAAAAAAGTATTTCAGGAATAGATGAACAGTGAAGTGAAGTAAAAACAGATTTTATTTGGAGGTCTTCAGGGAAGGAAGGAGAAAAAGCGAGAGAGTCACGGACTCAAGAGAGAATGTGGGCTTCTCCAGAGAAGGAAAGAGCCCCTGCACACATCCAAAAATTCGACATGAAAGTATACATCTCAGGAGGGGAGATGTGGGTGACACATGTGCTTGGCCACATGGGCACAAGCAGCACAAGGGCTTTGACAGCATACACACTCACTCTTTGCTCAAGGTGGCTTTGATAGAGTTTCTTCAGTCAGCCCCACAGCTAGGTAAAAGTTCATTGCTAGGGCTGTTTCCAAGGGGATAGAGTTGGGAGTGGTCTTTTTTGAAACTGCTTGTGTTGACCTTTGTTCCTGCTGGGTCTTCTCAAAGGGTGGGTCCAGCCTTCTCTGGTTTAGGCTAGCTGAAGGCTAGTCAGATTAAAGGAAGGATTTGAGAGTTCTCTAATTTAAACTTCCATCAGGCCCGTTCTATAGGGAGGGGTCCAATCTCCTCAGGGTCTGCCATGATGGGGGGGGGGCAGAAAGAGGGGCGTGTGGCTGCCCTAATCTACCTGCCTGCATCACCAGCTCTATAGGGTGTGTCCCTGGAGGTCCCCAGCATTGCTGGGCTGGCACAGGAAGTCCCACCACAACAGAATCTAAGGTAGGTACTCCTAGTCCCTTGCATCAAATCCCTAAACCAACTGGCCAAGAATTGCTTGTAGCGCCCCTGGGCATCCTGAGCACTGCTCGAGAGCACCCCCCCCCCACAAACAAATAAAGCAAGAAAGAAAACCATGATGTAAAATTAATTTCTCTTTGGCTCCAGGGGTCTGTTGTAGAAATGGGACTATGAGTAATGGAATGGGGAAGGCGAGCAACATCACAACATAACATTACAGCACTGCACAGTGATAATATATTGACAAGCATGAATGAAAATCATTGTCAAGAGGAAATGAAATCAGCTATGTAAATGTTAAACATTACCATTTTTTGTTCTGTAAAAGGATAATCCTGCTTTTTTTTATCAATATAGAAAAGAGGAACAAAGAAACTAGTTAAGACTCTTTTGGAGAAATCTACCCCTACTGTGTCTTTGCTTATTTCTTAGAAAACTTGTTCTGTGATATAAATACACTTAAAAAATTACTTCATCATGTTATCTTTGATCCCTAAGGCTGGCATATAGATAGTACTACCATAAATATGAGAAAAAAGAGTTCAGTTCATACTTAACAAAATGGTGTCTTGCTTTTATATGAGATAATTGGTGTAATATATGGGAAGATGAAAACTTCAAGTACCTAAATCTTCTATTTACTGCATATTGGATATTGGATATTGGATATTAATTATCAACTTCAGCTGTTTCATTCCCTTAACTAGAAAACTGTCAAATCACTGGGTAAGTCATATATATATATATAATATATATATATATTTATGCACACAAACACACACACAGATACATGTATATGTTATAAATAGCATGCTGCTGCAAGTTGAGTCATCTATACAATATTTGAAATTCAAGTCAGGTCACAGAGAAAATAAGAAAGCATTCCACAGGTATCTCTGTGCTACAGGAAAAGATATAGCTCATTCTCTTCACTTATGTCAGTAAGGAATTAAATCTGACTTTTTAAAAAAGGCATGATAAAGACAGTCAAGATATTCACATAATCAACTGTTGCCATCTGTTGGGAGTAGATATGAAATAATGCAGCCTGAGATTTATGTGCATTGTAATTTCACAAGAGATTTATGTGCATTGTAAGTGTGCAACAAGAGATTTATGTTCACTGTAAGTTAACATTTCTGAGTACAAGAGTTTTTAACTTAGAAATGGATGACTAAGTAAGGCCATATAGTCCTAGGTGAATTCTAAAAACAGAAATGGTATTTATCCACCTGAACTCTTTTATTATTGTATGGCTAATGAAGCCTAAAGAATCACTTATTCACTTAACTTCCGGTTAATCGTCGATTTGCTCAAGCGGGCACCAGTAACGTCTCCATTTGTCCCTGTCGCGTGCTAGTGTAGCCCAATGGCGTCTGTTCGCTCTAGGAATATGAAGAGCCTCAAACTGATCGTTCATAATCTTGATGAAGAAGCCTGACCATCTGGTAGGTGGGCGGCCACACGGTCTTTTGAAATCCCGTGGAATCCAGTCGGTAACAGCTCTAGTCCAGCAGTCGTCTTTAAATATCATTACGTGACAAGCCCATCTGATAAGCCTAAGGAAATGCTAGTATTAAGTTCAAGTTTATACCTGTATTGGGAACTAGGAAAATATGAAGTATAAGCTCTACAAAAGCATGGCCTTAAATTTATGCTTACCATTCCCTTGATCCATAATAAAATGTAGTATTCATTACATAAATTACTACCATTCTTCACTCAGATCATTGATGCATTTCTGGAAAAGCGTGTCTATGATGTATATGCCCCAATGAATTAAGCAGGAAGAGTGGAGCTCTGTTTCTTAATTTTGTTATCTCCTTTTCAATTTCTATTCATTTGTTTGTTTGGGGGTCATACCTGGTGGTGCTCAGGGGATACTTCTGGCAGTGTTAGAGGGACCATATAGGATGCCAGGGATCAAACCTAGATTGGCCCTACCCATTATACTATCATTCCAGTCCCTCCTTTGTCTTCCTAGAAATTATATCCCATGTAGAGATCACTCCACCAAGCACATACCTGAACTTCTCTGACCAGTTTATGAGAGTCATAATGATGAATTAAGCAATTTACCTTGACAAATAAATGCAGTGGTCTATAGCCGAAATTATTATATAATGGAATCAAGTTCTAGATAGCAGAATCCATGTTCTAATACTTCATAACAAATTACCACAATTATAACTACATAAAACACCATCTATTATATCACTTTCCTATCCTCAGAGTCTAAGCATGACTTGACCAAGGGTCTTATTGATCTTTCATGGCAATCAAAGTATTCTCTGTGCTGCAATCTCATCAAAGGTTCAACTGAGGAAGAATCTACTCCTGCATTCATTCCAGCTCTTGTAAGAATTCAGTCCTTGTACTTGTAGAATTTGAGCCCCAGCTTTGAGCTAATTGCTATTCTCAGGTCTGGGGGCTACCAGCTGTTTTTTACTATAAGATTTTTCACGCATAGCTGATTACATCATTAAGCCCTCAAAGAAACATACCAATCAGTCTGCTAAAGTCATGTCTGTTGTAAAATAACATAATCACCAAAGAGAGATCCTATCACCATTTTCAAATTCTATTGGGGAGAGGAAAGTCAGTTTCTACCCAACATAAAGAGAGGTGATAACAAAAAATATCCCATGTTCTATATGGGATAATAAAACAACCACTGAAGAGGTAAGGGGGCTGAAGGACCTGGATTCTCTAGGACTCACAATCTCACTCATCTATAAGAAAAGGGGGTTACCATGTAATCTCTTTATGAATTCAAATATTAAGTAAGCACTACTACCGTTTAGGAAAAGTAGTAATTTCCCAAAAGCTTTTGCCATTTTAGAATGTAGGTATTTGAGAGAGCATATGACTATCAAAACATCATTTCACCTCTTAGATACTTATAATTTTTGTCGAATACACCTCAAAAGATGAGAAAAGACAGAAAATTCAAGATAAGAAGCAAGAGGTAACAATAAGTCCATCATCTTCTCTCTCAGAGTAGTAGGCATCAGCCCCAGGCCCAGACACCTTTAAGCATAAATCTGTCTTTCAAGGTGCTGTTTCCAGCAGGGATCCAGAGCAGAACCAGAAACATGAGTCAGTGAGGCCCATCTGCTCATCCCTATTGAGAGATAAATTTAAACTCGTATCGATAGTTCAGACATTCATTGACCTATACAAGTATAGGCTCCCTCTACATCCAATCTACTGAGCTTTTTCCATTCTACCCTTTTGCTCAGAACTGAATAAGGGAAAATAGTTTCTAAGAAAGAGCAGTTAACCAGGGCTTTCACCTACATTCTCCTAACTGCTGCAGGCACATTGCAGGTTCTCACAGCCAGGAGGCTTCACCTCCCTGTTCTTCAGCCTGTGATCTTTAGACCTATACTGGTCTGTGGAAATTTCCAGGCAATCCACCACAAAATGTCCACCCAATCAAAAGAGCAATGATGTCACATGAAAATTGTAATGTCGGAGTTGAAGCAATAGCACAGTGGGTAGGGCATTTGCCTTGAACATGGTCAACCCAGGTTCGATCCCCAGCATCCCATATGGTACTCTGAGCACTGCCAGGAGTAATTCCTGAGTGCAGAGCCAGGAGTAACCCCTGTGCATCACCGGGTGTGACTGAAAAAGAAATAAAATTGTAACGTCATAGCATTGAATTTAATGAATAAAAAGAAAAGAAAAGAAAAGAAAAGGAAAGCACATTTTGTTTCTGCATTGACTGATCCAGAAAATAGTTCTCCAATCTCCCTCTGCCCCTGGACCCCCATCTTCCACCCACCACCACCCTTGTTCACAGGTATAAATGCACTGAAGAAAGATACTCTAATTCCCTAAAGGCTTTAATCAATATCTTCCCACTCTTTCCCTTAGCAATATGTGTCATCAAAGGGAAAATTAAAGTATGTTATATCTCTTGACACAATCTGGCATTTCAAAGTTAACAATACAGCTGTTCAGGTGAAGCTGTTTCCTAGGTGGCTTTTCTAGGTTATCTTTTAGAGAAACAGATACCTTTCTTGTAGATATAGAAAATGCCAAAAAACATCACCTTTGAACATTTGTACCCAAAAATCCAGAATAGATCATCCAGCTTAGATCAAGGCTCCAGGCCTTGCTGACACCCAACAGTTACTTCAACAGGGGATGTCATCTGCTATTAGTCCTTTGAGGGGAAATTTAAGAGCTTATTTTTCTACCTCCTGTTTTCAGCAAGGACTGCCTCTCAACTATCTCTAATATGCCTTGGTTCTTTTCCTTAGAAATCTCTAGGACAGGGACTTCTTCAACCATACATGCACTGTGTGTGCCATTCAAAACTAAGCCATAAGTTTGACTCTCATGCCCTCCCCCAAAAATCTGGTACCATCACTTAAAGGTGTGAAATGTCTCTTCCTACCACTAGCTAGTTTTTAAGAGAGGTGCAAAGTGAAAGTGTATCCTTTCGGATTTCTCTAAGCAGCTAAAATTGTGACATGCTTCAGGAGTTTCTTAAATACCTAAAGATGAGGTCAGAGGCATAGTAAAGCCCTGGCCTTGCATGTGGCTAACCCTGGTTAAATACCCCAGAACCATCAGGAGTGATCCCTGAACACAGTGCTAGGACTAGTCTTGTAAGCTCACTCCTTTCACCTAAAAGAAAATAAAATTCCTAAAGATAAAACCAAACTTTTATGAGAACCTCTTCCTAATGCTATAATCTTTATACACACTCAGACACATACACACACACATTTTCCTATTTCAGACTATTTCCTTCTGAAATAGTCCTTGTCCTCATCTTTGGCAGAGTGGGAGGAAATGGTGGGGTGCAGAGAGAAGTTGAGGTGGAAAAGGCTTCAACCAAAGCATGGGATCCTGGATGCCAAGTACAGACTAAGTTCTCTGAAGTGATCCCACAACCCTCTTGGCCCTCAAAGCCCACATTCCCATTGCTCAGTCTCGGGGAATCTTAACCACGACGTGCTGTCTCCAGTTCCGCTTTATTGTTCCTCTCAGGCTGGCTGCTTACAAAATCATGTTTGTTCTCCCACTTCCTTTGTCAATACTTCCTCCAGCCGCCAAAATAAACACTCAGCATTACAGCAACACACCAATCCCAAAGCTGGAGGAAAAAAGAAAGAAAGCAAAAGAAAAATGCAAGCCCCATTGCACATATGTGGCCCAGGAATACACACACTCCATTTCTGGGAGGAAAGAAAACAGCTCTGCTCTGTATCCCTGTCTCCACCCTCATCTTCCTTCCCCAGCCCAAACCAAGAAACCCAGGTTTCTTTAGCCTGGGATCCTGGCCAGGAAAGGTCAAGGACTCAGTGAGCCCTGCTCTCTGCTCACGTTTGTTCCTGCAGGACAGGGCCGCTGGGCTTAAGGTCAACCATTCTGGAGTTGGTGTGTGTTCCGGTGCTGGAATCATTGCAATCCGGCTCCAGAAGCCTTGCTCAGCCGAGGTTTGACCTTTCCTCACAATGGCTCACTATTGAATGTAGAAACTAGAATCTGCTTTTGGAGAAGGAGCTAAAAAATGGCCCTTCCCTAGGAGGCGGCTGAGCTCAATTCTGGGACCCCACTCAGCTCCACCAGGGAAAGTTCGGGAAGTTTAACCCAGGAGGAGGTCGCTACAAGTGGGGAGACCATATCCTGACCCAGAGAAGAGCCAGCTCTGTGCTATTTTAAGGTCCCTTCCAGCTCCAATACCACAGTTTCCTTGTATCTAGAACAAGAATGATGAACTCAGTTGCCAAAGGGCCAGGTCACTCCACTAAGCGACAGCAGCTGGAGAACAGATGCTGCATTGGAAGGGGCAGCCACTATTTAGCTCCAGTAGAATTCCTGCATTAAAGAATGTAGCTTGGTTTTGCCAGAAATTCTGTATTTTGAGAAGACAGAATATATTTTTGTGTATAAAATCTCCCGGTTTTAAATTTTTGACACCTAATTTTTTAAAAAATTTGCAAGTCTGTGAAAACTAACCAAAACATATCTTCGAACTCTGCACCACCATCTCTTACCAAGTTTATAAGCATCTACTTAGGTTAAATTATTCTAATATAGCATAGCCTTTAGGGAGCATGCCTACTAGCATGTTCCAGGTCACAGTCAATCCATGGCATCACATGACCTCCTGAACATCTCCAGGTGTATTCCTAAAGTCCCCAAGCATCACTAAATGTGACTCTGCACCATAAGACTGGACAACTGCAGCTCTGGGACTGAACCCCTAGCCCAGTTGGCTAAGAATCGAAAGGAATGGTCATGGGTTCCTGAGCACTACTTGGGAGCAACACCCCACCCCCACCCTCCACCATGCTAAAGGAAGAGAAATAATTACTCTTAGTCAGGCATGATTCAATTAGGGCTGACTTTTGGTTTTTTTCATCTGATACCAAAATCCCCATGAGGGGCTATTTCAACTAATCAAGTTCCCACTCACAATATAACTTTAGGCATATATTTCCTTTCCTCAGTCCCAGTGTTTGTTTGTCTTGGAAATTCTCGTATGACATGATAAGAGTTCATTTTACATGTGAAAGCTGCAGCAACAGAAACATAGATTGAAAATTACTAGGAAGGAAGGAAATGTCTATGTTCATTTGGAAGGTACACTTTTGCAGTGTTTTCATGTGCATTCCCACATCAACATCCTTTAAAAAAAATAGAAAGTATAGCTCAGAGTAAGTTGCTAGATAAATGTCACATAGGTGGCATGTGACAGACATGAAATTTGATGATCCAAGATCTTCTACCATGAGACTCCTGAGAGACTCTGGGTGGGTCACTGCAGATCTCAAGAGAACAGTCCTGGTCCATATCCCTTTCTTCCAGGTGTTGGTCTGGTCTTGTTTGTTGTACTGCCATTCTTCCAATCTGACATGACTCCCCATTACACAGACCTTTGGGCAGAGATGACAGGAAGTACATACACATAAAAGATGGATAGAGTGTCACCTATCATAAGGATTACAGTTTCTTCAAAGGAAATGAATGATCTCACAGTTGCTCATTCTGAATAAGAAAGGAAGCAGGAAATTAAGGTTAAGATCTCCCCATCTTTGGGGGTTTGGGAGAACAGAATCAGATTCTGGACATGGAGGAAGGAGTTAGGAAAATTACCACTAGGATGAGATGAAGCAACCCCTTCCACATTACATGGCTGAGATTGAGGAAGAAGGAAGGCAGGAAGGAACTCCCTGTACAAGACACACCCATAGGCCCAGGACCTGGGAAAACTGTCTTAAATTTTATCTTTTCTTCATTGAAAAAGTCTCTGTCGTCCTCAAGCTTTCAGAAAAAGAAATATTTTGAGCCACATTTTTGCTTTAGTATATGACTTACATTATCAAGAATTGCAAGAGACATTGTGCCACACTAGAAGTGAAAAAATTTAGGGAAAATGTCAAAAATTCCAGATAAAATTGTTATGCTTCTCTACATGCTCTGTGTGTGTGAGACTGAGTTTAGGGACTGCCATGATGGCCCCCTTTACTATCAGACTTCTAGTTGGATTTGTTCAAGAAGGAGAGTAGAGGGAGAAAAGAAGTCATCTCAGATTGGGGTTAACTTCCCCCAGTTGCCTCACCACAGTGTTCAGATATACTGGTTGCTTTCCTCAATATCTTCTACCAAATAGTCGATATTTATCACATAAGGCAATTCACATTGTAGACACTGCTCTCTTCCATCCCTTCCCATTACACTAATGAAAATGGGAATTCAGGGTTCAGTCAGTAGATGCTAGGGACTTTTTCATACTTTCCTTCCATTAATTCTCTTCAAATTACCTAAGTGATTATTTCCTGCTAAAACTTAGACTCACACAACCATTTGGTCACCACTGTTTTTGCTTACTAATCAGGTTGGGGAATAATTGTCATAGGTAAACTCATACAGCTCGTAAGAGTCCATCTCTTTAAATGGTGATGTAGATACCCATTATAGTCAAGTTCCATCACCAAAAAGAACCCTTGCATTTCTTTCAAAGCTTCTTCCTCCAACCCAAAGAATCAACTTCTAGATAAAACTTTTCACCAAAAAAAAAAAAAAAGGAAAGAGATATATCTAGTACAAGTTTTTTTTTTCTTTTTGGGTCACATCCAGCAATGCTCAGGGGTTACTCTTGGCTCTGCACGAGGAATTACTGCTGGTGGTACTCAAGGAACCATATGGGATGCTGGGAATCGAACCTGGGTCAGCTGCATGCAAGGCAAACACTCTACCTGCCGTGCTATCACTCCAGCTCCAGTACAAATTTTCAGTAACTAAATTTGGCACACCATAAATGTAAAAGAATCATAGAATTGACCAGTTATGCTTCATAAAAATACCAGAAAAACTAGAGGGAGAAAGTTGATAAATTACTACTTGAGACCATTTGGATTGCAAGCCTCAGACTTAATTTAGTTGAGCATTATAGGTTATGATAAAACTAACCCTGGAGTGCTTTATAGGATATTTGACTTTTACAATGATAAGATATTCTTTACCACAGGACACTGTCATTTTGAAAACTAATGACTAAACAACAACAACAAAAAAGTCTGATTAAAAATAAATTGTGCATCTAAAGTTATCAAAGATTTGTAATGTGGCCAGGCATAGGGCTACTAACAAATGATCACTTGATCACTTGACTTCCCGTTAATCATCGATTTGCTCAATGCGGGTGCCAGTAACATCTCCATTCGTCCCTGTTGCGTGTTAGTGTAGCCCAATGGCATCTGTTCGTTCTAGGAACACAAGGAAACTCAAACCAATCGTTCAGGGTCTTGACAAAGAAGTCTGACCATCTCATAGGTGGGCAGCCACACGGTCTTTTGACATCCCGTGGAATCCAGTTGGTAACAGCTCTAGTCCAGCAGTTGTCTCCAAATCTCATTACGTGTCCAGCCCATCTGGTTTTCAATGCCTTGGCAAACAAAACAGCATCCCTGATTCTTGACCATCAACTGAGGTCAGAACTCCGGATTCTTTCTCTCATTTGAGTGAAACGTGATACTCCAAGCATAGTTCTTTCGATTCCTCTTTGGGAGACGCGAATAGCGAATAGCCTTCTCATCCATCTCTGTGGCGTACGTTAATGCAGGAAGAACAGTGGAATCAAAGAGATGTGCCTCCAGAGATGGAGCTGGAGGTTCTTCATCTTCTTAGCTATTTATTCGAAGCTCTTGAAGGTGTTCCAAGCTGCTCTCTTCCTCCTGCGCAACTCGGGTGTCAGGTCATTTGTCATGTTGACTTCTCGACCTAGGTACACATAACTGTTGCATTCAGAGATGGTCATTCCATTGAGAGTGAATGGAACGTCAGGAACAAGACTGTTTTTCATAAACATTGTCTTTGTGAGATTCAGCTGGAGTCCGACCTTTCTACACTCACAGTCAAAGTCGGCCAGTATTTGTGCTGCTTGGCTAATGTTTGGTGTTATTAGAATAATGTCATGAGCAAAGCAGAAGTGGTGTAGTTGCCAACTGTCTATCTTCACTCCCAATTCTTCCCATTCCAGTCATCGCATTATGTTCTTGATGGTGGCACTGAAGAGTTTCAGTGAAATGGTATCACTCTGCTGAACCCTTCTCTTTACATCGATGATCACTTCTTTGTAGAACACTGAGATCCTGGTAGTGAATCCATAATACAGCTCATGGAGGATCCTGATGTATTGAGTATGAATGCCCTGATTGGCTAGGGCTTCAATGACTGCTTCCCTCTCAAGAGAATCAAAGGCCTTCTTTAAATCAATGAATGTTAGACAGAGTGGCATCTCGAATTCCCAAGAAACCTCAATGAGTTTGGTTATCGTGTGGATATAGTCAATCATGCTGAATCCTTTTTGGAACCTGGCTTGCTTGCATGGTTGTCCCACATCTAGTGTTCTGACAATCCTATTCAGGATGACTGGAGTGAACAGCTTGTAGATGTGAGACAATAGGCAGATCGGGTGATAGTTGCCAATGTCGTGGATGTCTCCCTTCTTGTACAGTAGTACAGTCCTGCTGGTTTTCCATTGGGACGGAATCTTGCATTCAGACAGGTAGCACGTGAAGAGCCAAGCCAGTGTATTGATGAGTACTGATGGCAGGTTCTTCAAGTGTTCAGGTCTGACCTTGTCTGGGCTGGGTGCTGTTCGCTTCTTTACTGACAAAATGGCGCATCAGATTTCGGAAGGCAGAACATTGGGAACGACATATCCATCCTGAAGAATTTGGTATGTGGGCAGGTGGATGTGGCTATCAAAGAGATCTGAGTAGAAGTCATGGATAATCTTCTCCATTGCCCTTCTGGAAGATGTGATAGATCCATTAGGACATCGGAGGGCAGTCATCTTGGTCTTGTAGTTGGCAAAGGACAGGCGGGCATTATGAATGCTTTTCCCGGCTTCTGCCACATTTACCAACACTGCTGCTCTTCTCTCTTTGAGGTAACAAATGAAGAACACCATTTCAGAATGATCCAAGAAATTTATCTCAGGGACTGGAGATGTACCTCAAATGGTAAGCAACAGAAGTCCTGTGTTCAATCTCTGGCAACAAATACCATTCCCCATGCAGTGCTAGGTGTAGAAAAAAAATAGCAAAAATCTGAAGTGGAAACCTCAGTGTGCACCTTGGTGAGTACATGAGTACTGTCAAATAATGTTCAATTCTCGTGGTCACTACAAGCACAAATAAACAAGCATCTTGGCCTAGCATGTGTGTCTACCTTGATCATCGCAGCAACAAAATGAACAATAACAACTTTGAGAAAAGGCAGAGAGGAGGGGGAAAAATCGTCAGTCTTTTAACTTCAACTGCATACACTCTTTTTTTTTTAAGGGAAGTTTGTGAGCTATCCTGAGATAGAAAGTAGTAAGAAGCTTTGATGGCTAAACAGAAGCCATGGGGGAGGCAGGAGAGAAATAGATCATGGGGTGGATGGGCAAATTAGAAAATAGCTGAGTTAACACACAATGATCAAGAACTGAACTCAAGCACCAGACACCCATTCCTAAGTAGATGCAAAAACATAAATTATTGCAGAGTCACTCCAGCTACTCTTGGATTGTTAAAGTCACTGCCACTGTTACACCCAAAAAGAAAAATAAATAAATTTTAAAAAACTACTTCCATTCTCTGTGAGGCATGCATGAGGGCAGAGGGGAAAGAATAAGGTATTTTTCCACTTTACTTACCATGTCAGAAAATCGCAATAACTGAAGAAATTTTTGTGTCTTTCTATTCTTCTCAATGGAAAAACTAATAGACTATAAGAATAGTTATAAGACTAAGAGAGATCTTCTAAGACATAGATCCAAGAATTGTGAGTTCCATGTGGGAAGTACAAGTTTTATTTCCCATGTCTTCAGATCAGTCTGAGTAGGGAGGAAAAGACCTTAACCTTAATTTATCGGCTGCTGCTAAATCCCTGATTTCTGTGGATTCTAGTCATAACCTCCTCCCAAGTTAAAATTCTAGACAGCCTTTGGAAGGCCTTGCAGGAGCTTCTCAGAAAGAACCTATGCCTGAGGCTATAGAATATGCAATGGTACCTTTCATTTTAACATAACATGTTTTATTACATAAAGTATAACATACCAGAGAAGTTACACTTTATAGAAATAAGATTTAAAGGGGAGACACAAACTACCTCAGGTGAGTAAGTAGAGTCAATCATTGATTTAACAAATATTGATACTGTGCAATGAGATAGGAATCAAAGAAGAAAACAAATCCAAACCCATAATTTTTGCTCTCACAATCTAATTTGGCAATTCTGCTCTGGTTATTGGTAACTGTTGCAGCAATAGGCAATCATCAGCTTGTAATGAGTGATCAGTTAAATCACTCATAATGCATTAGTACTCATTAAATAGGAGCAATTTATAAAATATGTATTATTCACGGCACGGTTCACGGTTCTCCCATTGTTCATCGATTTGCTGGAGCGGGCCCAGTAACGTCTCCATTCTGAAACTTAATTGTTACTGTGTTTGGCATATTGAATACATCACGGGTAGCTTGCCAGGCTTTGGCGTGTGGGCGAGATACTCTCGGTAGTTTTCCAGGCTCTCCGAAAGGGACAGAGGAATCGAACTCAGGTCAGCCATGTTGGCTGCGTGCAAGGCAAACACTTTACCCGCCGTGCTATCGCTCCAGCCCATATGTATTATTACAAAGCTTTATGGTTTCTGCTGTTCTTCTGTTCCCTCCTTGAGAGAATGCTCCAATAACAGACATCACTGGCTGCCTGCTCAAAGCTCTACCTTTCATCCCTCTAGGCTGACAGAAGTCTGATTTTTGTTTGTGGCATCAAACAATGCATCAGAGTTAATCTTCCAAAGCAACGCTCTCAGCCACTCTCCTGTATCATGTGACCCAAATGTGACCAGTGACACACCAAAGTGAGTCTGCTGGACAAACACTTCCCTTCATGGATAAAAAAAAAATGAGGCCTTGAAAGACTTTTGCTTTGTCTCTTTATAGTCATGAGGGCATGATAGCAGGCAGGACTCACTGTACGGCATTGCTACTGACCATGATATGACAGGCACAAAGAAGGAACATGGGTATGCTGAGGAAGACTCTGGAGATGAAAGGCTAAAAAGAGCTCCAGTGACTGATGAAACCAAATCCTCTGAACAAATATCCTTGTTAAGCAAATAATAACTGCCCTTACAGTTTAAACCTTCTTGAATAATTTATTGGCACAGCTGATTTTTAAAAAAGGTTACACACAGCGATAGGGCGTTCGCCTTACAAGCGGCCAACATGGCCAACCCGAGTTCGATTCCTCCGCCCCTCTCGGATAGCCCAGCAAGCTACCGAGAGTATTCGATATGCCAGACACAGTAACAACAAAGTCTCCAATGGAGACGTTACTGGGCCCGCTCGAGCAAATCGACGATCAACGGGAGGGCCTTTACCTTACCTTACCTTTACCTTTTAATAGATACTATCCTTACATTGTAAGTTCCCATTTATAAGTGGATTTTGGTTTCATCTGCTTTTTCATTTCGTAAATAAAGCCACAAGAAAACTTAAAAATATATATGTAGTTCACATTATACTTCTATTAGACAGTGTAGACTGAAATATAAAGACACAGTGCCAGTAGTGTGAGAAAAGTAAAAGCAGGGGAAGGAACAAATATTATTAGCCCATGGATGTGGTAAAACACTCCATAAAATAGGTCTAGCAATTTTTATTTTCCCTGTACTTATAGATTAACTTTTATTTCTATACATGTAAAAAGAAAGAACAGAATATATAATTCATGGATAGAGCTGATTTGTATCACACTGGTCCTTTCTATTACCTTACTAATATTAACAATAGTTAATCTTCTTAGTAACTCAAAAAATGTATATTTCCATGCTTTTTGAGTTCCCCTTCTTGATGCTACATTAAGTTATCACAGATCAGGACTGTGCAAGATGGAGGGCCTTCCTTCTCCTTGAGTCTCCTGGGCCTGTTGATTCTCTCTGTAATCCAGAAAATGTGTGATTAGTCTACCCTACAACTGACCCCACTTAAAGTCCAAGTTAATTTCATCATAATTCTAGGTCCTTGCTGCAGCTGGTTTCATTTGGGTATACAAAAATCACTTAATCACTTAATCACTTAACTTTCCGTTAGTCGTCGATTTGCTCGAGCAAGCGCCAGTAACGTCTCCATTCGTCCCTGTCGCGTGCCAGTGTAGCCCAATGGCATCTGTTCGCTCTGGGAACATGAAGAGCCTCAAACCGATCATTCATGATCTTGATGAAGCAGTCTGACCATCTGGTAGGTGGGCGGCCACGCAGTCTTTTGACATCCAGTGGAATCCAGTCGGTAACAGCTCTAGTCCAGCGGTCGTCTTTAAATCTCATTATGTGACCAGCCCATCTGATTTTTGACATCTTGGCAAATAAGACAGCGTCCCTGATTCTTGATCATCTACCGATGTCGGAACTCCGGATTCTTTCTCTCATTTGAGTGAAACGTGATATTCCAAGCATAGCTCTTTCACTTCTTCTTTGGGAGACCTGAATAGCGTTCTCATCCTGTTTGCGTAGGGCCCAGGTCTCTGAGGCATATATTAATGCAGGAAGAACAGTGGAATCAAAGAGATGTGCCCGGAGCCAGAGGTTCTTCGTCCTCTTAGCTATTTCTTCGACATTCTTGAAGGCGTTCCAAGCCACTCTCTTCCTCCTGCGCAGCTTGGGTGCCAGGTCATTTGTCATGTTGACTTCTCGACCTAGGTACACATAGTGTTGCATTCGGAGATGGTTGTTCCGTAACCAAACGAGGGGTGGTTTTGTTACTAAAATTCCCCTTAAGGAATTTTATATTTTGAATTTTAAAAATATGCCTCAGAGACCTGGGCCCTACACAAACAGGATGAGAATGCTATTCAAGTCTCCCAAAGAGGAATTGAAAGAGCTATGCTTGGAATATTACGTTTCACTCAAATAAGAGAAAGAATCTGGAGTTCCGACCTCCATTGACGATCAAGAATCAGGGACGCTGTCTCGTTTGCCAAGGTGTCAAAAATCAGATGAGCTGGTCACATAATGAGATTTAAAGATGACCGCTGGACTAGAGCTGTTACCGACTGGATCCCACGGGATGTCAAAAGACCGCGTGGCTGCCCACCTACCAGATGGTCAGACTTCTTCATCAAGATCATGAATGATCGGTTTGAGGCTCTTTGTGTTCCTAGAACAAACAGACGCCATTGGGCTACACTAGCACGCAACAGGGACAAAGGGAGACGTTACTGGCGCCCACTCGAGCAAATCGCCAATTAACGGGAAGTCAAGTGATCAAGTGATCAAATGAATTTTAAAAAGAGATCTCCAGGTAGCCCAAATTATTTGCTCCTTGTTCATGTCTTAGCTGAGGCAAATTCAGGCCTTAGCTGGAGAGTGGAAACTATTTGGAGCACTGGGTCATTTCCAGAAATTGAAATGAGACCAAGCAACCTTTTACCTACTATGCCACTATGCCATTTCTGCTGATGAACATAAGTGCATCCACTTCAATCTCCTCTATCTAAGTCCATTTGAATTGCTATGACAAAAATACCAGACTAGGATATATATATATATGTATGTATGTATATATATACATATATATATATGTATAAACAATATGCATTTATTTCTTCCATTTCTGGAGGCTGAGAAGTCCAAGACTAAAGTGGTGGCAGATTCAGTGACTGCTAGGAACTTGTTTCCTACTTCATGGGTGGCAAATCTTTTTGCTGTGTCTTCACATGGCAGAAGGGCAATGGAGCTCTCTGGGATCTGTTTTAAATGGTTATTAATCCCATTCATGAGAGCTATGTTCCCACATCTTAATCAGGCCTAATCTCTACCTTCATTTAGCAACATATTAAAAATTCAAATTTAATAAGTACACTGTGGAGAACATAAATATTCAGTCTCTTTTCCTCCCAACCCACACACTTGTTGAATAGAAAAATAAACATGTATCCTTTTTCGTAATATCTGTATCAGCTAAAAATTTCAAATTCAGACCAATGCACAAAAATCCCATTAAATTTTTTATATATAATTTGTAAAAGAATTGAAAAAACAATTAAAAACTGGGTTTTCCATTCGAAAAACTTGAAAATTAATACTTTTCTAATAAGAACAAGCAAGCAGAAAATGGGAGGAAAATTTTTGCAAAGAACTTGAGAAATTCAGATAGTGTTCAATTTTTGATCCCACACTGCTCCTATCGACAAGAAGAAATATAGTCGAAAATGTCAGCAGCATATATAATTTAGCTAATCAGAAAAATATGCAAGAAGTTGAGCAGCTGTCTCTTAGACATACTTTAATATTTGGATTTGGAAATCATCCCAAATTCTGGGACAAAACCAAATCAATCAACAATCCTTTAGGGTTATCTCACCATATGTCAACAAGGCAATGCAAGTCTCAAAAAGTTCAGTACATCTTTTGTCTCCAAAAGGTCTCTAGAGTTTGTCTTTGTTGTGAGAAAAACCATCGGATCTGGAATCTTGATTAGATGCTGTCTCTATGACTCCACTGGTCCTGCAAAAATCACTTTGCCTTTCCAAAAGATAGAATAGTTCAGGATGTCATGTAGCCTATAAAGTGATCATTTTATTTTCATTAGTTTTCTAACTTTTGCTAGTAGTTATCATTTTAGTTTAAAAAGGGATTTTTTTAAAAGGTAAGTTAACATTAAGTTAACTATATAGTTAGTCTAAGTTAACTATATAAGCTTATGGTCTGGGGCTGGAGCAATAGCACAATGGGTAGGGCGTTTGCCTTGCACGTGGCTGACCCGGGTTCGATTCCCAGCATCTCATATGGTCCCCCAAGCACCGCCAGGAGTGATTCCTGAGTGCAGAGCCAGGAGTAACCCCTGAGCATTGGCTGTGTGTGACCCAAAAAGCAAAAAAAAAGAATTAAAAAAAAATAAAGCTTATGGTCTAAGATCAATCTAGAAGGATCTAAATCAAACTTTTAAAAGTATTTCCATCAACTTGATGGAATTAAGGTTGATTTTTTTTCTTCACATGAGCAAAGACATTTTTACTTAGAGACAGGATGATGAAAGGAATTTATGTAGTAAAGAATTTGGCTTTGCTCAAAAAAAAATCTGGCTCTTGCCTCTTGGAGGTAATCTTTGGTCCCTCTAGAAACAGGAGTGTCTTCCTCTTGAAGCCTTGGGTTATACTGGATAGTCCAACAATGTCTAGCTGAAGAGTTTAACAATATGAAGGAAGAGGTAACCATCTCCATATAATCTATCAGAATAAGGAGGTAAAGTACAAGTAAAATGGTAAAATACAAGTACTATGGCTTTGGGTAAAAACTTTTGTTAATGCAGTATCAGTTGATCTAGAGTCTAAGATCAACCATGTGGTCAATCAGTGAATCATTCCCATGTAATATAATAGAAGACCTCATTAAGAGTCTAAACATTGAAGTTCAGATGAATTCTCTGGTTAGCAACACTCCATGTGTACTGAAATGGATTGGATCCCATAGAGTGATCCTAATTCCACAAGATGAAAACAATGGAATTTCCGTTTTTGGTATCTCTGGACTCTACCATATGAAAGTCTTCCTCTGGGTTATTTTGATCTGTATCTTTTCCCTCTAATAATTCCTAAAATAACTGTGACAATATAAACGTTCAGTGATTTCTGAAGTCCTCGGGAACTCTAAAACCTAAGAATGGTTTGAGGGAACGTCCAAATGTGTTATTGATATCAGAGGCAACAATAGCCTTTTAATTGTGTCCTCTGTTCTTGTGTTGAAACTGCATTGTCATAGCAATGAAAACATTAAAATATAAGATAAACCTTCCTAAAAATCCAGTAGCCTTTGACCATTTCCCACAAACCTGAAAACAGCCTCCTGACATAGTTTATTCTTCTCCTCTTCTGTCATTCTTCCATTTCTCTACACTCTCCCCACCCTTCTATCCCTGTATCACTGTCATCCCACTGTTCATCAATTTCCTTGAGCAGACACCAATAACATGTTCATTTGTCCTAGACCTGAGATTTTAGCAAGTGCCACATTGAAGGTTCTTTCAGAGTCAGGGGAATGAGACCCATCATTGTTACTGGGTTTTGGCATATCGAATATACCACGGAGAACTTGCCAGACTTGCTGTGTGGGCAGGATACTCTCGGTAGCCTGCCGGGTTCTCCAAAAGCGAGAACTAGACAATAAGAAGTCGTTTCCGGGAGCTTGGTTTTATAGTCTCTGGGTCTTGGTCATTGATGGGATTACTTGGCACTGGGGACAGTTGGTGGATGTAACGCCTGGCTACTGGAAGATGGGGGATCTGGGTGGAGGAGGCCCAGACCTGATCTGTGCAGCCTTGGAGATCTCAGCCCTGGGTCCCACACACCTGGGTATATCTGCCAGTTCCTTCATGTGTGAGGCTCATCTGAGCCTGTGGAGAGTGGTCTTAAGCATGGCTGTGGCTGGTTTCAGAGGTCTTCAGCTGCTGGGGCTCTGCTCGGGGTGGGGAAGGAAACTCAACCCACTCCCCTCCAAAGGGCCCCAGTGGGGACAGCCAGGAGCAGGGCCAGGATACTCTCCCCCACCCTTCTAAGTCTAGTTTTTGATTTGGAATAAAAAGTCATTCTTCTTATTTCCCTTGATTTTGACTTCTACATATCATTTTTAAACTGTAATTTCATATTCTGACTGTCATCTTTATTTATTCTTTTTTTGTTTGTTTGTTTGTTTTTTTCTTTTTTTCCCCTTTATTTTATTTTATTTTTTTTAAAGTTGTAGATTTACAATTTTTTGTGCTTTGGTTTCAATTATACAATGATCAGATACCCATCCCTCCACCAGTGCCCATTTTCCACCACCATGGATAATATCCCTCCCACCCCCATCCCCCCATCCCCCCGTCTCTGTGGCAGGGCAATCCCCTGTGTTCTCTCTCTCCTTTTGGGTGTTGTGGTCTGCAAAAGAGGCATTGAGTGGCAAACATGTTCAGTCCATAGTCTACTTTCGACATGCATCTCCCCTCCTGGGAGGATCCTCCAAACATCCTTTATTTGGTGCTCCCTTCTCTATCTGAATAGCCCTTTCCTCTAGGATACCCGGCTGGCCTCTAAGTTATGGAGTAATCCTCCTGGTGCTGATCTCAGCTATTCTTGGGTATTAATCTCATACTTTGTTACTTTATATCCCCCAGATGAATGCAATCTTTCTATGTCTATCCCTCTCTTTCTGACTCATTTCGCTTAGCATGATACTTTCCATATTGTACCACTTGTATGTAAATTTCATGACTTCATCTTTTCTAAGAGCTACATAGTACTCCATTGTGTAGATGTACCAAAGTTTCTTTAACCAGTCATCTGTTCTTGGGCATTCAGGTTTCTTCCAGTTTCTGGCTATTGTAAAGAGGGCTGCAATGAACAAACAAGTGCAGATGTCACTTCGACTATACATTTTTGCCTCTCTGGGATATATTCCCAGGAGTGGTATTGCTGGGTCAAATGGGAGCTCAATTTCTAATTTTTTGAGAATCGTCCATACTGTTTTCCAGAAGGGCTGAACCAGTGGACATTCCCACCAACAATGAAGGAGTGTCCCTTTCTCGCCACATCCACGCCAGCATCGGTTGCTTTTGTTCTTTTGAATTTGGGCCAGTCTCTGAGGTGTGAGATGGTATCTCATTGTGGTTTTGATCTGCATCTCCCTGATGATTAATGATGTAGAACATTTTCTCATGTGCTTTTTTGCCATTCGGATTTCTTCTTTGAGAAAGTTTCTGTTCATTTCATTGCCCCATTTTTGGATGGGGTTGGATGTTTTCTTCTTGTGGAGTTTAACCAGTATTTTGTATATCCTGGATATCAACCCCTTGTCAGATGTGTATTCGGTGAATATCCTTTCCCATTCTGTAGACTGTCTTTGTATTTTGGTCACTGTTTCTTTGGAGGTGCAGAAGCTTCTTAGTTTAAGATAGTCCCATTTATCTATCTCTGTTTTCACTTGCTCGGCCAGTGGCGTGGCATCTTTGAAGATACCATTAGCTTCAATGTCATGGAGGGTTTTGCCAACTTTATCTTCAATGTACCTTATGGTTTCTGGTCTGATGTTGAGGTCTTTAATCCATTTTGATCTTACTTTTGTACATGGTGTTAGGCAGAGTTCTGAGCCTATTTTTTTGCATGTAGCCGTCCAGTGATGCCAACACAATTTATTAAAGAGGCTTTCCTTACTCCACTTCACATTACTTGCACCTTTATCAAAGATTAGATGAGCATATGATTGAGGAGAGATGTCAGTGTATTCAACCCTGTTCCATTGGTCTGCAGTTCTGCCTTTGTTCCAGTACCATGCTGTTTTAATTATTACTGCTTTATAGTACAGTTTGAAGTTCGGGAGGTTGATTCCTCCCATTTTCTTTTTCCCAAGAATTGCTTTAGCTATTCGTGGGGGCTTATTGTTCCATATAAATTTCAAGAGTGTTTGCTCCATTTCTTTGAAGAATGTCATGGGTATCCTTATAGGGATTGCATTGAATTTATACAATGCTTTCGGTAGTATTGCCATTTTGACAATGTTAAGTCTCCCGACCCATGAGCAGGGGATATCTTTCCATTTCCTCGTGTCCTCTTTTATTTCCTGAAGTAGCGTTTTGTAGTTTTCTTTGTACAGGTCCTTTACTTCCTTAGTTAAGCTGATTCCTAGGTACTTGATTTTCTGGGGCACAATTGTGAATGGGATTGTTTTTTTCATGTTGCTTTCTTCTCTCTCACTGTTTGCGTATAGGAAAGCCATGGACTTTTGGGTATTGATTTTATAGCCTGCAACTTTACTATACGAGTCTATTGTTTCTAAGAGTTTTTTGGTCGAAGTTATTGGGTTCTCTAAGTAGAGTATCATATCATCTGCGAATAGTGAGAGCTTGATTTCTTCCTTTCCTACCTGAATGCCCTTAATATCTTTTTCCTGCCTAATCGCTATTGCAAGTACTTCCAGTACTATATTGAACAGCAGTGGAGAGAGTGGGCATCCCTGTCTCGTCCCTGATCTTAGAGGGAAGGCTCTCAGTTTTTCCCCATTGAGGATGATGCTTGCTGTAGGCTTGTGGTAGATGGCTTTAATTATGTTGAGGAAGGTCCCCTCTATACCCATTTTGGCTAGGGTTTTCATCATAAAGGGGTGCTGGATCTTATCAAATGCTTTCTCTGCATCTATTGATATGATCATATGCTTTTTATCTTTTCTTTTGTTGATATGGTGGATTATGTTGATTGATTTCCGAATGTTGAACCATCCTTGCATCCCTGGGATGAATCCTACTTGGTCATGGTGTATGATCTTTTTGATGAGTAGTTGGATTCTATTTGCTAGTAGTTTGTTGAGGATCTTTGCATCTGTGTTCATCAGGGATATCGGCCTGTAATTCTCTTTCTTTGTGGTATCTCTGTCTGCTTTTGGTATCAGTGTGATATTTGCTTCGTAGAAACTGTTTGGAAGTGTTTTTGATATTTCAATTTCGTGGAAAAGCTTAAAGAGTATTGGGAGTAAGTCCTCTTTAAAGATTTGGAAGAATTCACTAGTGAATCCATCCGGGCCAGGACTTTTGTGCTTGGGGAGACTTTTTATTACCAGTTCAATTTCCTTGATGGTGATAGGTCTGTTCAGGTATTCCAGGTCTTCTTGGTTCAGCCTTGGGAGTCTGTAGGAGTCTAGGAATTTATCCATTTCCTCGAGGTTTTGATGTTCCGTGGCATAAAGCTTCTCAAAGTACTCCCTGAGGATCCTCTGAATTTCTGTGGTTTCTGTTGTAATGACCCCCTTTTCATTTCTGATTCGGTTTATTAGGGTTTTCTCTCTCCCTTTCTTTGTGAGTTTTGCTAGAGGCTTATCGATCTTGTTAATTTTCTCAAAGAACCAGCTCTTGGTTTCATTGATCTTTCGGATTGTTTTTTGGGTTTCCATCTCGTTAATCTCTGCTCTGAGTTTTATTATTTCCTTTCTCCTGTTCGGGTTGTGCTCCTTTTTTTGGTCCTTCTCCAAGCTCTTAAGCTGTGAGGTTAGGTTACTTATGTGTGCTCGCTCCTCCTTCCTGAGGAATGCTTGTAGAGCTATAAACTTTCCTCTTAACACAGCCTTTGCTGTGTCCCATAAGTTTTCGTAACTCGTGTTCTCATTTTCATTCGTTTCTAGGAATCTTTTGATTTCCTCTTTGATTTCCTGTCTAATCCACTCGTTGTTCAATAGTGTGCTGTTTAATTTCCAGGTGTTTGATTTAGTTTTCTGTTTTTGTGTGTGATTTACTTCTAATTTCAGCGCATTATGGTCTGAGAAGATTGTTGATACAATCTCTACCTTCTTAATTTTATGGAGGCATGTTTTGTGGCTCAGCATGTGGTCTATCTTGGAGAATGTTCCATGTACGCTTGAGAAGAATGTGTATTCAGCTTTTTGTGGATGAAGTGTCCTGTATATATCTACTAAGTCCCTTTCTTCCATTGTTTCCCTCAAATGAAGTATGTCCTTGCTAAGCTTGAGTCTGGTTGATCTATCAAGAGGTGACAAAGCAGTGTTGAAGTCTCCCACTAGTATTGTGTTGCTATTGATGTCTTTTTCCAAATCTATGAGTAGTTGTTTTAAGTACTTTGCTGGTCTCTCATTAGGTGCATATACATTTATTATTGTAAGTTCTTCCTGTTGTACAGATCCTCTGATCAATAAGTAATGGCCTTCACTGTCTCTTATGACCTTCCTCACTCTGAAATCAATGTGGTCTGATATAAGGATGGCTACCCCAGCTTTTTTATGGGAGCTGTTTGCCTGTAGGATTGTTTTCCAGCCTTTGACTCTGAGTCTGTGTTTGCTTTGACTATTGAGATGTGTTTCTTGCAGGCAGCAGAATGTTGGGTTCAATTTTCTAATCCATCCTGCCACTCTATGTCTTTTAATTGGTGCGTTTAGCCCATTGACATTGAGAGAGATTATTGTTATGGGATTTTGTCCCATTGTTCTGTTGAAATTTGGTGTATTTGAGGGGCCTTTCTTGCCTTAAAGTAGCCCATTTAGTTGTTCTTGTAACCATGGTTTTGAGTCTATGAAGTTCCTGAGCTGTTGTTTGTCTGTGAAACTGTGTGTTGTTCCTTCTATTATGAATGAGAGTCTTGCTGGGAAAAGTATTTTGGGGGAGGCATTTATTTCATTGAGTTTTTTTACTATGTCCCACCACTGTTTTCGGGCCATGAGGGTTTCATCAGAAAAATCAGCTGTGAATTTTAAGGATGCTCCTTTGTAAGAGATTTCTTTCTTCGATCTTGCTGCTTTCAGAATTTTGTCTCTGTCTAAGGTTTTGGTCATTTTGATCAGAATGTGTCTTGGGGTATTTTTATTCGGATTTCTTCTAGCTGGTACCCTTCGGGCCTCCTGAATGTGGTCACAAGTTTTCTTCAGCTCTGGAAATGTTGTAGCAATGATGTCTTTGACAGTTTCTTCTTCATCGAGGTTTTCTTCCTGTCCCTCTGGGACTCCAATAATTCTTATGTTACCCCTCTTGGCTTCATCACGATCTTCTCTTGCCATCTGTTCCCGAATTGTGAGTCTCTTTTCCATTTTCTGCTCTTTTCGGGAGAGTCTCTGAACTTCATCTTCGAGCTCACTGATTCTGTTCTCAGCCGCTGTTACTCTGCTGCTGAGGCCTTCCACTGAGATTTTCAATTCGCCTACGAGATTTTTCAGGTCTGACATTTCTGATTGCATTTTCCTCATTTCTGCCTTCAGATCCTCTTGTCTTCTATTGGCATTGCTTTCCATTGTTTCTTTTAATTCCCTAAGCATCCTAAGTAGCTCCCTTCTGAATTCCTTGTCAGAGAGGTTGTCTAACACTACAGTACTGTTGGTGTCATCTGGGCTAGACTCTTCAATATGAATGTTTGATGGGCTTTTGCGTTGCTTTACCATTGTGAGAGGTGTGGTTTAGTCCTTCACGTTCAGTGTTACTATTCTGCTTGATATGCAGTGTGAGTTAAGATAGGCTTATGAGTTATTGGCAACTGTATTTCTAGTGGCTGAGCTAAAATAGAGAAGTTTCCATCTAAGAAGTTAGCTTATGGTTCCTATGGCATATGTAGTGGGAAAATATTTCACGGCCGCGTTAGCGGCCGCGGCTCCGGAAAGAGTCCCTGGCACTGGGCGAGGAGTTGGGAATGTCTCCTGTTTGGAATTGGAGCCGTTCAGCTTTGTTGCCCAGAGCTGGGCCTCTGTGCCCGTCCCACGCGGCTCAGGGGTTGAAAACCGGCTGTCTCGGGGCTGTTTCTAGCTGCGCGTGCCCAGAGAGGAACCCAGGCCCTTGGGGGCGGGCTGTACCTGTTGGAATTGGAGCCGTTCAGCTTTGTTGCCCAGAGCTGGGCCTCTGTGCCCGTCCCACGCGGCTCAGGGGTTGAAAACCGGCTGTCTCGGGGCTGTTTCTAGCTGCGCGTGCCCAGAGAGGAACCCAGGCCCTTGGGGGCGGGCTGTACCTGTTGGAATTGGAGCCGTTCAGCTTTGTTGCCCAGAGCTGGGCCTCTGTGCCCGTCCCACGCGGCTCAGGGGTTGAAAACCGGCTGTCTCGGGGCTGTTTCTAGCTGCGCGTGCCCAGAGAGGAACCCAGGCCCTGTTGGAATTGGAGCCGTTCAGCTTTGTTGCCCAGAGCTGGGCCTCTGTGCCCGTCCCACGCGGCTCAGGGGTTGAAAACCGGCTGTCTCGGGGCTGTTTCTAGCTGCGCGTGCCCAGAGAGGAACCCAGGCCCTTGGGGGCGGGCTGTACCTGTTGGAATTGGAGCCGTTCAGCTTTGTTGCCCAGAGCTGGGCCTCTGTGCCCGTCCCACGCGGCTCAGGGGTTGAAAACCGGCTGTCTCGGGGCTGTTTCTAGCTGCGCGTGCCCAGAGAGGAACCCAGGCCCTTGGGGGCGGGCTGTACCTGTTGGAATTGGAGCCGTTCAGCTTTGTTGCCCAGAGCTGGGCCTCTGTGCCCGTCCCACGCGGCTCAGGGGTTGAAAACCGGCTGTCTCGGGGCTGTTTCTAGCTGCGCGTGCCCAGAGAGGAACCCAGGCCCTGTTGGAATTGGAGCCGTTCAGCTTTGTTGCCCAGAGCTGGGCCTCTGTGCCCGTCCCACGCGGCTCAGGGGTTGAAAACCGGCTGTCTCGGGGCTGTTTCTAGCTGCGCGTGCCCAGAGAGGAACCCAGGCCCTTGGGGGCGGGCTGTACCTGTTGGAATTGGAGCCGTTCAGCTTTGTTGCCCAGAGCTGGGCCTCTGTGCCCGTCCCACGCGGCTCAGGGGTTGAAAACCGGCTGTCTCGGGGCTGTTTCTAGCTGCGCGTGCCCAGAGAGGAACCCAGGCCCTGTTGGAATTGGAGCCGTTCAGCTTTGTTGCCCAGAGCTGGGCCTCTGTGCCCGTCCCACGCGGCTCAGGGGTTGAAAACCGGCTGTCTCGGGGCTGTTTCTAGCTGCGCGTGCCCAGAGAGGAACCCAGGCCCTTGGGGGCGGGCTGTACCTGTTGGAATTGGAGCCGTTCAGCTTTGTTGCCCAGAGCTGGGCCTCTGTGCCCGTCCCACGCGGCTCAGGGGTTGAAAACCGGCTGTCTCGGGGCTGTTTCTAGCTGCGCGTGCCCAGAGAGGAACCCAGGCCCTTGGGGGCGGGCTGTACCTGTTGGAATTGGAGCCGTTCAGCTTTGTTGCCCAGAGCTGGGCCTCTGTGCCCGTCCCACGCGGCTCAGGGGTTGAAAACCGGCTGTCTCGGGGCTGTTTCTAGCTGCGCGTGCCCAGAGAGGAACCCAGGCCCTTGGGGGCGGGCTGTACCTGTTGGAATTGGAGCCGTTCAGCTTTGTTGCCCAGAGCTGGGCCTCTGTGCCCGTCCCACGCGGCTCAGGGGTTGAAAACCGGCTGTCTCGGGGCTGTTTCTAGCTGCGCGTGCCCAGAGAGGAACCCAGGCCCTGTTGGAATTGGAGCCGTTCAGCTTTGTTGCCCAGAGCTGGGCCTCTGTGCCCGTCCCACGCGGCTCAGGGGTTGAAAACCGGCTGTCTCGGGGCTGTTTCTAGCTGCGCGTGCCCAGAGAGGAACCCAGGCCCTTGGGGGCGGGCTGTACCTGTTGGAATTGGAGCCGTTCAGCTTTGTTGCCCAGAGCTGGGCCTCTGTGCCCGTCCCACGCGGCTCAGGGGTTGAAAACCGGCTGTCTCGGGGCTGTTTCTAGCTGCGCGTGCCCAGAGAGGAACCCAGGCCCTTGGGGGCGGGCTGTACCTGTTGGAATTGGAGCCGTTCAGCTTTGTTGCCCAGAGCTGGGCCTCTGTGCCCGTCCCACGCGGCTCAGGGGTTGAAAACCGGCTGTCTCGGGGCTGTTTCTAGCTGCGCGTGCCCAGAGAGGAACCCAGGCCCTTGGGGGCGGGCTGTACCTGTTGGAATTGGAGCCGTTCAGCTTTGTTGCCCAGAGCTGGGCCTCTGTGCCCGTCCCACGCGGCTCAGGGGTTGAAAACCGGCTGTCTCGGGGCTGTTTCTAGCTGCGCGTGCCCAGAGAGGAACCCAGGCCCTTGGGGGCGGGCTGTACCTGTTGGAATTGGAGCCGTTCAGCTTTGTTGCCCAGAGCTGGGCCTCTGTGCCCGTCCCACGCGGCTCAGGGGTTGAAAACCGGCTGTCTCGGGGCTGTTTCTAGCTGCGCGTGCCCAGAGAGGAACCCAGGCCCTTGGGGGCGGGCTGTACCTGTTGGAATTGGAGCCGTTCAGCTTTGTTGCCCAGAGCTGGGCCTCTGTGCCCGTCCCACGCGGCTCAGGGGTTGAAAACCGGCTGTCTCGGGGCTGTTTCTAGCTGCGCGTGCCCAGAGAGGAACCCAGGCCCTTGGGGGCGGGCTGTACCTGTTGGAATTGGAGCCGTTCAGCTTTGTTGCCCAGAGCTGGGCCTCTGTGCCCGTCCCACGCGGCTCAGGGGTTGAAAACCGGCTGTCTCGGGGCTGTTTCTAGCTGCGCGTGCCCAGAGAGGAACCCAGGCCCTGTTGGAATTGGAGCCGTTCAGCTTTGTTGCCCAGAGCTGGGCCTCTGTGCCCGTCCCACGCGGCTCAGGGGTTGAAAACCGGCTGTCTCGGGGCTGTTTCTAGCTGCGCGTGCCCAGAGAGGAACCCAGGCCCTTGGGGGCGGGCTGTACCTGTTGGAATTGGAGCCGTTCAGCTTTGTTGCCCAGAGCTGGGCCTCTGTGCCCGTCCCACGCGGCTCAGGGGTTGAAAACCGGCTGTCTCGGGGCTGTTTCTAGCTGCGCGTGCCCAGAGAGGAACCCAGGCCCTGTTGGAATTGGAGCCGTTCAGCTTTGTTGCCCAGAGCTGGGCCTCTGTGCCCGTCCCACGCGGCTCAGGGGTTGAAAACCGGCTGTCTCGGGGCTGTTTCTAGCTGCGCGTGCCCAGAGAGGAACCCAGGCCCTTGGGGGCGGGCTGTACCTGTTGGAATTGGAGCCGTTCAGCTTTGTTGCCCAGAGCTGGGCCTCTGTGCCCGTCCCACGCGGCTCAGGGGTTGAAAACCGGCTGTCTCGGGGCTGTTTCTAGCTGCGCGTGCCCAGAGAGGAACCCAGGCCCTTGGGGGCGGGCTGTACCTGTTGGAATTGGAGCCGTTCAGCTTTGTTGCCCAGAGCTGGGCCTCTGTGCCCGTCCCACGCGGCTCAGGGGTTGAAAACCGGCTGTCTCGGGGCTGTTTCTAGCTGCGCGTGCCCAGAGAGGAACCCAGGCCCTGTTGGAATTGGAGCCGTTCAGCTTTGTTGCCCAGAGCTGGGCCTCTGTGCCCATCCCACGCGGCTCAGGGGTTGAAAACCGGCTGTCTCGGGGCTGTTTCTAGCTGCGCGTGCCCAGAGAGGAACCCAGGCCCTGTTGGAATTGGAGCCGTTCAGCTTTGTTGCCCAGAGCTGGGCCTCTGTGCCCGTCCCACGCGGCTCAGGGGTTGAAAACCGGCTGTCTCGGGGCTGTTTCTAGCTGCGCGTGCCCAGAGAGGAACCCAGGCCCTTGGGGGCGGGCTGTACCTGTTGGAATTGGAGCCGTTCAGCTTTGTTGCCCAGAGCTGGGCCTCTGTGCCCGTCCCACGCGGCTCAGGGGTTGAAAACCGGCTGTCTCGGGGCTGTTTCTAGCTGCGCGTGCCCAGAGAGGAACCCAGGCCCTTGGGGGCGGGCTGTACCTGTTGGAATTGGAGCCGTTCAGCTTTGTTGCCCAGAGCTGGGCCTCTGTGCCCGTCCCACGCGGCTCAGGGGTTGAAAACCGGCTGTCTCGGGGCTGTTTCTAGCTGCGCGTGCCCAGAGAGGAACCCAGGCCCTTGGGGGCGGGCTGTACCTGTTGGAATTGGAGCCGTTCAGCTTTGTTGCCCAGAGCTGGGCCTCTGTGCCCGTCCCACGCGGCTCAGGGGTTGAAAACCGGCTGTCTCGGGGCTGTTTCTAGCTGCGCGTGCCCAGAGAGGAACCCAGGCCCTTGGGGGCGGGCTGTACCTGTTGGAATTGGAGCCGTTCAGCTTTGTTGCCCAGAGCTGGGCCTCTGTGCCCGTCCCACGCGGCTCAGGGGTTGAAAACCGGCTGTCTCGGGGCTGTTTCTAGCTGCGCGTGCCCAGAGAGGAACCCAGGCCCTTGGGGGCGGGCTGTACCTGTTGGAATTGGAGCCGTTCAGCTTTGTTGCCCAGAGCTGGGCCTCTGTGCCCGTCCCACGCGGCTCAGGGGTTGAAAACCGGCTGTCTCGGGGCTGTTTCTAGCTGCGCGTGCCCAGAGAGGAACCCAGGCCCTGTTGGAATTGGAGCCGTTCAGCTTTGTTGCCCAGAGCTGGGCCTCTGTGCCCGTCCCACGCGGCTCAGGGGTTGAAAACCGGCTGTCTCGGGGCTGTTTCTAGCTGCGCGTGCCCAGAGAGGAACCCAGGCCCTTGGGGGCGGGCTGTACCTGTTGGAATTGGAGCCGTTCAGCTTTGTTGCCCAGAGCTGGGCCTCTGTGCCCGTCCCACGCGGCTCAGGGGTTGAAAACCGGCTGTCTCGGGGCTGTTTCTAGCTGCGCGTGCCCAGAGAGGAACCCAGGCCCTGTTGGAATTGGAGCCGTTCAGCTTTGTTGCCCAGAGCTGGGCCTCTGTGCCCGTCCCACGCGGCTCAGGGGTTGAAAACCGGCTGTCTCGGGGCTGTTTCTAGCTGCGCGTGCCCAGAGAGGAACCCAGGCCCTTGGGGGCGGGCTGTACCTGTTGGAATTGGAGCCGTTCAGCTTTGTTGCCCAGAGCTGGGCCTCTGTGCCCGTCCCACGCGGCTCAGGGGTTGAAAACCGGCTGTCTCGGGGCTGTTTCTAGCTGCGCGTGCCCAGAGAGGAACCCAGGCCCTGTTGGAATTGGAGCCGTTCAGCTTTGTTGCCCAGAGCTGGGCCTCTGTGCCCATCCCACGCGGCTCAGGGGTTGAAAACCGGCTGTCTCGGGGCTGTTTCTAGCTGCGCGTGCCCAGAGAGGAACCCAGGCCCTGTTGGAATTGGAGCCGTTCAGCTTTGTTGCCCAGAGCTGGGCCTCTGTGCCCGTCCCACGCGGCTCAGGGGTTGAAAACCGGCTGTCTCGGGGCTGTTTCTAGCTGCGCGTGCCCAGAGAGGAACCCAGGCCCTTGGGGGCGGGCTGTACCTGTTGGAATTGGAGCCGTTCAGCTTTGTTGCCCAGAGCTGGGCCTCTGTGCCCGTCCCACGCGGCTCAGGGGTTGAAAACCGGCTGTCTCGGGGCTGTTTCTAGCTGCGCGTGCCCAGAGAGGAACCCAGGCCCTTGGGGGCGGGCTGTACCTGTTGGAATTGGAGCCGTTCAGCTTTGTTGCCCAGAGCTGGGCCTCTGTGCCCGTCCCACGCGGCTCAGGGGTTGAAAACCGGCTGTCTCGGGGCTGTTTCTAGCTGCGCGTGCCCAGAGAGGAACCCAGGCCCTTGGGGGCGGGCTGTACCTGTTGGAATTGGAGCCGTTCAGCTTTGTTGCCCAGAGCTGGGCCTCTGTCCATCTTTATTTATTCTAGCAGTCAAAAGTATTTTCAAAAATTTTTACCATGAAAATATTCACATCTTTCTAATGAAAAAGCCAAATCCAAATATTTTATAGTCTTGACACAAACTGCACACAAAATAAACCTGTATGCTACACCAACTAACTACAGGTAACTTATATTTGACAGTTTTAAAAACTAATTTCTGATTTTTGACATCCTCAATATAGTTTATATCCAGCTTTTAATCCCCCAAATTTATCTCCTCTCTGTAGAAGTCTCTTTAAATTTTACTTGACAAACTCCACACTTGTGAGAGCCTCTTTTTTCTGCTTCTATTTTCTTATTTTGTACTATTTAGTGTTTTTTTCTTTTTTAAGTAAGTTCTTTTATGTACTTTCCCTATTTTCCTTCTCACAAAATCCCTCCTATATGCCTCATGAGAACAAAAGACATTTATACCCACACAGCTCACTGACTACACTAACATGACATTATTGTTCCAATGTGTTTATCGACATGACTTTACTATTCTCAGAAACTCTACAAGTAAACTTTACTCTTCATTTCAGTAACTTTGTTAGAGACCAATCAATTCAGGGGCCAGAGCAACAGTATAGTAGGCAGGGTGTTTGCCTTGCACATGGCCAACTCAGGTTTGATCCTGCCATCCCATGTAGACCCCCCCCCCCCCAAGTCCTGTTAGGACTGATCCCTGAATGATGAAGCAGTAGTAAGCCCTGAGCATCCTTGGGTGTGACTCAAAACAAACAACAACAACAAGACCGATCAATTCATCAGTAGGAAGTATTAAATACTAGTACATACTCTTGGACTCTTGAGCTCCTTCCCTTGTCAAAACATTCATGTTGCTCTGGCCTAGACAGTGAAATCATGATCCTTTTCCAGCTCTAGCCAAAAACCTGCACTGAAAGATTGATTTTAATCTAGGGAGGTCTTTTAAAATACCCATAAATAGTCTTACTTTTGTCCTCCCTCTTCTAAGGGAGATTAAGACTATAATAGAGATTAATAGAGATTAAGACTATATCATGATTTATTTTTTATTTTCCTTACCTTTCCCTGGCAAGAACAAACTTAGCTTTGTGTTAATGCAGATACAGTTGTTGACATTTTGGGAACCATTATTTGACATAAGGCCCAGGAATAAAGATAAGAGAGTAAGTTATAATTATCCTTTGTAACTGTTTATATGTGTGCTTTTGGTGCCAGGGTGAGGTGGATGTGTTACAAGGTGGCAGAGAAAAAAAATGTGCAGATTCATACTTTCAAATTTATAACAAACCTCCACAACCAATATCTCATTTAACCCTTACAACAATGTTGTAGGATAAACAAGAATGATAGTAAAGATTTATAGGTCCTTATTTTAAGGATGGAGATGCAAGACTGATAGAAAGTTAAATGAGTTTAATATTCAAGACACATAATGTGAACCAGTTAGAGGAAGATTTAAAAACAGGGTAAAGCAAACTGTATCCTGTATACCAAATCTGTCTCCATGACCTGTCTGTGTAAATAAAATTATATTGGAACAAGGTCATGTCCATTTGTTTGCACAACTGTCTACGGCTGCTTTAGTAGTTCTAACAGAGAACATATGGCCTGTAAAGCCTAAGATACGTAAGTCTGTTACAGAGAAAAGTTTACCAAACTCTGTTTTGATGCAAGACATCATAAAGTTAACTTGTAAATAGATGAGATAAAATGATAAAAATGCTAAGGGCCTTGAAAATAGCAATAATATTGCTCTTCATCAGGCAGTGGACTATTCGACCTAGGTAACAATGCATTTCCAGGTTCAAAGGGGTTATAAAATAATAGAAAATATTTTGGAGGGATTGTTCTCTACCTAGTGATAGACTTAAACCTTTGAATTGACCTGGCAGTGGTAAAGCATGATCACTCGGGCAGTGCTGGAGGCAACTATCTGCACAGCAGCAAAGAGGAATATAAATAACTACAGTAATAAAAAATTATTGACAAAATCTGGACTTTAATGACTCTAACTACAGAAACTATTAAGAGAACTCACTATAATTGCTGAATCAGAAATATCTGAGAAAGGAAGCCAGGAGGAATGAGCTCTCAGGAAACGCATCAATAGTTTAGTGGCTAACAGTCAGCTTTCCTGGAACTCGTTGAATGAGTTATGTGTGCTTTTTTACTTTCCCTTTGCAGCCTAAACTTTAGCCTCCATGCACATCTCCCAGCTTCCACACTTGCTTCCCCAAAAGTGTACTCTCCAGACAAAATGGACCTTCTACCACAGCAGTTATTATATCATGTTACGACTTTGCTCAAAAACCCTCCAATGACTGCAGATCAGCAGAAGAAGAGCTTCCTTGATGCAATTAAAGCTGCAGACTCAGGACACCCCTCAATTGCACAAGGCTCTTCAAGGGTTTAAAAGATGCCCTGGTGATACAGTCACATGCAATTTTTTTTTAATTTGCAAATGTGAGATATTTTAACCACAATTGTCTATTTTGAATTTCCCATCTGTCACAATTTTCTTGTAAAATTGTGCTAGATAGACACAGACATTTTGGGATTTAGCTGGAGAGAAGCTGAGTTGAAAAGATTTACTTTGACTCTGTGAGCTACATTATTGTGGTTCGTATTAAGTTCAATGCAAAGTTCTTGCTGTATATCAATGTCTTCCAAGAATACTTCTACCGTCCTCACTGGCAGCATATATTATGACATGAAAGTTCAAGGCTAGAAGTCATAAGATAAGAGCTTGTCTTCACACCAAAAATATGTGGCGAGTGAAAGAGAAGGGTTTAAAACATATTAAGTCAGAATTTAGTCTGTGGGAAATTCTTATAAATCTAGTAGTTTATGTAAAAATTTAGTTGATAAAAGCTTTTGAAAACTTGAAAATAACCCTAAAAATATGTACGAAAGACCAAAAATGGATGAGGAAGTCAAAGGAAACTTTTCTAAATAAGGAATAAAAAAATAAATCAATTATGACCAATCTAGCTAAAGACGGAAGTATTTTTTTGTTATTTCGATAGAAAAGTATATGAAAATGTATGGCAAGGCAATCAAAGAGATGTTAGCAAAAACTAACAAAGGCCAAAAAATATAGTCGAGGGTATAACAGCTAATTGGTAAAAAAAATGTTATTTGGTGGATGTTTTGGGGTGTGTGTGTGTGTGTGTGTGTGTGTGTGTGTGTGTGTGTGTGCTGTACAAAAGGAGGAAATATTTTTCTATCTTTGTTTTAAGTTCCAAACTGGAACCCTGAAAAATTAAGCCGTTGAAAACAAGATTAACAAAGGAAGGCAAATAAAGAGTTTCTTAACAGAGACACTGAGGAAACTCAGTGATAGTAACTTAAAGGGCTGATTACATTTGGGGGCTTGTATGGCACCTTAACAAAGGGTAATAATCAGGTGGGGAAGTGACAGGACAAAGAAAAGGGATTTTCATGTATAGGAGGCGCAAACTGTGGAAAGGAAAATAGATAAGGAAAACTAATAGAAGCTCAGGACTGTTTCAATAAGCTTTGTATGTAGATAGCCTTCATGATCTGGGTGAGCAAATAATCTCTGGAGATTGAGAGCCTGTTTGCCTTTCAAGAGTGAGGCAAGGTCAGAGGCTTTTTTGTGCATCTGCAGTTTCTCATCATCTTCAGCTCAAAATAATTATTTTGTCAAAGCGGCATATTTGGGATGTCATATTCTGATCCCTACTTTGGCATCTGCAAGCGTTTCAATTCTTTTTTTTTTTTAAGATTTTTCTGTATTACTAACAAACACTTCGGTTTGTATCTCATTTTGTATTCTTTTTTTTTCTTTTTGGGTCACACCTGGCGATGCACAAGGGTTACTCCCAGCTCTGCACTCAGGAATTACCCCTGGCGGTGCACAGGGGATATGGGATGCTGGGAATCAAACCCAGGTTGGCCGTGTGCAAGACAAACGCCCTACCCGCTGTGCTATCACTCCAGCCCCTCATTTTGTATTCTTGAAATAAAATTGTAAAATTGTAACCCCACAAAACCAAGCTGCACCATTGAGTACCAGAGTTAAACATAAAATATTGCCCAGTTAGCTTGACCAGTTGATTAGTAACTACCCCAACATGCCCACCACCACTCAGGCCTCTGAAGTTGCTAGAGTATTTCTACTGCAGAACTTTGCACTGGCTGTTTTCTCTGTCTCGAACATTCTCTCCCTGACTTTTCCCTTGCTTTAGTCAGGTGTTTGTTTAAAATATTGCCCGATCTTTCTATGTCTATCTCTCTCTTTCTGACTCATTTCACTTAGCATGATACTTTCCATGTAGTACTACTTGTATGTAAATTTCATGACTTCATCCCTTCTGACAGCTACATAGTATTCCATTGTGTAGATGTACCAAAGCTTCTTGCATTCATCTGGTGAATATAAAATAACAAAATAGGAGACTAACACCCAAGAATAGCGAGATAAATACCAGGAGGATTACTCCATGGCCCTGAGGACAGCCACACACGCTAGCGAAAAAGGCAGCTCAGATAGAGAATGAAGCACCAAATAAAGGGTGTTGGGAGGTTCCTCTCAGGATGGGAAATGCGTGATGAGAGTAGACTATAGTCCGAACAAGATTGCCACTCAATGTCTCTTTTGCAAACCACAGCACTCAAAAGGAAAGAGATAATGGAGGGGAATGCCCTGTCACAGTGGTAGGGTGGGATGGGGGGATGGCGGTAAGAAAGATACTGGGACTGGTGGTGGTGGAGAATGGGCACTGGTGGAGGGATGGGTATTCAATCATTGTATAACTGAAACCCAAGCACAAAAATTTGTAAGTCTACAACTGTACCTCATGATGTTTTACTAATAAAAAAATAATAATAAAATAAAATAAAATATTGCCCGACCAGGGCATATATCCCTCCTGAGTAGCAGTGTCCCCAGCCTCTGTCATTTTCATCTTACCTCACCTTATTTTTCTTCTTAACAATTAACATTATTCACATTTCAAATAGTGGTGTATTGCTAATTCTCCCAAAGTAGTGTATGAGCTTCAGGGAAAGGGAGATTGATTTACTGCTGTATTCCAGGGCCTATAGCAATTCCTAGCTCATGATTTGTTCAAAGTATTTTTATCAGGGCCTGACCAATAGAACAATGGGTAGGAAGTTTGCCTTGCATATGGACAACCCAGGTTCTGTCCTCAGTATTCCATATGGTCCTTCTGAGCAAGGCCAGGAGTAACCCCTCCTGAGTAGAGAGCCAGAAGTAACCCCTGAGCATCATCAGGTGTGACCCCTCCTCCAAAAAAAAATGTTTTTGCCAAGTGACTGACGATGTGAACCAAAGAATGAATGAGTGACTAACCCAAATTTAAATATTTAAAGGGTTAAGCAGTAAATGCACAACGAGATTGTTGCCAGTTCTAATTTTATCTGGAATACAGCATTATTACATATATTTAAATTAGTATGATCGCAGATCTTTTTAACTTGATATTGCAATTGGATATGAGGAAGCCAAAGTTGGGGCCAGAGAGATATTACAGCAGGTTGAGAGCTTGCCTTGCACCCACCTGACCTGAGTTCAATCCCTGACACACTATTTGTTCCTCTGAGCACCACCAAAGGTGATCCCAGAGCACAGAACCAGGAGTAATCCTTGAGTGTTGCAGGCTGTGCCCCTCCCCACTCAAAAAAAAATAAAGAAGCCAAAGTAAAGAAACAAAAATAATATTTCAAATATTATTGAGGGTAGGGCTGGAGTGATAGCACAGTGGTAGGGCGTTTGCCTTGCACACAGCCAACATGGCTGACCCGAGTTCGATTCCTCCGCCCCTCTCGGAGAGCCCGACAAGCTACCGTGATGTATTCAATATGCCAAACACAGTAACAAACAAAAGTCTCCAGTGGAGACGTTACTGGGCCCGCTCGAGCAAATCGATGAACAACGGGAGGACAGTGACAGTGACAGTGATTATTGAGGGTGAATAATTATGACTCTTTTAGGAGAGTAAACCAGGTGAGTATTAATTTTACAAAGAGCACCAGATTGAGGCTCGTTTCTATTGGCTGATAACATCCCTTTCATCTCTTAGTCTTGTATTGCAAACTGCTTTTTTGACAAGTTCTAAAACTGTGACTGATTTCTCACGTAATTAAACATAAGACCTTACTAGCAGGTAGACATTTCAGGGATCATTGGGCCTCATGGAGGCTTCTAACTGTGCATTGGGAGGATCTTGGGAGTAAGGTTAAAAATGATAGATTTCTGGGGCTGGAGTGATAGCATAGCGGGTAGGGCATTTGCCTTGCACGCGGCCGACCCGGGGGTTCGATTCCCAGCATCCCATATGGTCCCCTGAGCACCGCCAGGAGTAATTCCTGAGTGCAAAGCCAGGAGTAACCCCTGTGCATCGCCGGGTGTGACCCAAAAAAGCAGAAAAAGAAAAGAAGTTAAAAAAAAATGATAGATTTCTAGGGTCAAGAAGTAGTATATTAGAATCTGTGGCTATTAGAATAATAAGGCTATTATTTTTAACTGGATCTCCTCTGAAATTTATAATTTACAAGTATTTGAGAATTACTGAACTCATTGAATTCTCATATGTTTTCATGCTTCACAGATGGTGAAACTAATATGTAAACCTCAAATAGGAAATAGAAACATAAAGAATCCCAGACCAATAGAGACAGTGGTTCTCAAGCTAACTGATCCAATATGATCACCTCCACAGTTATTATTCCAATACCCATTCTCTCTTCTAGGATAATTAAATCAGAATCTCTGAGTGGAAACTGGTTTTCAAAAGCTCCACAGTCAGTTTAATGTGTAGCAAGGATTGAGGAACCCTGATCCAGAAGGCAAAATTTTTGACCAACAGAAAACTACTTCTGTTTTTTCCTAGGCACTTCCTAGTTTCTGAGTCTTAAAATAATATTGCCAAAAGCAACATGGAAAGTTGGGAGACCATTCAAAGAGCCAGTATACATGTCCTTCATATAAGAGGTCCAGGTTTGATCCTCAGAACTACATGGCCACCCAAGCATTGTCAATCGCAACCTGCAAGCACAAATAGGCATCACCCCTACGAAATCAAAAGCAACTCAGAGATTTCCCATTCTACTGAGATTTTATGGTTGAGAATCTTGGTTTCTAGAGAGAAACTTGTCTAAGGTCAAATAATTACTTAAGAAGCTTATTCAGAGCCTGAACCTAAGGCTCTCATTTGCAAAGATGGCGCCACTTTTATCACATCAAATCTTTGGATTTTACTGTACTTCATTCCATAAATAACCCTCTTATTACCTAAGAAAATCTCATTCAAACTACTGGTCAAACTATCATAAGGTCATAAAACACAGCAGAGAAAGGATTACATGGAAGGTCAAGTAACCAGCTTCAGGACACCAACCTACAATATTTTCCAAATTGCCTGATTAAAAAAACTGGTGAAGAGAGAGCTAATAATACATATCCTGACTCAAAATCTCACGGTAAAACTCTGCAATGTGTAAGCTTAACAAAGGCTACTGATGCATATACTGAACATTTGGAAAGACTTTACCAAAATATCATTGAAATCAATGATACTTCATTCCACTGATTCTAATTTCCACATATGACTCTTCAAATAGAAGTCAGCAAAAATTTTCCATAACAAGTCAGAAAAAAATAGTTTAGGCTTTGCTGGTTATGTAGTCTCATGTACTGATACACACCTTGCCTTTTTAGAGCAGAAGCATTCTTAAATGGTATAGAAGAGTGGGGGTGGCTATATTACAACTCAAGTATTTCACAAAAAAATGATGGTCTTAATTACTACTGCTTTGTAGTACAGTTTGAAGTTGGGGAAGGTGATGCCACCCATCTTCTTTTTCCCAAAGTTTGCTTTAGCTATTCATGGGCGTTTATTGTTCCACATGAATTTCAGCAGTGTTTTGTGTATTTCTTTGAAAAAGGACATGGGTATCCTGATAGGGACCGCATTATATCTGTATAGTGCTTTAGGGAGTATTGCCATTTGATAATGTTAATCCTCCCTATGCATGAGCAGGGGATATGTCTCCATTTCCTATTATCCTTTTTTATTTCTTGAAGCAGTGTTTTGTAATTTTCCTTATATAGGTCCTTCACCTCTTTGGTTAAGATGATTCCCAGGTACTGGATTTTCTGAGGTACTTTTGTGAATGGGATTGTTTTTTTAATGCCTCTTTCTTCTCTTTCATTATTTGTATGTAATAAAGCCATGGACTTTTGGGTGTTGATTTTGTAGACTGCCACTTTACTAAACTGACTTATTGTTTCTAGAAGCTTTTCTGTAGAGTCTTTAGGGTTTTCTAAGTATAGTATCATATCGTCTGCAAATAGTGATAGTTTGACCTCTTCCTTTCCTATCTGAGAGTATCATTCTAAGTGAAACAAGTCAGGAAGAGAGGGAAAAACATAGAACGACTGGACTCATTTGTGGAGAATAGAACAACATAACATGAGGCTGACACCTAAGGATAGAAGATACACGGGACAGGAAGATTGCTCCATAGCTGGAAGCCTGCCTCATGAGCAAGGGGGATAAGGCAGCTGGAATAGAGAAGGGATCACTAAGAAAATGATGGCCTGGGGAACCAGTCAGGATGGGAGATGTGTGCAGAGGGTAGATAAGGGACCAAACATGATAGCCTCCTAGGGTCTGTATTGCAAACCATAATGCCCCAAAGTAGAGAGAGAGTATGGGGAATATTGTCTTCCATGGAGGCAGGGGGAGGATGGAAAAGGGAGGGTATACCGGGGATATTGGTGTTGGGGAATATGCACTGGTGGAGGGATGGGTGTTTGATCATTGTGTGATTGTAACTCAAACATAAAAGCTTGTAACTATCTCACCGTGTTTCAATTTAAAAAAAAAGAAAAAACTGGTGGTCACCTGGACTAGACCTATACACAGTAATTTCATGTCCTCTTGTTTTTGAGAATAATCAAATATAAGTTTAACAAATGATATCATTTGAAACCATTTGTCCATAAGAATTTTTTTAAGTAGGTATAATTTCCAGAGGCTCATGCCGAGCCTCATGCATGAATGAAGTACCGCAGAATCCAGATAATGCGGAACTTCATGACCTTGAACTCTGGACTCAATGGAACACCCGAACAGAGATCCTCTGCCTCCTTCCCCCAGTCTACAGTGACTCAGGGATCATACCCATAAGCCACACCCTGCCGACACCAAATAATCTCCTCATTGGCCACCCTCCAGAACTCAAGATGCTTCTCCCAGACGGGAGTATAAAATGAGACTCCTGAAACCATGTCATCCGACTGGCGCCAGGCTGTGGGGCAGGTGAGAGCCCTCCCCACTCAAAGGGACCCAATTCTGGCAGCCAACCTCCACTAGCCAACCACCGCCACGCTTCAGGCCACTCTCCAGACCGCATGACACATTTTAAGACACTTTCTACCCATATTCCACTATTACTACACCATATCTGATGGGGGTCAGACAGTAGGCAAAAACTATAGAGAAATATATATAAATACATGCCTCTCAGAGAGCCCAGCAGCTACCAAGAGTATGCTGCCCGTACAGGCAGTGATTGGCAAGCTCCCTGTGGAGTATTCAATATGCCAAATACAATAATGACAACAGGTTTCATTCCCCTGACCCTGAAAGAGCCTACAATTGTCAGGAAAAGACAAGTAAGAAGAGGCTGCTAAAATCTCAGGGCTGCGGGGGTTGGAGTGATAGCATAGCTGGTAGGGCATTGGCCTTGCACGCGGCCAACCCCAGTTTGATTCCCAGCATCCCATATGAACCCCCGAGTACTGCCAGGAGTAACTCCTGAGTGCATGAGCCAGGAGTAACATCTGTGCATCGCCAGGTGTGACCCAAAAAGAAAAAAAAAAGTCTCAGGGCTGGGAGGAATAGAGACGTTACTGGTGCCCATTCAGGTAATCAGACGATCCACAGGATGACAGTGATACAATGATACATCTATAATTTAAACAAATGAGAATTTACTTTATTTCAAATAAGAAATTTAGATCTAGGTGTTTGCTGATGTTAATTTAGCAGCTTCACTAGGCGGAAGCACCTACCTCTAGAAAACATAAGAAGATATGGTCTCTGTAAATAGCCTCATTTGGATCACATATCTATACCAGGCCCACAATTAAGTTCATGATTCCTGAAACCAAGGAAGTGATACCTAACACCTAGGAGGATGGGGAGAGATGTGAACATTGAATAAATCTGGGTAAGTAGTGCCATTGAGCAGACAGGTCAGTGTCTGCCATAGTCCACACATTTGGTAATCTGATTTCCATACAGCCTTCCCTCACAAACAGTTTGTATAACAGTAGCCACCTCTTCAAAAAACAAACACCTCTCTCATTCACCTAGAGAGATGAACCAGGTCAAGACCTCAGATCTTCTTTATCAGATCCAGAGATACTTCTTCTATGTCTGTATCCTAAAGAAAGGTCTGTCTCCAACATATTTAATATATAATGGTGGGAAAAGATTAAATGAATAGCTAATATTTACTAGCATAGACTCTACTGTGTTAGAAAGGATTAATGGAAAATGCATTTCTCTTCATGAATAAAGATCTTTAATTAGTCAGTCTGACAGTTCCTACTTTTGTTTGTGAAAATATCTCTAATTTTTGCTCAGAGCCTCTAGTTCTTTCTAATAGTAAAATATTTGTAATCACTATTTAATAGTGCATATATCTGAAATAGATCTCCAGGACAAAATCCTTTTCTAATTTTTGTAATCCCTGATGTTGGCATACGTTGAGATACTTTAGGATGGACTTTGGTATTCAACAATTTAAGTAGTCGTTGGAAGAGGTAGAATGCATACTTTGCATGTATGAGGCCCTGAGTTTAATATCCAACACTATATTAAGTAAAATAAACAATACAATTAAGCTAAAGTGCTCAGTACATTCCTATCAATAAATCGCTATTTTTCTCTTTCCAAAATAAAAGGCTTTATATGTCTTCAGCCATAACGTTCTTATTGAAATCTTAGTAAATTTAGTCTATTTGCTTCTGGTCACTTCCTTGCATTAGTAACCACAGCTAAAGATTTTGTCTAGACGTGGTCTTTAAGGCTAAGAATTCTTGTCTCCCCGCTGTACAATCTTATGTTCTTCCAAATCCTCTGGCTTTTAACACACATAAACAGGCTTTGTGGTAGAAGCACCAGTTTTATCAGTCTTAAGGGTGACACTTTTTCATCTCTCCTTATTCTGACTTGGGAAACGAAAGACACACTTCTCCAACCCAGCAAGCAAGTAAATTATGAGACTATTCATTCAGATCAGAGATCAGAGGAAGCACCTTTCTTAGTAGTTATGCTGTCTTCTCTGCTTAGAGATTAGCTATCTAGCTTAAGTTGCTGGTCTTAGTAGAACTTCTCTGCTAATAGACACTAAAATAAGCCAGCACACATAAACATCCTGAACTTTTCCTTCCAATTCCCATGCCACTACAACCTCTGTCAACATACTGTCTGCATTTTTAAATATAACAGGCAACTGATGGCTTAAATTTTGCCATGTCAAAGTTTTCCAGGTTAAGCAATTGGGCCCTCTCTGACCTAAGCTTTGATGTCCACTCTTAAAGTGTGTTACATGCAACATTCCACTTCTAAAATGCAAATTTTCTTAACAGTCAGGCATAAGCTGCAAATTTCATGACTGCACTCACAAATCTTAAAAACTCAATTAAAATAAAATAAACTCAATTAGCCGCTCGAGCCATAGTTTAAACAAATCAATTTTTTTCTAATGCAAGAAATCTAGGTGCAGGGCTGGAAAGAAGTACAGTGGGTAGATGCTTGCCTTGAATGTAGCAGACCCAAGTTCAATTCGGTTCCCTGAGCCCCACCAGGAGTGGTCCCTGAGCACAGAGCTGGGAGTAAGCCCTGAGCACTACTGGATGTGGCCAACACACACACACACACACACACACACACACACACACACACACACACAAAGAAAAAACAATGGAGAAAGAAATTTAGACGTTAAGTGAGCAGTGGCAAGAGTTCAAAAGCATCCAAATCCTGACTCACAATATCTGTAGCTCTTTGCATTCCTTTTTATGGCTGAAGCATGATTCTAGACTCTCATTATATCCTCACATCACATATAAAGGCAAAAAGAAGGTGGTGGTGTCATAGAATTTATTTCTTCTACGTTTTAGTTTCATATTGAGGGCTAAAACACTTCCAAAGACCTCATGGGACTTTTACTTCAATCTCACTGGACAGAATAAAATCATAGGTTGCTTATCCTGGAGACTTATAATGAAACATAAAAATCAAAATATTTGTACTGGGTAGGAAATAGTTTCCAAAGAAGGTGGTCAGCTAATAGCTCTGCATAGTCAACTAATAGTGTTCTTCCCAGTATTGTCTCAACAAAGTTGGCAGGGACCACAAGGTGAAACCTTTTTTTCAACACCCAACTATGTTTAGGGATTACTCAGGTAGACTTGGGGAACCATATGTGGTGTCAGAGATGGAACCTGGGTCAACCACCTGAAAAGCAAACATCTTACTCACTGTACTATCAATCCAGCCTTGGGAAATGTTTTTAATAAAAAAGAAAGTAAGCCTCATAAACTTTTTCTCATGCACAAGTTACACAATGCAGCTATAGGCTGCACCATTGTTTCTAATACCCTCAACATATATGCCCTCCCCAATTTCTAAAGCAAATGAGAGATGACTTTCTCAGTCCATACTTTTGGTAATCACCTTTCCCAGAAACAGTTGCTCTCTGAATGACATTTAACTAGATTTCATTGTGTTGATATTTTACTCCCAGAATTAACACTTCTCTAAGAATTGATGCACCTGTTTGTCATTTTTATTTCAAGTAATTCTCTAAAAAGTAATTCTATGCTCTCACCTGCTTTCCCAGTAACTTCTCCCTCCCCTCCTTTAATCACTCTCTTCTTCCCATTTCCCCTCCCCCTCTCCTTTCTGACACCCCACCCAGGTCTAAATGAAAGAATGTCATTGCAGCCTGTTTTACCTACCTCTGTTGACCTAGATAGCTACCTACAGTGATTATTTTGGGGGAGTAGAATGGGTTTGGGGGACACACCCAGTAGTGCTCATGGGCTACTATTGACTTGGTGCTCAGGGGTCTCTCCTTGTAGTGCTCAGAGGAGCATGTAGTGTTGTAGCTTGAAACTAGGTCACCTGTATGCAAAGCCTGTGCTTCAGCCAGTTAAACACTCTCCAACCTCTAACTAAAGTTTTTTACTTTAATACTTAAAAAAAATTCATAATAAGGAACCTATTGCCCAGACAGTGCCCAAATCCATATGCCTCTCAAATTTTTCTCATTCATAGATTCCAGATTATCTGCTATGAAATATCAGATGTCATAAGAATCCTCTGAGTATTCTACCAAATGATAATATAGCACATGTATTGTTTGTTATAAGGCCAGGTTAGTGAAACTATATTGATTTAAGGCAGCACAGTGATGCAAAAAGAAACTATAGGGAGATTGCTGTTTAAAGTCTAATCAAAATATCTGAAAATCTGGGGCAAGAGAAGTAGTACAAGGAGTAAGACATTTGCCTTGCATGACACCAACCCTAGTTTGATCCCGAGCACCACCAGAAGTGACCCAAGAACCACTGGATATCCCCAAATTCTCCCCACAAAATGTATATATTTGAAAAGTATCAACAATCTAATTAGTTATATCAGGAATCAGGCACAAAACTCCATCCAATGGTAAGGATGAAATGCTTTAACAAAGGTAAGCATTGTAGAAACCGAACATTCTTCCTAAAGACAAGGACAAACAATACAAATTCAACTGTACACAATCAGGATAAATTGACACGTTTTGTTTTATTTTTATTTGTAGTCCAATATAGGTAGTCTATATAATTAAACCTTCTAGGTACCTTAGCATATGGGGCTGCATTTCTGTCCAAAATGCTCATCTTAGTAGACCATATAGTCCATTCTTAAGAATCACATAAATATAAATGTTGAACTCAGAGCTGTTTCTTGAGTTCACTTGAATATCTTCTTTTTGACTCCTTCATTGAAAATGACCCAGAAAAAGTACAGCACAAGCATGTTTTGAATACCAAACTGAAAGGAAAGAAGGCGGAAGTAATTCTCAAAGTATCTAAAGAAAGCAGAACTAGGTAACAAATGTTGTTAGATTTAAATATCTGGCACATTAGAAATTAGGTTTGAAACATAGAATAAAATGTGGCTTTGATCCTTATTTCTTTCACAAGGAATCCCAAAAAGAAAATGGGTGAATTAAAGATTCTGTTGTCTCCAGGGTGGCAAGCCGAGCAGGCAGCCACAGGAAACTGAAACCTCTCCTCCTTGGCTGAGGTGCCCACAGGAGTATTTAGGCCAGAGGGGACTCCTGCAATTTTGGAGTTGTGCCAGAAGTAGGACTGTAACCCAGGATCAGAACTAATGTTGTCCCTCTCCCACAGTGATAAGGGGAAAGTGATAGTGAACTGGAGGGATCCACCTCCGTACTATTACAGCAACATGAAGAAACAGCGCAAATCCCTACCACAAGGAGTGATGAAGAGCCCAGAAACCTCAACAGGGAATACCTACAAATATAATCTCTCCGATAAAGAATTCAAAGATGAAATGTTGAGGTTGTTCACGGAGTTCAAAGAAATGATGAAACAGGTGTCCAGTAAATTAAAGGAGGATATGAAAGAAACAATGAAACAGACAGCCAATAAAATACAGGAAGAAATGAGAGCAGAAATAAGAAAGCTACAGACGAAGTGTTACTAATAAAGTATTTGGTTAATAAAGTTAATAACTCGGTGGGGACCCTCAAGAGTAGAATGACAACAGCAGAAGACAGAATCAGTGAGTTTGAAGATGAAGCATACAAGCAACAACATATCATGGGAAAAGACCTCAAAATAGCACAAGGACGAATAAGAGACCTAGGGGATGAATTCAAGAGGAACAACATAAGAATCATCAGTGTACCAGAAGGACAACAAGGAGGCAACCCCAATGAAATAGCAACAGTTACAGATATCGTTGCTGAGAACTTCCCAGAACTAGAGAATTCAGGCATCCAGTTCCAAGAAGACCGAAGGGTACCAGCTAAAAGAGACACTAATAAAAAACCTCCAAGACATATCATAATAAGAACAACGAATACCACAGATAGAGATACAATCATGCAAGCAGCAAGGTCAAAGAATGAAATCACATACAAAGGAGTACCCCTTAGATTTACAGCAGACTTATGAGAGGAAACTATTCAAGCCCGAAGACAATGGTGGGATATAGTGAAAAATCTCAATGAAATGAACGCCTCACCAAGAATGCTTTATCCAGCTAAACTCTCACTCAAACTCAAAGAAACAACACACTATTTCATGAATAAACAGCATCTCAGGAACTTCATAGACTCAAAGCCAACCTTAAAAGAACTAAAGGGGCTAGTAAGACAAGACAAACTCCTATAAGCACAACAAACCTCTACATAAAGATGACACAAAACCACATGACAATAATCTCTCTTAATGTCAATAGACTAAATGCACCAATTAAGAGACACAGAGTGGCAAAAATGGATAAAAAACTTAATCCAACATTCTGCTGCCTAGAAATATAGAAAATATCTGAACACTCAGAGCAAACATACTCAAAGTCAAAGGATGGAAAACAATCCTTCAAGCAAACAACTCCCTAAAAGAAGCTGAGGTGGCCATACTAATATTCAACAACATATATTTCAGGCTAAAAAAGAATAAGAGGGACAGAGAAGGCCATTTTTTAATAATCAAGGAATATGTACATCAGGAAGAAACCACACTCTTAAACATATATGCACCCAATGAGGGGCCAGCAAAATACTTAAAACAACTACTAATAGACTTCAAGGAGGACATTGGTAGCAACACTATAGTAGTTGGAGACTTCAACACTGCCTTATTACCTCTTGATAGATCAATAAGACTAAAACTCAGCAAGGAAGTACTGGCTTTAAAGGAAGAAATGGAAAAGAGTGGGCTAATAGATATATACAGGGCTATTCATCCCCACGAAACTGAATACCCTTTCTTTTCCAGTGCATGAGAACATTTTCCAAGATAGACCACATGCTGGGCCACAAAACACCTCAGTAGAATCAGGAAGATAGAAAGTGTATCTTTTCAGATCATGATGCGCTAAAGATAGAAGTTAATCACAGACAGAAATGGAGAGTCAACTCAAACGGAAATTAAATCAAGATAGAAATTAAACAGATCAATGTTGAACAATGAGTGAGTCAGAGAGGAAATCAAGGATGAAATCAAAAGATTCATGAAAAAAATGAGAATGAAGACACAAGCTACCAAAACTTATGAGACAAAGCAAAAGCAGTGTTAAGGGGGAAATTTATAGATCTGCAAGCATTTCTCAGGAAGGAAGAAAGGGCCTACATAAATAACCTGACTTCACAGCTTAAGATCATAGGAAAGGACCAAGAAAAAGATCCCAAGCCAGGCAGGAGGAAAGAAATAATAAAACTTGAAGCAGAAATCAACGACATGGAAACACCCCCCCCCCCAAAAAAAATCTGAAGGTCAATGAAACTAAGAGCTGATTCTTTGAGAAAATGTTTAAACAAGATTGATAAGTCTCTAGTAAAATTCACAAAGAGAGAGAGAGAGAGAGAGAACCATAATAAACTGAATCAGAAATGAAAAGGGAAACATCACAACAGAAACCAAAGAAATTCACAAGGTCATCAGAGATAACTTTGAAAGTCTGTATGCCATGTAACAAGAGAACCTAGAAGAAATGGATAAATTCCTGAATTCCTATAACTTCCCAAGGCTGAGCCAAGAAGATTTGGAATACCTGAATAGACCTATCACTATCAATGAAATTGAAACAGTAATCAAAAGTCTTCCCCAAAACGAAATCCCAGCCCAGATGCATTCACTAGTGAATTCTTTCAAACATTTAAAGAGTACCTATTGCCAATCCTATTCAAGATTTTTCAGGAAATTGAAGAAACAGGAACTATTCCAAACAGTTTCTAAGAAGTACATATCACCCTAGTACCAAAAACAGACAGAGATACACAAAAAATGAAAATTACAAGCTGATATCCCTGATGAACATGGATGCAAAGATCCTCAACAAAATATTAGCAAATAGAATGCAACAACTCATCAAAAAGATCATACACCATGACCAAGTGGGATTCATCCAGGGGATACAAGGATGGTTTAACATTCACAGGTCAATCAACATAATCCATCATATCAATAAAAGAAAAGATAAAAACCATATGATAATATCAATAGATGCAGAGAAAGTATTTGACAAGATCTAGCACGTGTTTATAACAAAAACTCTCACCAAAATGGGAATTGAAGGAACTTTCCTCAATATAGTCAAATACCACAAGCCTGGGGTGGAGCAATAGCACAGTGGGTAGGGCATTTGCCTTGCATGCAGCTGACCCAGGTTTGATTCCTCCTTCCCTCTCAGAGAGCCTGGCAAGCTACCAACAGTATCCCGCTCACACAGCAGAGCCTGGCAAGCTTCCCATGGTGTATTCAATATGCCAAAAACAGTAACAACAAGTCTCACAATGGAGACATTACTGGTGCCCACTTGACCAAATCGATAAACAACGTGATGACAGTGCTACCAAAAGCCCACGGCAAGCATTATCCTCAATAGGGAAAAATTACAAGCCTTTCCCCTAAGATCAGGGACAAGACAAGGCCACTCTTGCCACTTCTATTCAATATAATACTGGAAGTACTTGCCACAGTAGTTAGGCAAGAGAAAGATATTGAGGGCATCCAGATTGGAAAGACAGAAATCAAGCTCTCACTGTTTGCAGATAATATGATACTATACTTAGAGAACAGTAAAGATTCTACCAAGAATCTCCTAGAAACAATAAACTTGTATAGTAAAGTTGCAGGCTATAAAATCAATACTCAAAAGTTCATGGCTTTCCTTAATCACTTAATCACTTAACTTCCCGTTAGTCGTCGATTTACTCGAGCGGGCGCCAGTAACGTCTCCATTTGTCCCTGTCGCGTGCTAGTGTAGCCCAATGGCATCTGTTCGCTCCGGGAACATGAAGGGCCTCAAACCGATCGTTCATGATCTTGACGAAGAAGTCTGACCATCTGGAAGGTGGGCGGCCACGCAGTCTTTTGACATCCCGTGGAATCCAGTCGGTAACAGCTCTAGTCCAGCGGTCATCTTTAAATCTCATTATGTGACCAGCCCATCTGATTTTCGACACCTTGGCATATGAGACAGCGTCCCTGATTCTTGATCGTCGACGGATGTCAGAACTCCGGATTCTCTCTCTCATTTGAGTGAAACGTGATATTCCAAGCATAGCTCTTTCTATTCTTCTTTGGGAGACCTGAATAGCGTTCTCATCTTGTTTGCGTAGGGCCCAGGTCTCTGAGGCATATGTTAATGCAGGAAGAACAGTGGCTTTCCTATAGACAAATAATGAGAGAAGTTATATGGAAAAAAATAATTCCATTCACAGTCACAATCACGATCACGACCATCCTGTTGTCCGTCGATTGCCTCGAGCAGGACCCAGTAACGTCTCATTCGTGCTAGCCCTGAGATTTTTAAAAAGTGCCATATTCAAGGCTCTTTCAGGTTTAGGAGATTGAGACCCATCATTGTTACTGGTATTTGGCATATTGGATACGCCATGGGGAGTTTGCCAGACTCTGCCGTGTGGGCAGGTTACATTCAGTAACCTTCCGGGTTTGTCCAAAGTAAGAATGAGATAAGAGGTCACGCGGCCACATTCACGGCCACGCGCTTCTGGGAGCTGCGTTTTATAGTCTCTGGATCTTGGCCATTGATGGGATTACACGGCGCCACGGGGCCAGTTGTTGGGTGTGACCCCTGCCTACTGGAAGGTGGAGGATCTGGGTGGAGGATGCGCAGCCCCAATCTGAGCAGGCTTGGAGATCTCAACCCTGGGACCCGCATGCCTTTGTTCCTCTGCCGGTACCTTCATGCGTGTGGAGAGTGGTCTCAGCATGATGGTGGCTGGTTCTGGAGGTCTTCGACTGCCAGAGCCCTGGTCGGGGTGGGGAGGGAAACTCAACCCACCCCCCTCCAAGGGGCCCCAGCAAGGACAGCCAGGCGCGGGGGCAGGAGACTCTGAGCTGTTCTCTTTTATAGTCTCTGGATCTTGGCCATTGATGGGATTACACGGTGCCAGGGGGCCAGTTGTTGGGTGTGACCCCTTCCTACTGGAAGGTGGAGGATCTGGGTGGAGGATACTCCCCGCCCCGACCAGGGCTCTGGCAGCCGAAGACCTCCAGAACCAACCACCACCATGCTGAGACCACTCTCCACACGCATGAAGGTACCGGCAGAGGAACAAAGGCATGCGGTTCCCGGGGCTGAGATCTCCATTCACAGTCATGTCTCAGAAACCAAGTACTTTGATTAGAATAAGGAGGAAATTGACATGAACAACAACAACAAAAAAAAAACTACAAAATGCTACTTCAAGAAATAAAACAGGACAAGAGGAAATGGAAACACATCCCCTGCTCATGGATCAGGAGAATTAACATTGTCAAAATGGCAATACTCCTCAAAGCATTATACAGATTCATTGAGATCCCTATAATAATACCCATGACATTCTTCAATGAAATTGATCAAATACTCCTGAAATTAATATGAAACAACAAGCCCCCACTAATAGCAAAAGCAATTCTTTAGGAGGGTGAAATGATGGGAGGCATCACCTTCCCCAACCTCAAACTGTACTACAAAGTGGTGATAATCAAAACAGCATGATATTGGAACAAAGACAGATCCACAGACCAATGGACAAGTTTTAATAACATTACACCATCAAATATTTGATCATCTAATCTTTGAGAAGCAAGAAATATAAAGTGGAGAAAGGAAAGCATCTTTAACAATTGGTGCTGGCAAAATTGGACAGCTACATGCAAAAAATGGCCTCTACCTAACACCATGCACAAAAGTCAAATCAAAATTGATTAAAGGCCTCAATATCAGACCAGAATCCATAAGGTACATTGAAGAAAAGGTCAGGAAAACCCTCAAAGACAGTGAAGCTAAAGGTAGCACTGTCCTCCCATTATTCATCAATTTGCTCGAGTGGGCCCAGTAACATTGTGAGACTTGTTACTTCAAAGATAAAATCCCACTGACCAAGCAAGTGAGCAAGTGGAAGCAGAGATAAACAAATAGAACTATATTAAACCAAGAAACTTCTGCACCTCAAAGGAAACAGTGACCAGGATACCAAAAAAGCCTATGGAATGGAAAATGATATTCACCCAATATCCTTCTGATAAGGGGTTAATATCAAGGTTACACAAGGCACTGGTTGAACTCTTCAAGAAGAAAACATCCAATTCCCTCAGAAAATGGGGCGATGAAATGAACAGAAAGTTTCTCAAAGAAGAAATCTGAAAGGCCAAAAGGCCATTGTGAAGAACATGAAAAATGTTCTTCTTCACTAATCATCAGGGAGACGCAGCTCAAAACAGAGATATCTCTGTGATCTCTGTGGTGAGGTATCTCTCACCACAGAGACTGGCACACATAAAAAAAAAACAAGAGCAAGAGTACTGGCATGGATGTGGGGAGAAAGGGACTCTCCTTCATTGTTGGTGGGAATGTTGGCTGGTCCAGCCTTTTTGGAAAACAATATGGACATTTCTCAAAAATCTATAAATTGAGCTCTCATTTGACCCAGAAATACCTTTTCTGGGAATATATCCCAAGGGTGCAAAAAAGCACAGTCAAAATGACATCTGCACCTATGCATTCATTGCAGCACTGTTCATAGTAGCCAGAATTGGAAACAGCCTGTCTGAGAATAGACAACTGATTAAAGAAACTTTGGTACATTTACACAATGGAATGCTATGCAGTTGTTAGGAATGATGAAATCATCAATGTTGATTATATGGATGTTCACAGAAAGTATCAAGCTAAGTGAAATGAGTGAGAAAAAGAGGGACAGACATAGAATGATTGCACTCATTCATGGAATATAAAATATAATAAATATGAGACTAACACTCAAGGATAGTAGAGACAAGGGCCGGGAATATTTCTCCCTGATTGGAAGCCTACTTTAAGAGTGGGGGAAAAGGCAGCTGGGATAGAGAAGGGATCACTAAGTCAATGATGGTTGGAGGGATCACTCAGGATGGGAGATGTGTGATGAAAGTAAATAAAGGACCAAACATGATGGCTATCTGTATTGCAAATCATAACACCCATAAGCAGAGAGAGAGAGTAAGAAGGAAAATCGTCTGCCATAGAGGCAGGGGGACGGGTGGGACAGGAGGTGGGGGGAGGGGTGTTGGGGACATTGGCGTGGAAAATGTACACTGGTGGAGGGATGGGTGTTCAAGCATTGCATGACTGAAACTCAAACATGATAGTTTTGTAACTGTAGCTCATGGTGATTCAATTAATTAATTAATTAATTATTATGTTGTTGAGATAAGAACAGGAAACCCAGAGCCCCAGACATTGTCTAAAGCCATTCAGCAGCTAAGTTGGTCCTCAAGTCTCCTCAGAAGCTTAAAGTATGGTTTGATAAAAGAAACATACAACCCTCTAGTGGGTAATTTACCTAAAAATCTACTTTCTACAAGTTACTTCCATTTTGACAGGCAATTGGGTCATAGGAAGAATAGCTATGAAGTGTATTTTGCCAAAGTCATCTCCAGTTCACTGCTCCTTAGCATTGGTCAAAGTGAAATGGATACTATAAGAGCAACACAAAATAATTTAGTAGTGACCAGCACCTTTTGGTCAATCTGCACAATTAGAAAAATAACTGCTATGTCTAGCATAAAATTGGGGGAAGGGGGAGAGAGACCATACTCATCAGTGCTCAGACACAACACCTGGCTCTGTGCTCAGGAGACCATATGCAATGCCAAGACTCAAATCATTGTCATAGTCACAGCCTCGTACAAAGCATTTGCCTTAACCTCTCTACTATTTCACTGGCACTAGCATAAATTTTCTTAGAGAGCAATAAAAAATACTTGAGTAATTTTTTTTACAACACAAGCCAAGATAAATCCGAAGGGGGAAGGAGTGCAAACTTTTCCTGTTATTTTATTTGCATTTTATCCTGTTGAATAATACATATGGTTTTATACATATATAGATATTTTGAAGTCACTTCAAATTTTTTTGGATAGAGGTCAGACATAGAGATTACAAAAGGCAGAAGAAATGATTGTCATGCAAAATGCAGAGACAAGTCCATGGATGATGGAACAAAGGTCCTGAGATAAGGACTGGGGAGATAGTTAATGGGGCTGAGTATATGCATTGCATGTAGGAGATCTGGGTTTGATCTCCAGTGCCACATGGTTCTCTGAACACTGTCAGGAATAACCACCAAGCACTGAGTTGGTAATATCCCCCAAACACTTTCTGGTGGATCCCAAACCCCCCCCCCCAAAAAAAAAATTAAGACCCACAGATAAAATGAAAAAATTCAGGTTGAATTAGGTCACTTATTCATGAAGTACTTATGAAACATGAGCTTTGAGCTGCAAATCTTGTGTCATTCCTGGAGCAACAAAGCTAAGAGTAGCACTGTGCAGGAGGCACGGAAGCTAATGGAGATGAGGGCACCATTCCTGGGAACACAGGGTGCCCTCAACATGGTGAGGGAGGAGGCAAAAATACTGGAAGGAAATGTAATAATTCGTACAAGAATCATCCACTCTGCGGGAGTAGTGAATGATTCACAATGCCTAGAGATGTAGAAAAGACCTTACACAAAAGGAGGCAACATCTGACCTCAGGAAATAAGGGGACAGTAACAAGGCAAGGAAAGTAGGTGGAAGGGCCTGCTGGCCCTGGATAAAGGCACCATATCAGAAATCCAAATTTTTCATGACAGCTAAAATCTCTGTGCTCGTGTGTTCAATCATGATGACCAAGTTCATAGTAGTCATCCCTGAACACTGCCAGGTATGTCCCCAAAACCAAAACCTCAAAGCATTGGGCTAGAGCACACCAAGTAAGGTGTTTGTCTCACAGGCAGCCAACTCAGGTTTGATCCCCAGAATCCCATATGGTCCCTTGAGTACCACCAGGATAATTCCTTAGTGCAGAGCCACAAGCAACCCTTGAGCATTGCTGGGTGTGACCCCACCACTACCACTTCCCTCCCCCAAATCTCAAATCAAATAAATAAATTATCTGCCCTTCATAAGATGCCTGTTGTTCTTTGGGTAGCACTGAGAGATTATTCCTGGCAGTGCTCATGGGACTATATACAGTTTCAGGAATCAAACCAGGGTTAGCTACATACAAGTACCCTATCCCCATCATTCTCTCCTGCCCTTGGATACCTATCTTAAATCAAACAGCTTAAGTGTGTAATTAAGCAATTTCCTTAGTTATTTAATTGCTTAAAGTTATGAGGTGGAACTACAAAGAAAATCAGTACAAATGTATTTTCATTTTTCGTGGTTATATTTTATTCTTCCCTGTCCCCCCACCCCCCATGGCACTCCCCTTCACACCACCACCACCACCACCACCCTTCCCTTCATCGTTGTTAAGATTTCTATAGAGAAGGCCAGGAACTTCATACTTTCCTGACTGTGGTACTTGCCAGAAGTCAAACATCAGTTCATGGTGCTCACACAAACACTTGTGCTGCTCAGTGAAGTCTATACTCTTTTAGCTCATACTTGCCTGCTATGGATCACCCTCTCAGGTGACACACAGGCAATGGTTGTGGTAGTTGCTGGGATCACTGTGGCCCTCACACATGAGCTCATCAGAGGTTGAATTTTCTAGCCATGGTACTCACACATATTGGTTATTGTAGTACTCACTGGGAGGGGGGAACCTCTTTTTGTGGTATTCATATACCCCTGGTTCCAGGAAATCAGATTTTTTTTCAGTACCAGGGATCATAAAACCAGAGGTTCCAGGTTCAAACAGAGATAACATTTGGGGCATGCAGAACACTAGGGATTTGCACACTACATAACCATATATTTGCAAGGTAGGAACTCTAAGTCCCTGATCCCCCCAAATTCATTTTAATCAAGACTTACCAAAAAACCCAAAATGTATTCCCCACCCCCTTCTATTTTTAGTCATAAGACAATCAGCATAGGAGTCATCTCTGCTCCTTTACCCTGCTCACCATATAGAAACAGAAAATGCTATGTGAAAACAAAGGAAGTTTCCAGAAAAATTCCTGCTGTGATTCAACTTTCCTTCCCTTCAGAACAGTATCAAAAAGTTACTAGGATCAGTCAGCAATTTAATAGAAATTGACACCGGTTACAATGCCTCTCTGTTTCAGAATTTAAAATCTGAAGTTGAGAAAGGTTTACATAATAATTAGTCTCTGACTCATTATGTGACAGGAGTGAAACACAGAGCACTTCTGTTGCATAAAAGGTTACAGGCCTACAAGCAATCTCAGGATCCGGTGTCACAGTTCTGCCATCCTGGACAGAGGAACACAGGCTGGAGACATAGTACAGGGGTTAGGGCTCTTGTTCTACATGCAACCCATTCTGGTTCCATCCCCAGCACCACATATGGCTTCCAAGCACCATCAGAAGGGAGACTTAAGCACAGCCAGGTGTGGCCCAAACCGATCCCAGAAGTTTTCTTTGGTAAGTGTTGGGCCTTTAGGACCAATTTCTCTTAAGACTGAAGCAACATTTTGTTTTCTTCACTCGATCACTTGATCACTTGACTTCCCATTAATCATCGATTTGCTTGAGCAGGCGCCAGTAACGTCTCCATTTGTCCCTGTCACGTGCTAGTGTAGCCCAATGGCGTCCGTTCGTTCTAGGAACACAAAGGAATCGTTCAGGGTCTTGACAAAGAAGTCTAACCATCTGGTAGGTGGGCAGTCACATGGTCTTTTGACATCCCGTGGAATCCAGTCAGTAATGGCTCTAGTCCAGTGGTCGTCTCCAAATCTCATTAGGTGTCCAGCCCATCTTATTTTGGATGCCTTGGCAAACGAGACAGCATTCCTGATTCTTGACCATCGACAGAGGTCAGAACTCCAGATTCTTTCTCTCATTTGAGTGAAACGTGATACTCCAAGCACAGCTCTTTCAATTCCTCTTTGGGAGACCGAATAGCGAATAGCATTCTCATCCTCTTTGTGTAGGGCCCAGGTCTCTCAGGCGTATGTTCATGCAGGAAGAACAATAGAGTCGAAGAGATGTGCCCGGAGCCGGAGGTTCTTCATCCTCTTAGCTATTTCTTCAATGCTCTTGAAGGCGTTCCAAGCCGCTCTCCTCCTCCTGCACAACTCAGGTGCCAGGTCATTCGTCATGTTGACTTTTCAACCTAGGTACACATAACTGTTGCATTCGGAGATGGTCGTTCCATTGAGAGTGAATGGAGCATCAGGAACGAGACTGTTTTTCATAAACATTGTCTTCATGAGATTCAGCTGGAGTTCGACCTTTCCACTCTCACGGTCGAAGTCGGCCAGCATTTGTGCCACTTGGCTAATGCTTGGTGTTATTAGAACGATGTCATCAGCAAAGCGGAGGTGGTGTAGTTGCTGACCGTCTATCTTCACTCCCATTCCTTCCCATTCTAGTCGTCGCATGATGTTCTTGGGGGTGGCACTAAAGAGTTTCAGTGAAATGGTATCACCCTGCCGAACCCCTCTGTTGACATCGATAATCACTTCTTTGTAGAATGGTGAGATCTTGGTAGTGAATCCATAATACAGCTCACGGAGGATCCTGATGTATTGATCCACATACCAAATTCTGCAGGATGGATATGTCATTCCCAAAGTTCTCCCTTCCGAAATCCAACACGCCATTTTATTGGTAAAGAAACGAACAGCACCTGGCCCAGACAAGGTCAGACCTGAACACTTGAACAACCTGCCGTCAGTAATCATCAATACATTGGCTCAGCGATTCACACTCTACCTGTCTGAACGCAAGGTTTCGTCCCAATGGAAAACCAGCAGGACTGTACTACTGCATAAGAAGGGAGACATCCACGACATTGGCCACTAACACATAATCTGCCTATTGTTTGTCATCTACAAGCTGTTCACTCGAATCATCCTGAATAGGATTGGCAGAACACTAGATGAAGGACAACCATGCGAGCAAGCCGGGTTCCACAAAGGATTCAGCACCATCGACCGTATCCACATGATAACCAAGCTCATTGAGGTTTCTCTGGAGTTCAAGATGCCGCTCTGTTTAACGTTCATTGATTTAAAGAAGGCCTTTGATTCTGTTGAGACGGAAGCAGTCATTGAAGCCCTAGCCAATCAGGGCATTCAAAGTCAATTTTTTTCTTCAAAATCTTTTATTTATTTATTTTTAATTAATTTATTTTTTAATGAATCACCATGAGGTACAGTTAGACTTACAAACTTTTCGTGCTTATGATTCAGTCATACAATGATTGAGTACCCACCCCTCCACCAATGCCCATTCTCCATCACCAATGTTCCTGGTATCCCTCCCTCCCTAGCACCCCCCACCCCTGCCTGCCTCTGTGGCAGGCAGGCACATTCCATTTTACTCTCTCTCTCTGGGTGTTGTAGTGAAGCAAATTTAAAGACACAACTTTGATCTTTTTGTTTGTTTGTTTTGTTCTTTGGGCTGGAGTGATAGCACAGTGGTAGGGCATTTGCCTTGTGCACAGCCAGCCCGGCTGAGCCGGGTTCGATTCCTCCGCCCCTCTTGGAGAGCCTGGCAAGCTACCGAGAGTATTCAGTATGCCAAACACAGTAACAAGAAGTCTCACAATGGAGATGTTACTGGGCCCGCTCAAGCAAATCGATGAACAACGGGAGGGCAGTGCAATGCAGTGCAGTTTTGTTCTTTAGGGACTTCAAAGGAGTACTCAGGGGACCTGGACCTATCCCGGGTAATACCTAGTCAGCCAAGTAAGACAGTTCAATGATCGGGCATGAGGATATGTGCCAGGGCCACGGGGACCAGCCCAGCAGTGCTGAGGGAATCATAAAATTCAGGGTATCAAACCAGGATTAGACCCCTTAGCCCCTGTGTTATCTCTCTGGCTTCCTCCATTTTGTTCTTTTTAATGAAAGTATCATGGCATTCTAACGTTATGGAAACCAACATGAATCCAAACCACAGAAAATTCACAATCAAAAGTCCACTTATATTCAGACCTATACAACGAAAAAACATAAACTAAGGGCCAGAGATTCTTCATAAGCTATTTAAACAGTTGCAAAGCATGTTTCCAAGATGTAGTATTTATCTATCATCTGGGACATATGATAAATATTCAACTATGCTCAAAACACCAGTTTTATTACTTACCCTCTTTTAAAATTCTTTTTAAAGTGTTTGATTTTGAATGGGACTATAGAGCATTGTGACAAAGTTAGTGGTTTCTGAAATTACATCTCCTTAGGACTTTGTTTTTCAGATTTTTTTTACTTTCTTAAAGTCTAGCTTCATCTCAACCTCCATGTGTTCCTTTGGAAAATCACTAAACCTCCCCCAATCCAAACTTCCTTCACAGCAAAAGAATACTAATCATAGTAACTTTATCCAAAGGTTTTTGTCAGGGCAAAGTGAAATGAGCTACTCAAACAATCTACAACATCTTAACTACAGTCTCAGTAAATCAACTATTTGTTTCTTCATTTCATTCCAGATAATTCTACTCTAAATAAAAAGTGGAAAAGGAGAATTATGACAGCAGTTGGGCTTTAATACACTTGCTCTCTGAACTTATTTTGAACTGCCTATGTTAATAGCTATGGAACATGTCTTTCTTCTTTACTCCTAATGGTAGAAATACTTAAGCAATAAATTGCAGTAGATACTGCAAAGATAAGTGTTACTATGTCTGTCTGTTTATCTGTAGTCCCATTGCTCATTGATTAGCTCGAGCGTGCACCAGTAACATCTCCATTGTGAGACTTGCTGTTACTGTTTTTGGCATATCAAATACGTCACGGGAAGCTTGCCAGGCTCTGCCAAGCAGGCAGGATACTCTCGATAGCTTGCCGGGCTCTCCAAGAGGGACAGAGGAATCAAACCCGGGTCAGCCACACGCAAGGCAAATGCCCTACCTGCTGTGTAATGCTCCAGCCCTTAAAGTATGACTATATGCAATAATAATTAAGAAAAGGAATTTTTGAAGTCAAAAATGAAGGGAGTTACAAAATAATTTAAAAGTTGCCACTGTACAATTTTCCCATGACTCCTTACAATCATTCAACAGGTCAGAGAAGATGTTGCAAAGGGCTGGAATACATACTTTGACATGTCAGAGCTCTGATTAGATCCTCAGCACCATGTGGTACTCCAGCACTTCCAGAGCATCCCCCACCTCTGTGGCACTGGATGTGGCCCCAAAACAAACAAGAAAATCACTGGCTAAGGAAAAGAAAAATCCATCAGGAACCATAACTCCAGCCAGTGCCCCTCCACAAGTTTACACAACACTGGCATCACGGATGAGCCTGCCTCTAGTCACTCCACCCACCAGATCCAGGACTTCACACCACAAAATGATCCGGGCAAGGCATAATTTGAGTTTGATCCCCAGCATGGAACAGCCTCCCACCTCTCCCACCCCAGTAGCTGCCTGGCCCCCAAGCACTGCCTATCACCTAAGTAATCAGGCCTACAAAGCCACCAGCAGGTCAAGCATCACCAGAGTGGCAAGAAATGAAATTAGTTCCTTTGGATCAGTGTTTCTTAACTGAGAGTCATGTGGTTCCTGTTGGTCACCATGAAAATCCAAGGGGTACACAAGTGAAAATTACACAAATGCTCATCTCCTTCTATAAGACTAAGGTGCCATCTGGTAGGACAAAGAAATTAACGATGTCGGAAGGGGACATGGTAGGAAAAATGGTTGAAAAGTTCTATTTAAAAGCTTTACAACGACGATCACCTCATTGACTCATCAAAACAGCCTACCTGAATCTAGAGAAGGAAACACTCCCTCAACATGTTTTTAAAAGAGTGAAGTAAGGAAAAAGTTGTTCGGGAGTAAGTAAGCAACTGAAAATGTGAACTCAGTCAGAGAGATAGCACAGGGGTTGAGGTCTTGCATGTTACCAATCCCCTGCACCATATATGGTCCCCAGAGCACCGCCAAGAGTGATCTCTGAGCACAGAGTCAGGAGTGAGCACTGTCAGGGGAGGCCCCAAACCAAAATTTTTTAAATAATAAATAAAATAAATAAAAAATGTGAACTCCTACCCTCAAATTTTAGTCAATGATAAACAGTTCACTGTTGTTGGTTGCCCTTAATTCTAACTTTTTCTTTTCTGATGACAAAAGTATCCCCTGATGGAGAAATAGCTTACAACATAGGGAAGTGCCTGATGAATAACCAATCTTTCTGTCTCCAGCTGCTTAGGCAACTCATCTTTTAAAAAAAAACCTCTGGGAGGTTCTACTTGAAGCTGAGGTTTCATTTCAAAGGAATTCAAACCGTGGGGGTGGTGGAGTGGGGGGTGATATAGGAAAATCTCTTCCCTATGTCTTCTCTAGATAGTTCTCAACAGAAAGCGGGGAGGGGGGGAACCATGCACAAGACAAAGGACAATAAAGGAATGGTGATTTGAGATTCAAGAAACCTATCATCTGATGTCCTTTCAGAGACTCAAGAATAAAAACCATAAACATATTAATATGAAGGGGGTGGGAGGTGGAGGTTCCCAGATGAGAAAAAAGAGACAAACAGAACAATCGGAACAATTTATCAAAACAATTTATCAAAAATTACTGAGAAGGAATGTCTACAGTTTGACTGGTGATAAAGAGAGGATTTCATATAAGTAGAAACAGACAAAATCAAGGGGATTTAGAGATTCTCATTTACTTGGTGGAATTAAAACATTCCCCCCTTCGTCCTTTAAGGGAAATCCTTGAGAAGTTTGCAGACTGTCACCATCTGTTCAGCAAAACATGCATCAACATAATGTTTTCCACATGTGCGAAGTTTTTTTTTTAATTTTGAAAATAGAAATTAATCTTTTCCTAGGCAAAATGTTTCAGTATAACCATTGTCAAAGGAAATTGGGAAAATTCTGTTTTGATCCTAATGCTCTCTGAACCCCACTCCCCACCACCAAATCATCTGCATTTTCTATAGCATTCATAGATTAAAACTGAGCATATATTAGTGTCTTGGATTTAAAAAAAATTATAATAAGTCTGGGCTGGACAGATAGTACAGCAAGTAGAATACTTACCATGAATGCTACAGACCTGGGTTCGATCCCTGAGCACTCATTATGGTTCCCTGAGCCCTGCAAGGAATAAATCCTGAGCACAGAGCCAGGAGTAAGACCTGAGTACTGCAAGCTGTGCCCCCCCACCTAAAAAAAATAATAATTTCCTTGTTTGGGGGCCATATCCAGTAATGTTCTGAGGCTCCTCTCAGTGGGCTCAGGGAACTGTGCCATGCTGGAGATGAAACTGGGGTTCCAGTATGAAAAACAGGTGTTTCGGACACTTTAGACTATCCTCCTAGCCCGAGTCTACATTTTTCTCCCCCCCTCCACCCACCTTTCTTTCTTTCTTTCTTTCTTTCTTTCTTTCTTTCTTTCTTTCTTTCTTCCTTTCTTCCTTCCTTCCTTCCTTCCTTTAAAAAAATTCTGGGGGCCACACCAGTGATGCTCAGGGGCTATTTCTGGTTGTGTACTTCCATATTACTCCAGGAATTGGTGTCTCTCCAGTACTGTACTATCTCTCCAGCCCTCTCCATCTTAAAACTACAACTACTGCTCTGAATCCCATCTTCCATGTAGTTGGAAAGTCATCTTTTTCAATTTCCCTTATCAGAACACCATACAAACTCCCCAAAACTTAATCAAGCCCAAGAGTACCACATCCTGGCAGCCTACCACCCATTTCTTCTGTTCCTGTAGCATCTCAACCCACCGACACTCCCATCCAATACATGCTCTCAGCAGGGAGGCCTGGAAACCAATGCAGTCAGTCCGCTAATATTTATTTAACCTCATCTTTGTGCCTGGCACTTTGAAAGACATAAAAGGATGTGAGCATGCAGTCCTAGACATACTTCCTGTCCACAAGAGGCTCAGATACTTTGGGGAAAGAAGATTTGAACCATTAGAAGATACGATGATTTAAAAAAAATAAATAAAGCTTCAAAGGTAACAAGGTAAACTAATAACAGCAATGGCTATGATGATGGTATAAGAGTAGAATCTCAAATTTCACTCCTTTGTTTCATTTGTAGCTTCTCTTCCACATTTCTAGGCCTGGATTGACCAGAGAGAAATATTTAATCCTTTCTGGTTTAAGTGTTAGCTGATCCAATAATTTTGGATGCTCCCTCCATACACAAAAGCATGATACACATTTTTTAATCCTGTAAAAAGTTGTCCCGATGGGTCAGAGAGAAAGCTCAAGGGGCAGAACACATGCTTCATATAAAGTAGTTTCGGGATCCATCCCTGATATGGCATGGTCCTCTGAGCACTTCTGGGAGTGACACCTAGCAAAGAGCTCCAAGCAGCACCCAAGCAGGATTGGATGTGATCCTCCTTCCCGAGAGTTAGTTGTCCTACAGTTCTGAGAAAATCTTGGTCCATCTATAACATTTGAGATATTATTGTCAGAGCCAGGGAGATAGCTGGCTATAGTTTGAACATGATCACCACATGGCACCCCAGCACCTCTGGGTACAGTCCATCGGTTCACAACTTGATCCTCATGCTGAACACCTGGCTTGACTGGCTCCCTATAGCTCAGAGTGGCCCCCAGGCTCCGAACATCGCTTGCAAGGCATCCCACCACACACAAAAAATATTGTCATTCTAAAAATCTTCATTTGTTTCTATCTAGCTACACTACCCATAAAGAAACTAAATACTCTGAAATGATATAACAGATGAGCAAAGAGGCATTATTACTATTTTTAAATAAGTTAACTGAAATCCAGAGTTTAGCAATACATTTGAATGATTGTTAAAGACTATATTGTATAACCCACCCCATCTCCCAGCACAAATTTCTTATGTCCTAATTTTCAATATCTCAGAATGTGATTCTCTTTGAAGATAGTCTCTAAAGAAGTGATTACATTAAGAATTCGATTATTAGCACGGGCTCTGATCCACTATCACTGATCCTTTATAAGGGGAGTAAATTTGAATGCTGATAGGTACAGGAGGAAGACCATGTGGAGACACAGCAGGAAGGGACTTCAGCAAGACAAATAGAGACACCTCAAAGGAAACCAACCCTGACAACGCCTTGAGCTCAGACATCTGGCCTCCAGAACTGGGTTTAGTCACCCAGGCTGTGGTACTCTGTCATGACAACCCTAGCAAACTAATGGTAGCTCTAGCAAAGGAACTTCTAAACATATCAGAGTAGTACAAGAAGGCATATATCACTGTTATTTTTTCCTAATTGTTCTTTGCATACTTAACAGTACCCAGCATAATAGAGTTCAATATTAGTTGAATTAACATTCTTTTAGTGAATTCAAGATACAATTTAAACACATTTTTCCTATCCAAATATAAAATCAAACTAAAAAAAGAAACTTCCTCATATTGAGCAAAATTATACATTTGTGTGTCAGATAATTTCTAATAATAAATATTTCAGATAAAAATAGCAGCAAGCCACAAAAGTTTTTCTATATAGTTTAAATAATAACTTTTTCTATAAATGTAGATGATAACTTCCTTGAAGTAAAAGTTACCCTCAAGGAGAGGAGACTAATAAAAGTATTTTATTGGTGGGGCTGAAGAAGTGGCTCAGCAGGGGTGAGACCCTGGGTTTTATTTCCTGTGCTGCAAAAAAAAAAAGAGTATTTTATTAGAATATTTAATATTCTAATTTCAGAGTGCATTAATATTCTAAATATACAGTGCATTTAAGAACTTAAAAATGAATGATTTTCATGGCCTATTAGTTTGTTTTTCCAATCATATTATCTCATCAATCGCTTATAACCCCTGCTAAGTTGTCAGAAGTTTGTCACAATCCTACGTAGAAATGAAGAAATGAACTGGCAAGTCAAAGAATGTTCTTCAGTATTAGAGAACAGAAGCACAAGAAAAGCAGCTAAATCTGATTGAAGACAGTTAAACATTCAAATTTGTGAGAAGGGTGATGATGTTTGACAGGGAAAGAAGAAACCGAAGAATACAGAGTGTGCTAGCTTTTCCCTCAAGAGTTTAATCATATCTTGAGCCCAACAGTTTCTAACTTCGCTACATTCTATCCTCAAAGCATTTGGTTGTGAGAAGGTTAAAACAAAATGTATCAGAGAGAACATGTGTTTACCTCCTCCGGTGATCTCACCAAATCCATTCTAAAACTTGGATTGATCTATGCAGGAACTGACCTGAATTGCTGACAAAATTTCTGCAGTAAGAAACAGCACCCAGACAGACTGAAAAATGCAAGACACCTTCTCCAAGGAAGCCCAACTCAGGGCAATCAGCTACAACTTCATGAGGCGAAGTTTGTCCTTTGGCTGCTACAGTGGGCTTAATTTTTGCTGAGTTAATTTTCTCCTTCACTGGGAGAAAGCACTGGGATGCTTTACTCCAACCTGTTCGTGTGAAATTTGACAATCAGAAAGATATTTAGATGGATCTCATATACAAAATTTGTCAATACATTTTAACACCACCCTCGCTTCCTAGCTCCCTAATTACTGAATTTTCAGTTGCTATAGCTGTCTCACACTCTCTTTTCAGAGACAAAGAAGACATCATGCTTTCAACCAAAGTTTCAGTCACCCAATGAGCAGAATGGGGCTTGTCCTCAGACCAGAAACTGTACAATGGAAAGCTCACCCTGAACCCCTTTCTCTTCTAAATCTTGACAACCCATCCAAAATCAGACTGTATTTCTCTACACTGCAAAGACTTCAGATCATTTTAGGTTTGGTTTTCTGTTTATAGTGTGTATAATTTGTAGTTGTTTTTTTGCAAGAGTTCTAATGTAATATGTATTTTTTAACCTTAGAAATGACATTCAGTGCCAGAGCAGTAGTATAGCAGGTAGGGCACTTGCATTGAATACAGCTGACTTGAGTTTGATTCTTGACCAACACTCCAGATGATCCCCAAAGCACCACCAAGAGCAATTCCTGGAGTAAGCCCTATAAACCTCTCCAGATGTGGCCCCCAAACAAAAACAAACAAGACATTCAATTAAATTATGAATATCTATAATAATATATAATAATAAATATATATATATTTACCTTTAATATCACACCTTGCTTCATTCTCCATTCTCACTCAACACTCACCAACCTCACTGACCTTCTAAAATATTCCAAACTAGTTCTCCTTTCAGATCATTTGTTTGTTTGTTTGTTTGTTTGTTTCTGCTGGATAGTTTTACTCCTGTTACCCTACATGTTTGCTCATTTCCATTAATATATCAGTTTATTTGTTTAATGTTAAAGACCAAAGAAGTTGCTCCTGAATCCAATCCAGGATCTAATTAGAAGACCTTGACCTCTATGACACTCAGTCCTTTGCCTTTGTCCAGTTGGTAACAACTTTTTTTTTGGCATTTTTTGTCACATCCAGCAATGCTCAGGGGTTACTCCTGGCTCATTCACTCAGAAATTACTCCTGGCGGTGCTTGAGGGACCATATGGGATGCCAGGTTGGCTGCATGGAAGGAAAACGCCCTACCCACTGTGCTATTGCTCTAGACCCTGGTAACAACTTTTTGAGCATCTACTACACCAAGACAAGACACACTTCTAGTAAATGAAAAAAAGATATCCCTAACTACATGAAACTTGCATTCCAGTAGTGAGAAAATAAGAATTAAAATAATTAAGACACACATATTAAATATTACTAGGTGCTAAGGAAGAAAAAAGCAATAAAAAAGACACAAAGTGTGAGAATTTTTTTAAATATTAGATTAGCCAATAAATATCTCATAAATATTAGTTAAGAGGTTGAGGTTAACTTTACAAGAAAAACACATTCTCACCTTTCGACCCAGCCCAGGCCTTCAGATTTCTCACCTTCTTAAAGAATATCTAAAATGCTAGATTCAAAGAGCCTGATTTCTATTTACAGCTCTACTCATTTTCAGCATGAATTTTGTCTAAATTTGGGCAAATTTTTGAAATTTTCTGCCACAATTTCTTTATCTGCATAATGGAGATAATTATGTTTGTAAAGTTGAAAGAAGCTAAAGCAATGATAATAATAATACAGATCAAGGGTTTGACATAGTGCTCAATATATAAAACACAATAAATATTGGGTTTTTAATTGCTTTTGGGGAAAAAAATCTGTCTACAATTTGTTTTCAACATGATAAAAATTAGACTAATACCCAGCCTCCTCACTGGAGTTGTTGTGGAAATCAGATAAGACATATAAAGAGATCCTGGAACTTAGATCACAGCAAATATTAGATACATGTTTCCTCTTCCTGTTACTATCGTAATCAGGCAATTTTTAAAATTTTATTAGCAATCGCAACAGCATTCTTCCTGGGGGGTGAGAGGGAATGATCATTTGGAATTGAAAGTGAGATTCTAAGGGTTCAAACATATACCTACAAAAATCTGAGAAAAAAAGGAGAGATAGTTATGCTATCCTGAACTTGAAGAGAAGAGGGTAATGTGGAGTGATTAGGAGAATGAGGAGCAGATGAGAAACAGAGTACAAAGATGAATGGAACACCAAAAGCCTGGTGTGAGGGATTGAAATTGTAAAGGGTGAGGAAACTGATCCTTTCTATAAAGATGAGACAATGGAGAAACATTTTACACATAGGGTTGCCTGGAATTTATTGGAAATTATTTTATTCAACCTAATTTCTTCTTTTGTCCCTCATGCCACCAAAATCTTTAGTAAAGACAATTATACTCACAAATGCTTTGTAAAGACAAATCTCTTGTGTAAATTTAAAAGATTCTGGTAAGCCAAAAGTGACCATATGACTATGAACTCTACAGTAATTTTGAGAAATCATACAGGATTTGGGGTTTTTATAAACAATGGCCATAGACTTGAGACCATCCCACCTAATCCTCTAACATCTGGATGGCAATGCAATAATGATCAAAATAAGAGAGAGAGAGAGAGAGAGAGAGAGAGAGAGAGAGAGAGAGAGAGAGAGAGAAGGAAGAACAAAATGGAGGGAATAAGGGAGAGAAAGTGTGTTCTTATGCTATGCTTCAGCTTAAAATCCATAAGGAAGGTTATCAGGAAAAATTACCGCATCCTGCAACCTCGATGATTATCAGTACCCTTCTTAAAGAAATCATGACCCTTTTCCATAGAAGTAGCTATCCATATGACCCAAAAGTCAGAAAACTTAAAAAGAAATCTCTAAAAGGTGCTGCTGTCCCACGTTGATGAGGTTTTTGAAAGAGTGACAAAGCCTCTCAAAGTGAGGAGTGCCTGAGTCAGCTTGCTAAGTATAAAACAGAAACAGCTACTATTTCACTTTCAGTCTCCAAATAAATTGCAAACACATCTCTGGTGGCCCATTCCAGTCTAACATTCATGAAAAAGGTTACTAGGAATCATAGTTCAACCTAAGCAAGTTGACACAGAACAGGACTGACCACACATTAATAATTCTTAAGACCACCTGAGCAAGGTTTGCTCCTGTTGCAATAGAGAAAACAGAGTTGAGTGAGGGCAACTTGTCTGAAGTCACAGAACAACCAAATGACTAAACCAAATTCCAAATACCTTGCTTTAATCCAGTTAGACAACTTAAGCAGCAATAATTCAAATGGGAATAGTAATTAAACATATATCACAAAAGAAATATCCCCCAATATTGTTAATTTTATTATTTTATAATTTTGCAATGTTGTTAATTTTGTTAATATTACAAATGTAAAACATTTTTAGATTTTAACACTGATTCTTATTAACTTTCCTCAAGATCTTCATAATAGCACTGTTAAAAAAATAAATAAAAGACATGTGAGTGTTAGAAGGATTGTACAGAGGGTAAGGTGCCTGCCCAGTCCATGTTCATCCAGGTTAGATACCTAGCAAGGTACTTGGAATTTGGTTTAGTCATTTGGTTGTTCTGTGATTTCAGGGAAGTTGTCCTCACTCACCTCTCAATTTTCTCTATTGCAACAGGAACAAACCTTGCTCAGGTAGTCTTAAGAATAGTCAATGTGTGTTCAGTCCTGTAACTAACATATGGTGCTCTGAGAACTACCAGCAATGATCTCTGAGCACAGTACCACAAGGAAGCTCTGAGAACAACTGGGTGTATACTCCACAAAATTATAAGTAATTTTATTATTATTACATTACACAAATGATAAAATTAATTGCTTTATATTTTCCTAAAACTAGACAGCCAATGACAGAGCCAACTCTAGAACTAAAGTCTTCTGACTTAACTTTTTATCCATTCATCCTATCAAATTAAAGGATCTAGTCAGAGTTGACTAATCATTAGGAAAGGAAATGAAAGATGACCAAAAATTACAATAAGTTAATGTGTTCTAATTCTATGAAAAAAATTTAAACATAAGTCCAGAAACCTGCTTGGAGACTAGCATATTAACTAATTAACCTCGTCCTTGCCCTCATCCCTATGCCAGTAATTGTGAGAACCAAAACAATTCCCAGGCACTCCATAGACACAACATGAATCAAACATTGATCTTGCCCTCAAATTACTTACAGGATATAAATGGTTGAGGCATGAACATCAATCTACATACCATGAGAAGCCAAGGGAGAAATTATAGAGTGCCATTGGAGTTCAGTTACAGAACACTGCCTCTGGGTAGTGCTAACAAAGGAAGGCTTTATGGGGCAAACACTTGAAAGATAGTATCTAAAGAAAGAAGCTAATAAAAATATGGAATTATTTAAATTGACTAGAGCATTGGTATTTGAGGTGGAGAAATAGAAAGTAGACTTAGAAGGATAGGTTGGAAGCAGTAGAAAATAATATTAGAAGGGTAAACTGTAGCCATGTTGTGAAGGGCCTCAAAAGTTTTTTTTTTAATAAATTTTATTGGATCACTGTGAAATACAGTTACAAACCTTCATGATTACATTTCAGTCATATAATTATGAGCACCCATCCCTCCACCAGTGCACATTTTCCACCACCATTGTTCCCAGTGTCCCTCCCGCCACCCCACCCCATCCCATCTCCTCTGTGACAAGTACTTTCTTTCTTACTCTCTCTTTCATTTTGGGTGTTATGATTTGCAATACAGATAGTAAGAGGCATCATGTTTGGTCCTTAATCTACTATCATCACATATCTCCCATCAAGAGCGATCCCTCCAATCATCATTTACTTAGTGCCCTTCTCCGTACCAATTGCCTTTTCCACCAGCACATGGGGCCAGCTTCCAAACTGTGGCATGATGCTCCTGGCCCTCACCTTTACTATTCTTAGGTGTTAGTCTCATATTATGCTACTTTATATTCCACAAATGAGTGCAGTCATTCTATGTCTGTCCCTCTCTTTCTGACTAATTTCACTTAACATGTTACTTTCCATGTCCATTCACTTACATGCAAATTTCATGATTTCATCTCTTCTAACAGCAGCATAGTATTCCATTGTGTAGGTATACCAAAGTTTCTTTAACCAGTCATCTGTTCACGGGCATGTGGGTTTTTTTCCAGATTCTAGCTATTATAAACAGTGCTGCAATAAACATACAAGTGCAAATGTCATTTCTACTGTGGGTTTGGTTTTTTTTTTTTTTTTTTTGCTTCTCCAGGATATATTCCCAGGAGTGGTATTACTAGGTCATATGGGAGTTCAATTTGTAGTTTTTGGAGGAACATTCATATTGTTTTCAAAAAAGGCTGGAGCAGTCGACATTCCCACCAACAAGGAATGAGAGTCTTGTTTGCCTGCATCCACACCAGCACTGGTTGTTCTTCTTCTTATTGATGTGTGCCAGTTTCTGTGGTGTAAGATGATACCTCATTGTTGTTTTGATTTGCATCTCCCTGATGGTTAGGGATGTAAAGCTTTTCTTCATGTGCCTTTTGGGCATTTGAATTTCTTTTTGGAAGAAGTTTTTGTTCATTTCTTCTCCCTGTTTTTTTGATAGGGTCGGAGGTTTTTTCTTGTAAAGTTCGACCAGTGTCTTGTATAGCCTGAATATTAATTCCCTATCTGATGGATATTGGGTAAATATTTTTTTCCCATTCCATGGGCTCTTTCTGAATTTTAGTCACTGTTTCCTTTGAGGTGCAGAAGCTTCTTAGTTTAAAGTAGTCCCATTTGTTTATATTTGTTTCCACTTGCTTCATCAGTGGTATTTCATCCTTGAAGATGCCTTTAGTTTCAGTATCATGGAGGGTTCTGCCTACATTTTCCTCCATGTATCTTACAGATTCAGGTCTTATATTGAGGTCTTTCAACTTTTGTGTTTGGTGTTAGACAGAGGTCTGAGTTTCATTCTTTAGCATGTAACTGTCCAGTTTTCCCAGCACCACTTGTTGAAGAGGATTTCCTTGCTCTACTTCACATTTCCTGTTCCTTTATCAAAGATTAAATGATCTTTAAAAGACTGTGTCAGAATATTTCACTCTGTTCCATTGGTCTACGGGTCTGTTTCTATTCTAATACCATGCTGTTTTAATTAGTATTGCTTTGTAGTACAGTTTTATATTGGGGAAGGTGATGCTACCCATCTTTTTTTTCCCCAAGGATTGCTTTGGCTATTCATATGAGTTCCAGGAGTCTTTTGTCTGACATTTTTCTTTGAAAATGGTTTTTCTTTGAAAAATGTCATGAGTACTCTTATACGGACCGCATTGAATCTGTACAATGGTTTTTGATGATGTTATCCTCCCGATCCATAAGCAGGGAATGTGTCTCCATTTCCTAGTGTCCTCTTATTTCTTGAAGTAGTGTTTTGTAGCTTTCTTTGTATAGGTCCTTCACTTCTTTAGTTAAGGTGATTCCAAGGTACTTAATTTTCTGAGGCACTTTTGTGAATGAGATTTTTTAAAATATCTCTTTCTTCTTTTTTATTATTTGTGTACAGGAAAGCCATGGACTTTATGGTATTGATTTTGTAACCTGACACTCTACTATACAAATCTATTATTTCTAGGAGATTTTCTGTAGAGTCTTTAGGGTTCTCTTAGAATCGTGTAATCCGCAAATAGTGATATCTTGATTTCTTCCTTTCCTATCTGGATGCCTTTGATATCCTTTTCTTGACAAAGTACTATGGCAAGTATTTCCAGCAGTACACTGAATAGAAGTAGTAAGAGTAGGCAACCTTGTCTTGTTCCTGATCTCAGAGGGAAGGCTCTTAGTTTTTCCCCATTGAGAATGATGCTTTCTGTGGGCTTGTGGTAGATGGCTTTGACTATATTGAAGAAAGTTCCTTCAATTCCCATTTTGCTGAGAGTTTTTATCATAAATGGGTGCTGGATCTTGTCAAATGCCTTCTATGCATCTATTGATAGGATCATATGGTTTTTATCTTTCCTTTTATTGATATGGTATATTATGTTGATTGACTTGTGAATGTTAAATCATCCTTGCATCCCCAGGATGAATCCTACTTGGTTGTGCTGTATGATCTTTTTGATGAGTCTTTGTATTCTATTTGCTAATATTTTGTTGAGGATCTTTGTGTCTGTATTCATCAGAGATATTGGCCTGTAATTTTCCTTTTTTGTGGTATCTCTGTCTACTTTTGGTATGAGAGTGATATTTGCCTCATAGAAACTGTTTGGAAAAAATTCTGTTTCTTCAATTTCTTGGAAAAGTGTGAACAGGACTGAGAGTAGGTCCTCCTTGAAGGTTTGGGAGAATTCACAAGTGAATCCATCTGTGCCAGGGCTTTTGTTTTTTGGGAGGGTTTTCATTAGTATTTCTTTTATAGTGATAGGTCTGTTCCTGTATTCCAAGTCTTCTTGGGTCAGCTTTGGGAGATTATAGGAGTCCAGGAATTTACCCATGTCTTCAAGGTTGTCTAGTTTCATGGCATAAAGCTTTTCAAGGTAATCTCTGATTATCCTTTGAATTTCTGTGGTTTCTGTTGTGATTCTCCCTTTCATTTCTGAAAATGAAATGTTTATTCAGGGTCTCTCTTTCTCTTTCCTTGTGAGTCTTGCTAGTGGTTTATCGATCTTGTTTGTTTTCTTAAAGAACCAGCTCTTAGTTTCACTGATCTTTTGGATTTTAAGGGGGGGTTCCATGTCGCTGATTTCTGCTCTATGTTTTATTATTTCTCTCCTCCTGTCTGGTTTGGGCTCCTTTTGTTGATCCTTCTCCAAGCTCAAGCTGTGAGCTTAAGTTACTTATGTGTGCTCGCTCTTCCTTCCTGAGGAATGATTTTAGAGCTATAAACTTTCCTCTTAACACTGCTTTTGCTGTATCCTATAGGTTCTGGTTACTCTTGTCTTCATTCTCCTTCATTTCCAAGAATCTTTTGAGTTCCTCTTTAATTTCTTTTCTAAACCACTTGCTGTTCAGTAGTGAGCTGTTTAATTTCCAGGTGCTTGATTTGAATTTCTGTTTCTGGGTGTGATCCACTTCGATTTTCAGTGCATCATGGTCTGAAAAGATCATTGATACAATTTCTAGCCTCTTAATTTTATGGAGGTATATTTTGTGGCCCATTGTGTGGTCTATCTTGGAAAATGTACTATGCGCATGAGAAGAATGTGTATTCAGCTTTTTGGGGATGAAATGTCATATAGATAGATAGATAGATAGATAGATAGATAGATACACAGATATGAACTAAACCCCTGTCTTCCATTGATTACTCAAATAAAGTATATCCTTGCTGAGCTTGGGTCTGGTTGATCTATCAGAGGTGATAAAGTGGTGGTGAAATCTCTATTACTGTGTTGCTATCAATGTCTTCCTTCAAGTCTATGAGCAGTTGTTTTAAATATTTTGCTGGGTCCTTGTTAGGTTCATATACATTAGGAGTGTGAGTTCTTCCTGGTGTACAGATCCTTTGATCATTAAGAAATTACCTTCACTGTCTCTTGCAACCTTCTTCGGCCTGAAGTCTATGTGATCTGGTATTAGTATGGCCATTCCAGTTATTTTTAGGGAATTGTTTGCTTGTAGTATTGTTTTCCATCCTTTCACTTTGAGTCTGTGTTTGCTTTGAATGTTCATATGTGAACATTCAAACATTTCTTGCAGGCAGCAGAATGTTGGGTTCAATTTTCAGATCCATCCTGTCACTCTGTGTCTTTTATTTGGTGCATTTAGTCCATTGACATTGAGAGAGATTATTGTTGTGGGGTTTTGTCTCATCTTTGTGACAAAGTTTGGTGTATTTGAGAAACTTGTCTTAAAGTAGTCCATTTAGTTGCTCTTGTAGCCATGGTTTTGAGGCTATGTAGTACCTGAGTAGCTGTTTGTGAAGCTATATGTTGTTCCTTTTGATATGAAATGAGAGTCTAGCTGGGTAAAGTATCCTAGATGAGGCATTTATTTCATTGAGTTTGTTCACTATATCCCAGCACTGTCTTTGGGCCCTTAGGATTTCACTGGACAGGCCTGCTGTGAATCTTAAGGATGCTCCACTATAAGAAATTTTTTTTTCTGCTGTTGCTGTTTTCAGAATTTTATTTCTGTCTACAGTTTTCGTCATTCTGATCAGAATGTCTTGGAGTATTTTTATTTGGATTTCTTTTAGCTGGTAGCTTCATGCTTCCTGAATCTGGTCGCATGTGCTCTTTAGCTCTGGGAATGTCTTAGCTATTATATCTTTGACAGTTTCTTCTCTGTCAGGATTTTCCTTCTGTCGCTCTGGGACTCCGGTGATTTTTATGTTATTCCTCTTGGCTTCATTCCGATTTTCTCTTGACATCTGTTAGTTTATTTTGAGGCTCTTTTCCATTTTCTGCTGTTGTCTGGAGATTCTCTGCACCTCATCTTGGAGCTCACTGATTCTGTCCTCAGCAGCTGTTACTCTGTTCCTGAGGCCTTCCACTGAGTTTTTCATTTCACTTACCAAGTTTTTTAGGTCTGTCATTTCTGCTTGTATTTTTGTTTGCCCTTTCCTCACTTCCGCTTTCATATCCTCTTGTATTTTGTCAGCAGTGCGTTCCACTGCTTCTTTGAGCTCCTTATACATCCTTAAAAGCTCCATTTTAAATTCCTTATCTGTAGAGATCATTATTACTGTTTGATTCATCTGTGCTAGCAATTTTAATCACCAGGTTTGGTGAGTTTCTGCATTGTTTTACCATATTGACCTTTGCATTTGAAGTTTTTTCTCATGTTGTTATATGTTTTGGCCTCTGCAATTGGGCTTTGTGTTTTGCTGTGGCTTACCGATAGGTATATGTGAGGCCTGGGTTGACTAGTATCTCAAATGTGGGATGCAGATGAAATGACTTCGCTCCGATGCACTAGCATCTGCGTGGTTTTGAAGTTAGGGGTTTAAAAGTTGGGAGAAGCATGCTGAAAGTAGACTATAGACCAAACATGATTGCCACTCAATGCCTCTCTTGCAAGCCACACAACCCAAAAGGAGAGAGAGAGAGAGAGAACAAAAGGAAATGCCCTGCCACAGAGGCAGGGTGGGATGGGGGGAAGGGAGGGTGGGAGGGATGCTGGGACCCATGGTGGTGGAGGATGGGCACTGGTGGAGGGATGGGTGCTTTATCATTGTATAACTGAAACCCAAGCACAAAAATTTGTAAGTCTATAACTGTACCTCATGGTGTTTCACTAATAAAAAAATAAATAAAAATTTTTTAAAAATTTTTTAAAAAGTTTTGGGTGAAAGGAGAGAGAGATAACAAAAGGGAATATCCTGCCACAGAGGCAGGGTGGGATGAGGGTTGGAGGATGGGAGGGATACTGAGACCCATGGTGGTGAAAAATGGGCACTGGTGGAGGCACTGGAAAAATGGGATGGGTGTTTTGATCATTGTATAATTGAAACCCAAGCACAAAGATTTGTAAATCTACAACTGTACCCCATGGTGTTTCACTAATAAAAATTTTTTTAAAAAAAGGTGTGCTGGAGGGGTAAATCCATGGGGAAAATGCTAGGGGTCCACACACCCAATGGATGACTTAAGTACCACACTGGAGGACTGGCGGCTGGCACGGGGTTCGGATCCCAACTTGATGCTGGAAGGAGCTTGCCTTGGGGTGCAGGCTCAGGGATGGGTGATCGACCAGGACAATTCACACACCTGATGGACGATTTAAGTATAGCGCTATAGGGACGGTAGCTGGCAGGGGGATGCCAGGTCTCAAAAGTCTTGACCAAGAATCTGAAACATGTATATAGACAAGTGAAGTTCTCAAAGATTTGGGTAGCAGTAAGATATCCTTAGACTACAGTTTGAAAAGTATGAAGAAAAGCAAATTTTTGAATTTAATCATTTTTAATCCTAATTGTCATGAAATAGTGCGTTTTTTCATTCATATCCATCTAATTAAGGTGCCTTAATTTTAATTAATAAAATAAAATTTTTAACTTTATTAGTTTGGTACTTTAATTTTATCCAAGGTACTTTATTAATATTAAACCTTCTTGTTCAATTTTCTTCACTGAGTCTGTCATTTCACAATGATGTATGCCTGGGTTTGAATAAAGAAGATTTTTTTTCATAGTTTTATTTATTTATTTATTTTTCTTCTTATATTTATTTATTGAATCACTGTGGGGAAAGTTACAAAGCTTTCAGGTTAAAGTCTCGGTCATACAATGATCAAAAACCTTTCCCTTCACCAGTACTCATTTTACACCACCGAGAACCCCAATATACCCCCCTCCCACTCCTCCCAATGCATGTGAGGCAGATGATTTCTACTTAACTCTTCTCTACATTGATTACTTTCATTATTTTGACAAAAGAATCACCATTATTGTTTAGAATTCCTCCCCCCCAACAATCAGAATTGCTGAAAAGGCATTATGAAATACTTTGTCTTCTATAGCTGGTTATGAGAATCATATAATGTCCCATGGCCGCTATCGCGGTCGTGCAGATTTTGGATTTCTGCAAAGAGCCAGATTATTACGAGATTGGTTTCTGTGTGTCTGGTGTTATGGCTGTGCCGGAGAGCTGCTCGTGGGGAGCAACTCATGACCTCGGTAGGGCGTGAAGGACAAGCGGGTACTGTCCCCCTTCCCATGAGACTGCAGTTGCCCCGTCACCACCAGCTCATACCTGGGGGGGGAGGGGAAGGAGAAAGGGAGTAATACCCTTTCTCTCCCGGGGAGGCATGGCGCCGTAGTTTAATGCATGGTCCATTCACTTTTCTGCCACAAGCTGCTGGGCTCTGGATTAAGTCCTTTTGCCTCTGGAACCATGGCCATGCCATAGAGCTGCTTGTGGGAGACAACTCGTGACCTCGGTAGGGTATGAAGGATGAGCTGGTACCATCCCCGTTCCCATGAGACTGCAGTTGCCCCGTCACCGCCGGCTCATACCTGGATTTCCAATACGCTCTGAGGTGGCAGCCACCTTGTATGCAGCCCAGATGCATTTCGACCAAAAGCCACTGGATTTTGATATTTGTTTCTGAGTCTTTGGGATCATGGCTGTTAATCAGCTTATCAGGAGCCAGAGAGGTCGCCTGTAGGCGGCGACTCGGGGTCTCGCTGGGATGGGGAGGAAAGGGCCGGTTCCACCCCCATCTGCTGAGGCCCCACGTGTCTCGTCACTGCAGGCCCAAACCTGAACTGTCCAGTGGCCTCTGAAGGATGGTGGTCACCGGGCCATCAAGGGGAACAGGCCAAGGCATGAAACCTTTTCCCACCCGGAGTGGCCCAGCGCCAGTAACCTACTGCAGGAACAAGACGCATTTCTACCAAAAGCCTTTGGGTTCCGAGATTTGTTTCTGAGTCTCTGGGATCATGGCCGTTAAGCAGTTCGATCAGGAACCAGGAGACCATGCCTCCAATTATATTGCTGAGCCGGAGGTGGTTTGTGGGTGTGTCTCCCATGATCACGATCATCCTGTTGTTCGTCGATTGCCTCGAATAGGCCCTAGTATGTCTCCCACATACCTAACTTTTGGCCGTTTACTTTCTTGGTAAACTTTGCCCCAAGTTTTTGGGGTCTGGCGAAAGGCACAGCAACAATTTTGGGGTATCTGAAAGTCTGATGGTGCCATCAGGCTGCTGGTGCGTTCACCTCACAGGTACAGATTGACCTGCTGGCGGCACCATACCCCCGTGAATAAAGAAGATTAAAAAAAAAAAAAAGGTAAGGAAGAAAATGTGTTTTATTGGTGACCAGATCCAATGTCCAATTTAATCTGATCAAGTTCCATGATAATCCAGGATAATTCTGTTATCTTCAGTTATCATTTTTTGTTTTCTTTTGACCCATAAGCCAGTGGTGTGGGGTACTAGGGCATGTGGTGCTGGGGATTGAACCCTGGCATCCCACAGGCAAAGCATGTGCATTGCCTATTGAGCTATCTTTCTGCCTTCAATTATAACTTTCCATACACTGATGGTCTTGTTTAGAATAGAAATCCCTAGCCCATCTGCAAGTTCTAACACAAAATAAAAACAGACAAATTAGTACCTAGTTTTCTGATGGAAAAAAATCCATTACAAGTATGATTGCCTCTGGAAGTATTTCAAAGAAAGTCACAGCAAGTATTTTTATTTCAATGACTAGGAAAATAAATAAACTCAGACTAGATTGCTCATGAAACTATCCATCCCTGTATCATCCAGTAGTCATATGATAATGCTGACTGCTATTGTGACAATATAGTATAAAACTTCATCCTCATGAGAGCAAAGAAATCAAGTCTTACTAGTACTGTTTCCTAATCAAGTTTTCACAACCTGAGTCTAAAAGAAAAGGAGAAGTTTTAGAAGGGGTGGGAGGGGGAGACATAAGGAGAGTGGTGGAGGGCCTTGGGCACGTAGGTGTTAGTGAGGTGCTGTAACTTTGTACATCAATACTACAAACTTTAACACTATGTTATCTAAGATGTAATTTTAAAATTAATTTTAAAACTTTTTAACAATTATTTTATAATTTGGGCCATACCCAGTGGTGCTCAGGGCTTACTCCTGGCTCTACACTCAGGGACCACTTGTGGTAGAACTCTGGGGATATATGGGATGCTGGGTATCAAACTCAGTGGATGGTGTACAAGTCAAGAAGTCTCCCTGCTTGCTGTATTCTCTCTCTTCAGTCTCTTTGGGAGTTGGGGGAAGGGGCGTTGTGTGTGTGTGTGTGTGTGTGTGTGTGTGTGTGTTTAAATAAAATATTTTTTAAAAATTTTAATTTACTTACAAAATATAAGAGAAATTTTCAATAGTTCCTTTAAATGTGCATTTTTATGTACAGATACACAAGACATCAATTAGTGTTAATATGTATTTGTATTATATGATTTAATTATATTATATTTTTTAAATAAATCAGCTTTCTTTCTGAAAAATGAAAATTACCCACTTCAAAGGAAATGTTTCAAAAACCAATGATGGGCAAATATCTAATCTCCTAAAAGCTTATATGTTTTAGAAAAAAAATACAAGTTATAACAGAAATGACTTCTTTCCAGTAATAAAAGAAATAAATGATGATGATATCTAGCATTTTTATTATACCCTTGACACATTTAGTTATTATCCTTGATTAAAAATACATTTAAATACCAGTCTCTTCTCTGGTAGACACGGAAAACAGAATCAGAGCCAGAACCCCAAACACTGATTTTGGGAGAAAAGAAGAGAAACAGAAGTGAAAATTCTAGGCTTGCCAGAAGTGCTGAAGTGTGGGTCCTCCCCATCCCCCCATCAATGTAATTCCCCATAAACCCCCCTCCCCTCTATTTCAACTTTTAAAATTTTTTGTTTTTCTGTTTGGGAGTCACAGCTGGAGGTGCTGTGACTCCCAGTTTATGTTCAGGGAACTATATATGGTACAAGATAGAAATCAGGTTGGTCAATTGTGAGACTGGTGTCTAGGCCACTGTACTATCTTTCTGCCCCTCACCTAATGTTTTTAATTTATTATTTAGTATTATTCTTCAAAGCTAAATGCTATTCTTTCCTTGTGTCTCAGGTTAACACTTATATCATTGAGCACTTAGAGCAATCAAATCAAAATACAAGGCTCCCTCCAACAAAACTGTTGCAAACACCGTCCTTTAAGGTTAAAACTAAACAGCTTTATCTGACTTTTCAGTTGTTGTATTCCACCCACCCTCTCCCCGCTTTCCAATGGGAACACATACTGAGCCTGTCTCAAGACCTTCCTGTCTGCCCTGCAAATTTATACCAGTCCACAGAGGCCTCCAAGAGGCAAGTAACATGCAGAATGAAAATGGAACAAATGATCCACAGCCTCAGCACTTTGTTTCCAGGAGCAACTGGTGTCCACTTTCAGAATCCCTGAGTCTGGAAATGATGGGAACCAGGAAGGGAAACTGTGTGGTCCAGAAGAAAAAATATTTGTGGACCCAAAAGGCTTGTCATTATTACATTTCCAAACTGAGCCAAACACACTGCCTCTTCACAGTTTACCAGATTTTGCCTAATCTTAGCCACATTTCAAAGTCTATGGAAAAACAGGAGGGCCTTTCAAGGGGAAATTCATTCATGTTTGGATTCATGCAGACTTTGGAACCTTTAATAGCACTGTCATTATCCCGCTGGCACACCACAGAGCAGCCAGCAATCTCTCCCTCAATGGGCACAAAATTTCCTCTGGAATTTACAGAGCAGAAACCTTAAACACACATCGCCATAAGAACCAGATTACATAATGTCTCCATCACCCTCCTGACAGCTACAATTATGAGTCAATCCCTGGTTTAAATATGAAACCGGAAGCTCCGTGTTTCCCTTCTGACTATGTGGCAGGCTAAGTCAAGTTCTCCGGGCCTGTCAGTTTAGAGATCTGAGTTGCTCCCACAGTCACTAATTTAGCATAAGACCAAATGATGGGGTAATTAAAAGCAGTGCTGCAGAGACCCGCTCCAGGACCAGATGTTCTTCTTGTTTAACCATTGCCCATATAAGGAACAAAACACACACACCCCCTCCCTTTAATTTTTCCTTTTCTTTATCCTTCCCAGCTAATTTCCGGCTTCTGATCTTTCAATCCCACGAAATAAAATAAAAATAAAAGCCCCATTACCCAAAGATGACATGTTATTGAACACATGCCTTTTAGTTGTAACATGCCCTTGGAGTCTCCTCTGTACTTCTTAAAGTCTTCCAGCTCAGAAGACTTGAAGTTTCCCTGGCAACTGCACAGGATTAACAGCTCTAAAGAGCCCCACCTAGCTGCAAGGGCTTGAACTTGAGTCAACATCAGCCACCTCAGCCCTTAGTAGCCCAGAGACTAAGTAAATAGTATTGCTTTTCTGATTTTTTTAGGAGCCAAAGACAGACTAAATAAGGTGTCCCCTCCCCGTTTATTGCCCAAACAACAGGTTAAATAAAAGTCTCCACCCTAATATCTAGCGGGCACTGGTTAACAAGGCCATAAGTCATTGGTAAATAAAGGACAGGTCTTCTCTCCATTTTCCCGGTTATTGGACAAAGAAAGCAGGAGGTGGGGAAGAAGAAGTTGGACTAATAGTTTACCTAGATGGGAAAATTTAATATAGCTTCTACAATAATAGCAGACTTCTTTTCACATATACTTTGGAATCCAAGGTCTGGCCCATATCTAAATCGCATGCTTCCCTAATATTAATACAACAAGCTGGGGACCAGAGAGATAATACAGGGATTAAGGTGCTTGCTTGCATGCTGATGACCCCAGTTCCATCCCTGGCACAGGATATGGTACCCTGAGTCCCACCAGGTGTGATCCCTGAGCACAAAGCCAGGAGCAACAACAGGTGTGGCTCACACCCCCCACACGATCTAACCACCATAAAAACAACTTTTTAAAAACCCGACTATAATATTAAAACACCAGGGACTTGCAGAGGAAAGCATGTAGGGTTAAGGAGTTTGCCTTGCATGCAGAGGACCTCAGATATATACACGCAGACAATGGGACACAGAGTACCACCAAGAGCAATGTGAGCATAGAGCCAGAGATAGTACCCCCCCCCACACACACACAATACTTCTGTGTGTGCTGGGTGTTGTCCAAAACTATAGCCCCCTACACACACAAACAAAAAAAAGTACACCTGACCCTGAGAGTGATCTTGAAAATCAAGATATAGAGATCTCATTCTAATGACACATTGCATAGTATGCGACAGTGGTTGAACCCCCACTCCCCACCCAGCCTCCACTGATCTCCCGGCAAAGTCTGCAGTGCTGGGAGAAATGAATTGCCTCCCTGGGTTCTCTCGCTCTTTTTTTAAATTAAATTATTTATTTATTTTGCTTTTGGGGCCACACCTGGCACTGTCAGGATCCACTCCAGGGGTCAAACTCAGTGTGGCAGTGTTCAAGGCAAGTGCCCTGTACCATCACTCTGGCCCTCCTTCCTGGGTTCTCTTTCCCCACTGAAGGGATCTGAGGTTCACTGAAGCCCATTCCTCTTCCAGGGATGCACTACAGGGGAGAGACATGTGTGGTCAAAACACAGTCACTCTATTACTTTCGAATCCTGTCTTGGGAGCTATGGCCTCATCCTCAGGAGCTAGGTTTCTCTCTGAAGCATCTTGTCCTTGAACATCTTTAGTGGTTCTTGCGGAACTAAGTCTGAAGGCAGCTTGCTTGGGAGTTCACCTTCACTGAACTCTCTGAAATCATTTCTTCATTTGCAGTAGGTAAGTATTCAGGTGCTGGGCCCTGCAAGGTTCACCCTTGCCAAGTTTCTAGACTCATGTGGTTCTCAGGGTTTTGTTGGGGGTGGGGTGAAGTGTTTATTAAAGGAATAAAGTAGCTGCCCTGCCACAGAGGCAGGGTGGGGGGGATGGGGTAGGGGTCGTGGGATGGATACTGGGATCATTGGTGGTAGAGAATGGGCACTGGTGAAGGGATGGGTACTCGATCATTGTATGACTGAAATGTAAGTACGAAAGTTTGTAAGCCTGTAACTGTACCCCATGGTGATTCATTTCAAAATAAAAAATTAAATATTTTTTAAATAAAGAAATAAAGTATCAAAGACACTAATTCAAGCAAGGGGAAACACACTAGGATTTTTGTTTGTTTGTTCCTTTGTTTTTTAATAAAAGGGGATACCAACCTGAGTATTTCTAACTAAATAGTGGGCTTTCAAAAAAAATAAGTGGCTGCGACAGATTGTATATAGGGTTCTATCTTGGAAATCAAGATAAAGAGATCAACCCAGTTTCAATCCCAGCCCTTCATATGTTCCCCAGAGAAAAGCCAAGAGTGATCACTGAGCACAGAACTGGGAATAAATCATGAGCACAGCTGACCCAGAAAACAAATAACAATAATAATATTATTATTATTAAAAGTAAATCTAGATATGTAAAACATAAACGTCCCACAAGGAATTTTTTGTTGTATTGTTTTGTTTGGAGACTGGGAGGAGGAAAAAGAGGAAGGAGAGTTGGGGTAGCCCACTAGCTGAGATTGAACTCAGGCCTTTAGCAAGCACAAAGCCTTTTAAGATATATCTCACCCAAGGGGTTTTTTTTTTTCACCTTATCAATGTAATCAGAGAAGTGCCTTCTATTTTGGCCTTTGGGAATCCCTTTTAGTTTTTGTCATGTTGTTCCTTTGTTTCTAGTTGTGGGGTGTGTGTGTGTGTGTGTGTGTGTGTGTGTGTGTGTGTGTGTGTGTGTGTTTAATTCCCTCTGCCTCATTGATTAGTTTATGCACACACTGTCCTCCCATTGTTCATCCATTTTGCTCTAGCAGGCCCAGTAACGTCTCCATTTTGAGACTTCTTGTTACTGTGTTTGGCATATCGAATACGTCACGGGTAGATTGCCAGGCATTGCAGTGTGGGCGAGATACTCTCGGTAGCTTGCCGGTCTCTCTGAGAGGGGCAAAGGAATGGAACCTGGCTTGGCCAGGCTGGCTGCATGCAAGGCAAACACCCTACCGCTGTGCTATCATTCCAGCCCATTGATTAGTTGCTAGAGTGAAATACACTCACCTGTTTCACAGTCTCTGCCACCTTCTGAAATGAAAATAAAATTGCTCTTAAAAAAATTCTAGGAGGGGCACTGAAAGGAGATAAAAAAAAAAAACTATCAGTGACAGTCCTATAAACCACAATGCTAAAAATTGATCTTTTTAAAAAGTGCCTCATAGAGACAGGCTACCAGGTGAGAGGGAAACTGGGGACATTGTATTGGTAGAGGGAAGTAGACACCGGGGAAGGGATTGGTGTTGGAAAATCGTAGGCCTGAAACCAAATCATGAATAACTTAGCAATTCACAATAACTAAAGAAATTTTTTTAAGAACTTCTAACTCTGAAGGAAAGACTGCAATAATTTGGAGAAAATTCAGCCATTCTGTCAAATAAGTGTGCTATCACTGATAACTCTATAAAAAAGTTCCGGCCTACAGTCTCTTCACAAGTGGGATTTGTATTACCCTAGCTAATCAGGAATGGGACAATGTAAAAACAATCTTAATTCTCAGGGATTTACACAAAAATAGGACCCAAATGGGTGGCCAGAGACAAAGGAAAAGAAATAAAGCTGAGTGTAGATGTGTGATAGACATATCTCAACCCTGACACAATTACTGGAATCCCCTCTTTTAACTAGGCAATAGATTACCCACCACAGGATCAGTGGGGGTGTGAGGGTGATGAAGGGCGCATCCATCATCCATTTGCTTGTGTTGATGTCACTTAAGTGGTATTTCCTGCAAGTGCCTGGAGATCTATTTGAAGCAAGATGTCCTCTATTATCTTATACCTGTGAACTTCCTGATTGGGATACAAAAGCACTATGTGTTGTTGTTTTTATGAGAGAAATGTTCACTTATTCAAGACCCCAAAAGAAAACACTTAAGTTGGAGGTCTAAATAAAACTCCAAATAACAAAAACCATGATAACATATTTAGATCAACATGTAAGAAACAATGACACACAACGTGTATCATCATTACTCTCACCATTCAGTGGGATGTTTAAAGGACGAATGAAGAATTGACTACACACACTCCTTACAAATATAAAACATGATTCACAATTGTCAGCATTAACCATCCACTTGCTGGGAAAGAATGACTCCTTCACTCTTTGCCTTGGGTCATTTTAGGAAACACTTGCCAAGTTTGTGGGCTTAAAAAAAATTCTTCTCCTCTATCCAAGGATTTCCAGAACCCACCATAAAGCTCCTATTTCTTGCTTACATTTTTGACAGAAAACACCAGATTTATATTATTTCATTTCATTACATTCCTGAAGTTTGTGGTTTAGTCCACATATTTGTTGCCCACTGTAACAGATACTTGTTCCAGGTACCAAGGATTCAAAACAAAAGGCCATGACAGTGTTCTTAAGGAAGGATATATTTTTTTTAACTTTTTTTTTTCTTTTTGGACCACACCCAGCGATGCTCAGGGTTTACTCCTGGCTCTGCACTCAGGAATTACTCCTGATGGTGCTTGGGGGAGCATAAGGGATGCCAGGGATTTAACTCAGGTCCACCAAGTGCAAGGCAAATACCCTCCCCACTGTGCTATTGCTCAGGCCCTGGAAGCATATATTTTCATGGGGATACACATTAGGAGATAAACCTGAGGAATATGCTACTAACACAGTATCTTTTTACTAATTTTTAAATGTGGTGGGCTGGAGTGATAGCACAGCGGTAGGGCGTTTGTCTTACACACGGCCAGCCGGGCCAAGCTGGGTTCCATTCCTCTGCCCCTCTCGGAGAGCCAGAGAATATCTTGCCCTCCCAGCAAAGCCTGGAAAGCTACCCGTGAGGCATTTGATATGCCAAACACAGTAACAAGTCTCACAATAGAGACATTACTGGCCCGCTCCATCAGTGAACAACACAACGGAGGGCAGTGCTGACAGTGCTGCTTAAATGTGGTGGTTGGAGGGTGGGGGGGCGGGCTAGTTGGTCCACACCGAGAGGTGCTCAGGGAACCCTCCTGGCAGAGCTCACAGGACCATATCCGGTGTCAGGGATCTAACCCAGGTCAGCCTGTGGCAAGGCAAGCCATCACCTTAATGAAAGCCAAAACAGGCCTTAACCCCTGTCTTTTTCTCTCTGGCCCTGGGTATACAGTCCTTTTCTTGAGTTTCCCTCCCATACATTCTCTGATTTTAAAAATGTTCCCACCTCCAAGAATTCCACAAGCACCCAGAGCTTTATACCCTGGCAGTCCTCTGGCTTCACGATTCATCTTCAGCGAGAAAACACTAAGTTCAGAGATGGGATGTGAGTTTTTGGCAGCCCCCTTGTTGCTCCCCCGCCCCTCCGCCACCACACACACACACACACACACACACACACACACACACACCCCACACCCGGTGGAAAACGGGACCCTTCAACAATAACGTGTTGTGGCATCCTACTCCGACACAACTTTTCTTCTGCGGGCTACGACGTCATTTTACCGGTCTGGCTTGTGACATTTCTGGCCCCGACACACGACCCGCTCCAGCGCTGAGAAAATGGAAAATGAGGCGCAGCGACCTCAGAAACAACTTCCTCTTGCAAATGCAACTTCTCGTCCGCCTAACCCTTGGCAGCCGGGGCAGGTGGTGGCAGGCGGACCAAGGAGTCTTTCAGCGCAGGCCCTGGGGCTGCAGGTCAGCGTGGCCCGCGGCCAAGCCGGGTTCCACCCACAGCGGGGAGGGGGAGAGGAGGGGAGCAGGAGGCGGTGGGGAGTGTGTGTACGTGGGGAGGGGGGGTGGAAAACCTATCTGTTTATGGGGCCACTTTTATGATGTTACAGAACGTCTGCGAGTCGGGCTCAGCTTCCCGCCTGCTCTCGGAGAAACCCGGCCCACAGGAAGGTGCACCAAAAAAAAAAATTTTTTTTTAAAGAGAAAAAAACCCCACTCGGCTGCTCCCCGTTCCTCCTCCTCCTCCTCCTCCCGGCATGAAGCGCGCTCTAACGGCATCAAAGGGCTCTTCTTGTCAATGGGGGTTCAGAGCGGCGAGCGCGGCGTGCCCGGCGAGGGCTCCTTTCCGGCCGGCCCGCATTCCTGCGCCCGGCGAGGGGAAGGGGCCGGGGCTCCTGCGGGAGAGCCGCGGGCTCATTTCCATTCCGCTCGCATACAGCCTCCGTTGTGCGCGGCCGGCCTGCCCGGGGCAGCCGCGGCGGCGGCCGAACAAAGGCCCATTCATGCGCCAGGCCCGCTTCCTCCCGGCCGCCCGCCGCCCGCCGCCGCCGCCGCCAAGGGGCCGGCCCGGGCTTGCCGGGCCTCTCGGGGCGGGCGCGCTCGCTCGGCCCGGGGCCGGGGGCCGTCGGGCGGCTGGTTCCCTCAGCGGCTTCGACCCCGCCGTCGCGGGCGAGGGAGGTGGAAGGGGGGGGCGGCGCCCGGGGCCGGCGCACGCTGAGGCTGAGGAGCGTTGGCAACGCTCCGTTTCCTCACGGCTCGGGAAGAGCCCAGACAGACGACGTGCGCGTCGCCCTCGGCCGCGCGCCGCCCTCCTGGGACGCCGCCGCCACTTTCCTCCCTCTCCCCCCACCCCACCCCCGTCTCTCGGGGATGGTACGGCCCGAAGTGGCCCGAGGGTTGTGAGGGGACTTTGTGTCTCCTGCGCGGCCTCTGCGATCCCGACGCCAAGGGTCATTTCCTGACTCTTGTGTCTCTTCCATTCCGTGCCTTGAAAGTTCTGACCCTCTTGTGATGACTCAACAACAGGCCCTCGCTCGGCTTCTCCCCTCACTCTCTTTTTCTTCCCCCCCCCCCCCCCCCCTTTCAGGGCTTCAAGATTTCTGGGCGTTGAAGGGCTGGAAGGTGGATTCAGCATAAGCCCTTAGTCCCTTCCTAGGGGTGGGAAGGAAGCACTTGGGCACCAACCTGGCGCACACACTCGACCTTTCCACGCTGATGAGGCCAACAACAGGTTAATGACCGCAGCACGCTCTAAAGTGCAATGAAAAAGGCTTCTCTCGGACCTCACTTTTCCTGGACCACCTCCCAAGCAGCTTGCAGGAGGGGGCTTCCTAATTCCTACTCCACCAACTAAAGCAGAAACAGGCTCCAGATCCACATTCCTGGGTGTGGATTAAAATCAGAATGATAGAATCAAAGAACAGATACAGGAAGACTTATGGACTCTAATCTATTCATTTTACAGATAAGAAGCAGATAAGAACAAGAGGGGAAGTGAGTGGGCCACCCCAGCAGGAAGCTGGTTACATTTGGTTGGGTTGTTTGGATTTTAGTTTTAAAAAAAAATGGAACCTAGCAAACATTTTAACTAAACTGAAAAATAATTTTCAAGTAGAAAAAGTCTTCAAGAAAAGCTACTCTCCAATCTAGAGCTATATATTTTATGATCCTTCCCCCCCTCCCTCCCCCACCCACCATGTGTCAGGAAATCCCTGCCCAGAGTTGGCCCTTGGAAAGGTGAGAATATGGGTTTGAAATAAGAATTAGAAAAGGATCTTCAAATATCTTTGTCGAGAATGCTCCCTGTGTTTCTTTTACTTCCTGCGTTTGGACCACTGCTAGCCTCTCTCCACAAAGTGAAGTGCTGCATCCTTGATGTGGTTTTAAAAGCACAAAATAAAACTGGCTGTTTACCACTTTAGTGGGGGGAGATTGGGGAGGGAGGCGGTCTTTAACTATCTTAAAATGAAGATAGAGTCACTTTGCAGTGTTTTGCTGGGGTGTGGGGTGTTTGTTTTGTGAAGGTACAGTTTAAATACACTGCCTCATTTAATCCTCACAATAACTTGGGAGGTTTATTATTAATCGACTCCCATTTTACAGAAAAAGAAATGAAGACTGAGAAAAGTCAACCCTTAACTTTATCAAGATCACACAGATGCTAAATGGCTGAGCCAGGCAGTCTGATACCTGAGTCAGATTTCCTTCACACCAGGCTTTTCTGAAATGTTATGTACAAACTTATAGAAACACCCCGGGCACAGAGTTCTGCAGCTGGGAGCAGGGAAAACTTCAGGCAGATGCAGGTTTTCTTTGAGCTCCCTCAGTCAGAGTCCTCACAGGTGGCATGTCTAAAGGCTCTAGTAGGCATAACTTGCTTCCTCCTGTCCTGCTAAAAAAGACAAAAGGCACCTCTGAAGACTTACTAATTTAACACCACACAGGAAATTCCCTTTTCAAAATGTGAGTGTGGATTAATAGCCACTCCCTCCCTATTCCTAGCTACCTGATGATTTTCTCTTTTAAGCTGTGCTCTGTAAACTACAAAGTCTTTCAGCTCTTTGTGTGAAACAAAACTGGGTTCAAGTTCAGATTTACCATTTCCAAGACATGAGCTTTAGCTGAGATTTAGTTGAGCACTATAAACGTCCGTTTTTCTCTTCCATAAGTAAAGGGAAGTAATATTGACCTTAATAGGTGACTGCGTGGATGAAATGAGATTTGCCATGTGAATAGACAGTATTTCTCTCCCAGTCAGCATTTCTAATCTATGTAGTCTAGGCCATACTGTGTGGTTTGTTTTATTTTTTAAATTAGGGCCTCACACAGCATTGCTCAGAGTGCCATAGGTACGCACAATAGAATTCAGGGCCTTACACATGCTAGCAGTGAGCTCTACCTCTTAAGTCACAGTCCTGGCCCCGAACTGTGGTTTTCAAGCAAGTCTAAATTATAGCAACTGAGATTTCCTTTTCACTCCCTTTCTATGTTTAACCCAAGTTTGTTGCAAACTCTGCTCGTTTTTATGGTCTGAAGACTTACTTACAGGGGACAAAAGCATTAGACTGACAAGGAAATATTCAGTCTGGAAGTAGCATACCACTTTCATTCAGAATTAGCTCCTAAAACTAATATACCCCCACCCATTCTGTACCCCCAACAACAATAGAACCCTCCGTATTGTATAATCCTATTGTGTGCCTGGTAGGGCTTAGAATGAAGAAGACTGAAATTGCATAGTGATCAATATGAAAGACCACCAATCAAAAGCTGGGTTTTCTTCTTCCTAGAGATAGCAAATACCACTTCTTTGCTATGACTTCCGAATCCATAGCTAGTCCACAACACTTTAAAGTTTTGATAAGATTGGGACTGGAGAGATAGTACAGAGGGTAGGGCATTTGCCGTGCACATGGCAGACCCAGGTTCGATTCCCAGCATCCCACAAGCACTCCCAGGAGTAATTCCTGAGTGCAGAGCCAGGAGCAACCCCTTAGCATCGCTGGTGCAACCCAAAAAGAAAATAAATAAATAATAAAGTTTTGATAAGATTTCGAATGTAGTTTCTGGCTACACCAGGTTTCAAAGGTGCTGCCTTGCTTTGGGGGACATGGCTTTCTCAAGAAAGGAAAACAAAATAACACAAGTAAATATTCTCCTTTGGCATGCTCCAGCAGGAGAGTATGGAAGAGAACCAAAAAAAAAAGTGCAGATAAGAGCTAAAAGAAGTTTCAGTCACAGAACTAGAATGTCTCAGAAAAAGATGCTGTGGTGACAGGAAACATCACTGATGTTCTCATTCTCTTCCACAACTGCTTTGCCTTTGCCAGCTGTCTCTTATGGAAATGATTCTTAACCTTTCCCCAACACTCCCCAAGTCATTCCAAATGAACTTGCCTTTGTTTTCTGAACAATTCAGACCTCATCTGGAGGTAATTTGACACGTACCTTGCTGATGAATCCTACACAGAAATGCTCATCTACTTCTCTCATTTTGGAATTCTGCTTATATTCTGCTTCAAATTATCCTATTCTTCTTTTTTGTTTTTTAATTTAAACACCATGAGTTACAAAGTTGTTCAAATTATAGTTGTTTCAGGCATTCAGTGTTCCAATATCAATCCCACCACCAGTGTGAAACTTGCCTCCACTAATGTTCCTAGTTTTCCACCCAACCCCCAAGGATGACCCCTTAGCAGGCACAGACTTTCTTCATAATACTTATTGTAACAAGATGGCAAATGAAGTTATCAGTAACGGTCAATTTGTGATAGCTGTTATATCTCACAATGATGTTACTAAAGTAATTGAGGATTCACTGAGCTAGTTGGTGCTATGTGAAAGTTATTGTTTTTACTCATTGAACTGGGTGGCCTTTTGTGCAACCTTTCCCATGAAATTCACTATATTCCCACTGGGCTGCCAATACTGTGAAATTTGGAAGTGTTGTGTGGCTGCGTATGCACGCTCCAGGCCCTGTGGAGCTGGGACTATTTGGTGGTGGTTTGGTGGTTTAATGGGGTTCATTTGTGAAACTGGGTCATTTCCATGTCAATGGGTTGCTGATTCTCGTGGCTAGTAGTGGAATCTTTCCTCCCCCATTCCAAGATGGCCACAGAGTTCACAATCTGGAGATTAATATACCTGGGACCAATCTTATTTATTTCTTAATTGGCCATTAACCTGTTGTTGAGCATAAAAAAGTTATTAATTTTTCAATATCATTATTTAAAAAAAACAGTAAATATTCTAGTCTCTAAAAGTCACCTTGTATACAATCATTTCTTGGGTTTAAAATCACTAGGTAAGATTGTGTGAATTTTGCTCAAGAAAAGCCGTCTGACCCATCTGATAATCTTTACCTTTCCTGTGGGAAGACAAAACGTGGGGAGTAACTCCTGTGGAAAACACCTTAATCACAAGCTTTGTGATAATTTTCTGGACACCACATGGACACCACAGACAACAGTGGGAGCAAATTCAAGAATCTTTTTTTCCAGACAAGATTAACCCTTAGAACAACAGTGGGACTAGTGGTACTGATCCTGAGCAGCTAAAGATCTGAATATAACTTTGACTTTAGGTTATTTTGTTGTTGTTGTTTTTTAACTTACTCACATATTTAATTTTAGGCACCATGATTTCCAATACTGTTCATGATAGAGTTTTACATGTACAACTTTTAATTTCCATCCCCCCTAATTTAACTGCTAATAGTTGCTGTGAACTGGAAGCTTTCCTGATAACATAGTTAACACGTACTTTGTATGTTATGTGTATTTTATACTATATTCTTTTGTATTTGGTCTGGCTTTCAAGATACACTCAGCAATGCTCAAGGATAAATTCCAGCGTAGGGCTTCGGGATTGCTCCTGGCAGTGCTTTGGGTGACATGTGGTACCAGAGATAGACCCTAAACCTGCATATAACAAAGCATAGGCTCCAGCCCAGTGAATTATCTCTCTGGCCCTGAAACTATATTCTGAACAAGGTAAACCAGGGGGAAAAAGTTATTTAAAAAAATTGTAAGTGAATTGTTACAAAGATCTCATAATGTTGAGTTCGCTCAGTGAAGGTAGATGAGGATTGGGTTGAAAAACAACCATCACTACATGTAACTGGGCTCTTGAACTTCAAACCTCTTTTGTTCAAAGAGCATTGATCTGCCTCCTGAGATCCACACTTAGAAGCTCAGGAATAGTTCAGTGATAGGGGGCCTTGTCTGGCAGGCCTAAAGACTTGAGTTAGATCCCCAGCACCTTCCTCCTGGTTGTGATCCTGATGTAGGATTCCCTGCTCAAACTGTGGGATTCCTGGTCAGGTCACCACGACTGAGAAAATAACAAAAAGCAAGAGAAGAGAGGAAAAAAATTGTTCCTGTTTAGTAAAGAATGAAATATATAGGAATGTTCTGATTTTAAGAGTTACCAAACTACATAGCAACAGGGAACAACACTTAAAACACAGTCAAAAAAAGGAGACTTATCTTAAGAGGTTAAAACAGAGGGCTGAAGTGATAGAACAGCGGAGAGGGCATTTGCCTTCCACTTGGCCCACCCTGTGTTCGATCCCTTATATCCCAAATGTTCCCCCAAGCACTGCCCAGAGTAATTCCTAAGTGTAGAGTCAGAGTAACCCCTAAGCACTGCTGGGTGTGGCCCAAAAAAGAAAAAAAAAAAGAGGCTTAAGACAGAAAGAACTATTATTATGAAGAATACCAAAAAAAAATTTTTCATGTTTGAAGATATAGGAACAATTGTCTCCTTTAATCTTCCAAAATTTTAGAATGTGGCTATTTTCCTTTACAATCAGCTTGAAAAACTTAAAAGTGGAGCAAGAAACACATTTGACAAGAATGTTTGCTAGAAAAGCTGCTGCAGCTGCTCTTACAGAAGTTCTCAGCCACATTTTGCAGGAGCCAGCCCCAGTTGCCTGGATGTGGAAGCCACATTTTGGATCCCCAGGGTGTTCTTGTAGCTTCCTCCCTACTACACAGGGAGCCACCCAGGCGGTTAAGCAAACAATGCAGTGTCCTGCCTTACCACCAGGCCTGCTGGGAGGCCTTCTGAGACCTCCTAGAGGGAACTAAAGTTGCAGGGGGTGCTTCAGAGCCAAATGGTTTCAGAGCAAGAAATTATTGAAAAGAAGCAGGAAATGAGTCCCTCAAACCCAAACCATGTGGGAAGACAGGCCACATCATTGGAACAAACCAGCAACAATACAAGCCTATGTAAATATCCCATCACTCCCACATTCCTGAAAATCACTTGCCGTCCAAAAGGGAAAATCTATTTCTTTAACAAGCATTTCTTAAGCACCTGCATGAGTCAGAGCCTGGGATTATTTTAAGGTTTCAAATTAAATATCATGTCAGCCCAGGACTAAATCTGAAAACAAAAATTCTGCTGAAAGATATAGAAAACTGAATCAGAAGAGAAGGGTTCAAATCTACCAACAGGATTAATAATTTAATGCTTTTCTCCTTTGTTTTTAAACCCAGTTTGTGCTTCTGAGACTACCTCTCTACCACCTGAATATCATCTGATATTTAGATCTTCCTGATAAATGTCTACTTTATCCTAACTGGGTAGATTTTCACCACCTTACCATTTTCTTTTCTTCAATATTTGATAGGGCATTGGATGGAGTGATAACACAGCAGTAGGGTGTTAGCCTTGCACACCGCTGGCCAGTCGAGATGGGTTTGATTCCTCCGCCCCTCTCGAGAGCCCGGCAAGCTACCAAGAGTATCTCGCCCGAACAGCAAAGCCTGGCAAGCTACCCGTAACATATCCAATATGCCAAACACAGTAACAACAAGTCTCACAATGGAGACATTACTGGGCCCGCTCGAACAACTCGACGAACGAGAGGACAGTGCTACAGTGCTTGATTTGTTGAAGCAAAGAGCAGTGATTTGGTTCATTGTAATATAATTCTCACATAACCAAATATTGCATATGAGGATATTTTAATGTGCAATGGTTCAATATACAGTATAATACTATATGTAATATGTAATTTGGGTTTACAGTTATAATTTCTCTGTATTACAAAATTATAATCTCATTTAGTCAATAATCATATAGCTCTATACAGTTACCGATATTTCCTTGTGATAACATCTTTTTTGATGTTATCTCAGCAGCAATGAGATCTTTTAAGTTCTTATCAACTTTCAAATATGCAATGTATCAATGTTGACAAAATTCAAGTAGCTACTTGGTAAATGTAGGGGAGGAGAGAGATAATTGTTAATCTGAGCAGGCAACTAAATATGTCTTTGTTCAGAACCATGTTAATGAACCACAAGCTTGGTTCTGCTCCAGTTGTTTTCATTTGGGGGTAAATGTCTCATGAGGAGCAAAGGTTCACAAGCAAGAGGAACTGTGCTAATCTTGAGGTCAGGTGCATTTTAGAGGCAGTAATTAGAAAATTGGAATGCCTGTTAATTTTGAGAATGGTTATTAGGAAACAGTTGTTCTCTGCAACTTGTTCTTTTCACCAAGTTTATGTTTTTACTATCCATCTGTTCTTTGTGTTTTCCTCTATTTGTTAAAAATCCAGGTGAAAAGGAGACTTTTCCAAGCAAACCACTTAGGGACTTTGCTGACTTTGTGCTAAACTGTACTCTAGCTAAACTTTAACATGAGCATACTTTGAGTCAAGCTATATCCTGGGATTTATTTCAGCCAAAGACCAAAAAGGATGGTCTAATTGAGAACCTCCTGCCTCTACTGTTGTGTTCTCACTCCTGGCTTTTCCTGCAGGGCCAATTCCTTGGCATTCCTCAGGCTTGGATCACTTCCCTGTAAGCTCCAAACATCGGTTCCAAGGTTTTCCATAGTCTCCTGAGACCGACTTTCCACATATCTGCGTTCCCTCACTCCCACACACCAAAGAGAACAGAATTAATTATTAGACCACTCAATCAAATTAACATCAGACAGATTACTAGGAGAAGAAGGGCAAGTTTGTTTTTTTTTTTAATTGAGCTGAACATGACCTCAAAGCTGCAGGTGTCAGAAAATAAAGATACTATGAGAAACATTACATTCAGAAACACCCAGTTACCCATCAGTTAGAAGCAACAAAAAAAGGAAGCAATTTCTTTTGGGAATACTGTATTTCTCTTTTCTTCTTTTTAAAGTGTTTCGGTTCTTAGAAACATTTTAAAACATTTCCTTTTAACCATTTTAAATTATGTGTTACTGAGCCGGGGATCTTGCTCAGCGGTAGAGTTCCTGCCTTATAAGTGTGAGGCCCTGGCTTCAATACAGGTACCAGGAAAACAGAACAAAGAATGGTATGTCATTTATTTTTCAAAGTTCTTCAGTTTATGACATAATTTATATCTGAATATAACTAAAATATTGGTCTAATTGGAATGGACTATTTATTAGAAAAAATAATTTTTCCCATGAATTACTTCTTTCCCAGTTAATCATATAAATGCTAATTTCCTTTAAAACATAGATTATTTCTTAGAAAAGAGAATGATGAAACAAAACACTCCTTTTTTGAAGATTTTTTTCAATATGTAACTTTGAATCAAATTGTAGCGGTTGAGAAAATTACAGGGTACAGAGTTTTGTAAACTTGGATGGGAAATCTTATTTGATCTAGTCTCCATTTGCACAGATAATGTTACATTCAAAAACATGAACTTCCTGTTGCTGTGAAGAGTAGGCTACCCTAGAGCATTAACATCTAAGTTATTTATTATTTTACTTACGCTCAAAACCAGTACCCAAATACCATTGATAATAAACTAAGAAGCCTGAATCCAGGTGTGGAAGCAGAGAAGCTGAAAACACCAGGTTTTATTTTTTTTTTTTTCATAACATATTTAGGTTTCTTACAGGTAAGTGGAAAATAAGTAGTTTTTCTTTCTAATTGTGTTATTGCTTTTAAGCATCTTCACTGACACTCTCTTTGTGTTTATTTAGTTTATTTTAAAGGTCATAACCAGTGGTGATCAGGGCTTATTCCTGGTTTAGCACTCAGCAATCACTCATGGCAGGCTTGGGGAACCATATGGCAAGCCAGGGATCGAACCCAGGTCTGCCACGTGCAAGGCAAGAGCCTTACCTACCGTATTATCTCTCTAATCTGACACTCTCTTTGAATAATTTAACCAGGCTTCCTTTATGCAACTTCCTCTTCCAGCACACATTTAAGAAGACAGTATTTCTGGTGGAGGGATGGATGTTGGAATACTATATGTCTGAAATCTAGTCATGAACTGCTTTTAAGGGTCTCTCTCACAGTGATTCAATAATAACAATTTTAAAAAGACAGTGTCGATAAAGAAATGTCTAGTGCCAGAGACAAGAGGAGTAGAGAACTTACTTTTCAGAAAGTTCATTAGCAATGTGAGTATATTCTTGCAATACAAGTATGCTCTCAGGTGAAAACCTGTCCTCTTTTCTAATTTGGGATTTACTATATTATTTTATTTAAAGCAGAATATTCCTGAAAAGAGAACTCTTCAAATCTGACATTCACAGAATACAAAATGCAACTTCTTACATCTGTATTGTGCAAGGAATTTGACCAAATTGAATCAAATAGTCATGATATACATACATGTATTCGATATGCCAAACACAGTAACAAAAAGTCTCGAAAAATGGAGATGTTACTGGGCCCGCTCGAGCAAATTGATGAACAACGGGAGGACAGTGCTACAGTGCTACAGTCATGATATAAGAAAAGAAAAAAATGAAGATGATTGGAGAAATAGTACAGTGACTAAGTAACTTGCTTTGTACAAAGTTGACCCAGGTTCGATCCCTGGAACTTCACAGGGTCCCTTGTGCACTTCCACGAGTGATTCCTAAAAATAGCCAGGAGGAAGCCCGGAGCACAGCATGGTATGACCCAAACACAAAAAAGAAGGAAAGAAAATGATGATAATGAGGAAATTTCTAAATATTTCTCTATTCATTGTATTTCAAATGGCAAAAGCCCATTTTACATTTTTTTCTTTGTTTTTTTGGCTCACACCTGGCGATGCACAGGGGTTACTCCTGGCTCTACACTCAGGAGTTACTCCTGGCGGTGCTCAGGGGACCATATGGGATACTGCGAATCGAACCTGGGTCAGCCGCGTGCAAGGAAAATGCCCTGCCCACTGTTCTATCTCTCCAGCCTCCAACTTTTTTCTTTTTCATTTTCTTTTTAAGTTTTTGTCTACTAAGACCAGTAAGTATATTTTCATAGGAAGTACTTTTATATTATTGTTTTAGGATTGAAAAACATTTTAAGAGAGGAATATCTTTTTTTTTTTAAATTTTTATTAGTGAAACACCATGAGGTACAGTTGTAGACTTACAAATTTTTGTGCTTGGGTTTTGATTATAAAATAATCAAATACCAATCCCTCCACCAGTGCCCATTTTCTACCACCATGGATCCCAGTATCCCTCCCACACCCATCCCCCCATCCCACCCTGCCTCTGTGGCAGGGCATTCCCTTTTGTTTTCTCTTTCCTTTTGGGTGTTGTGGTCTGCAAAAGAGGCATTGAGTGGCAATCATGTTCAGTCCATAGTCTACTTTCAACATGCATCTCCCATCCTGGGAGGATCCTCCAAACACCCTTTATTTGGTGCTCCCTTCTCTATCTGAGCTACCCTGTCCCCTAGCATGCCCGGCTGGCCTCTAAGCCATGGAGTAATCCTCCTGGTACTTATCTTGGCTATTCTTGGGTATTAATCTCCTATTTTGTTACTTTATGTCCCCCAGATGAAGAGAGGAATATCTTAAGTGTAGGATAACACTATTTTGTCCTTCCTCAGGTAGCTTAGGTTTGTCAGGTCACACCCATCTAAGAACACTGAACTTGTATTGTAAGCAATGTCCTTTCTGTGTGGACACAGGAAGATAGTTAATATTATGCTTTGTAACTTGGGAGTTGATTGACTCCGAATAATATTTACTCCTGGGCATCTGATTTCTTGGCTCAGTTGCCCTTAGTTCCTAGCACCCCAAAAGCAGGGTCCCGACGAGGGACTGAATGGACCCAGGGCAAGCAGTGAGCTACCCTGGCATCGAAATGGGCCAGGCCAAAGTGCCACGATACTCAACTATAAGTTGAGGGCATGATCATGGATAAATGCTGTCATGAACCAAAAGTAAGTAACGACGAGACTAGGACCCTGCTGGAGCTCGGAAGATTAACCTGGCCTGAGGACTGCGAAATGTATAGTGAGATGTTCTCAGGAAGAACCAAACTAAATTTATATCTCTTACTGTGCTCATACAGAATGACATTGCTAGAAATATTAGAAGTAGATTTATTACAACTATTTAAGTAGATTACTAACTGAAGGAAGAACACACCCTTGTTGGGATCCCACCCTTGGGTGGATCTCCTAGTAATCTGAAGTAATCTCTGTAGAAGAGATTTTATCCTTGAGTTAATCTCCTGGAGGAGTGGTCTTACCTCTCTTTGTTGATTCGTCAGTATTCAACCCACCTTTATGTCACCGCCTTATGTGACTGCTATATAAACTAAGACGTAAGCTCGGAAAAGGGGTCAGAAGCGAGAGAGCTCGGGCTCCAGAGATCCAGAGTCAGAGCCAGAAGGAGAGAGCTTCCAAGACTGGGGCCCAGGAGAGAAGGAGGCAGAGAAAGACAGGAGTGAAGAGGATTGGAATAAACTACTATTGATATAGACCGGCCTGGCCCCCGTTTTTTCTTCCATCTGCCCTTGGCCAACAGCCGTTCCGATCCAGGCCACACACAGTGGCTCAAGAGCACCGAACGCAGGCGGTGAAACAGTGCTGTCCAGTGAGCCCGTGAACATACAACCTTAGTCGTGATAAGATTTTACAGCATCACCACTCCCATCCTCCCTGGTAACCTCCTTAGCAAAGGACATTTACCTGGGAAGAAGCCCCACGGGGGGGCAGGTTGCAGGAACCCTATAAAGGCCACCTTGAACAAAGGGAGGGCGCACATTTGCTGCCTGAGCCCATGTGCTGCTTGCACCCATGTGGCCGAGCACATGCGGTTCCCAAACACATGTGTCGCCCGCATCTCCCCTCTTGAGATGTGTACTTTCATGCTTTCGTGTCTAACTTTACTCTCTAACTCTCTCACCTCTCACCCCTTTTCCGAGCTTATATCTTAGTTTATATAGCAGTCACATAAGGCGGTGACATAAAGGTGGGTTGAATACTGACAAATCAACAAAGAGAGGTAAGACCACTCCTCCAGGAGATTAACTCAAGGACAAAATCTCATCTACAGAGATTACTTCAGATTACTAGGAGATCCACCCAAGGGTGGGATCCCAACAAGGGTGTGTTCTTCCTTCAGTTAGTAATCTACTTAAATAGTTGTAATAAATCTACTTCTAATATTTCTAGCAATGTCATTCTGTATGAGCACAGTAAGAGATATAAATTTAGTTTGGTTCTTCCTGAGAACATCTCACTATACATTTCGCAGTCCTCAGGCCAGGTTAATCTTCCGAGCTCCAGCAGAGTCCTGGTCTCGTCGTTACTTACTTTTGGATCATGACAGCATTTGTCCATGATCATGCCCTCAACTTATAGTTGAGTATCGTGGCTCTTTGGCCTGGCCCATTTCGATGCCAGGGTAGCTCACTGCTTGCCCTGGGTCCATTCAGTCCCTCGTCGGGACCCTGCTTTTGGGGTGCTAGGAACTAAGGGCAACTGAGCCAAGAAATCAGATGCCCAGGAGTAAATATTATTCGGAGTCAATCAACTCCCAAGTTACAAAGCATAATATTAACTGTCTTCCTGTGTCCACACAGAAAGGACATTGCTTACAATACAAGTTCAGTGTTCTTAGATGGGTGTGACCTGACAAACCTAAGCTACCTGAGGAAGGACAAAATAGTGTTATCCTACACTTAAGGAAGCTAAAGAAAAAAAAGCTCTTCTACTAATATGAATCAAAAGTAGTGATATAGAAATTATATGAGGTATACTGTCACTGTCACTGTCCTCCCATTGTTCATCAATTTGCTTGAGCGGGCCCAGTAACGTCTCCATTGTGACAATTATTACTGTGTTTGGCATACAGAATACGTCACGGGTAGCTTGCCAGGCTTTGCCATGCAGGCGAGATACTCTCAGTAGCTTGCCAGGCTCTCCGAGAGGGGTAGAGGAATTGAACTCGGGTCGGCCATGTTGGCTGCTGGCAAGGCAAAAGCCCTACCTGCTGTGCTATCGCTCCAGCCCATGAGGTATACATAAAGGATTACTAGTATCACTGTCACTGTCATCCTGTTGTTCATCGATTTCCTCAAGCAGGCACCAGTAATGTCTCCTTCGTCCTAGCCCTGAGATTTAAAAAGTGCCACATTCGAGGCTCTTTCAGGGTCAGGAGAATGAGACCCATCATTGTTACTGGTTTTTGGCATACTGAATATGCCACGGGGAGTTTGCTAGACTCTGCCGTGTGGGCAGGATACTTTTGGTAGCCTGCCAGGTTCTCCAGAGTAAGAACTAGATAATAAGATGTCACATGGCTTCTGGGATCTGGGTTTTATAGTCTCTGGGTCTTGGCCATTGATGGGATTACACGGCTCTGGGGGCAGTTGGTGGGGATAACACCTACATATTGGAAAATAGGGGATCTGGGTGGAGGAGGCCTAGTTTCAATCCGAGCAGGCTTGGAGATCTATGCACCGGGTCCTGCACACCTGGGTTCCTCTGCCGGTTCCTTCATGCATGAGGCTCGTTGGAACGTGTGGAGAGTGGTCTTAAGCATGACTGTGGCTGGAATCGAAGGTTTTCAGCTTCCGGGGCTCTTCTCGGAGTGGGGAAGGAAACTCGACCCACCTCCTTCAAGGGGCCCTGGTGAGGACAGCCAGGCGCAGAGGCAGGAAACTCTGCACTGTTCTCTTCCAGGAGCTGGGTTTTATAATTAGCATGTTGTTGAATATTAATTGGTCAGTCACTCCCCAAAATGTATATTTATTAATGGTGGAGATTTAAAGCTTCCTGGACGCTTCTCAGAAATATTTGATAAATATTTAATCTGCGCACACACTTACTAGATTCCAGCCAAGATTTAAAAATATAGGGGGTGGCCGGAGGCATAGTACAGCAGGTAGGGTGCTTGTCTTGCATATGGCTGACCCAGGTTCTATCCGTGGTACCTCATATGGTCTCCTGAGTCCACCGGGAGTGATCCTGAGTGCAGAGCCAGGAGAAAGCCATGAACATCACTGAGTGCAGCTACAAAACAAGACAAAACAAAACAAAACAAAGACAGCGCAGGAACCAGAGAGAGAGTACGGCTTGCTTTGCATGACATCAATCTAGGTTTCATCCCTGGCACCTCATAAGATTCCCTAGAGTCCCATCAGGAGTGATACCTGAGCATAAATCCAGGACTAATCCCTTAGCATCATCAGATATGTACCCTCGCCCCTCTCCCCTCACCCCACCCCAGCCACTACTATCAAAAAGGCACAGTTCATAAAGTCTATCTTTATACACAAAGCAGACTGGATAAAAGTAAGAAAGTGGAAAAGAGAAGAAAATTATTTTTTCTGGAAAAAAGTATAAAAAGAGGGAAGCTGAGCATACAGCTGAAGAGAAGGGCCACATGGAGGGCTGGTTCCACAGCCCCCGGAGAAAAAACCAGGTTCCAAAAGGAGCCGAGATCATCGGGAAGTCCCAGATGGGGTAGGTGCCGCATCCCACCTCCCCCAGATGGAAACCCGGTGACCAGAAGCCTCTACAAGCATAGCTCGAGTATGAGGGAACTAGGACTTTTCCTCCAAATGTGCTCTGGATGTATATAGACATCTCTCTATATACAAAGTGATCAATGGGAAGTAAATCACCCAACGTTTCTCCCTGAAAATCAGAGTTAAGTTTGGAGCACGACCGCAGCCCCAGAAACACAAGGACTTAATGCAGAACCCAGCAGCTTGGAGCAGAAAAGTGAATGGAGTATGCGTTAATCCAGGCCATCATGTCTGCCCGGAGGGGAAAGGGTGTTGCCCCATTTGCCCTCTCTTCTCTGGAAAGAAGGATGGCAGCCGCATGGGAGCCTTGTAGACAGCAGGTATGAGCCGGGAGTGTGGGGGCAACTAAAACCTCATGGGAAGGGGGGCGTTCCGGTCCGTCCTTCACGCCCTATCAAGGTCACCAGTTGCCTCCCGCGAGCGGCTCTCCAGCACAGCCACGGCCCCAGAAGCACAAGGACTTAATGCAGAACCCAGCAGCTTGGAGCAGAAAAGTGAACGGACTATGCGTTGATCCAGGCCATCATGTCTGCCCGGAGGGGAAAAGGTGTTGCCCCATTTGCCCTCTCTTCTCTGGAAAGAAGGATGGCAGCCGCATGGGAGCCTTGTGGACAGCAGGTATGAGCCGGGGGTGTGGGGGCAACTAAAACCTCATGGGAAGGGGGGGCGTTCCGGTCCGTCCTTCACGCCCCACCGAGGTCACCAGTTGCCCCCCACGAGCAGTTCTCCGGCACGGCCACGACTCCAGAGCACAGAAACCAATTTCTTAATTATCTGACTTTCAGTAGAAATACTTCCAGGGTTAATAAGTAAAATAGCAGAAATCCAAAACCAACATTTAATTCTTGAACCCAGCTGTAGAAAGCAAATCACTTCACAATGCTTTTTCAGCATGTCTGATTTGGGGGGGTGGTAAACTCTAAATAATAGTGGTGAATCTTTTATTGAAACAATGAATCTAATCAAAGCAGATAGAGTGCTAACTAGAATTCATCTGCCTCACAGGGACTGGGAGGGGTGGGGGGTGGGGTTTTATTGGGGTTCTTCATGGTAAAAAATAAGTATTGGTAAAGGGAAATGTGTTTGATATTTGCATGACTGAGACCTAAACCTAAAAGCTTTGTAACTTTTCCCACAGTGATTCAATAAATAAATAAATTAAAAAAAAAAAAGAAAATAAAAAAAAGAGGGAAGCTAGTAGGAACAAGTCTAATCATCCAGCTGCAGCGTAAACAAAAAAAAAACAAGTTATTTTTTAAGGAACAAGGAGATTTTCAAGAGATAAACATCAAAACTTGGCTTGTCAAGCTTTAAATCATTGTTCCTAGTAGTGATCATACTCTAATCCCAAGGAAGAAATGATGAGTTTACCTACCCCTAGCCCTTGAACACTTCATAAACATAAGAATAGCAATTCTCCCCATTTGATTCTTTTTATCTCAAAATTCCACTCCAAAGCTATCCTGTGGAACTGAACAAGTAACCTTAACTAGTAGATTCCTAAAGTCTCTGAAGGGAGATGCCAATCCCTAAAGTTCACAGGGAGTGAATGGGAGTTCTCTAGTTCAGAACATCATTCATGATATCTGAATATCAAATATTGATGATTTGGAACCTTAGATTCCCCCAACTTTAATTTTAGTAAACATGGAGTGCAGAAACCTATTTTAAAGTGGAATATTTAACTTGTAATAAGTACATTAATCATTTGTATGTGTGGAACAATGAAGTTTTCTCTGGAAAAAAAAAGGCAGATCTCTAGTACCTTCTGCAAGCCCTGCTGAGATTAACCCTCAGGCACTAAGACAGAAATAGCCCCTAGCACATCTATATGTGACTCCAAAAGCAATTTTTTTTTGCTGCATTTTGGGTTATATCCGGCAACTCACAGGGGTTACTCCTGGCTCTGCACTCAGGAATCACTCCTGGTGGTGCTTGGGGGACCATATGGGATGCTGGGAACCGAATCCAGGTCAGCTGCATGCAGGGCAAACACCCTATCCGCTGTTCTATTGCTCCAGCCCCCAAAAGCAAAATATTTAAAAAAAATTTTTAAGGATAATACTACTACCACCACCACTACCACCCCCAACCCTTCCCTGCTTTGTACTTCTGGAAGCTCTGGTTGCCATGCCACATCCCATGTAAGCCTATCCATCAGTCCAGCTTTACAGATTCATGATTAAATCTTAGAAGATTTCAACTAGTCACAAAATGCACAGGTACACTGGTGTCTTGGCTGAAAACTCTGGGGTACCCCGGAAGGGGGGATGGCCAAATACCCACCTCACCAAAACCCTGGCAGCTGGACTCACATCCCCACAAATGCTGCCTTACTGATGGCCTGACTCCACTGCCTCATAACTGAGCTCTGCAAAGATTCCAAACTGCTGAAAATTCCAGGCACACGGTCTATAGGCTGAGAACTTTGGGATCTTCTCTGAGTTAAGGCAGGCAGCCTTCCCCATTCCTCACTCCCATGAGTCTGGAAACCGTGGAAGACACACTAACATCTCATGACCACCTCCATATAAACCCATGGCCCACTTAAAGATCCTGGAGTTTCTGAAACATGTGGGTGCATTTGTGACCATGAGATGCCTCCGAATTCTGTAATACTGACAATTCAGTAGAAGCACACCAAATTAGATGGGAAAATAACATAGAAAACAATGAAATCCAAAAGCATTGGCACTGAAAAACAAGGATAAAATACTCAATGGCCATGACCCAGAGACACACAAAAGAATCTGTGAAATGAGCAGCTCGCTGCAAAGATACCTCTGGACTTTTTAAACCAGGGTGACTTAATGGAGGTGCGGGGGGCGGGCACTTGCCCCTGAAAAACCCCAGTGGCCACCAACATCCAGAACCCAATGAGAAGTGCAGGTACAGGAGCCCAATGACCTCAAACTCCATGGCCTCAAGGGATAGGCAGTGAGCAGGTCCTTCTCATCCCCTTGTCCCCCATGGGACCCTGGAGGTCACACCCACAATCTGCCTCAGGCTGCGACTTAAACTCCTTGGCGGCCATGATCTAGGGACACACAAAAGAATTTCCAGAACGAACAGCTCGTTGCACAGATTTCTCCAGACCTTAATTATCTGGAAATTTGGAGTTCCAGGAGCATACAATCATTCTTGCAGCCAGACAACATCTTATGCTATTTATAACAAGCAATACAAAAGAGAATATGGAGGAGATTGTCTGCCATAAAGGCAGGGGGAGGTGTGGGAGGGGGATACTGGTGGTGAAAGATGTGCATTGGTGGAGGGTTGGATCATTGTATGACTGAAACTCAAACAGGAAGGCTTTGTAACTGTATCTCACGGTGATTAAAAATAATAATAATAATAATAATAATAATAAATTATAAAATAAATTAACATTCTGAATTTTAAAAAATGTACTGTGGAGTTCATGCCCAATTCAATCAGCTTAATCAATGGCTGAATAAATAGCAGTACTACTACATTAAAAAAAAGGATAAAATTATAATAAAGTGGAGTTAGTGCCCATCAACCCATGAGGAAAATTCAGCCTCCCCTCTGTTTTTGTAGGTGAGCTTTATTGGTACCCAGTCATGTTCACTCACACAATCATTGCGTATGGCTGCATTATTGTTAGAAGGGAAAAATTAGGTTGCCTGAACAGAGACCAGATGACCCTAAAAGTGTAAGCATGTACTATTTGGTTCTATGCAGAAAAGGTTCAGTGAACTTTGTCTAAAGGAGTGTGAAAGCCTGTGTATTTGAAATATATAAATAATTACATAATCTTTATAACCTGTGACTCAAAGGATATCTGTATTTGTACTTACCACTCACCCCACCCCTCCAAAAATAATTAATAAGTAAATAAAAATAAGCTCTGTTCTTGTCTGCTATGGCAAAAATATGGAGAGCTATAGTAAAAACAACTACTTATAGTAAAACAACCTTTTTTAATACACTCAAAAATCTCTCTAAATCACCCGCCTTAGAAATAATAACGAAACGTTCCCTACCCTTTTGAATTTTACAAGTTTAAACTACTACTACATAGGCGTGTAATGGTCAAATGGTTTCTTCTACCACTTTGTGTTCTGCTCTATTTTTTAACATTTATCCTTTTATGTGAGCTTCTTCTGAACAATAGATAATATCTCAGCCTACTTAGCTATTATTTCTATCCTTGGATTCCTTTCAGTATATTTGGGTTGGGCTTTTTCCTAGCGTGTCTCTGGAAATGTGCTTTTCTATATTTATTCTGCACATGACTGGTTCCCTGTGCTTCATTTGACTTCCTTCCTTAATAAACTATTTTGTTAGCAGTGTTTATTTTTTCCTCCCCTCCTTTATCCTGTTGTGGTTATTTTTAAGGTGCTACTGATTCTCTGACACTGAAACTGCAAGGTAGAATATGTCACAGCTACTTCTCACCAGGGTTGTCAAAAGGTCACATGAATCTTTGCTTCTTTTCCCTGAAAATCCTGCTTTCTTATTAAAGCTCCGTTTAACCAGATTTAAACTATAGGTTTTACTGTAATATCCAACTGGCTAGAATTCTTACATAGTTTTTGAACTACAGATTGATATGCACTGTTATACTATAAAAATTTCAAGGAAGGAAGAGAAAAAAGCAGGAAACATTTTACATGAAACCATGTATATTAAGTGTTATCAAGTATCATTATGTGCATAATAAAATAAAGCAATTATCCCTTCTCTAGAATGAAAAATATGGGGGCTGGAGCGATAGCACAGCGGGTAGGGCGTTTGCCTTGCAGGTGGCAACCCGGGTTCGATTCTCAGCATCCCATATGGTTCCCCGAGCACTGCCAGGAGTTATTCCTGATTGCATGAGCCAGGAGTAACCCCTGTGCATTGCCAGGTATAACCCAAAAAGCAAAAATAAATAAATAAATAAATAAAATAAAAAATATAAACTGGATTAAAGTCTTTTAAAGTGAATTCACAGATCAGAAATTCAGCTCAGTGGTGAAAAACATGGCTTGCATACATGAGACCTGGAACCACAGAGAGAGAGAGAGAGAGAGAGAGAGAGAGAGAGAGAGAGAGAGAGAGAGAGAGGAAAAGTGTCTGTCATAGGGGCAAGTGGGGGGAGAATAGATTTGAGGGTGGAAGGAGGGATAGGGATAACTGGGAATATTGGTGGTGGGAAATGTATACTGGTGGAGTGGTGGAGGGACGGGTGTTGGAACATTGTGTGACTGAAACCTAATCATGAAAGCTTTGTAATTGTATATCACGGTGATTCATCAAAAAAATTTAATAATTTTAAATAAAATTTATTTAAATTTACTGCTGAAGACCTCCAGTTCCAGCCACAGGCATGCTTAAGACAACTCTCCACACGTTTGGATGAGCTTCATGCATGAAGGCACCGGCAGAGGAACCCAGTGTGCGGGACCCAGGGCGTAGATCTCCAAGCCTGCTCGGATTGGAACTGGGCCTCCTCCACCCAGATCCCCCATCTTCCAATATGTCGGCATTATCCCCACCAACTGCCCCCAGAGCCGCCAAGACCCAGAGACTATAAAACCCAGCTCCCAGAAGTCATGTGACATCTTATTATCTAGTTCTTACTCTGGAGAACCTGGCAGGCTACCAAAAGTATCCTGCCCACACGGCAGAGTCTAGCAAACTCCCCGTGGCATATTCAGTATGCCAAAAACCAGTAACAATGATGGGTCTCATTCTCCTGACCCTGAAAGAGCCTCGAATGTGGCACTTTTTAAATCTCAGGGCTAGGACGAAGGAGACATTACTGGGACTTGCTCGAGGCAATTGATGAGCAACAGGATGACAGTGATACAGTGATACAGTGAATTTTAAATAAAAAAAATAAAAGCACTTCAAATAGCAGGTACAGCCAATGATTGAGTTCAATAGAGGAAGTCGATTTATAAGAAAAGAGACTCTCAGTTCAAAGAGATAATACAGAGGGTAGGGCGATTGCTTTACATGTGGCCAACCCGGATACTGTCACAAGTACATCATATGGTACCTGGAGCCTGCCAGGAATGATCGCTGAGTGCAGATCCAGGAATAAACCCTGAACACTACCAGTGTGGCCCAAAAAACAAAAAGAAAAAGAAAGAGAAGAAATTCTCCAAAGATAGAATAGGCTACTGGGTGATTTCCTTTTCCACAAAAGTGTTTGAAGATGATCAGAGGTCTATGAAGAAAACTATAAGTTTACGAACAAGATTGAGTAATAAGACTTCAAATATCTTCACAGTTTCTGAGTCTATGAAAGTGATCTAACAACACTCGTGTCACATGTCAATATTTCCTAGACTGTAAAAACCCACTCACTATGTTCTTATAATGCACTACATTGGAAGAAACAAAGGCATATACAATATTTCTTTAAAATAGTCACTGCCAAAAGCCAATAGCTCTTCCACTGACTTTCAGAAACCTTGCCTTTCCCACACTGGGGAAAGTCCCAAATAATATCTTTTCTGCACTAGCTGACTTCTATTGATCAGTTGCTCCCCACTGAGAGATAATTTTACAAAGATTTCTATCACCACCACAGCTTTAGAAATGATGGCTTTGGTTTTATCCCTGACAGATCCTGTAATTTGAAATTAAATACTACACTTATTTGCTAAAATCTCTTAAGTAAGGAAGTTTCTTATTTCGAAGATTAGTAATAGTCTTAGGAAAAAGCTTGTGTTCTTTCCTGATAAGGAAGCTGAGGAAATGCCCCCACATAGACCTTGAAACAACTTCCTGGTTTTTAAAATGAAAATTCTTATGTTGAGAGAATATCAGGTTACCTCTCCCCCACCCCCACTGCATGCATTTTGGAAAGATGACCAATCCCAGCTTTTTTATTTCCTCAAAGATGTTGAAAAAAACAAAAACAAAATAATAAGGCAAGGCTGCTTGGTCTTTCCCAGCACAATTTATGTTACTAATATTAGGTACACTGAAAACATTAAGATATAAATATTTAATATTTTATAAATAATAAAATATGTTATTAGTATTCGCATAATTCTACTTATTTTTCAATATCCCACTTGCAGGGCTGGAGCAATAGTACAGCAAGTAGGGCACTTGTCTTGCACACAGTCAATCCCTGTTTTATTCTTGGCACCCTCTATGATTCTCCTGTGCCTGCCAGGAGTTGTTCCCTAAATGCACAGCTAAAGACTACTAAATACATTAAAAGAAAAAAACATTGCAAACATAATAGAAGACTAACTTTTTGTATTCTACCTCATAAAATCTTAGAATCACTTAGAAGGAAAATTGTTTAAATGCATGATGTCAATTTGCTTTATATACAAAAGCATCTCATGTGTAAAATAACTTACCATCTCTTGTAACAAGCAAAAGCCCCACAAAGAAAAAAAATAAAGGGTTTAGGATTTGCCTCAGCAAGAGATCATACCCATTGCACGTGACTTTAATAACCAGCACAGGATTTAAAAAAAAAAAAAGGAGGCAGGTGGTAGGAAGTGAGAGGGTCAAGTCTGAAATATTTCCATGTAATGTGACAGTAGTATATAGACTTTAGATAGAACAAATAGACAAGTGTCATCACCATAGCAATAATAGTTAAGAACCAAACTCCTAAAACAGACCCACCTAGGTTTGCATCTGAACTCCCTCATTGTTATCTATGTCAGCTTGAGAAAGTTATTTATCCCTTTTCAGGACAGATTGCTTATCTATCTAAAAGGCAGAGATGACAAAATGTGCTTTAAGTCATTAAATGAGACAATATACTAATAATTTCAGTTCTTCATAATAACTGTGATATTTTTTACAGTTGTATAGCAAACCCAGGCTAGGAGTCACCCTGACACTACTTCCACTACCCAGCCGTCGCCACACTCCAGGACGCTTTCCGGACCCGCACGGCCGCAAAGTGGCCGCGCGACACATCATAAGACACTAAATACCCATCTTCCGGAATTGTCGTACCGTATTTGATAGGGTTCAAATATGGTAACACCTACAAGGGTGATTAGAGGTCGCCCCAAAAGCCTCTATCTCTCGGAAAGACTGGCAAGCTACCGAGAGTATTCCACCCGCAAGGAAGAGCCTTGCAAGCTATCCGTTGTGTATTCGATATGCCAAAACCAGTAACTACAACTGGTCTCATTCACCTGACCCTGAAGGCTTCACCGACATGGCAGCACTGAGAAGGATGAGAAAGGAGAGGCCGACAAAATCTCAAGGCCGACCTAGGCTGCCACAACGAAGGAAGACAAAAATGATCGTCTGTACTTTCAATGCACGTACGCTAGCATCAGATGCATCCATCGAGGACCTGATGGTACAAGCGCGAATGATCAAGTACGACATCATTGGTCTGACCGAGACAAGAAGGCACGAATCTCACCATGCCGTTTTCGACACTGGAGAAGAATTGTTCCTCGGAACATGCAATAAAAGAGGTGTTGGAGGCGTTGGTGTCCTTGTCAACACAAACTTGGCCAAGAGCATTGATTCATTCGAATGCCTAACAACCAGAATCAGACGTTTACATTTGAATAGATGTGGCTCACTGCCTGCAGTTTCTATCTTCGTTGTCTACGCACCAACAGCTCATTATGATGAAAGAGAAATCGAGAAGTTCTACATGGAGCTAGAGAAGTTCTATAAAGAAGACCACACCTTCTACAAGATCATTGTGGGTGATTTTAATGCCAAGATACGACCGAGAAGATCAGCTGAAGAACTTCACATCGGGACCCATGGCCTAGAATGGAACGAACAGGGTGAGAGACTGTCTGAGTTCATCATGTCAACCAAGACCATCAAGGGCAACTCACAGTTCCAGAAGGCAGAATCTAAACGATGGACATGGGAGTCTCCTGGTGGACGATTCCACAACGAAATAGACCACATCATATTCAATCCACTGTTTTGCCTGAACTTGGTCGCTGTTGTTCCAAAATTTTGAACAGGATCGGACCACCGTCTCCTTCGTGCAAAATTCTACTTCACAGAGCGGGGAGAGAGGGCTGCAAAGTTCAAAAAGAGAACTCCCAGAATGACCACCAACTGGGAACTCTTTCGTACTATTGCGGCAACATGGGAAGATGCCATTGTTGACAACATTGACGAGGAATACGATCGACTGGTTCAGCACCTCCATGAATGTGCGAGGAACGCCAAGAGAGAGATAGCCACAAAAAATCGCCTATCTTCGAAAACTCTTGAGCTAATTCGCCAGCGTGGTTTGGCGCATGTCTCAGGCAACCGCAAGCTAACATCCGAGCTCGCAAAGCAGTGCAGAGATGCGATCAAGGAAGACCTCAAAGAGAGAAGAGCAGAAGTACTGGTAGATGCAGCAGAAGCCGGGTAAAGTATTCGTAACGCCCGCCTGTCCTTCGCCAACTACAAGACCAAGATGACTGCCCTCCGATGTCCTGATGGATCCATCACATCCTCCAGAACGGCAATGGAGAAGATTATCCATGACTTCTACTCAAATCTCTTCAATAGCCATGTCCACTTGCCGACATACCAAATTCCACAGGATGGATATGTCGTTCCCAACGTTCTCCCTTCCAAAATCCAACACGCCATTTCATTGGTAAAGAAACAAACAGCACCCGGCCCAGACAAGGTCAGACCTGAACACCTGAAGAACCTGCCATCAGTACTCATCAATACACTGGCTTGGCTCTTCACTCGCTACCTGTCTGAATGCAAGATTCCGTCCCAATGAAAAACCAGCAGGACCATACTACTGTTCAAGAAGGGAAACATCCACGACATTGGCAACTATCACCCGATCTGCCTATTGTCTGTCATCTACAAGTTGTTCACTCGAGTCATCCTAAATAGGATTGGCAGAACACTAGATGAAGGACAACCATGCGAGCAAGCAGGGTTCCACAAAGGATTCAGCACCATTGACCATATCCACACGATAACCAAGCTCATTGAGGTTTCTCGGGAGTTAAGATGCTGCTCTGTTTAACGTTCATTGATTTAAAGAAGGCCTTTGATTCTGTTGAGACGGAAGCGGTCATTGAAGCCCTAGCCAATCAGGGCATTCAAGCCCAATACATCAGGATCCTCCATGAGCTGTATTGCGGATTCACTACCAGGATCTCACCATTCTACAAAGAAGTGATCGTTGATGTCAAGAGAGGGGTGCGGCAGGGTGATACCATTTCACCGAAACTCTTCAGTGCCACCCTCGAGAACATCATGCGACGACTGGAATGGGAAGGAATGGGAGTGAAGATAGATGGTCGGCAATTACACCACCTCCGCTTTGCTGATGACATTGTTTTAATAACACCAAACATCAGTCAAGCGGCACAAATGCTGGCCGACTTTGACCGTGAGTGTGGAAAGGTAGGACTACAGCTGAATCTTACGAAGACAATGTTTATGAGAAACAGCCTCGTTCCTGATGCCCCATTCGCTCTCAACGGAACGACCATCTCCGAATGCAACAGCTATGTGTACCTAGATCGAGAGGTCAACATGACAAATGACCTGGCACCCTAGCTGCACAGGAGGAAGAGAGCGGCTTGGAACGCCTTCAAGAATGTCGAAGAAATAGCTAAGAGAACGAAGAACCTCCGGCTCCGGGCACATCTCTTTGATTCCACTGTTCTTCCTGCATTAACATATGCCTCAGAGACCTGGGCCCTACGCAAACAAGATGAGAACACTATTCAGGTCTCCCAAAGAAGAATAGAAAGAGCTATGCTTGGAATATCACGTTTCACTCAAATGAGAGAAAGAATCCGGAGTTCTGACATCCGTCGACGATCAAGAATCAGGGACGCTGTCTCATTTGCCAAGGTGTCGAAAATCAGATGGGCTGGTCATGTAATAAGATTTAAAGACGACTGCTGGACTAGAGCTGTTACCGACTGGATTCCACAGGATGTCAAAAGACCGTGTGGCCGCCCACCTACCAGATGGTCAGACTTCTTCGTCAAGATCATGAACGATCGGTTTGAGGCCCTTCATGTTCCCGGAGCGAACAGATGCCATTGGGCTACACTAGCACGCGACAGGGACAAATGGAGATGTTACTGGCACCCGCTCGAGCAAATCGATGACTAACGGGAAGTTAAGTGATTAAGTGATTAAGTGATAGCAAACCATTCAAAGACTCAGTGGCTCATGATTCTGTAGATTGGCCACTTGAGCTGCACTCATCTGGGTCGTTTTTTCATTCCACATAAAAGGGTGGGGCTTATTCACACACTTGCAGTTAGTTCTCATACTGTATGGGACTGGACTTTCCTGGATGATATCGCACATGTATGGAGATTCAGGTAGGAGAGTTGGAAAGGCTAAGGATGACAGAGATGTTCTCTTTCCCAGTTCTCTCACTCTTCATATGGTTTTTCTTTTTCAAAAAGGTTAACCTGGGCTTGTTCACCAGCAACATTACTCCAGAAGGGCAAGGCTTGATGCATAACTGATTTATCAAGTCTCTGCTTGTTTTGTATTTGCTAATGTCCTACTCGCAAAGCAAGTCACAGGGTCAGTTCCAGAGTCATAGTAAAAGCACACTATATAGACATTTCAGTTAATAAGATTTGCAACTATTTGGCCATTTCTTTTTTACACTGCTGCCATAACTTAGGAAAGTAACAATAAAGGCCAGTGCTCATCATCTTTTCAGGATGTATTAGTCTGAAATGAGTTTTCTTTGAAAAAATAAATTAAAAGGCTGAGATCTCCAAGGTTAATAACTTGGCAGGCAAACACAACATACATACATTTATTGAGCACCTATGATACCTGGTTTCTCACTAGATTCTGGGGAGATAGCAGCCAACAAGTCTGTGCCTGAAAGAATTTATGTTCTACTGGACAGAAAAAAGATATTTAGAAAGAATGGCAAACATACAAGATGTATAAACAATATATTTGAATCTTAAGAAGGATAGACAATAATAGGAATTTTACCTTGAATTTTTAGAAACTATCAGAAATACATACTGTGCAAATTGCTGGTATTAATCAGTCAAGATTAAAGGGACTAGAAGATTAGGAAATATCACAGTGCATAATAAAGTGTCTGTGTTCAATAAGCTCTAAATACAACAGTGATGTATTTGTTTTACTCCTTCAAGGAACTTAATCCTCTTTAACCTGGCATATGCCTTCAGCTTTGGCATTAAATAGAATGTGCTATTCTTAAACTAGATTGGGGTTCAACAGGAGCATCCCAATCTAATCTAAGGCTATTTGTAGGGATTAGTTCATAAAGCAATGTGATCAAATTCAGTGTTTCTTGAAACCCCACCCAAACAAGTTCCCATAATAAAGGATTAATCTACCACCACGAAGTTAATCAGTAGATCATCTAATTTAGAACTTATCTAAGAATCTCTAGAAATTACAAGAAAATTCAACATGTGACTTGGCATCATTTTTTAAAAATTGTATTTATTTGCTTATTTGTTTATAACTCCGTTTATAATTTTTTAATGAACATAATTCCTTGGATATTAAAGGATAAACCCACAGACCTGCATGAATGAAGTGAATGGTCTAGTATGCTGGTATTCTATAGGAGAAAACAGAGTATCACGATCCCAGGATTTATTCGATATATATAGGTCTCTGACCAGAAGTAGAGAATTAAAAAAGTCGATAATATAATTTATCATCAATGCTTAAACTAAGGAGAATTATGGGTTTTAAAAAAACAACAAAAAGTCTCTTTTATACATAAACGAATAAATTTTTGAACTTAGGAAATTCAGAGACAGAGACATTTCAGCTGAACATTGACTGAAGATCTCTTAGGTTCCAAGCAGATTCTAGGGATATACAGACACATAGAGTACAAACAAAATATAATTTTCAGGGGACCAGACCAAGTGAAATGATCAGAAAGAAAAGTTGGTTCAATCAGGAATTAGAATACAGGAAGCTGGTTGATGTCATACCACAAAAAATGTGTTTTTAAGTCAGTTCCTCTGAGTAAAGTCTCTCTTGACCACAGGCCATTAGTCATTACTTCCTCCATTCCTGTAGTTCTCTGTTCTTACCTTTCATAGAGAATTTTCCTACTCTATCTCTTTATGCTGCTTATCTTTTTTTTTTTTTTTTGGATCACATTCAGTGGTGCTTACTCCAACTTAATCCTAGCTCTGCACTCAGGGATCACTCTTGGTGAGCTCATGGACCCAAATAAGGTGCCAAGGATTGAATCCAGGATAGCCATATGCAAGGCAAATGCCCTACCCATTGTATTATCGCTCTGGCACCTGTATTTTTCCACTTTTTTTTCAGAGAATGTATTTTCATCCTTTAGCCCCCAATCTAGCATACAACAAGAATCCAATAAATGTGTTTAATAATATGCTTACTGAAATAGACAAAAAGTGAAGCCACAGGCCTTGCCTTCCTTACACAAGGCTGTGGTCAGACAAAGGTCAGAGCTGGAGTGACTCTCATCTTACAACACTCTCTAGTTATCCCTTCAGTATATAACTTGAGGTAACACCGCAGTACTTTGTAACTAAATTAATATATTCAACTTAATAATTTGGGGGATAGAGATTTAGGTCACACTTGTGGTTTGCTTCTGGCACTGTGCTCAGAGGTGACACTTGGGATGTGGAGATCAAACTGGGGTCAGCCCTGGACAAGGCAAACACCTTACCTATTGTACCATCCCTCTGACCCCAATTAGTCATCTTAATTATCAAAAACCAAAGGGAAATGAGTCTCTTCATCACTGTGAACAGTCCCTCGAAACACAGTTCCACAGTTCCTTTTTTTTTTTACCAGAAACTTAAGGCGAAAATTTACAAAAACATACTAAAGAGTAAATACATATGTAAAGGTAAAGGTAAAGGCCCTCCCGTTGATCGTCGATTTGCTCGAGCGGGCCCAGTAATGTCTCCATTGGAGACTTTGTTGTTACTGTGTCTGGCATATCGAATACTCTCGGTAGCTTGCCGGGCTCTCCGAAAGAATACATATGTATATATATTTATTTAAGAAAATGGTTAGAGTTTCATATTTATGTTTGATGTCTTTTGTATTCACTGCAAGAATAGATTGATTGAGCTCTCACACAATCATATACATACAGTGTAACACTTTAGTCTCACTAACAGGTGCCTTTCAGCTACTTCCTTTTTCTAAAACAAGAAGTATTGAGTCAGCAATCTGGCTAGGGAAAAAGTTCTAAGCAATTACTATTAATAAGAAAGACTTCCTAATGTTGGCAAAAATCTGTTTCCCTTTTAGAAGACAGAGAGAACAAGCCATGAAAGTTGGTGACATTCATGGAATCAGAGACTTTGATAAAACTGCTTCTCTACATCTTAGTTTGGTACTAATGTGAAGGACATATTTTGAGACATATCCCAGAGTTCCTTATGCTGATATTAACAAAAATGTTTTCATTTCAGAGTAAAGCTATAAAAAAATTAAAACTTTTTAAGTATTTCAGTTTCCTAAGTTCTGTGATAAATTCTTGCATGATATTATTATTCAGCAGTCCCAAGAGTGAAAATCTGGTCTTTCTAACTTAAGGAATCAGTTTCTGTTATTCTGTGTTCATACAGCTGAGATCCCTAATTCAGGATAAACATGGTTGAAACATGATGGCATCTTTAATCTCAAGATCTGTGTTCCAGGAATTTTTCATTTCCCCTGATGAGAGAAGCAGAGAAAGATCATCAGTTTACTCAGATATCCCTGCAATAGGTCTGAGTTTGGGACACAGTGTCAGACAACTAATTACACATTTCCTTTTTCTGCTTATATTGTAAGGTGTTGGTTCATCTCTGAAAGACAAAGACATTTAAACTATTTCACTGAGAAGTCATTCTGGCCCAAACCAACACATTCACTTGAAATAAGTGTGTGCAGTGGCTGAGGGTGACCCAGTTAAGAGCAGTCCCATTTAAAGCTATTAAGTGTGGTTTCTTTTTCAGTGAGGTCATTCTGTTTAATCCCTTTGGATTCAAACAGCCTATAAAGCAGTCTCTCTAACAGCTTATCTCGGTCCATTTCTTCTTGGACGAAAGAGCTCAACTATTTAAGAGTGCTCTTTTAAAACAAGAAGCAAGAGATTGGAAATGAGAGGGAGCACAGGTGAAAAAAAAAGTAGTGAAATGCTTGTCACATGAAGGAACTACTCAAAGGATTGCAAAAGAACACAAATAGAGCTTGGGAGTGGAGTTCGTACAAGGGGGAAGTTGAAAGACTTCTTACTCACTTCCTCACCATTGAGTAAATCGGCCCTTACTTAGAACCAGCTTTCCAAGTTATATTCCCAGTGACCAAATGTATCTTTCTTATTAAAACTTCTTTGAAAAAGTTTCTGAATCAGGCACTTTGTGAGGAGTGGGAAGGTGTGACCAGCAATCTTTGTTTTAATAAGCACTTCAAGTAAAGTTAGAGAAATAATAACTTAATTTCACCCACACATCTCCAGCATGAGAAGAAAAACAAAGCTGCATGAGCCCTCGTCAGTTCTGACTATGGAATGTTAAAAGGACAAAATAGACCTACATTACCGTTGATGAAGAGAAAATTAAGATGCAGAATAGTATGAAGGGCATGATATCATTTATATAGTAAAAAGCATCTACTATTCTACTCTATACATAGGAAATTTTTGAAAAAAAAAACAGTAAATAAGTTTCTAAGAATCAAGATTTTGGGGTAGGAGAAAGGAGGAAAAGATTTCCTTCTTACATTTGTACCTTTTATTTCTTCGTTTCTCATAGCCATACTTTTGTTTTTAAGGTTTTAGAGTTGATTCGAATGATCAACTTTAAATTAGGACTCACTGTAGAGAATTAGTTGTTAGTTGTCATTAGTTTAGAAGCCCTTAAATGACTATTTTGACATTTGTTCATTGACCCCATAGATTCTCACATGCTCACTATTTTCTGAGGCTTCTTTGAAGTCCTGTTGCACAAAATATGTGCACCCGCAGCAGGACCACCCTTGGGGTAACACCCATCTGCCAAAACCAGTCACAGAGATTTGCATTACAGCATCTCTCAAATCCATTGTTCACCCAGTTCAAGGACCCCCTCACTCAGCCTCAGCAGCAGTGTGGCTAGATTCAGGAAGAAGATACTGAAAAAATACAATTTGGTGTAGACGGGTGATTTCAATTAACAAATATCAAAACCATTTGTTTCAGAGGGTCCAGCTTGCTCCTTAGAGATCAGCATGCCCTGTTAATACCCAGGAAGGAAAAATAATTTTCAAGGGCAGAACAAATCTGTGTCAGCTCTCTAATAATCTTTCCTTTCCATTTACCTAGAAGCAGGAAGAACCCCAGGCAAGGTTGCTAAGTACTTTAAACTTATCTTCAGATCTTTCACGCCTCCTCTAACTCTCTTGCATCCTCCTGCTGCTTGGAGGAAATGGAACCTCCAGATCTTTACCCTGGAGTCCCCCACACTGATACCCAACAGCTTTGGAAGGAAATCCACTAAAGCATTCACCCTTGCCTGCCCCAGAGAAAGAGTCTTTAAAACACTACTTCAATATTCCTCTTTCAACATCAAAATTTTACTTTCTTGCTTCCATCCCCATCTACATATTTAGTCCCTTAATATCCCATCTTTTTTAGTTGGAACTGAAGGAAACAATTGCAGAAATTCAGACTAATGGATGATATAGGCAGTCCTCAATGTCTTAGTCCCTAGCCCCAAGACAAACCCACAGATATGAGAGATAGTGGGAAAGAGAGGAGAGGGGTAAGATCTGCCTTTTAAAAGAGAAGTATGTGATTTTCAAGAGTCTCCAATTCTGATTCACAATCCTTGAGTGAGAACTCTTTTTTTTTTTTTTGAGAATCAGTGGGTTAGCTAGATATTTCTTTCATAGTTAGAATCCCAGAGCTATTTATGTGTTAATAGGGGGCAATTATTTAAGCCAAAACAAAATAATTATGGAAGTACAGGTCTGTTGCTTGTGGGGAAGATATTTTAGGACAAGAGAAAGAAACTTCCTGAGTTTCTTCCAAAGAGATGGGACAGATCAGTAGCTACCTCACTTTTTAAAACATTGGGGTTTCTCCCCTGTTTAAAATTTCACTCATGGTTGAAAGGGGGAATGCCTAGATCACTCTTGGCCCAGAGTATAGAGAAGGGGAGAGAAGGAAAGAAATTGGAGTGGGGGGGGGGGGGGAGAAAGAAGAGAGACAGGAAGCAACAGGGGGCAGGGGTTAAGGGGATCTGTGTACATCAGTGTTTAAGGGAGTGGTAAAGATAAGTATCCAAACCACAAATCTCTGAAAACAAGAGAACCAAACTTCAACAACCAAAATAAATGTTCCTGTCAAGGTGATAAGCTGGGGATGGTTGGGGGGGAGGGGGGAGGGCGGGAGAGTGAGAGGTGGGGGAACATGGGAACCCTTGTCAAGGGAAGAAGACACTGGGATTGGCGTTGGAATATGGTATGTCTAAAACCCAAATATGGATAACTTTGGAAATCATAGTGCTTTAATATATTTTTTAATTGTTAATGCTTTGCTCTGAATCTTGAGAACCTTCCCAGTAGTCACTTGAAATTCCATTAGTCCAATCTTGCCAAAGTAAGGCAAGAGAGAAAAACTATGCATTCTGCCCTTCTTCATCTTTAATGGTATTGACTCTGAAAACCCAGAGGAATGCTAGCTTCCAGAAGCTTCTCTTCTAAGACTGGTATTTTAAGTCTGGAATGCTAAGAACCAACAACTTGCATTTTGTCCTTGTGGACAGGACATAGTTTACCTGACCTAGAATAGACAACTCTGTTTTTCTGATAGAAATCTTAAAAAAACGATGTGGAAAATATGATGACAGTAGCCGCATAAAACAGGGTATTATGGGTATTTACCCATAATAAATTTTTTTTATAGTCCACAGTATCACATACCCCCCTTTTTTTTTATCTCTCTCTCTCTCTTTTTGGGCCATACCCAGCGATGCACAGGGGTTACTCCTGGCTCATGCACTCAGAGATTACTCCTGGTGGTACTCGGGGGATCATATGGAATGCTGGAAATCAAACCTGGGTCGGCTGTGTGCAAGGCAAACACCCTACCCACTGTGATACTGCTTCAGCCTCCAAGTATCACACACTCTTGGCTTTTGTTTTGAACACTTTACTTTCTCTAAAATACAGCAAAAATACTCATTTCTGTAACTGCTGTAATTCCACTGTGAATACTGAATTTAATTATCAATATTGGACTTCACATATTCACCTACACCTAAATCACTAAATATCTTTGCTATCACAAAATTGGAAATGACACCACTCTCTCAAAAGCTAATGCCACTCCAGAAAGTGAACAAAAATGTTACTAAATGTTTTTGGTTTAGCACAATTTGGAATTATATAGACACAGACTAAATAATCTTCCTTAGAGCAAGAGGATAATAGTCTAAATGTCAAAGTACATTTACATGAGATTTTCATAGAAAAACCAAACGTTAATGACCTAGCCATTAACATTTCAGACTGAGACCTAGATCAGGATGAATTTGATACCATGGCTTAAGGAAAGCTGTAGTTCTTTATTAGAAGTGCAAATATTGACCTCAATGGAATTCAATAAAATATTCTGGTACCAAAAAGTATAATCTTGAGCTCCCTGATAAAAGTTTAATAAATATATTAAAACAGATTTTAAAAATACACGTCTCGGTTACAAATAACAGAGGTACATTTATAACACCTTAATTAACAGGGGAATTATTATAACACTATCTCATGAATCCCAAGAGTAGGAGAAAAAACCTTATGAGAAGTAAGACACTAAAAAATTCTCAGCACCCACAGCAGTGAAATTCTCTCTCCCTATCTCTTTCTCCTTTCCTCTCCATCTCTTACCCCTTCCCTTCCACATTTTCCTACTCTCTCTCATTCCTTCCTCCTTTCATACTCTTGCTCAATTCCTCACCCTCTCTTCTCTTTCTCTCCCTTCTCTCTCTCTCCCTCCTTTCTCTCCCTTCTTACCCTTGTCACTCTTTTATTCATCCTCTTATTCATCTTCTCTATCTGGCTTTCTCCCTTCCCACTCTTTCTTCATATATAGCCTTTTGCCTCCCTCCCTAGTCATGGTTTCTTTTTGCCTTTCTCCGATCTCTCAGCAGAAGCACTTTCTTTGTTTTTCCTTGCAAAAACTATAAAAGCTCACCTCTCAACTAACAGATTTAGACTGAAACCTCAGTTGCAATATCCCAGGAAATAATCATTTTAGAGCAATATGGGTAGGCTACCTCTATCTTTCTGATAGGGGGGAGCATAGAGAGATATATCGCTTCATATCTTCTCACTAAGTGCTTGGACACATTTTTAGAGACTGATATTAAACAAAACAAATATTATCGTAAGATAAATGACATGCATAAAGTTTCCGAGGCATACTTCAGGTCACAAAATTCCACCAAATTTCTAAACAAAAATGTAGTGAGAGAGAGAAGAAAGGCCGCGGGGGTGCTCCACAGCTCCCGGAGAATGCACCAGGTCCCGAAGAGAGCCGAGGTCACCGGGAAGTCTCAGGTGGGGTAGGTTCCACATCCCACCTCCCCCAGATGGAACCCTGGTGACCATGAGCCTCTACAAGCATAGCTCGAGTATGCGGGAACCAGGACTTGGACTTTTCCTCCAAACTGCCGGGACCGCCCGGGCCCCCAGGTAACCTCTGACTCTGGAAGTCATGCCCACAACCCGCTCCCCAGCGTCATCTTTATAGCACACCACAGCCACAGAGAAGAAAGGCCGCGGGGGTGCTCCACAGCTCCCGGAGAATGCACCAGGTCCCGAAGAGAGCTGAGATCACCGAGAAGTCCCAGATGGGGTAGGTGCCGCATCCCGCCTCCTCCAGATGGAACCCTGGTGACCATGAGCCTCTACAAGCATAGCTCGAGTATGTGAGAACTAGGACTTTTACTCCAAACTGCGTGGCCGCATAAGCAGCCGCGTAACATCTCCCTATATGCAAGGTGATCAATGGAAAGTAAATTACCCAACGTTTCTCCCTGAAAACCAAGCTTAACTCTTATACAGGCCACAACACCCAATGGGAGAGAGAAAACAAAAGGAAATGCCTTGCCACAGAGGCAGGGTGAGAAGGGGGGGGGGGGGTGTGGAGGGGTGGGAGGGATACTGGGATCCAAGGTGGTTGGAAATGGTCACTGGTGGAGGGATGAGTATTGAAAATAAATTAATAAATTAATAAAAAAATTTAAAAATGTAGTGAGAAAAACAATATTAAACAATAATTTCTAAATAGTCATTCATTTACTTTCTTACTCACACAGTCTAGTACAGGATCGTGGATGGTTGAATTATATCCTGGAAACTCAGTGCTTAAGGCAGGCCCCAATCCTGGAAAAGACTCCTTCCTTCCACCTTAAGATGCTTACACACACACACACACACACACACACACACACACACACACACGCACACACCCATGTTTGTGCAGACAAGGGCAATTCAGACATGAACGCAAGGAACCCAATGTGCATGCCTTTGGTATCTAAGAAGAGACAGTAATACCCAGAATAAAACAAAAGCTGACATGGGAAAATTCGCAAACTTCAGAGTTGTAGATCCAGCCTAATAGGTTCTTTCTCCCCATATCAACAGCAGAATGAAACTGTGTTAAACAAAATGGCATTATCTAAGGACCACATGTAAATATGGCCTCTGAGACTATACACTCTGAGAAAGCTAAATTTCCTTTTAGCTTTAGACAATAGTTACCCTTTCACTGAAAAGGTTTTTTTTAATTGAAAGGTCAATGGATTGACCAATGGGAAAAACTATTAGGCTAAACCTTTGGGAATTTTTTCTTTTCCTAGTTGATTTCCACTAAGATGGGAAATCATAAAATATTCTTAAGAGTTCTTTCTTGGAGAAAAAGTTCACTGTGCTATCAAGATCATTTCTGGTGTAATTAAAAAAAATCAGCACAGTGGAAGGGTCTGGAGACTTGGGTTTTACTATTAACCAGCAATATTCCTTCACATGCATCCCTGCTGTTCTTTTAGTCTCTTTACCATATGCTAATCTCCAGCTGTAATGTGCTATTTCTTCTAAGTTAACATCTACTCTTAAAATAATACCTTGAGTAATGGGAGATCAGAATTGTATCATCTCTCTTAGGGGAATATTCATTCAGGAGAGAGATCAAGCAAATCTGCATTTTGTTTGGGCTTGTAGTTAGTGTTTTACCTCCTGTGTTAGACTCTGGATCATGGTTGCATATTGGGAGTTTTATTAACTCTTTCATGCTATTTGAGTGCCAATTATGGGAGTCTCTAAAGTCATTGAAATATCAAAAGTGAGTTAATTTGCCTTATAGTCACCCACAAAATGAGAACCCAGGGAATTCAAACAGACTCCTGCTAAATTGGGCGTTTTTTAGTGTCACTTAAATTCCAATGTGCTTTCAAAATAATAACCCTAGTGACAATGCACATGACCTTACTGAGCTCTGCTTTGGGAATTCATACAAGAGTGGTAGAGAAAAGGCATTAAACATAGAAAGAGAACATCTTGAAGCCTGCTAACTCATTTCCTCTGATGGAAATCAATAAGCTTTTGACCACCACCAACACTATCAAAAAGCAGATGCTCAGCAGACGAGCCACACCTGAGACAGAACCCTCCCCAACTCATCCTTTCCCATTAGAACTGCTGAGTGGAGCTTTTGAACCAGGCCGGATCAATCAGATATAAAGGAGATTTCTTGTATTCCCCCGGACAAATCTCCGTTATCAAAGGAAAGTGGGTTCCTATTTTCAAAGGCTGATAATGAATCAGGGAAATGTAATATCTGCCATGCCAAACACACATTTCTTTCCTTTCATATAGTCTACATTTCATTGAAGATATTTAGGATAGTCAGGGATTTTACTACTAAAAATAATGCTTTGCTTATAACCTCTCCCTCAAAGAGTTATTATTACCCTTCCTCCCTAAAGATTCTGGTCATATGTTCATTTGGAATATACATAATGAACTTAGCACTAATCACTGGAATATAATAATTTTATTTTTCTTGAGTAAAATGGTTTAGAAAATGCAAAAACAAAAAGAACTTTATATATAGTATATAGCTCAGAGATAGAGTCCCTGCTTCACATATATCAGGTGGAAGGAAGGAAGGAAAGGAGGGAGGAAGAGAGGAAAGGAAGGAGCAAGAGAGGCAGGAAGGAAGGGAGGATGGAAAAATCTGGAAACATCTTTCAGAAATTTGGGCACAAAATATTTCATTCATTTTCATTATAATCCTAACCCCTTGATATCAAAGTGCTTTCACATTTCTCCAAATTAAAATAACTACTTTAGGTACTCAAGCGGGCCCAGTAACGTCTCCATTGGAGACCTTGTTGTTACTGTGTCTGGCATACCGACTACCAAATTTTTAAGAAGAGAATTTTATGCGTATAACATACCAGCACCACACCCTTCACCAGAGTGTTGCCTTCTCTCCATGAACCCAGTGTTCCCACCTCCAGTGTTCCTGGTGGTAAATTCCTAGCCGAAAAATGTTTTGAATTTCTGGTGCCTTTGGACTAAATGTCTTTTAGTGCTTTATATCTTAGATGAGAGACAGAAAATTTTTTCTCCAACCTATTTATGCCTTTTTATTCTGAATGCACACACACACACACACACACACACACACACACACACACACACACTTCAGAAGTTTCTTAGTTTGATAGTCCCATTTGCTTATCTTTGCTTCTATTTGCTTGGTCAGTGGAATTGAATCACTGAAGATACCACTTAGATTAAATGTCATAAAGTGTTTTATCTTTGTTTTCAGATCTTATATCAATTGGGTTATCCTTGCTTCTGGATGCTCTATGTTGCTCTCTTCCAGGAGCTTTATTTCTGAATCTTTGGATCATGTTCGTAGATGAGATTATACGTCACCAGGAATGGTTTGTGGGTGTGACTGCCAAGCTACTGGTAAACTAGGGAGATGGGGAGCGAAGGCCCATTTCTGCTCCCATCAAACTTGGAGATTTCAGTCACTGGTCCCGCATATGAGATTTCTGTCACAAGTCCCGCATACCTGGGTTTTTCTGCAGATTCACTTATGGGTGAGGCTCGTCTGAGGCTGTGGAAAGTGACTGTGAACATGGAGGTGATCGAGTTCTCTTTAGTCCATTTTTATTTGAATTTTGAGCATGGTGTTAGAAAGGGTCTGTATTTTTTTTTTTTTTTTGCATTTGGCCAGCCAGTTTTCCCAACACCATATGTTGAAGAGACTAGTTCTACTGGTTGCTTCCTTATTAAAGAAGTTGTTTATATGCTTGATGATCTGTCTCTGTACTCCCATTTCTTTAGTTTGAGAGTCTGCCCTTATTCCAGAATTAGATTATTTTTATTACTACAGCTTTATCTAAAACCAGGCAAAGAACAACATTGCCCACTCATCACCACTATTCAATATAGTATTGGAAGTCTTTGCAAGTAGGCAATAAAGAGATATTAAGGGCATCCAGATCAGAAATTGAACTCTTACTATTTGTAAATCACATGAAAATGTCACTGTCATTGTCACTATCCTTCTGTTGTTCATCAATTTGCTCGAGCGGGCCCAGTAACATTGTGAGATTTGTTACTGTGTTTGGCATATCGAATACGTCATGGGTAGCTTGCCAAGCCTTGCTGTGAGGGCAAGATACTCTCGGTAGCTTGCTGGGCTCTCAGAGAGGGGCAGGGGAATTGAACTCCGGTCAGCCATGTTGGCCCGCTTGCAAGGCAAACTGCCTACCCGCTGTGCCATCGCTCCAGCCCACACACATATGAAACTATACTTAGAAAATCTTAAAGAATATATTAAAAAGCTCATAGAAAGAGTAGAGTTGTATAGTAATGTGTCAGGTTTCAAAGCCAGTATGCAGAAATTTATTATTTTTCTATATTCAAATAATGAAATGAGAGAGAAAACATTTAAAACCCCATTCATCCATTCATAATTGTGCCTCAGAAAAATCAAGTACTTGGGAATCAGCTTAATAAAAGAGGTCAAAGACTTATACAAAGAAAACCATAAATCATTACTAACAGATATACACAAGGGGACACAAGGAAATGAAAACATACTCCCTAATCATAGAGTGGAAGGATTAATACTGTAAAAATTACAATCTTGCCCAAAGTCTTACACAGATTCAATGCAGTCCCTATAAAAATACATTTGACATCTTGTGACGCTGCCCCAGTCCTGGGATAACCCAATGGGGACACCCAGCATCACCATATAGGTGCAGTTTCTGCCATGTCACTAGGAACTTCCAGTATTGCCACTGTTGGATGTGTGAGCACTGCAGCTATGTCCTAGGTTGTGAGTTTCCAAGAAAAACTGTGGGGGCACATGGGCAATTCGAGTGATCGGCTGGCCAAGAACCATTTCCCCAGGCCGGATGACTGCAAAGGACAGACTAAGGATGGGGGACTAGAGAAACTGGGCCTGGGCCCCAGGCTGGTCGGCAGTCGGTTTTATTTCTTTCTCCTCCCCAGCATAGTTCGATCTCATCCTTTACAGCACAATCGTAGTAAAAGTTTTGGTTGTAGTCCAAGTCATCATAGTTCCATCATCCTAGTCTCCTCGTAGATGTCAAAGTCCTCTCCTTCATTATGTCTTCTTCCTCATCTCATCGTAGTCTCATAGCCTTCTACTTCCAGTCATCATCATCATTATCTAGTTCTACTCCTCACAGATCCTCTTAAAGACCTCAAAATTCCAAAGTTCTTTCTTTCCCCTTATGGCATAGTTATATAGCAATCATGAAGGGTGGGGTTAAACATTGTCATAACATCAAATAGAGATAAATCCACTCCTACAGGGGAAGTTCTAGGTGATTAACTCAAGGACAAAATCTCATCTGAGGGTTCAGCACTCCAGATTAATAGGAAATCCACTCAAGGGTAGGATTTCACCTAAGGTGTACTGTTTTCTCCTTTCCTCAGTTAGTAATGCATTTAAATAATCATAGTAAATATACTTCTTATAATATTTCTAGTCATTTGTATGAACATAGTAAGAGATATATTAAGCTTAAAGATTGGCTCTTCCTACCAAATAAAGGATGTTTGGAGGATCCTCCCAGGAGGGGAGATGCATGTCGAAAGTAGACTATGGACTGAACATGTTTGCCACTCAATGCCTCTTTTGCAGACCACAACACCCAAAAGGAGAGAGAGAACACAGGGGATTGCCCTGCCACAGAGACAGGGGGGATGGGGGGGATGGGGGTGGGAGGGATATTATCCATGGTGGTGGAAAATGGGCACTGGTGGAGGGATGGGTATCTGATCATTGTATAATTGAAACCAAAGCACAAAAAATTGTAAATCTACAACTGTAAAAAAAAAATAAAATAAAATAAAGGGGAAAAAAAAAAGATTGGCTCTTCCTGAGGACATCTCAGACTTCAGTCCTCAGGCCAGGTTAGTCTTTCCTGAACCCAGCAGGGCCCTTATTCAGTTACTTTTATTTTGGGTCATGACAGAATCTATCAACATCAGGTTCTATGACCACCCCCAGGGGGCAAACCTAAATAAATAAGGGAACCCTAAGGGAACTCAAGTGCCAACAAATGAAGAACATGACCCCGGTAAGCACCACAACCAGACAGGCAACCCCCATGAGCACTATGACCAAGAGTAAAAGACCCATAGCCAAGTGTGTGGGGACCTCAGATAACTACTATGAAGACAGCAACAGAGGGAAGGGAAGGGGAAACCATAAATGGGAAATAAAATTAAATTACTAAAAAAGGAAAAAAAGTTTATGATATTTTTAAAGATATGGCTCAAACACTGTTGAAATTATATGGAGTAATAAACTCTGCCACCCCACCAACAGCACCCACCAAACAGTCAAAGCAATCCTAGGAAAACATATGGGGGGCTTCTTTTCCTTTAACTTCAAACTATGTTATAAAGCTTCTCCAAATTTTTAAAATTCAGTAATGAGATAGAATTCAATGTCTCAGACTCTGGTCTCTTACCCAGGTAGAAATACTCTACCAACAAGCTCTGTGTAAGCTGTTTTCCCTAGGGTTCTGACTTACCTTTAGAACCTTTCTTTTAAAAATTTTTATTAGTGAAACACCATGAGGCACAGTTGTAGACTTACAATTTTTTGTACTTGGGTTTCAATTATACAATGATCAAATACCCATCCGTCCACCAGTGCCCATTTCCCACCACCACAGATCCCAGTATCCCTCCTACCCCCATTCCCCCATCCCACCTTGCCTCTGTGGCAGGGCATTCCCTTTTGTTCTCTCTCTCCTTTTGGGTGTTGTGGTTTGCAAAATAGGCATTGAGTGGCAATCATGTTAGGTCTATAGTCTACTTTCAGCATGCTTCTCCCTTCCTGGGAGGATCCTCCCAACACCCTTTCTTTGGTGCTCCCTTCTCTATCTGAGCTGCCTTTTCCCCTAGAATGTGCAGCTGGCCTCTAAGCCATGGAGTGAACCTCCTGGTACTTATCTAGGCTATTCTTGGGTGTTAGTCTTCTATTTTGTTACTTTCTGTTCCCCAGAAGAATGCAATCTTTCTATGTCTATCCCTCTCTTTCTGACTCATTTCACTTAGCATGATACTTTCCATGTAGTACCACTTGGGTGTAAATTTCATGACTTCATCTTTTCTAACAGCTACATAGTACTCAATTGTGTAGATGTACCAAAATTTCTTTAACCAGTCATCTGTTCTCGGGCACTCAGGTTTTTTCCAAATTCTGGCTATTGTAAACAGTGCTGCAATGAATAAACAAGTGCAGATGTCACTTCGACTATACTTTTTTGCCTCTCTGGGATATATTTCCAGGAGTGGTATTGCTGGGTCAAATGGGAGCTCAATTTCTAATTTTTTGAGAATTGTCCATACTGTTTTCCAAGAGGGCTGAACCAGTCAGCATTCCCACCAGCAGTGAAGGAGGGTCCCTTTCTCGCCACATCTGTGCCAACACCAGTTGCTTTTGGTCTTTTGGATGTGGGCCAGTCTTTGTGGTGTGAAATGATATCTCATTGTGGTTTTGATCTGCATCTCCCTGATGATTAATGATGTAGAGCATTTTCTCATGTGCCTTTTTGCATTCGGATTTCTTCTTTGAGAAAGTTTCTGTTCATTTTGTTGCCCCATTTTTTGATGGGGTTGGATGTTTTCTTCTTATGGAGTTCAACCAGTACTTTATATATCCTTGATATCAACCCCTTGTCGGATGTGTATTTGGCAAATATCCTTTCCCATTCTGTAGACTGTCTTTGTATTTTAGTCACTGTTTCTTTTGAGGTGCAGAAGCTTCTTAGTTCAAGATAGTCCCATTTGTCTATCTCTGTTTTCACTTGCTTGGCCAGTGGCATGACATCTTTGAAGATACCATTAGCTTCAATGTCATGGAGGGTTTTGCCCACTTTGTCTTCAATGTACCTTATGGATTCCGGTCTGATGTTGAGGTCTTTAAGTCATTTTGATCTTACTTTTGTACATGTAGTTAGGCAGAGATCTGAGCCCATTCTTTTTGCATGTAGCTGTCCAGTTTTGCCAGAACAATTTGTTAACGAGGCTTTTCTTACCCCACTTCACATTTCTTGCTCCTTTATCAAAGATTAAATGATCAGATGTTTGAGTGGAGATGTCAGTATATTCAACCCTGTTCTATTGGTCTGCAGCTCTGCCTTTGTTCCAGTATCATGCTGTTTTAATTATTACTGCTTTGTAGTAAAGTTTGAAGTTAGTGAGGCTGAGTTCTCCCATTTTCTTTTTCCCAATAATTGCTTTAGCTATTCATGGGGGCTTATTGTTCCATATGAATTTCAGGAGTGTTTGGTCCATTTCTTTGAAGAATGTCATGGGTATCCTTATAGGGATGACATTGAATTTGTACAATGCTTTGGGAAGTATTGCCATTTTGACAATGTTAATTCTCCCAGGGGATATCTTTCCATTTTCTCATGTCTTCTTTTATTTCCTGAAGTAGCATTTTGTAGTTTTCTTTGTACAGGTCCTTTACTCCCTTAGTTAAGTTGATTCCTAGGTACTTGATTTTCTGGGGCACAATTGTGAACAGGATTGTTTTCTTCATGTCACTTTCTTCTCTCTCACTGTTTGCGTATAGGAAAGCCATGGACTTTTGGGTATTGATTTTATAGCCTGCAACTTTACCATACAAGTCTATTTGTTTCTAAGATTTTCTTGGTAGAGGTTATAGGGTTCTCTAAGTATAGTATCATATTATCTGCAAAGAGTGAGAGCTGGATTTCTTCCTTTCCTACCTGAATGCCCTTAATATCTTTTTCTTGCCTAACCGCTATTGCAAGTATTTCCAGTACTATACTGAACAGTAGTGGAGAGAGTGGGCATCCTTGTTTCATTCCTGATTTTAGACGGAAGGCTCTCAGTTTTTCCCCATTGAGGATGATGCTTGCTGTAGGCTTGTGGTAGATGGCTTTAACTATATTGAGGAAAGTCCCCTCTATACCCATTTTGGCAAGGGTTTTCATCATAAAGTGTTGCTGGATCTTGTCAAATGCTTTCTCTGCATCTATTGATATGATCATATGCATGCTTTTTATCTTTCTTTTGTTGATATGATGGATTATGTTGATCTATTTTCGAATGTTAAACCATCCTTGCATCCCTGGGATAAATCCTACTTGGTCATGAAATACATACATGGTATATGATCTTTTTGATGAGTCTTTGGATTCTATTTGCTAATAGTTTGTTGAGGATATTTGCATCTGTGTTCATCAGGGATATTGGACTGTAATTCTCTTTCTTTGTGGTATCTCTGTCTGCTTTTGGTATCAGGGTGATATTTGCTTCGTAGAAACTGTTCGGAAGTGTTTTTGATATTTCAATTTCGTGGAAAAGCTTAAAGAGGATTGGGAGTAAGTCCTCTTTAAAGATTTGGAAGAAATCACTAGTGAATCCATTTTGTGCTTGGGAAAAATTTTTATTACCATTTCAATTCCCTTGATGGTGATAGGTCTGTCCAGGTATTCCAGGTCTTCTTGGTTCAGCCTTGGGAGTCTGTAGGAATCTAGGAATTTATCCATTTCCTTGAGGTTTTCATGTTCCATGGCATAAAGTTTCTCAAAGTACTCCCTGAGAATTTCCTTTGAATTTCTGTAGTTTCTGTTGTAATGACCCCCTTTTCATTTCTGATTCGGTTTATTAGGGTTTTCTCTCTCCCTTTCTTTGTGAGTTTTGCTAGAAGCTTATCGATCTTGTTTATTTTCTTGAAGAACCAGCTCTTGGTTTCATTGATCTTTTGGATTGTTTTTTGCGTTTCCATCTCATTAATCTCTGCTCTGAGTTTTATTATTTCCTTCTCCTATTTGGGTATGGCTCCTTTTGTTGATCCTTCTCCAAGCTCTTAAGCTGTGAGGTTAGGTTACTTATGTGGGCTAGCTCCTCCTTCAAGAGGAATGCTTGTAGAGCTATAAACTTTCCTCTTAACACAGCTTTTGCTGTGTCCCATAAGTTTTGGTAACTTGTGTCCTCATTTTCATTCGTTTCTAGGAATCTTTTGATTTCCTCTTTGATTTTCTTTCTAAGCCACTCATAATCCAACAGTGCACTGTTTAATTTCCAGGTGTTTGATTTAGTTTTCTGTTTTTGTGTGTGATTTACTTCTAATTTCAGCGCATTATGGTCTGAGAATATTGTTGATACAATCTCTATCTTCTTAATTTTATGGAGGTATGTTTCGTGGTTCAGCATGTGGTCTATCTTGGACAATGTTTCATGCACGCTTGAGAAGAATGTATATTCAGCTTTTTGAGGATGAAGTGTCCTGTATATATCTACTAAGTCCTTTTCTTCCAATGTTTCCCTCAGATGAAGTATGTCCTTGCTAAGCTTGAGTTTGGTTGATCTATCAAGAGGTGATAAAGCAGTGTTGAAGTCTCCCACTAGTATTGTGTTGCTATCAATGACTTTCTCCAAGTCTATGAGTAGTTGTTTTAAGTTCTTTGCTGGTCCCTCATTAGGTGCATATACATTTAGTATTGTAAGTTCTTCCTGTTGTACAGATCCCTTGATCAATAAGAAATGGCCTTCACTGTCTCTTGTGAACTTCTTCACTCTGAAATCAATGTGGTCTGATATTAGAATGGCTACCCCAGCTTTTTTATGAGAGTTGTTTGCCTGTAGGATTGTTTTCCAGCCTTTGACTCTGAGTCTGTGTTTGCTTTGACTATTGAGATGTGTTTCTTGCAGGAAGCAGAATTCTGGGTTCAATTTTCTAATCCATCCTGCCACTCTGTGTCTTTTAATTGCTGCGTTTAGCCCATTGACGTTGAGAGAGATTATTGGTATGGGGTTTTGGCCCATTCTTCTGTTGAAATTTGGTGTATTTGAGGGGCCTGTCTTGTCTTAAAGCAGCCCATTTAGTTTTTCTTTTAACCATGGTTTTAAGTCAGTGAAGTTCCTCAGCTGTTGTTTGTCTGTGAAACTGTGTGTTGTTCCTTCTGTTATGAACAAGAGTCTCGCTGGGTAAAGTATTTTTGGTGAGGCGTTTATTTCATTGAGTTTTTTCACTATATCCCACCACTGTTTTTGGGCCATGAGGGTTTTATCAGACAAATCAGCTGTGAATCTTAAGGATGCTTCTTTGTAGGAAATTTCTTTCTTTGATCTTGCTTTCAGAATTTTGTCTCTGTCTATGGTTTTGGTCATTTTTATCAGGATGTGTCTTGGGGTATTTTTATTCGGATTTCTTCTGGCTGGTACCCTTGGGCCTCCTGAATGTGGTCACATGTTTTCTTCAGCTCTGGAAACGTTGTAGCAATGATATCTTTGACAGTTTCTTCTTCATCAGGGTTTTCTTCCTGTCTCTCTGGGACTCCAATAATTCTTATGTTACCCTCTTGGCTTCATCATGATCTTCTCTTGCCATCTGTTCCCGAATTGTGAGTCCTTTTCCATTTTCTGCTCTTTTCTGGAGAGTCTCTGGACTTCATCTTTGAACTCACTGATTCTGTCCTCAGCAGCTGTTACTCTTCTGCTGAGGTCTTCCACTGAGTTTTTCAATTCGCCTACCAGGTTTTTTATGTCTGACATTTCTGTTTGCATTTTCCTCATTTCTACCTTCAAATCCTCTTGTCTTTTATTGGCATTGCTTTCCATTGTTTCCTTTAGCTCCCTAAGCATCCTCAGTAGCTCCCTTCTAAATCCCTTCTAAATTCCTTGTCAGAGAGTTTGTCAAGCACTCCAATACTGTTGGTGTCTTCTGGGCTAGCCTCTTCAATAAGAAAGCTTGGTAGGCTTTTGCGTTGCTTTACCATTGTGACCAGTGTGGTTTAGACCTTCACGTTCACTGTTACTATTCTGCTTGAGATGCCGAATGAATTGAAATGGGCTTAATGAATTACTGGCTAATGTATTTCTGGTGGTTAAGCTAACCTAGTGTAGGTTCCATCTAAGAGGGTAACTTATGGTTCCTATGGGATATGTAGTGGGAGAATAACTCGTGGCCCAGAAAGGGTCCCTGGCGCCGGGTGCCGTGTGGGTACCTGTTTGAATGTGGAGAGAGTGCCCAGAGCTGCTCAGCTTTGTTTTTGCAGGTCACTTCCTGTCTCACGCAGACCAAGGTTGAAAACCGGCTGTTCTCAGGGGATCTAGTTAGCTGTGCAAGCCCGGAAAGGGTCCCTGGCACTGGGCACCAAGCAGGTACCTGTTTGAATGAGGAGCTAGAACCTTTTTATACCTGCAGACTGCATCTGTCCTGCATACAGGCCATTTGATGGGCACTTATAATCAAGGTGGTAGATCAGTGGTTTTTAACTTTTTACACCTATGGACCAGCACTGGTCCAAATGACAGAGTTAAACTGTTATTTCTTTGTGTCTCACTCTATTTCTGTCTCTGTTTTTGAGATATATATATATATATATATATATATATATATATATATTAGCACAGCAGGTAGGACATTTACCCTGCACAAGGCCAACCTGTGTTCGATTTCTCCACTCCTCTCAGAGAGCCCAGCAAGCTACTGAGAGTATCTTGCCCACACGGCAAAGCCTGACAAGTTACCCCTGAAGTATTCAATATGCCAAAACCAGTAACAACAAGTCTCACAATGGAGACGTTACTGGTGCCTGCTCAAGCAAATCGATGAACGACAGGACGACCGTGCTATCAGTGCTACAGTGCTACATATATTTATGTATATATACATATACATATACATTTGTTGGATACATTTAATAAATTTAATACAGAAATACTGTCACTGTCACTGTACTCCCGTTGTTCATCGATTTGCTCAAGCAAGGCCAGTAACATTGTGAGACTTGTTACTGTTTTTGTCATATCGAATATGTCACGGGTAGCTTGCCAGGCTTTGCCATGCAGGTGAGATACTCTTGATAGCTTGCTGGGCTCTGAGAGGGCCGGAGGATTCGAACTTTGGTCGGCCATGTCTGGCAAGTGCAAGGCAAACACCCTAAACGCTGTGCTATCAAATACACAGATATTTATTTACATGCATAAATATATAGACATATGACTAACTGAACTGCATAAAAACTCCAGTTGTGAAAAATTTAAGAGAATACGTGGGCTGGAGCAATAGCACAGCGGGTAGGGTGTTTGCCTTGCATGTGGCTGACCCGAGTTCGATTCCTCCATCCCTCTCGGTGAGTCCAGCAAGCTACCAAGAGTATCCTGTCTACACGGCAGAGCCTGGCAAGCTACCTGTGGTATATTCGATAATCCAAAACAGTAATAGCAAGTCTCACAATGGAGACGTTACTGGTGCCTGCTCAATCAAATCCATGAACAACAGGACGACAGTGTTACAGTGTTACATTTAAATCCGAAAAGTGAGCAAGATGCTGCCGGGGGTGTGCCATTATTTTGTACTCCTATCTCAGGACTGGAGCCCTCATGAGACTATCTGAAGGGTTTTTTCAGCTTGAGTTGAAATAACACAGAATTTTAATCATTTGAAAGGCAGTAAAGCCATTCCAATCTGAAGAAAAATTGTCAGAGCTGTTAATTATATTCAATTATATATTTCTGAGAACTTACCAAGTCTTGAATAATGCACAGGAGGCTTCAAGTTTTACTCTGCAGTTTTCAACAGTTAGGCTATTCTCATAGACATTTTTGCCACACATCCCTCACATGAAATTGAATTCACAGAGTCTGTAGCACCGTTATCGCAGTCCCTGGAGATGCTTTTTACCCACAAGCCTACCTACTGCCAAAGCCTGAGTATGGAAATGAGTAAGTCTTTCAGTAAGAATCTTCACCTTCCATTTAGACTTGCCTGTTCTCTGCCCCCCTAGCAGCCATTTGTCCCAGAGTCAAAGTCATCGGTCTCTGCCTTTGATGAACTGGCACACACCTATGCACTAAACTTTGTTTAAACACCCTGGGAGGAGAGGAAATTTGTGCTTTTCTTTCGGCCACTTACCAGAACCACCTTCTTTCTGCCTCCAATACAAACCTTGCTGCGTGTGCGTGTGTTTTCCCTGTACTGTTTCAGCAGTGCTTGCCTGCTCTTCATTTTTCTCTTTAAGTGTTTGAAGAAAACTCAAAATTCTATTTCTAGAAAATATACGTATGTGTAGCAGGTCATATAAAACATCAAGCAGTAGCAGAGGTATAATTATAGCAGTATCAGTGGTCATCTGCCTCACCTCTGCCCAGGGAGACAACCATTTTCAACTCCTTCAACCACTTCTTCTGCTTTTTTTTTTTTTGGATGGGGGGGGACAGTGGTCACACCTGGTGGTGTTCAGAGACTACTCCAAACTATGTGCTCAGGGGGCTCTCCTTGGAGGAAGGAGAGGAAGACAAGGGATCAAACCCAGCATGCAAAGCACATGCTTCAGCCCATGAAGTTATATCTTCTGCTTGTTACCTCTTATTGTTTCATAATCCTCATATACTGTTATATCACAGTTTTCTCCTTTCTATATAACTATCTGGATTCCTTTGAGAGAAGACAGAATTTAATTCTCTTATATAAACCCCTTCCCAAACACATACACCCACCTATTTCCCATCCTCCCAATATTGAATTTTTTTATTAATTTAGTCTTCAGTGGTTACATATTTATTATTGCATAAATATCATTCCCAGAAGACAAGCAAAGAATTTTAATTGCCTTATATTTCTTGTAAAACATTTGTTTTTTTCTAGAGTTAATAATTATCTTTATTTTGGTTTTCTATATACTTCTCATTAATACATGCCAAATTATCTGACAGTTGTGAAAGTCCTCTCAATATAACCTAAACATCAGAGATTCCATAATTCCTTCTTCCCCCAAGCATCCATTTTGCTGAGCTCTTCTGCCTTCTTACTCCCACCTGGATGCTTTGCTCTCTAGACCTACTCAACAGCTATCCTCCTGGGACTTTCCATCCCTACCATCCTGGAAATCCCCTTGGTTTTTTCTTACAAGTAGAGTCCCATTTCTCTGAAACCCATTTCTGACTTTTATTCCCTCATTTTGATGGTGTATCTTTCAGGATGTTGCTTTAAAAGGTAGCCTGGGGACTTGGAGAGATAGTACAGGAGTTAAGGTGCTTGCCTTGCAGGTGGCCAACCTGGATCACACCATTGGATCAGCCTCAGTGGTATCCTTCATAGCAAGGCCTAAGCAGCACCTCATCCCCTGGATTCACATTAAACTACTAGCCCAGTTGACCAAAAATTAACAGAAGGGTTCTCTAAGCCTTGCAAGCACCACTTGGAAGCCCCTCTCTTTCCCAAAAGACTTCTTTAGAATTAAAAGATGTAGGTTCCCCATAGCAACTACCTCCAATTTGGGGGCTCATGAAAATTTCTCCTACCCTGGACCTAGGGTGACATCCTGACTGACCAATCTATTCCCTACTCCTAGAGGTTCTCAGACATGTCCCTGTATGATGCTTGCTACTCCCCTAGCTTCTAAATCCCTTATTTTTCTCTTTAAATGTTTGAAGAAATGAATTCTGTCTATAGTTTTCCTTGCCCTCTCATAATGCTATTGGCATGGAATTTAGGGTATATGGAAGATTCCCTTATGTGATTGCTCTAACTGAGCTTCTGCTAGACTGAGAATGTCAGAAATGTGCCCCATTCTATAGATGTCTAATTCTGAGGGATTCTGTCTAGGTTATCTCTGTTTTCCTCAAAATCCCCAACACACCAATAATGGTTAATAATGTCTGTATTTTTAGTGTTAATGGAAATTTCTCCTCACCTGGAGAAAAACTTGGGAGTGGGAAACCTAACTATGCCTTCTTCCCTAAATTCAGAGGTCCCTGATATTTTTAGTCTTTAAAATAGAAATAATTAGAATACTTATATCACATCACAGAATATCACTTAATCACTTAACTTCCCGTTAGTCGTCGATTTGCTCAAGCGGGTGCCAGTAACGTCTCCATCTGTCCCTGTAGCGTGCTAGTGTAGCCCAATGGCATCTGTTCGCTCTGGGAACATGAAGAGCCTCAAACCTATCATTCATGATCTTGATGAAGAAGTCTGACCATCTGGTAGGTGGGCGGCCACGCGGTCTTTTGACATCCTGTGGAATCCAGTCGGTAACAGCTCTAGTCCAGTGGTCGTCTTTAAATCTCATTACGTGACCAGTCCATCTGATTTTTGACACCTTGGCAAATGAGACAGCGTCCCTGATTCTTGATCGTTGACGGATGTCGGAACTCCGGATTTTTTCTCTCATTTGAGTGAAACGTGATATTCCAAGCATAGTTCTTCCTGCATTAACATATGCCTCAGAGACCTGAGCCCTACGCAAACAGGATGAGAACGCTATTCAGGTCTCCCAAAGAAGAATAGAAAGAGCTATGCTTGGAATATCACAGAATATAAAATTGATATAAAATTAAATGAGACCATTTTCAAGTTAGGTTAAATAAATATGTATAAAACAGTCTCTCAATTTACATTAGTTAATAAAAACAATAAAATTAACATACATATTTATTAGTCAGTAATATTGTATTTTTTCTGAAAAGGGCTGGAGCAATAGCACAGCAGGTAGGTCGTTTGCCTTGCACATGGCTGACCTGGGTTCGATTTCTTCATCCCTCTCGAAGAGCCCGGCATGCTACCAAGAGTATCCCACCCGCACAGCAGAGCCTGGCAAACTCCCCGTGGCGTATTCATTATGCTAAAAACTGTAACAATAAGTCTCACAATGGAGACATTACTGGTACCCACTTGAGCAAACTGATGAACAATGGGAGGACAGTGCAACAGTGCTCTGAAAGAGGCTTAGTCCAGAGGATTAAACTCAAGGTCTAACCTTGAGTTTGATCTTGAAGACTGGTTAGCTAAAAACTATATCAAATAGAATTTAGCCAGGGTTTATTTCTTCACATAGGATAAATGATTTATTGTGTTTGATTATTTTTAATCAATGTTTCGTTCTAGACTTATAAACAGGAAGGTATCTTGAGAATCTGGCAGAGAATCAAGATCAGAAGTCACTTCATTTGTTGTTAAATATAGTGACCACTTTGCCCCCAAATCATTGCCAGGATGTTCATACGCAAGTGACATTGCATATATCCACAACTTCATTCAAAAGCAAAACAAGAGCTACCATTCCCTTATCGGTCCCATGAATTAATCATGAGTTTTAATTAAGAATCACATAGGAGAGACCTCTATAATTGGAGATTTAAATTAATGAGCTATTCCAAGTTAAAGTAATTTCCACTTCCTTGAACTTAACTGTAGTGAATAGAATTTTTTTCAGGAAAACTTCATTACCTGCCTGATTATCCTATGCCTTCCAGACCATCTACTTTTAATCGTGTTTGTCTCCAATCCAGGGAGCAAAATCCCGCGTGGGTTTGAAATCAGAAAGATGCTGACAGCACATCTATGAAGCAGATGTGCTTTTGTTGCACAAAGTTTACATATGTTAATAGATTTAAATTGGTCTGTGAACAAAGTCAATTGCCATTCCTTGATTATTTATATAAATTAGAGGATGGCTTAACTTAATTTCTAGCATGTGTGCCCTCTGGCAGTAAAGGTTACTGAAGATCTCAGTCTTTCTCTTTTCAAGTGATCTGAGAAAAAAGAACACCTACTATCTGCTAATATTAAGTTGTACTACTTCATAAGGGACAATTTATTTTGTAGTCTATAATGATCTAATCAACAAAACCAAAGGTCTGATGTAACTTCCTCTACTCAACTCCAGCCCCTCTTCTAGAAAAGACCATGAACAAATTTCAAACAAAAGAAATAAAACTATATTGGATTTCACTACCAGGCACAGTCCCAAACCAACACATGCAATTGTAAGGATCTTGACATCATATTCAAAACAGACAAAGCAGATGTGGGTATCTTGGTTGACCCTAAATGACTAGGATAAAACAGGAGCAGGATGCATTAGCTCCCTTACCCAGAATAAAGAAATGAAGTGCTTCTGAAGACAAGAAACATTTGCATTTTTGGCATTAACATTTGCATACTAAAACCAAAAATTTTTTGAGCAATATAATTAAGTGGCTCTTTTTCTTGAAATCACGCTTGTACCATGAGGTCCTCGATGGATGCATCTGATGCTAGCGTACGTGCATTGAAAGTACAGATGATCATTTTTGTATTCCTTCGTTGTGGCAGCCTAGTTCGGCCTTGAGATTTTATCGGTCTCTCCTTTCTCATCCTTCTCAATGCTGCCATATTGGTGCAGCCTTCAGGGTCAGGTGAATGAGACCCATTGTAATTACTGGTTTTGGCATATCGAATACACAACGGATAGCTTGCGAGGCTCTGCCATGCGGGCGGAATACTCTTGGTAGCTTGCCAGGCTCTCCGAGAGGGATAGAGGCTTTTGGGGCGACCTCTAATCGCCCTCATAGGTGTTACCATATTTGAACCCTATCAAATATGGTACGGCAATTCCGGAAGATGGGTATTTAGTAGCCACGCAGGTCCGGAAAGCGTCCTGGAATGTGGCAGTGGCTGGGTAGTGGAGGTAGTGGAGGATGAGAACGCTATTCAGGTCTCCCAAAGAGGAATTGAAAGAGCTATGCTTGGAATATCACGTTTCACTCAAATGAAAGAAAGAATCCGGAGTTCTGACCTCCGTCGACGATCAAGAATCAGGGACGCTGTCTCGTTTGCCAAGGTGTCAAAAATCAGATGGGCTGGTCACGTAGTGAGTTCTAAAGATGACCGCTGGACTAAAGCTGTTACCGACTGGATTCCACAGGATGTCAAAAGACCGCGTGGCCACCCACCTACCAGATGGTCAGACTTCTTCATCAAGATCATGAATGATAGGTTTGAGGCTCTTTGTGTTCTTAGAGCGAACAGACACCATTGGGCTACACTAACATGCAACAGGGACAAATGGAGACGCTACTGGTGCCCGCTTGAGCAAATTGCCTATTAACAGGAAGTCAAGTGATCAAGTGATCAAGTTTTCTTGAATTCTCTTGGAAGACCATCTCCATTATGAGAGTAAATATAAGAAAATGGAAACTTTTCCATTTATCTATCAAGTCTGAGTTTCCACATTATAAATTTCCACTTTTCCACTAACGTTTGTGGAATGGGTTTCCCAATTGAAAATAGATGTATTCTGTCTCTAGTTCTCTATCCTAAGAGGAAGTGTCTTAAACATGTCACAATACCATAACTAATTCCAACTCCATTTTTGTCTCTAACTTACTTTGTAACTTTGAGCATGAATCTCAAAAGTGAAGTGAGATTGTTTTAGTGAGACAGTGCATAAACATGAATTTTGGAAATTCTAAAGTGCTCTTTAAATGAGGGTGGATGATAAAAAACTTTGCTCTGGTTTCTATTCCTCAAAACAATCCAATCATCAACTGTTCAGTCGAGAAAAGGAGTGCAAATTTTCTCATTAATATTCTTGTGGGGGCTGGAGTGATAGCACAGTGGTAGGGCCTTGCGCACAGCCGACCCGGCCGAGCCGGGTTCGATTCCTCTGCCCCTCTCGGAGAGCCTGGCAAGCTACTGAGAGTACCTCACCCTCACGGCAAAGCCTGGCAAGCTACCCGTGATGTATTCAATATGCCAAACACAGTAACAGCAAGTCTCATGATGGAGATGTTACTGGGCCCGCTCGAGCAAATGGATGAGTAATGGGAGAACTGTGACTGTGACTGTGAATATTCTTGTATACAATGAAGTGAATAATAATGGGCATAAGCAAATCCATTTTATATAGTATTTTATGCTAATTTTTTTCCCAGCAGTGCTGAGGTGGAGGTGATCATAGTCATTCCTACTGGTCCTTGGCTGAAGTGTTGAGAGTCACCAAGCTCTCCTTGGGTCTATGAATTAGTAAAATGTGAATTGTTTTAAGCTGCTATATTGTAGTAATTTGTTATGCAACTACAGAAAATGAATGCAAAAGTCTTCATTGTAAAGGTCTCTAATTTGCTTTGATTAAGGAAAACAATACTTTTTTTTTTCATTGCAGCTGTTTCGTAGAAACTGGCACAACGAGGGCCCAGGGCAGTCATTAACAAGGCTGGAGCATGATTTGCATGAAGGAAGTTCCACCCCTGGAGTAAACCCTAAGCACCAGTCAGTGTGGCCCAAAAATGAAGAAGGAGGAGGAGGAAGAGGAAGGGGAAAGAAATTTCCACAATAAGATGTAAGATTTATTCAATAATAGAAATTTCTTCAGACAGATCAAAATACCCTTTGTAAAAAAACACACAAAAGAGGTATTGAACTCATACATTATAAAAAAATTAAGAATTTAAAAAATTTAAAAAAGAAGTACTGGAGAGATAAAATTGTCTCTAGAGTTCATTTAATGTGGAATTAGCACTTTTCACTGAAAATAATATCCATATGGTCCACTCTTTATCCCATCACTTTTTATCCTACCTGAAATTCCTGAAACCTGAACTGTTTGTGAAGTCTTTACAAAAATAAGGTTACTACTACTTGGAACATGCCTATGCCAAGATGCACTCTTTCTGAGACTCAGTTCACACTCTTCCTCTGTCTGAGTGTGTGTGTGTGTGTGTGTGTGTGTGTGTGTGTGTGTGTACAATCACACTATAGGGCTGTAGGCCTGTTCCCCTCCATCCCTGAACTAATGCAGGCAAGGTCTCTGAATTACAGCACCACTTTCCATGACACTTTTGTGTTAAGAACAGGATATTATTGGAAGAAGACAACATTCAACGAGGGATCTTTTGACTTCTTTCGTCATCTGACAAGTCAGAAGCACTCACACTCAAAGCTAGAGGACTCTGGAATTCATTAAAAGATCAGAATTTACCCTCACCAAAATCTCATGTAATGCCTGGTTTCCTCTAGAGATGATTTTCTCTCACACTCTTTGGAGTTTACCATCCTCATGTTGCTCACAAAACTTTTACCACACTCTTGCTGTGAATTACAGGTTGTCAAGAATGTATAAGCCAAGCTCCCAGTGTCACATTTTTGGTATTGTCAATCATTTATTGTAGAAGTGTTCCCACAAATGACTTTTGTAATATTACTCTTTGGCCTGCAGAATGGAGGAGGCCAGCACACTTAGTAATACTTGACACTCTCCTGAAGCAGGCCAATGCCTGAGGCACGGAGCTTTTCTAAATTTCTCAAGAGCTAATTCCAGTCCATTGAGGCTGAATCTTTAGAGGGAGGTCAGTAATTGGTTGTATCTCTCAAGAATAAAGGGGTGTATTGGGACAAGGGAGAGGTGCAGATTCTCCTACGGACGTTTCTCCCTTAAAGTGATATTTTGTGAACATTTTTCTTTCTTTTCTGCATTCTTGGATTTGGTACTTCCCAGAAGGGAAGCCTCTGCTAAAAGAATGATCTATCATAAGGGTAATAATCTGTGACTCAAAAGTAAGATCAAAATGGATTTATGACCTCAACATCAGACCAGAAACCATAAGGTACATTGAAGACAAAGTTGGCACAACCCTCCGTGATATTGAAGCTAATGGTATCTTCAAAGATGTCATGCCACTGGCCAAGCAAGTGAAAACAGAGATAGACAAATGGGACTATCTTAAACTAAGAAGCTTCTGCACCTCAAAAGAAACAGTAACCAAAATACAAAGACAGCCTACCCAGGAAAGGATATTCACCAAATAGACATCCGACAAGGGGTTGATATCAAGGATATACAAGGTACTGGTTGAACTCCACATGAAGAAAACACCCAAACCCATCAAAAAATGGGGCGAGGAAATGAACAGAAAATTTCTCAAAGAAGAAATCCAAGTGGCTAAAAGGCACATGAGAAAATGCTCTACATCACTAATCATCAGGGAGATGCAGATCAAAACAACAATGAGATATCATTTCACACCACAAAGACTGGCCCACATCCAAAAGAATAAAAGCAACCGGTGCTGGTGCGTATGTGGTGAGAATGCTGGTGGGAATGCCAGCTGGTCCAACCCTTTTGGAAAACAGTATGGACGATTCTCAAAAAATTAGAATTTGATCTCCCATTTGACCCAGCAATACCACTCCTGGAAATATATCCCAGAGAGGCAAAAAAGTATAGTCAAAGTGACATCTGTACTTATTTGTTCATTACAGCACTCTTTACAATAGCCAGAATCTGGAAAAAACCTGAGTGCCCAAGAACAGATGACTCGTTAAAGAAACTTTGGTACATTTACACAATGGAGTACTAAGTAGCTGTTAGAAAAGATGAAGTCATGAAATTTACATACAAGTGGTACTACCTGGAAAGTATCATGTTAAGCGAAATGAGTCAGAAAGAGCAGGATAGAAAAAGAAAGATTGCATTCATCTGGGGAACATAAAGCAAAAAAATGGGAGACTAACACCCAGGAGTGGCTGAGATTAGTACCAGGAATTTTGCTCCATGAATTGGAGGCCAGCCACACGTGCTAGGGGAAAAGGAAGCTCAGAGAGAGAAGAGAGCACCAAATAAAGGGTGTTGGAAGGGTCCTCCCAGGGTGGGAGAAGCATGCTGAAAGTAGACTATAGACCAAACATGATTGCCACTCAATGCCTCTCTTGCAAAGAGGAGAGGACCCAAAAGGAGAGAGAGAGAACAAGGGGGAATGCCCTGCCACAGAGGCAGGGTGGGAAGAGGAAGATGGGGGGGTGGGAGGGATGCTGGGACCCGTAGTGGTGGAGGATGGCGCTGGTGGAGGGATGGGTACTTAATCATTGTGTGACTGAAACCCAAGCACAAAAATTTGTAAGTCTTCAGAGGCAGGGTCGGATGGGGGGATGGGTGTGGGAGGGATACTGGGATCCATGGTGGTGGAAAATGGGCACTGGTGGAGGGATGGGTTTTTGATCATTATATAATCGAAACCCAAGCACAAAAATTTGTAAATCTACAACTGTACCTCATGGTGTTTCACTAATAAAAATTAATAAAAAAATAGAAAAGATAATTATGATGATTTGGAAAAAAAAGAATCTGTGCCTCATGTCTCATCTGCTTCTCTCACCAACTTCGTGACTGTGTGAACTTACTAATCATTTAGTTGCTTCATCTGCGAAGTTCCCCCACTCCCACGCCCCATCCCCCCTGCAACCGCCTCTGGACTTCCAAAGGATTTATAACTCTATAATCTATTTATCTGCCATATATGCCTAATTATATGAAGTTTCTTTTTGGCTGTGAAGATACACAACTTTATGGTTTAGGGATGTAGACAAAAAAGCTGATTATCTATCAAAATGTTTAGTTAACTACTTAGGTATGTGTTCTTAATCACAATTATAAAATGCATCGCTTAAATAATACTGTATTTAGATACTGTTACTTCATAAAACAATGCTATTCCTCACCAGTGTCATTTTTTTGACCAATTTAGGTTTTTCAGAAGTACCATTGTCACTTCCTTCTAAGTTGTCTGTTCTGACATATTTGGGTGGTTTGGGTGGGGTGGAGGCACAAGCAATGGTGCTCAGGGGTCTCTCCTGGCTGTGTGTTCAGGGACCACATGTTCAGGGATACCAGGGATCAAACTGGGGTCTGCCATATGCAAGGCATGTGTCTTACCAGTTGTACTCTCTCTCCAGCCCATTAAAAAAAAAAACAGCCACCCAAAGTGCTGCCTGGGGCCAGGGTAGGGTCATGCCATTGTACCTGGCATGGCAGAGGGTCCTAACTGTGTGGTCCTCCTGCATGTAGGACTAAGTTCATACTATCTTGCACTTAGGAATAATAACTTCAAGAATAATTATATATATATCAGTGATTAACACCTCTATCTCCTTTTTAAAAGCAGTTCTGGCAGATTACCTTCATAAGCATTTCAAACAGCAGACATTCCCTTTAAATCATTTCATGCCAAGGCATCCATCCCTAACAATGTGTTGATCCCAGTTCAGGTATTGGGAGAAGACCAAAAGATGATGTCATTAGGATGTGTATCAAAGGTGACTTCCTTTTTTCTGGGAAATAAATTTGGAGGTAAAAATAAAAATGAAAAAAAAAAACAGCCTTAAGGAAGTGGGAGTGTGGCTAAGAGATAAAGAGAATCAGTCCCTGGCATTAGGGGTGAAAAAGGAAAAAGAAAAACTTTATTTTGGATAAACAAGCCATTCATTCAAATTATGAATTTTAAACACAATGTATATTTTTCTTTTTTTTTTTTTATCTTTGGAACCTAATGTGGCAACATTCAAAGATTTCCTTCAATTTCTTTTTTTTTTTGCTATAAGTCCCTCTTTTTTTTTTTTTTGGCTTTTTGGGTCACACCCGGTGATGCACAGGGGTTACTCCTGGCTCACACACTCAGGAATTACTACTGGTACTCGGGGGACCATATGGGATGCTGGGAATTGAACCAAGGTCGGCTGCGTGCAGGGCAAACAGCCTACCCACTGTGCTATTCTTACCTTATCTTATAATTAAAGATAAGAATTTAATGTATTTCTCCACTGAGAAGACTAATTGCAATTATAAGGAAATTGAATGTAAGCCCTTTTTTTAATTTTAATTTACTTATGATTTTGGTTTTTTAGGCTACACTTGGAGGTGCTCGGGGCTTACTCTTGGCTCTGCACTCAGGGATCACTCCTGGTGGGGCCCAGGGAATCATATAGGGTACTGGGGATTAAACTTGACTTGTGCAAGGCAATTGCCCTATATGCTGTACTATCTCTCCAGCCTTAAAAGGAAGTCCTTCAAAAACTACTCCCACACAGCGTCATCACATACAGGCTTATCACTTACAGTCCAGTGCTTGATCGTTGCTTCTCGATGCTTCATAATGCTTAGTGTTTCCTCTGAAGGTAACCTTCTTTTCTTTTGCTTTTTGGGTCACACCTGACCATGCACAGGGTTTACTCCTGGCTCTGCACTCAGGAATTACTCCTGGCAGTGCTCAGGGGAGCATATGGCATGCTGGGTAGGCCACATGTAAGGCAAACGCCCTACCCACTGTACTATCTATCATTCCAGCCCCTGAAGGTAACTTTCTAGCAACAACCCGGGCCTGCTTTTCCCTTCTGATTTTTTCCTTTATATGGAAGTGAGAAAAATGTTTGTGCTTGGTATTATAACTAGTGACTTCCACTTTAAATTTGTTCTTCTATTAATTCAGAAAGTGCTCCCACTTTCCCCCCACTTTATGCTGGGAATCAAACCCAGAGCCTCACACATGCAAGGCAAATGTTCTACAGTTGAGCCACATCCCAGTTCCAAGTATAGCTATGTTTGAGGAACCCTTTCCAAGATGACTAGACATTCCTGTGGAAACTTTTTCCAATTAGGCAGGAAATGAAACCTGTCCTTTCATTTAGTTCAAAATAAAGAAGGAGTATATATTGAAGATTCCTAGTGGGGCAGTGGGAGGTAGAGTGGCAGAAAAGGCAAGAAAAATAAATTCAGCTTTCTACCACCAGTGTTTTCTTTTGTTTGTTTGTTTGTTTGTTTGTTTAGATCTTCAGCAGAAACCTACAGGCAAGCTGCTCTCAGTGTATATTAAATGTTCAAAATTCTAAGAAGGAAGTGTTATCTGCAACTAAAATGAACAAAAAAGGAACAAGTACCCATTTCTCACCATAAAATTGTCACAATTTCGGGGCTGGAGTGATAGCACAGCGGGTAGGGCATTTGCCTTGCACACGACCAACCCGGGTTCGATTCCCAGCATCCCATATGGTCCCCTGAGCACTGCCAGGATTAATTCTTGAGTGCATGAACCAGGAGTAACCCCTGTGCATCGCCAGGTGTGACCCAAAAAGCAAAAAAAAAAAAAGTCACAATTTCATGCCATTTTTTTTGCAGAAAAATAGAGGTTGTAATAATTATGTAAATTTTTTAAAATTTTACTAGTATTCCTTTAAAAATCATTTATTACTAGACTGGTGCAAGACTAGTTTGCATGGAATACTCCAGAATATTAATTTTGTGGTAGCAACGAGTATGCAGTAGAATGTGGAGTGGCCATCAGAGTAAAGTTGGGTGTAATTTCTTCAGCTGCGAAACAGGCAGTTATGTGACTCCTGTTCCAAATGTCTCCTTCACCTCTCTTGGTTGGAAGATGTGAAGAACACAGAGACTTTGGCTCCAAAGACAACCTAAGTCAATTTAAAAGAGATTTCAAGTCACCATATTGGAACCAAATTTTTATTTTCATCTGAATGGAAAGTTAGAGCTGAGATAAGGGTATTCTTTTGGGAATCTCTTCTCTGGTGTACCAGGTGTCTTTTGTATTTACTTGGTTTTTTGTGTCTTTTTTTTTGAGATATTATAGTTTATAATAGCATTCACATTAATATTTTAGGAATACAAGTTTACTGCTTTACACCCACCACTAGAATGTCCGTATCCCTCTAACACTGCCCCAGGTCTCTTCTCATCTGCTCTTCCCTTCCTTACCCCCTCACTCCAAAGAGTTGACAAAACTTTTAATTTTCTTTTGCAATGTCTGTGATAGAACTCAAAGCATCACATAGGTAAGGAAAATGCTCCAGCTCTCAACCACATCCCTGGCCCTTAATCTCAGTTCTGTTAGCATAGTCTCAGAGTTTGTTTTCACTGGCCATTGTCTATACCTTTGCTTGGTTTCCTTATGTTTTAAATGAGTGAGGTCCTCCAGTATCTGTCCCTACCCTTCTGACTCACTTTACTTAATACAACACTTTCCAAATACATTCATGTTGTAGCAAAAAATAGAATTTCATCTTATAATTGTGTCCTAGAGTATTCCATTGTATGTATTATATCACAATTACCATTTTGTGGGGGGGATATCAATTCTAGCACTCTAGGGGGATCATATGTGGCGTTTGGAATCAAACTCAGATCAACTGCATGCAAGGAAAGCACACTACCTGCTTACTATCTCTCCATCCCCTGTAAAATTTCTTTATCCACTTACCTGTTGTTCGACTCTTGGATACTTCCATAGCTTGGCTAATGTAAACAGTGCTACAATAAATATAGGTAGATACATATCTTTTCAAGTTACTTATTTTATGTTCTTGGGATAGATGCCATAAAGAAGAGTTGTGATCATATGGTAGTTCTATTTTCAATTTTTTGAGAAGTCTTCATACTATTTTCCACAGAGGCTGAACCAGATGGCTTCCCACCAAGAGTGAATGAGGGTTCCTTTTTTCAATAAATCCCCTTAGCATGTTTGTTCTAGTCCTTTTGATATAAGGTATTCTCACCTTGATATAAGGAAATAGATCATTATTAATTTTTATTTTAATTTTTTGATAATAAATGATGATATGAACACATTTTTTATATGCCTGTTGGCTATCTACTCTTTTCAAAAGGGTGCTGATTTATTTTATCTCCCAATTTTTAAATGTTTTTGTTACTGAGTTTTGTGACTGCCTTATACATATCTTAGATATTAGCTCTATACTAGTTAGATGTATACTATACAAATATTTTCTCCCACTCAGTAGGGTGTCTTTTAAATTTAACTATCATTTCTTTTATAGAAGCTTTTTGGTTTGATGTCATTCCATTGTTGCTTTTTAGGTTTTTTGCTTTTATTTTATTTGACAATGTAGTCAAACCATTGAAGATACCTCCATTGAAGATAGATGGAGAATGCTAACCATGTTTTCTTCCAGGTATTTTATGGGTTCTGGTATGACATCTAGTTCTATAATCCATTTTGAGTTGCCTTTTTGTGTTTAGTTTGAGGGAGTATCCAAGTTACATTTTTCTGCTTGTGGCAAACTAGTTTTCACAGCACCGTTTGTATCTGTTTAGGTAGATTAATCATATACATGAGCATTTAATTCTATTTCAATTCTATTCCATAAGGTTGAGAATCTGCTTTTATTATATATCACAGTATTTTTTACTATAAAAGCTTTGTAGTATAGTTTAAGTTCAGGACATGTAATTTTTTCTATCTTCTTTTTTCTCAGAATAGCTTTGGCTGTTGGGCCAGAATGCTAGTACCGTAGATAGGACACTTGTCCTGCACATAGCTGACCAGGGTTCAATCCCTGACACTCCTATGGTACTCCATAGGGCCTGCAGGAGTGATTCCTGAGTACAGAGCCAGAAGTAAGTCCTGAATATTGCCAGGCATGACCCTGGAACAAAACAAACAAGCAACAACAAAAAAGAATTGTTTCGGCTTTTCAGGTAGTTTTATTGTCCCACACAGAACTTAATAGTGTTTGTTCTATGGCCATAAAGAATACCACGGTAATTTTCATAGATTAGCATTGAATCTGTGCAGTGTTTCAGATAGGATGGTAATTTTAAGAGCATTAACTCTTTCAATTCATAACAAGAATGTTCTTCCACATTCTTGTGCCTCTTTTTATTTTAGTAGTGACCTACAGTTTTCAATAAATAAGTCTCTCCTCTCCTTTGTTAAGTCAACTTCTAGGTACTAAATTTGTTTTGTTTTGCATATAGCTGTGACTGATATTTTTTAAAATTCCTTTTGTTTCAGTGTGATTATTTGCATAGAAAAATGCAACAGATTTTTGTGTGTTTTGTAACCAACCACATTACCTATAGGCTTATTGTTTCAAGAAGTTCTGTGGGTATCAAATCGTTTTAGCTTTTGCTGTGTTTCATTGTTTCAAATAGCTCATGTCTTCCTTCTTGTTTGCTTGAGGGAATATTTTTAATTCATCTTTGATTTCCTTTTTTACCCAATAGTGATTTGCTAGTATGTTTACTTTCTATTTCAATCTTCTCTAGTTTTCTTTTTCATAGTGTATTTCTACCTTCGGAATATTGTGTTCTGAAAAGACACTTGATACAATATCTTTATGATTTTTATGGACATTAATTTTGCGTCTTGGCATGTGGCGATCCTGGAGAATGTCTTGCATTCACTGAAGAGCCTATGTTTGTCATGACAGCTGTGTCTCTTGTAAGAAAGAGAAGATTAGGTTCAGTTTCCTGGTCTATTCAGATATTCTATGCCTTTTTATTGGTAAGTTGAAGCCATTAACAGAGAAATTATTGAAGGAATAAAGGAATTTATTGTCACTTTTTTATTGCGGGTTATGGGTATTTATGAAGATTTTGTTCCTTTTAATTTTCTTTCTCTGTACTATAACATCTGCCTGTTACTGGTCAGGTTTCATTTTTCTCTTCATGTTTGTGTCTTCTAAGTATATTTGTATTGAGATTATCATGAAGTTTGCCTCTAACTAGCTGAGTTTATATCCCCTATTAAATTCAAAACAAGTGAATTGTTTTGAACCTGGTTTATTATGAGACCTCATTATTATATTCCTCCTTTCCTACATTTTATGTTTTTAGTATTTAGCTACTTCCAAGATATTTTTTGATTTTTATAGAAAACAATTTAGTACTATTTGTAAAACTGGATTAGTCATCATTTACTTCTTTAACTGTTTATAAAGTTTATTATCAGTCTTTTAAGTTTGAGAGGTACTGTAGCTGGGTAGAATATTCTTGGTTTGATGTTTATTTCATTCTGAATTTGACTATATCATACCATTCCCTTCTAGACTCTTGAGTTTCATTTGACAGAGCTATAATGAGTCCTATGGGGGGTTCCCTTAGATGTGAGTTTTTCCTTTGTTCTTGCTGCTTTCAAGATTTTATCTCTATCTTTGTCTTTGCCATTTTAATTACAATATGTGTTGGTATTCTTCTACTTGGATTTATTTTGCTTAGATTTCTGAGTTTATTGGTGGTTTCCTCTATTTTTTACTCATGTACAGTGATTTGTTCCTTGGTTCCTAACATTTAGCTGCTGAGTCCATTTTTGGGTGATTTTAAGTTCACCTACTTTGTTCTTCAGTGATTTCTGATTAAAGTTTTCTCATGTTTTTTTTCTTATTGAAGCCTTCTTCTATAGCTTTTCTCAATTCAGTAAACTTCTTCATCTTTAAGTCACTTTAAATCTTTGTCAGGGAGGTTAGAGAACCCTTGTCTACTTGGTTTCACAGATTTGTGTCTTTGTCCATTAATGCAGGTGTATTCCTCTGCTTCTTAATTGTGTTCTGTGTGTCATGAGAGGGTTAGGGGTGAGGGTGTGTTTTTGTGACAGAGTGGGGTTCATACTCATTAGTTATACCCAGAGATGTGACTCTTTAATTTGTGTTGCTCTGGATTACTACTAGAAATTTGCTGTTACAAAACTTAACTGCATTCGTTGTGTTCTTAAGAATGCACAGAATAGTGATGTACCCCAGAGTTCACAGCTGCTAGTGTCTGACTGTGGCTCTGGTGTTAGTATCTAATATGCTTGGGCAGTCAATGGGGTTTCATGATCAGGAGGCCCCAGTAAAACCTGCAACACCAGTCAGATCTGGTATCTACTAGGGCATTTGCATTTGCTGGTGTCTTGCAGTTTCTGTATCGGTAGACTCAAGTCAACATGGAAAGAAATCTGTAGCTCAACCCTAAATTAAGTCTGGACTCCAGTTGTTCAACAAGGGCTAAGCATAGGCACAGCAAGCAACAAAAGGTCTCAGAAAGGCTGTCTTCTGTTTCTACAAGCTCTTTCTGACTTTAGGCATTTATTCTTTAGTCTGCAATCAGTCAGATATATATTAAGAAGGGGCTGATTCTTTTTAGCTTGAGGTAAACAGATTTCACTCAATCCATCACTGCTCTGCCCTTGACCTGTAATGGTAAAATTGCCCTCTTATCACTTGCTTTCCTTTAAAGGGCTTAAAACCTGTGGTTCCCTGAAGGCCTACAGAGGGACTCTGCAATGATCTTGTCCACTCTCTGTAGGTAAGAGTCCTGAATATCTTGCCCTGATTAGTGCTTGCATCCACATCACGCTTTGTCAGAACAGTGTTGAAGGCCAGGACATCTGTTTTTGGCTTACTTCTCCCTCTTCCCAGAGCAAAGTTCTTAATTTTTCCAGTCTGCTCTACTCTACCTTTCCTTGGGATCATATTTTCAAGTTGGCCACCCTTTCTTGTTCCACAATGAAGAATCTCTTGGGAGGTGGTGGCAGGATGAGAAAGGCGAACTTTTCCCAGTCAGGTTCCATGCAGCATTTTGCATTTAATTTAGGTTCTGATACATTTTTTTTGTATTGGCTCAGGAGTATTCTCACATTGGTTGCTTCCTTTTCCTGTCTTTTTCCTTTATCCCACATGGCTTTTTTTTTTAAATCATATTCTAGCAAAAAGAAAAAAATCTCGCACATTCTTATTAGGAGGGTTTTGAATAAAATTCTTTAAGGAGAGGGTTAACAACACAGGCGTGATGCTCAAGCTGGTCAACTCCTCCCCCACACAGAAATCTGAAAATAATTCTGATAAAAAGAGCAATTCGGCTTGTGAGCAAACCAGATGGCTCCCCACCCCTTCATCAAGTCTGTTAGTTTTCACATCGCTGCCTTGGAAGTTTCTCCCCAGAAAAAAACACATGGACATGAGACTTTTTGACTGAGTTAGGAATCTGTTTTAAAACAAGGCCCATCCACACTAACTCCTAGGTCTGCCCTACATAATTGCCTGCTTCATTTTCTTCAGGATATTTTCCCTGGCAGATTGACCACCCTTTTAAATAACTAAATATATCACTTATGGTCAACAAAGTAAAAACATTGAGGCTTCTTTGTGGAGAATTCAGACCAAAAGCTCGGCGCTGGCCTGAATTCTCTGGATCCATGCAGTACATTGGGGCTGTGTGTGCGCCAGCGGGTTAGAGCACTTGTATTTGGAAAATGTCTCAGGTTCTACTTGAAGGTTTATTTGGAGAGCTGCTCATTAAAGCATAAGTAGAAAGAACATTGGAGGCCACTTATTAAGGAAAGTTTCCTGTTTCATGGGAAGTGGGGATTGAATACTTTATAAAAATTCCACATGATCCTGCTTGGCCTAAGAAATGGTCATATTCCAGAGAGATGTGATAGAGTCCACTCTTGGAACTGATGCAGTTGGTGCTAAGGGGGTGTTCATTGCCTAAACCTTGTGTGAATGCATTTAAAAGGTTAGCATCTCAGCAAATACTGAATTATCCACAATAGTTTGAATTAATGAAAATGAGTATTTACAAGGTTTAAACTTTTCTTTACACAGACATAAAATTCTGAGCATGGGGTAAAGAGTCCATGGACAGCTTTCAGAGTCGACTTCTAAAAGTCTACTCTGCAGAAAAATTTTAAAAAGCTGGCCTCTGCTTACAGGCTTTTAAGGGAGGTTTCAGAGCATCGTTAATAATCTTAAGAGAGAACCAGAGAGATAGCATAAGGGTTAAGGCACTTGCCTTGCATGCAGCCAACCCCAATTTGATCCCCAGTGCCACCAAGAGCAAAATTTGAGCATAGATTCAGGAGCCAGGAGTGATCCCTGATGACAGACAGAGTGATCCCCCAAAAATATTGACCACCATACATTAAGTAATATGATAAAACATGAGTGCCAGCTTTTGTATTGTAGCACTGTACTCTGTTGCTCATGGATTTGCTCTAGTGGGCACCAGTAACATTTCCATTGTGAGACTTGTTGTTACTGTTTTTGGCATATTGAATATGTCACGGGTAGCTTGCCAGGCTCTGCCCCACAGGTGGGATACTCGCGGTTGCTTTCCGGGCTCTCTGAGAGGGACAGAGGAATTGAACCCAGGTCGGCCGAGTGCAAGGCAAACGCTATCGCTCCAGAGTTTTGTATTGTATTGGAAGCAAAGGTAGATGCATTCAAAAAGATCCAGTATGTGGTAAGAATTTTTTTTTTGGGGGGGCGGGGTTGTAAGTGCACAGATCAAAGACTTAACTACTGGCTCAGTACTCAGGGATCGCTCTAGAGGTCTCAGGACCATATTGTGGTGCCTGGGATCAAATCCAGGTCCTTGCATGCAGCCAACCCCAATGTAGACCCGAGGGTAAGATTTTTTCAAGTTTTTTCAATTTTTTAAAATTGAATCACCATGAGAAACATAGTTACAAATTTGTTCATGACTGGATTTCGGTCATACAATTTTCCAACACTCATTCCTTCACCAGTGTACATATTTCCTGCCAACAATGTCCTAAGTTTCCCTCCTCCACAGTCTGCCTCTATGGCAGTCACTTTTCTTCCTCTCTCTCTCTCTCTCTCTCTCTCTCTCTCTCTTTCTCTTTCTCTCATCCCCCCCCACACTGTGGTTTGCAATACTGTTACTAAAAAGTTATCATGTGTATCACTTTACCTCCTTTAAGCACTCAGTTCTTGTCCAAACATAGTATGAGAATAACACCCAAAGATAGTAGTACTGAGGGCTAGAAGACCAGTGCATGGTAGAAGCTTGCCACAAGTTGTGGGGAAATGCAGTTAGGACAGAAAAGTGAGTGTTATGACAATGATAACTGGAAATGATCACTCTGGACAAGAACTGAGTGCTGAAAGAAAGTAAAGTTATATACATAAAGCTATATACACATCATTTTTAAGCATATGCTTTGGAATTTCTTTGTAATATGTCTTTTCCACTAGATAACAAACTCCAGGAGAGGAGGTCATATTTGTTTATTAACTTTTGTTTACTCATCTATCACCATTACCTGGGACTAACAGACAATGCACAGATGTTTACTGACTAACAGAATAAACAAATGAGTAAGGAAGGAGCAGCACTTCATCAACTTTATCACTTGATAATTATTTAATTTTAACATCAACTCAGTCTAGCAACATTTTCACAGGAGTGTTTAAAAACTTCTTTTGAAAATTACTTTTTTTTAAAAAAGAAGAGTTTTGAGGTGTCACTCCCCTACTATAAAGCTTACCATTTTATACTGTACAATTCTGTGGGTTTTTAAAAGTGTATCCACTTAAAGTCATCACGACTATCTAATTTTAGAACATTTTCATCACCCCAAAAAGAAACCTCATGTCCATTAGCAGCCGCTTCTCATTCCCCCCTTCCTCCAGCTCCTGGCAACCACTAATCTACTTTCTGTTTCTATTGATTTACTTATTCTGAACATTTCGCATAAGTGGACTCTTACAATGTGTAGCCTTTTGTATTTGACTTTTCTTACTTAGCATAATGTTTTCATCGATACTGTAGAATTAGAACCTCACTCACTTTTAGTGGCTGGCCTCTCTAAAGTTCAAATGAGGGGTCAGGGATGTAATTCCATGGTAGAATGAAAAAAACAGTAGAGCACGTATGATGTTATGATGTCTTGAGTTTGATCCCTGCCCTGAAAAAAAAATGAAGCTTTAGTTTAGCTAGTGCTTAGTCTATATAATATGATAGTGGTAATTATCAGATGTCATTTGTCACTTTGCTGAACAGATATAGTGGTAAGAAACATTGTATGGTGCCAAGCTGATCCTAAAGAAATCTCCTGAGATAAAACTAAGAATATAAAAAAATATAACAAAAGTATATTGGTGTGGTAAGTATATCAAGGAGCCCATAAAAGGCAGATATATTGGATCTTTTCACTGAATGTAGGAGAGTTGAGGTTAGTCAGTGGAGAAGAGTTTAATTATGGGGGCTTTTTTTAAAAAAAAAATTCTTATTAGTGAATCACCGTGAGGGACTGTTAATTACTTACCAATGTTCATGTTTGCATTTCAGTCATACAATGATGGTTACCCATCCCTCCCTCCACCTGTGCCCACTCTCTAACATTGATGACCTCAGTATACCTTCCTCCACTTTCCCAGTTTCAGCAGCTCCCAACCCAAGCGGGTCCTCCCGGTACCACCCTTTACTTGGTGTTCTCCTCTCTGTCTGAGCTGCCTTTTCCTCCAGCATGTGAGGCTGACTTCCAAGCCGCAGGGCAAACCTCCTTGTCCTTATCTCTACTACTCTTGGGTGTTAGTCTCCTATTCTGTTACTTTATGTTCCACAGATGAGTGCAATCTTTCTATGTCTGTTCCTCTCTTTCTGACTCATTTCACTTAACACGATACTTTCCATGTTGATTCACTTATATGAAAATTTCATGACTTCATCTTTTCTAACAGATGAAGTGTAGATGTACCAGAGTTTCCTTAACCATCATCTGTTCTTGGGCACTCAGGTTTTTTCCAGATTTTGGCTATTGTAAACAGTGCAGCAATGAATATACAAGTGCAGATGTCATTTCAACTATACTTTTTTGCCTCTCCGGGGTATATTCTCAAGAAGTGGTATTGCTGGGTCAAATGGGGGCTCAATTTCTAATTTTTTGAGAAGTGTCCATACTGTTTTCCAAAAGGGCTGAACCAGTCGGCATTCCCACCAACAGTGAAGGAGAGTCCCTTTCTCCCCACATCCACGCCAACACCGGTTGCTTTTGTTCATTTGGATGTGGGTAGCTATGGGGGCCTTTTCAGGACATTGAGATATGCTCTTGATCTTTGAGATGTGCTCTTGGTCTTTCCAAGTGTTTAATTTGCTTCAAGTGAGCTGCCAAAAGTTCTACTGTTCCAGAGGCCAAAAAGAGAGCTCAAAGGGCTGTGCACATGCTTTGTATGCAGGGACCTGGATTGAATTCTGTGTACCACATGATTCCCTAAACACAGCTGGGAGTGAATGCCAAGCACGAAGTCAGGAATAGACCTTGAGTAGTGCTGGGTGTGACCCCCAAACAAACAAAAATGGGACCAAAATGTCTAGTGTTCAAACACGTGCAGAGGACATACAAATTTGAAAGCCATCATTTAATTCATCCCTGTTTTTTTCTGATTGATAAATTGCCATCAACATACACTAAATCTTTGGGTAAAAACAAAATACTGTTGATTTGGTTCAAAATAAAGTTTGCTTATCTTTTAGCAGAAGGTCATGCTTTACTGGGTCACGACCACAGATGGTTTATTTATCATGGCTTTCACTGCTTTCTCCCTGGGGAGCAAAAGAAAGGCAATCTATAGAGTGCTGTGGTGTCATTGAAACCATAAAAGGGCTGCCCTCTTTTCTTCCTGCCACAAAGTGTTTCTTTTCTATTTATTCTTTTTAAACATCACACTACTCTCTCTTCTTCCTTATAATGCATCCACTAGTCATAAAGTTTCCACTCGTTTACTTGAAACCAGGTGTGATTTTATTTAACTACAACACATTCCTTGCTAGTTGTATGCACATTTCTTGAAAAAAGGCTCCCCTGTGACCCATCTGATCATATAAAGTCTTTGTTAAACACTTTTGATTCCTTGGGCTTGAATGTTATTCAGTAAATCTTTGTGACCCAGAAACTATCATTTTAAGTAAGCACCATTGTTCAAGCTTTGATGCAAAAGATCTATGAAAAGAGTCTGAGAAATGTTACACTTAAGGCTTCAGTTTATAAACTGCCTCAGACAACATTTCAAAAATGGTCCTCTTAATTTCTTATAAATCCCATAAAATTATAAAGCTGGAGATGAGAGCATACATTTCAAGTCAGTATGATTGCCTCTCATATGCCTGCTGACGCTGAGTTTTAACCATGTCTCTCTCCATACACAGTGTGAATTTTGTTTCTGTTACTGGGTAGGAAGATAGTGACTATAGAAAAGGCACAAGCCAGAGTGATGAAGTTGGTTCAAGAACAGGAAAAGAAGTAATGGCAATTTAGCATGCTGGCACTTAGAAAAAAATTGATTGGTGCACTGAGGAAATGCTCTTCAGTTTTTCTATTTTGAGGAAATAGATGGTTATTTGTAGCAGGGAAATGCTTTTAGAGTGGGACTGTCTGTGCAATCAGGACTATTTCCTTCTTTCAAGCTTTTGCAGAAAGCATTTTCAGAACACAAGCATAAGAGTATAAAATGTATGTATATGAAAGATTCTACACACTTCTACCATTTCTAATCTTGCCTCCACTTGGCCCTGGGTTTTTCCTTCAAGTCTTCTGATCAAATTTTTTATGTAACACTTTGAGGGACTTTGAACAAACGCACCCATTTTCTACTTTACAGCAGATTTTGGCAATGAGTTTAAGGCATCTGGTGATAGCAACCTGGGATCATCTTGCTTGTTCAGTGCATCACTTTTAATTTTGATTTAAAAGTAAGGGAAAGCACCTAACTATCAAGTAAAATTGTCCCCTTGAGTCTAAAACTCTTTTTTAAAGTCTCTCTCTCTCTCTCTCTCTCTCTCTCTCACACACACACACACACACACACATACATACATACATACACACATGTAACAGAATTTAATGGTTAAAGATTTTGAGAATACTTCCAGGAGTTTTCACTGGTATGGGAAAGCAGTAAGATTTCTATACATCACTTTTAGCTCTATTCTTGAGTACCTAACACCAAGTTCTGTTTCCTTGCAAGGCTCTAATTCTCACTGGAAATTGTGGAAAACATGTCTGAAATAGGGCACATGGAGAGCATGTGAGAACCAAGGGATGAAAGTCTATCTTAAGATAGAGACTTGATTAAACATAATTTAACAAGTTCAAAAGAAGCATAAATTCAAGATCATTGTTAGTAGAGTGGTGGAAACTGAGGAAGAAAGCAAAATCAAATTCTTTAAACAGATAAGACAACAAGTCAATATAAGCTCAATAGTAAGAGAAAGTTCAGGAGAAAATTCCTAATTATTAGGAGATTCTTTGCACGAAAATCTAAGGCAGTCCAGTCTCAGAACAGATGGGGAACATTGAATGCAAAAATCAGCCCATTCTGAACACTAATATGTACCAATCTAAGTTTTTTGGCCATATTTGTTCACATTGATCCCAGTATTTTCCCTACGAGGTAATTGTAAAGAAAGGCATATGACTGGAAAGTAATGATGACATTCTTAGAGCTAGTACACAATGTGGATGAGATATGAAATGAAAAACAGGGATTATAAAGCACTTGAGTATGGCATCATCTTCTTGGAGAAGCCATACTGGAGTTCCTGGCCTGGACCTGGACTAGGAGCCCCACCAGTGGCTCTTACAGCATTCTTAAAAAAAAAAAAAAGTATCCTGTGCCAACTCTCACATCCTATCGTGATTCATCTCCCCATTTGGGCTACAACCTTGAAAGCAATGTTATGCCTTATTTATCCTTATGTGCCCATGATTTATGACTTACATATATGTTTTTCAAGGCAGGTTCATCAAATATAAACAATTCTCTTATCAAACCACAAATTATTCATAGGGAGGAAATGTATCTTTGTAATATTTTGTAAGAACAATATTTTAGTTGATAAAGACATTTGCTGGGTTTTGTTTGGTTGGTTGGTTGGTTAATTTTTTGCCATACCCAGTGGGCTATTTCTGGCTCTATGCTGTCCAAGGGGTACAGGGAGGGCCATACGGTGTTAGGGATCAAACCAGGCCTTTCTCTTACAAAGCATGTGCTCAGTATTGGGTTGTCTCTCCTGCCTAAGATGACATTTGAGTTAATGGTCTTCATCCTATTACAATTCATTCAAATAGTATCTCATAGATTGTAGGTACTCTAGTCAGACCAAAGACCTCATACTGATACAAGAATCATATTCCTCTTGCCATTTTGTAGGACATGCTTATTTGACTTAGTAGCCAAGTTTCAAGATTTGGAGAACTCTCTCTCTCTTTTCCTCCCCAGCACATATCCATCAGCTGTTTACTGATAAGTGTCCTTTGTTATTTTCCAAAGTAACAACATAGTACTGACTAAGAACACAGACTTAAGAGACATTGCTCAAACTGTATTCCAGCTCTTCTGTTTACTCTGTACTAACCTAGGGCAAGGCATAAAACTTCTCTGTCCCTCTATTTTGCCATCTGTAATATATAAAGGTTGTTGTGAGGGTTTACAATAGCAATTGTAAGGTTTTTTAAAAGATTTAAAACAGAGCCTGACTTCAAGTAAGCTAGTAAGCCTTAAAATTATTGAAGAACTATCAGTTGTTATAGTGTGCTTTTCTGGATGTCACTGATTGATCAGTAATTGTAATATCCACAATAATTTTGAACTCTTCAGGAAAACATTGCTGCTGCTCTCTTTATTTCATATTGTGCCCCAAGAAAGCAAATAAATTTAAAGTGGAGAGGAAAATGTGTATGTGTTTTTATTGCTCCATTTACGTAAAAAATAAACTCAAAATAACTTGTTTTCTTAGGTAAAGTTTTTTTTAAAAAAAATCCAAAGAAACTAAGATGAGTACCAAAGGAAGAATATACTGATTTAAATTATTTCCAAAGTAGTTATATCCTTACGGTTGTTACTATTTATACAGGATACAAATTTCTTACACTTTCAAAAAATTTCAAAGCATTGCCAACATGTTTTCTGATCATCCTGACTTCCTGTGTAGGATTTAAAAAACACACTAACTTTTATAACCAAGGTTTCACAGAATGAAACTCAACTAATAATGTGCAAAATGGATAAGCAGCACTTCTCTTTCCTTTTCGAAAACCCATGTAAATGAAACTTTTACAAACCAAAAAAAAAAAAAAACCACCAAAAAACAATAATTCATTCCAGCCAACTCCACCACTCCACTCAAGAGCATGGATTATTTTCAGTTCCAACTCCCAGGGAGCCTGGGAAATCCTTCTAACCTCCTGATCTCCCCAACATCTAGTGATCCTAGACTGGAATCCTGGAATCTGTTTCACGAGAGAGAGAGAGAGAGAGAGAGAGAGAGAGAGAGAGAGAGAGAGAGAGAGAGAGAGAGAGAGAAAGTTTCCTCTTTGGCCTCTGGGCTCTGACTAATATCTCTGGTATCTAAATAATCAGAGTGGGAATGAATGAATCAATAAAAATAAAATGTTCTCTTACCTAAAATGCTCAAGAGCTGGGATGCAGTTTAAAATTAACACAATTTCTTCCAGAATTGGCAATTTTCAAAGATTTTTGATAAAATTAAAATAGTATCTCATAACCGATCAAATCACACTCAAATTAAACTTGTTTTTTCTCTGTTTGGGAGGAAGGGGGTTGTGGGGCCACACCCAGTCATGTTCTGGGCTAACTCCTGGCTCTGCCCTCAAGGATCACTCCTGGTGATGCTTGGGGGACCATATTAGGTGCCTGGGTTAGCCACATGCAAGTAAAGCAACTTGCTCACTGTTCTATTTCTCCAGCTCCTGAACTTGTTTTTTCCAAGGCACAAGCTAGGATTTACCTCATTCACAGACAAGGCTCTTGCTTGGTCTTAACAGCATCAGAAAGTGTAGACAATGAAACTATAAGTCATTGGTAATATTCTTCCAAAGTTGGTTTTTAAATACTTGTTCATATATTTTTAGCTTGTCATTTGTTTCAAGTTGAAGGGGAAACATTTATTTAAGAAATCTACTTATTGAAGAGATTATTTTCCTGACTTTTTTAAATGTTACTCATTTGGGCCCTTAAAACATCTCTTTTAAGTTTTATGTAGTTCATTTCGACCTTTGTCTATGGTTCAACGTGCTGAACTCCAGCTCACAGATGTGTTAAGAAGCATACTCAAGCCAATTATATCTCCTATGTAAAAATAGAAAAAAATAATAATTATTATAACTTTTTTGAAAGTCCAAGCAGCTCCCACGATTGGAAGTATAGAACCCACTTGAGTCAAAGCCCTCTTCCTCAGAAATCCTCTTGTTACCATGGGAAAATTGTGAAAATGCTCCAATGCGGGCATGTTATAATTAGAACCAAACGTGGGCTTTATGGGACCTGTCATGATGTTTCTAGGAAGCTAGTTCTGCGTTGGCTTCCTAAGACATCATTTTCCTACAATCATGACTCACTTGTGACTTCCAAGGCTCATTCCTCCCAGGCCCCCTCCCCCACTTGTTCTGGGGTGGAAGAAAGCCCAAACACTCCAGAGACAGATGAGTAGGCGGGTGTCCAGTCTACTAGCAAAAGCACACTTGTAGACATGGTGGAAGTGGGACAAAGCCTTCTGCTGGGCACAGTCACCGCTCAATGATGTGATGGGTATATGTTAATCATCCATGGGAGACTCAGTTCTTTGGCAACAGAGCCCACTCACTAATCTACCCCAGACCTCCCAAGCCCTCCCTCCTTTCTTTTTTTTTTTCTTTCAGGAAAGCATGTGCAAGTTCTCTGCAAAACGATGAATCTCTGCTCCTCAGGGGAATGCTCAGAGTCAGAAATGCTTTTAAAAAGGAAAGAGGAGCCAAAGGCTTTGCATAAGCAGGCCAGCTGCACAGCCTCAAGGGGGGTGGGGGGGCATAAAAAACTCTCCTTGCGGCCAGGGCCCAAACCTCGAGGCAGCCACTTGTTTCCATTGTCTGCCCACAACCCCAAACAAACCAGCCCACACCTCTGGGACTGCACCCACTGTCATTTTCAGGAAAAGAGATTTTCAGGGTCCATATTGACATTTCTGTGAAATCACAGAAATAATTGACAAAATCACACAACGAACTGAAAGATATGATCTAATCACTTTTTCTTTTAAATGATGAAAATGTGATCAGGAAAGTTCATCTGAACTACCAAGGTCATGACATAGAGCCATATGTGCCCAGGAAAACCAGTTGTTCTTTCCACATGAGTTTACAAAAGCCAACCTTATGCTAAATGTGCTCTTTTCACCCCAGTTCTTTGCTTGCTGTGGTTTCTTTTCATGCTCTCAGACATGTTGTGTAACCAGCATAGAGTTGAGGTGGGTCTGATTTAAAAGACTTAGTCAGGGCTCAGAGATGTTCAAAGGACATGGATACATGTTCTGCATGTAGGAGACCCAGGTTCAAGCCCCAGCAACAGATGGTTCCCCAACACCCAAGACTGCTGGGAATGACAAGGTGGAGGGAAGGAGAGAACAAACACACAACAATGGAAAAAGACTTATCCATAGTATTTGTTTAAATGCAGAAAGAACTTTCTTTCACATATTCTGGAATAGGACCCAAAAACCATTTAACAAGTTTCCCAAATAACTTATATGATTAAGCCCATTTGGGGCAGGGGTGGGGGGAAATGGTCAGGAAAGAGTTAGAAAACAAAAATGCGTGTTTGATGGGCAGGATGAACCCCCACAAGAATAGTACAAGGACAAGGAGAGGACCAGGAATTTTGCCTCCTAGCTGCTTTTTCAATGGGTTAACCACTAGACCACACTTCCTCCCTAGGAGAGGCCCAGAATTAAAATCAAAGGTTTACCACTGATTCATGCTGCCTGCTAATGCTGCTTATTGCGCCATGCTGTGACCCTATGCTCCATGGCTTGGAAACAGATGTGGGGAGTGAGAGGCCTGAGGTACTGAGGGATGGGGGAGGCGGAGTGAGGGCAGACAGCCAGGAAAAGAACTTCCTCTGCTGCGAAATTTCAAGCAGGAGTGGAAGTCAGTCTAAATTGTTACCATGCAGATCTGGAATCATTTTTTTTTTTTTTGCAATCGCCTGGCTCCAATTCCAGGTTTGTGCATTCTGCAACAAGAACTGAAAACTTGGTAATGTGCCTGACCTGACTTTTGCCTCTGCCCTCATCTGAGTACATATTATGAAGTTACACATTTAGCTGGACAGTCATTTCATTAAACAAGAGACATTTGCTTACCTTCCTTCTCCTGCCCCTTTTCTCCCCATGCACACTTCAAAAAGGACTTATAGAAATGTGAAGTAATTGACCAAGTTTACATTAATCCCAATATTATTAAATATTTTTAATTTTTTTAAAAATAAAAGTGCAACCAAGCTATTTTCAATTAAGCTTTTGGGAACTCCTTCAATATAGTCTTGCCATCAGGCAACTGAGAAAACTTCAGATATATTTTCTTTCATAAAATGAGCCCTCAGATGTGCCTTTACACTTGCATTTTATTTTGTCAATGTTGATCAAAAACGTACAACTTTAGAGCACTAACTACCGATTCCAAAGAAACAGCTTTAGTGACTTCACTAAACGGGAAGCTCCATGAGGGTGGGGCAGGAATTGGAGGTTCGCTTTTTACTAGACGTTGCAAATATGGCTGTGCTTAATTGTCAGTGGGGTGGGGGAATAAAATAATTTTTTTTATATTTTGATTTTTTTTTAAGTTCACAAGGGTTAGAGATCCCACAGTTGGCAAAGAAAAATACAAGAGGACTATTTAAATTGGAGTTTCAGATTTTAAAATGTTAGTTTATTTCATGCAATATTTGGGACATATACTAACCTATCATTTATTATTTATCTGAAATTCAAATTATCTGAGCATCCACTAGACCTATCTGGCAACTTGAGCAAAGATCCTCACTATTAGCACTAGAGTCCAGAATTCTCTCAAAATCATTTAAATGTGATCTTATCTCTTCAGAAAGTTTCTAGCATTGCACCATAGCATAAATATAGAAATTCTGTCTATACAACAAAGCAGTAAATGGCATAATAAAAGATACAAAGAGATCCAGGATCACAAGCCAAGTAGTAATCAAGTAGGACCACCTTGGTCCTGGAACTTTCTCAGGATAGGAAACATCTAAGCTTGATCTAAAAGAATGAAAAATTCATCAGACAGAGTTGGTGGGATCAAAGACAAAATTGATGAGCACTGAGAACTGTTATTTGGAAGGTTAAGTGGAGAAGCTTTGTGAAATGCCTTTGTGCCATGCTGTGGCATTGGAAACTAGATAACTAGATAACTAGATCTTGATAACTAGAGGAGTCAGCAGAGGATTTTGAGCTGAGTAGCATAATCATTTCTGTTTTTGAAAGATAGTTCTGGTGGCAGATTGGAGTGGGCAGAACTTGTAGGCAAGGAGACCAATTAACAGATTATTGAAATAGCCCAGGAAAGTAAGAATGTGCTTATTTCAATTAAGGCAGTGGTGGTAGATGTAGTGAGGAAAACAAAACTGCAGAGACATTTTGGTGGTACAATCATGCTACTTACAACTTGGCAATCGATTGAAGATATAGAAGCTACAACTTAGACAGATTTAAGATAGAGGATGATGTTAATGTAGTACATATCTTCAGACAAATAATGGGCATTATTTTTACTCTAATTGCCTGTCTATAGAATGGACTAATAATACTACATTCACTTCATAATGCTACTAAGAAGCCCAATTAAGATGATTTATTTAAAAGTAGTTTGTCAAAGCTGGAGAGATCATACAGGGATTAAGGTGCCTCCTCCTAGCTGACCCAGGATCAATCCCTGGCACCAAAGAAGCCACCAGCACCACCAGGAATATTCCCTGAGCACAGACCCAGATATAGGCCTTGGGCACAGGAAGGAAGGAAGGAAGGAAGGAAGGAAGGAACGAAGGAAGGAAGGGAGGGAGGGAGGGAGGGAGGGAGGGAAGGAGGGAATGGAAAGGGAGGGAGGAATGGGAAGGGAGGGAGGAATGGGAAGGGAGGGAGGAGGGGAGGGAGAGAAGGAGGGAGGATAGAGAGAAGGAGGGGGAGAAGGAGGGAAAGGAGAAAGAAAGAAAGAAAGAAAGAAAGAAAGAAAGAAAGAAAGAAAGAAAGAAGGAAGGAGAGAGGGTGAGAGAGAGTGGGAGAGTGTGGGAGAGTGTGGGAGGGAGAGAGGGGGAGGGGAGAAAGAGGGAAAGAAGAGTGAATAGTTGAATATAAAAAGCACTATCAAAATGTGTACTATTGTTGAATCAATATTCATCTATCTCAGTAGAAATGGGTTCTTTCAAGGCAAATGTTACATTCTGTTTACATCTGATATGCCCAGAATATATTCATTAAATGTATGGATAAACAATATGTTTGAAGCATTAAATCAAATTTGAAATTCTACAATATTAAGCCAAAACAACAAACCCAGTTTTCTGCCATTTTGGTATGCATCTGGAACTATATCAAGGATTGAAGTTGGTGAAAATATCAACACAATCAAGGTCACAAATTCTAGTCAAAAATATGTTATACTGATACTGAAGGAAATTTTTGTTCATAGATATATCAAACACTGTTTCCTCAGCTCCTAAGAAAGAAGATTTATAAAGTATATTTACCTTACCATCCCATTATTAAGTATACAAATCCTATAGAAAGTCTCAAGTCTCTGCTTAGTCTGTTTCAGACATCAAATTGATAGTTTTAGAAGGTACTACTAGGTTCTGAAATAAATTCCTGAAAAATGCTTGATTCTGTTTTATTGTTTGGTTTGGTTTGGGGGTTTTGTTTGTTTATTTGGGTTGTGGGTTTTTGTTTTGTTTTGTTTGGTTTGATTTGATTTTGGGGACACACCCTGCAGTTCTTGAGACTTACCCTTGACTCTGCACTCAGAGATCACTCCTGGCAGCATCCGGAGATCACATGGGGTTCCGGGGATGGAATCCAGGTCAGCCACATGCAAGGCAAGCGCCCTGGATGCTGTACTATTTCTCTTGTCCCCAAAAATCCACATTTAAAAGAATAAAATTAAAGTTCTTACATTATCTTTTTAAGACTTTCCCTAAAGTTATAGTATCAAGATTGTGCCATATGGATATAGAAATAAACAAAGACATCCGTGGATCAGAGTAGAGAATACAGAAATAAATCCAAACTTGGATGGACAACCAGTTTTTTAAATTTTAAACCGAGGTTTAAAGGCAGTTCTGTAGAGCAAAGGTAGTATTTTTATATAACTGATGCTTGAACAATAGACTACTCATACATAAGAAATAAAATAACTTTTAGTCTCTACATTCCTCTATAAATTAAAACTAACTGAAAATGGATTGGAGTCATAAATGTAAACCAGCGAGAAAGTTCAACAGGCTAGAATGCCTGCTTTGCAAACAGGAGACCTGGGTTCAATCTGTAGCACCACATGGTCTCTTGAATACCTCCTGGGAGTAACAGCCCAAGCACAGAGCTGGGAGTAGCCCCTGAACACTGCCAGTGTGGTTCCCAAATCAACAACAAAAAAGCAGCAATACTAGGGTCTGAGATTTTAGTACAGCAGGTAGGTCATTTCCCTTAACATGGCCACCCCAGTTTTCAATCCCCAGAATTCCAGATGGTCTCCCGAGTCTGCCAGGGGTGATCCCTGATAGCAGAGGCAGAAGTAACTCCTGAATATCACCGGGTGTGGTCCTAAGAATAAAACAAATTAATGTTTTCATCATTTATAAAATAGTGCTCAGCAATAAAATTGGATGAACCATTCATATATACAACTCAAATAAATCTAAACGTTTATTTTAAATGCTAAATTATTTTATTATTATCTTTTAAATTTTTATTAGTGAGACACCATGAGGTACAGTTGTAGACTTACAAATTTTGTGCTTGGGTTACAATTATACAATGATCAAATACCCATCCCTCCACCAGTGCCCATTTCCCACCACCATGGGTCCCAGTATCCCTCCCACCCCCCATCCCCCCGATCCCACCCTGCCTCTATGGCAGGGCAATCTCCTCTGTTCTCTCTCTCCTTATGGGTGTTGTGGTTTGCAAAAGAGGCATTGAGTGACAATCATGTTTGGTCTATAGTCTACTTTCAGCATGCTTCTCCCATCCTGGGAGGATCCTCCCAACACCCTCTATTTGGTGCTCCCTTCCCTATCTGAGCTGCCTTTTCCCCTAGCATGTGTGGCTGGCCTCCAAACCATGGAACAAAATTCCTGGTACTAATCTCAGCCATTCTTGGGTGTTAGTCTCCTATTTTGTTACTTTATGTTCCCCAGATGAATGCAACCTTTCTATGTCTATCCCTCTCTTTCTGACTCAAATGCTAAATTATTTAAATGCTAAAAGTTAACCAGAGAGGAAAAACAGTGCACATTTTGAATCCACGTAGACAAATTTCTTTAAATAATAAAGAAATGTGTCGTAGAAATATATAAATAAAAATGGTTGTCTTGGAATTGAAGTTTGGGGCAATACTATAGTGGGTAGGGCACACTTGCCTTGCACACAGTTGACCTGGGTTTGATTTCTGGCAGCTTATACGGATCCCCAGAGCAGCACATCAGGGATGATCTCAGAGCACAGAGGCAGAAGTAAGTCCTGAGCTGTGCTGGATGTGCACCCACCCTACCAAAAAAAAAAAAAAGTCAAGAAATTAGAGGATGTTAAAGGAGATTACAAAGAATATAAGAAAATGGTGGTGGGGGTTGCAGAGCATTTGCCTTACACGTGGCCAATGATTCCCAACATTTCATTTGGTCTGCCAGCACTGCCAGGAGTAATTCGTAAGCACAGAGGCAGGAGCAACCCTTGCGCACGGCTAGGTGTGTCCCAAAAAGCCAAAAAAAAAAGAAAAAAAATTTTGGGGTGCAATAAACATATTCACTGTCCTTTTTTTTTTTTTTTTGGCTTTTTGGGCCACACCCGGAAGTACCAGGGATTACTCCTGGCTGGTCTGCACTCAGAAATTATTCCTGGCAGTGCTCTGGAGATCATAGGGGATACTGGGGATCAAACCTGAGTAGGCCGCAGGGCAAGGCAAATGTCCTACCTGCTATCGCTATTGCCCACCACCTGTATTCACTGTTTTGATATCATAATTTTGTACACGTGAGCTTGTTTTAAAATTTACCAAAAGTAAATTTTAGTGTGTATTTTATATCAATTTTAATGCCATTTTATTTTCATTACATTATACCACAATGAGTCTGTTTAAGAAAAATACTTTATCAGTGCACTTTCAGTGTGTAGGAAAACAAATCATAGAATATATCTTTATCATATAATCTTTTTCAAGAAGAATACTATTTTATTTATTATTTATAAAATAATTCTGGAGGCAGAGCACTTTTCATATACTTTTGCCCACCTGTATGTCTTCTTTGAGGAAGAGAGAAGGCATGCCTTCTCTATTCATCTTTTGCCCTCATTTTTTATAGTCTTTTTTAAAATTTCTACCAGTTTTTTTAATATCTTGAATACAAATATTTATCAGATGAGGTGTGGGCAAACATTCTCTCTCAGTTTGTGGGGTGCTTTTTTTTAAAAATTCTGCTCATTGTTTCTTTTGCATTGTAGAAGCTTCTTAGTTTGATGTAGTCACATTTGTTCATCTTTACTTCCATTTGATTGCTCAGTGAAAAAGTGCATGGCATTACTTATCGTCATTGTTATTTTGATTAGAAATTAGATATCTGTTACTTTGATTTGTAATCAAAATAACAATGAGCTTATGAGCTGTCCTCTCACACCACTCAGGACTGGCACATATCCCAGAGGACAAAATTAGTCAGTGTTGGCCTGAATGTGGGGGACAAAAGACATTCACTCACTTCTGGTAAGAATGTCAACTTGTCCATCTCTTGTCCCATTGGAAACAATATAGACACTTTTCAAAAAATTAGGAATTGATCTTCCATATGATCCAGTAACTTCACTTCTTGGCATCTACCTCAAGGGCCCAAAAACTTTATTTAGAAAAGACACTTGTATTCCTCTGTCCTTGCAGCAGTATTCACAATGACCAAGATGTGGAAACAACCTAAGTGCCCAAGAACAGATGACTGGATAAAGAAACTATGGCACATATACACAATAGAGTTCTACGCAGTTTTAAGAAAAAATAAAATCATGCAATTTGTTGCATGATCTGGAAAGTATCATGCCGAGTGAAATTGGTCAGAAGATGTGGGACAGAGATGACTGTTCTTTCTCATATGTGTGATATAAAGATATAAATATATAAAGAAATATAGTAGGGAAGAGCCTGGAAAACTACCCATGGCATATTTGATATGTGAAAAACATTAATGATAACGGGTCTCATTCCACTGACCCTAAAAGAACCTCCAATATGGCAGCATCGGGAAAGACGAGTAAGGAGAGGCTGCTAAAATCTCAGGGCTGGGATGAATGGAGACGTTACTAGCACCTGCTCAAGTAAATTGATGAATAGTGACAGTGACAGTAGGGAAATAACAAATGTCCAAAGGCAATAGAAACTGAGAACTGGTCTTCACCAATTAGCTTGGCATATGGCGATAAATGTGAGGAAGGGGATTGGGAAGGGGGAAACTAGGATAGTGGTGGGTGGAAGCACATTCTTGAGGGAGGGTGTGATACTGGAATGTTTTATTCATGAACCCCTATCATTAGTAGTTTTGTAAACCACGGTGCCTAAAATAAAATAATAATTTGGGGTATTAGTACCAGCAGTTGTACCCAGGGCCTCCTACTTGTGAGGCATGTGCTTTACCACTGAGCCGGATTCTTAGACCTATGAAGAGTTTTGACTTTAAAGACTTATGTGAATAAATTACAATATCCTGGCCTCTTAATATAATTGTCTCACACAAAAGTTCAAACATAAGTCAAGATCTCTAAGTCTAGTTCTTACTCTACTCTTACCTAACTGGGAGGTCTTAGAAATCTCCACAATCCTTCTAGGCCTCATATCTGCATTCCAAAAATGAAGGTGTCAGATTGGTCGAAGGGGCATTTTATATTCTGGAGGTGGAGAGGAGGGTTGTAACACAGCCAAGCATACTTCCAGAACTCTTTTTCAGGGCTAAGCACTGAATATTTATGAACTCCACCCCCCAATCATATGCCGAATATCTAATCCCCATTACAATGATATTTGAAAGTGGTATTTGGGGGATATAATTAGATATCTGTCATTAATGCATATCCTCTAAGAGGAGGCAAGCTCACTCCCTTTGCTATGTGAAGAAACAGCAGAGTGGCAGTATGCAAGCCAGGACATTTCTCACAAAAACCTGATTAGAGTGCACCCTAATCCGGGATTTCCCAGCTTCCATACTCTGAAAAATGAATGCCTGTGGTTACAGCCCAACACTCTACAGTAGTTTGTTTCAGTCTGAGTGGGCAAAGAAACTTCTCCAATCAGATTTCTGCTGCAATCAGTCGTATTTAGTAAGTTTGTGTCTTAAACGCTTTGAAGAAGAAATATTCAAGAATTAAAAAAGAAATGTACCACTACTTCAGTTAGTGACCTCTACATCTCTTCCAGGGCCAAATCTTTTGATTAAAGAGTAGAATTAAAGCTGCCAGGCGTCTATTGCAATTCTTCATGAGCAGACTTAATCACTTAACTTCCCGTTAGTCGTCGATTTGCTCGAGCGGGCGCCAGTAACGTCTCCATTTGTCCCTGTCGCATGCTAGTGTAGCCCAATGGCATCTGTTCGCTCCGGGAACATGAAGGGCCTCAAACCAATCGTTCATGATCTTCAGGAAGAAGTCTGACCATCTGGTAGGTGGGCAGCCACGCGGTCTTTTGACATCCCGTGGAATCCAATCAGTAACAGCTCTAGTCCAACGGTCGTCTTTAAATCTCATTACGTGACCAGCCCATCTGATTTTCGACACCTTGGCAAATGAGACAGCGTCCCTGATCCTTGATCGTCGACGGATGTCAGACGATCAACTGGTCTCATTCTATGAGCAGACATTTGTTTTAAAAACTGTTGTCTAGAATATTAAGAAATTTTTAGCAAACTTCCACAGGTTGTCTACCTAAATCTTTCGGTTATTTTTTTTTTGCTGCAAAGAGAACTGGTACTCCTCCCATGCGTGTGTTAGGCAGGATGCTCCTGAGGGCATATGGCCAAGCACAGAGAGGGCAGTGAGCTTCAGAATCCCCATACTGCCACTGTTACATCTCCCCAAATTGAGCCTGGTTTGGCTTGCCCTCCCCATGACTCTCCCAGTCCCATTTACTTATCTCTCCTATCATGGTGATTCTCAGGGACTCCCAGACATATTCAATAGTGCATCTAAGTAGGGCTGGAGCGGAAGCACAGCAGGTAGGGCATTTGCCTTGCACACAGCTGACCAGGGTTCAATTCCTCTATCCCTCTTGGAGAGCCCGGCAAGCTATCGAGAGTATTCTGCCCACATGGCAGAGCCTGGCAAGCTCCCCGTGGCACATTTGATATGTCAAAAACAGTAACAACAAGTATCGCAATGGAGATGTTACTGGTGCCCACTCCAGCAAATCAATGAACAACAAGACGACAGTGCTACCAGTGCTATAGTGCATCTAGGTAAGCCAGAAAAACAGCCTTCTGGAAGCCCTTATCCAGCCTTGCACATCCACAGTGCCTGTTACATGTGGGACCCCTTTTCTATGAGACCCATAAGGCTTGCCACATCATTGCTTTTCTTACTGGTTTCTTTTCCTCCTCTGAGATATTTGTACTTGGTGCCTATGTTCTTTCTTATTGCCTTAATTGCAGTGACTCAGTTTGTTTCTCTAATGCCCACATCCGGATTGAAAACATGGTAGTGGAAAGGAAACCCAGACTTTAATTCTGACTTTGCCATTCAACTTCCCGTGTGATTTAGGGGACTTGGGTCATCACAAAGGGTCTCAGCGTTCTCAGTCTAACAGGAGAGGGTCGGATTCTTTCTCTCTAAACCTACTGTTAGCTGATAAGGGATGTGATTTTAGTTTAACTCAAACATTTACTAAACTACGTATTTATTTTGATACACTTTCAAGAAAAAAATATCTTAATGCCTCAAATTGGTATCTCAGTTTTTGGATTTGTTTTGTTTTGTTTTGTTAACTTTTTGGGTCACACCCAGTGATGCTCAGGGGTTACTCCTGGCTCTGCACTCAGGAATTATTCCTGGAGGTGCCCAGGGGACCTGGAATCTAACCCGGGTTGGTCACATGCAAGGCAAACACCCTACCCACTGTACCCTCTCCGCAGTATCTGTTGTACCACTGTATTTGCTGTACCACTCTGACCCCTCTCAGGTTTTTGGTGGCTTGGTTTAAAGTAAATGGTAGTGACTTAGGGGCAATTGTGATGCCAATTGAGAAGATGGTACATTATAGTGGCCTGGAAGTAATTACATGTTTGCCTCAATGTTTCACAGAAAAACTGAATTTCCCAGCTGATGCTGAGTTGGAATCATGTGCCTGAGTTCTGGCCAATGAAGTGCGGACACAAGTCTTGTATCACTTCTGGGAGAGGCCCCTGTGCACCCTCCATTTTCAGATTTATTCCTATGCCACAACTGGGAAGCTGTGACATTAGCGTGATCTGTAAAGAGCACAGAATATAAATCACAGAATCAATGAATTTGCCAACCCAAATTAGACATAAGAGATTAAGAAATAAATGTTTGTTGCAGAAAGCCACAGACATCTCTAAGTTTGTTATTACAGTATAATTTCTCTTATCCTGAATAATAAAAATCATGATGAGATCATTAGGTTCCATCTAATTCTAGAAGCCTACATTTTGCTCTTTTGTCTTACTCTTCTTATTCATTTATAACCTATACTTTTTTCTGACCCTCTAACTTGAAAAAGTCCCTTCCAACCTAATTGGCTTGTGTTTTTCCCTTCTGACTATCTGTTTTTAGAAATGGCATTTATTTTAATGATGGCTGTAGTCCTGGATAAATATATAGAACCCTCGTCACATCCCAAACAGACATGGCAATTAGTGTTGTTGCCTTTTTGGTGGTGTTTTTCTGAATAGCCATTAGTGACCATCAATTTTTTTAGGCTACTCATATATAAAGATGACACTTTCTATAGGGCCTCGTTTGCTGTGAACATCATCACTTCCAATGGAATTGAGCTTTTACAACCAGTGTTAACTTCCCCCCACAATATTCCCCCAGCCTGCCACCTTGACAGGCACATTCTAAGGTTTGGTGATTATAGTTTGGAGGAAAAGTGACACTGGTGGTGGAATTGGGGCTAGAACATTATATGCCTATAACTCAACAATCACTTTGTAAATCACAGTTCTTTCATTAATTAATTTTTAAAAATTCTTTATATAGTTTATATGTTTTAGTTTATTGACATATTTTGCTTGTTTTTTCACAAAAATATATGTTATTTTATCATTTTCTTTTCCTTTAATGCTCTTCCCTGTTTATAACAGGAGTCATACAAGATGTTACACTTAAAATATAAAAATCCCATAAGATGGAGAGATAGTTCAACAGTTTAAGAACATGGTTTGTATGGGAGAGTCCTGGGTTTGAGTCCCAGTACTGAAGCTTCCTTGAGCACCACAGAAGAGACTTCTGAGAAAAAAATTGGGAGTAACTTACAAACACCATGAGAAAGAAAGAAAGAAAGAAAGAAAGAAAGAAAGAAAGAAGGAAGGAAGGAAGGAAGAGAAGATAGGAGAGAAAGAGAAAGAGAAAAAAATAGAAGGGAAATTCCTGAGAAGAAACACTGAAAGTTTGAAAATATAATACCCTTTAAAATGGAATTAATGTGCATGTGTGTACATATGCACATTTATATATAAGTGGTAGTCACAATGAACTACTGTGTGACTATTTTTTTAATGAATTGTGGTTATTAAATGAAAAGCTATTACTTGGGATAACATGAGTACAATCAGTGTAGTCATCTACATCTCAGTTTGAGGTGTGTTAATTTCTCTTTTACAATATGCTACTGTGAGGCTGTCCTTGATCTTCCTCAGGATTTGAGTTTCCTTTTTTTTTTTTTTGGCTTTTCTTCTTTTTTCTCTCTGTTTTTCTTTCTTTCCTCCTCTCTTTGTCTGGTCAAGCCCACATTCTCTTGGACTTAGTCCCCTACCTAAAAATATAAAACTACTTTAATTAAAAATTTTTTTACATAAACACAATCATCTTCAGATTCTTGGTTTTCTGAGTCCTAATCTAATGAGCCTTGTAGACTCAGGAATCAATGCAGCAGTTTTCCATTCCCTTGTGACACTTTCGAACAAGACTTCACAAAACAGAGTGAGTAAAATTGGGGTTTTGATAATGAATATTGCATTACCACGTTTGCTATTAACTTGAACAACAATATAGCTTGGCAAGCAATGGCACTTTGCTTTAATATCTTTTTAATCATTTTTATTGAGATACCACGATTTACTATACCATCAATTATATTTTTCATGCTTGCATCTAAAGTCATTCTCTGAGTGTTCGCAGAGTCGGTTAGTATTGGTAGAATCTTCCGAATTATTTTCTCTCATTGATTTTGGTGGACTTCTACAAGTCCTCCCGCTTTGTGGTTGCTGTGTTACTGCTGTGCTGAGGATAAATTTTTGTAGACAGTCCCCTTGGGAGTCTGAGGAATTTGGCTGTCAGTTACTCTTTTCCTTACCTACCCTTCACTCAGTGATAGGAGTTAGTAACACAAATAAAACTCTAAACCATTAGTTTAAACTAAATGTGTGAAAATTGCTGGTAGAACATAAGTGTTTATAATATTTTTTATTTAACTTTTTTATATATGAAAGAGCTAAAAATTAATTTGTTTGTTTGGGGATAACACCCAGTGATGCTCAAGGGTTACTTCAGGCTCAGTGCTCAAGGGTTGTTCCTAGAAGGGCCCAGAAAACTATTCAGATGCCAGTAATCAAACCTAAACCTCCTGCTTATGGAGCGGGAGTTCTAGTCCTTCAAGCTCTATTCCTGGTCCCAAGATTCTTTAATTTTAAAATAATAATGGAAAATAGTATTTTACACAATTGTAATCAAAACAGGCTGAGTTCAAGAATTTCCAATTTTCTTTCTGTGAATTAGCCAGTGTGGAAAGCAGCCACATTCCACTACAAACTAATCAATACATTATTACACAGAATTTTTACAGATACATTTTAACACTCGAATGTCACAGATTTTAACAATGTGTATTAAATAATGAACTAGTCAAACAACTCTTTTGCCTAACTAGTGAAAAGGTCCCCCTTCTTTGGACATGTTATGAAAATCTCTGAGAGTAAACTATCCACAAATTATCTAGGCTTCTGGCCAAATCTCTTTGTCACTAATGAGTCCAAAGGATGTGGGAAAGTTATATTTCCTCTTTGACCCTCCTTGTCATCTCTTATATACTGGAAGTTTAGATTAGGAGATTCCTGGGAGTAATAATACATATAACTCAGTGACCTACAATCTGACTTAAGATCAATTTATAAATTCAAACTCCAAGTTCCTGCGTTCAAATAAAAAAAGTGAGGGTGTGGTGCTGTAGCAGCCTGATGGTGCTGTCAGGTTTCCTGATACCACAAAACTGCTGCTGTGCCTCTGGCCAGACCCCAACAACTCGGGACCAAGTTTCCCTAGAAATTAAATGGCCAAAAATTAGATATGTGTGAGCCATGCCCACAAACCACCTCCAGCTCAGCTATACAAGCTTATTTATTGGTTTAGAAACCCATAAATAAATCTCAAAAGAGATCAAAAGCCACAATTAATCTCGGACCTGCACAAGGCTTGACGAACTAGGGTAAATTGGAGTTTGGTGGGTCAGCCTGGTGCCTGTCCAAGCAGAGCCCCCTGAGGCTGCTTGCTTCCACAACCCAAAATCTCTGTCATGCCCTTAGCCAGACTCCACATTCTCAGGACAGACCTCACCAAGAAGTAATTTGCTGAAAATTTGGGTATGCAGGTTTTGTGATTGAAGACTCCAGGCTTTCTCCAAGTTGCAGTGGGCTACCTACCCCCACTTCCCTGTACTTCCAGAAGCTTTGCAGTCACATCCACACCCAAAAGTTGCTACCCAGGTTAAAAGCTACTCAAGCCAATTTACTCTGAACAAACAAGACGACTTCTTAGTACCTATGTTGCAAATCATAATGCAGAGAGAGAGAGAGAAAGAGAGAGAGAGAGAGAAAGAGAGAGAGAGAGAGAGGTACCTGCCATAGAAGCAGGCTGGGGGGGGCGTGTTGGAAGATGGTGGGAAGGACACGGGAAACATTGATGGTTGATGGTGGGAAATGTACATTTGTGGAGGGATGGATGTTGGAGCATTGTATGACTGAATCCCAATCATAAATAGCTTTGTAATGGTCTATCTCACGAATACTCAATTAATTTTTTTAAAAAGTAATATAGAGTTTATTCCAGTTTCAGTCAGCTTAATCAAGTCACTGAATAGTTCAAGGTAGACCAGAGAACTAAACTGGGCTGAGAACTCTGGGGCTCCTTAGAATGGAGGCAAGCAGATCCCCATGCCTTCAGGAAGATCCAGCAGTCGCCATCCATATCTAGAAACGGCCCAGCTTCACAGCTGATCTCAAAGAAAAACACCAAACTGCTGAATCATCCTAGATGGACTGGATACAGAATGAGAACTCTGGGGCTTCTTTGGAATAGGGGTTATCAAATTTGCCCCACCACTCTGCCCTACTAGAAGGTCCAACAGCCCTAGCTCTATAGCCCAGCTTTACAACTGAACCTCATCAACCTGCCAAGCCACCAAATCATCCCAGTTTCATAGCTCCTGGAACAATTATGTGTGGCCATGCAACATCTCCATATTTCACAGTACTGACAACCCAATGGGACCACAACAAATTTGATGGGAGTGCTGTGTAGAAGACCACCAAGCTCAATGAGCAGAAACACTAACATAGAAGGTTAAACTAGCACCAACAGTTCAGTAAATGCTCGGATAATGACTTTAGTAACACCATTACTTTAGTAACACCATGTTCACAAATTCGTTTTAATTTTTTTTAATAATTTTACTTGCCGGGCTGGAGCAATAGCACAGTAGTCGAGCATGTGCCTTGCATGCGACTGGCCTGGCCGACCTGGGTTTGATTCCTCTGCCCTTCTCAGAGAGCCCAGCAAGCTACCAAGAGTACCTTGCCTGCACAGCAAAGCCTGGCAAGCTAACCGTGACGTATTCTATATGCCAAACACAGTAACAAGTCTCACGATGGAGATGTTACTGGGCCCACTAGAGCAAATCAATGAACAACGGGAGGACAGTGCTATAGTGCTACAATTTTACTTGCCATTTTGTTGTACCAAGCAAATGAAGTAAATCTGTTTGTACCTGCTAAGAGGGTTTGGGATGGGGTGGTGGGGAAAAAAACTGGGACATTAGTCATGGGAAAGTCAAACACTGGTGGTAGGATTGGTGTTGGAACACTGAATGGCTGAAACAACTATATTATGAACAACTTTGTAAATCATAGTACTCAAATTTTAAAAATTATTAATAATTCCTGAAGAGAGAGCAGCTACTAATAACAGATTACACTGAGAATTTAAGGATCGAAGAGACAGAACAGGTATTTGGCCATTTGCCTTCCATGAGGCCAACTCCAACTCAATCCCTGGCAACACATACTGTGCCCCCAGCACTGCATGTGTGATCCATAACCCAGAGTCATCAGTAAATTCTGAACACTGCCAGGTATGACCCAATCCCCATTCCTCACAAATAAACTGAGAATTTAAGTTTCATAATAAGTGCAGACCATAGTCTATTGATTTCTTGATTCTTCAAGGGCAGTAATTAGCTGAGAAACTATAGCAATCAAATGTAAATTTTTTGTAAACATCAAATATTTTATAAGGCAGGCTCTTTTTGAAGTCAGATTTTGCTACCGGCAAATAAATCAATTTCAATTTAACTTCAAGATGTGTCCCTAACAACTAATTGCTCAAAATCCTTCTTTTTTTCTATAATGAGAAAAATGCAAAAGTCAAAATACCTCTGTAGTTATTACAACCATAGACAACAGTCTCCACATTGTAACATGCTACTTGCTATTTCTTGCCCATGGGCTCTCTGTAAATGGTAAAGTAAGTAGAATGCAAGACTGTCACTGAAGCACTATCGCCCCATTGTTCATCAATTTGCTTGAGCGGGCACCAGTAACGTCTCCATTGTGAGACTTGTTACTGTTTTTGGCATATCGAATATCACACGGGGAACTTGCCAGGCTTTGCCATGAGGTGGAATACTCTTGGTAGCTTGCTAGGCTCTATGAGAGGGACAGAGGAATCGAACCCGGGTGAGCTGCATGCAAGGCAAACACCCTACCCTCTGTGCTATCGCTCCAGCCCAGAATTCATTTATTCATTCAGAATGCAACACTAAGAAGTAAAATCCAATCCAGACTATAGGTGTTGAGAATGCAAAGGTTCATAATGCTTCTTTTCAATGTTAAATGAAAATGGTTATGTGCCTTTTTAACGAAGTCTAAATGATTGAGAATGATTCTAGAACATTAGAAAGTATCCCAGTCCTATGTAATCATTGATATCTAGCTTTTGTTTTTTCTTTTAAACACAAATTAATAGTTTAATTTTTAACATTAAAATTGTTCTTTCTAAATTTGCCAGATCTTTTAACATCTATGCTCCCTAAAGTCTCCTTTGAGTATTCTTTTCTTCAGAGTATACTTGCCTTTATAGAAAGGATATGTGCCTGAACATGCCTTTCACTTACCTTCACCATTGTATTGTTATTTAGTTGGAAATGGGATTGTAGGGTGTCTGGGATCTGTTACTTCCCTCAGGACTTAGAAAATATTTACTTCATTGTCTTCTGGGATGGGTTTTTATAAATGAGAAGTTTAGTGACAATTTAATGTTCTTACTAGGTGATGTTTCTGGATTTAGGAAATTCTGAGATTTTTTGTTTTTTTTTATCCTTGCTATTCTACAGTTTCACTCTGAAATGTTTTTGTTTTTTAAGTTATTTGAAACTTGAAATGCACTTTCCATTTAAGGACTGGCATTTCTCTTCAATTCACAAGACTTCTCAGCCAATTTCCCTTCAAATATTGCCTTACTTAAGATGGCCTTGGATTGATTCTCTAAATCTAGTTTCCATATGCTTTCAGGGTATAAGACTTTGTGTAATCTTTATAATTCTGAAGCTCAGATACTATAAGAAAAAAATTAGGACACATATTTCTAAATTTATTCGGACTTTAGATTTCCTTAAAAATAACTTTAGAAAAAAATAGCAAGTTTCTTCATTTGAAATTATAGAGCAATAGAATAAAGAAAAAATTTTAAACATTCCTTTAAAGGTTGTCCTACTGTGCATTTAACTATGGTACTATGTCGCCCTGGAAGGTGAAGGGTGTCTATCTCTCCGCCTGTCCCCCCCTTGTGGCGGCGGTATTGTGGCCACATCTTTTAGAGCCTAATGAACAGCCAGGTATGAGACTGCATTGACAAGGCACATGGGGCCTCGTGGGATGGGAGGTGGAATCAGCCCTGCTCCCTCCACGACAATGCTCCAGGTCACCACCCTCAAACGCCTCCTCTGGCTACTGAACAACCATGATCCCAGAGGCACACAAACCAATCTCGGAACCCAGGAACCTTTGGCAGTAGTCCCTCTAGGTTTATTACTAAAATATCAGAAATTCAAATTTTCGTGGCCACTACTGTGGCCACACGAAATCATACACTCTTCATAATCAGCAATAGAAAACAAATTATCTAAGGATGTCTTTCTGGCAGGTCTGAATGTTGGGGGAAATTTCAAATAATAATGTTGGGTCTTATGTTGAAATATTGAATGTGATCAACATAGATAAAGAAAGTAAAGTGGAAATCTGCCACACAGGCGGGGGTGGGTGGGAGGGAGTGTATACTGGGGTTCTTGGTGGTGGAAAATGTGCACTGGTGAAGGGAAAGATGTTTGATCATTGTATGACCAACTGAGACTTGAACTGAAAGGCTTTGTGACTGTTCTCACGGTGATTCAATAAATAATCACTAATCACTAATAGCCCGTTGTTCATCGATTCACTTGAGCAGGCCCAGTGGTGTCTCTATTCGTCCCTGTCACGTGCTAGTGTAGTGTGATGACATATTGGGGGCTCCTTCAGGATCAAGGGAATGAGGACCATTCATTGTTACTGTTTTTGACATATTGAGTATGCCACGGTTAGGTTGTCAGGCTCTGCTGTGCGGGCAGGTCGGTAGCTTGCCGGGCCCTCTGAGAGGGATGGAAGCTTTTGGGGCAGCCTCTAATCACCTTTACAGGTGTTCCTAGTCAGACATACAGGCGGGTATGAAACTCTCAGTAGCCTGCCAGGTTCTCTGAGAGTGAGAACTAGAGAATAAGAGGTTCCATTCGCGGTCGTGCGGTTCCAAGAGCTTGGTTTTAGAGTCTCTGGATCCTGGACGTTGATGGGGTTACACGGCAGTAGGTGGATGTAACTGTCTAGCTACTGGAAGGTGGGGGAGCTGGGTGGAAGAGGCCCAGTCCCGAACCGAGCAGCCTTGGAGATCTCAGCCCCGGGTCCCACACACCTGGGTTCCTCTGCTGGTTCCTCGTCCAAGCGTGTGGAGAGTGGCCTCAGCATGGCTTTGGCTGGGTTCCAGAGGTCTTCAGCTGCCGGGGCTCAGCTCAGGGTGGAGAGGGAAACTCAATCTGCCCTCCTCCAAGGGGCCCCGGTCAGGACAGCCAGGCACGAGGGCAGGAGACTCTGCCTTGTTCTCTTCCGGGAGCTTGGTTTTAGAGTCAACAAATAAACAAATAAAATAAATAAATAAATAAATAAAGGTTGTCTTAGAAATAGGTGATCCACAAAAATCTTTAATATAAAAGAAACGTTATTTATTTTAGAAAATAAACCAGATGCAAAATTATTTTATTTTTTATTAATGTAGTTTTAAGAAATAGGATTGCAAAACATGTTGAAGTTTATAGAAATGATGTACAAAGTTGATGCACATCTCTGTCACTGAAGTGGCCATGACACCTGTACTGTCACTCTGATGTGACCTTCCATTACACTTAATCACTTAATCACTTAATCCCCGTTATTCATCGATTTATTCGAGCGGGTGCCAGTAACGTCTCCATTCATCCCGGTTGCGTGCTAGCGTAGCCCAATGGTATCTGTTCGTTTTAGGAACATGTAGAGCCTCAAACCGATCATTTAGGGTCTTGACGAAGAAGTCTGACCATCTTATAGGTGGGCGTCCACGTGATCTTTTGATGTCCCGTGGAATCCAATCAGTAATGGCTCTAGTCCAGCGGTTGTCTGTAAACCTCATTATATGTCCAGCCCATCTGATTTTTGATGTCTTGGGAAATGAGACAGGGTCCCTGATTCTTGAGCGTTGACGAAGATCAGAACTCCGGATTCTATCTCTGATTTGAGTGAATCGTGATATTCCAAGCATAGTTCTTTCGATTCCTCTTTGAGAGACCCGAATAGTGTTCTCATCCTGTTTTCGTAGGGTCCAGGTCTCTGAGGCATATGTTAATGCAGGAAGAATAGTGGAATCAAAGAGATGTGCTCGTAGCTGGAGGTTCTTTGTCCTTTTAGTTATTTCTTCAATGCTCTTGAAGGCATTCCAAGCCGCTCTCTTCCTCCTGCGTAACTCAGGTGCCAGGTCATTCATCATGTTGATTTCTCGACCTAAGTATATATAACTATTGCATTCGGAGATGGTGGTTCCGTTGAGAGCGAATGGAGCGTCAGGAACAAGGCTGTTTCTCATAAACATTGTCTTCGTAAGATTCAGCTGTAGTCCGACCTTTCCACACTCACGGTCAAAGTCCGCAAGCATTTGTGCCGCTTGGCTGATGTTTGGTGTTATTAGAACGATGTCATCAGCAAAGTGGAGGTGGTGTAGTTGCCGACCATCTATCTTCACTCCCATGTTTTCCCATTCTAGTCGTCGCATGATGTTCTCGAGGGTGGCACTGAAGAGTTTTGGTGAAATGGTATCACCCTGCCGAACCCCTCTCTTGATATGGATGATTACTTCTTTGTAGAATGGTGAGATCTTGGTAGTGAATCCGCAATAGAGCTCACGAAGGATCCTGATGTATTGAGTTTGTACGCCCTGATTGGCTAGGGCTTTCATGACCGCTTCCGTCTCAACAGAATCAAAGGCCTTCTTTAAGTCAATGAACGTTAGACAGAGCGGCATCTTGAACTCCCGAGATACCTCAATGAGCTTGGTTATTGTGTGGATATGGTCAATGGTACTGAATCCTTTTCGGAATCCAGCTTGTTCACATGGTTGTCCTTCATCTAGTGTTCTGCTAATCCTATTCAGGATGACTCGAGTGAATAGTTTGTAGATGACAGACAACAGGCAGATTGGGCGATAGTTGCCAATGTCGTGGATGTCTCCTTTCTTGTATAGTAGTACAGTCTTGCTGGTTTTCCATTGGGATGGAACCTTACATTCAGACAGGTAGCGTGTGAAGAGTCGAGCTAATGTATTGACGAGTACTGATGGTAAGTTCTTCAGGTGTTCAGGTCTGATCTTGTCTGGGCCAGGTGCTTTTTGTTTCTTTACCGACGAGATGGCATGTTGGATTTCGGAAGGGAGAACATTGGGAACAACATATCCATCATGTGGTATGTGGTATGTGGGCAAGTGGATGTGGCTATTAAAGAGATCTGAGTAGAAGTCATGAATAATCTTCTCCATTGCCCTTCTGGAAGATGTGATAGATCCATCATGATGTCGGAGGGCAGTCATCTTGGTTTTGTAGTTGGTGAAGGACAGGCGGGCATTACGAATGTTTCTCCCAGCTTCTGCTGCATCTACCAGTACTGCTGCTCTCCTGTTTTTGAGGTCATCCTTGATGGCTTTTCTGCACTGTTTTGCCAGTTTGGACGTTTGCTTGTGGTTGCCTGAGGCACGTGCCACGCCACGTTGGCGAATAAGTTCAAGAGTGTTCGAAGAAAGACGGTTTTTTGTGGTTATCTCTCTCTTGGCATTCCTTGCACAATCATGGAGGTGCTGAATCATTCGATTGTATTCCTCATCAATGTTGTCAATGACGGCATCTTCCCATGTTGCTGCAACAGAGCCAAAGAGTTCCCAGTTGGTGGTTGTTCTGGGAGTCTTCTTCTTAAACCTTGCATTCTTTTCTCCTCGTTCTGTGAGGTAGAATTTTGCACGAAGAAGACGGTGGTCTGATCCCGTTTGGAATTTTGGGACAACAGCAACATCGGTTAGGCAAAACCGCCGATTGAATATGATGTGGTCTATTTCATTGTGGAACCGTCCATCGGGAGACTCCCATGTCCAACGTTTAGATTCAGCCTTTTGGAATTGTGAGTTACCATGGAAGGTTTTGGTTGACATGATGAACTCAGACAGTCTGTCACCCTGTTCGTTCCATTCCAGGCCATGGGTTCCGATGTGGAGTTCATCGACTGAACTTCTTGGTCCTATCTTGGCATTAAAATCACCGACAATGATCTTGTAGAAGGTGTGATCTTCCATTACACACATCTCCCAATATTTGCTGATTGAGTTATGGTTTTGGTGGATACTGTTATAGCCCTTAACCACCAGCCATGTGTTCCAGACCCCCGACCTATGCCTTAGGTCAACTTTATAGTTTCTAACCCCAACCCTCCACCAACCTAGCACTCTCAAGTTTGTAATACAGAGCCCAAGGATTATCATCAGAGAATATTTCCCATGATTTTTACTTGTTTCTCTATACCACATAAGTGAGATCTTCCTATAACTGTCTCTCTGCCTTTGGCTTGTTTTGCTCAGCCTAAAGCCTTCTGTTTCCTTTCAAACTGCTGCAAACTGCATGATTTTTTTCTTGTGGCTGCATAATATTCCACTGTGTCTATAAACACATGCTCTTTATTCATTCATCTGTCATTAGACATTTGGGTTGTGTCCATATCCTAGTTATTATACTAAAACTACAACAAATATATAGCTTTACAAATTAATTACAAAGGTATGTATATAGCTGTACAAATTAACGTTTTTGTGTTTGGGGAATAGATAACTAGAAGTAGATAGATGGATCAAATAGGAACTCCATTACTACTTTTTTATAAAATCTATTTTATTACATACAGGCTGGACCAGATGACATTCGCAACAACAGTGACGAGGATTTCTTTTTATCACAATCTCACTATTCACCAACACTTCTTGCTCGATTTGCTGGAGCAGACCCAGTAACATCTCCATTGGAGACTTTGTTGTTACTGTGTTTGGCATATCGAATACTTTCGGTAGCTTGCCGGGCTCATTTGGGATATATGCAGTTCTCGCTTGTGTAAAAAGGTCCCTTATTGTCATTTTTATTTTCCCTGATACTAACTGATAATTAATACTTTTATATGCTTATTAGTCATCTATATATTCAAGAGAATGCCTATTTATCTCTACTGCCCATTATTCTTGATGGAATTACTGATTGTTATGTTGCTGAGTTTTGTGAGTGCTTTGTAAAATTAGGATGTTAGTCCTTTATCTGAGATATTGTGTGTGATTATATTCTTCCAATTTGCAGAGTGTCATTTTGTTTTAACCTGAGTTTCTTTTTAGTCTTGTTTTGTTTTCAGGGATGGGGGAGTGAGGTCTTACTTATGACTCAGTGTCCAGGGATCAGTTGTGGTGATGCAAGGGAATCTATATGCAGTGCCAAGAATCAATCAGGGACTGGCCATCTGCAAGGAAAGAGAATTAACCCCTGTACTGTATCTCTGGTTCTGAGCCAGAATTTCTTTTGCCACGCAGAAACCTTTTCTGGTACATGTAAATTGTTTGTTTGGGGGCAAAACCACTTTTATTTTATATATACCCATTTCTTTATTTTTCCTTTTGTTTTCTTTTCCAATGGAATCAGGTTGTTGAAAAAACCTTTGAGGTTCAGATCTGTAAAGCTCTGCCTATGTTTCTTCAATTTATTTTGTGATTTCTGATCTAATCTCTCGGGTATTTGACCCACTTTGAATTAATTTTTTGTATTATGTGAGATATGGATCCAGCATCTATCTTTTTTAAAATAAGTGGTTATCCAATTTTCCCACCATTTGTTTAAGAGGTTTCTTTCTCCAGATCGTGCTAACCACTTTGTTACCTGTCCCTATATGAGAGTTTATCCTGGGATCTCAACTCTAATTCATTGGTCTGGCAGTCTGTCCTTACTCCAGTACTATGCTGTTTTCATTCCTATACCTTTAAAGTATAAAGTCAGGAAATGCAGTACCTCCCAATTTCTTTTCCTTTTTTCTTCAGGATGGCTATGTCTATTTTGGAGACCCAGAGATCACTTATTTAATCACTTAATCCCCGTTATTCATCGATTTACTCGAGCGGGTGCCAGTAACGTCTCCATTCATCCCAGTTGCGTGCTAGTGTAGCCCAATGGTATCTGTTCGTTCTAGGAACATGCAGAGCCTCATTCAGGGTCTTGACGATGAAGTCTGACCATCTTGTAGGTGGGCGTCCACGTGATCTTTTGATGTCCCGTGGAATCCAATCAGTAATGGCTCTAGTCCAGCGGTTGTCTGTAAACCTCATTACGTTTCCAGCCCATCTGATTTTTGATGTCTTGGCAAATGAGACAGCGTCCCTGATTCTTGAGCGTTGACAAAGATCAGAACTCCGGATTCTATCTCTCATTTGAGTAAATCGTGATATTCCAAGCATAGCTCTTTCAATACCTCTTTGAGAGACCCGAATAGCGTTCTTATCCTGTTTTCGTAGGGTCCAGGTCTCTGAGGTATATGTTAATGCAGGAAGAACAGTGGAATCAAAGAGATGTGCTCGTAGCTGGAGGTTCTTTGTTCTTTTAGTTATTTCTTCAATGCTCTTGAAGGCATTCAAAGCCGCTCTCTTCCTCCTGCGTAACTCAGGTGCCAGGTCATTCATCATGTTGATTTCTCGACCTAGGTATATGTAACTGTTGCATTCGGAGATGGTGGTTCCGTTGAGAGCAAATGGAGCGTCAGGAACAAGGCTGTTTCTCATAAACATTGTCTTTGTAAGATTCAGCTGTAGTCCGACCTTTCCACACTTACGGTCAAAGTCGTTCAGCATTTGTGCCGCTTGGCTGATGTTTGGTGTTATTAGAACGATGTCATCAGCAAAGCAGAGGTGGTGTAGTTGTCGACCATCTATCTTCACTCCCATGCTTTCCCATTCTAGTCGTCGCATGATGTTCTCGAGGGTGGCACTGAAAAGTTTTGGTGAAATGGTATACCCTGCCGAACCCCTCTCTTGATATGGATGATTACTTCTTTGTAGAATGATGAGATCTTGGTAGTGAATCTGCAATAGAATAATGCTTGTTATATTTATATATATTATATATAATTAATTATATTATATCGGGACCCATAGCCTAGAATGGAACGAACAGCGTGAGAGACTGTCTGAGTTCATCATGTCAACCGAAACCTTTCATGTTAACTCACAGTTCCAAAAGACTGAATCTAAACGTTGGACATGGGAGTCTCCCGATGGACGGTTCCACAATGAAATAGACCACATCATATTCAATCGGCGGTTTTGCCTAACCGATGTTGCTATTGTCCCAAAATTCCAAATGGGATCAGACCACCGTCTTCTTCGTGCAAAATTCTACCTCACAGAACGAGGAGAAAAGAATGCAAGGTTTAAGAAGAGGACTCCCAGAACGACCACCAACTGGGAGCTCTTTGGCTCTGTTGCAGCAACATGGGAAGATGCCGTCATTGACAACATTGATGAGGAATACAATCGAATGATTCAGCACCTCCATGATTGTGCGAGGAATGCCAAGAGAGAGATAACCACAAAAAACCGTCTTTCTTCGAACACTCTTGAACTTATTCGCCAACGTGGCTTGGCACATGCCTCAGGAAACCACAAGTGAACATCCGAACTGGCAAAACAGTGCAGAGAAGCCATCAAGGATGACCTCAAAAACAGGAGAGCAGCAGACCCAGAGATAGTAAGGATGATTTCAATTCAGATAGGGATCTAAATTCAAGATGTACTGAACTTCAATACCATTAATACTATTTCATATCTTCTCAAAATGTTAGAAATGCCTTATTTATCTTGGGCTGGAGTGATAGCACAGCTGGTAGGGTGTATGCCTTGCATGTGGCCGAGCCAGGTTCGATTCCTCCGCCCCTCTCAGAGAGCCCAGCAAGCTACCGAGACTACCTCGCCCACACGGCAAAGCCTGACAAGCTATTAACGACGTATTAAATATGTCAAAAACAGTAACAATAAGTCTCAAAATGGAGACGTTACTGGGCCCGCTTGAGCAAAATTGATGAACAATGGGAGGACAATGCTACAGTGCTGCCTTAGTTATTTTATCAAAATTCATGCACAGATCGTCTCTTGATCAAAACAGTGGAGATCTGAGTATTAGTGAGTGTCAAGGAATACCACTGGAATAATGAGGAGTTTACTGATTTATCTTGCAACATACATAAATTAGCCCCCCAACACTGAGCCCTGCCCAAGCAGCCAAACATCTGTGATTCACTCACAAAAAAAAGAAGAAAGAAAGAAAGAAAGAAAGAGAGAGAAAGGAAGGAAGGAAAATGGCTGGAAACATTGTGAATTAAATCAAACAATTTAGTTGAGGAGCTGAATATTTGCTCACAGTATAAGCAAATTCACACTGATTTTCCGTGGGTGGTTGCAAAAAATAAAGTTTCTACCAATTTCTCAAGAACTGTATTATAAGAACTAATTGGTGGAAACTGATTTTGCTAGAAAAGCCCTTTCATGTGCTAAAGAGCTTCTAATCATAAGTACTGGAGAAAAGTGATGAGTGATTAAAGTGGGGAAGGGGGAAGCAAATCAGGCATGGAGGTAATTAGCCAGACAAGACAAACTATGCTAGAAATGTGGCTCTTTGAACGAAAGAGGTAATTGGGACCAAAGAAGAGTCAAACACAACTTTAATGTATCAATAGATGACAAATTTTGGTATTTTTGTTCGTGTTCCTATGGGCAGTCTACTTGAGGTAGTAGAGAGAAAAGGCCAATAAACTATCTACTGGTAATAAAAACAGTATTTTGTCTTTTCCTTCCTTTTCAGTGTTGACCATAAACAAAAGCAATTAGTTATTCCAACTATAAAACGGGCTTATTCAGAGATAACTACACAAAAGGGGGCAAATTGATGAGCACCTCAATAAGTGGCAATCCCAAGGTTAACAAGCCCCTGTGAAGGGAATCAGATGCACTAACTGTCAGAGAGGCAAAGCCTGTTGGGTCCTGTAACAAGTTGATATACACATTTATGATCATTCTTTCTAGTCTTCAAGCTTCAATGAAGTAGTGTGTTTGTATATTGAGGCTCAGCAAGGAGAGCTTCAAGGTGAGAAAAGATCCTTTTGTCAACTTTGCATCCAGAGGCATAGGAAGATAAAATTGGACTTTGCTTACAGATTATGGTATAAAGAAACAATTCTACATCAAATACAGATTCTCAGCTGGTTAAGAAGTACAAAAGATCAATTCATGAGCAAGAGATGTAAAAGAGCATTTCCTAACTGAACCCTGATGAAAGAATTAGATGTAGGTAAGAGAAATGGACACAAGGGGCTGGAAAGATAGTATAGCATATAGGGGCTTGCTTTATATGAGGTTGACCCCAGTTCAATCCCCAGCACCCCATATAGTTCCCCTAACCCTGCCAGAAGTGATCCCTAAGCACAGAGCCATGAGTAAGCCCGGAGCACAACTGGATTTGCCCCTGACCTTGCCCCCTCAATAGGGGGGTGGTGAATGGACATGTTAAGATGATATGGAAAAATCACTTTGATCTTACTGAAAGAAGTATGATATTGTCGTTGCTATCTCTCCAGTGGTAAAGCAAGCTTGGGGACTTAAAAAAGAAAGGTACTTGAAATAATCATTAGATAATAGAATGAGACAGGTAATAGAAGAACAAACAACAGACGTGATATAAAATGATACAGGAGGAAATGAAGAGTTTTGTTGGTGCTACTTAGTTTGAATTATGAGTCTTTCTTTAATTGCTCTATGTGGTAAGTAGCATTAAAAAAAACAGGCCCTGAATGCAGGAGAATCTGATTACTAGGACCAGAAAAAGCCAAGCCTTCTAAAAAGATCACTCTGAAGTTCTTGAACATTCAGTCTTTGGTGAGTAGGAATTGTAATATGACTAAGAGAAATGAACTGTTATGAGTGACAATTAGGACCTTCAGTAACTGGGCAAGAAAAGGTAAGATACTGGTTGGGACCAGAGTGATAGTACAATGGGTAGGGTACTTGTCTTGCATACCCCTGATCCAGGTTTCATCTCCTACACTCCAAATGGTCCCCTGAGTTGGCCAAGAGAGATTCCTGAGCATAGATATTGGAACTGATAATCCTTGGGTAAGAGAAACTAAATAGAAGGTAGAGATAACTCTAAAGAAAGTAGTCAATAATGTGAGTTAGTTTATCTCATAAGATGTAGAAATATTAAGTCAAATTCACATTGGTGGCAATGTTCATGGACCTGTTTGAGGGAAGGTAAATCCAACAAGAATTACTAATGGCAAAAACACCCAGTGAAACCAGTGTTCAGTTAAAGGCCCAAGAATGTGAGGAATGGATTTAATTAGCAGCTCAGACAATAATGTTTTAGGCCCTGCACAGAGTCAAAGTGACAAAAAATTTGCTCCATAAGCAAAGAACTGGGAATTGGGATGGTGTATGAATTAAGCATAGACTATAGACCAGACATCCCAAGAAGTCACCAATGAAGACTGGGTATGTGTCAGGAGTTCTGGAATAAATGCTGATCTAGGAAGCAATCAGGGTTCATAGTAGGCATTTTAAACCTATAGCCAAGGACTATGTCTGAAATCTAACCTGAATCCTAAGAAATAAACTTTTCTTCTGATTCATATATTCAGGTGTGATACTTATCAGCTCAGTGGCACTAAGTTGTAGGGTTTCAATTCCTTTAACTCTCAAAAGCATTTTTGTCTCCCAAGGGACAAAAATGTCTAGAGATACTTTTGATTGTCAAAATTGGGAAAAAATAATGCCACTGGCATTTAGTTAACAGAATCCTGAGCTACTGTGGAACAGGTAGGCCAGTCCTCATAACAAAGAATGATCTCTCCTCAAATGACAATGGCATTTTATACCAAGGACTCTATTATCTGTAGGGATGTACCTGGCAAGAACTGACACCAAACAAAGATTGGTAGAAAAAGTGTTATAAGCCTGGCGCAATACTGCAGCAGATAGGGCACTTGACTCAAAGATGGTTGACCTGGGTTCGATCCCTAACACCCCATATGGTCCCCCAAGTCCACGAGAAGTGATCCTAGTGCAGAAACAGGACCTTAGCACTATCAGGTGTGTCCCAAAAACAAACAAACAAACAAAATAAGGTGTTGTTACACTAGGAATATCTATTCATTCATTCCACTACCTTTTCAGTAACTGATTAGCATTTTATTCAGTGACAGAAGCTATACTAGGCCCTGGGATATAATAATGCTTAAAAAGTGGTTACAGTTGGGGACACTTGTGCTGGGAAATGTACACTGGTGGAGGGGTTGGTGTTGGGATACTGTATGACTGAAATCTAATCATGAACATCTTTGTAAGGGTCTATCGCACAGTGATTCAACAAAAAACTAAAGAAAAAAGTGGTCGCTGAAATAAAAGAGGATATGAGAAAATAGAGACCTATCCTCTGTTCATGGATTGGAAGGATTAACATCATCAAGAGGACAATACTCCCCAAAGCATTGTAAAGATAAAATGCGACCCCTATAAGGATACCCATGACATTTTTCAAAGAAATAGACAAAACCCTCCTGAAATTAATATGGAACAATAGCCCCCATGAATAGCCAAAGCAATTGTTGGGGGGGGGGTATATGGGTGGCATTACCTTTCCTAATTTTAAACTGTCCTACAAAGCAGTAGTAATTAAAACATCATGGTATTGGAATAGAGACAGACCACAGACCAATGAAATAGAGTTGAATATACTGACACTGTCACTGTCCTCCTGTTCATCGATTTGCTCGAGTGAACCCAGTAACATTGTGAGACTTGTTACTGTGTTTGGCATATAGAATACATCACGGGTAGCTTGCCAGGCTTTTCCGTGCAGGCGAGACACTCTCAGTAGCTTGCCGGGCTCTCCGAGAGGGGCGGAGGAATAGACCTCGTGTTGGCCATGTTGGCTGCATGCAAGGCAAATGCCTTACCCGCTGTGCTATCGCTCCAGCCCATACTGACACAGACCCTCAAGTATATGATTACTTAATCTTTTACAAAGGAGCAAGAAATGCAAAGTGGAGCAAGGAAAGCCTCTTTAGCAAGTGGTGCTGGGAAAACTGGAGAGCTACATGCAAAAAAAAAAAGAAAAGAAAAGAAAAAAAGAACTCAGACCTCTCTATAACACCAGGCACAAAAGTCAGATCAAAATGGATTAAGGACCTCAATATCAGACCTGAATACATAAGGTACCTAAATATATAAGGGGGAAATGTATCTTCCATGATATTGAAGCTAAAGGCATCTTTAAAGATGAAAAACCACTGACCAAGCAAAGTGGAAGCAAAGATAAATAAATGGGACTACATTGAGCTAAGATGCTTCTGCACCTCACAAGAAATAGTGACCAAGATACAGAAATGGCCCACATAATGGAAAAAAATTATTTACACAAAGCCCATAAGATAAGGGGGTAATATCCAAGATATATAAGGTACTGGTAGAACTTTATAAGAAAAAACCTCTAACCCCATCAAAAAATGGGGAGAAGAAATGAACAGAAACTTCCCCAAAGAATAAATACAAATGACCAAAAGGCACATGAAAAAATGCTCTGCATCCCTAATCATCAGGGAGTTGCAAATAAAAACAACAATGAGATATCATCTCACACCACAGAGACTAGAACACATCAAAAAGAATAAGAGCAACCAGTGCTAGTGCAGATGTGGGGAGAAATGGACTCTCATTCATCTTTGGGAATGTCAACTGGTCCAGTCTTTTAGGAAAACAATATGGACATTTCTCAAAAAACTAGAAATTTAGCTTCCATCTCAGCCAGAAATACCACTTCCTGGACTATAACCCCAGATGTAAAAACATACAGCAGAAACGACATCTGCACTTGTATGTTCATTGCAGCACTGTTCACAATATCCAGAATCTGGAAACAATCTGAGTGCCTGAGAACAGACAACTAGTTAAAGAAACTACGATATTGTATAATATTCCATTGTATAGTATTCCATCTATACAATGGAATACTATGCAGCTGTTAGGGAAAAAATGAAGTCATGAAATTTGCTTATAAATGGATGGACATGGAGAGTATCCATACTGAGTGAAATAATTCAGAAGGAGAGGGACAGACTAGAGCAACTACACTCATCTGTGGAATTTTTGAAAAAAATATAGTATGAGACTAACACTCAAGGGCAGTAGAAACAAGGGCCAGGAAAAATGGCCCATGATGGGAAGTCTGCCTCAGGAACTGGGGGAGAGGACAGTTGGAATAGACAAGGGAATATTATGACAATGAAGGTTGGAAGGGATCACTTTGAATGGGAGATCTACGCTGAAAGTGTGTAAAGGACCAAACATGATGGCCTCTCACTTTCTGTAATGCAAACCATAATGCTGAGAGAGAGAGAAGAAAAGTGCCTGCCATAGAGGCAGGCTTGGAGGGCTGGTGGGGGGTGGGGGGGGGTGGAAGGAAAGATACTGAGGATATTGGTGGTGGAAAATGTACACTGATGGAGGAATGGGTGTTGGAACATTGTATAAATGAAATCCAATCATCATGAGAGCTTTGTAACTGTATCTCACAGTGACTCAACAAAAAAAAGTCAATTAAAAAAAGAAGTGGTTCCTGTGCCTGGAGAGATATTAGAGCAAGTAAGGCACTTGCCTTGCATGCAGCCAACCCAGGTTCAATCCCTAGCATACCATATGGTCCCCCAAACACTGTCAAGAATAATGCCCAAGTTCAGAGTCAGAAATAACCCCTAAGCATCACTGGGTATGGCCTAAAAATCAAAAAGACCAAAATGAGAAGTAGTCCCTGACCTCAAGAAGCTATTTGTCTAAAAGCCTCAATTTCACAGTCTTAAATTTCATAAATTTCCCGGGAGCGCGCAGCCGCATTTGCGGCCGCGCGACTATTTATTTAATTTTAATTTTAAAATTTTCAGGATACCTTAAATATCCTTAAATATCCAACCCATACGGCAGAGCCTGGCAAGCTATCCGTGGTCTATGCCAAATAGACCAAATTGATATGCCAAATCCAGTAATAAATGGATCTCATTTCCCTAACCCTGATTATGCAGAGTCGAGAAGGATATGGAAGGAGAAGCTGATAAAACACCAAGGCAAACATGGGCTGCCAAAACGCAGAAAAACAAAAATGATTGTCTGTACTTTTAATGCTCGTACGCTGGCATCTGCTGCATCCATTGAAGACCTTATGGTACAAGCACGAAAGATCAAGTACGACATCATTGGTCTGACCGAAACGAGAAGACATCAATCCCATCATGCTGTTTTCGACACTGGAGAAGAACTGTTCCTTGGAACATGTGATAAAAGAGGCGTCAGTGGTGTCGGTATCCTTGTCAACACAAACTTAGTCACAAGCATTGATTCATTTGAATGCCTAACAACCCGAATCGGACGATTACACTTGAATAAATGTGGCTCACTACCGGCAGTTTCTATCTTTGTTGTCTATGCACCAACATCCAGTTATGGTGAAAAAGAAACTGAGAAATTCTACATGGAGCTGGAGAAATTCTATAAAGAAGATCACACCTTCTACAAGATCATTGTGGGTGATTTTAATGCCAAGATAGGACCAAGAAGATCAGTCGATGAACTCCACATCGGAACCCATGGCCTGGAATGGAACGAACAGGGTGACAGACTGTCTGAGTTCATCATGTCAACCAAAACCTTCCATGGTAACTCACAATTCCAAAAGGCTGAATCTAAACGTTGGACATGGGAGTCTCCCGATGGACGGTTCCACAATGAAATAGACCACATCATATTCAATCGGCGGTTTTGCCTAACCGATGTTGCTGTTGTCCCAAAATTCCAAACGGGATCAGACCACCGTCTTCTTCGTGCAAAATTCTACCTCACAGAACGAGGAGAAAAGAATGCAAGGTTTAAGAAGAAGACTCCCAGAACAACCACCAACTGGGAACTCTTTGGCTCTGTTGCAGCAACATGGGAAGATGCCGTCATTGACAACATTGATGAGGAATACAATCGAATGATTCAGCACCTCCATGATTGTGCAAGGAATGCCAAGAGAGAGATAACCACAAAAAACCGTCTTTCTTCGAACACTCTTGAACTTATTCGCCAACGTGGCGTGGCACGTGCCTCAGGCAACCACAAGCAAACGTCCAAACTGGCAAAACAGTGCAGAAAAGCCATCAAGGATGACCTCAAAAACAGGAGAGCAGCAGTACTGGTAGATGCAGCAGAAGCTGGGAGAAACATTCGTAATGCCCGCCTGTCCTTCACCAACTACAAAACCAAGATGACTGCCCTCCGACATCATGATGGATCTATCACATCTTCCAGAAGGGCAATGGAGAAGATTATTCATGACTTCTACTCAGATCTCTTTAATAGCCACATCCACTTGCCCACATACCACATACCACATGATGGATATGTTGTTCCCAATGTTCTCCCTTCCGAAATCCAACATGCCATCTCGTCGGTAAAGAAACAAAAAGCACCTGGCCCAGACAAGATCAGACCTGAACACCTGAAGAACTTACCATCAGTACTCATCAATACATTAGCTCGACTCTTCACACGCTACCTGTCTGAATGTAAGGTTCCATCCCAATGGAAAACCAGCAAGACTGTACTACTATACAAGAAAGGAGACATCCACGACATTGGCAACTATCGCCCAATCTGCCTGTTGTCTGTCATCTACAAACTATTCACTCGAGTCATCCTGAATAGGATTAGCAGAACACTAGATGAAGGACAACCATGTGAACAAGCTGGATTCCGAAAAGGATTCAGTACCATTGACCATATCCACACAATAACCAAGCTCATTGAGGTATCTCGGGAGTTCAAGATGCCGCTCTGTCTAACGTTCATTGATTTAAAGAAGGCCTTTGATTCTGTTGAGACGGAAGCGGTCATGGAAGCCCTAGCCAATCAGGGCATACAAACTCAATACATCAGGATCCTTCATGAGCTCTATTGCGGATTCACTACCAAGATCTCACCATTCTACAAAGAAGTAATCATCCATATCAAGAGAGGGGTTCGGCAGGGTGATACCATTTCACCAAAACTCTTCAGTGCCACCCTCGAGAACATCATGCGACGACTAGAATGGGAAAACATGGGAGTGAAGATAGATGGTCGGCAACTACACCACCTCCGCTTTGCTGATGACATCGTTCTAATAACACCAAACATCAGCCAAGCGGCACAAATGCTTGCGGACTTTGACCGTGAGTGTGGAAAGGTCGGACTACAGCTGAATCTTACGAAGACAATGTTTATGAGAAACAGCCTTGTTCCTGACGCTCCATTCGCTCTCAACGGAACCACCATCTCCGAATGCAATAGTTATATATACTTAGGTCGAGAAATCAACATGATGAATGACCTGGCACCTGAGTTACGCAGGAGGAAGAGAGCGGCTTGGAATGCCTTCAAGAGCATTGAAGAAATAACTAAAAGGACAAAGAACCTCCAGCTACGAGCACATCTCTTTGATTCCACTATTCTTCCTGCATTAACATATGCCTCAGAGACCTGGACCCTACGAAAACAGGATGAGAACACTATTCGGGTCTCTCAAAGAGGAATCGAAAGAACTATGCTTGGAATATCACGATTCACTCAAATCAGAGATAGAATCCGGAGTTCTGATCTTCGTCAATGCTCAAGAATCAGGGACGCTGTCTCATTTGCCAAGACATCAAAAATCAGATGGGCTGGACATGTAATGAGGTTTACAGACAACCGCTGGACTAGAGCCATTACTGATTAGATTCCACGGGACATCAAAAGATCACGTGGACGCCCACCTATAAGATGGTCAGACTTCTTCGTCAAGACCCTAAATGATCGGTTTGAGGCTCTACATGTTCCTAAAACGAACAGATACCATTGGGCTACGCTAGCACGCAACCGGGATGAATGGAGACGTTACTGGCACCCGCTCGAATAAATCGATGAATAACGGGGATTAAGTGATTAAGTGATAAGTGATTAAATTTCATAAGAAATGTTAGAAGTGGGGCTGGTGATGTAGCTGGGGAAATAGCCACAGGTAAGAGGGCTAGGTTCTAACCCAGCATCCCTCAAATATCAAAAGCCCAAAAAGTAATTATTTCCTTATATTCTAAGCTTTTCAAGATAATTTCAATTATTCCCATAGACAAACTTGGTTTGTATTTAATATTATAGTGGGATGCCTTCCAAAGTTATGAAATACAATTCATCATTTTCAAGAGCAATAACTTCAGTGTCTTTGGCATGAAAAAAGCCAAGGGCAAGAATGTGGTAGAAGTGATACATAGGTCAAATTCATAAATAATACTCTTAAATAACCTCCACAGATTGGTCACAAATCAGTAAAAGCATTAATTTTTAAAGTGCATCTTAGAAGCATTTTGGAAGAAGTCCATTATTATTTGCAACTCACTTTGAAATGTATCAAGTACATTATGGATTGAGGTTGGATAGAAAGATGAAATTTGGATCAAAATGTATGAAGCAAAAATAGTACAATGTCACTGGGAGAGTCTAGATGGTGGACTTACTATGAAATCAACTTACCTTTATATTCAAAATGTATAATAAAATATTGAGGACAATGCAACTTAACTCTCCACTCCTTGCTAAAAAAAAAAAGAAATCCAATACCAAACCATATAGGTTTAAGTGGCCCATAAAAGTGTTACTGGCCACGATGAAACAAATGTTTACATCAAGAGCACAGCTGCAATAAGGTACTTGGATTGTGGTCCACAGACCACATTGGCCACACCTGAGATCTGGTCAGGGCTGTAGAATCTCAGAAATCAAGGCATTCTCAAACAAAATTTGCATTTTAACAAGGAAGAAATGCATATATTCATTAAAATTCAAGAGGTACCAGGGTAACAGAAAGACTAATGATCTAATTGGTCCAACTTCTTATTATTTATTTAAATATATATGTGCCTTCCTGTTGTTCATCAATTTGCTCGAGCAGGCCCAGTAACATCTCCATTTTGAGACTTGTTACTGTGTTTAGCATATTGAATACATCACGGGTAGCTTGCCAGACTTTGCTGTGCGGGCGAGATACTCTTGGTAGCCTGCTGGGTTCTCTGAGAGGGACAGAGGAATCAAACACGTCTTGGCTGGGCTGGCTGCGCGCAAGGCAAAAGCCCTAACGCTGTGCTATCGCTCCAGCCCATATATATGTATACATATATATTTATACATATAGTGGGAGAGTGGGAGAGAGCAAGGGAGAAAGAGAGGGTCATATTATGTTACTGGCACTTTTATTTTTTAGGTTTTCTTTTTTGTTTGGGGTCCTTACGCAATGGAATTAAGCCCAGCTCAGTGTTTGGAGATCACTCCTAGCAGTGCTGGGGGACCATTCGTTGCCAGAAATCAAGCCCAGGCTGTAATATGTAAAGTATTGTACTCTGGCTCTTTTGCTTATATTAAAAAATAATAAGACAAATACTTGCTTACACCTTATTGAATGAGATAGTCAATAAACTTGATCACTTGATCACTTGACTTCCCGTTAATCGTCGATTTGCTCAAGCGGGCGCCAGTAACATCTCCATTTGTCCCTGTCGTGTGCTAGTGTAGCCCAATGGTGTCTGTTCACTCTAGGAACATGAAGAGCCTCAAACCGATCGTTCATGGTCTTGATGAAGAAGTCTGACCATCTGGTAGGTGGGCGGCCATGCGGTCTTTTGACATCCCCTGGAATCCAGTTGGTAACAGCTCTAGTCCAGCGGTCGTCTTTAAATCTCATTACGTGACCAACCCATTTGATTTTTGACACCTTGGCAAATGAGACAGCGTCCCTGATTCTTGATCGTCGATGGATGTCGGAACTCCGGATTCGTTCTCTCATTTGAGTGAAACGTGATATTCCAAGCATAGCTCTTTCTATTCCTCTTTGGGAGACCCGAATAGTGTTCTCATCCTGTTTACGGAGGGCCCAGATCTCTGAGGCATATGTTAATGCAGGAAGAACAGTGGAATCAGAGAGATGTGCCCGGAGCCGGAGGTTCTTCGTCTTCTTAGCTATTTCCTCGACGCTCTTGAAGGCATTCCAAGCCGCTCTCTCTCCTGCACAGCTTGGGTGCCAGGTCATTTGTCATGTTGACTTGATCTAGGTACACATAGCTGTTGCATTCGGAGATGGTTGTTCCGTTGAGAGTGAATGGGGCGTCAGGAACATTTCTCATAAACATTGTCTTCGTAAGATTCAGCTGTAGTTCGACCTTTCCACACTCACGGTCAAAGTCAGCCAGCATTTGTGCCGCTTGGCTGATGTTTGGTGTTATTAAAACAATGTCATCAGCAAAGTGGAGGTGGTGTAGTTGTCGACCATCTATCTTCACTCCCATTCCTTCCCATTCAAGTCGTCTCATGATGTTCTCGAGGGTGGCACTGAAGAGTTTTGGTGAAATGGTATCACCCTGATGAACCCCTATCTTGACATCAATGATTACTTCTCTGTAGAATGGTGAGATCCTGCACCTCCAAAGAAACAGTGACCAAAATACAAAGACAGTCTACAGAATGGGAAAGGATATTCGCCGAATACACATCTGACAAGGGGTTGATATCCAGGATATACAAAATACTGATTAAACTCCACAAGAAGAAAACATCCAACCCCATCCAAAAATGGGGCAATAAAATGAAGAGAGACTTTCTCAAAGAAGAAATCCGAATGGCAAAAAAGCACATGAGAGATCTTTACAACATACAGCCGAAGAGAAGGACCACATGGAGGGCGGGAACCACAGATCCCAGAGGAAAAAAAAAAAACAGGCTCCAAAAAGAGCCGAGATCAGCGGGAAGTCCCAGATGGGGTACCGCATCCCGCCTCCCCCAGATGGAATCCCGGTGACCAGAAGCCTCTACAAGCACAGCTCGAGTATGCGGGAACTAGGACTTTTTCTCAAATCTGCCGGGACTACAGCTCCCAGGTAACCTCTGATTCCGGAAGTCATGCCCACAGCCCGCCTCCCAGTGCCATCTTTACAACATACAGCTGAAGAGAAGGAACACATGGAGGGCGGGAACCACAGATCCCGGAGGAAAAAAAAAAAACAGGTTCCAAAAAGAGCCGAGATCACCGGGAAGTCCCAGATGGAGTAGGTACCGCATCCCGCCTCCCCCAGATGGAACCCCGGTGACCAGAAGCCTCTACAAGCACAGCTCGAGTATGCGGGAACTAGGACTTTTTCTCAAATCTGCCGGGACTACAGCTCCCAGGTAACCTCTGATTCCGGAAGTCACGCCCACAGCCCGCCCCCCAGCGCCATCATTACAACATACAGCCGAAGAGAAGGAACACATGGAGGGCGGGAACCACAGATCCCGGAGGAAAAAAAAAAAAACAGGTTCCAAAAAGAGCCGAGATCAGCGGGAAGTCCCAGATGGGGTAGGTACCGCATCCTGCCTCCCCCAGATGGAACCCCGGTGACCAGAAGCCTCTACAAGCACAGCTCGAGTATGCAGGAACTAGGACTTTTTGCTCAAAACCGCGCGGCTGCATAAGCGGCCGCACGACATCTCTCTATATATAAAGTGATCAATGGGAAGTAAACCACCCAACCTTTCTCCCTGAAAATCAGAGTTATGTTTGGAGCACGGCCACAGCCCCAGAAACACAAGGACTTAATGCAGAACCCAGCAGCTTGGAGCAGAAAAGTGAACGGACTATGCGTTAATCCAGGCCATCATGTCTGCCCAGAGGGGAAAGGGTGTTGCCCCATTCGCCCTCTCCTCTCTGGAAAGAAAGATGGCGGCCGCATGGGAGCCTTGTGGACAGCAGGTATGAGCCGGGGGTGTGGGGGCGACTAAAACCTCATGGGTCGGGGGGGCGTTCCGGTCCGTCCTTCACACCCTACCGAGGTCACCAGTTGCCCCACGCAAGCGGCTCTCCAGCACAGCCACAGCCCCAGAAGCACAAGGACTTAATGCAGAACCCAGCAGCTTGGAGCAGAAAAGTGAACGGACTATGCATTAATCCAGGCCATCAAGTCTGCCGGAGGGGAAAGGGTGTTGCCCCATTCGCCCTCTCCTCTCTGGAAAGAAAGATGGCGGCCGCATGGGAGCCTTGTGGACAGCAGGTATGAGCCAGGGGTGTGGGGGCGACTAAAACCTCATGGGAAGGGGGGCGTTTCGGTCCGCCCTTCACACCCTACCGAGGCCACCAGTTGCCCCCCACAAGTGGCTCTCCAGCACGGCCACGACTCCAGAACACAGAAACCAATTTCTTAACTATCTGACTTTCAGTAGAAATACTTCCAGGGTCAATAGGTAAAATAGCAGAAATCCAAAACCAACATTTAATTCTTGAACCCAGCTGTAGAAAGCAAATCACTTCACAATGCTTTTTCAGCATGTCTGATTTGGGGGTGGGGGTAAACTCTAAATAATAGTGGTGAATCTTTTATTGAAACAATGAATCTAATCAAAGCAGATAGAGTGTTAACTACAATTCATCTGCCTCACAGGGACTGGGAGGGGTGGGGGGTGGGGTTTTATTGGGGTTCTTCATGGTAAAAAATAAGTATTGGTAAAGGGAAATGTGTTTGATATTTGCATGACTGAGACCTAAACCTGAAAGCTTTGGAACCTTTCCCACAGTGATTCAATAAATAAATAAATAAATAAAAGAAAAAAAAAGTAAAGAGGAAAATTTTCCTATAAAAAAAAGCGCATGAGAAAATGCTCTACATAATTAATCATCAGGGAGATGCAGATCAAAACCACAATGAGATACCATCTCACACCTCAGAGACTGGCCCACATTCAAAAGAATAAAAGCAACCGATGCTGGCGCAGATGTGGCGAGAAAGGGACACTCCTTCACTGTTGGTGGGAATGTCCACTGGTTCAGCCCTTCTGGAAAACAGTATGGACGATTCTCAAAAAATTAGAAATTGAGCTCCCACTTGACCCAGCAATACCACTCCTGGGAATATATGCCAGAGAGGCAAAAATGTATAGTCGAAGTGACATCTGTACTTGTTTGTTCATTGCAACACTCTTTACAATAGCCAGAAACTGGAAGAAACCTGAATGCCCAAGAACAGATGACTGGTTAAAGAAACTTTGGTACATCTATACAATGGAGTACTATGTAGCTGTTAGAAAAGATGAAGTCATGAAATTTACATACAAGTGGTACAACATGGAAAGTATCATGCTAAGCGAAATGAGTCAGAAAGAAAGGGATAGACATAGAAAGATTGCATTCATCTGGGGGATATAAAGTAACAAAATATGAGATTAATACCCAAGAATAGCTGAGATCAGCACGAAGAGGATTACTCCATAGCTTAGTGGCCAGCTGGGCATTCTAGAGGAAAGGGCAGCTCAGATAGAGAAGGGAGCACCAAATAAAGGGTGTTTGGAGGATCCTCCCAGGAGGGGAGATGCATGTAGAAAGTAGACTATGGACTGAACATGTTTGCCACTCAATGCCTCTTTTGCAGACCGCAACACCCAAAAGGAGAGAGAACACAGGGGATTGCCCTGCCACAGAGGCAGGGGGGGATGGGGGGATGGGGGTGGTGGGATATTATCCATGGTGGTGGAAAATGGGCACTGGTGGAGGGATGGGTATCTGATCATTGTATAATCGAAACCCAAGCACAAAAAATTGTAAATCTACAACTGTACCTCATGGTGTTTCACTAATTAAAAAAAAAAAAAAGAAATCGTACATTTCTTCGAGATGGGAGATGTGTGCTGAAAGTAGATAATAGACCAAACATGATAACCTCTCAGTATCTGTATTTCAAACCATAATGCCCAAAAGTAGAGAGAGGAGTATGGGGAACATTGTCTGCAATGGAGGCAGGGGGAAGTGGGGTATACTGGGAATATTGGTGGTGGGGAATGTGCATTGGTGGAGGGACGGGTGTTTGATCATTGTGTGATTGTAACCCAAACATGAAAGCTTGTAACTATCTCACGGTGATTCAATAAAATTAAAAAAAAAAAAAAGAATGGTGAGATCCTGGTAGGGAATCCATAATACAGGTCACGGAGGATCTTGATGTATTGAGTTTGAATGCCCTGATTGGCTAGGGCTTCAACGACTGCTTCCATCTCAACAGAATCAAAGGACTTCTTTAAATCAATGAACGTTAGACAGAGCGGCATCTTGAACTCCCGAGAAACCTCAATGAGCTTGGTTGTCGTGTGGATATGGTCGATGGTGCTGAATCCTTTGTGGAACCCGGCTTGCTCACATGGTTGTCCTTCATCTAGTGTTCTGCCAATCCTATTTAAGATGACTCGAGTGAACAACTTGTAGATGACAGACAATAGGCAGATCGAGGAATAGTTGTCAATGTCATGGATGTCTCCCTTCTTGAACAGTAGTACAGTCCTGCTGGTTTTCCATTGGGATGGAACCTTGCATGCAGACAGGTAGCATGTGAAGAGCTGAGCCAGTGTATTGATGAGTACAGACGGCATGTTCTTCAGGTGTTCAGGTCTGACCTTGTCTGGGCTGGGTGCTATTCATTTCTTTACTGACGAAATGGTGTGTCGGATTTCGGAAGGGAGAACATTGGGAACGACATATCCATCCTGTGGAATTTGGTCTGTCGGCAAGTAGACATGGCTATCGAAGAGATTTGAATAGAAGTCATGGATAATCTTCTCCATTGCCATTCTGGAGGATGTAATTGATCCTTCAGGACGTCGGAGGGCAGTCATCTTGGTCTTGTAGTTGGCGAAGGACAGGTGAGCATTACAAATACTTTTCCCGGCTTCTCACGCATCTAGCAGCACTTCTGCTCTTCTCTCTTTGAGATCTTCCTTGGTCGCATCTCTGCACTGCTTTGCGAGCTCGGACGTTAGCATGCAGTTGCCTGAGGCATGCGCCAAACCACGTTGGCGAATAAGCTCAAGAGTTTTCGAAGACAGGTGTTTTTTTGTGGCTATCTCTCTCTTGGCATTCCTCGCACAATCATGGAGGTGCTGAAACAGTCGATCGTATTCCCCGTCAATGTTGTCAACAATGGCATCTTCCCATGTTGCTGCAATAGTGCCAAAGAGCTCCCAGTTGGTGGTAGTTCTGAGAGTTCTCTTTTCAAACTTTGCAGCCTTTTCTCCCCGCTCCATGAAGTAGAATTTTGCACGAAGGAGACGGTAGTCCGATCCCGTTTGGAATTTTGGGACACAGCGACATCGATCAGGCAAAACCGTCGATTGAATATGATGTGGTCTATTTCGTTGTGGAATCGTCCACCAGGAGACTCCCATGTCCAACGTTTAAATTCGGCCTTCTGGAACTGTGAGTTACTATGGATGGTCTTGGTCGACATGATGAACTCAGACAGTCTCTCACCCTGTTCGTTCCATTCTAGGCCATGGTTCCCGATGTGAAGTTCTTTAGCTGATCTTCTCGGTCCTATCTTGGCATTAAAATCACCCACAATGATCTTGTAGAAGGTGTGATCTTCTTTATAGAACTTCTCCAGCTCCATGTAGAACTTCTCAATTTCTCCTTCATCATAATTAGATGTTGGTGCGTAGACAACGAAGATTAAAATTGCGGCAGTGAGCCACATCTATTCAAATGTAAACATCCGATTCGGGTTGTTAGGCATTCGAATGTATCAATGCTCATGGCCAAGTTTGTGTTGACAAGGACACTGACGCCTCTGACACCTCTTTTATCACATGTTCCAAGTATCAATTCTTCTCCAGTGTCGAAAACGGCATGATGAGATTGGTGCCTTCTTGTCTCGGTCAGACCAATCATGTCGTAGTTGATCTTTCGTGCTTGTACCATCTTTCGTGCTTGGTCCTCCACTACCAACACTACCTCCACTACCCAGCCGCCGCCACACTCCAGGATGCTTTCCGGATCCACGTGGCTAGCTCCGGCCGAGACTCACGCACGATTGAAGACCCACAGAACAAGATAAGCGGAACTCTCTGAGACCTTGCACTCCAGGCTCAAGGGACCCAGGGACAGAGATTCTCTGCTTGCTCCCACCAACCACAGGTGATAAAGGGATTATAATCAGGAGCCCCACCCTACCCTGCCCTGTCTGCTTCCACCAACCACCAGAGCCCCAGGGATTGGACTGCGCACAGAAGACCCACCCTACCCCTACCGGGACCAGATAAATACCTCACTGGCAGACCTCCACTACCGACACTACCTCCACTACCCAGCCGCCGCCACACTCCAGGACACTTTCTGGACCCACGTGGCCGCAAGCGGCTGCGCGACCCATTATAAGACACTAAATACCCATCTTCCGGAATTGCCATACCATATTTGATAGGGTTCAAATATGGTAACACCTATGAGGGCGATTAGAGGTTACCCCAAAAGTCTCTATCCGTCTTGGAAAGCCTGGCAAGCTACCAAGAGTACTCCGCCCACACGGCAGAGCCTGGCAAGCTATCTGTTGTGTATTTGATATGCCAAAACCAGTAATTACAATGGGTCTCATTCACCTGACCCTGAAGGCTTCACCAACATGGCAGCATTGAGAAGGATGAGAAAGGAGAGGCTGATAAAATCTCAAGGCCGAACTAGGCTGCCACAATGAAGGAAGACAAAAATGATTGTCTGTACTTTCAATGCACATACGCTAGCATCAGATGCATCCATCAAGGACCTGATGCTACAAGCATGAAAGTCAATAAACAAGGAAACAAAATATTTCAGAAAACCTATGTGCAGTATAGAAAACACTGTCACTGTCCTCCTTGTTGTTCATTGATTTGCTCAAGTGGGCACCAGTAATGTCTCACAACAAATTGTAAGACTTGTTGTTACTGTTTTTGGCATATCGAATATGTCACGGTAGCTTGCCAGGCTTTGCCATGCAGGCGAGATACTCTTGGCAGCTTGCTGGGCTCTGTGAGAGGTGCAGAGGAATCAAACCCGGGTCAGCCATGTACAAGGCTAACGCCCTATCCGCTGTGCTATTGCTCCAATTCATAGAAAATAAATGAAAGAGAGAAAGAAAGAAAGAAAGAAAGAAAGGAAGGAAAGAAGGAAGGAAGGCAGGCAAGGCTATTATATAAAGGCAAGGCTATGGTCAGAAATTATTTTAATTTGGGAACTCAATAAATATCAAACATCCTGAATGCTGAGATGATAAGTCAGTCACAGTGAGGAAATGGTAACAGCAAATGTAAGGCAAAAGGCAGGAGCAGAGTTGGATTTCTGGCTCTTGGGAACAGAGATCACTGATCTTCAAATTTTGGGGGCCAAATTATATTTCAGAAACCTTTTTCATTCTGTGCTTGGAGCATACAACTTGAATTTAAAATTCAGAGATAATTAGACCTTGCCTTCCATCCTAAGGCCACACCTTTCAGCATCATCAAGCTACTAACAAGTAGATAATAGTTAAACTGCCAACCTCATTTCCAGCTTATTTTCTGATCCAGATGCATCGAAAGGAGTTTAATTCACCAAAGCTCCACTTTCTTCCAACTCTTATACAGTTTTCGCTGTCAAGAACTCTATTCCTACCCATAACAATTTTTTTCTTTTTAAAAAATTTTTAAATTCTTCTTTATTTTATAAGGTAGTTCACAATATTTGATTACATTTAATATTTCAACACCAATCCCACCACCATTACACCTTCCCACCACCATATTTAGGATATTTTCATACTAAGCCCTGTCCCAAAGCACAACCAAAATAATATATTTTGTATTGTCTGTTATTGAAAACCACTGAAAATGCTACAAAAAAGTATCCATAGGGGAAACAGTGTGAAGATTGTTATATTTTGGCAGGGACCATTAAAACATTCTTTAGGATATCACTAGCCTGTTGTTAAAAGTTGAGTGATGTGAGCTTTCATATATAAATATATATATTTCCCTCTACGATTGGTTCTCTACTATTTGAACCCCATAATGTGATTTGGTACTCTTGGAGAAGGGGTAAGGAGAGTCTTATGATGTGTCCAGGAATACGTTCACACGTGCATGAGGCTCGGCCTGAGCGTGTGGGGAGTGGCCTTGTGCATGGAGGTGATTGGTTTGTAGAGGTTTTCGGCTGCTGGTGCTCAGTCCCTTGGAGTGGGAGAGCTCTCACCCGCTCCCCTCTGGGGCTCCCCGAATGAAACAACCTGGCACGGAGTCCAGCGGCATGGCTATGGCGGGCATCATGTTGCTCCCTCCTCCATAACAACTTTCATCTTGCTAAATTCTGCTCAGCTTTAGGATCTCCAAGTCCTCCTGGAATCACTATACATTTCTACTGTCAGGGTCATCCCTGCATTGTATTGTAATGTTATACTTATTTGTTTGTAGTGCCTGGGGATATTGAGAAATATGAGGAAGGGGTCAGGAGATGGCTCAGTGGTTAAATCACGAACCTTACAAAGTAGAAGGTGATCCCTGGTGACACCCAATGTGCTGAGTATGATCCAGCATCTTGCTGTTTCTGCCTGCCTGCTCTGCTGTCTGAGTTCTCTGGTTTCACAAGTCATTTTTGGTCCACTTGCTATCAGGTTGAAGCACCACCACTTACAGCTGTAAACACTGCAACTCTGAAGCACCATGACTAAGTGTGCAACCCCCAGAAAGCTCATGGGCAAGCAATGCAACTAAAGTAGGGCCAACCTTATGAGCACAGCTCAGCAACCTAGTGTACAAGCACCACAATCAAGTATGCATGCAACCCCAATCCTCCCAACAACAGCAACAGAGGGAAGGCAACAGGGGGGGAAATTTCAGAAATTATATGTATTTGTTCAACTTTGTAAACTCAAAATTGTGTAATAATCTCTGGTATATAATAGATGTCCAATGGTTGCTTATTGAATAAATCCATGTCATTTCCATTTGTCCCTTTAATAATTTTTTTAAAACCTGTTCAATCAACTTTAGATCTACCTGTGTTCTTCTCAATAAGCGTTTGTTTTGTTTTGTTTTGTTTTGGTTGGTGGGGGAGCACAGATAGCATTGCTCAGAGTTTACTTCTGGCAGAATTTGGGGGACCATATGTGGTGCCAGAGATTGAACCTAGGGTGACAGCAAGCAAGGCAAGTGTCCTACCTTGTATTATCTCTCTGGTCCTTCAATAAACTTTTCCACTGAACCATTTAAACAAATAAAAATTCTCTGAAATTTTGGAAAGAATTGAAAATTTTTTCCCTGGTATCTTTTGATATGCGGCTCCCAAGTGCTGATCAGGGTACCTGGGGATCATGCCACGCTGCACTTGCTCTAAGTATGCACTGCTGCTGGGGACCAGTGGTCCCAGAGAAACCAGGGCCACATCCAGTAATGCTCAGTCACCACCAAGGCTACACCTGCTGGTGCTGGGGAGAATGTCAACCTCTGAACACAGGACACAAACAGTACTAGGCTCCAGCCCTCTGAGCTCTCTCCCTAACTCTCCCCTACCATCTTAATGTCCAAGGAAAAAAATTTTCCCCCAAGAATCCATAGGAAGGGACCACAGTATTTTCAGGGGATTTATTTTTAACATCCAGGAATCCTTGACTCTTGTGACAACTGAAATAAATATACTGCCTTAGTCATCACTATTCTCTTAAACCAGCTTGAGGAAACATGTTTTGCTTTTTGTTTTAAACAGGAACAGATTGCTCAGGATTGGGGGAAGAGGCAGACATGAATCAAGAAACCCTTCCTCTTTCATTTTACAAGTTCTTGCTCTATGCCCAGTTCTGCGATATTTACTGAAATGCGCATGAAACTACCTCTTCCTCTTCCCTAGGAGGCCTTGTGTAGTGTTGAAAAATGACAGAAAGCATAAGATCTACTCTAGCCAGTCCAGGAGGAGGAGGGCCGGGAGGCTGCTCACCTGCATGCCCTAGAATTGAACCCAAGTGGTTTCAGCCTATACTGAGAGAGCGAATTGAGATTGAAGAGTAACTCTTCAGTTGCCTGGATAAGTCAGCAAGCTGTAGAATGATAGCACTTATCAGATCAAAGCAGGCCCTAGCAGCTAATATGTGCTCCAAAAACCCTTCTGACATTTTTTTTTCTGACTCTGCATGTACTTTAAATTTTTGGGGAAGTGTGTAGAGGGAAATCAACATTTACTGGATTCTTTTAAAGTGGCAGGGACAATGGTTTACATGCACTATCATAATCATCTACAAAACCAGGTGATCTATCTCTATTTTTATCCTCATTTTTCAAAGAAATGGATTTCAGATAAAAGTACCTTTCTTAGATGCTTAACAAATAAAAGAGTCAAACCCAATTCTATTGTATCTATATTCCAGTATTTTCTTCCTCTTGCACCTGGGGATTTATCCTTGAAATTATAGGAATGTGTCCAACCTTTCAGAGGTAGCACAAAAATTTAAAAGGTTCTACATGCTCATAACATCATAACAATAACAGTTCTGTAGGTGACCAACAGTTGGTCTTGGCCAGAATATTGTTTCCAACTGTACTCATAAAGGAACATTTTTATGATAAGGCATTTTGACAAACGTTTCCTGCTTATTTCACTAGTCCAGCTTTCCTCACAACTGAGGACCATTCACAACACCAGAAATGAAATGTTTCTATCTTAAATTACACCTTTCTCTTTCTTCACAGTATTTCCTTTAATGTGCTATATAACATTGGTTTACCTTTGTGCATTAGATTCCCTAGCTCAGACCAGCCTTCCTATGATCCTCTATTTATTGAGTGGAAAATGTTGCTCTTATTCTTCATCCTTTAGGGGCTGGAGCGATAGCACAGCAGGTAGGTCATTTGCCTTGCACGCATCCAACATGGCCGACCCTAGTTCGATTCCTCCACTCCTCTCAGAGAGCCCGGCAAACTACCGAGAGTATCTCACCCGCATGGCAAAGCCTGGCAAGCTACCCGTGACGTATTCAATATGCCAAACACAGTAACAACAAGTCTCATGATGGAGACGTTACTGGGCCCGCTCGAGCAAATCAATGAACAATGGGAGGGCCATGACCTATTCTTCATCCTTTAAGTTCTATCTCCATACAGTCATTGGCAATAGCCATAACTACTGCAAATTCTCTACCATTTTATGTATACTTTATATATATACATATATATTATAGTATCTATATTGGAATGATAAGTTATTTTCCCACAGTACAGAGTGAGCTCCAAGTATGCAAGGAGGGCACAGAGAATAGGATTTATTTAAGTGTTGTTTAACCTAAGATCTGGCATCTATGGTCACTCATTAAATGTTTGTTGGGTTGATATATCCAAAACCACAACTTTGTAATAACAATTAGTGGTAATACAGTTTGGTAGGAGCTGTTAGAGATAGCACAATGGTAGGGCATTTGCCTTGTGCGCAGCCAGCCCGGCTGAGCCGGATTTGATTCCTCTGCCCCTCTCGGAGAGCCCAGCAAGCTACCAAGAGTATATTCAACATGCCAAACACAGTAACAACAAGTCTCAAAATGGAGACGTTACTGGACCCGCTTGAGCAAATCTATGAACAACAGGAGGACAGTGGCAGTGGCAGGAGCTGTTATTAAACAATATTCAAGATTAGGTGTCAGCAAGTACAAATAACCCTTGATTTCTTTCTCTAATAGGAACAGCTGTTTGAGAAAGTTCCATGATGAAATGATAGATGAGGTAAACTTTTAGGAATGAGTGAAAATTCATTATGTGGAGGAGAAAGATATTTTAAAGAGAGAGAAACTAAAATAAAGTCAAGGCAGGAAGATGTCATAAGAAACAAGAAGGGGATCCAAGGATTACTCTTCTTGAACTTTTAAGGAAGGAATGCAAAGGGAAAAGAATGAGAGTCAAAGAGTCAAGAGAGTTAAGAACCTGATCAACACTATCGAAGTATTCCTAGTTCCTTACAATCCATCACTGAAGTTGTTGTTCAAAGGCTTCAAAACCTGTGGTGTGCATATGACCATACTCTTAGGCTGCCTATTCCTAATACAACACTTTATTATTGTGTTGGGGAGGTGAAACTGAGCGATGAGAAAGCCTGATAGGAAAATAAAGTTAATCTTCACTGACAGTGAGAAATAATGCATTTACATATCTTCATGTCCTGGAAGTAATTCTTTCAGGGAGTCCCAAGGACAAGGACAATGAGGAATAAGACAGAACTAATCAGATTCCCCTCCCATAACATGAGGGCCCCTAAAACATGGGTTCTAAATTTTGGAGTACCACACCACTGACCAACTGAGTCCAGTTCTCTTGTGCTGTAACATTCCTTAGGTGATTTCAGTGTGCAGCTGACTTTTAATAGTGTTGACCTCCAAGAGTGGAGAAACTGGGTAGGTGACATAATGAGACTGTGATTCAGAAAATTTAGGTGAGATGATTCTTAGGCATATTGACTGTGGCTCACATCAGTGAAAACTCTAGCATCGAGTAATAACTCCAGTTACTTGAGGACAAATGAAATCAAGTATTTTAATCCTGGTAACCATGTGTAAAAGCCACTATCTAGTAATGGTCTTTGTTACATAATTGAAAATTACAGTCTATTCTTCTTACGATGGATAATGATGCAAATCTCCTCCTGGAAGAATCATGGCACCATAGAAGAAAGTGAAGTATAATATAGTACATGATTGCAATTCTACAGAATGCTTATCCATTAAGTTGTATCATTCTCTAACACCACCTACACTCCCAAAGCTTTTGCTGAACAGAAGCACTGATTAAGATAAATCTTATTTATTTCAAAAGAAAATACATGTTTAGGTAAAAAAGACAAATACTTTAAAATAAATAGATGTGTACAAATATTCACCAAACAGTCTAATAGGAAAATAGCAAGAGTTTCTTTTCTTCTCATCAGAAGAAAAATTTTTCCCAAGGTTGAACTCTTTCTTTAACATTACCTTTGCAAATGATATGAGTATAGGATTTTAGTAAAATTCTATAAACCTACAGATTTAAAAGGAAGTATTATAAACTAATTAAAATGTGTATTGTGTTTATAATTTTTTAAATAATAAAAATGGGTCTAACTATATATCTACATTCCTAAAGGACAATGTTCTTCCTGAATGTGTTCACGGAGTGATAAAACTTTGATACTTGATTGACAAAGCTACATTGCAATGTAGTGTCTCAAGAATTTGGGTTAGGGAATAGGGTTTTTAGAAATGGCATGACATGCAAAAAAAATAAATAAATAACGGGCTCAGACAGACCTCTATCCAGTACCATGCACAAAAGTCAGATCAAAATGGATTAAAGACCTCAACATCAAACCAGAACCCATAAGGTACATTGAAGAAAAGGTCAGCAAACTCTCCATGATACTGAAGCTAAAGGTATCTTCAAAGATGAAATGCACTGACCAAGCAAGTGGAAGCAGAGATAAACAAATGGGACTATCTTAAACTAAGAAGCTTCTGCACCTCAAAAGAAACAGTGACCAGGATACAAAGATAGCCTATGGAATGGGAAAAGATATTCACTCAATACCCTTTTGATAAGGGGTTAATATCAAAGATATACAAGGCACTGGTTGAACTCTACAAAAAAAAAAAACACCCAATCCCATCAGAAAATGAAGTGATGAAATGAACAGAAATTTTCTCGAAGAAGAAATTCAAATGACCAAAAGGCACATGAAAAACATGTTCTTCTTCACTACTAATTATCAAGGAGATGCAGATCAAAACAATAATGAGATTTCATTTCTCATCACAGAGACTGGCACATATCAAAAGAACAAGAGCAACCAGTGCTGGCGTGGATGTAGGAGAAAAGGGACTCTCCATTTTTGGTGGGAATGCCAACAGGTGGGAATGCCTTTTTGGAAAACAATATGAATGTTTCTCAGAAAACTAGAAACTGAGGAGCTGGAGTAATAGTATAGCGGGTAGGGCATTTGCCTTGCATGTGGCTGACCTGGGTTCGATTTCCAGCATCCCATATGGTCCCCTGAGCCTGAGCACCACCAGGAGTAATTCCTGAGTGCAGAGCCAGGAGTAACCCCTGTGCATCACCAGGTGTGACCCAAAGAGCCAAAAAAAAACCCCTAGAAATTGAGATCCCATTTAACCCAGCAATCCTCTTTTGGGAATGTACCCTGGAGTCCCAAAATCACACAGCAAAAGCACCATCTGCACTTCTATGTTCATTGCAGCACTATTCACCATAACCAGAATCTGGAAACAACTTGAGTGCCCAAGAACAGATGAATGGATAAAGAAACTATGGCACATCTATACAATGAAATACTATGCAGCTGTTAGGAAAAATGAAGTCATGAAATTTGCCTATAAATGGATGAACTGGTGAAGGAGGGATGGGTGTTGGAATACTGTATGACTGAAATCTAATCATGAACAGCTTTGTAAGGGTCTATCTCACACTGATTCAATAAAAATGTAAAAAAAAATAAAATAAATAAATGTTAATGATTCAGGGTGGAGAATAAAGCACCACCTTCCCATGGGCTTCTAAAGTGACTTATAGAAGGCATGTGATATGAAATGTAATCAGGGTATGTGAACGTGTCATATAAAACCTCTTTCCATAGATCCTGTGGTTTGGTTAGGGTTTAAAATTGGAGAATAATATTGCTAAGAAAAGCAAACACAGTTCCAGGCGCCCGTTCTTTAAGAATACAACATGCTGTTAGCTACTGGAGAATAAAACAACTTTTCTGCTTAAAGAAACACTAAAACAAGCACTTCATTTTAGTGATAGAGATATGGCTCTCCAAAAATATTTTCCTTCGTGTGACTTTGGGCAAGTCACTTAACTTCTTTGAATGTATTTCCTTCTCAAGAGGAAGAAAGGAAATCTACCCTTCTTGTATCAAAGATAATAAAAGAAGTCAGATGACTTTCCTCTAAGGAAATTTTTTGGATCACTTTTAGCGGAATATTCATAACAAGCAATACAAAATAAATTACAAAGTTCCACATTAGGGGCAGGCTTTGGGGATTGGGGTGGGAATATTCAAAATACAGTGGTGGGAAGGAGTAATGGTGATGGGACTGGTGTTGGAATAGTAAATGTCATAAATTATTGTGACCTCAAAGAGAGAAGAGCAGAAGTACTGGTAGATGCGGCAGAAGCTGGGAAAAGTATTCGTAACACCCGCCTGTCCTTCGCCAACTACAAGACCGAGATGACTACCCTCCGACGTCCTGATGGATCCATCACATCCTCCAGAAGGGCAATGGAGAAGATTATCCATGACTTCTACTCAAATCTCTTCGATAGCCATGTCCACTTGCCGACATACCAAATTCCACAGGATGGATATGTCGTTCCCAATGTTCTCCCTTCCGAAATCCAACACGCCATTTCATCGGTAAAGACACGAACAGCACCCGGCCCAGACAAGGTCAGACCTGAACACCTGAAGAACCTGCCATCAGTACTCATCAATACACTGGCTGGGCTCTTCACTCGCTACCTGTCTGAATGCAAGGTTCCATCCCAATGGAAAACCAGCAGGACCGTACTACTGTTCAAGAAGGGAGATATCCATGACATTGGCAACTATCGCCCGATCTGCCTATTGTCTGTCATCTACAAGTTGTTCACTCGAGTCATCTTAAATAGGATTGGCAGAACACTAGATGAAGGACAACCATGCAAGCAAGCCGGGTTCCACAAAGGATTCAGCACCATCAACCATATCCACACGCTAACCAAGCTCATTGAGGTTTTTCGGGAGTTCGAGATACCGCTCTGTTTAACGTTCATTGATTTAAAGGCCTTTGATTCTGTTGAGACGGAAGTGGTCATTGAAGCCCTAGCCAATCGGGGCATTCAAGCCCAATACATCAAGATCCTCCATGAGTTGTATTGCGGATTCACTACCAGGATCTCACCATTTTACAAAGAAGTGATTGTTGATGTCAAGAGAGGGGTTCGGCAGGGTGATACCATTTCACCGAAACTCTTCAGTGCCACCCTCGAGAACATCATGCATGCGACAACTGGAATGGGAAGGAATGGGAGTGAAGATAGATGGTCGGCAACTACACCACCTCCACTTTGCTGATGACATTGTTTTAATAACACCAAACATCAGCCAAGCGGCACAAATGCTGGCCGACTTTGACCGTGAGTGTGGAAAGGTCGAACTACAGCTGAATCTTATGAAGACAATGTTTATGAGAAACAGCCTTGTTCCTGACGCCCCATTTGCTCTCAATGGAACGACCATCTCCGAATGCAACAGCTATGTGTACCTAGGTCGAGAAGTCAACATGACAAATGACCTGGCACCCGAGCTGCGCAGGAGGAAGAGAGCGACTTGGAACGCCTTCAAGAACGTCGAAGAAATAGCTAAGAGGACGAAGAACCTCCGGCTCCGGGCACATCTCTTTGATTCCACTGTTCTTCCTGCATTAACATATGCCTCAGAGACCTGGGCCCTATGCAAATAGGATGAGAACGCTATTCAGGTCTCCCAAAGAAGAATAGAAAGAGCTATGCTTGGAATATCACGTTTCACTCAAATGAGAGAAAGAATCCGGAGTTCCAACATCCGTCGACAATCAAGAATAAGGGACGCTGTCTCATTTGCCAAGGTGTCAAAAATCAGATGGGCTGGTCACGTAATGAGATTTAAAGACGACCGCTGGACTAGAGCTGTTATCGACTGGATTCCACGGGATGTCAAAAGACCGCGTGGCCACCCACCTACCAGATGGTCAGACTTCTTCATCAAGATCATGAACAATCGGTTTGAGGCTCTTCATGTTCCCGGAGCGAACAGATGCCATTGGGCTACACTAGCACGTGACAGGGACAAATGGAGACGTTACTGGCGCCCACTCGAGCAAATTGACGACTAACGAGAAGTGATTTTTTTAAGTGATTGTGAGCAACTTTATAAAAATAAAATAATATTTTAAAAAAAGAGTCAGATGGAAAAAAAGGGAAGACAAGACCACACTTCCAACATCTACTCCATCATCATAAACAAACAAAAATATTTTTAAAAATTTTGTCTAGGAAGACGGAAGAAATTCTAAGAACTTGGTATTTATTATACAGCAGTACCACTCTTCACATTGACCCCTGAAAATATTTTGACCCTTTATACTTTTCCCTCTTATAATACACACCTGACCCCCTTCATAAGTCATAAAGTTGCTCACATAAATGTTTCTTCAGAGGAAACAAAATTTGCCATCTATCACTGCAGCACCTCCTAAGTACAGTCTGCTAACCAGAGGACCTTTCTGCCAAGATCATTGATGACTTTGGGGATAAAACTTGGGAGCTGCGGATGGTTCCAAGAAATTGAGTTTGTGGAACTAGAAAAGCTTGGCAATCTGACTTACCAACATTTCTTTTCACTGTACTTTATAGGAATGTCATGATGAAAACTACAAGCAATTTGGTTTAAGAGATATTTGGGTTTTGTTTTTCATTTTTGTTTTTGTTTACAGTTTTAGGCCACATTGGCTATGCTCAGTGCCTGGAGTTGATTCCAGCAGTACTTGGAGAATCATGTATTAATGGGTAACTCCCATATGCAAAGCACACATACACTAGCTGTTTGAACTACCTTCTAACCTACTAAGTTAATTTTTAAGAGTTAAAATGTGAGGACCAGGAAATCACTTCCTGGCAGTAAGTACTTGGAACCACCACCAGGGCCACATTCAGCAGTGGAGGAAGAGGGTGTGCTGCCAGGGATCAAACTCAGGACCTTGATATGCAAGGCATGTCCTCTACCACTTGTGCCATGTCGCTGAGCCTTCCGAAGATTTTTTTTTTTTGGCTTTTCAGGTCACACCTGGTGAGGCACAGGGGTTACTCCTGGCTCTGCACTCAGGAATTACTTCTGGCCGTGCTCAGGGGACCATATGGGATGTTGGGAATTGAACCCGGGTTGGGTGCATGCAAGGTAAACGCCCTACCCACTGTACTATCGCTCCAGCCCCTCTAAAGATCTATTTTTTAGGTGCAATTACATTGATCATTTCAAGCATTACTCAGTCTATGCTAGTCATTCCTAGCTTCTTTTCATTTCTTTCATCCACCTCTACCTACACTTGCAATTATCCGCAATTGTTGATTCTCTTCATTTCTAACCCCAAATCCACTTTCAGGGTCTCTGTCCTTATAAAAGTAGAGTCTTGTTTTTCTCCATGTTTTTGATTCTTTGGTTTTTCCTAGGGTTTTTCTTCATCTAAGCAATTTCGTTGAGTTTCAGCTGCTGGATCACCTCACAGGCATTTCCAGGTTATACCCTCTTAACCTCTGTTGTTGAAGGATTTTCTCTTAATGAAACTTACTGCTCAACTCACCTTCAAATAATTCTAGTGTTTTTCCCTAAAGTTCTCTGTTTATTTCTATACATTAATCTAAACCTTTTTTCTTTTCTTTTCTTTCTTTAGGTTTCAAGAAAAAGAAATACACTGGGTATTTGACAAACATAAAGTAAGCTTTATTGGAAAGATGAAGGCTGGTGAAATTCAATGGTTTCTTCACTCTTTCATAAATTGGAACTACGAAATGCAAAGGAGTAGAAATATTTTCTCTCTAAGAATCTTTAAGTCTCTTCGCCTCTTTTTTGTTCCCTACTACTTCTTGATAGTCTGAAAAATGGCAAAGCCAGTCACAACTCAGAGTCCAAGTTAATTCAGATTCCAGAATCTAAGAACAAAGAACCCAAATTTCAATCCACCAAATTCCTGTGAGCTTTTTACTCTCAGCTGAATGAGCTCTCATGTGATCAACTGGGAAACTATGACTTCTGAGGAACTCGTGTATACTGAAGAGAATCTTACCCTCAAAGGAGAGCACCTAGGAATATGTATTCTATTAGAAAAATCCCTTTGTTGGGGCCAGAGTAATAGTACAGTGGGAAGGGTGTTTGCCTTGCATGCAGCCAACTCCAGTTCTATCTCCAGTATCCCATATGGTCCCCCAAGCACTGCCAGGATTTAGTCCTGAGTACAAAGCTAGGAGTAATCCCTGAGCATCACCAGGTATGACCCAGAAAAGAAAAAAAAATCCCTTTGTTTTGTAAAAAGTAGTAATAATAATTTGGCCCTGCAAGAACTTAGGGTTTTGTTTCTTTTCTTTGTTTTATTTTTAGTTTGGGAGCACATCCAGCAGTGCTCAGGGCTTACTCCTGAATCGGTGCTCAGGAGTCACTTCCAGTGTTTCTTGAGGAATCTTATGTGGTGTGGGGGATCAAACTAAGGTAAGCTTGTTACTGTACCAGCCAGGGTTTTCAAATCACATTATTTTAACAGATGTACTTTGTTCTAGGAACTTTTCCCCAAATATTTTAAAGTAACCAATAACATTTCTTTTCAACAAAATATTTCACTATTGAACTAGCAACATCATTCATTGGTAGGACAATTGCCTTGTATGTGTCATGTTTTGGATTTAATCTTTGAGACTGGAATAAAAGTGTTTTCCAACATAATCCAAAAAGCTTAATTGTTCTAGAGAAATAGGAGAGGAGAAAGCAGAACATCCCTCATCCACCATCCCCCACCTCCTCATTATTTTCTGTTCCATGGCATCCTCTGACCCTGCTTCATTTCCCAAGGGAGATCTGAACATAATTCTACACAAAAAAACTACTATAAGAATACTTTTCAGGGTTCTAGGTGGAGTTCAGAGGTGGAGAACATATCTAGACGTGTGAAGAGTTTGGTGCCCAGCACTACAGCATAAATTTAAAATTATGATTAAAAAATTATGCTTGAGTTTCTTGTCAACCTTATACAGTATCACTGAATGTCCCTAATAAAAGATGAAACTATAATTTAGTTCTTCCTCCCCCTCTTTCCCTAGGTGCAGAATTGACTTATTTTTAGTCCTTGTCTTTATTATTATTAAAATTTTTAATATCATACTCAAAATGTTTCATCTGTTGACTTAATATAACATCTCATTTCTCCACCAACTAAAATAGTTCTCAAGTACTTGCACCCCTCACCACGTACACATTCTAATACATGACTTCTACATCTAAACACAGGATAATTCACTAGTTTGCTCGCCATTATTTCCATTTCCCAGTCTACTCAGTTCTGCAGTGGACCCAAATTCCTCATTGGTCTAAGAATGCAGAGTTCATTTTAGAGACTAAGTTCCTAGGAGGTAATGACAAGGCAGTTCACACTTTTTTAAAGGGCCGCACTTACCAGAGAAAAAGCAGACAGATTGGTGGGGGGGGGGGGGGGGGAGGGAGAGAACTATCATTGATTTCATTAATTTCAATAAATGGAAGATCTAAATTTGAAATACTCTGAGTAAGAGAAAGAAAATAAATAGTTTCCAACAAAATTCAGGAGACCTTTAGACTTCATGTGCCATTTTCTCCACAAAAGTCTCTGATTTTACTCCTGGAAATAATACAACAAACATTGCCACATTCAAACTCTACAGGAACTATTTTCAATGAGAGGCAGCTAGTTTCAAGTGGCTTTGAAAAGGAAATCCCAGGCCATAACCATAGGCAGACACCATCTGTGAGATAGATGCTGATATCTTTCCTTGTGTTGACAAATCAAGTCTTCCCCCAACCTCCTCCTCATGTTTCCTTCTACTTTCCCAGCCTTCCTGCAAAAAAATAAATAAATAAATAAATAAATAAAAATAAAAAAGCCATTTTTCTAATCCACCTTCTTTCTTTGGCATTACATGCCTCTGTAAATGATTTTCTTAGTAATTCACTAATTCCCTTGAGCTCACTTTAGTTTTCATGTAATTGGCCAGTAAGTAATTCAATACTCATGTTGGAGAAGGTGCTGAAAAACTAATGGAGGAAGAAAACTTTCATTAGTGCTGAATTGTCAATGGCTCTCATAAGTGGTGATAAGGCACTACAGATTCTAAGGCAGAACAGATTACACTGGTGGTGCTAGGAGAAGGAAAAAAATCACTGGAGAATCTGGAACTATTCTTCTCTGGATAAATTTTTCTTTAACAATAGTTGTTATTTGGCTGTAGGTTGAGAATGGTCTCATGCAAGGATAACAGTGAAATATTTTATGAGCTTTCAAAGTTCTATCACAGTCAAGGTACATGAATCATCAAGTGTTTCATTGATTTGGGAAAAGATGTTTTCAGTTCACACCTGGCTGTGCTCAAGATTTACTCCTGGCTCTGTGCTCAGGGATCATTCCTGGCAGTGCTTAGGAGTGGTGCAGGAGATCAAAGCTGAGTTGATCACTTGCATGCAAGGCAGTATCTAACCTGTTGTACTATCTCTCCGGGCCAAGTATTTCATTGGTTTGAGTACCTACTGGAATTTAGGAACATTTCAAAGTGTGTTTTTGACTGTACTCATTTGTGGAATATAAAATAACATAACATGAGACTGACACCCAAGGACAGTAGGTACAAGGGCCAGGAAGATTTCTCCATAGTTGGAAGCCTGTCTTATGAGCTGGGGGGGAAGACAGCTGAAATAGAGAAGGGCTCACTAAGAAAATGATGGTTGGAGGAATCGGTCAGGATGGGAGATGGGTGCTGAAAGTAGATAAAAGACCAAACATGATAACCTCTCAGTTATCTATATTACAAACCATAATGCCCAAAAGTAGAGAGAGAGTATGGAGAATATTGTCTGCCATGGACACAGTGGGAGGGTGGGAAAAGGGGGGTATGCTGGGGATATTGGTGGTGGGGAATATGTATTCGTATAGGGATTGGTGTTTGATCATTGTGTGATTGTAACTCAAGCATGAAAGCTTGTAACTATATCTCACAGTGATTAAATAAAATTTTAAAAATGTTTTTAAAAAATTTAAAAAATAAAGTGTGTCAATGGAATACTATGCAGCAGTTAGAAAGGATGAAGTCATGAAATTTGCAAACAAGTGGTTCTACATGGAAAGTATCATGCTAAGTGAAATGAATCAGAAAGAGAGGGACAGACATAGAAAGGCTGTACTCATCTGGGGAATATAAAGTAACAGAATGGGAGACGAACACCCAAGAATAGTTGAGATAAGTACCAGGAGGTCTGCTCCACGGCTTGGAAGCTGGCAACACATGCTAGGGGAAAACGCAGCTCAGACAGAGATAGGAACACCAAGTAAAGGGTGTTTGGAGGACTTGCTCGGGATGCAAGACGCGTGCTGAAAGTATACTACAGACCAAACACGATGGTCACTCAATACCTCTATTGAAAACCATAATACCCTAAAGGAAAGAGAGAGCAAAAGGGAATGTCCTGCCATAGAGGTGGGGCAGGGTGGGAGGATGGGGGGGTGGGAGGGCTACTGCATTCATTGGTAATGGAGAATGGGCACTGGTGGAGGGATGGGTACTTGATCAGTGTGTAACTGAAACCCAAACACAAAAATATGTAAGTTTACAACTGTACCTCATGGTGTTTCACTAATATAAATAAATAGATAAATAAATAAATAAATAAATAAAGTCTGTGGTTTCTATATGATTTTCCCAATAATACTGTGAAGTCAAAAACTTACAAATATTATATATTCATTTAATTTCTCACTAATAAATATGCATTTGCATAAATTAAGGTATAATATAAAAGGCCACAAAGCTAAGATGCAGCAGAAAATTCTTTTAAGCAATCACATAGCCTGCTATCCCACTATCCTCAGTAGGCCCTATGGAAGTGGAAAGCTTTATGCAGTAGTTCACCAAACAGGACTGATAGGATATAAATACCAGACAACTTTATATTATTGCACACTCTTCCTTTAAAGGTTAATTGATGGGAAACATTTGTTCCCTGACGTGACGTGGACAAAACTCAAAAGTTCCACAATTCTTCTGATCACTCAGGTAATGAAAAATTCACCTGGCCTTTCAAGTTGCAAACACAGTCTTAAATTCATAATTAAGACTATCCAATTATATGCAATCATCAAAACTTCAAACCAGATATGTAATTAAAACTTCTCCCTGTTCTCCTCCTATAAAACATTTGATAGGTAGGACGCCAGGAAAGCTGGTGGGGTCAGGGAGGGAAAATTCTTCTTTGTACCTCTCCGTTTTGCAAATCTGGTTTGGGTCCTTTTGTCCAAGGTCAAAGGGTGTTAAGAGGAAGGTGGGGAGATTCTAGTGAGCAGGAAAACTCTCACTTAATTAGTACTATCATAAAATAGTCCTACACCCTCCAGTGAATAATACTAGTTTCTTAGAGTTATTTTTGTGGATTCTTAGAAAGAGCCCCAGGACTGAGGACTTTGGTTCTTCCAGGAATCCCTTGATCTAAGTAATGCACTGTACTCAGGTTCATCCATCTGAAGCAAACCAGTCTGTCTGATGCCTTTTTTTTATTCCTCAAACAAGAGGAAAAAAACTTGTCCTCTCTATTTCCCAATTTCACATCAAGTTCAGAGATTGCAGTTAATAAGTCCCTTGTACTGGCTTAAGACAAGGTGCAGGTACCTCATGCTGCCCCTTGGGGAGAGTTAGCATCCCCGTGCAGTGTAAGTGCCCTAAAATCTTTCCTTAGATCTACTCTCTTAGATCTTGACGTAGAGAAGAGTTCTGAGTCAGGTCATTGGTTTTGAAACATGGGCTTTGAACCTTTACAATTTGATATGGAACCGTTCCTGGAAATGTAGCTATTAACTTTATGTGCCTTAGAATTGTCAAATGTTACATCCTGTTAAATCAAGTAAAAAAAAAGATCTCTGCTCTTTAAGCATTGCCTTTGTTACTGGGAAGACAACCAACAGATGAAACTGCATGAGACTACAGCATCGATCACAAGCTCTGCAGATGCCATGCAAATAGATACTCACCAGGAGCTAGAATATTCTGTTCTGTCTCATAATGAAAGAAGCACTGTAGCACTGTTCTCCCATTGTTCATCAATTTGTTTGAGCGGGCACCAGTAATGTCTCCATGGTGAGACTTGTTACTGTTTTTGGCATATCGAATATGCCATGGGGAGCTTGTCAGGTTCTGCCATGCAGGCAGGATACTCTCAGTAGCTTGTTGGGCTGTCCAAGAGGGACAGAGGAATTGAACCCAGGTCGACGGCAAGGCAAACGCCCGACCAGCTGTTCTATCACTCCAGCCCAGTGAAAGAAGGAAAAAAAGAAATTAAAAAGCTAGAACAAAGTGGTCATTGCAGGGAAAACAATCGCCATTCGACAAGAAAATTATGTGTTGCAAATGATCAGAATATTTTAACGAACTCCCAAAAGTGTCTCTAACTTTCCATTTCCATTTCTGAAAGCTTTGTTCAGACCAACACCACCTCTCATTTAGATTAATGTGATAATCTGAGATTTATGAAATAACTTCTCAATTTATCTGCCTGCTTTTAGTATTGCTCTTCCCTACCACGTTTTCCCAGTTAATTCTCAATCTCTCAGGGATTATCTAAATTGACAAAGCCTCACCCTCCACTACCCCACTGATAATGGAACAATCCAGAGTGGGGGATAGTACTAGCCTCCAGAACAATTTCTGTTCATTCGAGAAGGTAGCACTGAGTGGTTAATATTTTTTTCTTTTTGGCTCACACTGGCAATGCTCAGGGGTTACTCTTGGCTTTGCACTCAGGAATCACTCCTAACGATGCTCAGGGGACCATATGGGATGCTGGGAATCAAACCAGGTTGGCCGTGTGCAAGGCAAATGCCTTACCCGCTGTGCTATTGCTCCAGCCCCTGAATGGTTAATTTTTTGGTAGCCAAAATAGTTTGGAAACCTCTGCCAGATGACACTGTCTTCCTGACTCGTAAATTGTTGTTTCTCCTATCCAATCACCCCAGAAGTTCCCATTAATTCTGTGATCTTTTGCCTCTTTTCACATACTGATCTGTGCTTCTGACTTTCCTTTTCCCACCTCATCTCTGCCTGCTGTACTTGATGATTAATCTGTATCCTATGTTCATCCCCATCACCTCCTTTAATACCCTTCTTCATAGGGGAAAGCCAAATGGGGCAAATATGACATTTCTCAAGCTCCCTTTCAGCTAGGATTCTGGGTACAAATTCAGCTTTATTGATCAGATGCAATCAAAGATAAGAATATATAAGTGAATAAGGAAACATATTCCAAACCAAGCATCCTAACACTTGCTTCCTGAAGGCAAAGAAAGTTGTGCAGATATGAATAGTTCTGCCTTCTAGTACCAGGTTTTCAGTTTCATGGGTATTGTTGAAAGCAGTGGCTACCTGACTTCAATTTCCTGAGTCCTGGTTTCAGTTACAGTGCTGTGGTGTTTTTTAATTCATTAGGTTTCCATGGACCTCTTGATTACCACCCCCTGATGTGACAAGATAATAGCTTGCTTTAATAGGGAACATCCTGTGAATCAGTATTGGAGACTCTCAATCAAGCCCATCATTCTAATTCTCAAGTTTATGGGCACTTGAATCCCTATTTAAATCTTTAACAGTTTTAAATACTTAGAGTGCTTTCTTTTTTTTTATAGAGAGTAGCTAATTTGGTTGACCTGTCTAATAGACAGACATTCTAAAATGCCAAACTAAAATGTTCCTTTAACTAGGACATATGATTCATCAAAAGCATAGGTAAAAGAAGTAGGTGAGTTTTTCAGATAGAAGGTTTCTCCTATAAACTTTCCAATATACTATGTGTGGCTACTTTTGCATATATTACAAAATATAAAATTTTCATTTGTCTTTCTTATTAAACATTCCTGTTTCTTTTCATATAATATATGTATATTATGTATATTATGTAATATATGATATATGTATATTACATAATATATGTATATTATGTATGTCATAATATATGTATAATATTATGATATATGTCACTTAATCACTTAATCACTTAACTTCCCGTTAGTCATCGATTTGCTCGAGCGGGCACCAGTAACGTCTCCATTTGTCCCTGTCGCGTGCTAGTGTAGCCCAATGGTATCTGTATATATATATATGTATATATATGTATGATATATGCATATTACATAATATATACATATATTGTGTAATATATATAATTATGTAATTATATGTAATATATTACATATAATATTATGTATATTATATCTGTATATATTATATAATATATGTATATTATACTATACATATTGGCTGGAGCAATAGCACAGAAGGTAGGGCGTTTGCCTTGCAAACGGCCAAAATGGCCGACCTGAGTTCAATTCCTCTGCCCCTCTTGGAGAGCCCGGCAAGCTACTGAGAGTATCTTGCCTGCATGGCAAAGCCTGGCAAACTACCCATGACGTATTCAATATGCCAAACACAGTAACAATTGTCACAACAATGAACAACGGGAGGACAGTGACAGTGACAGTACTATACATATATAATATATGTATATATAAAATATCTATTGCTCCAGCCCAAAGCACAACGGTAGAGCGTTTGCCTTGAATGCAGCCAACATAGCCGACCCGAGTTCGATTCCTCTGCCCGTCTCGGAAAGCCCAGCAAGCTACCGAGTGTATGTCACCTGCACGGCAGAGCCTGGCAAGCTACCTGTGATGTATTCGATATGCCAAACACAGTAACAACAAAAAGTCTCCAATGGAGACGTTACTGGGCCCGCTCGAGAAAATCGATGAACAACGGGAGGACAGTGACAGTGATAATATATATACTATATATGTACTACATATGTACTATACCATACATATATAATATATGTATATATTATATGTATATTATAATATACTATAATACGTATATTATAGTACTGTAGCACTGTTCTCCTGTTGTTCATCTATTTGCTCGAGTGGGCACCAGTTAAATCTCCATTGTGAGACTTGTTACTGGTTTTGACATATCAAAATCGCCACGGGAGCTTGACAGACTCTGCCGTGCAGGCGGGATACTCCTGGTATCTTGCTGGGCTCTCTAAGAGGGATGGAGGAATGGAACCCATGCAAGGCAAACACCCTACCCGCTGTGCTATAGCTCCAGCCCAGAACAGTGCTACATATATAATACATTTAAGGAAATTAAGCTTTAGCAAATCAGAGGCAGAAGAACTGGGTTCAGACCTGACTCTGACAAAAGACACACATTAAGTATAAAGATACAGAAGATGAAAGTTAAAAATGGAAACAATGTACTAGTCCAACTTCACTTGTAAAAAAATGGGTTTGGACCACATCAATAAACAAGAAAAATCTAATAAAACAAAAGTAACCTCATATTTCAAGGAACTGAAAAAGTCAAAATTCAGAAGAATGAAGGAAATAATAATAAGAGTGTAGATAAATAAATTAAAAACAGAAAAGAGAATACAGATATCAATGAAAACAGAGCTGATTCTTTTAAAGTTTAAGCAAGTTGTTAGACTCTAGCTAAATTCACTAAGATAAAAAGAAAGAACCACAATTAAAAGAATTATAAATGTAAGATACTGCAGAGACAAAAGATTATCAGCAATTATTACAACCATTCAAATGCGAACAAATTGGACAACTTAGAATAAATAGAAAAACAGTAGTACTGGATGGTCCCAAGCACCACTGGAAGTGATCGTTAAGCACAGAGCCAGTAGAAGTCCCTAAGCACTAATGAATGTGCCTCCAACCCTGCAAAAAAAAAAAATTAGAAGGAAGTAAAATTAGCATTGCTTTCTGATGGTACGATTTACATTAAAAGCCCTAATCAGGGGGCTGGAGCAATAGTACAGCAGGTAGGGCAATTGCCTTGCACCCGGCTGACCTGGGTTCAATACCCAGCATCCCATATGGTCCCCTGAGCACTGCCAGGAGTATTTCCTGAGTGCAAAGCCAGGAGTAACCCCTGTGCATTGCATTGCCAGGTGTGACCCCCCCCCAAAAAAACAAACAAAAAATAAATAAAATAAATAAAAATAACAGCCCTAATCATACCACCATAAAGTGACTAGAAATCATAAATAGAGCCAGATGGTATGGAAAAACATATATAAAGAAACTGCATTTCTCCATATAAATTATTAATTAGCAGAAAGAAAAATAAGAAAACATTCAATTCCTAGCAATAAATTTAAAAGAGATGAAAGACCTATTCAGTGATAATTATAGGGCATTATTAAAAGAAACAACGGGCTTAAAGAAATAGAAAAGATATTCCATGTTCACAGATTTGAAGAATTTAGTATTGTTATAATGTTTATTTTATAAATTGCAAGTTTAATGCAATGTCTATCAGAATGGCATTTTCTTTTTTTTTTTCTTTTTTTATTAGTGAAAAACCATGAGGTACAGTTATAGGCTTACAAATTTTGTGCTTGGGTTTCAGTTATACAATGATCATTTTCGAGGAAATAGAACAAGCAATTCTAAAATTTGTATGGCAACAAAAATATCACAATTCTCAAAAGAAAAGAAGAAAATAGAGTTTTCACACTCTTTTAAACTATACTACAAATTAAAAGTAATAGAGGCAGTATGGCATTGGGACAAAAAAGATATACAAACCATTGTTAAAGAATAAAGAGCCCTGGGGCTGGAGCGATAGCAGAGCGGATAGGGCGTTTGCCTTGCATGCAGCCAACATGGCTGACACAGGTTCGATTCCCAGCATCCCATATGGTCCCCCGAGCATTGCCAGGAGCAACACCTGAGTGCATGAGCCAGGAGTAACCCCTGAGCATCGCCGGGTGTGACCCAAAAAGAAAAAAAAAATTAAAATTAAAAAAATAAAAAAATAAATTAAAAAAAATTAAAAAAAAAAAAAAGAATAAAGAGCCCAGAAATTCACCAACTTAGTCTATGATGACAAAACCAAGAGTATACAATGGAAAAAGGAAAACCTATTCAACAATGGTGTTGTGAAAACTGGACAGTCAAATGCAGAAAAAAAATTAGACTAGATAAGGGGTGGGGAGATTGTTAAAATTGCTGGAGTACATGTTTTTCATGTCGAGAACTGGAGTTTTATCCTTAGAATAATGTGGGCCTGTTGGCCTCCAGAATTTCCCTTTGAGCACCAGGAAAATTAAAACATACCACTATTTAACAATATCTGCAAAAAATAAAATGACAGGGGCCACAGTGCACAGTGGGTGGGGCTTTCACCATGCATGCAGTTAACTTAGGTTTGATCCCTGGCATCCCATATCATCCCCCAAGCACTTCCAGCAGTAATTTCTGAGTGCAGAACAAGGAGTAACTCCTGAGCATCTCCAGATGTGGCCTAAAAACAAAAAAAAAAAAATAAGAATTTTTTTAAAAATAAAAAGGCACTCTACTAATTGGGAAAAATATATTCATATATCATGTATCCAACAAGAAGTTGATATGCAAAAATGTATAATGAACTCAGACAATTCAACTGAAAAAGAAATTAACTCAGTTAACCAAATTAATCAAAAAATAAGCAAAAGATGCCAGAGAGATAGCGCAAGTGATAGAGTACATAACTAGTGCATGGGATCTTTGAGTTTGATCCTTGGCAATATATGATCCTCTGAGCACTGCTGATGTGCAGCCTTTGTGGTCCCCAAAATATCTGGATGTGTTCACTTGGTGGGCCCCAAGCACTGACAGGAGTGTCTTCCAGCACTGTTTTGTGTATGTTCACTACAAAAAAAAAAAAAAAGTAGTCAAGGGCCAGAGAGATAGTAGAGCAGGTAAGGCATTTGCTTGCTCTAACTTGAATTCTGCATTTGTCACTGTATATGGTCTCCTGAGCTGTATATGGTCAAGGAGTAAGCCTTGAACATTGCTGGGTGTGGCCAAAAAATAAAACAAATTTTTAAAAATGGGCAAAAGATTTGAGTAAACATTTCTCCAAAGAAGACACAAGTATGAAAAGTATTAGCTAACTTCACTTATTATTAGGATCCAAACCATAGTGAGAAATAACAGTTGGGGTAATAACTTATATTCAAAAAACTTGAAAACAGTAAATGTTGGAGAAAGTGAGGGAAAAAAGGATTTTTTATGCACAATTGATGAAAATGTAACTTGGTATAACCTCTATGGAAAATGATAAGGCAGTTTTTAAATTTTAAAAACTCAAAATTTAAATATCATATTATAAAAGGATCCTCCATGAAGCATTACTATGAAGGATATAGAAACTAATTATTGAATATATTTGAAACAATAAGAACATTATTGACAATAGCCAAAATATGGGATCAACCTAATTGCCTGTTGAAGATGACCAGAGAAAGAAGCTCTTGTATATATAGTTAGTGGAATACAACTAAACTATTTGAAAACATGAACTATGCCTTTTTCAACAATATGTATAGACCTTGAGGTGATCATGCTAAGCAAAATGAATCAGGAAGTGAAAGACAATTACCAGATGGTTTCACTCAGATGTGGAATATAAATAACTGAAGCAAAAAAAATGGCAAAAAAAAAATAACTCAGATTCTGTGAAAAACACGGTATTACCAAAGGAAAGTAGGAAGGTCCTGGAGGAAATGGGTGGTAATTTTGATAGCATGAGAGGCAGTAAGTGGGGAAAGATATATACACATAGAAGAATGAAGTTGTATTCCAAGAGCTTTACAATGTTATATACCTATGGAAAATCAATATAGGTCCACTTTAAAAAAGAGAAGATAAAAAGGATCCAGAAAAATTGGACAGGAGGTAAGTCACTTGCTTTGCACATGACTGATCCTGATTTGATCTCCAGCACTGCATACAGTCTTCCAAGCAACTACCAGGAGAATCCCTGAGTATAAAGTTAGGAGTAAGTTCTGAGCACCATGAAGTGTGGCCCAAAAATATAATTATCAGAGGCTGGAGCGATAGCACAGCGGTTAGGGAATTTGCTTTGCATGCAGCCGATCCTGGTTTGATTTTCAGCATCCCATATGATCCCCCAAGCACCACCAGGAGTAATTTCTGAGTGCATGAGCCAGAAGTAACTTCTGTGCATCACCAGGTATGACCAAAAAAGCAAAAAAAAAAAAAAAACCATCAATCACTATTTTTTATTTATTTTATTTATTTATTTTTTATGTAGGAGTACTGCTATTTATTCAGCCACTGATTAGCTGATTGAATTGTGCATAAACTCCACCTTCCTTTTTTTTTTCATTTTTTATAATTTTATTTATTGAATAACTATGAGAGCAGTTACAAAGCTTTCGGGTCTAAGTCTCGGTCATACAATGAAACACACGTACCTTCACCAGTGCCCATTCTCCACCCCTAACAACCCCAGTATACCCCCATCCCGCACCTTCCCCCTACCTGTGGGGCAGATGATTTCCTCATTACTCTCTCTACTTTGATCACATTTAATATTTTGACACCAGATCCACCATTATTATTTGAGATTTTATCCCAACACTCAGATATGCTGAAAAGGCAACAGTAGACAATTTGTTTTCTATTGCTGTTTATGAATAACATATGATGTTGCGTGGCTGCAGTAGTGGCCATACGACTTTAAAATTCTAAAATTTTAACACTTAAATCTGGAGGGATTTCTGCCAAAACCTGCTGGGTTCCAAGATTTGCTCCTGAGTCTCTGGGACCATGGCCATTAAGTAGCTTGATCAGGAGCCAGAAAGGCCGTTCGTGGGTGATGACTTGGGGTCTCATTGGGGTGGGGAGGACAGGACCGGCTCCACCCCCATCCCATGAGGCCCAAAATGTCTCGTCACTGCGGGCCCAAACCTGACTGTCCAATGGCCTCTGGAAGATGACGGCCACCAAGCCGCCAGGGTGAAGCAGACGGAGGGACAACACCCTTTCCCCCGTGGGGTGGCCCAGCAACAGTAATCTACTGCGGATTCTGGACACATTTCTGCCAAAAGTCACTGGGTTTCGAGATTTGTTTCTGAGTCTCTGGGATCATGGCCATTAAGCAGTTTGATCAGAAGCCAGAGAGGCCTTTCGTGGGTGATGACTTGGGGTCTTGTTGGGGTGGGGAGGACAGGACCGGCTCCACCCCCATCCGGTGAGGCCTTGCGTGTCTCATCACTGTGGGCCCAAACCTGACTGTCCAGTGGCCTTTGGGGGATAGCAGCCACCAGGCCTTCAGGGGTAACAGGCCAAGGCACGAAACCTATTCCCACCTGAGTTGGCCCGCACCGGTAACCTAACTGCAGGGACCTGACGCATTTCTGCCAAAAGCCGCTGGGTTTTGAGATTTGTTTCTGAGTCTCTGGGATCATGGCCATTAAGCAGTTCAATCAGGAACCAGAGAGGACATGCCTCCAATTATATAGCTGAGCCCGTGGTGGTTTGTGGGTGTGTTTCCCACATACCTAACTTTTGGCCGTTTACTTTCTTGGTGGGGCTGGAGTGATAGCACAGCGGTAGGGCGTTTGCCTTACAAGTGGCCAACATGGCAAACCCAAGTTCGATTCCTCTGCCCCTCTCGGACAGCCCAGCAAGCTACCGAGAGTATCTCGCCCGCACAGCAGAGCCTGGCAAGCTTCCCTTGATGTATTCGATATGCCAAACACAGTAACAACAAGTCTCAAAATGGACACATTACTGGGCCCGCTCGAGCAAATCGATGAACAATGGGAGGACAGTGACAGTGATGTAAAAAGACATTTTTTGAGGGGTGAGCATACCCAGCAGACTGCTCCTGGTTTAGTTAGTTTAGGGGCTGCCATATTGCTAGGGATAGAGCCTAGAGCTCATGCATGCAAAGCTTATGTACCATCCTATTAAGCCACAATCAATGCCCCCCCCACATATAAAACTATATCCAACATCTCTGGAAGGCATGTTTCTGACAAATATATAAATATATATAAATATATATGTACATATATATAAAACAAAAGAACTGAGTTAAAATAGCTTAATGAAATAAGGGTTCATGAACTACACAAGAAGAAAATATCCATCCCCATTAAAAAATGGGGCAACGAAATGAACAGAAACTTTCTCAAAGAAGAAATCTGAATGGGAAAAGGCACATGAGAAAATGCTCTACATCATTAATCATCAGAAAGATGCAGATCAAAATAACGAGATATCATTTCACACCACAGAGACTGGCCCACATCCAAAAGAACAAAAGCAGCTGGTGCTGGCGCAGATGTGGCGAGAAAGGGACCCTCCTTCACTGCTGGTGGGAATGCTGACTGGTTCAACCCTTTTGGAAAACAGTATGGACGACTCTCAAAAAACTAGAAATTGAACTCCCATTTGACCAAGCAATACCACTCCTGGGAATATACCCCGGATAGGCAAAAAAGTATAGTCAAAGTGACATCTGCACTTGTTTGTTCATTGCAGCACTGTTTACAACAGCTAGAATCTGGAAAAAACCTGAGTGCCTGAGAAGAGATGACTGGTTAAAGAAACTTTGGTACATCTACACAAATGGACTACTATGTAGCTGTTAGAAAAAAATGAAGTCATGAAATTTACATACAAGTGGTACTACATGGAAAATATTGTGCTAAGCGAAATGAGCCAGAAAGAGAGGGACAGACATAGAAAGATTGCATTCATCTGGGGAACATAAAGTAACAAAGGAGACTAACACCCAAGAATAGCTGTGATAAATACCAGGAGGTTTACTCCATGGCTTGGAGGCCAGCCCCACACTCTAGGGGTGAAGGCAGCTCAGATAGAGAAAGGAGCACCAAATAAAGGGTGCTGGGAAGATCCGCCCCGGATGGAAGATGCATGCTGAAAGTAGACTATAAACCGAACATGATTGCTACCCAATGCCTCTTTTGCAAACCACAACACCCAAAAGGAGAGAGATAACAAAAGGGAGTGCCCTGCCACAGAGGCAGGGTGGGATGGGGGGATGGGGGGGTGGGAGGGATTCTGGGATTGGTGGGGGTGGAGAATGGGCACTGGTGGAGGGATGGGTACTTGATCACTGTATAACTGAAACCCAAGCACAGAAATTTGTAAGTCTACAACTGTACCTCATTGTGTTTCACTAAAAAAAATAAATAAATAAATTTACTCTGTTAAATTCATTTTTATGTTATGTTATTTTTTTAAATAGCAGAGTCTCCTACCCCGTGCCTGACTGTCCTCGCCAGGTCCCGACAGCTGAAGACCTCCGGGACTCAGCCAAAGTCATGCTGATACCACTCTCCACACACTTGGATGAGTCTCACGCATAAAGGAACTGCCAGAGGAACCCAGGTGTGCAGGACCCGGGGCTGAGATCTCCAAGCCTGCATGGTTTGGGACTCGACCTTCCAGTAGCTAGACAGTTACACCCACCAACTGTCATGTAACCCCAACATCGGCCAGGATCCAGAGATTATCACACCAAGCTCCCGGAAGAGAACAAAGCAGAGTCTCCTACCCCATGCCTGACTGTCCTCACCAGGGCCCAGCAGCCAAAGACCTCCAGAACCAGCCACAACCATGCTGAGACCACTCTCCACACACATGAAGGTACTGGCAGAGGAACAAAGGCATGCATCCTCCACCCAGATCCTCCATCTTCCAGTAGGTGGGGGTCACACCCACCAACTGCCCCCCAGCGCCGTGTAATCCCATCAACGGCCAAGACCCAGAGACTATAAAACCCAACTCCCAGAAGCGCAGCCATGAATGCCTTATTATCTCATTCTTGCCTTTGACAACCTGGCAGGTGACTGAATGTAACCTGCCCACACGGCAGAGTCTGGCAAACTCCCTGTGGCGTACCCAATATGCCAAATACCAGTAACAATGATGGGTCTCATTCTCCTAACCCTGAAAGAGCCTTGAATGTGGCACGTTTTAGAGTCTCAGGGCTAGGACGAAGGAGACATTACTGGTGCCTGCTCGAGGCAATTGATGAACAACAGGATGATCGTGATCGTTATTTTTTTTATGTTATGTTATGTTTATATTATGAATTTACTATGTTAAATTCGAAAAAGTTATGTTAAATTAAAATTCAATTAAAAAGTACGTTAAACTTTTTAAAAAAGAAATAAGGTTCATGAAATAAAGCAATTAAAGGAATCTCAATATTTTAATGATGCTATATAGGGATCCAGATTTTTTTCTCTCCTCTACCACTCTTTGAAGCATCTATGGTAGTATCCAGCATTCCAATAAATAGTTATTGAATGAATCAGTTTGCTCATCTTCACCCTGAAGTTTAGTACTTATTAGCAATAAACTAGATCCACATTCTAGCCTGAAGAACAAAGCAACAAAGAGCGTGGGGCCTAGATCCAGAACACCAGAAATCTTGCCTTTCATCTCCTGGTATAGAGCTGACTCACTTGGCCACCTGACTATAAGGGAATTTTGAGAGTAAGTATTTTTAGCTAAGCACATTATCACTTGAGGGAAAAAAATGAAAGAAAGGGGGAAATAAACAGGAGTTCTTCCACTTAAGAAGGAAAGAATATAGATACTGGTCCTTCCACAAATATAGACATTGTTAGAGCCACAATATGTGGAGGAAAAGTCACCTTCTCTAAGGACATTGAAATTAACAAAGAGATAAGAGAGTATAAAATAGCCATAAAATTCAAGATAATAAAAACGCCCTTGTGGTCTGGGAAATCAAAGGTGGAAAACACAGTATCTAGTTAGGAAATCCCAAACAATTTCATGGGATGGAACTTTTGAGAATTTTTATGAAGATGACTAAGATCTCCTCATGGAGCAATAGATAAAAATATATTCTACTAAAAAAACAAATAAACAAGCAAACAAGTACCAGCAACATACCTAGTATTTGAGCAATACAAGGTATATGCTATAGTACGTGCTATTTGTAAAGGTCTTTTTTGACAGAATAGCAAAAAATATAATTTTGGACTCTTTGGGGCACTGAATGCTGGGTAGAGATTAAAACCTAATCCTATAGTCAAAGAGAAGACAATAATGGATTTGGGGGTGAGGAAAAGGCAGGATAGATATATTAAGATATAAATGACATGTTATGTTTGTTTAAGGTACATAGCATAATGATTTCTATATGTATAATTACAAAATTATTACAGATGCACTACTTTTGAAAGATTCTGGTATATAAAAAGTTTGTAATAAGGAGACAAGTTTCTAATATATTGTGACTCTTTAGGAGAGAGAAGTCTATGCTCCAGAAATGATAAGAAATCAAATAGAAATTTCTCATCTATGTAATGATTTAAGTCAATTGATAGAGAGAGCTAGAAATGAAAAAATGAAATAATGAGACCCAAGAAAACAAGCTGTTTGGACATAGCAAATGGTTGTAAACTGAGGACACAGTGAAGGTGGTAAAGTGATACTTTAGACAGAGCGAGTAAGTATTGACAAAAAAAAAAGGGAAGTGTGAGACAAGAGTTAAGGGAATTTTTGAGTCAACTGAAAGAAGCAGTTTTAGCATTCATCCAAACAGACAGACAGAACTTCTCTAAAAGAGCAAACCCAGGAAGAAGAAACATGTGACTGATTCTTAGAAGTTTAGTGGAATAGAAAATTTCAAAGGAATCAGTGAAAGGCCAGTTCAGAAATAGAGTACCTCTCTTGCAAGAGTGAGGCAGGACAGCAAGTTTGATCCCTGGCACCACCTCCCATGTTGAGGGACTTCAGTGGCACTGCTGTCACTGTTCCCCAGAGCCACAAGTATGGAATCTCTGACATACTGCAACCCACTCTGTTGGAGCTCTGCAAACAAGTGTGTGACTCCCCCAAGTCACCCCAGGAACAATGACAGTGATGAATGGATGGGGAAAATAGAAACTAAAAATTAGAGCAAGACTACAGTTAAGGATCATGTTTTGTACTGCCTGACAATATTTAACATGGACCCCCAAATACCACATGTCCTCCAAGTACCACTGCACGTGGCCCTGGTGGTCCCCAGCATCCACAAGCCCAGGAAAGCCCATGTTAAGCCCTAGCACTCAACCATTCTACCTATTTGACTAAGAAAGACCCTGAGTTCCCTAAACATCACTTGGGAGGCACCCTTCCCTCACCACCCCCCCCAAAAAAAATCAAAAAGTAAAGAAACGTGAACATTGATTAAAAAAAAGCCAGGACCTTACACACACACACACACACACACACACAAACACACACACACACACACGGAAGCAACATATTTGAGGGAAGCCCTTGCTTATTGGCTTATTCTGATCCTCACCTGATCTTAATTAAAAGGAAGTGTCTGACTCAGTGTATACCACTAGTCAAATCACACGGAAATGGGGGAGAGGCTAGAAGGAGAAAAAGCAATCAGGAGGAATAGAGGAAGCAATTGAAAACAGGATGGTGATTAGGAAACTATTTTCAACAGAATGGAGGGAGGCAATGTTAGAACTGCAGGTAGCTAAAAGGCTGACAAAAACAGAAAGAAGGCAAAGGACACAGGCTGATGGTGAAGAGATTGGGGGTTAGTATAGAAAAATTAGAAACTGTTTTGTTCAATTGCTTTAATTTTTTTTACTCTGAGGAGGATACCACTTAAGATATTATTGTAAGAGTTTTCCCTACTGATATTTAAAGTCTTCTTGGCCTTGGGACTGACTGGGGTTGGAGGTTAGGGACAAATTTCAGTTTGCAGTGCTCTGTGTTCAGGGACTCTTGTGTCAGGGAAGATACTTGAGTCCCTTGAGCTCTCTCCAGTATTTCTTGGTCTCTTGCTATTGTTCTAAAAGTACTTAAACCCTTAAGAAAATTTAGCTAAAATTTCTGGTCAATAAAAGTTTGTTTCTTGGGGCTGGAGAGGTAGGACAGCAGAGAAGATGTTTGTCTTGCATACAGCAGATCCCAGTTGAATCCCCAGCACCCTATATGGTCCCCTGAGCCCTGTCAGGAATGATCCTGGGTGCAGAGCTAGAAGTAGGCCCTAAGCACAACTGAGTGTGGCCAAAACCACATATACACCATACCACACACACACACACACACACACACACACACACACACACACACTTAAATAAAACAACAAAAAAATCTGTTTCTTGAAGAGAAATGAAGAGAGACATATACTCTTCAAATTATACACTGCCACACAATGTGGACTGGAGGAGGGAAAAGAGAAAAGGTAATAAGTAGATAACTATTCCCAGAGCAAAGTTGGGGTCCCTGACTCTCACCAGCATCTCGGAAGGTGCTGAGACCTGAGAGAGGGGTGCTGTTGCTAGGAAGGTCGGCAAAGTCTGAAACACCACAGAATGTGAAAACCGACCATAGACACCAATGACCAAGAGAACATTGGCTGCCTTTCTCACTCTCCTCGTTCTTAAGACCCACTACCATAGAAATTCCTTGAGACCCACTACCATAGAAGTTCCTTGAAGCTATAGGAAGGAAAGAAGTGCATTCTTCAGAAACCACATCAGCAGAATGAGGCGTTGAGTCAGAAATTTAGTCACCTTAGCGAAAGCAGAGAGAAGTAGGTGGTTAGCTGAGTGTGAGCAAGTCTGGGAGTACAGAGAAGCAGGAGCTGCAGAAACTGGAGAACAAAGTTGATGTCCCCTGTTTCTACGGGGGTGTGGGCAGTGTGCCCCCTTCTCCCACCATCCCCAGGCAACTAATACTAGACTAGCCTGAGACAGAGGCTAAAGTGTGAGGGTGAGGTTAGAAACACTTCAGAGAGCATCTCTTTTTTGTTGTTGTTATTGGTTTTTTTGTTTATTTGTTTGTTTGTTTGTTTGCGGCCATTCCTGTTGGTGGTCAGAACTTATTCCTGCCTCTGTATTTAAGGGCTATCCCTTGGCTCCAAAGACCCAAAGTGGTGCAAGGGATCAAACCAGGACAGACCCCATGCAACACTAGCACACTCCCCCTGTACTCTCTCTCTCTCTCTCCCTCTCTCTCTCTCTCCCTCTCTCTCTATCTCTCTCTCATCTCATGGCAACTCTCTTTTAAGCAAAATCTAAGGCTATATTACTAAAATGGAGAACAGAAAATGCAGGGAGGCTGTACCAAAAGAGGCCCCCAAATACACCTAGGTAGGAAGCAAGCAGGGCCTTCTGAGAGCCTGACGTCTGCCACAATGGGAACTGGCATGAGCATCTGCATCTATGCATTGATTTATGTATGTATTTATATTCTGTCTTGTTTAACAAAGGACAGAACTGACTTACAGGGCACACATAATAACAGTAGGCTAAAAACCAAATCAGTAACAGAGAACATATATACATATATGTATGAGAGTGAGTTCCAAAGGAGGGAACACTATTCTGTTTCCTCAGTCTGTACAAAGCATTAGCTTGAGTGTTCTATGGGAACAGTGCAAGAACAAAGGGAAAAGAAGGGATATGCAGTCATTAGGCACTCATGCAACTGACCTTTGTCAGATGGGAAAGGTCTAAATATAATCAATAGACTGGAACATAGGGGAGAATGAACTAGAGAGCACAGTTAAGACAAACAATAGAGTGAGGTGAAAGAATAAACAAAAATGCGTGATCAAAGCTCACTTCACATAAGGTATCTTTGATACCACCTACAGGAGGTTTGCTTGCAAGACCCTGCAGTCTAGTTAGCATTACCCTTGAAATCCAGCTCCTCTGAGCCAGATAACGATGAATACACAAACCAATTCACTGCTTTTAGCCATTGAGTCAATAAGTATTATTGATTGTCAACTATGTAATGGAATAAGAACTGAAGGCAAAAATAAATCAGACAAGATTCCTGAGGGTCTTATAGGGAGGAACTTAAGGTAAGCAGATCTTTGCTGCACATGGGGAATAGAGCCAGAATGTGGGGCACAGTGGATTGGGCGGCAGCTCAGGGGGTGCCAGGCACAACTGCCTCAGCCTTGGAAGACAGGATGGACTACCTAAGGGAACCTTGTCCTGCATCTTGAGAAATGGATGGCATTGCAGGGAGAAACATGGACAGTGAAAATGTGCAAATGCTTTGGAGGTACAAATGAGTATTGCATTTTGTGAATAAAATATCATTATGTGTGACTTTTTGAGACTACTAGGACAGAAGGCAGGGGCAGACTAGAAGGGCCCTGTGTGCAGCCTGGAATCCCACTGGGTCAGAGGAACTAAGACTATTTTCAAGAAAGAAACAAGGGGTCTGGAACATCAGCACATAGGGCATTATTTGCACACAGTTGACCTGGGTTCCCTCCTTGGCACCTCATTTGGTCTCCTGAGCCCCACCAGAAATGACTCCTGAGCACAAAGCCATGAGTGAACCCTGAGGAATGCCAGGTATGACCCAAAAACAAAAACAAAAAAAGAAAAGAAGGGGGAAAAAGAAACTAAGAGAGGAACGTCAGAGGAGTAGAAATCTACCTCTGGCAGTAGCACAGAGTCTCTCTACATGGTGACAGACAATTGTCAGGATGACTTGGGGAAACCTAAAAAACAACTTATTTAAGAATTAAGAGTGATAGGGGCCAGAGTGACAATATAGCAGTTAGTGCTGACCAGAGTTGATTCCCCAGTACCCCATACGGTCCCCTGAGCACCACCAGAAGCAATTCATGAGTGCAGAGCCATGAGTAAGCTCTGAGTACAGCCAGGTATCGCCCCAAAAAACAAACAATAGTCACCCAAAATAATGCTTGTTGGAAGTGGACAGACAATATAGAAGGTAGGACACATGCCTGGCTTGTGGCTGACCCGAATTCAATCCCTGCCATCCCATACAGAACCCAGAGTACCACCAGAAATAATTCCTGAGTATAGAGCCAGGAGTAACTCCTGAGCACTGCCAGGTGTTCACATTACCAACACCAGAAAACAAAAACTAACATTACAGCAGGAAAGGCACTTGCCATGCATGCAGTCATTCTGGCCTTGGTTTGATCTCCAGCACAAATATGCTTCCCTAAGCATGGTGAGGGGCCACTCATGAGTATACAGCATAGAGTCAGGAATAACCCTTGAGCATTACCCAAAATGAAACCAAAAAAATCAAACAAAGCACTAAACCCAAGTCAGATGCTCACAACTCACAACTCAGGTGTGTGACTAGTGCTCCTAAGATTGATGGAATGCTCAGGGCATCAGTGAAACCAATGCAAGTTTGGAAATTTAGGAGGGCAGCGAAATTATGTATCCTCAACTGTAAATGTTTGACCACCTGGTAGGTGAGTGGGGTAGCTTATATTTGGAAAAAGTGTGAAATTATAAAACTAAAACGTATTTGTAAACTCATGTGAAAATCAATAAAAATTAGATTTTAAATGAAATCTGACCCATAATTTTTTCAAGGAATCAATATTAAGGAAATAAAGGGACCGGAAAACTAGTGGAGCATTAGGGCATATGACCTGGGTTCAATCATTGGCCTCACATGGTCCCCAGCATCTCTGGATGCCTTTTACATATAAAATTAAAAACATCAGGAAAGTATAATAATGGATTGTATGTTCTGATGGTTATAGGATACGCATACAACAGACTAAATGTGATCATTGAAACTTGTATTTTCATAGATATTGGAGGAACAATAGAATTTAACAGAGAATATAAAATTTATAGTGATACAAGTTTTATAAACATACAGAAAAATTAAAATATTCGATTAGAAGTCATGTTAATTGTGTTCATCTCTGAGTGGTGAAGTAACAAATTTTCTTGGGTTTTCTTCTCTACCTTTTCATAATTTTCCAAGTTATATTCAGTGAATATGTGCTGCTTATATAATCAGAGTTATTTTAAAAAATAAGTGAATAATGTAAAACAGATTCTCAAGTATAAAAAGAATTGGAGCTACTAGAAAACATAAGTAGGAGGGAGAAATAAGTCTGTCTTGTAGCAATCAAAGATGGAACAAGTCTAGATAATCAGACCCTCACTGACATTAGGGTTGGCATTGCCAAAGATTTAGGATTCCACAAAATCTCTTTGTTGTTTCATTGTTCGAGAAAATGACAACTGATAAGAGCAAAATACTACACTAATGCTATCAGAAGTAAAAATGAAGAAACAGTGTGCTTTTCTGAACTTTCTCCTATTATATTTTGTGACATCCCTTTTCATTTGTACATCTTTTGGAAAATTATCACAATACTGTATCTAGATTCCAAACTGTAGAAAAATCTTGATCAGATTTCTTTCTTGTTATTCTTGTAACAATGGCACTGAAATGCTATTCGATTCTTAGTTATTATTCTAAATTTCTTATATAATGTGCAACTTAATTTTTTGCATACATAAAATTTTATTAATGATATTATTATAACTCACAGTGATTAAAATTTTTTTTAAAAATTTAAAGAAAATAATCTTCCAAACAATATATAGCTTTGCCATAAGTTTGCCTAAGAGTTATGGGAGTATGTTAAAAATTCTTGATTCAGTGACCAGATAGTAGACAGGGTAAGGTGTTTGCCATGCATGCAACCAACCAGCGTTCAATCTCTGGCATTCCATGTGGTTCCCTGAGCATGTGCAGGAGTAATCCTGAATGCAGAGCCAGGAGTAACCCCTGATACCCCAACCTCTCTCCACCCCGCAAAAAGTTGTTGCTTCAGAGTAAGTCCTGTTTTCACGGGGTCAGTTATACTTGGGCTGTTTTCTTACTGCAGACCTTTTATTTATCTATTGTTGATTTTTATGAAAATGGTGGGAAATGTCCTGTCCCCTGTAGCAGCACTAGTTCCATCAAAGAACAAGCAGACACCATCTGCAGAATCCAGAGTAGTAAAGAAAGCTGGGATATGCTGGGGGTCAAGCTCAAGGCCTCAAGGTAGGAAACTCTGGGATACTTTGCATTGGCTTTTTATAACTGACTGGGCCCATTGCAGCCTTTTCCATCCTTCACTGCTCCAGACCTGCCTCCTGAAATTTGACAGGAAATCTCACAACCTTTCTTCCTAGTATGAGTTTACCCTGTCGTCATGTGGAAATACTTTTTCCCCTCTTCCCTGCCTTCCTTCCTTCTTTGCTTCCTTTCTCCCTCCCTCCAACCTTTCCACCCTCCCTCCCTCCTTCCCTCCTTCTCTCCCTTCCTCCAGGCCTGCCTGCCTTCCTTCCTTCCTTCCTTCCTTCCTTCCTTCCTTCCTTCCTTCCTTCCTTCCTTCCTCCTTCCTTCCCACACCCCTGCCTTCTCTCTGAATTGACATTTAATTTCTGTGGCAGTTTCCTCTGGCCTTTCCCTATAGTTTTGGGGGCTGTACGTCTACAAGCCAGTGCAATTCTGGACTTAGATTTCCCAAATGGCCATCATCACACCCTAAGTCCCTAACCAGCTCTGTTCTTCCCCCAAAAGTCCAGAGACCTCTGTACTGCACATGGTGATGTCTGCCCAGGTTGGTATGACTGCTTCCTGTGAAGAGGACACTGTAGAACACTAGAGCCCGGTCATCATCATGAAGAAATGCTGGTGGTTACTTCCTGTAGCATCTCATGCAGATGAGACAGCAGAGCTGTGAGTGTTCAGGACCTGCTCAGAGCCCAGAGAAGGGTTGACTTGTGGAGAATCAGCCTGCTACTGGTTCTTGCAGGCTTGGGTTCAGTCATTCACACTTATTAATGTGAAGGATGGCTAGTCACTATATCTGTGGTCAGTTTTGCAAAGGGAGAAGAGGTTCCCACTTCTGGTTGCTATGTGACACAATGGTAAGACAATGTTGATGCAGTTTGTTCAGTGGTGTATCCATCAGGAGTTCGGGGTGTGGGTGGGGAGTGGAAAGCTGAAGCATGCTGTGAGGAGAGATGGGGCATATCTCCCCACAACTTAGGTTTTTAATTTCTCTTAATTCATAAAAATAGATTTCAGACAAGAGACTTAATTATCTAAAATATTCAATTAACCAGAGACCACTCCCCAGTTTTCTAATGCCAGATAAAGAGTGAATTGTTGTTGATGTTACACAAATTGATAGTATCTTTATTCTTTTAGTAACTAGTTGCTAAATATCAGTAAGCAAGATTATTGTTCTCATTACAGAACTGTCACTCTTAATCAGACCATTACCCCTTAAATTAAGGACATTCAAAACTATTCACAGGTGGCCAGAAATCACAGTACATTTCCCCAGTCCATTTACAATCTTACTCTCATAGACTTAGATTCTTTATTTTTCTCCTCTCAGACTTCAACACCTCCTCCCCATCTTCAGTCTCTGCTCTTGACCTTGATTGCAATTTCACTGAGAAAATAGAAACTAATCAGTAGAGAACTTCCACAAGTTCCCACTAACACCTCCGCCCGCCCACCCAGCATCTGGACCCTATATGCTGTCTTCTCTCCTGTTACCAAGGATGAACTGTCCATGTTCCCATCTAGGACTGACTCTACTTATTTGCTACATCTCAGTCCTTTTATTCAAAAACATTGCTTCAGAAATTCATCCTCTTCCCCTCCTTTGCATCTTCTCTTCCCTGCTTTGATAGGTTATTCCATCAACATTTAAAAAATGGTATTTCTTGCATCTGGCTACCTCAAATCCACTTATAAGTTTATAGCTATTCTGTTTTATCCAAGGAGACTTATTCACAAGACCCCCTGTGGATGCCTGAAACTTCATAGTGCCGAACCCTATATATCCTGGATTTTTTCTCATTTACTATTTAAAGTAAAATTTGTATTCTTTGAACACATGCACTGTAGAACCATAATTGTCCATCTGATTATGGAGAGGATGACTAAGTCACTAAGTCAGAGTGCTTAGAATGGAAACACTGGAAGAAGACATGCTTCACACTAGGGCCATTTGGAGCAACATGGCCTAGGATTCAACACATTTCTCAGAACAACTCGAGACTTTTTAAAAAATGTCTTATTTGTTGATTTGTGGAATTTTCCATTTAATTGTTTGGGACCATAATTATTATTGGGTAATTGAAACTGTGAATAAAAAAAACAAAGAAAGATAAGTCAAGGTTAAGGGGGTAGTATCATATTTCCGTTCTTTACAGCAATTCCTTTAAAAAGTTACGTGTGTTCAAATCACTAATCCCTACTCTACCATTTCATCTAGAATTCCCTTTGATCCGGTTCTTCTAAACTCCAAATGGCTTCCAAATTGTTAATCTAATGTTCAGTTTTCTTATTTGACTCTTCAGTAATGTTTAACACCATTATTCATTTTCTACTTCTGGAAAGATTTTAGTAATTTGTCTTCCAGGATTATCACACCAAACTCCCGGGAGAGAACAAGGCAGAGTCTCCTACCCTGTGCCTGACTGTCCTCACCAGGACCCAACAGCTGAAGACCTCCGGGACCCAGCCAAGGTCATGCTGGGACCACTCTCCACACTTGGATGAGCCTCACGCATAAAAGAACTGACAGAGGAACCCAGGTGTGTGGGACCTGGGGCTGAGATCTCCAAGCCTGCATGGTTTGGGACTGGACCTGCTAGTAGCTAGACAGTTACACCCACCAACTGCAGTGTAACCCCAACAACAGCCAGGGTCCAGAGATTATCACACCAAGCTCCCGGGAGAGAACAAGGCAGAGTCTCTGAAAAAGGCCACATGACTTTTTATTTACATTCATTTAATTTTTCAGGGTACCTTAAATATCCCACCCACATGGCAGAGCCTGGCAAGCTACCCGTGGTCTATTTGATATGCCAGATCCAGTAAAAAAAAAAAAATGGATCTCATTCCCCTGACCCTGAATACGGCAGAGTCGAGAAGGATGTGGAAGGAGAGGCTGATAAAATCCCAAGGCAGAAATAGGCTGCCAAAACGAAGAAAGACAAAAATGATTCTCTGTACTTTTAATGCACGTATGCTGGCACCTGGTGCATCCATCGAGGACCTGATGGTACAAGTGCAAAAGATCAAGTACGGCATCATTGATCTGACCAAGATAAGAAGGCACCAATCTCATCACGCCGTTTTCGACACTGGAGAAGAACTGTTCCTTGGAACATGTGACAAAACAGGCATCGGTGGTGTCGGTATCCTTGTCAACACAAACTTAGCCATGAGCATTGATTCATTTGAATGCCTAACAACCCGAATGGGACGATTACACTTGAATAGATGTGGCTCACTGCCGGCAATTTCTATCTTTGTTGTCTATGCACCAACATCCAATTATGGTGAAAGAGAAATTGAGAAGTTCTACATGGAACTGGAGAAGTTCTATAAAGAAGATCACATCTTCTACAAGATCATTGTCAGTGATTTTAATGCCAAGATAGGACCAAGAAGATCAGCCAATGAACTCCACATCGGGACCCATGGACTAGAATGGAACAAACAGGGTGACAGACTGTCTGAGCTCATCATGTCAACCAAGACCTTCCATGGTAACTCACAGTTCCAAAAGGCTGAATCTAAACGTTGGACATGGGAGTCTCCCAGTGGATGGTTCCACAATGAAACAGACCACATCATATTCAATTGGCGGTTTTGCCTGACCGATGCTGCTGTTGTCCCAAAATTCCAAACGGGATCGGACCACCTTCTCCTTCATGCAAAATTCTACCTCACAAAATGAGGAGAAAAGAATGAAAAGTTTAAAAAGAGAACTCCCAGAACAACCACCAACTGGGAGCTCTTTGGCTCTGTTGCGGCAACATGGGAAGATGCCATCATTGACAACATTGATGAGGAATACGATCGAATGACTCAGCACCTCCATGATTGTGCGAGGAATGCCAAGAGAGAGATAACCACAAAAAAACTGCTTTTCTTCGAACACTCTTGAACTTATTCGCCAACGTGGCTTGGCACATGCCTCAGGCAACTGCAAGCAAATGTCCGAGCTGGCAAAACAATGCAGAGAATCCATCAAGGATGACCTCAAAGACAGGAGAGCAGCAGTGTTGGTAGATGCGACAGAAGCTGGAAAAAGTATTCGTAATGCCCACCTGTCCTTCACCAACTACAAGACCAAGATGACTGCCCTCCAACATCCTGATGGATCTATCACATCTTCCAGAAGGGCAATGGAGAAGATTATTCATGACTTCTACTCAGATCTCTTTAATAGCCACGTCCACTTGCCCACATACCACATTCCGCATGATGGATATGCCGTTCCCAATGTTCTCCCTTCCGAAATCCAACATGCCATCTCGTCGGTAAAGAAACAAAGAGCACCTGGCCCAGACAAGATCAGACCTGAACACCTGAAGAACTTACCATCAGTACTCATCAATACACTGGCTCGACTTTTCACACGCTACCTGTCTGAATGCAAGGTTCCATCCCAATGGAAAACCAGCAGGACTGTACTACCATACAAGAAGAAAGACATCCACGACATTGGCAACTATCGCCCAATCTGCCTATTGTCAGTCATCTATAAGCTGTTCACTCGAGTCATCCTGAATAGGATTAGCAAAACATTACATGAAGGACAACCATGTGAACAAGCCGGATTCCAAAAAAGATTCAGTACCATCGACCATATCCACATGATTACTAAGCTCATTGGGGTTTCTCAGGAGTTCAAGATGCCACTCTGTCTAACCTTCATTGATTCTGTTGAGATGGAAGCAGCCATAGAAGCCCGAGCCAATCAGGGCATACAAACTCAATACATCAGGATCCTTCGTGAGCTCTATTACAGATTCACTACCAGGATCTCTCCATTCTACTAAGAAGTAATAATCGATGTCAAGAGAGGGGTTCGGCAGGATGATGCCATTTCACCAAAACTCTTCAGTGCCACCCTAGAGAACATCATGCAACGACTAGAATGGGAAAGAATGGGAGTGAAGATAGATGGTCGGCAACTACACCACCTCTGCTTTGCTGATGACATCGTTCTAATAACACCAAACATCAGCCAAGGAGCACAAATGCTGACCGATTTCGACCGTGAGTGTGGAAAGGTCAGACTACAGCTGAAGACAATGTTTATGAGAAACAGCCTTGTTCCTGATGCTCCATTCGCTCTCAACGGAACCACCATCTCCGAATGCAATAGCTATATGTACCTAGGTCGAGAAATCAACATGATGAATGACCTGGCACCTGAGTTGCGCAGGAGGAAGAGAGCGGCTTGGAATGCCTTCCAGAGTGTTGAAGAAATAACTAAAAGGACAAAGAACCTCCAGCTACGAGCACATCTCTTTGATTCCACTGTTCTTCTTGCATTAACATATGCCTCAGACACCTGGGCCCTATGAAAACAGGATGAGAACGCTATTCGGGTCTCTCAAAGAGGAATCGAAAGAGCTATGCTTGGAATATCACGATTCACTCAAATGAGAGATAGAATCTGGAATTCTGATCTCCGTCAACGCTCAAGAATCAGGGACGCTGTCTCATTTGCCAAGGCATCAAAAATCAGATGGGCTGGGCATGTAATGAGGTTTACAGACAACTGCTGAACTACAGCCATTACTGACTGGATTCCATGGGACGTCAAAAGATTGCGTGGACGCCCACCTACAAGATGGTCAGACTTCTTCGACAAGACCCTGAATGATCGGTTTGAGGCTCTGCATGTTCCTAGAACGAACAAATGCCATTGGGCTACACTAGCACGCAACAGGGATGAATGGAGACGTTACTGGCACCCACTCGAGTAAATCGATGAATAACGGGGGATCAAGTGATCAAGTCTTCCAGGATACCACATTATCTTGGTTTTCCTCCTCTTCCCTAGTATTCTTTGCTCAGCTTAGTTTATTCCATCAACATCCTAATGCTGGGTTCCCCAGGATTCAGTTCTTAGCACTCATCTCTTTTTCATGTGTGTGTGTGCGTGCACATGTGTGTGCAAGTGTGTGTGTGTGTGTGTGTGTGTGTGTGTGTGTGTAAGGGAGAGAGGGAGAGAGAGCGAGAGAGAGAAAGGAAAAGAGAGAGATTTTTAGGGATGGCCTTGGTCCTCATTACTTAAAATTTTATTTACAGACTGATGGCTCCAACCCAGGCCTCTCATCCACATCCAGACCTGAATGCCCAGTTGTATGCTCAGCATGTCCACTAAGGGCTTGCAACCTTATCAGTAAATGAAACCCTTGTATCGTATATGTACCAAGTACAATCCTCACAACTGCAGTCTGTGAGCCCCAACACTACAAAAAAAATAAATAAATAACTTTGAAGATTAGGATATGGCTTAAAGGGCTGGAGCTGGAGCTCATGCTTTGCATGTGTGAACCCTGGGTTCAACCCCCTGCTCCATATGATTCCCTCAACACCATTGGTAGCAACCCTCTATCACAGAACTGAGAATAGCCAGGAAGGTTGGCCAGATATGACGTAAAATCAAAACCAAACAAATGAAGAGCTCCTATGTGTCTAATGGACATATTTAACCTAATGCTTTATCTTCACCATCACAGACTTGCCCTTCATTTAGTCTTAGACTTTTTGCTTAGACTCATGTCAAGTATGATCCTTTCATTTGTCTTTCAACTTGGCAACATCTGTCAGCTTCATTTTCTCATATCCTCTTCTATTTCTTTCAATAGTGAATTATAGTTTTTCATATCTTTCATATCTTTTGTTAAATTGCTTCTCAAGTATTTGATGTTTTTGAACACTATTTTAAATGGAGTCATTTTCTTGATTTGTCATTGTTTGCACATAGAAGCACAGTATATTTTTGTATTGATTTTGTAACCTTCTGCTTTGCTATACTGATTTATCATTTCTAAGAATTTTTCAGTCAAGTCATTGGGATCTTCTATGTATATTATTATATCATCTGCAGAAAATGATAATTTAACTTCAGTCTCAATTTATATGCCTTTGATTTCTTTATCTTGCCTGATTTCTATAGAGAGGATTTTCAAAACTCTATTGAATAATTGTAAATAAAGTGGAAATACTTACTTTGTGTCTAATTTCAGAGAGAAAGCTTTAAGTTTTTCACCAATGAGTATGATGTTGGCTGTGAATTTGTTGAATGTAGACATTACTACCATGAAGCACATTACTTCCATTTCTATTTTGTTGATGTTTTTCATCATGAATGGATATTGAATCTTGTCAAAAGTGATAGATAGATAGATAGATAGATAGATAGATAGATGGATAGATATGATCATATGATTGTTAGCTTTTCTTTGGTTGATATGATGTATTACATAAATTGTTTTGTATAAATTAAACCATCCTCACATCCTTATAATGAATCCAACTTAGTCTTGGTATATATGATCTTTTTGATTTATTATTGGATTCAGTTCACTAAGATTTTGTTGAGGATAATATTATGCAATGATGTTAATCTGGAATATCAGCTTGTAATTTCCTTTTTAAAAGTAAAGTTTCCGATTTTGGTACTAGTGTAATGTTGGCTTCATAGAATGACCATCCTGCCAAAGACATTATACAAATTCAATATAATCTCAATCAAAATTCCAATTTCATTGTTCAAGGACTTAGAAGAATACTACTAAAAATTGTATGCAAGGTCACACATGCCTCACCCCAAATCTTATCTCTCTGATCTGATTTCTTCACTTGCTATGCTCCAGTCCTCACTCCCTCTGGTGGCTTATCTTCTGCAGCATTCTCCAATCTGCTACCCCACCACCTACTTCCACTCCAATTGTCTTGTCTAACACACCAGGCACACTTCCACCTCAATACCTCTCCTGAAGTTTCCCTTGCATTTCCCCAGTCCCCCAGCTATACTCTTGCTGTCTTCAAGTATTTTTTTTCCTTTTGGGTCAAACCCGATGATGCACAGGGGTTATTCCTGGCTCTGCATTCAGGAATTACTCCTGGCGGTGCTCGGAGACCATATAGGATGCTGGGAATCGAACCTGGGTTGGCCGTATGCAAAGCAAACGCCCTACCTGCTGTGCTATTGCCCCAGCCCCTTCTTACAGTCTTCAAATCTTTGCAAGATGTCACCTGTAAGATCTTTCCTAACCTAAAGGGATATGCATGACAAGCTTCCAGTACCTGTATTGAAAACCATAATGCCCAAAAGGAGAGAGAGAGAGAGAGAGAGAGAGAGAGAGAGAGAGAGAGAGAGAGAGAAAAGAAGAAGAAGAAGAAGAAGAAGAAGAAGAAGAAGAAGAAGAAGAAGAAGAAGAAGAAGAAGAAGAAGAAGAAGAAGAAGAAGAAGAAGGAGGAGTGCTATAGAGGCAGGCTGGGGTGTATGGGGACATTGTTAGTGGGAAATGTACACTGGTGAAGGAACAGGTGTTGGAACATTGTATGACTGAAACCCAATCATGAACAACTTTTTAACTGTATATCTCATGGTGGTTCAGTTCAAAGAAAAAAATTTTTAAAAAAAAGATCTTTCCTAACCATCTCATTTTTAATTTCAAACTTGCACATTCCACCAATATACCCCATCCTTATTACCCCTCTTTTTTCCCCTCTTATCATTGATCATTATCTAATATATGGTGTTTGTCTGACTGAGGGGTTAGTTTTGCTGTAACTGTAAGGGTCAGAGATGAAACTTTCACCTCATTTCCTTGAGTTTGGTTCCTCTATTGTTTTTGGGGTTTTCTAAGAAATTGCATATTATGTATTTATTATGTGTGGTGCTCTATTATTTTTATTGTTTTCATGAAGAGGTTCTGTTGGTTAGTACTTCGGTGATGAGACGGTGGGAGCAGATGGATGGACGCATACTCCAGTTAGATCTTTTAGGGCTGAAACAATAGTATACTAGCTAAGGTGGTCAACCGGGGTTCAAACCCTGTAACCCTGTAACATGGTCCTCTGAGTACGACTGGAAGTGAGCTCAGAGTCAGGAGTCAGACCAGAGTACTGCCAGGGGAGGTTGAAAAACAATACAAATTAAATAAGATCTTTTGGTAAACCTCTGAAAGAACTTCACTCTGTTTCTCAGTGTTGTATTGTTGCTTTCCTCTCTTTAGCACAGGCAGGAATGCTAAAGAGTGTTATATGGGATGTTTTCTTTTCCCTAAGAAGAGAATAAAACCCTGGTGGATTAGGTTCTTACAAATAGTTCATCTTGAGGACAGGCTTCATTAAGATCCGAGATATATAAAGAACGGGTAGAACTTTACAAGAAGAAAAAAATCCAACACCATTAGAAAATGGCTATTTCCCCCTTCACCACCCAACGGACTACTTAACACCTATCAGATACATAGTAAATAATGGTAATTGTAGTAAAGGCAAAGTTATTTTGCCTTGGTAATATTATTGCTACTTAACAAATTCCCTCAAAATTTAGTGCTATAAAAGCAACACTCCTCATGTATTATCTCTCACAGTTTCCATGGTCAAGAATTTTGTAGAAGTTTAGCTGAGTAGTTTGGCTAGGAGTGTGTCATGTGGTTTAAGTCCAAACATGAGCCTGGGGTGCAGTCAGCTGAAGATCTGTGGGGGCTGGAAGATGCTCATTAACAGGGATGTTTCCCCTGTTGGCAAGTTCTTCCTCACTATTGACCAGACCTCAGTGTCTTTCCAGAAGGCTCCTTCCAAGGTGGCAATAAGGCAGCTTCCCAGAGAGCAGAGTATAGAAAGAAGAGATGGAAATGGTCTCTTTATATGATGCCATTTCAGAAGATTCAAATCACAAAATTATCTGGCAGATAATTTGATTCCACTTTAGAAAGGAATTTTATGGAAGAATTTATGGACATATTTAAAAACCACCACGTAAGCAAGGAGCAAATGAATAAATGAATGGACACAAGGATGAGGAAGAATTGAATGTGGTGACCCAAAATCAGTTTGAAAACAGAAGTTTCTCCACTCACCTAATAAAAAGTTAATGTCAAGATACATAAAACATTGGGAGAACTTTACAAGAAAAAAATCAACCCTATTTAAAAAAAATGAGGAGAGGAGATAAACAGAAGCTTCCTCAAAGGAAAAATATTGCTGACCAAAAGGCATATAAAAATGCTCTGTATCACTAATCATCAGGGAAATGCAAACCAAAATAACAGTGAGATATCACCTGACACCAGAGAGACTGGAACACATCAAAAGGGACAACAGCAACCAGTGTTGGCTTGAATGTGGGGGGAAAGGGACCCTCATTCACTGCAGGTGGGAATGTTGACAGCCTTTTTGGAAGACAATATGAGCATTCCTAAAAAACTAGGAATTGAGTTTCCATATCACACACAATTCCAATCCTTGGAATTTACACCAAGGGTCCCAAACACAATGCAGAAAAGACATCTCATATATACAGTCATTGCAAACTATTCACAATAGCCAAATCTGGAAACAACTTCTATGCCCAAGAGCAGATGACTGGATAAATAAGTTATGGTACATATGCACAGTAGAATACTCCTTGGCCATAAGAAAAAATGAAGTCATGAAATTTGCTGACACATGGACAATCTGGAGAGTATCATACTAAGTGAAATGAGTGAGATATGCAGGATATAAAGAAATATAGTAGGGGAATAAACTAATGTTAAAAGGCAACAGAAATGAAGAAGAGGAGAACAGGTTCTTAGCAGGAATGCCACATGGGTGGGATAGATCAGGGAAGGGACCATTACAACCATGGTAGAGGGAAGTGGTCACTCTGGAGGAGGAATGGGTGCTGAAAGGAAGCAAAGGAAGTAAAGTGATATGCATTGATACCTATTAGTGTTAGTTTAATACTGTTAGTATTAAAAACAGGGCCTAAGAGGAAAAAAGCGGAAAAGTTCCTGCCAGAGAAGCAGACTGCAGGGGAGGGGGAGTGTGGAAGGGTGGGCAGAAGAGAAACTCTGGACATTGGTGGAGGGAAGTGGACACTGGTGAAGGGATTGGTATTGGAACATTGAACATGTGAAACCAAATCACAAATAACTTTGTAATTTACATAAAACAGAGAAGGAAGTTTAAGAGCAATATAAAAAAGAATTGACCTGTAGAGCCGGGAATGACAGCAGATAGGGAGCTTGCCTTGCACGCAGCCAACCTGGATTAGATCCCTGACACTGCATGTGGTCCCTCAAGTCCACCCAGGAATGATCCCTGAACATTTCTGCATGTTATGCAAAACAAAACAAAAAGAATTAAACTATAGAATTACTTTTTTTCATAACAACATGGATGCAGAAGTGTAATATTCAAAAGTACTTCTGTAGCTGAGAATATACTGGACAGTGGGAAGGCAAATCCAGCAGCTACCAAAGCCCTGCAGAAAACTTCACCTATAGAAGATTAATGAATGAAAATAATAGCACCTCCCATCTTTGCAAAGGTAAAAGGTAAAAGGTAAAGGCCCTCCCGTTGATCGTCGATTTGCTCGAGCGGGCCCAGTAAAGTCTCCATTGGAGACTTTGTTGTTACTGTGTCTGGCATATCGAATACTCTCGGTAGCTTGCCGGGCTCTCAGAGAGGGGCGGAGGAATCGAACTCGGGTCGGCCATGTTGGCCGCTTGTAAGGTGAACGCCCTACCGGCTGTGCTATCGCTCCAGCCCAAACCCTTTGCAAAGGTACAATACTTTATAAATATCTAGAAAAGAAATTTTCTGCTCTGTCTTTGCTTGAGTCTGGGGTGAAGAACAGGGAACACAGGACTAATTTCTTTGCAGATTCGTGCCAGTCAAACAATCTAATCCTGATTGAAGAGTTGAGCTGATAAAATACACAGTTAGAATGTAGAAAAGGCAGAAATTACATGATATATTTAAATTGCACCAGTATTATATATATTGCCAAGCAGAACTTTATCACAAGCCCAGATCCCTAAGTTACTTTGTGGAAAAAGCATTAGTGTCTTAGCTCTCTTCCAGCTGGGGTGTATTTATTATTCTTTTGCTTTTAAACATGTATTTCATTTAATTAACTGATGCTGTCCTTTTCACTGCCTTTCCTGGGTCATTTTGAACACAGAAGAATGGTTTTCAGATCATGTAAATAACAAAATAGCCTACACCACACAGCACTGCACATGAGAAATGCATATAGTTCACAGTGGGTAACAAGTCCAGTTTAAAAGATGTGTTTGGAAGGCAGCTATGCTAACCACTATACCACCAATGTGGCGTGGTGGAGGATGGGCACTGGTGGAGGGATGGGTACTTGATCATTGTATAACTGAAACCCAAGCACAAAAATTTATAAGTCTATAACTGTACCTCATGGTGTTTCACTAATAAAAAAATAAAAGATGTGTTTGTGTGCTTGTGAGTGTGTGAGTTTTCTTTAATTTTTATCTGAATTCCTATTAAAAGATTTCTCGTAAAGAGCCAGAGTGCTGGTACACAAGGTAAGGCACTTGCCATGTATAAATGTTCTACCCTCACCACCCCATAGGTCCCTTGAGTCCTCCAGGAGTAATCTCTGGGCTCAGATCCAGGAATAAACCCTACACACCACCAAAAAAAGAAAAACAATAAAAAATAAATATTAAATACTAAAATAAGTGTTCACTTCAGCCCAAGAGGTGTTAATGCAGTTATGGCTCTGACGTCTTTGCATTTTACACATATAAACCAATATTCTTCAAAGCAATCATATTATGTGTCAGGTGACAATAAAGGAAATTGGGTGGGGGGCGGAGTGATAGCACAGAGGGTAGGGCATTTGCCTTGCACGTGCTCCCCAACCTGGGTTCGATTCCCAGCATACCATATGGTTCCCCGAGCACTGTCAGGAGTAATTCCTGAGTGCATAAGCCAGGAGTAACCCCTGCACATCACCAGATGTGACCAAAAAAGCAAAAAAAAAAAAAAAAAAGGAAATGGGGCTCAGCCACCAGTATTCTCCCTGCTGCGTGAGACCCCCCAGATTTGGTCTAAGGCACCAAAAATAAGTAAATGGTAAACATAGTCTGAGTAATTGGATCATCCTATGGAAGGAAAAATTTGCTTTTCATCACAAAATCCTAAGGTTTGGGAATGTAACTTTGTGGTAAAGGTTTTTATAATACCCTTCTTTTAGTTATGGAGTTCTCTTTTGCCTGTTTTTTCCTTTTTCATTCTCCTATGACTAATTGAGTTTGCTAGATATGAAACTTCTGAATAATAAAAGTTGTATAATCTGTATCTCCTCTCTTAGCATGAAGGCAGTGTCATGAATACTTTACTTAATATAATATTTCTCATGCTGACTATCTCTGACAATACATATGGGTATATAAAAATGGAACCAATACTGTCCAACAGAGCTCATGACTACTGACTATGGACATCACAGATAAATTTGGCAAGCATTCAGGAAGCAGACTTTTCTCTGCTGTTTTCTAAGAAAGCAAAGGCTTGGCCAGCCATATTAGTAACCAGAGTGGATGGTATTTAAGACGTTGGCTCTCAGGAACTATTATGGAAAGTAGCATGTATCTCCTGCAGAAAAAAAAAAACATATAACGATGCAGTCACACTTTCATCACAGGACAAAAAACAACTGAACTGTGAGGCTAGAGACACCAAACTTCACAAAAATTCTGAAAGTCATTTCAAGGCAATGCCAAGGCAGTTGTGCATAAAACACTGGATTGTGGCCCAGGGTATCAGAATCAGCTGGCAAATGTACTGCTGGTTCTGGCCTCACACTATTAAACCCAACTCTCTTGAAGATGAGGCCGAGATATTTGGTCTTTCAACAAATAACTTGGATGCTTTATCCAAGTTATTTTTATGAGCAGACTGTATCTGAGAATCACTTGTCAACATTGGATTGTGCCCACCAATCTGCATTACTTCAGTTGATAGACTGTGGCACAGAGAGACCCAGGATCCTGCCATTCGCCCACACCCATCCCCAAATGCTTACCATCATTTTTTTTTCTCTTTAGCAAGTATTTGCTAAGCTTTTGTGGCATGCACTGTGAAGGGTGCCAGCTTGACAACAATGGATAAAGCAGATACAGTCTCCTCCATCATTAAGCTTAAAATCCTAAGGCTGGGAATGTAGCTTAGTGGTAAAGTAGTCATCTGGTAGGTGTGAAGCCCTGGGTCCCAGCCCTGGCAAAGCACCCTGCTCCCCTCCCTACCAAACACATATACACAAATCCAGAGGAGGGGAGGATATTCTGAGCAAGGAGTCTTTTAAATGCCTTTAAATCACGAGCTCTACAAAAGGAAAACAATGAGGGTTTGAGAAAATACCAATACTCTAAATATTGAGAGATTATGAAAGTAAACCAGAGAGGGTTTCAGTTAAGAAATGGTATTGTAGGGTCAGAGAGATAGTACAGGGGTTAAAGTGTTTGCCTTGCATGTGACCAACACCAGGTCAAAATTCCTGACGTGACATGGTCCCTTGAGCACTGACAATAGTCTCTTCTGAACACAAACCCGGAAAACACCCTGAACACTACGTAGTGTGGTCCAAACACTCTGCCAACACCAACCAAAAAGGATGTTTCATGTGAGAATTGAATAATGAGGATTCATGGGGTGTGGAGGTGCAGCTCTGGAGCTGTGAACAGCAGGTGTATGAAAATGGTGGCACTCCTTTGTCTTCTAACACATTCCGGCTCTCCACTATCATTTCACTCCACTGTTACACTCAACTGCATTTTAACACAGCTTAGGAAAGCAGAGTCAGAAGCTGAAGAAGTTTGCATGACTGGTGGGGTCCATTAAGAAATCCCATTCCAGGATGTTTATCTATTTATCTGTTTCCAGTCTGGGGTTCTAGTAATCAGATTTTACATGGTTTGATCTAAAACAGTGGTTCTCAATCTTGGCTGTACATTGAAATCTCCTGGGGAACTTAAAAAAAGAAATCCTAATGGCTTGGCCTCTCTCCTAGAAATTCTGATTTAATTGGTCAGGGGTGTAGTCTGGACATGAAAATTTTCTAAAACTCCCCAGATGATTCTGACATGTAAACAATTTTGAAAATAACTATTTAAAGGAAGGGAGGGAGGAACTAGGTCTGAAGTGATCAAGGGAAAGTTAATGAAAAGCCAGACTATCTTTGGTCCATCTCTGATATGAAGTATAGAACTGCTGGTAATACTGAATTAGCACAGCCACCATGAAATATGGTCTCCCTGGCTCTCCATTTCACTTCACAATGAACCTCCTTGGCACTCAGTCCAGTTAGATGAGGCAATCCTTCATGCCTACAGCTTTGTGTGCTGAGCTGAAGAAAAAAGTGTGAAGGCAGGCTATGAATCACTTTTATCTCAGAAAATGTGAAAAAGACAAATGTTAGGAAGACAAACCTGAGAATCACAAAATACTACAGTGGATACCTTAGATACCAAAATATCGATGAAGACAACAGAAATTTAAGAAGTGTGCGGAGGGAAAAAAATCTTCACTCAAGGCTGAATAGGTGGTCCTAACACAAAACTGCCAGTTTATTCGCTAAGTAGGGCCAGGAGTGGCTCTTGGACCCTCAAACCACTACTTTGGACTCTCCCCACCCCACCCCCCAAAGAAGCAATCACAATAAGGAAACAGGACAATAATACTAAATAGAAACAAATGTGGGAGGCCACTGAATCACAGAAAAGCTCACCCATTCCTAACTTCAGGGGATTTGGGAAATATCATCATTACTGGTCAGCAGTTATTTGTGGGATTGTTGCATTCTCAAAAGGTATTAAAACTTAATACACTATTCCTGTTATGTCTGTTTTTCAAATATGCTTCTATGGCCTGAGAGACAGTACAGAGCATAGGTTGCTTACCTTGTGCACAGCTGACCCGGGTTCAGTCTCCAGCTTTCCATATAGTCCCCTGAGCATGGCCAAGAATGATTACCGAGAGCAGAACCAGGAGTAAACCCTGAGCATCGCCACATGTGTTATTTTTCAGCTCACACCTGGATTCAATGCCTATTTAAGATAAATCCATTGCTGGTTTAGGTCATTTCTACCTGTACTTAGTAGATCCTTAAAAATTAGAGCACCTGTGCACAGGAATGGCTCAATGAAAAAGCATCTGCCTTGCAAACTTGGAGCTATGAGTTCAATCTCCAGTGATACGACAGTGACATGTCTACATATGACTACATGACAGTCATAGTCCTTGCAGCTCTGTTCTCTGAGATTCTGGTTGCAGCCACAGTAAGTGATCCTACACATATTGGTGTTCAGAAGCACCACAAGAAAAAAAGAGGAGGGGCTGCAGCCATAGTACAGCAGGTAGGGTGTTTGCCTTGCACACAGCCGACCCAAGTTCAACCCTAGCACCCTACATGATTTCCCAAGCCTGCCAGGAGTGATCCTGGAGGCTGAACCAGGAGTAAGCCCTAAGCACTGGAAGGTGTGGCCTGATATCCAAAAAACAGAAAAGAAGAAACAAGGAAGGAAGAAAAGAGAGATATATGCAGAGAGAAAAAGAGAGGAAGGAAGGAAGGAAGGAAGGAAGGAAGGAAGGAAGGAAGGAAGGAAGGAAAAGGGAGGGAAAGAGATATGCAAACACTGTGGCAGGAATGTGACCTCCAGTGAGCATTTGTGAACCCCACCATTGGTGAGTATTCTAAAATGAGTATAATTAAAACTAAATTTTTCTCATTTGTAGCAAATATTTGTTAGTCAAGGCTATCTACATAAAATGAGTTCTCTAAAGAATTCATCTTCTGTAAGGATAGAACTACTACGTAAAGGCAAAAATGAAATATGAAATATAGCCTCAGAAGCTTTATGAAGCATCCATCAATCATTTGCTCAGTGGAGCTCTGTGTTAATACATTGTTCCTAAGCTATTTAAAATTTAACTAATTTTAACTGTACTGGTATTCAATTGACAAAATGCAAGCAAATAGAAACAGTAAGTCAACTTCTGGAAATAGGAAGTTTACCTATCATTAGATCTTAATGTACTAGCTTATAACTAGCCAGGCTTTCCAGAATAGACAAGGCCATAGCAATTAAGGAAGAGTTTTGAAAACATAAACTCAATCCAAGCAATAAAATTAGGGCCATAAATTTATTTGCCTACTAGCTACTGAATATTCATTTGTTACAAATGGCTTAATATAGACAAGGAGGGCAATCACCTAGTATTCCCATAGTCTCTGATTCCCTGGGAAGTGGTAATTATCAGTGGCAATTATCACAGAGAGAAAGTGGAAGAGAGCAATTAGTATCATAATTTCTGTTGCTTTATCACATCCAAATTGCAACAGATTTTTTTTGTCGTTTTAGCCTCCAATTGGTGCTGAGGAGGCCTGGGGCCCCTCCCAGTGATTCTTCGCCAAATTGGGCTTTTGACTCAATGCAAGGACATGACAACACAGCACTGCTCAGGCCCTGCATTGGTTCCAGCCTTGCTGAGCCATTCTAGCAGTGCTCAGGGGCAGACACAGCAATGCTGGACACAGCAATTGGAGCAGGGAGCTCCAGGGCTGCACTCCACAGTGCTCGAGGGACCACGTGGTGCTGGGAATCAAACCGGGGTCAACTACATGCAAGGCCTCCTCAATCCCTAAACTATCACTCCAGCCCCAAACAGATTTTTTTTTGGTGATAAGTTTTAAACAATTATAAATGTTTGTGCCATTTGATGATTTTTTTAACTGTTGGATCTTATTCATTAAAGCAATATCACCTAGAAGAAGTATTTCAAAACATCAACTAAAAAACGAACATCAATTTAGGCAGAAGAAAACCTAGAATAGCAAAGGATGGTAAATTATCTCGCAATACATCAAGCAGTTTTATGTGCACATTTTTGAAAGCAAGGTCACAATGATCTGTTAAATACTGGTAGCAATTCTCAGAGTACCACTGTTGGGGCTACTAGTACAGGTGTTTTAGAACATCATTACATTAAGGCTCACACTTCTGTGTCATGAGGTTTTGCTCTGAGTGAGCAAAACAGACTTACTTTGCAAAAGAGAAATCTGAATACAGGCTGCAACGATTTTTTGAAGGCAAGTTTCCCATTTTATATCTTCTAGGGTTACAGGATCTTTAAGCATTCCAGCTGGTGACAAGACCCGGAAGATCATCCAGCAAACTTCTCATTTTACATGTGAGGACACTCAGATCCAGAGGAATTTCATAGCCCGTTGTAGTGCCATGTTCCTAGTTTGCTGCTAAACTACTGGTAAATCATCAGTGCTCAAGCTGATAGAGGGACATGGAGAAACAGATTTCTCTTTCACATTCTACCAACTGGAAATTCTTTGAGGTTAGCAATGAGATCCCCCCACACACACACCCACACCCCTCCCTGAAGGTGCTAAACCCATTGGTCATTCTCATATTAATACCTTGAGTGCTTTAGATAGGCAACATCTAGATGTTTTTTTGTGACAGTGTGAAAGAGAGGTTTGTTGGAATCCCTGTGAAGAGAAGCAGTGAGACTATCCCACAGGAATGTAGGCAATTCATTTGCCATCACATTTGAAAATGTCTATTTTTTGTTTTAATTCACTACCTTAGGAACTGACACAAGTTTCTATATATCTCTGTGCCTGTTTCTTTTTAATATATTCAGAATATTAACAGTTTTCTCCGTGGTGTTACAAAATTAGGTTTCAGGAGGTTTTAAATAAATTATAAAAACAAATAAGCAACATGCTTGACTTTTTGGTCAGTGCTCGTTAATCATTAGTTTTCTTTCTTTTCCTTCCCATTCACCACTATCTTACCAGTAAATACTAATGTAACTGAAGCAGCTTTGAGACCACTGGACCTAAATGCTCTTATCCACAATATAAAGATAAACTCACCAATTTCATGGGGTCGATATGAAAATTGAAGTGGATGGCGTCTGTGAAAGTGTCTTATAAAGGACACACAATTATACACATAAGGGATTGACACTGTTCCAGTTGTTCTTCACATTCCTGCACTCCAGGTTCAGACTCTGCTTTCCAATTTGCATAAAATACCTTCATCCTTCCTCTCCAAGTTTCTGACATTCTTTCTCCAATCTCTGAGTTAGCCTCATCTTCTCTAGTCAGATATCAGTTCCCCAGTATTTGTGATTGGATGAGATGCTGGGGTGCCACACTTTGGAGCCCAGTCTCTCTGCTATACCCACTATCAGCTCTCCCTCAACTCAGTTCCTTTAAAGCCATCTTCATTATCTCATCTAGCACTTAACACATATTAGTCATCTTTTTGCACTTACATATTTGAATTTCTCTACTTCCATACTGAACTCTTCAAGAACGAAAGAATACATTTTGCAGACTTGTTATTTTGTAAGCTGCCCAGGTCTAGCAGAATATTTTGAAATGAGCAGGCTGACCTATCTGTTGAATAATCAACTGATGACAGTATTGAATTTAGCCTGTAAGTTTATTTCTGTTACTCTACCAACATTAAAACTATCAGAGGGGCTGGAGCGATAGCACAGCAGGTAGGGCATTTGCCTTGCATGCAGCTGACCTGAGTTCGATTCCCAGCATCCCATATGGTCCCCCAAGCACCGCCAGGAGTAATTCCTGAGTGAAGAGCCAGAAGTAACCCCTGTGCATCGCCGGGTGTGACCCAAAAAGCAAAAAAAAAAATCAGAAAACTTAGTACAAATGACTGTTTAGTATACTCATGAATCCTGTATACCAGGAATTTGAACAGAGCACAGAGAGAATGCTTATTCCTCTCCTAGCTATCTGAAAGGTTGGAAGCTAGAATCATCTGGAGACTTATTTGATTTCAGTACCTGCTAGCTGTCAGTTGGAAAAGGAATAGGAACTGTGGACTGGGACATCCATCAGAGCCTCCCCATGTGACCCAGGCTCCTTCACAAGACTGAGACTGCAAAACAAGTGAGCAAGGCGGAAACTGAACCCTCCCTATGACCTAGCCTCCGAAGTTACACAGTATCACTTCTCTCATCTTCTGCTGGTTTAGGGAAGTCACGAGCCTACCCAGGTTCAAGGGAGGGAAAACAAACCCCACCTCCTGGAGGCAAAGTGGCTACTTCTGAAAAAGCATGGAGGAGGAGAAAGACACCTGTGGTAATTTGTGAAAAATATCAATGGCCACAAACCTTCATTCTAGTGAAAAATAAAATGCAGAGTTTTTGTGTTTTGATTTTATAACCAATCTTTCTCTTGAATTTATTCTTTTATTTTTGTTTTGGGGCCACACCTGGCAATATGTAGGTCTTATTCCTGGCTCTGTGCTCAGGGATAATTTCTGGTAGGGTTCAGGGGACCATATGATGTGGTGCCAGGGATGGTACCTGGATGGGCTATGTACAAGTCGAAAGGCCTAGCCACTGCACTATCTCTCTGGTCCTCTCTTAGATTTTGAAATTGATAATCTGAAATATGTTATTTGCGGGCAGGGTGAGCATGACTCCAAACCAACCTCCACCCCCAGATCAAGAGTACAGTCAGGGTTATCAGAACCACCAGTTATTTTTTAGGTTATAAGTACCTCTACAAGCACCCTTGACTCGTCATCACTACATCTGTCACGGTCACGGTCACGGTCCTCCCATTGTTCATCAATTTGCTCGTGCGGGCCCAGTAACATCTCCATCGTGAGACTTGTTGTTACTGTGTTACTGTGCATACATCATGACTCCCAAGTTGATTTCCTTGCCAGAAATCTGACATTTTGTTTTCCTAAACTCAAATAACAGTCTGTTCTAGATGGTATGGTGTGCAATAGCTTCCCAAGAATTGTACAGTGAAGGGAAAGTAAGAATGATTTTCAGGTTCTATGCTCTTTACATTTCTATGATGGGCTCAAGATCCATACCTACTCAAACAAAAAATAAACAAAAGCCAAGAAGGTGGCAAATAAACCTCTTACAGCAGCCAGAGAATGAAAAATAATCCACATACATGCATTATGATAACAAAGAAACAGGCTCCCCAGAAAGGTGCACAGTATAAATTGCTCATGGTCATACAGATATTTGCTTGGCAAGTCAAGCCACAGGTAAAACAGTGATATAGTGAAGTTTAATTCTTCCCTTCTTCCTTTCACATTTACATGCACAATAACAAGCACACACTTACCTCCTATTGCTGCACTTTCTAAATCTATCCACACGTACTAGCACAAGCAACCATGGGAGCTCCTCACCCTTCCTCACCCAAGTCTTCTAGTCTGCTTAGATAATGTTTAGAGTCTTCTCTACTAAAAACAATTTGATTTGTAGCAGGGAATTAGAGGGGAGATAGTAGAGCAAGTAGGGCACTTGCAGTAGACCTGGGTTCAATCCTCGACATTCCATACGGTACCCCAATGCCACCAGTAATGAATCTGAGCACAGAGCCAGGAGTCAGTCCTGAACAATGCCAGGTATAGCCCCCAAACAAAACAAAACAAAAAACAACAACAACAATAACAAAAACCAGTTGGATTTTCTATGCTGTTCACCAAGTTTCCTAGAATCATAGAAACCAATCTTGCCACACTATTCCTGATTATCTGGCTGATTGTCAGTCATTTAATTATCAGTGAATTAAATATTCCTTGAACAGATGTGTCTCATTGCCGGCAGTTTCTATATTCGTTGTCTATGCACCAACGTCCAATTATGATGAAGAAGAAATTGAGAAGTTCTACATGGAGCTGGAGAAGTTCTATAAAGAAGACCACACCTTCTATAAGATCATTGTTGGTGATTTTAATGCCAAAATAGGACCAAGAAGATTAGCCGAAGAACTCCACATTGGAACCCATTGCCTAGAATGAAACGAACAGGATGAGAGACTGTCTGAATTCATCTTGTCGACCAAGACCATCCATGGCAACTCAAAGTTCCAGAAGACCAAATCTAAATGTTGGACATGGGAGTCTTCCGGTGGACGGTTCCACAACAAAATTGTCCACATCATATTCAATTGACTGTTTTGCCTGATCGTTGTCGCTGTTGTCTCAAAATTCCAAACAGGATTGTATCACCGTCTCCTTCATGCAAAATTCTACTTCACAGATCAGGGAGAAAGGGCTGCAAAGTTTAAGAAGAGAACTCCCAGGATGACCACCAACTGGGAGCTCTTTGGCACTATTGTGGCAACATGGGAAGATGCTGTCATTGACAACATTAACAAGGAATACGATCTACTGGTTCAGCACCTCCATGATTGTGCGAGGGACACCAAGAGAGAGATAGGCACAAAAAAAAGCCTGTCTTTGAAAACTCTTGAGCTTATTCACCAACATAGCTTGACGCAAGCCTCAGGCAACCACAAGCAAACATCCAAGCTCACAAAGCAGTGCAGAGAAGTGACAAAGGAAGACCTCAAAGAGAGAAGAGCAGCACTGCTGGAAGATGCGGCAGAAACCGGGAAAAGCATTCACAACACCCGCCTATCCTTCGCCAACTACAAGACCAAGATGACTGCCCTCCGAAGTCCTGATGGATCTATCATATCTTCCAGAAGGGCAATGGAGAAGATTATCCATGACGTTTACTCTGATCTCTTCAATAGCCATGTCCACCTGCCCACATACCAAATTCCCGCAGGATTGATATGTCGTTCCCAATGTTCTCCCTTCTGAAATCCGACATGCCATTTCATCAGTAAAGAAGCGAACAGCACCTGGCCCAGACAAGGTCAGACCCGAACACCTGAAGAACCTGCTTTCAGTACTCATCAATACACTGGCTTGGCTCTTCACATGCTACCTGTCTGAATGCAAGGTTCCATCCCAGTGGAAAACCAGCAGGACTGTACTACTGTGCATCCACGACATTGGCAACTATCACCTGATCTGCCTATTGTCTGTCATCTACAAGCTGTTCACTCGCATCATCCTGAATAGGATTGGCAGAACACTAGATGAAGGACAATCATACGAGCAAGCAGGGTTCTGCAAAGGATTCAGCACAAGCAACCATATCCACATGATAACCAAGTTCATTGAGGTTTCTCGGGAGTTCATTGATTTAAAGGAGGCCTTTGATTCTATTGAGACAGAAGCAGTCATCGAAGCCCTAGCCAATCAGGGCGTTCAAACTCAGTACATCAGGATTCTCCATGAGCTGTATTACAGATTCACTACTCGGATCTCACCATTCTACAAAGAAGTGATCATTCATGTCAAGAGAGGGGTTTGGCAGGGTGATAGCATTTCACCCAAACTCTTCAGTGCCACCCTTGAGAATGTCATGTGATGACTGGAATGGAAAGGAATGGGAGTGAAGATAGACGGTTGGCAACTACACCACCTCTGCTTTGCTGATGACATCGTTCTAATAATACCAAACATTAGCCAAGCAGCACAAATGCTGGCCGACTTCAACTGTCAGTGTGGAAAGGTCAGACTACAGCTGAATCTCATGAAGACAATGTTTATGAGAAACAGTCTCGTTCCTGACATTCCATTCGCTCTCAATGGAACGAACATCTCCGAATGCAACAGTTAGATGTACCTAGGTCGAGAAGTCAACATGACAAATGACCTGGCACCTAAGTTGTGCAGGAGGAAGAGAGTGGCGTGGAATGCCTTCAAGAGTATCGAAGAAATAGCTAAGAGGACGAAGAATCTCCAGCTCGGGGCACATCTCTTTGATTCTACTGTTCTTCCTGCATTAACATACGCCTCAGAGACCTGGGCCCTAAAAAAGCAGGATGAGAACGCTATTCGGGTTTCCCAAAGAGGAATCGAAAGAGCTATGCTTGGAGTATCACGCTTCACTTAAATGACAGAAAGAATCCAGAGTTCCGACTTCTGCCAACAATCAAGAATCAGAAACGCTGTCTCATTTGCCAAGACATCGAAAATCAGATAGGCTGGACACGTAATGAGATTTGGAAATGACCACTGGACTCGAGCCATTACCGACTGGATTCCACGGGACATCAAAAAATCGCGTGGCCACCCACCCAAGATGGTCAGACTTCTTCATCAAGACCCTGAACGATCGGTTTGAGGCTCTTTGTGTTCCTAAAACGAGCATTCGCCATTGGACTGCAATAGCACACGACAGGAACATATGGAGACGTTACTGGTGCCCACTCGAGCAAATTGATGAGTAACGGGATGTCAAGTGATCAAGTGATAAGTATTCCTTTTGGATAAACTACTAGCTATCAGAATTTTCGGAAGATACAGCAAAGAATAGTCACCAAGTAGGCCTGGCATGTGTGATGTCCAACCCAAGCACTACAAACACAAAGGAGAAAAAAAAAAAAGAGTAGCAAAAATCAACTCTTTTTTTGCAACTAAGCAAAAGCCATTACAAAGAGAAATTCCTTTGAGCAAGCAATTAGACTTCTGAATATAAAAGATAAATACTTGAACTTGAAGATGTGTGTACTCTAGATGTTTCCTATCATGCTGCTTACATAATAAAAATGTGGAACTAATCTAAATACCTGGAAGCAGGGGAATGAATAATAATAGTTTTTATTCAATACACTAATTCAGTAAAATCCCATACTCCATATAATGGAACAATACAAAAATATTTGCAATAATAAATTATTTATTATCATAGAAACTCTTGCTAATACATTAAGAAATATAAAAGTTTCAGTAGCATAATAAGAAAACCATCTAGTCTAATATGTTTCATACATATTTTTTCATAAGTTTCTCCTTTAGGAAATTCCTAAAAGACAAATGAAAATATTAATTGGAGCTGGAGCGATAGTATTGTGGATAGGGTGTTTTCCTTTCCATGACCAACCTGAGTTCGATCCCTGACATCCCATATGGTCCCCCAAGCACAGCCAGGAGTAATTCCTGAGTGCAGAGCCAGGAGTAATTCCTGAGCTTTTCCAGGATGCTGTGTGTCACATATATATATGATTCATATATATATTATATATATATATATTTACAAATATCTTCCAGATCTTTTGAGATTACTTTAGCTTTTATTCTTTTCACTCTTCCAGGTCTTTTGAGATTACTTTAGATTTTATTCTTTTCACTTATTTGGATTGTCTGTTTTTCCCAATAATGAGTATTGCTTGCAATTTTAAATTAATTTAGTTTAAAATTAATGACAAGTTGATAGAAAATAGACAGAGCTTCCTATTTCCCTTCAAATTTTGTCCCAAAAGGGACTGGGACATCTTACTATAAACTTGCATGTAAGAAAGAGGCTTTGGGTTTGATTACCTGTACTGCAAAATCAAAGCAGAACAAAGCAAAAAAAATTGTTTTAAATCCATAATTTAAGAGTAAGGGACTGTCTCTAACTGAAATTCAATCTGGATCAGATAAAAAGACTAGTAGTCAGGCCATTTTATGGAGAAATCAACTTCTGCTGCTAATGTAATAAGTGAGAGAACACTGTACTTACCAGAAATTTAAGAGTAAGATTTGTAACTTCAGAAATACTGAGACAATGTAAGTAGTAGAATGGTGTACTAGTTAATCCCAGAGACATGAATAAGGCCTCCATTTACTGGGAAAAAAATCTTTTTTAAGACGTCAAATTAACTTGAGAGTTTCTGATTTAGTAAGCATTAAATTGCTTAAAGCTAAAATAGGAAAAAGTCCAAAAATAGGAAGAGCACTGCTTCCAGTGGTTTTATGTATATGTGGTGTTAGAAAGCAAACCCAAGGACTCACCCATGGGTGACATGGGCACTAAGCTACACCCTGTCCCTCCAATGATCTTTCTTATATGATGGTATCCTTTAATGTTCAGACTCCTCCATATTTTTAAATATTTAAAGAAAATTGATTTGTAGGAATGCCAAATGCCTGGGACCCTTATAAACTTCATTCCAATTCTGAATCCAGTACCTAAACTTAAAGGACTCAAAATGTCATTCTTTTTTTTTTTTTTTCCCTTTATTTTATTTTATTTTTTTTAAAGTTGTAGATTTACAATTTTTTGTGCTTTGGTTTCAATTATACAATGATCAGATACCCATCCCTCCACCAGTGCCCATTTTCCACCACCATGGATAATATCCCTCCCACCCCTATCCCCCCATCCCCCCGTCTCTGTGGCAGGGCAATCCCCTGTGTTCTCTCTCTCCTTTTGGGTGTTGTGGTCTGCAAAAGAGGCATTGAGTGGCAAACATGTTCAGTCCATAGTCTACTTTCGACATGCATCTCCCCTCCTGGGAGGATCCTCCAAACATCCTTTATTTGGTGCTCCCTTCTCTATCTGAATAGCCCTTTCCTCTAGGATACCCGGCTGGCCTCTAAGTTATGGAGTAATCCTCCTGGTGCTGATCTCAGCTATTCTTGGGTATTAATCTCATACTTTGTTACTTTATATCCCCCAGATGAATGCAATCTTTCTATGTCTATCCCTCTCTTTCTGACTCATTTCGCTTAGCATGATACTTTCCATATTGTACCACTTGTATGTAAATTTCATGACTTCATCTTTTCTAAGAGCTACATAGTACTCCATTGTGTAGATGTACCAAAGTTTCTTTAACCAGTCATCTGTTCTTGGGCATTCAGGTTTCTTCCAGTTTCTGGCTATTGTAAAGAGGGCTGCAATGAACAAACAAGTGCAGATGTCACTTCGACTATACATTTTTGCCTCTCTGGGATATATTCCCAAGAGTGGTATTGCTGGGTCAAATGGGAGCTCAATTTCTAATTTTTTGAGAATCGTCCATACTGTTTTCCAGAAGGGCTGAACCAGTGGACATTCCCACCAACAGTGAAGGAGTGTCCCTTTCTCGCCACATCCACGCCAGCATCAGTTGCTTTTGTTCTTTTGAATTTGGGCCAGTCTCTGAGGTGTGAGATGGTATCTCATTGTGGTTTTGATCTGCATCTCCCTGATGATTAATGATGTAGAGCATTTTCTCATGTGCTTTTTTGCCATTCGGATTTCTTCTTTGAGAAAGTTTCTGTTCATTTCATTGCCCCATTTTTGGATGGGGTTGGATGTTTTCTTCTTGTGGAGTTTAACCAGTATTTTGTATATCCTGGATATCAACCCCTTGTCAGATGTGTATTCGGTGAATATCCTTTCCCATTCTGTAGACTGTCTTTGTATTTTGGTCACTGTTTCTTTGGAGGTGCAGAAGCTTCTTAGTTTAAGATAGTCCCATTTATCTATCTCTGTTTTCACTTGCTCGGCCAGTGGCGTGGCATCTTTGAAGATACCATTAGCTTCAATGTCATGGAGGGTTTTGCCAACTTTATCTTCAATGTACCTTATGGTTTCTGGTCTGATGTTGAGGTCTTTAATCCATTTTGATCTTACTTTTGTACATGGTGTTAGGCAGAGTTCTGAGCCTATTTTTTTGCATGTAGCCATCCAGTGATGCCAACACAATTTATTAAAGAGGCTTTCCTTACTCCACTTCACATTACTTGCACCTTTATCAAAGATTAGATGAGCATATGATTGAGGAGAGATGTCAGTGTATTCAACCCTGTTCCATTGGTCTGCAGTTCTGCCTTTGTTCCAGTACCATGCTGTTTTAATTATTACTGCTTTGTAGTACAGTTTGAAGTTCGGGAGGTTGATTCCTCCCATTTTCTTTTTCCCAAGAATTGCTTTAGCTATTCGTGGGGGCTTATTGTTCCATATAAATTTCAAGAGTGTTTGCTCCATTTCTTTGAAGAATGTCATGGGTATCCTTATAGGGATTGCATTGAATTTATACAATGCTTTCGGTAGTATTGCCATTTTGACAATGTTAAGTCTCCCGACCCATGAGCAGGGGATATCTTTCCATTTCCTCATGTCCTCTTTTATTTCCTGAAGTAGCGTTTTGTAGTTTTCTTTGTACAGGTCCTTTACTTCCTTAGTTAAGCTGATTCCTAGGTACTTGATTTTCTGGGGCACAATTGTGAATGGGATTGTTTTTTTCATGTTGCTTTCTTCTCTCTCACTGTTTGCGTATAGGAAAGCCATGGACTTTTGGGTATTGATTTTATAACCTGCAACTTTACTATACGAGTCTATTGTTTCTAAGAGTTTTTTGGTGGAAGTTATTGGGTTCTCTAAGTAGAGTATCATATCATCTGCGAATAGTGAGAGCTTGATTTCTTCCTTTCCTACCTGAATGCCCTTAATATCTTTTTCCTGCCTAATCGCTATTGCAAGTACTTCCAGTACTATATTGAACAGCAGTGGAGAGAGTGGGCATCCCTGTCTCGTCCCTGATCTTAGAGGGAAGGCTCTCAGTTTTTCCCCATTGAGGATGATGCTTGCTGTAGGCTTGTGGTAGATGGCTTTAATTATGTTGAGGAAGGTCCCCTCTATACCCATTTTGGCTAGGGTTTTCATCATAAAGGGGTGCTGGATCTTATCAAATGCTTTCTCTGCATATTGATATGATCATATGCTTTTTATCTTTTCTTTTGTTGATATGGTGGATTATGTTGATTGATTTCCGAATGTTGAACCATCCTTGCATCCCTGGGATGAATCCTACTTGGTCATGGTGTATGATCTTTTTGATGAGTAGTTGGATTCTATTTGCTAGTAGTTTGTTGAGGATCTTTGCATCTGTGTTCATCAGGGATATCGGCCTGTAATTCTCTTTCTTTGTGGTATCTCTGTCTGCTTTTGGTATCAGTGTGATATTTGCTTCGTAGAAACTGTTTGGAAGTGTTTTTGATATTTCAATTTCGTGGAAAAGCTTAAAGAGTATTGGGAGTAAGTCCTCTTTAAAGATTTGGAAGAATTCACTAGTGAATCCATCCGGGCCAGGACTTTTGTGCTTGGGGAGACTTTTTATTACCATTTCAATTTCCTTGATGGTGATAGGTCTGTTCAGGTATTCCAGGTCTTCTTGGTTCAGCCTTGGGAGTCTGTAGGAGTCTAGGAATTTATCCATTTCCTCGAGGTTTTGATGTTCCGTGGCATAAAGCTTCTCAAAGTACTCCCTGAGGATCCTCTGAATTTCTGTGGTTTCTGTTGTAATGACCCCCTTTTCATTTCTGATTCGGTTTATTAGGGTTTTCTCTCTCCCTTTCTTTGTGAGTTTTGCTAGAGGCTTATCGATCTTGTTAATTTTCTCAAAGAACCAGCTCTTGGTTTCATTGATCTTTCGGATTGTTTTTTGGGTTTCCATCTCGTTAATCTCTGCTCTGAGTTTTATTATTTCCTTTCTCCTGTTCGGGTTGTGCTCCTTTTTTTGGTCCTTCTCCAAGCTCTTAAGCTGTGAGGTTAGGTTACTTATGTGTGATCGCTCCTCCTTCCTGAGGAATGCTTGTAGAGCTATAAACTTTCCTCTTAACACAGCCTTTGCTGTGTCCCATAAGTTTTGGTAACTCGTGTTCTCATTTTCGTTCGTTTCTAGGAATCTTTTGATTTCCTCTTTGATTTCCTGTCTAATCCACTCGTTGTTCAATAGTGCACTGTTTAATTTCCAGGTGTTTGATTTAGTTTTCTGTTTTTGTGTGTGATTTACTTCTAATTTCAGCGCATTATGGTCTGAGAAGATTGTTGATACAATCTCTACCTTCTTAATTTTATGGAGGCATGTTTTGTGGCTCAGCATGTGGTCTATCTTGGAGAATGTTCCATGTACGCTTGAGAAGAATGTGTATTCAGCTTTTTGTGGATGAAGTGTCCTGTATATATCTACTAAGTCCCTTTCTTCCATTGTTTCCCTCAAATGAAGTATGTCCTTGCTAAGCTTGAGTCTGGTTGATCTATCAAGAGGTGACAAAGCAGTGTTGAAGTCTCCCACTAGTATTGTGTTGCTATTGATGTCTTTTTCCAAATCTATGAGTAGTTGTTTTAAGTACTTTGCTGGTCTCTCATTAGGTGCATATACATTTATTATTGTAAGTTCTTCCTGTTGTACAGATCCTCTGATCAATAAGTAATGGCCTTCACTGTCTCTTATGACCTTCCTCACTCTGAAATCAATGTGGTCTGATATAAGGATGGCTACCCCAGCTTTTTTATGGGAGCTGTTTGCCTGTAGGATTGTTTTCCAGCCTTTGACTCTGAGTCTGTGTTTGCTTTGACTATTGAGATGCGTTTCTTGCAGGCAGCAGAATGTTGGGTTCAATTTTCTAATCCATCCTGCCACTCTATGTCTTTTAATTGGTGCGTTTAGCCCATTGACATTGAGAGAGATTATTGTTATGGGATTTTGTCCCATTGTTATGTTAAAATTGGGTGTATTTGAGGGGCCTTTCTTGCCTTAAAGTAGCCCATTTAGTTGTTCTTGTAACCATGGTTTTGAGTCTATGAAGTTCCTGAGCTGTTGTTTGTCTGTGAAACTGTGTGTGGTTCCTTCTATTATGAATGAGAGTCTTGCTGGGAAAAGTATTTTGGGGGAGGCATTTATTTCATTGAGTTTTTTTACTATGTCCCACCACTGTTTTCGGGCCATGAGGGTTTCATCAGAAAAATCAGCTGTGAATTTTAAGGATGCTCCTTTGTAAGAGATTTCTTTCTTCGATCTTGCTGCTTTCAGAATTTTGTCTCTGTCTAAGGTTTTGGTCATTTTGATCAGAATGTGTCTTGGGGTATTTTTATTCGGATTTCTTCTAGCTGGTACCCTTCGGGCCTCCTGAATGTGGTCACAAGTTTTCTTCAGCTCTGGAAATGTTGTAGCAATGATGTCTTTGACAGTTTCTTCTTCATCGAGGTTTTCTTCCTGTCCCTCTGGGACTCCAATAATTCTTATGTTACCCCTCTTGGCTTCATCACGATCTTCTCTTGCCATCTGTTCCCGAATTGTTAGTCTCTTTTCCATTTTCTGCTCTTTTCGGGAGAGTCTCTGAACTTCATCTTCGAGCTCACTGATTCTGTTCTCAGCCGCTGTTACTCTGCTGCTGAGGCCTTCCACTGAGCTTTTCAATTCGCCTACGAGATTTTTCAGGTCTGACATTTCTGATTGCATTTTCCTCATTTCTGCCTTCAGATCCTCTTGTCTTCTATTGGCATTGCTTTCCATTGTTTCTTTTAATTCCCTAAGCATCCTAAGTAGCTCCCTTCTGAATTCCTTGTCAGAGAGGTTGTCTAACACTACAGTACTGTTGGTGTCATCTGGGCTAGACTCTTCAATATGAATGTTTGGTGGGCTTTTGCGTTGCTTTACCATTGTGAGAGGTGTGGTTTAGTCCTTCACGTTCAGTGTTACTATTCTGCTTGATATGCAGTGTGAGTTAAGATAGGCTTATGAGTTATTGGCAACTGTATTTCTAGTGGCTGAGCTAAAATAGAGAAGTTTCCATCTAAGAAGTTACCTTATGGTTCCTATGGCATATGTAGTGGGAAAATACAAAATGTCATTCTTACCAAAGATTTGCCTTCTAATGTTATCTTCATAGGATTATATTCATAGTAACTAGGTAACCTGCTGTTAAAATTCTGAATTCCTTCAAAATTTCCATTAATTAAACTTTGATATCAGACTGCAAAAGAATATAACTTTGGATCCTTGCCTTGCGTGCAGCCTACCAGACTTAATCTCCAGCACCCAATAATGGTCCCTCAGAGTCTTGCCAAGAGCAGATTCTGAGCACAGTGCTAGGAGTTAGCCCTGAAGTAACTCAAATGTGGGTAGGAAAGGGGAAAAAGACTGTATGACATATTCTTGCTTCTTGAAATTTCACAATTGCCTTGAGCAGGCCCCAGTAACATCTCCTTCATCCTAGCCTGAGACTTTTAAGAAAGTGCTATCAAGGCTCTTTAGGAGAATGAGACCCATCATTGTTACTGGTATTTGGCATATTGGGTACGCCACGGGGAGTTTGCCAGACTCTGCCGTGTGGGCAGGTTACATTCGGTAGCCTGCCAGTTTGTCCAAAGGAGAAATGAGATAATAAGATGTCATAATAAGATGTCGTGGCCACGCGGTTCCAGGAGCTGGTTTTTATAGTCTCTGAGTCTTGGCCGTTGATGGGATTACACGGCGCCAGGGGGCCAGTTGTTGGGTGTGACCCCCGCCTACTGGCATTCGGAGGATCTGGGTGGAGGATGCTCAGCCCCGATCTGAGTAGGCTTGGAGATCTTAGCCCCGGGACCCGCTTGCGTTTGTTTCTCTGCCGGTACCTTCAGGTGTGCGGAGAGTGATCTCAGCATGGTGGTGGCTGGTCCTGGAGGTCTTCGGCCGCCAGAATCCTGGTCAGGGCGGGGAGGAAAGCTCAACCCAACCCGCTCCCCTCCAAGGGGCCCCGGCGAGGACAGCCAGGCGCGGGGACAGGAGACTGCACTGTTCTCTTCCGTAAGCTGGTTTTTATAGTCTCTGAGTCTTGGCCGTTGATGGGACTACACAGCGCCAAGGGGCCAGTTGTTGGGTGTGACCCCCGCCTACTGGAATTCGGACGATCTGGGTGAAATTTCACAAACAGCCCTTAATAAATTTTGGTTTTGTGTAAACAAACTTTAGACCTATTATTAGAATCATTAGAAACATCATCCTTTGGAAACAATGCAGCCCTCCTCTTCATTTATTGAGCATTTTTTACATGAACTTAGAAGAGCAAAAACACATCTATGGCTGATGGCCTATGCAGTAAGCATGAGAGCAGAGACAGTTGTGTGCTGTGAAAAGAGAAGATGATGGTCAAGAACAATGGTACATTCTGAAGGAAAGGGAAGATCATTAGACAAAATAGGGTGAAAGATAATCTCCACCAATGCATCAGTATGTGCAATTTCCTACAGTGTGTTTGTAGAGCACCAATTCAAAGAGAGGCAGATAGGCTGTTATCAGTGAAGGAGTCAGTGAAAACTTTTCTGGACATCACTGGGTTAAGCATCAGACCAACCCCAAATGAAGAACACTCTAAACAAATTTTAATGGGGACTCTATTAAAAAATAAGAAGGAAAGACTATTCTTCAAAAACATCAATACCATAAAAGATTTTTTTAAAAGTTAGTCAAGGCGGTAACAGTAGTGTGCCCATTAGGCTTCTTGCCAGTAAAGAAGCTGCCACAAGGGATGTCATTGACTGACAGCATCCAGCTGCCATATCATTGATTAGCCGCAGTGCTTGTGCTGAGACCACACTTGCCCCTCGTGGCTTCTAACGAATGACTGAGCAATGGAGGAGGAACTACAGCTGGGCTATTTCTACCCAAAATAGGACTCTTCCAACCATAAACCTTTTTTCTGGAGTTCTCAGTAGACCTGGCTGAGACACATTCACAGCTGATCTGTCACTCAGTTTCTTCCCACTCAACTGACTGCTGATACACTGCATCTGAATGGATCTCAAGCGAATTATGCTGAGTGAAAAGGACAATCTCGAAAGGTCATATTCTATTCACTCTTTGTCTATAACATTCTTAAAATATAAAATATATACACAGATAACTATATACATAGAGAGAAAGATAACAGATTAGTACCATGGGTACCATGGGTAAGGTTGCTAGATTTGCAGAGAGGAAGGTGGCTGTAAATAAAAGAATAGCAGAAAGGTATCATCGTGAATTTTGTACCTTGTGTATCTTGACATTGGTGGTATCCCATTTTACCTATGCATGTGATAAATTTCACAGAACTAAACACATACACAAATAAGTACAAGTGAAACTGAGAAATCTTAATAAAGTCTATAATTTGTGTTAATGTCAATTTCCTAGTTTTCCTCTTGTACCAAAGTTGTGCAAAGGAGACAGCATGTAGGACCTCTATATTATTTTCCTCAATGACATGTAAATCTACACTTATCTCTAAATAAAACATTTACACATACTTTAATCTGTTCTAACATGTTAACACTTACCTTTCACAGGAATGGATGTGTGTTTAATGCACCTAATGGAGACAGTGTCTGTATCTAGGAGAGCAGTTCCAATAGCTGGCTGCCTTTCAGTATCTAGGGTAGACTCAGGGGAAAGATATTTTTGTGCAAGCAAGTCTTTTGGAAATGTTCACATCTCACGACATCAGCCACTGCCTACTCCACCTACTCCATCTCCCTTCAGTGAATTCAAACTAAAAGTTCATTCCCATTAAGAGCTGTGTTTTTACCTAATCCATCTTGATAACTGATGACTTGTACATATCTCTGTGTTATGGAGAAAGCTTTGAAAACTGTTTTTATTAAGTTTTTTTCTTTTTTGAAAGTGAAAGATAAGGCCTTGAAATGTATGTCTGGGACCTCAAAACTTGAGAATTAAAAAGCTGAAATCGAATGGGTGTGTAAAAGCTTCCTCTCTCGAGTTCCTTTCAGCCACTCTGGTGAAATAAAAGCCTTTTTCTCTGTTGACAATCAATCAGCAAATATTTACAACCTTTTCAACAAGCTTTTTCAACCATTACTAGATCATTAAAGAAGACTTCAAACTCCCTGGCCCTTGAAAGGCTTTAGGGATTTAGCTGCAGAAAGATGAAGCCACACACAGTTAATAGAGCTCTCACTCTGCTCCTATACTTCAACCACAGGTAGCTTTTAAGAATCAATTTGTGGTTCTGGACAAATGATCTGGACTAGAATAGTCCAGCGCAGAAAGCAACTGAAAGAGAAATAGGCAATCAAATCCCTGTAGTTATTGTTATACTATTACTCTATACTTTATACTTCTTTACATTTAAAAAATTGTTAAACTATGAAATAAACGTTCTTCCCTTTTTGAGTTTTGGTTTTGGACCACACCAGATGATGACTCCTAGCTCACTGCTGGGACTTGCCCATGACACTGCTCAGGTCAACAGGTGGTTCTGGGGGATCAAATCCAAGACTCCAATGTACAAAGTATGCACTCGAGCCCTTTGAGTGATCTCTCTGGCTGCAAGAAAATAAGCATCTCCTCTATGCTTCTTTGATTGAAAATGCTCTGCAATAAGTACATTTAGTAATTTTCTCTTATAAATAAATATCATGTAGGTCAAGATAATAAAAGATGCTGGTTAAAAATGCTGGTTTTATTCACTTCTCTACCTATCTCTCAGGAGTTCACCAGGTTAGAAACGTTGTCTTTGCTTTCAAAATTGTATTTCTTCTTCCAGAAGTTATGAGCTCCAAAGCTGAGCATTTAAAATTCCAGCATGGGGAGATGGCATATATGGGAACTCCAATTATCTACTCAGTTTTCCTTTTTTCTTTTTGTTTGTTTGTTTGTTTTTGGACCACACCCAGTGGTATGCCCAGGACTTCCTCCTGGCTCTGCACTCAGGTATCACTCCTGGCTGTGTTCGGAGGGGTGCACCTACTGCAATACTATCTCTCTGGCCCCATCTGCTCAGTTTTTTATAAACTTAAAACTTTTCTTAAAAGTCTATTAAATTTTTAAAGCAAAAGGTCTCCTCTGGAACAGAATTAAAGCAATGATTATATATGAATAATTTCCTTATTTTATACCTTGACAGCCTGGATCTTCCCTTTTAATCAAGTATAACAAAGGCTAGTTGTCCGCACCCCAGCCCAACTGCATGTTTTCTGACTCTGTTTTTTGTTGTTGTTGTTGTTGTTGTTTGGTAAGGTGGTGTTGGGGTGTTGAGGGAAATATATCCATCAGTGCTTAGCTCTTAGATCTTTTAGCGTAACCATACCTGGCTGGCTCTGTGCTCAAGAGTGTCAATTAGCAGTGCTGGGGAATTTATGTATTGCCAGTGCTGGGGATTAAACTAGGGATGGCTGTATGCAACGCAAGTACTTTAACCCCGGTACTATCTCTCCAGCCTTCTGATTCGGCTTTGGTAGGAATCTCCTACTGGCTGGGAAAAAAAGAGCCTGGAGGAGGAGATGCTGAGACTGTCCTAAAGGAAAATCAGGTCGGCAGACCAGCAGAAGGTACCTAAAGTGGTTGGTTCTTAGGTTGCATCTCTTCAAGAGGCATGCTAGTCAGAACAGACTGACATGGGATGCAAGAGAGAAGACTTCTCTGAGAAAAGTGCCTGCACATCACATCCATCATCTTTCCTGTTTCCTGTGGCAGAAAAATGGACACATTTACTTAAAGAGAAAAGCATTCTGTGCTGGCATATGAAATATTTAGGCACCCAAAACAGGTCAGACAAGGCTAGTGTCTGGATCTGTGGCCTGTGGCTGGCTCAGGAAACACTAACATTACCAGATACAGAGATAAAGTCTAATAGAAAGGAAAACTGTTTCTTAAGACATTTCCCCATCCCCACCCCTGTTTTAGGATTCCCTGGGATGCCTGAGGAGAGAAGGTTGGATTAAGTAGGAAGTTCCCACAGGTCACGGGCAAGGGGAGCATGAAATCAATTTGCCACAGTAGGGCATCCCAGCCTTGTCCCATGACTGGGGCAGCCGGAGGGAAGAGGCACATTACATTACTGCTATGCAAGAAATCTGTGAAATGATTCACCCCATCATGCAGTGTTGAGAAAATGCTGTATCCTGCACAATAAAAATTCCCATTAATCTTTTTTTAAGTGGGATTACTTTCACAGAGTCAGCTGATCTGACCCAGTCCAAACAGGGTGAACTGGGAAGACTCTGCCTTACTTTCAGCTTCCTCACTTTCCAATTTTGCAAAGACTTGGCAGGGATCTAGTCAATTAAACCTAAATTTCCAAGAATTCAGAATAGAAGATAGCAAAAAAAAATGAAGCATATATATGAGACTCCAAGTTTCATGCCCAGCACTGTGCCAACCCGCCAACCACCCCCCAGCACTACCTGGTATGGTCTTGGTGGCTCCAGCTCTATGGGCCCCAGAGGCACCAGTAGGCTGGGTAGCACTACACTCATGGTCTGAGTCCCCTCAGGCCCAGATAGGTGCAATATTGTCAGGAGTGTTCCTGGGATCCCAGGAGGCTACTTCCTGTCCCCCACCCAAAGTTTCTAGGCTGGGAAGACCGGTGAGGCTCAGACACTCATGCTTTGCATGCACAAGGCTCTGACTCTTGTTGATGTTCTTCTAGTGGTCTTCTACACCACTGGGCTCAGGCAGCATGGGCCCAGTGCTTGCTGAGCCCAAGCATTGTACTATATGGGCCATCTGGGAGAGAATGGAGTGATTTCCTGGGCCTTTTAGCAGTGCTTAGGAGAACACCACTCCCCACCCTCCCCTCCATCCTCTCTCCCTTCCACCTGCCCCTGCCCCCATCATCCCCCTCACACACAGACAAAATAAATCCTGAGATTTCTGCTCTACTACATACCCATTCAATGGTCTGGGCTAGGAAGGCTCACTTCAAGGCCTTCTTTTCAACTTCCCACAAAAATGAGAACAATACTTTCCCAGGAGCAGCCACCACTTATTTTTGCCACCAGTAACAAAGAAATATAAATATTTATTTGTATATTTCTGTGTGTATATATATGCATACAAAGAGAATGCATAAATAGAGAGAACACTAAATTGCATAGAGGAAAGTTTAGGATGTGAGATGCCAATATCTAATTATTTTCTTCAGTACCAGGAAACAGGCGAAGCATGAGCTCTATTGAGCAGCTTCACTCCCAAACCTGAAATCTCACATTTTTAGAATAACTCCCACAAACTTCTTAGACACGTCCACTCATTCCATTTCCTCAATCCTTAAAGCCTAGAAGGGCATTGTGGTAATTTCCTCTCCCTGGTCAACATGAAGGAAGTAACATTTGGGGATTTCCACAGTTCTTTTATGGTTTGCGGGTGTGGAGGAGGTACTGGGATTTCCAGCGGTAACCTTGCTCATGGAGTTTCAGGATTAAATATGCAAGTGCATAGCACTGCACCGTAGCAGTAGCACTAGTGTCCTGTTGTTCATTGAGTTGCTTGAGTGGGCACCAGTAATGTCTCCATTAGTCCCTGTCTACTTGCTCCAGGAAAACGAAGTGAGACTTGCTGTTACTCTTTTTGGCATATTAAATATGTCAGGGGTAGCTTGCCAGGCTCTGCTGTGTGGAGGGATACTCTCGGTAGCTTGCTGGGCTCTCTAAGAGGGATAGAGGACTCAAACCAGGATCGGCCGTGTGCAAGGCAAACACCCTAACCGCTATGCTATTGCTCCAGCCCAATGCAAGTGCATATGCAGGAATAATGATTAACCTTCCAAATACAAGACACTCTTCCAGACCAGGAGTCTAGTGATTTCCAGTCTCTACCTTACTTTACCATTTAAAATGAGGACACTAGGTAATATCAAAGTTGTAGCCCAACCCCCAAATCTTTTCAAGATTTTCTATTTCCAATAGATAAATTATTGCTTTCAATGGGCTTGTTCCTGGTCCCTTTAAAGAAACTGAGTTCTCCCACACACAAACACGTGCTACTCACACAACAAGAAACACCCTAAGGCGATGGGGATTCTGAATTTGTCTAGATCATTTCCCTTGGAGAGGTTAAGAAATGTGCCCAAGGTCACAAAACCAGTAACTGGAAAAACTGGGACCCAAATGTTAAATCTGCAAAATTGCACCACCTGTGTGTTGATGATTGTATTTTAAACTATGGCTCTCAAACATTTCTTCAAAGGGAAAACAGCACCACCAGTTTAGTCTGACAGGCGACCTGGTCCATCCAGCCTAACAGTGACTGTGTTCAAGAGGCAAATAATAAAACTTACACTTAAGAGTGGCAGGTCCAGATGGATATATAAATTTAAAGAGTTGTCTTTATTGTGTCTGTCAGAATATATATCTCCTTTAGGACTGGAGCAATAGCACAGTGGGTAGGGCGTTTGCCTTGCACACAGCTAATCCAGGTTCAATTCCCAGCATCCCATATGGTCCCCTGAGCACCTCCAGGGGTAATTCCTGAGTTCAGAACCAGGAGTAACTAACCCCTGTGCATCACCGGGTGTGACCCAAAAAGGAAAAGAAAAAGAAAAAAAAAGAATATACCTCCTTTTCTCAGTTTTACTACTGTACTGGCCTTTAGTTATTGACTATCATTGAAGACCACTCTTGTATATTTTTCATTGACTATGCTCAAAGTTGTTTATGGAGTATTTATGGAATTAAAGCATTAATAAGACATAGTTCCTGCCTACCGGCAATTCAACTTTATAGGACAGTGGGTAAGAGTATAGTTATAAAAAAAATAAAGCAAAAACACAAATGTTACTGAGCCCAAGACTACCAAAATGATTTTTTCCTAAAGTAACTAAAGTGCATCAAGTTACTCTTAAGCTCCTTTAATAATAAATTATATGTTAGCTTACTTGACCTAGTTAGAAGTTGCCTGAAAAAAAGTCTTAACTGGCTGTTCTCCTAAGCCTCTCCTTCTGTTTTTACAACAGAGACACAAAATTCTCTACGTTGTTTTTTTCCTGAACATTCTTAACATGTTAGGACTTAGTTCGGATCTTTTTGAGAACAGCATAATTGGTAGGAATGTGATCAAGGGCCCTATTCACTAGGAATGTACACACGATTTACATGGCCAAGTTATGTTGGTTTCGGTGGCATATTCTCAAGTCACGTAGAAGCAGCTTGAAGATTAATGCACACAAAAAAAATTATTCATTTTTTTCTCACAGATTGTTACAGCAACATAGTGAGGCCATTCTCTCTGCTTGGCCTGTGTCAGCATTTCCAATCTAACCCTGTTTTTTTAACTCTTTCAGACTTGGCTGTGAAACTGCCCTGTGGGTCTGAAATTCAAGAGACAGTATTGTGAGGCTGTTTTGATTAGATTTTTGCAAGTTCCTGGTTGAAGATGTCTGCTCATTACATGATACCCAAGAAATATTGCACAAGTCTTAAAAGTTGTATTTCTAAAATAAAATGGGCTACCTGACAACCAGGATGGGGGTTAGTATTATTATTTAGAAATCAATTAAAAATCAATTGTTTGGGGGCTGGAGTGATAACACAGCAGGTAGGGCCTTTGTCATGCACATGGATGACCCGGGTTCGATTCCCAGCATCCCATATGGTCCCCCCAAGCACCGCCAGGAGTAATTCCTGAGTGCAGAACCAGGAATTACTGATTCTGTGCATCGCTTGGTGGGACCCAAAAAGCAAAAAAAAGAATAATCAATTGTTTTGATTCTTCATAAGTGTATCTAAAACATCTTTGAATGGTATAAAATAGTATATAGCGGATTTATCTGCATTTTCATAAAATGTAAAGATATATGTTTGGCCTGATTCCTTTATGTGACTTTTTATTTCACTGTCTAAAATCTGGGACTAGAGAGATAGTATAGCAGGTAAGGCACTTGCCATACACTTGGCTGACCTGGGTTTGATTCCTGCCACTAATCTTCTGAACTCCTCCAGAAGTGATCCCCTGAGCACTGAGCCAAGAGTAAGCCCTGAACACAACCAAGTATGCCTCCTGCAAAGAAACAAAAAACAAAAACAAAAAAACCTGAAATTAAATTAAAATAAAATCTATATTCTGGGACTAAAAAAATCCTTTGCATACAATTTTCACCTTGAAGACAGTCTTTGTTTATGGCCATACCCAGCAGTACTCTAGGGACCATGTGGGGTGGGGGTGGGGGATCAGTAACATTCAAGGCAAGCATCTCAACCCCTACTCTATTTCTCCAGCCACTATTCTCACCTTCAAATGCTATGTTTCCCTCTGATGCTTGATGTTTCTGAAGCATGGGTCCCTGATTTTTTATAAACTAGGTTTATAGTTCCCACTGAAAATACAAATTTTTCTCTTCTCTTAGTAGTGTCAAGAACTTGGGTGTGTTTTTAGAAATGAAGCAATTAAATTCACAGATCAAAGTACTTAAGCTTTTAAAAATATTTTTGTCTTTGATCTGTACAGTTTCCATAAAAGAGAAGAGTGGTGTTGAAAGTGCCCTGGGCCAACCTAAGGCTGAGTATCAGTTTGCCACTCTGCCACAAAGGGCATAATAATGACCACTGAACTAGCCAGTTATTACTACTAATGAAAATAATATTTCAGCATTTCAATGGATTTCAGTGTTTATGATTCATTTGTCTTTTAATTCAATAAATATTTGGGGAGAGAGGGCATTGACTACTGAATCACAGATGCCATCCCTGCCCTGGTAAAGCTCCAGTGGAGAAAAACTTAGATTGGATCATGACCCCTCCCCCCAAAATTTTTTAAAGGTGAAATTTCAAAACAGGGAATTGTATTCTAGTTAGAGTTCTTAAGTGCAAATATTTCAAGGCAAACCAGAGTTGTAAGTAGAGGGATACAAGGAGTTAGAGCATGAGATATAGGGACAAGAAGCACAGGATCTTATAGATGCAATGATCCCGTTACTACCATTCCCCTTAACTCTCAAATGTGTCCCCAATGAAATAATTCTGTTGTACCAAGAGTTTGAAAAATGGGCTAGAGTGCATGCTTTTGAGGAAGGAGATCTGGGTTCAATCCCCAGCATCACATAGTCCAGTGGGCACTGCCAGGAGCCACCCATGAGCACTTTGCTGAGAGAAGCCCCTTAGCACTACTAGGTGTGACTAATAATAATAATAATAAATTTTTGTGATCACATTACTCATAAGACACATCAATCACCTTGATCTTTTTCCTTGAAAATTGTATAAATTTTAAACATGGCAATAACATGGAAGACGAAGATGAAGCAAATACAAGAGGTATCACCTATGACTGTGATTTCCATATCAGTCTCTAATGCATTCCACATCAGTCTCTTAACCTAAAAAGAACCATAATGCCAGCTTATTGAATATAATGCAAATAAAAACATTCCACAAATAAGAGTTTAATCAAATTTTAAATATTAAAATTTGGTCAGTATAGTAGTATTATGGTCAGTGTGAGGATTCTTCAGAGAGAAAAATAACAAGGTTTTTTTTTTATAACAAGTATTAAGGTGTGTGAATGTGTTTGTGCTCCCATAGGGGGGGGAAGTGCCAGAGAGAGAGAGAGAGAGAGAGAGAGAATTCAAGGAACTGACTTACACAATTGTAGGAATTTGGCAAATTCAGATCTTTGAGGAAAGCTGGCAGATTGAAGACCCAAAGAAGAGGCACCATTACTTCAAAGGCAATTTGAAAGCAGAATTCTTTCCCTGTGGGAATTTTCTTTTCTGTTAAGACCTTCAAGTGACTGGATCAAACCCAACCACATGATAGTGGGCAATATGCTTTATTTAACTCTACCGACTTAAATTTTTATCTTCTCTGAAAAACACACCCCCAAAGAAACATCAAAAATATTTTTTGAGAAAATATTGGAACCATGGCCTGGTCAAGTTGACACATAAAATTAACTATCCATGTATGCTTCTAACTATACAGGTGAATGAGTGAGATTTGTAGCAAGAGAGTGATCTCACTGCCTAGACCCAATATCCTTTGCATCTACCTCCTCAGATCTCAAGGTATCTCTGTGCTGGCGTAACAGTTCAGTCAAGATAATTTCTGAACGGACAAAGCCAAAGACAAGTTTTAGAAGATGCACAATGGACTTTGTGAGTCCATCAGATTCCCACCTGCCTCAAGACCCCTATACATCCCACGTTCCAGAGTTGACTGGTAAGATGTTCCTGGAAGAGATGTGGCTTAAAGGCCTCCCCTCTTGAGAGTTTCCCACCTTGTTAGAATAAGGCAGAACTGTTTCACTTGTCAAGGAAATTCTCAGAGGGAAACATTAACTTTGAAACTTGACAAATTTTAATAAGGAAGTTATAAAGGTCGACATTAAAGAGCTGAAATCTCTTACCCCACACTCTTATTTTATAAGAAAAGAAAAAAAATGTACCTCAAAAGTTGCTTCCCTGTGATATTTTTGTGCTTATATGAGGAAAAACAGTTACAAATTTTTTCACTATGTTGACTGCATGTATGATACCAAGTCATGATTTCTTATATGGAGTTAGCATTTGAGTTTTTATGTCCAGAACCACTCACATCTGCTCACAAGTTAAAACACTACCTCTGGTTTTCTGTTCCTTGGGGTCCTTTATGCAAAAAGGTAAGCAAGAGATTAAAGCTAGAGGATTCAGAGGGTAGAAGGAACTTTCTAAGACATTTAATCTAAATCCATCCCCTCCTCCCATATTTTTCTTTGTATTTAAAAAACTCAGAGAGGGATAGCTTATTCAATAAAGGGAGGGAACATTTTAATGACAAGAATCACTATGCAGTCTAGCTGAATTTCAGTTTCACTGTAGACAGAGCAAAAGACAATGGGCTTAGACTCAGCATAAGTGCCTGAAGTTAATTATAGAGAACTGTGTCATGGAGAGAGATATCAAGTAAAAGTGGGGTTTGAGAGAGTGTGGACACTGCTTCCTGAAAAGATCAGAATAATAACAGACTGTGACTTTCTACAGCAGAAATGGCAGGACATCATGATGGGTTATCGTTTTATCAGGGTATCTCAGGAAAAAATTTTGCCTCACATATCTCAGAATTCAGTTGCCCCAGACTGACCTGTAATTATTCAAAGCCCTAGACTCTGCCTTTTTTCTTTTAACATGTCAGTTCAAAACATATACAGGACTTTGAAGGAATACCAATGACTCAGGTTGCCTGTTCTATTGTCATAATCAGCAGGCATCAAGTTTATTCATTTTTCTTCTAGAATATACACTATTATTCAACAAAAAAACAAAACCTTTTGTGGCTGACATTTACGATATGCTAAATTGTATATACATAGGACTGGCAAATCACTCTAATATATTATTTCTTTTTTCTCCACATGTTAAAGACATGCAATTTTCTTTCTTTCTTTTTTTTTTCAAGCCAAAGGATAAACAGCTTTTCTGGGAAGTGATCTATCAGATTAGCCAATTATTTTGAAGTTGAAATAACCTTAAGTTTAAAGATTTTTCATTAACAAATACCAATTTTATTTCAAGAACTATCTGTAATCTAGGTTACAGGGGAGGGCAGATCTCTTTATCTCTCGAGTTAGAGCTGAGCAACAACAACAAAAAATTTTTTTCTCTTTAGTGAAGCAAACTGGGCTGGAGCGATAGTACAGTGGGTAGGGCATTTGCCTTGCATGTAGCCAACATGGCCAACCAGAGTACGATTCCTCTGCCCCTCTTGGAGAGCCCAGCAAGCTACCGAGAGTATCTTACCCGCACGGCAAAGACTGGCAAGCTACCCGTGACGTATTTGATATGCCAAACACGGTAAGTCTCATGACGGAGACGTTACTGGGCCCACTCGAGTGAAGCAAACTAGTTTTTATTGAAAGAAATTTAGAGAAAGATGTTAGCAAAAGACTGATAAGATATAAAGGAATGAAGAGGTAGTTAGAGGTAGGAAAACTGCTTAGGTTGCCACTTTTTTTCATCTTTATGATTTATTACAAATAAATCACAAAGGGGGCCAGAAAAAAGTACAGTTGCCTTGCACATGGCCAGCTGCACCATATGTTACCCCAAATACTACCACGGGTGATCCCTGAGTGCAGAGCCAGGAGTAAGCCCTGAGCAAAGCCAAGTGTGACCCCAAAACAAACAAAAAAGATGTAAAAACTATCATAGGGGTCGGAGTGCTAGTACAGTAGGTAGGGAGTTTGCCTTGCATGAGGCTGACCTGAGTTTGATTCTTGACATCCCATATATGATCTCTCTAACACCGTCAGGAGTAATTCCTACTACAGAGCCAGGAGTAATCCCTGAGCATTACCAGGTTTGACCAAAAAGACAAAAAAATAAAAATCACAAAAATAAATGTGTGTCAAAGGACAAAACACTTCTTTCCCCATTACAACATACCTTGATTAAGTACCTTCAACCTGCTTTTACTCATGGCTATCAGCTCTCATCTCCACACTTCTCACACTGTAGAGCTAATCTTGGCCACTTCAAAAATATTAAACTCAACATAAAATAACTAAGTATGACACGGACCACATCTTACTTGGATGATGCAATGTTCTTCTACCTAAAGTTATGATAGGATGCTCTTCTACCTAAAGTTAGGATAGGACAAGGCTTCTCTCAAGATCTTTTTATGAACTGAAACTGAACTTGATTTAAATGGTATTTACAAATCCTAGCCTATTTTCAACATTTTTATATTTCTTATTAAGAGTGAAGGAAAGGAAATTTTTCCTGCCATTGAATCAATGCTAAGTACATATTTCTAGGGAGAAAGTCTATTATGATTGTAATCATGATTTACCCTCTTCCAAAATTTATTTGCTGAGTACTAGCCACAGGATGATTCTACTTGTAGATAAGACCTTTAAGTGATGTCTTAAAGGGTAAGACCCTAAATCCTACAGAATTGCTGTCCTTGTAAGAACATACAAGATTGACATTTCTCTATCTCTCTGTCTGTCTCTCTCTGTATCTCTCTCCCTTTCTCTCTCTGTCTCTGTCTGTCTGTCCCTCAGTGTGTCTCCTCCGAGTTCCCAGAGGTCACATGAACATAATAGGGAATGTCAGATATGTACAAGGCCAAAAAAAAAAAAAAGACCTCAGTCTTGCCAGCAACTTGTTTGTTTGTTTGAGGCCCATACTTTGCAATCAATGCTCAGGGCTTACTCCTGACTCTGCTCATGAATCCTGGTGGTGCTTGGGGGGACTATATGTGGTGCTAGAGATCAAACCAAGATCAGTGGCACGCAAGTACAGAGCCCCACCTGCTGTACTATTTGTCCAACCTGTCTTGTTAGCATCTTGATGTTAAATTTTTCAGACTCCATAATATGAAAATAAAATTTCTGTTGTTGCGTTTTGTTATGGCAGTCCTAACCAACTAAGACAGAAATTAAGTTTCAATCTGGGAGGAGGAGGGTATAGAAGTTCAAAGAGTAAATTCAATAGCTTGAATACTCTATGGCTTAGTGAAGATGCGGGACGCACTAGCATATGTAGAACCATGGCCGTGCTCTGAGGACCTTGCCAGAAATCAGCTCATCTACAGTTTAGCAGCTTAAGGCAGGACAAGCTGTAAATTGCTATTCTTCCCTGTTGTATGACCTTCAGCCACTTATTTGGAGCTTCAGTTTTCTCATTGGTAAAATGACAGTGACCACTGTAAAGATTGAATGAGATGTCATGGTGAAGAGCTTGGCACAATACCAACCTTGAAGGAGGACTTCCTTAAGTGAGCCAAAGTAAGATGATTTAAGTAGATCAGAAAGGCCAAGGCTGCCACTTCACAGCTCACATAGCAGGAGGACACAGGCAGAGCCCGGGAAAAGTGACAAGTCAAACAGGGCTCATAACATTATCTTTAGAAGTAACTCTACTGGGATCCTATGTACTTTCTTGTGACTGTTGAATCCATATTCGGGGCTGGCTGGCAACTTGCTATTTGTTCTAAGTAGCCTTGCTTAGATCGCTGGAAATGTCATTGTTGCAGAAAACAGATAATCTGCTCCTTCTAATTAAGGAACAATCACAATCATCCTGTTGTTCATCGATTGCCTTGAGCAGGCACCAGTAACGTCTCCTTCTTCCTAGCCCTGAGATTTTAAAAGAGCCATATTCAATGCTCTTTCAGGGCTAGGATAATGAGAACTATCATTGTTATTGGTATTTGGTATATTGAGTACGACACGGGAAGTTTGTCAGACTCTGCCGTGCAGGCAGGATACTTTCGGTAGCCTGCTAGGTTCTCCAAAGTAAAAACGAGATGTGGCTGCACGCTTCCAGGAGCTGGGTTTTATAGTCTCTGGGTCTTGGCCATTGATGGGACCACCTGGCGCCGGCAGCAGCTGGTGGGTGTAACGCCTACCTACTGGAAGATGGGGGATCTGGGTGGAGAAGGCCCAGTCCCGATCCGAGCAGGCTTGGAGATCTCAGCCCCGGAACCTGCATGCCTGGGTTCCTCTGCCGGTTTCTTCATGCATGAGGCTTGTCCAGACATGTGGAGAGTGGTCTCAGCATGGCTGTGGCTAGTTCTGGAGGTCCTAATTAAGGAAGGTCAATAAAAAATGGTGAAGCATCTCTGGGTTAACCAGCAAGGGATGCCGCATTCCTCGGCCTTACTGGCAGGGGTCAGCATAGTTGTTGAATCCCAGTGAGACCTGTAATAGAGGATAAGGTCCCAACGGGAGCTATGATCATTTTTAGAACACAACCACTAATGACATGACAAAAAGAACACTGAGGAATTGGTAGATCTACCTCCCTTTCCTCCTGCCTCTCAATTTCTATCAGACTCTCCTTTCAGTCAAGAAACCCTTGGCCAGAGGCGAGGATCAATTGGCTTCGCACATAAACCACTGATTCAGTGCACAGATTACAGCCTCTCAGACTCATCATGGAGAAGAGTGGGATATTTAGAAATCTGCAAAGGTACGCAGAATATACAGTTCAATAAACAGGGGCAAAAGGAATAGATGGGCCAAAAAAATAGTTCAGGGAGCAATGCAGTTGACCCCAGTTAAAATCCTTTACACCCTATATGGTCCCCTGAGCATAGCCAGGAGTGATCCTGGAACACCCCCAGGGGTCACTGCTCAGCAAAGAGCCAGGAAAAATCCATCCTGGAGCAGCAGGGCCTCCAGCTGTGGTCCAAATAGCTGCTGCAAAACAAAAGTTTACTGTCCCTCAGAATGAGATGAGGGTTCAAGAGCTTTGTTCTTAGAGTTAAGACTAGTTTTTAGCAGGCCTCACTAGTCTAACTACAGACTCTACAAGGCCAAAAAAGAACTTAGAAATCCTTATTTCCTCAGGGCATGAAACTCCTCCCTAACACACCTTCTTTCAGTACTCATCTCTCCTGATTCTTAGTCTGATCCCTCCTTCCGGTGTCTTCCAGAATCTTTAGTACCAAGTTTCTGTCTCGTGCTGCTCTTTTCGATTTGAACTTTCTAGAAGCTTACTATTTTTTTTTCTCGAAATTCTTTTTCAAGATGAGGTTTGATGACCTCTCCTACTTTACCTGAGGACAAATTTGATTTGAAATGTTTTAGAATCTGTGGCATATGTGAACACAATTCAGTGGGAATTTGGTTTTTGTTATAGTTTTTGTTTTTTTTTTTTTAATCTTCTGCTTCATCTTTAACCTGTGTCCTGAATGTTCTACTTTGTTTTCTGTTAGTCATGAAAGAGTAATGGGACTTTGATCATTTTCATCTTGGAAGGTATTGCAAAGATGTTGACTTTGGGATCTTGTCCCTTTGCCTCCACCCCGCCGGATATGCACTCATAAGTCTTGTTGACATTAATGAATGGTTGTGTGTGCACTGTGTGAGGATAAGAAAGACAACTCAGGGGTCAGAGTGGTAATTTCTTTGCTGGAAGCAAGAGCAGTAAGTTTGGTACAACAAAGAAAGGATCCAGTGGAAGTGCAATTGTGGGCCATTATTTTTCTTTACTCTATAGGGAGACATTATAAGTTCTCTTAATTAATAGAATCTTTTGTGCATCCTTTTCAGAAGAGTGTTTCCCTTTCAAGGAGGAATCTAACAACACAGCAAACATAAGCATTTCTGGCTGCTTTTCAAGTCGTATTTATTAACTAAGTGCTAGGGTGGAGGAAGGTTTTCTTGCCAACAGGATTCATAGGACACAGCACTTGAAAGCACATCAAGGAATGAACCATTTCTATGACAAACACAATCACTGCTTGTAACTCCAACGGAGCTGGTGCTGTCAGCCCTGACCACATAAACCACAGGCCAACCGAAGAACTTCAGGCACCCAGGATTAAACACATTCTCCTAGTCTTCTGAGGTGCTGGAGCCAATCCTCAGAGCCATTTGAGTTTAGAGAAAATAGCAGCTGGTCAGACAGAGACCATATCCGACTTCTCCCACCATAGGGCTCTTCCTGGGGCTGAACTCTTTTCCACTCCGGTGTCGCTGGAAAGGAAGAGCCCATTCACCAGAGGGCCTGCCCCCCTCCACACGCCCTTTGCAAAACAACATTTCTGGGAGAAATCCAATGACCTATGAAACTGAAACAGGAAATCTGCCAGGTTCTTAAGACACAGGCAGGTTTTCTTTGGTTCCCACCTCTCTTACAAACACACTAACTACCCTCCCTCAGGTCTCTTCCAACTTCTAAAGTCAGATAGCCTCCTTTCCTCAGAGGCAGCCTGTGAATGCGAGGTATAAAAGGTAGTTACAGGGTTCATGTAAGGTGACAAAGCTGGCACACGCTAAACACTTAGCATTATACAGCCACCCCTTAAGAGTGCTCCAAATCCATCAGTCATCGTGGAAAAATTAGAAGCTTTACTGGATTCCTGCCTCTCCAAACAGATCTTTTGAATGTCCTAATGGACTCTGTAATTCAGCATTTGAGAATAGAGCTTCAGAGCAGCAAGGCTGTCTCTGTTATACACTGTCAGGCAACTTGGAACAGGCAGAGAGGAACAAGTCAAAACAATCATCGATTTCATTAAGGGGATAAGATTAATCTTGAATGATGCCCAAGTCTGACTCATATTGTCAAATATTATATATGATTGCCATGAGCAGGCCATTCTCCCAATTTGCTGAAACATCTGCACATTTCAATGGGTTAAGCTTCACCCTGCCCACTGCCCTCTAGCTGTTTTTGCTGTGGATTATGTAATTTAGTGAATGATGCAATCAGAAGAAGAATGTTTTCTACCTGTGCTTTGTGCATGATATTGTCTGATGATTACTGCAGCAGGCTCAGAACCTTGGGTTTCGACACCCTAAATTGCTCTGTGACCTTGGGCCTCTTACTTCCCCTCTCCTGGCATCCGCTGTAAAATGGGGAGGAGCAAATAGTCATGCCTCTTTCACCACTGCACTTGAAAATAATTAGAACTGCCATGAAAAGAACTAATCACTGGTCCAAGAGACCAAATGTCAAAAAAAATTCAGGTAAATATTCCTAGAAAGTGGACAGTGGACATAACATAAAGCAAAATTTTTATTTGCTTTTGTGGGAAAAAAAATCTATGTGTTTAGAAAAGAATTCTGAATATTACTTGATTTTAATCCAGTTACATGAAGAAGACAAAAAGGAGTTTAGAAAGATTCAGGAGGTAAAATTTTGATTTTCTAGCTGCAAAAAATCTGACATTGCAGGGGTTGGAGTGATAACACAGCGGGTGGGGCGTTTGCCTTGCATGCGGCTGAACTGGGTTCAATTCCCAGTATCCTATATGGTCCCCTGAGCACCGCCAGGAGTAATTCCTGAGTGCAGAGCCGGGAGTAACCCCTGTGCATTGCCGGGTGTGACACACACACAAGAAAAAATTTTACATTATATCCTAAAGCATATTTCACTGGGATGAACAATTTAAAGGTACTGCACTGTACTGCACTGCCCTCCGGTTGTTCATGGATTTGCTTGAGCGGGCCCAGTAACATTGTGAGACTCGTTGTTACTGTGTTTGGCAGATCGAATACATCACGGGTAGCTTGCCAGGCTTTGCTGTGTGGGCGAAATAGTCTCGGTAGCTTGCCGGGCTCTCCGAGAGGGGTGAGGGAATCGAACTTGTGTCGGCCGGGTCAGTCACCTGCAAGGCAAATGCCCTACCCGCTGTGCTATCGCTCCAGCCTGCAATTTAAAAGTAAAAAATAAAAAGAAAGAAAAAAGCATGTCATCAAAACCCTGGAAGAAAATGCATTATTATTTTTAGAATTTTGGAGACTTTCTGAAGAGGTCATGAAGTCCAGTTGCCACAAAAGAAAAAGCTGATGGATGTACTACATAAAATCGTAACACTTCTTTACATGGAAAAAAGAAAAGATACACATAAAGTCAATCTATCCAAGAAGAACTGGAAGCAATATATTTATTTTGTACATCAGAGAGCAGAAAGTGTCTCTAGCATATGAGAAGCTCTTAAAAATTTAATGTTAAGGACCTTGGGACAGTCCGATGATAGAGACTCATCTTGCAAGCCTCAGGCCTGAGTTTGATCCCTGGCACAGCTTCATAATCCAAGTTCAATCCCTGCAGCTCTGCCTTTAGGGCACATATGGTGCATAACAAAGTATGTGACTCCTGGTGCACAGCAACCAAGTGTGCATGAGTTCTATAATTAAAGTGTGTGACCTCCAGCAAGCAACGCATCTTAGGCGTGTATGAACACCACAGCTAAGTGTATGTGATTCCCCTCACCGCCTCCCACCCCATCACTGCAACAACAGCAAAGGCAAAGGAAGGAAGGGGGAGAATGAAATCATGAAAGTGAAAATGCACAAAGAAAAAAGACAACTCAGACAAAACATGTCAGAAGGCCAATAGTGATATGGCAAGATGTTCCGCCATGCTTATATTTGAAGGAATATAAACTGAAAAAATGTAGCTTTTTTTTTCACATAGTAGACTGAAGAATTTCTAAATGTTTACATTTGCTAATATGCAGTCGGCATTCTAAAGGACTGAAAATTGAAAACTGTAATGATATTACTCTCAGCAGGGTGCATATAGTCTGGTTTTATCCATTTAATCCATGATACCACATAACCTCAGCACCACACAGCCAGAAGTAAATCTTGAGTATCACTGAGTATGACCATAAATAAACAAACAAATTAAAAGTGATTTGTCTTCTAGAAATTTATTGATTTATTTTGGTTTTTGGATAACACCCATGGTGCTCAGGGGGTACTCCTACCTCTGAGATCAGGATCCTACCTGCAGTGCTTAGGAGTCAATGCAGTGCTGGGGATAATCTGCATGAGCTCAGTGCATTGAGCTCTCTGTCAATCTTCTAAGAATTAAGTCTGTCGAGAAACTTCCTGAAGCATATAGGCTGTTCAGTTTAACCTTATTTGTCATCACAGAAATCGGGAATAGTCAACAGTGCAATTACTCTAGTGAATATGTATGTACTGACAATATAGCTTGTCTAACATAGGTCCTTAAGAAAAGAACTTCCAGAACAGTAAGCATAGTAAACATCTACTTGTCATTAAGAAAGGATCTATAGGCCCAGAGTGATAGTACAGGGTGTTTGCATTACATACAGCTGACCGGGCATTCCATATGGTCCCCCGAGCAGCACCAGAAGTAATTCCTGAGCGCACAGCTAGGAGTAACTCCTGAGCATTGCTGGGTATGACCCCAAAACAAAACAAACAAATAAGAAATCTATGGGGACCAGGAAATAGTGTAGGGTGCATTCTATCTAACATGAGTCCAGCCCAGCTTCAATTCGTAGCACATGGTCCTTCAAGGCAATGTTGGGTGCAGCCCTGGAGACCTCTAACACTGCCAGAGAGGCCCATATATCCTCAGTACTGCAGGCCTGAAACAGCTTTGCAAACTGGGTATCTTGAGCTGAACTGAAGGCACAACCAGCTAAAACACCCCAGACTTTCTGAGCATCAGTGAGATCCCTGACCTCTTGAGCACTATTTGGGAGCACCCCACCCCAAAATAAAAGATCTATAATATATTCACATGTATGTACATGTGTTGCTTAAGTGTATCTCCTTTTATATCAGAATCTTGACTGAGCTTCCAACATTAATAATAGAAACTGACTTGGTTTCTCATCATTTAAACAGTGTACATTATCGATTCAGGACTGACTGAAAACTCAGTATGTTACTGAGACTCCCATGCCAGCTTTGGCTACCAACCACCTAGAGGACATAGATCATTAACTACTTGGCAATGTGGAGCAGGGTCCTCTCCTGCTCACAACCAGCCAGAGAAGTCCCTGCCTGGGCAGCAGCTGCAGAGCCCAACCCCAAATGCAGGGCAATGGGGCACGAAAAGAAGGTAGAGGAGAGAGAAGCAGACACGCTTAGGTTCTTCTTTCTCCCTGAAAGTGTATGAACCATGGTCAGATCCATGCTTGGAGAAGGGGAGAAGTTATAGACTAAATGTAAAAGAGAACTTTTTATTTCAATCAGATGAACCTTTTAAATATATTGCAGGGGGAAGAGTGGGAACGGGGAGATTGGTCTATACCCAGAAGTGTTCAGGCCTTCATCCTGGCATGTGTTCCAGGATCACACTTGAGAGTGCTCAAGGAACCTTATGCAATACCTGAGATGGAAACTGGGCTGGCTTCACTTAAAACAAGTACTTTAGTCACTGTAATATCTCTCTGGTCCTCAAATATATTTTGTCTGTTTGTTTGAGCCAGACCCAGATGGTGCGTGGGACTTCCTTCTAGCTCTGTGCTCAGGGACCACTTCTAGCCATGTTTAGGGAACCATATGCAGAGCCAGGGATTGAAATGGTTTTGCTACATGCAAGGTAACTGCCCCTTCTGATGTACTATCTCTCCAGTCCCTCAAATACATTTTAAAGTTAAAGATTGTCTTAACATCTAGACACTGTTGGGAAAATATAGAGGGCCTGTCCAGATGTTCAAGGACTCGACTGGGAGATCAGCAGGGTGAGTTGAATGGTTTTGGCAAGAGGAAGAATGAAGCTGCTTTTCTGATTTCAACCCCACTTAGTCTAACCCATTTGTAATTTACTAGTTATACATGCATTAAATGTTCTTGAGAAGATAAATCAGAAACTCTTGACTATGCTTACTCAGGGTGTTAGATTAGTGTGTCACATAGATGGAAGACTATTTACTTTATATTCATCCCAACTTTTGCATCTTTTGCGACAAATGTAAAGCAATGCTAAAAGGTGAGTTGGGTTTTTTGTTTGTTTGGTTGGTTTTGGTTTTTGTTTTAGTGTAGAGGTAATGCGCAGTTTATAGACAGATGAATTGAAGAAATTCTTTTCCCCAGGGCATTTTTATCTTTCTTAGAATCCTTTCCTTCACCTTTCACACAGTTAACTACCACCTACTTGGCCTAATCTGTGAGGAATGGGTGGAGTTCCCTGGCCACTTAGTTGGCCCCATGGGCACCAGAATCTGGCATCTCTCCAATCAAGTGTCCTGAGAACAAATAGCACAAAGAGGGAAGCTCCAGGCAGTCCTGTAGAATTAGGAGCATCTCAGCCTTAAGGTACCTTTCCTTAAGCCTTTAGAGTGGCTGTCTATGCCCCTGACAGGTGAACTCTCAGAGTTCCGAGTATGAATAAAATCAATTCTAGAGAGTTCTACACCTTTTACAAATGCTTATTCACCCACCCATCTTTCTTACAGTGCATTCTGACACCTGCTCCTATGATTAATTATTCTTCCAGCCTAGAAGTAGAAAACAAACTGTTGACAATGCCAAGGCAAAAGAAATTTGCCTCCATGGCCTTTCCCCTTAGAATTTGTTGTTGATATAGTACTGGTCCTTCAGTGTCATCACTGGTACATTTGTTCTGTATACTTTTCATCACTCATCTCTATGATAGGATTGTTTCTTGCCTTCCGATTAGAGGCTGAGAGCAGAAGTCTCACCCAGTAGCTCCATCAAAGAATAAGAAGGAATCCTGCAAAGATAAGGTCACAGCTAAGGACCTCAAACCTTTGAGTGACAATAGCAAAAACCCTGAGCCTGTCTGAGTGTGCAAATCTGTCTTTTCTTTCTACAGAGGGAAAGTTTCTGTGCTTCACAGTATTTCGAGAAACTATGATTAGAGAGTTATATCCTCCAGGGAGAAGCCATCTGTTCTTATGGGGACAGCTGAGGGCATAATGAAGAATAATGTCAGAAGCAGAGACTGCCCATCATGGTGGATGCCCATTAAAGCCTTGTCTAGTAGATAGGTAAGGCCTAGTGACATATAGGCACCACGACAGGGTACGTGAAGTATGAATTCTTTCCAGCAACTATCATTCAGCCCTGCATTATATTATCATGAATCCAAAACAAAGGTGCTTCATTTAGATTTGTTTGTTTGTTTTTATTGGGTGTGGTTGGGGGGGAGGAGTTCACATCCAACTATGTTTGGAGCTTACTCCTGGCTCTAAGCTCAGGGCTCACTCCTGGTGGGCTTGGAGAGGGTCATATGGGGTGTCAGGGATCAAACCTGAGTTATCCACATGCAAAGGAAGAGCCCTGTTCACTTCTCTGTACTCTTTTCAGCCCAGGTGCTGCCATTTTTGTCCGGCATATTAGAGAAGTTGCACTGGTAGCTTCTCCTTCCCAAGCTGCTTAGTCAACCCCCAAGCACAACAAGAAAAGATACCAGAAAGCTGGCTATTGAAGACAAAGCCCAGTGAACAAATCTGAGGGCATGTCTAGAAGGAAGAAGGGGGTCAAAGGCAAAGTTCAGGACAAACTCAATCACTTAGTCTTGTTTGGGAAAGCCGCACATGACAAAATCTGTAAGGAAGTCTCTGAAGCTGAGCATCCTGCCCCAGCACTTGAGTCTGAGACACTAGAAATTGACCGGGCCAGCATTTCAGAACCAATCTAGTTAATTCAGAAACAATTTAGTCAGTTAGACTGACTAAACTCTGAGCTTGAGAACACAGAGCTTAAGCAATTTACACCAGGAAAACCAAAGGTGGAGAAGAGCCAGTGACTAGTGAATAGGCCTAAATGGGTCTTGCTACCTGTACATTCTGGAAAAGAAAGCTTTATTAAATCAGAAAAGAAATCCATGTCAACGTGAGAATCAAGAACAAGGAGGATCAGGGGCTGGTGCTCTAGTGCAGCGGGTAGGGCATTTTCTTGCATGCAGCCAACCCGGGTTCGATTCCCAGCATCCCATATGGTCTCCTGAGCACGCCAGGAGTAATTCCTGAGTGCAAAGCCAAGAGTAACCCCTGTGCATCGCTGGGTGTGACCCAAAAAAAAGGAAAAAAAAAAAAGAACAAGGAGGATCAGACAAGAGAACACCTGGGGCATGAGCAGAGTCAGTAGCACTGTAGCACTGTCCTCCCATTGTTCATCAATTTGCTCAAGTGGGCCCAGTAACATCTCCATCGTGAGACTTGTTGTTACTATGTTTGGCATATTGAATACATCATGGGTAGCTTGCCAGACTTTGCCGTGCAGAGTCAGTAAACAGGTACATACTAGGAATCAGGTCTAGCAGCAGAATCCAGACCCACAGTCTCATGCCCAGTGACAGGAACCTTAGTCAACGTAAGACAGCAAAAGAATAAAAGGGGGAGGTGTGAAGGGGGGAGGAGGAGAGACTTTGTCTGGGAATTAATAGTAGAGGAGGAAAAGGAGGAGGAGGAAAGGGAGGAAGAGGAGGAGGAAGAGGAGGAAGAAGAGGAAGAAGAGGAGGAGGAGGGAAGCAGAGGAAACTTCTATTTAGTATTTGAAAACTGCTCCTGCTTTCAATGTAGCCTTACTCGACTCAAGGATCTCAATCTGCTGGGTCATGCTATGACCCAGCCCCCCACCCTCTGGTTAGCTGTGCTAGGGAAGTGGCTAATAATATAATTAACCTGAATTTTGGAATTTGAGTATGAAGACAAAGGCAGATCCTAACATAGCTCTCTCTGGCTAGGATCATCACAAAGCTGCTGGGAAAGGAAGTTGCACAAGGCTGCAATATAACAATTAATTAACAATGCAAAAGAATATACTCTGAAAGGTAAGGACAGGAAGCACTCCATAATCCTATAAATTATTCCTGTTTATTGAGTGCTAAAAGCACAAGTTCCAGATGTATATAAATAATATATTTGTATAAATAATTGAAAACACAAGGAAAATCACATAAGCAGGAACCCAATCTAAATTTAGTAAGTCCCATGGCTTCAAGAAGCCCTGTAAACTATGCTTCTCACAAAGCCTCAAATAAAAATGAGAAATATTTCACTGCATCATATGGTCCAGCCCACCCAGCCATAACATTTCTTTTCTTTGATTTCCAGATTCCACAACTACCAAAAATAAATAAATAAATAAAATAGCGGGCAGGTGGGGTGGCGGGGAGCATGAATAAATGAGCTTTAAAATTCCTCCTAGCTCTGGCATCATATTATCTCATGAAAAATTACGTGAATCTTATTAATTAGGATTCTGTTTATATTTCTATTTCAGGATATAACTTGTCTGAGGCTGGATTTTCTATTGCTATTGCAAAATTTCCCTGGGTAAGTTTTTGAGCATCCCAAACATCTCTGTTTTCCAATTCATCTCTGAGTTCTAATTTTCCTATTTGTGACTTGATCTATCCTGAAACAGCACTTCACCAGGAACATTGGTTCTCTGGGTTTAGTATCGCTGAAACTAACATATTACTATCTCTGTCCAAAAGAGCATATTGGAACTACAAACTTATTGCATGAATTGGCTAATTGTTTCTCCTTCCTTGGGAAGCTTTCTTGTCCTTTCCTTCAGAGAAAGGCTTTACACTATGCCAAAAGCTCCGGTGTAAATTAAATAAGTGGCTTCATTTTCTATGTTATGCAAAATGCCGAAGGATCCTGTGCTCCCTACTCTTCTTTCCTCTAGCCTGGTTACACTTGATTCCAGGGACAAGTCATCAAGCAATTACCATTATCCCTGGTTAAGGAGAAATGAAAAAGTCTGAATATGGCCTGGCTTCTTCCCTTGTGACTGTTTTGGCTCAGAGATAACAGTTAAAGTGGAACAAACATCATGTATCAAATAGTAATTCATATGGCAGGCTCATATATTTTATGACAGCTTGTCAAAGTAGTTATTGTCTATATTTTTTTAAATTTATTTATTTATTGAATCACTGTGGGAAAGGTTATAAAGCTTTCAGGTTTAAGTCACGGTTATGCAAATATCAAACACATTTCCCTTTACCAATACCTATTTTTCACCACGAAGAACCCCAATAAACCCCCCCAACCCTCCCAATGCCTGTGAGGCAGATGAATTCTAATTAACACTCTATCTACTTTGACTACATTCATTGTTTCGACCAAAGATGCACCATTATTATTTAGACTTTATACCCCCAAATCAGACATGCTTAAAAGGCATTGTGGAATAATTTGTTCTCTACAGCTGGTCACAAGTATCAAACAATGTCGTGCGGCCGCGAAAGCAGATTTTGGATTTCTGGTATTTTACTTACTAACCCTGGAAGTATTACTGCTGAGAGTCAGATAGTTATGAGATTGGTTTCTGTGCTCTGGAGCCATGGCCGTGCCGGAGAGCCGCTCGTGGGGGGCAACTTGTGACCTCGGTAGGGCATGAAGGACGAGCCGGGAACACCCCCTTCCCATGAGGTTTGAGTCGCCCCATCACGACCAGCTCATACCTGGCTTTCCACAAAGCTCCCAAGCAGCTGCCATCTTTCTTTCCAGAGGGAAAACTATTGTCTATATTATTAAATATAATACCTTATTAGTGGGCCGGAGCAATAGCATAGCAGGTAGGGCATTTGCCTTGCACGTGGCAGACCTGGGTTCGATTCCTTCACCCCTCTCAGAGAGCCCGGCAAGCTACCGAGAGTATTCAGCCCACACAGCAGAGCCTGGCAAGCTCCTCATGAGGTATTTGATATGCCAGAAACAGTAACAACAAGTCTCACAATGGAGATGTTACTGGTGCCTGCTTAAGAAAATCGATGAACAATGGGAGGACAGTGCTACAGTGCTACCTTATTAGTATCTCTGTATATTTATAGATATAGAGATACTGTATACAAGTATCTATACTATTAGGTAGACTTGAGCCTCAAAATTTAAGTAACCTTTCCATGGCCACATATGAGTCAGAAACAAGAATGAAACCCAGGCCTCATCTTATTCCAGTATTTTCATGCTACTTCTGAGATTCTTGTCAAGCCACACAGCATGGCAGTTCATCCCATCAGTCCTAGAGACAAAGTACATGAACTTGAATCATTTTTCATCTGGTGGTTGTGGAGTTGTGAGTATTGAATGCAGGACCTCATATTGCAAGACATGCTATACAATCGAGTTCAGTATCTCTACCCTGAGTTCAAAGCCTTAATATAGAATATATTAGCTTTGAGCTCTTGTACAGGTTTCTTAGCTTCCTTAGACCTTCGGTTTTTCTGGATTATAACAACGCTTATTTACTGCACAAGGTTATGATAAGACACTGTAATAAAAATGACAGGACAAATATGACACATGTGCTCTGACAATTACTAAAGAATGTATTTTTGGGGGAAGGCTCTTTTTATAAAACCAAAGAATATATTTTGGGGGAAAAGGACCACATAAGGGGATTGGAGAGATAGTTCAGTGGGTAAGCACTTTTCTTGCACATGGCTGACCTGGGTTCAATTACCGGGATCCTATATGGTCCTATATGATCCTATATTACCAGGAGTAATTACTGAGTGCAGAGCCAGGAGTAACCCCTGAGCATTGCTGGGTGTAGTCCCAAAACCAAAAAAATAAAATAAAATAAGAAAGATTACATAAAGTGTATGTATATGTGTGTGTCTCTGTGTGTGTGTATGAGAGAGATTTATATATATATATATATATATATATATAGAGAGAGAGAGAGAGAGAGAGAGAGAGAGAGACAGACTGACAAAAAAGAAACACAAAGACAGAGATAGGTCTATCTACTGTATAGTTCCAATATTATGGTATTATCTGTTAAATTTATAGAGAAGCATCAATTTTTCTTATAGTTCATCCATCTGATAATGGATAAACATAGATGGTGAACAGCAATAGTCCATTCCCAAACTCTTTCATCTACAGGAAAAATCAATGCTCATAATTAAGTTAGTATGCTGTTATAAATTTCAAGGAGGGAGGCAAGATCTGTAAAATATGAATAGGACTGGTTACTGGGCACTTCCTAAATCATATAGGTCATAAAGGTTTTAGGCATTAGAGGTAATAAAGCCTAGATAGAAATCTGGGGAAAGTGTTCTGTGTCCCAGTTCCATAATGTAAAATAGTCTCCTCTCTATGAGAGGTATGCCATATCCCTTGGATGGAGAAGACAGTGAGCCATGTGAGAAGAATGACTGTGACACCTTCATGTTGACTATTCTCTTTTCCTAGAAATGGTCTTCCTATCCATATCCACACAGCTTTCTCGCCTCCATTAAGTCTTTGCCTATATATTATATTTCTAATGAGGTCTTCTAATCACTCCACTTCAAGTTACAACACTGCATTCCTGATTCCCTTTAGCCAACCATACTGATTTATTTTTCTATCTTATTTCACATAATCATTAGACTTATTGTCAACTCACACTAAGATGTAAATTCCTTAAGGGAAGACAAATGTGTTAATTTTACTTATTTGGGGGGTTTGTTTTAGAGGAGGGCCATACTTAGTGGTGCTCAGGACATAGCTGTACTCGGGACTGAGTGCAGATTCCTGGATCTGTACTCAGAAATCACTCCTAGCAGGCTTGGAGGACTATATGGTATGCTGGAGATGGCCCCTCGGTCAGCCACTTGTAAGGTAAGTGACCTACCTTCTGTACTATCTCTCAGGCTTCCATTTTATTCATTTAAAAAATAATTAAAGGCCCTTGAATGCACTAGGTGCTCAATAAATATTTGTTGAATGATACTTTTGTATCTGATATTGATGACAATATTATACTTTCTGTAGAGAAGAGACATTTCTCAATTCAGACAGGTAAAATACAAACATCTTTATCTTAAAAAGGTGAACCATTACAGAACCACAAATATTCTCCCTTTCCTTTGGGAAGAGAGAAGAATGAAAGATAACATTTATTGTACACATTCCTTGGGGTGGGAGAGCCTGACCTAGTGATCCACTCAGAAGTCTGCAAGTCTGTTTCTTTTCTCCTTCGTTCCTCCCTCCCTCCCTTTCTTCCTCTCTTCCTCTCTTCCTTCCTTCCTCTCTTCCTCTTCCTTTTTTCCTCTCTTCCTCTCTTCCACTCTTCCTCTCCTTCTCTCTTTCTCTCTTTTGAGAGAGAGGCCATGCCCAGTGGTGTTCAGGGTATTATTGGCTCTGAACTTAGTAATCACTCCTGGTGGTGCTCAGGAGACTATATGGTATGCCAGAGATTAAGCCTGAGTCAGTCACATGCAAGGCCAACTCCTTACCCACTCACTATACTATCTCTCCAGCTCCCTCTTCCTTTCTTTTCATGATTGTTGGTGCAATTATCCATGGTCACACAAAAGCCTTGTTATATTTTTCATTCACTTACTTAGTAAAGGTTGCACTCATTTTGTTGTGATGTTCAAGCAAATTCTGGTTATAGTGATCATTGAGGTCACTGGGGTACTCACACACAGTAATTGCATTTCAGGCTATGGCCTTATCATAGCTACAATCCCCACTGAGCACTTTTTGCACTTTTTAGCTGCCGTGCTCCAACACACTTGGCTGCAGTGCAGTTAGAAATGACCTACAGTGCTTCCATGAACAAATGGCAGAGCCTATGGGACCACACTCAGTGATTGGTCAGCTCCAGATATTGAGCAAGGCAGGCACTCCTAGCCACTGACCTATCCTCCGGACACCAAAGGTCTGTTCATGTCAAGTAACTGTCCAAGTAAATCACACACAGTTATCACTCCAATTCTTTCCCCCAAGTAACACCTCTTCACTTTGTGGTGCTGCTGTCTAATATTACACAACTGCATCTGTCCTCAGCCACAACACAACTCTTAAAGTTTGACAAGCATTTTCAGTTTGCCTCACACAGATCCTTAGAATCCCATGTGAAGGTGTAATAACACTGTTTCCCAACAAGAGCACACCAAGGACAATGCGAAATACTTTCTCCACTATCCCAAATATTGTAAGTTTATGTGGCATTATTTTATAGTTTAGCACCTTTCTCTCTTATTGAACCCAGATTAATCACCCTTACCCTGTAGCACAGCAGTTCCAGTCAGCTACAATTAATGGTCATGCCTCTTGATTAAAAGAAGAGAAAGAGGAGCTTGAATGATAGCACAGCAGGTAGGGCGTTTGCCTTGCACACAGCCGACCCGGGTTCGATTCCCAGCATCCAATATGGTCCTCCGAGCACTGCCAGGAGTAATTCCTGAGTGCATGAGCCAGGAGTAACCCCTGTGCAATGCCGGGTGTGACCCAAAAAGAAAAAAAAAAAGGCATCAGTACTAGAGATTTTTGTCCACAGAACTGAACTTACCTGGTTGGAGGGTGAATGGGAAAGGTCCTTTGGACACCAGTGGAGAGAAGTAGGCACTATGGTGGTGGATATGATGTTGGAACAATGTACACATTAAAAAGGGAAATTAACAGTATTATAAATAATGACACCTCAATTTAAATTGTTAAAAAAATTAAAATTTAATAGTTGAATAGTTGAATAGCTCGGAACTGTAGAGCTAGTAAAGGGTATAAAGTACTAGACTTGCCTGCAGCTGACCATAGTTCACCCTGGCACCACATGTGATCTCTAAGCATTACAAAGGGTCTCAGTGGGGCACAGAGCCAGGAATAGTGCCTGAATACTTTTAGGTGTGTTCCAAAAGCTAAAAAATAAATGAAATAGGGCCAGAGAGATAGTATAGCAGGTAATAGGTTTGCCTTGTACATGGCCGACCAAACTCAGGTTTGATACCCCAGCATTCCATATGCTCCCCTGAGCACCTCCTGGAATAATTCCTGAGCACAGAGCTAGGAGTGACCCTGACCATCACCAGGTGTAGCCCCCCCAAAAAACCCAATAAATAAATAAAGTTATAAATAAAGTGGCTAGAGAGACTGTGCAGGAGATAAGGTGTCTGACTTGCATGTGGTCAATTCATTTTTGATCCCTGGAACCAGATATGGCTCCTGGAGCATCACCCAGGGTGACTCCTGAGCACAGAGCCAGTAATATCCCCTGAATATCATTGGTCATGACCCAAAATCCTCCCCAAACAAAACATTCGTAGGATGTCACTGGAGTGAGAATAAACACAGTATCCTTTACCATGAACATCTGAAGTCATTGGAAATACTAAGTGATTGTGAAAATATATGGACCTTCCCTTTGCAGAACTCTTTGTTGAATGGTATATTACAAGGGCAAAAAAAAATCACTAAAATCTATGCAAAAGTATCTGGTTTAAGTGTATGGTAAAGAATATTTAAAGCAAGAAATTCTCAAAAATGGAACAAAGCAAAAAATGCTCTGCTCCTATAAAACCATCCAATCCCTGCTGACCATCATCTCTGTGATCTTCTGATCTATGACTTCTTTGTACCCAGTTCCACACTCTGACTGCAACTGTCACTGAGTCACACAGCCTGCTCTAGGCATAGAGCCAAATTGATTACAACAACTGCTTGTGTCACAAAGAAAGGTGGTTTTCAGGGCCCAAGAAAATGGCTCACCCAACCTTCTGACTCTGAGGCATAAATTTTGTCCATCATTCACAAGACAGAAAATAAATATCTGCCAAATCTAGTACATTAATAACCAGGAACATACATATGGACACAGAGTTAATTAACCAGGACACAGTGAGAATGTCAGGTTTCTCATACACTAGCAGATATGAGCTCAACCACAATATCCAAAAACATAGTTTCTGTGAACCAAATATGTTTGCAAGCGTAATCCTGCCCCAACCCTGGAGATACAATTGTGGTTTGCTCATTTTTAACTCCCAAAGTCTAGTACACATGTGCATTAATTTTTTTTCTTTAACTGAAGGAGAATGAAATAGCAAGTCCCTTAGAGTCAGAGTTATCTATTAGGCAGCTCCATCCACCAAAAAGCTGTTAATTGGGTGGGTGGCCTAAAGACGGTGCTGAGAGAGAGCTAAGTACTTTCTCAGTCTATAAAGGCCCTCCCGTTGATCGTCGATTTGCTCGAGCGGGCCCAGTAACGTCTCCATTGGAGACTTTGTTGTTACTGTGTCTGGCAAATTGTACTGAATTGATCATTTTTAAATATGGTATGTTCTTGTTCTGATTTCAGTTTAAAGGAAATCAAGTTACTTTCTAAAAATGAATTCTATGGTATTCTATGAATTATAGTTAAAACATTCAAAAATTATTTTTTTATAAAGATGTGCTAACCACTAGGTAGTTTTCTTCACTACTTATATCCAATGTTTCTTTTTCCACTTTCCAGTTACATCTAAAATATGACCCAAACATGGTAACTCTCCCAACCTCTGGGGAAAAGGAAGTCTTTGATGACCACACTTCTTCCCTGATCGTGTATTTTTGTTTCATTTATACCGTTTACCTAATAGACTCTTATTCCACTGAATTCATAGTTAGATATTTATGGGAGACTGAAAACTAACCCACTGAAGCTACCATGTAATGAGTACCCCTTATGTTACTCTCTGATGCTACACAGATCATCTCAAGCAAACAACACTGTTTTTATTTTACTGTTCCACTTTACAAACAAAGCTGGAAAAGTCAACAATTCCCCAAAGTCATTTATCTAATACCCTGAAAGATGAAGTTCAGTGCTAGGCTCTTTTGACCCTGTTCCCCAGTTCTTCCCTATTCACAAACAGAGGTTGAACCAAAGAAGGAGATGAATTTCCTTATTCAACCAGTAAATTGATGGCAAACAAGATATACATGCCTGATAAAACTCAAATGACTCCAGGGGAATCCAAAAGGAAATATAAGATGCCCTTGGCAGAGGGTGACCTTCTAGCAACATAATGTGTAACTATACATCTACGTGGAGTAGAACCTGGGAAAGGAAATTTCAGGCCACGAGAACCTGTAACTTTGAGTCATTCCCACACCAACTCTTCCTCCTAGAACATTCATTTCCCCATCCAGCCAGCTTTCTGTGTTTTATGTTTGAATCTGGGTGTTCCACCAGACACTGTGTTTTCCATATATTTCCGATCACTGAAAAAACTTACCTTTCTTCTCTCTAACTTAACTAAATTAAAGCTTAAGGTTTCAAAAAGTATTCTGCTAAGAAATTGAAGTGGAAGGGCCTGGGCAATGGTTTAAATGGCTAGAGCATATGTTTTGCATGCAGGAGCTCCTGGATTGATTCTCAGCATCATATGATCCCCTGAATGGTGTCCAAAGTGGCCCCCAAGCACCTGGGGTGGGGGAGAAATAATTTGAAATAGCAGAAATTAATGTTTAGAAATATAAAATTTTATAGCTATTTGTTTTTGTTTTCACAATCCTCAGGAAAGTCTATTCAGAGGTTAGTCTTCAATTTAGTTCATTTGAAATCTCATTTCTTCCTTTGTCTTTGATTGGGGGTGAAGGTGGGTGACAAGTTTTTTCTGTACCTATTGGACATAATCTTGTTTCATTATGAGGGTATTGAAAGTGGTATTCTTTCATTCTCCATTCTTACAGAATGGAGAAGCGAGTTTGCAGAAAATGAAATAATATTTCCAACAGACCTCAGAGGCAGAGAGAAAAAGCATTTCTGACCAGCCTTCTTCTTTCCAATTTTCACTTTGCCTTGTACAGAACTCACCCTCTTCTGAGGAATTTCCTTTCTTTTTTTATCTTTTTTAAAAATTTTTTTAAAATTTTTATTAGTGAAACACCATGAGGTACAGTTGTAGAATTTCCTTTCATCACAGTCCTTCCCACTTCCTTTTCGCTCACTGATTCCCCAGCAGTTGAAGCAAATGTCCGTTGGAGGGTAGTAGACCTAAGATTACACCTTTGCAGTAACAAAATGCTTATAGATTCAAATCAATATGTTGTAGGTCTGTAGCTGTGTGACCTTGGGTGGTTTTGGTTTGGTTTAGGGGCCACACACAGTAGTGCTTAAGATTTACTCCTTGCTTTGTACGCAGGATTCACTCCTGGCAGGTCTCAGGGACCATAGAGGATGCTGGGGATCAAACCCAGGTCAGCCACATGCTAGGCAACCACCCTACGTTCTGTACTATCTCTCCAGTCCCATTTATTTCTCCAGTGAATGGTGTGACCTTGGGTGACTGCCTTCAACTTCCTGGGTGAGATTACTTTATCTGTCTAAGGAAGCTACCGACTTCAGAGCAAGAACAAAACATCTTGATACCAGGGCAAAATGATAAGAACAGTAGCTGACACAGAAACACACAGCATGATTGTGAACTACTTTTATTAGGAAAATCATTGCACGGGAAGGAATAATAAATAAGGACTTTAACACTCATTCTAAAATACAACATATCAGCTGTCATTGATTCATTCTGTCAGCAACATGGTTTGGGATAATAATAAACAACAAAGAATACCCAGGGGGAATAAAGAAAAAAATTATCTTAGAATTTCTAATGTTGATCTGCTGTATTGATCTTTGAACTAAAGATTCATCTGGGAGAATTAAAAAAAAAACATGCTGTGAAAGATAAGATGAAGCATATTTTTTAAAAAATTGTTTGTTTTTTGGGCCACATCTGACTGTGCTCAAGCTATAGACTCAGGGATCACTTCTGACAGTGCTTGGGGACTACATGTGGTGCCCAGGATAAAACCTGGTAACCTGCATTCAATTCAAGTGTCTTTTCCTGCTGTTCTACCTCTCCAGACTTTATATTAAACTTTTATTACTTTTTTTGAAGGACAGAGTGGAGTGCATGCCGCTCATGCATGACATCCTGGGTTTAATCGCTGGCAATTTGTTTTTAAAAAAGAAAGAAAGAAAAAAGGTTTGAGGGGGAAAAAAAGACGCAAATAGGGAAAGGACAAGTCAGAAGTGGTGAGGAACATTCTACCCATAGGAGCTGGGGGGAAATCCTTTACAAAGAAGAGACAAAAGCAAATAAAATTATTTGATAGGCTCTAGCTTAACCTGTCATCTTATTTGGAAAAAATATGTTTCTTATTTTTATTACTAACCTTAGATTTCTATTCTTAATGTTGAGGCACTTTAAGCTTAAGTTCTGGTTTGCTTTGCTGTTTCTAAGGCATTATTAGAGCCACTTCAGTCAACTGGTCTTTTTGTTTAATTAATTTACATGATGTGGACCAGGCTGGAGTGATAGCACAGCGGTTAGGGCGTTTACCTTCCACGCAGCCAACATGGCTGACCCAAGTTCGATTCCTCTGCCCCTCTCGGAGAGCCCGGCAAGCTACCAGAGTATCTCGCCCACATGGCAAAGCCTGGCAAGCTACCTGTGAAGTATTTGATATGCCAAACACAGTAACAAGTATCACAATGTGACTGGGCCCGCTCGAGCAAATTGATGAACAATGGGAGGACAGTGACAGTGATATGGACCATTTTATAATTATATATTCTTTGAGCAAAATGGGAACTACAGATGGACAGTTATTTATCCTGAGGCTGGAACAACTACCAAAGTTGATGTCTAAATGTTTTCTCTTTCCTCAACCACAGCACTTCATTCCAATACACAATGAGAAGGCTGACTGCAAGAACCTACAGACCCAAATGTGAAACATTATTCCAAATGACTCACCTTCTTAGGAGACAATGTTGTTTTTTAATTCAGGAGTTAGCTATTCCTGTATGTAGAAAGGATTACATAATTTGAAAGATTGAGGAAAAGACATTTTATAATGGTGCCCATTTAAAGAAAACACCTCTGAATGCAATACAGTTTTGCTTAGGGCTGTTTTCAGCGACATAAAGGATTTTAGGAGACCTTTTTAAAAGCAGACAAATTGTGAGATAGACTGGTTAAAAAAATTGCATCTTTGACAAAAGCAGTAATCCTTTTAGCAAATTTTAATACTCTTACTATAATACTTTTTTTTCTTTGCTTTTTTGGCTTTTTGGGGGGATCATACCCAGCAATGCACAGGGGTTACTCCTGGCTCTGCACTCAGGAATTACTCCTGGCAGTGCTCAGGGGACCATATGGGATGCTGGGAATCGAACCCGGGTTGGCCGCATGCAAGGCTTATATTTAATTTATATGAAATCTAACTTCTCTCTTACTATAAAACTTAGCAGTTATTCTTAGAATAGTCTGGATAGAGCCTGGACATTTTATTATATTATTGTTTGGGGAGTAGGGAGAGTATTTCATAAGTGTTCAAGGAGTCTGGGGGTTCCTCTTAGCTCTGCTTGGCTAACCAGATCAGTCAGGTCAATACCAGGTCAACCAAGGACATAGCATAGCTCAGGCTCTGCACCATAGGAGAACACGCAGGCCGCACCTTTTGGTGCTCAGGGGCCTCTTGAACTATACTCTGCAATGTTCTAGGCCCATGTAGTGCCTAGGATCAAACCTGGTTCTGAGCTTTTCATGTGTTCCTGACTGATGGTGCTATCTCCCTAGCTCTGAAATTTCATTTTCACAAGTTTCTCAGGCAATTGTGCTGCACATCAAAATGTGAATACTTTTAAATTTTGTAAGTATTCATTTTGGTGAATGCTTAGTAATATATTGTGGAAACATTAGAATATGTATGTGTTATATATATATATATATATAGATAGATAGATAGATACAATATTTTAGGTATTCCCAGATGGAACACAGGGTCCCACACATGCAAGGCAAACACTCTATGACTACATACAAAAGCATTATTTAATCAAGCTCCCACAAAACTATTTAATCCACCTCCTTTTTTCAAGTATTTCTTTTTCTTTTTTTTAATTTGTTTTTGGGATAGGGACAGGGATTGGTTGTTCTTTTGGTTTTTGGACCACACCTGACAGTGCTTAGAATCTACACCCAGTTTGGCACTCAGGATGTCAGTTCCAGTGATGCTTGGAGGACTATGAGGTCCTAGGGATCAACTCCAGGGTTCTTGCATGAAAAGCACACATCCTCTGAGCCATCTACCTGGCCCATGCGTCCAGGTTTAATTTAAATGTTCACCACTATGGGCTGGAGCGATAGCACAGCAGGTAAGGTGTTTGCCTTGCACACAGCCAACAGGGCTGACCTGAGTTCTATTCCTCTGCCCCTCTTGGAGAGCCCGGCAAGCTACCGAGAGTATCTCGCCCGCACGGCAAAGCCTGGCAAGCTACCCATGATGTATTCAATATGCCAAACATAGTAACAACAAAGTCTCACAATGGAGACTTTACTGGGCCCGCTCGAGAAAATCGATGAACAATGGGAAGACAGTGACAGTGACAGTTTACCATTATAAAAGTGTGCTGTAATGACCAACTTTAATATGTATCTCACATTTCTCTATGCAGCCATTATACTGCATGCTTATTATCTTTGGATAAATTAATTTTTAAGTTTAAAATGCATGTTATTATAATAAACAACTACATCTTGCTCTTAATGGCTTTTTCTTTCATTCTTTCTTTTTTTTTCAGTGAGGGGGACCACATGGGCAATACTTACTACTAGCTCTGCACTCAGGAATTACTTCTAATGGGGATCAGGGGACCACATGGGGCACCATGGATCAAACCCAGGTAGGACGTGTCCAAGACAAGCCCCCCACCCACTATACTATCTCTCTGATCCCTGCTATTAATAGTTTCTCCTCTTAGGCAGCTAAATTAACATTTTAAGATTTTAAAAACTATTTCTTTTTATTGAGGTAACGGAGATTTACAAGAGAGTAAACATGAATACATTTTAGGGCTATAGTGTTCTCACACCAAACCACCACCAAAATGCCAGTACCCTCCAGCATTTCCACTCTATCCCCCTCCTTGATAATCTCAGTTCTGACAGTGCTTTGGACAGACTCTACAAAGACTGATGCATGGAGATAAATTTTATATAGTATTAACACTTTTGTTGCCCACTGCCAGGATGACACTCCCAACGATTCACTCCACCAACAGTGGCTCATTCAAGAAACTGAGAAAAGATTTGTTCTTACTGGTGCATCATATCTTAGCCACTATTGTTGCTAAAAGTAGCACTCCTGAGTGTTTGCTTCCAGGAATGCCTATCCAGAATCCAGCCACAGGAACTCTATCCTGTTTCTGGGAACTGGCACATTTCACATGCTGTCCCTTCAAAAGTCTGTCAAGACATATCCATGTCCGGTCCTCAAGGGAGCAAAGGGCTGTGTGGAAACGCTGCATTCAAGATGATTTCTCTTAGAGCATTCAATATAAAAACAAGTAGTTTCTCAAACCGGAAAAAAAATTGTATATTGACTTACCTACCCAGGTAGTAGGGAAAGGAAATCAGGCTTGAAAAACACAAGTCAAGTTGGCATACTGGAGTCATTCAAGGAACAAAAATGAAACACTTTTCCTTCCCATTCTTCTTCCCTAAGATCTGGTATTGCTTCATGTAAAAATAGTAGGAGATGTTTTGGCTACTAAATTGGTATTTTAAAAACCACTGCACCAATCCATTATGCTAGTTCAGGGAGAAATCTTGTCTTTATAAGGTAAAGGCCCTCCCGTTGATCATCGATTTGCTCGAGCGGGCCCAGTAACGTCTCCACTGGAGACTTTGTTGTTACTGTGTCTGGCATATCGAATACTCTCGGTAGCTTGCCGGGCTCTCCGAGAGGGGCGGAGGAATCGAACTCGGGTCGGCCATGTTTGGCCGCTTGTAAGGCGAACACCTTACCACTGTGTGTTTGATCCAATGCATATAATTAGGTCATCTGGGGTCTGTGTACAAATAGTAGAAAGCAGGATGACTTGTTTTTGCATAAAATAAAATAAACTTTTATTATAAAAGTGTAGAATTTTGATGGGGCTCAAGCAATAGCACAGCGGGGAGGGCGTTTGCCTTGCACGTGGCCGACCTGGGTTCGATTCACAGCATCCCATATGGTCCCCTGAGCACCGCCAGGAGTAATTCCTGAGTGCAGAGCCAGGAGTAACCCCTGCACATCACCAGGTGTGACCCAAAAAGCCAAAAAAAAAGTGTAGAATTTTGAAACAAGCGGATTTTCTATTTCATTGGCTTCTCCCATCACTTTAAGAACATAGTAAGAGTAAAGACTTAAACAATTTGAGAGATTTTCTAGTCTTCACTGTTGTTTTACCAATTACAAAACAAGGCACAGAGAAGTTAAATAAGTTCACCTAGCTAGCGAATGGAAAGTATAATGGATGGCAGTCTACCAAGAATAAATTTAGTGTCTATCCCTTTATTTTGTTTCTTAGTCCCCCAAGAATTTCCCACAGAATTTGCAGTTCCTCCCTTAAGGAAATGTAGTAAATGGGTCATCAATAATTCCTAAATCTAGGTGTTCATGTTTTTCCACTCCACTTAACAGTGTGTCTACAATACAGTGAAAGCATTCCCTATTGTTTACAAAAGCCTGTGCCATTAAATGTGTATCTCAGACTGGATAACAAGAGCACTCACTCTTGTGGATTTTAGAAAAAATTAGTGTCAGTATCAACTAGCAGCAGGATGGGATGTTTCTTGGAGTTTTTGATAAGGATATTTAGGGACAGTGATGGAAATAACAGTTTAGAAGATGGAGATCAGAAGAAAATTTGCTTAGTTTAAGAAGCAGGATAGTGAAGCACAGGACCTCATGGCTATTGTTTACTGTTGTAACAAACTTGAACATCCAGAACCAGGTTTGGTTCACAAAGTTGACACAGTAAAGGTCTGTTGAATAAAAGAATATGAGTCTGGTACTTCAGATACTTAAGATCTAGCTCTCACTTTCTCACTAGTCTTGATCCACTCACTTTCTGAGCCCATTTTCATAATCTATAGCAGGAAAGGTTGGACTAAAACATTTCTATGATAAACACAGATATTTTCATCTGCAAAGTTGCCACTTGGTGGAAGACCTGCCCTGACTTCAACTCCACTCTCTCTGTGGTTATAATAGGAGCACATTATTAAACACATTTATAAAATCTAACACTGTCCATGGACGATGGGTGCTTGTTCTGGACACCGGTATTTCAAGTTGGGAAAATATTGTGTTCCCCCTATTCCACCCCCAGGAATCTCAGAATTGGAAACGAAAATATATAAGCCTTCTTTTGGTGGTTGATAGTGGCCATATACAAATCTATTACTAGTGAGTGGTCACCTTCCTGAGTTTGAACTGAGCAGCAGAAATAGAAAATAGGAAGAAGGAAGAAGCAGGCACAGGGGAGCATAAAAAAGCAACTTCTAGATTAATGAACCCAATCCAATTGAAGCCCAATGCATTCCTGTCCTTTATTGAATTGGATACTGTAAACTACTCACATGAAATTTTCCATTAAGAAATTAAAAAATAGCCACGTAACCCTTAAATTGTCTATTATTGGAGATGAAAATAATTATAGCTAATATATTCTTATATCTCTTTAATTTCTGGAAGTTTTTTTGAGGAGGATTTGAGCCACACATGTAAATGTTCAGGGTTTACTCCCGACTGTCCTTGGGGTACCATATGGGGTGCAAGGGATTGAACTAGGGTCTGCTTCTTGCAAGGCAAGTGCCTTAACCACTGTACTCTATCTCTAGCCCTCTCTTTAGTTTATAAAAGTTGAAAATTTTAAGGATTATGAATGCTGCAGGGTGGCTAGATAAGACTATCATACTTTGACAGGAAGCAATTTGCTGAATAGACTTGAAAACAGAAGACTGTGTGCTAATGGAAGATTTCCTTGCAGTGAGGATCAAAGGAATATTTTCACTAAAAATATCAGAATTAAATGAGATATCCTTTTACATAAATATAAGGGTAAGTTACAGAGAAGCAACCAGAGCAAGAACTATTTCCATCATGTCAGGAAAACTAAAAGACAGACTCCTCTCTCATTATATAAATGTTTAACAGTTTGTTTACATAATACTAGTCCCAGGCCTAAAACTGAATCTATCTGCTCAAAGGCTTAAAGGCAGGGAATTAGTAGGAATGGAAAAGGAGTGAAAATGTAGAAACTTTAGTAATATTGCAAGTCAAACTTACAAACTTACTAAACAGAGGTTTAGAATTTGCCTTCAGATCCCCAAGATTATTCTGTGGTAGAAAAGTAGAAAAGTTTTACAGTCTCTCCAGATCATCCAGTATTAATTTTATTTAATTATTACTATGGAAAAGTCCTGGAGAGGAAATAAACATATGTTTCCTCTTGAGGATACACACACACACACACACACACACACACACACACACACACACACTTCTTTGGAACTTGAAAAAAATTCAAAAAATTCACAGTAAGATGCCAGGAAGCTTTTGTTCTTGTTCTATTAGGAATCTGTCTTGTCACACTAAATTTTTATCTTGATGATAAAGAAAGAGGAAGGCCCCTTCCTATCATATTCCTACACTACTCTCAGCGATGATAGTTATACTCTTATTTATTTTTGTGTCACTTTTAGACTTTAACTGTTAGTCCAAACTGGGACTGGTATTTAATACTGATCTGACAAGATCAATAATATTGCTTCTAATGGAATCTCTAAAGATACGCAGGGCTTCTAATTTGATGCAAACAACAAAACCCATAAGGTTTTGAGGAAAGCTCAACCCGCAGTCTTCTGCCCCCGCGCCTGGCTGTTCCTCGCCGAGGTCCCTTGGAGGGGAGCAGGTTGAGCTTTCCTCCCCACCCCGACCAGGGCTCCGGCAACCGAAGACCTCCAGGACCAGCCACCACCATGCTGAGACCACTCTCCGCACACATGAAGGTACTGGCAGAGGGACAAAGCCACGCAGGTTCCGGGGCCGAGATCTCCAAGCCTACTCGGACTGGAGTTGAGCATCTTCCACCCAGATCCTCCAAATCCCAGTAGGTGGGGGTCACACCCACCACCTGGCCCCCTGGAGCCGTGTAATCCCATCAATGGCCAAGACTCAGAGACAATAAAATCCAGCTCCCGGACGAGAACAGTGCAGTCTTCTGCCCCCGCGCCTGGCTGTTCCTCGCTGAGGCCCCTTGGAGGGGAGCGGGTTGAGCTTTCCTCCCCGCCCCGACCAGGGCTCCGGCAGCCAAAGACCTCCAGGACCAGCCACCACCATGAATCATTTTAAGCTGCTAAAATTTTTACTTTAAATATAATAAATCGTATTCTTTTCATTGCATTTTTTATTTTCCCTCTTCTCTTCCCTTTATTGTTGTTGAGATGAAGTGGGTGTTTCATTTGTGGTTTTGGAGTGCTTGGTTACAAACTGTCTTGTGGTGCTAGGAATTCAAACAGCATTGCTACTGGGATGGCACTTGGCATGTAAGGTGGTGCCATAGATCTAATTCTCTTCAACCAGCAAGGCAAAGACTCTATGAAGTAGGTTTTCCTGGGTCCCTAAAATGGTTGTTCTGAATTTTACAAGAAGACCTTCAACTGAACTTCCTTCAAATTTGGGAGAGGCTGCAGACAATTTCTGTCAGTCAACATTGTTGAGAGAACAATGGACAATGGATATTAGATAACTGATATTCTAGGTAGATAAAAGAAGTGTAAGAAAGCAGGGACCCTGCTTCCTTACTTCGACGGTCAGAATATAAACAACAACACTTTTTGAATCAAACATTATATGTGTCTGTTATAAGAAAAGAAATGGGAGACCCAGCAAAAAACTATGTTGGAATGGATGATAAGTAGAAAAGGTGGCCTTGAGCACTTAATACACATAAAGCAACCACAGAAATATCTTGAGCTAGGAATCAAAACACAGTGCATTCTGTAAAAGATTATTTTCCTTAGAGTATTTACATATAAAATGGGTCTGTACAACGAATAATGCCAAAAAGTTGATTGAAAACAAGTAAACCAGTTTCATAAATATCCAATAGGTGTTGGTGAATGAAATCACATATTTATATAAGCTGATGGGTGAAGAGTGTCTGTAAGAGCTTTCCTGTGGGGCTTCATTTCATTCTGGCCTCAAGTAAAAAAAGTGTAGCACTGTCCTCCCATTGTTCATCAATTTGCTTGAGCGGGCCCAGTAACGGCTCCCACAGTAACGTCTCCATTGTGAGACTTGTTGTTACTGTGTTTGGCATATTGAATACATCATGGGTAGCTTGCCAAGTAGCTTGCTGGGCTCTCCGAGAGGGGTGGAGGAATCGAACTTGGGTCGGCTGGGTCAGCTGTGTGCAAGGCAAATGCCCTACCTGCTGTGCTATCACCATCACCATCACTGTCCTCCCATTGTTCATCGATTTTCTCGAGCAGGCCCAGTAATGTCTCCATTGTGAGACTTTGTTGTTACTTTGTTTGGCATATCGAATACGTCATGGGTAGCTTGCCAGGCTTTGCCGTGCGGGCGAGATACTCTCGGTAGCTTGCTGGGCTCTCTGAGAGGGGCAGGGGAATCGAACTCGGGTCGGCCATGTTGGCCACTTGCAAGGCAAATGCCCTACCCACTGTGCTATCACGCCAGCCAAAATATGTACCCCCCCCCCAAAAAAAAAATAAAGTATTTCACCAGTTTCTCCTAGTGTTGATAGTCCCTTTGGAGGTTGAATTTATACAAATAAATATAATCATTAGCACAGATTCTTTTTTTTCTGTTCACACTCTTGAACCCATTAGTGAAGTGACTTTTTCAGGGTGGTTTTTCCTTTCATTGTTCTTTCATTGTTCTTTCATCTTACAATAATGTTTTACAGTTACTCACTTATTGTCTATCTTAAATTTTATATGAAGCAATACCAGTTCACCCCACAGCACTTTGTTAATAACTTTTTAAGTTTCTGGGTCATACCAAGTGGAAATGCTTAGAGCTTCCTTCAGGCTCTGTACTTGGGGATCACTCATTGCAGTGTTTGTAGGACCACATATAGTATAATAGACTGAATCCGGGTCAGCCACATGCAAGGCAAGCATTTTACCCACTGTACTATATTTGTGGCTGCTCCGTTTATAACTTTTAATAGCACTTATCACAGTAATGGTAACTTACCAATTTACATCTTCACTAGACTCTAAACTCCTTGAAATCATGGAATTTAACCTTTAAATTTAAATTTAATCTTAAATTTAATTTAATCTTTAATTAAATTTAAATTTAATCTTTAGTACTGAACCTAGCATATAAAATTAATCAAGTACCTTAAGTAACCAGAATCTTCCTAATAAAGATCTTTTATAAACTTATCAAAAAAGAGCTTTTTGAGAGCTGACCGAAACAGTACGCTTAATGAATTTTATTGGTATTTTCTTGTAACTTGTCTATCTTTTGGTGAATGCAGTTTTTCTTTTGTTAATTTGTTTTTTTGTGATTCCCTGGTTGGTGGTAGGGGGAGGGGGAGGTGCTATTCTTGGTTAAATAATGTTCTAGAACCATATGTCACCAGGAATCAAGGCTGGGACTCCTGCATGCAAAACTGAGCTAAGGCTTATTGAGCTACTCTCTGACATGGAAACATAAAGAGACTAATGACTACTTTTGGTCTCACAAAAGATCAATAACAGAAGTGAAAGTAGAAATGAAGAATAAAAAATTAAAATAAGATAATTTTAGAATGAAATGAGTTACACTTTGTGTGATTTCCAAAGCAATCTGGAATTTTAGATACATGAAAAGTTTAAAAAAAACAGATATGCATAAATAGAATTTACGAATTTGAAAGAAAGCTTGACAAAATCTCTAAATCATTACAAATTTGACAGATATGAGGTTGAGATACACATTTTTAGAGGAAGAAATTACTATCACCATATAAATAACACTTGATAAGCACCTATCATTTGTTTCACTCCATAAATTATTACACAAAAAGTAAAATATGCACGAATGTTGAATTATATAAAATTTGTAAATGATGGATAATTAAATATAGGCACTTAACAAATACATAGTTAAGAAGATCGTCTTGGGATAGGGAGCTACCTCAGGGGTCTGGTGACCAACACCCTGTTGGCCCTGCCATGGTCCATCATCCATAGTTCTACAAACCACACCATCCCACCCCAGTTTTGCTGACCCTTGAGCAACTCCCAGAGCTGGCTTGTTGGTCCCCAGCACTGCCAAGGACTGAGCAACCCCACATCTTCAGGCTCTTAGCATTGAACTTCTGAGTATCTTGAGAGAGAGAGAGAGGCCTCTGGGCTCCCTAAACACTGCTTTGGAGGTACTGTCCACTACCTCTAACCTAAATAGTGTCATGGAAACATAAGGAGTTTCTACATTTTGAAGATGTAGATTTGCCCAAGTAATATGGGATTATAGAAAGCAATTTGATTGTTCTCCATCCATTTCTTAAGAGTTACATGGAAAAATATCAAGAGATGTACTTATAACCAGCAACACCAGTAAGGCAAGTTAAGAGAGAAGGGGTAAATCCTTGGACAGCTTGTCTGGGACCCAGAAGGAAGAGGGCTGGGATGATGCAATAAAGGAAGGAAACTTGAAATAAACAAAGATTGGCTAAGACCCAGAGGACAATGAGGGTGTGAAGTGTTTTAGGCCTTCTTGATAAAGGTTTTTCAAGCTGAGGGTTGCATTCTCTGGGAGAAAGGAAAGTCTGCATCTCAGGATTTTTCATGTTCAGGAGGAAAAAAACACATTCCTTTATGGTGTGATACTGGCCTTTCTGGTGAGGATTACACTCTCAGTTCCAGTTACTGGAACTAAGGTTTTCAGTACCTAATAATTTTGAGACAACAGATGTTTAATTTGGGAGGGGCACACACAGCAGTGTGCAATCTGGCAGCACTAGGGGAGATGGTGAAGCTTGGGACAAGGGGCATGAAACCCAGAGCCTCTCATGGGCAAGGCACTTGAGTCATATCCCTGGCCATTCAAACACATTATTATTCAAAGATATTCAAATTTTTACAGAACCCCAACACAGACACATTTGGGGATGCTAATAAGATTAGTGTCATTGAGTAAAACAACAGCAGTTATTTTTATTACTTGTCATGCAACATCTTGTATTTTCTAAATGTTTCTTTTTAGTGACGCTATAAGGTTGTTTACAGGAGAGCTGTGGGGGGCACACTTGGTGACACTCAGGGCTTATACCTGGCTTTGTGCTCAGGGACCACCCCTGGCCATACTTAGGGGCCCAGTGTCAGGGACTCAACCTAGGTTAGCTGTGTGTAAGGCACTGGGAGACTCAAGTTTTAAGAAAACAGGCCTCTTCCCCTCACTTGAAGTGATCCTGAGGACCCTGCAGTCAGCATGTTATCTGCCTTATCCTTTCCAGTCCCAAGATCATGGCCTAATTGTTCTCTCTCTTTTTCTTTTCTTTTTTAGTTCTGGAGCCACATCCATCTGTGCTTGTGGCTTACTCCTGACTCTATGCTCAGGGATCACTCACGGCTGAGCTCTGGGGAAAATATGGGGAGCGTGAGACCAAACCCTGGCTGCATTCAGAGCAAGCATCTTACCAGCTGCACTAATTCTCTAATTGACCTGTAACTGTTCTCTTCTATGGACTAAGAAGGCAACAGCTTTCTTATGGCTTTCCAAAATCTTATAAGGTATCTAAGACGACAGGGAAACCTAGAGGAAACATTTAAATAAGGCAGCGTTATACAAAACACTGTATGTTTTCCCTCTATGAGTGACATTTCCTTTATATCTCTTCTCTTTACTATATGACTATTACAGTTTATGGATATATGGTAATTATCTTAAACAAACACATATTGCCAACACGAATGGAGGGAGGGCTGGAGGGACCTCTTTTATATAAATACAGGGCTATACATGTTTAATTTTGAAATTATAGTAGAGCAAATAGAAGTTAAAAACAAATGCACAATTTTCAGAATCCCTAAGTGGGTTGTATTCTTTTATACAGACCTAATAAAGTGTCATAAAGTCCAATCAAAGTGTTGGGGTGCAGTGAGGGAATCTTCAGTATGTCAGCTGGGAAAAATAATTTTGGGGAGAAAGAAGATAACAGAGAGAAGAGGGAAACTGTGTAGGGATACGGAAAGTGACGCCCCTGCCCCAGTCCTGGGAAAGAGTCCCAAGACTGCAAACAGTAGTCGGCTTTATGCCGAGAAGGGCAGAGACAAAGTGCTGAGTGGGCAAAAGCGGAGACAGAAAGAAAAGGCAAAAAGAAAAGGGGTAGGGAAAGGCCTGGATACGATGCAGAGAACTATTTCCCTAGTCCGGGTTAGGAAGGGTCACTTATTATGTATTCAAGTGAAAGAGATGTTTTGCTGCAGAGCTTCTTGAAACTTTAATGTGCGGATGAATCACCTGGGGATCTTGTTAAAATGCAGATTCTAATTCAGTAGGACTGGGGTGTAGCCCAGGCATCTGCATTCCTAACCAGTCCCCAGGTGAAGATAATGCAACTTTGATAAACAAGGATTTACAGTATTACTCATGAACACTTACATTAGTTTTATAAAATAAATGAATTAGTGCTTCTCAATATAGATACTTTGTGTGGTTTATAAAAAGACCTTAATTGTGAAATATCCTTCCTCCCACCCTCTTAGCAATTTGAAAGCATGACATTGGTAGAAATTTACAAGAAGGATGGGACAACTACCTGTGGTGCTTATAGTAACAGAGATGCACATTAAAGTGCCTAAAAGAACTTCCTGAGATCACAGAAATGTTCTATTTGGACTGTCTCAGGTGGTCACCACTAACCATCTGTGACTATAGAGCACTAGAAATTTGACCAGTAGAATGAGGGAGTAAATTTTTAACTAGTGGCTGTGATGATTATCAAAGTTGCTAGCATCATTAAAAGACAATGAGATACTTTTTGTCTCCTGATGGAAGTGCTCTTCCTGTCAGGGTTCTAGAAATAGTTGTCAATTTACAATAGAGACCCAAGAGGTATCCAGATTACACTAGGATCTGATGGTATAAGGTAACTGCCATATCTGAGTCCTATTGAAGGAAACTGATAACACTAAGTATGAATTTTATGTCAACTCATCATCCATAGCAATATTTCATCAAGAAGCCCATTTTGAGAAGCTTCTCTCTCTCTCTCTCTCTCTCTCTCTCTCTCTTTCTTTCTCTCTTTCTCTTACACACGCGCGCGCACACACACACACACACACATACACACACACACACACACACACAGGTTTATGAAGCAGAAGATTACACATTACGGCCCAGCTATGTAACTAAACTAAAGTCATCTAAACTTTCCAATCTTCAGTTCTTAATTTCTTGAGACTGGAGAGTTTTGATTGATAGTAATACCAGTAGGGAAGGTGTTAGGATGTTAAGTTTCGAACAGAATCATTGATTATATAGTCCCAGTCTATTAATTATTAATTACTCAAAGAGAACTCAAATACTGTATGTAAAACAAAATCCAAGGAACACTTTCGTTTTAGACTCTTGTACTAAATTTCTGTTTAATGTTCATAGATTACACTCTTTTAAATGAATGTTTCAGTGCTTCGTATTTGCTGTAACGAAGCCTAAAACTGCAAAAAAGGATCAAGACAAAGCCATTTGGTAAAAAGATGGTTAAGGGAGGGGTGCTTTATTTAGTAGTTTGGGGGAGCTGGTAAGCATCCTTCCTGCTAAGATTATACTGAAAATAAAGGAAATCGCAGACTGCTCATTTCCCTTGTACTCGTTGTAATCTTGTGGAAACTTCCTGTAAAAGGCAGTTATAGCATTAAAAGTAAACTGATTTCACACTCACCGGATACTAGCAGACGAACAATTGCAGTCCTCTGGGAGAAAAATAAAATAGCATACTTATCCTTTATACTTTGTATTAGTTGAGAAGAACATGGAAATCCTAGTGTTGGAGAACAGACTTCTGCCAGAGGCAAGGAAACGATTTAGAAACATGGTTACCATTTAGCAGTTCCACTGAGAGGCAGAGCTCATTAGCCAAGAGACCGGTTACACTCAAAACAAAACAAAACAAAACAAAAATCCATTAAAGAAAGTACAGCATGAAAATAGAGCCCCCTTTGATCTCAGCACAGATTAGTCACAGTTTTAAGATATATAATTTTAATAACCTCTGCTAAGGGGTAATATTAAGAGTAATTTTAGCCATGGCGGGTGTACATGAATTTTTATATACTGTCAGAACATTAAGATTTATCATGGCTGTCTCCTCTTTGGGCTTTGCAAATACACAAATATCTGTTAAGAGTTTATTAGTACAGCAGCATGTATGAAATGCCAAACTGCAGTTGTGTTCAAGTCTCAACAGGAAGGGAAACTGGAGAGACCCAATTTCCATCACAGTGTCAGTCATTACGGCTTCATTTTTATATATGTACAGCAGTTTTTGGGTAATATTTCATTTGAGAAGCTTCCATTACAGGCATTCTTTGAAGAAATTGTGGATTTGGTTCCAAAACATCACAATAAAGTGAATATTTCAATAAATTGAGTCACATGAATCTTCTCTCAGTGCCTATAAAAGTTGTGTTTAAATAATAGTATAGTCTATTAAGCATGGACTAGAATTCTGCTAAAAATGTAGCTCAAGGCTGCAGAGACAGCAGAGTCACGGACACCAGAGTTCAGTCCCCACGTGGTCTCCTGAGTCTGCCAGGCGTGATCCCTGAGTGCAGAGCCGATAGTGAGCTCTGAGCACCTCTGCATGGGGCCTCAAACAAAACTAAATGTATAGTTTATTTTAAAATAGTTTGTTTTGCTAAATGTTAATCATCATTTGAATCTCTCACAAATGACTGTTGCTGGTGGAGGAGGGTCTTACAAAAATAATGCAAAATCTGTGAAGTGCATTAAAAGCTAAGTGCAAACAAACTGAAGAGCACCTATGTTTACAACTCCTGCTAAAGAAAATGCTCCCAAACCATGAAAGGCAGCCTTAGCCTTCAAGCTGCATCAAATTTAACTTGGAAAGAAAATATAAATCCACTAGAAGTTTATTAGGAAAAAGTGAGAGACTTAATTGAAGTATAAAATAGCAAAATAGAAAATAAAAAGTTGAGAGGATGAATTCTGAATTCATATTTTGATTGCTACAGACTGACTGGTCTGGAAAGAGAGGGAAAGCCTTGAACTGATAGGGCTCCATGCCATTTGCTGTGGGCTACCCTTGCAGTTCTTTGTGTGCTCAAGTCTGATATCTACCTCGAGGTGAGAAAAACTTTTTTTTTTTTTTGGCTTTTTGCATCATAGCCAGAAAAGCCCAGGGATTACCCTGGCTTGGCACTCAGGAATCACTCCCAGTGGTGTTCTGGGGACTATATGGGATGCAGGGTACTGAATCCTGATCAGCTGAGTGCAAGAGAAGCACCCAAACCACTGTACTATCGCCCCACCAGAGAAAAACTTTTTTTTTTCCACAATTTTTCATTCCACTCTTTTTTTTTAAATTTTATTGAATCACCGTGAGATAGTGACAAGTTTTCATATTTGGGTTACAATCACACAATGATCAAACACCCATCCCTCCACCAGTGCACATTCCCCACCACCAATATCCCCAGTATACCCCCCCCCCCCGCCGCCTTCATGAAAGACAGGATTCCCCATAATTTCTCTCTACTTTTGGGCATTATGGTTTGCAATACAGACACTGAAAGGTTATCATGTTTGGTCCTTTATCCACTTTCTGCACACATCTCCCATCCCGACCGATTCCTCCAGCCATCTTTTTCTTAGCGATCCTTTCTATTCCAGCTGCCTTCTCCCCTTTGCTCATGAGAAAAATACTCTAGGATCTTCTTACCTTAAATGATATTCTACTTTGTATCTTTGACTTAGTGATGGTTTAGGTGAATTTCTGAACTTCACACTGGTGTGAAAATAGCATGTACTGAGTAGAAACAACTTCAAATGTTGATCTTCTGCTGGGTTAGTAGAAGCTGGGAAGGTTTCTTGTGATGTGGCCAGTGAGTCACATGTCTGCATCAGCATTGAGATCGCAAGGATAAACAAGTGATACTCAATGAACTGTTTTCACTTTCAGTATAGTAGTCAATAAATCACATGGCACCTGGTTGAATGATTTTTTCCATCACAGGCTAATGCCAGTTGTTCGCAATACATTTTAAGGTAAACTACTGTGTTTAATAGATTAGGTTTATTAAATGTACTTTTAGCTTAATGATACTTTCAATTTATAACTGGTTACTCAGGACATCATCATGGGCTAAGGAAGATCTGTACTGGCAATTATTTGGCAATTGTGTTGCTGGTCAACAGATGCTTTTGATGATTATCTTAACATGTTGTTAAATGGTTGTGACCAATTCCTAAATCAGGGACAACTGTATCTGCTATTGTGACTAGCTTCCTTCCCAAAGACCCACCTGAAAAATAAACCCGTCTTGGCCATTATCTATCAACAATCTATATTGGTGGTGGTGGTACTGTGCAATAATACAGATTTTAATTAGGGAAGTGTTTAGTGATTACAATCTCTGGGTGCAGTCTGTGTAAAACATTTTTGTCTTGTTTAGCTTTTTGGGTCACACCCAGTGATGCTCAGTGGTTACTCCTGGCTCTGCACTCAAGGAATCACTCCTGATGGTAGTATGGAATGCTGGGGATTACACCCAGGTCGCCTGAGTGCAAGGCAAATGCCCTCCCTGTTGTACTATCTTTTTGGCCTTTTTTTGTTTTGTTTTTGTGGGGGGAGTGGGGGTAGGAGGAGTTATACCTAGTGGTGCTCGGGACTTATTCCTGGCTCTGTGCTTTGTTTGATTACCCTGGCAGGGATTGGGGGACCATATGGGATGCTGGGACTAGAACCCAGGTCTGTCATATGCAAGGCAAGCATCGTACCCTCTATACTATTGCTCTGGCCCCTCTAAAACATCTTATTAGGGAAAAATTTAAGTGGATAAAAAGGTAAAAGGACTCTGATTATCATACATAACCAATACTGAGTCATCTCTATCCCAATGCACTTCTCACTACTCTTCAACCACTGAACCATTTTGAAGCAAACCTCAGATATTAATAGTAATTAATTTTCAAGCAATTCAGGATGTATTTCTGAAAGCTGAGGACTTAAGGGGCCAGAAAGACAATACAGGGATTAAGGCACTTGTCCTTTCATGCAGCCGATCCTGGTTTGATCTCCAGCACTATATACAGTTCCTTGAGCCAGGAGCGATTCCTAAGTACAGAACCAGGAGGAAACTCAAAACATGGCTGGTGTTCTCAAACCCCTAGCACTTTCCAGCCCCCTTCAAAAAACAAAAAAAAATAAACAAATGAAGATGTAAAAAACACAATCATAACACCATTTCTTAAAAATAGTATCATCTGTCTCCAGCCCCCACTTACTCAAATTAAAAAAAATAAAAAATGTGTTCAACTCTGGATCCAAATAATGTTTCACACATTGCATTTGGGTGCTGAAGATCTCTTTTTTTCTTCCTATATTTATTTATTTTGGTATTTTGGTCCCTATCAAGCTGGGCTCAGGAATGACATCTGGCAGTGCTCAGGGAATATGTGGTAATGGGGATTTGAACCTAGGTCACTTATGTGCAAGGCAAGAGCTTTAATCCCTGTACAAAGTCCCTTTTTCTTGTTTTCTTTCATTTTTAGAGAGGCCTCTCTAGCAGTGTTCCCCGCCTCTCAGTGATTGTCAGCCAAGCTGGCTGTTAGTTCAATGTGAGTATCCGTGGTATTGGGGTAATATGGTGCTGAAGGTCAAACAAGAGCTGGTTGCATGCAATTATGTGCTTTAACCCAGAACTATTTCTTCGAATCTCTGGAACCCTGGCATAGACAAGATTGGGCTTCTGGAGCCTGGCAGACTAGAAGACTCCAAGACCTTAAGCCTCATCACAGGGTCATTTCTGGTTGTTCCAGAGTAGAACACTCACCAGAGCAAGGCAAATTTTAAAACGCCAGCCAGCTCTTTCTTGTATCTATGAGGCCTGATACTCAATCCCTATTAGCACATACCCCTGGCTTCAGAACCATAGACCAAGCATTGATGGCCACAGCATTTACCCAGCAGGTCTTAATTGCTGGGCCAAGTACCACAGGGAGTGGGCCATAGACTCCAGAGCAAAGCTGGGGAGATCCCATCCCATGAATGTTGGAGAGATAAGAGGAGATAACTACAAATGCACAATTAAAAAAAAAAGGCACAAAAGTGTCCTGTGACTAGCATGGATAAAGTCAAAGGTAATGAAAGTTCTCGGTATGGAATTGGGAACAATCAAAGTGTTCATTTGGGCTGTCGATTGTATCTTGTTCCTTTAGGTAAAAGCAACTTGTGTGAATATGGTCAGTATACTGGTGCCTTGCACATGACAAGCAAGACGGTTTGCATATTTGCTCCCAAAGCCTGTAACTGATGATTTCCCTGATGTACTTCAATCTCAAACAGAGGCAAATCTTCAAAAAGAAAAGAAGCCTTTGCAAGCAATCCAACTTTCCTTTTACTTAATTATAATTCTGAGAGCTATCACTTACTGATGGTTTCCTAAGGGTCAGGCAATGCAAACTAGCCACTTCTCGCTAAAATGGCACATATACACACACAAAAAAAATCAAAGTTATTTGTTCACTCAAGGATATAGAGTGCTTTACAGTGAACCTTCAGACTAACTCTTCCGGCTTGTTATATAGAGTTTATGATCATCTCCATTTTACAAAATCATTGTTGAGCTGAGATTCAACCTTCTTAAACTATTCTAGGTGCTTTATGATGTATCATTATTCCTTTGTTACCATGTCTGACAGGTCTTGATAGATAATTATCCCCATTTTACAGAGGGGTTTAGTTTAGAACACATACATTAAGAATGATGGAACTTGATTTAAATTTGAGTATCCGAGGAGTCAAATCAGTGCCAGTAGAACAGGTCAGTACCAACACTCAGTTACAGGGTCTCAGGTTCACGGAAGACCCACTGCAGATCGTTCCTTCTCTTTCTGCTGCAAATTGCCCCCTCCTCCTTCACTCTGAGTCAGGCCTGTGTTGCTGGTGACAGGAAGCAAGTTACATTGCATCAAGAAACCTCAGGAATCAACAGGATGCGTTTTGTTTTTTGTTTTGAAGACCCACTGGTTTTGCGCTTTAATCTGTCAAATATTTAAGTACCTACTGTGTGCAAAATAGGTCACAGCTTAGCTTTTTGCACTCCCCAGAAGAGTAATTCAGAAACTTCCTGGAGACAGATGGCTGAAGAGGCCTGCTGGCTTGTTTGGGAGGTTCTTCCACATTTCCAACCCTCTCCCCCCACCTCCTTAGCCTCAGGAATTGTTCTACCCCCTCAAGGTAGTGGGAGTGACAATTCTCATTCTCAGATTGCACAAACCTGAGAATGAAGAGAAAAGCATTGGGCCTGGAGAGTTTAACAGATATCTCGGGAGAGGTGTCAGAAACTTGCTAGCGTATGCGATTCAGTCCCCCAGACCCGACCAAGTCCAAGTTAGCTTTCCAGGTGGAGAAGACATAATAGAATTTGCAGAAGACAGAATATAAAAGGGCTTGAGGTCCTTTGAGTCCCCACACCCTAGACTACAGCGCACAATCCCAGCAGGTTTCTGTGCAAAAACATTTTGAGATGAATGCATACATTGTCCTCTAACAATGCAAACGTGACAGCTGCCTAGTCACTAATCGTTCCGCCTCCGTTCAGAGCAGTTCGTGCCACAGAGGCATCTTCTGCGCTATCGTTATGCAACCTCACTCGCAGCGGGAGTTATTTCCTGTGCTTCTGGCTGCGCCAGATTCATGTAACACGCCTACCATGGGCTTCAATGGAAGTAGTTCTCCATTAACAACCACTCTAGCTTTTGGGGATGAATGCCCTGCACAGAATACCTCTTGCGCAGTAAAAATCCAAGTCATTAAAACTAATTCCTTTTCTCTCCCCTCCCCCACCCCCACCTCTCTCTCTCACACACACAGACACACAGACACACACGCACACTCTGGTTATGTATGCATGCAGACGGGGAACTGCAGCAATGCAACCGGAGGGACAGCAGGCGGAGCTCTCTTTGTACAGTCCCTCCTTCTAACCCCCACCAACTCAAGATGAACTCGTGCCAGTTCTATTCTTTGCTGTGCCAGGAAAACACACACAGACACACACTCACACACGGCAGAAGAGGGTAGCCGTCAAATAGACTCTCCATGCACAGTGTCAGTTCTAATCTCTTCCTTCGAACGACCCGGATATTCCAAAGCAAGTAACGGGGAGTAAGGCGCCGCAACAATGCAACCTCCCAGGCAGCTCCCCGTGCAGCTCACACCCCCGCCCCCTTTCGCGGCGTGCCAAGAGTTTGGAGCGCGCGCACGCATACAGCGAGCGCAGGGCCTGGCGTATCCCTCCGCCTCCCTCCTTTCCCCGCTCGGCGGCTCAAACAACGATTTGGGAAATGAAGGGAGGAGGGAACTACTTTCCTGAAACTTGCTATGCTGCACACGACTTCGAGTTGCAGTGATTCGCCCGGAGGCCGCAGCTTTTAGTCGTTCTAGCACACACCCTCCCCGTCCAGGCAACCGTGCTCGGCCACCTCGCCCCGCGTCCGTGGTGGCCCCCCCCGGAGGGGCGGGGTGGGGGGGGTAGGTAAAGCTGCGGCCGGGAGAAGTCGCCAGGGACTACTTCGCCTCTTGCTCCCGCGGGCGCCCCCGGTTCGGGCAGCAGCGGCGGCGGCGGAAGGAGCGGGCGGCGTGAGCGCTTCCGCCGCCCCCCTCGCGGCTCCCCTCAGGCGGGCGTGAGGAGCTGGCCCGCCGAGCTGCTGGTGGGCACAGGCTGGCGGGCGACCCGCGGCCGCTTTCCTCGCCCTCCCGCCTCGTCTCGGAACCTGGCCTCCGCGCGGGCGCACCCGTTCTTCTCCGGCTGGGGTGGGGGCGATCGCCTGCTCCCGCCTCGCCAGGCTCCCCGCCGCCGCCGCCCCCTCCTCCCCTTTCTGAAGTCTTCCCGGCTGGAGCGTGTCTGGAGGAATCCGCCGCCGCCGCCGCCGCCGCCAGGGCCCTCGCCGGCTGCAGCCCGTGCCTGAGGACCGCCCCGCTCGCCGCCGCCGCCGCCGCCGCCGGGGGCTGAGCGGGCAGCCGGGCGGGCTCGGGCGGGAGATGGTGGGGTGGGCTCCGGCAGGACCGCGCCGCCGCCGCCGCCCGGAGCCTGGGCTCGGCACCCCCCCGCCGGCCCCCACCGAGCGGAGCGCCGCTTCCTCCTCGCCGCATCCCTGAGGGAGGGAAGCGCCGCCTCAGCTCGCGGCCGCTCTGTCCGGCCGGCCGGCCGCCCGCCGCTTCCTGACCGGACCCCGTGGCACTCCACCCCAGGGGCCCGACGAGCGGCGCCCCACGCCGCCTTCCGACCCTCTTCACTTTCTCGTTTTTGCGTTTGTTTATTCTCTTTTCCTTACACCCTCCGCCCCTCTCTCCCGCCGACCCCTCCCGGCCTCCTCGGATCCCGTGGCTGGACACTCAGGCGAGGGAAGAGGCTGGGGTCGCCACGGCAGAGGCTGTTGCCGCCACCCCCTTGCGGGGGTGGCCGGGGATCCCGGCTGGGGGGGCACCGTTCCGGGTGAGGCATCCACCATGGTGAGGCCCCTGAGCCGCTGCCCTCGCGCCCCCCCGGCCGCCGCTGCCTCCTGCCCCTCGGTGCCGCTGCTGCTCCTGCTGTTGCTCCTCCATCTCCAGATCGGATCACGGTGAGGGAAAGATGAGCGAGGAGACGGCGACTTCTGACAACGAGTAAGTGCCTCTTGGCTGGCTCTCGAAGCCCCCCGGCCACCCCGACCCCAATCTCTGCTTTCCCCTTCGTAGACAGCACCACTCCCCCGACCTTCTGGGATTTTGGGGCCCGGGAAGCTTGCAGCCCTGCAGAGTTCCGTGCATCTTGTTCTGGACACAACCTTTGATTTCTTGAGCCATTTTATTTTATCGCGGCAAACAACTCTCCCCCCCCCCCCCATTTTAGTTTGCATTTTTCGGCGCGGGGGAGACATTACTAAGTGTTGGGGTGCGATGGCAATTGCATGTCCTTGAGGCGAAGCTGGGTGGAGGCAGGGTAGGGAGAGCCCTTCGCCTGGAAAAGCCCCCCTCCCGTCCTGTGTAATTTTTTGCACTTAAGCACCCCTATTGAGCACCCCCCAGAGATCCTCCTTCTGCTTCCTTCAGAGACGTTCCTTTCGGAAACTAAAGTGGGGGAGCACCTCCTGCAGCAAACTGCTGTTGAATCTTAATTCGATGAGTCAGTGACTCTTAAATACCGATTAAGCCTGCCCCTTCCCCCCACCCCCCGTCTTTTAAACTTATGACCCATAAGGTTCTTGGGGATTTTGTTGGGGTTTCTGTTTGTTTGTTTGTTTGTTTGAATGGCGCTCGGAAGTATTTTTAGAGTTTAATAGGATTAAGGCCCCCCTGGGGTGTGGGAGCTGTTGAACAATTAATTGTATTTGACCATTGCGAATACTGGACCTGACTTTATGTGTGGAGCACGGAAGAGTTGTGGACACCAGTTTGTGCTCCCCCTCAGCCCGTGTTAGAACGCATGGATTTACGTTGATTTTTAAAACAGTATTTACATTGCCTTCATTCATTAACTTAAACGGCTTCCCGGTTTAAGTGTTTGTTTATTTGCACTGTCCTGTTTTCCAAACGGAATCTTTGCTTTTTTATTAAAAAGAGAAAAAAAAAAACACCACTGCATTCACGTTAACAGCTGCTTGAGAGGGCGAACGGTGCGCGCCCAGTTTTCTATTGAGACGGGATTTAATTCCATGCCGAATATCCGCCGCCGTTTTCTCTGCCGTGAAGTTCAAGTTTTGTTTGTCCGGGGGGTGGGGGAGGGGGAGGGGAGGGTGGGAGCGCATGGACTGAGTTAGGATTCGCCCTGGGATGCATTCCTTTAAATAAAATGCATTCCTCAAGTCATACCTTTCTGATAGGACTTTAAAGTCCGAAGCCGAGGCCTGTTTAACATAAAACAGCTTTGAGAAATGCCTAGCAGCTTCTTCCCCCACTCCCCCCTCGACGCTCACTGCTCTGACGGGCGGGTGTGGGAGAAGGTAGAATTGCTGCAGTGTCAGTGCAGTCGAGAAGCAGAAGTGGCCGCCATGTTCTCTCTTTTTTTGTGAATCGCTCTCATTTGCATAGCACACTCTTCATTCATAAAAAAAAAAAATTAAAGCATCCATCACCTTGGACATCTTGAAAGGATTTTCCAGGGGAAGAAAACTTGAGGCTTTAGCCATCTGTCTTGTCGATTTTTAAGTTGCGGAAGTAAGGGTAGCTCACAGTTACAGGTTACATTCACAGACACAGCGCACACACAAACAGCTACCTCTGTTCTCAGAATGTTGACACAGTTATGTGGGAAATATCAGTTCGGGGAGGTGCTGGGATCACGTGATCGCCTCCATTCATAAAATACCTGGCTGTCCATTCACAGTGCTGTACTGTCTGACTGCCTTCCGCAGATTAGACCTACTTCGAGAGATCAAGAAGTATCTCAGATAACACCTCCGTAGGAGAAAAACTGCTGGCAATTCTGTGCGTAATGACGATAGTTTTTAACTGCATTCTGTTAGAAATTAACTTTGATCAAAATGTCAACTTCAGTTTTTGATGGGAAAAGTCTTGAATATCATTTTTAGGTAAAATATTCAATAGCTCCTTGATAATGCAGCTAATAGAAAAAACAAATGAGGGACTGAATTGACATATGTGTAAAATACATTGTTTCTGACTGGTTTCTTTTTATAGTACTTGCCAGAGTTTAAATAGAGTGCAAGTTTTGGGGGTAATGCTGTCAGTGGGTGATCCAGCTGTTACATTTAAAAAAAAAAGTAAATTTTACCAATGTTTTAAATCCCAAGGCACTGATATTTAAAGTACTAAATGACCATTTTTAGCTTTATAAAAATAATAGCCTTTTAAAAAACTTAATACACTTACTTTGGGACAAGTTGGAAATTCTCTCTCACCCCGACTTTTAAATTTTCATTTTCACACATATATCCTACTTTATTTATAAGTTGTTTTCTGGGACATTTATGTTTGTTTTGGTAGGACAATAATTGGTTCTAACATGTTTCATTATGAGGTGTTCCTTTTTTGTTTTTTTTTTGGGGGGGGTTACACCCGGCAATGCAAATGGGTTAATCCTGGCTCATGCACTCAGGAATGACTCCTGTCGGATCTGGGGGACCATATGGGATGCTGGGAATTGAACCCGGGTCTGCCACGCGAAAAGCAAACGCCCTGCCCTCTGTGTTATCTTTCCAGCCCCATGAAGTGTTTGCTCTTGAGGGGAAGATATTTGAGGGTTTTACTTTTAATATTAGAAAGTGATATTTTCATTTGATACTTAGTTTTATTAGAACCAACATTGTGCATTGACAGGGGGTGAGTTTTTATTTCAATAATTTATATATCATCAGTAGGAAGTATTTTGAAAGGTCAGTTTATTATATAAATCGTGTATATTTATGGAGAAACTAAAGAGCTTTATTATACTAGGCATCCTTAAAATTTTACCATAGTGTAAAACTGCCTTATAAAGATTTAATTTGGATCTTATATATTTGATTTCCCTTTTTAAAAAATTTTAGAAGTCACAGTAGGAATTTATACTAGAGATTGCTTCCTGCTCCAATTTTCTTTTCACTTCATTTCAACATTTTGAAGAAGTGAAAATCACCACATCTTCGGAAACAGTCATTTTCTAAGTCAGTATGGTAAAAAACCTTTGAGGTCTTCAGAAACCTTGTTTTGAAATCCTCTAATATATGCTCTATTACTTGAAATTAGAGTTCTGGCTCTGTAGGTAATGTTACATATAAGTATGTATTTAATCAAGAATTTTGAAGGCTTTATTATGTGTAAGAGTTTGTGGTAGTTTGTGTTATGTAATGTCTAGTTTGGGGGAGGTTGAATTTTGCTTTTCTTCGTTCTTGTAGGAACTGCTTTAAAAGTGTCCATTGGAAAAACTTCTCTCCATGTACAAGTAATAGTTCATTTCAGATAATGTGCAAAAATTGCCTTTGAAGTGAATAAAATAATTGATTTGGAATGTCTAACACTTTAATAACATGTTTTATGTGTAATCAGACTTTTGCTATGATGATGAATCCTCTGTATTAGATTTTTACTATGTTTTAAGCTCTGACAAATGTTTCTTGAATATGTAATTTATAGTTTGTATATACATGTATTCCCAACATCCCCAGAATTGCATAGTAGGTGCATCAGAGCTAATATATTGTAAGTATATCCCATAATGCAATAGGGCATGTTTTTTAATGGCTACATGGTATTCAGTGTATAACATATTCTAGGGTTTATCATTTTATTATTGTTGGATATTTCTTTTATTTCTAAACAATGCTTCATTTGATCCTGAGTTATTCGTCCAAGTTTATTAATTTTTTTCTTGAGATTTCTAGGAATGGATTTTAAATTAAGAGTGTTGCTGCCTTAAATGTCTCAGCAGTTCTCTTTGAAGGAAAAATATCAGTTGAGATAATTACTGATTTTTTTTTAAACCTACATGATGAAATTGATTTTTTTTGGGGGGGGGTCACACCTGGTTATGCACAAGTGTTATTCCTGGCTCTGCACTCAGGAATTACTCCTGGCGGTGCTCAGGGGACTATATAAGATGCTGGGAATTGAACCCAGGTTGGCTGCGTGCAAGGCAGTCGTCCTACCCGTAGTGCTATGGCTCCAGCCCCATGAAATTGATTTTTGAAAAACAAAAATTTGTTAAAGGCAAGTAGACTTAAGTAATACTTTTTTTGGTTGGGGGAGAGGGTAATTTTTTTTTTTTTGGTCATACCAGCGATGCGCAGGGGTTATTCCTGGCTCTGCACTCAGGAATCACTCCTGGCCATGCTTGGGGGACGGGGGACGGGGACACACACACGACCATATGGGATATGGGATGCTGGAAATCGAACCCAGGTTGGCCACGTGCAAGGTAAACGCCCTACCTTTTGTGTTATCTCTCCAGCCCCTTAAGTAATACTTTTAAATAAGATTAAAGTGATGATGCAAAAGACAGTTGTAAAAGATTTATTTGATTATTACCAACTTTTATGGTAGAAGAAGGTAAAGAACATTGAACTTAGAATTGGAAGATGTCTTTTTGCCCCAGCTGTTAGCAGTTCTGTGATTCCAGGCATGTGGCTCCTTCTGTAAACCTAATTTGATCACTTGGAAATCAAGAAATTGAGTTAAACATTGTTGTGGATCCTTCTTAATGCTAAATTACTCTAAAATAATATAGTTGTAAGAGATTTGCAAGTCATCAGATTCATAGTATATGTACGTGTTAATAGATTATAATATACTGTTGTTTCCGGCATGTTAAAGAAACTAAAAGACCTGAGATGTTAGGATGATATAGTATAAGCATGAATTTTTAATAAATTTGTAAATAATTGTCATACTTCTACCTAATTTTGGGCTAATAGACACAAGCCTTTGATAAATATGTACACAGATGGACAAATTTATAGTGTTTCTCTGTTTTGTTTTTTTTTGGTTTTTAGGCCACACCTGGTGTTGCTCAGGGGACCACCATACTTAGTGATGAGAATCAAACTGGGCTCTGCCATGTGCAAAGCAAGAGCCTCAACCCTAATAGTATCTCTTTGGCCCTGAGGTGCTCTTGGGAGTTGAGGGGAAGGCCTCTGATTGGATAAATGAGCAAAAGGTTATTCATCTTAAATACCAAGTTGCTTAGTTTTAAAAGGGCTGGAGTGATAGCACAGTGGTAGGGCGTTTGCCTTGCGTGCAGCCAGCCCAGCCGAGCAGGGTTCGATTCCTCCACCCCTCTTGGAGAGCCTGGCAAGCTACTGAGAGTATTCAATATGCCAAACACAGTAACAACAAGTTTCACAATGGAGACGTTACTGGGCCCGCTCGAGCAAATCAATGAACAACGGGAGGACAGTGTTTGTTTGTTAGTTTTAAAAGAAAAGAAGTTAACATCCTTCATGCTTTATTTATTGGCCAGAAATGCTAAAAATAAGTATTTGGTTATTTATGCATATTAATCTGTCACTGTCTGTCACTGTCCTCCCGTTGTTCATTGATTTGCTCGAGTGGGCCCAGTAACGACTCCATTGGAGACTTTGTTGTTACTGTGTTTGGCATATCGAATACATCACGGGTAGCTTGCCAGGCTCTGCCCTGCGGGCGAGATACTCTCCGTAGCTTGCTGAGCTCTCTCCGAGAGGGACGGAGGAATCGAACTCGGGTCAGCCATGTTGGCTGCGTGCAAGGGAAACACCCTACTGTTGTGCTATTGCTCTAGCCGGTGTGTGACGTATTCAGTATGCCAAACACAGTAACAACAAGTCTCATGATATATTAATCTACTAGCAGATTATCATTTAATAAAGAAATTTTGATTTAGGTCAGTTTATGATCTTCTGTTTCATAGTTGATTTCATTTAGGGTCTAGAACCAAAGATATTACAAATCTCAGATGATTTTGTGGCATTCAGAATGGATTGAATTAAAAACAAAACAAGATTAATATAACTTATTTCTTAAACATAGTTCTTTAATAGGTCGGAGCCATGGCATAGCGGGTAGGACATTTGCCTTGCACGCGGTGGACCTGGGTTCAATTCCTCTGCCCCTCTGAGAGCCCGGCAAGCCACCGAGAGTATTCCGCCTGGACGGCAAAGCCTGGCAAGCTCCCTGTGATGTATTCGATATGCCAAAAATAGTAACAGCAAGTCTCACAATGGAGACATTACCGGTCCCCACTCAAGCAAATCGATGCACAATGGGAGGACAGTGCTATAGTGCAATTCATTAATGGATCCTAGAATAAGATGTTAAATTGCTTTATACATAAAATTAATAGAATTTACTTTGGTTCCTCCCTCTCCATCCCCCCAGTTTCTTACTGAAATTTGTTTGCATTTGTAATCGGAGGAATCTCCAAGTCATAGCAGCAGTGTGTGTGTGGGACAACAGTTGTACTAGTTTCCTAGAGCTACCTTCATAAAGTGCTGCATAGTGGGTGCCTTAAATGAACAAGAAATTAATTTTAAAGTTCTATTGCTTAGAAATCTACAGCCACGTTGTTGATAGTCAGGCTCTTTCTGAAACCCATTAGAGAATCCTTCCTTTTTTCTATGGTTTCTTGTGGTTTATGGACTTCTGACGGTTTTTTTGGTGACTTGTGGTTGGTTAATAAATTTTTTTACCTTCATCACTTGGTGTTCTTCCTGTGCATCCCCTTTCTTTTTACAAGGACACCAGTCCTTGGATTAGGAGCCCATCCTATTTCAGGTTACCTCTTAATACTTCTGCAGGGATTCTGTTGCCAAGTAGGGTCATGATTCTGAAGGACTGACTGGGAAAGTTAGGAGTCCAATATTTTTTGAAAGCATACAATTTTCAATCCATTACACTAATAGAAATAATTTCTCTAGTACTACTGATACTCTATTATGATATTACATATATATTGGATGAGAGCCCGGCAAGCTACCGAGAGTATCTTGCCCGCACGGCAAAGCCTGGCAAGCTACCAGTGATGTATTGGATATGCCAGTACAGTAACAGTTTTCATAATGGAGACATTACTGGGCCTACTCGAGCAAATCCACGAACAACAGTGAGGACAGTGACAGTGACAGTTCTGATGTTACAGATACCTGCGTTGAAGTAGCAGTTATCACAATGTGATACTGCTATAATAATTAAGCCATTGTCATAGCTTATATACTAAAACTGCTAATAAGAATATTTTGCTATATTAAAATTTGAATAACTGGTAATTATTTCAATTCAGTGTATTTTTTGGTTATTCTACATGTTTTCTGTCACACCTTTAATATTGCTTTGTGAAGGAAAACATAGGTTGAAATCTCCTTTTATATAGATTGCAGCCAAGTGGCTGAACCCAAAGATAAAGATAGAAAATTGGAAGATAAAGAAACACCAAGGATAAGAGGAACAAGTTCAACATGAAGCTAATAGTTCCGAAAGAGATAATGGAGGAGAGGAAATATTCAGAGATAATGGCTAGGAATTTTCAAGTAGTGGCAAGTCAAACCCAATTCAGTGAACTGAAAACAAAGCCTCACAGTAAAACTAGGTTTATCTCAAGAGTTTAAAAATGCATCGGTGTGAGAGGAATCTATGAAATTATATGTAGAGGTTAGGGAGAGAAACAAGTAATCATAAATGCTGTAGAACTAGTGTAATATGTAATTAAATGTTCGCAATTTATAAGTTTATAGTAGAAGTTTTTTAAAATTATTTTTCTGCTTCTCAGAATTTTAGGTTTTAAGGTTTTTATTATTTAAAACAAAGCTGTTGGATGATCAACTATGACTTACTCAAGTTATAAATTCCTAAGTTCTTTCATTATGCTTCTGAAATTCATTTTTGCTGTCATTCTTGTTATTCATAAATGTAGGATTGACTGATGGATATTATCCAGTATCCGAGATATTTTTGAATTATCTTGGAAGATATTTTCTTTCCATAGTTAGAATGCAAACAATAAACTCTTGGAAGATATTTTCTTTCCATAGTTAGAGTGCAAAAAATAAAAAAAAGCAAGAGTAATCGAAATTAAAATTTAATGCCAGTCTGTGATTTCATTTTTAAATCTTATCTATATTGCAGCTATTATTAATTTTTAAATTTTTTCTTGAGTCACACTCAGCAGTGCCCAAGGCTTATTTCTGGTTCTGCTGCAGGCAGAGAATGATTCTCATGAATCATTCCTAATGGTGCTGGGAATGGAGAGGGGGCAGGCAACATACCACAGGATGCTAGAGATCCAACCTGGGTCACTTGCAAGCCAGGCAAGCACCCTGCCTGCTGTGCTATCTCTCTGGCCCCCGGTATAACAGGTATTGCTTAGAGATGATTCTTACGTGGAGTGAAGATTATATTTTCCCAGTAGCATTTACTATTGGAATTGCCATTTACTATTGCAATTCCCACTTCATATGATCAGACATATCTAATAATGTACATTTTACAAGTAACAGATTTTGTTTCTCTGTGTTGTATCTTTGAATATTGCTAAAAGTACAGAGTAAATTTAATGAATTATGACTTTACTGATACTGCTTTTTTTAAATGTACCTCTAGAAGCCCTGGCAGTCATGTCCACACCACAAAGCTGCTACCCAGTTTAAAAAAAAAAGCTACTCCAGCTGTTTTCCCCGATAAGAATACTGAATATTCTGAACAAACACGATGCTCTCTTAACACCTGTATTGAAAACCGTAATGCACAAAAGGAGAGAGAAAGAAAGGTGCCTTCCATAGGGGAGTGAAACTGGGACATTGGTGGTAGGAAAGGTGCACTGGTGGAGAGGGATGAGTGTTGGAATATTGTATGACTGAAACCCAATCATGAACAGCTTTGTAATGGTCTCTCACAGTGATTCATAAAGAACAAAAAAAAATCTTTGTTCGTTGAAATAGTTTTAAGTTCTCCTTCATGCCTCACCACAAGTCTTAGTAATGATGATAATAAAGTGTGAACTTAAGTTTTTGTCATTCGGTAGACTAGTTGTGACTGAGATATTTTGTAGAAAACTGAATACAGGGGCTCTTTTGAGCAGTTATTTGATATGAAAGAGAAGAAAATGAGTTCTTTAAATGAGGAAGGTATAATAAAGGGGGGAAGCATCTGGAAATTAGGTATTTGAAACTTGGGTATGGATTTGTGAGGCACACCCAGCAATACAATTACTTGACAGGACTTGAAAGAAAGTGTGGGTTAAGATGAATTCAGCATTAAAAATTGGGCTGCTGTGATACTTTTAAATGAAGTGGGGGGGGGGAGCAGAGATCTTTTAATGGCTAAATAACAACTTAAGTCTTAAATTTGTGAGTGTCTATTAGATATCAAGGTTAGAAAATGTCCCATGGGTGTTTTAAAGTACAGCTTTGGTGCCCAAACAATAGAGATTAGAGTTAGAGGTGATGGCTTCAGCATATGTAATATTGTTGAAGGTGGAAAATTATTAAAGGAGAATATTCAACTGTGATGGAAAGATGAGAAACGGCAAAGTTAAGGTAGATGAAGAAGAGACATCAAAAGATTGCAAAGTTTCAAGAGGTAGGACAGTACCGAGAAGAAATATTGCAAAGTGAGAAGTGATGAAGTGGAGGCAACAGAATAAGATAATATGTGGGGAAGTTAGGAGATGCAGTTTTGGGGAACTAGGTGTTAGTAGTGGAGAGGGAGAGAAAAATTTGAGGAATGGTTGGGTAATTGAATAGTTCAGGATAATCGAGTCTTACAACTTTTTACTGCTGGTTACTTAATCCATTTGTTGAGATCATGTGAGCTAAGAGCTATCCATAGTTACGGATGAGATAACTGACACTTGAGAGAGGCTTAGGCAACTTGTCCACTGCCTCATGAGAAGGGTGTGAATGGCAGAAATTGAAATGGATGAAATTGAAATTGTGTATTATTTATACTATGCTACATCTCACACAGTAAGATGTATACTTTTTTTTTCTTTTTGGGTCATATCCAGCAATGCTCAGGCGTTACTCTTGGCTCATGCATTCAGGAATTACTCCTGGTGGTTCTTGGGCGACCATATTGGATGCTGGGGATCAAACCTGGGTCGGCCGTGTGCAAGGCAAATGCCCTACCCTCTGTATATCTATCGCTCCAGCCCCGTATACTATACTTTAAAGAATAAGATTGAAATGAATGCATGAACCCTATCATTAATAGTATTGTAAATCAGGGACTGGAGTGATAGTACAGGGGGCAGGGCGTTTGCCTTGCATGCAGGTGACCCGGGTTTGATCCCCGGCATCCCATATGATCCCCTGAGCACTGCCAGGAGTAATTCCTGAGTGCAGAGCCAGGAGAAACCCCTACCCCTGTGCCGCTCATTGTGTGACCCCAAAAAGCAAAAAAAAGTATTGTAAATCACTGTGCCTAAAATTAAAAAAGAAATGGAAGTAATAGACTCAGAATTGACAAATGTTTGATATTGAAACTTTGCTAAGATTTAAGAACATGTAGAGTGCAAGTGGAGAAAACTGAAAAATGGGTTTTGTTCAGAGAACACAGCCTCCAAAATCATGGCATGCGAGGGAAGATTAAGGTAGAAATAGATGGCTTGTATGGAGGAGCTTGTATCAAAAAGGTTAGCAGTATTGAGGTTCAGTTTGCTGCTGGACTGGTGTCAAAAGTTGAGTAGGGGCTGGAGTGATAGCACAGTGGGTAGGGCATTTGCCTTGCATGCAGCCTACCCAAGTTCGATTCCCAGCATCCCATATGGTCTCCCGAGTACTGCCAGGAGTAATTCCTGAGTGCATGAGCCAGGAGTAACCCCTGTGCAACACCAGGTGTGATCCAAAAAGAAAAAAAAAGTTGAGTAAGAAAAGACCTGAGCCAGCACCAGTGTATTTAAAATAAATGTGTGATGAGTGATTCACATTCGGAGTATGAACTTTGACCTCTACCTCTACAATCAAAGAACAGGAATAAAAGTTTTGGAATTGCAAATGAAAGAGGGGCTTGAAGAGATAAGAAAAAGGAATGACTTGCTGGGAGGAGCTGAGAGTACTGGAAATTAATCACTCCTAATAGTGGTCTTATCAGGGGTAAGGGATGTTGGGGATTAGGAAGCTGAAGAGAAGATAGATAGACACATGAATTAATTACCTAGATTTGTATTTCATTGAGGATTTTAAAGTTTTATGAGAGACTACTCAAAATGTTGGCTGATATAGCAGGTCTTTATCCAAATTAACTACTTTGTTTTTGACAGAAGGTTTTTGGGGGTTTGGGTTACTGCAATTGTAGTTAAGAGAGGCCTTGGAAACTAAAAATTCACCAATTAATTTTCTATCCTTAACTTGATATTCACAGTTAACCCTATCCTGCAGTTACTGCTGCCTGTAGCATTAAATCTGGCGAGTCATGTGTCTGGCTTTGTGCTTGATTCTCTATTTGTAAAATCAGGATAATGTGATCGTACTTTACAGGGATGTTAATGTACGTTTCTTTCCATCAGTAGCAGTTTTTTATTAGAGATAAAGAAATATTAAGAAAATTCTGTTATTGAGATGAAAGTTACTATATTCATAAAATCCAGCATTTATTTTCATTTAGCCTGAAGATAGGGTTACTTTTTAAAAAGGATTATTAACCTACTGAAAATATTGTTTCAGTTTAAAAGTCAAAAGATATTTTTTCAGAAAAACTTAAAAACTCTTATGAAGCAGAAAAATAGTACAAATCAAAATTGTGAAGGTTTTTCTATGTTCTGAGTTAGAATATACATAGCTATAACTAGTATGAGGCAAAATACTAAAACATCCAAATCTAGCTGATTGTTTAGCTTGTTTAATTTTGAGTATTATTTAGTTATAAAAGCATTTTTAGAGTTTATTAAAACATTTTTAATCAGAGCACATTTTGGAATTATAAGTAGAGTTGACACATCTTCATTTTTATTGATGAAGCTTTTCTTGCAGAATCAGTATAGGAGCTACTTTTTTGTTTTTGTTTTGGGGCCATGCCCAGCAATACTGAGGGGTTATTCCTGGTTCTGCAATCAGGAATTACTCGTGGCTTAGCTCTGGGACCATATGGGATGGCAGGGTTGAACCCAGATAGGCTGCATGCAAGGCAAATGCTTTACCAGCTGTGATATCACCCTGGCCTCAGAACATAGATGCTTCCGAATACCACATGAAAGGCAAAAATCGGCTTTGGGGAGGGGGCACTGGCTATCCCCTACCAGTGGTCAGGGTTTACTCCTGACTCTGTACTTCAAGATAACTCCTGATGAAGCTGAGGGATCATGTTGTGCCAGGAATCAAACTGAAGTTGGCTGCGTGCAAGGCAAGTAGTGCCCTACCCACTGCTGCCCATAGCATTAAATCTGGCAAGTCATGTGTCTTGGACTCTGGCCCCAATCCCCTGTGCTTTTTCTCTGGGCCCAGAAGTAGAGGGCCTCAAACCCGGATTTTGGAATCAATCAAGAGCTTCAAAATTTGAATCTAATATTATTGAACCACATTCCTGGCTCGTGAACTAACTTTTTTTTTTTAGGCCTACAGCGTTCTAGCTATTAAGGTGGTAGATTTTGGAGATGAGGATGAATAAATAAATACTACTGGCTACATTAGGGTCAGGTATGTGTAAGCACTACAGAAAGGTAGTATGACCTCTGCAAGTACCACATTTAAAAAGGACATGCAAGCAGCATGATAGGAAGAGCACATAATGAGCACTGCAGCTATTCTAGGCAAAAACCACAATCTTGTGTCCTTCACTTAAGAATGTGACCCTCAGCCCACCACTTCCTTGCCTCAAGGAGTTCTTGATCAGGTATTAGAGAATAAATAGTTATTTGGTAATGATACACTTGGAATACTGATTCCAAGTAGGAAAAAATAGTTTTTTAAAAGAAAAACTACTCAAAGTAAAAGTGCTTTACTTTGAAGCAGCTTCTTTATAGGGGATACTTATATCTAGTTGAGTATTCTTGTGATTTGACAAAGTAGCTAGTTTTTGCTGTCTTTGATTCACTTTGAGCTTGTGTGGCAAGATGATTTGTGTAAGGAAATTGAAAATTTAGTGTCTGTTAATTGATTCACTTAAGATTATGGATCAAGTATTAATAACTTATTTGTAAAGTTAAGCCTTTATATATTATATATACTTATCAGTAATATCTTATTTCTTACAGGATTATATGTATATTTTCAAAAATTCATCTCTTTTAGGGCTGGAGAGGTAGCACAGAGAGTAAGACATTTGCCTTTACGTGCAGCAGACCCAGATTTTATCCCCTGAGCACTGCTGGGTATGTTCCCCAAGTCATCTTTTTAAAAATTAATTTCTTTCACTGGCAAAAGCTTTTATTATGATATGTATGCTGGTGATCAAACTCGGGGCATTACCACACATGCAGGGCAGGGCGGGGCAGGTGGTCTATCATTGAGAGCACCACAGGCCCAGAGCTTAGAAATGACTGGTTTATAATTAGCTCAGTAAAGTCAGACTTTAATAAGATGTGGCATGCTAAGTCAGGTACAAGATTCAGAAAGCATATATTTCTAAAAAATTAATGTCAGCTTTAGCTGAAGAACATGGTATGGTTCCAAATTCCTCAAATAACTTGATGTGAACCTACTGAGGAATATATTTTTCTCTTCCCTTTCAGGTATTTGTACTAGAAACTTGGATTTCATGGGTCAAAGTTAAAGCAGTGATAGACTCATGAAACATACTGTTCTGTTACACCTTTTACCAGCCTATATAATGTTAAGAGCTTTTCTACTACTATATTTTGGTTTGATTTGGGGGGACCTAAAGTTGGGGTGCTGAGGGATTACTCCTGGCTCTTAGCCCAGGGAACACTCCTAGTGGGACTTGGGGAACCATATGAAATACCGGGATCCCTGGGTCAATCATGTGCAAGTCAAATGCCTTCACCTTCTGTACCATTCTTAATTATGATTATACTAAAGCATTTTTGGTGATTCAGTACTGTAGAGTTGGTGGTGCTTAATTATACCAGTGAATTTGGTTATTTGATTAAGATAGTGTCTGCCACATTTTTTAGCTGCTAAAATCTCTTTGTAGTAAACGGTCATGGTCCTCCCGTTAATCATCGATTTTCTCGAGTGGGCCCAGTAAGGTCTCCATTGTGAGACTTGTTGTTACTGTGTTTGGCATATCGAATACGCCACGGGTAGCTTGCCAGGCTTTGCCGTGCGGGCAAGATACTCTCGGTAGCTTGCTGGTCTCCGAGAGGGGCGGAGGAATTGAACCCGGTTCGGCCGGACTGGCTGCATGCAAGGCAAATGCCCTATCCCTGTGCTATCGCTCCAGCCCTTGTAGTAAACACTCCTGAGGAAATACTTTGAAATTTTTGTAAATATTTGATTTTCTGTGATATGTTCTCTGTTTTTAAGATCTCATAATTTTTGAGAGCAACAATTATTGTGGTATTTGCCAAATGATGATTTTCTATTTCTCTTATTACTCCTATTGTCAGTAACACTTACAGTCCATTTATAACTTTGGTGCTCAGGTTATTCAGTGTCACATCATTTTTACGTCACTGTTTATTTGAAATTTTTTTATTATTTTTGAGCACTTGATTTTCAGAATTGTAAGATGTTCCAGGTTCATCTCATTTTTCCTTCACCAGTGTTAGAGTCATCCCATTATTCTACAGCAACGGTGATTTCCTTTTGTTGAAGAGTTTAGCACTGTAGCACTGTCCCCATTGTTCATCGATTTGTTTGAGCGGGCACCAGTAACGTCTCCATTGTGAGACTTGGTTATTTCTGTTTTGGGCATATGTAATACGCGACGGGGAGCTTGCCAGGCTCTGCTGTGCGGGCAGGATACTCTCATTAGCTTTCCCTGCCCTCCGAGAGGGATGGAGAAATTGAACTTGGGTCGGCCGGGCCGCGTGCAAGGCAAACGCCCTACTCATTGTTCTATTGCTCCAGCCCGTTGAAGAGTTTAGTATTTAGAAACTATTGTTTCTCTACAAGACTGGCGATACTAACCCCATTTTATTTACTTTAAATTTTATTGAGTCACTGTGAGATAGTTGCAAGCTTTCATGTTTGGGTTACAATCACACAGTGATCAGACACCCATCCCTCCACCAGTGCACATTCCCCACCACCAATATCCCTGGTATATCCCCCCTTTTCCACCTTCCCCCTGCCTCCATGGCAGACATGATTCCCTATAATCTCTCTACTTTTGGGCATTATGGTTTGCAATACAGACACTTTGGTACATCTACACAATGGAATACTATGTAGCTGTCAGGAGAGATGAAGTCATGAACTTTGCTAATAAATGGGTAGACATGGAGAATATCATGCTAAGTGAAATGAGTCCGAAAGAGAGGGACAGACATAGAGGGACAATACTCATTTGTGGGGTATAAAACAACATAACATGAGGCTGACACCTAAGGATAGTAGATACATGGGACAGATAGATTGCTCCATAGCTGGAACCCCATTTTATATATACATAAAGCTAAGTAAAGTTTCCAAGTCTTGTTCATAACAGCAAGGTAAATGTGACAAAGTTGGAACATAAACATATTTCTTCTGTAGCTATAATAGTATGTCTTTTCCATAGTTGTCTTTTCTAACAAAGATAGGGCATAATCTAAAATACATGAAAGAAAATTATTTACTAAGAATACTCTATTTCAAAAGAGAAGGTACTCGCTTACAGGCTATTTCAAAGTACAGTTTTCCCGTTATGTCCTTTCTCTGAGTAAGGCATCATGTTAGACATTGGTTATGTTTCGTTTATGTATATATGGAGGGAACATTGTCTCGAAAGCTTTAGTTTGTTTATGTGACTTCTCCCTTCCTCGATATATAATTAAAGGTTATAGGTAGGTTGCATGATATGACTATTAATAAATGTTACGTATTAATCTAAATATTTATCTTATTTAGATTTCTATCTGTTTGTGCTCATTTCAGTGTATTGTCATTTTATAATTAGCCATTAAATGATGTTTGCTAAATACTTACGCAAGCTTTATGTTCTTTTAAAAATTAAAAAAAATATTTGTGGGGGCACACCTTGTGATATGCAGGGATCACTGACTCTGTGCTCAGGAATCACTCTTGGTGGGCTTAGGGGACCATATGGGATGCCAGGAATCAAATCTTGGCCAGCCATATGCACATCAAGTACCCTACATGTTGTACTACTGCTCTAGCCCCAAGCAACTTACATTTTTGGTTCTTACTATAGAATCTTGTGTTAGAATTATTTTTTCCATGTCACATAAGAAAAGAGACAAGTAACTTCCTCAAGGCCAAAAGACTTAATAAACAGAGGATTTTAATCCAGTTTCTATAGTCAACTGTTACATGCTGTTATATTTTTATTTTGTACATTATATTTGTATTTCGTTAATACTTTCAGAATCATTTAGTTCTAACCTGAAGGTTTGGTGAACATGCATTCTTTATACCTTGTGGGAGCTTTTGAGTTTATTCTGTCCAGATACTACTGTTCAGTGACTAGTATCGTGATTCTTGACTTTTCTTAAATTAACATCAGTAAAATCAAAGATAGTAAGGAGCTGGAGAGAGTACAGCGCAGGTAAGTCATTTGCTTTGCATGTGGTCAACCAAGGTTTGCAAGTGACCAACTAGATTAAATCTCTGGCACCACATATACACAAAACAAACAAAAGAATAGTTATATCTGTTTTGGAAGATTACTGTTAGGATTAAGTGTAATTTATGTTAAGCATTGAACTGGGCACAAAGCACTTACTGAAATGTTAATAGCCGATCATCACCATTATTGTTAGATCTTTTATAGAGTACTTTTGTATAATTTGCACTGCCTAATCATAAACTACTTATTAATATATTATTGAATAGTTAAAACTCTCCAAAAAGGAAGCACTAAATGTTTCTGCCATTGAGTAAACAACGAATAATATATGACATTAATGGTGAACTACCTGGGAACATTTTACAAGTTTTGGGTATTTCATGAAATCAAAGAACTTTAGAATGGAAAAAGACTTTAAGTAGCATCTTGACTCAGTTTTTCTCACATAAAGATACTAAATTCTGGATGAAGTAAGTGACTTCCCTAGATAAGAGAGTTTCATTGTGTTAGTCTCAGTGGGAACTTTGGCTTCACAACTGTTAATTCACTGTTCATCTCCTGCCAATTTTTCCCACAATATGACCAGGGAAACCCAGTCTAATTATATTAAGGAAAATTACATCCTCTTTACTTTTAGGGATCATTGATGCCAGTAACTTCTAATTTCTAAAATATTGACAGTATGATTTGGAAAAGAAGTAATTTGCTTCTTTGAAGGAGACTGATGGAATAATGTTTGTATTAAGAATACCTTCAGGGACCCAAGAGAAAGTGTAACAGATAAGGTGCTTGTCTTGCAGGGAAACGTGGCTTAGATTTCTGGCACCATATATGTTCCCCTAAGCACTACCAGTAATAAGCCCTGAGCACAGCTGGATACCTGCATTCACTTAAGCACCCCCCCCCCATAATTCATTAATCTGAGCAGCTGGTTAATAAAAGTTTATATAAATGCACTATCCAGATTCTCATGTAGCCAGAAAGGTCTTGGTAAGAGATAGCTTTTCATCTGAGTAATTGCTTTGGTGAAGTCCAATTTTGTTTTGTTTTATTCACTTTGTGCTGTTACTGTTGGTGTGGAGGGCACACCTGGTGGTTTGTTGGTGTCAGTGGTGCTGGTCGGCCATCAGGGCTACTCCTGGTAGTACTTGGAGCATCATGTGGTGCTGGGGATCAAATCTAGGTCCTTGAATATGTAAGGCACAAGCTCTACTGCTGATAGCCACTGTTTCCATCCTCAAAGAAAGTTTTAACTAAATTTGTAAGCTTTGTAAGCAAAATGTTCTGTTTGACCCTTGATCTGTGACCACATTTTATTTTTTGTGAGTGAAATAAGGTCTAAGTCACTTTTGCATGTAGATGTCCAATTGTTTTGGCACCATTTGTTTATAACACTTAACTTAGTTCCATTATGTTATTTTTGAGACTTTGTCAGATGTAGCACTGTAGCACTGTCATCCCATTGTTCATTGATTTGCTTGAGTCGGCACCAGTAACGTCTCCATTGTGAGACTTGTTACTGTTTTTGGCATATCAAATATGCTTTGAGTAGCTTGCCAGGCTCTGCCCTGTGGGTGGAATACTCTTCGTTAGCTTGCTGGGCTCTCCAGGAGGGATGGAGGAATTAGAATCTGGATTGGCCGCATGCAAGGCAAACACCCTACCTGCTGTGCTGTCGCTCCGTTCAGTATCATGTTTGTAAGATGATAACTGTTAAATGGCTATGTCTATATAAGATGAGCTCTGGGCTTTCTGTTCTGCCCCATTGATCTCTTTTTCTATTCTTTTGCTTATACTATAATCTGATGACTTTAATAAATTTGAAATTGAGTAGTGTCAATCCTCCTATTTAGTTTGCATTTTGTATTAGCTTGAATTTTTTGGTTCTTTGCCTTACATACAAACTTCAGAGTCAGCTTGGCAGTATCTATCTGCAAAGATAGGAGTCAAATCTTTGCATTTCAGGAGACTCAGATCTAAGACAACATGAAAACTCAGCTGAATGATCTGAGTCTAATATTAATACTTTGTCATAAGTTGTAGGTTTTTTTTCTTTTTGGTATGCCTGGTGATATTTTCTTGACTTCATTAATAAATTTTAATGATCTAAAAATAAACCATTAGTAAAGTTTGGGGAAAGTACGGAAATGTCTTAGTACTACTAGGTCTGTCCTTTTCCTTACTGTTTCATTGGAGTATAATTCATAAAATTGTTTTATGTTCAGGTATTTATTTGATGTTTCTGTGTTGGTATTCTTTGTGAAATAAAGTATTGATCTAATATATATTTATACTAGGTTATACAGTGCTGGGGGTTTTTGTTCGTTTGTTTTCTTTTTTGGTCACACCTGGCGATGCTCAGGGGTTACTCCTGACTCATGCACTCAGGAATTACTCCTGGCAGTGCTTGGGGAACCATATGGGATGCTGGGAATCAAACCCGGGTTGGCCGAGTGCAAGGCAAAACGCCCTACCCACTGTGCTATCGCTCCAGCCCCCCACATTGCTGTTCTTTTTTTTTTTAAACACTATTTAGCCTGTTAGAAAATTTCAAGTATATTGTTGAGTAGTATTATAATCACATTGCTGTACATTAGATTTCCTGAGCTTGTTTAGGCCTGCCTGAGTCTTTAGTAATCCTGTGTCTCTGGACTATTAAGTTTGTTTCAGTTACCACCCTCTCTTAGGTGAGACTGATGTCTTAAAGAGATGTAATTGGGTATTTCCCTTTCCCTACACGTACAGGTCTCTGATAAAACTTCAGATTAGGCTCTAGTTAAATAATTCTCTATAGGGCAAACTATGTTAAAGGAAACAATACTGTTATATTACAAAATGTTTCCAGCCCCCCTTCCTCTTTTGAAAGCATAAAAGGATTTTCCTTCTGATTTTTATTGTGAGAACTTGTAGAGTTCTCTGAGGTAAAGCTAACAAAAGTGAGACAATTTGATGACTGGGTTCCTTTGAAGTTTTTATTTCAGAGTTATTCATACTGATCATCCAGTGATTTGTCAGTTACAACTTTTCTTACCCTGGCAGGAAATGATTCCTGCAGAGCTCTCTGTTCTAGGCTTTCTACTCTTAACTAGTTTAGGGTTTTTTTTTTTTTGTATTCATCTGTCTCTCCACAGTTTCGAAAATAGCAAGTTTGTTTCCCTTTGACTTCATTTCTCTTTTACCATCAAAGAGTTGGAAATACTTAGTTTATTCAGTTTACTTGCTAATGCGGATTGGTGACAACCAACTTCATTGCATATTGATAGGAAACATAATCCATAAGAATAATGTTAATTTTTGTGCTCCATTTCTTTTTCTTTTTCTCCTTTCTCTATTGATCAGTTTATTCTTTTTTTTTCCTTAGTTCTCGTCTATTTATAAAAGAAATGCCCCCAGTGTTTCATTTTGGGATGTAGTAATTGAATTTTAATAGCCATTACTACATTAAATATCTTTCTTGTATTTTTTTTTCAAAAATACTATAGCAAATTACCATTATTTTTTTAAGCACCTTTCAAACTGATAGAGCTTTCCTGAACTCCTTTTTGGTATTTGAATCTTGATGTGGAAACTAGGTAAAAATATTGTCCCGTTTTACTAAATTTTTCAAAGTTAAGATTCTGCCTATTTTTGTTTTTATTCATAAAACATCCTTCTGGGAGTTGGAGTGGTAGGACAGTTTGCTTTGCATGCAACAGACCCAAATTTAACCCTGGCACCTGGTATTATCCCCTGAGTCTGCCAGGAGTAAGCCCTGAGTGGAGCTGCCTGTGGCCCCCAAACCAAATCTAAAACACAAAAAGTAGATCTGATGTTGCACCTTGTATTGTTTGAAGCTAAGGTTCTGGAACTAGTTTTCTTACACTCAACTCCTTCCTAGAATAATCAGCCTCTTTAGGCTAACAAAATATAACTTCCCCATTGCATCTCTTTTTTCTGGTGTGGGCATGGTAGAAGCCTATGATAATGCTATTTTGTTCCGAATTTTTTTGAGAAAAGAAATGTGTATACTTCTTGGGTAGAGTCAACTTTGCATAAAATAGTCTTATATTAGGAAAAACATCTTCCTTATTTTACTTTACCCCTTCTCTCTATTCATCTTTCAGCTTATATTCTTAGTACATTTGGTTCCTAGAAATATTTCAATCACTGAAATTTGAGGTTTTCTTTGAAAGCTGCATGGTTGAGCAAGGTTACATCCTTTGTTTTGTTTTTTTTTCTTGAATTATAAACCATTACTTTACTCCTCTCTTTGTCCATAGAGTTGCTTCTTTAGTTTTCTAATGTTTACCCTCAAGACAAAACTATCTGAGCGCATACAGGATAATGGCTTCATACTGAAAGAGAGATCAAAAGGAGGGGAAAGCAGAGGGGACTGGGAAAATAAAACACTTTACTTTAATCTTGTTTCAAACCAAAATTTTGTTAAAACATTGATTGTCCTTATAGAGGCTTATAGATAAGACATGCTGGTATGTTGAGAATAGGACTGAGAATGTAACTATTTCATATATATGGTATCTCAGGTAACATTCTGCTTGATACTGTCTGTAGTAGCTATGGACAGGATTCCTTGCTCATGTGAGATTCCTTGCTCATGTGAAACATAAATACTATGAATAGAAATTACCTTAAAGAACTAAGCAAGTGATATATTTTAGGTTGTGGGGAGGAAAATCATTAAGCAAAAACTGAAACAAGAAGGAAATAGTTGAGTAAGGAAGAGGGAAGCTAGATCTTGGAGCACTTTAGATGGGGTGGATCTACTTTGAGGAGGATTCTTACTTGCTGATACTAAAATTCTCTTTGGAGAATTCAAACAAGGGAATTAGCAAGGGCTGAAGCTCTGGGATGGAAATAAACTGTTTCAGGAGTAGAAAGGATACTGTTGTGATTGGAGATGGTGAACAGGAGAGATAATCTTGTAAAGGGGGTCTTTTTTTTTATCTGACTTTTGTTTTCAATTTAGTGTTTTTCTTGGAGCTTAACTTTAAAAAATATATATATAAAACACAGTGTAAAACACATATACTGCCACCAGTGTCATAGGAAATATACTTTTTCTAAATACAATTTTATAATTTTTCACTTGTTCGATCACGCCCCAGTACAGTTACACATCAGTTACTGCTTCAGAGAGACATTCATATATTTTCAAACTTTGTTGTTTCCTATTATAGCTAGAAACTTGTTACTTCTTATTATTTCCACAGACTAATAAGGCATAAGTTTAAATGTAATAATTTAAAACGTTGAAATTTTATATTCAGGTTCCAAAAATAAGGGCTGGCTTGATAGCACAGTGGGTAGGGTGTTTGCCTTGCACAGGGCTGTCCCAGGTTTGATTCCTCTGCCCCTCTCAGAGAGTCCAATAAGCTACCAAGAGTATCTTTTTTTTTTTCCCCTTTATTTTATTTTATTTTTTTTAAAGTTGTAGATTTACAATTTTTTGTGCTTTGGTTTCAATTATACAATGATCAGATACCCATCCCTCCACCAGTGCCCATTTTCCACCACCATGGATAATATCCCTCCCACCCCCATCCCCCCATCCCCCCTGTCTCTGTGGCAGGGCAATCCCCTGTGTTCTCTCTCTCCTTTTGGGTGTTGTGGTCTGCAAAAGAGGCATTGAGTGGCAAACATGTTCAGTCCATAGTCTACTTTCGACATGCATCTCCCCTCCTGGGAGGATCCTCCAAACATCCTTTATTTGGTGCTCCCTTCTCTATCTGAACTGCCCTTTCCTCTAGGATACCCGGCTGGCCTCTAAGTTATGGAGTAATCCTCCTGCTACCAAGAGTATCTTGCCCTCATCGCAAAGCCTGGCAGCTACCCATGACATATTCGATATGCCAAAAACAGTAACAACAAGTCTCACAATTAGTTGTGAGACGTTACTGGTGCCCACTTGAGCAAATTGATGAACGGGAGGACAGTGAACAGTTTCCAAAAATAAAATGTCAATTGTGTGTTTTTTTTTTTGGAGCGATAGCTCAGCGGTAGGCGTTTGCCTTGCACGCAGCCAATATGGCCGACCCCAGTTCGATTCCTCCGCCCCTCACAGAGAGCCCGGCAAGCTACTGAGAGTATCTCGCCCGCATGGCAGGGCCTGGCAAGCTCCCCGTGATGTATTCGATATGCCAGACACAGTAACAACAAAGTCTCCAATGGAGACGTTACTGGGCCCGCTCGAGCAAATTGATGATCAACAGGAGGGCTTTTACTTTATTTACTTACTTTGGAAATTAAAATACAGGTTTGCCAAGCCTCATCCCTTTAGAGTCAGGTAGTGAATCTTGGGCATCTTTTATTTTTAATATGTGCCAGTCCTGTTTGGAACCCAGGCAGGCATCAGGAGTGAGATGTTCATTGTGGTACTGGAAATGGAGCCCAGGGAGTCACAAATGCCAGATTTGTACTCTGCTATTTGATCTATATCCCACACCTCATGAATCTGTATTTTTAAAAAGTACTCCTGGTAGTACTGATAGTCAATTTGCAGACCTGAATTTAGAAACTTCTGAAATAGAGATAGTAAGGGAGATAAAGCCTCTTACCTTGTCTGCTGACACCCTAGTTTGATCCTTAGCACCACGAATGGTTCTCCAAACACTGCCAAGGATCACTCCTGAGCACTGAGCTAGAAATAGCTTGAGTACCTCTAGATGTGGCGCATCCCCACCTCCAAGCAAAAACAACCAAAAAGTTTCTTTTACCTGAACTAGTGGAATTTTTACTTAGAATGTTTTGCCATGATTCCTTGTTCATTTGTGTGATAATCATTAAATTTTTTTAAATTTACTTGCATTGTTTGGTGGATTTATAAGCTACTTGTAGCATTTTCTGAGAATGATTTGTTTTGGGGCCATATCTGGAGGTGCTCAGGGGTCACTTCTGGTGTGCTGGGGGACCTTATGGGGTGCTGGGGGGTCAAACCTGAGTCAGTGTACACAGGACCAGTGTGTACAAGGCAAGCATCTTACTTGGTGTATTATTGCTCCAGCAAACTTGTATTCTGGTTTTAAAAAAGATAAATATCAGGGCACTGTCACTGTCCTCCCATTGTTCATCGATTTGCTTGAGCGGGTCCAGTAACATTGTGAGACTTGTTGTTACTGTGTCTGGCATAAGATAAATATAGGGATTAAAAATAGTTTTATTTCTAGTGAAGTAAAGATTATTTCTAATGTAGTAAGTAAGTTTATTTCTAATTTAAGTAAAGTTAAAAATTGGGTGAAAAATTTGTAAGATTTTTGTAAGGGCAAGATTTCCACCTTCTCTAAGAAGATCAGAGCATTCTTATACTGAACTTGAGTTCCTACATATCAGCTGCTGGATAGAATGTAAAGATTTTCTTTTAGATGGCTACAACCTTTACCAAAGCAAGTATTGTAAGTATTTCAAGCAGTAATCTTTTCTTATTTATATATTTGTCTCATGTCGTTTAATAACTAAGATGCTCGTATTCATATAAACTAAATCTGAATCTTCATGAAATTAAATGAAAGTTCACATTTTTCTATTAAAAGGTGGCTGTATTAAAAGAGTTAATTAGTCCTTTGATTATACTCTTATTACTGGAGAAATGCTTTCCCATATGTTTGTATAAATTCTGTGAGTACTTTTGTGTTGGTTGGAGCATTAGCACAGCAGATAGGGCCTTGCACGCAGTCAACATGGCCAACCTGAGTTCGACTCCTCCACCCCTCTCAGAGAACTCAGGCAAGCTACCGAGATATCTCGCCCACATCCCGGCAAGCTAGCCGTGATGTATTCGATATGCCAAACACAGTAACAAATCTCACAATGTTACTGGGCCCACTCGAGGAAATCGATGAACAATGGGAGGACAGTGACAGTGACTTTTGTGTTCAAATCATGTTCCCAAATAAGTTAAGTTTCTCTTCTGCATATTAAGAGAAAACCATTAATATTTTCCCTAAAGCTCAGTCTTAATAGTAGTTTCCACTTACCTTGCAATTCTGCTTATCTTCTTTTCGTCCTACTTTGCAATTCTTTTTTATAACTTTTATTTCCTGAATTCATTCCTTGTGCTTCTGAAGTTTGATGGCAATTAAAAAATTTTGCTCCTTTGCCGCTGCCTCAGAGCTTATTGGACAGCCAGGTATGAACCGACGGTGACGGGGCAACTGCAGCCTCATGGGATGGGGGGGGGGGGTGGGGGCGGAACTGGCACATCCTTCACACCCTACCGAGGCTACGAGTTTCCCCCCATGAGCGGCTCTTGGGCATGGCCATGGCACCAGAGGCACGCAAACCAATCTTGTAATTATCCGGCTCTTGGCAGAAATCCCTCCCGACTTAATTAGTAAAATATCAGAAATCCAAAATCGCACGGCTGCAATAGCAATAGACATCATGTGGTTTTCATAACCAGCAATAGAAAACATTATTTCACAATGTCTTTTCAGCAGTTCTGATTGTTGGGGGAAAATTCCAAACAATAATGGTGCATCATTTGTTGAAATAATGTAATCAAAGAGAGTTAAGTAGAAATCATCTGCCTCACAGGCATTGGTAGGGGTGGGAGGGGGGTATATTGGGGTTCTTGGTGGTGAAAAATAATTATTGGTGAAGGGAAGGGTGTTTGATCATTGTATGACCGAGACTTAAACCCGAAAACTTTGTAACTTTTTTCTAGCAGTGATTCAATAAATAAATTTAACAACAACAACAAAACTTTTCTCCTTTTCAAGCTAGTTGTGATGTAAATTCTTAACATGGATTGAGTTTTTCCCAGTTGTTAAATTTATCAATCAGAAAATTGGTAAATTTTCTGTTGAACTTATTAATTGGCTTATAGCTATATATTAATATATTTGATTCTTTGATGAAAATGAAGTGATACTTTTGGGGGAGTGCTTTTTGAGCCAGCAGTGCCCAGGAGTTATTCATGGCTCTGCTCTCAGGAATTACTCCTGGCAGTGCTCATGGAACTATATGGAATGCTAGCTATCAAACCTGGGTTGGCCACATGCAAGGCAATCGCCCTACCTGCTGTAATCTCTTTCTGGCCCAAAATGAAGTGATTTTTTTAATCTGTAGATAAAAGACTCAATGATTTTCATGATACATTGCAAATTTGGTCTTATGTAAATTGGATTTAAAGTAGGTCTTACAATGATTTTAATAACTTAGGTTCACCAGATCTCAGTGTGAGGATACCACTGTTATGGGGTCATTTTTTTTAAGGGTAGTAGGGGACACATCTGCTCAGGTCTTTCTCCTGGCCCTGTGCTTTGAGACCATGGGATTCTAGGGATCAAACCAAAGTCGGCCCTGTGCAAGATTAATACCCTAGCTGCTGTACTATCATTTTGGCCTCTGGGCCTGTGGGATGATTTTATAGGCAAAGAGGATAAAGATCTTTTTTAAATTTGGAAGAAATTCAGCCTCTCTATAGTGCCAATCCCTAGGAGCTATTCTTTTTATAGAATACAATATTACTGTCTGTTTCACATACTTCTATTGTATGAAGAACTCCCATAGGAAGAAATTTCTGGAGCATTTCCCAGATAAATACAACTACATTCACTCTTTTACTTAAAACATCTGTAAAGTTGTTTATATTCAGAGTCTCATGATTAAGGAGCTTAATAATTGTCTTCTTCATACATAAATTAAGATCAGTCAAATTCATAGCCATTCTAGTGATAGGATTGATGTACTTACTACTATCACTACCACTTTATAATCGTGTTCATGGAGTTGTTGCATTTCCCAAATAGTTTAAAATTTTCTTCATTATTCAGGTTTGCTATTGATCTGGTGGGTCAAACTGAAGGAAAAGAGGTGAGATATTCAGAGCCATGGTGACACAGTTGAGCCCTCTATCCTCATCTTCTTGGTAGGAAAAGCTGCAACTGTGACTGACCCTTTTTCATCAGTTTTATGGATTTTTTTAAACCAACATGTATTATGTACCAGGATTAATGTTGTTAGGGGTTATTAATTACTTTTTTGGAGTGTTCTTATCATATTTGAAAATCAGACTCTAGTAATCTTTGACTTCTGTGTTGTTTTCATATAATCTGGCTCCCTTTTGGGGTTATTTTTGGGGGCACACCAGGCTGTGGTTTGTGTTTACTCCTTATTTTGCAGGGAACCACATATGGTTCCAGGGATTGAACCTGCATCTGTTGCCTGCCAATCACCTTGCCTGTTTAGTTTTATTTATTGTTGTTTTCTTCAGTAATCTTCCATCGCTTGCATCACTTGTAGGAATTGCTGCATACTCTTGTGTGTGTGTGTGTTTTTTTTTTGGGGGGGGGGTCACACCTGGCAATGCACAGGAGTTACTCCTGGCTCTGCACTCAGGAATTACTCCTGGCAGTTCTCAGGGGACCATATGGGATGCTGGGAATCGAACCCTGGTCGGCTGTGTGCAAGGCAAATGCCCTACCCCTACCAGCTGTGCTATCACTCCAGCCCTCTTGTATTCTTTTAAAGACTATCCACTTTAAACAAATGCTCTAACATTGCTACTGTAGTGTTATGTATCAATGTTCAGAGATAGTACACCACACTATCACCAAAGTGCCATTATCCTTCACTAATGCTTTACTTTCATTCCTCTTCCATTGCTTTCTAATCTGCTTTGTAATGCAAGGTCAAAGGTATTCATTGTCTCTTTCCCTTGTTTTGTCTCTTCCACAAATGAATGAGATTATCTGTTGTTTGTTCTCTTGTGACTTACTTTAACACCTTTCAGTTCCAGCCACATGGTAGTGAATTGTATGATTTCAACTTGCATGGTATTTACTGTGTATATGTACCAGAATTTTTCTCCAATTCATCTGTTGTTAGACAATAGGGTTGTTTCCATATCCTGACTGTTGTAATAAGTGTTGCAGTGAACATGGGTGTGCATTTATCTTTTCAAATTAATATTTTGAGGGTAGATACCAAGACGTGAAATCACTGGATCACATAGAATTATATTTTTATTTTTTGAGAAATTAACGTACTGCTTTCTATAGAGATTGAACCAGATGACATTCCCACCATCACTGGTTCATACCAACATTTTTTGATATATAGCATTCTCATTGGTGTGACGTGGTACCTTTTTGTCATTTTGATTTGCATTTCCCTGACTTTGAACACTTTCATATGCCCATTGGCTATAGTCCATACAATGACGTTGACTTTAAACAGTTGTTTACCTGAAACAACTGTTCTCTCATTAAACAAAATATCTTTGTTATTGTAAAAGTCATCTTTATTGTTCCAGTTTGCCAAGCATATCTTTAAATTTTTTTTTTTTATTTAATCGCTGTAAATTAACAGAGCTACAAAATTACTTAGGATTGAATTTCAGGGCCAAGTATATCTTACCTCTCCTATTAATAGTACCAACTTTTTTTTGTGTCATACCTTCTTCACTGTCAAGGTTTTTAGTTTGAGTCCTGTCCTTCATTTCCCACCTCCAAATATCTCTTCCCTTGCCTTGCTTATGTGATTGTTTTAGTAACCAACCCGTATAATGAAGCAGAGAGATGAGACACAATATCTGGATTTTTGAACTCTGCGAAGAGACTATCTCCTGTGACTTTTAAGAATTTTGTTCACATAGAACTACTGAAGGAATTGGAAAGAGGAACCTTAACCAGAGTCAACCTAAAATGAAATCAGTTTTGGGGTCAGAGTTATAGTATAGTGGGTAGGGCGCTTGTCTTGCATGAGGCTGCTCCTGGCATCCCCAAACGCCCCAAGCACCACTGGGAGTAATTTCCTGAGGGCAGAACAAGTAGTACCGAGCATTGCCAGGTGTCACCCCCAAACCAAAAATAAATGAAATAACATGAAATCAGTTTTGTTTGAAAATTAAAACTTTTAGTTTGAAGCATTGCTAGTATTCAATAATTCCATAGTAGAGCTTCTGCTAAGTTTCTCATATTGACAGTCACATATTGTATCCACATACAGGTAATCTATGGAAATACTGTATGGCCATACACACGTGTAAAAGGGATCCCTTGGTAACTTTACACGAATCCAACCACATATTGATAAAAAGAGAATGAGCTGAAAGAATTAAGATAAATTCATTTCAAGTAAATACATATAACATATAACATGAATACTGTTGGCCTTTTTTTTTTCAATTAGTTGTATCAGCCCAGCCCCAAAGACTTTGCTCAAAAGACTTTTTTTTTCAAATCCTTGCTGTATCACTTAATATTTATGTATTGGGTATGGAGACATTGAGGGTTAAGGAAATCTCAGTATAAGAAAATTAACTCTAATAATGAAGTCTTATTTTAGTCTAAATGAAAACTTTTTTCAAGAGAGAGTTTTTGTTTTGAACCTCAAGGGGATTATTGTTCTTTGGGTTAATTGGTGGGCTGGAGCGATAGCATAGCGGGTTGGGCATTTGCCTTGCAGCGACCGACCTGGGTTTGATTCCTCCACCCCTCTTGGAATGCCTGGCAAGCTACCGAAAGTATTCTGCCCGGTTGGCAAAGCCTGGCAAGCTACCTGTGACATATTCGATATGCCAAACACAGTAACAAGAAGTCTCAAAATGGAGACATTACTGGTGCCCGCTGGAGAAAATCGATGAACAAGGGAAGGAGAATGCTACAGAGGTTAATTGGCAGTGCAAACCTTTCTCCTCAGCAGTCTTAATAGGAAAGAGATTATGTCCTCTACCTCCACTTTTAGTCTCCCCTGCAGCACAAATAAACTAGTTGATTGTGTAAACTGCTTTAATGTTTCAAAATATTTTCTCACTTTTTTGTTAAGATATTATTAGATAATTTTTTTTTGCTTTTGTAAGTGTTTTTGGTAGGTGGTGTGTTTTTGTTACCTTAGCAGTAATGTTTTTTAGATTTACAACTTAGATTGTCAGATATGTGTAGTAAGTACTAGATTTTCTTCCTGATTTTTATTCTTATACAATGAAATAAGTAACACAATGAGGCGATAGTCATATTTTGATAACTGAAACTGCATTATCAATTATAGTGTGCAAACGCAAACTTCTTTCAGGGCATATGTAAATATGTCTTCATCTACTTAGTTTAGATAGTAACTTTTTGGGGTGGGAAGTCCATTGCAGGGAGTGCTTAGGGATTTTACCTGACTCTGCTCTCTGGATTAAAACCTAGATCAGTGGCTGGAGTGATAGCTCAGTTGGTATGGCGTTTGCCTTGTACACGGCTGACCAGGGTTTGATTCCCAGCATCCCATACAGTTCCCCCACCATCGCCAGGAGTGATTCCTGAGTGCAGAGCTAGGAGTAATCCCTGAGCGTCTATGGGTATGACCCAAAAAGAAGAAGAAAAAAAAATAAAACAACCCTAGGTCAGCCTCATACAAGGCAAATGCCCAACCCCACTGTACTATCCATGTGGCCCTAGATAGTAACATTTTTTTTAAGATTACCTAAAAAAATTGGGGTCCAATGTTTATTCCAGGCTCTGTATTCAGGGCTGACTCCTTCCCCGGTACTGGAGGACCATATGAGGTGCTGGGGATTGAACCTGTGTTGGCCACATGCAAAGTAAGCACCCTACCCTTTGTACTATTTTTTAAGCGCCTAAAGATTACTTTTTGATAAACATTGAGAAGTCTTCTTTAGATGCTGGAGAGTACAGACCTACTCATTGTATTGTCACACGTAGCATGTACACCAGACATAAACAGAAGATCTAGATGTGCTTATCTGGCAGTCAACCTAGGTTCAGTCCCTGTAACTACAGGCTCAGTCCCCTGAGTTTCACTAGGAATAATCCCTGAGCACTGAGCACAGTGAGTATGTCCTCAAACTGAAGAAAAAAACAATGTTTTATTAATGTTTATTTTACTTTACCCTTTACCCCTTTCTTTTGTTGATTTGATGACTCAAGTGGTATGGGGGGGAGGGAGGTATGTTTACACACTTGGCTGTGGTGTCTGCTAGAAATTGGACTCATTTAGTTGTGGTGATCTTTCACATCTGTTCTTATTGCTTGCTGGGGATTGGTGAGGTTCTCTCACACTTGTTTGTCAGAAGTCATAACCATAATGCTTGCACAGGCTCACTAGGTATTGGAGCCTTGAGTTGTGCTCATAAACATCTGGGTGTGGTGGAACTAGAAACCTGTCCCTGGAATCATAGGCAGCAGATACACCAGGCATAAACAGAAGATCTAGTCTGCTCCACACATGCAGTATCTTTGAGTATGGAACTAGTGCCCTTACACCCTATAAGCTATCATAATCTATGAAGGCTATTTCCGGCATTCTTTGAAAAATTTTAAAGTAATACACAATCGAATTTATTCTCTCCTTAATGGAAAATGAGCCTTTGGTTAATTTCTTAAACTCTGGCCCTCTAAGATCCTGATGAAGATGGAAGTGTCAGTGGTATTATTCTGCATTGTAACTGATAAGTAAACAAGGTCTGGAGTGAAGATTATAAATGAATTTACATACTGATGGAAAACCAGAGCATTGATCTGCCCTGAGCTTGGTGTATTATTGTATCTGGATAAATCCTTTGCCAGGATTTTGAGAAACTAATTTATGGAACTATTTCAAGATATTTTGGTTCTTGTATAAGCCTTTTTAATGAGAAGTGGTTTCTTCTACTTATGATACTACCATTAGCACTGTAGCACTGCCTTCCCGTTGTTCATCGATTTGCTCGAGCGGGCCCAGTAATGTCTCCATTGTGAGACTTGTTGTTACTGTGTTTGGCATATTGAATACGTCATGGATAGCTTGCCAGGCTTTGCCGTGCGGGCGAGATACTCTCGGTAGCTTGCAGGGCTCTCTTAAGAGGGGCAGAGGAATCGAACCCAGCTTGGCCGAGCTGGCTGCGTGCAAGGCAAACACTCTAAGACAGAATAAATTAAAGAATTAAAGAATTCCTCAACTGCAGTATGAAATCCTGAGGTTGTGCAACAGCACTTCTTGTCCTATGTTATTTCGAATTGAGGGTGCAGAATAACCTACTTAGGTTATGTGGACTTTGATTATTTAGCTCAGAGGTGAACAACTCATTGAGTATGGATGTTGAAGATACTTTTTTGTTTCTTTCCTAAATTGAATCACCTGAATTACAAAGTTAACAAAGTTATTCAGGGTTAGGTTTCAGGCCTACAATGTTTCAATAAGTCCCTTCACCAGTATCCTCTTCTCTCTACCAGTTTCCCTAGTTTCCTTCCTGTTCCGCATCCTGCCACTATGGCAAGCATGTTTTTCTTTCTTTTTTTTTTCATTTTTAGGTTTTTCACTGTGGTTTACAATACTATCACTGATGCAGTATCATATCGCCTTCTCTTAGCACCCAGCCCTTCTCCAGAATGAACACTTACCTCTATCATGGCCATAGTGGCCCCTTCCCAGACCTATTCCCATTTCTTCCACAGGGGCAAGCTTTCCCTGAAGCACCAGTTTTCCTGATCTTCATTTTCAGTACTGTTTTTTGACTTTTTCAATGTAACTTTATGTCTTCCCATTGTCCATCAATTTGCCCGAGTGGGCCCAGTAACGTCTCCATTGTGACAATTGTTACTGTGTTTGGCATATCGAATATACTCTTGATAGCTTGCCAGGCTCTCCGAGGGGGGCGGAGGAATCGAACTCGAGTTGGCCATGTTGGCCGCTTGCAAGGCAAACACCCTATATGTATGGTTTATATTTCTATTGTACAGCACAGTTACAGGATATTAAGTTTTCAGTGAAAATTGAATCCATGTTTATGTTCCATTTGGAAGGAAAAAAGTTTAAAGTTGCATAATTAGGATTTGCTTTTCGTAAATTATTTTTATTCCCAGACTTCAACAGCATTTTCAAAGGAATAAGCTAAATTTCTCTTTGTAGGATGAAGCATTATTAGCATGGCATAATTATGTACATACCACACCACTGAAAAACTTAAATGAATTTTGACTAGATTCTCATTGTAATGCAGTAGGTCGTTTGCCTTGCATGCAACCAACATGGCCGACCCGAGTTCGATTTCTCTGCCCCTCTCGGAGAGCCCGGCAAGCTACCGAGAGTGTCTCGCCTGCACGGCAGAGCCTGGCAAGCTCCCCGTGACGTATTCGATATGCCAGACACAGTAACAACAAAGTCTCCAATGGAGACGTTACTGGGCCCACTCGAGCAAATCGATGAACAACGGGAGGGCCTTTACCTTTACCTTTATCTCATTGTAATGTTTGAGTCACCTATGCTGTCTCGATTCTCTCTAAAAAACTTTTTGCCAGATATTTAGAAGAACTTCTTATTTTTCTTTTTTTATTTAGTCAGACAAGTGTTTATTAAATGTCTGTTTTATGAAGGCGCACACTCCAATTTCCTTTCAAGTCAGATTCTCAATTTGGTGGGTTTTTTGTTTTTGTTTTAGTACTCTATATGGAGATACTTATTCTTTTTTTCTCTTGGGAGATTATTCTGATTAATATGAATGCCACTGAATTTGTAACTTTTTTTTTAAATCATCCTAGGCTTGTTTGCGTGATCCTTGAGGAACTGGCTTCTGACATATGCTGATTGGCAGCTTATTTTTGTAGTTCCTGTTTCTTGACATTAAATGCCAAAACTTTATATGTATTCTCAGCATGGATAAAGCTGTGTTTTAAATATATGTATTTATGCATTCAAAAAAATGAGGCTGTGTGGTTGTTTACCTTTACCGAATGAGGTGACGTTACGGAACTGTTATATAGGAACAGACAATATATTGACACTAATGGGTATTAACTGTTAGGAATTCTACTGGTTTCCTTAGTGAAAGCCATCTAAAAATACTGGTAAAGAATTACTTTCTTAGGAGTGTATACTGAACCTCTGAGCAGACTGAGTGTTCCCTGTTCAGAAAGAAATATTTCTGAGAAAAAACACTTGCACTCTGATGAATTCAAAAGAGTTACTGCTTCATCTCAGTTCTTTAACTCATGGTTTTTAAAACTAATACGTCTGATAGCATAGATGAGATCAATATTTTGGTCTTCACGATCACGATCATCCTGTTGTTCCTCAAGCAGGCACCAGTAACGTCTCCTTCGTCCTAGCCCTGAGATTTTAAAAAGTGCCATATTCAAGGCTCTTTCAGGGTTAGGAGAATGAGACCCATCATTGTTACTGGTATTTGGCACATTGGGTACACCATGGGGAGTTTGCCAGCCTCTGCTGTGTGGGCAGGTTACATTCGGTAGCCTGCCAGGTTGTCTAAAGTAAGAATGAGATAAAAAGATGTCACTTGGCAGCGCGCTTCCCGGAGCTGGGTTTTATATAGTCTCTGGGTCTTGGCCGTTGATGGGATTACACGGCCCTGGGGGGCAGTTGGTGGGTGTGACCCCTGCCTAATGGAAGATGGAGGATCTGGGTGGAGGATGCTCAGCCCTGATCTGAGCAGGCTTGGAGATCTCGGCCCCGGGACCTGCATGCCTTTGTTCCTCTGCCAGTACAGAGGACTCTGGCAGAGTCTCCTGCCCTGTGCCTGGCTGTCCTCACCGGGGCCCCAGCTCTGGCAGCCGAAGACCTCCAGAACCAGCCAAAACCACTCTCCACATGCGTTTTGGTCTTGATTTTTAAAAATTATTTCATAATTTAACTATGATTTATGATTCCTCATTTTACCATACTAAAGTCACTGAAAATGAATTGCTTTACTAAAATTTTCACCAAGGTCTACAGATATGACTCAAGTGAGGCACATGCAGTGCCAGCCTTAGCACTGCATGCCCCTCTCCCCTCCCCATACAGTATTGAGTAGCCTCCCCTGACCAAAAAAAAAAAGTGATTTGCTGTATTTTTTTTTTCTAATGACTTCCTAGAAGGTCAACACTAATACTAAAGTTTAGGTCCCAAACTTTAGAAATAGTGTTTGCCTCCTGTGTCTCACATTCTGAGTTATGGCAATGAAACTTTCATTTATTGCCAATTTTTCCAACATAGGTCTAGAGAACTAGTATTATGAAGTCATAACATCGGTGTTGGCAATTAAGAAACTAGAAGAATGGACAGTGGTGGTGCCAGAAGCAGGAGGCATGTAAAGTTTTTCCAAAACTATTTGGGAGATTGATGGTATCTCGCAAAATAGAGAATGATTGATCTGAAAAGGGTAGCATGTACATTCCTGTTTATTTGTTCTTCAGAAATGTAGTTTTTTTATTTCCCTCTAAGAATTCCCTGAAGCCTCTAATTTGATTTGAGGTTCTTTTGTGGCCGAAGATAATATAGAGGGCAGAGCACTTGCTTTTCAAATAGCTGACCTGAATTTGATCCCAGTCACCCCATATGGTTCCCAAACCCCCTCCAGGTGTGATCCTTGAGTGCAAAGCCAAGATTAAGCCCTGAGCACGGCCAAGTGGGCCCCAAAACAAATAATGCTTTTGTCCTGGAAGTAGTAATTAGAAGAATTGCCTATTCTTAGTTATGGTTAATAATTTCTTCTGTTCTAAAATAAGTTCTAATAGGGAACTTTCTCCTAGGTTAGTTATAGTAAAGTAAAGTAAAGGCCCTCCCGTTGATCGTCGATTTGCTCGAGCGGGCCCAGTAACATCTCCATTGGAGACTTTGTTGTTACTGTGTCTGGCATATCGAATACTCTCGGTAGCTTGCCGGGCTCTCCGAGAGGGGCGGAGGAATCGAACTCGGGTCGGCCATGTTGGCCGCGTGTAAGGCGAAAGCCCTACCCGCTGTGCTATCGCTCCAGCCCTAGGTTAGTTATATTAAACTATAATAAATTCAGAATGAATAGATTTATAGTTGAAGAATGTACATGTTGTAACATCTTAATTTTTCAAGTTTTATTTCGAAAAATATGAAGAGAGGGAGAGAAACAGGCTTTAGAGGAGAGAGGACTGAGGGAACATATTTTAGGTTAGTTTTATAGTAAGAGCTTTTGCAAACTACAGTTTGGGATTTCTATATATGTTCCAAGGGTGTTGCCAATAGGACGAGCTTTGCATAAATGCTAACACTAGTGTAACCATGTCTAAACTACAATAAATGTTGAAAAGTAAGTCAAGTGTTGGTGAGGTCGTAGTCCTTCTGGAGAAATTAGGGAAGAATCTGTTTCCTTTCCCTTTCCATTATTTCAAAGCATCCAGCACTCTCCTTATTTTGTGACCTCTGTCCCACGGGGTGCTCAGGAGACTGGGACCATCCCGGCTATTCTCAGCCAACCAGCTGGCAGGTTCACTCTGGGTCTGAGGATGTAGTGCTGTTTGAGCCCTATGGTGTAGGAGCCACCTAGGTCACCCTGGCAGTACTAGTGAGCCCTATGGTGTAGGAGCCACCTAGGTCACCCTGGCAGTACTAGAGGACCACATGTTAGCAGGGCTTCAAAATGGGGTTAGCTAATACAAGGTATGCACATTACCCACTATACTATCCCTCTCTGCTGAGTCCTTTCCCCCGACACACATACCTTAAAGCAAAACTATATAACATATTTAAATCTCTTTGGTTGTCTTCCTCTTCTCTCTTTTTCACTTTAATTTATCTTACATTGCAATGTTGGAATATTATTTAACTTTTTTTCTTTTGTAATGTTTGACTTAACATTAAAGTTCTGTAAGTGTAATGATTTTCTGATTTACTTAAGGATGATGTGAAGTAGCCAGCATTCTGGTAATTCATTTTACTATACCTGCAGATTGTAGGACTTTAAAATTAACTTGATGTACTTGTCCTTGTTTTAAATAGTGTCATACCTGGTAGTACTTAGGAACCACCAGAGCTATATCAAGCAGTGCTTTGGGAGGCCAGGAGGTGCCAGTGCTGAAAAATGCTATGCAATGCTAGGGGAAAAGGCAGCTCAGATAGAGAAGGGAACACCAAATAAAGGGTGTTAGGAGGATCCGCCCAAGATGGGAGAAGCATGCTGAAAGTAGACTATAGACCGAACATGATTGCCACTCAATGCCTCTTTTGCAAACCACAGCACCCGAAAGGAGAGAGAGAAAAAAAGGGAATGCCCTGCCACAGAGGCAGGGTGGGACCGGGGAGGGGGTGAATAGGGGGAGGGATACTGGGATCTGTGGTGGTAGAAAATGGGCACTGGTGGAGAGATGACCATTGTATAATTGAAACCCAAGCACAGAAATTTGTAAGTCTACAACTGTGCCTCATGGTGTTTCACTATAAAAAAAAAAAAGAAAAAAATGCTAGGCATATGCTTTACCACTTGAGCTAACTCCACAGCCCCCTTAGGCTTGGATCAAACATTGACCAGGCAGAGAATTACAGTGAGTAACCCTCTAGTCCTTTTAGAACTAATGGGTGTAGTGCCCTATCTACTGTACTGTGTCTCTAGTTCCAGGATGATAATTTTTTTCTATTTTGTTTATTAAAATAGAAACAACTTTCTCAAGGATACACTGCTGGTATATTGCTTAGCTGAAAAAATTCATCTTACAAAAGTTGGACTCTAGATTCCTGACTCAAGCACAGTGCACATCGCAGCTGTAAAAGTTCACAGCTCTGGGACAGAGAGTTAGTATAGCAGGCAAAGTACGTGCCATGTACAAATCTTGCCCTGGTTTTATCCTGGAATATAGAACTATGACCCAAACCCCACAAAAAAATTATAGAAAAAAAGTTTATAAAAGAAATACAATTTTTTAAAAAAACTTAAGGAAGACAGCTCAATAACAGAAAACCTCTGTCAAGAAAAACTTCCTAGAGAACTCCTCAGAATTAGTGACAAAAAAGGTAACAAATAGTCAAAAGAACTAAAATGACCAGTAAGTCTTACTGATGATCAGTATCACTAGTCATCAGAAACCTGAGTAAATTTTAAGAAGACTTAAAAACTGCTAGTGTTAGAAAGAATGTGGATGGAACAGCTAATTAAACATAATGTATAGCTAAACTGTATCAGTTCCATTCCTAGGTAATTAAGAAATTAAAGGATAAATTTATAAAAGACATACCTGCATGTTTGTTATAGTTTTGTTTTTTTAAAAGGCAATAAGTAGGAACATTCCAAATTCTGTCATTATATAAACCAGTTCGATTTTATTTATTTAGTGAGAATACTAGGTAATTAAAAGGAATGAATTTTGTAATGAGGAAAAGAAGGGTGGACATCATCCTATTGATTTTATTTCTAAGAAGACCTATAACAGATAAAACTTAATGTTTATGTTAAAGTCAGATGGTTGTTTGATAGGAAGAAGACTTGAGAATTTCCTGAAATCCAGAAAATGTTCATGATAGCACAGTGGTAGGGCGTTTCCCTTGCACGCAGCCAGCCCGGATGAGCCGGGTTCGATTCTTCCAGCCCTCTTGGAGAGCCTGGCAAGCTACCGAGAGTATCTTGCCCGCACTGAAAAGCCTGGCAAGCTACTGGTGACCTATTCAATATGCTGAACACAGTAACAAGAAGTCTCAAAATGGAGATGTTGCCGGGCCTGCTCGAGCAAATCGATGAACAACAGGAGGACAGTGATGACAGTGATACTTAAATTTGTCAGAATTGGTAAATTGTTTAAATTTTTTTACAATTTTTTTAAACAAATTTTTAACACGTTAAAGTTTTTTTCAAATAAGCACATTACTGTATGTGTTTTTCAGTAAAACAAAGCAAGAGGGGGATTTTAGATGACCATTATGATAACTGGTAGTCTGACATTATCACTGTCACTGTCTTCCCGTTGTTCATTGATTTGCTCGAGCAGGCCCAGTAACGTCTCCATTGTGAGACTTGTTACTGTGTTTGGCATATTGAATATATCACGGGTAGCTTGCCAGGCTGTGCCCCGCAGGCGAGATACTCTCGGTAGCTTGCCAGGCTCTCCCAGAGGGGCAGAGAAATCGAACCTGGGCCGACCGAAGTCAGCTGTGTACAAGGCAAATGCCCTATCTATTGACCTAATGCTGTTGCTCCAGCTATAGTCTGTCATTACAATATGAAAAGATACATAGTGCTTAGAACCTCAACTTATACTCAGAATTACCAAGACAAACTTGAGTTATACTGTCTAAATATTTCAGTACAGCAAAAGTACATTGCTTTTAAGAGAGAAATTTACTAATCATTGTACAAGTTTTAAAACTGAAGTGCTTAGATGTCAGTTCTAAAAAGTAATAGTATATGAAACACTTCTTACATAGTTATGGTTAATTCTGAGAAGTAATTGAGATTGAAAATTAAATGTTGGAGGGAGCTGACTGGGTGAGTCGACATGGTAGTGGCTGTATTAGTTTTTTCAGTAAATGTTGCTAAGATCAGTATTTTACAAAAATGAAATGCAGTTTTATGAATAGTTTCAAATAAGGAAGTCATGTAGGCCATTTTTGATAAATTATGAAGTTTATTTGTATGATTTGCATGATTTAGATTTCCAGTTTGTAAGAACAAAAAAAAAACGGTATCTGAGAAAACATGTTTATTTCAGCACTTATATTTGAGAAATGTTAGAACTAGCTAGAAATACCACAATCATATAATACAGCAGTGATCTCTCCTGGCTATATTTGTTGCAGATATATATATATATATATATATATATATATATATATATACACACACACATATACATATATATATATCTGCAGGCCCAGTATATATACATTCACTGCAGGTGTATATATACATTCATTGAGTAGCCTTTAGTTTGCCAAGTGCATATAGCTTAGGTCATTCATATTTGTTTTATGACAGTCACATTGTTTGCACTATTCAAGTGATGAGTTGAAATAAGATTTCTATAGTTCTCTATAGTGAGATTGCCCTTTAAGAAGAAAGTTAACCCTTTTATGTTAATGGGTTTTGACCCCTTTCATGTAGGTACTTTCTGTGGAAGTAGCAATTTAGTTACCACACACTAACTAATGTGGTCTTTAGTTCTCAAATGAGACTGATGGCTTGACTGGTTTTTGTTTATGGAAAAGCTAATTTCTAATCTTTGCATCTATTTTAGTAATAGTTATGCACGAGTACGAGCTGTGGTGATGACCCGGGATGACTCAAGCGGTGGATGGTTACCACTTGGAGGGAGTGGACTAAGCTGCGTCACTGTCTTCAAAGTCCCTCATCAGGAAGAGAATGGCTGTGCTGACTTTTTTATCCATGGAGAACGACTCAGGGACAAAATGGTAATGAATAATGCATTTATTGCTATAATTTTAAGGCTTAAAATGAATTGTCCATTCAGAATTATGATTACTGTAAACTGTCATTTATGAGGATTGGTTTTGCCTCTGAACAATTACACAATTGGAGCTTTTTTCCATGTTAAATGTATTGAAATTTGCAAGTTTCTTTGCAACTGGAATTCACATATACGTAGAGTTAGGACTTTTTCAGTTAGGTGCAATATAAAAACTTTAATAACTTATCTCCTTATTAAAACTGATCTACCCTGCCTCCCCCTCCCTATTATATCTTAGATTAAGGGTTTTCAAAGTAAAATTTACAAATCTATACTAGTCACTTGACTTTTATATGAACTCTGAGTTAAGAATGAGTTTTACGTCTTTAAATAGAAAAGGAATTTTGTGACATGTGAAATTTATTTGAAACTCAAAGTGATTTTGTGAAATGTGGAAATTATTTGAAATTCAAATTAAAGTGTTTATTGGAACGTTACCAACCTCATTCATTTTTGTCACTGCTTTTTCATATTATGATGGCAGAGTTGCAGTTGCAGCAGAGACAATAATTTTATCAGGCTCCTTATAGAAAACTGTTGTTCATCCCTATCCTGGACTCCTGTTTTCTCAGGTTTATTTTTCTTCATTTCTTATTATATATTCTAAACTCAGTGCTACCTGGTGTTTAATTTTTATCATTTTCATCTTGCATGAGTTTTTAACATTTGTATATTTTAAAAGTTTAATCCAGCCTTTGATACCATCAGGTGTTTACTTTCTTTTCAGTTTGAAATCTTGTATTCTGTTTGTAAGCTCAAATCCAACTCTAAGTCTGAAAAGCTGAATGACGTATCTTTCCTGCATCAAGTGAAAGGGAAACCTATACTTAAAGACAAAATGAGAATTCAAGTGCCCCAAATATCTAAGATGCTTGAAAATAGTGAGAATGCCCCTTAAATATTAATTTTGTTAGCCATTTTAGCATCTGTAATGTTACTTCTATAGAAAGTATGTTTTGAATTTTTTAAAAATTTACTTTTAAGTTGTTGTGCTTGCCAGAATGTAGGCTTCTTCAGCCTTACATGGCAGGTGCTTTATATTAAGCTCTCTCTGCTCCCCCCACCTTTCAAGTTATATAAGTGTAGTATACTCTAGAAGATGGCCAAAAAATGAAGTACATTATGTAAAACGATATATAGAACTCATAAAACACCTGGGTTACCAGTGTGTTCTTTATTTTTTTAAAAAAAAGAAAGGGTACAGAGCTTTGCCAAAGCCAAATTACAAGGTAGCTGTTCAATAAAGTTGAAGTGGTAAAGGAAATATTGAGATGAAGAAAGGGTAAAGAAAGCAATTCAAGTTTATAGTTTTCTAAAAGATTATTTTCGGATTGATAGGTAATTAAGTTATGGATTAAAAATGAGCTTATTATAAGATGTTTTAAAAGACAGTTAATAAATGGTTTCTAATCCCCTAAGTATCAATATCTAAATCAAATATAGAGTATATCCTACAAAGAAAGTTTATATAATGTAGAAGTATCTTTATTAAAAATTTAGACTTGCCCCCTTTCCACTCTGGGGAACCTTAAGAAGTCAGTGGAACATCTTTTTTTGTTTTGTATTGAACTTGATGAAAGTACAGCACAGCAATTTCCTGTTTAGCTTTTCCCACTGTGCCTCTGAGAATTATTTCATTATGAAATCTTAAACTTTCTACAGAGCTCTTTTTTGAAAACCAGTTGCATTAAGTAACTTTCCTCTTTCAATTTAGCCACCCTAGCATCTTTTCTCTTGAAAATGATTCTCCTATTCACCATAGTACCGAGTAAGGAAAAAGAAGTTACTGTTGGAGCAGAGATGGGCCTTATTCCCCGCACTAGTATTACTCAATTACTTTTTCAAATTACATAAATCTCATTTGGAGACTACTGCTGACCACCTCTCTATCCACGCCCCATGGTTTCAGCACCATTCACTCAAACCAGTAGTATTGCCACTTTGGGAAACACTTCTATATATTCAAATTACCAGTGACATCTAGCTTTCATTTTCATGTACTGACTTTCATTTATTCCTCCCCACAGCCAGTTTTCTCACATCTGAGCCTCATCATCGTTCCTATTTTCTTTGCAGTTTTGACCTTCTGGTCTTCATTTCAGCAGGCTACTTTCCTGGATCTGGTTGTTACTGAGAACAGTTTCATTTGAGGAATTTTACAATTTCCTGCCCTTTCTTTTTTACTCCCCTTTTCCTGCTGTTAGGTTTTGTGCCTCCTCTGGTACTTTGTGTTTTCTATTTCCCCCTAGTTTTACTAGATTTCGACTTTAGTATCTTTCTTACTATTTCTTAATTCAGTCTGTTTTTGTTGTCAATTATACCGCTCATTCATATTTCAGTAGACAGATACGTTGCTGCCTTTGTGCCTGATTTTACACTGTAGGAACATAGTCTTGTATTACTTAAAGGAATATTCCCTTTTAAAAGTTCATATATCATGCAATAAATACTTACTGGATACCTATTATATGCTAGATACTATACTAGCCATAGTACCAAGCCTAGTATTTACATTACTGGCGGTAATGTAAATCCGAATTCTTTTGAGGGTTGGGGCCATACTTGGCAGTGCTCAAAAGCTGTTTCCAGCTCGGTGTACAGTGGTCACTGAGGGGCATTTCATGGTATTGGGTGAACCATGTCTTCCTGCATATAAAACATATGTGCATTTCAGACCATTGAGTTTTCTTTTAGAAATTCCAGTTCTTAAGGGAATACACATTTTTATGAGAAACAGAAACATTATAATAAAATATAGCTGCAGTATTCTATTTTAAGCGGGGGGGAACAAGTTGGGAACAAAAGTGGTGGGTTTTTTTTTCCTGTAGAGAGGTATGTAAAAAAATTTAAAACACTGAGAATACATGTAGCATTTGAATAAAGGTTTCTAACATGAACAATTCTTTTTATTTCTATTACTATACTCAGATTTTTAAGTTTTGGATATCCTTAGTATGAATCTGTGTTTTGGGTTAAGTTCTTGCACTGCACTTACATAAACTTGGAATATTTTTGCAGATCTTGTAAAGATTAACAAAAGATGTATCAGTTATAGTCAAATCTAAATATTACATTTTCGCTATTCAGATGGTTTTTTTTATTGCATCTAGTTCATTCTCTCATTTTCTTCTTTTTTATTTTTTTCTTAGTCATACCTGGTGAGGCTCAGGGGTTACTCCTGGCTCTTCACTCAGGAGGGACCATATGGGATACTGGGAATTGAACCCAGGTTAGCAAATGCCCTACCCACTGTACTTTCATTTCCGCCCCATTTTCTCTCATATCTTGTACTGCCAAGAAGTTTGTGTTTTGCTTTTGGGTGTGAGGCACACCCAGCAGTGCTCAGGGATAACTCATGGCTCTTCTTAACAATCACTTCTGGCGGTGCTCTGAGGACCATAAAATGTGCTGGAGATGGAACCCTGGCCAAATTTGTGTAAGACAAGTACATTTATTGCCTGCTGTACTATCTCTCTAACCTAAGTAAATTTTTTAAAACTTAACTCCAGTTTTTATATTGTCATAATGAACTTTCTATAACTTGGGTCTAGTATTCAGTTAGTAGTTCAGTCTTCCAGACAGTTCATCTCTTATCATACAATGAGTACTTTTATAATATGGCCCTCTCTCACTTCCTTTAATCTATTTCCCTATGTATCTCAAAAGCAGTCACTTCCCTAAAATTAACTTAATATAAAGATAGCATTTTTCTTTTTTGGTCTCACCTGGAGATGCTCAGGGTTACTCCTGACTCTGCACTCAGAAATTACTCCTGTTGGTACTAGCGGGACCATATGGGATGCCTGGGATTGAATTCAGGTCTGCCGTGTGCAAGGCAAATGCCTTACCTGCTGTACTATCACTCTGGCCCAAAGATAGAATATTAAGAGCTTATGCAGAGTCAAGAATGTGGGTGGATAGTTAGTCTGAGGAAACAGTGGCAGTTAACAGTTTCCTTTTTATTTGTAATAGATAAGTCATGAGAAAATAAGAAATACTGAGTTAGGGAAAACACCATGGGCAAATCAGGTTTATTTAGAATTGAAATTGGAAGAAATAATGATGACATTCAGCTAGTTCAAAATTATATGTTCATTTTAGGGTCAGTCCCTAAAAAATAAGATTTTAAAGAAAATAAGATACATTAATGATAGTCCTGTGAAGCCACGAGTTTTTACCTTTCTCTAGTGATTGTTTAACTGCAGTACATTCTTCTGTATTCCTAAAGACTCATTTAGCATTTTCTCTTTTTCCGTTTGAAACCAGCTGCTTCCTGCACATTAAAACTTAGAATATGTTCCATATTACTTTTCTGGTTGTCTTCATTTCTTCTTGTTTGTTTGTTTTTATGTAGAAGTACTGCTATTTATTCAGTCACTGGTTAGCTAATTGAATTGGGCATGAACTCCTCTTTACTTTTTTTCTTTCATTTTTTATAATTTTATTTATTGAATCACTATGAGAGCAGTTACAAAGCTTTTGGGTCTAAGTCTCGGTCATACAATGAAACACTGGTACTTTCACCAGTGACCATTCTCCACCCCCAACAATCTCAGTATGCCATCCCACACCCTCCCCCTACCTGTGGGACAGATGATTTCCACATTACTCTCTCTCTACTTTGATCACATTCAATATTTTGACACCAGACCCACCATTATTATTTGAGATTTTACCCCAACACTCAGATCTGCTGAAAAGGCAACAGTAGACAATTTGTTTTCTATTGCTGGTTATGAATAACATATGATGTTGCGTGGCTGCAGTAGTGGCTGCACAATTTTGAAATTCCGAAATTTTAACACAAATCTGGAAGGATTTCTGCCAAAACCTGCTGGGTTCCAAGATTTGCTCCTGAGTCTCTGGGATCATGGCCATTAAGCAGCTTGATCAGGAGCCAGAAGGCCATTCTCATGGGCGGCAACTCGGGGTCTCCTTGGGACAGGGAGGAAAAGGCCTGCTCCACCCCCACCCCATGAGGCCCTGCGTTCTCCTCACTGAGGGCCCAAACCTGACTATCTAGCGGCCTCTGGAGGATGAAGGCCACCGAGCCACCTAGGGGGAGCAGGTGGAGGGACTGCGCCCTTTGCCCCCTGGGGTCGCCTGGCGACAGTAACCAACTGCGGGGTCCAGACGCATTTCTGCCAAAAGCCACTGGGTTTCAAGATTTGTTTCTGAGTCTCTGGAATCATGGCTGTTAAGCAGCTTGATCAGGAGCCAGATAGGCCATTTGTGGGTGGCGACTCAGGGGTCTCGTTGGGGTGAGAAGGAAAGGGCCGACTCCACCCCCATCTCTTGAGGTCCCACGTGTCTGTCACTGCGGGCCCAGACCTGACTGTCCAGTGGCCTCTGGCGGATGGCGGCCACCGAGCCACCAAGGGGGAACAGGCGGAGGGACAGTACCCTTCCCCCCCTGGGGTGGCCTGGCGACAGTAACCTACTGCAGGAACAGGATGCATTTCTGCCAAAAGCTGCTGGGTTTCGAGATTTCTCTCTGAGTCTCTGGGATCATGGCCATTAAGCAGTTCGATCAGAGAGGCCATGCCTCCAATTATATAGCTGAGCCTGAGGTGGTTTGTGGGTGTGTCTCCCACATACCTAACTTTTGGCCGTTTACTTTCTTGGTAAACTTTGCTCCAAGTTTTTGGGGTCTGGCCAAAGGCACAGCAGCAATTTTGGGGTATCTGGAAGTCTGAAGGCGCCATCAGGCTGCTGATGCACTCGCCTCACAGATAGAGATTGACCTGGTGGCACCATACCCCTGTCTTAGTTTCTTTTTGTAAAATTTCAGAACGTCAGCTCTTTTTTTTAAATTTTTTTCTTCCAGCTCTTTTCCATGTTGTCTTTTTCATTCATTTGTTTTCTTCAAACTAGTATCAGTATGTTCTTTATTAATTTGTACTGGCTGAAATGATTTGTCAGCATTATTTTGGCTTCCATCTCTTTTTATACTGATTGTGGTATATTTAATAATATATGTCAGGGTTCAGAGAGATAGTACAGTGGGTAGGGCTTTGCAATGCGCACAGCCAATCCCGGTTCAATCCCTGGCATTCTATATGGTCCCCTGAGCACTGCCAGGAATAATTTCTGAGTGCAGAGCTGTTAGTAACCTCTGAGCATTGCTAGGTATGATCCAGAAAGACAATAAATAAAATAACAGCAAAATAATACTATATTTCACATTCCTTCCATTTTATTCCAAATGCCATTGCATTATTATATAACCAGTAAGTAAAGTAAAGGCCCTCCCGTTGTTCATCGATTTGCTCGAGCGGGCCCAGTAACGTCTCCATTGGAGACTTTGTTGTTGCTGTGTTTGGCATATCGAATACGTCACGGGGAGCTTGCCAGGCTCTGCCGTGCGGGCGAGATACTCTCGGTAGCTTGCCGGGCTCTCCGAGAGGGGCGGAGGAATCGAACTCGGGTCGGCCATGTTGGCTGCGTGCAAGGCAAACGCCCTCCCGCTGTGCTATCGCTCTAGCCCTATATAACCAGTAGCCTCTCTAATATATAAATTCAGATTCTATCTCAGATTACTGAATGTTACATGATTCATATATTTTAAGATTATTTCAATACTGTATATGACTTACAATCATATCATTAGTCTTCTAATTGCATTTATTATCTTCACTCTTTTGGGGGATATGTATATATATATACTTTGTTTCATAACTATAAAACAGTTTACCCTTATTTTTCCATTTAATATTATTCACTTAAATGTTTTGTTTACCCAAAATATTTTTGTGACTTTTGTACAACTTTTTGTCATTTGGTACTTTTAAAATTTTTATTTTTATTGAAGCACTGTGATTTACGAACATTCATAGTTGAGTTTCAGGCACTAAAATATCACACCACCAATCCTACCACCAATCCTACTATAAGGTGTCAATTTCCCTCTAAATATGCCCAAATTTTTTCCTACCTCTGTATCTTCCTGCTAGACAGGTAGAAATTTGGCGGGGGTGGGGAGAGGGGTGTTGGGACCACATCTGGCGGTGCTTGGGAATCACTCCCGGCAGATTTGGGGGACCATATGAACTGCTGGGGATTCTAACGCCATTTACCTCACGTAAGGCAAACATCGTAACCGCTGTACTGTCTCTTTGGACCTGTGGCAGCATAATTTTATGTTTACATTGTTCCTTGGTCTGTGGTTTATGGTTTTTTTTTAAATTTTTTTTTGAGGGGATGCCCACACCCAGTGGTGCTTTCTTTTATTGTAATACGATATCTTTTTTTCTTTTCTTATATGTACTTACCGGGCTGGAGTGATAGCATAGGGGTAGGGCATTCGCCTTGCACGCAGCCAATATGGCCGACCCGAGTTTGATTCCTCCGCCCCTCTCGGAGAGCCCGGCAAGCTACCGAGAGTATCTCGCCCGCTTGGTAGAGCCTGGCAAGCTACATGTGACGTATTTGATATGCCAAACACAGTAACAACAAGTCTCACGAAGGAGACCTTACTGGGCCCCCTGGAGCAAATCGATGAACAATAGGAGGACCGTGACTGGCACTTGTACTTACCAGAATTTTGTTATTTAAAATAGCAAAGAGCAAAACTCTGTTTCATGCACATAGAGTATGTTTTCTACCAGAGAGCTATAACCAACTGGTTTATTTTTTTGAAATTTGGTTTGCAAATGTTCTGTACTTGTTTATAATTCATTTTGATTGAAATAATATAGCTTATTAATTGCTATCATGAGGAATAGTGTAAAAAGGTCCTTTTAACCTTTTCTGTCTCGATGCTGGTATTTTGCAAAATTCTGAAACAGGTTTTTAGATCCAAGAGAATAGTACAGGGGTTAAGGTGCTTGCCTTGCACACACCTGTGTTGGACCACCTCAGTACAACATATGTTATCCCTAACCACCACGAGGAGTGATTACATGGAGCCAGGAGTAAACCTTGAGTATTCCTAGGTGTGGCACCAAAAACAGAGTAGATAAATTAAAGCAGATTTTCATACTTAATTGGTCTAATGCTGTCTTTTCAGAAAAGTTAACTCTCTGTTGGAATCTAGCTTTATAGAAAGTACTCCCTCCATCCCCCAGATTTGTCCTTGGGGCAATAACTCTTCTTTGAGAAACACTGATAGAATATCACCAAGAGATTTACTTTGAGCAAATGTATCTTATTCATATTTCCCTAGTTTAACTTGTACTTATTTGGATGTATATAGGTTTTTATATGTATAGATCTATCCAGTTGAATCACTTGTATCCACTGCCACTGGAAAAATAGAAATTAGTTCAAATCACTTTCCAGTTACATTTTTATAACTACATGTGCCTCCTAGGTCTTGGCCTGACAACCACTCACTTGTTCATTTTTTTAAATTTTGTTTTTTTTTTGGGTGGGGGGCAGAGAGAGATAGTACAGCAGTCAGGGCACTTCCCTTGCATGCCTAGTCTGGTTTGATCCTCAGTACCCATATGGTACCCTGAGCGGAACCAGGAGTAAGCGCAAAGCCAGGAGATCCAAAAAAACAAAGTAAAATGGGATATGTATTTGGGATTATAGTAATCACCAAGGTTTGCCTTTTTTCATTCTGCATACTTTTCTTGAGGGATCATCTAGGTTAAGTTGTCCAAGAGTTTGTTTCTTTTAATGTTGACTAGTGTTCCATGATGGATATCAGTTTCTTTAACCTCTAACTCACTGGAGGACATGTAGGCTTTGTTTCAGTAAAAGATATTATGGTCTTCTATGCATAAGTTTTTCTGTAAATAGAAGCTTTATTCCTGTGAGGGAGATGAATGGGTATATAGTTACTAGGTAGGCGACCATATATATAGTTACTTGGTATATACTTATTACTGTAGTTGTATGTTAAATTTTAAAGGAAACTGCTAAGTTTTTTCTTAGGATGGCTATTCTGTGTTGTATTTTCACCAGTAGGTATGAAGAATCTAGTTTCTAAGGTTTTTGTCAGCATTTTGGGTAGTTGGTATTATTTCTATTACTGTTACTGTCATAGGTGTGTGATGATGGCTTATTGTACTTGTAATTTACACTTAAGTACTAAAGAGTTGATTATCTTCCTGGGCTGCTTATTTTATTTTCCCATTAATTTTTTTTTTTTTTGAGGGGAGGGCATGGTGGTGTGCTTTGAAAGCTCTTCTTTAAACTTGTATTTCTTGTCTCTGCACAGGGAGCAAAGTGTGGAACAAAAGCAAAAATTTTGACAGATTTGTACCTTTTTTTTCTTTCATGGATTATAGTTTGGTATTATTTCCAAGAACTCTTTAGCTTTAGGTCCTAAATAATTATCCTTTAAGAAAAAAACTGAACGTTTTAATTTTAAAAATATTTTTATAGGGAACACACCCAGCAGTGCACTGAGGGCCATATGGTTCCAGAGATTGAGTTCAACACCACATTTTTCGTGTGTGCTTGACCAACATGAGGCATATCCTTGATATCATCCTAAAAGTTTCATGGTTCTACATTTTATATTTAAGTCTGTGGTCCATTTATTTTTAATTGATTGTTATAAAAAGTATGATATATAGGCCAGTGCCTATTGTTTTCACCTATGAATGTTCAGTTTTTCTGGTAGCATGTTTTGAAAAGATTGTTCTTTCTCCATTAAACTGCTTTTGTATTCTTTAAAATGTAGCATCTCCAGTGAAAAATCAGTTGAGCCGATTTGTGTAGGCTTCCGTTTTGCTCCATTTTTGTTTTGTTTTTCTGTCCACGGGTATTACACATTACCGTTTTGGTGAAATCCTTTGTTTCTGAAATTGGCTTATTTCATTTTTTGTTGTTGAAGTGCTGCAGTGGTTGGGGAGGGAGCGGGTACACACTTGGTGATAGTGTGGGGGTTGCTGTGCGCCAGTATTTGTTATTATAGGAAGACAGGGAGGGGGCTTGGTTGCCAGGGTTTGAACTCGTCCTCATACATGCAAGATAGCACTCTGCTACTGAGTCACATTCCTGGTCCCCTAGATCATAACTTTTGATAATGTCAGTCTTAGGCTGGAGCCATAGCACTGTGGGTAGGCGGTTGCCTTGCAAGCTACCAACATGGCCGACCTGAGGTCGATTCCTCCGCCCCTCTCGGAGAGCCCGGCAAGCTACCGAGAGCATCTCGCCCGCATGGCAGAGCCTGGCAAGCTACCCATGACGTATTTGATATTCGATATACCAAACACAGTAACAGTTGGAGACGTTACTGGCCTGCTCGAGCAAATAGATGAACAACGGGAGGACAGTGACAGTGTCAGTTTTGCTAAAGATTTAATGGTTTCATTTGCTTTTTATTTCTCTCCCAGTCTCCCAACCTCTCTTTCATTGTCTTGGCTCTGTTTTTTCTTTCTTCTTGCTTTGAGTTTTTATTTAATTGTTTTTCTAGTTTATTGAGGTAGAAACTTGATTAATTTGAAATATTTCTTACTCCATTATCTGTAGCCTAAAGCTTCAGTTCATTGTAATACAAAACCTTGAATTTAGAGTTTAACCTTATGTGTTGAATTATTCAAACCTTTAATTTCACTTCAAATTAAAGGCTGAAGATCTCTATCATTGTTTTAGGATATTTTTATGTTTTTAAATGGTTATTGTATATGTAGATATTACTGTGTAAATTGGTTAATTAAAATTTTATGGCTGTTAATCCTTGGATCATTGAGATTTCCTCAAAATTGAAAGAGCCATTACAAGATTATTTAGTCCCAGTTGAGGGAGAAGAGTTTTTTTTTTTATATATATATAGTCCAGGAGTCTCTTTATTTTTAAACAAACACTTCTCATGCCATGAATTCATAGGGAATGGGCTCCAGCAGCTCAGACTCCTTTCCATTGGTTCTTACAAAGTGTGCTTCTCTGGGTGGAGTAGGCTGGTACTTCAGTTAAACCCAAGTTCCTTTCTCTTTGGCTTCCTTCTTTTTTTGATCGTTTTCCTTCACCCATTTCAGGAAGCTGTCTCGACTTTTAGGATTCTTAATATGCTCAATGCGGACATTAATTCTCTTGGCAAGAATCTTGCCCTTGACTTGTTTGTTAACAACAATGCCAACAGCATGCTGGGTAACATTGTAGACTCTTTCAGTTTTGCCATAATAACATTTGTGGGCCATTCATTTTTGGATAGTGCCCATTCCCTTTATGTCTACGATACCACCTTTCTTGTATATATGCCATGTATGTGGCCAAAGGAACAACTCCATGTTTTCTGAAAGGTCTGTAGAACATATAGCAGGTGCCCCTCTGTTTTCCCTTTGTGTTGTTCATTTTTGCGATTTACTGGACGCTGGCGGTTCTGGCCGAAAAAAGGAGAAGAGAATTTTTTAAACCAATGTAGGCTTGAAGAATCTGTGGGAACTTGGGAAAAGAGCCAAGTAAAGAAGTAGAGAATATTGTCTGTGCCCCAGAATTTTATATCATATTGTGGCCACCAGAAGTTACCCAAAACAGTGTCCTAGTTAAAAAACTGTATGTAGTACCCTCATCTTTTTTGCTGGTGTTTTCCCATCTAAATTCTATAGGCTATGGCCTGAATCTATTGGTTGTTAATGCTTGACCCTTTTCTCAGAAGTGCTAATCAATGCCAATGCATACAACTCCTATCTTCTCAGACCTTTACAGTGTTTACCTTTACCTTTCTTTCAATTAACTTTCTTTTGTGGTTATGCATCTCTGATATTCTTCTATTTTTCTTTTCACCCAGGTGTAGTAAATTATGTAGTTTACACCTCCACCCCCCAAAGCTATTTCACTTAGGTTTTTAATTATATCACTTTCTTTTTCATCACTTTCTAGATCTTAGCTAGGCATTTAGTTTTGTCTCTCTTTTCATTTGATTCTAATATGTTTTTGTTGTTCCTTTATACTTTTAAAAATGTGACTGGTTTTTGCAAAGAATCCATTGTGGCAGTCGTGCAGGAACTCTGTACATCCTTTACTAACTTCACTAATGCTTAGCATGCTTTTATCAGTCTCCATTTCCCCATGTACATATACACACTTGAAATACATTTATTTTTGAAGTATTTGAAATTGGTTGCATACTTCCTACTTTGCCTCTTTATACATTAGTGTTTTAATCTTGAAAACAGGATATTTCTTATATTATTGATGTGTAATTATTGTGCCTAAAAATTTAACGTTAATTTAGTACTTTAGTCTGTAGTTCATTTGTCAGCTGTCTCAACAATCATCTTTTGTTTCTTAAGTACAAGATCACACAACATTTACCTGTCTCTGTTCTCTTTATTTTATTGTGGTGCTGGAGATCAAATCCAGGGACTCACAAATGCAAGGCACATACTCTGCCACTAAGTGACATACCAGATCCTCTCTTTAATTTCTTGTGTCTGAAGTGTTTGCTCAGTCTTCATCTCACAACATAAACATATTTAGAGAATTTTGATTCCCCCTCTCCCTCCTTTCTTTGTGGTACCTAAACAACCACTGGCATTGTTTATTCTGTGACTTCAGGAATGAGGGTTTCCAAGCATTTCGGGGGCGGGGGGGCAAGGATCATTCCTTGTGATGATATACTAAGAATGCTAGAACCCTGTAGAGCTGGGAACCACTGGGACGACCCTGGTGGTGCTTGGATGCTTCCTGGGCTATACCTGCACTCCTCGGAGGTCAGGTCTACCATGTATGAAGATCAATTTAGGTTGTAGTGCATACCAGGCTTGTGCTACAGTCCTTGAGTTACTCCCCTAGTCCCTCATACTGTGCTCTTAAAAAAAATCCTGCTGGACTCAAAACACAGTGCTAAATATAAAATAATATTTTATTTGTGAATAATTAAGACACAGACATAAATGTTACCTCAGTATGAAAAAATAATAATACAATCAGTGTGGGGTGGGTGCCTCCCAAGCTGTGGTCTGGGATCCCTGGCAGTCACTCCTGGCAATTTGTAGCTGAGCGGGCTGGATATTTGAATGCTGGGGCCCTTGCGTACTCGGGGGCCACCAGGGCAACTCCTAGCAGTGCTTAGGTGGCTTAGGTGTGTGTAGGAGTGGGATGGGGGGGTTAGGGATTGAGAGATGGGTTACAGGTTACATCAGGGTCCATGCAGTGTCAGGGAGTGAACCAAGGTGTCTTGTATGCAGTCCCTGTACCATCTCCCTAATCCAGCTAACTATAATTTTATATTTTACAGAATATCTTGGTTTCCTTTATAAAAATACACGCTTTTATATTGCCCCCAAATCTGGACTTTATAATGTGAATCTAAGAGAGAGAGAGAGAGAGAGAGGTGCTCAGCATTAGCGCTAGGGCTTACTCCTGGCTCCAAGCTGAGGAATCAGTTGTGATGAGGCTCAGGAACAATATGAGATACCAGGGGTCGAATATGGGTACATAACAAGACAAACTTCTTGAAGCCCAATCTGTTATCTTTTTATCTGGAGTATTTTATTTTAAAAATAAAATGTATTTTCATTGGAGTCAAAGTGTTTCAGAAATAAACTAACAAAATGTTTGTCTTGTTACCAACTATACGACTCTGAGATAACATTATGTGTAAACATATAATTATCTTGTAAGGTAGCAACTATAATAAAGTACACAGTAGTTTTAAAGCACATACTTAATTTTCTTCCCTTCTCCCAAATTATTAGTTATTAGTGAAACAAAAATATACTCATATTCGTTTTTGGCATGGTCTATTTTAAATGTTACTGGCAAGCAGTCCAGTAATTTTATGATGAGAGTTTTGCTCTATATTTCCCAAAATAACTTGGAATATATCTTAAGAAGTTTCAGTTCAGTGGCCACAGCATTCCCTCCCCCAGCCCACCCTTTTCTAAAAAAACACACTAGACTTTTTCTCAGAAGGAAAAGGGTTTGGAGATTGAAATCGTTTTACTCCTTACAATCCATTAATTTAAGTTCCATAGACTCAGTTCCCAAGCTGTTTGAAGTCCCTTTCCTCCAACTCAATAAAAGGTCTTCCTTTGAAGGAAAGGTTTACTATGTATTAGGTGGTACTACTTGAGTAGTTGATGTATTACCACCTTTAATTCTCAAAAATCAGATGTGGAAGTGTTGGAGACTAGCTGGGATTCAGCTGTCTAGCTAGTAATTAAGGCTACAAGCTTCATTTATTTTGATACTGAGTTCTCTTAGACTAATATTTTTCTTTCTCCTTGTGAAGTATGTGTCCTACGTCTATTCAAACTTTAATGAATTTGTTTTGGGTAATTTTTACTAATATAAATTACCACTCTATACCATCATTCTCATTCTTGAGAATCTCAATCACTCTCTCCACACGTGCGTGTGTACACACACACACACACACACACACACACACACACACACACACACACCCCTAGTAGTCCTTGAGGGCTACTCTTTCCCTCCCCCTTTTTTTTTAAATTGAATCACCATGAGATACAGTTACAAAGCTTTCATGTTTGAGTTTTAGTCATACAATGATCAAACACCCATCCCTCCTCCAGTGTGTGTTTTCTACCACCAATGTTCCTGGTATACTTTCCCACTCTCCTCCTCCCTCTGTGGCAGATAATTTCTTGAGAGCTACTCTTGGCTTGGTGCTTGGGGGTTGTTCCCTGTAGTGCTCTGGGGATTTTGAAGTGTTGAGAATAAAATCCAGGAATTGGCTGGGGATCAAAACTGGACCTTCTACATGTAAAGCATGCACGCTAGCCATTAGATATATCTTCCAAATCTTGTAAAGGTTGTATTTTTAATGACTTCTGATGCTCGCCTTACGATAGACTTGACAGAATTTAGAATTAGTCATCTTGGGGGCTGGAGTGATAGCACAGCGGGTAGAGCATTTGCCTTGTACACGGGCAGCCCAGGTTCAATTCCCAGCATCCCATATGGTCCCCTGAGCATCGCCAGGGGTAATTCCTGAGTGCAGAGCCAGGAGTAACCCCTGTGCATTGCCAGGTGTGACCCAAAAAAGAAAAAAAAAGAATTAGTCATCTTGCTTTGTACCTTATCTTCTCTTACAAAGATATTCTTGGGGCTAGAGAGATAGAACCTAGGATAGGGCATTTGGTTTGCATGACTGACCTGGCTTTCAATTCCATATGGTCTCCCAAGCACCACCAGAAGTGATTAGTGCAGAGCCAGTGAATAGTGACCATTGAACATTGTAAGGTGTGGCCCCAAAAAAGAAAGAATGAAACTGTTACGAGTAGGTATGTAAGTCGTGTATTCTAGAAGAGTAGAACTTTTTTCACTCATGTTCTCTTGTCCTCATAGAAATCCAAGTGTTTCCAGAAACAACTCAGATTCATTATGTGGCTGATTTTGAACTCATTATTGGTCTTTGTAACTTTGGAAACCTTTTAGAGTTTCCAATTTTTTTCATGACTCCTATGTTCAGTTATGAATGATCCACATTTTAGGAAATTAGGCTAGAAAATGCATTTTCACTAACTACATGAATAATTTACAGATAAAATTACCTGATAGCCAGCAGTCATTTATCCCATTGCCTTGTTTTTCCTACACAATAGGTAATTCACTTGGTAGTGTTGGTTGGTTGATTGTAATCTCTTGGCAGCAATGTAATTGCTGCTTTCTATAGTTTTTTTGTTGTTGTTAATTGTGCTATTGATCACAAATATGACAAACATTGAGCCTTGCTTTCTATGTGAACATTATTGCTAATATTACTTTTAAGATACAGAATTTAGTGAACACTGTAGAGAATTTATGTCATTGCTATGAGACTAAATACGACTCTGATTCTGTTGGGTATTTTGTTTTGAGGCCACACCCCAGCTGTGCTCAGGGATTACTTCTGGCTCTGTACTGAGGAATCATTCCTGATGGAGTTCGGGACAAGATTGAATGCTGACAAGCGCCCTACCTTCTGTACTATCACTTATGACTCCAGCCTTTGATCAGTTATTTTAATCCATATAAATTTGAAGTGATACAGTCAGGAGTCACGTTTGACTTTTTGTTATTTTAAAAATACATCTTAAGCCTGTTTTTATTAATTTAGTATTTCCTCCATTTTATTTCATTGTATTTAATTGATTTTTCTAGTGTTCTTTTAGTCTCCTTTTGAAAATACTTGATGTCTTTTGAATTTCCTTGGGGATTACATAGAATGTCCTAAGGTATGACAACTTAATTACATTGATAATCTACTTCAATTCAATCTCATGCAGAAACTTCACCTCCAGTTTCCCATATTATTATTAATGTAATAAATTACATTTTAGGTGTAAGGTTTATAGATTCTGGGCTGGAGTGATAGCACAGCGGGTAGGGCTTTGCATGTGGCCAACCGGGTTCGATTCCCAGTGTCCCATATGGTCCCCTGAGCATCGCCAGGAGTAATACCTGAGTGCATGAACCAGGAGTAACCCCTGTGTATCGCCAGGTGTGACCCAAAAAGCAAAAATAAATAAATTTTAAAAAAAGATTCAAGTTGATGTATTTCATAGACTTATAATAATTTTTATTGATTTATTCCCTTTGTTTACATTCCATGTATGAGATCTTATTATGTTTAGGATATGCACACATCCGGAGATGCTTAGGGCTTACTCCTCCTGGCTCTGCACTTGGGGATGATCCCTGGTGGGGCACAGAGGACTACATGTGGTGCAAGGATTAGAACCCAGGTCAGCCATGTGTAAGTCAGAAACCCTGCCTGCTGTATTATTGCCCCTTGCCCAAGATTATTTTTTTTTTAGGTGAAGGTGGTGACCCGTAAACACATATAGATGAATAAAGCTAAACTGAAACTACGCAAAACTGTAAATCAATAATAAATTGATTTAAGGTAGAAATTTTACAGGGGTATGGTTTTTATTTATTTGTTTTGTTTTTTATTCGGGGGCTACACCTGGCCAGGTGTTATTCCTGGCTCTGCATTCAGGATTTACTCCTGATGGTGCTGGGAATCAAACCTGGGTCGGACCATGCAAGGCAAGTATCCTACCCATTGTACTATCTTTCTGCCCCCTGGGTATATAAATTTAAAAATTTAATTTTAATAATTTTGTCCTAATGCATTAAAAATTTACATCAAATAGATTAATCTTGCAAATACACAATTTCATAACAATGAGGATTTTTTTAATTAAGTTAAATCTGAATAGGACCAAGAAAATTTATTTTTTCCTTAAAAGGCAAAAATACACTTTTATAGGCCCTTATGTTAGAAAATATATTGTAGATAATATGTAGTGAAAAATGTGCTTACCTTACATCCAGTTGACCCAGGTTCAATCTCTGGCACCTCTTAAAGTCCCCCCAACCACTGCCTGGAGTGATCTCTGAGCACAGAGCCACAAATAACCCAGCGTTCGCTCAGAAACAAAACTAACTTAAAATTAGTATGGTATTTTCATGCAACTACTTTCTCTGTATGTCTTTTTAAATTTTCATTTCTTTACCCATTATTTAGTTTTTTTATAATTGTGCTGGGGTTCTTGCGATAGGAAGAATTGAACTCTGGGTCCCTGCACAGTCTAGATATATTCTCCTCCTCTTTGAGCTATTTTTCTTCCCCCTTCTTATTTTCTTAAAGCAGTTACAGATTACAATTGTTCTCCAGAATATATACTACATTTCTCACTGTGTAGATGTTAAAAATATTGCAATAAGTCATAGCACTAATTTTAACATTGAATTTCTAAATTTTCTAAATTTCTAAATGTCTTGTCAAATAATTTATTTGTGTGAGCTGATGTGATAATGTGCTGGTGTATAGAAGCCCTGGGTCCCATGGTAATTCTACATCTGTAATCATCAAAGAATTGAAAAAAAAGAAAAAAGACCCGTGGAGGTGATTCAGCAGATGGGACAGGAATTAGCCACTTTATTGAAATAAGGTCACTTATTTCAGAATGAACAAAACTTAGTGTCAGAACTCCGTATGTTCAGTGATACTGGTTAAAAGGTCAATAGCTTTTGAGGAGAGGGTTTACAAAGGGCAATGATTTGTAGTCTTAACATTTTTCTACCATGATTGATTTCACTGATTTTTATGGCATATTTGTGTATAGGACTTGGAAGAGAACAGTAGTAACTAACCATTACTTAGTATGTGTGTCATGTAACTGATAAACAACCAAAGAAAAAGGTAATTACAAAATTAAACAGCTATAAATTGATTTTCAGTATTTTTGTTTGTATTGTAATCTCAGATTATACGGTTATACAACTTAGTTTTTAAAAATGTTTTCCAGCTAATATTTCCTAAGTGTTATGAAACACAAAAAAACAGACTAAGAAATTTTTCTAGATTGAAAAAAGACTGAAAAAGTATCACCCCCAAATCCACAAAATTAAAAAACCAGTTCAGTGCTTTCATGTAATTTATAGTTCACATAACAATTTTGTCTGCTTGTTAATGTCTTGTGCAGTTTTTAGTCACTTGTTTTAACTCTTCCGGTGTAGGTTACTTTATAAGTATCCCACATTAGGTTTTCTGAATTTATGGTGGCCATACCCTGAAGTAACAGGAATGGCCAGGTGATTCCAGGGATCAAACTCAAAAGTCTTTTTGAACTGTCTCCCTGGCTACTGTTTTTTTCTGTTTTCTGGTTGTTGTGGTGGCTTTTGTTTTGTTTTTTAAATTGCTGTTTCTGTTTTGTTCAAGTTTCATTTTCTTTGGAGTATCTAAAGGCCCCCTTTAAGTCTTTATTATATAGTTCTCTCTCAGATAGTTTGTTCTTTCAATGGCCAGTGCTTTATTGTATGCCTTTTGATTTTCGGTTGAACTCTGTATTTGAACTTTATAGTGTGGTAACTCTGGAAATTAGGTTTGTTTTATTTTCCAGAGTTTACAATTTTTAGTTATTATTTTTCTTTGATTGTCGTAGACTGTCTCAATGCCATTGTACATCCTGAAATGGAAACTTGTTACCTTATTTTGAACCTTTCTCAAGGCGTTCATTGCATTAATAGACCCTTTCTGTGCAGTTGGTTTTTTTGTTTGTCTTCTCAGGGATCCTCCTGTCTGGGATTGGGACACCATATGTGATAACTGGTATCAAATCCAGATTGGGTGCATGCAAGACAAGCACCCTACCATCTCTGCTAGCTCTCCAGCCCCTGTAATTGTGTTTTTAGTGCTCTGGCCATTAGCATCTTGCCATCCCACCCCCCAAAAAAGGCCCATTAAATACTTTGATGTTTACTTCAACTTCATTCAGATGAGGATCTTAAAACAACATTGAAACAACAAGGACTAACTTCTTCTTTACCTCTGTTTTCAAAGTTCATTGATCAGAACAATGACCTAGAAATTTGGAGGGCTGGGTTCTTTTTACCATGGCTCCTTTAAACCTGTGTTCAGGTTTAAGTACACAGTTACCTGCTAAAGTGACGGAGAATATAAAACAGTAAATGCTGTGCTCATAGTTGAAATTAACCAAAATTTACCCCAATTTGTCTTTGGATGGAAGTAGCAAGCCTTTCCCAACTACAGAGTTTCAACATAGATTCAAACAGATTCAGATAGTGCAGTTTCTGAGGGATAGAGGAGAAAGGGACAGGAGGAGGCAGTATACAGACCTATTCCTGATACTTTTATTCTGCCACTTTCCCAGAGTGCTCTAAAATGGTTTTCATGTTTGTGTTGAATACTCAGACAAGAAGTATACTTTAATAACAGTATTTCTTAGAATATTAATATGAAGATCTTGCTTCTTAAGCTCTACTTCACAGATGCATTCATCACAAAAACTAAAATGGAATTGTGACACCCTGTTACCGCCAAAAGGAAAAAATTACATAAAATCTTTTTGCTAATCTGTTTATATTTAGGAGCTACATTGGAATGTTTGTAACGTATGTATAGTAATTTTTGGCATTTAACTTTTGGCAGGTGGTTTTGGAATGTATGCTTAAAAAAGACCTCATTTACAATAAGGTCACTCCAACATTTCACCACTGGAAGATAGATGACAAGAAGTTTGGCCTTACCTTTCAAAGTCCTGCTGATGCTAGGGCTTTTGATAGAGGTATTCGAAGAGCTATAGAGGATATTTCTCAAGGTAGGTCTTTAACTTTTCTTAATTTGTTTTGCAGTTACATACAGTGAACTTTAGACAAGTCAGCTTTTGTGATTTGTTGAAAGCTCACTATTGGTGAAGATAAATTAATGAACTTTGGGATCTATTCTATGTTTGCCACATCACAGTCTGTACCAAGTACATTATTATCTTTAAAAGTCTATCAACAAATGCCTTAAGATAATTCAAATACTATTTTTAAAAAGACCTGGAAGATGTAGAGAGCAGTCAAAATACCACTGAGGTCTCTCTTTCTCTTTCTCTCTGTCTGTGTGAAAGCAATGATATCTTTACTTTCATAGTGATAGACAAGAATTCAAAGAAAATAAATTCCAGTTATTCTGTGGTAACACTCAATCTCATGTTGTTGACTAATGGCTGATAAAGCATGCAGGTTCTGTTGGAGAAAAAAATTATATGTATGACTGGCCGCTGCTAAAATCTGCTTAATTAAGATTGCTATTATTATTTTATCTTTGTCTTTGGGGGAGAGCTTTGGGCCACACACACTGTCAGGACTTACTGCTGGCTCTCTGTTAAGGAATCACTCCTGGTGAGACTCTGGAGACCATATATCTTGCTGTGGATTAAACCAGAATTGGCTACATGCAGAGCAAGCACCTTACTATCTTCTGTCCCCACTGTTTTCTTTGAGAAAGAAAATTATCTCTTAGTAGCAATAACCTATATAAAGCAAATGATTCAAAATATGCTAGATAGTATTGTGATTTATATTTTTGAATACAGCATTTCAGTTGGAAAATTAAAATAAATTAAGTTATGAAACAGACTATGGAGAAATACATAGAAATGCATAGTAACAGCCTGTAATATTAGTGGATAAAACTGGTTAAATAGCTTAATTATTTTAAAATACTAAAATTTGGTCAAAATAACACTTGATTTCTAATTTAGAAAATATTATAAAAAGAATCCTTTAATTCTCCATAGGTGACGTTTGTTGAACTTTTGCTTCATATTTGAAAAATAAAATAACCAGTCTCTTCACTCTGTCACTTAAAGCAGGCTCACTCGGGATTGGAGCAAGGAGCTTTTGTAAATTCCCAGGCAGTTCAAATGTGATAAGGAAACGTTGTCGTAGTGAATGATTATATTATTCAGATTGAATTTGAGTATTGGTAATGTAAGATGAATACAGATTCTCATGTTTTCCAGCAGTGGTTGTGGTTCTCAAACCACTATAAGAAACTTGAAAATTGAAAGACATGTGTTACCCTTATTCTTGACCCCTCACAGTCTGACATCATTGCTTTGGGACTATACTTTGGTATAAGAATACTTCTTAAAATTCCCCAGATATTTTAAATAGTGTTAAAGAATCTCTGCTTCGAAGAGAAAATCATTATCCATGCCTGCCGGAATTTAGGTGGTTTGTTTAAATTTTTTAATTACTTTTAAGCCTACATTGATGTTCCCATAAGAGCTTATTTCTTTCACTAGGAGAAAAATAAATTTTCAATCTTTTAAAAGGTACTTTATAAGGAGCTTACAAACTCTTATCCAGTTAGAATCACTGTAGTATCCATCCTATTAAAAAATAGTCTGGTTAACTTTATCAGTGTGTAGATTTTAAACACTCCCGTTAAATTCTTTTATGTAACTTTCTATAATAAAAATAATCTGGGCTGGAGTGATAATGCAGTGGGTAGGGTATTTGCCTTGCACAGTGCAAAACCTAGGTTCGATCCCTGGCATCTCAGTACCCATAACCCTGACAGAAGTGATCCCTGTGTGCATCCAGATGTGGCCCAAAAAGAAACATTGATGCACAGAGGTCAGTAATAGTAATTGGTTGTTGATAGTTGTGGATTAGGCTCTTCTTGTTCTTTCTTCCCAAAACACTTAAAATCTTAATTCTGGGTGGTAATTACTATTTCTTGACTCGGGACTTAGAGAAAAAGTGAATGGATAGTATATACATATTGTCTGAGCATCAGATAGTGTGATATATATAGTCTCCCTAGAATTAAAGTATTGGGGGGGGAATTGGACTTGGAAATAAAACATTCGGGGGGGTGATTTTTAAGTAATAAGAATTTACCTGTATAAGATAAAAGCAATCCCATTTGTTTATTCTAAGAAAGCAAATATGAGTGGCCAACATCTGGTTAGGTGCCAGGCAGGCAAGAATGATCTCTAATCAGTTTTCTAAAACGGTATGATAAAATAGTCTGCAGTACTAAAATCTTAAATACTAAGAGTCTATGCTAAATTAACTATTACCTCTTTTCTTAGGATGCCCAGCTTTAAAAAATGAAGCTGAAGGAGCAGATGATTTGCAAGTAAGTAGTTTGACTTGAAAAGGAAATCACTGGCCTTAATTATAAGACACGTTTCTTCCTTTTATCATTGCTATTTATGATCTTGGGAACAGGAGTTGTTACACAATTGGTTGCACAAGTGACTTACCCATGATTTTTCAAATACTTCTCTTGGGGGAAGCTGACTTTTCTCCCCTTGAGTATGTGTCGTGTACTTAATGGATTAGTTCTTAGCCAGAACCAGCAGATTTCCAAGGGTAGATCATGAAAAGACCCTTACAGACTTACTCTGAAGAAAGCTCCTAAGAACACTCGGGCAACTGTCAGGATGTCCATGTGTTGGGGCTACAGGGTTAGTAGAGCAGGTAGGGTGCTTGCCTTGCACCAGCTGACCTGTGTTAAATCCTGGTACCACATATGGGTCCCTGAGCCCTGCCGTGTGTGGTAAACCATCCTGGAATCACATTGTTCAAATGACCACAGAATTAACTGATGATTGCAACCTCCTGAGGTACTGAATGAGAAACACTTGAGCTGTGACCCTCAGTAATATTTAGCTTAAATAACTTTATTTTATTTATCTTTATTCACTAAATTGGGGTCATTTATTACAAGTACAAATTTTGATGGCGCTAGAGCGATAGCACAGCAGGAAGGGTGTTTGCCTTGCACGGGCTGACCCAGATTCTATTCCTCCGAAGAGCCTGGCAAGCTACCAAGAGTATCTTGCCCACAGGGCAGAGCCTGGCAAGCTCCCCGTGGCGTATTTGATAAGGCCAAAAACAAGTCTCACAATGGAGACGTTACTGGTGCCCGCTCGAGCAAATCGATGAACAGTAGGAGGACAGTGCTACAAATTTTGATACCTAAAAATGTGGTGCTGTTATAATAAATACTTTAGAATGGAGAGTCTTTTGAACTTGGCCAGTAGTTGGGTGCTGTAACGTTAACCTTTTAGGAGACTGCAAGGGCTTAAATGAAAAAGATGTTGGGGATGGGATGGGGAAAGAAGAATGACTATTTTTGAAACTGGAAAAGGGACTCATTGTATAGTGACAGAAAGTTTAACAATACTGTCACTTACAGTAATGTATTGGGATGTAGTAAATGTTCCTGGCTAGGTGATCCAGCTGAGAAAATTTCCAGCAGAAGAATAAAGCTATTGCTGCTTTTCTTTTTATGTATGGTCCACTATAGGCTATGAGAGGCCTTCTAAATAAAAAGGAGCCAAAACTTGTTTTGAAGACTCTGCCTCAGTATACCTACCAATTATACTAAAATTAGGAAATGACTTTTTCACAAAGATGAAATTCAAGAAACTCTCAGTATAGCTTTATGTAAAGATTAAAACAAAGAGTGTAACTAAATTCTTGCTGAGACCTTCAGAGATCTAAGGTGTGCTCTGGCTCTATGACCTTTCCAACCTTTCGTCCCTATGCAAACACCTGCTCCCACCATGCTCAGTTGGTCCCATACCTCATCTGCAGTGGCTGCCCATATTGTTTCCCTTGGAATTTCCTGAAACCCCCAATTGAGAAAGACTGCTTTTGATCATCCTTCAATATAAGTAAATTATGGCCTTGTAAGTGCTTTGAAGGATTAAAGGTTTTGGTTTTTTTTTTAAATGTTTGTTTTTTGCTTTTTGGACCAAGCCCCATGGTGCCAGTGCCTTACTTCTGACTCTGCGCTTAGGAATCACTCCTGGTGTGTTCAGGGGACCTTATGTGGTGGTGGTACTAGGGATCAAACCTGGGTCGGCCTGGTGCAAGGCAGGTGCCCTACCTCCTATATTACTGCTTCAGAAATTTGGGAATTTAAGTTAGAAAATACTTTCTTACTGGAGATTATTTGTGTTTTATCTAATGAAGTGAACCCAGTAAGGTTTACAAGAGACCCATGATACTTTGTTTTGTTTTGGGAAACACAGTCATTGGTGCTCCCGAAGTGCTCCTGGCATTGTGCTTTGAGGTTGCTCTTGGCAACTGTGTGGCACCTAGTGTGAGGTCCAGCATACATAGTATGTGCTCCAGTCCTCTGAGCTATATCCCTGGCTATCACTTAATCACTTAATCACTTAATCCCCGTTATTCATCGATTTATTCGAGCGGGTGCCAGTAATGTCTCCATTCATCCCGGTTGCGTGCCAGCGTAGCCCAATGGTATCTGTTCGTTTTAGGAACATGTAGAGCCTCAAACCGATCATTTAGGGTCTTGACGAAGAAGTCTGACCATCTTATAGGTGGGCGTCCACGTGATCTTTTGATGTCTCGTGGAATCCAATCAGTAATGGCTCTAGTCCAGCGGTTGTCTGTAAACCTCATTACATGTCCAGCCCATCTGATTTTTGATGTCTTGGCAAATGAGACAGCGTCCCTGATTCTTGAGCATTGACGAAGATCAGAACTCCGGATTCTATCTCTCATTTGAGTGAATCGTGATATTCCAAGCATAGTTCTTTCGATTCCTCTTTGAGAGACCCGAATAGTGTTCTCATCCTGTTTTCGTAGGGTTCCAGGTCTCTGAGGCATATGTTAATGCAGGAAGAATAGTGGAATCAAAGAGATGTGCTCGTAGCTGGAGGTTCTTTGTCCTTTTAGTTATTTCTTCAATGCTCTTGAAGGCATTCCAAGCCGCTCTCTTCCTCCTGCGTAACTCAGGTGCCAGGTCATTCATCATGTTGATTTCTCGACCTAAGTATATATAACTGTTGCATTCGGAGATGGTGGTTCCGTTGAGAGCGAATGGAGCGTCAGGAACAAGGCTGTTTCTCATAAACATTGTCTTCGTAAGATTCAGCTGTAGTCCGACCTTTCCACACTCACGGTCAAAGTCCGCAAGCATTTGTGCCGCTTGGCTGATGTTTGGTGTTATTAGAACGATGTCATCAGCAAAGCGGAGGTGGTGTAGTTGCCGACCATCTATCTTCACTCCCATGTTTCCCCATTCCAGTCGTCGCATGATGTTCTCGAGGGTGGCACTGAAGAGTTTTGGTGAAATGGTATCACCCTGCCGAACCCCTCTCTTGATATGGATGATTACTTCTTTGTAGAATGGTGAGATCTTGGTAGTGAATCCGCAGTAGAGCTCACGAAGGATCCTGATGTATTGAGTTTGTACGCCCTGATTGGCTAGGGCTTCCATGACCGCTTCCGTCTCAACAGAATCAAAGGCCTTCTTTAAATCAATGAACGTTAGACAGAGCGGCATCTTGAACTCCCGAGATACCTCAATGAGCTTGGTTATTGTGTGGATATGGTCAATGGTACTGAATCCTTTTTGGAATCCAGCTTGTTCACATGGTTGTCCTTCATCTAGTGTTCTGCTAATCCTATTCAGGATGACTCGAGTGGCTATAAGATCCATATATTCTTTTAAAAATGACACTGGTAGAAATAGCACCAACGTGAACTGAGAAGTGGCACTTCTATATCAGGAAGATTGAAATATTTCAGACAGACGTGAACATGAGCCTCTGTAAAATAGAGCAATGGTTCAGAAATGAGAACCATTCAGATCTCAAAGGTCAAAACCAGGAATTGTGGAGAAATTATTCTCCGATCTTAATGTTCTATTCAAGGAACTTCTACCATGTTTTAAAATTACTTTATATCTTTATTTTCTATCACTTACAAACAAGAAGCAGAAGAAATGTGGGGGCATCTTGGGAGTGATAGGGATAAGTGTATTTTGTATATGAGAAAAATGTAAATAACTTTTTCTGAGAGCAACAGACAGTGGTAATTTTTAAATGACTACGTGTTCTTTCCATACTTTTATATGTATTGTAGTCTTGTCTTTCCCAGAGTAGTGATATCTCCCCCTAGGAGGTGCTGTAATGATTCAGAGTTTGTGTTGCCTTGGGTACGGTTGGGGGGTTGTATCCTATTCCAGTAAAGGAGGTAGATTTTTAGGGTGGCACTAGATGTTGTGATTTTGGTTTTGGTTTTGCTTTGCTTGCTTTTAATCCTTAAAAGGGAGTGGTAAGCCAAATAAGTACTCTCTAGATCAGTCATTTTGTAAAAGCTTGCTACTTTGTACAGATATTTAAGCAGGTTTTATAAAGAGATTTGTGTGGTGAAGAATCTAGACAGAACTAAAACTTTCCTAACAACCAGTGAAGGGTCACCTTGGAGGCAGGTCATCTGGCCCCTAGCTTGCCTTCACAAAACTACAAACATGCTGATATAATGTAACCTGATTAAAAAAAAACCTATGAACCAGAACCATTCAGCTAGGTTTTTTCCTAAATATTTCACAGCAACTATAACAAAAATTGCTTTAAAATTATGTTGTGATAATTTATTATGCATTAATACTTGACTAATAAACTTAAAGAGATATTTAATTTTTTTCTTTAACTAGAATTTTAGGTAGTATTTGAGGTTATAGCTCACTTAATCCTATTATTTATTTCCCAGTGTTCTTAGACACTAAGTTAAATTTTATTTTTCAGTACAGATGGTACTATATCTTCTATCTCTTTCATAGCCAAGAAATGTTTAAATCTAATTTTTAAAAAAAAAATCTGAGCCTGATTATGTAATTTAAACGTTTATTATGAGAAGAGGGAAATGGCAATAATATAAGGCAATTTTTTGAATATTTTGCATTTGGTAAGTTTAAAATTATGTCCATAATTAAAATTGCCAAAGAAAACTCTTAAATTTACCTTTGTTTACCATTTATTTGATAATATAGGAGTTTTCATATGTCATTCTTCTGAAACTTAGGAAATAGAAGCATTATATATTTAATTTTATATATGAAGATGCTAAATAGTGGAATGGAAATTTCTTTTTTTTTTTTTTTTTGCACTTTTTGGGTCACACCAGCAATGCATAGGGGTTCCTTCTAGCTCTGCACTCAGGAATTACTCTTGGTGGTGCTTTGGGGGACCATATGGGATGTGGGGAATCGAACCTGCGTTGGCCGTGTGCATGGCAGACACCCTACCTGCTGTACTATAGCTTCAGGCCCCTGAAAATATCATTTTAAGTATTATAAATTGAACAAATATGTCAGTACTTTGTAAGACATTTAGTTTTTTGTTGATGAGCAACTTTATACTTGGAATAATTCAGTGTCTTCAGCTATCATAAGTAAACAGAATTTTTTCATTTTTCTATTTCATATCGTGGAAGGGTTTCATAACTAAGAGTCATTTGAATTTAAAATTATATCTTGTTTAGGCTCAGGGGTGTAATTCAGTGGTAGAGTGCACACACGTACATAATCTGAGTCTTTTTATTTTTCCCTTTATATCATGTAAGTATTTGTATGTATGCATGTGTGTGTATGATAGTTTAATCTGTGACAATTTGTTGAACATTTATTTCCTATTGCCTTTTACATCACTTTTTATATTTCTGACTATATCCCTAGAATAAAATACTGGAATAAAATTTACTGTTTAAATACTGTAGAAAGACTAAACTGGTTAGCTGAAGCTATGTAACTACTACTACTGAATTTAAAATGCCAGACTAACTTTGTTTTTGCCAAACTTTAAAAAAATCAGCTCATACTTATATTCATTCCACTTTTTTTTATCACTCATTACAGTGTTCAGCTGTTTTTAACTGTGTATTATGGATGGGGAGGGGAGGGGCTGCCAAAGTACAGAGGGTAAGGTGTTTGCCTTGCACGTGACTATATCTAGTTTGAATCCCCAGTATTGTATTTGTCTCCCCCAAGCATTGCCAGGAGTGATACTTGAGTACAGAACAAGGAGTAATCCCTGGGCACAGCTAGGTGTGGTACAAAAAGAAAGAAAATTCTATATGTTGTTATTGTTTTTAGAGAAAAGTCTTAGATGGAAAAAATTTAGCTCAAGGGGTGGTGTCATTTTTTATTATCCTTAAATTAACCAAAAGTAACAATGAACAGAACTAGAGACAGTTACCAAATTTTAAATGAATTGCTGATGGAAACTACACCAAAATGTTAATGATGATTTTGATATGTTAGTAAACTTGTAATTTTTTTCTCCTTTTCTATTCCTTTTTTGTTTGCAAAATTTGAGTATGATTTTAAGAACTCAAATGTGATTGTTTAGAAGTTCAAACATTTAATCCTGTTTTTAAATCCTAACTTTTTTTTACAATATATCAAGTGTTAAAAACTTTTTCTGGGGCCAGAGCATAGTACAGCATGTAAGGGCATTTGCTTTGCACACAGCTGACCCAGGCAGGTTCAGTCCCTGGCATACCATATAGTCTCCTGGGCCCTGCCAGGAATGATCCCTGAGTGCAGAGCCAAGAGTAAGCCCTGAGCACAAACATAATAACCTTTCAATACCAGTATTGCAAACCATGATGCCCAAAAGGAAAAAGAGAGCAAGAGAGGTGAGGGGAGGGATAAAGTGCCTACCACAGAGACAGGGAGAGGGGTGGTTGGTGGAAAACTGGGAACATTGGTGGTGGGAATTGTGCACTGGTAAAGGAATGGGTATTGGAACTTTGTAGGAGTGAAACCTGATCATGAACAACTTGGAACAACTTTGTAACTATACATACCTCATGGTGATTCATTTAAAAAAAAAAAGGAGTAAGCACTAAGCACCTCCATGGCCCCCAAACAAACAAAAACCAACCCTTTACTAATAAAATCCTCATTTGTTTACTATGACCCAGCAACATTTTCAAACCTATGATTTTAGATATGCAGCTGCATAAATGAAGTTATTGAGCAAGATGTCATGTGATACTTTTTTACATTTGATTATTGGGAGTCATCTATTTAAAAGATTTGGAATCATCCATTTAAAAGATATGCACAATAGTAGTGTGCGTACATGTGTGTACACATAGCCTCGGAGTGAATAGAAGGACAGAGGCTGGAAGCAGTGTTCTTATTTTCCCTAGGGCTGTTACCTAGCCTAATGTTCTAATGGAGACCTACAGCTAGAATTACTTTGTTTTACCCTGGTATCTTTTTGCCTATAAAAACAAAATTGCTATAGTAGTCTTGGAAAAGGAAAAAAGATAAATAATCTCTTAGCAACCAGAGGCTAATAATTACACCAACTCCTGATCGTTAAAACATGTTTCCATGGTACATTAAATATTGGTGTGGGTTGATTTATAGATAAGATAAATGAGCCTTTGCCAACACAATAATAAAAACATTAAAAGTGGGTACATAGCACTACTGCAGGGGATTTTTCTAAAGCTAGAGCTCATTCAGATATGTTTGTTGTTTGTTTGTTTGTTTGTTTGTTTGTTTTTTTGGAGGGGGGGTCCACACTAGTGGGACTCAGGGCTTACTCCCAACTCTGTGCTCAAGGTACGCTCCAAGGGCCGAATGGGGTGCTGGCGATCAAACCTGGAAGTGATCCACAGGCTCTCTGGCCTCTCATGCATATATATGTATAATCATTGTACATATCATTTATTAGACTTATGTTCTTGTAGAAGTTTTTTGGCTTTTCGGTCATAAATTTTTTTAAAAAGAAACATTCATTTTCTTTGGGGGTGGACAGGATCACCCATCCTGCAGCAGTGCTCAGATCTTACTTCCCAGCTCTGCACTCAGGGATCACTCCTAATGGGGTTTGGGGTACCATATAGGATGCAGGGATCAGACCCAGATATACTGCATGCAAGACAAATACCCTACCTGCTATGCTCCCTGTACTTACTCCTTTTAAGGGATTATAGTATGGTGCGAATTATTTAAGTTAGTTTGACTGAGTTGTAACACTTGTATTCATCCAAATTAAGAAAGATTTGATTTTGGACTCGAGAGGATATAGGAGATAAGGGAATTGCTTTGAATGTGGCCAATCCTAGGTTGAGTCACCAGTACAGTATATGGATCACGGAGAACTGCCAGGAGTGAGTCTTGAGCACATTACTAGGTGTGTCTCAAAAACAAAAAACAAAGATTTAGTTTTGATTAATTTAAATATAGGAATGTTAGAGATGATTGTTTTGGAAAATAAGCAAAATACTGTCATTCTGTAGTGTAGGTAAATGCCATCAATTCACTGTGTATGGCACTGCATCTTCCTCAGATCAGGTAGCAGACTAAGTAGACATCCTGGATGGGGGGGTTGGGGGGGCAGCAGGGCTAGCTTGGCACTGCTCTGTTACGCTCTGTCTTTTCTTCACTCCCATCCCCCCCCCCACGTAGCATGTTTTAAATTCCTTGTATACAGCTCTTGTTACCTTTTTGTTTTTGAAATTTCTTAAAATTACAAACTAGTACTTGAATTGTATTTTTATTCTGATATATTTTAGGTGTATCAGTATCAGTCTAACTTAATAATGAAGAGCTCTTTAAAGTTGGCTATTTTAGTTAGCAGATTTTAATATTCTAATTCTTCTTAGATTCCTTTCTATAAGAGCTCATTTTGCTCAGAAAGTTGATTTTTGAAATTTTATATTTAAACAAGGTTTATGGATTTGAGTTTTGGGGAGTTGCCCATTCTTAGTGAGATAGAGGTCATTGTCCATGCTGATTTGCTAAGTACTTGTTAGGGTGAAAATATATGTATTTTTTTTTCTTGGCAATTGATGAATTTGAAACTGTTTCTGTTAGGCAGTTGAAGAAGATTCTTCCAGTTCTCTAGTGAAAGATCACCTTTTCCAGCAAGACACAGTTGTTACCAGTGAGCCTTTTAGAAGCTCCAGACCTCCCTTTGAAGATTTGAATGCCAGAAGAGGCTATTTACAAAATCAGGTAAGATAAATACGTGCAGTATTGACGTGTACAAAATTAGGTGCATTAAAAAAGTTCGAAATAGGGTGGCATCCAGTAAACATTTGTTGAAAGAAAAATTAATAATTAAAACATCACCTTGGGGAAAAATTGCGTATTGACTCAAAAACTTGCTCCTTTATTGACTCAAACTTACTCCTATTCTTGTTATCCTCCAGTTCGATTAACTTGATAAAGTTAGACTCGTTTGGTTGCAGACAACACTCCATTCTAAGGAAAGCTTTGTCATTTCTCCTAAGTTATTTTAAGAATGAGTGAAATTAAGCCTTTTTAAGATCTGGAAAGTCGTAAGATAGCTCTCTCCTCGTTCCCTCCCCTTTCTCCCCAAATCCACCTATGACCATTTATCCCCATTTCTCTTTAAACATCTGTTCATTTTATATCTGCATGGTTTAAAGTCTTCGCGTGACATCATTTTATAGTTATGTTGTGACTGTCAGAATATCAGATTCAGACCTTTAGTCTACATGGTATTCCAGCCTCTACCTGATAATCTAAACTAATTCCGTATTTTTGTAAGAAGGAGCAATACCTTCAGGCGGGAGTGATACAGTACAGCAGTTAAAACGCTTGCCTTGCACTTTGCTGACCTGGTTTTGATCCCTGGCACCCCATGTGGTCCCTGGAGCCTACTAGGAGTGATCCCAGAGTGCAGAGCCAGAAGTAAGCCCTGAGCACAGTCAGGTGTGACCCTAAAGCAAACAAAGAACACTGCCAGAGTGATAATACACCAGGTAGGGTGATTGCCTTGCTTGCAGCCAACACTGGTTTAGTCCCCAGCACCACACATGACGCCCCCCCACCCCCCCCCCTCAACCCTGCCAGGAATGATCACAATGCCAAGAGTAAACCTTCAGCACTGCCAGGTATGGCCCCAAAACAACCAAATAAAAGAAGATAATCTATTTCTAACATTAGGGAGAGGTTTGTAAAACATTTTTTAAAATTTTTATTAGTGAAACACCATGAGGTACAGTTGCAGACTTACAAATTTTTGTGCTTGGGCTTCAGTTATACAATGATCGAATACCCATCCCTCCACCAATGCCCATTCTCCACCACCGCTGATCCCAGTATCCCCCACCACCACCACCACCACCACCCGGCCTCTGTGGCAGGGCATTCCTTTTTGTTCTTTCTTTCCTTTTGGGTGCTGTGGTTTGCAAAAGAGGCAATGAGTGGCAATCATATTCGGTCTATAGTCTTCTCTCACTCAGCATGCATCTTCCATCCTGGGCGGATCTTCCCAACACCCTTTATTTGGTGCTCCCTTCTCTATCTGAGCTGCTTTTTCCCCTAGCGTGTGCAACTGGCTATATATAGATAATAGATTATATTATGTGAACTGTTAGATGCACACAAATGTAGTTTTTAAATCCTAGAGACCAAAGGGTGCCAAGGATCAAACCTGAGTTGGCTATATGCAAGGCATATCTCTCCAGCCCCACAAGAACAATAAAAGGAAGCAGGGGGAAGGTAAAGAAATATGAATGATGCAGATACTAGTGTCAATGGGCGAATATGTTAACAAATTGCGTTTTAGACATTTTTTTAAGTGGAGTGAAGCAAAGTTGCTGGAAATTGTGCTGAGATAGGATTCTATAGAAAAAATGCTTTGGAACAGCCTCTGAGGAGGTATTTATATACACATGGGTGATTGAGGGTATGCTCCCAAGCATGGTCCTCAGGGTGCGTAGAAGTACACTCCTGGTAATGTTTGGCCAACCTGGTCAGTGTATTAGTGCTAGGGCCTAAAATATTTGGTGCCCGGGACCCAGGACCACACTCGTAATGATCAGGAACCTTCAAGGCCACCACTCTGTGAAATATGGGTACCTCTGAGGCTATAAACAGCAATCATGGGAAGCTGTGTATTGCCAGGGATTGATGCCTTGCATACATGGCCCTTAAGATAAAACCGGCCATATGAAAATCTGGGCAGAAATACAAGGAATTCAGTATTTTAGAGTAATAGGCTTGTATAATTACACTTTGGTGAGTGATGTTGCAATTAGTGTGATACAGGGCAGGTTTTTAATCAGTAAGGTCTCATTTGTAAATTAAAAACTATTGTTTAGGAAATAAAATATGGTCAGTGTGGTATTAAGATAAACTTAAAAGCTATAATAAAAGATCTGTTTGAATAAGAAGAAATAATAGGAAACATAGCATAAACATGGTTAGGTACAGAAACAGGCATTTTTAAAGACAGTTATATGGTAATTTGAAATAGACTGAAACATAAAAACCCAAGAAATGTGTATGATTCTCATTTTTGTCATTATTGCTGCTGTTTATTTTAATATGAAATAGGTAGTCTTGGGCAGATAGTTAATATGTCTTCTGGTGGTGGTGGTTTGGTTATGTCTTGGGCAGATAGTTAATATGTCTTCTGGTGGTGGTGGTTTGGTTATGTAAATAAGCCAGGAAGTCTTAACTGAAAATCTTTTAGGGTTCCATGAAAATGACAAGTAGGTAAGTTTTTTCAAGTGGAGACCTGAAGAAACCCTGTAAAAGATCAGATTATTTTAGATGTTATTTCTAACTTTTCCTTAGATGGGGAATAGTCATTGGCCTAGTCTGGTAAGGATCTTGAATATACATGCTACCACATCTGTTGTTTGGAGATAGAGCATACCAGTTGGTCTGACTTGTTGATTGATGTATTGATCTGGCTTAAGATGAAATCGTCAAAGCCCAGAAATTGTTCTGTACATCTATTAATTTTCTAATAACTAAATCAGGCAACCTGTAAGCATTTACCCATTTAAGATTGTACTGAATTAGAGACTCAGTAAGATATAGGAAAAATAAACTTCAGTTAGTTTTTATGCTGTTCATGGTCCCAGTCGGGAAGAAAGGAAAGGTTGCCTGGCCAGATTAATTAAAGATTGTAATTTCTTAAGTCTCCAGGAAATGTCGGTCACTTACAAAAATTAGTCTCAGTAAGAGTCATGATAACAGCATGGATCCTGTATGGGTATAAGCTTTTCCTTGTTGAGCACTGCTGCTTTTGAAAGTGACGAGGCTTTCAGGGACTTGATTGCTCAGAGAGCAGTAATTTCACAATCCTCCTAAAATCTGTCATACTCTTTTTTTTTTAATCTTTTTATTTATTTTTTTCTTTTTGGTCACACCCGGCGATACACAGAGGTTACTCCTGGCAGTGCTTGCTGGAGTATATGGGATGCTGGGAATTGAACCCAGGTCAACTGTGTGCAAGGCAAATGCCCTACCCACTGTGCTATCACTCTTAACGCATAGTGCTGGTGCTTATTTCAGACTGCTGTCATTGTCACTGTCCTCCCGTTGTTCATCGATTTTCTCAAGCCGGCCCAGTAACGTCTCCATCATGAGACTTTGTTGTTACTGTGTTTGGCATATCGAATACCTCACGGGTAGCTTGCCAGGCTTTGCCGTGTGGACAAGATACTCTCAGTATCTTGCCGGGCTCTCCATGAGGGGTGGAGGAATCGAACTCGGGTCGGCCATGTTGGCTGCGTGCAAGGCAAACACCCTACCTGCTGTGCTATCACTCCAGTCTGTGTGTGTCATACTCTTAACGCATAGTGCTGGTGCTTATTTCAGACTGCATAGATTATTTAATATTTAAATTCTATAGAAACTCTAGTGAACAAAGAATTATATTAAAATGCTAACCTTACAAATGAAAACGATAATGAAGAGAGATGTGCTAGTTTTGTCCCTGTTGTGTTTATAGTACCTACATTTAGTAATATGGATAGCCAGTGTCACACTTCAGATTTCTTTTTTAGATGATATCCTAAGTATAAGATTAACAAGTAAATTATGTCATTATGAGTATAACAAGTAAATTTTAATTATTTTTTTAATGTAGGATTACTACTGTTTATTCAGTCATTGATTAAGCTGATTGAATTGGGCATGAGCTTCACAAATTTTAATTATTAAACGAAGTTTTCCTTATACATCACATTTTATAGTCCTTGCATTTCATGTTGACCATTTTTCAGACAAGCCAGTATTTTATCTTTTGCTTAAGGTTTCTCCCCCCCCCACCTTTTTTGAAGGAAGATTCCTATTTCTTCAGAAGTTTTTGATTATCTTAATTTGTTAGAATGTGTCTGTTTTTCCAGAACTGAAATTAATGTTGATTCTTGACATTTTTCCCCTCTCTATATAGTGAAGTAACTGTGAGAAGGCACAATGAAACCTGCTAGTATTTCAGCCTGGTGTCTTTTATTGCCTTCTATAGAAAGGATAAAATTACCAAAGGCAGCAGTCACATTTCTAAAAATCATTCTGCATGTGGGAAGGACAAGAGTAGGGTTAGTGACTTTAATTCTAATCCTCAGTTATTTTTCAACAGTTAGTAAATGTTTTGTTGTTTTCAGCACAATATTTGCATTCAGGTTTAAACATTTATTCCACCTGTAATTGTCTTAGAAATTGAGAAGAGAGTTTAAAATAAGAATGAGATTTTATAGTGCTTGCATGGGAGCTTTACTGAGTGCTTTTGATTCCATTAGTAAAGCATGCCAAGACGTTTGACTAATCAGGGCTGGAACGATGGGTAGAGCATTTGCCTTGCACTCGGTCAATCCGGCTTTGATTCTCAGCATCCCATATAGTCCCCCAGGCACCGTCAGAAGTAATTCCTGAGTGCAAAGCCAGGAGTGTGCATTGCCAGGTGTGATCCAAAAAGCAAAAAATAAATAAATAATCATGAGTTTAGTAATTACTAAATTATTGATAATTAATATTACTAGAAATGATACTTTTTCTTTTTTTCTCTCCCGCCTCCTTATTTCAGATTAATATGTTCCCATGTAGGGACAACTATTTAAAATAATACAGATATTAAGCCACTTGCTTTGTATGTAACTGCAGTTGACACAGTTTGACTCCTAGCACTGCATCTGGTCTCTTGAGCCCTGCCAAATATGGCAAAATACATAAAATAAAGTAAAATGTTCCCATGATAAATAAGGAGCTTTGTATTTCATAGAATCTGATGATTATGGTTGGGTATTCTTCACTGTATTTAGTGCCTAATATGTGTTAGATTTATTGTTCAAAGCACTTCACTATTATAAGTCTTAAAACTTCCACAGCTGTGACAGTCTCATTTGGGGAATAAGAGCTAATTTTAGTTTATGCATGTATATTATCTTTTTTTTTTCATTTTAACAGTTTTAATTGAGGTACCAGGATTTACAATACTATAAATCATATTTTTCATGTATTCATCATTCTAATACTACACACCCATCACTTTTATAAGTTTTTAAAGTTTTATTCTTAGAAAGGGAATATTGGGCATTATATTAGAACATACTATATTATGGGTTGGAGCAATAGCACAGCAGTAGGGCCTTGCACACGTCCAGCCTGGCCGAATTGGGTTCAATTCCTCCACCCCTCTCCGAGAGCCCGCAAGCTACCAGGGTATCTCACCCACACAGCAAAGCCTGGCAAGCTACCCGTGATGTGTTCGATATGCCAGATACAGTAACAAGTCTCAAAATGGGAGACCTTACTGGGCCCGCTTGAGCAAATTGATGAACAACAGGACAGTGCTACAGTGCTACTATATTATACTGCTTCAGTGTCTATAGTAATAAGTAAAGACTAATTAAAAAAAATCTATGATTTTAAAAAAACCTACCTGATCAGTCATTAAACATTCAATGTAAGTTAAACCTTAATTAACCACAGAAAATGTATATAATCCCTTAGCAAACTTGGAGTAAACATATCTTTGTTATTCTTATTAGAGGGCAGCTATAAGTGCCATAAATGAGTCCCAAACTTGGTGCCATGTTCTGGAAAGACAGATTGTCCTGTCTTCTATGTATTTATAGAAGTAAATACATATATTTATAGGAAGTAGTAAAAAAAGGAAAAGAGACTACAGATAGAGAGGGACTTTGTATAGGACTCAGTTCTGTCCTGTCTTTTAAAGTTCTTTAACACTACTTGCTGAACTGGTTTCAAGGCTGTGAATTTTCCTAAACAGTTGCCTGTCTGTGAAACTATATTGTTCCTTCAAATATGAATGATAATCTAGTTGAATAGAGTATTCATGGTGAGGTATTTCTTTCATTAGTTTTTGTACTATATCCTTTCATTCTCTTCTGGCTTGTACAGTCTCATTTGATAGATCTGCTTTGACTCTTAAGGGCTTTCCGTTGTATGTAAGTTCCTTATTTTGATCTTACTACTTTAAATATTCTGTCACTGTCTTTGATTTTTATCATTCTGAGCACAATGTGTCTTGGAGTTTTCCTATTTGAGTAATTTTGCTTATACACTTCAGACCCCTTGTACTTGGTTGCCTGTGTTCCTCAACTCTCAAAATTCGTATATATGTTTTAACTGTTCTTTGTCAAGTTTGCCTTCCTGTAAATGAGAAAGGACTTTGCTAATTCTCTTATCATTCCTCTTAAACTCATCCCATAGTTCTCTGGCATGCTGTTTATTTCTTTTCAGATGTTTTCCCCCCATCTTTAGCTGTTCATAGAGAGATTGTATTCATCTCATCTTGGAGATCCTTGATGTTTTCCTCAGCTGCTGCTGTTTTGCTGCTACTCAATAGAAAGATTGAGTTTTTATATATCACTTACATATTCTTCATTTCTGGTTATAGGTTTTTTTTTTAAATTTCAGCTCTCATACTTTCTTGTATTTCTGCCCTGTGTAATCATTTCTTTGAGCTCATTAGATATACCATGGAGTCACTAACGTCATTCTCTGAGGATTTGTAGAGCTCTTGGTCTTGGTTGAGTCTTTTGTTTTAGTGTTGTCACTCATTGAACTCGGCCTTCTGCACTTCTTCCCCATTGGACTTGCAGTGTTCCTGCAAGGTGCTGAGGGTGAATCTTTGTAATTAGTCTCCCGGGGAGACTCTGAGGGATGAAGCTGGGAATTGTTCTCACTTCTCTGCCAGTTATCACCCAGTGATAGAAAATATAACTGAGCAGTGTGAAGTTTGATGAGTAGAGCTGTCACATGGCCATGTTTGCAGCCATGTGTCTCAGGAGATGTGGTGACAGGTTGTTTAATATGGCTGAAGTCCGTCACAGAGCAACCTCACCAAAAGGTAAGGGAAGTCTATCTTTGGTTTCAAAAGGTCTGGAAATGAATCTCACCGGGCAGGGTGGTAAAGCAAGAAAAGGATCAGGTTTTAAATTACATAAGAGGGGCTGGAAGTGATAGCACAGCGGGTACGGCATTTGCCTTGCATGCGTTCGACCTGGGTTTGAATCCCAGCATTCCATACGGTCCCCTGAGCGCCATCAGGAGTAATTCCTGACTGCAGAGCCAGGAGTAATCCCTGAGCATCGCTGAGTGTGACCCAAAAAAAGCAAATAAATAAATTATATAAGAAAAATCACACTGATAGAAGAAAGGAAAAATTTGTAATCCAGTTTTCCTCCTTGTGAAAAATAACAAGAATAAAGTCTGAATGAATTTACATGCTTTCTCCAGGATTTTGGAATTTCAGAACAATGCACTCAGACTCATATTTACTCATAAATTTCTAGTCATCCTAGTGAATAAGGAATAACTGAACAATATCTAGTTTTGGCCCTCCTGTTGATCATCGATTTGCTCGAGCGGGCCCAGTAACGTCTCCATTGGAGACTTTGTTGTTACTGTGTCTGGCATATCGAATACTCTCGGTAGCTTGCCGGGCTCTCCGAGAGGGGCGGAGGAATCGAACTCGGGTCGGCCATGTTGGCTGCGTGCAAGGCAAACGCTGTGCTATCGCTCTAGTTTTAAAACTGTTAAATACAAAAATTATGTTTCAGTATCTAGTGACCATAGAAAAATTTCGCATAGGTATTCACATTTTGGACTAAGTCACTGATTAATGTAGTTGTGAAAGTAGAGTGAGGGGAGATGGTGAATTTTCATCAAAGTTACATAAATTAATACTCATCCATCCCCCAAAATGAAATTTACCCAGTCTACCAATTTTGACTAAGGGAATAAAATTAAACTGTTTTGCTTTGTGGGTCAATCTGGCGGTCCTCCACTCCCAAAAGGTCACCATATTGATGCTGAACTTTGTGCGGACACCCTATTGGCATAGCACACTATAGCCCAGAACTCCTGAACTCAAGCAATCCTCCAAGTAGCTGGGACTACAGGTGCGTGCCACCATACCCAGACTGGAGCAATAGCATAGTGGTAGGGCATTTGCCTTGCATGCAGCCAGCCCGACCGAGCCAGGTTCAGTTCCTCCACCCCTCAGAGAGCCCGGCAAGCTACCGAGAGTATATTGCCCACATGGCAAAGCCTGGCAAGCTAAAGCTACCCGTGATATATTCAGTATGCCAAACACAGTAACAAGTTTCAAAATGGAGATGTTACTGGGCCTGCTCGAGCAAATCGATGAACAACGAAATGACAGTGCTACAGTGCTTGGTGGGTCAAAGTGAAAAAATCAAAACTTTTCTCCCAAAATTACAGTGATAATTGGTGAGGTGATTATAAATTGCATTCATCTTGTAGAAAAGGGAATGTAGGCTTGAAAACTTCAGAGAGGTAAGTGAACCATAGTTGATTACCAGTTGAGCAAGGTTTGAAATGGCTTCTTGAATTTGGGTCTCAATTCCAGTTTCTTTATTGTCACTACCTTTTAGTATTTCTAAAGCTGATGGAAAAACAGAGGTCACATTATCAGTTTGCATAACTAGATAACTTAGTTACATATTTGTTGATGTTAAAATAGACTATCTTTTCAGTTTATCAGAAATGAAATTGAAGGTAAATAGGGTGCTTTCCTTGCACACCCAACCCAGATTCATCCCTCTCCCCTCAGTGGACCCCCGAGCACTGCCAGAAGTAATTCCTGAGTTCAGAGCCAGGAGTAATCCCTGAACATCACTGATTGAGTCTTGGCCGCTGATGGGATTACATGGCACCAGGGGGCCAGTTGGTGGGTGTGACCCCCGCCTACTGGCATTCGGAGGATCTGGGTGGAGGATGCTCAACCCCGATCCGAGTAGGCTTGGGGATCTCAGCTCCCCCGGGGCCCACTTGCCTTGGTTCCTCTGCCGGTACCTTCAGGTGTGCGGAGCGTGGTCTCAGCATGGTGATGGCTGGTCCTGGAGGTCTTCGGCTGCCGGAGCCCTGGTCAGGGCGGGGAGGAAAGCTCAACCCGCTCTCCTCCAAGGGGCCCCGGTGAGGACAGCCAGGCGCGGGGGCAGGAGACTGCACTGTTCTCTTGCGGGAGCTGGTTTTTCCGGCAGAGGAACTAAGGCAAGCGGGCCGAGGGGGGGCTGAGATCTCCAAGCCTACTCTGATCTGGGCTGAGCATCCTCCACCCAGATCCTCCGAATGCCAGTAGGCGGGGGTCACACCCACCAACTGGCCCCCTGGCGCCGTGTAATCCCATCAGCGGCCAGGACCCAGAGACTATAAAAACCAGCTCCCAGAACCTCGCGGCCGCGACATCTTATTATGACATCTTATTATCTCATTCCTACTTTAGACAAACTGGCAGGCTACCGAATGTAACCTGCCCACACGGCAGAGTCTGGCAAACTCCCCGTGGTATACCCAATATGCCAAATACCAGTAACAATGATGGGTCTCATTCTCCTAAAGAGCCTTGAATATAGCACTAATGTGGGCTAGGATGAAGGAGACGTTACTGGGGCCTGCTCGAGGCAATCGACGAATAACAGGATGGTCGTGATTTGTGATTCGTGATCACTGATTGATCATGGCCCAAATTCCCCACCCCGCTCTTGCTCAAAAAAGAACTAAATTGAAGTGTTTTCTGTTTTTAAAGCTGTGGTAAATGTTATGCACATCCTTAAATATTTGGTAGAATTCAGTGAACCAATGTGGATCTGGTCCTTCTTTTTTGGAAGGCTATTTGATTCAGCTTCTTGAATATGTATCACGCTGTTTAGTTGTCTGATTTCTTCTTGTGAGTTTTAGAAGATTGTGCCTTTTAAGGGATTAATCCACTTCATCCAGGTTATTGTAAACATAATGTTGATAGTGTTCAAAAGAACCAGCCTGTTTCATTAATATCTTGTATTTGATTTCTATCAATTACTACTCTGATTCTTACTTTATTCTTACGATTTAATTTTTTTTCTAGATCTCTAAAATGGAAATTGACTATTTGGTTTTCCCCCTACTATGTTCACTCATAGTTTTTACTTTAAAAACTTCTTTCACAGAATTTTCCCATAGTTTTTAGTGTTTTGCAGAATTTTTATTTGCATTTAATTACATGCTTCTAACTTTTTCTTGATGTACTTCTTTTTTTAATCCCTATATATTTGTTTAGTTTATTATAATTAATATCGTATATTTACAATGGCATTGACAATTATCGTATCTTGGTGTAACATAGTTACCTCACCACCACCAAAGTGGCCAGTAGCTTCCATCCAGGCCCCTATACCACTACCTGTCTCCCTACTCCCCACCCCCACCCCACCTCAGCTAAATCTGGCATTCTCGTCGGTTTCATTGTACTTAGAGTTTATTATCCAATTACATTGCATATTCTCTTTTGTTTCTCTTTGTTTCACAGACGAGCAAGATCATCAAATGCTTGTCTTTCACCCCCTGACAAATTTCTCTCAGCACTTTATCTTCCAGTACTGTACATCATGTTTTCTTGCAGATGTATACTATTTCTGTGTGTGTGTGTGTGTGTGTGTGTGTGTGTGTGTGTGTGTGTACACACCACAACTTCTTAATCCATTTTTCTGTTGTTGATATTTGGATTATTGCCTCTCCCCACCCTCCACCCAGTTGTGCCCAGATATCCTCCTGGCAACTCTTAGCGATCCATATGGGGTCCCAGGGATTGAATTGGGGTCAGTTGTGTGCAAAGCAAATGCTTTAACTCCTGAACTATCTCTCTGACCCCTTGTTAATATTCTTTTTGGAGCAAACATTGTTAGGTCAATTAAGAATAATAAACGTTTGCAAATACTACGTTTTTTTCTCTCTCCCCTTATGAAGATCATATATAGTTGCAGAAATTGATTGTTTCCCTTCTGTAGCGCTGTTCTCCCATTGTTCATCGATTTCCTCGAGCAGGCACCAATAACGTCTCACAACATGAAAAACTTAAAAGTATTAACGTTTTTTTCTCTCTCCCCTTATGAAGATCATATATAGTTGCAGAAATTGATTGTTTCCCTTCTGTAGCACTGTTCTCCCATTGTTCATCGATTTCCTCGAGCAGGCACCAATAACGTCTCACAACATGAAAACTTAAAAGTATTCATCGAATACTGTTTCTGGCACATCGAATACATCACGGGGAGCTTGCCAGGCCTTGCCGTGCGGGCAAGATACTCTCGGTAGCTTGCCGGGCTCTCCAAGAGGGGCAGAGGAATTGAACCCAGGTCGGCCATGTCAGCCTCATGCATGCAAGGCAGACGCCTTACCCTCTGTGCCATTGCTCCAGCCCATTTCCCTTCTACCAGTTCAAATAGGTCCTGATTATATACAGCTGCTCAGGCTCTTTATTAGTTTCTCATAAGGCTGGGTCCTGCCAAGAACAGAATGCTTTGACATATTTAAAAAATGGCTTGTTTCATCCTTCCCGTTTGAGCCATCCTAGGATTTTTCTGATATTTACTCTGGAAACATGGTTGAATTTCTAGCAGTTAACTCACAAGTTGGGGGCTCCACTATGACTGGACTCTTTTGGAATTTCTTTCAGAATTGTCCTCACTGTGGCCTCTAGCAACTTGCCATCCACAGTTCTAACTTTCCTACCCCAGTCCTGGCTTCTGCAATGATTTCCACTCATATGTTTCTGCTATGCTAAACTTGCATCTCCTTCTAGCTCTCCAATCTTGGAGGCAGTGGTTTGCGCTGAACTCTCCTATAATGTATTCAGTAGAAATTGCTAGTTTCATTGTTGTTATTATTGTTGTTTAGTATTTTACGTGTTCTGACAGAGGGAAAGTTTTTCATGTGGAACCCAGAGGCCAGAACGCTGTACTACTTCTAAAATTAAAATTCAAGTTGTAAAGGAAAATCTAAGTTAATGGTTTTTATTAAATTACTCTAAAGATTTGCTCACTGCCAATAGATTAAGTTTTGGAATTCACAGCATATGCAAGTTTTATTAAACGTAAGAAATTTATTCTTTTGTAAATAGAATTTTTTGTGTTTTAGATAACATTCAGTCATCCAGGCCTAGACATTCAGAGCAGAAGTATAGAATATGCACAGCGGCAAATATCTAAGGAATGTGGAAGTGTCAAGTCCCAAAATAGGGTAAGTAATCTTAGTTTTTGTCTTTGTATATGGAATATAACAACAGAAAAGTAATTCAGGTTTTTAAAAACTTCATATAGCTGAATTATATTAGAAATTTTTTTCAGTGTATAAATCTACATGGGTAATTATGAACTTTATTAGCTTAGTTTTTGGTTTTTTTTTTTTTTTTTTTTTTTTGCTTTTTGGGTCACACCTGGCGATGCACAGGGGTTACTCCTGGCTCTGCACTCAGGAGTTACTCCTGGCAGTGCGCAGGGGACCATAGGGGATGCTGGGAATCGAACCCGGGTCGGCCGCGTGCAAGGCAAACGCCCTACCCGCTGTGCTGTCTCTCCACCCCAACTTAGTTTTTTTTTTTTTATTTAAGTCTAATTGCCCCGGTGTAATCACCCAATAGGAAATCACTGTATTGTGAATTAATGTATTTCTTGGGAAGAGGATAGGCATGGCATGGCAATATATTCACAATGTAGTTCCTAGCACTGCTCAGGGATCATTTCTTGCAGTGCTTGGGGAACCAAATGGAGTTCTCGGGATAAAACAAAGAGTAGACCACATGCAGGACAAGTGCTGCCCTAACCATTATACTGTCTCTCCAGCCCTATTGTTAATTTACTAAAGTTCATTGGTTACACTTCCTTTAGCTCAGATCTGAAAAAAAATTTTTTTTTCAATATTTTGTATATATGTGGTGCCAGGAATCTTATTTCAGGGCCTCACACAGACATGATAAGTCTGAGCTATTTCTCAAGCCCTGAAAAATATGGTTATTTACTTATTTTTAACTTTCATTCCAAAATGTCTGATAAACCGCTTGCGCTGGGTCAGGTGCTGATTTTTACAGTATCAGTACCCAAGGACAGGAACTCACTGATTAAAAGATACTGGTGATTTATAGATTTCCTTCTATCATCTTAGGTCCCTTTGAAATCCATACGACATGTCAGCTTTCAAGATGAGGATGAAATTGTCAGAATAAACCCTCGAGATATCTTAATACGTCGATATGCAGACTACAGACATCCTGACATGTGGAAAAATGACTTGGAGAGAGATGATACTGACTCCCCTATTCAGTTTTCTAAACTGGACAATAAAAAACCAGACTATATGTACTCTTGTGGGGATGAGACTAAATTAAGTTCGCTCAAAGACTCTGTGGTATTTAAGACACAGCCTTCTTCATTAAAATTTAAGAAGTCAAAACGAAGAAAAGAAGATGGTGAACGTTCTCGTTGCGTGTACTGCCAAGAAAGGTTTAATCATGAAGAAAACGGCAGGGGAAAGTGTCAGGATGCTCCAGACCCTATTAAAAGATGCATATATCAAGTTAGTTGCATGCTCTGTGCAGAGAGCATGTTGTATCATTGTATGTCAGACTCAGAGGGAGATTTTTCTGATCCCTGTTCATGTGACACTAGTGAGGACAAATTCTGCTTACGATGGTTAGCCCTAGTAGCTTTGTCTTTCATTGTACCATGTATGTGCTGCTATGTCCCTTTGAGAATGTGCCATCGTTGTGGTGAGGCTTGTGGATGCTGTGGTGGGAAACATAAAGCCGCTGGATGAAAGGATTCCGTGCTTAAAATGAGCTCAAAATCTTTGTTTCCAGGAATTAGTTAACTTGGATTTGTGGAAGCTTTTGGCAAGCACTATGAATCGTGCCTGGTGTCATTGGGGCCACAGGCTGAGGCAGCAGAACTAGACAGTTCTTGGCATTTTACAAATGCTAGTCATGCCTAACTTTTACCGTTAAGTACATGGCATGCCTTGTAACAGGTTATAAAGAGTATTTGCAAAAGGAAACCATTTCTGGGTTCTGGCTATAAAATTGACATAAAATATGATCCAACTAAAAGGGATTAATTTTTGGTGTTTTTGTATATTTATGCGTTAGGTGATGGGCCTTTTAAAGGTTTGAATTCATTAGGACATCAACTAAAAGTCTACTAGGAGACACTTGATTTCAGTCTAAGAAAAGTTAACACTTGGGAATTCTAAGAAATAAAACAAGTGCAACTAAATCTTTCATTAGTTGTTTTTGGAAGCAGTTTTATGTAAAAAATAACAAATGTTTATATTTAACTAAATATAAGGTACGAATTATTGCATATTAAAAATTTCCCCGTTCCTAGTTCAGAAGTAGATGTACACATATCTACTGTCACATTCCATTCCATGTTGAATATTTTACTCATCTAGTTAATAACATTTTTGTTCCATGTGAATGATTTGATATTTTCATTCTCATTTCCCTTTCACTACAGTTTATGTTGAGTTTTATCTGTACATTCTGGTAATCTAAAATCCTTAAAAATATTCTAATAGCTTTCTGAGTGACCAACTTTTTTTTCTAAGCACAGATGTAATTGTCTAATGTTCTGATGAGAATGTAACACTTATTTTTATATAAAAAGAGATTGAGTAAACAGAAAAATGAGGGTTGATTTTTTTTTTAAGGTTTGGTGTTTTTTGGTTGGAGTTTTTTGTGTTTTTTTGTTTGTTTGTTTTTGGGTTTTTTTTTTTTGTGGTATTGAAACCAGCAAGTTGTTTTCTTTGAGCGTTTCCTCCTTCAAAAAAATCTTAATTGCATTTACAAATGTTTTTACAAGGCAAAAAATGTAACTGGATAGTTAGTGTAAAACGAATCTTTCTGAGATTTCCATTTATCATTGTGCTAAATCAGAATATGTTCAGCTGTGTTACTAACTTCTAGCTTAATCCTCAATGTTTATTATACACATAACAATGATAACTTTTCTCAGTTGCATTTTCTTTTATTTAAACTGACCAGAAGCAAAATTATTTTATGCTAAGGTATGTGTTAAACTATCCCACAAAGTATTTAATCCAACATTGTTAATGAAATATCTTGTACATATAAATCTATTTCTTTTACAGAGCATTGTGTTACTGGATGTTTTATTTACAAAGAAGTTGGATAAACGTTCCAACAGATTGTTTAAAGAACTTTAGGGTCAAGTTGTCTGGGTTTTTTTTTTTAAGGTGTTACATTAAAACTCTAACCAAGTAAGGAGTTCTTTAAGAACATTCCCTTAGAGGGAAATGGTCGAGAAGTGTGCCTTTTTTGTAATGGCCTGGTGTTTCAGAGATAATAAAAATAAAAATCACTACCATTTTCTATGCAGGTTTTTAAATGGCGTTTATGTATTTTTTTTTAACATATCACACTTATGTTAGCTCTCTTTTTTTGCCCCAGATCAATCTGAGCAATGTATATAACACTGTCTGTAAAATACTTTTTTTTAAAAAAAGCATTTATATTTATATGACAGCTTGAACTGACAACATTGTATATAGATCATCTTGAAGTATTATTTCACATTGAAAAGAAGAAAAATATATTGATAACTATAGATGTTATAAAGAAGAGGTTATTTCTAGTTTTGTACTAAAGTCAATTGGATGAACTAAATCCAAAACATGACACTGTAGCAGCAATTTTAAATTTATTTTTACTGTTTATATATTTGGGCGCTGCTACACTAGATAGTCTTCATCCCTGAAGTTTTCAGCTAAACTTGGTTTTCTAGAATAGACTGTTAACTTTAAAAATTACTTTCTATTGATAAAATACTGGTTTTCCTTGTGAATGACTTCATATTTGTAAGTGCTGAGTTTATAATTCAGGTTTGAGCAAGGTGTGGATAACTGAAGAAAATAACTTGCTGGCTATATAGGAAAATGCTGTGGAAATGAACTGTGTATATATATATATATACTTCTGGGAAGAACAAATTTAATCATTTTCTCTGTTAAGCACTAATCACTATAGTGCGACTCCTGGTTCTGTACTGTATTTTATATGCAACATATATGCTTTAATATTTTAATGTTTGTGCATTAATATTTTCAATTTGTTTAACCACTTTGCTGCTAAGATTTTGCTGTCCCGTCCCCATTATTTTCCTTTACAATTTTAAACAAGTCTCCTTCATTAAAAACTATGGTGATGAAATGTTTTTTTTTTCACCTTGGATCTTTATAGTTATTACCCTGTCTTCAAGTCTGTTTAGAAGACTGATTGTTATCTGACTCCCTATGAAAAAATTTCTCTTGAGTAAATAAGTATTCTTACATGAAAACAAATACATAGCTTAAATTCCTCATTTGAAACATGACTATAGGTATATTCAAGAACATTTTCTTGTTCTTCATACAGACTTGGCACTGCCAGTTGACTTTTTTTCTAAAATCTTTCTCTTTTAATCTGGTAGTATACGCAAATGGCTAAGCAAAACTGCTTGGGTAACAGCAGATACGAAAATTAGTAATTTGGATGATATTATAAGAAGGATTTCACTCCAGTCAGATGGTTTGTATTCTGAATTGATGTTTCTTTAATGACCCCCTGTCCCCAACTCCCCACTTATGAGGGAAGTCATTTGATTTCTGAAGAGTTACGAGGTACTGAACTTCAGCACCACCTGCTGGATTCTTTATAGACCAGAGGCATGAGATGGTGATTGAGAGTGACGAGGTTCATCACTGCTACCAGTAAAGGGCCCTTTAAGTGGTGACCATCTCTAAACGAAGAAGGATGGAATAAGAAATAATATTGACCTATAAAGTGAATCTTTCCCAAGTATGTCTTTAAAAAACAAAATTACTGGATCACAGATACAATGAAGCCAGCGTCTAGTCAAAAGATTCTAAGCACTTTTAAAAAATACTTCCTGTTTTGAAATGTTACTAATACTTAAAACTGTATCAGTTTTAAAGCATTTACAAAACCAAGTATTTAAACTCAGTAATGCTATTATTGAAATAGTATTTTCCTCCTGTTACCAGCCAGGGAGAAATTTTGAAGAATAAACTTCACCTATATTTCATCATAACAGCTTCAGAAGGGAGTGTATGTATGTATGTTTCTGAGATTGTGTTGGGGTTAAAGTTTAAAGGGGAAAACATGAAACTACCTATTTTATTTGGTATTCAGCAGTGCCTAAAATGAACTTTTGAAATAATGCAAATGCACTTTGAATTCATATGTATAGTGAGTACCATCTAATACCCTAGGTAAGTTTTACCTTTTCTTTTTCCTTTCAGTGCCACAGGGGTATTTCTTACTATCCATTAAAATAAGTTTCTTTTGAAATTCAGGTTTTGTGATTTCACGTTAGAAAAGGAATAAAAATAAAAATTGGTTTTAAATTTTAACCCAAGGATGCATCAAGTATAACATTTTCTTTCATAAAAAAAACTGAAAATTTTAGTTCTCTGGAAAACAAAATTGTGATAATGATATTCAGAACTTCATTTCTAAGTATAAAGGAAAGCACTAGAAATTTGCAATTATTATTGCATTTCTTAAATTGGTCTATAAGACAAAGATAGTACCATTTGTGATGAGTCAAATGTTTTTTAAAAATCACAACTGAGGGTAATTTATATCAGCCAAAATAAGTTTTAAGATATTAAGATAACTTATTTAGCAGCCAGGTGGTTTTAAAACTTACATGCTTTGATAAACTGATAAATGTTGCATTGTTCTTGAAAGTCCTAAAATACATAAGTTGCTTGTTTGAAACTTTTCAAGAGTTAATCTAATTGAAAAAACTTTGTATTAAAGATTTACATAGATTTTTGTGAACATTGCCAATGTGTAGTCTCATTCGCTTTCTATTCTTGACCTGAAAGTGCCTCACTTGTATATTTCCATTAGAATTTTGACTGCATTCTTTCTAGTAAGCAATGAAAATTTGTTTAAACTCATGTCATAATGTATTTCCTTAGATACTAGTTTACTAGCTTGATAGTTTGGGGTATTTAATGTAAAGATGCATATATAAGTTTGTAACTGTTTGTTACATCAGACCCATGTAATTGGACATAATCAGATGATATAAGAATTTGTTTAATTACCTGATTAAACCTATCATGAAATATATAAGGACTTTTTCTTACTCTTCTAGAACATAAGAGTTGCATAAGAGATCATTACTAGAGGAGAAAGCAGTAGTGAAAGTGAAAGTTTTGATCATGATTTAAGGTACACTTTTAGCTGAAAAGTCCTGCATATGTTATTATTATAGGTACACTTTTAACTGAAAGATCCTGTGTATATTATTATTACATGTATACAAATGTTTTCATAATCTGTTACCTAGTATAGTTGTTTGGGGACAATGAATCTTAGGTAAGTTCAGATTAACCAACTTAATTTATCAGTGGAAAAATTTACCTAAAACATATATTGAACTTCTGTCTGAGTCAGTTTCACAATTTTACTGGTAAGTAAAAGTAATCTAAATGAAAGTTACTAGGCTGAGACGCAAAATAAGTACTTTTTAGTTTTTGAAGTAATTGTATTGGTTTTACTTCTTTTGGAAAAGCAAAAATTAGCTTATTATCGTGAATTACCAGTTTTGTGCTTATTTGTAGGTTTTCAGAAATTTTCTCTATATTCACATCAATAATCACATATATAATAATCACAGTTTTTAATGCCAGCCACTAAAACTAGGAACTTGTGTGTTTGCTGTCAGTGTAGTGACGCACACACACTCAGTGGTCCCTAAAGAAATGAAAATCGGTAATGTAAAAATTGGGCTCCGTTGTTTTAAACAAACAACGGGCTGGAGTGATAGCACAGCGGTAGGGCGTTTGCCTTGCACGCAACCAGCCCGGCCAAGCCGGGTTCGATTCCTCCACCTCTCTCGAAGAGCCTGACAAGCTACTGAGAGTATTCAATATGCCAAACACAGTGACAAGAAGTCTCACAATGAAGATATGACTGGGCCCGCTCGAGCAAATCGATGAACAATGGGAGGACAGTGTTGTTTTAAAATTTACTGTTAAAATTTGTCATTGTAAGGATATCCCTGGAATGAGGGTTAAAAAAACACCAAAACAAAATTGTAGTTGAAAGGTATTCTTTTGTCTATTATTCATGTATTTTAAAGGATTACTTTTAATACATAAATACCATGAGTATTATTCTCATACTAAAAAAATTCAAGAGGTTAAAAAACGTTCCTGAGCTTGGTCTTCAAGCTCATGTTCTTCCTTGAAACTGTCTCCTTTGCTTGTCTCTGTTGCCCTTCCAAATAATACATGTTCTCTCTGGAACATGTGTTCCATCCTCCCACCCTCACATCTAAGTAGGTTTTGTTCAGTAAAAACTGTTGCTACACACACACACACACACACACACACACACACACACACACACACACACACACACACTCCTATTCTTTAAAGTTGAAAATTTTAAATAACTTTAAAGTTCTTAATTCCCAAACCCTTTGGTTTAGTTTCTGGACCTTGCATTTATCTCTCAGTAGATTGTGTTGATTGATGTATCCACAGAATGGCTTATGGGAGTCATTAAAACTGAGAATAAGGTCTTGGGAATTAGTTTAGAGAACTAGTCTGCATTCTTTGAATGCTGGAAGTCCAGGTTTGATCTTTGCCACTACAGTGTCCCCTGAGACACACACCTGAAGTAGCCCAGAGCACCACCAGCTGGAACCTCAAAACGAGTTGAGAGTAAAGTTGTGACAACGCATCAGCATTTTCAAAAGTTTATTGATCTAATAAGCTCTACTCGTTTAGTCCATTTCAGTCAAGTTTAAGGGAGCCCTTCACAACACATAATGATACCTTGCAGTAAAAGTCCCTGCTTCCAAAGATGCCTTTTATGTGTTTCTGTATTCTTCCTTTTCAAGTGGTGAGCCATATGTCCATTTGTCAGTTATTCTACAAAGTCTGTGTTTGAGCCAGAGCTGCATACAATATCAGACTGCTTATGTACATAGCAGAATGCGGAGATTAGAGCCCCTCTTCCCTCAGTCTCAAGGGTTTTTTTAATGTGAGGTAGGAGGTGTTTGGGACATGTGCTGGGAGACAGGAGTAGCTACTGCACTGTGCTTGGGTGTAACTCCAGATAAAAGATTTATTTTTTCACTAAAGAAAAGAACCACAGAAATATTTGAGGCAGAAAGCTAGCTCAGTGAGCTGAGCATATAAAAACATGCTCTATGATCAGGAGATCTAGGTTTAGTCTCTCAAGCACTTAGCGTGATCTGCAAGCATAGGGCCAGGAGTAGCTCCTAGCACAGCCAGGTAGGAACACCCACCTCACCTCCAGCAACCAAAGGAAGGTGAGAACTTAAGACTGACATTTTAACTATCTCACTTTTCATACTAGCACATAGGCCCAACTAGGGAATTATGAACAGTTTGAACTATAAAATACAATATATAGGAATGATCAACTTTGTTTTGCCATGGTCCGATAGCACAGCGGTAGGGCGTTTGCCTTGCACGCAGCCAACATGGCCAACCCAAGTTCAATTCCTCCGCCCCTCTCGGAGAGCCCGGCAAGCTACCGAGAGTATCTCGCCCGCACGGCAGAGCCTGGCAAGCTCCCCATGGCGTATTTGATATGCCAAACACAGTAACAACAAAGTCTCCAATGGAGACGTTACTGGGCCCGCTCGAGCAAATCGATGATCAACGGGAGGGCCTTTACTTTACTTTACAACTTTGTTTTATTTTTCTTCAAGGCCAAACCCTCTTTAATAGAAGCTTGTCTGTTAGTGGTGGTGATGGTTTTCTGAGAGCTTGAGTGAAACAGCTTACTACTGAAAATTTTGGAATATTTTGAAAACATTAAAATCAGAAGCTCCTTAATCAGATGATCTATATTCTGAATTTTTGCTTTTTAAAATTAATTTCCCTGAAAGTGATACCACCTCTCTCTCTCTCGCTCTCTCTCTCTCCCCCCCCCCCCACACACACACATGCACGCACACTGCTACCCTATGGAGGTTTCTTCCCCATACAAAACTCATATTACAAGTATTACATATTGAGCAAACCCAATTACTTGAAGAATATTGGGAAGGTGTACCATTTTATAGAGCAGTGAGAAAAGGACTTGAAAATAGGAAAATGTCCATATTTTATATGCTGGAAGAACAAATGCAAAGACTAAACGGGATGGCACTTGATTTGTATGACTAGAACAGGTGGAGCACTTGATTTGTATGACTAGAAGAGCTCCAGAAAAGAGGTGATGTTACAGAGATGAAGTAGCAGGTGTTATCTTGTGCAGGCTTCTAGGTCACTGGGAGAAGTCCAGTTGGCTATATTCTGGGGGTCTTAGGATTTTACTGGAAGGCGTGGTATGGGACACTGTTTGTGGGTACTGTTTTCAGATATTAGGGGATGTATGTATGACTGGTTTCAGATATTGGGTTGTTTGTAGTACCTCAAGCTTTGTCCTAACCATTCCACTGAAATTTTTCAACAAAGTCTCCTATTACCTCTAATTCTAAAACAACTCTTGATGTCCTCCCTCCAAGCTTGTTCTACCACCAGTAGAATGATTGTAATTCACCCAGTTGCTCAATAATTTATCTTTGGGGTGGGATGGGGTTACCTCGGGTCTTCTAAACTGCTGAGAGGAGTTTCTGGGGGATTACCTGTGTCAATCTAATAGTGTTTGTGAGCTTCCAGAACCACAGTTGTTGTGCTCAGTAGGCCATGTGGTTCTGGGAATCAAGCTGGGTCAATTGCAATCAAGACATGTTCTTTAACCCCTGTACTATCTTTCTGGCCCCTAATAATTAAGTCTTTTTGCTAAATTCAGACCATCTTCAAAAGACTCAAAAGTAGATTTCAAGTGGGAAGATATCTCCGTGTACCCCTACTGCTGTATCAATTCAGACTTCATTTATTTCTTGCCTACATTTTTGCAGCCTCTTAACACTCCCAGGCCCTTTTACTTACGTTTGTTGAGTACATTTTCCAATATTACAGTTTCAGAATGTTTTTTTCTTAAATTAGATATGTGGTATACTTTGTTCCTTTTCTTTCCACTTATACCTTGTAAGCAGGTAATGAGGACAGAGAATTTAATTATATGACTCTTAAAAAAACATGGGGCTGAAGCAATAGTACAATGGGTAGGGTGCTTGCGTTGCAAGTGGCTGACCCAGCTTCAATTCCTGCCATTCCATATGGCCACCCAAGCACCACCAGGAGTAACCCCTAAGCATTGCCAGCATGGCCCAAAAGACAAACAACAACAACAACAAAATAATTTGTTACGATTGTTCACATTTCAGGACTGGAGCGATAGCACAGCGGGTAAGGTGTTTGCCTTGCACGAGGCCAACATGGCCGACCCGGGTTCGATTCCTCCACCCCTCTCAGAGAGCCCTGCAAACTACCAAAGTATCGCCCACAAGGCAAAGCCTGGTAAGCTACCCGTGTCATATTCAGTGTGCCAAAAACAGTAGTAAGTCTCACAATTTGCCTGCTCGAGCAAATTGATGAACATCAGGAGGACAGTGCTACAGTTCACATTTCACAGATAAGGACACTGAGGACGTATAGAGGTTTGAGAAAGTCACCATATTCTTAATGAAGGGTGCAAACTAAAACTCAAACCCAGGTCTTTCTGTCATTTTGGCTTCTGGGGGTGTTCTTTATGGTATCCTCCAAAAGTCTCTGGTTTCTCCCCTGCGCTGATTTCTACTCCTTTATTACATTTTTCTGATTCATCATTTTTCTCTTCAAAGCCCTTCATTGTTATTTTTCTCTCATCTTGGCTTTCCTATTATGCTCACTGGTCTATTCTTACCCACAAATGACACGCAAGTAACACTAGATTTTCAGAGCAGTTTGTGCAAGATTAGCCCCGTAATTGCCATCAGTATTAAAGCCATTTAAAGATGTTAAGACTGCTTTGAAGATTGAGGGGGGAAAAGTGACTAACTGGGAGGTCAGATTGAACTTCTGTAATACGATTTTTGCAACGCTTTACACTCTGACAGAGTGACCTTTACTGGCTTCCTGATAATGAAGCAGTATTAAGTCTATTGTGCTTAGTAAATGCTGGTATCATTCATATGGTTTGTATACAGCTGGTTAAAATCATGTCTACTTCTGATGATGTGTATCTTTTCAGAGAGAGGGCACAGCCAGTGGTGCTTAGGGTACCCTGCAGTGCCAGGGTAAAGCCCAGGAGTCAATGTATGTGCTTCAGATTTTTGATCCATTTTTCAGTCCTAATTTTTGTGTGTCTTAATCATTCTTTTTACCACTTTCTAAAAGAAAAAATTTCTATAGAAAATTAAATTTTATGTATACCTTTCTTCCCCTTCACTTAATTTTTTAAATGATTAAATCTAGGGTCCAGAGTCATAGTATAGCAGGTAGGGCATTTGCCTTGCACATGGCCAACTAGAGTTCCATTCTCAGCATCCCGTATGATTTCCCAAGCACTGCCAGGAGCAATTCCTGAGTGTGAGAGCCAGGAGTAACCCCTGAGCATCACTGAGTATGCCTCCCCACCAAAAAAAAGTCTAATAATACATGATTGGTTTTTGTCCAGGTGGTACTGGGGCTACCAAGAGCTACAGACCACAGTGTTCAGTGATAGAGACGGGCCTGCACTGCCAGGGATGCAACCTAGGCCTGACGTCTGCTAGGCGTGCTTTCTGTAAAAGTTTTCTTCTCAAGCTCCCCTTTGCTCGACTCCCGAATTACCTGACTTAGAAAATTACAGTAGAAGATTTAATTAAGAACAAGACCCTTTTGGGGCCGGAGCAATAGTACTTTAGATAAAGCACTTACCTTGCGCTCAGCCGATCTAGGACCAATTTTCAGTATCCCATATGGCCCCCTAGCCCCACCAAGAGTGATCCCCGGGTGCAGCGCCCTAAGCATTACTGTGATCTGCCTCTACCCAAGACCTGTAGACTACTTAACTTCCACCTTAAGGAAGCCTGCTGAGAAATCTGTGTGGCCTCTGAAGGCCCTTCAGTTACAAAGACTTTTGTTTGTTATTTTTGGCTTTAGGGGCATACTGAGCAGTGCTCAGGGTTTATTCCTGGTTTATCTCCCAGCAGTGGTTAGGGTTGTGTGTGTGTTGGGGGGGGGCGGGGGGAGATGATGCTGGGGACTGCACCAGGAGCTTCCCTGTAAAAGGCAAATGCCTTACACCTGTGCTCTCTCCAGGCCCCAAAGAATAACTTACTTTTGTAGGCTGAATGGGCTGAACGATAGCATTTGCCTTGCACACGGCCGACCTGGCCCACCCGAGTTGGATTCCTCCACCCCTCTCGGAGAGCCCGGCAAGCTACTGAGAGTATCTCGCTGGCATGGCAGAACCTGGCAAGCTGCCCGTGCCATATTTGATATGCCAAACACAGTAACAAGAAGTCTCACAATGTTACTGGGCCTGCTAGAGCAAATCGATGAACAAACGGGAGGACAGTAACAGTGTAGGCTGAATAATGGTCCCCAGATATGACAGGTATGAGTCCCTGGAGCCTGCAAATGTTGCCTGGAGGTTCTTTGTGTTGACAAGATAGGTTAATCTGGACTATACATACAGGCCCTATAACACAAGCATTCTAACGAAGATCTTCCTGGTGTCTCTACCAAGTGGGAGAATTGCTATGGACTACTCACCGCTTTATATTACTATTCCTCTTCTTTTCAAATGAAAGTCTTTGTTGTAGTTACTCTGTTCTTCAGCATTGTATATTAAATATGTTGGAGTGAGAGCAGATAAGCTAACTTCTGGCTTAAAGATTTATGGAGAAGAAGCATTTCAAAGAAGAAAAATATATAGATCACTTGGAAGAATAGGACATTAGACTGGCTGCAGTAATAATATAGTATTTCAGCTTGTCTCCTTTGGGAATAGGTTGTTTTGTGTGTGTGTGTGGATCAAAGCAATTATTGATGTCATAATTAAGGCAGAGTTTATTTGTGTTTATCCAATCTTTGTGCCTCTCTACATCTCCAAGATTTTCCAAGGGACACACTGGCTGGGTAGCCAATAACAGCAAAAGAAAATGACTTTTGATATGGAAGACTAGATAATGATATGAAATTAACAATCATCCCTGATTCTTGAGCGTTGGCGGAGATCAGAACTCCGGATTCTATCTCTCATTTGAGTGAATCGTGATATTCCAAGCATAGCTCTTTCGATTCCTCTTTGAGAGACCCGAATAGTGTTCTCATCCTGTTTTTGTAGGGCCCAGGTCTCTGAGGCATTTGTTAATGCAGGAAGAACAGTGGAATCGAAGAGATGTGCTTGTAGCTGGAGGTTTTTTGTCCTCTTAGTTATTTCTTCAACGCTCTTGAAGGCATTCCAAGCCGCTCTCTTCCTCCTGCGCAACTCAGGTGCCAGGTCATTCATCATGTTGATTTCTCAACCTAGGTACATATAACTGTTGCATTCGGAGATGGTGGTTCCGTTGAGAGCGAATGGAGCATCAGGAACAAGGCTGTTTCTCATAAACATTGTCTTCGTAAGATTCAGCTGTAGTCCAACTTTTCCACACTCACGGTTGAAGTCAGTCAGCATTTTATTATATATATATTATATACCCCCCGCCACGAGCAGCTCTCCGGCAATTGCCATGGCCCCAGAGGCACAATGGACCTAATTCGAAACCCAGCAGCTTTTGGCAGAAATGTGAATGGACTATGCAGTAAGCTACAGCGACATGCCCCCCACAGCCCCCACGGGAGGGAAAGGGTGACTGTCCCTTCCACCTTTCCCCGCCATGGCATGGTGGCTGCCACCTCAGAGCCTATTAAACAGCTAGGTATGTATGAGCCAGCGGTGACGGGGCAACTGCAGCCTTTGATATGCCAAAAACAGTAACAAGTCTCACAATGGAGATATTACTGGTGCCCACTCAAGGCAGGCACCCTACCCACTGTACTATATCTCCAGCCCCTAAAACAAAATTTAAATAAATGTAAATTAGTTTTAGACATATCTGACATCAGTGAAACTAAGGACCAATTTTAAAAAAAAACAGTATTAAGATCACACTGCTAGATAACTTGTGGTTCAAAGGTAGCACTGTATCACTGTCCTCCCGTTGTTCAGCGATTTGCTCGAGCGGGAACCAGTAACATCTCCATTGTGAGACTTCTTGTTACTGTTTTTGGTATATTGAATACCTCACGGGTAGCTTGCCAGACTTTGCCGTGCACGTGGAATACTCTTGGTAGCTTGCCAGGCTCTCCTAGAGGGGAGGAAGAATCGAACCCGGGTCCGGTGCGAGCAAGGCAAACACCCTACCTGCTGTGCTATCACTTTGGCCCGGTTCAAAGTTATAGTTGATAAAAACTTAAAATAATAAAAACATCAAAACATGTAATATCAGTACTTGCAAAAAATTTATAGCTTCAAATGCAAATATTTTAAAAATCTTAAAACTAATGAACTACTGAAGAAACCACTGTGAAAGGTTATAACAGTAAAATTAGACTGATGAAAGCCTATAAAGAAAGAAAAGGATATAATTGGGATTTAATAAACTAGGAAACATACAATATTGAAGATCACTAGAGCCAATGTTGGGTTTGAGAAAACTAATAAAGTTGATAAACCCCCGGGAAGATTGGATCAAATAAACAAAGGACAAACATATAAGGTTTCTATATCCAACAAAAATGTATTTCAAGAATGAAGATAAAATAAAAACTTATCAGTAAAAATGAAAACTGAAAGAATTTATCCCCAGAAGAGCCATGCTGCAATAAATAAAAGAAGTTCTCTTTCAGCCAGAATGAAAATCACCAGATGAAAATCTTGATCTAAACAAAGGACATGAACCTCATAAAATAGTAATGACATGACTAAATAAATACTTTATTCTTACTTAATTTTTATAAAAATTATATTGACTTTTCAAAAATAAAAACAATAGCGTTGGTTTATAACCATTGTAGAAATAAAATATATGGCAACAGCATAAAAACCAAGAGGTAAGAAATGGAACTATAGGATGCTTAGATTGTCTGTAAAACTTTATCGCTTGAAAGCAGACTGGGAAATATACTATAAATTCTACACTAACCGCTAAAGCAATAAAACACAGTTTAACCAAATATGACCTCTCACATGATTCCTTTTTTTTTCTGTGTCACACCCGGTGATGCTCAGGGATTACTCCTGGCTCTAGCACTCAGTGGTGCTTGGGGGACCATATAGTATGCCAGGGATTGAACCCAGGCTGATCATGTGCAAGGGAAATGCCCTATCCACTGTACTTATGGCCCCAGGCCCAGCCTTTCATATTATTCCACGGGAAGCTTTAGTTGTCTAGCCTGGCCCCAGCAGACTTCAGCAAAGGTGTCAGCCTCCTGATGCTGGCTGTTACCAGAACAAGGAAAACCCATTTTGAGAGATAGATACTGTGGAAAGTCTGTGGATTTCTGTCTCCACAAGTCACCATCAAAGTAAGAAAATTCACTGCAAACCTTATGTTCCCTGCCTGTCCAGGGTAGTTCTTTCTTGTACATATCAAATTTTCTATAACAAAAGATTATTTCTTCTGGATAGGGACTTATTTAAACATCCTTCAGCTCCATCTTCTTTTTGGTTTGTATCTCTGCTTAGAAATTCAGTGAATATTTGGTGAATCTAACAATGTTTGGCTACATGTTACTTAAAACTGTATGGGTGCAATATAAACGGATTGCAGAGGAGGCATGTCTCTGAGGGTCCCCCCCTTCCATATATCGTGTACATGTTCTCTGAAGCTGTCACTTGATTTCTCTGCTTTTGCCTTACCTCTTTTTTAGCTTGACCAGGACATTGGTGCTCTTTTATCTTTATCCTAGTCTCAACTCCCCAAATTATCTTACTTCTAATACCTTACTTATCAGCTATTACTGCTTATTTTCCATAGACCTTTATATTCCAACATTGAATAAAAAGTATGTTTCTGGGCCAGAGAAATACAACAGTGGATTGTATTAGTTATATTATTTTAAAACATAGGTACTTATCTAATGTGCCCTACTTGGGCATCACGTTTGGTTCCCTGAGCCCTTTCAGAAGTAATCCCTGGGCAGAGAGCCAAGAGTAAGCCCTGAGCACAGTAGGATGTGATCCCAATATCTCAAAAGTAGATTCCTTACATCCATGATTTACCCGGTATTCGCATTTCTTACCCAGAAGTTCCAAACATTTGTTTGGAAGAGCTGTAGAAGTGGAAAAATATAGAGTTAAGCAACTTTTAGTAAGACTTTCATTTATACCTTCCCCCCCCCTTCAAATTCAGTTTCCTTCTCTGTAGAGTACAAATACTAATGTTTTCAAGTATTAAATTCAGGAACACGAGAGATAGAACAGGAGATTAAGACATGGTCAACACGGGCTCAATCCTCTGAACCCAATTTTGTCCCCTAAACAGCGCAGAGTGATTCTTGAGCAGAGCCAAAAGTAAGCTTTTACTATAGCCAGGTGTTCTCCAGAAAGGAACCAAATACAATTCATATCATTAGATTTTCTGGTCTGTTTCTCTATTTGATAAATCATTATGACTTACAAACACTGATTATGACATTGTTCTTGAACAAAATCTTTCCCACAAAGTGATTCTGTTTAATATGTAAATGTATAATTTAACTAAGGATATTATGGTTTCTGCATAAGTGGATGGAAGAGAAAGGAGTATGGACTACATCTCCAAATATTTCAGATGTTTGCACTTGAATTTCAAACCTTCCTGTCTACCTCTGTCTTTCAAAAATGTGCTTGGGAGCAAGTGAAAACAGAGATAGACAAATGGGACTATCTTAAACTAAGAAGCTTCTGCACCTCAAAAGAAACAGTGACCAAAATACAAAGACAGTCTACAGAATGGGAAAGGATATTCACCCAATACACATCTGACAAGGGGTTGATATCAAGGATATACAAAGTACTGGTTGAACTCCACAAGAAGAAAACATTCAACCCCATCAAAAAATGGGGCAATGAAATGAACAGAAACCTTCTCAAAGAAGAAATCTGAATGGAAAAAAAGCACATGAGAAAATGCTCTACATCATTAATCATCAGGGAGATGCAGATAAAAACAACAATGAGATATCATCTCACACCACAGAGACTGGCCCACGTCCAAAAGAACAAAAGCAACCGGTGCTGGCACGGATGTGGCAAGAAAGGGACCCACCTTCACTGCTGGTGGGAATGCTGACTGGTTCAGCCCCTTTGGAAAACAGTATGGACGATTCTCAAAAAATTAGATATTTGACGCAGCAATACCATTCCTGGGAATATATCCCAGAGAGGCAAAAAAGTATAGTCAAAGTGACATCTGCACTTTTTTGTTCATTGCAGCACTGTTTACAATAGCCAGAATCTGGAAAAAGCCTGAGTGCCCGAGAACAGATGACTGGTTAAAGAAACTTTGGTACATCTACACAATGGAGTACTATGTAGCTGTTAGAAAAGATGAAGTCATGAAATTTACATACAAGTGGTACTACATGGAAAGTATCATGCTAAGCGAAATGAGTCAGAAAGAGAGGGACAGACATAGAAAGATTGCATTCATCTGGGGAACATAAGGTAACAAAATAGGAGACTAACATCCAAGAATAGCTGAGATAAGTACCAGAAGGTTCACTCCATGACTTGGATGCCAGCCACACATGCAAGGGGAAAAGGCAGCTCAGATAGAGAAGGGAGCACCAAATAAAGGGTGTTGGGAGGATCCTCCCAGGATGGGAGAAGCATGCTGAAAGTAGACTATAGACCTAACATGATTGCCACTCAATGCCTCTTTTGCAAACCACAACACCCAAAAGGAGAGAGACAACAGAGGGGAATGCCCTGCCACAGAGTCAGGGTGGGATGGGGGTTGGGGGGTGGGAGGGATACTGGGATCCGTGGTGGTGGGAAATGGGCACTGGTGGAGGGATGGGTACTTGATCATTGTATAATTGAAACCCAAGCACAAAAATTTGTAAGTCTACAACTGTACCTCATGGTGTTTCATTAATAAAAATTTAAAAAAGAAAAGAAAATGTGCTTGGGGTGGGAGGATAGGGACAGGGAAAAATGGCAGTGACAAGAAGATGGGATTTAGAGGAAGATGGCCCTTGCTTTCTTTCATTGACTTTTTCATCCCTAATCCTGCAGGCTGGAGCGATAGCATAGAGGGTAGGTAGGGTATTTGCCTTGCTACTGCCAACCACAGGTTCGATTCCTCTGTCCCACTTGGAGAATCTGGCAAGCTGCCGAGAGTATCCCGCCTGCACAGCAGAGCTGGCCAGCTCCCTGTGGTGTATTCCATATGCCAAAAACAGTAACAAATATCACAATGGAGACATTACTGGTGCCCACTTGAGCAAATTGATAAACAACGGGAGGGCAGTGCTACAGTGTAATTCTGCTTGGAATGCTGGAGGGCGAAAGATTGCAGCCTATGTCTTTAATTCAGTGTCCACTTCTGGGGAAATATTGCTGGTTTAAATCACCATATGAGGGGGCTGGAGCAATAGCACAGCAGGTAGGGCGTTTGCCTTGCACACGGTGGACACAGGTTCCATTCCCAGCATCCCATATGGTTCCCTAAGCACTGCCAGGGGTAATTTCTGAGTGCATGATCCAGGTGTAACCCCTGTGCATCCCCAGGTGTGACCCAAAAAGAAAAAAAAACAATCACCATATGAGCTGTCTAGTTGGCCCTGGAGTTATCTTTTTTAATAAGGGCATAAAGAGTTTGCCTTGAACATGGCCAACCCTGCTTCAATACTTGGCACCCCATATGGTCCTCTGAGACCTGCCAGGAGTAATTCCAGAGCTCAGAGCCATAAGAAAACCCTGTGCACAGGTGTGGTTCCAAAACAAAACACAAACAAGAAGTCTGTTTTTTAATTAAAAAAAGTTTTTATTGAATCACCATGAGATATAGTTACAAAGCTTTCATGATTGAGTTTCAATCATATAGTGATAAAACACCCATCCCTCTATCAGTGTACATTTCCTACCATCAATGTTCTCAGTATCCCTCCCACCACACCCATTCAACAACAAGACTATTTCAAGCAAGACCTGAAAGCTAGTTTCTAGCAATAGTACCTCGCCCACTGTACTATTCCAGCCCCAATATCCACGTTTTTAATAAGTGTCTAGGTCCTAATACAAAAGTTAAATACAAATGACTCTCAACAATGTTTGCTAAATAGGTGACCTGAGGCAGATGGATGTCTCAAGGTGAGTGCAGTTTGGTTGGAGTCTCGATATGAAAGTCTCATGTCTTGCTTGCAGAACAAACCAGCTTCAGGGGCTTGAAGAAGAAAGGAATCACCAATTCTTTGTGAAGATTGTTATGCTATCAGAAGTTTGGAGGTTGAGAGTCAATATAAGAGTTTATTTGGGATATTTTGTTTGTTTGTTTATTCGTTTTTGCTTTTAGTTTTGTGCTCAGCACATCTGGTGGTGCTAGGGACTATATACAGGGCTGGGAGTGAACCCAGGTCAACTACCTGCAAGGCCAAGTGCTGCTATCATTTTAATACAGTCATACTATCTCTTATCTCCTTGTTTCTCTTCAGCAGTATGGTAGACCTTAAATTCCCCAACCACCTGATTTCCATCCTAGGGCACCTTCCATAAACCAGCTTGCTGGAGCACACATAGTGATCACATTTCCCGACTCACCTGGGATTCTTTCAAGGTCATAGGAATAACTTTCTAAGAGAGAAAAGTTAAGAATAGCCAGTATTGGGGCTGGAGCAATAGCACAGTGGGTGAGGCATTTTTCTTGCATGCAGCCGAGCCGGGTTCAATTCCCAGCATCCCATATGGTCCCCCAAGCACCACCAGGAGTAATTCCTGAGTGCATGAACCAGGAGTAACCCCTGAGCATCGCTGTGTGTAACCCAAAAAAGCAAAAAAAAAAAAAAAAAAAGAATGCCTAGTATGGGCACCAAAGAGATAGTAGAGGAGTTAAAGTGCTCACCATGCATGCAGGATACCACAGTTCACGCACCCTACCAAAAATAGCCTGGTCAGGAGGGACATGGGGAGGGATTGTTGAACTTTGTTGTCTTGGTTCCTGCAGCCCTGTGTGGAGCCACACACTGTTTTCTGGTTGATGTGGACTTTTTGGTCATCCAAATAGATTATCATGTTATCATGACAGGGACTAATGCTGGGGCAAGTCTTCGGTTTTCCAGGCATCTCTTTAAAATCCTTGTATAAAAGTAACACGGTGACTGCCAGAGGTTGTGAGTACTAATTGGATGTGTACTTGTTTTATTTGACAATAAGCCCAGCTCTGCCTCTTGTCACAGAGTGAGTGGTTTGCAAGGAATGGAGAGCTAATGTTCCCTTAAACCTGAGATTCTAAGATTTCATAATGGATTTAGCAGCTGCAGGTTTTGATGCCATGCCCAGAAATACACACCACAATTGCATGGTGTCTGAATGCAGCAGTCCTTAAGGATCAGCAGGGAACTGATGAGATTTTGGTGAAGATGAAATAAAATGCTGGATGACGTAAACTGCTTTGAAAAGGCTGATGAATTTTATACAAACTATTGTCCATAGTAAGGAGTGAAGCACCACATTCAGTAGCTCATTGTATCCTCAACAAAACTCATAATTATCTAGTCCTTAATGGTAGCCCACAAAAGAGAAATGACAGTTGCATGTAGTTTCTGTTAAGGGTATAAAGCACTGTTTCTCCACTGGGACAAAATGATCTCCAACAAATCCACAGGATATTCCAGGGTGGACCACAGGTGAAAATTGTGTAAAACGTTGGGGGTGGGGGCATAGTGTGAGACTAGGGAGTCACTATTAGGATGGGGCACAGGAAGTAAACAAGATCAGAAGGTGGTCACATGGGGCCAGAGCCATAGTACAGCGAGTAGGGTGTTTGCCTTGCACTCGGCCCACCTGGGTTCAATCCCTGGCATCCCATATGGTCCCCCAAGCACTTCCAGGAGTAATTCCTGAGTGCAGAGCCAGGGGTAACCCCTGAGCATCGCTGCGTGTGACCCAAAAAGAAGAAAAAAAAAGGAGGTGGTCACAGTCAGAAAAAGACTGAGAAATAATGGCACTGGAATAGTGATCTTCACATTACTTATAATCATTTGCCTTTTCCTGAATGTAGGTATTGGTAAATCATCAGCAGCTGACCAATATGTGAACTAGAAACCTAGCCTCTGAATCTACCACCCTGCATTCCCATTCTGGGGGCCACTATCATAGGCCTCCTTGCTCTGAGTTGCCATAGTGTCAGGACTGAATTTTGTTAAACTTTTTAGTTCACATTCATCTGTGCTCGGGCCTATCTCCCTTCTTCTTCTTCTTCTCTTACTTAGAATCTGACCAAGTGCTGACCTCCTCAGATCCCTTCTGTGATTTCCCATTGACCCCAGGACATCCACACAAGCCCTTTATAGTGTTTTTGTGAACCTTCCAACCCATTCCATGGTTTATTTCTGTCCAAGCTTCCTCCCTTCCACCTCAGGGCCTTTGCTCATGCCTACTCTAGGCTGTCCAGCTTTCCTGCATTCTCCTGACCAACTTCTGCTCATCAGAAGCTCAGAAAAGAAAGCTTTTTTCTGGAAATCCTGAGTGGTTATGCCTATTATAGCTTCATGAGCATACTTAACATTGATTTATGTGATGACATAAATTATAATCCCATGAGACTTAAAAAATTAGTTAATGGGTCTAGTCTTCTCAAGTGGATATTGGGAAGGAAATGAACCCAGGAATTGAACCGAGGCTGGCTGCATGCAAGGCCGTAACCGCTGAACTTGTGCCCGTTCTTGTTCTTAAGCATAGCAAACCAGGAGATCCCTGCCTTCAAGTTCCTCACAGTAGATAGAGGTGATATCTGCCTTGAGCTGTTCCCCGGGTGGAGTTGTGCTCTGACATTGGTTGCATGCTTCATTAGTACGTTTGATTTCTGCTCTTGGGCATGATCATTAGCGTTAAAATAAGGGTGAAGGTCCCTGGGAGAGGGTCACTCTGGCATATCTCTTGGCACAAGCTAATTTAGTCGAACTTCTTTCAAGCTCCTCTCTCCAGTAGCATCTTCCTTGGGCCCTTCCCTGTGGGTTAGTATTCATCATTTCAATCATCATTTCAATGTCCATCACCTAAGAGAGTAGGAGCACCATCAATTATTTATTCTTTTTAATTAATAGGTAGTGTTGTGCATTGCCTATTCAGATTCTCCCTTAAGGCACATGTCTCTAGGACCAAAGTCCCCCATTTTACCATCTCTGTTTTCCTTGGTGACCGTAAGCCAACAGCAAGGAAGCTGAGATCATTTTTCATTTCGGGGTTTACTAGTCACATGGTGTGGATTGGACGCTGAAAGGAGAATTGGGAAGTGCAGAAGATGAGATTAGACATTCCTGCTTCCTGTGTTCTCTAGGCTGGTTCTGTTTGTTGGTGTGTCCACTTGAAGAATTCTGTGTGGACTGTGATCTAAGGACCTTTCTGGTTCTGAGAACCAAAGGGAAGAAAACCCAGGTAGCTATGAAAAATGAAAGTACTTACAACTGAGAGTGAGCAGGGAACAAAGGGCAACTCCTTAGTTTTAGCCAAGTGATAGAAGCTAAAGTAGCCCCATTCCTCATCATTCTGAAGGTGATGGTGAGAAAAGAATTGAAGTTGGCTTCTTGTATGTGGTTGAAACTGAAAGGTTCAGCTTGAATCATTCCATTTGCGCCTGGTGGTTATATTGCCACTGTGGATAGGAAAAATATTCTAACTTCTCAGCCTCATGCAAGACAGCAGCACATCCTCTACTTTCTTGAAACATTTTTCTTTTGTGGACCACGCCCAGTGGTGCTCAGGGCTTACTCCTGGAACTTTGTTCAAAAATCATTCTAGTCAGGCGTGGGGGATCATGCTGAATGTCAGGGATTTAACCAGAATCTGCTGTGTGCAAGCCACGCACCCTACCTGCTTTACTATTGCTTTGGTCCCTTTTCTTTTACCTCTAGGGATATCACTGGCTGATTTTTATTTGTGGGAGAAGGGGACATCTAGCAGTGCTGGGGTCTACCTCTGGTTGCTACTCTCAGCCCCAGTGTGGTGCTCAGGGGCCATTCCTGGCACTGTTCAGGGGACCACATGATGCTGGGAATCGTACCCCAGCCTTTCACACACGAAGTCTGTACTTGTGCTTAGCCCTTTGAACCATCTCCCCTGCTTTGGGTTTTTTCTCAAATTCTTGGGCTTTGCCTTTTCAGTCTCATTTGCTAGTTTCTCCTTCTTGACCAAAGCTAAATTATGTCTTTGAGTTTAGGCCCAGCCCTTTTATCTGAGTGATTGATTTCCTTTGGAAACATGGCTGTAATCACTATCTACTAACCGAAGGAAGAGCTCCCAAAAATAAGTCCTTATGTTTGACCTTTCACTGACACCCAGGTTTGTATAACTGAGAACCACTAACGTCTCCATTTGGATGTGACTTATTGGTACTGTTCATTTTTCCCCAAGTCACTCTCCCCTCTCCAATCTCTTCCGAGGCCTGTTCTCTGCAGCATCACCAGCGTCCCTGTCTTTTGGCCTCCAGTTACCCAGTGGAAGGCATTGGCAGGAGCTAGGAAGGCAGGAAGAGAATGAGGTTGGCACATGTGTTCACTGTTTCTTCTTAGTCTTTGTCTTTCTCTGCTCTCTGGGTTAGAAGTTTTCCTTGACTGAGGTCAACCTTTCTCTAGCTCATCTCTTTAGCTTCTGTGAAGTCCCCCTTTTCCCCTTGTCCTTATTCCTGGTATGTTCTGTGACTTGCCTCAGGGATCTTTTCCACTCCATCTTGGTCTCCTTGACCATAGGCCATTCAACTCTTTTCAGTTTTCCATTTTGCGTTTGCCTCTGGTTCCTGGCTGGTCATGATCACTAAGGACAGCGACTGAACATCTGAAATACGGCCCTGTCCAAATAGGACCTCTGTCTCTCTTCAACATAGGCTCCAGCCCCTTGCCCAGTCTGCTCATCAAAGTACATAGCAGCAGTTAGCACCTCCTTGCAACAAACCAAATACCTAAAGCTCAGTTCTACTATAAAACATCAGCATTCTGCAGGATGCTCGCAGTTTTTATATAAAGGTTGCTCATGAGTGACTCCCCATCTACAACAATGACAGAGTTAGAAGCCTGGAACTTGTCCTGAATGCTGCCTTAACTCGCCTATCACGAGAGTTTTGTAACATTTCTCACTATGGGGTTAACCTCTTAATGGCATAACCATCTCTCTTTGTATCATTCATTACCTAGCACGGCATTCAAGATGTATTTAAGTCCAAATTATGAATATTGCGTTTATGATTTAAAGTCTTGGCCGCTGATGGGATTACACGGCGCCAGGGGGCCAGGTGGTGGGTGTGACCCCCGCCTACTGGAATTTGGAGGATCTGGGTGGAAGATGCTCGACTCCAATTCGAGTAGGCTTGGAGGTCTCGGCCCCGGAACCCGCGTGGCTTTGTCCCTCTGCCAGTACCTTCATGTGTGCGGAGAGTGGTCTCAGCATGGTGGTGGCTGGTCCTGGAGGTCTTCGGCTGCCGTAGCCCTGGCCGGGGCGGGGAGGAAAGCTCAACCCGCTCCCCTCCAAGGGGCCCCGGCGAGGAACAGCCAGGCGTGGGGGCAGAAGACTGCACCGTTCTCGTCCGGGAGCTGGATTTTATAGTCTCTGAGTCTTGGCCGCTGATGGGATTACACGGCGCCAGGGGGCCAGGTCACACCCACCACCTGGCCCCCTGGCGCCGTGTAATCCCATCAGCGGCCAAGACTCAGAGACTATAAAATCCAGATCCCGGACGAGAGCAGTGCAGTCTCTGCCCCCGCGCCTCGGTGTTCCTTCCCGGAGTCCCTTGGAGGGGAGCGGGTTGAGCTTTCCTCCCCGCCCCGACCAGGGCTACGGCAGCCGAAGACCTCCAGGACCAGCCACCACCATGCTGAGACCACTCTCCGCACACCTGAAGGTACTGGCAGAGGGACAAAGCCACGCGGGTTCCGGGGCCGAGACCTCCAAGCCTACTCGATTTGGAGTCGAGCATCTTCCACCCAGATCCTCCAAATTCCAGTAGGCGGGGGTCACACCCACCACCTGGCCCCCTGGCGCCGTGTAATCCCATCAGTGGCCAAGACTCAGAGACTATAAAATCCAGATCCCGGAACCGCGCAGCCGCATTCGCGGCCGCGCGACATCTATTATCTTATTCCCACTTTGGACAAACTTGCAGGCTATCGAATGTAGCCTGCCCACAGGGCAGAGTCTGGCAAACTCCCCGTGGCCCACCAAATATGCCAAATACCAGTAACAATGATGGGTCTCATTCTCCTAAAGAGCCGTGAATATAATCTCAGGGCTAGGATGAAAGAGACGTTACTGGGGCCTGCTCGAGGCAATCGACGATTAACAGGATGATGAAATGAAATGAAATGAAATGATTTAAAGTCTAGTTAAAGGAACCCTTTTTGTTCTTTCCCATTCAATCTTTTAAGTGTAAAGCATTGCTCTGACTAGTGCAGTTTTAACTTAGCCAGAAGTAATTGTTTTCCAATCTTAGTACTTGACAACTGTTAAAACTTGATTTTTTTCCTAAAGTACAAAGGATGAGGATCAACTAGGAACGTTTTTGGCCTTTGAGTTGTTTTTGTGCTGAATGAAGTTCACAAAACTACTGGGAGATTTTTACATGAACAACTGCTAGTGACCCCAAAAAGGAAATGTGCATTTAAAAAAAGGCAGAATATAAATAATAAACATGCTGGGAGATCAGCTTGCCAATGGGAAGAGGAAGGCTGGGAATAGCAGGACCTAGACAAGGGAATATTTCACACTAGCTCTGAAAAGGCTTAAGCATTTTTCCTGATGTCTTTAAAAGAAGTTTTCTCCGTTTTTGGAGAAGAGATGATTGTGGTTATTTATGAACACCACGTTGCTAGGTGACACAGGGATGAGCATCGTGCTAACCTATCACTCTGTTATCTCAGCAGAGGAGGGGGACCTGTGGGGGTGGGGGAGAATCCAGGAAGGAATGCAGAGGTGTCTGCAGCAAAGGAATCAGCTTTAGTACGGTCCTTCCCCTCCCTCCCCTCCCCTCCCTTCTCATCTCCCACCCTCTCCCCTCCCTGCCTTTTCTTTCCCCTCTCCCTTCCCCTCTTCTCTGCCTCCCCTCCTCTCTCCTCCCCTCCTGTTTTCCCTTCCTTTCTCTTCTTCTCCCTTCCTTTCCTCTTCTATCTCCTCCCTTTCCTTCCTCTCTGCCCCCTCTTCCCTCCTCTCCCCTTCCCTTCATTCCCCCCTCCCCTCCCTTCCCTCCCCCTCACTCCACTCCTGCAAAATGATCTATTTGGGGTCTGGGCTCCAACCTTTCCCCTGCTCTCTCCTTTTAGGATCCCCTTGTTGCTAGCTGTTCTCTCTCTCTCTCTCTCTCTCTCTCTCTCTCTCTCTCTCTCTCTCTCTCTCTCTCTCTCCCTCCCTCCCTCCCTCCCTCTCTCTCATTGTTGTGACATTTGGCCTCCTCTGGGAGAAAAGTAGTCTGCTTCCTGCAGAAACCAAATTGGGGAAAATCACCAGGGAGGAAAACTAGGAGCCAGACTCCCTGAGCAGCAAGTCTGAGAATCGGCATTTTTCTCTTGTCTGCAAACACATGTGTGGGTGTGAGATGCTGCGCATCTGTGCTGGCCTTGGCCTTGTTGGGGGGGGGGGGGGGAGAAGGGGGCTTGCAGAATGAGCCTGTGCCCCAAAGTGAAAAAGTGATTTCCTGGCCGCTGAGCACCTAACACTGAAACTTCGTCATTTGGTCTTTTTACCCACTCTGATGTCAGTGACCTGTGGCAGGCAATCCTACTTTTTGAAATGCACCTACTAAGAATGGGGCCCTGATTGGTTAAGAAAGCTCAGATAAAGAAGGGACCACCAAATAAAGGATATTGGAGGGCTCACTTGGAATAGGAGATGTGTGCTGAAAGTAGACTATAGACCGAACATGATGCCCACTTAATACCTGCATTGCAAACCACAACACCCTAAGGGAGAGAGAGTAAAAAGGAATGTACCTGCCACAGAGGTGGGGTGGCTGGTGGGGGGGAATGAGGGGAGGGATACCGGGAACATTGGTGGTGGAGAAGGGGCACTGGTAGAGGGACGGGTACTTGATCATTGTATGACTGAACTGTGAGCACGAAAGTTTGCAACTGTACCTCACAGTAATTCACTACAAAATAAAAATAAAATAAAATAAATTTTAAAAAGAAAGCACAGACTTCAGCTGGGAGCACAGTTTGGCACAGTTGATTGGAATCAGCGAAAGCACTTGCAGGCTCCTGGGCCCTGCTAGGGTGGGGGGGAATGGGAGGAGGGACTGGAAATCAAGGAAGTATGAGCGCTGTGGTGCAGGATGGCGTGTATGCGTGCGTGTGGGTGGCCGTCCCCACCTTCTCCAGGACTCGGGCTGGAGCAGGATGACAAGGCGGATGATGGGCGCTTCCCGGCCAAGCCTCTTACTGGAACTGACGCTTATCCCAGACGCTGGTGAGTCTCACACACCCCCTGGCGGCCAGGAGCTCGTACTAGCGTGTTGCTCCCCGGGAAAACAGCCAGTGCTGTGCTCTGACCAGGTTTCATCTGGCTTCTGGTGCAGGCTCCACTACAGTTGTGCAAATTAGAGAAAAAAAAATGTCCTCAATGGTACCAGCTCTGGAATGCCATCCCTATCTAAAGTCTCCTAAGAGTTGCTGAGTTCTTGCAATTGAGAGTGGGGAGGTAGGGGGGTGGGGAGAGAAGGGAGACTTCCCCAGCAGTGCTAAAGGCTTCAACATCTTCCAGGCCTCAGGAGGTCATGTGATGCAGGGGATCAAACCAGGGTTCCTGTACAGGCCTGACAAGTGCTATAGCCATTTCCATTCTCAGCACTCTGCAAAGTTTTGAAGGATTTTAAATAAGGATTTTTCACTATTGACAGCAAAGATGGTCCCTGCATGTGAACCTTTTAGTAAGACAAGTTCCTGGGACAGAAGAAGAGGACCATATGGCCCACCCCCACCCCTCCAACACTACTAGGAGTGATCTCTGAGTGCAGGGCCAGGAATAAACCCTGAGCATATTCAGGTGTAGCCCCCAAACAAACAAACAAAATAACAAATAAAAGCTACCCATATTCTGGGGCTGGAGTGATAGCATAGTGGGTAGGGCATTTGCCCTGCACGTGGCTTACCCGGGTTCTATTCCCAGCATCCCATACAGTCCCCTGAGTAATTCCTGAGTGGAGAGCCAGAAATAAACCCTGTGCATCACCAGATGTGACCCAAAAAGAAAAATAATACCCATATATATTCTTTCTTCCTGTTGATGCCAGGGCTCATCAGGGTTAAGTGGTGATAGCAGAACTTCTGTACTCACTCACTGTCTTAACAAGGATAGTGCCCTGTGAGCACTTTATGTACTGGCCTTATATTGGATACAAAGCACATGAAAGTCTCTCTCTCTCTCTCTCTCTCTCTTGAACCTGGTTTCATGGTCTGCAAGACAAATGCCCTACCTGCTGTATTATTGTTTTGTATCTTTATGATTAACCTCTTTTATGTAAACATGGGTTTTCTTCCTCAAATATTTTAAAGAAAATTCTCAAAAGAATTTTATTGGATATATAATGAAATCTATATCATTCAATACAATACAATCTATATCATTTATAATACAATCTATATCATTTTATAATACAATCTATATAATTTTATATTAAAATCTATATAATTTTATCTGGAAATATTTCAGTAGTATCTCTAAAGAATAAAGGATCCTAAAAATATAAGCAATGCCAAGGATCATTAAAAAAGTTGATAGTAATTCCTTAATACTAACAAAAATCCAAGTTCATGTTCATGTCATCTTGTTTGCCACAGAAATTCTTTTTTAAGTGTTTGCTTGTTCAAATCAAGACTCAGGTTCTTAGGCTATAATTAGCTGATGTCTCTCTTAAGTCTCTTAATTTCTTTCCTGTGTCCTACCCATTCTTTAATTTCCAATAAATGGTCTGGATTTTACTAAAACGACTCTGTGGTGAAGTATCAGTCTTGGCATTTTTCTGAGAATTGGAAATTGGCTCTGGAACTTTGGTCAGCTGTAGTTTGGGTTTCTCTCTCTCTCTCTCTCTCTCTCTCTCTCTGTGATGATTTACTTCAGAGGTGGTTAGTGTAGGATTATCAGGTGTGTTAGGTGCAGATGGTCCTCTTTGGGCCATGTTATCAGCCATCCATGTTTACCCTCTAGTTCCATGAGCTCATTAGAGACTGCAGAATAAAACATTCTCATTCCTTTATTCGCCTTTTGTTCTTAGCTGGGATACTTTTGTAAAGAGAAGTTTCTCTCAGCAACTATTTAATTAACCTGAGGTTATCTGGAATCCATGGAAAATAGTCAAGGTGGACCAGTGGTGGGGGGAAGCAGACACTCTGGTTGAGGGAGTGGTGTGTGAACATTGTATAACATAAAACCTTATTTACTGTAGCTGGGGATCCAATGCCTACTCTCTACAATATGATAAATAATGGTGCATAAAGTAAAATGAAGAATACATGTTACCACACTTATTCATACATATGCTCATATATCTGTTATATCCACAATCATAAAATAAGTGTATTGTTGCTCTTATTTTCAACACACTATTGTTGTCTCACTGATTAATAATAAAATTAAGATTTTGTTTGTTTGCTTGGACCATGCCTGGCGATGTTCAGGGCTTCTCCTGCACTCAGGAATTCCTCCTAGCAGTGCTTAGATATGGGATGCCAGACATTAAATCTGGGTTAGCTATCTGCAAGGCTAGTGCCCTAGCCACCACACTATCTCTCCAGCCCAAGATTTTCATTTTAACTTCAAAAAATAGCCAATAAGATATTTTAAAGTTTTTTATGCATGATCTCTTGTATTTAAATATAGTTAATGAGTTTTTGTTTATTACTGATATTCTCTTTCCTTTTAAATGTAGGAATACAGTTAAACAACTGTATTTATTCAGCCATTGATTAAGCTGATTGAATTGGGCATGAACTACACATTACTTTTTTTTTAATTAAATCACTGTGAGATACAGTTACAAAACTTTCATGTTCGAGATTCCACCGTACAATGATTGAACACCCATCCCTTCACCAGTGCACACTTTCCACCACCAGTATCCCCAGCATACTCCCCCCCCCCCCCGCCCCCACCATCCCAGTCCTCACCCTGCCTCCATGACAGGCAATTTCCCAAATACTCTTTCTACTTTGGGGCATTATGCTTTGCTCAAATTTTCTCACCCTCATTTAAGCCTGCCTGCCAGGAACAGATGTTGTATCATTTATTGTCCATTGCTCATTTTGAATATCTTGGGTACCGCATCCACGCGCTTCTGGAATCCTAGATTGTAAGTGGTTGGGTTTCAGAGACATTTCTGTAGGGCACTAATCCATTTTGGGATTCAACTGGGTGTCTCTGGACCAGGGCTATTGGTGCACTAAGATTATGCCTGGAGGCACATTGTGGGGGTAACAACAAAGTCAATGGGCAGGCAAGGAGCCAGGGATGGACATCCCGGCACCTCTGCCGCCATGCGTTCTGGAGAGTTAGTCCTGGAACCCACATACCTGGGCCTTGCTTGTGGAAGCTCTTGGTCACCAGGATTCCATCTGGAGTAGGCGGGGAGACTGCACCTGCTCCACCTGGGGTGCCTTGGTGAAATTGGCTCGGTAAGGGGCCCAGAGAGATCTCTGGTTCTGTGGTGTCTTCCGGGACTTGTTGCTGTGTCTCTGGACCAGGGCTGTTGGTGTATTGAGATGGCACCTGGAGGCACATTATTACAGATATTCTATTCATTGATGTTCAAATAGTTCTGTCATTGGTCAGTGGAAACTCAAACAACTTGCCATCCCAAATATTGTCTTTCTGTTGTTGTTATACTATTATTCACCAAAGTCATCAAATTTATTTTGGATGGCTTTTGTTTTTACAATACTTGTTGATACTTGCTTCTCTTTCCCACTGTAGCACTGTAGCTGTCCTCCTGTTGTTCATCGATTTGCTCGAGCGGGCCCAGTAACGTCTCCATTGTGAGACTTGTTGTTACTGTGTTTGGCATATCAAATACATCACAGGTAGCTTGCCAGGCTTTGTTGTGCGGGCGAGATACTCTCGGTAGCTTGCCGGGCTCTCTGAGAGGGGCGGAGGAATTGAAACTGGCTGGCCCAGGCCGGCAACTTGCAAGGCAAAAAACGCCCTACTGCTGTGCTATTGCTCAGCCCCTGCTATCGCTCCAGTCCCACATGTCTTTGTTTCACTAAGTGTGAACCTGTGATTTTTCAACAAGTTGTAACACATTATATTCTTTATTTTAGTGTTTAATTGTCCCAGATTTGGCTAGCATGAACCTCTTCAAACTAGCTTTATTCTCTTTTTTGTTTTTGGGTTACCCACCCAGTGATGCACAGCGCTTACTGTCCTTGATTAGGCTTGCTGTCCATGATTAGGTTTCATTCATACAGTGTTCCAACACCCATCCCTCCATTGATGTACATTTCTCAGCACCAATGCCCTCAGGTTCCCTCCCATTGCCCCAAATCCCCCAAACCCCAGCCTGCCTCTATGGCAGGTACTTTTCTTCTCTCTCTCTCTCTCTCTCTCTCTCTCTCTCTCTCTCTCTCTCTCTCTCTCTCTCTCTTCTCCTTTTGGGCATTGTGGTTTGCAAAATTATTATTAAAAGATTATCAAGAATATCCCTTTACCTACGTTTAACACTCAGATCCTGTCCAGTGTGGTCATTCCCAGCTATTATTATCATACTGGTCTCTTCTCTATCTTACCTATCCTCTGTCCCACCACAATTGTGGTTGATTCTAACCAATGACCAATCCTCCTAGCACCTGTTTTCCCTAACCATGAATATTAGTCATCTACATACATATATATACATATGTATTTTATATATATACACATATATGTGTATCTGACCCATTTATATACCACAAATGAATGCAGTAATTTTATATCTGTCCCTCTCCTTCTGACTCATTTTACTCAGCATGATATTATCCATGTCTATCCACTTATAGGAAAATTTCATGACTTCATTTTTCCTGATAACTGCATAGTAATCCATTGTGTAGATGTGCCATAGTTTCTTTATCTGTTTATTTGTCTATTCTCAGGCACTCGTGTTGTTTCCAGATTCTGGCTATTGTGAATAGTGCTGCAATGAGCATAGAAGTGCAGATGTTGTTTCTGCTGTGTGGTTTTGGGCCTCCAGGGTGTATTCCCAGAAGCGACATTCCTGTGTCAAATGGGAACTCAATTTCTAATTTTTTAAGAAATGAAAAGGACCCTTTATTGTTATCAAACGTTGGTGATAACATTACCTTTCAGGTGTATAAAGATGTTAGTGAATATCTACTTGTACCACATTATTTTCAGCACCAAGTCTTATTTTTTCTCTTTCACTTACAGTTAATTCTTTTCCCCACCAGTCCCCTTCCCCTCTCTTTTGTGATAACCACTATTTTGTTTTGTTAAGTGTTTTTATTTAATTTTATTTATTCACTTATATATGAGTAAAATGGATGGGTTTGTCTTTCTTCTCTGACTTACATGAGACCGTAAGTTTGACCCATCAACACTGCCAGGGAAGGGCAGGGCCAAGGAAGCCTGATGTTCTCCAGCACTGAACCATTAGGCCCTCACTGATTCATCCTCAGACCAAGAACCACTGGGTTCTTCTTTTCCTTTTGCCCCTTTCGCCCTTTACAAAAGGAAAAGTAAGAATATTTGTTTTCTAGTCTATTTAAATTTTCCCATCTAAAAACATTTCAGTGACACTTGAAGCCATTTGTCAATAATACAAAAATGCAACAATTCCCGAGACTGGAATGATAGTACAGCAGGTAGGGTACTTGCCTTGCACACAGCTGATCTGGGTTTGATCCCTGGAGCCACTGCAAGGAATGATTCCTGAGCACAGAGCCAGGAGTAACCCCTGATTTTCACCAGATATGGCCCAACAACCAAAAACAAACAAACAAACAAAAGCACAACAATTTCCAAGTGCTTACCCAACAGGAGGAGAAATGGAAATTTGCTAACCAGTTTCTTCCTTCCTCCTCCAGTTGTATATTTGGTAAAGGAGATTCAAAAAAATAAGAACAGTAGTTTCATAAACACAGGCAATTAATAGTGTACTTCTTTGGATTTACATGTATTTGTAAATTTTTCCCTAATTATAGCTTGCATTTTACTCAAATGTGAAAATAAGCTGAATTTAAGACCTGGGATCTGAGCCATATGCAAAGCATAGCACACACATGAATAAAGTCTCAATAAAATAAGAAATGATTTTGTACTATTTTATTTTATGCTGCCGCAATAGTGCCAAAGAGCTCCCAGTTGGTGGTTGTTCTGGGAGTTCTCTTTTTAAACTTTGCAGCCCTTTCTCCCCGCTCTGTGAAGTAGAATTTTGCACGAAGGAGATGGTGGTCCGATCCCGTTCGGAATTTTGGGACAACAGCGACATCGGTCAGGCAAAACCATCGATTGAATATGATGTGGTCTATTTCATTGTGGAAACGTCCACCGGGAGACTCTCATGTTCAACGTTTAGATTCTGCCTTCTGAAACTGTGAGTTACCCTGGATGGTTTTGGTCGACATGATAAACTCAGACAGTCTCTCACCCTGTTCGTTCCATTCTAGGCCATGGGTCCCTATGAGAAGTTCTTCAGCTGATCTTCTCGGTCCTATCTTGGCGTTAAAATCACCCACAATGATCTTGTAGAAGGTGTGGTCTTCTTTCTAGAACTTCTCCAGCTCCATGTAGAACTTCTCGATTTCTCTTTCATCATAATGAGATGTTGGTGCGTAGACGAAGAAGATAGAAACTGCTGGCCGTGAGCCACATCTATTCAAATGTAAACGTCTGATTCTGGTTGTTAGGCATTCGAATGAATCAATGCTCATGGCCAAGTTTGTGTTGACAAGGACACCGACGCCTCCAACACCTCTTTTATCACATGTTCCGAGGAACAATTCTTTTCCAGTGTCGAAAACGGCATGGTGAGATTCGTGCCTTCTTGTCTCGGTCAGACCAATGATGTTGTACTTGATCATTTGCGCTTGTACCATCAGGTCCTCGATGAATGCATTTGATGCTAGTGTACATGCATTGAAAGTACAGACGATCATTTTTGTCTTCCTTCGTTGTGGCAGCGTAGTTCGGCCTTGAGATTTTATCGGCCTCTCCTTTCTCATCCTTCTCAGTGCTGCCATGTCGGTGAAGCCTTCAGGGTCAGGTGGATGAAACCAGCTGTAATTACTGGTTTTGGCATATCGAATACACAATGGATAGCTTGCCAGGCTCTTCCGTGCGGGCGGAATACTCTCGGTAGCTTGCCAGTCTTTCCAAGAGGGATAGAGGCTTTTGGGGTGACCTCTAATCGCCCTCGTAGGTGTTACCATATTTGAACCCTATCAAATACAGTACGGCAATTCCGGAAGATGGGTATTTAGTGTCTTATGATGAGTTGCGTGGCCGCAAAGCGGCTGCGTGGGTCCAGAAAGCATCCTGGAGTGTGGTGGCGGCTGGGTAGTGGAGGTAGTGTCCACAAACATCAACCAACATGGGAAGATGCCATTGTTGACAACATTGACGAGAAATACGATTGATTGGTTCAGCACCTCCATGATTGTGCGAGGAATGCCAAGAGAGAGATAGCCACAAAAAAAGCCTGTCTTCGAAAACTCTTGAGCTTATTCACCAACGTGGTTTGGCACATGCCTCAGGCAAACGCAAGCTAACGTCCGAGCTCACAAAGCAGTGCAGAGATGCGATCAAGGAAGACCTCAAAGAGAGAAGAGCAGAAGTGCTGGTAGATGTGGCAGAAGCCAGGAAAAGTATTCATAACGCCCGCCTCTCCTTTGCCAACTACAAGACCAAGATGACTGCCCTCCGACGTCCTGATGGATCCATCACATCCTCCAGAACGGCAATGGAGAAGATTATCCATGACTTCTACTCAAATCTCTTCGATAGCCGTGTCCACTTGCCAACATACCAAATTCCACAGGATGGATATGTCGTTCCCAACGTTCTCCCTTCCGAAATCCAACATGCCATTTCATCGGTAAAGACACGAACAGCACCCGGCCCAGACAAGGTCAAACCTGAACACCTGAAGAACCTGCCGTCAGTACTCATCAATACACTGGCTCGGCTCTTCACATGCTACCTGTCTGAATGCAAGGTTCCGTCCCAATGGAAAACCAGCAGGACCGTACTACCGTTCAAGAAGGGAGACATCCATGACATTGGCAACTATCGCCTGATCTGCCTATCGTCTGTCATCTACAAGCTGTTCACTCGAGTCATCCTAAATAGGATTGGCAGAACACTAGACGAAGGACAACCATGCGAGCAAGCCAGGTTACACAAAGGATTCAGCACCATCGACCATATCCACATGATAACCAAGCTCATTGAGGTTTCTCAGGAGTTCAAGATGCCGCTCTGTCTAACGTTCATTGATTTAAAGAAGGCCTTTGATTCTGTTGAGACGGAAGCGGTCATTGAAGCTCTAGCCAATCAGGGCATTCAAGCCCAATACATCAAGATCCTCCATGAGCTGTATTGCGGATTCACTACCAGGATCTCACCATTCTACAAAGAAGTAATCATTGATGTCAAGAGAGGGGTTCGGCAGGGTGATATCATTTCACCGAAACTCTTCAGTGCCACCCTCAAGAACATCATGTGATGACTGGAATGGGAAGGAATGGGAGTGAAGATAGATGGTCGGCAACTACACCACCTCCGCTTTGCTGATGACATTGTTTTAATAACACCAAACATCAGCCAAGCGGCACAAATGCTGGCCGACTTTGACCATGAGTGTGGAAAGGTAGGACTACAGCTGAATCTTACGAAGACAATGTTTGTGAGAAACAGCCTCGTTCCTGATGCCCCATTTGCTCTCAATGGAACGACCATCTCCGAATGCAACAGCTATGTGTACCTAGGTCGAGAAGTCAACATGACAAATGAGCTGGCACCCGAGCTGCGCAGGAGGAAGAGAGCGACTTGGAACGCCTTCAAGAACGTCGAAGAAATAGCTAAGAGGACAAAGAACCTCCGGCTCTGGGCACATCTCTTTGATTCCACTATTCTTCCTGCATTAATATATGCCTCAGAGACCTGGGCCCTACGTAAACAGGATGAGAATCTATTCGGGTTTCCCGAAGAGGAATTGAAAGAGCTATGCTTGGAATATCACGTTTCACTCAAATGAGAGAAAGAATCCGGAGTTCGGACATCCATCGACGATCAAGAATCAGGGACGCTGTCTCGTTTGCCAAGGTGTCAAAAATCAGATGGGCTGGTCACGTAATGAGATTTAAAGATGACCGCTGGACTAGAGCTGTTACCGACTGGATCCCAGGGGATGTCAAAAGACCGCATGGCCGCCCACCTACCAGATGGTCAGACTTCTTCATTAAGATCATGAATGATCGGTTTGAGGCTCTTCATGTTCCCAGAGCGAACAGATGCCATTGGGCTACACTAGCACGCGACAGGGACAAATGGAGACATTACTGGTGCCCGCTTGAGCAAATCGACGACTAACGGGAAGTTAAGTGATTAAGTGATTATTTTATAGTCCTGTCCTGTCCTCCCCTTCTTCATCGATTTGCTCAAGCGGGCCCAGTAACATCTCCGTTGTGAGACTCGTTGTTACTGTGTTTTGGCATATCGAATACTTCACGGGTAGCTTGCCAGGCTTTGCCGTGCGGGCGAGATACTATTGATAATTTGCTGGGCTCTCTGAGAGGGGGCGAGAAATCGCAGAGGAATTGAACCTGGCTCGGCTGGCCGGCTTCACGCAAGGCAAAAAATTGATTTTGAGGGGGCACATCCAACAGTGCTACTCCTTGCTCTGTTCCAGGGGTCCTAGAGATTTTAGTGTGAGTGTGTGTGTATGGGGGGAGGGGTGATAAATGGGATGGTTAAGATGTGTCCAACGCAAGCTATATAACTCCTGTACTACCTCTCTACCCCTTTACTGGTATCATAAAACATTATTTTATTCTTTTCTTTCTTAGGTGTTATTTAGATTTCAGTCAATATATAAATATCATGATATATGTTCTTCTAAATGCACACACGTTGGGGGTGATACTGAAAAAATATTAGCTAATGACGGATGTGAAGAAGAAAATTTAGATGTTGGTACTGGGAGATTGTACAATAGTACATGCCTAGGATGGGCCCAACCCAGGTTAATTCTGCCAACACAGGATCAGGCCCCCTGAGCATCAGGAATATTCTGGTGCCCTGCACTGAATTCCTGGTCCAGTTGGCTGGGAACCATAACACCCACTAAAAGTTTAGATGCTACTTCCTTAGACAATAGATCAGCACATAGACTAAGAAATTTCCATTTTTATAATTTACTGGGCAAAATTAAGTTGTTAAGAACTAAAACAGTAGGGTTTAGAATTCCCTGGAATCACAGAACTGGTAGTAGAGTTTCTCTTCAGTTCCTTCTCATTTTTAGACAGAAGCTTTATGGCTTCCATAAAGCTCTTGTGTGTGTGGAGTGTTGAGGCGAGGGAGGGGGGAGACTGTGGTGCCTGGGTTACACCTTGTTGTGCCAGAACTTATTCCTTTCTCTGTGCTCAGGGATCACTTCTGGTGGGGCTCAGAGAACCATATATGGTGCCAGGGATTGGCCCTGGGTCGGCAGTGTGCAAGGCAAGTGTCCTACCTGTTGTACCATCACTGGGGCCCTAGACCCATTTTTAATGTTCATAGCCCAATGGGGAAAACACAAGTTCTAAGTCCTGTTAGGTTGTGTGAACTCAGGCAAATTATAGGAACAGTATACTCTGAGGTTTCTCATCTATAGGGTAGAGACAATGTAATGAGATGGAGCATCCAAACTTAGCAAAGTTAATGAGGTGTCCTCACCTGAAGATCCCACAGCAGCATCTTCCCAGTCCTCATTCTTGTGCTTCTTAAGTCTACAAGCCAATCAATCTTCACATGAATCTCTTTTTGGTTTAAGTAAACAAGTCCGTTTTGGTGCTTGCATCACAGATCCTTGAGGTAGTCATATCTCACTGCCAAGTATCTGCAAGATCCTGTGTTTGATCCCTGGCACTACATATATATATATATATATATATATATATATATATATATATATATCACTGTAGCATTGTCCTCCCATTGTTCATTGATTTGCTTGAGCTAGCACCAGTAACATCTCCATTGTGAGACTTGTTACTGTTCTTGGCATATCGAATACTCCACAGGGAGCTTGCCAGGCTCTGCTGTGGGGGCAGGATACTCTCGGTAGCTTGCCAGGCTCTCTGAGAGGGACGAAGGAATCGAACCTGGGTCAGCCGTGTGCAAGGCAAAAGCCCTACCCACTGTGCTCTTGCTCCAGCGCTAGATGTTATATCAACTCATCCAAAACCTTGTATCATGGAGCTGAAAGGTGAAAAGTTTACATGGTTGGGCATATGTCCAACTAAAACTTCATCTAGTTTTTATTTAGTTTCATTTGGTGGTGTTTGGGGGTTACCAGTGCTCAGTACTGAGGTGCATGGTGATGATGTGATACTGGGGCCCAAAAATCAGGGCTTCACTCATGCTTTATGATCTAAGCTATGTCTCTCGTCCAAGCTTTCAATATTTTACAGGAGAAAACTGATCCCTTAAACTTGTTATCAACTTGTAAACAACCCTGACAATTAACTAAAGTATTAAAAGTATATTTATTTACAAGTTCAGTAATTATAATGACTTGCTTTGCTAACACATATTATTTTATTCTGATAAATTCATTTCTCAGTGTATAAATTCATGTAATCACCATCACATCACAATTTTTCTGTTGTTGTTTTGGGCCTTACCCAGCTTTACTCAAGGGTTACTCATGAGATCAGGGCTCAGGGGACCATATAGGGTGTCAGGGATTGAACCCAGGTTGGCAGCATTCAAGATAAGCACCCTACCTTGTTTTACTATTGCGCTGGGTCCAGCACAGAATACAGAACAATTCTGCATCTTACCCCTCCCTCCCCAATTTTCTTCTGTCATACTTTCATTTACCCCCAATTCCTTATGTGCACCAGACACTGGTCTGCAGTTTCCATGCTGGGGTCTCATGAGTCAATTTTCAGAGTGTTTGGAGCACTCATTAGGATTACAGTCACAACTAGGGTAGAAGATTGATAGTTTACAGTAAAAATTTATGGATTAGCTTTTCCGAGCTTGTTGTTGCTCTCTGTGATTTTCCAGTAATTTCTGGTTCCCTGGAACTCTTCACTTGGGTTCTTTGGTCAAAATGCTGGGGCTTTAGTTAGCCTTCTCTCTGCCCCCTACTGAGCTAAGCAGTGGAAGATTGGAGGGAGAAAGGAAAGAGCAGGTTATGGGCCTTAGCTTCATTGACCGATCAGGAAGTCTCCCTTCTGTAGCTAAGACTCTGGTTGAATTGAATTCTCTGTAACCACCACCACCAAGGAAGTGTGAAAGCAATCAAAATAGAAAGGGGAAATGGATTTTTAGGACTATCCTCGCCCCCGCCCGCCCCCCCCCCCCCCAGCCAGATATAGAAGGCTTTTCCTGGAACTCTGTTCATTCCTGTTGTTGTTATGTCAACTCTGCTCATTTCTCAGGTCTCAAACTCAACAGACGGAGTTGAGTTTAGTTCAGGAGTGGATGATACCAGAGGATAAAATAAAGGGTAAACAGCACCAGTTTGGTGGTACTTTGAATTCTGGTTTTGATGTTGTTTTCCCCGTGATCCAGGTGCCATATGTAGAGCTGAGGTTCTAACGGGGGAGGGGAGGTCTGTAATGTGCAAATCCGGTACCTTATTCCCTGTCCTATCTCTCAGGTCTCTGAATTTCTGATATCTTCCTTAATTTATCTACTACCATCTATCTTCCAGCATTCTCTAAAAATCCTTTGCACCCAGGGTTTACTTGGGCTTTTCTTAAGAGATTCAGATATTGCAAGGATTGAATGGGATTACAAATTGCATGACATTATCTGGCACAAATGAAAGGTTTGTTATATATATTAGGAGTAATTATATTTACTTTTATTTATTTCTGTTAATCAGGATTAGAGATAGCAGTTTCTTCTAAAGTATTTAAAATCAAAAGACTGACTTAACAATTCATCCCAGGAATATGTATGATACTGTCTTTAATTTAAGTGTGTGTGTGTGTGTGTGTGTGTGTGTGTGTGTGTGTGTGTGTGAGTGAGTGAACGTCGACTGTGCTCAGGACTTACTCCTAGTTCGGTACTTAGGAATCACTCCTGGTGGTGCTGAGGGACCACGTGGGGTTCCAGGGATCAAACCAGGTCAACTGTGTGCAAGGCAAATGCCCTACTCACTGTACATTCTTTCTGGACTTAGAAATTGTCTTATTTTGAAAAGGATTTCTGAAATATATCTCCCCTGGGTTGGATTTAAAGGTTTTAATTGTTTACAGCTAGAATGTGTTGTTTTAGTTGATTTCTGTTTTACCACAGAACAAAATGCTTTGAAGGTTCATACACTTGTAGATCCAAGTGAAATTGTGAGAAATTAATGATGTTAGGAGGCTCTGGTTCGAGATAGTGTTTGTCTTCCTTTTAAGTTTTTTGTGAACACATCACTTAGTTGTAGAATTTCCAGCTTCTATGAGTGTGCTTTGTTTCCTTTTTTTTTAGCCATTCTTCTAGACCAGAAATTAAACTACACCTGTAAGCCTATCCATCATCTATAAGCAAATCCATCCATACATCAAATAATAAGTAATATACTTGGAAAACAAAGTTTTTATTAGAACACAAGAATTTGGGTGTTTGGGCAGGGCTGGGTCACATCTGGGCATATTCCTGTCTCTTTGCTCAGGGATCACTATTGGAGAGGTTCAGGGGACAATATATGGATATTTGGTGCCACGGATTTCAACTTGGGTCACCATGTATAAGGCATGTGCCTTAACCCCTGTACTATCTCTCCTGCCCAACACAGGAATATTGTTTCCATATTGTCTGTTGCTGCTTTCTTCCTTTTCTTATATGAGTCTTCCAAGTGTGGCTTGGGGGCCACTCCCAACAATTCTCAGCCAAATGCCTGGGCCCATAGAAGCAGAGCTGTGAGATCCCTGCTGTTCCAGGGACTTCCAGGGCCACCTTGGTGGTGCCTGCTGTGCTCGGGAGGTTTCCAGGGCTATACTGGGCAATGCTCAAGAGGTGCATGAAGACCAATGCCCTGACCTTGCACTAACTCGCCAGCCCCTCTGGCTCCTCTCTATGACAATTGAGCTTATTCATTGTAACAGAAACCATCCTGCAAAACCCAAACTATGGGGGCTGGAGCTATAGCACAGAGGGTAGGGCATTTGCCTTGCGTGCAGCCAACCTGGGTTCGATTCCCAGCATCCCATAGGGTCCCCCGAGCACCGCCAGGAGTAATTCCTGAGTGAAGAGCCAGGAGTAACCTCTGTGCATCACTGGGTGTCACCCCCCCCCAAAAAAAAACCCAAACTATGCATGATAGTGTTTCTTAGAATTTCCAAACCTGACTGCAAATTGTTTTCTCTGGAAATTAGTTCCACATTTAGAGAGAAAATAGCGAAATGACAGGATCTGTAAGGTCCAATCTGTGCTTAATGTACTCTGACTCCACAACTTTTGTTCAACGCCAGCTTGTCTGTGACTTGACAGTCACTAACAGGTTGATTTAAAATTTTTGTTTTCTTTTGTCTAGGGACCATACATGGCAGGGTTCAAGGCTTATTCCTGGCTCTGCTCTCAGGAGATCACTCCTGGCTGTACTCACAAATCATATGCAGTTCCAGGGATCAAACTCAGAAAGCTTGTACAAGGAAAGTGTTTTACCCTCTGTACTATCTTTCAGGCCCTTGTCTTATGTTTTAAGGAAAAATGGGGAGGAGTTGTGGGGATCAATCGTATCCAGTTGGTTGCAGGGCAAGCAACTTACCCACTGCACTGTCTCTCTAGTCCTAGATTCTTATCAGAAATATGATGTGAATAGGCTGGAGTGATAGCACAGCAGGTAGGGCGTTTGCCTTGCACACGGCTGACCTGGGTTTGATTCCCAGTATCCCATATGGTCCCCGAGCACTGCCAGGAGTAATTCCTGAGAGCAGAGCCAGGAGTTACCCCTGTGCATCATGAGGTATGATCCAAAAAGAAAAAGAATATACATATATATGACCTGAAAATATTTTCTCCTAATAGTTTTACTTTCATTTTGGTGTCCTATGATTCATGCAAATTTTGTTTCTTTTTTCTTTGGGTTTTTGGTCACACCCAGCAGTATTCAGGGGTCACACTTGGCAGAGTGTGTGCATATATGGTGCTGGAGATCAAACCAGGCTTGGCAGGATGGGAGGCAAGTGTCTTGACCCCTCCCTGCAAATGTCAAATGTGTGATTCTAAATAACCTTTATTTGGGTGGGGGGAGGTGAACACCTAGCACTATTCTTGGGAGGTACTCCTAACTCTGCTTGGGGGTTTGCTTTCAGAGTACTTAGGATCAAATGGGGCTTGGCCACTTGCAAGACAAATGCCTTAAACTCTGCACTATGTCTCTGCTCCTAGATAGAATTCTTCACTTTTTCAAATTTATTTTTTGTCAATAAATTAAAATAATAGGTAAAGGTAAAGGCCCTCCCGTTGATCATCGATTTGCTCGAGCGGGCCCAGTAACGTCTCCATTGGAGACTTTGTTGTTACTGTGTCTGGCATATCCAATACTCTCGGTAGCTTGCCGGGCTCTCCGAGAGGGGCGGAGGAATCGAACTCGGGTCGGCCATGTTGGCCACTTGTAAGGCGAACACCCTACTGCTGTGCTATCACTCCAGCGATAATTTATTATTAAAATAATAATAAATTAAAATCAATTACTTCTGGCAATGGCACCATAGGTGATACCAGGAATCAAAATGAGGTCAGCCATGTGCAAGGCAAGTGCCTTAACCCCTGTACTATCTCTCTGGCCCAAGCCAGTTTTACATTTTGATGAAATTCAGTTTATTTCTCTAAAACATATTGCCATCAATGCTACTATTAAAACCAAACAAATTACAACTCCTAATGTCATCAAATATATCAATGTTTCATTTCCCTGATGGTCTCATAAATACCTTTTGTTTGTTTGGGGGCCTTACCTGGCTGTGCTCAGACCTCTCTCCTGGCTCTATGCTCAGGAATCACCAGCAGTTCTTGGGAGGGGGGGGCGCATATGGAGTAACAGGGATCAAACCCAGGTTGGACACATGCAAGGCAAACTCTCTACACTCTACTTTTTTTTCTAGCTTCAGAATTGTTATTTTTATAATATTTGTTTGTTTAAGGAATCTTCACAGAGACCACAGATTGCCTCAGGGTGATGTCTCTTAAGGCTCTTATGCACCAAACAGTTCTCCGAGTATGTCTTTTTATCCTTGCCATCCATCTCTGTAGGGTTGGCCAGCTTTTGGATTTTGCTGATTGCATGCCCAAGATGATTTTGCTGTTTCTCTACTTCCCAGGAGATGAATGGTATAAGCTCAAGGCTTGCTCTGATTCCCTACTTTATTACTTTAGGTGGTAGTAATCTGGTAAATGCTGCTGTGCATGCATACCAGGATTGCATACTATCCAGTTGTCTCTGGCTTTTTTATGTCAAGATTGATCTGTGAGTTCAGATGTTGCCTGCTTGGACCATCCATTTTATAGTGCCCATTAGCTTCTAATCTTAGCAGTTATTGATGCTTACTGCCTAGATCCATTAGGGGTTGCAAGATATAGCTAATCACTGCTATCAACTGATTTTTTTTTAGTTTGGATATTTTTTTAATTGAATCACAGTGAGATACACAGAAAGTACAAAGTTGTTCATGATTGGATTTCAGTAATATCAAGTTCCAATACCCAGTCCCTTCTCCATTTCCCACCACCAATGTCTCCAGTCTTCCTTTACCCTCTGCCTCTATGGCAAGTGTTTCTCTCTCTCTCTCTCTCTCTCTCTCTCTCTCTCTCTCTCTTTCTCTCTGCTCTCTATGTATCTATCTCTCTATCTCTCTGTCTCTCTTTCTCATATACACACATCATGGTTTGGAATACAGATATTGAAATGTTACCATGTATATCTCTTTACCTACTTTCAACACTCAGTTCTTGTCCAGAGTGATCATTTTCAATCATTATTGTCATATAGTTCCCTTCTCTATCCTAACTGTCCTCTCTTCCACACACACTTGTGGTAACTTCCAATCATTGACTTCTAACCATTGTCCTCCTGACTGTTGTTGTTCTCCCTCTCTTTGGATATTAGTCTCATACTATTTTATTTTACATCCCAAAATAAATGCAGTCATTCTATATCTGTCCCTCTTCTTCTGACTCATTTCACTTGGCATGATATTCTCCATGTCCATCCATTAATAAGCAAAGTCCATGACTTTGTTTTTTTCCTAACAGTTGTGTAGTATTCCACTCTATAGCTGTACCATACTTTCTGTATTCAATAATCTATTCTTGGGCACTTGGGTTATTTCTAGCTTCTGGCTATTGTGAATAGTGCTGCAGTGAAAATAGGAGTGCAGATGATGTTTCTACTATGTGTTTTGGGTTATATTCACAGAAATGGTATTGTGGGGTCAAATGGGAGCTCAGTTTTTGATTTTTTAAGGAATATTCATATTGTTTTCCCAAAAGGCTGGACCAATTGACATTTCCACCAGCAGATGAATGAGAACCCCCCCCCCTCCCCACATTCACACCAGCACTGGTTCTTGCTCTTTTGGATATGTGTCAGTCTCTGTGGTGTGATATAATATCTCATTGCTGTTTTGATTTGAATCTCCCTGATGATTAGTGATGTAGAGCATTTTTCCATGTGCTTTTTGGCCATTTGCCTTTCTTCTTCAAGGATCTTCCCATTTTTGATGGGGTTGGATGTTTTTTCTTGAAAAGTTCTACCACTGTCTTGTATACTCATCTTTGATATTACACAGATGAATATATTGGGTAAATAATTTTTCCCAATATGTGGGCTGTATTTGTGGTCACTGTTTCTTTTGGTTTACAGGAGCTTCTTATTTTAATGTATTTGTTCATTTTTCGTTCCACCTTCTTGGTCAATGGTGTTTCATCTTTGAAGATACCTTTAGCTTCAGTGGAATAGAGGGTTTTGCCTACATTTTCTTCTATGTCCTACAAAGATTTTGCCTACATTTTCTTCAATGTACTTCTACATTTTTTTCTATGACCCTTATGAATTAAGGCCTTTAATCCATTTTGATCTGATGTTTGTGCATGGCATTAGAGGTCTGAGTTCATTTTTTTTTACATGTAGTTGTCCAGTTTTTACAGCATCACTTGTTGAAGAGGTTTTCCTTGCGCCACTTCACATTTCTTGCTCCCTCATCAAAGATTAAATGGTCATACATTTCAGTGTCTGTGTCAGGAAATTCAACTCTATTCCATTGGTCTGTGAGTCTGTATTTATTCCAATACCATACTTTTTTAATTACTACCGCTTTGTAGTATGGTTTGAAGTTGGGGAAGGTGATGCCTCCCATTTTTCCTCCCAAGGGTTGCTTTAGCTAGGGAGTGGGGCAGGGGTGATTGTTTAGATGAATTTCAGAAGTGTTTGATCTATTTCTTTGAAAATATTTCATGGGTATCCTTATAGGGAACTCACTGAATTTGTATAATGTTTTGGGGAATATTGCCATTTTGACAATGTTAATTCTCCCAATCCATGAGCAGATGTGTCTCCATTTTCTTATGTCCTCTTTTATTTCTTCAAGTAGTATTTTGTAGTTTTTTTGTACAGTTTAACTAATCCTTAGTTAAGCTGATTCCAAGGTACTTGATTTTCTGAGGCACAATTGTGAACAGGATTTTTTTTTAAATATCACTTTCTTCTCTTTCATTATTTGCATATAGGAAAGCCATGGACTTTTGGTTATTGATTTTGTGACCTACAGCTCTACTATATAAATCTATTGTTTCTAGAAGATTTTTAGTAGACTTTAGGGTTCTCTAAGTATAGTATTATGTCATCTGCAAGTAGTGAAAGCTTGACTTCTTCCTTTCCTATCTGAATGCTCTTAATATTTTTCTTCCCTAACTGCTATGACAAGTACTTCTAGTACTATATTGAATAGAAGTGGCGAGAGTGGGCAACCTTGTCTTGTGCCTGATCTTAGAGGGAAGACTTTTAGTTTTTTTCCCCCATTGAGGATAATGCTTGCTGTATGCTTGTGGTAGATGGCTTTGACTATATTGAGGAAAGTCCCTTTGAGTCCCATTTTATTGAGAGTTTTTACCATGAATGAGTGCTGGATCTTATCAAATATTTTCTCTATGTCTATTATATGATAATATGGTTTTAATTTTTCTTTTATTGATATTATGTATTATGTTTATTGACTTGCAAATGTTAAGCCATCCTCCTTTCATCCCCAGGATGAATAATACTTGGTCATGGTGTGTGATCTTTTTGATGAGTTGTTGGACTCTATTTGCTAATATTTTGTTGAGGATCTTTGCATATGTGTTCATCAGGGATATTGTAATTTTCTTTTTTGTGGTATCTCTGTCTGCTTTTGGTATCAGAGTGATATTTGCCTCGTAGAAACTGTTGGGGAGTGTTTCTAGTTCTTCAATTTCCTGGAAAAGCATGAAAAGGATTGGCAGCAGGTCCTCTTTATAGGTTTGGAAGATTCCACTAGTGAATCCATCTGGCTTTGTTTTTTGTAAGACTTGATTACCATTTCAATTTCCTCGATAGTGGTAAGTCTGCTCAGGTATTTCAAGTCTTCTCGGTTCAGCCTTGGGATAAAATCCAGAAATTTATTCATTTCTAAGTTCTCTTGTTTTGTGGCATACAGACTCTCAAAGTAATGTCTGATGATCTTTTAAATTTTGCGGTTTCAGTTGTGATGTCCCCCTTTGCATTTCTGATTCAGTTAATTAGGGTTCTCTCCTTTGTGAGTCGTGCTAGTGATTTATCAATCTTGTTTATTTTTTTCCGAGCACCAGCTCTTGGTTTCATTGGTCTTTTGGATTGTTTTTTTTTTTTAAATTCCAGTTCATTGATTTCTGCTCTAAGTTTTATTGTTTTCTCCCTCGCCTGGTTTGGACTCCTTTTGTTGATCATTTTCTAAGATCTTGAGCTGTGAAGTCAAGTTATTTATGTAGACCCTTTCTTCCTTCCTGATAAACACTTGCAGAATTATAAATTTTCTTCTTAACATTGCTTTTGCTGTGTCCCATGAGTTCTGGTAGCTTGTGTCCTCATTCTCACTTATTTCCAGGAATCTTTTGATTTCTTCTGTGATTTCCTATCTAACCCACTAAAATTTCTATCTTCTTGATTTTATTGAGGTATGTTTTATGGCTCAGCATGTGGTCTATTTTGGAGAATGTTCCAGGTGCACTGGAATGAGTATTCAGCTTTGGGGTAATGAAAAGTCCTATATATATCTACTAGCCATATCTATTCCATTTTTTCCTTCAAAACCAGTATTTCCTTGCTGAGTTTTAGTCTTGTTGATCTATCAAGAAGTGACAAAGCGGTGTTGAAGTATCCAGCTACTATTATGTTGCTACATTGGTACTTCCTTTAAGTCTACTAGCAGTTGTTTTAATTATTTTGCTGGCTCCTCATTGGGCTCATGTATGTTTAGGAGTGTAATTTCTTCCTGATGCACATATCACTTGATTATAAGAAATGGCCTTTGCTGTTCCTTCTAACCTTTTTCAGCCTGAAATCTATGTCATTGGATTCTAGTATGGCCACCCCAGTCTTTTTGAAGGAGCTGTTTGCTTGAAGAATTGTTTTCCAGACTTTGACTTTTAGACTGTGTTTACTTTATTCAACTGCATTTCTTGTAGGCAGCAGAATGTTGGATTCAGTTTTTTAATAATCCATTTTGCTACTCTGTCTCTTAATTGGTGCCTTTAGACCACTGAAATTGAGAGAGATTATTGTCATGTGGTTTTGTGCCATCTTTCTATAGAGGCTTGTTGTGTTTGTGAGGTTTGTCTTGTCTTACAGTAGCCCCTTCAGTCCTTCCTTTAAGGTTGGTTTTGAGTCTATGAAGTTCCTGAGCTGTTTATCCATGACGTTGTGTATTGTTTCTTCAAATATGAATGAGAATCTAGCCAGGTAAAGTACTCGTGGTTAGGGAATTTTTCATTTTATCTACTGAACTTTTTAAAAATAGTTACACTTCTGTTTATAGTTTTTTTTAATTTCTGGTCTCATTTCCTCATTTCATATTTTATTGGATGTCTGTTCCAGTGTTTCTTTGAGTTCGTTAAACAATCTCATAGGTTCTTCTCTGAATTCTGTATCAGAGAGAGAGATTATGTATGTGGGTATTCCTTATTGAAGCGTCAGGGTTCCTATCTTCACCTACTCCTTGTGGTGGGGATCTGCGCTGTTTCCCCATGATGCTCATGGTAATCTGGAGGTGGTTTCTTCCAGTACACTATAAGTGTCCCCCTCTTACTTCTGGGAGGAATCTTGGGGAACTTGGTGGATCTTCTCTTCTTTCCCCTTCAAGGATACTACCTTCCTCTTTGGTGCTCCTGTGTGACTTGTGTGGGGCCTCTTGCACTGATTCAGGGAACATGTTCTTTGGCCTGAACTTACTGTTACTTTTAGATTAGGGTTGTATTGATGCTTGGGCTCACCATTATTTTTGTGAGCTTTGGGGATATTTGGAGTCAGGACTAATGGTCTATAGGTCTAATGTGGTTGGGGTAATCAGGCTGTTTTCATGAAAATTCGGTATAAGAGGCCAAGAAATGGATCCAATGCAATCTGGAAAGGGAGATTAACTGGTGTTGCATGAGCAGCCACAACTTGGGAAGCCATGTTCTGAATTGCCCCTCCAACCCCCAACCCCCTCTCCCCCACAGCCAGCTACACATCCTGAAGTCACGGTTTCATTTTGAGTCCACTGCCCATGTCCACACTTATAAAAATTCAGAAGATCTCTCCTCTCACCTAGGCACTTATCTAGGGCAACTGTGGCTGCAGAAGGGCCTCTCTGCATTTGCTGCTGTCTTGTGCTGTGCTCTCAAGTGAATTTTTTGGGTGTTCTCCAATGATGCTGGGGGCCCACAGGCAACTCCCACCAATATTCAGCCTACCAGTTTCAGTGCTCTGTCTGGTGATGCCATGCTGGGGCCAGCAGTGCCAGGAACACTGAAACCACACCCAATAGCACTAGAACCTGCTGTGCCCAGCATTGGACTCTGCTTGGTGGGTGCCAGGTGTCACCTCCAGCCCTTCATGCCATCTTCCCAATCAATTATTGAAATCTCTAATTGATTACTTGTTTTGAACGAATTTCTCCTCTGTATTCAATCTCCTCTTAAATGTCAGATTTTTGATCTCTTTAATTTTTTTTCTTTTTTTGCTTTTTGGGTCACACCCAGCAATGCACAGGGGTTACTCCTGTCTCTGCACTCAGGAATTACTCCTGGTAGTACTCAGGGGACCATATGGGATGCTGGGAATCAAACCCGGGTTGGATGTGTGCAAGGCAAATGCCCTACCTGCTGTGCTATTGCTCCAACCGTCTCTTTAATTTTTTTATATTACATTGCAGAATAAATCATGTGGTTCATATTTTACAGAATGAGTTTGTTTATTTTGTAGTTTCTGTCACCCCTGCCAAAGAGTGTCCTGGACTTGATTTACATGGATAGCCTTTGGAATATTTATAAAGTCTCTGAAGATGATTTTTAAATCTCTTTTGTCTTTCCAATTCCCAATTTCCAGTTTTTGCTCTTCTTATAACACTCTGTATTACATGTATCTTTTGTCTTTCAAAGACTTTTCAAGGGTTAGGAATGAATAGGTTCAGCTTCACTGGTGTGATAGAGTTGACCTTTTGGGGAGTTTGCATTTTGAGGAAATTCATGGCATTGAATTAGCTAATGGAAGGGACCCCTACTAAGGGCAATTCAAGTTCAAATGCTAGAATTTCCCCTTAAATCAGAGTTTTCCTGAACAAAGATCATGAATCACTGATCCCTTTCACCTTGAAAACCCAGAATCTGGCTTGCAAAAAAAAGTGTCTCCTCTTGGTGGGAACTTTACAGTTCTTAGCTGTTACTTTTCAGAGGCCCTACCCACCCCCCGAGCCCCAAGAAGGTTTTATATAGATTCTGAAAGTCAATGAGTTAAACAGCTAATAATAGGCTCAGATAGGATGACTAATAATAACCATCTTAACAACCAGCTTCAAGTTGTAGATATTAGAGAATGAGTCGCCTTTCTCACACCAGATACAGCACTTGCCCTGCACACAGCCAACCTGGGTTCGATCTCCAGCACCCCATATGGTCCCCTGAGCCTGCCAGGAGTAATTTTTGAGTACAGAGCCTACTCATGCGTAATCCCTAAGCAGGGCACAGCTGGGTGTGGCCCCCACCCTCCCAAAATCACTAATTGTGGGTCAGGGATGTGGCCCAGAGGAGTACACATACCTTACACTCCTGAGTTTCCCCCGGGACTAAAAGCAAAAGAAAAACCCACAAAGATAAAAATCATTAGTTTTATTATGGAAGAAGAGAATGGCTATGAGAGAATAGGCCACCATGTCAGTAACAAAGAAGAAACACAGTATTGAGTCCACCTGACCTTAAGTTGAGGAGAAAAAAGTGCTCTTAAGTCATTTATTCATTAACAATAAGCTATCACCAGTTTTGTGTAGGACTGACTTGCCTCCTAATATTAAACCAAACAGATGATTCATTACTGTCTTATCTAACTCCTCCATCCCTACTCTTTCTGGTGCCTGTGTCACTTCAGAATCCTCATTTGTTAAAACCAAATTATTGCGGCCAATTATCTCTCCTTCAGAGATTTCCCCTTTTTGGGAGGTGGTAGGAAGGACTAAAATAGTTTTACATGTCTTCTATCATAAAGTTGGAGACAAGGCATGTTCACTGAATCCCTTTAGTGCTTGGGTTTTGGAATTGGAGATGTAGGAAAGGAATTCCTTCAAATCCTTTATTTATTTTCTGCTTTATATAAAGCACACTATGTTCCCAGACGCAAATGTTGTAAAAGGAATCCTGGCTTTCAAAATAACATATTGTTCACAACGGCTGCCCGGGCACACTCTGGCTCATGGGGGCTGACTCACTGTGCGCTGGCAAGCCCCGCACCTTCCACAAACAGTTTGCATTCTCAGGCAATGCTTCCTGTTTGGTCAGGCAGTGACTGGAATGCAGGGGAGACTGTGGCTGATCTCTCTGATATGGTATTCAAGGTGGAACAAAACTATGGGAGAGCTGATGTCTCATTGTGGGTAAAGACAGAGAAAGGCTCGAGGGCCTCCTCCCTCAGTCCCATCCATCCCGTAATCTCAGGGCAAAGATTTAAAGCCTCCTGTTTCCATTAAAGTCTTCAAGTTCCTCTGGGTTGCTTCAACATTCCAGACAGGTTATTTCAAGATGAGTGCAACAATTTGCGTTTTTGTGCCCTAGGAATTAATCTGTGATAAAGGACTTACTCCTACATTTTTGAGTTGCTTCTCTCTTTGTCAACAGGCCAGACTCTGGAACGCACAAGTTTATTGTCCTACTTCTCCGAGATTTCCTCTATCTTTTCATTTTTTTTTTAATTTTTACCTTAAGAAGAAGACAGTACCTGGAGAGATAGTACAGCAAGTAAGGCACTTGCCTACCTAACGACCAACCTGGATTCGATCCCCAGCACCCCATATAGTCCTCCTGAGCATTCTCAGAGTCAGTTCTTGAGTACAGAGTCACCCCTAAGCATTGTCAAGCCTGGGCATCCCCTCTCCAAAAAAAAGAATAATCATTAGCAGAATAAATTGTATAGTGGGGTCTTCCCCACCATTTCTGATGCTGTGGTTCTTGTTTTGTAATTGTTTTGATCTGCATTGGTCTGATGCTCTTCTATTTACCAAAGATCTCTCTCCATTTCTACAAGGTATGTCAAAAGCGTGTATTTATTATAATACTTGTTATTTACTTGACTTCAAAAGAGGTCATACTTTTTCCCCCTTCACCATGGCTTACAAATTTGTTCATGATTATTTGTTAGAGACATTCAATATTCCAGCACCAATTTTGCCACCACTGTCATCTTCCTTCCACTATTGTCTCCTTTTTGTCCCAACCACCCTTCAGGTCTGCTCCTGTAGAAGGCCAACAATAAATTTTTTAAAGTAAAACAGATTTTATTTGGAGGTTTTGAAGGGAAGGAAGAGTAGAAAGTGGGAGAGAGTGGAGATAGCGTGCCAAAGAGAGAACCCAGGCTGCTCCAAGGGCGGAGAGAGAGAGAGAGAGAGAGAGAGAGAGAGAGAGAGAGAGAGAGAGAGAGAGAGAGAGAGCCCCTACACATATCCCAGCATTAGACATGAAAGTACACATCTCAAGAGGGGAGATGCGGGCAACATATGCGCTCGGGTGCCACATGTGCTCGGCCACGTGGGCACAAACAGCACATGGGCTCGAGCAGCATATGCACCAAGGCTGACAATAATTTATTTTATATTGCTTGTTACCCTTAAATAGCTAACAAAATGATCAAAAAGTGTTTCCATAGAGGAAAATTTGTAAAAATTGTTGTATCTTACCATAGGAACATTAGGTCCTCTTTGTCTGAGGGTTTATGAAGCTGTTGTTGCAAGTTAACCTTCTGTGTTAATGTTTTTGTTAGTCAAAATATGTTGATTTATGTTATATCCAGAATCTGTCTACTACAGTGCTGTCAGTGTTGTAGATATTGGAGATGTCGCACTGCCGTAAATGGGGTGCGCCCTCCAGAAAACCCAGAATTCTTAACTGAGCAGTCAGGATGGAGTTAAATTTTAACTGCAGTGTCTTTGAGGGGATAGGAGCTTTGTTTGGGCAGAAGCTGGCCTGCCAACCACCGCCCCCCCCAGCATCCTGGTGATCTCAGGAAGGAATGGGGATCTGAGAGCTTTTTGTAGCTAGGTGATCTCTCGATATTTGAGTCTCTGGAGCAGCACTGGTAGATCAGTTTACATAGTGACAGTTATGGGACATAGGCATAGCTGCCAGGACTTCTTCAGGAAGGGGAGGTAAGTGAGGGAAGTGGGGGGAGGTAACGGTGATTCTTGGGAACTTTGTGTTTGTTTTGTAAATCAAATGTATTTGTCTCATTTTAAGTGTCATAAATGAAAATTGAAAGTCCAATTCAAAGGAAATCAAGGAATTGATCATTACTGCCTGCAATACCTCTAAAATATATTTATGGGCCAGAGGGATATATATACAGTGGGTAGAGTGCTTGCTTTGCAGGCAGCTGACCCAGGTCCAATCCCCAGCATCCCGTATTGTCCTCTGAGAACTATCAGGAGTGATTCCTGAGCTCTGAGGCGAGAGTTAATATTAATTTTACTTCTTTTTCAGTCATGATTTTGAAAGATAAAATTTAGTATTTGGGTCTGCCTTGACACTGCATTATAGAAGCCTTTATTAGCAAGCCTATTGAACTAATTACTTCTCAGTCCTCAGTTCATGATGTCAGGGGTTACTCCTGGCTTTTTGCTCAGGAATAATTCCTAATTCTTTGAGGGGACTATATAGAGTGCCAGGGACTGAACCCGGGTCATCATCAGGCAAGGCAAACATGCTACCAACTGTGCTATTGCTCTGGCCCCAGAGAAATGACCATACTATTTTCTATCAGTTGATTCCTTTTAACTTAAGATGAAATCTCATGTTAGGGAGCAGTTTGCTGTGCAGTTGGGTTACTTTGTTTTTTTGTTTATTTATTCACATAGTCATAATTTTGGAGCTGCATTCAACTATGCTCAGGGCTTATTCCTGACTCTGTGCTCTCAAGAATCACTCCTAGTGGGGGTCAGGGGGTCACATTGTGGTGCTGGGAACAAACCCTGGTTGGCTATGTGCAAGACAAGCACCCTCACTGTTGTACTATTGCTCCAAACCTAGTTGGGTTACTGTTGAGGAACTGTGAACAGTGCCTAGATGCTAATAAATCCATAGCAACTCCTAAGTTGGAAACCACACTGCAAGTTACCTAGCAAAGCCAAGGGGTGTAGAGCCTATGATGGAAATGATGAATGCTGGGTTTGCATATACCTTGGAAGTGTGCTGGGAAAGAACGCTCCTGTCCCACCATCAGTTCCGGTGTCCCCAGAGAGATTCTCAGTGGTTGACTTCTGGGCAGACGTCAGCAATATGCTTCCCAAAGAAGTAGGCTGGTGGGAGGGAGATGGAACCAGTTAGGAGCCTGATGGCCCTGGTTTGTTATTCTGTGGATTTCCCTGGAATGAATCTCAAAGCTGGGCTTCCAGAATGTTCCTCTGCAAAGAGTGGGCAGAATGCTCTTTGAATTCAGACTCAGGGTCTGGAACCCGTTTTGTGCTCCACTGCCAGGAGGACGGCTGTGTGTGGAGGAGGCTGACTCTGCAGCTCGGTGGGTTTCCTTCCCACAGATGTCAGCAGGCTGTTCCGGCAAATGGGAGAGCAGATCTGTTCTGACTTGAAACTTCTCTTTCTTCGAAGGTTTATGGTCTCAGGTGGTCTGTTGGCGGGTTCCAGGCTTAGTTTTTTTTCTTGAGAGTGTAGCAGTAAAGGCTCCAAAATTCCAGGCAAGGCAGGAAAGGATGTGCTTTCAGAGGATCATGTTGGGAAAAAGAGAAAGCCCATCAGGCTGCTGAGACGCCAAACTGCCCTTATAAAACTGCCTGTGGACAGCTACTTGTAAATGCTCCCCAAACATCATGTGGATTACATTTCCTAAGAAGCACACATGGATTTTTTCTTTTTTTGCTTTTTTGCTTTTTGCTTTTTTGGGTCACACATGGCTCAGTGGTTACTCCTGACTCTGCATTCAGAAATTATCCCTGGTGACTCTGCATTCAGGAATTATCCCTGGGGACCAAATGAGATGCCGGGGATCAAACCCGGGTTGGTCACATGCAAGGAAAATATACCCACTGTACTATCACTTCAGCCCCAGCACGCATGGAATTTGAACCCAAAACTTAGGCACGTTTGGCAACATTGGCAGAGGGTCTCCTCACATTCCAGGTGCTCTTTTGCTCGTGGCTTCTGTTGGGTTTCTGTGGGCAGCCTCAGTACTCAGACTCAAAGGACACTGGCCTGAAGAGTTGTGGGAAACACGAGGCATTGCCTAGTCAGAAGTGTTAGGGTTAGTTTGGGATTAAGGTTAGGAATTATGGCCGACCCGAGTTCGATTCCTCCGCCCCTCTCGGAGAGCCCGGCAAGCTACCGAGAGTATCTCGCCCTCATGGCAAAGCCTGGCAAGCTACCCGTGATGTATTCAATATGCCAAACACAGTAACAAGTCTCATGATAGAGACGTTACTGGGCCCGCTCGAGCAAATCGATGAACAACGGGAGGACTGTGACCTGTGACCAAGGTTAGGAATAGGATTAGAGTTATGTGTGTAGGTTAGTTTCATGGTAGGGTTGTATTTAGAGTTTGGTTAGGGTTTAGTATTAGGGTTAGGGTTTTGGGTTAGCTTTAATATTTGGGTTACATGGAGTAGAGAGATACTGCTGGGGCTAGGACACTAGCCTTGTGCATTGCTATTCCAGTTTCAATTCCCACCATCCCATATGACACTCCCCCCAGCCTGCCAGGAACAAGCCCTAAGTATGGCCCAAAACAAACAAAAGAATTTAGGGTTAGAGATAAGGTAAATGTTAGATATAAGGTTACTGTTTAGTGTTGTTAAGAGTTAGGGGTTAGGTTTAGTGATAGGATTAAAGTTAGGGTTAGCTGGGGCCAAAGCAATAATATGGTGGACAGTATATTTGCCTTATACGTGTCCTACCCAAGTTCCATTCCCAGCATCCCAAATGGTTCCCTCAAGCTCCACCAGGAATAATTCCTCAGTGCAAAACCAGGAGTAACCCCTGAGTATTGCTGGCACCCAAATTTAAAATAAATAAATAAACAAATAAAGCTCTGCCTCTTGCCAACCTCGGTTTGAATCCTCAGCACCACATATGGTCCCCTGCATACCACCAGGGGTCACTCCTGAGCATAGAGCCAGGATTAGCCACTGAGTACCAGCTCACCCCCACCCCAAATATTTTTTTTAAGTATTTCTACTAATCAACAAGGAAAAAACAATAGAAAAACAAACTAGAGTTTGGAAAGTAACCTTCAGAAAGAGAATATGGCTAAGAAAAATTAGTCATGTTAATGCAAAAACCACAGTACTATACCGCCACGCATTTGTCAGATGGCTAAACTTTAAAAGACAAATATTTCCAAGTGTTAACACAAATGTTGAACAATTCTGTAAGATCTGACAAGAATGCAAACAGTCATAATAGCTTGTGTAAGTGTATAATTGATATAAACTCACTAAAAATCTGTTGGGAAGCATCTGCTAAAAACTGATCTGATGAACACTCTATGACTAAACAATTCTTCGAAGTATTCAATGGAATCCTCAAAGATATGTGACAAAAATGACTAGAGCAGCATTAATTCACTGTAGTCTGTAGCACTGTCCTCCCGTTGTTCACTGATTTGCTCGACCGGGCACCACTAACGTCTCCATTGTGAGACTCGTTGTTACTGTTTTTGGCATATTGAATATGCCACAGGGAGCTTTCAAGGCTCTGCTGTGGGGGGCAGGATACTCTCAGGAGCTTGCCAGGCTCTCCGAGAGGGACAGAGGAATCAAACCCAGGTTGGCCGCGTGCAAGACAAACACCCTACCTGCTGTAGTCTATTAGAAACAAAATGTTTGTATCTCTCCAAAATTCACACATTGAAACCAGTTCCCTGTACAATCATTTAGGGATGTGATTAGGACATAAATCCTGACCATGATTATACCACCACTCTTATGAGTGAGAATTGGGCCCTTATAAAAGATTCTATTCATTCTGTCATGTAAGGTAAAAGCAAAAAGAATAATTGAAACCCAAGCACAAAAATTTGTAAGTCTACAACTGTACCTTGTGGAGTCTCACTAATAAAAATTTTACAAAAGAGAAAGAAAGCTGTCTATGACCAGGCCGATCAGTCAGTAGACACAGAACTTGCCAGCATCTTGATCTTGAACTTCCCAGCTGCTAGAACAGTGGAAATAGAATAAATTCTTGTTGTTTGAAAGACACCCATTATGTGCTATTGTTATAGATGAGAACAGAGATGTTCTAATCATCTAATTAATGATTTGTGGTATAGTCATACTATGGTGTACTATAAAACAATGAAAATGAGCAAAATACAGCAGGGCAGTATGTGTCATTTCACAAGAATAGTTATGAGAAAAAGAAGCAGACTCAAGAGCAGGGAGGCAGCAGCAGATGCAGGGGGTAGGGGACAAGGAAGCAGACTCAGAAGAGCACTAGGTATAGGAGCTCGAGCCATAGTACGGCAGGTAGGGAGTTTGCCTTGCATGTGGCTGACCTGGAAGCAGGAATAATTCCTGAGCATCGCTGGATGTGACCCCCAAACAACAACAGCAGCAAAATAATAATAATAATAATATACAAGGTACATCGTCCCTTTTATATAAACACACAGAAGAATTCATTTATATAGTTGAATTCATTTATATAATTCATTTACATATAGAATCCCATTTATATAGTTCAAAAAAAGCAAACTAATAATATATTTAAAAAGTGAAGATTGCAGACTGGGAGATGTGGTAGGAGGGAAACTGGGAGCACAGGTTTTGGGAAATGTACACTGGTGATGGGTTGGGTGTTGTTTGACTGAAACCCAGTTATGAACAGCTTTGTTACTGTGTGTCTCATGGTGATTCAATAAAAGGGGGAAACATTTTAATCTTTGTAGAAAAAAGTGATGATTATGCTTACTTTCTGGGAGGAAAGATGCTATGAATGGTTGGAGGGCATGAAGTGGGCTTTGAGGTACTGGCCATGTTTCATTTATTTGGTTTCGGCCACACTCTGTGATGCTCAGGGGGGCTACTCAGGAACATTCTTCACTCTGTTTCAGAGTCCAATAAGAACAGTTAGTTCTGGTGTTTGAATTTGGGCCTCCAGCATGCAGAACATTCATCCTAGCCATTTAAGCTTTCTCTCTGACACTTATTTTATTTATTTATTTTTGATGGGAATGATTTACAGTTTTGTTCACTATGTAATTTTTCAAATGTATGATATGTTTCAATAATGACAATAAAGCAAATAAAACAGGTAAAAGTTGCAGCTATTACTAGTAGGGATTAGAATGTTTACTGGTTGGGGTAAGGGATGTAGTTAAGTGGGTGGGATCCTGCATGTGAAGGACCCTGGGTTTGATTCCCCACATGGCCCCTCCAACTCCAGCTCTGGAGTTCTAGCACTGCCCAAAAGTGCTGCCCCCACATTATTTCTAGATGCTTATTAAATAAAGACGTTTCAGGGGGGTGGGAAGGATACTGGGATCATTGGTGGTGGAGAATGGGCACTGGTGGAGAGATGGGTACTCAATCATTGTATAACTGAAACGCAAGCACAAAAACTTGTAATCTACAACTGTACCTCATGGTGTTTCACTAATAAAAATTTAAATAAATAAATAAATAAAGATGTTTCTTCAAAACAGTGAAGAAATGTCTCATCAAAGAGAAAATGAATATATAAATTATAACAAAAGAAATTTAAATTACCAATAAGCTTATTAAAACATTTATTCTATTTAACATTACACTCAAATCAGAGTAACTTTTTGTATTTACTATTGAAGGTGATTAAAACTTACTGTTGCTATCAACTTCCCCCCACCAAATCTTATTTTATTAAATCACCATGAGTCAAAAAGGTATTCATCGTTGTGTTTTGACATACAGTGTTCCATCACCCATCACATCACCAGTGTCAATTTTCCCCCACGAGTGTCCCCAGGTTTTCCTCCTCTCCCGCAACCCAGCCCCAGCATGCTATTTGAGGTTTGTGAAGGTACATAGATTATAAACTAGCTTTATCTTACTCTTTTGTTTATACATACCTGTCCCCCTCCACCTATACCATCACACACACACATGCATTCACTGAAAAAAGAAAACCATAAAATATCCAAGTCGTTCTTTTGAATGGTAGGATTCTAGGTTATTATTGTCATTATTTTTTTGTATGTAGGAGTACTGCTACTTATTCAGCCATTGATTAAGCTGATTGAATTGGGCATGAACTCCACATTACTTTTTTTAATTTAAAAAAATTTTAATTGAATATCCATGAGATAGACTGTGTAAACTCACACAAAATAGGGGGCACGGCACCCACACAACGGCGGTGGCTCTATCTCTCCCGCCACCCGCGTTCGGTAGTCTCACCCTTCTCCCACCCCGGAGAGGTCGATGGCGATGGTCAGGCAGAGGAAGGAACGAGGGCCAGGCTGGTAGGTATTAGTCGTAGTTTATTCTGATTCTCCCCTCATCTGTCTCTCCTCCTTCCATCTTTCTCTGTCTCTCCCCGTCTCTGCTTCTGTCTCTGCCCCCCTGCCCAATCTACAGTCTCCTTATATCTCTCTCCAAGAGAATGGGGGAAACAATTACATATAGGTGTGGTCACAATCAATAGGGGTGGAGATCAACAGGGGTAGAAATCTTAGCCTCAGGGAAGACCGCTCCTAGGACAGATCCTTCCTCAGCAGGAGGACCCACCCTAGAGCATAATCCCATGGGTGTGCCTCTCCTCTCCTTGTCCAACAAGCATATAAGAATATAATATAAATCATTTTGTATGGATACAGTAAGAAATATCTTAAACTTATAGAATTGCTCTCCTAGGGCCATCTCGATCTCAGACTACGGTGCTCAGGCCAGATTGTCTTTCCCACCCCTAGCAGGATCCTAGTCTTGTCGTTACCTTTGGATCATGACAGCATTTGTCTATGATCAAACTCTTAACTTATAGTTAAGAATCGTGGCACTTTGGCCTGGCCCACTTCGCTGCCAGGGTAGCTCACCGCTTGCCCTGGGTCCATTCAGTCCCTCGTTGGGACCCTGCTTTTGGGGTGCTAGGAACTAAGGGCAACTGAGGCTTAAGTCGAGAAAGCAGATGCCCGGGAGTGAAGGCCAATCAAATCCTAAATTACAAAGCATAATGTTAACGGTCTTCCTGTATCTATACAAAAAGGATATTACTTTAAGGTAAACTGTTCATAAGGCATAAGGAGAGGAGAAAGTCAATATTTCACTCATACATATAAAATCATAGATTTCTGGGAAACTGATCTTACAAATTAACAAAGTCTGATTAAGGGGAAAGCTGATTAACTGGGTGGGAAGGAGAGCATAGGGAAAACTGCTTACAGATAAACACAATGGAAGTGGAAGTGCTTCAGGAGCACTGTGATGGGTGTAACCAGATTGATGGGTGTAACCAGATAAACCTAAGCTTCTTGTAGAGGGACAAAGCAATGTTACCCAACAATAGACCATTACAAAGCTGTTCATAATTGGATATCAGTCATACAGTGATCCAGCACCCATCCCTCCACCAATGAACACTTCCCGCCAACAATGTCCCCTGTTTCCTACCACCATCCCTCAACCCCCCAACCCCCCACCCCCACCCCCAGCCTCTCTCTATGGGAGGCACTTTCCTTCTTGCTCTTTCTCTGCTTTTCCTTTTGTGCATTATGGTTTGCAACACAGGTGTTGAGAGGTCATGATGTTTGTTCAGGGCATTTGGTATTTTTATTGGAATGGTAAGGCTGGAGTAGCTTTTTCATTGGGTGGCAACTTTGTGGTGTGGATGTGACTGCCAGGCTTCCGGAAGTACATGGAGGTGGAGGTGGGCGGACCTAGCCCATCTGGACACCCAAGAAACCCACATACCCAAATTTTCAGCATATTATATCTTGGTGAGGTCCGTCCTGAGATGGTGGAGTCAGGCCAGGGGTATGGTGACAATTTTTTTTTGTTTTTTTTTGTTTTGCTTTTTGGGTCACATGCTGTGATGCTCAGGGGTTACTCCTGGCTCATGCACTCAGGAATTGCTCCTGGTGGTGCTCGGGGGACCATATGGGATGCTGGGAATCGAACCTGTGTCGGCCATGTTGGCTGCGTACAAGGCAAACGCCCTACCCGCTTTGCTATAGCTCCAGCCCATGGTGACAATTTTGGATTGTAGAAGCAAGTGATTTCCAGGGGAGAGGGGGGCTTTGCTTGGGTGGGTCCCTTGCCAACCTGTTCCCCTTTGATTTATCCCGGTCTGTTCAGTCATGTGTGAGTCCGAGATTAACTGTGGCTTTTAATCTCTTTCAAGATTTATGTATCTCTAAAATAAGACCAGTAAATGAGCTTGTATTGCTGAGCCTGATGTAGTTTATGGGCATGGCTCCCACATACCTAACTTTTGGCCATTTAATTTCTTTTTAAGCGTGGCCCCACTTTGTTGGATTTGACCAAAGGCATAGTGCCAATTTTGGGTTATCAGGAAGGCTGAAGACACCATCAAGCTGCTGATGCACTAGCCCAACAGATATGGGCTAACCTGCTAGTGGCACTATACCCCCTTATTGTCATTATTTTTGCTTGATACATTTTTCCAAATTTTACAAAATGAGTATTCATACATTATATACAAAAATAAAAATCATGGGGCCAAAGTGAAAGTACAGCAGGTAAGGCATTTGCCTTGCATGTGACTGACCCAGGTTCGATTCCTAGCATCTCATATGGTCCCCTGAGCACCACCAGAAGTGATTCCTGAGTGCAGAACCAGGAGTAACTCCTGAGTATCACCGGGTGTGACCTAAAGAGAAGGAAAAAAACATACCTAGGAGACAAGTAAAGATGAAAACTCAGGATAACACTAAAAATATGCACAATAATACAATAAATATTCAATTTACCATTGAGTTTTTAATCTGATGGGATTATTATCATCCTCATTTTACTTATGAAGCAGTCTGGAAAAATAGACTTAGAGCTACGAAGTAATTTTCCAAGTTCAAAGAGTTGATGAGAAGAGGAGTCAGAACAGAAGGGAAGCTTACATTTTGTTTTTCTTTTTTCACTTATTTATTTTTAGTTTGGGGCCACACCTGGTGATGCTCAGGGTTTACTCCTGGCTCTGCATTCAGAGATGCAGAGTATGGTTGGTACTCAGGGGACCACCTAGGGTGCTAGGGATCAAACATGGGTCTGCTGCGTACAAGACAAATGCCCTACCTGTTGTACTCTCACTCCAGTTCCCTGGAAACTCACATTTTCAAAGCTGTCACCAACTGCTGACGTTTATTAACCCTGGGCCAGAATCTGGTGGAATTCTACAATGATAAAGCTCAAGAGACTGATTTGGAGGTCAGAGAGATAGTACAGCAGGTATGACGCTTGCCTAGAAAGTGGCTAACTGAGATTTGATACCTGGCACCCTCTATCCCATACTTATTGTATCACTGTATCACTGTCATCCTGTTGCCAGCGGCATTTCCATTCGTCCCAGCACTGAGATTTTAGCAGCCTATTCTTACTCATCTTTCCCAACAATTGGAGGCTCTTTCAGGGTCAGGGGAATGAGACTTGTTATTGTTACTGTTTTTGGCATATCGAATAAGCCATGGGTAGCTTGTAGTAGCACAGCGAGTAGGGCCTTTGCTTTGCACGCGGGTTCTATTCCTCTGCCCCTCTCAGAGAGCCCAGCAAGCTACCAAGAGTATCTCACCGGCACGGCAAAGCCTGGCAAGCTACCCATGACGTATTCAATACGTCAAAAAGAGTAACAATAAGTCTCACAATTTGTTGTGAGACATTACTCTTGCCCACTAGAGCAAATCGATGAACAATGGGAGGACAGTGACAGTGATAGTGACAACTTGCCAGGTTATGCCATGTGGGCGGAATACTCACCCAGCGATGCACAGGGGTTACTCCTGTCTCAAGCACTCAGGAATTACTCCTGGCAGTGCTCAGGGGACCATATGAGATTCTGGAAATAGAACCTGGGTCTGCCGGGTGTAAGTCAAATGCCCTACTTGCTATGCTATCACTCCAGCCCCGAGGCCCATACTTATTATCAACCAAAAATAAAGATGGAAGCGTCCACCTTGATACCTTGAGATCTGCACCAAATGAAAAAGAATGTAGTCTTCCCTCTTGGTTTTGACACATTCTCTTGAGACAGCTAGTGTGGGACTTGTTTCCCATCCGCACCCCGTACCCCTCACCACACACACACACACACACACACACACACACACACACACACACACAGAATATTCAGCAGAATAAAGTTCAGGAAACAACTGGGCAGGAAATTAAAGAGAACTGAATTTCCTGGGAGGTTTGATTCCCACAAGTAACTCTCCGCATTGGGAGCAATGGGGAAACAGGGCGCGTGGGGACTACGCACTTTATGAGCTCCATCTGTTGAGAGAATCTGAGAGTCATGAGGCAGGGCAGCATGAGATTCTGTGTCATTTCAGCACATCCTTTCAGTGTGCTGGAAACAGGGAGCTAGCTGAAAATATTATGGACCCACTCATCCCACTCAGAAAGGGAGTCAGCTCTGCTGCTCCTGATATGGAGGGGGTCAAGGGAAAAATAAATGTTTTCAGGTAGATCTTAGCCAGCCCCAGAGCTGAATGGTGCTCATTTTTTGTTGGTATGAGAAAATGTAATGAGGTGTGGGTCAAAACATTGGGGGAGGGAGTGCTTGTGTGGGTGGGGAGTTGGTCCACACCAAGAAGGGCTCAGAGGTTAAACCTTCCTGACACTGCACTCAGGAATCACTCCTAGCAGACTTGGGGGACCACATGGGGTACCAGGGATTGAATCCACAGGCAAGGCAAGCACCTTATCCATTGTACAATCTCTCTGGACGCTGAAATGTGGGTCTTAACAGGGAAAATATTATAAAATTCAAGGAAAAAAATTATTCTGAAGACTCAAAGAAAGTCAGTCTGTGAGAAGATAGATCAAAAGAATCAAGAGAAAATGGTTTGATGTGCTTCTAAGAGAATTTAACTCTGAAATGAGGACCAAAAGAGTAAAGTAAAACCAAACCAGAGAAAGCAAATGCAATGAAGAACAAGGACCTTAAATGAAAAAGGTTGCTGGGAAAGAGAGCAAACAGAAAAATTAAAATGTTTAGTTTAGAAAAACCAAAGTTTTGTTATTTATGCATAAAATAGTCAATGCATATATGTAGTAAATACAGAAAAAAGAGGTATTAAGAAACAGTTAATGTACTCAAATTAAATCGGATATGTACAAGACAAATTGGAGATTTGTGGTCTCAAAACAGCAGAAAGAAGGGCAAAGATTTGAAACTGTAGAAGACATGGAGTTCAGGGGTTCAAGATCTAACCCAGTGCTGAGAGATGCTTCTGGAGAGCAAAAGCAAGGACAGCTGGAGTACAAGCCATGCCAATGTTTTCTTAAGCTTAAAAGTAAGAACAAGTGGGGGCCAGAGTGATAGTACAGCAGGTAGGACGCTTGCCTTACATATGGCTGACCTGGGGCATGAGTAATTTTTGCAAAATTAATGATTTAGCAAACACTGAAGGGGTGGGGATGGGAGGTGTTACCTTCAAAGAAACAGCCCCCTCAGTGCTTTCATTTTTCTAAAACAAAGTGACCGATAAACATATCCAAACTGCCAGAGTTTTGAGGTTAAACGGTCGTAAACAAGTTTATTCAGAGCACCAATGCTTATTAAAAATGCAGACATTTAAAATTTGTTAGCATTTGGGAAACATGAAAAGTATTATTACTATTGCAACATATGGAAGGTTTGCAGTTCTGTCAGTGGCAGCTATCTCTTCTGCCAACTTTGAACTGATTTAGAAATAGTTGCCGGGCAGATAAATTACTCCCTTGATGCTGCTAATAAAATTCCTACTGGAGAAATGTGCCTTCTATCTGTAGAGTCCCAGAATTTTCAGCTGAGCCCCAGGGCTAACCCACCAATGTCTTCCAAGTGTGGACTGTGACCTGGGTCTAACCCGCCTGCTTGCAGTGCAGAATTGCTGGTTTGGCCAGTTCCATTCTGGCCCATAACTCCGACCCAAGGCAATGAGAGTGGGGGGCTGGGAAGAGGCTCAGGGAGGGTTACTTTGATGAACTCAGGAGTATGAAAGGAGCTTCTGGACTGGAGCGATAGCACAGTGGGTAGAGCGTTTGCCTTGCACACGGTCGACTCGGTTCGACCTTCAGCATCCTATATGATCCCCTGAGCACTGCCAGGAGTAATTCCTGAGTGCAGAGCCAGGAGTAAGTAACCCTTGTGCATCACCAGGTGTGACCCCAAAAAAGAGGAAAAAAAGAAAAAAAAACAAAGGAAGGAGCTTCCAGACACCCACTCACCTCCCCAACCTGTTCCTCTTCTTCCTTCAGTCTAACCCTCACTCCCCCCCCCATACCTCACATAGTGCAGCTGCCTTTAAACTAAGTGGAAATGAAAAAATTGAATATCAAGGAGGCTGTGCTACAGATGATCTGACATTTACGCTCCTTCTGGGAATCTATGCTAAGGAAAATTGAAATGAAGAGAACATTTACATTATTAATCACAGAATCATATATGACAGCTGTCCTATGCTTTTTCAAAGTTCAAGTTAGGCCAGTTAGGTTTTTCAAAAAGACCTACCTTAGTGCCTGCCTTGTTCTTGTGAGGGACACCTGATGGGGATATTCACTTTTGCGACAGAAACTCAGAGCGAAAGAGGGGCCCTGAGAGGTAGTTCAGGGGTTAATGTCCTTGCCTTGAATGCAGCCCACATTGGTTCAATCCCCTGAGTGTCACTGGGTATGGACCCAAATCCCAATGCCCACCTCCCCCTCCCCAAGAAAAAAAGGATGAAAAGAGTGTTTATACGGGGGTCTGCCACAAAGTTGTAGAGATGCTTACAGTTGCAGTGAGCTCCTCCCCAAGACTGCTTCATATAGGTTGTCTATCCTGTCATTCCCGCTTTCACTGTGTTTTAGTGTCATCATAGGTTTTGTGAGCTCTTGTATATGATTTGGTCAGGGAATGCTAAACACATTTCCATATAAATGAATGGTAATTGCTTCCTCACTTTATGCCATATCAGCTTTTGTAAGAAGCTCTCTACTTTCAAGTAGCAGAGTGAGCTTCCCATACATCAAAAAATAGCCCTCATATGTGGCATAGAAAGTAACATAGTGGGGGGAAAGGCAGCTCAGATAGAGAAGGGACCACCAAGTAAAGGATTCTTGGAGGGCCCTCTTGGAATGGGAGATGTATGCTGAAAGTAGACTATAGACCGAACATGTTGACCACTTAATACCTGCATTGCAAACCACAACACCCTAAAGGAGAGAGAGAGTAAAAGGGACTCCACCTGCCATAAGGGGGAGGGAGTCGGGGGTGATGGGGTGTGGTGGTGGGAGGAATACTGGGAACTTTGGTGGTGGAGAATGGGCACTGGTGGAGGGATGGGCACTCGATCATTGTATGACTGAAATGTAACATGAAAGTTTGTAAGTCTGTAACTGTACCTCATGGGGATTCATTTAAAAATTTTTAAAAATTAAAAATAACTAAATAAATAAATTACAATGAGGATTCAAAAAACAATAAATTCAGTATTCTTTTTTAAAAAGTAATATGGTAATGAAATAATGAATACACAAAGGCAACACCAAATATTCAAAATGGAGTTCTGATCTTTAATAGGAAGCTTATCACTAAGCGGGTGGGGTGGAGATCTTGGGGGAGGCAAACACTGGGACATGGGGGACTGCAGCTGGCACTGGTGGAGGGTGTGGTGTTGAAATTTGCTTTTGCCTGAAACCCTGCTGTTATCAATATTCTAACTCATAGTGCCTAAAATAAAAAATATAAAGTAGCTCAATATTATTTGTAATAAAATGTTGTAAATGGCTGAAGTATGTTTTAAGCAACAAAAAGTCATTTTTGCCTTAAAAGTGATGCTTTACAGTAATAATTAAAACAGTACTGGAACTAAGGCAGAGCTGCGGACGAATGGAACAGGGTTGAATATACTGACATCTCCCCTCAAACATATGATCATCTAATCTTTGATAAAGGAGCAAAAAATGTGAAGTGGAGTAAGAAAAGCCTTTTTAACAAATGGCGCTGGTAATACTGGACGGCTACATGCAAAAAAGTGGTCTCAGATCTCTGCCTAACGCCATGTACAAAAGTAAGATCAAAATGGATTAAAGACCTCAACATCAGACCGGAATCCATAAGGTACACTGAAGGCAAAGTTGGCAAAACCCTCCATGACATTGAAGCATATGGTTTCTTCACAGATGTCACGCCACTGGCTAAGCAAGTGAAAACAGAGATAGACAAATGGGACTATCTTAAACTAAGAAGCTTCTGCACCTCAAAAGAAACAGTGACCAAAACACAAAGACAATCTACAGAATGGGAAAGGATATTTGCCCAATACACAGCCGACAAGGGGTTGATATCAAGGATATACAAAGTACTGGTTGAACTCCACAAGAAGAAAACATCCAACCCCATCAAAAAGTGGGGCGAGGAAATGAACAGAAACTTTCTCAAAGAAGAAATCCAAATGGCTAAAAGGCATATGCGAAAATGCTCTACATCATTAATCATCAGGGAGATGCCGATCAAAACGACAATGAGATATCATTTCACACCACAGAGACTGGCCCACATCCAAAAGAACAAAAGCAACCGGTGTTGGCACAGATGTGGCGAGAAAGGGACCCTCCTTCACTGCTGGTGGGAATGCTGACTGGTTCAGCCCTTTTGGAAAACAGTATGGACGATTCTCAAAAAACTAGAAATTGAGCTCCCATTTGACCCAGCAATACCACTCCTGGGAATATATCCCAGAGAGGCAAAAAAGTATAGTCGAAGTGACATCTGCCCTTGTTTGTTCATTGCAGCACTGTTTACAATAGCCAGAATCTGGAAAAAACCCGAGTGCCCAAGAACAGGTGACTGGGTAAAGAAACTTTGGTACATCTACACAGTGGAGTACTATGTAGCTGTTAGAAAAGATGAAGTCATGAAATTTACATTCAAGTGGTACTACATGGAAAGTATCATGCTAAGTGAAATGAGCCAGAAAGAGAGGGATAGATATAGAATTATTGCATTCATCTGGGGAACATAAATAAACAAAATAGGAGACTAACACCCAAAAATAGCTGTGATAAATACCAGGAGATTTACTCCATGGCTTGGAGGTCAGCCACACATGCTAGGGGAAAAGGGAGCTCAGATAGAGAAGGGAGCACCAAATAAAGGGTGGTGGGAAGATCCACCCAGGATGGGAGATGCATGCTGAAGGTAGACTATAGACTAAACATGATTGCCACCCAATGCCTCTTTTGCAAACCACAGCACCGAAAAGGAGAGAGAGAACAAAAGGGAGTGCCCTGCCACAGAGGCAGGGTGGGATGTGGGGGGTGGGGTGGGAGGGATACTGGGATTGGTGGGGGTGGAGAATGGGCACTGGTGGAGGGATGTGTACTTGATCATTGTATAAATGAAACCCAAGCACAAAAATTTGTAAGTCTACAACTGTACTTCATGGTGTTTCACTAATAAAAATTAAAAAAAATATATAAAAATATTTTTCAATATTACAAAAAAAAGTAATACTTTAAAAAATGTTTCTAGGGACCAGGAGATAGTACAGGATTTAAGGTGCATGCCTTACATGTGACTGACCCTGTTTTGATTCCCAGCACCTCATGGTTCCCCAAGCATTGCAGGGTGTGGTCCAGGTAATCCCTATCCCTGCAAGGCCTGCATTATTGTTATGCTTGCTGAGAATTCTTAGGAAGGGCCCCAGGCCTCCTGAAACCTGCTTGGGAAGCCCCATAAAATTTTTTTTTCCCATAATTGTTTCATCATTTTATTTTATTTTATTTATTTATTTTTGGGTCACACCCAGCAATTCTCAGGGGTTACTCCTGGCTCTACACTCAAGAATTACTCTTCACAATGCTCAGAGGACCGGATGGAATGCTGGAAATTGAACCCGGGTTGGCAGCATGCAAGGCAAACACCTACCTGCTGTGCTATCACTCCAGGCTCCATAAAATGTTTTAAATAGTGTTGGCAACTGCAGAAATTTGGAGCTAGATAGAGTACAGTGGGTAAAGCACTTGGTCCAGGTAATCCCCATCCCTCCAAGGTCAGCATCTTTGGTCTGGTTGCTGTGAATCCTTAGGAAGGGCCCCCAGGCCTCCTGAACCCCACTTGGGAAGCCCATAAAATTTTTTTTGAATAATCATTTCATCATTTTATTTTTCCAGCAATTAATATAATATTTAATCGAGCAATTAAAATAATATACTCAAAGAATGATTGAAGACTCATTTGAATTATTTTTAAATACAAAAAAGAAGACTACCATGGCTTGCTAGAGAGGTTGGGTGGAATTCAAGACGAGTGAGGGTTTGTGAAAGCACTGATGGGGAGGGGTGGTGGTGAATGTACTTGGAACAGAGAAAGAAGGTAGGGCTGTGCAATTAGGAGAAGATGGACAAGTGGGAGCAACAGGCCTTAGTGAGGAATGAATATTTGTTTCAGAACCATGAAGTCATTGAAGGGTTTATAGAAGAGGAGTAGCATGGGTCATTTACATTTTCACTTTCAGAGAATACAGCTTACTGGAGATGCTCAAAAGTAGAAGGGCTCAGGGAAAATACTCAGGAGACTATTTCTAGGAGAGCTATTAGAATTTCTTTTCAAACCTGGTCAATTTTGAGAAAGAGTGTCCTTATACCAGAACTGCAGATTCAAGTCAGTACTGCCCTGAGCAAATCAGGACAAAATAGTCACCAAAGGTGTCATGTAGGCCACAAACAGTGGTGACTCCAAGTATGGTAGGAAGACTGGTCTGCATTGCAGCCAGGGGTGGCTGAAGGCTAAGTCTCAGTCCTTGATTAGCTCTATTTGGTAATGCACCCCAGTAATTTTGAAACACTGAACTTAAGGCATTAACAGTCTGAGACCTATTCTAAAGTGCTTAGAATGTGTGGCAGAAGTGAAACATTTTTAAAGTTAGGATTTTTTCTTACCTCCTCCTGAAATTAATTTTTTTTACTGAGTGAAGTTCTGTGATTTATATACTTTTAATGATGGTTACCCATGCAAACCAGCACCACATAATTGCTGGATAACTTTCCTTCATAGGGTTGGGCCACAGTGAAACCAGTTTCTAATGCAATTGATTAATTAAGATTGCACCATTACACACCCAGAGATGCTTGGGGGCTACTCTGGGATCTGTACTTTGGAGACCATGCAGTGTTGGTGCTCAAACCTAGTGCTCTGCAGTGCTAGGGATTGAACCCCAGTCAGACGTGTGGCAAGGCAAGTGCTTTATCCACTGTACTATCTCTCCAGCCCCAAATTTCTGCAGTTGCCCACGCTATTAATTCCAACACCACACCTATCACCAGTTACCGCCTCCCTCCCCCAAGGACCACAATGCCCCTCTCTTTCCACCACACCCCTGCCCACCACCATTTCAGTTGTATGGGTCAGGTCCCCCTTTGGCTTCTGGTTCTCTGTTGCTACCTTGCTTTGTATCTCTAAGTCCTGTCCCACACAGGAGAGAGAGCGTTCTGTATCATCTATTTCCTTCTGACTGACTTCACTCAGCGTTTCCTCTAGTTCCCTCCATGGCCAAGCAAATTGTGATTTGTTCTTTCCAAAGTTAACTCTACAAAGTGTAATAGAACAGTTGTCCTTGTTTTCAAATTGTTGATAATCCTAAGTAAGACAAACTTTTTAAATTAAGTAAAACAAAATGCATTCAGTAATGTTAGACTTCTCCTTAGGGGCTTGCAGTCTAGTTTCTTTTTTATCTTTTTTTCTTGGGTCACACTCTGTGGGGCTGGAGCTGAGGTATTCTCAGGACAGGGCTGGGGTCACTCCCAGTGGTACTTAAGGGTCCATGCAGGCCAGAGACAGAACCCAGGATTCCTGAATTCAAAGCATGCATTAAGGCCACCAAGCTATCTTCTAGCTCCAGTTCAGTTGCTCTTATTTACTTTTATCCTTTTCTAATGCAGGTATCTTGCTTTTAGTGTTTTGGGAGTGCTCTAACAGCTGTCTCGTTGCATGGATGAATTGCTCTCCCCAACTAAGTCGGAAATCTCTAATGTAGTCAGGATAATGACTTTAAAAATCTGCCTTCTGTCAATGGCTGAGTAAATAGCAATACTCCCCATATAAAAAAAAATCTGACTTTTTTTCTAAAATTGCACAGGGCTGAGATTTTTTTTTTTTTGGATAGAAGTGGCTTAAGAATTTTCCACCTCAAATAAAAAAAAGAATTTTCCACCTCTCAATTTTTCTTTTTTTCTCCCCCCCTTTTTTTGAGGGGGTCATACCTGCGAATGCTCAGGGGTTACTCCTGGGTTTACACTCAGAAATCACTTCTGGTGGTGCTCAAGGAACCATATGGGATGCTGGGAATCGAACCTGGGTCAGCCACGTATAATTATTCTTTATTCCCAATTTCTTTTAATCATTCTGCCCTAACCCTTTACTAGTTGCTGAGCAACTTCACCTTCTATTCTTTGTAACTGTTTCCTGAAGCTGAGCCTTTTCCTCTGTCACAGTTCCATGTGTTCTTGCCTCTTCTCCCATCTCAGGAACTTCCTACCCAGCTGCAGGGCTGCAGACTCGCCTTCTGTCTTCTCACAACTCTGCTGGGCCACCGGACGGCACTAAACTAGCTGCCACATACCTTTAGCCTGCTTTCCCTCTCAGCTTTCTCTCAAATTTCTCCTGGCCTCTGCTGACTCTGGGACCCCAGAATTCTTCGGATTCATCCCTTACCAATCCTGATAAAGCTATGTGGGGAGACGCTGTTCCCGAGAGCACTGTTGCCAGGGAGACTTTAGCCTAGAAATAGCAGCCACTTTTCTCAATAGTCTTTTCCTGTTCCCGCTTTCAAAATCTTTCTCCTTTTTTTTTTCACAGCTTCGGGGTAAAAGACAAAACAGCTGTGTTTTATGTTTGAAAACTGCAACTCACTTCAAAATGCTACAATCCCAGCAGAAAGTCTGTTTTCAGCACTTTTTTTTGGAGAAGTAGGCAATGCTTATTCTTTTATTTTAATAGAACCATATTGTCTTAGCTGGAGAGTAATACTTTTTCATTGTTGAAAATTTGGAAGATACTAGAAGGCAAAAATATGGGCAAGCAACCATCAGTGATCCAAAAATAAAATAAAATAAAAACCACCCAGAGGCAGTTTTGAATCCTTGGATTGTTGGCTTTTTTTTTTTTTAAAGTAGTACAAACCTTTCTTAAAATCAAATTCTATACAGAATCCCAATATGTGAACAGATGAAACAGCTTGGCTTGGCATGGAGGTGGGAAACAGAGGCCCAGCTTCTCAGTGTAATCCTTGCTACCCACCACAGACCCGCAGGCCCACCTGCTTGACCAGTTCAGCCTTGGGAAGAGAGTGACTTAGAGCCTTTCTGGGCCTGCTCAGAGCAGAAACACTTGGCACTCTGGTTGCCTGGGAAAAGGAACAGACGCTATTTTGTCAGGGGCTGGGCCTTTCCGCTTCTAAATAGCCCATATTTTCTTTTTTCTTTTTTCTCCCCTCACTAGTGATCCCAGACTACGTCAGATTATCAGGATGGCCTGAGCACAGATCAGTGCTCTGGGGTTTGCATTTCCACCCCCTGCTTGTTGGGCAAGTTCATTTAGTTCTTCTTTCTTCTTTTTTTTTCTTTTTTGGGTCACACTTGGCAATGCTCAGGGGTTATTCCTGGTGCTGTACTCAGGAATTACTTCTGGTGGTGCTTGGGGCACCATATGGGATGCTGGTAATGTAACCCGGGTCGGCCGCGTACAAGGCAAACACCCTAACCACTGTGCTATCGCTCCAGCTCCTCGTTTAGCTCTTAAACTACCTCCTAGGCCTGCCTATTTTCTTAAAACCATTCTCACTGGCGTGAGATGATTGTTTCTGGTTTGCATTGTTGTTTTGGTTTGCATTTTCCTGATGATGAGTGATGCAGAACATTTTGTTCGTATACTTTCTAGTCATCTGTAGGTCTCCTTCTTGTAAGTTTTTATTCATTTCTCACATGCATTTTAAATTTTTCTTTGGGTGGGGACATACCCAGTTGTGTTCAGGACTTATTCCTGGCTCTGTACTTAGGGATTGATTATTCCTGGCAGGGCTTGGAGAACCAGATGGGGTGCTGGGGATCAAACCTGGATTGACTGAATGCAAGGAAAATGCCCTCCCTGCTGAACTATCTCTCTCTCTGGCCCCTCTCCTACATTTTTTGATGTTGTTTTTGTTGTTGTTCATTTTTTGTATAGCCTACTAGTGCTTTATATATCTTCTCTAGAGCTTTATCAGATGAATGGTGGGCAAATATTCTCTCCTAGTCTTTGGGGTGTCTTTTTACTCTTGTCCTCATTTCTTTCATGGTGCAGAAGCTTCTTAGTTTGATACAGTCACATTTATTTATCTTTGCTTGTATTTGCTTGACCAGTGTTGTTGAATTGATACCTCTAGCTTCTATGTTATGGAGGGTTCTATTCATGTTTTTCTCAATATAAGTCATGAATTCAGGTCTGATATTGAGGTCTTTAATCTATTTTGTTTTGACTTTTGTGCATAGTCTTAGAAAGGCACCTGAATTCAATTTCTTAAATGTCTGGTCTTGTTTATTCATTACTCAGAAAACTCCTGTTTGACTGGATTCAGACTTAGAAGCAGAAGCTCTCAAAGGATACATCCTCTATCTCTTGTTAATCTGCTCCTGCTATTTCTCTTTTCCTCCTTCATTCACTTCGCCTATAATTTAACATACCGTATAGCATCCTCCTTGTTCTTCCTGGTACACTTTTTCTTCAGTGCAATAGGCCAGTGTTGACATGTAGGGTAATGGACACATAGGGTAATAAGATGCTGAATCTTGAGTGTAGGACTCTAGGGTTCTTACCTTTTGTATTTAGGGACTTCTTACAATATATTGGCAGACATCATCTTCTTTAGAGAAACTGAAACATTTGTGGATTCTGCTAGCTCTTTTGGAACCTAGACGCCCAGGCACAATAATATCAGTAAGTTCAGGAATATCTTTCTCCCCTTTCTTTACAATAACCCAATTGAGAACACTCAGGTTGGCATCTACAATGTAACCTAGAACAGATTTGTGCTTTCTTTCACTGGTTCTCTGTAGTGTACAGAAGAAAAACCCTTAACTCAGCAGCGACCGGACCATACTGTGGGGCAAGACCCCCCAGGATTCCTGGGGAAACTTTGCTTATCTTTCCCATTACTGATACAGACCATGTAACTCTTCCATTCTTTTCCCAAACTGTTGGGGTGGACAAACTTTAGTTGCCATCAGCTTCTCATGAAAGGTCTGAAGTTCATGTTCAATGTCCACTTCAATGAGTTTCTGGCAGTAAGTGGCGGAGTAAGAGATGTTTAGCTTCATGTTCAAGGCAGCACCCCTCCCAGCCCCATCCTTGGTTTTTTTTTTTTGACCTATGACTCATCAGTTATTTCAGCACTATTTGCTGAAGAGTTTTTCCTTGCTCCACATCGTACTTTTCACGCAAATTCTTTTTATTTATATGTACATATATATTTGAAGATCACAGTAATTTCCAGTTCAGCAGCATGCTTGAAATCTTTGCATGTAAATAATTTAATGGTTAAAGTGTTTAATGTTTTAGAACAGGAGAGAAAATTAATCTAGTAAAAATTTTGTTTTCCTTGCTTTTAAGCTTGATCTTGATGTGTCTGTTATGTTTATGAAACTATTGATTGGCATTTTCTCCCCCAATGTCTTTCTGCTGTTATTTTAACCACCATAACTAGATAGTTATGGCTAACCTTAGAATAGAAATTGATGGTAATGGCACTAATTTCTTATAGTAGTATTGCTTTCCTCATTATTAATTCACATTTACTGAAAAAGTTTTTCTAAAACTGGTAGTTTTACCTAACTGAAGTGCACCATAACAAAAGCATCCTTTCAGAAAGTGATAATACTTTTTTCCTTGCTTTTTGATCCACACTTGGCAGTGTGTAGGGATTACTCCTGTCTCTGCACTCTGGAATTATTCTTAGCAGTGCTCAAGGGACAATATGAGATACTGGGGATTGATCCCTGGATTCCTGCATGCAAGGCAAACGCCCTACCCACTATACTACCTCCCTGGCCCAGGTGATCAACTTTTGGGTAACAGAAATAAAGAGTAACCTAATTACGTCTTGTATCTAAGAGGTGACAGGGTTAAGCTTCAAGGATTCTGCTTCTGAGAATCATGACCTTCTGCAAGTCCATGCGCTTCCCACCCACTCCACCCACCTCCTCCAGCCAGTAATTTCCACCTAGCATCTAAGGACAGGCAAAATGATTTATATCCCATCTCTCTCTGGGGTTCATAACATTATGTCAGAATTGAAGGGACAAATTAAGAGGAACCCTTACATTTATTTCCTTTCCTGTCATGGAGACCTCAATGAGCCTTCTTCATTCAATATCCTTTAAAAAAAATTTCTTTTTGGTTCTTGGATATATTCCGGGCTTACTCCTGGCTTTGCTCTCAGGGATGACTCCTGGCAGTGCTTGGGGGGGCGGGGGTGGGGTGGGTGGGGGGAGGAACCATATGGGATACCGATCTGGATTGGCAATGTGCAAGGCACACTCCTTTCATTTTTGATGACCATTCGTAGTGTGCAAAATTAACTCTGAGCGCGTTCCCGTGATTGTGCTGGAGAAGAGGCAGAAATTCTTGACTTAAAAAAAGAAAGAAAGAAAAGAAAAGGAAAAAAAGTGCATGCCCCAGCCAGCCTGCTGTGGCTGGCGGCTCCCTCAGCTCGAGGGCGCTCCCGGAGATGCGAGCCCCCTGGTGGCTGCGTGGGGGCATCACATCTGCTCGCGCCGCGTTCTCGTTCTGTTGGCTTCACCACCCCGCCAGCTGGTGGTTCCCGCTTCTTGGAATCACACACAGCAAGGGCTGCGTCTCTTTGAAATCAGTTGCATTCAGAGCTTTTTGTTCCATGTTGTACGGCTTTGATGAAAAACCCTGACACATGGAAACGGAGGTTAATTAAAATCTATCATTTCCCCCTGGTTAAATGTTTGCTCCCTTCAGCTGAATCCTTCCCATGTGATGCCCAAAGGAATACAAATGAGGTTCGTATGGAGACTTTGAGGATGTCTGTGCAGGAACCAGCTCCTCCAGGAAGCTACTTCCTGAAACTCAGCACCCTCCCATCACACCTTCCTCCAAGTCTCAGTACTTCAGCTGCAAGGAAACTGAGCAGGGCTGTTAACTTCTTGGATGGACCAATTGGAGCCTATTTCACAGGCCCTCAAGCTCCCAGAAGTGTCTTAAAACTTTTGAGTTGTCAACAAATCACCCCATGAGTTCTGAGCCCCTTGGTCTTTGTATCTTCGGTTCTGGGCATGAAACATATGATAAACAATACTCTGAATAAAGTAATGCAGATGTGTTTGTGTATTTATGATCGCCTGTTTCAACTCTGGTTTCACAGGCATCATGCATTTTTCACCCTCACACTCTTTCTCCCCAGAATTATCTAACATTTAAGACTAGACCCTGAAAAGATAAGACTATGTTTAATAGCAAGGTATCCTTCTCTTAACCTTCACTCCTGCTTCAAGGGAAAAACTAAAAATATTTAGTCAGAGACTGTGCCTGCTCATAAACTATAGATTTTCAATCTGAAATTAGTCTAAGACTATTGCTTGTAATGAACAGTGATGAGGGGACATTGAAACTATGCATTCGGAATCTAATAGAAAGGTTGTCAATCTGTCAATTGGCTCTAACAATCCAAATGTGCTATCAGGAAGCCAGATAGACAGCAAGAGAGAGAGATCCAATTGTTCCATCCAAGAAGTTAACAACCCTGCTCAGTTCCCTTGCAGCTGAAGCACAGAGGGTGGGGCATTTGCCTTGCAGGTAGCCAAATTGAGGTTGATCCTCAGCATCCCATATGATCTCCAGAGAACCGCCAGGAGTGATCCCTGAGCCAGGAATAATCCCAGAGCATCGCCAAGTGTGGCCCCCAAACAAAAAGCAAAGTGCTACCACCGAGGGAGTGATGTGCAATAGGAATATTTTATACATGTCGTATAAAAAATAACAAAGAATTAATAATTAGGTAAGCATTGAAGTTCCTGCTGACATGTTTTAGGAATCTGCAATTCTTACTCTAAATTTCAGAATATTGCTCTCTTCCTCTTCGTCCCCCAAGCCGTGCTGGTCTTCTCCCCAACCCAGGTCAGTTTATCCACCGGTATTTGAACCCAGGACTTGGATTTCTCCCTGCAAGCCCCCCAGGTGTCCTCTCAGACCTTGGGAGAAAAGCAGCGCTGAGCCTCTGCCTCTTCCTTTTCATCCCCCAAGCTGTGCTGATCTTCTCCCCCACCCAGGTCATTTTATCTGCCGGTATTCGTACCCAAGACTTGGATTTCTCCCTGCCTCTTCCTTTTCGTCCCCCAAGCTGTGCTGGTCTTCTCCCCAACCCAGGTCAGTTTATCTGCCAGTATTCGAACCCAAGACTTGGATTTCTCCCCAGGCATCCTCTCAGACCTTGGGAGAAAAGCAGCCCTGAGCCTCTGCTTCTTCCTGTTTGTCCCCCAAGCTGTGCTGGTCTTTTCCCCCACCCAGTCTTTACCCCCCCCCCCCACACCAGGTACCAGTGGGGGTGTGGCCTTTTCAGAAGCGGGCGTGGTTTCTGTGGAAGTGGGCGTGGCTTAATTTTAGGCAGGCCAACCCTCACGCGGCCACAGGTAGTTTGGTCACTGTCACTGTCACTGTCCTCCCGTTGTTCATCGATTTGCTCGAGCGGGCCCGGTAATGTCTCCACTGGAGACTTTGTTGTTACTGTGTCTGGCATATCGAATACGTCACGGGGAGCTTGCCAGGCTCTGCCGTGCGGGCGAGATACTCTCGGTAGCTTGCCGGGCTCTCCGAGAGGGGCGGAGGAATCGAACTCGGGTCGACCATGTTGGCTGCATGCAGGGCAAACACCCTACCGTTGTGTTATCGCTACAGCCCAGGTAGTTTAGTCATACCAAGAAATCTAGTCCCTATAACTACACACCAACATGAAGAAACAACGCAAATCCACACCACATGGTGAGGACGATGAAAAGAGTCCAGAAGCCTCTGTAGGAACTGCTCACCTAAGGGACCTCTCTCACAAAGAATTCAGATATGAAGTCATGAAGATGTTCAATGAACTCAATGAAACAGTAAGACAGATATCCAGTAAATTGAAAGAGGACATGAAAGAAACAATAGATCAGACAATCGAGAAAATCCAGGAAGAAATGAGAGCAGAAATTGGAAAGCTATGCACAGAAATGTCACGAACTAAAGATTCTGTTTATGAAATAAAAAACTCAGTCTGTGCTCTCAACAGTAGAATGACCGCAGCTTAAGACAGAATCAGTAAGCTGGAAGATCAGCTGCACCAAGCCAACAGGCAACAACAAACAATAGCAAGGGACCTCAAAATAGCTCTAGAGAGAATCAGAGTTCTAGGAGATGATTCCAAGAGGAACAACATTAGAATCATTGGAGTACCAGAAGCTCAGGGAAACAATCCCAGTGAAAAAGCCACGGTTAAACAAATCAAAAATTCCCAGAGCTCGACAATGCAGCCATTCAGGTTCAAGGAGCCCGAAGGGTGCCAGCTAAAAGAGACCCTAACAAAAACACTCCAAGACATATCATAGTTAGAATGATCGACTACGCTGCCGATAGAGACACAATACTGCAAGCAGCAAGGTCAAAGAAGGAAATCACATACAAAGGAGCACCCCTTAGATTTACAGCAGACCTATCAAAGGAAACCATCCAAGCCCAAAGGCAATGGCGGGATATAGTGAAAAAAACTCACTGAAATGAATGCTTCACCAAGAATACTCTATCCAGCAAAACTCTCATTCAAAATCGAAGGAACAGTACACTATTTTTTAGATAAACAGCTTAGGAACTTTATAGACTCAAAACCAAACCTAAAAGAAGGGCTAAAGGGACTACTATAAGACAATACAAACCCTATGAGCACAACAGACCCTTACAGAAAGATGACACAAAACCCCATGACAATAATCTCTCTCAACGTCAACGGTCTAAATTCACAGATTAAGAGACACAGAGTGGCAAAATGGATCCAGAGACAGAACCCAACATTCTGCTGCCTACAAGAAACTCATCTCAACAGTCAGAGCAAACACAGACTCAAAGTTAAAGAATGGAAAACAATCCTGCAAGCAAACAACTCCCTCAAAAAAGCTGGGGTGCCCATACTATATCCAACGACATTAATTTCAGGTTGAAAAAGATTAGAAGGGACAGCAAAGGCTATTTTCTCTTCATCAAGGAAAACGTACAACAGGAAGATATCATCCTATTAAATGTATACGCACCTAATGAAGGAACAGCTAAATATTTAAAACAGCTGCTAACAAATTTTAAGGAGGACATCGCTAGCAACACAATAGTAGCTGGAGACTTCAACATCGCCTTATCACCTCTGGATAGATCAAAAAGAACAAAATTCAGCAAGGAAACATTGGGTTTGAAAGAAGAAATAGAAGAGAAAGGGCTTATAGACCTATCCAGAGCATTACACTCCAAAAAGAAAGAACACATATTCTTCTCCAGTGCACATGTAACATTTTCCAAAATAGACCATGTGCTAGGCCACAAAACATACCTCAATAGAATCAGGAAGATAGAAATAGTATCAACAATCTTTTCAGACCATGATGCACTGAGGACAGAAGTGAATCACACACAGACACGGAGAACCAAATCAAACACCTGGAAATTAAACAACTCAATGCTGAACAATGAGTGGATCAGGGAGGAAGTCAAGGATGAAATCAAAAGATATTTGGAAACAAATGAGAATGAAGACACGAGCTACCAAAACTTATGGGATGCAGCGAAAGCCATTTTAAGGGGAAAATTTATAGCTCTGCAAGCATATCTCAGGACAGAAGAAAGGTTGTGCATAAACAACTTGACTTCACAGCTCTAGATCTTAGAAAAGGATCAACAAAAGGAGCCCAAATCAGGCAGAAGGAAAGAGATCATAAAACTTAGAGCAGAAATCAACAACATGTAACCAAAGAAACAATCCGAAAGATCAATGAAACCTAGAGCTGGTTCTTCGAGAAAATAAATAAGATAGATAAACCACTAGCAATATTCACAAAGAAACAGAGAGAGAGAGAACCCTAATAAATCGAATCAGAAATGAGAATGGGGATATCACAACAGAAACCAAAGAAATTCAAAAGATCATCAGAGACTACTTTGAAAGGCTGTATGCCACAAAACAAGAGAACCTAGAAGAAATGGATAAATTCCTGCATTCCAATAATCTCCCAAAGCTGAATCAAGAAGATCTAGAGTACCTGAATAGACCTATTAACATCAGGGAAATTGAAACTGTAATCAAAAGTATTCCCAAAAACAAAAGGGCAGGTCCAGTGGATTCACTAGCAAATTTTTTCAAACATTAAAGAGGACATATTTCCAGTTCTTCTCATTTACAGGAAATTGAAAAAACAGAAACTCTCCCAACAGTTTCTATGAAGTCCATATGTCTCTAATACCAAAAGGAAACAAAGACACCACTAGAAAAGAAAATTACAGGCTGATATCCCTGATGAACACGGATGTGAAGATTCTCAACAAAATACTAGCAAGCAGAATGCAACAACTCATTCAAAAGATCATACACCATGACCAAGTGGGATTCATCCTGGGGAAGCAAGGATGGCTTAACATTCGGAAATCAACCAACATAATCCATCATATCAACAAAAGAAAAGATAAAAATCATATGATCGTATCAATAGATGCAGAGAAAGCATTTGACAAGATCCACCACCCGTTTATGATGAAAACCCTCGCCAAAATGGGGATAGAGGGGAATTTCCTCAATATAGTTAAAGCCATCTACCACAAGCCTACAGAAAGCATCATCCTCAATGGGGAAAAACTGAGAGCCTTCCCCTTAAGATCAGGGACAAGACAAGGATGCCCACTCTCTCCACTACTGTTGAATATAGTACTGGAAGTACTTGTGATAGCGATTAGGCAAGAAAAAGAGATTCAGGGCATCCAGGTAGGAAAGGAAGAAATTAAGCTCTCACTATTTGCAGATGATATGATACTATACTTAGAGAACCCTAAAACCTCTACCAAGAAACTCCTAGAAACAATAGACTTGTATAGTAACTTTGCAGTCTATAAAATCAATACCCAACCCTATATGCAAATAGTGAAAGAGAAGAAAGTGACATGAAGAAAACAATCCTGTTCACAATTGTGCCCCAGAAAATCAAGTATCTAGGAATCAGCTTAACTAAGGAAGTAAAGGACCTGTACAAAGAAAACTACAAAACGCTACTTCAGGAAATAAAAGAGGACACGAGGAAATGGAAAAATATCCCCTGTTCATGGATGGGGAGAATCAACATCAGCAAAATGGCAATACTTCCCAAAGCACTGTACAAATTCAATGCAATCCCTATAAGGATACCCATGACATTCTTCAAAGAAATGAAGCAAACACTCCTGAAATTTATATGGAACAATAAGCCCCCACGAATAGCTAAAGCAATTCTGGGGGAAAAGAAAATGGGAGGAATCAACCTACCTAACTTCAAACTCTACTACAAATGAGTAATAATTAAAACAGCATGGTACTGGAACAAAGACAGAGCTGCAGAACAATGGAACAGGGTTGAATATACTGACATATCCCCCCAAGCATATGATCTTAGGTAAGGGAGCAAGAAAAGTGAAGTGGAGCAAGGAAAGCCTCTTTAACAAATTATGCTGGCAAAACTGGATGGCTACATGCAAAAAAGTGGGCTTAAATATCTGCCTAACGCCAAGTACAAAAGTAAGATCAAAATGGATTAAAGGCCTCAACATCAGACTGGAATCCATAAGGTACACTGAAGACAAAGTTGGCAAAACCCTCCATGACATTGAAGCTAAGGGTATCTTCAAAGATGTCACACTGCTGGCCAAGCAAGTGAAAACAGAGACAGACAAATGGGACTATCTTGAACTAAGAAGCTTCTGCACCTCAAAAGAAAGTGACCAAAATACAAAGACAGTCTACAGAATGGGAAAGGATATTCACCAAATACACATCCGATAAAGGGATGGATATCAAAGATATACAAAGTACTGGTTGAACTCCACAAGAAGAAAACATCCTACCCCATCAAAAAATGGGGAGATGAAATGAATAGAAACTTTCACAAAGAAGAAATCCGAATGACTAAAAGGCACAAGAGAAAATGCTCAACATCATTAATCATCAGGAAGATGCAGATCAAAACGACAATGAGATATCATTTCACACCACAGAGACAAGCCCATATCCACAAGAACAAAAGCAACCAGTGCTGGCGAGGATGTAGCAAGAAAGGGACCCTCCTTCACTGCTGATGGGAATGCCGACTGGTTCAGCCCGTTTGGAAAACAGTATGGACAATCCTCAAAAAATTAGAAATTGAGCTCCCATTTGACCCAGCAATACCACTCCTGGGAATATATCCCAGAGAGGCAAAAAAGTATAGTCGAAGTGACATCTGCCCTTGTTTGTTCATTGCAGCACTGTTTACAATAGCCAGAATCTGGAAAAAACCCGAGTGCCCAAGAACAGGTGACTGGGTAAAGAAACTTTGGTACATCTACACAGTGGAGTACTATGTAGCTGTTAGAAAAGATGAAGTCATGAAATTTACATTCAAGTGGTACTACATGGAAAGTATCATGCTAAGCGAAATGAGTCAGAGAGGGACAGACATAGAAAGATTGCATTCATCTGGGGAACATAACGTAACAAAATAGGAGACTAACACCCAAGAGTGACTGAGATCAGCCACACATGCTAGAGGAAAAGGGAGCTCAGATAGAAAAGGGAGCACCAAAAAAAGGGTGTTGGGAGGATCCTCCTAGGAAGGGAGAAGTATGCTGAAAGAAGACTATAGACCAAACATGATTGCCACTCAATGCCTATTTTGAAAACCACAACACCCAAAAGGAGAGAGAGAGAGAACAAAAGGGAATGCCCTGCCACAGAGGCAGGGTGGGATGGGGGGAATGGGAGGTGGGAGGGATACTGGGATCCGTGGTGGTGGGAAATGGGCACTGGTGGAGGGATGGGTGTATGATCATTGTATAACTGAAACCTAAGCACAAAAGTTTGTAAGTCTGCAACTGTACCTCATGGTGTTTCACTAATAAAATTGTTTTTAAAAAGTAAATTTCAGAATATCTTTGTTTAATCAGGGCCATTAATCAGAACTTTGTTTTAAAAATGAAAAACGCAAATGGAGGACCAGAAATCTGTTGCTGTGAACTGCAGTCTCTGACCCAGTCTCATGGAGGAAATTGTTCCTGTGTTGTGCTAGAGTATTTTGGGCATGCGCTGAGGACCCCAATTCCCCGATGCTGCCCCTCTGCTATCCCTCTCTCCATTTATTCTGCTGTGTGGATCTCAGATCACTGACAGGCATTGCTCCCCAGATAACAGGTCCCGTTTCTGGGTCAGCACAGCTCCCTCAAACCCTGATTCTCTACAATACCAAATGCTCCCTGCATCTTCTGATGTATAGTAATTCTTTCATCTGGGTATCATCATTTATTTTGTTGCTCTTGAAAAGGTGGCTAAAATCTGAACCAGAGAGCAGTCTCTGGAAAGGAGGTAGATCAGTTGGCTTAAGGAGTTGAGGGTCTCCTATGGTAGAAGAAACTGATATCCAAAACTCTATCTTCTCAAAAAGTCAAAGCTTGTTGAGATGGGCCACTGAAATGTAGCCTAAGGGTCCTTTGAAATCAAAGTACCATTAAGTGCCATGGCGATGGGATTAGTGGACAAGATTAGCATTGGCTCATAGATATATGCTTTGGGTCTTTTTTTTAGTGTGTGTGTGGGGGGGGGTGCAAGGAGTTAGGGGGACACTTGGGGCCACACCCAGCAATGCTCAAGGCTTACTGCTGGCTCTATGCTCAGGTATCATTCCTGGTGGGGTCCCCCAGTAAAAAATCTTTAGCGGGTCTGTCAGGGAGTGGCCCCGATGGCTCTTCTTTGGCCCTCTGGTTCGGGGTGGGTTGGCCCAGGCCGCTCCCTCACCTGAGGTGGCCTGGGCCCTGGGGCAGACGGTGGATTAAATGAGGGTCAAGCCAGTTGATTGATCAGTTGCCATTTATTCCATTCTCCCACGTGCCTGCCGCAGTCTCTCTGAGCCTCCCATTCTGGTCTCACACTGCCTCTCATTCCTGTCTCCTTCTGTCTCTCCCGCTCATCTCTCTGCTCCATCCCGCAGCCTGGACTCTCTCTCTCCACGTTCGTGGTCCTGTATTCTTCTTCTACATTCTTCTCTCTCTGTTCCCCTTGTTAGCTTCTCCATGGTCCATCATGCTGCCCTGCTTTGTCTCTCTCCAGCTTTCTTGCCTCCAACTCCCCTGCAGTCTGGGCTGATACTGCTCCCAGTCAGGTAGCAAGATCAACATAAGAAAGCCCTTCCTGACTGCCCCAGGCAAAATACCTCCTAAGGTGTTTTTCTCCTTTCCTCAGTCCAAGAACTGTCAACATCTTAATACTAGTTATTTTTGTATGGACACAGTAAGAGATACCATTGAGGCTTGTAGGGTAGCTCTCCTGGGAACATCTGGCCACAGACTCAGACTACAGCACCCAGGCCAGATTAATCATTCCTAACCCTAGAAGGGTCCAAATCTAGTTATTACTTTTTAGATAATGACAGCATTTGTCCATGACCAAGCTCTTAACTGATAGGTAAGCATTATGGCGCTTTGGCCAGGCCCATCTGGATGCCAGGGTAGCACATAGCTTACCACTTGCCCTGGTTCCATCCAGTCCCTCGTCGGGACTCTGCTTTTGGGGCCACTAGGAAGTAAAAGCAGCTGAGGCTTAGGTGCCCAGGAGGGAAATATCACTGAGATATTACAAATATTACACATTACAAAAAGCATGTCTTCTTGAGTCCATACAAAAAGAACATCGCTCTGAATAAACTATGCAAAGGACTTAGGGAGAAGAGAAAAACAATATTTACAAGTCAACAGAGCACAAAGAAAGTTACAAATAAATACAGAGGAATGGGAGCATTGTGATGGGAGCAACCCAATAAACTCAAACTACCTGAGGCTGTGCAGGAAGGACAAAACAGTGTTATCCTACAGCCCAGGTTTCCTGAGCATCTCTTGGAAGCATCCCCAAGTAATAACAACCACAACAAAATGTTCTTACAATCCATGGAACTTGGAGAGATAGCACAGCTGATAGGGCTCCTGCCTTGATTTGGTCGACCTGGGTTTGATTCCCTCCCGGCACCTCATGTGGTCCCTTGAGCACTGCCAGGAGGAATTCCTGAGTGCAGAGCCAGGAGTAACCCCTGAGAACTGCCGAGTGAGCCCTAAGTGGCTCAAAAACACCTAAAAACATCATTGTCATCATCATGATCAGTCCTTGAGTGAGTGTCCCCATATGACTGTCACCTAAATATGAGGAGGGGTTTTATTGCTAGTGTGACTCTTTGTCCACCACGTGTAGATTGCAAACATTGTGAGTTTCAGGCCTCAGAAGCATTTGCATTTCAATGACTGATACAATGTTGTGGAGTGAAGGACTTCATGCCTGGTGGAATTTCCAAATCTGGCAAGTTGGTGATGGTGATTGCAGGAGGGAAGCTGGAATAAAGAAGTCTGCATAGTGCTTCCAAAATCTACTTGGGTATTTGGCAAATTCTCTGTAAAAAATTCAATTTGATGGAGTCTATTTATAATCAGACTTGAGCATGCCTCCAACTCTTCTTCTGTGACCCCATATCCAGGTGTCCCTTCTATGAAGCTCTATTTCATTTCTGCCGCCTGGTTTGTAGCAGCCAAAGAGCTTATGAGAGGGCCAATCTCTGTCTCAACCTTTCAAAACATATATAATCACTAAAAACTGGTAAGAATGTGCTGCCGACCCTGGTTCAATCCCCAGTACTGTATATGATTCCCCTAAGTACTGCCAGAAGGGACGTCTGAGCACAGAGCCAGGAGTGAGCCCTAAACACAACTGAGTGTATCCCCTGCCCCACCAAAGGGTCAGCATGGACAAAGGGTAAAAAAAGAATGGACTCAAGAAACATCTGCTACATACTTATGCTTCGCTCATTTCAGATACAGAGATTAACTCTGCTTTGAAATGACATTATTTCCAATAGTACTAAATCTTATCTAATATTTTTTTCTTTTTTGGCTGATTTTGACCGTGAGTGTGGAAAGGTTGGACTACAGCTGAATCTCACAAAGACAATGTTTATGAGAAACAGCCTCATTCCTGATGCTCCATTCGCTCTCAACGGAATGACCATCTTCAAATGCAACAGTTATGTGTATCTAGGTCGAGAAGTCAACATGATGAATGACCTGGCACCTGAGTTGCACAGGAGGAAGAGAGCGGGCTTGGAACACTTTCAAGAGAGTTGAAGAAATAGCTAAGAGGATGAAGAACCTCCGGCTCCGGGCACATCTCTTTGATTCCACTGTTCTTCCTGCATTAACATACACCTCAGAGACCTGGGCCCTACACAAACAGGATGAGAATGCTATTCGGGTCTCCCAAAGAGGAATCGAAAGAACTATGCTTGGAGTATCATGATTTACTCAAATGAGAGAAAGAATCCGGAGTTCCGACCTCCGTCGACAATCAAGAATCAGGGACGCTGTCTCGTTTGCCAAGGCGTCAAAAATCAGATGGGCTGGACGCGTAATGAGATTCGGAGATGACCGCTGGACTAGAGCTGTTACCGACTGGATTCCACAGGACGTCAAAAGACCGTGTGGTTACCCACTAGATGGTCAGACTTCTTCATCAAGATCCTGAATGATCAGTTTGAGGCTCTTCGTGTTCCTAGAACGAACAGATGCCATTAGGCTACACTAGCATGTGACAGGGACAAATGGAGACGTTACTAGCGCCCGCTCGAGCAAACTGGTGATTAACGGGAAGTCAAGTGATCAAGTGATTTTTTCTTAACATTAGTGTGACATGAAAATTACTCCTTTTCCCCCCTTAGTATTTAGCCAGAGTTATCCCTGAGGCCCAGGGAAGAGGATCAGGGCCCATGTATCGCAGTGTCGCTGTCTTACCTTCTGGACCACTGACTTTGTTTTGACACAGCTGCAGAAATTACTTAGCTTTTATTTTATTTATTTATTTTTTGCTTTTGTGTGTGGGGGGGGGTGGAGGGGGGTTGTCACACCCTGCGATGCACAGAGGTTATTCCTGGATCTGCACTCAGGAGTTACTCTTGGTGGTGCTTGGGGGATGCTGGGGATCAAACCCCGTTTGACCACATGCAAGGCTAATGCCCTACCCACTGTGCTATCGCTCCAGCCCCAGCTTTTAAAAATAATAGCTTTGAATAATGATTTACTAGGGCAAGGACTAACTGGATAATATGTCTTATTTTTCCTAGCATACCTCTGCCCCTCTCGGAGAGCCCGGCAAGTTACTGAGAGTATCTACGCCGCATGGCAAAGCCTGGCAAGCTACCCATGACGTATTCGATATGCCAAAAGCAATAAGTCTCACAATTTGTTGTGAAACGTTGCTGGTGCCCGCGCTAGCAAATCGGTGAACAATGGGAGGACAGTGCTACAGTGCTACATAATAAAAATGTATTAAGATTTTCTGGGATGGTGGTTACTGCTTCCCAGCATGAGGGAGGAACTAGCTTGGCTGGAAATCACTGAGAAATCACACACTGTCCGGCACAGGGGGAAGAAAGTTTTACCCCGGACATGGGTCAGTCTTCTTGTAGGTGGACAGGTGCAAAGGGGACCGTCACATTATCCCGCGCTGCCTCTCTAAAATGCTGGGGAGCAGCGGACCCCTTTGCTCTCTGGGCTGGAGTTCTCGGTCATCGGGCTCATTTCTGACTCTGGAAGAAACGCTCACTTCCTCGGCTGAAACTTTCCTCTTGGAGGCACCGAGATAAACTCGATTCTGGGAGGCTGCGGTCATCTCGGAGAGGTTGTGGGCTGCCCTGGGCCTTGCGCAGTTCCTGGTAGCCAGAGTCATGGTGCAGCGGCTCTCGCAGGGGGGTGGGGTAGGGTTAGGGGTTCACACTAGGTCGCGGTCCCCGGCTTCAGACTCCCGACTTCCCTCCCTGCAGCTCCCTCTGGCGGTCAGATCCTAGGCGTGCAGCCGGCTGCTGTCTGCTCCTGCCTCGGGCTTCACAGGAACCCCTTGGGTCAGGTCACGCCCTTCTGGCACGTTAACATTCCATTTATCTTGCAATAAGCCACAAAACTAAGTGAACATAACTCTCTGTAATTTGGAGCAAACGCAACGTCCAAAGTAATCATAAAAGGATTTACAAGTATGAGGCGAAAAACAAGTTTGCGGATTTGCATAAGACACAGGTTCCTGAGTACTTTTAAGGTATGTGACGTGAAAGGACTCTGAATATATGTGCTCTTTCTTTTTGTATGCATTTAATTACTATTCTATAATTTACACTCTTAAATTTAATGTTCATTTGGTAATACATTTTAAATATCGGATGAAGCTGAGATAGAGAAGGGACTACCAAGTAAGGGATGCTTGGGGGCTCGCTCAGGATGCGTGCTGAAAGTAGACTATGGACAGAACATGATGACCTCTTAGTCCCATATTGCAAACCATAACGCCCAGAAGGAGAGAGTAAAAAGGAATGTGCCTGCTACAGAGGCGTTGGGTGCTGGGGGGTGATGGGGGAGAGATACTGGGAACATTGGTGGTAGAGAATGGGCACTGGTGGAGGAATGGGTACTGATCATTGTATGACTGAAAGTAATCTCAAAATTGTGTAAATCTGTAACTGTACCTCACGGTGATTCACTGTAGCACTGTAGCATTGTCCTCCAGTTGTTCGTTGATTTGTTCAAGCAGGATCCAGTAACATCTTCATTGTGAGACTTGTTACTATTTTTGGTATATCTAATATGCCACAGGTAGCTTGCCAGACTCTGCCATGCCGGCAGGATACTCTCGGTATCTTGCCGGGCTCTCTGAGAAGGACGGAGGAATCAAACCCGGGTTGGCTGCGTGCAAGGCAAACGCTCTACCTGCTGTGATGATATTTTCATTTCTGTTAGTTGGTTACAAGCAATAGAAACTAGTTTAAGCTAAAAAGAAATTAGAGGCCAGGAAGATAGTCCAATGGGTAAGGTGCTTGCACCCTGGCACCTACCATCCATGGTCCCCTGAGCACCATCCAGGAGTGATCCCTGAATTAAAATCTGCTCACTGCTGGATGTGGTACCCAAACAAACAAACAAAAGACAAAATTTTGTCATGATTTTTGGAGCTAGAGGAGATTATGTGAAGTGGAAAACAGGTCACAGGCAGAAGGACAAACACCGGATGATCTGTGGTAATAGAGAAACAAAGCAGGGGAATGGACAGATTCTGGTAGCAAACACTTGGACTCAGCAGGGTGAGGGTACCAGGAAGTCACGGTGGGTAAAGGTGGGAGAGAAAGAAGCGGATGAAAGTGATGTGACAGACGACAGTGGAGGGCCTCTGACACTTTGGGGTACAAGTGCAGTAACTGTCCATCAGAATTATCAACTTGAAAATTGTTGTGAACCCATCACATAACTACAATTAAGCAAGTTCTGTTTTGCTTTTCTTCCTGAATTTCATGTTTCAACCGAGGGGAAAAATTTGTATGTGTTTTTAAAATCTCTCTGATATTGGTGCCAGAAGCGTAGTACAGTGGAGAGGGCATCTGTTTTGCACATGGCTGACCTGGGTTTTATCTTCAGTACCCCATGTGGTCCTCTGAGCCCTGCCAGGAATGATCCCTGAGCACTGGTTGTGGCCCTAAGAGAACAAACAAAATCTCTATTTCCTTCCAATCCTAGAAACTGAGAGAAGTGTTTCTTTAGATATGCTAAATCTTCAAGAACCCAAGACTTTTTTTGTGGCGAGGTGGGGGGGGGGTGAGAGGAAAGTGGGCCACTCCTGGTGGTGCTCAGGGCTTACTCCTGACTCTGTGCTCAGGGATCCCTCTAGGCAGTGCTCAGGCATCAAACCGGGGCCAGCTGCATACAAGGCAAGCTCCTGACTCATAGTACTATCTCTCTGGCCCAGGAAATAGTCATTAATTGATGCATTTATTCAGGGTTTAGTTGTTTGAACATCTTCATTAGTATCTGTGCGCAGAAACGTGTTTCAACCCGTGACATTCATGTTCTCTTTTGTTGATTAGTTTCCAAATCTTCCAAAGGAGCAGGGTTTATCACCTTTAATGTCATCTTCTGGCAGAGCTTTAAATGAGAAGCATTGAGCTAGGCACAGAGGCTGTAGTCCCCAAATGTTCATCACCTGAAGCACCTGAGTCACCTGTAAAGAGCCAAATAGGCAAGTTTATTCCTGGCTTAGGGTATCAGGACAAGACCAACTGGTGGTTTAGCTACTGAAGCCATGATTCAAAATGGACAAAACACAGAAGAGGCGAAATATCAAAGGGCCACCAGTACTCTGACTGGTAGCTAAGTCAAACAATGTGTGTTAGAAGCCATGAGAGTTGCAGGTGACAACTGATGAGAGGTTATACAGGACATATTTTGAGGTGAAAAATATGGAAAGACTGGCGCTAGATACAAGGTACATCATTGTGTCTTCTCCTCCTCTTTGGAACGTATTTTAAAATGCACAACTCAAAAGAGAAATGAGCTAATTTATGCTACTGTTAAGGTAAAAATATATAATTAATAGAGGAGTGGCTAGAACCATCTGAAGAAGAGAATAGGTTTGTGGGCCCCATTTCCTCTCTGGGATTGGCCCCCCTTGTGGGTGGAGCCTGGGTATGTCTTTGTGTAGAGGTGCTGGGTTTTGAGTAGGTGCCCTGCTTCTGGGCCAGCAGCATTACACTGCCATGTTTGTATTTTTAACTAATGGCAAGAAGCTAGGAACCAAGATGAAACTGGAATGATGCCTTGAAGAAACAGTTCTCAAAAATGTTTGTGAGAAATCTTGGTTCAGGAAAGCGTTAGCTCAATGTTTTTTAGTTTGGTTTTGGGACCATGCCCAGTGGTGCACAGGGATCACTCCTGGTGGGCTTGGGGAACAATATGTAGTGATGGGGATCAAATTCCAGTCAGGAGCATGGAAAGCAAACATCTTACCTGCTGTGCTATCTCTGGGCAAATTTGTAGACTGTGTTGGAGAGTACAATATGTTAGAGAAATTTTATAGCTGTTAAGGCCCCCAAACCAAAAATTGATATACTTTTATTTCAAAAATATTTCTGAAGTTGAATTGCTTTATAACAAATTTCATGTGTCCACTATTATAAATTAGTTTTTGTATACTATATTTTCCTCACCCATATATTTTTGATATTTTTTCTATTTTTTTTATTGAATCACATGAGCTAGTTACAAAACTGTTGTTTGAGTTTTAGTCATACAATGATTGAACACCTATCCCTCCACCACCAATGGCCCCAGTATCCCTCCCCCATATTTTTTCTATTTTCATTTTTCTCTAGGTCACTGTCACTGTCATTGTCTTCCCGTTGTTCATCGATTTGCTCAAGCGGGCCCAGTAACATTGTAAGACTTGTTACTGTGTTTGTCTCTATGTATGTTTTTTTTTTCCTTTAGTTTTTTTTTTTTTTTTTGGTTTGTTTAAGTAGTTTGGGGAGTGTTGTTTAATGTCTGTGTATGGCGAGTGTTTCACCCATTACTAAGTTCCAGTTTAGAACCACTGTGGTCAAAGCCAGCATTTGATACTTCAATTTGAATATGCTAACTTGTTTTCTGTCCTAACAAATAATTCATCACAGAAGATATTCCATGTGCACTGCTTGAGAAGGGTGTGTATTTAGCCGTGGTCAGACTGTTCTGTATAAACTGTTGGGTTCATTCAGGCTAAGGTGTTGTTAAGACTATGCTTCGGGTGTTGAGGAGGGATTAGCATAGGGATAATGGTGTAGGCAAAAGAAGACTCCAGTGGAGGGTGTAGTGCTGGAATATGTTATGCATGAAACCCTATCATTAACAGTATTGTCAACCACAGTGTCTAAAATTTAACAATTAAAAGTAAGTCTTGTTTCTAGGGCTGGAGAGATGGGAGGGATTAAAGCACTTGCCCTGCAGGTGCTCAACCTCTAGTTGGCACCAAATAAGGTACCCTGAGCACTGCCTGGATTGAACCTTAAGAACCACTGGGTGTCTCCCTCCCCCTGCCAATGACCCTCTTTATTGCTACTTTGGGTAATTTATCTATTGCTAAAAGTAGGAGTGAAAGTTCCCAACTATTATTGTAACCTACTCAAAAGGTGGGGTGCCTATATTTTTACAATGTTTGTATACCCTTTATTAGTTTATTTAATTAGTTATTAGTCTTCATTTTCAATTTTTAGTTTAACTTCTATTCTCTTTTATATCTGCAGCTGTGTGTAGGTTTTTTTGTGTGTTTTGGTGTGTGGTTGGGCCACACATGGCAATGGTTGGGGGCTACTTATAACTCTGTGCTCAGGGTTCACTCCCAGTGCTGCTTAAGGGACCACGTGGTACAGTGGATGGAACTCTGGCCTCCAGCCTGCCAAGCATGTACCAGCCCAGTGAGCTTTCTCTTTACCCTCTATCATATTCTTTTGAATTTCTATAGAGGAATAGCCATCACCTGTCTTCATTGAACAGGGCCAGAGATCTGTAACTAGACTAAAATGATTATTTCATGAACATCTCCACTCTCCAACTTGAAAAGAAAAAAATGGCTTGAAGTAAAAGTAATTCATGCTTTCGGCTTTCTATCTGGATTTGTGGATCCTCAATTGCAGTTCCTTCATCCTCAATAAATATGCTTTGTCTTTTAAATGCAATTTTAGGTAACTGTCACATAATTGTGAAAAACACGCTTATGTCATTTACCCTACTCTAACCAGGCACTCACCCATACTTTGTCAACACTACAAACATAGTCGTAAATTATTGTATTGATACAAATCTTTCCTTAAAGTCGCAACACTGTCACGGATGCTGTAAAAATTACATATAGAGAGACATCATAGGAATTACTTTTACTTCAAAGCAATGATTTCTTTTCAGCATTTTTGTTAAAAACAAAGTCTCACAGGACGACAACTTGGCTTGAATCCTCTTAAGACTGATTTCCAGGGCGGGAGAGGTAGCTCCACAGCCTGAGGACTTGCCTGCTCGCCCAGGGTTTGGTCCCAGACAAAGCAAAAAGATCCCCGGAGCATCGCTGGGAGTGCCCTGGAGCAGCTTCTGAGCTTGCGTGCTGGGTGGGGCACAAGAATAAACAAAGTATCTATTTCCCGCACACTGAAACAATTTACCTAGTAGTTGAATTGGCCATGGTTTATTCTGTGAAATAGCTGAGGTAGCAGCACGGACCGACGGGACTGTCCTTGGTGCTCCTTCCCGGCTTCGGGGACCCTTTGGGGCCGTCTGGACCCAGGCCGGAACCCAGGCCGGAACCGTAGAGCGGAGACACCGGTTTCCGGCGGGCTCCTTAGAAAGCGGACCAGCTTGGGGGCCGGGAAGCATGCGAGGGCCGGAGCCCGGGCCTGGACCTACCATGGAGGGGGACGTGCTGGACACCCTGGAGGCGCTGGGGTGGGTATTCCCAGCGACGCCGTCGCTTCGTGCACCGGGCGCCTCCTTGCAACGCGGGGTCCCTCCCGCGGGGCCGCCGCCGTCCCCGGCGCCCGGCCCGGCCTTGCTCCCGCCGGTGGCGCGCGGGCGGGACTAGCCCGTTTGGGGGCGCCTGGGGGGCGCTGGGGGTGCGCTTGGGGGGTGGGAGGTGCATCGGGTCGAAAGCTGGGCCGCGGGCTCCGTGTCCTAACCCGCCGGCCCCCTACCCCGAGCTCCGTGAGGCCGGAGGCGGACCCCGGCCCCGAGCGTGTAGCTTTGGGGGGTGCGTCCCCGGCGGCCCCAGGACACTGCGCTCGCTTCCCGCCGGCCGCCACCACCTGTTGCTCGGTTCGGGCGGGGGACGGGCTTCCCGCCCCTCTCCGGGGGCTCCCTGGACTCCCGCAGCCCGGTCCCATCTGCTCGCCGCCCCTGATCTCCCCCGGAGACGGTCCTTGCCACCTCTGCCCGTCGGCTGCCTCGGGGCCGAGTGAGCGTGGACGCCGGGCCGGGCTGCGCTCTCACGTCCCCTGCACCCCTGCACCCACCGACTTGGAGTTCACCGCGAGTTCATTCATTCCTGCCACCCCCGCAGCCTCCGTTAGCGACGCAGCCCCGAGGGGTCCGTAGGGACTCACTGAGAGCTAGGGTATGGGCTAGGCGGAGGGAAAAGCTGCCGGTAGTTTTCTAATAGATTTCGGATCGATTCCCAGTAGGTTTCCGATTGCCCGGCGGGAAGGCCGCGCGCGCACTGCAGAGAGGCGACTGGTCCCGCGCACGGAGGGGGTGGGGGGGGCGGGAGGGGACAGTGCGTGCACTAGCCGCACCCTGCAGCTTCTCGCAGCCCCTATCTCTTCTCAGATGATCCTGTTTTGCCTATTTATTGTCCCTTAGACCCTCTTTTCTCCCTCACCCCTCCAAGTCAACTCAAGGATGTTCCCGGCAACAGCCACTGTGGGTCCCAGGGTTGTTGGCTGTGGGGGTTGGCATAGAATGAGGTACGAGAAGGAGGGAGGGGGAGGAAAGAGAGAGAGGGAGGGAGGGAGTTGGGGGGAGAGGAGAGGGTGAAAAGGGTCAGATAGTGTTCAAAAATACTCTTCAAAGAGACAGCAACACTGCTTCACAAGTGTTCATCCGCCTGGCGAACTTTCTTGTTCTCCCATGGCATAGTTTCCTGTGCCGTCGTGAAGTCTGGAAGCCGCTTCCCCCTGTCCTCAACGTTTTCCCAAACTGCGTGCTCATCTATCAACTGCTTTTGTGATGCGATAACATACACTTTGCTTTGATTCACAGACACTTTGCTTTGTTTCGCCACTACTTGACCTGTACCCAGCAGGTCCTGAGTAAATGCTAGTCAAATAAAATAGCAGTGATTAATTAGGGAATTAAAATTTGTTTTCTGGAGGGTCAGGCAGGCCAGCTTTGTTCAGGGGGTTACTGAGATCTGCACCTGCACACACACCAGCAGCTCTTTCTTTCCTTTCTTTCTTTCTTTCTTTCTTTCTTTCTTTCTTTCTTTCTTTCTTTCCTTCTTTCCTTTCTTTCTTTCTTTCTTTCTTTCTTTTTTTCTTGCATGGACACCAGCAACTTTCTTTCTTTCTTTCTTGCACTCACACCAGCAGCTCGCTCGCTCGTTCGTTCTCTTTCTTTCTTTCCTTCCTTTCTTTCTTTCTTTCTTTCTTTCTTTCTTTCTTTCTTTTTTTTCTTGCATGGACACCAGCAACTAACTTACTTTCTTTCTTTCTTTCTTTCTTTCTTTCTTTCTTTCTTTCTTTCTTGCACTCACACCAGCAGCTCGCTCGCTCGTTCGTTCTCTCTCTTTCTTTCTTTCTTTCCTTCCTTCCTTCCTTCCTTCCTTTCTTTTTTTCTTTTTTTCTTGCATGGACACCAGCAACTTTCTTTCTTTCTTTCTTTCTTTCTTTCTTTCTTTCTTTCTTTCTTTCTTTCTTTCTTGCACTCACACCAGCAGCTCGCTCGCTCGTTCGTTCTCTTTCTCCCTTCCCTTCCCTTCCCTTCCCTTCCCTTCCCTTCCCTTCCCTTCCCTTCCCTTCCCTTCCCTTCCCACCTTCCTTTTTTTCTTGCATGGACACCAGCAGCTAGCTTGCTTGCTTGCTTGCTTGCTTGCTTTCTTTCTTTCTTTCTTAATATGGCTGTGGATTGAGCCTAGATCCACATCCCTGACTAGGTGGTGTTTTTACGTACATGAAGTCCTTAGGAATTTTTTACTTAGCTTGGCCAAGGAGTTCACCAAACATGTTAAAATACTCAGTAGCATGATAGAAGCATTTAGGCCTCAAACACTGGCTAGAGGGAGTGCCAGAGAGTATAGTGGGTAAAGGAACTAACCTTATTTAGTGTTAGTTGAAGATGCAAGATTCCCCCACCCCACCTCACCCTTATAGAGGGAATGGATCACTTGCTTTGCATCTGTGAGTGCTTGGGTTTGATTGCAGCACTCCCCTTCCCCCATCTCCCCCAAAAAGAAAAGGTATCATAGTATTTTTTTAAAGGAGTCTGTGTCTTTCTTCCTTCATCCTTGAATTTGTTTATAGGTTTGAAAAATGAAATTTGCTAAAATCTTTTATCAAAGAAAATTAGTTTCACCTCAGTTTTCCTCTAGTGATAACAAAATGTACAGAGTTGTCTTTCCCCTACAGTATGCATTATAACTGACATGTAAAAATATGCATGTGGGTTGTTAATACCTCCCCTCCTCTCCTCACCCCTCTCTTTTCCTCACCTGCTAACTTGGATAGGAGTTCAATGCTTGTGCCCAAGGATGCAGTGCTGCTTAGGCCCTACTGTGCTGGGGACCACCAGGGTGACACCCAGCAGTGCTGGACTGGGGTGGTGTGGGGGGCAGTGTTCTCTAGGACTGCACCCTTGATACTAGGTATGTGGTGCTGGGGATCGAACTGGGCAACCGCATGCTACATACTAGTACCTACCTAACATATTAGGTAGGTACTATCTTCCCAGCCCTATATACATTTTTATATTTTGAGCAAAACATTTAGAATGTCCATGAAGGTACTTTGGTTTGTCAAGGAAAATAGGAAATGAAGGGGAGGAATTAAAAGGTAAAATGTATGTGAAAGAACAGTTTAGGGAAGTATAGGATATTATTGGTGAAAACCATAGGAATTCGTTTTTTTCTCATCTAGGAAAGCATAAAAGAAGCAGCTGACTTCTTTTTTTGCCTTTTTTTTTTTAAAGGGTCACATCTGGCGATGCTCAGGGGTTACTCCTGGCTCTGTACTCGGGAATTACTCCTTGCTGTGCTCAGGGAACCATATGGGTTACTGGGGATCGAGCCCGGGTCAGGAGCATGCAAGGCAAGCACCCTCCCTACTGTATTATATCGTTTCAGCCCCAAGAAGCAGATGACTTAAATCATTTGGTTCTGTGGGTTTTTGGGGGGAACAGAAAAAAACCTGAAAAAAAAAGACCTCAACCCAGGCTTTTTATCAGAGTCACATATGGAGCTTGTGAAAAAGGTTCCAAACTGGTGTATTCTACAGTTGACTCCATCATGACCCTCATGAGTACAGTACAGGCATCCGTATTTTTTCTTTTGTCAGGAACTCCAGACTATACAGCAACAGATCATGGGGCATGCATGGCACTGGGGTACACATACCCTGGGTGTACCCCAGTGCTTGCCCTGGTGCTTTCAAGGCCACTGAGCCATCTTTGGGAAGTCGTCTGTGATGATCTTTAAAAGCAGGACTGTCTGGATTGCCTTAGTACGTGCTGTTTTGCATTGGGGTTTGAACTTGGAGCCTTGGACTTGGCAAGTGCGTTAAGCCACTAAGCCACCTTCTGAGCCCTTGTCACAGCAGTCACAGCCAGTACCACCCTGCCTCTCCTGACTGTTATGCGCCCAGTGTGTGAGTGGCGTCAAGGTTTGAATTCATGACCTGTGTTTGTTGGGTATGTGCTTTAAATCCAAGACCTCTTTTAGATGTCCAGGAATGGTTTTTGTTGTTTGTTTGGGGGCCACATCTGGCATTGTTCAGAGCTTACTCTTGGCTCTGCACTCAGGGATCATGCCTGCTGGCCTCTGTAGCACCGTTTGGGATGCTGGGGTTTGCACCCAGGTTGACTACTTGCAAGGCAAACACCCTTCCCCTTTGTACTATAGCTCTGCCCTCCCTTCCCTGGCCCCCAGGTTTCAGTCTTAATAATATTCCCTCCCTTCCCAGTAGCAACCACATTTAATAATTTTGGATTCTTCTATAAAATTTTACTTTTTTTTTAATTAAAAGATTGCTTGCAATATATTGTTTTATTGCTAAATATACACACAAATTATTGTTATTTTGTATCTGGGATTGATTCTCAGAGGTGTGGTTGTTGGGTCAAAGGTAAAAGGGTGTGTAGTTTTGCTTTATGCTACTAAATTTTCCTCTAGGGGTTGCAGCATTAGATAAAAGCATTTTCATCCCCTCCATAATTCACCAAAGTTATCATTATAATTGTTTTACCATCTGGCATCTCAGTATAGTTTTAATTTACATTTTTCTTATGAGCCGAGAACTGTAACATCTTTTTATATGTTTAAAGTACATTTGCATTTCTTTCTCTCTCTCTCTCCCTCTCTCTTTCTTTCTTTCTTTCTTTCTTTCTTTCTTTCTTTCTTTCTTTCTTTCTCTCTTTCTTTCTCTTTCTTTTTCTCTCTCTCTCTTTCTTTCTCCCTTCCTTCCTTCCTTCCTTCCTTCCTTCCTTCCTTCCTTCCTTCCTTCCTTCCTTCCTTCCTTCCTTTCTTTCTTTCTTGCACCATGGTGGTTTACAAAACTTTTTGAGGGGAGGGCATTGGGTCACACTCAGTAGGGCTCAGGGCTTACCCCTGGCTCTATGCTCAGGGATCACACCTGGTGTTGCTCAGAGGACCACACACAGCCATGCACAAGACAAACCACATTAACCTCAGTGCTATCTCTCAAACTGCATTTCTTTTTCTCTGAATTCTTGATCATATCACATAATGGGTGAATATTTTCCAGTCCACATTTTGCAGTTAAAAAGTGAAGAATTACCAGTCAGAGAGATAGTACAGCAGGTAGGGTTTGAATCACTGGTGCCGTGTATTGCCCTCAAAGCACCACCAGCAATGAGCCTTAAGTACAGACCCGAGAGTAAACCCTGAGTACAGCTGGGTATAAACAAAAAGATTGAAAGTGACAATCTAGTATGTATGTAATTCATAATTTTTATTTGTAGGGTTTATTAAATGTCATTAGAAATGAGTTTCATTTTAAAAGAAACACAAATATATGAAAGGGTTAGAGAGGACAGTGGGTAAGGAGCTTACCTTTTGTACTGCTGATCCCCTTTTGATTCCACATATGGTCCCCTGAGCACCAACAGGAAGGATTCTTGAGCACCACTGGCTGTGGCCCTAAAACTAAAAAAAAAAAAAAAAAATTATCTGTGTATCTTTAAAGTATATGTGCTTAATCCTGGCTCTGTGCTTAGGGATCATGCCTAGCAGTGCTGGAGGGACCTTATGTGGTACCAGAATCTAATTCAGGTCAGCCTGTGCAATGCAAACACTTTAACCCCTTAAGGCCCAAAACCTTGGGATTCTTTTTTTCTTTGGGGCGAGGTGTGGTAGTCAGCTTGGGAGAGGCACATCCAGTCATGCTAAGGGGTTACTCCTGGCTCTGCACTCAGGAATTACTCCTGGCGATGCATCTAGGGTGTCAGGGAGTGAGCCCAGGCCAACTGCATGCAAGGCATGCACCTTACCCTCTGTACTGTCTCGCTGGTCCTATACTTTAATTGTCACTGAAAAAAAAAGTCTCCTTGGAGAAATGGTGTTTTTAAAGGTATAGGACAGAAGCATCTTGTAAGCAATGAAAGTATTCAGAGAATACTAGGAATGATTCATTGTGCAAGCATTAATGAACTTTCACTAACCAGGAATAGGACACTTTTGGAGGGAATAGTACAGGGATTAGGTTTGTGCCTGGCCTGTGGCCACCCCTGATTTGATCCTTAGCACTGCATGGTCCTGGGAGCACAGAGTAGCCCATAGAGCACAACTGGGTGTGGCCCAAACCCTCTCTTCACAGATGCAAAGAAGAACAAAAGGGGCTGAGGTGATAGTACAGAGGGCACAGCAGGAGGCTTGCCTGAGGGTTCGATCACTCTGGCATCACATACCTGAGCCTGCCAGGAATGATCCCTGGGCTCTGGATTGTGGCCCCCAAACAAAACACAAACAGAAGAATAATAAAAGAAGAAAACGTATGTAGTGCAATTAAGGTAACATTAAAAATAAATTAGAAATTTTATTTTATTTTTTTGTGCTGGGGTTTGGGGCCACCCTCTCTGGTGCTCAGCTCTTCTTGACTGCTCAGGAGTGGTGGGTTGGGGGGACCATAGGTGGAACCAGGAATTGAAATGGGCTTAACCTAGAGCCAGGCAAATGCCTTATATCCTGTCTATCTCTCTGGCTCCTAAAATAATTTGAAAAGTCAAGGCTCTGTTGAAATATACTCTGCAGTAGTTTTTTTTTTTATTTTTTGGGTTTTTTTAAACAATATAGTTAAAAATGCATTCACAGCCGCACAACATCTTATTATCTCGTTCTTACTTTGGGCAACCTGGCAGGCCACGGAATGTAACCTGCCCACATGGCAGAGTCTGGCAAACTCCCCGTGGCGTACCCAATGTGCCAAATACCAGTAACAGTGATGAGTCTCATTCTCCTAACCCTGAAAGAGCCTTGAATATGGCACTTTTTAAAATCTCAGGGCTAGGAAGAAGGAGACGTTACTGGTGCCTGCTCGAGGCAATCGACGAACAACAGCATGATCGTGATTTTGAACAATGTAGATTTAATAGCACAGCGGTAGGGCGTTTGCCTTGCATGCAGCCAGCCAGGTTCGATTCCTCCACCCCTCTCGGAGAGCCTGGCAAGCTACTGAGAGTATCTCACCTGCATGGCAAAGTCCGGCAAGCTACCCGTGTTGTAGTTAATATGCCAAACACAGTAACAAGTCTCAGAATAGAGACGTTACTGGGCCCGCTTGAGCAAATCGATGAACAATGGGAGGACAGTGACAGTGATAGAATTTAAAACAAATGGATTAGATCCAAAATTATTTCAGATGCTTTTCCGCTTTAATTTTTTTTGAGGGGTGGGCCACACCTGATGATATTCAGGGGTTCCTCCTGACTCTGCGCTCAGGAATCATTGCTCGTGGTGAATGGGGAACCATTTGGGATGCTGGGGATCAAATCCTCGTTGGGGCTGTGTGCAAGGCAAGTGCCCTACCCACTGTAGTATCACTCTACCCGCAGCTTTAGTTTTTAAAATTCGGTTCTCTCTATTTTTTCTTACAATGAGTGACGTTATTAGCATCTGTTTTATTTGACGGTGTTAATATATAATGTTTAGATTAAAATTGGTTGATAACTTTTGCTTCAAATGTTTGTAACATCCCAAATGTAGATTATATGGAGTAGGACCATTTCTGTCACGAACCGCATAGTAAACATTTTAGGCTTCGTCCATACTGTCCCTGTGACTCAACTTTTGTCATTGTAAACAGCCAGAGGCAGTATGTAAAGAGATAATTTGTTATAATATGTCACTTAATGTGAAGTGGGGAGAGAAGTGGCAGCCTCAGGAGGGGAGTCTGTTACTTTCCTCTCTCCTCACCTTGGTTCTTCAGAGAAATACCTGGGGGAGCTTAGGACTGATGGAAGCCTGCTTTGAGCACCTGCCTGGTGCAGACCTTACGGACTCGATGCCTCACCAGCTCCACCGGGCAGTGGTCAAACTGCACTTGAGTCACACTTGTTTTACTGGGAAATGATCCCTACCATCTGGTTTCTTGGAATTTCTATGGAATTCAGGTTAGAGTGAGGGGAGGGGAGGGGAGGGGAGGGGAGGGGAGGGAAGGGAGCCCTAAGTTTTACCCAGGTTTTCCAGAAACATCACTTCTGTGCAGAAAAAAAATTCAGAAAGGAGATGAAGAGTGTAGTGAAATAGGTTTGTTTGTGAAATGTAGGGAGAGAAAGACTTACCAGCTCCAGAGACCAGGAGTTTCTCCAGAGTGGAGTGAGCACTTGGTCACCTTGGAATGGAATTGTAATTAGGTATTTTCCATAATTTCTTTGGTCTCAAATTCTTTACACAAGTAAGAGCTAACTGGGCTTTTCACGGGTGGAAAGCATTAAACTTCTGGTGGCTCATTCTCGAGTTCTCTGTGGCTTGTCCATGAAGTCCTGGAGCCCCTCTTCCCAGGGATCCAGCCTTGCTCTAGACCTGGAATTCTGCATCACAGAGGCTTTCCAGGCTCCTCAGATGGATCTCTGCCTGCAACGTTTTGTCCTAATAAAGTGGTTTCTTTTTTTTTTTTTTTTTTTTTTTGGTTTTTGGGTCACACCTGGCGGTGCACAGGGGCTACTTCTGGCTCATGCACTCAGGAATTACTCCTGGCAGTGCTCAGGGGACTATATGGGATGCTGGGAATCAAACCCGGGTTGGCTGTGTGCAAGCAAATGCCCTACCTGCTGTGCTATTGCTCCAACCCCCAGTCCTAATAAAGTTTTATAAAAACAGATGTGGAGGGGAGAAAAGTAGGTCTGAATGTATTGAGTGTTGTGGGAATTTTTGCTGTTGTTGTTGTTGCTTTTTTAACATTTTGTTGTCTTCCTTCCTAGGTATAAGGGACCACTGCTAGAAGAGCAAGCCCTTAGCAAGGCAGCAGAGGGCGGATTATCATCACCTGAATTTTCAGAACTCTGTGTTTGGTTAGGCTCTCAGATAAAATCATTGTGCAACTTGGAAGAAAGTATCACTTCAGCTGGTATTGTCATTGCATTTTGTTTATTTATTTTTAGTTTAGTAGTAAAATGAAATGATAGCTTATGAGTTACAATTTCATCTGACTATAAAGTGATGTCATAGGATTAAACTTTATATTCAAATTTCTTCTTATATTTGTCTAAAGTTGTAAGCAGTTGTTGGCATATTTGCTCTCTTAGCCTTAGTTTTGTCCTTTGGAAGAAATAGGATCTGATGAAAATAAATTCAAGAAAGAAAAAATAGAGTCTAAATTTGTAGTCTCAAAAAGCTTATTTTTGAGTAGTATTATGAATTAAGGTGGTTATTTTTGACAGTTGAAGAGGGGAGGGGAGAAGAGTCTCTTAATGATATTAGACCTAGAGGTAAGGGCCCGAATATTTAAGTTTAGCCTGAGGTACAGTGTGACTGGACCAGTGGTGCCCGGGAGTACTTGAGTTGTGTGGGATTGAACTCCTCTGGCCATGTGCTTGCCAGACATGTGCTTCTAGCCCTTTGAGTTATCTCATATCCCTAACATACTCCTTTAAAGTACATGTTGTCCTAGATTAAGAGTTACTACCATGAGTATAATGTTGACAAAGGTTTATATAGTAATACCTTTCTTTAAAATATCTGGATTAACTGTAGAAGTTATTCCAGATTTTGGGGGTGTATTCCATATACCCTATAGTCATTATTATCAGGGTGTATGGAGACCTTGTAGTTTTTCGGTAGAATTTATGACTGTGTAAAAAAAAATTTTTTTTAGGCTTTTGCTAAAGTCAAAGTAGTCCTCCCTTCTGTGAAGGGAGTACTTTTAACTTTTTTTCCCCTTGCCTAAATCACTTGAAATAAGATAAACTAAGGTGAATTAAAAATTGATGTCACAAGTTCTTTATAATTAAGATAGTGAGATTTAGGTGATTACATTTAGGCTGGAGCGATAGCACAGCGGGTAGGGCGTCTGCCTTGCACGCAGCCAACATGGCCGACCTGAGTTCGATTCCTCCGCCCCTCTCGGAGAGCCCGGCAAGCTACCGAGAGTATTGGATATGCCAGACACAGTAACAACAAAGTCTCCAATGGAGACGTTACTGGGCCCGCTCGAGCAAATCGACGATCAACGGGAGGGCCTTTACCTTTACCTTTACCTTTACATTTAATTTTGAATTCATAAAAATACAATAGAAATAAGCTATTGACACTAAAGCCAGTCAATTATTTTAATTATAATAATGCTTTTAATATTTCAGTTGCTGACATAAAAATAATTTCACTTTATTTGCTTTTATGGAAAGTCCACTGAAAAATACTAAGGGATTCAAGTATAAAAATATAATCTTGGGCCTGGTGCAATAATACAGCTGGTACAGCATTTACCTTGCATGTGGCCAACCCAAGTTTGATCCCTGGCATCTCATATGGTCCCTTGAGTACTACCAGGAGTAATTCCTGAGTGCAGTGCCAGGAGTAATCCCTGAGCATTACCATGTGTGACTCAATCCTCCCGTGCCCTGCCCCCCACCAAAAAATGTGTATAATCTCATGATTAGATGCTAGGTTCTAAATTTAAGTGTTACTTTCCACATGTAAATATTAGTTACTTTAAGTTTTGGGGCCACAAATGTAAAGATTCAATGTGAAACTGAAAGTTTAGAATTAATTATAAAAAATTGAAATCAATTAGTGGTGATAATTCTATGGTAAATATTCAGTAAATTTTTTTTTTATTTTTCTTTTTTAAAGGAAGAGATGATCTAGAGAGCTTCCAACTTGAAATAAGTGGTTTTTTAAAAGAAATGGCATGTCCCTATTCTGTGCTCATTTCAGGAGAAATTAAAGACCGTTTGAAAAAGAAGGATGATTGTTTGAAACTTCTTTGTAAGTAGCTTTGAATATTCAAATGCTTGTGTTTGATCTAGTTTGTTATTTTTACTTTATTTATTTATTTTTTGCTTTTTGGGTCACTCCCAGTGATACTTAGGGCTTACTTCTGGCTCTGCACTCAGGAATTACTCCTGGCAGTGCTTGGGGGACCATATGGGATGCCCGGGATCAACTCAGAATGGCCATGTGCAAGGCAAATGCCCTACCAGCTGTACTATCACTCCGGCCCTTAGTTTGTTACTTTAAAATTAAGATTTAGGGGGCTGTAACAAAGTAACAAAGTATGAGATTAATACCCAAGAATAGCTGATATCAGCACCAGGAGGATTACTCCATAACTTAGAGGCCAGCCGGGTATCCTAGAGGAAAGGGCTGTTCAGATAGAGAAGGGAGCACCAAATAAAGGATGTTTGGAGGATCCTCCCAGGAGGGGAGATGCATGTCGAAAGTAGACTATGGACTGAACATGTTTGCCACTCAATGCCTCTTTTGCAGACCACAACACCCAAAAGGAGAGAGAGAACACAGGGGATTGCCCTGCCACAGAGACAGGGGGGATGGGGGGATGGGGGTGGGAGGGATATTATCCATGGTGGTGGAAAATGGGCACTGGTGGAGGGATGGGTATCTGATCATTGTATAATTGAAACCAAAGCACAAAAATTGTAAATCTACAACTTTAAAAAAAATAAAATAAAATAAAGGGGAAAAAAAAAAAAGATTTAGGGGGCTGAAGCAATAGCACAGCAGGTAGGGCGTTTGCCTTGCATGCGGTCGACCCGGGTTCAATTCCAGCATCCCATATGGTCCCCTAAGCACCGCCAGGGGTAATTCCTGAGCGCAGAGTCAGGAGTAGCCCCTGTGCATCGCTGGGTGTGACCCAAAAAGAAAAAAAAAAAAGATTTAGGAGATTTATTATTGAAGTTTTTTGTATATTAAAAAGATTTTAATATTGGACTTAAAATATGAAGCCAACTCATAAATAAATGTAGCATAAGTTCTAATATATCATCTAACATTTCTGGCCTTTTTGATTTATCTGGAATACTCTGTGCTTGTGGTTTTGTTGTTGGGGATGGTGACACACCCAGCTGCTTGCAGGGTTTACTCCTGACTCTACTCAAGGAACATTCCTGGAGGTACTCAGGGGACCTTATATAGTGCCAGGGATAGAACCAGGTCAGCCAGGTGCATGGCAAGCATCTTAATCCCTGTATTATATCTCTGGCCCTTATCTTGGAATTTATAACTAAGTTAAAGTTGGTGTGCTCCAACATCCTGTTTAATCTTAAAGCTCTGGAAAATAGCCTTTTGATAACTTTTACTAAATTTTGTCTTTAGGAAGATTCCTTGAAAGTTGGCTCAGTTATTTATTGGCTCAGCTTCTAATGTTTTTGAAACTACTCTAGGCACTTGGAATATAGTGGCTTTTTAAAGAAGTGACTAGTTGAATACTAATGCGTGTAGTTTCACTTAATCACTTACGAATACTAATGCGTGTAGTTTATTTTTAAATAAACTCAGTGTTTAAAGATAAACTGAGTATTTAAATAAATGAAATGAGTTTAGTTGGCTGAATTTGCAATAGCAATTACCAGTATGCAAAGAGTTAACATAAATATTAGATCTCCTTTATTTGATCCCCTTTTTTTTTCATTGACTCACTGTCAGATACACAGTTATAAAGCTGATCATGCTCAGTTTTATAATGACAGTTTCAGTTATACAATGACACCCATCCTCCACCAGTGTACATTTTCTATTAATTTATTTGATCCCTTCGTAAATCTGTTGAATTTCATGCAGTTTTAAAAACTCTACAGATAAAGCATTTGAAAGATTTTTGTTTTGTTTTGGGATCACACCAAGCATTGGCTCTGCACTCAGAGATCGCTCCTGGTGGGCTCAGGGGACCATATGGGATACCGAGGTTCAAACCCAGGTCAGCTGCGTGCAAGGCAAGCATCCTATCTGCTGCTCTGACCTTTGATTTTTTTGTTGCTGTTCGGTGTGCTGAGGAATTACACCTGGCATTGCTTTGGGGACTATATGGGGTACCAGAGATTCAACCTGGTTCGGCTACATGGTAGGCAGTTGCCCTACCTGCTGCATTGTCTCTCTGCTCCCGGAAAGATTTTACAACAAGATCCTGTGAGGGCCAGGGAGATAGTTCAAAGGGCTAAAAGGAGTCTCAGAATTTGATCCTCAACATTGCATTATCCCTCCAAGCACTGAACCAGGAATAGAACATACCCTGTTAAACAAAGGTACCTTCCTATGATATAACTCAGAGGCTTGAGTTAGTGTCAGTAATGCTTATTCCATTAGAGCAGTCATTGTGTAGGTGTGTATATTTAACTGTTGGTGGTAATAGGCATGTTAAACTTGTCCATTACTTTGTTGGATAAAATTTTGTATGTCCATCCCATTTTTTAGTTTTCCCATATTTCTCTCAGTGCAGAGTCATTGATTTAATTTCATACAAAAATAAAAGTATACCATTTTCACCTACCAAGTTAGCAAGTATGTGATATAAACATATATGGTATAGAACAAGTTTGTGGGAGTATTTATTCTCACATGCTGTGAGTCAGTTAGACTGTGATGGGAGAATAACTGTTACAAACTTTTAGAAGAGTAGATTTTCATCATCAAAAGTAAAATTCACTTATTGGGTCAGAGACATTGCTCAATTAGACTGAGCACTTGCCCTGCATTTTGGAGACCTGGATTTTGTTCACTGACACCATATGGTCCCCTGAACACTGAACCAGGAGTAACCATTGAACACTGCAAGGTGTTGCCCCCAAACCAAAAATAAATTAAACTCACCTGCCATTTTACTTTACAGTTCTATAACTAGGAATACAAGCTTATTTCCCTAAATATGTAAAGATATATGAAAAAGATGGTTTTTATTGATAAATAGAAATGGGACATTTTTATAGTAATAACACTATTACCTTTAAGATGAAAACAGATCAGATGTGTAGACAGGGAATGATCAGAACATCAATGCTCTTTTTTTTAGAAAAGAAGTAATAGATACCGATATTGAATATATGTACATTTACTATTTACACACACACAATCTAAAAAATATCCCCAAGAAATTAGTTATGGTGAATTCCTTGGGAGGATGTGTGGTGGGAAGTTTAACTTTTCACAGTGTTGTATGCCATCTGTGTGCTTAAGCATTTTGAATACTAGACTGAACTTCAGTTCATATATAGAAAAATGCCAACTTTAATCCAGGTTCTTTCCAAAATACAAACTTTTTTTGGAACTAATGATCAGTTTTAATGGAGTTTTGAAATCAGAGGGACCTTTATATAATACTCAGAAGCATAGTCTGATACATATTTGTCATGGAAAATATTTGAATTTTTGCTGAGCCGTTTTAGCAGTTAAAGCAAAAAGAGAAACAGAATGGATTGCATGGTTTTATCGACTGAAACACAGAGTATACACGTTTTGCTCAATCCTTCCTATCTATGAAAATCATCTTGGGTCTAAAACAAGCCACATGATGCTCAATTTCTTCAGTTCTAGACGTTTAGAATCATTGAGGATGAAGGCCCTGGCACTTGAAATCTCAAACAAGTATTCTGTTAAACTAAAATTGAATCTACTATATTAAATTGTAGTGCATGTGCGCTCATGTGCACAGTTTTGTGCCCACTTGTGTTTGATGTAGAACAAGTAAAAACAGAATCCGGCCAGAGCAATAGTACTTGCTCATGACTGACTTGATTTTAATCCCTGGCACCCCATAAGGTCCTCTGAGTCCAGCAAGGAGTGATCCTTGAGTGTAGAGCCAGGAGTGAGCCTTGAGCACCACTGGGTATACCTCCAAAACAAACCAAAAATAACCCACAATATTTTAGCTATTTGTAGTAAAAGTTAATTTAAAACAAGGCTATAAGTATCTTAAGAATATCAATTTACACATTAGTTTGCATTCTTAAATAGTTGATTTGTTAATGGGTCTCTCTTACTGTACTTGAAACTCATTGTGGGTGTGTATTGTTTATTTTTTTTTAATTTGTTTTTTTCCTGTTCTCTTGATTCTTTTTTGTGGTACTAAATAAAACCTATGCCATGGTGGATTTTTAAGTATATTAATGTGTAACAGTACCAATAGCTACTATGTATAAAGCAGATCTCTTGGATTTAGTTATTTGTACAGCTTAAACTTTGACTTTGTTCTTTAATTTTTCCTTCACCCTGCTCCTGGAAGCCATCATTCTACTTTCTGCCTTATGAGTTTGTCTATTTTATATTCCTCTTATCCATGAGAAGATGGACTGTTTTATTTGTCCTTCTGTATCTTAGATATTTCACTTTGCACTGTGTGTTCTCAATTCTTCTGTTACTGCAATGGTAGAGCTGCCCTTTTTAAAGGTTAATAACATTCCATTGCAGGTGAATATAGTACATTTTAGAATTTTTTATTTTAAAACTGAAGGGCATTTAGATTCTATGTCTTGACTTGTCATTAAGATCTATCTAGTGAAGTTGGTAATACAGACATCTTTGAGATCCTGGTTTCAATTACTTGGGTATTTACCCAGAAATGGTGTTTTTAAAGGAATTCTTAATGTATTTTAAAATAATTTTTGTTTTAAAATTTTAATGTTTCTCCCTCCGTTTTATTATAGTATTTTTAAGCACAGAGCTTCAAGCTTTACAGATACAGCAGAGCAAGAAACACAAAAATTCTCAGTTAAATAAAAATAATGAAATTCATCAGGAAATTCAAGCTATCTGCGATGCCCTTGGTGTACCCAAGTCAACAACTTCTGACATTCCGCAAATGCTAACCCAAGTGGAGTCAAAGGTACCATATTTCAGTTTTCACTTTCCTCAAAATTCAACTGAATGCTAGCATGGAAATGTATTAAGAATAAAAAATTTTAGAGAACAGGGCAGATAAGCGGTTGAATGTTTTAAAGCCGTGGGACCGTGAGTTCCATCACAGGCACAAGCCTTTAGAGTGTGATCTGCCTTGCACCACAGCTGCCTCAGCTAGGCCCCGGCAAGCACTGCAGCCCAGTCTGGATGAGGAGCCCCCGACTCCTCAGCACTGCAGTGACAGCTCCCAGGGAGTTGGGGAAGGGGATTCAAAATAAATTTATTTTAAAAAGTATTTCTGAGGATAAAGAAAAAGTGCCTGCGATTCAGAGAGGTGGGCTGAAGGGGACAGGAATAGAGGGAAACTGGGGAAATTGGTGGTAGGAAATGTACAAGTAGGGAAAAAAATTATTTTTTCTCTTAAGTTTATTACAGTTCAAAAGACCATCATTTCATATAAAATAAATTTTGAATTTGCATTTAATATGCATGTGACTAATTTGCATACCAGATTTAGGAATTAGATCTTTTAACATTTTGAAATTTTAGTTTTTTGCAGGGTACCTCCGAAGTGGTGCTCAGGAGATCTGGGGGCCACTCCCAGTAATTTTCAGGCGGGCCAGTGCCTTCAGGGCCAGACCAGTGGAAATGAGACCTAAAGAGTGTGTGCTCTTAAGCTATTCAACAGTTCAATGTATTGGAAATTATCAATTGAAGAATCCCTTTCCTAAGCTAGAAACTCCATCATTGTTTCACATAAGGCACACACATTTTCATAGTAAAGACTTTTGGTAGCTCTATCGCTTTTTTCATTACTTTTTTTTGCTTTGGAGCCACACCCTGAAGTTCATGGGGCTACTCTTGGCTCAGTCCTCAGAGGTTGTTCCCGGTGGTCCAGGGAGAACCCTGTGGGGCTGGGAATTGAACTGGGCCTCTTGCATGCACAGCATGTGCTCTAGCCCTTTGAATTATCTTCAGGGGCTCAGTACATAGTTTTTCTTGTTCTAGAAAATGTTTCAACTTGAATTAATTTAACTAATGTCTATTTGAAAAAGTCTACATTCTAAGGATAATTCTTTTTCTAGGATAGGGAGGTGTATTTTAATAGTTTCTCTATTATTGAATACATAATATTCAATATTATTATTCAATATTGAATAATATTCAATGAATAAAAGTATTCTCGAGTATTGAAACACTGTAAGGAAGAATAAGATTGTTTTAAAATAGAAATAGACTTATATCAGTCTTTCATATTTATTTTTAGGTGAAAGATATTCTCTCCAAAGTCCAGAAAAGTCATGTTGGAAAACCACTGTTGAAAATTGATTTAAATCTGGAGCAGGCGGTAAATTTTCCTCTTTGTTTTTTATATGTAATCAAATGACTGAATACAACTTAATTCATCACCGGATCCCTCTCTGTGATGCATGACTAACTGAGCCAATTGGGGGGTGCAAGGGCTTAGAGGATGGAGGGGCCACTGGCAGTGTACGGGGCATCAGGTTAGACCCAACATGAGCTGGTGGTGCTAGGGTACCGCCAGGGCCACACCCTGTGTTGCTGAGGATCCCATGCGAGACACGTGTTCTGTTACTTGAGCTGTCTCCCCCAACTCCTAAGTACAAATGAATATTAAAAGTGGAAGTCTAGGGGCTGGAGAGAGAGCACAGTGGGAAGGGCGTTTGCCTTGCATGCACCCGACCCGGGTTCAGTTCCCAGCATCCCATGTGGTCCCCTGAGCATGCTATTACTCAGGAGTAATTCCGAGTGCAGAGCCAGGAGTAACTCCTGTGCATCGCTGAGTATGACCCAAAAAGCAAAAATAAATAAATAAAAGAAAAAGAAAAATGGAAGTCTAGAGTTTACAGGGGGTAGCATATGGTTGTTGTTTTGGAAATGAAAATAGGTTGATATTCTACAGTGATGGGTCCTCTGTTTCTTCATATTTTTATGTTTTTAGTTAGTTTTTTTTAATTGAATTACTGTGAGATACAGTTACAAAGCTTTAATGTTGAGCTTCAGCCATACAATGATTGAACACCCATTCCTTCACGAGTGCACATTTTCCACCACCAATGTCCCCAGTATCCCCGTCCACACTATTCCAGTTCTCACCCTGCCTCTATGGCAGACAATTTCCCCAGTACATTCTCTCTATTTTTGGGCATTATAGTTTCCTTGAATTTCCACCACCATTCAAGCCTGCCTTTCAGAGGCAGATGCTAGATAATTTATTTTCTATTGCTCACTTTGAATATGAGAGGTCACACCACTGCTTTCCACACGCTTCTGGAATTCTAAGATTGTAAATGATTGGGGTCCAGAGACATCTCTGTAGGGCACTAATCTATTTTGGGATTCAATTGGGAATCCCTGGAGCAGGGCCTGGACCAGGGCCTTGCTTGTGGAAGTTCTGGGTCACCAGGGCTTCATTGGAGTGGCGGGAAGAACGCACCTGCTCTATCTGAGGTGCCCCGGTGAAATTGGCTCCATACGGGACCCGTAGAGATCTCCGGCAATGTGGTGTCTTCCGGAACTCGCAGCTGTGTGTCTGTACATTTTTAGGTAGTTGGCTTGAAGTATTATAGTCTTTCATAGCATGCGGGAGTTGGAAGTTGAAATGAGTGAAGTTTATTGGTATTTTCTTTTCTTGTTGATAGAAAATATATAGCCAATTACTTAAATCAGTACATTTGATTGAAGTTAAGAAACTCACTCTATCAGTTGTTGAATTTAATTACATATAAATTAAACTTCTAAATAACATCATAAATGTTGTAGCAAATAGTCACTTAAATAATTGCTATAATATCTTGTGGGATCAGAAAGTCAAATCAAAGTTTTAAGAATTTTAAAATTTGTATTTTGCATTTAATAAGTCTAAAGCTTAGGATTTTTGTTTCCTATTTAGGAGCAATTGGAAAAAATAAACGATGCTCTTTCCTGTGAATATGAATGCCGCCGGCGGATGTTGATGAAACGTTTAGATGTGACAGTGCAGTCCTTTGGATGGTCTGACAGAGCCAAGGTAAGGATGTTTTCCCATTGGTGTCCTGTAGGTGGTACTCTGTGACAGGTCTTCCAGCTCCTCTCAGGCACTGAAACATTTTGCAGTTCATCAGCACAGCGGGTAGGGCGTTCGCCTTACAAGCGGCCAACATGGCCGACCCGAGTTCGATTCCTCCGCCCCTCTCGGAGAGCCCGGCAAGCTACTGAGAGTATTCGATATGCCAGACACAGTAACAACAAAGTCTCCAATGGAGACGTTACTGGGCCCGCTCGAGCAAATCGACGATCAACGGGAGGGCCTTCACCAATAGTTGAAGGGATGAGCTATGTCTAGGCCAACTACTACTCTCATATTGATCCTGGTCTTATATCGTTCTCTGTTTGTATGTATCTTAATTCATCCCCCAAATCTTTCACATTAATTTTAGTGTCACACACGCGCGCACACACACACAAATGAGCATTATAGGAGACAGTGTTAGATATAAATGAGAATCTGATCAAGGAAGTGAAATATAAGGACAAGAATAATTGCAGATAGCACTGATGTTCTTAAAAATATCTCAATGGCTGTGGATTTTGTTTGTTCCATTTGAAAGTGAGTTGTTGAGTAGGAAGTTTTCCAAATATCATCTCTTCAGATAATTTTCTAGGGTGTCTTCCATCATTACAGTCTTTATATTGGCTGAACAGTTATTTTGCTACATGTGGGATAAGCTGGAATTATGCAGTTTTACTCAGATGGTGCCTGGCTGGAACATTCATGATTGTTGGTTCACATGTTCATATGCTTATGTTCAGGTGCTTCCATTACTTCTTCACTCTTAAGTGGTTTCTCTCTGTACATGATATCTTGCGTTTGTTTCATTCGACAGATTTTCTTAATTTTAAAAACCCACATATTTAATGGGTAATATAATAAATTTTTAGTCTTTTAGAGTTCTAGATATCAGAAGACCTAAAATCAAGGTATTGGCAGGGTTGCATTCCTTTTAGATGCTTCAGGGGAAAAAAATCCTTTTCCTTGTGTTTTCTAGAAAGCCTCCAGAAACCACATGGAGGATGAGTCCTTGGCTCTTGACCTCATCCTACATCTTCAAAACCAGTAGTGAGGATCTTCTGAGCTTTGTACCTTTGCTTTCTCCTGTCTCTGCCATTCTTGCCTCAGTTAAGGATCAGGGTCTCACACTGGATCTACTCTGATAATCCAGGATCATCTTTCCGTATTATGATTCTTAACTTTGATTATGCAATTGTGATTAATATATTCATAGCTTCTAGAGATTTAGATGTGAATATTCTTAGATTACCAACAGTTCTATCTCTTACTTGAATTGTTTTCCTCTTGCATTTGCATTTCTCTATTTCATGCTGTTGAGTTTATACTTTAAATAGAAACTCGAGAGTTCTGAGAAGTCCTCCCATTTTCTGCTTTTGTTCTCCTCCTCTGAGCTTGGTTTCTCCTGTTGCAGTCTGGGTCTTTGCCTGTCCATCCCATGCCATTCCAGCACTTCCTGGTTCCCATGACCTCTTCCGTTGTTTATTCCTCTTTCATTTTTTTAAGCTATTTGCTCTCAGTTTTTCTCTGATAAAACATTATACCCACTTTGATAATTTTCTTCATTATCTGGCGGTTTGGGGCCAGAACCTGCCTGCTGTGCTCAGAGGTTACTCCTAACAGTGTGCTCAGGGGTCACTCCTGGGGGCCCTCTGGGACCATATCTGCTGCTGGGATTGAACCTGTGTCAATCACAAGACAAGCATCCTGCCTGTTTACTGTCTTTCTGGCCTCTATTCTGGCAGTTTTTTTCTTTTTTATAGTTGTGTAATATGTCATTGATCACTTGATCACTTGACAATAAATAGCAATAAAATGTTAAATATGCTCTTTTAAAAACATTTTGATATTATATAGGCACGTTATAAAGGGAAATTTAAATTTAAATCATTGATATTTTTCAGAGTATGGTGCTTTCCAGGTAATTAGCAGAGTGTAACCCTGGTTGCTAACTGCAAGTTTCACACTAGTAAATGGTTTGCTTTTTAGTATTTACAGTTAAACAGACAAGACATTTTCTCTTCCTTTAGACAATTTATGCTGTGAAGATCTCCTTTCAAACATTGGTCATTATCAGAAGATGATGGGTGACCATTAGACAGTTAAATGTCCAAAGTTTCCCACTAGTTGCATGACTTTTGAACAAATTTGTAGTGTGATGTAGATTTATTTTTCTCATGGTTTGTGCTGTTTGTTAGGTATGTATATATATAACTACATAACATCAGTGTGCCTGAGAGCCATACTTAAACTTTGTCAGTGCCAAGGAGAGGTACTCTGAATGCAAAAGATTAGTACTCCACAAATAGTTTCCTATCAGGGTGATGAGATTAAATGTGTCTTGTATAGTGCATATTTAGCTTGTTGGGTAAATAAAAATTCTTGGTCAAAACTCTAAGAATATTGAAGGCATTGCTTCCTTTTTTTCTAGCATTTAGTGCTGATAGTAAGAAACTGGATGCTAGTGTCTTTCCTGTAGGTCACCTTTTATTTTTCTCTGAAAGTTTTTAGGTTATTTTCAATCTATGATGTTCTGAAAATCCACGATGTATGTGGATTTGAGTTCTTTTTTATTAAGGTGTGAAATAAATACTAAGTGAACCCTCTAATCTTTAGACTTTTAGCTTTTATGTTTCCCCTTCTGTCTTCTTTTTGAAACTCTGTTAAATATTGAATGGCTTGGATAATTATTTTTGTTTGTTTCTCTTATTCTCCTTTTTTTGGTTTTTGTTTTTGTGAAGGTCAGGTTTTATTGAAACTTAGATGTGAGAGGAGAGAACAAATACGTGTTTAAGAGAGAACACAGGCTTCTCCAGAATGGAAAAGCTGGCAGAGAGACCTAGAGAAAAGGAAGCAAGATAGGGGTTCAAGGGAGGGCATAGGCTTGGAGAACAAGCCTCTTTTTTCCTTTTTGATTCATTTTCTTACAGATGCTGTCAGTTTCATGTATTGAATTTTGTTTCTACTGCATTTAATTTGTAGAAATTGTGTTGGGGGGAGGAGGAGTGAGGGTTGTTAAATTTTTCTTTTTTCAAGACTTTTTTTTAATGGATGTTCTGTTTTTCTCAAATGAGTATAATATTTTTTGTCACCTGTAGGAAGAGGTTTTTTTTTGACGGGGGGGTGTCTTCCTTGGTCTTGTGACTTTCTTCAAATGAATAAATGGATAGTGGTCCTTGGTTGTCCATATTTAAGAGCAAGCTATTTAAAAGCAACTGTGAAGTCCAGTCATTTTTAGGAGTTGTTGACATCTGAAATTGTTGGAGCTGGCTATTGTGTTCTAGGAATTTTCCTTTTGAGGGGGATCCTTACAGAACTTGGGGACCTGGGTTCCACTCCTGGTGGACTTGACTTGACAGTGTGGACCTCTGTTCGGGTTATAGTATACTTCAGCTTAGTGGTGCTGGGGACCACCAGAGTCATTCTCATGATGTTCAAAAGGCCACCGGACACATGTGGCATTGTGGCTTTGTGGTTCAGGGGATAAAACTCAGGGTGTTCTACTCTTTTGAACATGCTCAGGGCTGTTTCTGGCTCTGTGCTCAGGAGTGGACCCTGGTGGTTTTCAGGGGGACCATTTACAGTGCTGGTGATCAAACCAGGGTCGGCCGCCTGCAAGGTAAGTTCTTTATTTCCTGTACTATACATTCATTCAATATCTCCTTTATTGTGTTGCAGGGGGGTGAGGGGGGCGGGAACGGGGTGTAATGGTCATACTGGCAGAGCTCAGTAGCTTCTTCTGGCTTGTTTGAGGGTCATTCACTTTTAGTGGTACTCGGGAGATTGATTTGGGTTCCCTATTTGCAAAACATGCCCTCTTTTCTAATTAGTGTCATTTTTTTTACTTATATTTTAAATGATACTATAATTCTTTTACAGATTTTTCCTGTATCACCACCAAAAATATTTGTATATTTTTATTTGTAATTTCCAAAGTATATTTGTAGGATAGGTGAGTCACTCCCATTAGTGCATGGGGAGCCATATGCAGTGCCAGGAGTCAAACTGGGGTTGGACACATACAAGGGAAGTACCTTAGCTCTTGTATTATCTCCCCAGTCCTCAGAATACATTTTGGGGAGTAGGGGCTCTGTATGGGGACACATTGGCTGTTCTCGGGGCTTACTACAGCTCTGCACTGAGGGATTATTCCTAGTGGTGCTCAGGTTACTAATGTGATACTGGGAATTGAACCTGATTGACTGCAAGGCAAGTGCTTTACCAGCTATACTATTGCTCTGGCCCCCAAAGACTATTCTTATAGCAGATTTCTAAATGGAAAATTTACTCTCAAAGATGATGTTCTTGATTCAGTGGGAAAAATATTTTCCACAAAGTGTTTAAATTTAAACTTCTGCTGGTAGGGTAAATTAAATTTTGTTTTTTAGTCTCTTTAATATGTAGTATATGTTAAATTTTTAATGCTCATTTGATGTTAAAAATATTAAATAAAGATTTAAATTGTTTAAATTTGTCTTTTTTATTGGTTGAATTGAACTTTTTTTAAACGTGTTAGTCATTTGAATTTCCTCTTTTTAAAAATTTCTTTTTCTATTTTATTTTATTTTCCCTTCAGTGTCTTTTTGTTTCCCTTTCAATTGAGCATCTTGTGTATTAAGAATCCTAGCCACTAGACCATCAGGGCTGGAGCGATAGCACAGCGGTAGGGTGTTTTTGCCTTGCACGCAGCCAACATGATCGACCTGAGTTCGATTCCTCTGCCCCTCTCGGAGAGCCTGGCAAGCTACCGAGAGTATCTCGCCTGCACGGCAGAGCCTGGCAAGCTACCTGTGATGTATTTGATATGCCAAACACAGTAACAACAAAGTCTCCAATGGAGACGTTACTGGGCCCGCTCGAGCAAATCGATGAATAACGGGAGGACTGTGACTGCTATTTATTCAGCCACTGATTAGCTGATTGAATTGTACATGAACTCCACCTTACTTTTTTTTTCCCATTTTTTATAATTTTATTTATTGAATCACCGTGAGAGCAGTTACAAAGCTTTCGGGTTTAAGTCTCAGTCATACAATGAAACACCCATACCTTCACCAGTACCCATTCTCCACCACCAAAAATCCCAATATACCCCCATCCCACACCCTCCCCCTGCCTGTGGGGCAGATGATTTCCACATTACTCTCTCTCTACTTTGATCACATTCACTATTTCGACACCAGACCCACCATTATTTGAGATTTTACCCCAACACCCAGATCTACCGAAAAGGCAACAATAGACAATTTGTGTTCTATTGCTGGTTATGAATAACATGATGTCGTGTGGCTGCAGTAGGGCCATGTGGTTTTGAAATTCCAAAATTTTAACACTTAAATCTGGAGGGATTTCTGCCAAAAGCCACTGGGTTTAGAGATCTGCTCCTGAGTCTCTGGGATCATGGCCGTTGAGCAGCTTGATGAGGAGCCAGAGAGGCCGTTTGTGGGCGATGACTTGGGGTCTCGTTGGGGTGGGGAGGACAGGCCCGGCTCCCCCAACCCCCCCCCCCCCCATCCCGTGAGGTGAAGCCCAACAAGTTTCGTCACTGCGGGCCCAAGCCTGACTGTCCAGTGGCCTCTGGAGGATGACAGCCACCAAGTCGCCAAGAGGGAGCAGGCGGAGGGACAACACCCTTTCCTCCCTGGGGTGGCCCAGCAACAGTAACGTACTGTGGAGTCCGGATGCATTTCTGCCAAAAGCCATTGGGTTTTGAGATTTGTTTCTGAGTCTCTGGGATCATGGCCGTTAAGCAGCTTGATCAGGAGCCAGAGAGGCCATTCGTGGGCGATGACTTGGGATCTCATTGGGGTGGGGAGGACAAGCCCGGCTCCACCCCCATCCCGTGAGGCCCTGTGTGTCTCGTCACTGGGGTCCCAAATGTGACTATTCAGTGGCCTCTGAAGGATGGCGGCCACTGGGCCACCAGGGGGAACAGGCCAAGGCACGAAACCTATTCCCACCTGGGCTGGCCCAGCACCAGTAGCCTACTGCAGGGATCGGACGCATTTCTACCTAAAGCCGCTGGGTTCCAAGATTTGTTTCTGAGTCTCTGGGATCATGTCCATTAAGCAGTTCAATCAGGAACCAAAGAGGTCTTGCCTCCAATTATATAACTGAGCCGGAGGTGGTTTGTGGGTGTGTTTCCCACATACCTAACTTTTGGCAGTTTACTTTCTTGGTAAACTTTGCCCCAAGTTTTTGGGGTCTGACCAAAGGCAGCAGCAATTTTGGGGTATCTGGAAGTCTGAAGGTGCCATGAGGCTGCTGATGCACTCGCTTCACAGGTACAGGTTGACCTGCTGGTGGCCTGATATGTAAAATTTAAAAAATTTTTTTTTTAAATAGTTGTGTGGCTTTTTTAGTTTCAAATAAAACTTTAAACTACAAATTCTTTACTGTATTTAGATTTCCCTTTGTTACATACTATACCTAATTTTTACCATTAAGCAGCAATACCTTCCAGTATCATTAAAAAAATAACTCATCTTGTGCCTGGAGCCATAGTACAGTGGGTAGGGCTCTTACCTTGCTTGCAGCCTATCTGGGTTCAATCCCTGGCACCCCATATGGTTCCAAGCCCACCAGGAATAATCTCTAAGCATCACCAGATGTGGCCCAAACCCCCACTCCTCCCCTCCTCCAAATAACTCATTCCTTTTCTCTTCCCCTTACCTTTGAATGCTGCCAGTACCATTTATTGATTCATATATTTATAAGGTTTGACTCTTGGTTGCCCTGTATCATCAATCTATTTTCCCCCTCCCCTATTTTTCCCACCCTCCCAAGTTCCACGTAATTCGTCAGCGGTAGTATAATAAACCTTTGTTTTGAGGGTCAGATAGACTTTTATTGTAAATGAGTAAAATTTTTTTCTTTCCTCTTTTTTTTTTTTTTTTGAAAATGTTTAAGCTTTCTAAGCTCAATTTTTCTTGTATTTGCAAAAGGGAGTAATAATCACTCTAAAAGGATGCTTTGAGAATTAAAGAAACAATGACAAGTGACTAGTATCTTGGCACATTTAATAAAGTTACAATGAGTATTCCCTGCTAAGACAATGATGATAATATCCTATTATGTGTTAGTATCTGGCAGAATTCTGTTTCAGAACTCTTTAAGTTATTTGTATGTATTTAGTTCTGAATTAACTTTGGACTTATTTTTCTCCTCTTCATTATAACTTCCTCAAATCAATCCAATAGATTTTCCATTCCTTTTTTAGCCAATTGAGGAAAAAACTGACAGTACTCAGTCTCCTGATCCAGAAACTTTTATCTCCATTAATCCAAGTTTTTTTTTTTTTTATAAGATTCACTGATGTTTTCTTCTTAAAGGCCCTATGTGTATTTTTGGTGAAGTTACTCTAAGTATTTTGTTTTTGGTCACTGTGAATGGAATTTTTCTGTTACCTTTTTAATGAGTTGTTACTGGTAATTATATATTCTTTTAGTATCTGTTGGTCTGTTTTTTCATTCCATATGCAAATTGTCATTAGGTATTTGGATATTTTGCACTTTACTACTTCTGCATTGTCTCTTTTCTTTCTGGAGATGATGATTGCCATTGCTTTTTCAGTTGAAATGTTTGTTCTCTGGTTCCTTTTGTCCCTAATTTTTGTCTTTTAGGTAAAAACAGATGATATAGCAAGAATTTATCAACCTAAACGTTACGCTTTGTCGCCTAAGACAACAATTACGTTGGCCCATCTATTAGCTGCTCGTGAAGATCTGTCCAAGATCATTAGGACAAGTAGTGGCACCAGCCGAGAGAAGACGGCATGTGCCATAAACAAGGTTTGTTTCTTTTGATATAGTGGAGAATGCATTTATGATATCCTTATTAAATGTTTTTATGGATTTTAATTCTTTAAAAATGCATTTATTATATCTTTATTGAGTATTCAAATATTTATAATATCTTCAATTGAATGTTTTTATGGATTTTAATTTTTTTTCTTAAAAAATGAGACCCTAAAAGAGAGAATGATAGAGAGACCCATCTTTCTGTTTGTGTTGTGTGTGGGTATTGATTTAAACTTCTACTTTCATAAATTAAACCAAAATTTTATCTGATTATGAGAAATCAAGAATTGTTTTTGTTGATAACTTTAGCAATAATTGAATTCTAAGAATTTTGTCTCTTGTTATTAAAGCTCTATAGGAGTCATTCCAGAGTGCTTCCATACTGCTCATTTCATTGGTGCAAAGGGAAACATACTTTGGGGTCATAAAACCTGAGCTTTTTTTCTGTCATTTGCTATCTATCATCCTACATTTAATTACTTTTTTATTTAGTCCCCATGAAATTACAGTTATTCATGAGTGGGTTTCAGACATATAGTGTTTCAACATCAATCCCTTCACCAGTTTCCATTTCGCTCCACCACATTGTACACCCCACTGTTTAGTGTCCTACCTACCAGTCTCATTCTATATTACCTGTCATCATTTTAAATTTCATCATTTACAATTGAGAAATCAGATGAGGCAAGTCACCCAATCACTTTGATAAATTCAAAGTATTTATCTCTTTCTGACGTTAGTCTTAAATAAGCCTAGAGCATAACCCCCTTACCTTAAAATAATAGCAGCGGCAGTTGACTAATATAGAACGCGAGTTGGCTTGACTAGCATGTAACTCTGTTTAGATCATGCATTCTGGAAACTCTTACCAAAAAGAAAAGCATCAGAAGTGAGGGGGCTGAATTATTTTAAGATATTCTATCTCATAATTCATTTTCCCTGTAATAAGAAAGGTGCCATTGCTGTAGAGAATACCTTGCCAGAGAGATGGGTTGTATTTAAAGTCCGCTTTTGGCAAAGTGTGTCAGCTCACTGGATGGGATGCTGCCCCATTTGTGACTGATTTGAGTAAATCCAATTAGATCTCTAAACAAAATTGGAAAACAGTTTGCTACTTTTTGCTAATCTTGGCATCAATGTTTGTGCTTCTTTACTACCATGTTAGGTCAGTCTCCGTTTTCTCAGTTTTCAGTCTTTAAATATGTTTGCTATCTTGCTCCAGGTATTTATAATCTCTTGCTGGAGCAAAAGTTCAACTTAAGTGACATTGCCCTTCTCTTTTTTCAGTTTATTTTTTAGATTTGGGGCTATACCCAGTGATGCTCAGGAGTTACTCCTGGCTCTGCCCTCAGGAATCACTCCTGATGGTGTTCAGGGCACCATATGGGATGTGGGGATCGAACATCAGTTGGTTGCGTGCAAAGCAAGTGCCCTACCTGCTGTATCATCTCTTTGACTTCTCTTTTGAATTTATATAATTTACCCTCTAATTATTTGAGAACAGTCTTAGTTCTTAGAGCAGTATTCCCATTTACTAATCAACATGGTTGGTGAAGAAATTGAAGAGATTAACAACTAAGGAAAGGTTTTTGTTTGGGTTTGAATATTAGGTCATTTTAGGTTAATTATGTCAAAAAAGTTTTAAAGCTAACTTTAAAAAGAATGCTTATTTACTTTGAGCCTTGCCCCACAATGTTTTATTCCACAGAGGTAAGGCGTTTGCCTTGCGCGCGGCCAGCCTGGCTGAGCCAAGTTTGATTCCTCCACCCCTCTCAGAGAGCCCGGCAAGCTACCGAGAGTATCTCGCCCACACAGCAAAGCCTGGCAAGCTCCCTGTGACATATTCAATATGCCAAACACAGTAACAAGAAGTCTCATAATGGAGACGTTACTGGGTCTGCTCAGCAAATGGATGAACAACCTGAGGACAGTGCCACAGTGCTACATTCATGACAGATTACGGAAACATTGTTTTGATCAGGGGATCAGTGGAAGTGGAACCAAAGTCATTCAGAACTTATTATTTCGCCTTTTGGGTCACACCCAGCATTGCACAGGGCTTACTCCTGGCTCATGCACTCAGGAATTACTCCTAGTGGTACTCAGGGGACCATATGGGATGCTGGGAATTGAACCCAGGTTTGACTGCGTGCAAGGCAAATGCTCTACTTGCTGTGCTATTTCTCCAGCCCCCAAAACTTTTTTTTTTTTGAAGCAGTTACTGTTTAACTTTTCTTGAAATAGCCTCTCTGGAAATTTTTTTTTCTTTTTTTTGGGTCACACCTGGAGTTGCACAGGGGTTACTCCTGGCTCTGCACTCAGGAATTACTGAGTATTGCTCAGGGGACCATATGGGATGCTGGGAATTGAACCCAGGTTGGCTGAGTGCAAACGCCCTACCCTCTGTGCTATCCCTCCAGCCCCTCTCTGGAAACTTTTGATTTTCTCTTGACTGTGATAGATATGATACCCTTATCACTGCTGTCTTTTTTTTTTTTTTATTAGTGAGACATCATGAGGTACAGTTGTAGACTTACAAATTCTTGTGCTTGGGTTTCACTCATACAATGATTACTGCTGTCTTTTTCTGTTTTTTTTTTTTCTTTTCTGGGTATATAAAGTAAATCTTTCTATAAAAAGTTGAAGACTTGAGGGACAGGGAGAGATAAAACAGGGGCTTAGGTGTGCATGCTGCAAGTCACCAACTCCAGTTTTGTCCCCAACACTGTTCCCCCAAACATGCCAGAAATGATGATCCCTGAACACAATGGGTGTAGCCAAAACAAACAAACAAACAAACAAACAAAAAAGTCTGGCAACTTAAACCAGACTCCTAGTGGCTAGAGAGATGGTACAGCAGGTAAGGTGCTGGTCAGGCACAGGACCAGACATACATGGTTCCCTAGCTCAGCCAGGAGTAATCCCTAACCACAGAGCCAGGAGTTAGCCCTAAGAACTGCTGGGTATGGCCCCCCAAAAAACAAAACCAAACTCCTTTGGTGTTTACCTTTTAAAAAGGTAAAATGATTAAGAAAGTATATTGTGTATTTATTTTCTTCATAATTATATAGCAGCCAGTATTATTGAAAATTAGTGAGTTTATGTTCCTCATAAGAAAAGAATTGGTTATTGCAAATTCTTGTAGCTTTCTGCACTGATACTTTTATTAATCTCTCGCCATGTTCATTCACATTTGTTCATATATACTTGATAGTGTGTGTTGAAATAAAATGTACTTAGAAATGTAGTTGTTTTAAATTATCCATTTACCAAATTAGTGGCAATGGAAAGCATGGTTATATGAAGTTAATGTATATTATATTATAATAAAGTTAATGTATATTATGTCTATAATGTAACTTATAAAAGACATAAAGTTAATAAAAGTATTTCATTTATGTTGAATATGTTTGCAAGACAACTCTTTTTTAGTGTAATGGATGCTGAGCGATAGCACAGTGGGTAGGTTTGCCTTGCACACAGCTGACCCAGATTTGATCCCTGGCATCCCATATCATTCCCAAGCACCTTCAGCAGTAATTCCTGAGTGTAGAGCCAGGAATAACTCTTGAGCATTGCCCAAACCTGTACCCCCCCCACCCCCAAGAACTTGTGAAGCAAATTTAAATGAGAAATTAAATTAATAAATCTTTAAATCTCAGAAATATCCCTCTTGGTTATTTAAAAATAATTTTAAAGAAATTATTTTAAATTTATGTACATTCTAAAGAATTTGATATATATTCTCCATATTAATTTATACTGCTGTTTTCATGCCCTTAAATATTTGATTTTGGGCCTTTGCTAGAAGTAGCAACTTTAGCATCATTAGCATTCTTTATGTAAATTTAAATGTTAATTTGTTTGGAGTGGTGCTTGACTGCATGTGGTGCTGGGCATTAAACCTGGGTCAGCCGCATGCAAGGCAGGTGCCCTACCTGTTGTACTATCTCGCTGACTCCAAATTTAAGCTTTTTAAAATATTAGAAACTGAAAGAAAATGTTTCTTCACAGGTGCTGATGGGCAGGGTACCTGACAGGGGCGGAAGACCGAATGAAATTGAACCACCGCCTCCTGAAATGCCCCCTTGGCAAAAGAGACAAGACGGCGGCGGCGGTGGAAGGGGTGGTTGGGGTGGTGGAGGTGGTAGAGGAGGTGGGGGTGGGCGAGGTGGCTGGGGAGGTGGAGGAGGAGGAGGAGGGGGAGGAGGAGGCTGGGGAGGGGGTGGGGGAGGAGGTGGAAGAGGAGGTTTCCAAGGCAGGGGAGATTATGGTGGAAGAGGAGGGGGATATGGTGGGAGAGGAGGCTATGGAGGAAGGGGTTATGGAGATCCATACGGGGGAGGAGGTGGGGGATACAGACGATACTGAAAGCTGGAGAAAAAAAGCAACTAGGTAACTGCTTCTTGGTAAATGCATTAGGTATAGTGTTCTAAAGAACATACTTGAATGTCATCCTTGAAGTAAAGGCGATGTTAGATTCCCTGGTGATCTCATTCTTGAATTGGATTAATATGTAAGAATATTGTTTTATACTACCATTTGCTCTCTTAGACAAAGAGATTTTTTTCTGTGTGTACCCTTGAGCATGTTGTCTTTTCTAAAAAAAAAAAGAGCAAAAATTTTTTTTAAAAAAATGTAAATATTTATTGCCACCTGACTTGGAAAATAGAAAGTATTTTATTGTCATGATTGAATTTAGATTGTTAGCTGTATTTTATTCAAGTCTGAGACACGTAGATTACCCCGCTTCAAGTGGCAAGGGATGTAGACTGTTGTCTTCCTTTTATTCCTGTGGCTGTGTTCTATATTTAATTCTACTTTACAAAATAGTAGGAAAAGACCCTGATAATTTTAATAGGTGGTCATCTTGATTCAGTTTTCCTCTTACTGGAGGCAGTTACTCTGCTGAGGTCTCCATTAAAGGTTCCATGAATTGAAACCCAAGTATACTTTTTCCTATCTATATTTGGTCGATTTTCCAGTTGAATTTAAAATTTGTGTAACTTTTTATTTTTTGCGTAACAAAGCAAAAGTTAATATTGAGGTCAGAATTATTCTAAGGGACAAGGATGTACTAGTTTTACATGATGATGTATAAAATATGTTTCTATAAACTGGTTTCTTCTTCATTTGTGCAGTCACTTTAGATATCTGCATATGAAAATACAAGATTCATTGCATTCAGTGTATCAGAATATGGGCCTTGGCAACCCTTGGTAATTCTGATTCATATTGAAATTCAGAAAACATGGGGCTTGGCAATGTCTGTGTGGTGTGTAGTAGTCAAAGGTTTGAAGATCAAGAATTTTGAATTCCAATTATAGAATTTAGTCCTAGGCCAGGGGTCCTGTGTGCTGAGATGACCTTGTTTTCAGGGATTAACTTGTTCTCATTTATAATAAGGAAATGTGGCAGTTGCCCCCTTTTAACAACAAATACCAGTACAATCTATTGAGTATATAGAGCTTCCAGCATTGTGGTTTAAAGGTGGACCAAGTAACGCTTTTGGGTTTTTATTGCATTACTGAAGAGAATTAAAGAGAACTACACAATCTTTTTCAATTCTATTAAAAAATCTGTATCCCAATAACATCTGTGCATAACAAATTTCTGTGATCTAGCTAGCAGAAAGTTTGAGTACTGGAGCTTGTCTGGATGGCTGGCATTTTTACTTTGTATCCTTTAACCCTTTAAAGAAATTTGTTCGGTTAAGGAAAACATAAATTTTATCCATTTTTTGTAAACTTACTCAAAAATTTATTCATTATTACTTTTTTCATTTTTTGTTTTTTGGGCCACAACCAACTATGCTCAGGGGTTACTCCTGACTCTGCACTCAGGGAATACTCCTGGAAGGCTTGAGGGACCATATGAGGTGCTGGGGATTGAACGTTGGTTGGCCAGGCGCAAGGCAAGTGCCCTGCCGCTGTACTGTTTCTCTGGCTTCCCAAATTAAATTAAGATACTTAAATTCACATATGATACTTGGAGGGAAATGCTTTCCATAATTAACAAAACACTGAGGACTGAAGCTTATTTGTGAGGCCCTGAAGGAAGTTCGATCCCCTTCACTTTGGGTGAAGCTCTGGAGGCTCTTAAGAACCACATAGCTTGTGCAGCACCTAATTACTAGGTCCAAGCATTGAACTGTCTTAACCACTTGGTCCATTCTAGACCCTAGTATCTTATTTTCTCCTGAAGGTAGGACTTTCATGATAACCTTCATTCTGTAAAATTTCTTTTGTCTAAGAGTCTACTGAGCAATATCTGTAACAGCAATAAGGCAATTTGGGGCCTTAATGTGAAAGATAAGAAATGCTTTGTAAATATTTGCAAATGATTGCAACATGTAGTTGTATGACGAGCGGCATTTTACTGCTTTCTAAAATCTTGACACCTCTTTTCTGTGTCTCTTCAGTTTTTTTTTTCCATATTCTCAATTTCACTTTTTTCTCTGCTTAAAAAATTTTCTTTTGCTGTGTTTAGCCTAGCTTGTACATTTAATAGCACTTATAGACATGACTTTATGGGAGTTTGTGAATTAGTGAAATAGCTGATCTCTCATATGGACTTCTAAAGGGCCTGTGTCTTGTCCATATATTCACTCTAAATATGCCCTCAGCAAAAGGGATCAGGTATTTTCTGTGAATTTATTATTCCTTTATGTTCTTCAGATCAGGGATACCTTACTTCAATAGCAGAAAAACATTTTACCTGTATTTATATCAAAAGAGGGTAAGATAACCTACAAAAGACTTGTGACCAGAAAATGTTCTTAACAGTGATAACCTGTAAAAATCAGAGTTAAAATATTTGGAATGGGAGTTGGGTTGGAGAATGGGAGTGTTTAATCTCTCCTTTGGTATCAGGTTGTGTGACATCATTTTGAATGATAATGAATTGTCATAAAGATAAACATGCCCACATTCAAATATCAGTATGGTACACAGTGGAATTTTTACTGGAATTATCTTCTCATCACAGGCTTGGCTAAACAGAAGTTGACTAGGGAATGAAGGAGAAAAGCATGGCTATCTCTAGTTCTAAATATTTATAAACAATATTTATGCCTCTGTACACTGGATTGAATTTCCACTAAACTTTATCCATAACTTCAAAGTTCTCCTCTTGCTACTTTTCTTAGAAATGTGAAATTAAAGACTAAAGCTACCCCCAAAAATTAAAATTTAAATATTTTCTTCAGGTATTAAGATGCGGTATTTGGCGAAATCACTAGTATTTGGGGAATCACAAGTCCCGAGGAAAAATTGACTTTTTCTATTATTAATGTTCTAAAAAGCTTTAGAGAAAATGTATGCTAGATAATTGGTTGCTTTTGTGTTTTTCTTTCTAGGAAAATTAAGTGTTGTTAATAGATGGGAAGTATTCTTAGCTGTGGATTATAATAGAAATTCAGGTGAAATTTCTATATACTCGAAACGAAAAAAACACAAGATGTTTATTGTTTTAGAGATCCTAATACCTTTTATCATATAAATATTACACAAAGAAAACAAACAATAGCTACAAAAAAAACCTTTACAATTTGTACATTTGGTTAGCTTTCAATTTTACACATTTTCTATCTTCAGACAGAAATTCACAAATTAAAAGGCAAGTCATTTACCAAAAACATAGGCAGAAAATAAATGTGCTCAAACTTAATTAGAGCCATACAAGACAGAAAAATTGGTAGATGCTGGACTTGATAAAATTGTTTTCCACAATCCACAAATTGATTATATTTGTGGATTCTACTAATACAGTAGAGGTCACTATGAGTATTTACACAGTATTCTTCAGCCCTTGGGCCTGGAGCTATAGCACAGTGGTAGGGCATTTGCCTTGCTGCAGCTGGCCAGGCCGAGCCGGGATGATTCCTCCGGCTCTCTTGGAGAGCCTGGCAAGCTACCCCTGACGTATTTGATATCCAAACACAGTAACAACAAGTCTCACAATGGAGACGTTACTGGGCCCGCTTGAGCAAATCGATGAACATGGGAGGACAGTGCTTCAGCCCTTGCTGGGCTGTAAAGACCTGTGTTGAAACGACTGTTCATGTGATATATTCTGAAATGATTAAGATCTTCTAGCCATATTCATGTACCTGTGATCCTCTGAATTCCTTTAGATCACAGATACCTGCAGAGAGACCAATCTGGGAATGTATTTTGGAAGGTGGTAAAAAGAATGGGGGGAAAAAAGTTATGTGACTATTTAAAGAAACTGAACTGTACTACCTTTGGTCAGGAAGGTATCAGGAAAAGAATAGTGAAGAATTTGCTTTTTAAAGCTTGTCATAAACTCATATTTGTTCATATAAGATTCATCGTAAAGTTCACTTATAAGTTTGTATACCTGGTGGTGATGAAAGCAAAACTGCTCTATTGTTTTGAGTTTCATTTTTTAAAAAAATGGTTAAGATCTATGTAAAAGTGATTCGGTTAAAATTCAGTACAACAAGTTATACAAATGGAACTGGTCTGAATAATCCAGGAAAGCAATACTGTATATATTTTTAATTTCAATTAAGACTTGGTATTCCTAGTTTTGAAACTTTTGAGATTGTATTCTTGATTGTTTGCCAACTCTGTGTGTGAATTTCAAGTCGGTTTGGTTCAAGGCTTTCCAAACATAGAAGCTAAGTTTCCCTCCCAAGATAAATGATCATAAGTTTTTTAAGAGAACAAGAAGCTGACAAATGAATTTGTAAGTGGTTGCTCAGACAACTGAATGGGCCAATTTAACATTAGCACTGCACTGTCTGTAGCATTGTCCTCCCATTGTTCATCAGTTTTCTCGAGCAGGCGCCAGTAACGTCTCCATTGTGAGACTTGTTGTTACTCTTTTTGGCATATCGATTACGCCACAGATAGCTTGCCAGGCTCTGTCTTGCGGGCAGGATACTCTCGGTAGCTTGCCGGGCTCTCCGAGAGAGATGGAGGAGTCAAACCTGGGTCGGCCACATGCAAGACAAGCGCACTACCCGCTGTGCTATCACTGCAGCATTAACTATCATTAATAGACAACTCACATGACATTACTTGTGACCCTGCCAAATAATAGTTTACATCATATGCAATTTTTCATCTTGCTGCCTACAGATCTTTATTCTTATGAATTTGTGTAAATGACTAAAAGTATAATTCACAAACACAGTTTTATATAGAAAACAAAATATTCTAAGCCATATACATGCCTGATATACATGCTATATACATATATACATTCATTTACTGAAGCCTCTGATCCAATTAGCTTATTTCTAAATAGTCTCAATACTAAAGAAGCACAAATTTAAGTCAAAAGAGAACTTTAGAAATAGTTACTTGAAAAATAACAGAACATGAATTGAGCAGACTATCCAAACTATTTTAAGTCACAAATTCCTAATTCTGACCACTGAAGACTATATGAGGACAAACATCTTGTTCACATTATTTTAGCTAATTAGTCACACCCAATGAGATGGTAATAGCCATGTTTCCAGTTTCTTAATTTGGTTGTTTATTGTGACGTATGATTGTGAGACTAAAACTTACAAGCTGACTTGCAAATGGATCTTTAGTAGGCTCCTAAAATGGTTACATATTTAGAAGTTCATTTCTAGGTAAATAGATATGTATCTTATATATATGTGAGTGTAGTGAGGAAGAAGAGGGAAAGGGCTAATGATTGTATCTGAGGTAGTAAAGAGAAACCAGATTCATGAAAAAAATGCTGCACAACTGAGAAAGTAAATGTACTTGTACAGAACATGGTTATTTTTCTGTAAGTGAGCTTTGTTCTATCTGAAAAAGATAGAACAAAGTATATTCTGACATCACAAATCTCAAATCTGGTGACAAAAACTAACACATTTTCCAGGGATTTTAATTCTAAGAAGCAATTGGGAAGGTCACATGAGAAACTACCTTGTCAGGAAGTCATAGCTATGTGTTTTGTTTTGCATGCTTTTGAAAAACAGCTTGTGATATGATTGGCAAAACTTTGCAATTGATTGGCTTTTCTTCACTTTGGTACTGCTGACTAGTTAAAAAAAATACCACCATATATTAGGAATCTCAGGTCTAGGAAGGAGTTAACTGAATTTTGATTTTTTTTTTCTTTTTTCAGTTCCATTTTAAAATCTGTGGTTCCCAGGTGTTTGTGTTAATCTGTTTAAGAAATGTGAGTTCTGATGTATTCTTCTGTAGAATTTTCTCCTTGATTTCTTGGGCTAACAGTTATCCTGCTCCATTTGAGCTAAGACATGATTGCTTCTTGAAAGCCGGAGGGTTTCTATTTTCTTCTGTGCATACTTCAGTTGGGTCTTTAAAGCATCGTTGTCTGCTTTCAGAGTATTTATTTTCTAAAGTGAAATGAGAAGGAGATATGTTAATAAAATAGCCATAACTAGCAAATGAGTAACAGTACTGACAACTATACTGGACTGGTATCTCTGAATTCATCTGGCAAAAAATTAAAACTACTTTCGGGGGAGCTGGATCAATAGCATAGTGGGTAGGGCGTTTGTCTTGCATGTGGCAGACCCGGGTTCGATCCCTGGCATCCCATATGGTCCCCCGAGCACTGCCAGGAGTAATTCCTGAGTGCAGAACCAGGAGTAACCCTGAGCATCACTGGGTGTGACCCCAAAAAAAAGCAAAAAAAAAAACCTACTTTCAGGACAGTTATTTTTCTCTGCATACAAAATAACAAGATGATGTACACTGCAGTGAGTTTTTGCTTTTTGCTCTGTCAAAGATAGGAATGTTTAAGATGCAGAATATATTGTTAATAAATGGATAATGAAAAAAACTTTTGGATATTATATATAGGAGACCACAATTTAGCAGAAAGATTGTCTGGTCAGGTTTGAAGTATGAAAGCAATGAATCAGAATGTAGTATGAGATACTACAATTCATTCCGTTCCCCCTACTTGCCCCCAATAATAGAAAACTAATGGAATCTTATAAAGAATTTTACCCCTTGAGGGTTCTTAAGAGATTATAAGTCCCTAAATGGGACTTAGCTGTCTAATTTGCAGTTATTTAATTAGAGATTCAGAAGTTAATTTCAAGTATTCTCATCTGAATCCAGTATCTTGCATTATATTAATTTCTCAAAAAAGAATATTTGAATGATCTCCAGGTTACTTTGGAATACACTGACTTATTTCTCAGCCTGCATTATATAGCTATCTGTGAGCTAGTATAAGATATCAAGCATTTGCTGTATATTATTGTTATATGATACACAGTTAGACACACCACATATGGGTAGTATGTTTCAATCTCAGAGCAGCAGAAAAAGCTTAAATGGGGGTAGTTTGAATGCAGGTATATCAGACTTTATTTTTTTTTTCTTTTTTGGGTCACACCTGGCGATGCACAGGGGTTACTCCTGGCTCTACACTCAGGAATCACCCCTGGCGGTGCTCAGGGGACCATATGGAATGCTGGGAATCAAACCCGGGTTGGCCGCATGCAAGGCAAACGCCCAACCTGCTGTGCTATTGCTCCAGCCCCACAGACTTTAAATCTTTGCTCTTTCTTTTCCCATACTGGATTAAAGGACATAATATATGCTTAAAATAATATATCATAAAATATTTGAAACCAGGGAACATCATGTCTTGTTTTTTTCCTTCCTTAACAGTGCTATTTGGTAGAGTTTCTAGGGTTCTATATGTCACTGGAAAATAAAGTTTACTTTTCCAATGTGGCTCTTTCTTCTTTGTCATGCCTAATTGCCCTGATTAGTACTTGTAATACCACACAGAATAAGAGTGGTGAGAGAGGTGGAAGTGTGCTGCTCAGGGGTAAGCACTTGCCTTATTTATTTAAGGTCCTATCCCCAGCACCACTAAAGTGGTGAGTCCTTTTCTATTCATGAACTTAAACTTAGCAGAGTTGAGAGCTTATCATATATGGCTTTTGTTGTGTTGAGGTATGTACTGCACCATGCTGATTGCTTTGGTCTCCATAGGGTAAATCCCACTTAATGTTGGTAAATGATGCTTTAATGTATTAGTGTGCTAATAATTTGTTGAGGATCTTTGCATCTGAGTTTATCAGGTATTTTAGCATGTAATTTGTGGTTTCCCTTCCTGCTTCTGGAGTAAGGGGAATGCTGACCTTACAAAAGAAATTTGGAATTATTTCTCTCCAGTTTGTAAAGAGTTTGAAAAGGATAAATATTCAGTTTTTGAGTGTTTAATTGACTGTGAAAGTTAACTGTATCATCCTGGACTTTGGTCTGTTGGTAGTTTTTTGATTACTGGTTCAATCTTATAAGATTGATCCTAGGAATTCATATGTCCTCCAATTTGCTGATAATTGTTCCAAGTAGTCTTTGCAGTACTTTCCTTTGTACTCTTTGCTAACTCTCTCCTTTACCCTTCCCCCTCCACAAACCCCCTTTCAAGAAGTCAGCTCTTAATTTCATCACTCTTTTTTGTTTGTTTTTGGGCTATACTTCGGTGGTACTGGAAATCAAACCCAGGTAGGCCTCAAGCAAGTTCCCTACCCAGTGTACTACCTAGCCTGCCCTTCACTACTCTTTGCTGTCATTCCTGCAAGTAGGACACAGACTTCTAGAGGAAGGGAATCCCTCGGGCAGCTTCACGATGTAGACTATAAGCTGGTTTGTTTGTGTTGCTGCATCTCCAACTTGATGTTTTAGAAAACGTAGGCATTCCTTCTCTTTAAATAAAATGGCTAATACTGCTGCAACTGATATCATTGCTCTGAGAGACTGTCCCCATTAGAGAAAGTCTGTGTAATCTCACTCTCACTGTGAGCTTTATATTCTAAACAAAAGTAGGCAACAGACTCTGAACTGCATTTGGACAGCTACCGGTCTCCTACTTTTTTCCTCCATTCATGAGGTGCCAGCTGTACAGTTATGCTGTTGAAACCTAATAGAAGGAGCTTTTGGTAGCACAGTTGTTACCGTTTTCTAAGTTATATGGCTATAAATTATATTTTATTTGGCACCAGCTACTGTTGATTTAACTGCTTAAGGATCAGCACATTTCTCTCAATTTTATGAAGGAGGAAAAGCTTCCTGTAGTGATCTACAATACTTTTTATTTTTTTAAGCACAAAGCTCACCTACCTCCTGGGAAATGCCTCTGAGGGTGTTAAAACAACTCTTGATGGGAAAGGTTAAAACAGACCTCTATAGGAGAGGATTTAAGCATGTTTATCTCCAAAAGGTGTGATGTCTGCATGGTGAAGCTGGTCAACAGAAACTGGGTTTAACCTCAAGAAGTCTGCTGTGACCTGAGCTTTAGTGCTTTGAAATGGTCCTTCTGTGTCAGGAAAAGACCCTGTATATCCTGTTCTATTTGTGTAATAAGAACCCATCGACTTCTTGAATAGTCAGTCCAGTCAGAATCTTCACTTTATAGGCTCTGCTCTTGTTTACACCCATTTCTCTCACACTGAAGGAAAGGAAAAAGGTACCTGTTCCAGCTCTTGGTAGGTTGGGAGTCTGAAGTGACGGAGCTCCTCCTTTGATTTTATGAAGGAATCTTTATTTTCCCACTTGACAAAAGCCCGCTTTCTGATCAAGACTGGGCTGGGGCATGGAGATGTGGGGCCAGGAACCACATCGAGTGTATCTTGGGCTGTCTTCCTCGGGGATGACAGCACAAAAGGGCTGGCAGAGCCCTCACTTCCGAGCCAGAGCAGGGATTCGGTCTGTGTGGCCTTGTGGGCAACAGTCCTCCTTAGCCGAACAGAGATCTTCTGTGAGGACACGCCCATGAGCATGATGGTCCGGTCTTTACTCTCCTCACTGTGTTCCACAGCTTCCCCATTATGGAGTGTAAAAGGTCCTCCTTCCTCGGGCGCTGGAGAGAGATACAAGATGAACTCAGGAACTCAAACTCAAGACTGAATAGTAAATGAGTTTCTTACTGTGAGAGGCCCAACTCAGATTCATTTTTTGGCAGGTTAGGGGGGCCTCCCAAGAAAGTTGAAATCTAGAGGCTTTCTAGACAGGACACGACTAACCATGATAGTTTCTGGACAACAGAAAGTTCTCTAATTCGCATCAGTAATAATCTTGGTGAGGGGTTACTAAGATTGCTAGTTTAATTCTATCTTCTTAGGAGCAGATGGAAGAAAGGAAATATAAGGTGTTGTAGTGATGGTGATAAAGACATTGCTGGTAGTTTTGATCTGATGAGCCAATACCATCACAGATAATATTAGTAGTCAGTTTTTCCTTATCACTAGCCAAATTTGACATGGTTGCCCTTTCTGTCCCTGATTCACTCGTGATTGCCCTACCACCAGCTTACTGGCTTTAGAAGTCCTTGGCCTCGGGCAGTATTTGAGAAGGGAGAGGAGTTGGGAGCTTGAGAATTGAGCCCTTTCTAGTTCCATGCTGAGTTTCTAGCCTTCATGTTTCTCTGCCACCTTTCTTTCACGAGAACTTACATTTTACGTGACTTTTTGGTCTCTGTATGATTCTTAAAATAACAGGTGCATGATAAATAGACCTCTTCCACAATGACATTTGTGGTGATTTCACGAAAGAATAGGAAAAATAAAGGTGGTATTTTCTCCAGAACTTACCATGGAGCAGGTCTCTGGCTCCTAGTGAGCAGAGGTCCGGTGTTGGCCCCCCAGAGGTGCTGTGCTCTGTGAGAGCTGCTGCATTCTTGGATCGCTTCTTGCACTCAAACACAACCAGGTCTTTGCATTGTTTGTGGCAGTTCATCCCGCAATCTGTGGACAAGACATTCTGGTCAGGAAGTCTGTACCTTACAAGCACATTCACGCTGTATTCTCTAGTCATTCATAACTGTCCTGCCATCTGCAGCCAGGACCCCCACTGTTCCTAATGACCTTGCGTTCTCTCTGGGTTCTTGATTTTTGTCTTACCAAAATCCTGACCGTGAATCTCACAAGTAGTAGCTTCTACTTTCCTGGAGGGAGAAGGAGGGGTCTTGGCTATCCTGCATCACACTGCCCTGGAGATCCCTAGTTGTGCCTTAGGTCTTATTCTTTCATCTGTGTAGTAAAAGCTCTCTCCACTCCTGAATTTCCCTGGTCCGAAGGTAGGTAAAAAGGAATGCTGACCAGTCATTCTAGTCCAAGAGATGTTCCAGGCCTTTCACTCGGGAGCCTCCTTTCTGTGACCACCTGCCCTCCCTGTGTCCAGGGCAGCCAGGGCCCTAGAGGAGTGGTGTAGCTAGGGGGTCCCAAGGTAGCCAGTGTGGGATGAGGTGTTGGGAAATGAAATGAACAGCTGCTTTGGGTAAAAATGCTTTAAGAAGTCCCTGAGACCAGGCTTAACAAAGCCCTGGCTTACCTTTACAGCGATATCCTTGTTTGATCACTCCCCAGAGCTGTGAGACAAATGATACAATGCAACACATTATTCATTAGGGTGGAGGGTGGGTGGGTGCAGATGCTACCCTCCGTTCATTTTCCCTCTACCTCAGGAGGGAAACTAGTTTCTTTCTTATGTTTTCTGCTCCCTGACTTTAAACTGAAAAGTTTGTGATGATCAGAGCCCAACATTTTCAGGGTCTCACTGATGCCCCTTGAAGTGAATAAAGCAAAGGAAAAACTTGGATGACAAACTAACATGGACAGACCCAGACAGGAGGGACCAAACCCAGATGAATTCTTTAAGGCAGTTATGTTTGGGGGGAAGGATGCAGCAGGTTCTCATATTTTCCTGACACTTGAAAAGGCATGTATATTCAGTACTCTTATACAATACTTTAGAATTCTACCCCAGATTTCGTTATTTCTTTACCACTTATCCCCAACCTCATGCACCAGAAAAGAAACAAACCAGGAAGAAACAGGAAACAATGAATGCAAGTTAAAAACCACACTTGCGGTCTGGATATTTTAAGTGTTTGCTTAAGCTCTAAAACTAGAATGATTTCAGGTTCCTGAGCCTGGCTTTTAAAAGTGTTTAGACCAGGGGTTCACAACTTACTTGACCTATTGCCCCTCTTCAAAAAAAGAAAAGCACCCAGTTCCCCACTGGAAATCTAGCTTCTCCGAAGGAGTAATCTGAAAGGTTCCCCAAAGCTACCTCCGGGATCATTTCAGAGCTCGGTGGCAACCTCACCCACTTTAGAAAACAATGATTTAGGCTATCTCCTAAACCTCCACACCGTGACACTCTATGAACAAACAACTTACAAATCCAGCACAGTTGTCACAAAAAGTGGGCTTCAGGTAGGTGGTCTCTTGGAAGTTATGAGGAAAGCCCAGGCCCAGCTTTGAGTAGATTGAGCTGGCTCTCATGAAGTAGGCTGTGATCTCATCTCTGCTAATGAGTCCTTCCCTGCCAGCAAATGACAAGAGGATGTGAGTATGGGGAAAAGGGTAGCTACGGAGCCCCTAAAGACTCCCCTTACCCTTAGTAGCAGCGTTATCTGATATGGCTTCCTTACGTGAGGCCTCAATAATACAAGGGATGCATGCAGTAAGTAGGTGGCAAGGCATTCCTCATTTCCACAGAGCTCTTCTGTTTCAGCCACTGTCTAAGACTTGAAATGACGAGAATGTGTGTCTAGAGACTAGAGGAATACAGTGCTGTGGGGTGGGGTGGTTTTTTTTTCATGTTACAAAATACATATCTCACCGAACACATTTTTGGTTTCATATAGAGGCTTGAGATACTTGGTAACTTGATAAAAGTAAACATGCTTGCAAAGCATTAGCTGTTTCAAAGGAGGAAGACTAAGCTTTTTCTTATTTATAATTGAGTATTCCTAAAATGCCAGATAGAGTTTTCAATTTAAGCATTTTAAAAAGCATGTTTTTTTTTTTTTTTTGCATTTTATACCAAAGGCTTGAGGTATGAAATGCAACCTTTTTTGGGGAGGGGGGGTGTATGTGGGGTGGGGGGGAGTTTGTTGGATCATACCTGGCTCTGCTCAGAGATTGCCTCCTGGTGGTTCTTGGGGAAACTTATGTGGTGCTGAGGAGAGAATGGGGCCAGCTGCATGCAAGGCAAAAACCCTACCTGCTGTACTGTCTCCGGTTGATGGTTACTCTTAGCCCTAATATTCATTTAAGTGGCTACACAGGATTATATCTGCATCTACAGATTGTTATAGTAACACACCCATAAACCCTTCTCATCAACTGACTCCTCCCCTCATATTCCCAAACCCCACACTCACCTGTCTTTGTCCATTACGCAGAAGGAAAATGGGAAACTTGCTGCTATCTTTTCAAACTCTTCTTGAGAAATGTATCCATCCTGGTCATGATCATAGTTCTTGAAGACAGACTGTTAAAAAATTGTTTTTGTTTTGGAGTGTCAGAACCGGCAGTACTCAGGGCTTAATCCTAGAGACTCAGGGGACTGTGTAGGATGGCAGGGATTGAACCTGCGGTGGTCACATACAAGACAAGCATCATGCCTGCTGTACTTTCATTCTACCCTCACTGCACTCTCCCAAAAGTGTTTTGGTGACAAAGGGAAAGCCATCTTTTCTCCTTTTAGGAGCCTAAGCAACTGGGTCAAAGCCTGTTAGCCTGAGAGGAACAGGAAACAGCTACAAGGATGCACTGATCACCCCCTCCACCGGCAGATGTGGCCAGGTGCTTCCAGTCTTGTCAACCCCCTGGCCCTGCTCTTTGTCCTCATGGCTCAGTGGCCAGAAACTCTCCCTCCACTCCAGCATCCTTTCATTACTCCACTCAGCAAACCCTCTCTACAAGGCAGAAAGGAGTGCAGCCTTTTCTCTGATGCTTCCTAATGCCCCTCTGCCTGCAAACCCCTAGATCTTTAAAAGGAAACCTTTTTGCGGGGGTGCTCTGGGGTCCCGCTGGTGATTCTTATTCACCCAGACCAACACAAGGATGCAGGCTGTTTGGGTCCTGTAGTGCCAGGGATCACTTGGGTCACCTCAGCGGTGCTTGGGGGACCAAGTGGTGGTGATCAGACCTGAGTTGGGAGCATGCATCCTAACTACTGCTCATTTCTAAGAGAAATCCTTTCTTAATATGCACACCTGCCCCCACACCCACCTCATAGCAAGCCTAATGTTTGCGAAATGTACCCTTGGAATGGAACTGATCTGCTGTAACATGAGGTGTGGTTCCCTGCTTGTTACCTTTATGCTTCTACCATCTCCCTCTTCCTCTCCCCTCACCCCCGCCCCGCGCCCCATTCAGCATCACCCTGGACACAGCTAAGCCAGGCAGTTTGCTGCTTTTGTCACTGAAACCCAGCTGTACTTACATCCACCATCCTCTGGACATGTTTGCTTATGGTCTTTGGGTCAGGTTTAGGAGATACTCCAGAGGCCCAATCTACCACTACTGGTGGCTTTGAAGGTGTTAGCGGCTAAAACAAGATCCAAGAGAAATTCCCATAACTACCATGAAATATAATATTATAATATAACCCACCACATCGGTGGCTCTGCAGGTAAACCTCTATCACATGCAGCTGAAGTCTCAAGGCTGTGACAAATGCCAGAATTGTGCGGGCAGTATGCAAGGTTCTCCTGCCACTCGCCTGCAGTTCCCCTAAAGTCCAGAGTTTGCATTCCACTCCATCCTCATCAAACTGAAGCTACCCTTAACTGGAGCTAAGTGCATCATTCACAATTTCTTTGTTTCTCTTCTACTTAGTAGAAATGTGGATGAGAAGATAGGAAAAGGTAGGAAGAAATACAAGAAAAGATCTGAGGCCTCAACAAGCCAAGATCGAATCTCAGCCTAATTTAAACTCCAACGACAGGGACACATACCCATTCCAGTGAGATGCTCTAAAACTGGAACCTACCAAGTCTTTCAGTTGAACATCTCTTATTTTAATAAGAAAATAGAACTTAATCGTTTTAGTTGAGGGCCAAACTAAGCTATGCTCAGGACTTATTCCTGTCTCTGTTCCATATGTAAACCAAACCAGGATTGGCTGCCTGCAAGGCAAGCTCATTAATCCCTCCACTACCTCTTGGGATCTTTTTGTGGAGAGACAATGACATTTAGCTAGCTGGACGAAGTGTGATTCTTATGTGTTGATAACTTTCCCATAGACCACCCTTTTTTGGAGGCTTGGAAAGTTCTCCGGAGACAGAATCTTCAGAGGAAGATGTTATTTTCCCTGTCTGCAGGAAAGGTGAGCCCAGCTTACTGAGGAGGTTTCTACCATATGCCATGCTGGGGATCATCACAAGGGCTCATAGGCTGCTGACTGCTCTTTCTGCCCCAGGAGCTTGAGCACCGGGAGCTAGGCTTTCCTCCCAAACTAGAAGGCCTCCCCCAGAATGTTAGCTTCTGCTCAGTTCACGTAGTCCTTTCACTCTTACCAACCAAAAGCACAGGTTAGAAGGAAACACTGAGGTGGGGTCTATAATCAATGGGTGGAGAGACCAAGTCAGCCCACACGTAGATGTCTCTGACTTAAACCACCAGTCACATCTTTCCTTCTGACGCTGTTACATGGTATAGAGCATGTAGCTTCACCACAGGTCCTATATGGTCAGAAACTGTCCCCCCCACACACCTATTCCTCTACAGACCCCAGTGCCTTCTCTGTTGCCAACACAGGGTGTGACACACCTAAGATGAACGACCGACCTATAGGAGCAGCTTGGAAAGCCCCTTTAACACTCAGACTCAGGAGTCTTTTTTTTTTTTAATAATATAGGAGTACTGCTATTTGTTTAGCCATTGATTAATCTGATTGAACTGGGTATGAGCTCCATATTACTTTTTTTTTTTAGTTGTATCACCATGAGATAGAGTTACAAAGCTTTTATGTTTGAGATTCAGCCATACAATGATGGAACACCTATTCCTCCACCAGTGCACACCTTCCACTACCCACATCCCAGTCCTCACACTGCCTCTATGGCAGACAATTTCCCCAGTACTGTCTCTCTAATTTTGGGCTTTATGTTTTGCTCAAAATTTCCCACCACCATTCAAACGTACTGCCAGGGGCAGACGCTAAATAATTTATTTTTCATTGCTCATGTTGAGTATCATGAGAGCTCGCACAGCCGCGATTGTAAATATAAACTTCTAGATTATAAATGATTGGGTTCCAGAGACATCGTTGTATGGCACTAATACATTTTGGAATTCAACTGGGAACATTCAGAAGTCTTAATATGGAAAACTCACGGGTGCTCTGTGGTTCCTGGGCTCCCTGGCATAGGAGAGCTCGTAGATTTCATCTTCTGTGTAGTAGAGATCTAGGGAGAGCTGCGGATTAAATGGAGCAAAACAGGGGTAACTATTAGGTGATGTCTGATATTCCCATTTCTTTCTTTCTTTTCTCCTTCTCACTCTCTAGTGGCTTATTTTTCTAAGCTCTTAGTGAGATTTGTCTTAAAAAATTTAAAAAGTTGGCTGTCATATCTGTTCCTGCGATAGAGCAAGAGTTTTTTAGTTTTTGAGACACACCCAACAATGCTCAGGGGTTACTGCTAGCTCTGCACTCAGGAATCCTGGTAGAGCGCAGGGGACCATATAAGGTGCCAGGGATTGAAGCCGGATCAGCTTTGGGCAATGCAAGTGTCCTACCAGCTGTACTGTTGCCCAGCCTGTTACTGTTTTTTGTTGTTAAGATGTTTTGAAAGGCAAGATGCTGTGATTTTTAAGCTATTAAGCTGGTTTAGTCTCAAAACCTTTAGACAACACTTAATAAACCCAAGACCCTATCTCACAGTAGAGGGAGCATGCAAAAAGCATTTGCCTGGTGTGAAACTTAACAAATGTTAGTAGAGTTTTGTGTCTCAGAATAAGAACATCTGAGGAAAAGCGAGGGCTTGGAAATAAGCTCGACATTTTCTATAACCATCTTAACCTTGTTCTCCATGCAATACCGGGCTGGCAGGAAATTCTGTCTTTGTGTGCCTAGTACCCCATCCTGAAAGTGGAGACAGCAGCACTTGGTCCTTGGGAGTGAGGACTAGGATGCAGTGAGCCAGGTGGGGGCTGGAGGGCGTGGGGCGGAGGCCCTTACCGTCAGCAGATGCACAAGGTCCTTGTTGGCCTCCAGTGGTGGGGCCATCTCCTGCAGCTGCACCAGCTCATTGATGTGGTTGTACAGGGCCAGTAGCTTGTGCACGTTCACCTTCCCATCCTCTAGGTAGTCTGGCATTGCTTCATACAGTGAGATGAGGTCCTTAAGGTGCACCCCCAGGATGGGGATCTTGAAGTGGGTGCACTCTCCATAGGCGCGGCGATAGTTGTCATAGTTTCTACAGGAGGACAGTAGCTCAGTCATCTCCCCCAGAACCTGCAAGGAAAAACCAGGTCTGTCAAAGCACCGTGGGCAAGGGGGACTGTCTTCAGCGACCACCTGCTTCCTGGCCCAGATCAGGCAGAGACGTGGATGGTGCAACATGGCATTTTTAACAGTGAGGTTGGACATGCTGGGTGAGGTGTTGCTGGCAGGGGGAAAATGTGGGTTTTAAGTGTGGGGCTTCTGACATGTTACGTGCTCTGAAGCTCTGTGTGGCTTCTGTAGGTCTTGGTGCAGTGATTCTCGGACTGGACTATTCTCGGACTATTCCTCAGACTAGGAAGCAGGAGATAGTCAAGACACAGAAACAACCAAGATGCCCATTGACAGGTGACTGGATTAAAAAGGCTATAGGAGTGGGGCTGGAGCAATAGCACAGCGGGTAGGGCATTTGCCTTGCACGCAGCCAACCTGAGTTCAATTCCCAGCATCCCTTATGGTCCCCCGAGCACCACCAGGAGTAATTCCTGAGTGCATGAGCCAGGAGTAACCCCTGTGCATCGCTCGATGTGACCCAAAAAGAAAAAAAAAGTATAGAAGGTACAAACCAAGTGACCACTAGGGAAGATTACATCTTGCTTTTGAGACACCACGGATGGGGCATGGGGTGGTGAAGCTATGTCAGTGAAGGAAATTACACGATGGTTTGCCTCATGAAAGACCAAAGCAAACAAAACTCTATAAAAACAACAAAAGCTGTGGTGGGAGTAGGAAAAAGATAGGGAGGGAAGAGAACAGGGGCTCAGTCTGATCCTGGGAAGGGCATTAGGACTTGGTGGTGGTGTAGTGAGGCTTATACAAATATGGGGTGAGCGGGACTCCCAAAACGAGAGTCTTATAAACCAAGAGAGAAATCAATCACATTTTAATTTTCAAAGAGTGTCATCTACCTCCAGGGAGGAACCTGAGGTCCTAGAGTGAACTTTTAGCTTGTAACTCACAAACATGCAGGTAGAGAAGGAAAGGTGCTCACAAGACAGACCTTTGTCTTCTCAGGATAGGTCAGGTAAGATGCTGGGAAGACAGAAGTTTACTAATTCATCCCACACGTTGCCCCAAGAAGCACGAGCTGCAGACAAGATGGCACCACTTTGGGGGACCACGAAGGGGATGAGTAGCTCAATGTACAAAGGCATAAAATCATATTAATGTCAGACCTCCCCCCCCACCCCCATCTGCTCTGGACATGGCTATCTTTGGCAGTGTTTCACTAGGTCTCATGGCGCTTGGGGAAGTGTAGGGTGTCCAGCACATCAGGTGTGTGGAGTAGGAGTGGGGTGAAAGATGAGTAACTTTCCTAAAGGTGTTAGACACCTGGGGAGGAGGAAAGACAAATCTCCTGACTAAGGACATGTGTGTACCAGTTGGAGGTCTACACACTGTGTTTAGTCCATCCTTTCCCATGAGGTGAAAGTGCTCCAAGAGCCATTAGTTTTCTAACCCCACCACTCCTGGGATTAAAAAGTGTATTCTGCCCAATTCAATCATGCTGGATAGTGCTCAGGGCACTTGAGAAAGCAACTCCTCAATAGGACACTAATATAAAATGACACATGAAAATCTCACTTCCAACAATCTGGGAAAACACTATCCAGAATTTCAGTGTCCACAGTTATAGACAGCAAGTTTGTTTTGTTTTGTTTGGGGGGCTTTTGGGGGTTACACCCGGCGATGCACAGGGGTAACTCCTGGCTCTGCACTCCGGAATTTCTCCTGGTAGTGCTCAGGGGACCATATGGGATGCTGGGAATTGAACCCAGGTCGGCTGTGTGCAAAGCAAATGCCCTACCCGCTGTGCTACTGTTCCAGCCCCAAAACAGTGAGGTTTTCAATGCATCACTAACTCTCTCTGACTTGCAAAACTAGCGTTCATCAGCTGAACCACTTTTCCTCCACAGAAACCATTCTGGGGAGTGGGTGTTTAAGCCAGAGACCAAAGATTCAGTGGCACACTTGATTTCTACCGGCCAACCGGAGTATGTGTGTGCAGAGACCCACAGAGGTCAGAGCAACTCTGTCAATTCTTTGAACTATGGTAGTTCTGTCCTGTGGGGTTGCTTGCAGCTTGCTCCCTCACTATTCTGTCTAACAAAGGATGGTGTGGCTGGCCTGAGGAGAGGCCCTGCTGCCACAGGGCCTGGGAAGGCAGCAGAGTGAAGGAGACAGCAGAACCCACCTTATTGATCTCATGCGGGACGTGGGAGCTTGTCTCCTTGAGCCTGGAGATGGAGCTGTGGCAGAGCCCCCCAATCACTGCCATCAGTGTGTTGAAGTTCTGGAGCTGGTGGAGCTTCTGTGACACAGAACCAAGAAGAGCAGAGTAACTGTGTGTGCCATCGTCCAGGGGGTCACTGGGTCCAAGCCCAGCCAACAGCTGCTATGTTTCCCCTGAGACTCCCGTCTGGCCCGGGGGATCCCCATCACACATGGCAGCACTTCTCACACTGCTGCAGCTGCTCTGGGGCCACCCTCTCCACCAGCGGTGTCTCCACCCCACATACCCGCAGGACTTGTTCAAACAGATTTTTTCTGCACCCAAGCCCAGATTTTCTGGGGGGGTGGGCATGGTCTGTTTGGTTTTTGGACAATAACCAGTGAGGCTCAGAGGTTACTCCTGGTGGTCCTTGGGGAACCATATGGGATGCCAGGGATTCAACTCATGTCAGCCACATGAAAAGCAAACACCCTACTGACAGTGTTATTGCTCCCCAGTTTAAAACAAAATAATTTTTTTTTTTGTTTTTGGGACACACCTGACAATGCTCAGGGGTTATTTCTGGTTCTGCACTCAGGAATCACTCCTGTCAGTAATGGAGCCCGGGTTTCCTGAATCCCTGTATCTGTAATGTACCAGGTGGCCAGATACTGAACTTTAGGAAGCACAAGTTCATCAACTGCTGGAAAAATACACCCTACAGTGTTTCAGTACTGGGCCTCCTCCACCCAGATCCCCCTTTTCCCAGTAGCTAGACAGTTACACCCACCAACTGCCCCCAGCGTGCCATGTAATCCCATCAACGACCAATATCCAGAGACTATAAAACCAAGCTCCCAACATCTCATTGTCTAGTTCTCACTTTCAGAGAACCCGGCAGGCTACTGAGAGTATCCTGCCCCACGGTGAATCTGATAAACTCCCCGTGGAGTATTTGATATGCCAAAACCCACTAACTATGATGGGTCTCATTCCCCTGACCCTGAAAGAGCCTCCAATGTGGAACTTGCTAAAATCTCAGGGCTAGGAGGAATGGAGACATTACTGGTGCATGCTCAAGGAAATCAATGAACAACAGGATGACAGTGATACAGTGATACAGTGTAATATGTTTCACCCTTTACCCAAATTAACCAGATTTTTACTTTGGAGGGCAAGGACCTCATTCTCCTATTCAATGCCAGAGGCTATATATAATGACAGTAGGTAGGAGAGGATCTAGAGTCATGGATTTTCAAACTGTTGTTCACAGTATGTTTTTCTTGGACCAGTTGCTTCTGCTGCTCCCCATCTAACGGCAAGCACACTCAACTCAGCTGGGGCTGCAAATCAGCCAGGCCATTCCAGCTTTGGTAATGTGCCTTACCTTGCTATGCAGGCCAGTTTGCGGTACCTTCTGAAATATGTTTTTAAAATGTAGGTACTTCTTAAAACATGTCAGTAATCTAAAATAAACATAAAACCATACCCCGACCCCTAAAATGGACTGGGTATTGTGATGAGCAAAGGCCCCTGCTGAAGCAGGTCTGACTTGCAGTATGAATGAAAGTTAAACTCTGGGTGACAGAGGTGGATCAAGGGGCTGAGTGCAAGCTTAGCAGGCAGGAGCCCCTGATTCCATCCCTAGCACTACAGGGGGATGATTCCTCGGAGCACTTCCAGGAACAACCCCCTGCACCAAGTTAGGAGTGGCACTGGAGATGCTGGAAAGAACCTTAACTTTGTTAAGAACCTGAGGTTGTGGGAGAGAGGCTCCAGGAGTAGTATTTAAGTTATCATGACTAGCAAATAAAAATTCATAGCCTAATGAAAGTGCCCTGAGACCCACTTTGTGAAGATTTGATTGCTGATGGGTGGAAACATGAATGGACCAAAACTGTTCAGAGTCACAAAGCAAAAAGTTTAGGAAAAGAACCCATAACTTCCAGTGAGTTTATTGATAAGCCTGCCCCTCTCACCACTCACATACTGAATCCAATGATTATTTTCCCCTCCCCCGCAATACACATGCAATCTAAAGTCATCATGCTTATGATGAAAACTGGAAAGACAAAACCCTTTATGCTTGTAGCAAAGTGTAATCCATAGCCCCTCTTATACTTAATAGTATAGTTCCAGAGACTTCTAGAACTATTAATTTTCCTTCTCTAGGTAGTTCTCAGAACATAGTCTCAGAATCATCAGAAATGCAAACTTTCAGGCTCCACCGTTACACCAGTAACCTGATTTGGGACATCTTTGTGTGTTTAATTGTGGTAAATACATAATATTCAATTGGCCATCTCTTAACCCAACTAACCATCTTAACCACCCAGTTCAGCAGTATAAAGTACATTGCTAATTTTGTACAACCAACCTCCAGAAGTTCTGTTGCAAAACTGAAACTCAAGAACTGAAAACTTAAAGGGTAAATTTAAGCAAAAACTTCCTTTTTCCCCTGGAAAAATTGGGGATGAATTCACTTTTTAAAAAACGAATTATCCCAGAGCTGGAGTGCTAGTACAGAGGGTAAAGCACTTGCTTTACATATGGCTTACTCTGTTTGGACCCCCAGCATCCCATGTGTCCCCAGAACCCGCTAGAAGTAATCTCTGAGCACAGAATCAGGAGTAAGCCCCGAACAGCACTTGGTGTTCAGAAACAAATAAATGATCCCAGTAATCACTCCTCTTCCCCACTCCAAGACTATTATAACAAAAGGAAAAGAGCAAATGTCTCTCCGTTCACAGCAGATGTTGAGATAGCTGAAGGCACACATGCCCCTCGGGGTTGAGGAGGGACAAGAAGCTCCCATGGACAGACTAAGAGGGCTTTGGTGGAAGGGGAAATTAATTACCTCGCAGGCCAGGTGGGAAATCCTGATCACTCACCTGAGCCACCTGGATGAATTTGATGAACACCTCCGCTCGTAGCTGTGGGGTGGGGCGGCTGAGAACCATCAGCTGCACCCACTGAGAGATGCCGTTGCACAGGGCGATGGACCGCTCCATTGTGGGGTTCTCCTTCACGCAGCTGTTCACCAGGTAGTTCTGATAATCGGAAAACTGGGGAGAAAGAAACCATTGCTGGGACACCACCCTGGTATTCCGGGAGACCCGGGGGCATGTCACCTCTTCCACTGACAAATGGACCCTTCTCTGCCTGCCTTCCCCTGCACCGCCTCCGCTTGTGGGTGAGAAATTCTTTCTCATTCTATCTGCAATATGCTTTCTCTACAACAGAGCCCAACTGGGTGGTGGTGGTGGTGGTGGTGGTGGTGGTGGTGGTGGTGGTGGTGGTGGTGGTGGTGTGTTTGTGTGTGTGTATCGTATGAGAGCTAAAGGCACTTGCCTTGCAGGTGGCTGCCACCTTGTTTTGAATCCCCAGCACTAGGTAGGTCCCTGAGTGCCGCCAGATCATTCCTGAGCCCAGAACCAAGAGTAACCTCTGAGACCTGAGACCTGAGGTGTGTGGTTCAACATCTACCTCCACCCCAATAAATTAAAGAAAATTAAAAGTAGAAGATGAAAATCTCAGAATAGCTCCAGCTCTGTTGTGGAGGAATAAAAACAGTTTGCTCACAAGATTCTAATCTCCCTCTCTCCCAGATTTTTTGGGGTTTTTTTGATTGTTTGGCTTTTTTTTTTTGGTTTTGGGACTGCATCTGGTGATGCTCAGGAGCTACTGCTGTCTCCGCACTCAGGAATCATGCCTGGTGGTGCTTAGGGGACAATAAGGGCTGCTAGGATAGAACTCGGGTCTGCCACATGCAAGGCAGATGCCCTACCTACTATACTATAGTTCTGACCCCTCCCCCAGATGTTTCTGTATTTAAAAATGAGCTGATAACATCTGCCCTAAGATCATGCCTCAAAAGGGCAGGGATGCAGGCAGTGCTAAGAGTGACCTCATGCTAAAAAACGAGCAGAAGCCACATGGACAACAGAGCTCGGTCACTAAGGATTTGGTGGTCAGTGGTCACCTTTCTCCAGGTGGAAATGTGCTGAGATTGACAATGAAACAGTGGTGTGAAACCTGCAGATGTCCACCAAAGCCTGTGTGAGTGTCCACATCCATTCTGCTCCATGTAGCCAAGAAGGAGGCTGAGCCTAGAGCTTGGAAGTTGCTCCACCTATTTCCAGCCCTGCTGTTCTCACACTTTGGAGTTTGGTCAGTGAAAGTAGAAGCAAGTGGAAGTACTGAGACTTATCTGGGAGTGGTGGGTGGGCCACACCCAGCAGTGCTCAGTGCTTACTCCTGGCTCAGGGATCTCCTGGTAGGACTGGGGCACCGTATCAGGTGCTAGGGATTGAACTGGGGTCAGCCACCTCATGGCAAGCTTAATCTCCATACTATGTTCATGGTTATGAATCCACTTAAAAAAGTCAGTTATCTCTCTCCTCTCCCCACCTCAAACTATTGTAAAAACAGAAAAGATCAAATGCCACTCAGCTCACAGCATGGATAAAGGTCCTCATCCTACGTCACCTTTATTGTCAGGGAAACCATTTAAAATTGCGTAGGAAAATAAAAAATGACCTAAAAATATTTATGAAGGGCCATAAGAAAGAAAGGGTCAAGCTGAGGCTTATATTCTTACAAATAGAATCGTACCCTAACTGGGGCCTCTGGGCCTACACTTATTTCCAGGGACCTCTGGCATCTACTTTAGGATTTCCCAGAACTGTTCAAATCCTATCCAGAGTGAACTCTTTTTAGTTAGTTTGTTTTTTGTTTGGGGGATACACCAGGTCATGCTCAGGGCTTACTCATGGTGGTCTTGAGGGACCCTAAGGGGTGCTGGGGATCAAGCCCAGGTCAGCCACATGCAAGGCAAACACCTTACTCACTGTCTTATGGCACTGGCCCCACAAACTCTAACTTTTTGAGGACATTTCCCCACATTTTTGGGTAGAAAATTTGAAAAAAACAACTTCAAAAGGTTCCTGGATGCCTAAATGATTATTAAGGGTAAAAGGTGTAAGCTTTTGTGTGTGAATACCTCATGACTACCGCTGCAGAGGATCAGTGTTACTGTTACGTGAGTGAAAGGTGGGCTGGGGTGGGCGGAGGTGGTCATGGAGGTTGGAAATGGGGGAGAGGCACAGGAGGACCAATTAAGGGGTTCAAATGTTTTTCTGGACCGGGAGGAGCCTGTGGTCACTGAGGGGGTCTCTAGGGTAAGGGAGCAGATGGGGCTGTGGAATGTCTTGGCTCCTTTCCAGTCTTTGCCAGAGCAGAGTGTTTGGGCCCCAGGTACCCACCGATATCCTCCGGAAGGACTTGAACTCCAGATAGGTGAGGTGCTCCGAGAGCTCTTCTGGCTCCAGGTGGTCAAAGAGCAGAGAGACTTTCCGCTTCTTGCTGGTGTTCGATTTTATCCTTTGAGTCAGTTTCCTGGACCAGTCACGGGAATTGCTTTCATAGAGGCAAAGAGTGAAATGGAAGGAGAGAGAGAAAAAGAATCCATCAAAATTACTTCTTCATGCAAACGAATCCATTAACGTTTCCCACAGAATACAGAGCATCGTTGACCAGTATTCCTTGGACAAAACAGTGCATTAACAGAGTTTCCTCAGAACAGTTTTTCTCTATGGTGGCAACTTAAGAATCTGGGTGGTTTTCAGTGACTCTTTAGCAGGGCACTGCAGGTGAAGTGCATTGATTTTAGGCAATAGGAAGCTGTGGGTCTTTCCTCACCTTTAGTGCTGAATTCTTTGTCTAGTACAGTGTGGTTTCCTTGTGGGGCACTGAAAAGATGGTAGTAGCCATCCAACCAGTGGATGGTAGTAGCCTTGTGTGCATGTGTGTGTGTGTGTGTGTGTGTGTGTGTGTGTGTGTGTGTGATTAAATGATACTTCTTTTTCAGAAGAGGGGTTGCTAATCCAAACAAATTTGGGAACCTCTATTCCAAAGACCGTGTTTCGGTTCTAGAATTCAACTTCCCAGGAACTTGCAGTTCTAGAGAAGCCGCTGCAGAATGAAAACCTTAGCAGCCACCTAGTACTCTCCTGCAGAAAATGAGGGTGGGTGCCGGGATTTCCAGAGTAGGCCAGTCTCGTAAATAAAAACATCCAAGGGAGATGCCATAGATATACCTCTAGACCCCATGCCAGAGTGTTTAATTCGGGGCAACCCAGAGGGGATGAGTGAGGTCCCTCTCTGCCCCAATGGAGCCTGCTTGGGCAGCCCAAAACCTCCAGAACTCAACCATTGCCATGCTTACTGCCGGTCTCCACCCAATCGGATGAGTCTTACCCATGAGAGAATCTACCATGCTCTCTAATATACCATTAATATACCAAAAAGCAGCATGCCACATTTGATGGGATTTAAAGTAGAAGGCAACCAATCTTAGAAATATACTTATACAGATTACAGATATATCAGCACACAAGGCTCAACCTTTAACAACATATTACTAATCTGTTATAGAAGGGCTTAATGGCTTCTGGGTGAAATTCAATAATCTTCACAGACTTTCCTCTAAGAAGTCTTTTTGTCTCACTTTTAGAAGATTATTCAAAACAATCAATACAAAATAAATTATTTTGGTTTGGCTTTGGGGGCAGGGTTTGGAGTTCGGGATGGAAATATGGTGGTGGGAAGGTGTAATTATGGTGATATTGGTGTTCGAATACTAAATGTAATCAAATATTGTGAACAACTTTATAAAAATAAAATTAAGAAAAAAAAATCCAAGGGGGAACTCAGAACTATTCCTGAGCTCCCTTCCAGTAACTGCGGCCCGTGCTCAGCACTCCACACGTTGGAAATCCCTGGCTCTGTACATGACCCGCAGTCCCTTTCCCACCTGGGACTAGGCCTGGGCCTGAGCTGCTCGGGTAGCTGCCCTGAGGGCTTCACTTTTCAGGCACAGGATGCATTTGAGTCCATGTCTTCTACCTTTGGACAGGGCCTTTTCTTTCTGCTCTTGAGTATTTGTCATTGGGGGCTTTATCTGGTCCTCAATACTCATTAGACTTTTCACCATGCTGAGGTCACTGCCTGTATGAACAGTCTGAGGTCACTGCTCCTTGGACATGTGCGCGCTGCTGAGCCCAAAGCTTCCCTGGGCAGCTAGGATGACCTCAGGGGAGGAAGGGCAGTTTTTGCCAGTTCAGTTCAAACCTGGACACTCACATCTGAGTTGTGTCAATGAGCCGGCAATGCAACTCCTCCCCATGGGCTTTCACCAGGTCCTGGAACTCCTCCATGGTATGGGTCAGGCTGGCGTCCATCTTAAACATGATCCAGAACTCCGTGATCCAGTATCTACATGGTGCAAGACAGAACATGTGACAGAAACCAACGTCACTGAATCACATTCCAGAGGGTTCGCCCCACCCAGAGGTTCAGAAAAAGGCAAGAGGCTGGGGTCCTACTGTATTTTTGGAAATATGGAAAAATAGATTCTATACAGAGAGGAAAAGAGGGAGAGGGAAGGAAGGGGGAGAGAGAGAGAGTGAGTGAGAGAGAGAGAGAGAGAGAGAGAGAGAGAGAATAGGGGTTAAGGATTGAATTCTAGTCCCTTGCTTCAGTCTCTCACTGTACCCAAATCTTTCACTGTCTAGGGACTCCAACTCCCAGGCATTACCTTACAAAATAGCAGATCTTCAGGCAAAGTCCTGGAGAATTCTTTGCCAAGGCATCTTTATAGGTGAAACTATGGTTAAGGAAACAGAAGCCTCTATCAACAGAAACCACACAACTGCTCATCTTTGGAAGGATTTCCAAAAACTCTCTCTCCATTCCAGCATGTTCATGTGTGTTTTTGTGTGTGGTAGCAGATCACACCCAGGGTCTCACCCAAGAGAGGTAAGACCACTCAGCTCAATCCCTAAATTATTCTCTGAAACAATTTTCTTGCCTCTTCAATCACAGGGTAAAAGCCATCTTGATGTGTACAAGCTTATCATCACCTAAAGGGTGATTGGTGCCTCTCCCTGCTGGGCTGAGAAGGAGAACAGCTGGCAACTGGGAAAATGGATGAATGACATGGGGTGACATGGTACTGGACAACTCCTACTGCCAACTCCAGTGTAGGAGAACCAGGATGCCAATGGCATGGAGGTCCTGTGATAACTGAAGCAGTGACTGGCCTCTGGCTGTGCCTATCAGACCAAGATGCTGGAAGCCAAGTTCAAAACAAAGCAGTCTCTCATCCTTGGAAATGTCTGCAGTGACTGATACACATGGCAGTGAAATAGAAGAAAGGGAATGTTCAAACAATTGTTCTGATAATTAAGAACAATCCTATGAACAATGAGAATATATAAAGGATGTGTGTGCCTGGACCTTTGTTGTACTGGCAAATCGACAAAAGCTGCGTGACCCATGTAAAAATCCAGTCAGAGATGACTTGAAGGAGCCTTATCCTGTGGAATATTGCAAGAGAATGTTACCAACCTAAGCATGGGAAAGAACAGCAAGGTCCCCTTAAAGCTCAGGGTTTTATTTTTTTTTGAGATGTATGGAAAGACTACTGATTGACTGAACAAGTTAGAGAAATGCAAAAATCCACTCCATTTTGGTATGCTGGGTGGGCCCTACCATCTTCTATCAACTGGCTGAAACATGATGCTGTAAGTAACTGTGATTCTGGGTCCAGAGAATGCCAGCCTGAGAGGATGCAGTGAATGAACCATGGGCTGGGATTTCAAGCCATGGAGGCAGCAATGGTCTCTTTCAGTGGGTGTGTGGAAATTTTAGGATCAAAGACAGAGAAGTACAAGTCCAGATTACAGTACTGAGATGGTATAGGCCCACTCTATTTAGGAAGCAATTAGAAATTAATCTTTGGGCCAGAGTGATAGTACAGTAGTAGTATGCTTGTCTTGTAAATAGCTGACCTGGGTTTGATCCCTGGCACCCCATATGGTCCGCTGAGCACTGCCAGGAGTAATTCCTGAGTACAGAGCCAGGAATAATCCGTAAGCATCACCAGATGTGACCCCCCACCCAAAATAAAACAACCCCAACAACAACAAAATGAAGAAAGATGAAAGTCTTGAAAATTCAACTGCGGATACTTAGTCCAGTGCTTTAGAGTTATTAATTTTACAACAAGCACTGGAATATTTCAGATAATGTCAGCTTTATGGTTTATAATCTGAATCTATTAGAGTGGCAAAAATTAGAATTAAGGAGTAATCTGAAATACTAGGGACTGGAGATACAGTACAGTGGGGAGGGTGTTTGTCTTGAACAGGGTCAACCCAGGTTCAATCCCCGGCATCCCATATGATCCCCTGAACCCCCTAGGAGTGATTCCAGAGTGCACAGCCAGGAGTAACCCCTGCGCACTGCCCGGTGTGACCCCAAAGCAAAACAAAAAAACTGGAAAAAATCTGAAATTCATAACTGAAATTAAAAATGGGAGTTTTAAATTTCTGGACACATACAATTAATTAGTTTTATTCAAATTAACCAAACTTTTCAAGGCCCCCTAATGCTGGGGAAAACATGCTAAATGTATTGAAAGAATATAAAAAATCATAAACTGGACTTAACTCCTAAAGAACAAAAGCTGTAAAATATATACTTAAAAAAAGTGACTTGAATTAAAAATTAGCTTTTTAAAATAGTTTTTTAAGTTTTGTTACTTGACTTGATTTATTTGCCTGCAAAATCTATCCCCTAGGAGCACCAAAACAAGCACCCACACGCATCAACAAAGAAAGTCAAAATAAAAATAAGTCTTGCAGTTAGAGACAAGTGCAGTGGGTAAGACACTTGCCTTGCACATGCCTGACCCAGGTTAGATCCCTGGCACCCCATACGGTCTCCCCTGAACAGTGCCAGGAGTTAGCCTGAGCACCACTGGATGTGGCCTCAAAACACTCCCACACATTCAAGAAAAAATGGTTCAAGCCCAAGGCATGCTACACATGAACCCATTTCAGATGCTACCTATTACCTGCTCTGCTTGTTGGAATGTTTCATCATCCTTTCTCATGAGGAACCAGCACAAAAACATAACTCTGTTCCACAACCACTTGGTGGCTATAACCCTCAACCTGGTGACTTCCGCTGTGTAGTTTCTCTTTCTCCTGGTCACTGTGGGTGGGGAGCATATGTATTGGCAGTCTACATCCCAGTGCTGAGCACAGGGAGGGGGTGGGGGCGGGGGGCAAGGCAGGCACAGCAAACCACTTGGGGCAGAAGCCACCTAATGTCATCCAACCCCCATGGCAGGTAGGGCACCTGTTTTCTCAGTGAGGAGATGAAGCAAATGCGCAAATGCCAGCATTAACAGCTCTGTCTGCTGGGCCCTTCTGCCTCCACGTCTTCTCCGCAACATTGCTGGGAGCATCGAGCAACAGGAAAGGGGGCATCTGGATGCTTTCCAGCATGTTTCACAAACCTGCTACCCCCCCCCCCCGCCCCCACCCCTTTCCTACCAAAGGTGGGAAAGTAGGAACCAACAGGAAACCTCATGAGCTTATATTTTTGCTTTGGGATCACACCTTACAATGCTTAGGGGTGACTCATGGCTCTGCCCTCAGCCCTCAGGAATCACTCGTATGATGCTTGGGGGACTATATAGGATGCCGGGAATCGAACCCAGGTCAGCCGCGTGCAAGGCAAGTGCCTTATACACTGTATAATCACTCTGGTCCTACTTTAACCCATTCTCTTCCTTCTAGGTCTGAGAACAGGCATGGAAGGGGAAAACCTTGTTATTCCTTCCCTGCTTAACCAGTGTTTCAATGACAAGAATCATATCTCATATTTTGTTCTCAGAATTCCTCTCCCCAGATTTCTCCCCTCAACATTGTGAGAACACACTGCACTGTTTTTGCACCTGTAGCCGAGCCACGTAACTTGGGGCAGCTGCTATGCCAGGCTAGAAAAGCGAGAATAACAAACAGTGCTGGTTCCCACCATCAAGGAGGGCACATCAAGTGGGGGGAAGGACAGGTCATTATAAGTTACAGTGTAGCGTGTGTCTTAAAGAACACATTAAAATTTTTTTCTTAAGGTATCTTCCTATTCCATGACATTTTCATTACTCTTTCAGATGACTAACAAAATTCAAACTGTGGCAAGTGGTCACAAAGGTTCTGTGGCTTATTGACTCAGTCATCTAAGAACAAAGTGCTGACGTGTTACACCACAACTTACTTACAGGCAGCGGTGCAGGTGGATCGATTTATCTAGCTAGAGGGATAAAAACACTGCACCTTTTCTGCAACTCAAGAGAAAAAGCTTCTCAAAGTATACCAGGCCAGAGATAGATACAGGTTGGATACAGCAAAGGAAACAAGATTATCTCCTAACTGAAATTATTTCACTAAACTTTTTTTCGACTTTTTTTGGGACACACTAAGGTCAGCCACCTGCAAGGCAAGGCCCCTAAACTTTGTGCTATCTCTGGCCCACTAATATTTATTTATTTATTTATTTTGGTCTTGGAGCAACAGTCAGCTTAAGTCATGGCTTACTCCTGGCTCTACACTCAGGGATCCCTCTTGGTGGGCTTGGGGCACCCTATGTGGTGCCAGGGATCCAAATGGGTTTGGCTGCATGCAAAGTAAGCACCCTACCTGCCATTCCATCTCTCCAGCCCATACATGCAGCTTTTCTTATGTGACTCCCTCTCAGTGCTCCCTCCTTGGACTGCTCCTCAGAGGAGAGGTGACAACTTATAAGGAGGGTTCAAGAAGGGATTCAGTTCTACAGGCTTTCACCTAGTTTTCTGTGTGCCCTTTGATGAGAAGGGAGGTGCGTCATGATAGGTGACTCAGTGCCAGGAGCCCATCTAGAGATGCCAAACAGTCTTACTCGCCCACTGCTGTCTATCTTCTGGGAACAGAGTTCAAGTCTCCAGTGATGGGGAGCAGTCTCTTCTCTACCCCACTCACTTGAAACCCCGGGAGTAAATTAACATCCAACAGGGTTTGCCTGGGCACAAATCCAGGGCCCCTGGCCAGAACAGAAAAGCACCAGTGGACACTTCAGCTCTGCAGTGCTGGGGAGCTTTCTTCAGAACCTGGGGATGCTGGGAGAACTGACCAGAACAAGCACCTTGTCAGAATCATGTCTGTACCCTAGTCAATGTGCACAGGGTGAATATGAAAAGTATTTTTCACTAGCAGAGACATGAAAGGAAATGGCTTGCATGTTGATTTTTTTTTCTCTCTGGATTACACCCGGCAATACACAGGGGTTACTCCTGGCTCATGTGCTCAGGAATTACTCCTGGAAGTGCTCGGGGGACCATATGGGATGCTGGGAATCGAACCCAGGTTGGCCGCATGCAAGGCAAACGCCCTATCCGCTGTGCTATTGCTCCATGTTGATTTTGTTGATTTCTTTGACTGTTTCCCAGAACAATCAGCATCAGTGGTCTTGTCTTAGCAAAATAAGACAGACACATACACACACACACACACACACACACACACACACACACACAGAAACTCATCAACAGCAATAAAAATTGAAGTGTGTGGCACATTGTCCAGATCCTTTTGAATGTGCCCCGAGGGGTGGTTGGCCTGTTGGCCTGTGTGCAAAGGATATAGCACCATCACTTTTTGGAGCAGCTCTGCAGAGGACACAATGATCCGGTGCATGGTCAGCATAACCTGCAGCAGCTGGTTACTTCGACACAGGTTTCCATCTGCATCTGAAAACACAAAGAGCAGCATTGGTGTGAGGAGGCCTGTGTGAGGTCCAGAGAGAAAAGAGTCACCCGTGGGGCCTGAACAGTGGGTAGGGCGTCTGCTTTGCACGCAGCCAACTGGGGGTTTGATCCCCTGGCATCCCTTATGGTCCCCCCAAGCGCTGCCTGAAGTAATTCCTGAGCACAGAGCCAGTAGTAGCTGGGGTGAGCTCGAGCACCTCACTGATGCCTGCTTCTCTGTGTGTGTGGTGCGGGGGGGCTGTCACTGTTGGGGGTGGGGTGCAGCAGGAAGCAGAGCTTTTCTTCCACACCATCTCCCCTTCCTCAGAAGTCCCTTTGGACAGCACAGGCAGGAGAAACCAGGACAGGGACAACTTTTACACCAGACAATGGACTCTGCTGAGAGTAAGCAACCCAGGCCTGGAGGGCCTAGAAGATGTGTAAGTGGGATGTGAGTTTAAAAACGGTCCCCATGAAAAGAGGGCGTCTTGAACTGCAGTGTAAATGCTTCCTTTTGCAGATTTTGCCATGCTGTGTGCCCGTAGCAGTGCATTTCTGGGGTTCTCCACCAACGCTTTTGGAAGCAGCTCATTAAGTGGGAAGCCCTGAACAATCAGCATGCTGAGGTTTTTTTTTTTTTTTTTTTTTTTTTTGGTTTTGGGCCACACTCCACGGTGCTTAGGGGAACCATAACATGGTGCCTGGGATCAAACCAGGGTCACCCAAGTGTAAGGCCAGCACCTTACCCCTGTATTTTCTCCATCCTCAAGTTTGATATAGATACCTCCGGATGGAAATAAAGGAAATACACACTAATCCCTTGGAGATTAGGAGTTGGATTCAGAAATTCAGGATGATTTGTAACAAAGAGCATCAGTGACTTGAATTTTCAAATCTTTGTCATTTTTGGGATCATACCCAGCTGTGCTCAGGATTTACTTCTGACTCTGTGCTCTCCTGGAGGGGCTCAGGACCATATGTAGTGCCAGGGATTGAACCTGGGTCAGTTGTGTGCAAGCTGCCCTGCCTGCTGTATTATTGCTGGAGCCCCAGGATTTCTGATTTTTCTGGTACCAAATAAAAGATGCATTCTAGACCCAGGCAGTGGGCAATCAAGGTTCTACCGGGAATGTGTTTTTAATCCTTTCAACATTTCTGGCTTTAAGTGTCAGTGGACATCTGCTGACACATGTAGTTGTCCCTCCCAGAGGACTATATTCCAGTGCTCCTTTGCCTGCTGGCTTCCAGCTGGGCTTTCGACAGTGAGGAAGCATGAGGAAGAGATGGGAGGAGAGAGAACACAGGGTATTTCTCAGGCTCTCTCTGCACTGATTGCTCCCCAGCCCTGGCAGCAGCTACAGCTTTCTTCCACAAATCATCACTTCCTAGCTCCAGCTCTCACTGGGCTGTAACACCGTCATCTTCCTGGCCCTTTGGCCCGAAGGGTGCTAATAACGGGGGCAGCTGATCATCTCTATGGGCGGCATCTTTTTGTGGGAGCTTGAGGGGTTTGCACTACACAGCAGTGCCTGGGGAACATGTGCAGTGGTGCTAGGGCTGACTGTGTGCACAGCTAGAACCCTGACCCTGTACTGTCTCTCTAGCCCTGGGGAGACAGGAGCTTGAAGAACAGCATCTCTTAACTGCATTCCTTTCCTTCCTCCATGAAGTATCTGCATTTAAACAAACCATGCAAATTCTGGTCCCTGCTGGGAAGGATTCAGAGGAAAATATCAAATGAAAGCATCAATGTGATCGGTTTTTATTGTTCCATAGCCCTTTAAATGAATGGCATTATATAAAAGGGATTGTCATTTCCATTCTTTCCCAATGCTTTTGAGTTCAAGATGTAGAAGTCCTGGCAGGTTCTCGATGATAACATCAGGTTAGATTTTACTGGGTAAACATGGAAGAGCTGACACAATCCCCCCAACCCCCACACCTGCTGGGTTACTACCCCTTTCTTGTGCCTCCCTCCCACCTCCAGTACTCCCCCCACCCAGCACTTTGCAGTTCTGAGTCAGAGCTGCCCCTGAGCTGTGAGCAATCTGAAGGACCCCGATCTTGCCTTTGGCTACTTTCTTGCATTATCAACATTACCCCTTGTCCTGGTTTACTTGTTGTGGTTTACTTTGAAATATGCAAAATCTCCTATTTCAAACAAAATCAAACCATGAACTCTCTCTCTCTCTCTCTCTCTCTCTCTCTCTCTCTCTCTCTCTTCTCTCTCTCTCTCTCTCTCTCTCTCTCTCTCTCTCTCTCTCTCTCTTGGGTCATACCTGGCAGTCCTCAGGGGTTACTCCTGCGCTCAGGAATTAATCCTGGTGGACTTGGGAGACCATATGGGAAGCTGGGGATTGAACCCTCATTGGCTGCATGAAAAGCAAATGAGTACCCACTGTACTCTTGCTCTGACCCCCAAACCCTAAAGTCTTATTCATTCTGGCTACCTCTTATTTCTCTGTTCCCCTTTTCTTTCTTTCTTTTTCTTGTTTTGGCATAATTTTTGTCTTAATTTAATAATTTTGGTCTACAGTATTATTAATAATGTTTTTCATGGACATAATTCCAATACCACACCCATCACCACTCCCTCCCCCCAGGACCCCAACACCTCCAATCTCCCCATTCCCTCTAACTGGCACCAACTCAGTGTGTATCTCAATTGTGTGTACGGCTCTGGCCCCAATTTTGAATTTTCTGAGTCTCCACTAGAAAATAAGCCCTTGAAAACTGAGTTTGGTTTTTCTCTTATTTTCAGGGTCTGGAGTAGTGCTGATAATGGTAGATGTTCATTAGAAAATTGAGTAAATGAGTGACCCATACAAACACGACGTCCCTTAACTTTTTAATATCTTCTGATACTAATTTGCTTGTGTCATTAACTCTCATTTTCTTCTTGGCCACAGTTTATAAAACAAACTAAAAGTTACTATTTCATAAATCATTGAAATGAAGTGTCTGCCTAAATAATTATAGTTTTGTGGGGTATTCTTCTTTTTGGGTCATACCCAGCGATGCACAGGGGTTACGCCTGGCTCTGCATTTAGGAATTACTCCTGATGGTGCTTGGGGACCATATGGGATGCTGGGAATAGAATCCAGGTTGGCCACGTGCAAGGCAAATGCCCTACCCACTGTGCTATTGCTCTAGATGCAGTTTTGTGAGTTTTTTTTTTCTTTTTGGGTCACACCCAGCGTTGCACAGGGGTTACTCCTGGCTCATGCACTCAGGAATTACTCCTGGCGGTGCTCGGGGGGCCATATGGGATGCTGGGAATCGAACCTGTGTCGGCTGCGTGCAAGGCAAATGCACTACCCGTTGTACTATCACTCCAGCCCCAGTTTTGTGGGTTTTTAATTCTGCTAAACTCACATCCTTGTGAGGCAAGAATAACACTGCTTATCTCTAGATTTTCTGGCTAACTTATTTTCTAGAATAGTTCTCTTGCCATAAAAATTTTGAATGACATAGTGATCAGAGAGATAGCACAGAGGAAAGGCACTTGCCTTGCATGTGGTCAGCCTGGATTTGATTCCTGATATTGTATATACTCGAGATCTGTCCGCAGTGGCCACGACCACAATGCTAGGAGTAAATCCTGAGCACAGCTAGGACTGCCCTTAATATATAAAAAATAAAGCAAACCTCCCTCCCTCCCTCCCTCCCTCCCTCCCTCCCTTTCTTCTGCATAACAGGGCCAGGGAAATAGCTCAAAGGGTCAAACACATGCCTTGCACCTATGACATTCTGAGTTTCATCCCTGACACCATATGGTCCTTTGGCACTGCTCCAAACTCAGAACTTTCATTTCACCCTTTCAGGGAGAATATTTCCACAACCCCTGGGCATCACTTGGAAGGTCTCAATTAAACAATGTTAAAATAGAAATTCTGTGAAACAAAACACGCTCAAATACGGTGACTTAAAAGAGGAGCCATTTGTTTTTTTGTCCATATCTGTGGGATGATGGTGGTGAAGCAATAGGCCCCTCCTTGGACCAATGACAGTGATGATAGGAAGTAAAGGACCCCTGGAAATAGTGAAGACTTCCTAAGCCTGCATTTGGACGGGAATGTGGGGCCTTCTGGCTTGGTGTGTTGGCTGAAGCAAGGAACAAACACAGTCCAATCTCAAGTCAAAGGGCAGGTAACTCAAAGTCAGTGATGCAGGAAAGTGGAAAACTGGAGGAGTGTGTGTGTGGAGACTGATATATTCAAGTCTACCACAATTATGGGGGTGGGGAGGAACTTCCTAATTCAGCATCTGACATAATAGTCTGTCCACTCACTTTTCCCCAAGGAAGAAGAAGTGATACATTCCTATTCCCATGCACTCTGGTACAGAGCAGGAGAAACTGTGAAATGCATTTGCAGTTTTTGTGTTAGAATTTTTATAGGCGTAGAGGACACAGTCACAGGCTTAATTGTACAGGAGCTAAAAGCTGGGTTCGCACTTGGTCCCTGTGGCTACCAACCTCTCTCCATGGATGCTCATCTGTTCAGGAGAGGACCTTAGATCTATCAAAGGACTGGATTTGGGAGCATTCAGAGGACTAAATGCATTTGCCAGGAGAAGACCCAGGAAAGAGTTGAGGATCATGCTCAGGAAGTTTAGGCTCATTCAGTGGGACCACAAAAGACAGAACCAAGAGGATGAGAATAAGTTGTAAGAGAGAACTGGATGCAATGTGACAGAAAATTCTACCATAGGACAAGATGGGGATGGAAGTCTTCCCATCACAGGTGCCCAGGGACGAGGCTGCAGAAAGACATCAAACAATCATGATATAATTGGCAGAGTAGGGACTGTGCACGCGCAGCCTGCAAAATACCCAAGGCTGTGCCAAGCATGACGCAATGATAAGAATTCCAATTTTTGCAATTTTTCTGCAATGTTGGTAAAGGTAAAGGTAAAGGCCCTCCCGTTGATCGTCGATTTGCTCGAGCGGGCCCAGTAACGTCTCCATTGGAGACTTTGTTGTTACTGTGTCTGGCATATCGAATACTCTCGGTAGCTTGCCGGGCTCTCCGAGAGGGGCGGAGGAATCGAACTCGGGTCAGCCATGTTGGCCGCTTGTAAGGCGAACGCCCTACCCGCTGTGCTATCGCTCCAGCCATGTTGGTATGGTTCATAATTTACAGCTGAAAGAAATGCCGGTGTTTTAAGATTAGGGCATTTGTTTTAGGTCAGAGACAATGGCTGGAGGCCCTGGGATCAGCTCTAGGTGGTTTAATTCCAGATATGCTGCTTTCAGCTGTATTCTGCTATAAACCATAGGACCAGGTGTCAGAAAAAGGAATTCCAGGATTAAATGGGAGCTAAAGTAGAGGAGCTTCAATAGCTCTCCCAGTCCTGAGGGCTACAGGTCTAAAAGATGCCTGCAGAGGCCAGAGAGATAGTCCAGATCCTTATACTCAACTGATCCGGTTGGATCACAAGCACGAGTGATTCCCTGAGTGTCACCAGGAATAATCCCTGAGCACAAAGCCAAGAATAATCCCTAAAAATCTCCAATTATGACCCCAAAGACACAGACACACTGACACACAGACACACACAGACATACATACATACAGACAGACAGACACACACACACACACACAAGAAATTATCGCACACCCACAAAAAATTCTTGTCACTAAGGAGAGGAGCCCATAATCTAGCCAAAAAAGAACACACCTTTAGCACCTAATGACATCAGGGAGTAGATGTCAAGAGTAGAACCCATGGAGACCACTAGAGACATTAGTGATGTCTAGGAGATTTTTGTGATACCTACAGGAAGTGACCCAGAAGTTCAGGGTGCAGCCTGCCACCTCTAAATCAGCCTGCATGATCTTTACTTCCTATCCACGGTTTAAAATATTGATGCTAATATACCACCGGTGTCTCACACCCAAATGTGGTTTAACTAACACAAATGGCAGTGACAGCATCAATGTGTTGGGTATAAATAAACTGTTTGCAGGGGCTGGAGCGATGACACAGCAGATAGGGCATTTACCTTGCATGTGGCCGACCCGGGTTCAATTCCCAGCATCCCATATGGTCCCCTGAGCACCGCCAAGAGTAATTCCCAAGTGCATGAGTCAGGAGTCACCCCCGTGCATCGCCAGGTGTGACTCAAAAAGCAAAAAAATAAAAAAATAAGAAAAAATAAACTGCTTGCACCTGAGAAAGTTGAACAACCGATGCTGGGGCCCCAGGGGACATGCCTGCCCAGAGCCGCTTTCCAGGCCCTGTGCCTCCTGACAGGGGTTGTGGCCACATCTCATACCCAGGGCTGCCTGGGGGATGAGATGCACCCAGTTCACTACAAAAGGGCACAAAGCCTGTGCCCCACCATGAAAACTCCAGGGGTGCTGCTTTGCATCCCATGGTTTTCCATGGAGACCCCTTGATGTGTGATGGGATTTTGCATGTACCACAGGTAGAATGTCAGAAATGGAAGGGAGGCAAGCTTGTCAGCCAAGGGAACATAACAGGTGTCAAACCAGGGGCCAGCACATGGGAACAGGAAAGGGGTATATAGCAAAACTCTTGGGGCAAAGCTGATCTGGAACTGAAAGCTGGGCTCAAAGCTGCCAAAGGCCATCTTTCCAGAAATAAGGGGTAGGCTACAGCTAGGTAGAGCCTGACAGAAGCACAGAAGTCTGAATGTGTAACAGGGTGTAAAATGTCTGTAAGAACTGCCTCCCTCTCCCCACCCCCACACCTGCACACCCCCTACCTGCCACCTGCAGGCCTTTTGTGTTGCATACAATGAAAGCCACCTGAAAATGGATGGGAGTGTCAAGGGCGAGGGGCTTTTTGTTCAGAAGTGTATCTAGCGTCTGGAGCATAGCACAGGGGGTAGGGCATTTGCCTTGCACTCAGCCAACCTGGCCAACCTGAGTTCGATTCCTCCACCCCTCTCAGAGAGCCTGGCAAGCTACCGAGAGTATCTCGCCTGGCAAGCTACCCGTGATGTATTCAATATGCCAAACACAGTAACAACAAGTCTCATGATGGAGACGTTACTGGGCCTGCTCGAGCAAATTGATGAACAATGGGAGGACAGTGCTACCAGTATCTAGCGTCATACCATGGAGAAGGGAGGCAAGCACAAGACTTGGACTGAATCTCCAAGGTTTGTTTGGACACAAGACAGATCAGGCTGATAGACTCACTTATACAGATGCGGACAGGAAAAAAACAAAGGCATCCCCTGGGGAGAAGAGAAAAGACATTGATGGATTATTTGGTGAATGCCTGGAACAACAAAGATCTTTGCTGGCATTAAGAAGGGCAAAAGGGCAGAGTTTATAGCTTATCTGAAGAAAAGCTACCAATGAATAATAGTTGGCACAGCCTTATTTATTACAAAAAAAAGGCACAAAAACAAAAGCAGAGAAGTCTCTTGGCTTTTCTATGTGTACCCTATTTTGATCTCATTCACCAGAATTCAGATCATGATTGGCTGATAGCAAAGTTTTGCTGGGCAGTCCTGATTTAAGTACGTTTGCTTGTGGTTAAATTCTGGCACCCCCGGGAAGTGCAGCTGTGGGCCAGGAGAGGAGCGCCGAACTCGTTCCCTGCCATCTCTGGCCCCTGAGCATCACAGGCTGTGGGCCTCCAAAGAGAGACATGAAGAGTGAATTCCCCTGACCCTGGCCCTGTGGCGGGACTGACAGGTCTCCACCTCACTCCAGCTGCACAGCTATTCCTTTGTTTAGTCTGAGAAACTAGTACCCTGCCTTTTGAGGAGAAAAAATAATGGATTTTAGGCAACTGGTGTCCAGAAGTTGAGTCCAACAATGAAAATAGACTCTATGGTCAGATTTTTGAAACTAGATAACTCCAGGTCAGCAAGTACAATCACTAATCTCACCATAAGATATGACTGGACTTGATTAGTCATGTTCACCTCTACAGAGATGGTGAATGCCATTTCGGAACCTGTGAGGGGACATTAGTTTTCTACTTAGCTTCATTTAATTGGTTCTATTACCATGTCTGAATATTGAAGAAATCTCTTCACTATTTCCGGGAACAGAGGAAGAATCAGTTGGGTTTCAGGTTGTGCTCACTAGCAAAAAGCAATGGCTAAGGACAAGCTGACAGTGGTCCCTTTATTTTTTCGGCCTCAATCATGCCAATTTAATTAAAATACTGTATCTAAAATGTGGCCTTTTACTTAACAAAAAGTGTGACTTATGTGTAAGAGCGACTAAAGAATAGTCAACACTTCTTGTATCTTACAGACGACTGTACAGTCAGATGCTTTTAAAATCCAGCACGACCAGCTATAAGGCCAAACTTTGCTTCTGAATTCTTTACTAAAGTCAGACTAGGATTCTTATTTAGGGCTGTCTTTTAGACAGACATTCAAAGATACATCCATCTATATATGCAACTGGTGTTTTTATGAACTCACTGAGAGAGATACAATTAGCACCAACCTGTGATTTATGTCATCCTTAGGCTGAAGGTAATACAATCAAAATTAAAAAGTGAAAAAAGAAGACAGAGAAAAACCACTTGGCAATTACTATTTACACTCATCACAGTCTGTTTGGAAGTTGTACAAAAACCATCAAGCTGAACACGTGGTCCAGTCACTGTTTAACTTTGTTAGTGCCCATGGCTGCCCCCGGGCCAGCAAGTGCATGTGAAGGAAGAACAGAGGCTTGCTCGGGCTTCAGTTCTCTCAGCGCCTCCAACCAGAGCAGTTTCAAACAGGTATCAGGCACAGCTTTGATCTTTCTTGTGGCGCTAGCCCCTCAAGAATGGAGGGATGAGAATAATCACGAACAAGAAAGCAACTTGCAAAGGATGAAGTCTCTGTTCACAGGGCTCATTTGAGATTCAGAGGGCTGCTGCCTGCGGTGGTTAACCTGTTCTCCCTCCCTCCCATTTGCATGTTTTTTAATTTAATTTAATTTAATTTATTTATTTTGCCTTTGGGTCACACCCTGCAATGCACAGGGGTTACTCCTGGCTCTGAACTCAGGAATTACTCCTGGCGGTGCTTGGGGAACCATATAGGATGCTGGAAATTGAACCTGGGTTGGCCGCGTGCAAGGCAAACACCCTACTCACTATACTATCACTCCAGCCCCAACTTTATTTTTATTTTTTAAATTGAGTTATCATGAGATACATGGTTACCAAGCTGTTCATGATCAGGTTTCAGTCATACAATGATTCAACATCCCTCCCTCCACCAATATCCATTTCCCACCACCAATGACCCCAATCTGCCTCCTGCCACAGCCCCACCCCTACCCCCTAGTCTGCCTCTATGGCTCTATGGCAGGCACTTTCCTTCTCTCTCTCTCCCTTCCTCCCAACCCCCTCTCTCTGCATGCTTTTTTTTTGGGGGGGGGAGGGCGGAGATTTGTTTTGGGGACTGAATCCAGGACCTCACACACACAAGGAGCTCTATCACTCCATCCCCAGCCCTTCTTGTTTTGGGGAGAGAGGATAGGGAGGTGGTGGGGAGGAAGGATGATAGAGTTTGGGCCACACCTCGCAATGCTCAGGGCTTACACCTGGCTCACACTCTGTGCTCAGGAATTACTCCTGGTTGTAATCTCAGGTAGTACTTCTGGAGCACCATATGAGGTGCCGCCTGCAAGGCAAGTGCCCTAACCACTGTACTATCTCTCTGTCTTGCTTTTTCTGTTGATAACGATTCATTGTCCTTGTGGTCCAGAGATTGGTGTGGAGGACGGGCAGGTGTTTCAAGTTAGCCCCCGTCTAGGTACATGCGTGCACCCACACATGTGCACGCACACACACACACACACACACACACGATCATCACCCTGAAGCCCACAAGAGGCAGCAGAAGCACCAACTCAGAGGAGAGAGAGGAGAGAACTCTTGTGAGCAACATGCATTTACAGTCTTTGGGTCCACTCTGAGAAACACTTGGGTTGTAGCTCAGAGTCACACAGTAACTCTGCGTTCTTGTAGGAATTCCAGGCTCCACTCTCAGGACAAGGAAATGGGGGGAGCAGGTACTGAGCTCACAGGGCTAGGGAGTGGAGGATCTGGGCCGGGAATGGCCAGTGGTGGTCCCAGCCTAGGGCTCCTCCCTCAGCATCTGCCCCTCCCCAGTAGTGAAGACTGGGCAGCCCAGAACTCTAACTTCCAGACACCTGTAATAACCCCGTGCCTACACCCCATTTCTCCTTTTTCTTCCAAAAAGACCTAACATTGTGCACACAGTCCAAGCCTCTCTTTTCTCTGAAATGAAGGGGCATGCTCCAAGTCCTCTTGGAAGGTAGAGGTCTTCAATGCGCCACTTTCATGGTGTCAACACAGGGCAGCCATCTGGGCAGTATTTGGATCGGCGGAGGGGGGGTATGGGGGAGAGCATCTGGAGCCAGGGTGCCCAGGAGAAAGGGGCAAATCCCCTGAGAATGGAAAGTCGCCTGTGCTGGGGTCTCTCCCCTCTCTTGGCCAACCAGACATGGAGAAAAATGGTCCTCCCTCGCCACAGCTTTTCTTTCAAAGCACGAAGCGCTGGGCAAAGGCTGACCTAGATTTTCTGGATGGGCACCTGCAATCTATGAATGTCTCAGCAAGCACATAGATGGCCTAAAGTGAGAAGGAGCTTCTGTTGAGATGGACAGCTGGCCTTCCTGGGGGATGGCAGCCTGACCTGTCTGAAGGATGAGGGGTGTACAATTGCACATCAGGGGTGCAGACGGGACACAGGACTGGGGGAGGTGGGACACAGGGACATGACGAAGGAGTGCAAGCCCCAGACTCTAAGAAAGAGCTGCTGTGGGACAGAAGGCAGCTGCTTCTGGGTGGCCAGCAGACTCCCTGGGATCAGCCTGACTGTCTAGCTGGGAAGCTCAGTCACCACTGGATTCTCCTGGAGTGCTGCTGTCAACCCAGCCTATAAGACTCCCAGTGACCCTTCTCCACCCCGGGAATGTGTCTGTTAGGGGGCAAACAGGATCTAGAAGCCTGTCCTGTCCCACTCCTCAAGAAACTCAGCAGCTAGGAAGGACAGGAAGGAGGCCACAAAGCAAGAGTGGACCCTCCAGCGAAGCAACACAAAACGAACCAAATGGGGAAGAAGACCTGGTTCCCTCCCTCCTCACTCCCCTGCACCATATTCTGATCACTTCCCTCCAGCCCGGCCCCATTTGCATGATAGTGGAGGAGCTAAAGCAGGGGCAAGAAGCAAGTTGGGCAACTTCTCAAATACCCTCAGAGAGTGAAGCAACACAAGGCCTATCTGGGACTGAGGGATTAGCCAGGAACTCACAGTTGGCTAGGATCACTTGGGTGGCAGTTCTAGGAGGTGTATTTGGCAACATAGGGTGGTGCGTTCAACTGAAAGCCCTCACATACAAAGCATCTGTTCTACCACTGAGCTCATCTCTGGGAGGCTTTTTCCCACAGCTGACTTGATTCTGACACACCCTAGCTGCCTCACTGCAGTGCCCACTGGGATGGAAGCAGCAGTGATGCAAGCAGCAAAGCACTGGATCCAGAGCTGGAGCAATAGCACAGCGGGTAGGGGGTTTGCCTAGCACGCGGGTGACCCGGATTCAATTCCCAGCATCCCATATGGTCCCCTGAGCAACGCCAGGAGTAATTCCTAAGTGCAGAGCCAGGAATAACCCCTGTGCATTGCTGGGTGTGACCCAAACAGCAAAAAAAAAAAAAAAAAAAAAAAAAACCCACCACCACCAACAACAAAAACCCACTGGATCCATATCCCCCCCCCCCCCCCAGACTCTTACCAAAGACACTGACCCCTGCTCGTAATTTTCTGCAGTGAAGAGGCCTGCACAAGGAGCATCACCACGTACGGCAAAAGGGATGGAGCAAAGCCTTCTGAAATCAGATGGAAGTTGTTCTCAGAGTGATGGGGTAGAGTCACTCCTCTCTTCTGGTTAGAGTGAGAACTAGATAGGGTTTGATTAAGTATTCAAAACTGCTGATAACTGCTCTTCTTTCTCATGAAAGGTGGGAAACACTATTTCAATTTTCTCATGGCATCAGTTAGTCACTGGTTTTACTGGCCTGAGACTATGAATTTTCACGACACACCATAACTCAAAAGGATCGCTGTCCACTAAGGTTTGTCTTTTCATTTTTGCTGAGGAGCTTTGTGACTTGGTTTCCTCTCCAGCCCTGGCCCACTCTATGGAAGTGGTAGCGGGTAGCAAGGGGTTGGGAGTGCGAGCGGTGTGTCTTCTAAATTTCCTCCCAATGCACCCTCTCCTCAGAGCTTCCAGACAGGAGGATGTCCTAGGGGCATTGTGGAAGAGGGAGACATAGGGACCTTTCACAGGTAGTCAGGAACCTTTTATTATCTGAAGGAAGGAACTTCCCTCTCTGCAGGAGCCAAACACCTAGAGTGTGTTTCCAGGGGATAGCACAGCAGGTAGGGCATTTGCCTGGCACGCAGCCAACCTTGGTTCGATTCCCAGCATCCCATATGGTCCCCCGAGCACCGCCAGGAATAATTCCTGAGTGCAGAGCCAGGAATAACCCCTCTGCATCACTGGGTGTGACCCAAGAAGCAAAAAATATAATAATAATAAGAAGGATGTGTTTCCAACCTGCAGACATTATACAGGGGGTTAAGAAGCTTGCCTTGCAAGCAGCTGACCCTGGTTCAATTCTGGTTTGGGGGCATCACCAGAGATCACTCCTGAGCACAGAGTCATGATCAGCCCCTGAGCACTGTGGAGTGTGGCCCAGAGACCAAAAAAAATTTAGCATATATTTAGGGGCCAGGAGAAAGTATAGGGACTAAGCACATATACTGCATCCCGCTGATCTGGGTTTGAATCTCTGGCACCATATATAAGCCCCTGACCACTGCAGGAGTGATATTTGAGTATTGAGCCAGAAATATCCCCTGAGCACCTCTAGATGTGGCTTCCCCCAGTCATAAAAATAATATATTTCAAGGGTCCAAGGATGTGGCTCAGGTGTGAGGCTTGCAGGCCTGAGGTCAGGCGCTGAGTCCAAGCACTGCCCCACCGTGACCAAGTGAGCATTCCCCAGTGAGCACCGCAATTAGCTGGGCTCCACCCCCTTCTGCAACAAGGATGACATCAAAGAGGAAAGAAGGAGGAACTAAGCAACAATTGCAAAAAAAAGAAATCTTCAGAACAGCCTCAGTCCGTCCACATGTCACTGTCTTACAGGAACATCAACTTAAAAGGTTGAACCCACCAGAAGATGGAGGTGCCAGGACAAGTATTGGCATGGATTAAAGAAACATGGTCCCTGACTAAGACAAATGAGCCACACTCTTAAGTCAAGCCTAACTTCCTCTCTCTCTCTCTCTCTCTCTCTCTCTCTCTCTCTCTCTCTCTCGTCATCTCTCTGCTGTTCTCCTGTTAGAGGAAGAAATGGAAGGACACGTGGGCCTGACAACTCTTTGGCATGTATACAGCCACGACTCAGGGGCAGACCTGAGATTCGAACCCAGGTGCCAGTCCTGCAGGTGCCACAGTTGCTTCTGAGCCTGACTTTGCACCTTGGCAGAATGAGAGCTTGCAAAGGTTCCATCTCCTGCCCCCTTGCAGCAGCGACAACCAGGAGATCAGTCAAGATAAGGAAGGAGCTTTGATATCTTTTGAGGAGAACAAGGTCCTGAACTAGTCCAAACCGCTGTGATGTGTGGTTGAACTGCGGGTCCCAGTTATCTAGGTTGCTTGACAGTTGTCACGTAGGCACATGAGTCCTTACTCAGAAGCTTGTAACAGCTGTTCAGTAGCTCTTCCCTGCCACCGACCATCTTGCCCCCATGACTCTCAGGAATGAGCCTGACTTTTACTAATTATAGGTGAGGAAGCAGAGAGCAGTAAGGGGGTGTCTGCTCCCAAAAGTCACACGTCTGCTAAGAGCCAGTGTTTGACTGAGTTTGGAGCATACCCTGAGTCACCTCTCCTGCTGGGACGTGCAGGGCAGGGGCACGTCCAGAGGCAGATCCTGGTGAATGCACAGTGACACTGCCGCCACCAACACCGCCACCAATACCGCCGTACCCTGAGTCCTGAGCATCCTGAGGGCAAACCAGGCCATCTGGCAGGTGCTCTAACTTTCTCCACAGCTCTGCTTGGGGCCTCTTTCTGCTGAAAGAGACTGACTCCATCGCAGGAGCGGGGAGGGCTGCTAATCACTGTTGGGGCGGTCTCTCGTGCTCCTTCTCGGGTCTCTTCATCTAGCATAGACCTGCGCTGCCTACTATTTTAAAATGTATATATTTTTTAGTTCAAAAAGCTTCTTGTTTTGCAATATTTTTGGATTTTTTTTACAACATAGTCACAAGATCATGAGAGTACCTGTATGCCCTTTACCCATTTTACCTCATTATTGAAGTCCCCTTATCTTATACAATTTTATTAACTTATCAACCTTTTGTTTTTGACCAAGACCTCAGTACACAGGGGGTATTCCTGGCTCTCTGCTCAGGAGTGACCCCTGGCAGTGCTTTTGTGACCACATGTGGTGCTGAAACCAGGGTCAGCTGCGTGCAAGGCAAGTACAATCTTGCCAGCGGTACTATCTCTTTGACCCCAGCTTTATGAACTTCTAGAAAACAACATGAGCACAGGACTGAATTTACCTAAATTTCATACATCACTTAGTTGTCACTGTATTTTTCTGATGAAAGACCATTTTGCTCCATGATCCACTGTATTGCCCTTTAAATGAGTATCAATAAGAATAAGAGATGCCTGCTTCCTGTCTGCTCTCCTGGACAGATCACATCACACACGGCCATTTGTTCACTTATATCCAAACATTAACATTGTCAAAAAACTTAAAAATGACATCCAGGGGCTGGGGAGAGGGCACAAAGGTCAGTCAGGCATGATACTTCCCATGTGCACAAGAACCCCAGTTTGATCACCAGTATTACATCCCCCCGCCCTCACAGCACTGCTGGGTGTAATCCTGGAGGATCTCAAGCACTGTCAGACTGACCTTGGTGTTTGCAATATTCTCCCAGCACTGCAGAGCCCGAGCAGCACTGCATACTCAGGCCCCAGCATTGAACCATCTGCCCCAGTTGATCCAGTATCACTGAGAGGTCCCCTCCTCAGCCCCTGCCCCCCGCCAATTCCCCCCAGCATGACTAGGAAGGCCAAAATTAAATAAATAAATAATTAATTAAAAATAGACATCCATCAGTCACTGCTAACAAATACAAACCAGTGGCTACAAAGGGTTTGATGCCCCTGGAAGAAAGATTCCCAGAGAGCTTTAATGATCCTGACTTTCTTTCTTCTGTTTTTTGTTTTTGTTTTTGTTTTTTTTTACTTTTTGGGTGACACCTGGCAACGCACAGGGGTTATTCCTGGCTCTGCACTCAGGAATTACTCCTGGCAGTGCTCAGAGAACCATATGGGATGCTGGGAATCAAAGCCGGGTCGGCAGCGTGCAAGGCAAACACCCTACCCGCTGTACTATTGCTCCAGCCCCAGTGATTCTGAATTTCAAGGTCATTGGGTAACTGAACATAGGGTCCTGAATGAGCCAAGCTCAAAAGTCTTCCTAGGGTCACAAAGATGATATAGAGGTTAAGGTGCTTGCCTTGCACGTGGCCAGCCTAGATAGGATCCCTGGTACTGCATATGGTCTCTAGGCAGTGCCAGGGGTGACCCCTGAGCACCAGTGGATGTGGCCTCAAACCAAAGTCATTGTAGATTTGTTTTGTTTTGTTTTTAGGCCTCACCTGTGATGCTCAGGGGCTACTCCTGGCAGTACTTGGGAAAACCATATCGGATGTTGGGGATCAAACCTGGGCTGGCCACATACCCTACCTGCTGTACTATAGCTCTGACCCCAAAAGTCTTTTTAAGGGTCATAAAATTTCTCAAAACTTAACTACTGAAGGATTACTTGTTTCTTAGATGGTAAAAGTTAAGAGGAGATGTTTGAAAAAAACAAACAAATCCAACAAAACTTCTTACAGGTTGGCGTCTTACGGGTTGATTCCAGACTCCTCTGATTTGTTGTGTCCTGCTCTATGATAGCTGAGCAACTGCTCTGTACAGAGCAAGAGAATACAGTGAGGGCCAGGGCTGCCCAGAACACGAGTGCACCAGAACCATGAGAGCTGTAACTTACATATGCATGAACCTGAGTTCTCACTTTACAGATGTTCACACATGTCACCATCCTTCACCGATCTGTCCCCAACACCTGTGAGTCGGGGTGAGATCACATTGTGGAGAGAAGCAGGACAGTGCTCCCTAGGCAATGGGTCCCTGTTCCAAGGGCAGGGGTCAGTGCAAGTCAGCCACTGAAGATTTTTGCATACAATACTGGCTGTGGACAGTCCCACCACCAAAAATGCAGAATTGGAATTCAGGCCTGGATGTTGGCATCACCTGTCCAGAGTTCTTTGTTCAAGGGACACCAAGCCAGGTCTCATGGATATGGGGAGAAGCAGAGATCGCCTGGCCTCCTGTCCCAGGAGTTGTCCAGAGTCTACTGGCTCTCATAGAGACAGAACACAGAAGGTTGAGGGGAGGCACCAACAAAGCACCAAGGCGTACAGATGGGAAGGCAAGTCAGATTTGGGTGGGAGACAGCTCAATCGTGATGAAGACACAGCATTTGAAGTGGGCCATAAAAGATGAGGAAGGTAGAACTGGAGGGGTGGGTGTTCATGGGAAAATGCCTTCTGCTTTGGAGACACAACAGTGCAAAGCATATCTGGGAAAGTAAGAGAAGTCCCGGGTGGCTGAATTAGAGCACAGATACAGGTAGGAAGAAAGATTAGAGATGCATCGTGGGCAACTCATAAAACTGGGGTGTTGTCCTTATTCTCATATTTCCCCAACAATTCTGCCAACACAAGAGTTGTGCACAAAGAAGAAAGTGGCATACTCTGACCCAAGACCCTCCCAGAATTGCCAGCTTGTTATGCCTCCAAGCTGAATCTGAGTAGGGGGAGGAAGGCTGTTTCCAGAGAATCTGTGACCTGGTTTTAATTTTCACTTGCTTTTCCCGGCCACACAGCCCAGGGCAGGCTAGAAAGGCCATGTCCCTGTGCATGTACCCAAGGTCCGAGTGTAGGAGGAACATGACTGCTTTTACTTGGGAAATGTCCTTACTCACAAGCATTAGAGCATTAGCTTTCTTACCTCATGGTGCCATTTCGAGACTCTTGCGACTCAGTTCTGGGGCTGGAGTGATAGCACAGCAGGTAGGGCGTTTGCCTTGCATGTGGCTGACCCGGGTTCAATTCAAGGGACCATATGGTCCCTTGAGCACTGCCAGGAGTAATTAATGAGTGCAGAGACAGAAGTAACCCCTGTGCATCTCTGGGTGTCTCTCTCTCTCTCTCTCTCTCTCTCTCTCTCTCTCTCTCTCTCTCTCTCACACACACACACACACACACACACACACACACACACACACGAGACTGTTCCATCCCCTGTACTCATCTTCCAGCCTCACTTAGAAGCTGACGCTGGTGAAAGACCCAACCATGTTTTGGGGGAGCATCAACTCTAGCCCTTCCCTGATCTGTCACAGGAAGCTGAGAACAAACACAGACAACCTCAAACACACAAGAGGTCCGTGAGGATGTGCTGAAAGCTGGCAAGGATGGTGCTGAGGCTAAGGATGAGTGGCCCCAGGATATGCCTGAGGCAGTAATTATTGGAAATGAAGGCAATTAAGAAACACTAGACCCCAAGAATGAAAGGTGCCCATCTGTCCTTCTCCCTAAAATCAGGGGAGACATTTTCCCTTCCAGGACCTAGAAGAGGAGGCAGCCTCCTCACCCCAGAAGCCTCCCAGGCCCAATTCCCCAGAGGAGATCAGCCCCACCGAACTCCTTTCTAAATTGTATCTGACTCTGAAAGATTCTTTGTTGGTTCCTCCCAAAGGTACTAGCCCCTTTTTAAAAAACAGTACGGCCTCTCCTTGCTGACCAGGTTCACATTACAGTCCTCTGTGCATTCGAAGTTTGTCTTTCTTTCCTCTTGCTAATCCCTGGTGTGTTCACTTATCACTGGGTCAGCAAAACAGAACTGAAGGAGAAAAGGGGGGAGATCCCCGCTTAATGCCCCTGTACAGTGGCTTTACCTCCTAAGTATTGTGTGGAAAATGTCATTACTGAATTCTTGGCCTCTTGTGTGTCCCTGGTGGCACCTCTGCCCTGATTCACACTGATTCGGTAAATGATAAACCCGAGGTCAGTTCAGGGAGCTTGGAGCAGGCCATGAGTGGGAGACTTCAATGCTTTCCCCCACTGGGTGTAACTCTCCCCTACACCTCCCACCTTTCACACATCTGGTTTCTAATCGAAACCATAGGAAAGATCATGCTATATTAAGGGGTAGGAGACATCAATATTCAACGAGTCCTATTTGCATAATAACAGTCATACTGAGAGAGATAATGTAATAAAAAAAATTCATACCAGCTTAAATTGGGGGTTTTAGTCAGTAATGGTCCTACTTATTTTTAATGTGGAGGACTTATTGATAATACTGGACAGACTCATCTTCCTTGTCCTTTGGAGAGGTTCATGGGGAAAAATAAATGGTTTTCTGTTGTTGGCTAAACAGGTTCCAGATTTTCTGGAAGCAAAGGGATATATTAAGTTTGAGCTGCTTTACAAGACCTGCTGGCTAAGCTTCAGAACAAAAACACCAATAAACCCAGATGGATATGTGAGAACCTTTGTCCTTTCAAATATGAGAGAGAGAGAAAGAGAGCTAGAGAGAGTGAAGTGAGAGAGAGGAGGGAGGAAGAGAGAAGGGAGAGCCTATATAGGTGAATAAAAATTTTACAAAAAAACAAGAATGTCTAATGTCCTATAAAGTTAGGAAAACTGTTCAGTCTTAATATCCTCAGTAATCAAGGATAAATGCAAGTTAAAATCCTAAATCTATACAACAATGCATTACTAGAATGGCAAATGATAGCAGTGTGTGTGTATGTGTCTGTGTGTCTGTGTGTGTGTGCGTCTGTGTGTGTACGTGTGTTTGGTGGTGGTGGCGTGAAAGGGCACCTGAAACCCCATCCCAGATGGATTCCAAGGCCTTTCCTCACTCAGACCTACTGACTGCATCAAGAGAGCCAGAGATGAGACACAGAATTAAAAACAAAAATCTCTTCAGAGATCTGATGGTGAACAAAGGCTGACTTTTATTCATACTTTGCCACTGGGGTAAATCTGTAAGCTACTAAATGACCTGGGATAGATCCATCTTATTTCAGAAACCTCATCAGCAGTGAGATTTTTCAGCCATTGTCAGGGCTGGATGCCAAGGACAGGACCTAATAGGTAATCTGGTGTTAACATTACAGAGTCTTTAATGGGACCCGGTCAGTTTTAATTTATAAGCACACTCAGAAGCACACCTGGGGCAAGCCAGAGAACCCCAGCCATGTGGGAGTGATTCAGACCACAAGGAGCTTCCTGTCATACATGAGCCAAACTCTCCTGGGTGCAGGGGAGTTTGGTTAATGTACAAGTGGAAGTTCCGTGTGGTCTGGGTCACTCCCCTGTGACTCAGCCTCCTTATCCCTGCAACCAGAGACCAGAACTCTTCCTGCTCTCCGAGATAAATGTGTGTGTTCTCCTGGGGTCTCCGAAGGCACAGATCTTCCCCAAGTCTCCTCTTTCTGCTCTGCCACTGAGGACCTAGGAGGTGTCTACTGGGATCAATCCCTTTCTGAGAATTAGGGAAGGGATGCCTAAAGCTCAGTCTCAGGGGACTATCTTCTATTGTTTGGATGTGCAATTTCATCCTATAATGAAACCTTTTCATCTTTTCCTTACCACTCAACTCCTGGGCTTTTTATCACTAATAGCGCTTCTGGCAGGGAGAACACTCACAGTGGGATAGGACAACAGCCATTTCCTAGTAGTTCAACAACTCTGGTAAAATAACCCTGGGACAGACTAAAAAGGAGGAAAGCATGGGTTCTTGGTTGAGTTCAATAAGCCATTTTTTTTTTCACTAGAAACATCTCATGGATTAACCTTCAAGTAATTAGCCAAGTCACCTCTTAAGTTTCCAGGGTACCCCAAAGAATATTTCATTAGCAGCAGGTCATCTGATTGAATAGAGACAATCTCGGGGGGAAGGCTTTTACTCATCTCCCAACCTCTGCCCAGAAGGGAGATCTGGTTTCTGTGTTTCTAGATATTCTGTCCTCAAATCTTGAGATATCTATCTATCTATCTATCTATCTATCTATCTATCTATCTATGAAGATATTTCTACTAGGTTTTTGGTATTTGCTGGTTTTGATGTGAGCTTGCTCTATATAATTTATATATATTTAAGTGCAATGCTTTCACTAAGCAAAATGTTTTTTTGATTAACTGATGCTGAATATATCAACAACGAGTGACAGTTCAGTTATAGGGCCTGAGGTCACCAAGGGTAAAACCAGCAACGCTTGGGAGTGTGGTGGTGTCTCCAGTGATATTTGGGGGATCATTTGATGCCAGAGACAGGACCAGGATCAATTGCCAGGCATGCACCTTAACTCCTGTATTCTCTCTCTGGCCCCAATTTTTGTCCATTTTTGGGGTTTGTTTTTGGTCTACACCCAGCAGTTCTCAGGGCTTACTCCTGGCTCTGTGATCAAGGATCACTCTGGACAGGGCTCAAGAGATTGAACCCAGATTAGCTGTCATCAAGGTAAGGGCCTTACCCACTGTACTATCTCTCTAGCCCCCATTTGGTCCACTTTCAATTGGCATCCTTGTGTTATTATTTGCTTATAGGAGTTCTTATTTTGAATATAAGTTCTCATAAAAATACATAGAGTATCTGTCATTCTCTAGCGTGGTCATTCATTGCTATCTTTTGACAAGAAGATGATTTTGAGTTTTAGGAAGCTAGACAAGGGACAAGGAAGCTTAGGCCTAAAAAGAGTCTTAATGGGACATTTCAACCAGTGTGTGAGCCTTTTTAAAAAAAAATGGTGTGTGCATACACATATACACGTTCATAAGTATTATAAAATTGCCTAATGGTATTTAGAAATTTGAAAACTCAATGGCTATGTGATTCTCTTACAGAATCACTAGAGGCATTGTTTGAGGTGTGGTATGATGCATTGGTTTTGAGCTTTTATTTAATTGAATCACAGCGAGATACAGTTACAAGGTTGTTCATGATTGGGTTTCAGTTATATAATGTTCCAATACCCATCCCTTCACCAGTGTACATTTCTCACCATCAATGTCCCCAGTTTCTTTTTCTTAAGATTTCATATTTTGTTCAGATGGGCTTCAATGGCTGTTGCACATGCTTTGCATTTGAGATGGTTCAAATGGCTGTTGCACATACTTTGCATGTGGAACCGAGGTTCACTCCCCAGCACTGCATGAACTCTGAGTACTGGGTTCCAGCACCAAACTGGGAGTAGACCTTGAGCTCAAGAGGATTTGGTGGTTATTGACCAAGTCAGGGGATGCTAAGCCTCTGGTACGGGGGGAGGGGGAGCGTCCAGAGCACAGTGAATATGAGCCCTTCCACTGGCACTTAATGCTGTGCCACACAGTCAGGTGAGCCCCAGCATCACTTGCAGAGCCTAAGCTTCATCCCAGGCGACAGAAGAGAACTTAAGGCAGAGTCCACAATCCACAAAGCAAGGACTATAGCTCCGTCCTGGCAAAGCAGAGGAACCCTCTGAACTCTCCGGGATTGGAAGCAAAGAGTGACCTCAGCCAAACAGGTTTGGAGGGATTACTCCCTCCGAATGAACTGGGGAGGAGAAGGGATTAAATAAGTACAAGCAAATGAATCCAAATGACAAATGGTTCCCTGAGCCATGTCAGGAATGAACCCTGAGTGCAGAGCAAGCAATTGAGCATTTCCGGATGTGGCCAAACCACATAACTCATCCATAAATACAGTGGGCCCCTTCCCAAGACTACAAAACAAATGCTGGATGAGGATTCAGGAAGAGCAACAATGAAGAAAGTCAGTTAGAAATTCAGTCAGCTGGAAATTCCCAGATGGCCTCACTGCTCTGGTGAGGCCATTCTTGCCTTCACGATAAAACTGACCATCACTGCATCCCTCCCCTGGCACTTGGCCCCAAGAACAGAACCTCTAGTCCCTGCTCATTTTCTAATCATCGGTGCAAGTTCCTCCCTACACCCTCACCCCACTCCAAGTTCCATTTTAGAAGCATCTGTGACCTGAAGATTTGGGGAAGAATCTCAGTACCCTCCTTAGGGCTTCTGAATACTTTGGATGAAGAAATAAAACAACTCTGACCTTTCCTGGCCTTCCTGTCCCCTCCCGCATCCCTTCGACTCTACAGAAGAATCAAAATACACCAAAAAGGCAGCTTCTTGGTGATTCTACTAGGTATCCTGCCCAGCTGCTATTTCTTTAGATTTACTTAGAGAGTTAATAAAGATATGTTATGATTCTTTGTTTCTGGAATGAAATTTATCCTCAGCAAAACCCACTGGACTTTATACATAAAAAGAATCACACCTAGAATTTTACTCTTAGGGAAACATTTTTGTTTCTGTCATTTGTTATAACTACAATCAACCATAGCTATCTTAATTAGCATTTCACATTGGAAAGAAACTAACTCTTCTGATGCCTTTAATTCCTCATTAGAATCTTTAGTTGCCAAGCAACCTTCACTTTTATGTCCCATATTTGAAGGGATTAAACCAGAATTATTTTAAAAGTAGATTTTAGAAGAGTAACCTTGTCTGTTAACAGACAGCTTTATAAATACTAATGTTGATTTTAAGATCATCACTGTTAAAAAATATATGTTCAAGGGCTGGAGCGGTAGTACAGTGGGTAGGGCGTTTGCTTTGCATGTGAATGACCCAGGTTCAATCCCAGCATCCCTATAGTACTCTGAGCACTGCCAGGAGTAATTCCTGAGTGCAGAGGAGAGCATTGCCGAGTATGACCCAAAAGAACACACACACACACACACACACATATTTAATACCACTATCACACACAAACAAAGTGAATTATAGAAAGTAAAGAGTCAATCATAGCACATTTATCATAAAAATTTAATGTGACTATAGTATATGCAAAGGGCCAGAGAGATAGTACAGTGAGTAGGGCACTTGCCTTGCACAGGGCATGTTTGGGTTCTATCCCCAGCACCATATGTGGTCCCCCAAGCCACACCAGGAGTGCTCTGACCATAGGGTCAGAAGTAAGCCCTTATCTGGAATTTGTTCTTCATTCTCTGATTTATTTCTCCTAATCTGATGTACATGTGAAAAAGAAGAAAATCCAGCAAGATATACCACAAATGTTAGTAATAGTGCTTATGTCGATGGGTGAGCGAATAGATGACTAATTTTTTTTTGCTAATCTAAATTTTTTGTTTTCTACAGTGAACCTGAATATTTTTCAGTTATCAGAATTTTAAAAGCAAATGGGAACTGAGGTACAATTAAATCCCTAAAATTTAATAATTAGTGCTCCCTTCAACAGCACATATACTAAAATTGGAATGATACAGAGAAGATTAGCATGGTCCCTGCACAAAGATGACATGCAAATTTGTGAAGTGTTCCATATTTTGCCGCATTAATATGTAAAATATAAAATACAAATGCTAGTAAATATTCAAAAATTAACTGCAATTAAAATAATGTCTTAAATTTAAATTTATTATTTTTGGTTTGAGGCTATCCCACAGTGCTCAAGGGCTATTCTCAGCTCTATGCTCGGGGCTTGCTCCCACTGTCGCCAAAACATGCAAAGCACGGGCCATCCTGTTGTGCTACCTCCTAAAATGATATTTTAAATGCTGTATAACTGGTAATTACTTGGTTATGTACATTGTGCTACAATAAAAAGTCTAGGAGAGAACAATACAGTATGTTATTAAAAATATTGGATGTGGGTAGATTCTACCAAGTAGTACTCAGCTAGACCTGGAGGTCTGTCCCAGAGATTCTTGACCAATTAGGCTGGCATTTCTACACCAGGCAAAGGATGCAGTGCTACTCAAGCCCTGGGGTGCTCGAATTATCTGGACCAGTTTGGTGGTGCTGGGGAAAGATACTTTCCAGGAACTACATCATGGCTCAGGGTACAGGCAGCTCTGAAGACTGAACTGAGTGCCTGTACGATCTCTTCCATCTGCTATTAATAATTTAGAACGAATGGGTTTAGATTTGGTTAAGTCTTTATCCTAGGAGCTGTAGCGATAGAAAAGCACGTAGGGCATTTGCCTTCCACGCGGCAGACATGGGGGTTCGATTCCCAGCATCCCATATGGTCCCCCGAGCACTGCCAGGAGTAATTCCTGAGTGCAAAGCCAGGAGTAACCCCTGTGCATTGCTGGGTGTGACCCAAAAAGCAAAAAAAAAAAAAAGTCTCTATCCTAAGGATACTGATCTTCAAACAGAGCAAATGTATGTTCTTTAAATATACAAATTCTTGATGGACTTTCTCCAAGTTCACATTCTACACTATGGTTGAAATCTCAAATCAGCACACCTGGACTCGGACATTTGAGTTTAGGAGAGGATCACTATAGCACCAGATAGGGAAGGGCAGGTTCTCAGTTCCAAAGCAACTCAGAAACAAAAGGAAAGGCTTTTATCCAGCAAAAAAACTACTGACAAGCTTTGATCATCTACAACATGAAATATGGAAGTATGTTATACCATGGGCTTAACAAGACTGATACAATCAACAATAACATATTCACTAGATCTTTGACATACAGATTTTTTCCAATTTAGAGTCAATAATGGAAAAATTAAAAGTTAAGAAGAAACTTAACTATATAATAATGTAAAATTTGTATAACTTGGAATCGCTACAGCAACATAAAGTGGAAATAAAAATGGGTAAGAATGGCTGTAGCAAATACTACTCCAAGAGTCGATAGTTTCTTTAATACAAAAGATTTTGCAAGCTTTTAGTAATTAAAAACACAGAACAGTTAGCAACCAAGAGACACAGTTCACAAAACTGGAAATACAGCAACTAAAATCCTCATGAATTGTGTGTAACAAGAAATATGTGTGTGTGCAAGAAGAAATGAAGGCAGATGAGTACAGATTCAAGAAACAGAAATTGCATACAATACTGAATCAAGGTTTGGCTGGTCAGAAACAAGGGCTAGTTTAAGCAAGGAACATTTTTAAAGGAGGTAATCTGTAAAAACAAGAACACAGATAGTCAACTCTGGAATGAGAAATGTTCAGTTTCTAAGCTCCCTTGTCAGTCACTATGCTAAGAAAATTTGTTAGTTCCACTGATATTTCTTTAAGGTACATGGTTCTCTATCTGTAAAGAACACATGGAGAAACTGCACTATGAAAGAGACAAACAAAACAAAACAAACACTGTCCTCCCATTGTTCATCGATTTTGCTCGAGCGGACCCAGTAACGTCTCCATTTTTGATTCTTGTTGTTACTGTGTTTGGCATATCGAATACATCATGGGTAGCTTGCCAGGCTTTGCCGTGCGGGTGAGATACTCTCGGTAGCTTGCCGGACTCTCCGAGAGGGGCGGCGGAATCAAACCTGGCTCAGCTGGGCTGGCTGCATGCCAGGCAAATGCCCAACTGCTGTGCTATGAAAGAGACAACCCAGGGAAAAATGACGACTACTTAGTCTTAACAGGTGATAAAAATTTTGGCTTCCTTTCTCAATACTTAGCTAAGTAAAGCGCCCTCGAAAAGGGATGAATGTGTAAACCATTACGTGTTTCAGAGGTTCTCTCAGTGGTGGGGTTGAAGAGCAAGCCCTGATTAGTGGTTTCGGTTCTTTCCCAAGGCATAAATCATCTCAATCATGGGTAAGGCAAGCTACTGACATGAAGCTGAGATGTACCTAACAGCAAACCACTCTGTGCCATTATACCTAAACATGCAACCAAGAGAACCTTGCTCTAGCCTTGTGCTACAGTACAATGTGGTCAGATTAGGAAACACTGATTTTTGAGGGCTTTTTTCATATAATTTAACTAAATATGTATAATTTAATCTTTAGTAGTGGTTTGTGTTTAGGAACTGGCCTGAAAAATTCCTGAAAGCATAACAATCTGTTCTTCCAGATTAAGACTTTCACGAATGTGACACTATGAAATGGAGTGTCCTGTCCTGTGCCCTGGCCAGCCCTGCTTATGCTCTTGCTATATTTCCTGAAACTCTCTGCCCAATTGATCTAGGATAATCCCACCTAGCTGGCTGGCAAAATTACCTAGGACTAAGGCACAAAGTCCAGCAGTGTTAACTGCTCTGGACAGAGGGTTCAGGTGCTACCATTATGGAGTAGGCTTAAGTTCAGAAGACCTATTCAGTGGTCTGACTGCCCAAACAGTTAATCCTACTTACATTGTGGAACATACTGACTTTATTTCATCCTGGTGCATTTTCCTGATATGTTTTCATCATCTTTAAATAACTTTTCATATAAACATATTGCCTCAAATATTGGTCAAAGAGAGTACAAGAGGGGCTGGAGCGATAGCACAGTGGGTAGGGCGTTTGCCTTGCACATGGCTGACCTAGGTTCGATTCCCAGCATCCCATATGGTCCCTCGAGCACCGCCAGGAGTAATTCCTGAGTGCATGAGCCAAGAGTAACCCCTGAGCATTGCTGGGTGTGACCTAAAAAGAAAAAAAAAGAGTAAATAGCTAGCCTTGCATGGGGCCAATCTCAATTTGATTCCCAGCACTGCATATGGTTTTCTGAGCAATTCCCAGGAGCCATACCTAAGCACAGAGCCAGGAGTAAGCCCTGAGCACTGCTTCATATGGGCCCCAAACCAAAAAACATGAAAAGTGTAAAAGTATGTATTGATGTAATGATGGCCCATCATTAAGTGCATGAGATATAAGTATAGGAGTTTGAGTTCTCCTTGATGTATGAATCTGTTGATTGCTGAGAAACCTCAGCATTTCTGGGTGCACTTCCCACCCCCACAAAAATACATATTTATATAGGATGGTTCACATGGTTCATCAATACGCTGATCACATGCTTTGCATGTGGGAGGCCTGAGTTTAATCCCTGAGCCTGGATATAGGAATATGGTTCATATGATCCCTTGAGCGCAGGGTGTGGTCCCAACACTCCCCACCCCTCCCCCATCTTTAAAATAAGGAAAAAAATTAAAAATCTACTTCAGAGAATGGGGAGATAGTTCAAAGGGTGGAGCACATCCCTTGCACTCTCAAGGCCCTGGGTCTGATTTCCTGGGACCACATGGCCCCAAGCACAGCAGAGTAGCTCTGTTGGCATCCTGTGTGGGCAGCAAACTATCAGGCCAGCTTCACTGGGTTGTGTATTACTAAGCACAGCCCCAGGATCCCGAAGTTTCACTGAGGAAATCCCTACTTTAAAAATATCTGTTGGACGGGACTGGGGACTGCTGAGTGGTACAGCACCTGCCTTGCAAGCATTAGGGCTATGAACTCTAACCTCAGCCCTGCCCCACATGCCGAGCACGAAGCAGGGGGCATGAACATTTATAACCCACACAGAGCATGTCATCTTGGGCTCACTTGAACCAAGCCATGTACAAGCCCCAGAAAGTGCCTCCAACTAAGCATGCAAGCCCTGCTACCAAGTGTGGGACCCCAGAGATTCTGTCTTTTAATAGTGGTATTTTTTTTTAATTCAGAAATTCCTGTTTTTTTTTTATGTTTAACTTTTTAGTGTTTAAGTCCGAACCCCCCCCCCCCCCCCACACCACCACCATTTCTGTCTGTGATTAATATTCAAAGCATCGAGGTCTGAGAGCACAGTTGATGTGATTTTTATCTCCTTGATTGCATGACAATATGTTTTGTGACACAGCATATGGTCTGTTCTGGAGGATGTCGGTGTACACGGGAGAAAAACATGTACTCTATGTTTGGGGGACACAGTGCCTTATGTATGTTGGCTAGGCCTAGTTCTTCAATTTCTTCCTTTCAGGCTAGTGTTTCCTTGTTGAGTTTCTTCCTAGTTAATCTATGTAGCAGAAACAGAGCAGCATTAAAGTCGCCCATTACTGCTGTGTAGCTCTCAGTATCTTCCATAAGGTCTATTAAGCAGTTCCTTTGGACTAGAGAGTATAGTAGGTAGGATGTTTGCTGAGTGCATAGCTTACTGGAGTTCAATCCCTGGCACCGCATATGGTCTCCTGAGCATTACCAGGAGCAATCCCTGAGCACAAAGCCAGGAGAAAGCCCTAAGCATGGCTGGGTATGGCCCCAACACCAAAAAATATTTTTAAAAAACTGTAAAATATATTATTTGATGGCCCATCATTAGGTGCATGAGGTATGACTACAGTAGTGTGAGTTCTGTTTGATGTATTAATCCCTTGATCATGGAGAAATGACCACCCATGTACTCTTACCTTAAAAGCATTTTTTTTGGTTTTGTTTTGGGGTACTCAGGGTTCTGTGCTCAGGGATCGCTCAAGGCAGTGCTCAGGAGACCATATGTGTTGCCTGGATAGAACCAAGGCTGGCCTTGGGCAGGGCAAGTGCTGGAACCCCTGAACTACCTCTCCAACCCTAATAGTTTTTTTTTTCATTGAAATCTGGAGCCAGTGTGATAATATATCAGGTAAGACACTTGCCTTGCAAGAGGCTGACCGAGGTTGGATCTCTGCCATCCCATATGGTTCTTTAAGCTTACCAGAGGTCATTCTTGAGCACAGAGTCAGAAGCAAGCCCTAAGCACTGGCAGGTGTGGCCCAAAAAACAAATAAATAAAAACTAAAACCTATGTTGCCTGATACAAGTATGGCCACCCCAACCCTCTTCTTTTTATTTTATTTTATTTTTTTGCTTTTTGGGTCACACCCGGCTATGCACAGGGGTTACTCCTGGCACTGCACTCAGGAATTACTCCTGGTGGTGCTTGGGGGACCATATGGGACGCTGGAAATTGAACCCGGGTCACCTGCATGCAAGGCAAACGCCCTACCCGCTGTGCTATCTCTCCAGCCCCCCAACCCTCTTCCTTATTTATTTATTTACTTCCTTTTTGTGTCACACCCGGCGATGCTCAGGGGTTACTCCTGGCTCATGCACTCAGGAATTACTCCTGGCGTGCTCGGGGGACCATATGAGATGCTGGGAATAGAACCCGGGTTGGCCGCGTGCAAGGCAAACACCCTACCCAATGTGCTATTGCTCCAGCCCCCCCACCCCAGCCTTCTTAAGGGAATCGTTCACTTGTAAGATTCTTTTCCAGTCTTTAACTTCGAGCCTTTGGTTACCCTGACTGTGCGGAAACATTTTTAAGACAGCCTTGATGAGAGGTGGGCTGCTATAAACCCTACCCCCCACACTCCCTCTAGGAGAGCCAGCTTATACAAGATGCAGGAGCCAAGCACCTGGAAAAAAAGGGCACCTGGGTCGCAGAATGCTCCTCTAGGCCTGGGCTTATGCAGCAATGTGATGGAGAAGCCAATGGAGGTGGACACCCAAGGCCATTCCGACCCTGTGCAAGGGCAGTCTCCCCCAGGGCTGAGAACAACAGTGGCCATAGCTCTGAGTCTCTTCCTGACCCTATAGTGGACAAGGTTCCTTGGATGGGTGTGTTCTTGGGGACACTGCCCCCCCTCAGGGCCTATGTCCCTCATACTCTAAGTGGCAGGGTATGAAGAACTCCTTTGCCCACAAGCATGCATTCATCCTCCGTGGTGCTGATTTAAAGCAGGCACAGTGAGCACCCTGACTGCTGTGAGTTTCTGTGTAGGCCCAGGAAAAGGAAGGTTTTGCAGCGAACAGCTAGGGGAGTTTGTCCCTGTGGTTCTGTGGCTTCCCCCCTTCTCTCCCACACACACTCCCACCAGGGTGCACGGCACATTTTCAGCGATCAAATAATAAAACACAGTAAATACAGGAAAGGACCCATCTGTTGCTGGAGAGGAAGCCTAGGGGAACAGATGAGGGTTTTATTTTCTGCCCAAGGAACTGGGAAACAGATACACAGACTTTCCTGTATATACAAAGGACTAATACACCTTACTGATGAAATACAGGACAGGGTACTCAGTGCTGATAAGACAGCAAATCGGGGCAACAGTTTTGAAGAAAACTTATTGGCCATGTGCAAAAGAACCTAAAAAAGTTTTTTTTGAGGGGGGAGGGCGTGGAGGTGGGGAGCTGGAGTTATACCCAGCAATGCTTAGAGGCTTCTGTGCTCAGGAGACAACGGAGTGCCAGGCATCAAATCAGGTCGGCTCCATGCAAAGCAAGTGCCTTAACCCTGCTCTAGCTCTCTAACCTTCTGAGAGATCTTTGCATCAATATTTAAAATATAAAAAAAAGTGGAAGGGACCTCATCAAAAGGATAGTCACTGTCACTGTCACTGTCCTCCCGTTGTTCATCGATTTGTTCGAGTGGGCCCAATAACACCTCCGTTTTTTTTTTTTTTTGGAGACTTGTTGTTACTGTGTTTGGCATATTGAATAGGTTGCAGGTAGCTTGCCAGACTTTGCCGTGCGGGTGAGATACTCTCGGTAGCTTACTCCGAGACGGGCAGAGTGATGACAATTTAGTAATGATACATTTATTAGAAAGAAATAATGTGTGGTCATTCAAAAGAATAAGGTAGAGAAATCTCTCTAAAAATGACTTCGTTTGGAGCTGGAGAGATAGCACAGCGGGTAGGGGTTTGTCTTGCACGCGGCCAACTGGGTTCGATTCCCAGCATCATATGGTCCCCTGAGCACCCACCAGGAGTAATTCCTGAGTGCAGATCCAGGAGTAATCCCTGAGCATTGCCAGGTGTGACCCGAAAGGAAAAAAAAATTACTATGTTAAAGAAGAAACCAGAGAATGTTAATGTTAATGTCAGAGAAGAGCACTGTGCAGCATGGTCCTACTTGTTAGAAGAAAACCTATTTCTTTACACAAATACTTAAAGATGACAGGAAATTTCTGAAAAGCCATGAGAAACTGTCCATGCTGATGGCTTTGTGAGAGGAGCCCAGTAGTGAGGGGATAGACTAAGAGTTCCTTCTCATTTTGCAGCATCTGGTATTGCTTGAGGTTTTTATGATATTCATTATTCATTAAAAAGCAGCATTAAGAACTTCTGCCTATTAAAGAAATAACAAATAGCCAATAGCAATAGACCCTGAGAATCGGTCTCTGAAACTGAGCTGACTGTGGTATGGGAGATATGAGGAGGGTTTGTGTCGAGGAACACTCTTGTGCAGGGGTGCGGCTGGAACATTATATGCATAAAACCTCGTCATTCATAGTATTGTAAGCCACAGTGCCTAAAATTTAAAAAAATTAGACATATGAAGGAGGAGGGAGCTAGTGCAAGGACTGGAGCGTGTGCCTTGCCTTCAGGAGTACCGCATGGTCCCTGCACACTGCCACGGGGTGGTCCAAATATCAAAACAAACCAAATCACCACAAATAGTTCTGTACATTAAAAATTTAGATATATATAACATGCCTATATTAAAAATAAAATTCACACTGTAGAAAATATAAATAGTTTTCATTTCATTTCATTTCATCATCCTGTTATTCGTCGATTGCCTCGAGCAGGCCCCAGTAACGTCTCTTTCATCCTAGCCCTGAGATTATATTCAAGGCTCTTTAGGAGAATGAGACCCATCATTGTTACTGGTATTTGGCATATTTGGTACGCCACGGGGAGTTTGCCAGACTCTGCCCTGTGGGCAGGCTACATTCGATAGCCTGCAAGTTTGTCCAAAGTAGGAATGAGACAATAAGATGTCATAAAAAAAAAGTTCTGATAAGATGTTCCGGGATCTGGATTTTATAGTCTCTGAGTCTTGGCCGCTGATGGGATTACACGGCGCCAGGGGGCCAGGTGGTGGGTGTGACCCCCACCTACTGGAATTTGGAGGATCTGGGTGGAAGATGCTCGACTCCAATCCGAGTAGGCTTGGAGGTCTCGGCCCCGGAACCCGCGTGGCTTTGTCCCTCTGCCAGTACCTTCATGTGTGCGGAGAGTGGTCTCAGCATGGTGGTGGCTGGTCCTGGAGGTCTTTGGCTGCCGGAGCCCTGGTCGGGGCGGGGAGGAAAGCTCAACCCGCTCCCCTCCAAGGGGCCCCGGCAGGGAACAGCCAGGCGCGGGGGCAGAAGACTGCACCGTTCTCGTCCGGGAGCTGGATTTTATTGTCTCTGAGTCTTGGTCGTTGATGGGATTACACGGCGCCAGGGGGCCAGGTGGTGGGTGTGACCCCCGCCTACTGGAATTTGGAGGATCTGGATGGAAGATGCTCAACTCCAATCCGAGTAGGCTTGGAGGTCTCGGCCCCGGGACCCGCGTGGCTTTGTCCCTCTGCCAGTACCTTCATGTGTGCGGAGAGTGGTCTCAGCATGGTGGTGGCTGGTCCTGGAGGTCTTCGGCTGCCGGAGCCCTGGTCGGGGCGGGGAGGAAAGCTCAACCTGCTCCCCTCCAAGGGGCCCTGGCGAGGAACACCCAGGCGCGGGGGCAGAAGAATAATCATAATCATAATAATTAGCCAGTCATAGATTCAGACAGGTGCATTGGAGAGCAAGGGAATATGAACAAAAACTAGAGAAGTGGAAAGGTTAGAAAATACATAAGATATTAGACTTCAAAGAAACTTGTTAGAAAACACCTCTTTCCCACTGAATTTAAAAAAAATAAAAACAAGATATAAATAACAGCATTTAGGAAAAAAATGAGAAATACCCTAGCATTTAGAAGAATAACTACTTATAATTCTTACAAATGAATACCTCAGTGAATAAAAAACTGACGTAAAGTCAGAATAGACATGACTATTTATACCCATTATTTAGAAATGTTTTGACATATCTGGAAGTAAGGAATTCTGTGTTGATGTTCCCAAACCACATATACATTCCCACCTATTTTTTCAAACCCCAAAATTTGCTGTTTATTATTTGTCTTACATTTTTTCAGTCACCAACATTGTTATTATTATTTTAATACGTTACACGAATAAAAAGTCAAAGTACATTAAGACTAGTGTAATGAACCTCTGGGCAGCCAGAATCCAGAATTTGTGGCACAGTCCTGCAACCTGGTAAAAACAATGTTTAAGAATTCAACAATCAAGAGATTTCACATGAATTTTGATGAGCCAAGCCCTCTTGTGGGGTTCATAGGTTGCAAAAAATACCATCAATTTTAGGGTCATTTACTTCAGTTAATTACAAACAAGCAAATAAGCATGGCAAAGTTTAGATAGAATCAAGGCTTCACCTGCCTCCCCACTTTCCCAACAACCTGTCTGAGGAGAGGAACCACTTCCAGAACCAGCTTCAGTCCAGTACTGCAGTAGTGCAGGGGGAGTTGGATTTCTCTTAGGGTCCAGTGTAGCTGGATAGCTGGTGAGTGGCTACAACAGTCCTTAAGCCTACCCACAAGTACACAATGTACAGTCACCGATTTCCTACTTCTTGCTGTATCATAGGGCTGAAACAGTCCTCTTTTCTGTGATGTGTTTTGCTTAATGTTCACACCCAACCGTGCTCAGGTGCTTCTCCAGGCAGGGTGCTCAGGAGTTGCTCCTGGGATGCTTCAGGTACCAAGGGGTCTAGGGATCAAATCCAGGCCTTCAGTAGGCAAAGCTTGTACTCGCATCCTTGGAGCGATGCTGGCCCCATGTTTTTGGTAGGGCCCACGTAAGCCCACCTAACTGGAATGACTACCAACTTCAGCAGCTGGTGGACCAATAGGGGAGAGAAGGAAATCACTGAATTAACAGACCCAGAAAGGCGGTCAATCAGAACCACAAAGTCCCTAATTTCCCCAAGTCCAACCAAGCAGGGAATAGGTCTGTTGACAGTTGGGGTTCAGGGTATAAAAGGGGCTCAAAGATGTAGGGTTTCATTCTCTCTCTGGGGAGAAGACCCTGACTGATTGATCAATCAGTACCTCGACGCTATGCTTGGAACAAAATAAAGCTCTGTTGAACTTTCCCATTTGTCCTGCACCCGTTCGTGATATCACAGACCCTAACAGTTTGAATGTCCACATGCTGCTGCTCTTGAAAACAATCATGAAATTAGAAGAACTATTGGCTGCCCACAGAGGGAGAGACAGGGCTGATATTTCAGATTCAGAAGCCTGCAAAGCTCCTATCAGTAAGTGTTCTTTATACTGGTTTATCTCTTCAGCAAAGATTAGAATGAAAATGTTAGGAACACATATTGAGAGGGCAGAAATATAGTATAGTGGTTAAGGTTAGCAATCTCTGACATGATTTCTGGGGTTGAGAAAGTAGTGCACTAAACTATGTCAAGGCAGGAAGGGTCAGGGCATAGAATCATGCCCTTTCTCTCTGAGGACACTCCATTCCCACTCTTTGTTTTGCCATTCAGAGTCATGTTGGGGAAGGGGGAGTTCTGGGGCTCCTGGGGTGGGGGTGGGGAGCTCCCCTCAGGCCCAACTGCTGCATGAGCAGGAGTGGCTGCAGCCTCCATTGTGATGTCCATGTTCTCTGCACAGGATTGTGGGACATGGAATTCTCACTGGCCAATGGGGTTGCAGAACCTGGGCCACACCCATGAACCCCCTCTATAAATGCGCGACCTCAGCCTCTTGTGGCAACCTCTCTCAGCACTTATGTCCTTTGATGAGACATCCTCATGCACAAGGAAGTAACGAGATGAGGCCCCAACCCCTATGCCCAATGGACACCCATCTGAATAAAGATATAAAATTAAAATTGGATAAAGCTAGAGAAATGGTAAGGAAAAAGTGCTGGGATCTGTTTCCCGTGGCTTGCCCAAGGCCCATGATGACCCATCAGTGGTCAGTGTGTGGCCACTGGCTGATAAACCCCTGGGCCCTTTCCAGACCAAACAAGTCTTTAGCCAGTCTCACCCAGCAGCTGCTGCCTTCCTGGGACTCCTGGGGACTCTAGTCCAGTAACCCCTAGGGTTCCCCTTCTCGAGACAAACACCATCCTCCTGCCCATGGGTTCCTCCCATGGAGACGAGTATAAGAGAACTTTTGTCAGTGAGATGGGAACAAGCAGGCTCAAGCAGGTGTTGCTTTGCTTTTCTGCAGCTCAAAAAGTTCGAAGTGGAGAATGATTTAGTCCCTGGCAAGAGGAGGAAGAAAAGGAAAAACTGCGGAGACAGTGGCAGGAACACCGCCACCTCCAGGCCCTGCCAACTGCCGAATGGGGTGAGTCTTGCCCTGCAGGACATCCCAAGGAGATAGGTGCTCAAGGGGTGTTGCAGGGATGTTTAGGAATGTGGAAGGAGGGGGGTACCCACAGAAACTACGTTGCTGCTTCCCCACATGCTCGTGCTCTGCTTGGCCTGACATGGGGCACACTCCCACAGCCCTGAACTGGAGTGTTTCACTTGAATGGGCAAGTTTGGCCTTTGGACACGGGAGGAAGGGAGGGGGAAAGGCGGGAAGAAGTGTTTCTCAGGTATCAGCATGCTGGGCAGCCTAAGAAAATAAGGGTTCTTGTGTCTCTTCTCTGCCACAAACCATGATCATTTATCTGTAGCCCCCTTTGTTTAAGCGAGCCCCTTCATCAGAAATCTGGTTCTAGTTCTTACAATGGAGAAGCTTAGGTGGATGGATGCAGCCCTTCGGGTGCCTACCCCATCCTCATGGGCCTGATGAAAGGCATTCACGGTGAAAAAAAGCCTTGCAATGGGACAGGCTAATCCTCCAAGTAGGGAAATGTGTGGTACTGGCCAATGGCCCTATTTGTTATGGCCGCTTTGTTCTCTCCTGCAACATTGCAAGGGGACCTGCCACCCCTGGACACCTGGTCTCGGTTTGTCTCCCTATTTTCCCTGGCCCTTGTCTGCTCTGTACTTTTTGCTCCCTTTAGATTAAGGACTGGGGTGAAGTGTGACCTTTACGGCTGCAATGGAGAATACTGTCCCATGGGAAAAGTGGCATGCCAGGTGCCATGCCCTCTGACAGATCTGCACGAGGTGCTGGCTGCATTCCCACTGTCGGGGTGTCTCTTGTTCCCCCCTTGGCCCGTTCTGGATGTTTTCTCTACTGCTTGATTGACTGGGATGTTCTGGAATTTGTTTCCCTCTTCCCTCTCCATCAGGAAGCAGGGAACAGGAATGATGGCACAGAGCCCTACTTGGATGATGGGGGTAGAGGTGGGCAGGAGGTTTTCAGGTAAGGGGCTGGGGTGGCGCTGACTGACCGACTCACTTGGGTCTTCCAGAGTGGAGAACACGCTAAGGACCCGGAGAGGGAGAAAATAGAACTTCTGGAGCAAACATTATCAGATATCACCGATAAGGTAAGCTCTGCTCCTGCTGGGGTGCGGCTCCTGCCTGAAAGGGGGAGGAGTTGCTGGGAGCCAGGGTAAGAGAGAACCAAGGCAGTTCCCATGAGGGAAAGGCGGAAGGGCGGTGCGAAGGCCTCTATGTCAATTAGGGCCTGGCCTGGAAATTATAATCAAGGCTGAAGTATGTATCAAGAAAGAGTCCAAACAATGGGGGGTGGAGGGGTGAGGGAGGAGGGGCACAAAGCAGGGATTGAGCCCTGGGCTGAAGCCTAAACTTCACCACACACCAGCAAGATTCAGGAGCTTAAAGCCAAGGCCGAAGATTCCCGGGAGGTTGGAGGAGGGAAGGAGGCAAGGGCCTGAGTGGTGTTGGTAGTGGTGTGTGAATGTGTGGAGACGGGATCTCTTAGGTCCTGAGACTAAGACCATCAAGACCTGTGCCGGGAACAGACTGTCCCAAATGCTCTTTCCTTGGGCCTGGGAGTCTGTGCGTGACAGTCACCTGTGCTTGCTGCCCCTGCTGCCCGTCCTTAATCCCAGCTTCATGCCCGCAGGTGAGGAAGAGCAACCAGGAACTCTGGACTCTGTTAGTCCGGCAGGATGCGTACATTCAAGATCTCCAGGAGTGCTCTGCTAATCTTTGTAGACAACTGGCTGCATGCCAAGACTCAGCCAAGAAAAAGGAGCGGCAGCTCCTGGAGCAATTAGACCAAGAGAAAAGAAAACAGGAGTCTGAAGTTAAAGAACTTCAAGTGAGAGAGGGGCCCGGTACAGTTGAGCAGGAAGACCTGAAGCAGGCTTCCTTCCTCACTCCCTCACCACCTTTCTCCTTCTCCTTTAGAAACTCGTGAAAAACAACAAAGAAGATGCACTTCATCTGAAGGCTCAGCTCAAAGTTCTCAGAATTCATGCAAATAGTAAGTGACAGGGACCCCAGGAGGGAGAAGCTAGCTTTGGGTGAGGTGGCAGCAGGGTGAGGGTAGGGCTACACAGGGAGGCAGAAGCAAGCCAGAACTGCCCTAGGTGGCTCCACTGTCTTTGGCTCTTGGTGACCCTGGGGATCCTCCCACAGGAAATGGAGCTGAGCAGGAGCAAAAGGAGGAGAAAGCGGTGGAAGAAAAGCAGGAGGAGAAGGACAATGAGAAGGACAAAAAGGAGGAGGAGGAGGAGGTGAAAAAGGAGGAGGTTAAGGAAGAGGAGGAGGTTGTAAAGGAGAAGGAGGAAGAGGAGGTGAAGGAGAATGTGGCAGTCCTGCCAATTTCAGAACAAGACATTGATGTTCAGAATGAGCCTTTCACAGTGTTTACAACATCTTCGGTGAGACTGACTCTGCCCTCAGCGGCCCCTGGGAGAAATCCTCCTTAACTCTTGGTTTCCCTCCTTCCAATTTCTCTCAACCCCCAACTTTCCCATGGCATATTCTGGGCCACCTCTTCTCAACACCTCCTTGAAAACTCATGTATGCTATTTGGGGGCCAGGAAGGGACTGCCCTTCCCAAGGACACCCAACCAACACACCCCATTTGATCTTCCCCCAGCTGCAAGGTTCATGCATTCTACAAGAACAACCGGAAGAGGAGATTGAGGAGATCTTAAAGAACATAGAAGGGAATGGAAAATCATCCCAGTTCCCACTGGACGAGAAGACCACAGTCCATGAAACCGCTGACTATGTCATCATAGAAATGGATTCTGTGGAAGCAGAAAATAATTCAAGCTGGGGACTGAGGTCCTACCTCTCCTTTATCCCCTTTATTAAGCGGTCACATGGACCCACCATGTCAAAAATTGTAACAGTGTAATTCTGTTATATTCTCCACCTCCCCACCACCCTCCTCCTCCCCCACCCACAACACTTTTCCTAATCCCACAACACTTTTCCTAAATGTATGTTTAGAATAATAATAAAATATTTCTAAAAGTACTAATAATTTTCTAATCTCTGGGCAAAATTAGCACATCAAAACCTGCATGCTGTCCTAAAGGATCACATGATGACACACCTGAGGTTTGGATATGGACAGAATTTTTAACATGTTTTTTTCTTTTTGGGAGACTGACACACATCTAAAATAACAAGAATACAACCAAAGCTGGCATGGATGTAGGGAGAAAGGGATTCTCATTCACTGCTTTTAGGAATGTCTAATGGTCCAGTCTGTTTGAAAAAAAAACATATGGATGATCCTAAAAATATCTATAAATTGAGATTCCATTTGACTCAGCAAATCCAATTTTTGAAATATACCCTAAGAGCCCAATAACAAAATAGAGAAAAAGCATTTTCACCCCTCTGTTTCTTGCAGCATTATCCAGAAAACAATTCTGGAAACAACCCAAGTGTCCAATAATAGATAACTGAAAAATGAAACTATGGTACAGATACAGAATGGAATATTACTTGGCCATAAATACATAAAGTAATGCAGTTTGCTGCACATGGAGGGAACTGTCAAGTTTCATGCTGAGTGAAGTTAATCAGAAAGAAAGGTACCGATACTGAATGATCTCTCTCATATGCAGAGTGCAATACAGAGAGTAAGGAAACATAATGGGGGAATAATGAATGTCAATAATGAACGTCACTTCCAAAGGAAGTGGAAGCAAAGAACATAATGGGTAGTCTAAGGACACATAACAACTGAGGGGACTTGGAGATAGAACAAGGAGGGGGCAAAAACTGCAATGGAGGGAAAATAAAATGAGAGGAGGAGGTGAAAAGGAGAAAGTGATAAAGCATTATATATGATCAAAGCAAACTGAATTCCACAATAAATTCAGAGTCAACAGCAGGATTCAGGATTTGTCCCAGGGATGCAGGAGAGTTAAATATAAACAAACTAATTGATGCAATACAGGAAGGCAAGTAAAGATGTATCAAATGATGTTTTACATAAACCTAGGACATTGGATAAGATTTACTAAACATTTACAATGAAAAGCCCATTAAGTTTGGGATTAAAGAAACATATCTCAGTAAAGTACATGTTGTATTTGAGAAACCCACAGTTAAATCATATTCAGTTGTGAAAATTGGAAGATTTTCCCCTATCATCATGTAAAAGAAGGGATGTTCATTCACACCACTATAATTCAACATAACTCTAGAAGTTAAAGTCAGATAAATTAGGTAGCAAAGAGAAATAAGGCAATAAAGAAAAATTAAAATGATCAGTGCTTTCAAAGATTTATTTTTTAAAAACTTTCAAACATCCCCACTGAAAAGCTGATTTTAAATAAACCAATATAGTAAAGTCGCTTGCTATAAAATCAATATATTAAAATATCCTACATATTTATATGTAAGAAAAAATGAAAGAAATTTTTTAAATAAATAATTTTATTTATAATTTATCTAAAAATTTATGAACCTAGAAATAAACTTAACAAAAGTGAGACACTTATACATCAAAAAATATGTCATTTGTAAAATAAAGATAATATGCAAGGAGAAAGAAAGACCAGGAAAATGAATTTCAAGGCTTAACGTTAGGAAAATTACCATCTCATAAAAATTATCATATAAATTATGTATATATGTATGTGTATACACACACACACACACACACACACACACACTGTAGCACTGTCCTTCCTTTGTTCATCGATTTTCTTGAGCGAACACCAGTAACGTTTTCATTGTAAGACTTGTTGCTACTGTTTTTGGCATATCGAACATGCCACAGTGCACAGGCAGCTTCTGAAGCTCTGCTGAGCAGGCAGGATACTCTGGGTAGCTTGCTTGGCTCTCCTAGAGGTACGGGAGAATAAAACCCGGGTCGGCTGCAAGCAAGGCAAACGCCTTATCCGCTGTGCTAAGTGGAGTGCCAGCCCATATATACACACATATATATTAAAAAAACTTGAAATTTTGAAAGCTTTGCATACAGGTGGCCCAACTTTGATTCCCAGTACCGCATTATTTCCCTGAGCACCAAGTCAGGAAGTGCCCCTGAGCAAAACCGGATGTACTTCCCAAGCATGACCCCTCCAGAACATAAAAGGTATATTTCTGATTTCAAGTGATGAACATGGAACATGGAACCAAGAGCTGGTACAGAGGTTTAGATGTCTGCCTCAGATATGGTTGACCTCAATCTGTTTGATGTCCAGAATCAAACCTGGTAAAATGAGCACCATCAGGAATGGCCCTGAGAAAAGAGCCAGGAATAGCCCCAAAGCACCACTGGCTGTGTGACACGCCACCCCCCACCCCCAAATCACATAGTGTTACACACATAGATTTTGTTAGTTGATTTTGTGGGAACACACCTTACAGTGCTCAGTGCTTACTCTCGTCTCTGCACTCAGGGATCACTCCAAGTGGGGATCAGGGGTCATATATGGTGCTAAGGATCAAACTCAGGTTTCCCACATACAAAGAAAGTGCCCAACTTACAGTACAGTCTCTCTGGACCTGGAGGTTCATTAATTTTATTTAATTTATAAAAATAATATATACTTATATACATATTTACATTAGCTATTCAACATATTTAATTAAATATATTTATATTACACAGTTAAATATATTTAGATGTAAACTTATAATAGAGTATAAATATAAAATATAGAAATAAAAAATATAGGTATATTACTCTATATTAGTCTAGATCTATAAGATGCTTTTGCTGCTCTGTGGTATGGGAAATAGAGTGGCTCTTTCTGTTTTTTGTTTGTTTGTTTGCTTTTTGGGTCACACTTGGCGATGCACAGGGATTACTCCTGGCTCTGCACTCAGGAATTACTCCTGGTAGTGCTTGGGGGACTATATGGAATGCTGGCAAATGCCCTACCCACTGTGCTATCACTCTAACCTTAGCTCATTCTGTTTTTCAGGTTCAGGAGGACTTTGGATAGTGATAGTATGACACACATGGTCGTTTAAATTCACATTTTGTTCCAGAGAAAATTTCGGAATGACACTCCACATGTATGTGGGTTCCAATAAAAGTATCTTACATTGAATGGGGCTAAATTTCTCCCCATGGGGAGGTCAGACGGCAGGATGGGAGGCACTGGGTGAGGCTGTCTGGATGGCAGACCGGTCTCCTGGCAGCAGGGGGAGGGAGTTACAGGATGAGATGTGAGCAGGCCCCATCGCCGGCTGCAGGTGACTGCTGGGGACACGGCAATGGAATCATTCTCTGGGCTGGAGGCAGGAGGGGAGGTGCTGGAGTTCTCAGATGTGTGATTTATTTTCTCATTTGTCCAATAGAGACAAGAACTCCTGACCTTCACACTGAGAGTTTAAAAAAAAAAAACTGATCATAGGGAGTGCCAAGAAACACACTCTATAATATAAGGTGCCAGGTGAGATGTGTGCCCCTTCAAACAGCAGGTGAGACCAGAATGCTGAGTTTCTCCCACAGACAACTGCCGGCAGCAGTTCTGACTGCTAACCTTTGCCCGGACCTCTTTGCATTTTTGTTCCTGAGGCTGTTGGAACTTGGAGAGGAGCAAAGAGCTCCATGAATTTGGATATCTGAAACTTTCCGTTTGGCTCTCAATGCTGGAAGCCCACTCACAAAGTGAAAATATCCACCCCCCATCACCAGCACCCCCCCCTTTCAAAAAACCCTATAACAGCCCCAAACATCCTAATGAGCTCATAGTTCTCTGCACCTTCAAAACAGATGGTGTGATTCACATACATCTGACATAAATGTAGCAGGTTGGGATGATTTGCCTCATTATACCAAGCTGAAGAGTGTTTGAACTGGCATGAAGAGAGCTGAATGTAAAGCATGACCCCTGATAACAACAGACAGGTAGGAGAGGGCTGAGACTCGGCTGAAGCGATGAGCGATGACTCAAGGCTCAGAGTTTCTAATCACAGATTTGTAACCTTGTCTATGACACTGGGTAGCTGGCAAGCGAGGCCTTCAAATGCACCCTTAATTTGTACATACCATTCTCCCACCCTTAAAAGCGCTGTAATAAGTCCTTCCTCTGAGCACAGTGTGGGTGATAATTAATGGTGAATAATACTAAAGAGAGAGCGAGAGACAAGTGCCCAGATTGCCTGCACAAGTGTTCCGATTAATACCTAGAACAGCTAGAAGAACAGGAATTTAGAACCAGAGAGATGGCTCAAGGGATGGGAAAATACTGCAGACAGGTGCCCTGGGTTCAAGTCCCAGGTTCTAACCCAGGGCACCATGTGCTACCTTGAATACCACCTGGAAGCAAGCACTGAGCACCCAGGTAGAAGCAATCGATCCCCCCTCCCACCCCCCACCCCCACCACCTCAGCAATGCTGGATGTGAAACCTTTTCTGACAAAAATGCAAAAGAATCTGCAAATCTGACAGTTTACATTAGGCCTGTCAGTTATTTTCCCCCTTCAGGCTGACCATCTGTCTTGCCCAGCACTCTCTAATAGTCTTCCTTTGATGGCAGAAACACTCTACGATACTCTGTGGCAGCTACCACGTCTGAGTCCCTGAACTTCAGCTGTTGAGGGTTTAATTAAAAAATTTAATACGTTTATTTTTTTGTTGTTTTGTATTTTTTGGGTCACACCCAGCAATGCACAGGAGCTATTCCTGGCTCCTGCACTCAGGAATTACTCCTGGCGGTGCTGAGGAACAATATGGGATGCTGGGAATCAAACCCAGGTCGGCTGCGTGCAAGGCAAACACCCTACTCGCTGTGCTATCACTCCAGCCCCTTACATTTCATTTTAATTCACTAAATATCCACCTGGTGGCTGAATCCCGAGCAGCACATCTTGCCCGTTCAAACCTCATAGCATCTGCAGGAAGGCAAGAGAAGATGCCAGAAAGTAATAAATCAACGAACCTGTCTTTGTGTTCAAAAGACGTTTTTTCCTCTTCTCTTCTCCCCCCACACCCCCCGCAAGGGGACAAGGAGGAGTGGCTGAAACCAGGGTATGATATGAGGGATTACTAAAAAGAAAAGTTTCTGCTCATATCTGCACTATTTCCCACTCTCTCTCTGGGTTCTCATAAGAAGACATCTCAACTCATGAACAAAAAGCTAATTAGAATGCTCTTTTCCAAAGGCAATCATGTCTGTGCAAACTGGAGGAGGCAACCAACCAGAGAGCACTAGAGAGACATAGCTCCTGCTCTCGCTCATCCGAAGTCCCAGTTCTCCTCAAAACACCTAGGAGGGTACCGTACAGACGGGACACGCAGTTTGCAGTTAGTTCAGAGTCCCATTGCTGCCTGCCTGACACCCCTGTTCATGCTCCACCCTCCTGCTGCACCAGACACTTCACAGCTACCAGAGCCTGCAAACAGTCAACTCGCAGACTCAGAGCTCACTCCCATTCCCAGCAGACAGAGGTGTCTCCTTTCTCGCCTCTTTCATGTAAACCCTGCGGCAGGAAGCTCTGCAGCACGCAAGCAAAGCCTTGCCATCAGACTGGCCTTGTCTTCCTGTAGCAGCCTTCCTGTGGGGCCCAGCAAGGTGGGGTGGGAGAGCCGGGGGTAGGGTGGGGGTGCCCGGTGCACCCTCACCCTGGAGAGAACTGAAAGTCCTTGATTCTGCCCACATGCCTTAGTTTTCTGAACTCTGTCTCTGGTACAGATTTGTTTTTTTTTTCCTAGTGGTGCACATCTCAGTTATTCCCACCTCCGGTTGTGGAGCAGGGGTTCAATCCTATAATTTTCCTGGTACACGCAGAGCACAGGGTCAGCTGCAGTTACGTGCTTCACTACTGCCTCTCAAAAATGAAGAAAAGGTTACTCTATAGACTATTTCCCAGAGTCCAATAACATATTTATAGATTAATAAAAGGTTTGGGGATGCAGGAATAGTATAGCAGGTCAGGCGCTTGGCCTGTAGTTGACAACCCACGTGGTCCTCAAGCACCACAAGGAGTGATTCTTAAGTGTATAGCCAGGAGTATGCCCTGAGCATCACCGGCCGTGCCCCCCACCCCCACATAGTTATAAAACTTAGTGAGTTTTATTTATTTATTTATTCATTCATTCCTATTTTTAATTTATTATTATTATTTTGCTTTTGGAGTCACATCATGGCGATGCACAGGCATTACTCCTGGCAGTTCATGGGGGACCATATGGGATACTGGGAATCAAACCCGGGTCAGCCACATACAAAACAAAGAGTTTGTTTTTTTTAAATGAAGGTCCTCCGCCCTGTTCAACATATTCCAGAAAACTGAATCTATATAGCTCTTGTCGGCTTTGTGGAGGGGAGTGGGTTAGGCTTGGTTTCCGGGAAGGACTTGAGAAGCAGCCACAGATTTTTCAGGTTGATGTTATGATTATTTGGAGGTTAGGAAAACAACCTTACACGGAGCAGGCACATTCTTAGTTGTGTGACTGGCAACTGGCAGCCAGGATAGAAGAGAACCCAATGCTGCTTGGAAGATGCATCCCTGTTCGCCCTGGTCTCAACAGTCACACAAAGAGAGAAAAAAAACCTCTGACCCATGAAGCAGATGCAGCGCCTTACTCCCATGCCAAGAGGGATGCCCGCCTACTGGGAGGAAGATGCAGAATATTCCAGCTGGAAAGAGGAGCAAGGAAGGCAGGGCCGGCACAAGAGGAGGAACTGGGGCACAGGCGGGCTCTCCTCCCACTTTATTCTTTGTATGGGCCTTTCCTCGGCAGATGATTTGGAACTAGAAGCCATCCATTCTACTCCCAAACTTCACTACAAAAGCGTACATGCAAATCTGATCAAAATATAACCCTGCATGGGTGATAGTAAAAGTATTCCCAGTCTGTAACAAACCAAGGAGTGGGGTCCTCTGATCAACTGCATTTCCACGCATCACTTGAGAACTTTTCCCAATGAGAATTCCTACCCTGGATACTTGGGGCCCAGATGCTGGCACATAAGTTCACATGACTGAGAACCACTGCTTTAAACTTGTGTTTTTCAATCTCTTTCTGACATTGTTTCCTTCCTGTAGCCAACCCCTCCAACCCCTCATCTTTTGGCCCTACCCCTAGACCCCCATTTGTACACTTTTCACCCATGGTACTCTTGGAATACCCTGCTGGTCCACGGGGGTGGAAGTGGGGAGCATATGCTTAGTTGAGAAGGGCTGCTGCTTTAAACCATATTCAAACCACTGAAGTTGTTCTTTTCAATGTCGACAAAACAAATTGTGCAGAGTATCCCAGGAACATCAAGCCTTTCCTGGCTTTATAAATAAGGTCTGCCCAAGCCTTCAACATGTCCAGCTGATGATTCCTTTCACTGTCACAGACAGACCCTGAGACCAAGGATCTGAGCATCCCGCCTGCCCCGTACACCACAGGGGGCCCAGGCATGGAGTAATATGGTGCTTGGGAACAGAAAGCTGATCAGCCCCTCAGTGGGAGGTGGTGGAGTTTGAAAAGGAGCACATAGAGTGAGAAGCAGCGGCACTAGGAATCGACAATATTCCTCGTCATTTGAATTATTCCTTTTTAGGAAGGAAGCAACTAGTTGGTACTTTCCAATCACTATTTCACAAATATAATGGAAAGAGACAGTGCTTATAACTCAAAAGCCAGGGCATCTCTGCAGCTAATTGCTTGTCAGCTGCATCCTTCACAGTGAGTAAGGCAATGACAGAGCATGGCATCAAGATAATTCTCTGCCAATGTGCATCTGGGCTTATCTCACAGATTCTTGACCCTCTATCAGGGATGCTTATTACCCCGTATCTGTCAGTCACAGACATCCTGGCTTCAGCTAGTCTTTCCCTACCCCATCACAATTACCCCCTGGACTGGGAGGAGAATCATTAACCCCTTTCTGTCTAAATGATTCAAAGGCTTTCCCATTTCAACTGGATACCACTGGCTCTTTGAAACCCAGTCACCGTGTGCCCCAAGAACACACCGCCAGAAGATGTCAAAGCACCCAACGCACACAAGCACTTTGGAACAGTCCTCACCATGAGGGACCCGCCATCCCAGGGAGAATGAAAGCGCAAACTCTCCCCTGTAACTTCTCACTTTAACTCGCACCTCTCATCACGACCTATTACACCCACACAGTCACATGCCACAGTGCACACTGTCTCCAACATTGCCGAGGCTCTAAAGCTATTTTTAAAGCCCCAATACAATTTAGGTTGCTATTCTATAGAGCACTTTTTAAAGCAAGAACAAAGTAATATAGGTTCTTTTTTTTTTTTTTTTTTTTGAGTGTGGGCAGTTCACCAACTCACCAAAAGATTGAATGCAGCTATCGATGAGCTCGTCCAGGCTGGCTCCTTTGGCTAAATGTCCCAGCGACACCATCATTCGGAACTGGGTGATCTGGGCCAGGCTGGGGTGGGAGGGGCCGGGGCTGCTGGCTGGCTTCGCCTCTAATTTTGCTTTAGGGGCAGCTCTGCAGCCATGAGGAGGTTTCCTGGGGAGAGCAAAAAGGCGAGTGAGTACGAAGCAGAGCTGCCTGGGGAGGAACAAACTGGCAGCTCAGGGCTCTGGAGGCAGATTGGAGAAGAAAGGAGTAGAGATAAAACAATTAATCCCAGGAGTTGGGCTTTGAAGAGATTTACCCCTCCCACTTGGCAAATGCACCTATCAGACTGGTTGGCTGTTAAAGAGACATCTCAGAGTAAATAACAAGGCGTGATTTCTGGGCTGCAACCTGGCTCTGCCTCCCGGGTTTGGGTGACTGGCTCCTGTTTCCAGTTCCCTGCGAGGAGAGGCAGGGGCAGTTTTAGTTTCTAGCACTAGTTTTGGATCAGACCACTGACTGATCTTAGGAATTAAAAATTTGAAAGCAAAATGTTGTGTCTTTCATTGGTTTATTTTGAACAATACTAGAGCCGCTATAGGCCAGGCAGCCTGGGGTGCACCTCTCAGGATTTGGAGAAAGAAGTCCAAGGCTGACCCGCAGGGGGCAGGTGTGAGGGGGTCCACTGTGTTCAGGTCTACAGCTGATCCTCCCATTCTCACACATCGTGGTTGCTTTTAAGAATCTGTTTTTTGGGGCCTTAGCAATAGTACAGCAGGTAGAGAATTTTCCTTGCACGCAGCAGACCTGGGTTCAATTCCAGGCATCCCATATGGTCCCCCAAGCACCGCCAAGAGTAATTCCTGAGTGCAGAGCCAGAAGTAACCCCTGAGCATCGCTGGGATTCACCCAAAACAAGTTAAAAAAAACAAAAACAGAAGAGTATCAGATGAAGAATATGAAAACAGAAGCATAAATCATAATTAAGTATCTGGTGAGTGTTGAGGGTAACCAAGCACGGTGTTGTCAGGACAATCATTTCCAAGCACTGTACTGGAGAAAGTGTCTCTGATAAGACATGGCCTTAGATAAAGGGACTTAGATAAAAATCAGATGCTGCACACACACACACACACACACACACACACACACACACACAGATTAGGGACTCCAAGCAGACAGTGTAATATACTAGGGGGTCCCTAAGTACAGAGTTAGGCTAGTGGAGGGACCCCCTGGCTCTTCAAGTACTGTTTCAAATCACTTCAGGGAGCAGGACTTATCTTTTTTTTTAATTTATTATTTTTTTATTAGTGAAGCACCATGAGGTACAGTTGTAGATTTACAAATCTTTGTGCTTGGGTTTCAGTCATACAATGATCAAATACCCATCCCTCCACCAGTGCCCATTTTCCACCACCATGGATAATATCCCACCCCCCCATGTCCCCCTCCTACCCTGCCTCTGTGGCAGGGCATTCCCTTTTGTTCTCTCTCCTTTTGGGTGTTGTGGTCTGCAAAAGAGGCAAACATTGAGTGGCAAACATGTTCAGTCCATAGTCTACTTTCAGCATGCATCTCCCCTCCTGGGAGCATCCTCCAAACACCCTTTATTTGGTGCTCCCTTCTCTATCTGAACTGCCCTTTCCTTTAGAATACCCGGCTGGCCTCTAGAGCAGGACTTATCTTATGGTGGCTCTCTGTCTCCTGCCCTGAGGTGGCCCAGGGAAAGGAAAGCAGCTTCTAGCTACCATGGGCAGCAGGCACTGTGCTGGGGATTTACACAGTCTTTAAAATGGTCCATAGCCCATGGGGCTGGAGAGATAGTACAAGGTATTAGAGCAGTTGCCTTGCTTTGAACCAATACTAGTTAAACATAGGCACCGCATTTGATTCCTTGAACACTTCCAAGAGTGATTCCTGAGTATAGAGTTAGGAGTAAGCACTGAGCACTGTTAGGTGTGTGTGTGTGGTAGTGGGGGGGGGGGGGGACAGAGAAATAAAAATAAAATCTGTGGCTCAAAAAGATTGTTATCTCCATTAATTCCAAAAATGGAGACAAAAAGAAATGAACATAACCAGAATCCTATAACTGAGATGTGCTAGATACGGGATTTATACCTGGTAGCCTCTCTGGCTTCACTGGTGTAATAAACAATAATTGTGTCCGAAACCATGTTCCTTTCTCTAAATGAGAACTAGCAGAGGGTCATGAATGTGACTCAGTGGTAGAGAACTTGCCTTGCACATATAAAGTGCTAGATAAGATCCCGAGGACCAAACATAACAAAACAGAAAAACCAGAAGCCGACCATCACAGCTGGAAACAAAAGTAACACCCTCCCCAAACACAGCTGACCCATAAAGGCGGAATCTCAGACCCTCCCACTTTCAGCCAGGTCCTGGAACAGTTCTCAACCTCCGTTGTGGAGGTACTCTTTGGGGGGATGATTCAAGGCCTGCACCAATTGTCCGGAAGAGCTCAGAACAAAGGACAGCATGAACGCATGAGGTCACTAGCACCGAGACAGGGGGAACCCGGGCCCGCTGTCCCTGTGCTGTATCCCCCAGCAGCTCCCTTCCCTCCAGGGATGCGTGCGCATGTACACACATAGCTTTCAAACTCAACTCAGCCTTAGCCGCTGCCTTTATCACCACGAAGACATACAGCAAGGCAGAACTGGAAAGGATGAAAATAAAGTCCTTTGTAGGAGCCTCCATTTTCTCCTGGGCTGACACTAGAGTCTCTATAGCAGTCTGTAGAGACTAGGTCCCCACAGACTGCTGGGGCCAGGTGGTCTGCCTCTGTCTTGCACCTGCACAAATAAAGGAAAATTCCACCCTGACTCTCTCTGTGCGGCCTGGACCACTGTGGACTTGGAACATGGGCTCTGATTCTCAAAATGTTTGCCGCTGTCACCCGTAGGGGAAAGTATTGTGGCTTAGCAGGTGATTCTCAGAGGTAGATCCTCTTACCGGAACTCTGAGGCTCTGGGGTAGATTCAAGTAGAAAGAAGGAACTTGAGTATTTAGGACAGGAGGGAGGGCAGGGGTGGCTGGGGAGATATCATCTGGGAAGTGTGGATACCTGAGAGACAGACAGTGAGGCTTGGGCATGAGGACCCTGGGAGAAGAGAAATGAAAACCAAAACAGAACCCTGCAACCTTACTGGGGTTAGTGACACCATCGACTAGGAAGCTCTTCCCTTTTGCCCTCAGTATCTTGATTTTGACTGGCCACTCAGTGACTAGACTTCAAATCACTGTTGTTTCTGGTGACATGGCTGCAGATAAGGAATTGCAAAATTATTTCCTTATAGGTAGGTCTAGCGGAGTTTTGACCAATCCATAGGAAAAATAGCCTCTATGACTGCCTGTAGGCCTGCTTTAAAAGGATAGAATCTAAATGTTTCTTGGCCAATTCCCTTGTGAGTGAAAAGAAAAGACTAAAAACATTAAGCGCAAGAGAACAATTCGAAAGCATTTTCTGAGGCTCAAAGCAGTCAAGGTCCCATGGTGTTTGCAGAAGGAAACTGTCAAAGCTCCCAACTGGGGCAGGTCAAAATGTCAGGCTGAACGTTTTTTATGCAGTCCAGCCTACACAGGAGAAAATTAGCAGAGGGAATGGGAACCTCCACAACTTTCTTTGCAATAAAAATGGCTTTTTACTTTTTTGTTTTAGGAGTACCCGCAGTAAGCCTACCTGTTCTCACGGGCAGGCAAGCAGCGCCTTACCGGTTGTTCTAGCTCTCCGGCCCTAAAAGGTGGCTTTTATTGCCTTCTAGTGTGGATTCCTTTCAGCCCGGTTCGCTTCCACCTCTGTATTAGAGACCCAAACTACTAAACCCTCTGGGGCTCGGTAGGGGTGGGCTGCGGGAGGGCAAAGAGTCACCGGTTTTGAGCTCTGGAAAGTCCAGCACAACAGCGCTTCCGTTGGCTGGTGGAATGCTCCTGCCGGCTGGGCACGGAGCAGTCACATCAGTGCCCACGTGGGTGGCACTGGAAAGTGCCAAACGTGCCCAGCTTACACCAAGCCCAGGTAGTTGTCCCGCCCTTTGGGGGGAGAGGGGCAAATGCAAACATGGCCTGACCCCTTCCAGGTTGCTTTGTCCTGCCAAGAGTTATTAATTCCCCCCACTTACTGTCGCTTTTCCTTCGTCTTCTATCACCTCCACGACCCTCCTAAAATAATCTCCAGAGTCCTAGCGGGGTGGCGGAGAGGATAAGTTTCCATGCAGAAGGTTTTCAGGTTCCTGGACCACCGTGCGCTCCCTCAAACGCGGCCGGCTGATCTTTCTAGGTGCTGTCCGAGCCCCGCGCGGCCGGACGAGGCCACCAGGGGGCGCCGCCGGAGCCACCCCCGAGCCCTTAGCAGGTGGCCAGGGGAGTCCAGTGCGACCCGGGGCGCAGCCCTGCGTTGGGCACCGTCCAGACCCGCGGCTGCGCGCGCCACGCCGCCTTCCCGTGTCCCGGGCGTTCAGGGTTCCGCGCGCGCCCTGGTGTGGGCTAAGGCCAAGTCAGACGGCCGCTGTCCGCGCCCCATTTCACCTCGAGACCTGTCGTGGGGGGTGGGGGGGAGGTCCACGTGCCGGGACCCCAGGTCCCAAGTCCAGCAAGGGATGTCCCGGCCCTCCCGCGGGGCCCCGACTCACCGCGGAGCTTCTTTCGCCTTGCCCAGGGTGCCCATGACCGCGGCCCGCGTCCGGGAGCCGCCGCCTCACGTCGCGCGGCGGGACGGGCTCGGCGGGGCGCGGCGCATCGCCACGGTCACCGCCGCCGCCGCCTGCCGGGCCCTCCGCCCCGGGCCTCTCGGCGCCCCACCCCGGGCCGCCCACCCGCCGCCCCGCGAGCGAGCCCCAGCCCCGCGCACCCGCAGGCTCAAACTTTCTGGGCGCGCGCCCTCCCCGTCCCCCGCGCGCGCGCGTTCAGCCCGCCCGACCGCACCCCCACCTGACAACGCTGATGTTATCGGCGGGAGGAAACATGTGGCCCGACGCGGCGCTTCTCCGAATCCAGCCCCCAGTACTCGGTAGAGCGGCGCTAGCAGTTCAGCCCGCCGGCCAGCTCGCCCTGCAGCCTCCTGGAGTGGGGGTGGGGGTCACGTCCAGGGGGCAGCTCAGGGGGCTCAGAGGCGAGGTGAGCCCCAGGGAAGCCGCCCCCATCCACCCCCAGTGCAATCTGGACCCCGCCAGCTGGGGGCTGGTCAGTGCCAAGCCCCTCTCCCCCACCCCGGGCAGTTCCCCCCACCCCCACCCCCACCCCCAGTACATATATCCAGTTTATATCAGAGCGCAGAGCTGGGGCTGGGAGAGGGAGAGGCTGCCAGACGCACTCCCGCGGGTGTGGGAGGGGCGTCTCTTCGAGGTCAGGTCAAGCTTCTGTGCTTCGGGTTCTTGTAGGGCAGTGGGGGTGGGGGGAGGGGGAGAGGCGCGGAGAGCGGGGACAGATGCAAGAAGGCCAGGGAGACCTTTTATTTTTACAGCACACATGGCCAAGAGCAGCGGCCCCACCACCCTGCTTGTTCAAACCATCGATGCGAATGGTATAACTAGTGTGCAGAAATGTGACCACATCCATCCAGTTCCTCCCGAGAAGAGGAGGTCGCCCTTTCAGAGATGAGATGAGGAAAACGAAGGTTTGGAGACCATACCCCCATATCACACGAGTAGGAGACAGCAGAGAGAACTCTGACCGGGGACAAGATCTCTCTGTCTGCCAGTAATCACGGTGGACGAGCCTAATAACACACTCATTCTCAATTGTCACATGCCGCAATAACAGGTCTCTTCCCAGTCGTAATGGCTGGACCTGCAAGTCTCCAGCTGGGACTTCACCTCTGTATTTTCTGTATTTATGTGCCCCCTCGACTGAAAAAAAAAATAAGAAGAATTTCAGAGCTGGCAAAGGGAAGGAGCCAACACACAACACAAAGAAGTGTATGAAATGAAAAATAAGGTCCATAAATTGGAGAAAGAAAGTTATTTTTTCAAAATGCACCCCATACGTTAAGGTGCTTGTCTGTATGCCACTGTTTAGGGTTCCATCCCCAGCACTGAGCTAGGAGCGCATCCCACCACACATAGCATCACGCTCGAGGTGGGACCCAACACCCTCTTTCCCTCACAAAATACACCCCTCAGAGTCTAGAATGCTTTGCTACATTTGGTTCTGCCAGGTGTTGGTTTTCCTAATGCTGTTTGAGGAACATTTGGGACCAAAATTTGTCTCCGGAGTTTATAGCAGCTAAGTTCAAAAAGCAATTTCTCTAGAGAACCTTTATAGAAAGAACCAAATTTTACACACACACACACACACACACGCATGCATGTGCGGCATAAATATGTGAATACTGGTGTGACAGATAGTACAAGGATTAAGGTGCCTGCCGTCCAGGCCTGCAGCCAACCTCAGGTTGATCCCTGGCAACTACGTATGTTCCTCCGAACTAGCCCTGAGCATAGAGCCAGGAGTAGCCCCTAAGCATCACAGACTTCTACCTTCCAGGCCATGTAGACTAAACACTGGGTGTAAAAGCATAAATACTTGTGTAGACAGGGACTGTTCAGTGTGTGCTCATAATACTGATGAAAAGCAGGCAGCTGTGTACATGCACACACACTGCAGCCCACATGTGGAAGTAAGTGTAGAAGTTGGAGAGTCCTGCATGTGCTTTTTAAGGAGGCCTCTTTCTCCATGGGGGGCTTTCTCCTCTCTCTGGCTTCCTGGGAGTCCTGTGCTCTGCTTGCATTAACCCTGTTTCTGGGCCCCCCTGAGCTCCTAGATGAGGCTTTCTGACTCTGCCTACCTGAGCAATTTATCGTTCTAAACAGTGATAACAGTAGACATTAATCCCATCTCTTTGTTTTTTGGAATGCAGCCAGATACGAGCAGGACTTATGGCTCTGTGCTCAGGGATCAATCCTGGTGCTCAGAGGCCATAATGGGTGCTGGGGATCAAACCCAGGTTGACTGTGTGCAAGGCAAGCATCCTACCTATTGTACTCTGACTTTGACCCCTCCATCTCTTTTTTTGTTTTGTCTTAGTTTTGGACCCATACCCGGCAGTGTTCAGGGCTTACTCCTGGTTCCTCACTCAGGGAATCACTCCTGGTGGGGCTCAGAAAACCATTTGGAGTATTGGGGACTGAACCCAGGCCAGCGGTGTGCACAGAAAGTGTCCTGCTCACTGTCCTATCTCTCTGCACCCCCATCTCTTTTTTAAGTTTCTGCCAGGTCTTATTTTTTTTCTGATGCTGTCTGAGGCGACGCTGACTTTGAGTACAAAGTTCTAATCTCTCTTTTTCTCCCTGTTCTTTTTTTTTTTTAATTTGCCTCTTTCAATTCACCCTTTGGAACTCTTTCTCTGTTGTTCTCCCTCCTGTCAATCAGAGCTGCTTAACAGAATGTCTCTGGATTATTAACTTGGCAGATATTTGTGAGACCTCTGGAATGGACAACAAACACCTGTTTCCACCAGAGTTTGTAAGTATTCACTTTCAAAGCAGGTGTCTTGTTTTCTTAAGTTGCTTCAGCCAGACCCAGGTGACTCTCCTGTCTGATTACTCAAACTTGTTATCCAGCACCCAGACCCTCATTTCCAATAGGGTATCTTCTCTCACTGTCCCCTGGGACTTCCTTTTGTCTCTAAGCTCCCTGATCTGTGCTCCAGGGTTCATTGTGCCTACAGAGTAGGACACTTTACACAGAATCTGAGAGTTGGAGTCTGGACCTCAGCTGTAGTCCTGCCTCTGCTGAACCCACAGTCAGGGACTCCCGTGGCTATGGGGACTTCACAGCTTAGAAGTTAAGGACCCTGTACAGACATTAAGTTTGTCTTGCACTGAGAATCCTGGTTCAATCCCTGGCATTGTCAGGAGTGATCCCTGAGCACAGAGCCAGAAGTAATCCCTGAGCAGAGGGACAGAAGTAAACCTTGAGCTGAGAGCAAGAAGTAAACTTTGAGCATAGCTGGTGTGGCTGGGGTGAGAGTACAGCAGGGAGAGCACTTGCCTTGCACACAGTCAACACAGGTTTGATCCATGGCACCACATATGGTTCCCAGAGCACTGCCAGAGTAGGCCCTGAGCAGATCAGGTATAGCCGCAAAACTTAAAAATAAAAATAAATAAATTAAAAGGAAAACACAGTACCTAGACTAGGGGATCCATGATGGCATTGAACCTCATCTTCTCTTACCTGGGCCTGTGTGACAGACTTGTCACACAGGTCATTCGGTCTGTCATTGGGTCTTCCTAGTTACAGAACCGCCTTTTCCTGACCCTCCTATCATGTTGCTCTTAGTTACATAATCAACTCATTTCTCTGCTTCCAAGCTGGTAAGACATCTCCAAAGGCCTACAGAGTAGCAGTAGCAGGCAAACTTCATGCTGTGCTCCCATTGGTGGCCCCTCTCAACGGGCCCTCCAGCCATGCCCTCCCAGGAACCTGACCTAGCGCTACATCCTGGTTGCTCCTGGTGACCACATGTCCTCTGCCCTTTCCCACACTTTTGTTCATGTTCTTCTGTCAGCTCACCTTCTCTTTTCACTTGGAAAACACACTGAGACACAGGCAGGACCAGTGCATGCCAAAGTGGCGAATCACCGTTGAGCAGCATTCTTTAGCCATTTTATATCTGCAGCCCAGCCTCTGTCCTGCAGCCCAGTTTACAGACCAGTACTTATAATCAAGGTGGTTGACTGGCGGTTTTCAGCTTTTCTCTACCTAAACCTGTCCATAGCTATTCAGGAGATGGAGGACCATAGCCCTACAGGACCCACAGGTGCAAGAGCCCTCACTTGCCTTTTAGGATGTGCTGGGTGAAGGGCTGTCCTTGGAGAATATTTAAGCGGCCACTTAGATTTATTCCCTGGGGTGCTGCATCATGCCACATGTTGTCCTCAGCAAGGAGAATCTGGCAGATAAAATGCAATCCTCATTCCCATGAGTTCCCACACAACAGTCACAAAATCTACAAATGAACAGATACACCTCGATTTTATAGCTCATGTCCAGGAGCTGCTGCCTGGAAGTTTCCCAGTCGAGCCTCCCACCTGGATCTCTGAGGACAGAGCTAGCACATTCAGGGGCACGCAGCTGTGGACCAGAGTGAAGAGCTGTGGGGAGAGAAAGGGAAGGGATGTGATGGGTGCTTTGCTCTCTTGCAGGCTGCTCCTATGTCCCGGACAGGAAGAGCTGGCCTCAGAATTTATGACTATGACTGGCTGTCCTGTACTGTGGGGAAAACACTCCTTCTGTTCTTCCTGTCAAGGGGCTTGGCTGGCCTCCCAGCCCCCTTTATGGTGCTCTCTGTTTGGGCACTGGACTTTCTGGAGGAGACCTCTGTCTCCCTGAGGTCAACACGAGTCTCCAAGGAGCCTTTTAGGACTGTGCTATGAACTACATTTAAAGAGAGTTCATCACAGTAGAAGCCCTCCAGGTGAAAAGTCATTCTTGTTTTCAGCATCTTGGTAGGACACTTCCTGTCTTGTAGAGTCCCTTCTAAGGTTTCCCTGGAGGCATATTTCCTTCCCATCCCAGAGTACTGTTTTTTTTTTTAATTTTTATTTATTTATTTATTTATTTTTGGTCTTGGGTCACAGCCAGCTTTGAAGGCTTTCATGGAGTTTTGCTCAGGGCTTACTCCTTGCTCTGCATACACGGATCACTCTTGGTGGGGCTTGGAGGACCCTATGGACTGCTGGGGATTGAACTTAGATTGACTGCAAGCAAGGAAAGTGCCCTACTCAGCTGTACTATCTCTCTGACCACCCCCCTGAATACATGTTTTTTTTCCGGGATCCAGACTTTGGCTTTTTAGGGTCACACAAAGCCTATAGCCATTTCTGGGAGGTGAGAGTGGAAGGGATTTGATAAAAATGCCTGAGTGTCTCTCTTCTGGGTTCACCAGGTTGGAAGTTTACACACAGTTTTGCACATCATTACAGGGTTTATATGCAGGAACACAGGTGGACAATTATGTTACGTATAAACTGAAACATGAGCTGCATGAAAAAGCAATCCCTTACTGTGGATGACTCTGATCTTTTCCAACAACTTTAAATGACATTAAAATAATTCTGATCCCGCTCCACTAAAGTGTGCGTAACTAGGATAGGGATGATGGTTGAGAAAACACCGCTCTCGACTGAGCTCCTGTGTTTGCTAAAACAATCTCAATTCTCACCTCTGGAAAAGGGAACTGGGAAGCTTTGAGCTGGGGGAAATTATACTATTAATTGTTTACCCTTTGTAACTTTTATTTTTTAAATCTTTTAATAGTATTGTTTTTTGGGAGCCACACCCAGTGGTGCTTCGGGCTTACTCGTGGATCTGAGCTCAGGATCACTCCTGGCAGGGTGACAGGGACAAAATGAAGTGTCTGGGATCAAACCCTGGTGGGTCACATGGAAGACATGTACCCTACCTGCTGTGCTATCTCTCCAGCCCCTAGTAACTTCTTTAAAAAAATTATGTGCAGGCACATATTCGATAAATAAATCTCATTCAGAATCAGTCTGGTGTAAAATTCGTTCTGATTCTAACTTCAGTAGCTGTTAAAAAAACAACAAAAAAAATGAAGAGACTAGAGAGATACTATATGGTTTAAGGTGCCAACCTTGCATGCACTTGACCCCAATTTGATGCCCTGTACTATATGATGCTCCAAGTACCTGCCAGAAGTAATCCCTGAGGACTGTCCAGTGTGCCTTTCCCCGCCCCCCCCCCCCCCCCACACACACAAAAGAGGTGAAGCAACAAAGACAAGTTTCTTTAAAATCATTTTGGAAAAGTGATACTTATGAAGCAGTGGTTAGATGTGTGCGTTCTGGAGACAGATTTCTTTTTTGCTTATTTTTGGGCCACACCTGATGGTGGTCAGGGTTTATTCCAGGGTTCTATCCAGGGATCATGCCTAGTGAGGCTCAGGGGACCATATGGCATGCCAGGGATCAACCAGGGTCAGCTGCTGGAAGGCAAGAATCCTACCCGCTGTACATTGCTTCAGCCTCATGGAGACAGATTTATTTTGAAGTTCAGTCCTAATACTTCCTACAAAGTGACCCCCGGGCAAGTTTACTTTCTGATGACTCCTTTCCTAGATCTATAAAAACGGGTACAAAGACAATATCCCTTGCGGAACTTTTTGAACAACGCTCTGCCAGGAATATGTGTGGCATGTAGCAACCACTCAGGCATGTTCATGCGGTGGATGATGACTCAGGCCAGGTGTGGGCACACAGGTGCATGTTTCAGGAATCTAGTAAGAGCTGCGCCACAGCATCCAAGGTACGCCTGCCCCAGCTCTTAGTTGGGGGGGACCAGTTGTTGTCTCGGAGGATGTGAGATCAGAGCTAAGAGGCAAGAGGAGAAGCTGAACAGTGAGGGAAATAGAAGTGAGGGCAGAGACAAAGGGAGTGAGAGAAAGCAAAAAGCAGACAGAGGTAAGGCCAAAGAAGAGAAGAGCAATAAGAAGGACAACTTATTCTGATGCCTTTTTTCTACCCCAGCAAATACACAAATAATGTTCTCAAGCTTGGCTTTGTCTATTGCCTTCACACCTTAAAGCTGCCCTCCGGGCTCCTTAAATCCCTGGTTTCACTTTATATAGCTTTATATGTGATTCAATTAACACCACTCTCCAAGTTTGCCTTTGGATGCTTGAGATTGTGTGTGTGTGTGTGTGTATGTGCCTGCGCACTTCTGTAGACAGGATGGAGTTCATTAAAATTCAACACTCAGCTGCTTTTCAAAGAGCTCACATTGCAATCAGAATAACAATCATTTAAATGCTAAAAGGAGTTTGCCAATGCAGCCACAAATTTTTAAACTCCTGTTGGGCACTCAATGTCTACCCCAGAGATCAATTCCACTTAATAATTTAACATCTACCTAAATCCACACACGTGGGTAAAAGCTGGGAAAAAAAAAACAGTTCATAGAAAGATTCAAGTGCCCTGGATTAGTCAAAGGATGTGGTTTCCTGGTTAAAAAAACAAAACAAAACAAAAACCACTAAAAGCAACAAGAAAACACAAGACAAAACAACAACCCTGTTCAATAGGCTTCCAAAAAAAGAGTACTATGATAAGCACATATTGAAATGAAAACTCTGGTAGCAATAGATACATTTACAGGCGAACTGCGTGGGGGGAAATCATTGTAAACTAGCAGGGACAGGGGCTTCTCAAACAGTTGTTTATAGGTGTATCCTTAGAGGAAACCTGCTTTTCTATAAAATGGGACATTCTTTTCTCTTATTGAAGGAATCCGAAAGTAGGCCACTGTACAAGCAACTCAGACTGTAGCCTCTTGATTTTGACAGCACATTCGGTGCCCTAATACTTCAGCCTAGGCTCTGCCACCCCACACAGGTGTACCTTTTAATTCTGTCTGATGATTTGTTAAGGGTGTGAGGAGTGAAACTCTTGTGAAGAGAAAACACTTTGATGAAAGTAGAAGGGGTTGGAGGTTTTTTTCTTGTACAATTCTACTAGTATATTGTATATTTTGGATATTAATCCCTTATTAGAGGGGTATTGGGTAAATATTCTTTCCCATTCTGTTTCTTTTGAAGTTCAGAAGCTTCTTAGTAAAATTGTACAAGAAAAAAAACTCCAACCCCATCAAAAAATGGGGAGAAGAACTGACGTTTCCTCAAAAAAGAAATACAAATGGCCAAAAGGCACATGAAAAAATGCTCCACATCGCTAGCCATCAGGGAGATGCAAATTAAAACAACAATGAGATATCATCTCACACCACAGAGACTGGCACACATTCAAAAAAACCAAAAGCAACCAGTGCAGCCGGGGATGTGGGGAAAAAGGGACACTCTTTCACTGTTGGTGGGAATGCAGACTGGTCCAGCCTTTCTGGAAAACAATATGGACAGTCCTTCAAAATCTAGAAATTGAGCTTCCATATGACCCCGCATTTCGTCGGTAAAGAAGCAAACAGCACCCGGCCCAGACAAGGTCAGACCTGAACACCTGAAGAACCTGCCGTCAGTACTCATCAATACACTGGCTCGGCTCTTCACTTGCTACCTGTCTGAATGCAAGGTTCCGTCCCAATGGAAAACCAGCAGGACCGTACTACTGTTCAAGAAGGGAGACATCCATGACATTGGCAACTATCGCCCGATCTGCCTATTGTCTGTCATCTACAAGTTGTTCACTCGAGTCATCCTGAATAGGATTGGCAGAACACTAGATGAAGGACAACCATGTGAGCAAGCCGGGTTCCGCAAAGGATTCAGCACCATCGACCATATCCACACGATAACCAAGCTCATTGAGGTTTCTCGGGAGTTCAAGATGCCGCTCTGCTTAACGTTCATTGATTTAAAGAAGGCCTTTGATTCTGTTGAGACGGAAGCGGTCATTGAAGCCCTAGCCAATCAGGGCATTCAAGCCCAATACATCAGGATCCTCCGTGAGCTGTATTGCGGATTCACTACCAGGATCTCACCATTCTACAAAGAAGTGATCGTTGATGTCAAGAGAGGGGTGCGGCAGGGTGATACCATTTCACCGAAACTCTTCAGTGCCACCCTCGAGAACATCATGCGACGACTGGAATGGGAAGGAATGGCAGTGAAGATAGATGGTCGGCAACTACACCACCTCCGCTTTGCTGATGACATTGTTTTAATAACACCAAACATCAGCCAAGCGGCACAAATGCTGGCCGACTTTGACCGTGAGTGTGGAAAGGTAGGACTACAGCTGAATCTTACAAAGACAATGTTTATGAGAAACAGCCTTGTTCCTGACGCCCCATTCGCTCTCAATGGAATGACCATCTCCGAATGCAACAGCTATGTGTACCTAGGTCGAGAGGTCAACATGACAAATGACCTGGCACCCGAGCTGCGCAGGAGAAAGAGAGCGGCTTGGAACACCTTCAAGAACGTCGAAGAAATAGCTAAGAGGACGAAGAACCTCCGGCTCCGGGCACATCTCTTTGATTCCACTGTTCTTCCTGCATTAACATATGCCTCAGAGACCTGGGCCCTACGCAAACAAGATGAGAACGCCATTCAGGTCTCCCAAAGAAGAATAGAAAGAGCTATGCATGGAATATCACGTTTCACTCAAATGAGAGAACGAATCCGGAGTTCTGACATCCGTCGACGATCAAGGATCAGGGACGCTGTCTCATTTGCCAAGGTGTCGAAAATCAGATGGGCTGGTCACGTAATGAGATTTAAAGACGACCGTTGGTCTAGAGCTGTTACTGATTGGATTCCACGGGATGTCAAGAGACCGCGTGGCCGCCCACCTACCAGATGGTCAGACTTCTTTGTCAAGATCATGAACGATCGGTTTGAGGCCCTCCATGTTCCCAGAGCGAAGAGATGCCACTGGGCTACACTAGCACGCGACAGGGACAAATGGAGACGTTACTGGCGCCCGCTCAAGCAAATCGACGACTAACGGGAAGTTAAGTGATTTAAGTGATTTTTTAAGTGATGACCCCGCAATATCACTTCTGGGAATTTGTCCTGAGGATGCAAAAAAGCACAGTAGAAATGACATCTGTACCTATATGTTTACTGCGGCACTGTTCACAATAGCCAAAATCTGGAAACAACTCAAGTGCCCTACAACAGATGATCAGTTAAAAAAACTTTGGTACATCTACACAATGGAATACTATGCAGCTGTTAGGAGAGATGAAGTCATGAAATTTGCTTATAAGTGGATAGATATGGAGAGTATCAAGCTAAGTGAAATGAGTCAGAAAGAGAGGGACAGACATAGAAGGACTGCACTCATTTGTGGAGTATAGAATAACATAACATGAGACTGACACCCAAGGACAGTAGATACAAGGGCCAGGAGGATTGCCCCATAGCTGGAAGCCTGCCTCATGAGCAAAGGGAAGAAGGTAGATGGAACAGAGAAAGGATCACTAAGAAAATGATGGCTTGAGGAACCAGTCAGGATGGGAAATGTGTGCTGAAAGTAGATAATGGACCAAACATGATGACCTCTCAGTGTCTGTATTGCAAACCTTCAAACCATAATGTCCAAAAGTAGAGGGAGAATATGGGGAATATTATCTGCCATGGAGGCGGGGGGGGGGGGGGGGGTTGGGAAGGGGATATACTGGGGAGATTGGTGGTGGGGAATGTGCACTGATGGAGGGATGGGTGTTTGAACATTGTGTGATTGTAACCTAAACATGAAAGCTTGTAACTTTCTCACAGTGATTCAATAAAATTTAAAAAAAAAATAGAAAAAGAAGAATCTGTCCTCTTTGTTCTTCGGCCTTAGGACATCGGGGCAGGGGGGACAGGGCACTCAAGGACTGGGTTCTGCTAGCCCAGGGGCAGGAGTGCCTGGCTGCAGCGGGTAACTGCCTTTGCAAATGGGGTCTTTTTCACAATAATAAAGACTAACCCAAGGGAGCATAGTGACAATTAGAAAGAGATTTGAAAAAAGCTGAAAGCTGACATCTGCTACAACTATTAATCAGATGGATCTACTTCTGTGTCAAACTGGCAAAGACTTAAATGCTTTGATGGAGATCATTTCTTTGATTTTTTTTGGTTTGTTTTTGGGTTTTGGGGGGCCACACCCGGTAGTTGCTCAGGGCTTAACCATGGCTCTCATCTCTACTCAGAGATCATTTCTGGAGGTGCTCATGCAACTATATGTGGTGTCGAGTTTGAACCTAGGGGGTACTAGTTCTCCTTCCTGGAAATAATGCCTAAGCATCCATGTAAACAATAGCAAAAAACTGTACAGTAAGGGATTAACAGTTTCTTTTGTGTTTTCCCCCCACTTTTCCTGCCCCTTGTTGATACAACACATTTTGATCCTTGGGTCAGCACCAAACTCTGCAGCTGAAGGGGTCTACCTTGTGGCTTCCTAAAAACAGAAAAGACCTACTCACGAGTCTCGCAAGTGCTCAGCTGAATTGGTTTTAAATTAATCTGTGCGAAGCACTGCTGCATGCTGTGATAAATTCAGGCAGTGCATGTTTATGTGTGATTTTCAAATGTTCCAGAAGCGGGGTTTTGCTCCCCAAAGAGCGTTACCACAGGCTGGGTCTTAATTTGGTTGGCCCATGAAGGTATAATCCAGCTTAGGTTGGAGTGGCTCTGATGTCATTAATTTTAGGGAATGATGAAGAAATCTGGGTTAGACTTATGATAGAAATAGGTGAATTATAGTTAATTGATGTTGAAAATTGTTGGGAAAATAAAACACAAAGTCTGACTTTTGTCTTCTGCCAACCAGAGGAAGTTTGAGGTGTGGAGTTTGCCTCAGGCCTCTCTACATAAGGTCAGTTCAGACTCCAGTTTTGACGTTTGTGGCTCCTCCTCTTCCTCTTCAAATATATTTTGAAATATATTTCATGATGGTGAAGGCATTTGAAGATGTATCTGATCCTGACTAAATTCATTATTATTATATTCATTATCATCCTATTCACTTCTTTTCCTGATTTGAAAAGATATGAAATTAAAACATTTTCCATGGGTTCCAGACACTGTTTCCTAGATGAGTTGGTCTTGGGAGTTAGGCCAGCTTCTTCCCCAAAAGATAAAATTTTCTATCTTGGTTCCAGGAGAGCTGGTAGCTTTTAACTATTGAGTGTTGGTATAAAATAAAAGGGGCCAAAGAGATAGTGTAGTGATTAAGGCCCTGCCTTGCATGAGCTGACCCAGGTTTAATCCCATCTAGACTCCATGTATCCCCTTGAGCCCTGCTAGGAGTGATTCCTCAGCTCAGATCCAGGAGTCAGTCCTGAGCATTGCCAGGCATGGTCCAAAAACAAATAAATATAAATAAAATAAAGGGAAGTGGAGTTTGAGGAAGAAACTTTTTTATGCTCCTTGATAACAGATTTTACAGTTACAAGAATTGAAGGGACTGATTTGACCATGGATCTTGGAGGGTGATTTAAGAACCTCTAGAATTTAAATGTGCTCAAAACCTATGATGTATTCTGAGCCTTGTCAGAGGTAATCTCCGAGCACAGAGAAAGGAGCAGGAATAGCCTTCTGAGCACCTCCAGGTGTAACGTAAAAACCAAAACAAAAGCAAAACAAAAACACCAATTTCTGGAAGAGAAAAAGGAAACAAACCCTGCTTGTTTTAACTACACTTATTCTCAAATACCTTTTAAACAGCAGCATTACAAATTCAGAGCAGTTTAGCAGAGCAGTCTGAGAAGAGTTCTGGAGGATTCTATAACTGGTATGTCCTGTGAAGTAAAACAAACAAACAAAAGGAAAACAAACCAAAATTTTATGTGCTTAAAGTTATTCTTCAGAGGTGATTTTTATAAAACAACAGGGTTCGGGCTGGAGAGACTGTACAGTGGGTAAAGTACTATTTTGCCTTGCATGCAGCAGAACCAGGTTCCATCCCTGGTACCCTACATGGTCTCCTGAGCCCTCCAGGAGTGATCCCTGATGGCAGAGCCAGGAGTAATCCCTGAGCACAGCCAGGTATGGCCTCAAAACTACTACTAATACTAATAATAACAATTAAAAATCAACATGGGGCTAGAGAGATGGTACAGGAGTTAAGGTGATTGCCTTGCATATCTCTGACCCCAGTTTGTTTTTTTATTTTTTTTATTTTATTTTTTTTATTTTTTTCTTTTTTTATTAGTGAAAAACCATGAGGCACAGTTATAGGCCCACAAATTTTGTGCTTGGGTTTCAGTTATACAATGATCAAGTGCCCATCCCTCCACCAGTGCCCGTCATCCATCCCCACGGGTCCCAGCACCCCCCCCCCCATCCCATCCTGCCTCTGTGGCAGGGTATTCCCCCTTGTTCTCTCGCTCTTCTTTTGGGTACTGTGTTTTGCAAGAGAGGCATTGAGTGGCAATCATGTTTGGTCTATAGACTACTTTCAGCGTGATTCTCCCACCCTGGGAGGGTCCTCACAACACCCTTTATTTGGTGCTCTCTTCTCTATCTGAGCTTCCTTTTCACCTAGAGCCTGTGGCTGGCCTTCCATTCATGGAGCAAAATTCCTGGTACTAATCTCAGCCATTCCTGGGTGTTACTCTCCCTTTTTGTTGCTTTATGTTCCCCAGATGAATGCAATCTTTCTGTGTCTATCCCGCTCTTTCTGACTCATTTCGCTTAACATGATACTTTCCATGTAGTACCACTTGTATGTAAATTTCATAACTTCATCTTTTCTAACAGCTACATAGTACTCCATTGTGTAACTGACCCCAGTTTGATCCCCAGTATGTCATATGGTCCCCTGAGTACCAACAGGAGAAAGTCCTAACCACCACTGGGTGTGACACAACCCCTATCACCTTTCCAACTCCACCCCTCAAAACAAATTTTTTTTCAAAACCTATGACATTAGCTTTCTATATATCCCTTAGTAAAAGATAAGACAGTTATAAGGTTTGAAGGGACTGGGTCAACCATGACTCTCAGAGGGCAGTTTAAGAACCTCTAGAATTTAAATGTGCTTTACACATATGGGGGCTGTTTGGGTATGTGTCTGAATTTGGGAGTGTGGTGATACATTTTTCAGTACAGTTTTCTAAGGAAGGAGGCCCAAGGAGTCAGCAGGGATAATAAAAGTCACTCCATGGAAAAGGGGAAAGACATTAGCTTTGAGTTTTGAAGTTAAGAGAAAGCAAGAAAGAGACTTCCCAGCATTAAAACAAACAAACAAACATGAGAAAGTGAGAGTCTTCTCATAAATTTACCCTCTCCATAAATGTTGGTAGGGGGCCAGAGTGATAGTACAGTGGGTAGGGTGTTTGCCTTGCATACAGCCAACCCAGGTTCAATACCTAGCATCCCATATGGTCCCCCAAGCACTGCCAGCAGTGATTCCTGAGTGCATGAGCCAGGAGTAACCCCTGAACATTACTGGCTGTGACCCCCAAAACAAAAATAAATAAATAAACAAAAAAATCTTGGGTAGAGTCTAAAAAGAGGAAGATACCAAAAGAATATCTGATTAGATGGTTGTTTCTATCATTCCTTAGTGGTTCTGTTTGAAGAAACAAACATAAATGAACAAACACAAACATCCCTGTCTCTTAGACCAGGGACCTTATCATATTCTAGACTGTTAAGGACAGTTCAACAACTTTTTTTTTCTTTTGTTTTTTAGGGAGGACAGGGAAATGCATGATGCTGGCCCTCCTGCAGCTTTTAGTATCGTTGGTCAGAGTCCTAGTTCCTCAAGTCTTTTATGCCAAAAAGTAGCCTAAACTCTTCTGAGTTTAATTTGATAGGCACAGTCCTGCCTTCTCTGCCTCAGCTCACACCAGCTCTGGTACTCTGAAGACTCGTGAGCACCATTCCATGCAGTTCTGAGGATGTCAAGTGGTCCTTGTCCATGGCAGGCTTTCCTCTTGTTTTCTGCCTTTTTCTGTTTTCAGATACTATGCAGCATGTCACAGGCCACCAGATACCAATCACGGGCATGATGAAACATCTCAGGAAGTCCTCCTAAGACAGAAATGGAGACCATAAGTTCAGAAAAGACATATGAACGGTCATCTAAGGAATTGGTATGGGGTGATGGGGGACAGGTGGTAAGATGTATTTTGAGACCATAGTAGCTAAGTGGGACACACGCTGGCCCTCCTGCAACTTTTAGTATAGTTGGTCAGAGTCCTAGTTCCTCAAGTCTTTGATGCCAATAAGTAGCCTAAATTCTTCTGAGTTTAATTTGACAGGCACAGTCCTGCCTTCTCTGCCTCAGCTCATACCAGCTCTGGTACTCTGAAGACTCGTGAGCACCATTCCATGCAGTTCTGAGGATGTCAAGTGGTCCTTGTCCATGGCAGGCTTTTTCCTCTTGTGTCCCACTTAGCTACTATGAACTCTTTTCCCCATATGGAGTTTCCTTCCTTGATCCATGGGATGTCCAATATTCCCTGTTTGGAACTATAGTCCTGTTTGTTCAACTGCTTCCTGCTGGTGCTTCCAAACTTCCCTCTACTCTCAACCATAGTATCATGAAAGTTGTTAAAACTTTCACAAAATCATGATGATTTTATTGGGATAACTTACCGAAATTCTGGGTCTATAGAATATACTGGGCGGGGGGGGGGGGGGGTTACGAGGTGTTGGTTTCTTGTCTGTAAAATAAAAGGGTCACAGGAAACTGGCGACTTTCAAGTCTTCTCCCTTTCTTATTAGCTATTGAATGTTTCCAGTAGAACTCTGGGAATAAATGGGTTGGGGTGACCCACCCTGGGAAAGTATCTGGGCCCATTTGTTTCTGCCTTCCCTATCCCCCAATTGTCAGGGCTAGGTGACACCTCCAGGTCTCAGAGACACAGAGTGTTGAAAACTACAGGACAAGATGACCCCACCTTCCTTTTCTCTGAGGTCTTCACTCTCAGAGCCTTTGATTAAGCTGCTGGCTGTCTAGACGGGTCTGAGATCACCACCTGTTTCTGTGCCCCTCCTCAGAGGTCAGCAAGGCAGTTGGGAGAAAAAGGGGGGAAACGGCCACCCCCACTTGACTAAGGAGCCTGATGTAACAGTCAAAGTGGGGGAATTTCTGTGACTCAGAACCCAGGGAATGTACACAGTCAATAATAAAAATACAACTGTGAAAGAGGAGACGGGCTCCAGTGAACGCTCGTCTGAGGAATTGGTGTGGGGTGGTGGGGGACATGTGATAAGATGTATTTTGGAAAGGTGTGAAATTGCATCCCTCTAATGCATACGGGCTTATAAACCAGTCACTGAAATAAAAATATGTATTCTGCATACACATAAATATTTTTACTTATTTAAAGAGTAGCTGTCTGGAAAAGGATTCACCCCAATAGGCAGGAATTTAGGGACTTTTAGTGATAGGCATCCTGAAAATTATACCAGGGTTCTTAAATCTTTTCCCTCTTTCCACCTCATAAAAAGAAAAGGTTGGGATAAACTCACACTGCAAACACCAATCAAATGCTAGAAAAGATCTAGACAGCTCCCTTGTTCTTGGTTCTCTCATCTGGGCAGGTACTTAAACTCCTGACCTCAGCAGTCCAAACCCCTAGGACTAGCCAGTGGCATCCAGTTTGGTAAGAGGCAATGCCCTGTGTGACCTCAGTTCCTTCCCTAACTTGGATCCCATAGTAATTTTAAGATCAGATTAGATTAAGAACTAAAACAAGACAGGAACATGTTTACAGACCAAATCTGAAGTGGGCTAAATTCATGGATCTGACTCTGATCGGAAACTGCTCACAGCATGTCCTCTGGATTCCCGCTTGGCAGGAAACCTGGTGTTACAGGAAGTGGTGTGGGCCATTTAGAGAAAACCTACTTCAAGTTAGAGTCCTCTAGGAAGTATTATCTAGGGCTCCTCATTCTAAGTTCCTCTCTGACTGGGAAGTCTAGGGCACTTTTCTTTCTTTCTTTCTTTCTTTCTTTCTTTCTTTCTTTCTTTCTTTCTTTCTTAAATTTTTTATTTTTTAATGAATCACCATGAGGTACAGTTACAGACTTACAAACTTTTGTGCTTACGTTTCAGTCATACAATGACCGAGTACTCATCCCTCCACCAGTGCCCGTTCTCTACCACTAATGTTTCCAGTATCCCTCTCTCCCCATTCCCTGGTGCCCCATCCCCCACCCCGCCTCTGTGGCAGTCGCATTCCCTTTAACTCTCTCTCTCTCTTTCTTCTCTCTCTCTCTCACCCTCTCTTTTAGGGTGTTATGGTCTGCAATGCAAGTATCGAATGGCCATCATGTTTGGTCTATAGTCTACTTTCAGCATGCATCTCCCATGCCAAGCCGGCCCTCCAAACACCTTTTACTTGGTGGTCAGGGCACTTTTCATAGGCACATGAGGGTTCTATGTAGATCTCCAGCACCCTCCACAAACACCCATACTGACGGCTCAGCCATGTCAGGATGTAACTGCCGGGGAGATGAGGGCATGAGTATAACGGTTGAGTGAGCTCTTGGAACACCTGTGTCCAGTGCAAACCTATAGACGAAGTAGGGTGTTTGCCTTGCGTGCAGCCAGCCCGGCAGAATCTAATGATTCCGCTGTCCTTCTCGGAGACCCGGCAAGCTACCGAGAGTGTCTCGCCCGCAAAGCCTGGCAAGCTAACTGTGATGTATTCAATATGCCAAACACAGTAACAAGTCTCAAAATGGAGATGTTACTGGGCCCACTTGAGCAAATCGATGAACAACAGGAGGACAGTGCTACAGTGTTATAATTATTAGTGAATCACTGTAGGGTACAGTTACGGACTTACAAACTTTAGTGCTTGTATTTCAGTCATACAATGATCGAGTACCCATCCCTCTACCAGTGCCCATTCTCCACCACCAATGATCCCAATATCCCTCCCACCACCACCACCCCCACCCTGCCTCTGTGTCAGGGCATTCTCTTTTGTTCTTTCTTTCCTTTGGGTGTTGTAGTTTTCACTAGAGGCATTGAGTGGCCATTGTGTTCGATCTATAGTCTACATTCGGCTCGCCTCTCCCAACCCAAGCTGATCCTCCAAATACCCTTTACTTGGTTTTGCCTTCTCTATCTGAGCTGCCCTTTCCCCCAGCATTTGAGGTCAGCTTCCAAGTTATGGAGTAAACCTCCTGGTCCTTATCTCTACTATTGTTGGGTGTTAGTACCTATAGACAATCTTGATTCCCAGCCACGACCCCCCCCATATTAAACTTCTCTTGCAAGTTAAGAGTGAGAGATTGTGGCTACCAGTCTATCGCTTCAAAAGAACACTGGGGAACTGGAGGAAGAGCTCAGTGGTTTGGAATACCTGCCTTGAAAGCATATGGTTGCGATTTCAATCCCAAATTCTGCCACAATCCCTGATTGTGCTCCTGGCAGCTCTGCTATCTGTGATCCCAATGTGGCAAATGATTCCTATGAGACCTCAGCCATGTATGTGGCTGAGCATCATGTCAAAGGAAAATGATGCCTGGTGAGCACCACAATGAAGAGATCTATGGGAACCAAGGCCAGGGAGTGTGACCTATGACAAATCACCTCAGTGAGCCCCACAGAAGTCTCTGGTGAGCATTACAATCAGACTATGAGCACCACAGACAGGCAAGCCTGCAGCCTTCCCCCCCACCCCCCCCAGCCTGTTCCTCCCCATCTTTCCAACATTAACAGCAATAAACAGAGCAGAAAAGAAAAGAAGGGGGGATAATTAATTTTTGTTTTTGTTTTTTTGTAAAGAGCACAGGGAACATTCTAGAGTTTACCAGTGGGGCTGGGTTTCCTTAAACACAACTATGGTGGGTCATGAAGTTCACTGCTGAAGTGGCTCCTGAGCCCATGGTTTTGTGGATGAAATGACCTTCACAGTCTGTGTAAGATGGAAATGTCTGGACACTGGGGCTAGAGCGATAGCACACTGGGCAGGGCATTTGCTTTGCATGTGGCCGACCTGGGTTTGATTCCCAGCATCTCATATGGTCCCCTGTGCACTGCCAGGAGTGATTCCTGAGTGCATAAGCCAGGAGTAAGGCCTGTGCATTGCTGGTGTGACCCAAAAAGAAAAAAAAAAAAGAAAGGTTTGGACACTGCCCTGGCTCTCACTCCAGAGAGGCTTCCCAAGTCTCTTCACTTTGCCCAAGTCACTTGAGAGTGGCTTCCTAGAAATGACCAGCTGCCACAGTAGTCTGGGACACTCTATGGTCACCCCACACTAACCCCTTCTCAGGGGTCCAGGCTGAGTGGCTCCTGGCAGCCTCCCTCCCACTGGTCCTTCCTTAAACACAGCATCCTGCTGCTGGCTCCTAATGGGGAAGGCCCCTACTCTCTGTATTGCTCCCTACCTCCTCATGTGTGAGAATCTACCAACTCGACCTCGATACATTTACACGTTTCTTGCAAACAGGGGAGGGAAGAGGTGACAGGTTAGCTTGCTGCTCAGGGCTAAGAGATCTTAAAGAATAGAGGAGGACTCTGAAACCCACTGGCTGAGTCTGAGACAGACCTACTTGGTCAGGTGACAGATTCACCTTGTTTCTCATCTAAGAAAACTGGCATCAAAATGGCACTTCCTGCCCAGGGCATCACTCCATTTCCAATGCACACATAGACACTTCTGGCACCTGAAATGCCCTAAAAATGTCAGCTGTTGTTAACATTCCCTTGTTCGAGGCGCTGCGATTTAATCCCAGGTGCATCTACTCACCCAAGAAGGCAGCAGGGTAGTGCTGGTGTTGGAGAGTGGAGGGTTCCTGCCAACTCCAGCCAGTTTCCCCCAGTCCTCAAGTCCTGCTGTTGTTTGTTCTCCCTGTCACCCTGTCCCTGGGGAAAGTGATCCTATCCTCAAGAAGGACTAAGCTACCCATGAAAAAGATCTATGGGGAATCATAGTTCACCCGAACAATTCACCATTCAGGATCTGTCAACAGGGATTAGTTCAGAGGTGGCATGTGATGATCTCGCTCTAGCGCAGGACATAAACTTTTCCCACTCATGACCCCATTTTGCTCAACTAATTTTTTCTACATTTTGTGTGACCCTAGGTAGAGAGTTACATAAAATAGGCCTGTAAAGCAAACACTTGCTGGTAATAAATCAGAAAGAAATTTACTTTAACACATTTTTAAATTATTTATTTATTTATTTTTGGTTTTGGGGCTGGAGCAATAGCACAGAGGTAGGGCGTTTGCCTTGCACGCAGCCAACATGGCCGACCCGAGTTCGATTCCTCTGCCCCTCTCGGAGAGCCCGGCAAGCTACCGAGAGTATCTCGCCCGCACGGCAAAGCCTGGCAAGCTCCCCGTGACGTATTCGATATGCCAAACACAGTAACAAGAAGTCTCATGATGGAAACATTATTGGGCCCGCTTGAGCTAATCGATGAACAACGGGAGGACCGTGACTGTGATTTTTGGTTTTAGGGCCACACCCAGCTGTTTCAGGGCTTACTCCTGGCTCTAGGCTCAGGGATCACTCCTCAGAGAGCTTGAGAGACCAGATGGAGTGCCACCAATTGAACTGGGTCAGCCACATGCAAGGCAAGCACCTTTCCCACTGTGCTATTGCTCTGGATTCCTAAAACAGATCTTAAAGAAGTGATGTGATCTCACAGGTGGTTGTGAGCCACCGTGTAAGAAGACAGGGGCAAGTCATTGAGGGCTGAGGGGGATTTTGGTGGGGAAATACGGAGTGGAAGGTGGAAAGAGGAGATGGGGAGGTTGTAGGGAGGTGTTCCTATGATGGAAAGAGGTATGGACTTAGGCCTTTCCCTCCCCTTGCTATGTGCTGGCTGGAAGGCGGGTGGGAATCTTGGCTGCTGTAAAGGATGCCAGTATAGTGGGTGAGGCCCGAGGTAAGCAGGGATGTGCCCCAGCTCTGGCTTACCCATGCACTTGCAGTTATGTAACAGGGATGCTGGAGTGTTTAATGCACCAAGATTTTGCGTCACCCCCCAATCCCCACCCCCCACTACCGAACACCAAAAATAAAAAAGCATGCTAACTTTGACAAGCATTTGGCTTTTGGTGTCCCACCCAGATAAGGAAAATGAAACTTGCAAGGGATTTGCATTCTTGAATCCAAGTCAGACAGGCAGCAAGTGGCCAGGCTGAGCTGTCTGGAAGTTCCCCTGTGATCTCTCAGGCGTAGGATGTCATAAGACAAATATTTATTTGCTGCTGAATAGGGAGGCGGCAATGCAGGTACTCAAGGTTCAAACCCAGTTCGTACCTCTGGCCGCTGTGAGTGCGGCTGCTGGGAGCAGCAGAACACGACACACTCCAGCAGTTCTAATGACTTTGCAACTCAGCGTGTATGGCGAGTCTCCTGAGTTCTCTTAAAAGCCAGAAGAGTAATTATCTAAAGTGATTCTCATTTCTCGGGCATACTTCAACACACTCAGCTCTGGGAACAGTAATGCTTGCTCTTTATCTAAATGACAGGCTTTAGTTGGGTAGTTACCACGTCTTAATGTCATCTTCTTTTAAAAAGAATAGACTTGGGCTAGAAAAGCTTAAGAAATCTAATTCTCCTTTTGGGAGCATATTTTGCTAAACTGATTTCTGCTTTTATCTTTGCTCTCTAACCAGGAAATTGGGAGCAAGGCTAGGGTAGGGAGAGAACGGTGCCAACTGGGGTTGGGCTAGAGGGGTGTTTCTCGGTTCACCTGCAGAGCCTGTACCAGGCATTAGCACAGGTCTCTATCAGGGGATGGAAGGTTAAAGTGCACCACGAGAGCCCATATTATAATTTAGTGGGCAAGGCATTTGCCATGTATACGTCCAACTTAGGTTGGATCTCTGACATCACAAAATGGTTCCTATAGCCCCTATAGGAGTGATCCCCTAAGCCCAGAGTCAGGAGTAAGTCCTGAGCACTGCCAGGTGTGGCGATACCACACTTTTCCCCCCTGAAACCCAAATGCCCCAAAATTCTGGGGCTGAAGTTTGACTTTGACTTAAATTGCTGAATGAGGGAGTACAGAGTCCATGAGTTAAGACTGTAGCTCAGCCATTTCCTGCATTACACCCACAGAAACCAAATTGTTAATAGTTAATCTCCTTCTATTTTAAAGAATAACCACAGGAGAGAGTCAGTGATAAGGATAACAATTAATACTTCCTGAGCACTTATCACATATGGGTCTTTCCATTGTTATTCTCTATGCTGTTATTCAAATTCTCACAACCTGTGTACTTAACTGTCACAGCTTACACTAATGAGTGTAACCCTCACAACTGCAACATCTATTCCTAGAGGTGAGAAAACAGAAGCACAGAGAAGTGGAGTCTTTTACCTCAGGCTTCAGAGCTAGGCAGTGACAAATTCAGACAACACTCAGTCCTGGTATTCTCGGTCTGCAATCCAGCTCTAATCACCACCCTTTCCTGTCTTAATAGCCAAAATAGTTCATGGGAAGGAACAGATGGCTTGAAAATGGCAAGCAGATGGTGAAGAGTAAAATACTTTGTTAGTTCCATTTCTCCACCTTAAGGTAGCTGGAGAGGCAGACTGGGCTCAGTGGGTGGGAGTGGGGGAGTGTCTAAAACTTAGCCTCATACTGCCCTGGGTGGTTTTTAAGGTTCATTGAGGCTAATGAACATATTCCCCTCTTTCCATGCTGAGCTCAACAATGTAATGACTTACAGACTTTGCAGCCCCATAAGAATCACCTATTGGTTCTTAACTGTGAGAACTGAGATTTCCAACCAGCCTTCCGGGTGGCTGATGCTGGTGGTCTTTGGACCCCGTGGAAACCACTGAGCCTTAAAATTCTCTCTGTTCCTGAGTTAATAACACCGGGCACTTGCCAGGTAGCAAGTCGTCTGGTTTGTCTCTTCTTCAAGAGCAGCGGGAACTGTGGGAGAAACAGAGATTCCAAAGCCCGTGTGTGACAGTGGACACCTCAGAGCTGACTGCCTCTGACACTGTCTTTTTGAGCTACTGCTCTTATTATCTGCTCTATATTGTCATATTTAAATTAATAAAATTACTTTTTGGGGGCAGGAGGTGGGGCATACCTGGTTACTTCTGGCAGTGCTGGCATTGGTGGGGGCTTTGGGGAGGGGAACCATGTATGTGTTCTTGTCCTTTGAGCCATATCCTTGGTTCTAGAGTTGATAACGAGAGATACGTTGGCATCTAAAATTCCCTTGAATCTTTTCCTGTGTTGTTTTAGGCCACACCCAGAGAGGCTTGGGGTTTACTCCTGAGGTGCTCAGGGTGCTCGGGATTCGAAACAGGATTGGCTATATGCAAGGCAAGAGCCTATTTCTCTGTATCATCTCTCTTTCCCTTGCTCAAATTTTTTTTGGTGGGGGAGGGGGAGAGGAAGGGGCACACCCAGCAGTGCTCAGGGCTGACTGCTGGCGCTGCACTCAAAGATCATTCCTGGCAGGGTTGGGGAACTATATGGGGTAACAGGGATCGAACCCGGGTCTGCTGTGTGCAAGGCACGTGATTACCGACTGTGCTCTCTCTCTCTCTCTCTCTCTCTCTCTCTCTTTCTCATGTATGTTGGGGGAGATCATCATGACCATGGCTTAACCCTGAATATGGACCAGGGTCATGAGAAGAGTCTGTCTTTGAGATGGAATTTCTGCCCACTGTTCACACACTTAAGAGCCACTTTAGGATGCAGCCTCAAGAGACTGATGTACTATTGAGACCATCTGCTCTGTGGACATGATCATACCTCTTAATTACATAAACGTTTAAGGTTCATTTATGGTGGATGGGTACAGGTTGACCCAAAATGAGTTAGTCAAGCTTCACATGTCACTTGATAGCCTAGAGTGTGCTATCTCTTTGCTAGGTGTCTCGTTCAATTTCATCTGAGAAACTCCTTAAGTTGTAAGTTGACCTGGTGAGAGCACTTCACAGGAGAGTTAGCCTTTTAACAGAGTGCTGTGAACTATTGGTATAATGTCACCCAGCTGATCTAAAAACTTACTGATTCTCAAGACCTGACACTTTACACCTGTTGAACATAATTTCCCTTTTCCCCTCCTCCGTTCCTGTCCTTGACAACCACCATTCACTTTGTTTCTATGAGTCTGAATAAAAGATTCCTCTTCTAAGTGGAATCATGAGGATACGAGGCTGGCTTATTTCACTCAGCCGGGTTAAAACTGTCCGGGTTCAAGCATATTGTTATAAAACAATTTTATTCCTTTTTAGAATGTTAAATAACATTCTGTTGTTCTTAGCAATGATGTTTGCTTTGTTTTTCTGGTTTTGGACAATTTTTAAAAATGATTTAACAACTGTGGCACCAAAGCACAAGCAATAAAGGAAAAAGGAAAGCACAATGAGACAAAACCAAACAAGTAGGAAGATATCAAGTGACAGATTCTCAGTCCTTCACTTTTTTAAAAATTGTTTCTATTTTTCTTTTTTTTAACTATAGAGGGGTCACACCCAGCAGGGCAAGGTGGTGCTGGGGGTCAAACTCGAAGTCTCACATAAACCAGGCATGTGTTGTATCACTTGCGTTATCTCCCTGGCTAGAAATTAATAATTCTTCCCCTTCCCCCCAATTTTCACTGAAAGACCATGGTTTGAAGTACTGGTGATGAGAGAGCCTCATGCATACATTTTGCAGGGGTTTGGGTCATGCACAGCTGTGCTCAGGAAACACTTAGCTGTGTGCTCAGAGTCACTTCTGACAATGATGGAAAGACCAACATAAATAGAAATTAGGTTGCTCTCTAGATCTCTTCATCTTCCATTCCCAACCCCACTCAGAGCAGATTTTACCCAGTTCTCCAATAGTTGGGGGCATGCCCACAACTGCCAGCATCTGTACTCTGCACTGAAGCTCAGAGATATCTATGAGGTGTAGTTCTCCTGCAAGGAACCTTTTCAATTTTAAATACAATTGAGGGGCTGGAGTGATAGCACAGCGGGTAGGGCATTTGCACACAGCCGACCCAGGTTCAATTCCTAGCATCCCATATGGTCTCCTGAGCACTGCCAGGAGTAATTCCTGAGTGCATGAGCCAGAAGTAACCCCTGTGCATTGCCAGGTATAATCCAGAAAGAAAAAAAATACTATTGAAAAAAAATTATGAGGGTGGTGGTGTTGGCTCACATGTAGTAGTGCTTGTAAGACAAATGTTGTGGAGCCGTGGGCGACCCAGGATTGGCCCCATACAAGGCACGCATCTAAACACCAGTACTCTCTTTGACCTCAGTTTTGTTTGCTTTTAAAGCTTCTTCTTGGGCCGGAGTGATAATGCAGTGGGTAGGGTGCTTGCCTTTCACATAGCTGATCTGGGTTTGACCCTTGGCATCCCATCATTTCTCCCAAGGCCCTATGTGAGTGATTCCTGAGTGAAGAGCCAGGAGTAAACTCTGAGCATTTCCAGGTGTGCTCCCCACCCGCTTAAAATAAAGCTGCCTCTCATTGAGAACTGGAATGATCTGGTATAATTTTAGGGTCACAGCAGAGAACAGGAAAGGGCTATATTGTTATATAACAATTAAGGCATATGTCTTTTTTTTTTTTTTTGTCTTTTTTTGTTTCTGTCAGGGCTGGAGCGATAGCCTAGTGGTAGGGCATTTGCCTTGCGTGCAGCCAGCCTGGACTAGTCAGGTTTGATTCCCCTCTCGGAGAGCCCGGCAAGCTACCGAGAGTATCTCGTCCACACAGCAAAGCCTGGCAGGCTCCCCGTGATATATTCGATATGCCAAACACAGTAACAAGTCTCAAAATGGAGACGTTACTGGGCCTGCTTGAGCAAATCGATGAACAACGGAAGGACAGTGTTTGTTTTTGTTTGTGATACTACATTAGCCCTTTGCACTATCTCTCTGAATCCTAGCATATAATTTTTGAAAAGGTAAAGGCATGAATCTATATAAATATAGAGTGAGCACATTAAATAACGTCATTTAACTGGTTAAAACGGACAGAAATTGGAAGATCTTACAACTAAGTTAAAAGAAAAACTAAAGACCAGACATTTCTATAGGCAATCAGAATTGCTGATTTTGATTTGCCAAAAGAAGCAAAAACAGTCTGTACCACACGGTGGAAATCAATTGCAATTTCACAGAACAAATTTCTTCTGCTTTCATTACGGACAGGATCCATTTGCTACACTCTCAGGTTTGTGCAAGCAAGCAAAAGTCTGTCTGGAGTGTTGCAGAACGGTTTAAACTCAATAAGGCACAGACCAGTAAAGGTGGTGTTCTGAAGGGGTCCTCCAGGCTTGTTCCCTGGAAGGATGCTCCAGGACCATTTGTCCCCTCTCAAAGTTCTTTCTCAGGTTTCTAAAAACCCTGCTTTGTGCTTGTCCTGCAGGGCTGTTAAGTATCCTCTTAAATCATGGCAGGAAATACTTAGTAGCACTATTTTCTCCTCTCTCAATACTATTCCACAGCTAAATGAAATCAGTTCAAATGAGTATTAAGTTCTCCTTGCAATCTTGCAACAGGGACATATGCTTGCATAGATGGCCGGCCTCTCCTGCATCAGATAAAGTCTGCCCAGCTTCTCCTTACTAGGCCTGGGATTTAAAGACAAAAAGGGAAAGCAATGGGTAGAATGTAAGCTTTTTTTGTTTGGTTGTCTTGGGGTCACACCCAGTGACGCTTAAGGATTATTCCTGGAAGGTTCAGGGGCCATATGGGGTGTTGGGGATCAAACCTGGGTTAACTGTGTGCAAGGCAAATGCCCTACCCACTGTACTATCTCTCTGATTCCCAGAACTTAAGTTTTTTGATCATAAATTTGCCCCAACTTCTTAGAAAAAGAATTATTACTATGGGGACTGTTTAAGGGCAAACTCTTTGAGAAGAGAGAGAGAGAGAGAGAGAGAGAGAGAGAGAGAGAGAGAGAGAGAGAGAGAGAAAGGAAAGAGAGAGGAAGGAAAGAGAGAGAGAGAAAGAGAGTGTGTGAGAGGGAGAGAGAGGCTCTCAGTGTGGGTGAATGTGTGTGACACATGTGTGAGAAAGAGAATGAGTGTGTGTGTGTGTGTGTGCGCGCGTGCGCGTGCATGTGTGTGTGTGTGTGTGTGTGCGTGTGTGTGTGTGTGTGTATACAGATTCCTAGAACAAAGTTCTGGCCTACTCTCTTGGAGCCCTTTTCTCCATAGGTTTTGACCATAGTCCTGATCCAGCTTTGGGCCTACCTCGTTCAGTATTCACAAGAACCCTGCTAGATCAGTTTAGCAAGACTCCTCAATACCCTTGATATCCGATCAAGTTTCTAATCCCCTACCTTCCATGTCTAAGTCCTTGGCCTGCCTTCAGCAAGAATCCTGTCAGGCCAGTTCAGCAAGAATTCCAGGACTTGAGGTGTCTCCTCTTAGTGATTTTCCACCCTGGACCCTCCCTGCTTCTTCCTGTAATCTGTTCCAGGTTGTGAATTCCCACTTGTCCTTGTCATATTTGGAGGTGAACTTGAGTTTTCTCTCCTCTCACAATACCCCTATAGCTATAGTGCTGCAGAAAGTTTTCCTTATGAGAATAATATTTTTCTTTACTTGTGTGTTTCTAACATTTTCCAAGGGGAGTAACACACTCAGTGAGAGGGATGCCTTGACCAGGTGTCTGGGAGGAGAAAATAAATCACTGCAAAGAATGTATCTGTTCTTTCTCTTTCTAAAATCTGCAAAATGGAAATAACACAGTACCTAGCTCATAGCAATATTATGCACATATTTTAATATTTACTAAGATTAACTGTAATCCCATATTATAAACATTAATATTCATAAAGTATGAGCATTTTACATACATGTTTTTCTATTATTTATTGACAATTTTTATTTTAAAGTGCTGTTTTATTTTTGTTTTGGGGGCCACACTAGGCTATGCTTGGAGTTTACTCTGGGATCTGTACTCAAAGATCACTCCTGGCAGTGCTCAGGAGACTGTATGTGGTGCTAAGGATAGAATCAGGGTTGGTAACAAGCTAGGAAAGCCCCTAATCCTCTGGATTATCTCTCTGGCCTCAAAAGTGTTATTCCTTATGGCAAGGTGGTTGTTATGGTAAGTTTGGAGGTGGTCAGGGCTCACTTCTGGTGGTGTTCAGGAGTCTATGCAGTGCCAGGGATCAACCCTGGATCTCCTGCGGGCCAAGCACAAGAGCAGCCCTTTGAGCTATTTCTCAGCGTGTTCAAAGTGCTATTCTTAACCTTTAAGTAAAATAGCATCTTTCACCTTAGGCACTGTCACTGTCCTCCCATTGTTCATCAGGCTCTTGGAGAGGGGCGGAGGAGTCAAACCTGGGTCCAGCGGGTCGGCAGCGTGCAAGGCAAAAGCCCTACCTGCTGTGCTATCGCTCCAGCCCTTCACCTTGGTAGAGTGATACAAATGTTACAAAGGACATTCCAGACAAGAAAAGTGGGGGTGGGAGGTGGATCATTTGAGCAGGGAGATTTTTTTTTCTGCCATGGGTGAGTAAAATCTCAAGAAAACTTTCCTCACCTTGGAGTCTAAAGGACTACACAGTGTCTCAGAGAACTGCGTTGTAGCCATATCGCTGTGAGTTTAAATGCTCAGTGTTCCAACCCCAGCACCCTAGTGCAGACTTTCAACTGCACTGCAGCCTGGGTGTAAGCACCATAAAAAAATGGTGTGAACCCGTTACCCTGTGAACACTCAACTAACTGGATGTGTGAACACCACCTGTTCATACAGCAGGATGACCTGTGGTGAGCACCACAATCATAACTCAGATACCTCAATTAAGAGTCTGTTTGCCCTGAGAAGCTTCTGCACCTCAAAAGAAACAGTAACCAAAATACAGAAAGAGCCCATGGAATGGGGAAAATTATTTTCCCAGCATCCATTAGATAGGGGCTTAATATCCAGGATATACAAGACACTGGTAGAACTTTACAAGAAAAAAACCTCCAACCCCATCAAAAAATGGGGAGAAGAAATGAACAGAAGCTTCCTTAAGAAAGAAATACAAATGGCCAAAAGGCACATGAAAAAATGCTCTACATCAGTAATCATCAAAGAGATGCAAATCAAAACAACAATGAGATATCATCTTACACCACAGAAACTGCCACACATCAAAAAGAACAAGAACGACCAAAGCTGACATGGATGTAGGGAGAAAGGGACTCTCATTCATTGTTGGTAGGAATGCCAACTGGTCCAGCCTTTTTGGAAAACAATATGGACAACTATGGACGAAGCACGATGGCCTCTTCATACCTGTATTGCAAACCATAACACACAAAAGGAGAGAGAAAGAGGGAATGTGCTTGCCATAGTGGCAGGGGGTGGAAAAGGGTGGGGGTGGCAGGGGGGATACTGGGAACATTGGTGGTAGACAATGGGCACTGATGGAGGGATAGGTGCTCGATCATTGTGTGGCTGAAATGTAATGATGAAAGTTTGTAAGTCTATAACTGTATCTCACGCTGATTCAATTAAAAAAAAATCATTGCAAGAGTCAGGATCTGCACACTGAGACAAAAAACAAAAAGAGTCTGCTTGCCAGTGTGCCCCTGTGCCAGCACCACAGCTAAGAGGTGCAAACACTAGTGAGCATGTGACTATGTGAGCACTGAGACCTCAGTGTCAACCTCTGACAGTGGAAGTAGCAATACCAATGAAGTGCAGGGGACAGTAATTTAAAAAAAGTCTGTTAATGTCTACAGTTTTGCCCTTACTCTGAAAGAGGTGGGAGGGCTAGGAGATGGAAGGTGGAGAGAAGGGGAGAGAGAGAGGTAAAGGGACAGAGAGAGGAAGAAGAGAGACATAAGAGAGAGGAGAGAGAAGAGAGAAGAGAGAGAGATAGAGAGGGGGGACACATGCACTCCCTAAAGTGTTCAGTGTGGCACAAGGTTCTGACTGGACAAGAGAGCAGGACAGTCTCACTCTGTGTGTGTGTGTGTGTGTGTGTGTGTGTGTGTGTGTGTGTGTGTGTAGGTATTCTCCATCTCAGGCAGCTGATTCCTTGACATGGGTGCCAGGTCACAAACTTTGTTCAGGAACATCTGCCTCGGGAGAGCAGAAAGTATGGGGTATATATGTGTGTGTGTGTGTGGGAGGGAGGGTGGCAGTGGTACCCCTGGGCTCCCCATCCACTTTCCCATCTCCTCTCCTGAGGAACACTGCTCCCCGCCCCCCTCTACCCCCCATGAGAATATGCCACTTCCTGTCTGTGGCAACAAGTTGGGCCTTTAGGAAAGTGAAGTCTGCAGAGAAGTTGGGGTACAGGGGAGGTGGGTTGATCTGCATCCTCTAGGGCATGTGGTCTTAAACCAGAGGCTGTTTCCTAGAAGAACAGCAGTGAAGTCGCCACTGCAGAGATGATTGCGGAGTCACCGGCCTGGCCAATTTGGATCAGGGGCAAGAAAACACACCACAGAACTGCTGGTCCCCCAGCTCCCTCCCCCTCGCCCCAGGGAGAACCCCAACATCAGAAAAAATCACCACTGCTTCTGGGAAGAGCCATAGGTAAGGGGTTCATGGATTTCCCCCAGTGGAAAAAAGATGCAGGAAATTGTCCACTTGGTTCGATGAATTTCATCTGAGTAATGTAGAGGTGGAGTCAAGAGGTGTCCTCATTAATGCTTATCCCTTTTGTTTGTTTTTTTGTTTGGGGACCACACCTGGCAGCGCTCAGCTGCCATTCATGGTTCTGTGCATGGTGCCAATTCTGAAAGTGTAGTTGCTCTGGCAGTTCTCTGGGAGCTGTGGTAGGTGGAAGAAAGTAGCTTGATTGGGAAAGGGCACAGAGTTTCCCCTCTACCAGGGCCTTTAGATTGGTTAACTGTGGCTTAGTAAAGGCTTCTGAGGGGCACATGAGGCACAGTCCCTTTTCCATTAACATGTCAATGCTACTGTGTACCACTAGTGACTCACACTTGAATTTGGCTTTATTAAGCATAAGTACTGAAGTCAACGTGTTAATGCTGCCATTCCTGGTTCCGACCACCACAGGGAAAGCTCCACACTTTATGTATAAGATGCCCATCTACAGGAAGCCAAAGCTTTCTCCCCGAGGATTAGAGAAAGTTCCCTTTGCGACAAAATCACAATATGAGAAAGGAAAGGAGAAATAACCCCTCACACCACTTACCTAGCCTAGATAAATAAAAAGTATGTAAGTGGGAAGGAAAAGATGAAGAACAAGACCATATAGAGTCTTTATCAGTCAAGAGATAGAAACTCTATTTTTATATTCATCTGGCTCTGAAAAGGCTACTTCATTTCTTTTCAAGAGTCATCTCTCATATATACTTCCTAATAGTACACCTACTGCCCAGAAAACATTTTTAGAACTAGTATTGGATCACTATATCACTGTCATCTGGTTGTTCATCAATTTACTCGAGTGGCGCCAGTAACGTCTCCATTTGTCCCAGCCCCGAGATTTCAGCAGCCTCTCCTTACTAGTCTTTCCCAATGCTGCCGTATTGGAGGCTCTTTCAGGATCAGGTGAATGAGACCCTTTATTGTTACTGTTTTTTGGCATATCGTATATGCCACGGGTAACTTGCCAGACTCTGCTGTGCAAGCGGGATACTCTCGGTAGCTTGCCCGGCTCTCCGAGAGGTATATATGTATATATTTCCCCCTATGATTTATTGCATACTGTCTGAAACCCATTAGATATGGTGTGGTAATTATTGAAAATGGATAGAGAGTGTCTTATGATGTGTTCAGGAATATGTGCGGCTCAGCCTGAGCATGTGGAAAGTGGCCTGGAGTGTGGCAGTGGTTGTGTAGTGGAGGTCGACTGCCATGCTGGGTCCCTTGTGGGGGAGAGAAATAGTATTACTCCTAAAAGTTACTTTGGTCTAAGAAATCAGGGATTAGATATTTCAGTGAAGTAACTTAAATCATGGGATAATTATTTTTTAACATAACCTTATTTTGCTTTCAGGGCAAGAGTTGGGGATGCAGAATGAGAAATTGGAAATCCACAACTGTTTGTGATGATGGATATGAGCTAAAACACCCCTTATTATTATTTTTTTTTGGTTTGGGGTTGTTTATTTATTTATTTATTTATTTTATTATAAACACCATGATGAAACGACTGTATAATAAAAAACTTTGTAAATCATGGAGCAAACCATGATTTACAAAGTTGTTTATTATACAGTCGTTTCAGGCATTTAGTGTTCCAACACCACCAGTGTGACCTTCCCTCCATCAATGTCCTCATTTTCCTTCCCATCCCCAACTTGCCCCCTTAGGTACACAACAGATTGACTTTATATTCTTCAAACAAAAGTTTAAGAAATGGCAAATAGAATGATCAGAAAATAAATTAGTAAGAGCAAATTTGTGATTGATATATGAGTTTAACCTATGTGTGTAAATAAGAAAAATAAAACTTTAATATAAATATAATATAATAAAATGCTTATTCTCATTTATATAATGAAGTTTTCAACTCTTAAATCTAAAGCAGATTGCATTATTTTTTATATTTGGATCTTATTATGACAATCATTATGGCTTACCTCTCATTAATAAAACTTCTGAAGAAATTCTGTGCTAATACACTTTGGAGTTTATTTGAAATAGGTAAGGCTTACTTACATAAATTTCCTCCCCTACAATTTGTATAAACACTGTGGTTAGCAAAATTGTTTATGATGATTTGTTATAGAAATTCAACTTTCCAACACCAATCCCACCACTATTATCACCTTTCTTCCACTATTGTCTCCAGTTTTCCCAATCAGCCATCAAACCTCTCTCTAGAGCAGGCCCACAATAATATATTTTATATAGCTTGTTATCAACATATTGTTAACAGAATGATCAAAAATATTTCCTTAGAAGAAAATTAGTGTAAAGTGTTGTATTTTACCATGGGGACATTAAGACCTTGTATGAGGGATTACTAAGATGTTTTTACAGGATAAGCATTCTGTATTACTGGTTGGTTAGTCAAGATTCATTGCCTCCTTTGTTACATACCATCCAATCTGGATGAAACACTAGTTTTTGAATCAAGGGTTTCAATTTGAATTCCGAATTTGCTACTAGACTCCCTCCTTCTATGCCTTTTTGAAATTAGGACCCAGACCCAGTGGTGCTCAGGGTCGCCCACTGCCACTCTTGGAGACAGAGTGGTCACACCTGTCCTTTTTCAATGTAAGACACCCCTTATTGTGTTGGTTTGGAGGATGTTTTATGACAAAGTTGCCTCTGCATTCTTTATTTAGCCACTATCAGGTAAAAACACCTGGATGCCCATTTTCTGTAAGGCTCAATGGATGTTAATTCTAGAATTACACTGAGCATCATAGTCATCTTCTGTAAATGTTTTAGTTCCCCAGATGGCTTGTGGTGGTAACATTTAGGGATTTTCTGTAAAAGTATAATTCTCTTGGGCTCTCTGGTCAAAATTCTCTAAGAGTTCTTTTTACCTGGTTTTATTATTATTATTATTATTATTATTATTATTATTGCTTTTGTGGTACACCTGGTGATGCTGAAGTTACTACTGGGTCTGCACTCAGGAATTACTCCTAGCTGTCCTTGGGGTACCATATGAGGCCCTGGGGATTAAACTCAGGTTTGTTGTATGCAAGGCAAATGTCTATACTATCTTTCTGGCCCCTGGCCTTCTATCCTTGGTCATTAAGAGATCACTTCTGAGCAGAACTAAACATGTAAGTTCAGTGGCAGAATTTGTTGTAGAACATTTGTGCCTATTATGTGAACTTAGTACTCTTTAAAAACTTGGTTTTGTAAATAAAAAAGTAAATTATCCATGATCCAGCAGTACCACTTTGGATATTATTTATTCAAAAGATGTGGAAACACTAGAACTGCATTTATCAACTTTTTATTACACCTGTGGACCAGCACCTGTCCATGGACCATCAATTATAACCAAGGCATAATACCAGTGATTTTCCACCTTTCAATACCTGAAGACCAGCACTGATCTATGGGCTGGTGACTGAACACCACCACAGCAATGTGTTATCAAACCTGCACTGGAAAGGCAGTATTTCTGGAGATGTTTCAGTTTGGTGATTGTTGAGTCAAATTTTTGATAAAAGTAGAAAGTCAAACAAACTGAGTTGGGAGTTCACAGCATAAAATAACAAGTAAGCAACTTTGATTGTATATTTGCACTATAGCTTTAATAAACATGCCATTCATAACAATCATTGTGAACCAGACATTTCTCTCCCTCTCTCTGTCTTTCTCTCTCTCTGTCTCTGTCTCTGTCTCTCTCTCTCTGGCACACCTGGCTGTACCCAGGGCTTACTCCTGGTTCTGCACTTGTCAATTGTTGATAAACAATTTTGCTAACCACTCCTGCCGGGTTCAAAGAACCATATGGGTTTCCAGGGATCAAACCCAGATCTACTGTGTGCAAGGCAAATGGCCAAGCTAGCTCCACCCCCAATCTCTTAAGAGCACCATGGTGGTGTGGCATTATTAGAGTGACTCTACATGTGAGGAGAGAAGAATGCTTACAATCTCTACATCAGTTTGCTTCTATGTTTGGGTAATTATACATAAAGCTGCGCTAAATATCCTTCCTTAGTTTTTTTTTTTTAAATGGATGGATATAAGCTTCAACTCATTGGAGTCAATATCAAAGAATGTGACTGTTGGATCATATGGTTAGTGCGTGTTTAGTTTTGTAACAACTAAGTAGTTCATGCCAAACTGATGAAGTGGTCATTTCATTTGGCATTTCCATGAGCAATAACTTCTTACTTACAGTTTCATCAGCATTTGGGCTTGTCAGTGCTTTGGATTTTGACTACAATCTTTTTCATATAAGATGAGCTCTTTAGAGAATAGTCTGTGTCATGTGCTGGATTTGTTCTTTATACATCACAAAGGAGGGAAGATACTATTAATAATTCACTCTTCACTCTCCCGTAATTCCATCCCTTTCTACCTTCATTGAATCTGGCAAGCTAGCATCAGTGATTGATTATATCTGTATGATGTGTTCAATACTGCAGCACAGATGTGTGTAAATAGACACATGTGTTATGTGGTTTGTTATCTGTATGCCCCTGTCTGCCACCACCCCAAAAATAAACATCCAATGGTTTGTTAGAAAAAATTAAAGCTAGAAACTTGATATGATGGAAAAACAACACTGTGATATCTCATATCAAGTACTATGTGGTACTTTATAGACCAATGATTCTTACATGAACAATCATGTCCAATGTCCATGGGACATTAAGAAAAGGAACATACCCAGAGGCAGATATACCAATCTAACTTCCTCAAATTCAGTCTGAGGAGGATGATGTTATTTTAAAACTTTCTCAAAGGGCTTCATTTGACCCAGTTTGATTTTGGAATTATTACCTGAGCTTACAAATATAGTCAGGAGTTCAGGATTGTCAAGTGTGACTTGGTAGAAGACTGGAAGTTAGACCTGGGTCTTAGAAGATGTCAGAGAGAGTGATGAAAGAGGGGAACATTTAAGACCAGAAGAACAGGACAAGCAAAAGCAGGGAGTTTGGACTTTCCACAGCATCTGTGATGAGTAGGGGATTTGGCAGTGTATGAAGCAATAAGGCCTCTGAAACAGGACCAGCAGGCCCAGAAAGGAAAAATAGTAGGGCAGAGAGCATGCTTAAATTTCGGATTTGTATGCAAATCATCTTGTTTTGTGAAGTGGGTGGAGCAGGGATAAACAGGTGGCAAAGTTAGATAACCACCAATTAGCACTGTCTAGGATGTCTAGGTTTTCCCCTGAATCTCCCTTGTGAGTGCCATAAGGAGAAGCCTTCTCCCATTGAAATGACCACTGGACTTTGCTAAAGATATACCTCCTTTTGAGGGAGAAGCTCTGTAGGGGATGGTTGAGGTAACTGACTCCTGGAACAATCAGTTCCACGAAGTCAGAGCCTGGCTCAGGGCTGGTGATGGCTTTCAGGAAGTTAGCAGCTCAGTTGACTCACAATTTGGTTTTGTGGTACTGAACCAACACTCTCTTTTACAGGAAAGATTTATGGACGGCAGAAGGGTCTTAGTTAGGAAGGATTCTTAGAAACTAAAAAGCCGTGAGCAGGAAGTTCGGCTTTTCTTCTTTTTTTCTGGTTCTCATACTTATAACTTCATGTTGAACACGGTTCCCAGGATGGAAGGTCAATCAATCATTGGCATGCTGCAGGCACATCATCTCCACGGCACAGTCTCCCTCAGTTTTACCACCTGGGATTAACTCCTCTCTGTGTAACACGAAGTTTAGACATGTCTACTAGTGCTTCATTGTCAGAGCTCCTTTATCTTGTGACCTCTGAGGTCAGACACAGGCATTTTGACAAATATAGGCAGAGTTAATTCCATAACAAATATTGAGAGTTGGGGCTGAGGATGTGGCGCAATGGTAGAACTTGCACTATATAAGACCCTAGGTGCATTCCTCAACCCTCTCAAAACCAAACCAAACCGATAAAACAATAAATGACAACAAACTCTATAGCATTTGGGTCTCTGATTGATCTCTGAATAAGAATATTTAGAGCCCAGGAACTTACACTACACTACATTATTGGAGTTTCTGATGCCCACATAGTTATCTAAACATGGAATTTCTTAGCAGTGTATCCCGAAGAGGGCATTATCACACCCCCAACTCTATACACACACACCTGGGGAGGCAATGAAATGCTCCAGGAAGGGCAATAGGTGGTGGTGGTGGGTGATTTCTGTAAACTAAAAGAAGGCAAATTTCTGTGAGGTGCCATCATGTTTTTCTGAAAAGGTGGTGGTGAATCAACTGAGTTGGGGAACCTCTGTCTGGAGTCATCTCTCTGTAGTCAGAATTCCATAGTGGAATGTCCTGCTTGTAGTGTAGAGTAAGTCCAGTGATGCTAAAAGGTGTCCCTAGGGTGGAGGAGACTGTGAAAGTTCATTGCTGACAAAAAGCTGGATGTAGATAGAGGATTCAGTAACATTGTGACATCCCAACTCAAAACATTCAGGCATGATTGGTCTTATTATCCCCATCTTTCTCTCCCCTCACATACAGAGGTAAAATAAAACAGTTGTCTCATAACCTAAACTATCCATGAGCCATGCTCTTATATTAGATGAAAGGCAGAAAAGGCATTCTGTGGGAGCCTACGTAGTTTTTTCCATCCTTCCTGCACATAGAGATCTGATGCCAAGGAGCCCTCGGCTGGGCCTATGCTCAGGTGACTCATGGGGAAGGACACAGCTCTCTGTAGAGCATTTGTCTTTCTCACAAACTGTGAGTAAACCCTCCATGTTAGTTCTTATGTAAATGGCATCACTGACTGGACAAGTCCACATCAGGGGAACAAGTCAGAGTTCTCCAGAAGCATTTATGTTAACTATTTCACTGTGTGACACTTCTTGATACGTAATGGAGAATTTCTCTGTGTCTCTTCCCTGGAGTGTACATGCAAAGGGGCCTGGCACAGTCAAAGACTGTGGAAGATTCCATGAGGAACACATACATTTGGATTCTTTCAAGTGCCATCAAAAGTCAAGACCTCGTCAATCATTTTCATCACAGTGAACTCAGCGTGTGCAGTAGTTGCTCAATAAAGCCACATGGCATGCATGAATTGATTGCTTTGGATGCACCAAGTATGGTGTTTGAGGATGAAGCTATGAAGGCTGCTATGGTGTGAGCTGAGAAGAGGTATGAATTGACTAAAGAATGGGCGCTGTCCTGGAATAGTTCTCAGATAACTGTGTTAGGCAAATATTTGGGGAAACAATTCGCACAAAATATCATCATAAATATAGTGAGAAAGTACTTGGGGGTGCTTCAGGGGAGTGAATGAAGGGCATTGATGTAGGTCAGGGCTTCACAGGGGAGGCAAACTGGACAGGAAAACGTATGAGGTTAAGAACTGTGTGAAAGGTTGAGAAACATTAATTAGTCATAAATATCTAGAAAAACTTTATGCTTTACCAAGGGCATGGGGGATGAGATGGATCTTGAAGAGTGTAAAAAGAATGGACAGTGATGGGGAAAAAGAACAATGCAAGCATGATTTGTGTTGATGAGTAACTTACTATCTATTGGGAGGGTCTGGGCAAATCTTTATGGTGTGTGTGTGTGTGTGTGTGTGTGTGTGTGTGTGTGTGTGTGTGGTGGGGGTATAAGAAGGTAGGTGTACAGGACATTGCAATGAGAAAATTCCTGCCTCTGAGCTGAGACATCAGCATAAAGTTACCAACACTACTAAGGGATCAAAGGGAGGAGGAGAAGAAACAAGAGTAGTGACCTCTGCACACTCTACAAGATTACAGAAGAAAGCATGAACAGCAACAAGAAGAAGTTCTCTCTCTGTCTCTGTCTCTCTCTCTCTCTCTCTCTCTCTCTCTCTCTCTCTCTCACTCACGCATTCATTCATTCTCTGTCCTCTTCACCTATGTCCAGAAAGAATGCAGAATCAGGAAGGTCTTGTATGCCTATACAGCAACAAGGTACAGAGAACCGAAGACTGCTGTGGTGTGAGCTGAGCAGAGGTATGAATTACCTCTTCTTTACCCATTCTTTAGTCAACACATGGCTCATGCTCAGCCATGAGCACGTGGCCATGACTGGGAACCAAGGAAAGCCAGGATGACAGGGAACAGCTGGGATACAGTGCTAGAAAGGCTCAGTGACAGGTCACTGACAGCATAAAGCCCCAGCCAGGAGGGAGACATAAGTGAAAGGATTCCAGATGAGGAATACATACACTGGTGGTGAGAAAGGCAAGAGGGACAAGACTAGGGTCATCAGATCATCATTCAACCATGTGTGTATTTTGCTGAGGAAAATAACATGATCTTGCAGGGAAAAAAAAAAGAAGAGGTTAAAAAAAGAAAAGAAAAAGCCCACAGTAAAGGGCTCAAAAATTGCATTGCTTTGAAACACTGGGGATGAATAGAGAGGCTGTTAAAAATTAGGTGTATTCTTTAGATCAAAGGGATTTTGTAGGAGAGATTTTAACAAGAGATCCATGAAGAGGCACTTACTTTAGGAAACAAAGAGCTCTCCCAGAATGCTAGTCATGTGCCAGGCCCAGCAAGCACAGGAAGTACTCTTCTAATCTTAACTTCTCTCCTACCTGTTCTCCTTTAGCTCTGACAGTGGGAGAGTGGGGAGGTGAGGAGTCAAACGCCCCTCCCTGTTATAGGCTCCCAAGCATGGCAGCCCAAGAAATGAGAAAAGCCTCTTAATTATTACAAGACACTGATCATTCTTAAGATTAAGAGAGACAAAATATCTTTCACTCTGAAAGCTACTATGCCCTTTCCTGGGGTAAGCAGAAAAGTCACCATTCCTACCAAGTTTTATTCAGGGGCCAGAAAGATGAGCTCACTGGGGGTAGGGTAGGGGTGTGGGGCAGGGGGGGAGGGGAAGTTATTAAAGGACAACAAGAGGCAAAAACAGTTCTGAGTATATGATAAATCAGACTTACTCAGCATGCCTCATACGTAAACAGTGTTTGGCACATAGAGAAGTTTAATAAATATCTTGACTGAGTCATGTCAACAAGGTCATAAAGATTATACCAGAACTTGACATAGAGACACAGAAGTCACAAGAACACTGAAAATCAAACCTTGAAGCTGTGGTTTGAATTTAAGGGTTATTAATTATTTGACCTCAGAAAGGTCAGAAAGATTGGGTGATATCAGTGACCTTGTGAAATTCTGCGTAGGGTAATGATGTATCATGGGGATGGAAATTCAGTCCGTAGATGCTGTTCCTTTATGGAAGAGAATGCTCAGTTACTCCTGATTTTCTATCTCCAAAGAAAACTCACCAAAGTTGTTTCAAATTTCTTCACACACAAGGATAAAACCCGAGTTAGGACTGGACTGAAGAATTGACAGAAAATATCAGGAGAAGATCTTCTCTGAGATGTCCTCAAACTGGGATATGGTAGAATAGATTGTCTATTTGCTCTATCTTCCTTTCACAATCTTTGCTGCTTCAGAGACCAGATGTCAAAAGGCTGTATTTATTCCCTCACTTTCTTGGAAAGCTGTGCTTCCTGAGGTGACTTAAGTTTTACCAGTCAGTGACGTTCACACAGACCTGGCCAACAGACAAGACTGAGGGGGCTGGAGTTGTAGTACAGTAGATAAAGTGCTTGCCTAGCATGTAGCCAGCCAGGGTTTGATCTCTGACATCCCATATGGTTCCCCAAGTCCTACCAGGAGTGGTTCCTGAGTGCAGAGCCAGGAGCGAGCCCTGAGCATTGCTGGGTGTGGTCCCCAAAGCAAAGCAACACAGTCCAGTCTTAGACTTCTCCTGCCTTGACAGGCTGCAAGCAAATGCAGGCATGTGGTCTTTCCACAGGAGAGTTAGTTAATATTCCAGAGTTTACTGTGGTGGCTCTGAGGGGTAGCAAGGGACAGGGCATGGGATATTCACTCATAGTGAGTGCCCTGTGGCGTGGAGCAGACTTCTTGGCAGTGTGGCAGTGTCTCAGCGGCAGTGTGCTGTGGTAAGAAAGGGGGAGCAGCACCCGTGGTGGGCGTTTTTGGTAGCATGTGTTGGGAAGGCCTACTGTTTTAGCACTACAAAGATCCTACAAGCCACTTGATATCCTAAAACAAAATCCTTCCTTCCTCAATGGAAAAGATTCTATTTTCCATCACTAAACCCTTTCTTTTTTTTCCTTTTAGGGTCACACCCAGTGTTTCACAGGGGTTACTCCTGGCTCATGCACTCAAGAATTACTCCTGGCTGTGCTTGGGGGACCATATGGGATGCTGGGAATTGAACCCAGGTCAGCCGCGTGCAAGGCAAACGCCCTACCTGCTGTGCTATTGCTCCAGGCCCATAAGTGGAGTTTTCTTGACAGAGTATATAAAGAAAACATAGGAGACAAAAATCAGAATTAGTGCACCTGAGTAGCTCACAGGAAGGACTCAGTACTAGAGAGAACGTTGTTACATGGAGGTGGTGCATGATAATCGTCCATTCATTTATTCACGCATCCTGTATAAAGGGGGGGGGGCTCCCTGTGCCACTCCTGGGCAAAAGGACATGTTCTCCGTGATGCTCAAGGTCTTCCCCTGCTCTGCTCTTTCTAGGAACATTGACACGTTTCTTGTCCTTCACTGGTCAGACAGTTGAGTGGCTTCTTGAGTTTGGTTTTTTGAGAGCTCAGAAGCAATAAAACACTCCAGCAGTAAATACTACTGCTTGATTTCCTTCCAAGCATACAAATTTAATAGCTAAGAGGACTTGAATTTTATTTGTTGTGAGATCAGGGTTGATTTCTTTCCTCTTTATATGGTCTTGCGTGAATTTTATTTATTGTCTATAGCGACAATAAATTCTCCTCTAAGTTCTTTAGCTCCTGGATGATAGATGTGTCCACCAACCAAGGAGAAGTGGTGCTCAGACCTCTTGAGAGAGAACCTGATGCTTCTCAGATAATTCTAGCTGATGACTCGTATCAGCAAGGGAAAAAAGTCGGTCATTTCTTCTCTATGGGTGATTCATTTTTTAAAATTATAGCTTCAGTAACATGGTTACAATAATATTGTAGTTTATGTTATGGATGTACAGGTTTACTTCTCTGCCCCCCCCACGGAAGTGTTTGGGGTAATCTTTGCACCCAGACTTCTTACTCAGTCCTTCCTGGCCATGTCGTTTCCACAGCCATCAGTAATCTAGCCCTGCCTGAAATTTCTCTCCCCTTCCTCTGTCTCATAATCTATTACCTCCAATAATCCCCAAACAGACCTCTATGTAAAAAAATCTGCCTTTTCTTTGGGGGGGGGTTACCCACTTATTTCTCACATCAGAACTTTCCAGCTTGCTTCTGCCTTTTATTTTTTTCTGGATGAAATCTTCCATCTCTGAGGTTCAAGACCCACCTGAATCCCAGCAGTGAGAGGCCCTTGGAAGGAATCCATGTAAAACAAGTAGTTTAGGAAAGATAACTGGTAATTGGTGGTTCTCTCAAAAAATATCTCTGTGCCTGGCACAGCTTGGGGGCTGGCCCGGATTGTTTCATAAGGCTGGTCTTCTACTGCGAGGAGAGAAAGGGCTGAGCAGACACAGAGGTGCAAACTCACCTTGAGAATAAGTCTCTGTTCCTATTGGCCTGGAGAATAAAAATGACGGTCTGGGGAAATGCCCTTCCCAGCCTCTATTCTCTGAGTGTGCTGCTGATTCTTCCCAGCATATTTGTCTCCTCTGAAAGGATCTTTTGGAATCCAGATCAGGGTGGATATGGCAGCCACAGTGCATGGCAATTGGTGGAACGCGTGACTCCTCCCTGGCTAGGAATCTTCATGGCAGTATGATGAATGTCTAGCATTTTGCCATACTCCTTAGAGATGTGGAACCCACACTTTCAATGACACCGTCATTGTGGGGTGTGTGAAAGGGGCTTCCCTCTAAGCAAAGGACTAGATACCTGAAGAGACGTTTTGGCCTATGATTCTGATTCTGGTCTCAGTATGGGACATTTCCTGAGCCTCTAGTTAGCTCAGTAAGTATATTGACCTTGTTCATTTCTCTCCTCTGTCTCCTCTCTACACTCCCACCCCTACCACCACTTACCAGCTGGTCCAGCTTCCCTGTTGACCCTATCACCTGCATTTTCTTCAAGAAGCCAGTTCACAAAAATGACAACTGTTGCTACATATATCACCATCGCACAAATATCATACTACTTTTAAGTAATACTGGCATGATTTTTAAAAAGCTTCACGTAATAGTAACACCCCACTTTTTTCAGAGAGAGAGAGAGGGAGAGAGAGAAAGAAATCTGTGGCAATGAGGCTGAGAAATATGGTACTAAAAGCTCCCCAGGGAATAAGGAACAGAAAACTGTTCTTTTCAATTGCAGGTTCCTGGGAAATTGAATCCACACTGCTTTTTGTTTTTTCACAAATATAAGTGGACACTCTATTGGGATTTTTGGTGTTGGAAAGTTTTAAGCATAAGACTCTATCACTGCTTCTCTTTGGGAGATTTTGTTTAATAGGGTCTTGGAGTTGTAACGTTCTCCATGTGTTATACTCTAGGCAACCAAACTCTTCCATTTCTATCAGGCAGGTCTTGTGTGAGAGTTTGTAGTGGCAACAAGACTCTAACTGATGTTCTTCATATAAAAATGAGAGTAATGTCTCTGTAGAAGTGGGTATGGTCTAATTTTGGGCGTTTACTCATACCCAGCATTCTCGCGTAACATCTCAGTCTCCATACCTCCACACTAACATGAAGAAACAACGCAAATCCCTACCACAAGGGGAGGATCATGAAAAGAGTCCAGAAGCCTCAGTAGGTGCTACTCATGTGAAGGATCTCTCTAAGAAAGAATTTAGATATAAAGTAATGAAGATGTTTAATGAACTCAATGAAACAGTTAGACAGATATCCAGTAAATTAAAGGAGGACATGAAAGAAACAATGGATTGGACAATTGAGAAAATCCAGGAAGAAATGAGAGCAGAAGTTGGAAAGCTACGCACAGAAATGTCACTAATAAAAGATTTGCTAGATGAAATAAAAAACTCAGTCTATGCCCTCAACAGTAGAATGGCCACAGCTGAAGACAGAATTAGTGAGCTGGAAGAGCAGATTCACGAAGCCAACAGGCAACACAAAACAATGGCAAGAGATCTCAAAATAGCTCTAAAGCAAATCAGAGTCCTAGGAGATGATTCCAAGAGGAACAGCATTAGAATCATTGGAGAACCACAAGGTCAGGGAAACAATTGCAGTGAAAAAGCCATGGTTAAACAAATCATTGCTGAAAAGATTCCAGAGCCAGGCAATGCAGCCATTTAGATTCAAGGACCCCAAAGGGTGCCAGCTAAAAGAGACCCTAACAAAAACACTCCAAGACATATAATAGTTAGAATGATTGACGCTGCCAATAGAGACACAATACTGCAAGCAGCAAGGTCAAAGAAGGAAATCACATACAAAGGAACACCCCTTAGATTCACAGAAGACCTATCAGAGGAAACCCTTCAAGCCAGAAAGCAATGGTGGGATATAGTGAAAAAAAGCTCACTAAAATGAACACTTCACCAAGAATACTCTATCTAGCTAAATTCTCACTCAAACTCAAAGGAACAGTACACTATTTTGTGGATAAACAGCAGCTCAGGAACTTCATAGACTCAAAACCGAATCTAAAAGAAGGGCTAAAGGGACTACTATACGACAAGACAAACCCTACAAGCACAACAAACACCTCCAGAAAGATGACACAAAACCCCATAACATAATCTCTCTCAAGGTCAATGGTCTAAATTCACAAATTAAGAGACACAGAGTGGCAAAATGGATTCAGAGACAGAACCCAACATTCTGCTGAAGAATGGAAAACAATCCTGCAAGCAAACAGCTCCCTCAAAAAAGCTGGGGTGGCCATTCTAGTATCTGAAAATATAAATTTCTGGTTAAAAAAGATTAGAAGAAACAGCGAAGGCCATTTTCTATTTATCAAAGGATACGCACAACAGGAAGAAATCACACTCTTAAATGTATAAGCACCCAATGAGGGAACAGCTAAATATTTAAAACAACTGCTAACAGATTTTAAGGAGGACATTGCTCACAGCACAATAGTAAATGGAGACTTCAACATTGCCCTATCACCTCTGGACAGATCAACAAGAACAAAACCCAGCAAGGAATCATTGGCTTTGAAAGAAGAAATAGAAGAGAAAGGGCTAATAGACCTATACAGAGCTTTACACCCCCAAAAGAAAGAATACACATTCTTCTCCAGTGCGCACGGAACATTTTCCAAAATAGACCATGTCCTAGGACACAAAACATACCTCAACAGAATCAGGAAGATAGAAATAGTATCAGCCATCTTTTCAGACCATGACGCACTGAGGATAGAAGTGAATCACACACTGACACGGATAACAAAATCAAACACCTGGAAATTAAACAACTCGATGCTGAACAATGAGTGGGTCAGGAAGGAAGTCAAAGACAAAATCAAAAGATACCTGGAAACAAATGAGAATGAAGCTACAAGCTACCAGAACCTATGGGATGCAGCTAAAGCAATGTTAAGGGGAAAATTTATAGCTCTGCAAGTATTTCTCAGGAAGGAAGAAAGGGCCCAAAAAAAAAACTTGACTTCACCACTCAAGATCTTAGAAAAGAACCAACAGAAGGAGCCCAAACCAGGCAGAAGGAAAGATCATAAAACTTAGAGCAGAAATCAATGTCATGGAAGCCCAAAAAACAATTAGAATGATCAATGAAATCAAGAGCTGGTTCTTTGAGAAAATAGACAAGAAAGATAAACCACTAGCAAGTCTCACAAAGAAAGAAAGAGAGAGAGAACCGTAATAAACCAAATCAGAAATGATAAGGGGGGATATCACAACAGAAACCAAAGAAATTCAAAAGATCATCAGAGTCTACTTTGAAAGTCTGTATGCCATGAAGCAAGAGAACCTAGAAGAAACGGATAAATTCCTGGATTCCTTTAATCTCCCAAGGCTGAATCAAGAAGATCTAGAATACCTGAACAGTCCTATTAACATCAAGGAATTGAAACTGTAATCAAAAGTCTTTCCAAAAACAAAAGCCCAGGTTCAGATGGATTCCCTAGTGAATTTTTCCAAACATTTAAAGAGGGTCTATTGCCAGTTCATTTCAAGCTTTTCTAGGAAATTGAAGAAACAGAAATTCTCCCAAACACTTTCCATGAAGCCCGTATCTCTCTAATACCAAAAGGAAACAAAGAACACCACAAGAAAAGAAAACTACAGGCCGATATCCCTGATGAACACGGGTGTGAAGCTTCTTAACAAAATACAAGCAAATAGAATTCAACAACTCATCAAAAAGATCATACACCATGACCAAGTGGGATTTATCCCGGGGATGCAAGGACGGTTTAATATTCAGAAATCAATCAACATAATCCATCATATCAACAAAAGAAAAGATAAAAACTATATGATCATATCAATCGATGCAGAGAAAGCATTTGACAAGATCCAGGGCCCGTTTTTGATGAAAACCTTCATAGAGGGGACTTTCCTCAATATAGTTAAAGCCATCTACCATAAGTCTATGGCAAACATCATCCTCAATGGGGAAAAAGTGAGAGAGCCTTCCCTCTAAGATCAGGGATGTGACACTGCTGTTCAACATAGTACTGGAAGTACTTGGATTCAGGTAGGAAAGGAAGAAATCAAGCTCTCACTATTTGCAGATGATAAGATACTATACTTAGAGAACCCTAAAACCTCTACCAAGAAACTCCTAGAAACAATAGACTTGTATAGTAAAGTTGTAGGCTATAAAATCAATACCGAAATTCTTTGGATTTCCTATACACAAATAGTGAGAGATAAGAAAGTGACACGAAGAAAACAATCCTAGTCACAATTGTGCCCCAGAAAATCAAGTACTTAGGAATCAGCTTAATTAAGGAAGTAAAAGACCTGTACCAAGAAAACTACCAAACGGTCACTGTCACTGTCCTCCCATTGTTCATCGATTTTCTCGAGCAGGCCCAGTAACATCTCCAGTTTGAGACTTTGTTGCTACTGTGTTTGGCATATTGGATAGGTCACAGGGAGCTAGCCAGGCTTTGCTGTGTGGGCGAGATACTCTCGGTAGCTTGCCGGGCTCTCGAGAGGGGTGGAGGAATCAAATTCGGGTTGGCTATGTTGGCTGTGTGCAAGGCAAACACCCTACCCGCTGTGCTATCACTCCAGCCCACATAACGGTATTTCTGGAAATAATAGAGGACACGAGAAAATGGAACGATATCGCTTGCTCATGGATTGGGAGAATTAACATTGTCAAAATGGCAATACTCCCCAAAGCACTGTACAAATTCAATGTGATCCCTATAACGATACCCATGACATTCTTCAAAGAAATGGAGCAAACACTCCTGAAATTCATATGGAACAATAAGCTCCCATGACTAGCTAAAGCAATTCTGGGGAAAAAGAAAATGGGAAGAATCAACCTTCCTAACTTCAAACTCTACTACAAAGCAGTAATAATTAAAACGGCATGGTACTGGAACAAAGGCAGAGCTGCAGATCAATAGAACAGGGTTGAATATACTGACATCTCCCCCCAAACATATGTTCATCTAATCTTTGATAAGAGAGAAAGAAATGTGAAGTGGAGCAACGAAAGCCTCTTTAACAAATTGTGCTGGCAAAACTGGACAGATACATGCAAAAAATGGGCTCAAATCTCTGCCTAACACCATGTACAAAAGTAAGTTCAAAATAGATTAAAGACTTCAACATTAGACTGGAATTCATAACGTACACTGAAGACAAGTTTGGCAGAACCCTCCATGACATTGAAGCTAATAGTATCTTCAAAGATGTCATGCCACTGGCCAAGCAAGTGAAAACAGAGATAGACAAATGGGACTATCTTAAACTAAGAAGCTTCTGTACCTCAAAAGAAACAGTGACCAAAATACAAAGACAGTCTACAGAATGGGAAAGGATATTTGCCGAATACCCATCTGACAAGGGGTTGATATCAAGGATATACAAAGTACTGGTTGAACTCCATAAGAAGAAAACATCCAATTCCATAAAAAAATGGGGCTTCGAACTGAACAGAAAATTTCACAAAGAAGAAATCCAAATGGCTAAAAGGCACATGAGAAAATGCTCTACATCATTAATCATCAGGGAGATGCAGATGAAAACAACAACGAGATATCATCTCACACCACTGGCCCACATCCAAAAGAACAAAAGCAATCAGTGTTGGCACGGATGTGGCAAGAAAGGGACCCTCCTTCACTGCTGGTGGGAATGCCGAGTGGTTCAGCCCTGTTGGAAAACAGTATGGACAATTCTCAAAAAATTAGAAATTGAGTTCCCATTTGACCCAGCAATACCAATCCTGGGAATATATCCCAGAGAGGCAAAAAAGTATAGTCGAAATAACATCTGCACTTCTATGTTCATTGCTGCACTGTTCACAATAGTCAAAAACCTGAGTGCCTGAGAACAGATAACTGGTTAAAGAAACTTTGGTACATCTATACAATGGAGTACTATGCAGATGTTAGAAAAGATGAAGTCATGAAATTTACATACAAGTGGTACTACATGGAAAGTATCATGCTAAGTGAAATGAGTCAGAAAGAGAGGGACAGACATAGAAAGATTGCATTCATCTAGGGAATATGAAGTAATAAAAGAGGAGACTAATACCCAAGAATAGCGAAGATAAGTACCAGAAAGTTCACTTCATGTCTGGGAGGCCAGCCACACATGCTAGGGCAAAAGGGAGCTCAGATAGAGAAGGGATCACAAAATAAAGGGTGTTGGGAGGATCCTCCCAGGTTGGGAGATGCATGCTGAAAGTAGACTACAGATTGCCGAACATGATTGCCACTCAATGCCTTTTTGCAAACCACAACACCCAAAAGGAGAGAGAGAAAAAAAGGGAATGCACTGTCACGAGGCGGGGTGGGATGGGGGTTTGGGGGGATGGGAGGTATACTTTGATCATTGGTGGTGGAGAATGTGTACTGGTGGAGGGATGGGTACTCAATCATTGTATAACTGAAATCCAAGCACAAATATTTCTAAGTTCTACAACTGTACCTCATGTTGTTTCACTAATAAAAATAAAAAAAACAGAATGTCTGTATAATATATATGTAATATATATTGATTACATTAAAAATTAAAGGGGGAAAAGCCTCTATCACTAACATTATTGTCAATCACGATGACTAAAATTAAAACATATTACTAAGTAGACTTTAAGGTTGATGTCTTGTACTACTTGTTGCCCTCTTGGAAACAAAATTTTTGGAAAGTGTGTCTTTGGATCACAGTGCTTACTCCTGGTTCTGTACTTAGGGATCACTCCTAGGGTTGTTTGGGGGACCATATGTGATGTTGCAGATTCAACTGAGATTTGCTGTATGCAAGGCAACTCTCTAAATTTTAGTTCTATTATACATCTTTATTGAAAAAAATAAGTGTATGCTTTATTTGTCTATACATGCATAGGTGTTACTACCTCCACAATAAAAAAAATTGAAATGAACAATAATCGTACACACACACACACACAAATCAGTGTAGAAAAATTAGGGTGACTCTCAGAAAACAGAATAAATGGTGCCATGTTCTGGACTTGCACAATTAGAAGCAATGATGTGTTAAGAATTTACAATGATTTTCTTAGAGCAAGTACAGTTTCCTCCCTTAGTGCAGTCACAGCTCAGAAGGAGCTACAGAATATAGGTAGCCCATCTGAGTATTCTGGGTTCAAGCTGGAAAGCAGGAATCATAATTTTTGTTTTGGAACCACAACCTCTGATACTCAGAAATCACTCCTGGCAGTGCTCGAGGGAACACATGCATCACTCATGCACAGTGCTAGAAAATGAACTGGGGTCAGCTGTGTGCGAGGCCTTACTAAAACATTTGAAACATGAGAAAGATGATATTAATCGGCTGGTGTCACTCGTGGGTACCAGAATTTATTGTAGTGTTATATTTATGGTTATATAAATTAATATAATAAAATGAAAATAATTCCAATAATCTGAATCTTAAGATCTTGGAATATAATAGAAGAAATGAAATATCTTAATATTTTGTATTTTTTTCTTTTTTGGGTTGGGGGAATGGCCACACTCAGTAATACTTAGAGTTTACTCCTGGCTCTGCACTCAGAAATTACTCCTTGTGGGGCTCAAGGAACCGGATGAGATGCCTGGGATGGAACCCAGGTCTGCAGCATGCAACGCACGTGCTTACCCAGCTCTTCACACTCCCATATTTCTGGGTACAAGGGATGAAAACATGCTGTTTTTCTAACACTTTTTTTTTTTCTAAAACTAAATCTAATACAATGGAAAGAGCTGGAAAAATAGTTTAGTCTGTGATAAACTAAATTAACAGAAATTGAAGGGAATGGAGCCGGAGTGGGGAGAGAGCATGTTGCATTTCCCTGATGGGAGAGGGTGGGAAAGGATAGGAGGAGAGGAGAGGAAGAAATCTACAGGGGTCCCAGCACACAGCCCTCCGCAATAGTGCACGCTGCCACACTCTCTTCAGATTCCTGTATTTTCCTCCGGGCTGGTTATCCTCTTTCCACTCTTCCCCTCTACAATCTGTTTACACATAGCAGCTGGAGTGTCCTTGTTAAAATGCAAATCAGGTTGTGTCACCTCCATATTAAACTGTCCAGTGGTTTTTTTTCTGCAGCTAAGATGTATCATAATAACTGTTTGCTCTTACATGGGCCATTATAGTCTTCCTCTGGTCTGCAGAGCCTTATGCAGCCCTGAGAGATGGCCCTACCCATCTCTCCAACCTTCTCACAGGCTCTCTTCACTCTTGTGAGCCGGCTCCACAGGCCTTCATCTGTCCTCAGAGCCACTAGACACACCCCTAGTGCAGGGCCTTTGTACTTAGCCACTCTGAACTCAGTTCTTGGTATTTTTGGGGTGTTGCTTGTGTATTTGTTTGTTTCTGTTCTTTGGGAAGGTGAGAGATTTGGGGCCAGATCTGGTTGTGCTTGGGGCTTACTCCTAGGTCTGTGCTTTGTGATCACTCCTAGCAGTGCTTTGGAGAGTAGATGTGGTGTCAGGGATCAAATCCAAATAAGCAGTGTGCAAGATAAGTACTGTACTATAGCTCTGGTCCCTGGACCTCAGTTCTTTGAATGCCTGCTTCCTTTCCATTCTCTGTTCATTCAGTTCAGTGGTAACCCCTGAATGAGACCTTTTCTGACATCTTGATCTAAATTTCTCAGGAAGTCATGCACAATTACATTGCCTATTTAATTTTCTTCATTGTCCTTACCACTTTCTAAAATTCTAGTTTATTGACTGTTTGCTATTGAAGAATGTAAGTTTCAGAGAGCTGACCTATTTCTCCATTACAACCGCATGTACCCAGAGATAAGTTCCTGCACAGACCCAGATACATGGCTTGGGTAGGTGGTGATGGATGCTGAATGAGGAGATCAAACCCGTTCCCTGTCCTGACACTGACATGTTCCATGGGTGTGACATCCTTCCTCTGTACAGCAAGTTGAGGTCCCTATTATTTCAGAGGAAGAGTCAGTTCAGGATACACATTAGAAGACTTTTCAAAAAACAGTTTGGGGGAACCCACGCACAGCATCTAATATTATTCTGGGGGGTTGCAGCATACCAACCTCCAATTCAATCTCTCTCTGTAGTGGGAGGCCACTTTACCCATCAATTTTATGTTTCTTAGATCCAAATGCTCTTTTTTTCTTTTTTGGCTCACACCCGGTGATGAACAGGGGTTACTCCTGGCTCTGCACTCAGGAATTACTCCTGGCGGTGCTCAGGGGACTATATGGGATGTGGGAACAAAACCCTGGTTGGCCATGTGCAAGGAAAATGCCCTACCTGCCGTGCTATCACTCCAACCCCAATCCAAATAGTTCTATGATTCATTTTGAATAATGAATAGAGTGTGGAAACAATGTCTAAGCTTTGGTAGCACTGGTAGCATCTTCTTCCTTCATCTTGGAAATCAGCAACCATGGAAGACGTTCAACACCCGGTGAGCACTATGCTTGAGGTAGTCTGAGCACTCCATGCAGGGAAGCTCCAGTGAGGAGCACAGGCATCACTTACGTAAGCAAAACTTTAGACCTTGCCATCTAGCTTGTGAAGGCAGCCTGGTCATTTGTCTCTGTCGTCTATGCCACTTGATGAGGAAGGACCTACCAATAGAGTGGGTTTTTTTTTCGATTTTTATACATTTTATTTTCATAAAGTAGTTCACAATGGGCTGGAGCGATAGCACAGTGGGTAGAGTGTTTGCCTTGCACGCAGCCAACATGGCTGACCCGAGTTCGATTCCTCCGCCCCTCTCGGAGTGCCCGGGAAGCTACCGAGAGTATCTCGCCAGCACGGCAGAGCCTGGCAAGCTACCCGTGACGTATTCGATACGCAAAGCACAGTAACAATAAGTCTCACAATGGAGACGTTATTGGGCCCGCTAGAGCAAATCGATGAACAATGGGAGGATAGTGCTACAGTTCACAATAGTTCATTAAAGACAATATTCAAACACCCACCCCACCAGTGAGCATCTTCCCACCACAATGAGAGGGAAGTGTGTGAAGGTTGTTGTATTTCATTCTGGAGCTCTTTAAGCCCCTATAAAAGAGAATACAAGCAAGTATGTTAAAAACCAAACAAATGTGTGGTACTTTTGGTACATCAGTGGACTAGAGTATAAGAGGTCTCGTGGCTGCGAATGAGTACTCCAGAAAGTACTGCATCGCTCTTTTCTGGGAGCTTTGTTTTATAGTCTCTGGATCTTGGCTGTTGATGAGATTACATGGCTCTGGGGGCAGTTTGTGGGTGTGATTGCCAAGCTACTGGAAAATGAAGGATCTGGGTGGAGGAGGCCCAGTCCTCATCCGGGGCTTGGAGATTTGAGCCCCGGGGTATGTATGTAGCTACCCCAGCACCACACAGGGTTCCTAGAGCACTGCTAGGAGTAATCCCTGAGCTCTTTGGGGTGTGCTCCCCCAAACCCAAACCTAAATATTCAGCAAAAAATCTCGTTTGGCTTTTTGCAGAACAATATTTCCTGGATAAATTTGATGGTATTTTGTTGTAGTTTTTTTTGGGTCAGACCCAGCGATACACAGGGATTACTCCTTGTTCTGCACTCAGGAATTACTCCTGGCGGTGCTGGGGGACCATATGGGATGCTGGGAATTGAACCCGGGTTTGCCACATGCAAGGCAAACTCCCTACCCACTGTGCTATCATTCCAGCTCCAAATTTGATGATATCTTAAAGAATGAATGTCCATGGAACATATCCAGAGAAGCAAAAAACATTCTATAATTAAAAATAAAAATTATAGGGGCCACAGCCAGTGGGGCTTGGGGGTCTAGGACCATTCCTGACCATATTGGGGTGGATTGCATGTGGTGCAAAAGATCAAGTTATGTGTTCTACCATTTGAGTCATATCTTTGTCCCCCCCAAAAAATAGCATAAACCTTAATAATTGTGTCTTACAAAGAAAATTTATGCTATACAGTTTTACAATATAGCTGTTTCCCCCCTCACCCCCCCATTTAACCTCATTTCTTTTTCTTCACTTTGATATAATTACTCATTGTTTTCACAGTACGGAACGACTTATCTTTCCCATTGTTTAGTACTACTATACTTGAAGGCCTCCCCTTCTTTTCAAAGTCCTTGATCTTCTAGTTCTTTCAAGTTTTTTTTTCCATTTCCCTGCATCTCACTGTAATTTTTTTCTAGTTCTATCCCTTACCCAGAAGAGTGAACTTGAAGCAGTTTCCTGGTCTACAGCATTTCCACTGGTAAGACGAGATGCCCCTAGTACTACCATATTAAGTGAATTCATCCTCATGATGTGCTCAGTATAAAATTTGTCAGTCCTAAGTGTCAGATCACCTAAACAAGGTCTGGGTTTGAGCCCCCCCCCCCTTGTATCACCGTGAGATACAGCTACAAAGAGCACATGTTTGAGTTTCAGTCATACAATGATTGAAAACCCATCCCTCCACCAGTCACCAGTACACATTTTCTACCACCAATGTCCCCAGTATACTACCCCCCCCCATCCCTCTATCTAAGTCTCTTTAGCTCCAACTGTCCAGGATTATGGCTGTTTCAGTTCCCCACCAGAGGCTGAAGGGAAGGAAAGAGGTGTGTGTGTGTGTGTGTGTGTGTGTGTGTGTGTGTGTGTGTGTGTGTTTGGGGGGTGGGAGGGTGCTCATAGCTGATTGAGATGCAGTGAATTCCAAAGTCTGATTTGAGCTGCTATTCTTAGCCGCCTTCACACCGAATCTTTTCCCTGGTACTGCTGAACAGCTTCAGAAAGTTCAGGCTAAAGTTAGAATCTGAATCTGTGTCTCTGGAAGTCCACCCACTCCTCATCTCTGGAAGCTGTTCTCTGGGACTGACACTGGCATTTCAAGGGTTATCTGCTATTTTGACATTTTTTTTTTTACTAACTCTTCACTGAAACTAGTCAGAGTCTGTCTCTTAGAAGCCAGATGTGAACCTGGTTGGTTTTGCACACCACACAGCTCTGAAAAACACCACCTGACTGTCAGCCCCTTTATTCCAAAGACTCCCTACAAATAGGGTTGAATTCTTTGTGCCTCTTGTTCTTCATTTGCTTTGGGAGAGAGAGCAGGCAGCTTCTCATGCATATTAAAAACCTGTGGTACTTTCCGTCACACTGACTCCTCTCTACTTCCATTTGCAGACCCCACTAATAGCATCATTGGCAAGTCTCTGCTCCAATAAAGGTGCTGAGCAATGCTGCTGTCCTTAGTTCTCTCCTCTTGAACTTTAAAGGAAGTCACTGTGGTCACAAGACACAGGACAAACTTCCTTTTTCCATGAAGTGAAAGAAAAACCTGTTGGATTTTGTTCAACATCAAGTTTCATTGGGTACAGATTTCTTAAATCATGGTGCTTGCGTTGCTTAGGGCTCATCAACATCTGTGGTTCAAACAGAACTGGGGGCTTGAAGTCAGAGCAGGGAGCAGAGGTCTTTGCACTGTGCAAGAAAGTGGAGTCGGTGTTTCTCTGTAAATGACATCATGGGAGTGTTTCCACCCTACTTAGAGATGAAGAGAGACCTAGATAAGATACCAGGCCCCATGTTAACTAAAAACTTTACCTGGTATCTTAGCGAGACAGATTGTGCATTTCTTTTTCCAGAAGGTACTGGGGGATTGTGGGCTTGAGGGGGGCAATATGACCTGCCCTGAGGGTCAGAGCTGTGAACTACCTAAGAAGAGCAGTTTTGGGAGGTCCAGAGCCTTGTTCCTGGTCACCACTTAGGAACATTTTTCTTTTCTTTTTTTTTTTTTTGTTTTTTGGGTCACACCCGGCAATGTACAGAGGTTACTCCTGGCTCTGCACTCAGGAATTACTCCTGGTGGTGCTCAGGGGACCATATGGTTGCTGGGAATCGAACCCGGGTTGACCGTGTGCAAGGCAAATGCCCTACCGGCTGTGCTACTGCTCCAGCCCCAGCCCCCAAATTTTTCTTTTTGTTTTTTTTCCCTTCCACCTTAAAATTTTTGTTTGTTTGATTTTGGGGACACAACTGGCTTCATTTGGGGATCATTCCTGATGATGCTCAGGAAACTCTATGGAGTGAAGAGAAAGCCTGGGATGGCCGCATGATAGGCAAGTGCCCTCTCTCTTGTGCTTTTTCTCCGGCCCAAGAAAGCTGCCATGGAAAACGCACTAGGTCTGTTATGGGGTTGATTCGGGTAGAGTATGGGGCCAGAAGGGCTCCAGGGGCCACCTGAACTCAAGCCTATATCCCCACAGAGCACTTCCCCCACCTCATTCACCAAGAAGTGTCCATTACATTTGCAAAGAGTTGAAAGCACAGTCATTCCACAGCCAGGCCTGACACATCTATTGGGATTTTGTGACCTTTAGTCTAGAAGTTTTAGCTTGAGGTCTCTGACTGTTTCTGGCAGGGGGAAAAAAGTCTATTAAAAACCAGAAACAAACCTGTATCCTGCAAGTCCAACCAACATTATTTTCTGTGTAGCTTCCCACGGAGAGGAAATGAATCTCGGGAAGTTGCGATTTGAAACCTGGGAGCACATATGGTGCTCGTCTTCAGTCTCCTGCTGATCCAAGGGGAGTTTCATTGTTGCCTTGTAAGAATATTAATTTTGCCTATTTTACAAATTGTAAAGAAATAAACGGTCCCTGATTTGAGTCTTAAGGTTGTTTAGTTTCAGTCTTGGTCTCTCTCTCATGTGGCCTTGCTCCCCAAGTGTGTCCCAAGGACCCAGGAGCAGACCTCCTGGCCCCGTGAAGAATTGTGGCATCAGACCCTGCATTTTAACTGCATCCTAATTCAATCCAGATGCACCAACATTTTGAGAGGTTCTATTTTGTGGAAAAAAAAAACACTGCAGAGAGGTGACACTGATGGTCTGGGAGCCTGGGTGCTTGTTCAGATGCTGGCTTCAGGCTAGAGTCATTTAGGAACTTTGTCACTTTACACTGGGCCAAACTGCTGCTGTATCCTTGTGGGAGGAGGGGGATGTGGGGGAGGGGGATGGTCTGGTAGGGCAGCTGAACTGTGCCTGTTTGGCAAGTTTATTGAATGATTAAAATGTCAGAGCTCAGCACAACTGCCCCAGTGCTCAAAGACAGAATCCTGGCACTATAGGCTTACAGGCTGTATTCACTGCTGTAACATGTGTGGACAAGAACTTTCTCTGAGGCTGGAGCGATAGCACAGCAGGTAGGGCATTTGCCTTGCACACAGTCGACCCGGGTTCAATTCCCAGCATCCCATATGGTCCCCTGAGCACTGCCAGGAGTAATTCCTGAGTGCGTGAGCCAGGAGTAACCCCTGTGCATTGCTGGGTGTGACCCAAAAAGAAAAAAAAGAACTCTCTCTGCTGGACTCTCAAATGCAGCCTGGGTACAGACACCTGAGGGACAGACAACAGAATAAACACTGGAGGCAGACACTCAAGTCCTGTCACGCACAGATGGTCTCTTGAGAAGTCAGGACAACTGTGTTCAGATAGAGTCAGAGTTTGGAAAAATTGCTCCATTATTTTTCCAACTCATCTGATCACAAGGAAAGTCTGATGCCCTCCAAGACTTTAACATTTTTTAAGAGTGTTTTCCTGTTTTAGGTTGTCTGATTTGCACACAAAACTGTAAGACACTGAAAGAGTATAAATAAATCAATCAAGGGATCAGGCAACATCTACATAAACAAACGCTTAGATTCTCACTGGAAGAACTCAGGTAGCCATTGAGGGAGGAAGATTAAAAGGATGAAAGGATTGTGAAGGAGGGACAATATTGATCCATTGGTGGGAGGTGTGTGATGATAAAATTGTACCCATAGAATGCATAAACAATAACAATCTCTTAAACCAATGTTATCTCAATGAAACAAAAATGATAAAGAAACAGTGAAATATGAATCACAGTGAAATATGAATCTCAGATGAAGTGATTTTTTAGTATAACTTTCTAGTATGCAATTATATACATTGAAATTTTACTCATCATTAATCTGAAATTCAACTGAGTATCTTGTAACTTACCTGATAACCCTAACTTGTTCATAACAGTGAATCTCAATGTTTCAGGACAAAAACACTGTGTATATGGGGTGGGGGAGTTTGGGAGGGGGTATTAAAGGTATGGGACACTTTAGGAAGAAAAGTTTCAGAAATAGTAAAAAGCATGAAAATAATTTTCTTCTAGTTTTTTTAAACCAACAAAGACCTCACTAAAGGAAATTTTATTTATGATAACCTGATGTTTTGGGTTAGGGGAATGAGATCCATTTATTACTGGATTTGGCATATCAATTTGGTCTATTTGGCATAGACATATCTCATATGTTTATGAGAAACAGCCTTGTTCCTGATGCTCCATTTGCTCTCAACGGAACCACCATCTCCGAATGCAACAGTTATATATACCTAGGTCGAGAAATCAACATGATGAATGACCTGGCACCTGAGTTGCGCAGGAGGAACAGAGCGGCTTGGAATGCCTTCAAGAACGTTGAAGAAATAACTAAAAGGACAAAGAACCTCCAGCTACTAGCACATCTCTTTGATTCCACTGTTCTTCCTGCATTAACATATGCCTCAGAGACCTGGGCCCTACGAAAACAGGATGAGAACGCTATTCGGGTCTCTCAAAGAGGAATCGAAAGAACTATGCTTGGAATATCACGATTCACTCAAATGAGAGATAGAATCCGGAGTTCTGATCTTCGTCAATGCTCAAGAATCAAGGACGCTGTCTCATTTGCCAAGACATCAAAAATCAGATGGGCTGGACACGTAATGAGGTTTACAGACAACCGCTGAACTAGAGCCATTACTGATTGGATTCCACGAGACATCAAAAGATCACGTGGACGCCCACCTACAAGATGGTCAGACTTCTTCGTCAAGACCCTGAATGATCGGTTTGAGGCTCTGCATGTTCCTAGAACGAACAGATACCATTGGGCTATGCTAGCACACAACCGGGATGAATGGAGACGTTACTGGCACCTGCTCGAGCAAATCGATGAATAACGGGGATAAAGTGATTAAGTGATGTTTTGGGTATAAAATTATAGAAGGGACACATGTTTATAAAGTTTTCACACTGTACAGACAGATATAGAATGGAAATCAAGTTTCATCACAACTCAGCACTACCAACAGAAGTTATTCCTCTTTTAACATTCACATGTACAACTTTCCAGAAAGATTTTGGGTGTGTAAAAAGCACATGAGAAAATGCTCTACATCATTAATCATCAGGGAGATGCAGATCAAAACCACAATGAGATACCATCTCACACCTCAGAGACTGGCCCAAATTCAAAAGAACAAAAGCAACCGATGCTGGCGTGGATGTGGCGAGAAAGGGACACTCCTTCACTGTTGGTGGGAATGTCCACTGGTTCAGCCCTTCTGGAAAACAGTATGGACGATTCTCAAAAAATTAGAAATTGAGCTCCCATTTGACCCAGCAATACCACTCCTGGGAATATATCCCAGAGAGGCAAAAATGTATAGTCGAAGTGACATCTGCACTTGTTTGTTCATTGCAGCCCTCTTTACAATAGCCAGAAACTGGAAGAAACCTGAATGCCCAAGAACAGATGACTGGTTAAAGAAACTTTGGTACATCTACACAATGGAGTACTATGTAGCTCTTAGAAAAGATGAAGTCATGAAATTTACATACAAGTGGTACAATATGGAAAGTATCATGCTAAGCGAAATGAGTCAGAAAGAGAGGGATAGACATAGAAAGATTGCATTCATCTGGGGGATATAAAGTAACAAAGTATGAGATTAATACCCAAGAATAGCTGAGATCAGCACCAGGAGGATTACTCCATAACTTAGAGGCCAGCCGGGTATCCTAGAGGAAAGGGCTATTCAGATAGAGAAGGGAGCACCAAATAAAGGATGTTTGGAGGATCCTCCCAGGAGGGTAGATGCATGTCGAAAGTAGACTATGGACTGAACATGTTTGCCACTCAATGCCTCTTTTGCAGACCACAACACCCAAAAGGAGAGAGAGAACACAGGGGATTGCCCTGCCACAGAGACGGGGGGATCGGGGGATGGGGGTGGGAGGGATATTATCCATGGTGGTGGAAAATGGGCACTGGTGGAGGGATGGGTATCTGATCATTGTATAATTGAAACCAAAGCACAAAAAATTGTAAATCTACAACTTTAAAAAAAAAATAAAATAAAATAAAGGGGAAAAAAAAACAAAACAAAACAAAAAAAAAAAAAAAAGAAAGATTTTGGGTGTGAATTGTATATAAGCATGTGTGTGCATACATACGCATACATACATATTTGTGTGTGTAGTTTTATTTTTGGGCTTCACCTGGTGTTCTTTAGCAACTATTTATGACTTGGTACTTAGTGGTCACTCCTGGGGGCACTTGGGGGACCATGTGGTACCTGGGATCAAATCCAGGCCTCCTGGATACAAAGCATGTACTCTGCTGTTAACAGGCTGAAAATTCACTGAAACATCATTCCTCCATTAGTTATAGTGACACAGAATTTCCATTCTGACAAACAACGTGTAGTTCCTCACCCCAAGTACTGGGTGATTGGGAGTTTCCTGACTGACTCTTCTCAGCTTCTTTTTCCCTTTGACCTAACCACTTGAAAATCACTCCTCTCTATAAATAACCCCTACTTATTTCTAGAGTCAAGAATTTGTTTGGAGGTTGTTTACTGGGATGTCATCAGCCTTAGTGCAGCACTGGGAGGAGTTAGTTTTCTTTTGAAAACTGTGATCCTGAAAGCTGTGCAGGTTTGATCTTCATCAACAGGAATCAATAAGAATACATATCTTTGTGGCTGGAGGGATAGCACTGTGGTTAGGGCGTTTGCCTTGCACATGGCTGACCCAGTTCGATTCCCAGCATCCCATATGGTCCCCCTGAGCATCACCAGGTGTGACCCAAAAAGCAAAAACAAAACAAAACAAAACAAAAAAACCCATATCTTCAGGATGAGGACACATCAGCAAATTAAATAAAATGAACTTCCTTGAGATTGGAACAATAGTACAGTGGACAGGTCACTTGTCTTACACATGACTGATCTGGGTTGGATCCCCAGTATCCCATATGGTTCCCTCCAACCCACAAACATTGCCAGAAGTAATTACTGAGTGCAGAGCCAGGAGTGAACCCTGAGCACTCCAGGTGTGGCTCCCCAAACCAAACCAAAACAAACAACCCCAAAACCAAATACCCTCCCTTCCCCATAAAACGGTTTTACTCTTACAGCTAAAAATACTGGGGTGAACTGATGTTTTGTATGCAAATATTTTCTCTCCTAAATGGTCTATTCAGAATTAACTTTGGGGATCTTTGAGCCATCATCATCCTTCATAGGAGGCCTGAGTGACTGACAATCAAGAGCGGCAAGCCATATGTATTAAGACTCTAAATGGAGGAAAGAAGCTGTATTTTAAATAAGTTCCAAATTGAAAGTGACACAGGCATCTCCTTCCATTTATAGGAAGTGATTTGCAAATGAATTATTTCAAACACAGGCAACTTTGGGTGCTGTGCTTCAGGACTTATAGCTCAGGGCTGTATTCTCAAGAGGAATCATTTTGCAGCCCCCCCCCCCCCCCCAAATCTCCTTTCACCAGGAATCATTTTCAGTATTTGGAGACATTTTTGAATTATCACACTGGAAACAGAGATCTTCCTGGCATTTATTTAATCTTATAAGTTGGGGTAGGGGTTGAGCCATACCCTGCAGTGCTTCAGGGCTATTCTTGGGCTCTGTGTTCAGAAGAGGACATGAGAACATGGAAATATATTCCCTGTTCAATGACTGGAAGAGCCAACATTGTCACAATGATAGTTCTACCCAAAGTACTATACAGATTCAATGACATACCCACTGAGAAATTCCAATGACATTTTACAAAGACTTCGAAAACGAAGTAAAAGTAAAGTAAAAGGCCCTCCCGTTGATCGTCGATTTGCTTGAGCGGGCCCAGTAACGTCTCCATTGGAGACTTTGTTGTTACTGTGTCTGGCATATCGAATACTCTCGGTAGCTTGCCGGGCTCTCCGAGAGGGGCGGAGGAATCGAACCCGGGTCGGCCATGTTGGCCGCTTGTAAGGCGAATGCCCTACCGCTAAAATTTGTGTGGAGCCACAAAACTCCCCGAATGGCCAAAGCTATCTTAAGTATACTAAAACATGGGAGGCATTGCATTTCACAACTTTGGATTATGGTACAAAGCTATAATGATCAAAACAGCATGTACTAGACTAAAGATAGATCTGCAAATCAATGGAATAGAATTGAGAGTCTTGCGTTAGACCCCCAGATTTATGGAAAGTTCTATGGACAAAAGAAGTAAGTATATGAGTGGAACAGAGAAAGTAACTGGATAGCCATGTCTAAAAAAATTAAGTTAGAATCATACTTCACACCATTCACAAAAGTAAATTTCTTTGAATTTGAATTAAAGACCTTGAAACTAGACCAGAATTCATAAAATACATGGAAGTAAACATCAGCAGAACTCTCCATGAAATTGACCACAGAGGTACCTTTAAAGAAATGACCACAGAGGCAAAGACAACAAAAACAAAAATAAGCAAACAGAACTACATCGAATTGAAAAGTTGCTGCACAGTATAAGAAACTCAAGCTATAAAAGAAAAAAAAAAGACAGCTTGCTGAATGGAAGAAAATATTTGCATACAAAATATCAGATAAAGAACTAATACCCAAGACCTATTAAGCACTCACAAAGTGATGACAACTCAAATGAGCAGCTAAAGGTCAAGAAATTCTGGTGAATCCAAAAGAACAAAAGCAACGGATGCTGGCGCTGGTGTGGCTAGAAAGGGACACTCCTTCACTGTTGGTGGGAATGCCGACTAGTTCAGCCCTTTTGGAAAACAGTATGGACGATTCTCAAAAAATTAGAAATTGAGCTCCCATTTGACCCAGCAATACCACTCCTGGGAATAGATCCCAGATAAGCAAAAATGTATACTCGAAGTGACATCTGCACTTGTTTGTTCATTGCAGCACTCTTTACAATAGCCAGAATCTGGAAAAAACCCAAGTGCCTGAGAACAGATGACTGGTTAAAGAAACTTTGGTACATCTACACAATGGAGTACTATGTAGCTGTTAGAAAAGATGAAGTCATGAAATTTACATACAAGTGGTACTACATGGAAAGTATCATGCTAAGCGAAATGAGTCAGAAAGAGAGGGATAGACATAAAAAGATTGCATTCATCTGGGGGATATAAAGTAACAAAATAGGAGATTAATACCCAAGAATAGCTGAGATCAGTACCAGGAGGATTACTCCATAGCTTAGAGGCCAGCAGGGCATTCTAGGGGAAAGGGCAGCTCAGATAGAGAAGGGAGCACCAAATGAAGGGTGTTTGGAGGATCCTCCCAGGAGGGGAGATGCATGTTGAAAGTAGACTATGGACTGAACATGATTGCCACTCAATGCCTCTTTTGCAGACCACAATACCCAAAAGGAGAGAGAGAACAAAAGAGGCAGGGTGGGATGGGGGAGATGGGTATAGGAGGGGTACTGGGATCCATGGTGGTGGAAAATGGGCACTGGTGGAGGGATGGCTATTTGATCATTGTATAATTGAAACCCAAGCACAAAGATTTGTAAATCTACAACTGTACCTCATGGTGTTTCACTAATAAAAATTAAAAAAAAAAAGAAGTTGTGGTAATACACACACAATGGAATACTATGCAGATCTAAGAAAGAACAAAAGAGTGCAATTTGCTGTGACATGGATGCAACTAGAGGACATCAGACTGAGTGAAGTCAGAAAAAAAGAAATACAGAATAATTTCTTTCATAGGTAGTACTTATAGATATACAGCAGTGTAGCAACAAAGGCCAAAAGCAACACAATGGGAGAACTGATCCACACAACTGAATTTGGAGTGGGGGGTTGAGGAGGAGAAACACTGGGGTCATTGGGGGAGAAAGGTGGACACACTGGTGGTAGATGTGCTAGTATTATGCCCCCTCTCTGTCTCATTTTCCTTTTAGGCACTGTGGTTTGCAATACTGTTACTGAAAGGGTATCACAGAAATCACTTAACCTTCTTTCAGTACCTAGTTTTTGTACAGAGTGATTATTTCCAACTATCATTGTCATAACCACCACCACATCCACTGTCACTGCTCATGCCCTAATTCATATCCCATGAAGTCTCTTGCAAAGTTTCCAGACTGGACTTTGGCCTTGACTCTTGATTTTTTAAATTCACCTCTGCTTAATTAGGTGTGGCCCAAGCAACACCCCTGGCCCCCAAATAAACTATCAGAGTTAATCTAGGGCAATAGATAACACACTTTCTTTTTCATTTAATGATACTCATTTCTATACAAAAAATAATAGTCATAAATATCAATGACATATCACACTTTGAATTGCTTTGTTTTGGGGGACCACACCTAGCTGTGTTCAAGGCTAACTCCTGTGTCTGTGCACAAAGATCACTCTGGTGGGGCTCAGAAGACCCTAAGGGGTGCTGGGGATCAAACCCACGTCAGTCCCAGGCAAGGCAAGTGTTTTACCTCTGGTACTGTCTCACTGGCCAAGTAGCACTGTAGCTCTGTAGCACTGTCCTACCCTTGTTCATCAGTTTGCTTGAGCGGGCACCAGTAACGTCTCCATTGTGAGACTTCCTGTTATTGTTTTTGGAATATCAAATATGCCACAGGGAGCTTGCCAGGCTCTGCCATGCAGAAGGGATACTCTTGGTAGCTTGCCCAGCTCTCTGAAAGGGAGGGAGGAATCAAATTCAGGTTGACTGCATGCAAGGCAAACAGCCTACCTGCTGTGCTATCGCTCCAGCCCCACTGGCCAAGTAGCACTGTAGCACTGTTCTCCCATTGTTCATCGATTTGCTCGAGCGGGCCCAGTAACATCTCCATCATGAGACTTGTTGTTACTGTGTTTGGCATATTGAATACATCACAGGTAGCTTGCCAGGCTTTGCCATGCGGGCGAGATACTCTCAGTAGCAAACCAAAAAGAGAGAGAACACATTTTAAATTATGGGTTGGTGCCAGAGAGATAGTAAGGTAAGGTAATTAACTTGTACACAGTCCCAGAATCCTATATGGTCCCTTGAGCTCCCCTCTGAAGTGGCCAAGCATGAAATAAATTTAAGAACCATTTTGAGAGCATTTGACTTGTAAGCTAACTCTCCAAGGAAGAGGTGAAAGCAGGGTTTCATTCTATACTCCTGTATTCCAAGGCGTCTCCACTCAGCCTGTGGAGGGAGGCACACATTCCTTTGGACCAATCAGAGTAGACACCCCTTGCTCAAACCCTGTTTTCACTGGGTCATTGTGCTGAGCCCCTGAAAAGTGGCAGGTGGGAAGCATTTCTGGATTTAATGTCTTTTCTCCCTTGTTCCTTGATGGGGCATGCAGGACCTACCTGCCCACAGAGCTTTCCTCTTGTGTTTGGAAGAGCTGGCAAATGACCAAGGTGCCTGGAGAAGCCCAAAGCCCAGCAAACCACTCTTCCTCCTTCCTCCTTCCTCCCCTGTCCTCCCCCAAAGTGTTTCTCCTCTTGCTCCCCACACAAGAAGAAAGTGGCTGCTCTGGCCTGTCCCTGTACAGGCCACACTCCTGATGCCAGGTGAAGAGGACCCTGTGACATTTAAAGTTCACATCTCCCAGGAAGTCAAGAGGATGAAATGCAGGGTACATGAAAGGAGTATCAATTCTTTAAGAGATAGCTCTAGGCAATCCAAGAAAGGATTAGCATGTTTTGGAAAACATTAATAAACACTAATGCTGCTTATCTCTTCACGGCCAGTGACCTTGGCACATATGAATACACACACACAGAAAATTAATCATACACATCTTTTAGTACATTATTTCTTCAAAGACATAAATTGCATCAAGGTATAGATATGGGAAAAAAAAGTGTTCTTTTTTTTTAATCTTTTTTTTCCCCCACATCACACTTGGCGATGCACAAGGGACCACATGGGATGCTGGGAATCAAACTCTCAGGTCGGCCACATGCAAGGAAAACGTCTTACCTTGTGCTATCACTCCATCCCCCTTATTTATCTTTTTTACTGTCCTCCTCCTTCACATCTTTTTTTCCCAGATGTGAAACAGCCCATGAGACCCGCCCTCCCATGCACCAAGGATGGACCTTTATTTCTTTTTGTTATACACCAAGATTGTTCTCCTTGGTGTCAGGTGATAGAACTCACTGTCATTGATTTGCATTTGATTTGTCATTGATTTAAATTTCCCTGATAATTAATGTTGATGAACAATACTTCTTCAATAAAAATTATACTGTACAAAACTTTTTAGGATCATGCATTTCTCAGTCAATGACAGTTCACAGCAACCCCCCCCACACCACAGAATTATTCTAAATTTACATTTTAAACATCTGTATTATCTCTCTGGCCCTGCTTTTTATTTTTATATGTATTTTGGTGGTGCTGGTGGTGGTGGTGGTGGTGTGACATCTGGCAGGGCTCAGGTCCACACCTGTCTCTGTTCAGGGGCCAGCCCTGGTGGTGTTTGGGAGAACATATCATGTGCCTGGATTTGAACCAGTATTGTGGTCATAACCACATGCTAGGCAGGTGCTTTGACTTTTGTATAATTCTCCCCACCTGTCCCTTTTTAAAAGTTAAGTGTTAGGTTCCGGAAAGATCAGAGTGGGAAAGACCAGAGTGGTGGTGTTTAAATGGAAAAAAGGGGGCTAGAGCAATAATACAGTGGGTAGGGCGTTTGCCTTGCATGCAGCCGACCCAGGTTCGATTCTCAGTATCCCATATGATCCACTGAGCACTGCCAGGAGTAATTCCTGAGCACCGCCGGGTGTGACCCTAAAAGCAAAAAACATAAAATAAAATGGAAAAAAAGACTTAAATTACCTAGGTATTTTGTTATATTCTGATCGTCTTTGAATATAACAGAATATAACATTGGGCTGGAGCAATAGCACAGCGGGTAAGGTGTTTGCCTTTCACATGGCTGACCCAGGTTCGATTCCTCAGCCCCTCTCGGAGAGCCCAGCAAGCTACCGAGAGTATCTCGCCCGCACTGCAAAGCCTGGAGAGCTACCCGTGACGTATTTGTTATGCCAAACACAGCAGCAACAAGTCTCACAATTTGTTGTGAGATGTTACTGGTGCCTGCTCGAACAAATCGATGAACAATGGGAGGACAGTGCTACTGTGCTACATTTTAAAAGTTGTACAATAGTTTTGTTTGTTTTGGAGCCAGAACCAGCGATGTTCAAGAATTACTCCTGGTTCTGCACTCAGGAATTACTCCTGCCATGTTATGCAAGAACCATGCTGACCATCCTATAACTCTGGTCCCAATAGTTGTAGAATATTTGAATATGTGCTTGGCCTCTCTCCGTTTTGAAAATCCATGCTCTCTTTATGGGCATTTGTATTTCCCAACATTTTGTTATTATAAACACGGCTGGAGTAGGGTCTACAGGTAGAGCAGCACAATTAGTGTTTTATTTCTGTAGGATGCATGCTCTGGAAAGGATTTGCTGAGCTGGAGCAAACACGTATTTTGACTCAGGCTTCTTTTTTTTCCAGTTTGAGGAGACTAAACAGATAACAGTGAATTCCTGGAGTTTTTTTTCCCCCACCCCGAAGTCATATCTACAGGGAGAAAAAAAAAACCCTTTGAAGATAAAAATCCTCACAGTCCCCCATCCCTCTTCAGGCCAGCCCTGCAGAAACCCCTGCGGGGAGACAGGGAGACATTTCCTAAGTCTTATTCATTGATTTGCATTTTCTCACACCTAAAGTTTCCTGCCTCACCAGACCGCAAAATCCAAAAGCACTTCTTGTTACTGAGCCAGATATTGGGATTTGCCATAAGTCCTCCAAAAGACAAATGCTTTGGTGCCAGGGAGATAGCGCAGGCTGCTGAGCTTATATCAGCATCTGCAAGGCACTGAGCTTGATCCTCAGAATCACAGGCTCTACTCCCCCTAACTCCCCATTTGGCACTGCCGGGTGTGGCCCCGTGGCCTCAGCACACCATTATCACCACATTCCTGGGGCATGCTAGGAAAGATGAACCCTACCATTGGAGTGACAGCTGGTAGGGCATTTGCCTTGCACATGGCAGACCTGGGTTCGATTCCTTTGTCCCTCTCCTAGAGCCCGACAAGCTACGGAGAGTATCCAGCCCGCATGGCAGAGTCTGGCAAGCTCCCCGGGGTATATTCGATATGCGAATAAGACCTTTCTTCTCTCTTGATATTCAATATGCCGATAAGACCTTCCTCCTCTCTCTGAAGTCACAAGTCACAGTAACAACAAGTTTCACAATGGAGACGTTACTGGTGCCCGCTCAAGCAAATGGATGAATAATGGGAGGACAGTGCTGTAGTGCTACAGAAGAACCCTACCAAAGTTGTAAGAAAAAGACCATTGTGTTCTTACTTTCTATTAGTTCAAAGGGAAAATTTTCTCTATTGAAAAAGACCCTCCTACCAAGATCAAACAATATACAAAGTTTCCGTGGTGTGTGTATGGTAGGGGCACTGTAAAGGCCGCTAAGCAGAATTTGTTTAAGTTCTTCCTCCTGGCAGCCTAACTTTGTTCCAAGTAAAGTAAAAGGCCCTCCCGTTGATCGTCGATTTGCTCGAGCGGGCCCAGTAACGTCTCCATTGGAGACTTTGTTGTTACTGTGTCTGGCATATCAAATACTCTCGGTAGCTTGCCGGGCTCTCCGAGAGGGGCGGAGGAATCGAACTCGGGTCGGCCATGTTGGCCACTTGTAAGGCGAACGCCCTACCCGCTGTGCTGGAGCGATAGCACAGCAGGTAGGGCCTTTGCCTTACAAGGGGCCAACATGGCCGACCCGAGTTCGATTCCTCCGCCCCTCTCGGAGAGCCCGGCAAGCTACCGAGAGTATTCAATATGCCAGACACAGTAACAACAAAAGTCTCCAATGGAGACGTTACTGGGCCCACTTGAGCAACTTTGTTCCAAATTTATTTTTTTATTATTTTATTTTATTTATTTATTTTTTCTTTTTGGGTCACACCTGGCGATGCACAGGGGTTACTCCTGGCTCTGCACTCAGGAATTACTCCTGGCGGTGCTCAGGGATGCTGGGATGCTGGGAATCGAACCTGGGTTGGCCACCTGCAAGGCAAATGCCCTAGCCACTGTGCTATGGCTCCAACCCCCTAACTTTGTTTTTAACCCTCTCTTCTCCTTCCCTTCGTTGTTGTTCTTGCTACAGCTAAGGGTGAGTAATGTGGCTGGTGCTCACACACAGGTGTTTGTGAGACCTTCCTCCTCTCTCTGAAGTCACAAGTGGGATGGGTAAAATTTGGAGCCATCTGGTTCTTTATTCACTTTAACATATTGACTGGGAGGAGCCATGCAGTAATTATCTAAATTTGGGAGATGCCATAGACTGTGACTTCTCATTCCTACCCATTGGTGCACTGGGACAGTGTTAGAGAAAAAGCCAGTGGTGGTCCACTTTTGAGACAAAGCATTTATTTATTTATTTATTTATTTGCTTCTTGGGTCGCACCCAGCGATGCACAGGGGTTACTCCTGGTTCATGCACTCAGGAATTACTCCTGGTTGTGCTCAGGGGAACATATGGGATGCTGGGAATCAAACCCGGGCTGGGCCGCGTGCAAGGCAAATACCCTACCCTCTGTGCTATCATTCCAGCCCCAGACAAAGCATTAAACCCTAGATAGAGAATTAATGGCGGGTGTCCATATAATGACTCATTAATCAGGTATTTGAACAAACAGAGTCTTAAGGTGGGGTCAAAGTAGAAATTGTCTAGAGGCTAGAAAGCACATTCCCAGGAGAACCTTCCTAGCACAGAAGAACAAAGAGGGATGGAAATAACCAAAACCAGCTTCTAGAAACCCAACCAATCCCAAGGGGTGCACACATTCTAATTATCCAATAAAATTTCAGAGACATGCAGAAGAACCTAAAACTCTCCCATACCAATTCGGAGACAAACTATAAGACAAAAATTATTTGAAATGTATAGTGTAGGGATATGATAGCACAGCGGGTAGGGCGTTTGCCTTGCATGCGGCTGACCCGGGTTCGATTCCCAGCATCACATATGGTCCCCTGAGCACTGCCAGGAATGACTTCTGAGTGCAGAGCCAGGAGTGACCCCTGAGCATCGCCAGGTGTGACCCAAAAAGCAAAAAAAAAAAAACACACACCAAAAATTGTATAGTGTAGTCTGTGAGAAAACAGGGGGAACTCCCTAGATGTCAGAATAGAAGAGGGAACTGAAAGGCAGAGGAACAAATTTCCCCTCTTGCTGGGTGGAATTAGGGGTTCCCATGACAAGGACCTTAGCCTTGAAAGTAGTTTACAGTTTTCAACTGTAAATTATAAATTATAAACTGTAAGCTATAAATTGTCAATTGGAATTCAAAATGCTTAATGAATGATATGACACTTAATAATAAGTTTATAAACAGTGTCAGAGTGACAGCGCCAACCAAAGACTATCAAGGCAAAATTAAAGTAGAAGAAAATGATAACATGTAGGAGAGTTTACTGAACTTAGAAAATTGTAGTGCAGGGCCCAGGGATGTGGCTCAGTGGTGGTGCACCTGCCTTGCATGAAAGAGGCTAGAAGATATTCCCTGTGATCCTTAGTTAGTCCTTAAGTGTGTGACCTCTGTTGGACTACAACCAAATGTGCATGTGACTTCCAGATATTGCAGTCACAGCAAGAAACAACAAAAAAGGGAAGGGGTGGGGTATTTTGTCAAGGCGGTAGAGCATATATTAAATGCTTTTTATCACAATAGAAGATTTTGGTTTTGATTTGGGGCCACACCTGGCAAGTAAGGCTCAGGCCTTACTCCTTGCTCTGAGCTCAAGGGCCTATATTCAGTGCTGGGGATTGAACTGGGAACAGCTGCATGCAAGGTTATACTAAGGATAGTATACCTTATACTATCTCTCCAGTCTTCACAGTGGAATGGTTTTCTTGAAGTTCTAGTGTTTATATTTGCATACAGTATACCAGGTAAGGGCTACATCCAAAGTATATAAAGCACTTACAAAAAAGCATCAAAGAAACAAATACACTCATCAAAAACAGGGAGAGGAGGTGAAGAGACACTTCAGTGAAAAGAACTCATGGTTTGACAGCAGTCATATGAAAAAGTGCTCATAGTCATTTATTAGCAGGGAAATGCAAATCAAAATGACAATGAGGTATCCCTCCCACACCAGATAGAGAGCCTCTATCCAAAAAGCTGGAAGCAAACAGTGCTGTTGGCAGGGATATGGTAAAAAAAGGGGGGGCCGTCATTCATTTAGTGGGGTGTCAGCCTCAAGAGAAAACAGGATGGAGGATTCTCAAAATACTAACAAAATAGTAACAATAGAGCTCCTGTGTGACTCAATGAGTTCTTGGCATGTGCTCCAAGCACAAAAAAACATTAATTTGAAGAGATACATGCACACCTATGTGTACTGTAGTGCTCTGAATAATAGCCAGGATAGGGCAATTACCTGAATGTCAACAACAGATAAATATATGAACAAATTGTGGTATATATACACACTGGACTACTATGCAATCATAAGAAAGAAAAGATGAAATCTTTTTACCTTTCGGATGAAACTGAAGGTTATCACATTGAACAAAATTAGTCAAAGGGAGAAGGACACATACTGGATATTCTCACTCATATGAAAAAACCCTTGGTCCTATATTTCAGAATTGAGAAAACTATGTTAGGTAAGGAGAAAGTAGAAGGAATTGATGAGATGGACCAGAGGTAATGTAAGGACTTTGGTGAAGGGTCTCGGGCACTTCAGTAGTGAAGTGAGGAAACTATAAAAAAAATCATTAATGTTAGCACTGTTATAAATATGTGATAAAATTATCATAGTTTTTTAAAAGTTCTAGTTTTCTTAAAAGTTTTTTAAAAGTTCTAGTTTTTTTAAGTTTTTTTTAAAGTTCTACTTTTATGTGTAAGTTAGAAATGCTGATTATGTTAGATTTTTTAAAACTTTTATTAGTGAGACACCATGAGGTACAGTTGTAGACTTACAAATTTTGTGCTTGGGTTTCAATTATACAATGATCAAATACCCATCCCTCCACCGTTACCCATTTCTCACCATCACAGATCCCAGTAACCCTCCCACCCCCCATTCCCCTCATCCCACCCTGCCTCTGTGGCAGGGTATTCCCCTTTGTTCTCTCTCTCTCCTTTTGGGTGTTGTGGTTTGCAAAAGAGTCAGACCTGATTTTCAGGGAGAAATGTTGGATGATTTACTTTCCATTGATCACTTCGCTTATAAGGAAATGTCATGTGGCCACATAAGCGGCCACGCGGTTCGGAAAAAATGTCCTGGTAATCTCATCAACAGCCAAGACCTGCCCACACGGCAGAGTCTGGCAAACTCCCAATGGTGTACCCAATATGCCAAATACCAGTAACAATGATGGGTCTCATTCTCCTAATCCTGAAAGAGGCTTGAATATGGCACTTTAAAATCTCAGGGCTAGGACGAAGGAGATGTTACTGGTGCCTGCTCGAGCAATCGAGGAACAACAGGATGATCGTGATTGTGATTGTTTGTTTAATTTATTGAAATTAAAAAGTAATTCTTTAAATATAAAAATAAAGCTACAAAACAGGGTAGAGCCAGAGGAAAAGTTTTCTTTTGACTCTGTGAATATAATTTTTGGGTTATTTCTTTTGTTGTTAATTTTTTGGTGGTGGCCACATCTGGCAATGCTTAGGAATCAGTCTTGGTGGTGCCTAGAGGACCTTATGCAGTGCTGGTGATTGAAGTGGGGGTTATATGTATGCAGGGCAAGTGCCTTAACTATATCTATATCCAATACTTTATCTCTTTGGTCAAGAGACTGTTTCTTTATTAGTAATGTTCCATTTTTGCACTTGGGTCTAATTTGGATTGATTTTTCTCTATGTCACATTTTATGTCCTAAGAATATAAAGGGAAATACTGGATTGTTGGTCACCACTGACTTTCCTGCTAAAGTACTGGGTAGCTTCCAAGCTCACTCCAATGGCAGGATTTGCCTTTGTTGTATCTACAGTATTGTCCTCTGTTCCTTCTGGGCTAGTGCTTGGCAGTAAGCAATGTTGCAACGACACTGTTTGGTTCCACTCACACTGGGCCATCTCCTGCCTCTGCCTGGTCTCCAGTGCCTAGAGGGTCAATGACCCTTGCCTCCTTTCCTTGCTGGATCTTACCTCTCATTCATTCACTATTCAGTCAGCTTATACCTTCCCCAGATAGCCTCTGTGACCTTCTTTCTTAGATTCCCCACTATCCCCATTACCCGTTCCTCCCCATTCCCCACCCCAGCCACCTCTGCAGAGTTTAGTTTGGGCAATTAGCATGTACTATTGGAAAATTTCTATTTATGTGTCTTTTCCCAACTACATAGACTGTGACACACAAGGCAAGAACCACTCCACTTTAATGTTCTATCCTGTAACTTCCCTAATGCTGATGAAGTCATGTGACTAGTTAGGTGTGAAAGTGGCTTGTGTTAGTCTGGAAACACAATGCATACATAGTGACAACGCTACCTGTCAACCAAGGACCCAAAGCGAGGATGGCAAAGATGGGGAGCAGATTTCCAGTCAACCCACAGCATATACTTAGTATGAACAGGAAAAGGAGATATGGGGCTGGAGCAGTAGCACAATGGGTAGGGCGTTTGCCTTGCACGCAGCCAACATGGTCAATCCGAGTTCGATTCCTCTGCCCCTCTCAGAGAGCCCGGCAAGCTACCAAGAGTATCTCGCCTGCACGGCAAAGCTTGGCAAGCTACCCGTGAGGTATTCAATATGCCAAACACAGTAACAACAAAGTCTCACAATGGAGACCTTTATACTGGGCCCGGTCGAGCAAATCAATGAACAACGGGAGGACAGTGACAGGACATTGATGGAGATACTTGTTACTACTACATAAGCAAACCCATCCTGATTGATACATATCTCCCCAGCATTTGACATGATGCTAGTACTTAAAGGTATTTAATATATATGTACCAGAAAAAAGGAAAAAAACTGCAGTGGGAGAAAATAAAACAGTAATTTTTGGGGGTTGGAAAAATAGTATAGCAGGTAGGGTGCTTTCTTTGCATGTGGCTGACCTGGGTTCAATCCCCAGCACCCCATATGGTCCCCCAAACATACAGCCAGGAGTGGTCCATAAGCCCAAAACCACGAGTAAGGCCTAAGCACTGTTGAGTTTGGCTCCCAAACCAAAACTCCTAACAGTATTTGTCAAAGTGACAGGTAGAGTCTCATTAACTATTAATTGAATTCAAAGAAGGCATTTATATTTTATTTTTCTTTTTAAATACTTCAATGATATGTGAGCATATGTGCGGAAAGCAAATTGAATTACTAAGTGAGAACTAGTCATCAACAAAAGTATTATCATTTATTGCCAAAGATAAAGAGTGACTAAGAAATACATTTCTAAAGTAGAATATTTAATATCCTAAATTAAACTGATTTCCTATTAAAAAATTGTCAGCATTTGGGTATGAGGAGATAGCGTTTTGATTCCCAGTACCACATATGGTCCCCTGAGCACTGCCAGGAGTAATCCCTTGTGAGTTTAAATAGTGTGGGTGCAATGCGTGCATTCAGTGGTAAGAACCGTTCCCCTGGCCGGCCCACTGTGTTGGACAGACGAAGGAACAGAGGAATGGGAAATGAAGGAACAGGGCCACAGGCTGGTTGGTAGTCAGGGACTGTTTATTTCCTTTTCTCCTTCACTTCTCTCTTATAGCATAGTTATATAGTAATTGTAAAGGGTGGGGATACACATAGGTAGTTTTGAACATTATCATAACAATAAACAGGTGTAAAGCCCCTCTTTCAGGGGAAGTTCTAGGAGATTAACTCAGGGACAAAAATCTTATCTGGGAGTTCAGCACTCTACATTACTAGGAGATCCGCTCAAGGGTGGGATTCCCACGAAGATGTAATGCTTTCTCCTTTCCTTAGCTAGTAATCCAATTATTTCTAGTCATTTTGTATGAACACAGTAAGAGATATATTAAGCTTAAAGGGTGACTCTTCCTGGGGACATCTGGCTATATAACCCAGATTAGAGTCCTCAGGCCAGGTTAGTCTTTCCTAATACCAATTGAATCCTTATTCAGTTACTTCTTTTTGGGTAATGACAGAGTTTGTTCTATGACTGTGCTATACTTCTTATGGCACTTAGTTGATCCCTTTTCAATGCCAGCTTGCCCTGGGTCCATCCTCGCCAGGATCCTCCTTTTGGGACTGTTATGAAGTAAGGGCAACTGAGGCTTACATCAGGTAAATATGACAGATGCCCAAGAGTAATACTATTTTGGAATCAATTAATTCCCAAGGTACAAAAACATAGCATCAACTGTCTTCCTGTGTCTATACAAAAAGGACATTGCTAAACCATACAAAGGACATAAAGGAAAGAGAAAAGCAATATAGGGTTAGGAGTACCTGATGAAATTGGGTTTGCCTCAGGAACACAGTGGTGGAAGTAATTCAATAAACCTAAGCTTCCTGCTGGAGGAGCAAGGACAAAAAAATATTATCCAACAATCCCTGAGCACAGAATCAGGAGTAGGCCCCGAGCATTGCCTGTGGCCCACCCCTTCCTCCACAAAATAAACAAAATCCCAAACCAGTTAAATCCATCCTAGGACTCTCTTGGGCTCTAGGTTAGTGGGGAAATTTGCTTTAGCATGATTCCTTTAGTTCTTTAATACCTTTTTCAGGTCCCCCAGATTTTCTAAGGTCATCAAGGAAAAGTATGAGGACGATTACAAGCAACAGGGATGTGTGGGTGTGAAGGGACTGGTGGGTGGTAAAGGATGAGGAATATTTATTTTGAATACTTTCTTTTGGGCTCTTCCAGTTGATGATTCCTGTGATGGTGATAAGACAACTGAAATAGAATTCAATTATAAAACATCCCCCTGTGAAATATTATGCAGCTGCAAGCAGGAAAAAAGGATATCTCTCAAAATAAGTGATCAGCATAATAGATTTGTGGTCCCTCCAGAAGTGCCCAGAAGGGCAATATTTATTCATAGTTCGGAGGCTGTGTAGTGCCTGGAACAGAATCAAGGAGGGCTGTGTGCAAGATGCATATCCTAACTCCTGTACTACTTCCCTGGCCCTATGAGATGTCTGGTAAAAAAAATTACAAACGATAAGTATAATAGTGGTTTAACATTTACTTAATCAAGAGTGATATGTATGTGTATATATCTTCTGATATTTAAGGAACTATGAAATAAAAAAATAGAGAGGAAGATCTAAGACTTCTATAAATGTATTTTGTTCTGTGGCTATAATATTAATGCAATGTCAATGACTTATAAATAACTAAGAAAAATAAAGAAGCATTACATTTAAAATTTAAAAACAAAGGGTTTAACACACAGCCCTTTCATTACAGAGCTTATAAAGATAAAAAAGAATGGCAAACAATAGTAAAAACAGTAACAAGTAGACAAATAAACGGTGGTCAGGGGACCAGAGTGATAGTAAGGCAGGTAGGGCATTTGCCTTGCACACAGCCGACCTGGGTTTGATCCTCAGCATCCCATATAGTCCCCCAAGCACCGCTAGGAGTCATTCCTGAGTGAAAAGTCAGGAATAACCCCTGAGCATCACTGGGTGTGATCCAATAAGAGAAAAAAATGGTGGTCAGGGAGAGAGCTCAATGAACTGGAGCATATAACTGTCCTATGGAGGGCCCAGTTTGATCTCTGGTGTTTGAAGTATGGAAGTATGTTTCCCTGAATACCACCTACAGAGGTCTGGCGGCTCCTGGTCCTGTCAGCCTGAGCATCATCACATTAATTGGTCATACACTGAATTGTTCTGCCCTAACTGCTTGGTGGAATATTACTGGGAGTAACACCCATTCTCTACCCCTCCCCTGCCCCTTCCCCCATTGTGTTTGGAAGACATCCCCCAATAACAATAAAAAGGGACAGTGGAGATATCTCAAAGGGTAGAGCTCATGCTTACTATGTCAATGCCAGGTGTGTGGTTTGATCCTGCCAACACCTGGCCTCAGAGAACTGTCAGGTGTCTGGAGAGGAATGAAAACAAAACAAAACCAAAATACAAAAGAGAATAATGATGGTACTGTTGCATTGTTACCTGAAGTAGCTACATCTGTTGCAATATAAAGTAAATGAATGATTTTGTTAAAAAGATTAGAAACTAAGACTTTATCTTAAAAGAAAAGAGGGTACAAAATAATAAAAACAAAATCTTATAATCCTAAAGTTAAATTTCAAACACCAGTATGGTGATGGTGTTGGAATGTATCTCAAATGGTAGAGCATAATCCTTGCCTGTGTAGGACCCCAGGTTCCATATCCTACCCCATCTCCACCCCATTACTAATGTATGTGGCCCTGGTGGCCACCAGCACCAGTGGGAATAGATTTTATTACAATAGCAACAAAAATATTAGTATAAACCTATTATTTGAAAAAATATTTCTTGGTCTACCCACTAAAAGTTCAGTCCAAGAGCAGAAATCAGTCCTTATGTTCGTTCACATTGCAGCACTTAAAGAACACTTTTCCAGTCAAAGGAACCAGGGACTTGAGAAGAAATAGTTGTTCCAAGTTGGAACAGACCCCAGTGTAGAAGCACTTGGATATCTTTTCATACCAGAATGCAAAAACTATCAAAGAACCATTGGACATAGATCAAAATTTTTAGGAACCAACTTGAAGGTGTCCCATTGGCCAAAAGTAGACAGATCTAAGCATTGGAAAAGTTATAAACCACAATGAATTAAAATGTATCAGAAATGTTAAAACCTGAATTCATAAGATACTTTTTTTTTTAAAAAAAAAGCTGTTTATCTCTGAAGGATACTGAAAAGACCAGTATCATTAATCCAAATGGGATTTGAATTTTCTCATTAGGTCAATGACTTACAAGTAGAGGGAAGAGTTTAAGCATTTATTCTTTCTTTCAAGTGTGAACTCTATCAGGTAAACCAAAGAGTTAATTAAAACACTTCTCTCTATATAAAGAAGGATGATAGAACAGGTATAGCCCCATTTTATGACCTCAAATGAAATAATGGATCCAGGTAACCAACCATCAGCTGAAGTCACTAAAAGAGAGATGACCAGACACATGCCATCCCAGTGGGTGAACACAATCCCTCTCAGAAGCTTTCCTGTTAAAAAAGATTAAACCTGAGTGAAGCCAAGTTTCTATATTTAACATTATTAACATAGGAGGTTCAATGGACAAAACCAAGTCTACAAGAATACAATTAGCCAAATACAGGGGATAAGGATCTAGATTAACTAATACAGTTCATTCAACAAAAATACATATTTTAAAATCATAAGTGGACTTCAGATGAACCAAATACCAATGAATCCTGTTCAAATCTTGATTCAAAGTAATTAATTCTTAACATTACATGAAAATCCAGGTATTGTTCAATTGCTCTCAATTTTCCTTTGGAGTGAATGTGGAACAGAACTGTGATGATTTTTAAACATTTTTTAATTTAAAAAAAGTTTTTTTAATTTAATTTTATTTTTATAAAGTAGTTCACAATATTTGATTGCATTTAATATTCGAACACCAATCCCACCATAATTATACTTTCCTACCACCATATTTTGGATGTTTCCATCCTGAACACCAATCCCTGCCCCAAAGCAGAACCGAAATAATTTATTTTGTATTGTTTGTTATGAATAAACCACCGAAAATGCTCCAAAACACTCTCCTTAGAGGAGAGTGTGTGGAGATTGTTGTATTTCACTTTAAGGTTGTTTGTCTTCTACTTTAAACCCCAGCAAATGTGGTGCGCTACTCTTGGAGTTTGAGTGGTGTGAGATATGAGATGTCTAGGAATAGGTTTATTTGTGGGTGAGGCTGGCGGAGCATGTGGAGAGCGGCCGTGAGCATGGTGGCAGTTGAGTTCTGGAGGTTTTCGGCTGCTGTGGCTAAATATCTTGGGGGTGGGGAGGGGTCTCACCTGGCCCCCTCCAGGGTGCCCCTAATGAAAAGCCTGGCGCAGGGTTCGGTGGCATGGCTATGGCATGTTGTTTTATGCTCTCTTCTGAGAGAGAAGGAGATGGATTGTAGCTGTTGATGAGATTGTCTGGTGTCAGTCAAAGGTGGCTTGTGGGTGTGACTGCTGAGTTGCTGGAAACGTGGGGGAACATGGGCAGAGGTCAGGAACTGTGATGATTTTTAAAGATTTACTGTAAAATCGAGGGCTGGAGTGATAGTACAGCAGGTAGGGTGTTTGCCTTGCCTGCGGCTGACTGGGGTTCGATTCCTCCATTCCTCTCAGAGAGCCCAGCAAGCTACTGAGAGTATCCTGCCCGCACGGCAGAACCTGGCAAGCTTCCCATGGCGTATTTGATATACCAAAAACAGTAACAACAAGTCTCACAATGGAGACATTACTGGTGCCCACTTGAGCAAATCGATGAACAACAAGAGGACAGTGCTACAGTGGTACTGTAAAATTGGGGATGGTAAGTCAATAGTACTGTTGTTGTTTGAAAACTTGATGATTATAACTGTAAGTTTGTACTGAAACCTTCATGGATAAAATGATAAGAGGCCTGTTATTTTCAGAATAATTCTAAGTTTGTATCTGTTTTTTATGGAAGGGTTATTTGGCTATGAATGAGTGTCATGGTGAAGTGTTTATGATATTACTCATTGTAATGTTGAGTATCTCTGTGATTTTATTTGTTTGAGAAAGACCCCCTGGCACATAGTTGACACACAATAACTGGGTTCTTGGAGGGATTGGGGGTTTCAGTACTTTGGAGCTCTGGAAGGTAACACAGGATATGTTTTACCTTGAGGATGATAGGCGCTCTGTGCTTCTGCAGAATTTTGTTCTAACAGTGTTTTTAACAGTGTTTTTAACTTGTTTTTCAGTACATAATAATATCTCTTGGTGATTGTTCCATATCAATGCCCAGGGAGCTTCCTCATTCTCTTTCATTTTGTTGCAACTGCTCAATTTTCCATTTATGGTCACACTACATTATATTTAACGCTCTCTTGACTGAGGTCAGCCCCATACCTTTTCTCATTTTGAATGCAGTATTTTAAAACTCATCTGTATAGGACACAAAAGGATTTTACTTGGCTACAAAATGTTCTGTGTCTCCATAATTGTTCAACTGTCAGAGACAAATCAAGACACTCTCTTGACAGTTTTAAATATCCACCCCACATCAAACAAAGATACCCCACACAACTCTCTCATGACAATTAAATTCACTTATCTCTGAGTAAGCACCTAGGGGGACACACCCCTGGAGTGTGGGTTTAGGCCGATTTGATTGGGGTGTGTGCTGGGTGGGTGGGGCAGGATGAATAGTTGATTGTCCTGTTTGAGTTGAGATCTTGGTTTCTCCTTGGGCCGGAGTCTAAATTTTCCATGGGAATTTCTGGAGCTCTTGAGCCTTCAGAAAACAGTTTCAAAGCTCACGGCAGGTATGAGAGAAACAAAGGAAGTGCCTTTACATGGGGCTGCTTGGAAATGGGGCGAACTGCTAGGTTAAATAAGTGCAGTCGCAGAAATGGCCCAGGGTATTTTTATACCTCTTGCAAATAGGAGCAAGCCCAAATATAACACTGGCTGGCTGTTTAATGTGGCTTTTTTTTTCAACCCTTCAAAGAGATGTTTTTCCTCCCCCTCTCACTGCCTAAATACACGGGCTCAGGTAGTAACGCCTCTGTTCCAACAAACAGCGCATGTGAACACTTGTGTGAGCTGCACCCAAACAGCAAAGGAAGCTGAAGTTAAAGTAAAACAACTCCTTCCCCTGTAGGTGACAACAATAACCTCCCATCAGGCCTCTCTGTTTCAGCAATAGGCAGTCTGAAGTGAAGGGTTATAGGACAGGAAAGAGAAAGCAGAACTAGGGGGCACCCACTTACCAGTTTCCTTTAGTTCCCTCCTTAGGTGTTATTTTCTTTTTCTTCTTTTTTCTTTTCCTTTCTTTCTTTTTTTCTCTCCTTTCATTTTTTGTTTGTTTTTTGTTGTTGTTTGTTTTTTGCTTTTTGGGTCACACCCGGTGTTGCACAGGAGTCACTCCTGGCTCATGCACTCAGGAATTACTCCTGACAGTGCTCGGGGGACATCTGGGATGCTGGGAGTGTAACCTGGGTCGGCTGTGTGCAAGGCAAATGCCCTACTCACTGTAGTATCACTTCAGCCCCCTGAAGTGTTATTTTCAACTTCATCTAGAACTGGCGCAGTGAGACGTGAGGGGAATATGCATTGCCATTGTCTATAAGATATTTTCCCAGGCACCTTATACCTTTTGCTTTGTTTTCTGTGCCATACCTGGTACTGTTGAGGACTTACTCTGCGCTCAGGGATCACTTTTGGCAGGGGGCAATGGACCACATCTGGTACTGGGAATCAAACATAGGTAGGCCACGCGTAAGGCAAAAGCCTACTGGCTGTACCATCACTCCAGTGCCACCTTCTGCTTTTTTTTCCTTCTCTTAAAAATGCTTTCATAAAATGAAATAGTGTAAAACTGACAAAATGAATTCCTGATCAGTGATGCTACTGATAACCAATGAATTTTAATGTATCATTCCTTCCCAGATTATTTTACCCTTTAGCCAAATGACTTTTAATGGGCTTTTTCAGGTATCTTGCCAGAAGATGTAGCCCCGTAGCACTGTCCTCCCAGTGTTCATCGATTTGCTTGAGTGGCCATCAGTAACGCCTCCATTGTGAGACTTGTTGTTACTGTTTTTGGCATATCGAATATGCCATGGGGAGCTTGCCAGGCTCTGCCATGCAGGTGGGATACTTTTGGTAGCTTGCTGGGCTCTCCAAGAGGGACAGAGGAATGGAACCCCAGTCGGCCGCGTGCAAGGCAAATGCCCTGCCAGCTGGAGTGATAGCAATAACTATAAGTCTCACAATGGGAGACGTTACTGGTGCCTGCTAGAGCAAATTGATGAACAATGGGAAGACAGTGCTACAGTGCTGTAGTGCTTTCAGGCATCAGTGATTCAGGAATGGAGGTAATATGAGTAGAGGATATGCTCTGGATTCTAAACTTACTGGAGTAACTACCACTCATACTTGCAAAAACATAACAGGGGCTGGAAGAGATGGCAAAGTGGGTAAGGCTGTTACTTCACATGTAGCCAATTCAGATTCTATCCACATATGGTACCCAGAGCCCTGCCAGGAGTAATCCCAGAGCCCAGAGTAAGCCTGAGCACAACCCAAACAAACAAACAAAAACATGAAACATAACATAAAAAAACTACACTGGAAACAGGCACATAACATTTACTGTTAAGTGGCCTGTGATCTTAGACTCCGCTGTAGTAAAGCAAAGGACCTTTGATTTGAGTGAAACTTTTACTTCCTGGCAATGATCAAGGCGAAGGCAGCCTAGCCCACCAACTGCCTGTTCTAGTTCTAGTCTCCATCCGAACCACTAAATTTTGGGTCAGAAGCATGGTGATCCTTCTCAATATCAAGAAATTCATCCACTCTATCATTAACTTAATCACTTCAACATGTTATTGGGTGCCAAGCCCAGGGCCACAGATCTGAATCTGTCTCTTTACCCAGTGCAATTCTCCATCTTCTGATACCCCTAGTTTGGGACAGAGGCAGTGCCTTATGCTTAGACCTTGCCTTGCTTAGTACATAAAATATAGAATCAAATCCCTGGAACCTGAGTGACTGAAATGAGAAAGCAAACTGAAAATATATACAAAGCAGTATGCTGATGGGAACCAGCAGAATGAAAGTAAGTTAACCTGCAGGCTGCCTCATCATGCCCCCTTCTACCCTGCTCCGGGAGCCACTTTGCTGCAGTGAGGCTTTCTGTAGCTGTCAAAACCCCAAACTTGAAGCTATTGGCTCAGTGATTAGACTCTTGGGTTTTGGGGTCAGGAAGTTAGGCTTGGGAGGGGTGGGTTGGAGGTTTTCTGTGGCTGTCTGAGCACTGCAGAAGAAATATTTGATCTTTGCAAATCAAAAATGATAACCAGCTCTAGTGAGTCTTTTGTGATAGGCCATGATGAGGTGGGGGCAGGGACAACTTCTACCTTTCTTTAAAGAAAGTGATACTTGGTCAGGATATTTGACGCTCAGAAGAGTAGTCAGATTGGAACCAAGCACCAAAGGTCAGATAAATATCTTAAGCAAAGATGAAAGGAGCCCAGAGCTTCATAATCTTCATAATGCTGTTAGCTCCCAAGTCTCTGGCAGATTCTATAAGTCTGTTATAATGACTTGGCTTTAAACCATGCAAGATATTCTAAACTCTCATTGAGAAGAGCAAAGGACTATAAGCATGTCAAGAGTTAGTCTGCACACAAACGCTGCACTTATGTTGCTGAATGTCAAGTTTGTTCAACATAAGTCCTTTGCTCTCTAGCCAGACACTCTAACAGAGGACAATATAGGCAGGATAAATCTATTTTCAGAGAGTCATATAAAGTTATTTTTCTCCCCCTACTCCTTCTCCTGTTCCTCATCGTCCTCCTCTTCCTCCTCCTTTTCTTTATTTTGTTTTGTTTTGGGGTCACACCTGGTTTGGTGCTCACGCATCACTTGTGGTGGTCTCCAGGAAACCATAAGACCATGGTTGATCCTGTGCAAGGTTAGCACTTTACCCTACTGAGCTATCTGTCTCCCTCAAAGTTTAGGTTCTTAAATTATGGATCATATAGCTTTTTGAAAATTTGTTTTAAAATACATTCATGACTTACTATCAGTGAATGTTTGCATGCTTATTTTTAATAACTGTATTCTCAGGGGTTGGGTAAAACATTTCTTAAGTGAAAAGGGGTCACGAGTAGAAAAAGATTGAGCAGCCCTGATCTAAGAACTAGATAAAGTCAACCCCCTTCAAAAACATGTATTTAAAGTAAATGTTCCCTTCTCTGTTGCTAGTGGGCTTCGGGGCATGCTTGCTCCATGACATAAAGAGTCCAGAATTAAAACATACACAGGGCCTAGGGATGAGGCTCAAGCTGGTACGGCGTTTTCCCTTTTATGTGTGGGACCCTGAATTTGATCCATGGAATGCATGCCTGACCCCTAGCATTTCCTGGTATGGGCCCCAACCATCACCAGCAACAACAACAACAACAACAATAACAAAACATAACTTTTAGGTGTGTTTAGTAGCTTCCTGGTTTAAGGAGGTTAAGGAGATGTCTGAGTTCTTTGTGTCAGAATGCAAATGTGAGTATTGTCCAGATGTAAGTAATGTTCAGGTAGGATAATCTTGGTAATGTTTTTGGGAAAAAAAAGAAGAAAGAAAGAAAAAGAAACAATGTTCCATCAAAGAAACTGCTGTGGTTTTTTTTTTTTTTGTCATTTAATGAACTCAGTGTTAAAATCAAGGTGAACCTTCTCATGCAGCCCCTCAGTTGTGCTAAATATGTAAATGCCAAGTGCTCAGGAGCAAGCGTGAGTAGTGGTCCCCAGCTGCATGGGGTAGGTCTGGAACAAGGAAGCTTTGAAAACTGATGGAGCCTTTCAGCACTGTGGATCCAGATAACCGAGCTTTAGGAAAATACATGTTTTACTTCAACTTGTGAATCTATTTTCTCTTGTCCATTATAGTTGTGTCTGTTTAAACAATCATATGTGTAAGGATGGGTGTACAAGGTGGAGAGACCCTACCCCTTAGGACAGTGGTGCTGAGCTGCAGGCATAAAAAACGTTGAAAAGCATTGGTTTGCTGTAGTGATTATTGCTCTGTTCTAGGGATCACTCTTGGAAAATGTTCAGGGGATTATAGGTAATGTCTGGGATTGAACCTGGGATAGCTGCATCAGAGCAAGTGCCTGAACCCCTGTACTATGCCATTAGCTCCAATACGAGCTTTCTAAGTGAATCCTGTCCGTGATTTGTTTTTGGTAGAGGGGAAGGTCCCAAAAGACAAGTTTTCAGGTAGATGAGGTTCAGCTATAAAAGCACCCTAATATGCTGTCTTGTTTGTTTTTTAGTGTGTTTAGGTTTGTGTGGAGAGGAGGGGCTCCTAAGTGCTGCTCTGGAGGCCAGGGTTCTTTCTGGATGATTTTCAACCCAATAGGTCAGTGGTTCAATGAGAGGGCCTAAGGAGGTGGTACTAATTGGATCTTGGGGTGTTGGGATCCTGAGTCACCACAGTGGTCATCGATTACAGTCAAATTGCAGTGAACTATATGCGAGCATGTAACTTAAACCCTTGTACTATCTTTTGCCCCATGTTGAGTTACTTTTTTTTTTTTAAGTGAAATCTATCAAATCTCAACTCCATCACTAATAATAAGCTTATTTTCTTGGGCAATCTACCCAATTTATCTGTAAACTTTCCTCAGTGACAAAATGCATCAAAAATATAAAATTAGAATACTGTAGGTCTCTTTGAAAGAAACCCTGTAAGTGCTTTACACACAGCTATGTCATTTCTTAGTTGCACTAACTGCTTACATTACAGTAGCAAAAGCTCTTTCCTTTATTCTCTTTGGCAAGAAACCAGAAGGCAGCTTCTTGGTCATTATAGAAGAAAGTACATGCAAAGGGATTGCCTGTGCTTGATGAGCAAATTCACCCTGAGAATTAAACAGGGTAAAAATAACCACACCAAATATATTTCCAAAGGCAGTGAGTGTGAAGACATTAATCAGGGGAAAGAGATGATTTAAAATGGAAAATATTGCCTTGTTTATTTTTGAATCACAGGATCGTTTTTTCTTTTTTCTTTTTTGCAGCAGGAAGTCTTAACCTCATTTTATAGAACAGAAAATTAAGCAGCGAGATTAGATGCATTGCCTGAGATCAGTACTTCTCAGTTAATGCATTTAGCTTTAGATTCTTAATTCCCTGATTAATTCTTTTTATCCTGGTGATACAGTTTGCATATTTATGGAATCTTGGACTCCCTTCTTTTTCATTTATAACTCTGTTTTGAAGGCTGAACTGAGATCAAGGACCGTAAATCTTCCTTACTTTAGTTTACACTTCTCTCTGTAGACAAAAATAAAGTTTTTATATTTATCACTCCAGCCCCAAGGATTGTTGCTTTTCATGGGCTGAATAATGTCCTCCCTACATCCCGTACATCTGTGGAAGGGTTGCCCCTCAATATGACTATTATTGTAGATAAAGTCTGCAAGTTCAGTGGGATCCACCAGGTGAGCCTAGCCTTAAGGATTGTTGCCTTTTTTTTGTGTGTGTGTGTCATACCCGGCAATGCACAGGGGTTATTACTGGCTGCACACTTAGGAATCACTCTTGGCAGGGCTCAGGGGACCATATGGGATGCTGGGATTGAACCTGGTCGGCTGTGTGCAATGCAAATGCCCTACACACTGTATTATCACTCCAGTCCCAGGGATTGTTGCTCTTTTAAGAGGAAGTGAGCCCGGCATACATGCGTGGAGAAAAGGCTAAGATAAAGTTTCTGGCATTTGTAATGACATACAGAACCAATGCCACAATGCACTTTTCTATACACGTGGAACACCTTGTTAGGATATACTAAATAGAATATTTCACTAATGTGTCAGTGGGGTGCCTGATTTCAACAAGGTAGAACTTGGTGGTTAGCACTATCCCATATGCAGACAGGGAGGGACATGAACCATGACAAGACCCTGGAACCTGAAGCATGACAAGACCCTGTCTCCCCAAAGGGAAAAGCCAGAGAGAGCCGTTACCACAGCTGTGGTCTAGAGCAACTCTGCAGGACCCAGACAATGGATTCTGGCAGGGAAGCTGAGAAGTTTCCAAAAGGCAGGCTGCCAGGGTGTGAAGGAGGTTCCTTCATGTGTGCCCCTTTCTCAACCCAACCCAAGTTATCCCTCCAATTTGATATGCCATTCACAGACACATTCAATTTCTAGATGAAGGCCGAAAAAAGTTGAAGAAAAAGAAATTTTTTCTTTAACAAGTGTTGTAAACACAGACTTTATTTCATAAAAATATGAAATACCCCAATATATTGCCCTAATTTCATATTAGAAAGTCCATTTTTCAGAAGGGGAAGATGTCAGATAATTTAACTCAGTCAATTAGCTTATTAGTAATGGAGCTGAGATTTGACTCAAACAAAAGAGCAAATTGCTCCTATAAAGTAAGATATGTTAGTTAACTACCTCAAACATTTTTTCCTCAAAGATTAGTTGGTGAACTTGACAATTCACTTTACTATAGTTTTGCTACTTTTACTTTAATTTAGACACTGGAGTCAGGCATCTAGGTCAGATATCATTGTGTGTTTTTTCATTCATGTATCCATAGCATCTTCATCAGTATCTGGAACATAGTAGGTAAATATCTGTTGAATGACTTATTGTTTTTATATCTTTAAAATAATGTAAAATGTAGCTTTTGTTATTTTTATTTCTCTGATTAGGTCACATTTCTCTTTTTGGGTCACACCCAGCGTTGCACAGGGGTTACTCCTGGCTCTGCACTCAGTAATTACTCCTGGCGGTGCTCGGGGGACCATAGGGGATGCTGGGAATTGAACCCAGGTTGGCAGTGTGCAAGGCAAATGCCCTAGCCACTGTGCTATCGCTCCAGCCCCCTTTCTCTTATTAGTTTTGACCGCACACCCAGTAGTGCTCAAGGGCCACTCCCAGCTCTGTGCTTGGGGGATCACTCTTGGTGGCGCTTAGGGGACCAATGGGCACCTAGAAAATAGTGCAGAGATAATGGTATGTCTGTGAGTCCCTCTTAAGAGAAGTGAGGTTATAGAATTGCTGAGGGAAGGAGTGTCAGGTAAGACTGGAAGAAGTAAAAGACTAGAGTTCTTTTTTATTTTTTAGCAGACAGGTGTGTCCCAAAGTGAACTATTAGACCTTTATTCCTCCTTAATTTAGGAGTGGTCCAGCCTTCCCTATGTGACCACAAGCCAGATCTGCTAACACTCTCCCTCCCACCTCCCCTTCCTTCCTTGCTCAAACTCAGCAGTACTCAGGGGTTATTCCAGGCTCTGTGCTCAGGAGTGACTCCTAGCTGTGCTGGGAGGACCATATGTGATATTAAGAATTTGAACTGAGGTGCAAGGGATACAAAGCAAGAATCTTAATCTCTATGCTCTGCCCCTAACACTCCCCCCGCTTCATTGACACGTTTTCTTTTATATGGACTTACCTTCCCCATGCATGCCATCCATCAGATACAAATTCTATGAAATGCTCTCTTATTTCAGCTTCTATTAATCTTCCTCAGCTGCTTTACTACTTTCTGCTTTTCTTATTATATAGCCCTACCAGTGGAGCATTTTTGAACATAGCACAATGGTAAGGCATTTGCCTTGCGCGCAGCCAGCCCGTCCGAGCCAGGTTCGATTCCTCCGCCCCTCTCAGAGAGCCCGGCAAGCTACCGAGAGTATCTCACCTGTACGGCAAAGCCTGGCAAGCTACCCGTGACATACTCAATATGCCAAACACAGTAACAACAAGTCTCAAAATGAAGACATTACTGGGCCGTCTCCAGTAAAATCGATGAACAACGGGAGGACAGTGTTTGTTTGTTTGCTTATTTGATTTTTAAAAATACATATTTACTAGTTCTTTAAAATTCTTTAAAATATGTACATGTAACTGCTCTAAAATTTTATGTAGAAAGCAAAGAAATTTTAAAAGAGGAGGTAAAAGTAAAACAAGCACTCTTTCTTTGTGTCTTTCTGTTTTTCTTTCTTTTTTTGGTTTTTGGGTCACATCTGGCTGTGCTCAAGGCATACTTCTGGCTTTTGGCTCACTTCTGATGGGGTTTTTATTTATAAAAATAAATAATATTTTAAAAAACATGCTCATTATGATACATTCATGTTATTATTAGCTTAGATCTTAAGGAAAATTATTCCCTTAGGATGTGTCCATCATTAACAGTAATTGACGTAAACCTACATTTCAAATTTGTGTGTATGTGATTATTTCAGAAATCTGTTGACACTCTGCCAGATCTGAGAAGTTACATAATCCTTTCCTTTACATCCTACTGAAGCTGATGAAGAGTTTCTACAGAAGTAGAAAGCACAACCTGTCTGCTTTCTTGAGCTTACCGGTATTAAATTTAAGATTATTTTCAATCCATGGATAGTAAAGTAAAGGCCCACCCGTTGATCATCGATTTGCTCGAGCGGACCCAGTAACATCTCCATTGGAGACTGTTGTTACTGTGTTTGGCATATCGAATACGTCACGGGGAGCTTGCCAGGCTCTGCCGTGAGGGCGAGATACTCTCGGTAGCTTGCCGGGCTCTCCGAGAGGGGCAGAGGAATCAAACTCGGGTCGGCCATGTTGGCTGCGTGCAAGGCAAACGCCCTACTGCTGTGCTATCGCTCCAGCCCTAATCCATGGATAATTTACACAAAAGTCATAGCATTGTCCTTTTGGAGGAAACTTTTAAAAACAGTCTTTACTAATTGAAAAATTCATTCAAGCAGAGACAGATTAGTCTATTTATCATCATTATTGTACAGTAGAATGGCCCTTTTTTAATGGGTTCTGGTGTTCTGGATCACATTGGACTGTGCTCAGGACTTACTCCTGGCTCTATGCTCTGGGATCACTTCATGTGGGGCTCAGGGGAACATATGGGGATGCTGGGAACGGAACCTGGGTCAGCAGCATGCAAGGCAGAATATCCGCTGTATTCTCTATTTGATTCCTTCAACTCATACTCCTTGTGAAAACTCTGCTCTTCTTTCAAGACACAGGACTGTCTGATATAAGGTTCAGGTGAATATCCCAGTTCAACCTTCCCCAACTTGGAGAATCTTGGTTCCATCTGTGCTTCAAAGCCATTGATAACCTACTAATTTCAATTGCTATTTGGTATCTTTTCATATTGTTTATTGCTTTTTGGAAGTCAAGATGACCCTGTGATTTATCTCTGCTGGTACATGTATAAGCAATTTTCTCCCATATTCATGTCATCTTTTTCATGAAATGTGAGCCAAAGAGAGTTCAGGTTTCCAAGGCAATTTTAATTGTGGGCAGCATTTCTAATGAGATCTCAGTGAACAAATTAAGCTAATTGATTCTGGTACTTACACCAATATTTGTTATTGATTTTCTCTGAATTTTTCAATTCACATCTCTCTTCAAGTAAGGGTGTTCCCCTCCCAAAAATCCCTGCAGAGTTCCCACTCTCTAGCTCTTAATTAGAATATTCTATTCCTGACTGTCTCCCAACCTCCCTTCTCTCCCTTTGCTCTCAGCTCTACTGCAAAACAGAACACCTCACTTAATGATGTTTACAAAAATCAAAACAAACCAGAAAATAAAAATAAGGAAAAAGAAAAACCAACCTGGAAAATTACATCTGTTTCACTCCTCTCCTCCAGGAAGCAATTCAGGAACAGCACATCTGTGCCATCTATTCATAAGTAATATTTTGCACCCTGAGTCTGGGCTGGCACCTCTCTGGACCCTTTCACCTCTGGTAAGGTGATGAGGGCACTCACCAGAGCCCCAGGCTGTGACAGGGCAGCTGCAGATGACAACTAATAGACCCCTTGCTGCAATGCCCTAGGTTTTATCCAGGTTCTTCCTATTTGCTATGTTGGATGAGTCACTTTACTGTAGATAATAATCCTACCCAATCCACAAGCTGGTTGATTGTTGAGAAACTGAACAGTAAACGTGCTAAGAAGTTACTGTAGATACTTATAAGCAAGTATACATTTGTCCAACCTGATGGAGTGTAGAATATAAAAAGTAAATTATAATTAAAATGATGGAGAGAGAGAGAGAGAGAGAGAGAGAGAGAGAGAGAGAGAGAGAGAGAAGTGCCTGACATACAGGCAAGCTTGCAAGCTTGGAGGGGGTGGGGTGGTATGAGGGATATTGGGGACATTGGTGGTGGGAAATGTACACCGGTGGAGGGATGGGAATTGGAACACTGTATGACTGAAACCGGATCTTGAACATCTTTGTAACTGTGTATCTCATGGTGATTCCATTTAAAAAAAATATATGGTCTTTGGGTCATAATGATGCATCCCTGAAATTTTATCAGTTATGACAAATGTGCCCCTACGTGGAGGTTGTTTGTTAATGGAGGAGACTATGCTTGTGGGGGTGGTGGTGAAGGGAGGATGTGGAGATCTCTGTTCGTTCCCTAATTATTCTGTGACCCCAATATTGCTCTCAAAAGAAATAAAAAAAATATGGTACAAGAAAAAACAAGAGTGACTTAACAAATTTTCCAACTTCTGCAAAATTTTTTTTTCTTTTTGGGTCACACCTGGCGATGCTCAGGGGTTCCTCCTGGCTCTGCACTCAGGAATTACTCCTGGTGATGCTCAAGGGACCATATGGGATGCTGGGAATTAAACCCAGGTCGGCTGCGTGCAAGGCAAACAGTGATAGCCGCTGTGCTATCACTCCAGTCCCATTGCAAATATTCTTTATTCTTACCCTGGACAATAAGAAATATTTGCCTTTCTCCCTAGGAAAAGGCCATATACATAGGGAAAAACTCTTTATTTTTAAGATAGAGTTATTAAATGCACAGAAATATCAGGAGTAGCATAGAGTGGCTCTTTCAAGCACTGTAAGATTGTCAGAGATGAGAATGTGAGTTGCCCAAATCTTTGTTTTCTTAGTTAGCCTTTGTCTACTAGCACCTTCTTTTGTTGTCGTTCTTAATATGGATCATCCCCACAATGTTAGGGTTTGGCCAGCCTGATTTGGGAACCATGAGGCCCTATCCAGTGATGCTGGAGGCTTGGGAATAAATCAGTGTCAAGGATTAAGTTCTGGATCTTGCACATGCTAGCAGATGTTCTACCACTTGAGTTATCTCCCAGCCCATTAGTTCATTCTTTAATAGTTTCTATGTGTTTGTTTATATAGTATATTGACAGTTTAGGTTGAGGAAATGGTACTATATATCATCATACATCTACATGATTAATTCTGAATCCATTACTGCAGCAGCTTTATTAAATATTTAGCTTGGGCTTAAAATTATTTAAGGTGCTTGCAAGAAGAATATCCCTACAATCTCCCAACCTCAAGGGGCCTCTGTTTATGACTTTCACAGTTTTCAATAGTTAGTATATACACCATTAGCATTTACTCCCAAATGTTCGACTCCTGAGAAGTCAGATTTTCAGGCAGAATGTCCCAGTTGAAGTCTGAGTTATTGTAGAGGATATGAAGGAGTCATCTGGGAAATAAAACCTCTTGTAAATTGTCCCAATTCTTACACAGTCATGTCCTTTCACAGAACCCACATTGACTTAGGGAACAATCTGCTCCCCACCTCCCACCTCCGCCCCTTCTCCCAATCTTCACTGCATCACTGGCTGCATCATTCCATTGCAGTCAGTATGCATAGGTACCTAAGACCAGCAATAGCTTCCTAGGTTAAGACTATTAAGATGGGGATCTGGGAGAGAGTTTGAAAGCAGGAGCACAGAATGCATGTGGGTGCTCTGGAGTCTTATATCCCTAGATCTGGGGGGAGTGGCCCTACAAGCAATATGCTGGGAGTAGCCTCCAAATACCACAAGGTGTGGCCCCTCTCAAATTCTATGGAGTTGAGCACAGAAGTTAAGTTTCTCTGATTAGTATTTCTTACTAGGACATTGTTACTCTCCAGAGTCCTTTCTCCAAAACATTTATTTCAATTTTGAAACAACATAGCCAGGATTAGGGCAATTATTCTACTTATTTTGTCACAGTGAAATTGAGGCATCGATGAAGGAAATGATTGCTCCCTGTCTGAAACTCCTTAATTACAAAGACCGAAATCCTCAAGTCACCCTCAGACATGGCAGGTTGTGGAACAGGCACACTGAGTTTCAAGTCCCACCAAGGGACTCATTTACGTGTTCTAAATCCTTGATCACATTCTGAGGTAAAAATGAGTTTAACTAAAGTTTTTAGAGAAACATCTCCTCACACTATCTGTAGCACTCAAGACTATACATTAATGTTTCTAATTAGTGTTTCTAGGAAGCTTTTCTAAACACTGAACACTCAGAGATTCTGATACAATTGATCTGGTGGAGAGAGTGTTTTTCTTCTTTAGATCCTCAAAGGATTCCCCTGAGAGTCCAGGCTGACAGCCATAGAGAATAAAAGCATGGACAACAAAAGCAGGAGAGATATATAAAGAGTTACGGCACATGCCTTGGAGCCAGGAGTGATCCATGAGCACAGTCAGGTATGGCCCTAAACTCCCACCTACCCTCCTCCCCTCCGAACTCCCAGAAGCATTGTAGCACTGTCCTGTAGCACTGTCCTCCTGTTGTTCATCGATTTGCTCGAGCAGGCACTAGTAACATCGCCATTGTGTGTTACTGTTTTTGGCATATTGAATACACCATGGTAGCTTGCCAGGCTCTGCCATGCAGGTGGGATACTCTCGATAGCTTGCCAGGCTCTCCGAACCTGGGTCAGCTGTGTGCAAGGTAAACGCCCTACCAGCTGTGCTATTGCTCCAGGCCTCCGAAGCATTAACAACAAAAAATAGTTGATTCAAAGCTTAAGGCAAGGAAGTGTGTAATTGGGGACTGGTGGTGGGTGATGGAAATGTAAGATCCTAAGGTAGAAATATGAAATTCAGAATAACAATATAGTTGTAGGTAACATCTGGATATAGACAGAGCAAAACTAAAACCAAAAAACTAAAACCATTGATGTTTTCAAGTCTTTCCTTTCTTGTATTTTCAAAATGCACAGAGCTGTACTCAAAGAGACAGCCACTTAAATGACAGTAGTACTTTGTCCCTTTTCACACTGTGAAGGCTTTGTCTCTGGTATTTTCTTTGTCTTTTCTATTATTATTTGGAACAACTTAACTGCTTCTATCTCGATCAACATCGCCTGCAGGCAAACAGTCATCTTTGGACAAAAAATTTAAACCAAAGAATTTTGGGAAGCCCTTTGAACTATCTCAAGACATATCAACAATAGAGGTAAAATTCTTTTTATTAAAGTATTCCACCATAAGGGCAAGGTCTGCATGTACATCTAGGCAGTTCTTTTGCTTTTGCTTCTTCTTTAAAAAAAAAATGATGGGAGAAAGGACAGCAGAGCTCCAGTAGAATGCTTGTAGCCTGAATATGTATGCACACACATGAACACCTCAAGTGTTCGTGAATTCCCATCAAGAACAAAACTATTTAAAAATTGTAATGCGCTCTCCATTGACATCTCCAGCTGAAGAGCAATTTTATAGCATAATTATAATGTATTGCATAATTTGGAAAGGCTTTTGTTCTCGTTGTGCTTATCCTCGAAGAGCTCCCTTTTCACCCCCCCCCCTTCCCACATTGACTGACTCAAGAATATCCGACCCTTTAAAGGCTGTTTTCTCTTCACAGAACAAAAATGATACTTTAAGATGATGTGCCTAAGAAGTGATGGGTGGAGGAGAAATTTTGGTACATGACTCACTCCTTAATTGTGGTGAAGGTAATTTTTTTCACTGTTCTTAAGAATTTTATCTCTTGCATTTCACTGCAGTGAGAGGGAAAGGCATATTCACTAATTTGTTTATATCCTGGAACTAGGCACAGAATACCTGGAGTTCCTGGTTTACTCATCTTTAAAATGAAGAAATGAGGCCAGATGACCCTGGATGTTTAAATTCTAGCATCTCCCATCTCAGAATATAATATGGGAAGGAGCTAAGAAAATGATGCGAAAGCAGAAGTTTTGGAAAAACTTGAGAAAATAAAAAATTCTGGCTGTCTTTGTGTGTGTGTGTGTGTGTGTGTGTGTGTGTGTGTGTGTGTGTGTGTTTCATACCCAGCGATGCACAGGGATTACTCCTGGCTCATGCACTCAGGAATTACTCCTGGCGGTGCACAGGGGACCAAATGGGATGCTGGGAATCAAACCTGGGTTGGCTGCATGGAAGGCAAATGCCCTACCCACTGTGCTAATGCTCCAGCCCTTCTGGCTGTCTTTGCATTTAGTTTTGAATAGGCCATAGGAGCAATAGAACAGTAGTAGGGTGTTTGCCTTGCGTGCAGCCGGCCTGGCCGACCAGGTTAGATTCCTCCGCCCCGCTCAGAGAGCCTGGCAAGTTACCGAGAGTATCTTGCCCACACAGCAAAGCCTGGCAAGCTACCAGTGATGTATTCAATATGCCAAACACAGTAACAAGTCTCACGATGGAGACGGTACTGGGCCTGCTCGAGCAAATCGATGAACAATGGGAGGACAGAGACAGTGACAGGCTATAGGAATATAAACTATAATATTTCCAAGTCTCTTAGACATGATTTTCACCCCCTCTAAATATAAGGACTGATAAGCAAGAACCTTTAACAGTGAAACGAGGGGCTGAGGAGACAACTCAGGGACCAGGAGTGCATGCCTTATATGCACAAGGACCCAAGTTTGATTCTTGGCACCTCAGGGCCTGTAAGCACTGCCATGGTGACCCTAGTGGCCCTTGTAGAACTGAACATCAGCACTGTGGCATTGGGTCCAGGCACTGAATCTAGCACTGGTTTCATTGACAGAGCATCACTGGGAGTGACCCAGGTGCCCCTTGAGCCCTTGGGAGGCCCCCAAGGAAGAAGAAAATTAGAGTGAAGTCTTCAACATATACTATTAGTTTTAAGACTCTCATTGCCGGTATTTCTTTAGAATGGACTATATATATATATATATATAGTGTTTCTCTGGGCTTTTACTAAGTATTGCATTTGAGAGAATTGTTCTTTTATTTCTTTAGTCCTCCTGAGTAGACTTTGGAAAGGGATCAAAGGCATTTAGAAGAGCAGGAAAGCCTCTGTTGTAAGACTTGTCAAGGTACTGTATATACATGCGAAAACATTAGTGAGCACCATGAAGTTCAAGATGACAAGCAGCAGTTTTCATTTAGTTCCTTCTTGAGTATCCCTAATGACTTAAGTTTTTCACTGTCTTGGTGATTACTTGCACAATAAAATGTGCTGATGATTTTGCTCTTTGACGCCTTTATTTTAGATGCCCTTCACGATCTTTTCGTGATGGAGAGGTGAGGATTAGCTCATTCTCACCCTTTCCCCACACCCCATGCCTTTTCCAATTTTTGATGCTAATATTGATCTCTGTTTCTCTTTTCATTACCTTTATAACTCTAAACCTTACATTTTAATTTTTATCTCTCGTTTTATGAAAGCCTGGTTTTCTTAACTGCTTGTCCCACTGCATTCACCAGCCAGTCCCGACACAGAATTTACTGACTATTCATCCCCAAATTCTTCCAACGCACTTTTTAAAAATGCCCTAATACTTGAAGATCTTAGTGAAAATACTAAAAATGTTTACTCTAATTTTTCTTTCTTTGGCTTTTTGAATCATACCCAGAAATGCTCAAGGGTTACTCCTGGTTCTGTGCTCAGGAATTACTCCTGGAAGTGCTCAGGTTAAACAATCACTCTTTGAGAATTCTTACTTAACAGAGGCACAACATTATTGTAATGCCACTTGTGTGTTCCTTTAGGTCTTTTACAATGTAATCTGTGCAACTCAAACTCCTTTAGAGCAGACATAATTGCTCATTTTATTTATTTTAGGGCCCTACCTGCCAGTGTTCAGGGCTCAGAAATTACTCCTGAGAGACCATCTGTGGTGTTGGGGATAGAACTATGCTCCACCACATGCAAGGCAAGAGCCCTTCTCTCAGGCCCTGTGACTGCTACTTCCTTATCTTCCACAGAAGCTTATGCAGTCAGAGCTCTCATGAAAGTGTACTTAGAACTTACTGCTGATTAAAATAACTAAAGAGACACATCCCATCCCTCAAATTGATGTTGACAATTTTGAAGTGTCAGGTCCCAAGTCACAGTGTCAGAAAAACATGGCTTTCTTTGCTGCCTAGGAGAGCACTTTGGTTCACCTTGTAAGAGTGTTAATTAACTGATAACAAGAGTCTCTACCTCCCTGGAGAGAGGGTGCCTTTCTTGGCAGTAATTCAAACAGGTTATCATTAAGCCTGGCAAGGATTAAACAAAAGTCAGTGTTCTCCATGCAATTTTCAAAGGATGGGAATGTGTGTGTGTGTGTGTGTGTGTGTGTGTGTGTGTGTGTGTGGCATCTAGCAGTGTTCTGGGGCTTCTTATGGCTTGCTACTTGGGCTACCCTACAGAGCTGGGGATCAAGGCCAGGGATTTCCTTACACATGCGAGGCATATATTTTACCACTGAGCCATATCCACGGTCTGGCTTTAGTTTATGTGTTGTCCAGAGCAGGGCTGAAGGTTCTTAATGGTCAGGATTCATTTCTGATCTGGGTATAAAATGGTGAAGAGCTCCAGGCAGAGGGGATATGCTTTGAGGGGAGAGAAGACAATAGTGTATCCCTACCATGGTTCTGTTCTTGCCATTGAAGATGGTAAGGATCAAGCTAAGGAGAGTGAAGTTTAGGACTATTCTCCTGGAATACAGGAGTGGGATAATTCAATAAGGCAGGTAAAATCAGCTCCCCAATGCCCTGGTTGATTGGTTAGCTCTTAGCCACTTTTTCATAAGATTTATTATGAAACCCTAAAGAGTCTCGAATACCTTTCCAAAACTGTCAAATAAAGGCGAAACAGAATGCAGGCCTAAGGTTTTGAACACTGGAGATCTGTTGGTTAGTGGAAAGCTTCCATTTTTTTTTGTTTGTTTGTTTTATGTAGGAGTACTGCTATTTATTCAGCCACTGATTAACTGATTGAATTGGGCATGAACTCCACCTTACTTTTTTTTCATAATTTTATTTATTTATTTTTCTTCTTATATTTATTTATTGAATCACTGTGGGAAAAGTTACAAAGCTTTCAGGTTTGTCTCGGTCATACAATGATCAAACACTTTTCCCTTCACCAGTACTTATTTTTCACCACCAAGAACCCCAATATACCCACCTCCCACCCCTCCCAATGCCTGTGAGGCAGATGATTTCTTCTTAACTCTTCTCTACATTGATTACATTCATTATTTCGACAAAGATGCACCATAATTGTTTAGAATTCCCCCCCAACAATCAGAATTGCTGAAAAGGCATTGTGAAATACTTTGTTTTCTATAGCTGGTATGAGAATCATATAATGTCATATAATGATTTTGGATTTCTGCAAAGAGCCAGATCATTACGAGATTGGTTTCTGTGCATCTGGTGTTATGTGTGCCCGAGAGCCACTCATGGGAGGCAACTCGTGACCTCGGTAGGGCATGAAGGATGAGTCGGTACCGCCCTCCTTCCCATGAGACTGCAGTTGCCCCATCACTTCCGGCTCATACCTGGCTTTCCTATAAGCTCTGAGGCGGCAGTCACCTTGCTGCTGGGGTGGTGGGGGAGGCGGAAGGGAGCAACACCCTTTCCCTCCTGGGGGGCGGCATGGTGCCGTAGTTTAACGCATGGTCCATTTACTTTTCTGCCACAAGTTGCCAGGCTCTGAATTAAGTTCTTTTGCCTCTGGAGCCATGGCTGTGCCAGAAAGCCGCTCGTGGGGGGCAACTCGTGACCTCGGTAGGGTGTGAAGGACTAGCCAGTACCGCGTCCCCCTTCCCATGAGACTGCAGTTGCCCCGTCACCGCTGGCTCATACCTTGGGAAAGCCTTCCATTTTCTGATCATGGCAGTTGATGGTTGACTTAGAAACCCAGAAAGAAAGTTCCCTTTATGGAATTCCCTATGTAGAATCTGCTTTTGACAGATCAACTATGTGATGATATAACCCCACTCCGTGGGGATCCCTAAACCACCACCCCTATACTGGTGGCCTTGCCCGGGCCCACACTTAGAGAATGTCCCCAGATCAGATCAGAAGTAGGAGAGGCCTGGTTGTTCTGGGCAGTTACATTTTTTTTTTATTTTAACAGTAAATTTTATTTTATTTTTTAATTTTTATTCATTTATTTATTTTTGCTTTTTGGGTCACACCTGACGATGCACAGGGGTTACTCCCGGCTCTGCACTCAGGAGTTACTCCTGGCAGTGCTCAGGGAACCATATGGGATGCTGGGAATTGAACCCAGGTCAGCCGCGTGCAAGGCAAACGCCCTACCCACTGTGCTATCACTCCAACCCCCTATTTTATTTTATTTAAAAAAATTTTTATTAGTGAAACATCATGAGGTACAGTTGTAGACTTACAAGTTTTTGTGCTTGGGTTTCAGTTATACAATGATCGAGTACCCATCCCTCCACCAGTGCCCATTCTCCACCACCACTGATCCCAGTATCCCTCCCACTCCCCATCCCCCCATCCCACCCTTCCTCTGTGGCAGGGCATTCCCTTTTGTTCTCTCTCCCCTTTTGGTTGCTGAGGTTTGCAAAAGAGGCATTGAGTGGCAATCATGTTCGGTCTATAGCCTACTTTCATCCTGGGAGGATCCTCCCAACACCCTTTACTTGGTGTTCCCTTCTTGGGCAATTACATTTTATGGTACTTTAGGACCCTTCCAGCTATCTTCCCCACCTCAGTGACATCACTTCTCGTGTACTGAATGGAACTGGGAGGAACAAACATGCCTCAATTTCTATTTCTTTTCTTTCTTTTTTTTTAAAGAGGGTGTCACACCCAGTGATGCTCAAGGATTATTCCTGGCTGTGCACTCAGGAATCACTCCTGATGGTATTTAGGGTACCATATAGGGTGCTGGGGAGCACCTGGATTGGCCACCCTACTCAATCTACTATTGCTACAATTTCTAGACACTTTTAGGAGACAGACAGATAATACAACAGGTAGAACATTTGCCTTGCATACAATCTGCCTGGGCTTGAACCCTGACACCCCATACGCAAGGTCCTTTGAACCCTGCTAGGAATCATGCCTGAGCACCACCAAGTATGGCTCCAAGCCCTTCATCCCTACCCTGCCAACAAAAAATAAAATCTACCCTATTTTCCAGTTTCAGGGACCTGACCATGAGACACCCCCCATCAGCTGCAGAGGAGATAGTAACTCAGCAGCGGTGGTTGAAAAGTGGCAGGATGTGATGTGGGAGGCAGCCAGGACCAAGGCCTGCATGGGAAGTTCACTCAGCACATGCTCCTTTCATATGATGGAGCTCGTTTTTGGTCTTTGATAGAGAGAGATGCATTTCTAACACATTCTAACAAGGAACTACAGAGATGGGACCGGAATTTATCAGTCATTAACAATCACACATTATTCATTTGCAGCCTGTGCTTTCAAATTGATGTGAAATACAAACTTGACAAAGCAAGGGTACATTTCCACAAAGACTATTTGACTTTCCCTCTCCATCCCCTAGGCTTCCGACAATGGCGCGCCCATTTCCGGCCCAGCAGGCTGTCTGTCCTCTCTTCTGTCCAGGCTGCTGGGAAAGCGGCACCAGGAAGGTGTGAACAGATCAATACGTTCAGCTGTGCCCTCTGGTTCTCACAGTGATTGCCCGAGGCCTTAAAAATAATCCCTTCTTTTCAGGGGAGCGGATTTGCAGGTCTGGTGTCCATCAAGCCAATTTTCGTTTTTAATCCTGTTTGAGTCGATCTCATTAATCAGTCAAAGCCTCCTTTTCACACTTGCCTCAGGACACAAAGGGAACCCAGTTATGAGCTGTTAATTAGCTATTAGGGGACTGGGAAACTTCCAATGGGTCATTATTCACACTGTTTGAGGCTAATACTTATTTAATTAGAACTATTCCTTTCCTGTCATAAATCCCTAGTTAAAATAAATTTAGCTCAAAATGTCAGCTCAGCTGAAAAAGAAACTGGAGGCGAATTTAGTCTCCTGACTTTCCACGGGACAAATTCTGGAGAAGCCCCTGTCCTGCCAAGCCAAGCAGAGGGACAAGAAAAGACCAGCCTTCCACACAGGAAAAGCACTGCATTTTATCACAGATTTTGTGCCAATTTCCTTTTGAGCAGAGGGGTCAAATGAAAAGGGATGCAACTATTATGTGAATCTTTAAAAAAACAATTGTGCTGGAATTAGTTGTTGCTGGTGTTTTCTTTTTTCTTTTCTTTAAACTTCATGGTAACGGGCTAGCACAGGGTTAAGGCACTTGCCTTGCATGTAGTCAATCCTTGGCTGAATTCCTGACGTGACATAGAGCCCCTGAGTACTGCCAGGGATCACTCCTTAACACAAAGCTAGGAATAGCCCCTAAGCACCACTGGGTGCTACCCCCAGCTCCCAAACCAAATGGAAAAACCCTGGTGCAACAGTTGTGCAGTGAAATCTGTCTGCTTGTTTGTGTAGGTGGATGACAGACCAAGAAAGGGATATATATGACAACCTTTCAGTATCTGTATTACAAATTGCAATGTCCAAAAGGGGAGGGGCAGGAGAGAGAGAGAGAGAGAGAGAGAGAGAGAGAGAGAGAGAGAGAGAGAGAGAGAGAGAGAGAAGCACCTGCCAAAGAGCAAAGAGGGAGGCTGGGGGTGGAGTCGGGGGGGGGGGCTAGGAATTGGGGACATTGTTTGGTGGTGGGAAATGGACACTGGTGGAGGGATGGGTGTTGGAACCCTATATGACTGAAACCTAATCATGATCAGTTTTGTAAAAGCCTATCTCACAGTGATTCAATTTAAAAAACGTGGTTTTCCCTGGGGTTGTGCACTACTTTCATACACATTTTTTATAGTCTTGGCCAAGTCTTGGTGAGAAGCCAGAATTCACTGAGGACAGAGAACAGGAGGGGATGGAGTGAAACGGTGCTGGCCTTATACATTGAAAGCCTGTTGCTCACACACAACTTACTATATGATCACTTTGCTTTTTTTTTTTTTTTTTTGCTTTTTGGGTCACACCCAGTGATGCACAGGGGTTACTCATGCATTCAGGAATTACTCCTGGTGGTGCTCGGGGGACCATATTGGATGCTGGGAATCAAACCCAGGCTGACCACGTGCAAGGCAAACACCCTACCCACTGTGCTATCATTCCAGCCCTAAGGACTTGACTTTTAATTGATCTTTATTCCCCATCGCTCTCCCTTTCCTGTCTTGTCTACTTGGCTACTGATGGGATGACCAGGGGCACACACACACACCTGGCTGTGGTTCTGGTGGGGATACACACCCTTGGCCGAGGCCCGTGTTCCTTGAGCTGTGGTGGGTACAAGGGGTCACATTCTACCTGAAGCGCATAAGGATGGTTGTGGTGCTTGTAGGGGGCTGCTGTGCTGCTCAGTGTTCACCAGAGGTTGCACTTCCTGGGACAGTTTCCCGGGCTCTCACTACAGCTTGTGGTGCTCACGCCCATCTATTTGTCTGTCTCTGTCAGTTTTAAGAGCTGGGCTCTCAATAGTTCTGCTGGGGCTCACGGAGCTGCATTTGAGGAGGTGCTCATGCTCATCTGTCTGTCTGTCTGTCTGTTTCTTTCAGTTTTAAAAGCTAGGCTCTCAATGGTTCTGCTGGGGTTCACAGAGCTTTATTTTTTTCTTCTTTTCTTTCTTTCTTTTGTTGAATCATCGTGAGGTACAGTTACAAAATTTTCATGTTTGAATTTCAGTCATACAATGATCGCACACCCATCCCTCCACCAGTGCACATTTTCTACCACCAATCTCCCAGTATACCACCGCCCCTTTCCAACTCTCCCCTGCCTCTATGGCAGACAATTTCCCCCATACTCTCTATTTTGGGGCATCATGATTTGCAATTCAAATACTGAGAGGCTATCACGTTTGGTCCTTTATCTACTTTCAGCACACATCTCCCATCCTGAATGATCCTGCCAACCATCATTGACTTAGTGATCTCTTCTCTATTCCAGCTGCCTTCTTCCCCAGCTCATGAGACAGGCTTTCAACCATGGAGCAATAGTCCTGGCCCTTGTGTCTACTGTCCTTGGGTGTCAGTCCCATGTTATTTTATATTCCACAAATGAGTGCAGTCATTCTATGTCTGTTCCTCTTTTTCTGCCTCATTTCACTTAGCATGATACTCTCCATGTCCATCCACTTATATGCAAATTTCAGCACAGCGGGTAGGGCGTTCGCCTTACAAGAGGCCAACATGGCCGACCCGAGTTCGATTCCTCGCCCCTCTCAGAGAGCCTAGCAAGCTACCGAGAGTATTAGATATGCCAGACACAGTAACAACAAAGTCTCCAATGGAGACGTTACTGGGCCCGCTCGAGCAATCGACGATCAACGGGAGGGCCTTTACCTTACCTTTACCTTTACCATCTTTCCTAACAGCTACATAGTAATCCATTGTGTAGATGTACCAAAGTTTCTTTAACCACTCGCCTGTTCTCGGGCACTCGGGTTGTTTCCAGATTCTGGCTATTGTGAACAGTGCTGCAGTGAACATACAGGTGCAGACGTTATTTCTCTTGTGCTTTTTTGTACCCTCGAGATATATTCCCAGAAGTGGTATTGTGGGGTCATATGGAAGCTCAATTTCTGGTTTTTGAAGGAATACTCACATTATTTTCCAAAAAGGCTGGACCAGTTGACATTCCCACCAACAGTGAAGGAGCGTCCCTTTCACGGAGCTGCATTTGAGGAGGTTTCTATTGTACATGGGAGCCTTAGTGCTACCTCATAGTCTGTCTCTCTCCCCAGAATAGCCAGCTTGGCATATTTTACAGCACTCTACCTCCAGCGTGGCTGGGTTGAGAGGGAACTAAGTGTTCCATGTGATGCAATGCAATGGAATCCATACATCTCGCAAGGCCCACTCTCAGAATTAGAGTCATTTTCGCTATATTTTGTTGTCAGAATGAGTGCCATGCTCACGGGGAAAACAGCCTCCCACTGAGAAAGAATTTATGACTCTGTTACACACCAAACAATACTTGGCATCTCCCAAACTGGCTATTGCTGCTTAATTGAAAGTTGTGTGGTGCCTCCTGGCTAGTATTTGAACTGTTAAAAGCATCATTATGAGGGTTCACAGATATGTCAGTTGCCAATGGGTTGAAGATGCTTTTGGCTGTGAAGAACAGAAAGAAAGAAACCTAAATCAATCCGACAGCGTGTGAAGAGGTATTCAGTCGTTAGGTAGAAAGTCCATGTTTAAATGGCAGGCTTCTGGGAGGGTTGGTAGGTCTATTTCTCAGGACATTTTCTATCTTCTGTGACTCTGAAACTACTGGCTTTATTCTTTGTTGGCCAGGGTGCTGCCAGGAATAAGTGTAGCTCTTGGCTTTTTTGTTCACATTCAGTGGGTGAGTGACACTGTGGAGGGGGCTTTAGAGGAACAAATGAATTTTCAAAAGGTCCTCTGAAACCTCCCTTCTTTTTTTTTTTTCTTTTTTGGGTCACACCTGGTGATGCACAGGGATTACTTCTGGCTTTGCACTCAGGAGTTACTCCTGGTGGTGCTCAGGGGACCATATGGAATGCTGGGAATTGAACCTGAGCTGGCCACGTGCAAGCCAAACACCCTACCCGCTGTGCTATTGTTCCAGCCCTCAAAACCTCCCTTCTTAAAGGGCCACATGACCAGCATTGGGCCACAGGATCATTTCTAAGCCAATCACAGACAAGGAGGGAGTGAGGTCATCCTTACACCCGTCTGGTCCACCCTGGACTTGGTGGTAGAGACCAGCTTTTCTGAGAGAAACCAGCTATGTGGAACAAAAAGCAAAGCTGGGGTTATACCAGAAAGAAGGGGGATGGCCAGAAATTTTTGGACGCAGCCTGCTCTTCCTTTGCTTTAAGGATAAATCGCTGACATCAATTCATTTTTTGTTTTTCTTCTGTTTTTGGGACCACACCTGGGCTAGCTGCGGGGCTACTCTCAGAGCACTGCTTGCAGATCAGTCCTGGAAGTGCTCAGGGAAGATAGCCCCTGGCATGGCATGCAAAGTATGAGTTTCAGCCCATTGAGCTGTGTCCTCAGCCACCAGTTATTTACTTAAGAGAGAAAACAAATATTTTTTTTAATTGAAAATTCTGTTGAGGGAGAAATTATTGTATAGCAGGCCACAAGAATCTTGCTACTATGTTGAGAGATTAATCCCCCCTAAGGTCTTTGTTTTCCTTCCTTAAAATTAGCAGAAGGCTGTGAGTTTCTTAAGGTCAGGGTTCAAAGTGATCACATACGCTGGATGCCAACACAGAGTCAACAGCTGAGGAGAAAACATAAAGAGAAGTGACTCCTGCAGGGGTGAGGGCTCACTGAAGGACCCCGGGAGCACAGCAGCTGTTCAGGGCAGACGTGATGGCCAGATGCAAACGTTTGCAGCTAGAGCCAGCTGCAGTGGGGAGACATGGCGGCACATGGTGGCACAGGGCTCCGGCAGAGCTTCTGAGTTTCCTTCCCCACCGCATGTTTTCTAGAAGTGAAATCAGGTAATGAGGAGTGCCGTAGCAGCCCTGAAGGGGAAGTCATAAAAGCAGAGGCTTGGGCTCCGGGAGGGAGAATGAGCTGCCGGCATGCTGGGGAAGGGTGCTACTTGACTTTTGTGACACCTTAGGGAGACGCTAGCATGCAGAGCAGCCTCCCTGAGTCCTCTTGCCTCTCTGAGTTCCAGCTCAGACATTCGTGGCAATGTCCAGAATGCCTGGGCACGACTCAGGGCTTATTCTATCTGCTCGAAGGAAGATTTCAGGGCCCTGGGCTCCCACTCTTTCTCATCTCCAGGAAACAAGGCACTGGTTTTATTTGTTTTGTTTTTATTTTTTTTAATTGAATCACTGTAAGATAGACCCTTACAAAGCTGTTCATGATTGGGTTTAAGTCATACAGTGTTCCAACACCCATCTCTCCACCAGTGTACATTTCCTAGCACCTGTGTCTCCAGTTTTCCTCCCATCACCCCCCACACCACCCCCCACCCTACCCCCAGCCCTTCCTCTATGGTAGTCGTTTTTCTTATCTCTCTCTCTCTTTCTCTTTCTCTCTTTCTCACTCTCTCTCTTTCTGTCTCTTTCTCTGTCTCTGTCTCTCCCTCTCCCCCTTTTGGGCATTGTTAATTTGCAACACAGATGCTGAAAGGTTATCAGGTATATCCCTTCACCTACATTTAACACTCAGTTCTTGTCTTGTGAAGGCACCGTATTTGATTTCCTTCTCTTAATCATCTCACAGTGTTGGCAAAACCATGGCTATCTACTAGCATGCCCTATCAGTAGAAAAAGGAATTTTCTGAGAGGAGAAGATTCCATCCAAGAATTATTCAATCAGGATTGTTTTTTTTTTTAATTTTTGCCTCCAGCCAACAGATCAGCGTGCTTGGTACCCATATGCTGCAGAAACCCTAGGCACCCTCCTCTTCAAGTGGGGAAAAACAAAGTCACAAATGTTCCCAACATCATTTGGCATCCACGGGATGGATGCCTTAAAAAATATCCTCTTTGTTTGACAGACACTCTAGGAAACTTTCAAACTGTTTATTTTAAAGAGTAGTTCTTGCACTTGGTTAAGCTTCACATTTCAAACATGTAAGAGAAGTCTTGGTAGGGTTGGGGGAGGGCGTGGCGTTAACTCCCGAAGCGAATGCCTTCGTAGAGCAGGGCAAATAACAACAAAGGACAGAGACGTCTTTATTTCATGAATGCTCATCAGTGGCAGGCTGTCTCCTTGCGTTGAGTCCTTTCTGTCACTCACAAAAGGCTCTAATGGGAGGCACAGATGTCCGTGTCTTCACAGAGGAGAAAGACGGTTCAGGAGCCACTGACAAAAGTCAAACCTGCATCTCTGCGTGTTCCACCAGATCCCCACAGCTGCCATGACCATAACCTTTCATTGCCTGCGGTCAGCTCCTTAATGAAGATAAGTCATGCAGTAGTGGGAAATGAGGCTTCCTGCCCTGGCTCTGCCCCTCATTCCCAGAGGCCTTGGATGAACCACTTCCCCTTTCCGAGTAAACCTCTGAAAGCAGAAATCAGCTGTGAAAAGTCCCACTGGCTTGCACCACACAGCAAGCCATTTGGATGCACAGTGAGCCCCCTCCTGTCCAGTATTTCTCCAGAATGGGTGTGGCTGGGGGGTGTGCCTCCGGCAGATGTCATGGCAAAGAGGAGTCACTACATGAGCCAGATGGTTCTTGGCGGAGAGTCACCACCCACCAGGCCAATGAAGCCTTAGCTGCATATTCTCCGTGAGCAGCTTGGGACTCCACATGGGAAGGCTTTTCTGCTAAAGATCATACTGTGAAGTGTCCCTAGATTTTAAAGAAAATGAGCTTCTAGGGGGTTTTGCTGGTTATGAAATGTTACACGTATCTCCAAAACTGTCTCTGCTTTGCATAGAAAGCAACAGATACACAAGGTCACATTGGCATGACCTAGCTGTTTACACACTGAGGAGTTCCCGGCAGGCTTCTCAGAGATGGTGGTTTGCGGGTAGCAGGGAGGAGGGCAGTTCTGGGCATCTATAAATGCTTGAGTTATTTTGCCAATGGAGTGATGTTCAGAAGTTGCTGGAGGGTGGGGCTGAAGCTATGGTACAGCAAACAGGGTACTTGCCTTGCACGTGGCTGACCCAGGTTGGATCCCAACACTCCAAATGGTCACCTGAGCCTGCCAGGAGTGATTCCCTGAGTGCAGAGCTAGAAAAAAGTCCTGATTCTCACCGGATGTGCGCCTCCTCACTGCCCCAACCCCGCCACAAACAAACAAATATTAAAATAATGAAAAAAAAAAATAGGGGCCGGAGCAATAGTACAGTGGGTAGGGCATTTGCCTTGCACGTGACCGAACCAGGTTTGATTCCCAGCATCCCATATGGTCCCCCCTTCCCCGGCACTGCCAGGAGTAATTCCTGAGTGCAGAGCCAGGAGTAATCCCTGAGCATCACTGGGTGTTACCCCAAAAGCAAAAAAAAAAAAGAAAGAAGAGGAAAAATAAGAAGTTGCTGGGGAGAGAGAAACTACAAAGAATAAATAAGCAATGAGGTTTTAAAAAAAGAGGTTCGCTGGAAGTTGGGATTTGTCGACAGTGATAAAGGCCAACCATGATCAGATCAGCTGCTCTCCCCTGCAGACAGCTGCTTGGGGTGAAACCTGCGTTCAGATCTCTGACACAGGTGGTCAGGCCCAGATCAAATGGCAGGGGGACTGGGAGACATGGGGAAGGAAGGATGTGACAGATGTAGACAAACAAAAGAGACCTGTCAGCCACCTGCAGGACAGTGGCCACCTCTCGTAAATATTTCCTTTATCCTAATCAGTTCCTCATCAGTTGCAAAGGATTGGCAGCACTCATACTGTTTATTTCAGTGCCAAATTGGGCTTTGTGGGAGGATGAGGCCCACCCTTTCGTGGCCCTTGCACTTCTGGATGCTGTGTTCATGATGGTGATGCAGATGTGCCAGTGCCGATGAGCCTCTGGCAGGTGCCTTGGGGTGTAGTGCAGAGAAGGACACTTTCTTACAGAGAACACTTTTTAAAAATAAGAGCACACATTCCAGCCTAAGTTCTGAATGCTAGAGCGCAGTCTTCATGGCGGCAGCTGGTTTTCAGAGAGTTGGTATGAAAGCCATATGGTCCTGTTGCCAGTGTGAGATGCAGGGGAATAAGAAACCACACCAACCAATAAGCATGAAGTTTTGTTCTTCATAAGCCCCATCTTTGTCTAAATGAAAAGCACTGCATCGAAAGAGGTCCTCTCCTGCCCTGGGGGATTTCCTTTAACCCTGCCCATGAGAAATGACTATTAACCTCTTCCACCCACTCTGTGAGGAGAAGCCAAATTGTTATGCAAGCACCCTGATGGCCTGCTATTGAAAATAGTTCCACTTTGACAGTGCCCCAAACTGCCTCCCAGTTCTTTTACCCCAGCTTCTAATTCTGGAACTACACACAAAGAATTGACTTTCTCTTCCTGCTGACAGCCCCTGTAATATGGAGTGACTGTTTTCTTGCCCCTCCATTCTTTTCTTCATGAAAGAATTTTCTAGATCAGAAATCTTCCTGTCACTGTTTCTCAGTCTTAACTGTATTCTAGCTCCTTATGGAGAGGCCCTGGGTGGTTAGCACCCCAGCTAAAGAGTATTGTTCTAGAAGAGCAAATGTTAAAGATGGGCCTATTATATACTGCAAATAAGCTATGATTTCTCCCTGAACTGGATATTACATTGTTATTATGTCTAATTAATCTTAAGATGTAGTACTAAATTAAAAACCTGTGTTGGAGTTCTTCCTGGCACAGCTCTTCAACCATTTGGGCTGCAGGGCCTGTGAGAAAACTGGGTCCTGGCCTGGATGGGGGAGAGCTAGTGCTAGGCGAGTGGCATTTCCTGGAGATTAGTATAGATGGATGACCTTGCAATTATTGGTGGCCAGGGTTGAAATGTGGGAAGCTGACACCTATGGTATCTGTAAGAATTACAGCTTTGCCTCTGCTTTAGATCATGGGGACTCTGTCCCACTCTATCCCACATAGCCCATGTAGCCATCAATCTGAACCCCCTTCCCTCCTACCTCATACCCTTTCATTTCTCACGCTCTACACATATCACATTCCGTTTACCCCGTTTACCACTGTTCTCCCTGAATAAACTTTGTCATTGGTCCATCAATCTGTGACATGTGTGGACTGTTCCCCAGCCAATTCTTTGCATGATTTTGCTGAGCTACCAGCCATAGACCCTGAAGGATCGGCTTCCTGTTCCCAGGTACCCTGTGGCCACAAGATGGCTACAAATATGGATATAAGATTCCACACAACATAATTCTATGTCTATGAAATCTGAGAAGAGAAAAACAAATAGAATAATGCAATTCCTGTCAAAATCCCATCAGTATCTTTCCCAGAAGTAGAACATTGCTAAAACTTGTCTGGAACTACACAAGATCCCAAATAGCCATTCCAACAAAGGGGAAGAAATCTGGAGGCCTCATGTTCCCTAATTTCAAATTATATTAGGAAAATACAGTGATCAAACATCTTCAATAAATGGCACTGGGAGAGATGGACAACCACATAAAAGCATAAATCTGGACCACTGACACCACACACACATCAGCTCAAAGGGGATTCAAAACTTGAAAGTAAGACCTGAAACCTGAAAACTCATAAAAAAAAGTAGGTATATAGGTGGTCAGTCTATTCCTTGATGTCAGTTTTTAGCAGGCTTTGTTTCATTTTTTTTTTCCAAAGTGATGCTAAAGACAAGGGTAACACAAGCCAAAAAGAAAAAAAAAAAGCAAATAGGACTATACCAAACAAAAAACGTTTTCCACAGTGAAGAAAATGACTAACAGTGCTGTGGATATAGCACAAAGAACTGAGTGCATGTTCTGTGTGCAGGAGAGGGCCTGGGGTTTATCCCCATTACAGCATGAATCCCACCCCCCACCCAGCCCCAACTAGGAGCAACTCCTGGACACTGAGTGTGTCCCCCAAACAAAAGAAAAGCACCAATAAAACTAAAGACAACCTGTTGAATGGGAGAAGGTGATTAAAATCCAAAATAGATTTAAAAAATTTGTATAACCCAGTAACAAAAAATAACAAACAAAAACTACCAAAGAATATGATTGAAAAAGGGCAGATGTTCTAACTAGAATTTTTTTCCAAGGAGACATGCAAATGGCCAATAGGTACATAAAAAGATGTTTATTCACCTCTTCTCATTCAGGAAATGCATAATGATTGTATTACCTCATGCCTGTGAGAATGGTGGGACAAGAAACAACAAGTGTCAGAAGGAATGTGAGCAGAGAAAAGCCCTGGTATGTTGCTGACAAGAGTGTAAACGAATTTAGTCACTACGAAAAATATTATGGCAGTTTCTAAAAATATTATAAATAGTATTACCACATGATATAGTAATTCTATTTCTGTGTATTTTTTGAGGGGTGTTCACACTCAGTGGTGCTCAGAATTTACTCCTGGTTCTGTACTCAGGAATCACTCTTGGCAGGGCTGGGGACTGAAGCTGGGTCAGCTGCATGTAAAGTAAGTGTCCTCCCTGCTGTACTCTTGCTCCAGTCCAAGTAATTATATTTCTGGGTTTTAATCTGAAGAAAACTAAAATCTTAATTATAAAATTTATATGCATCTTTTATGGTCATGGCACCATTATTTACAATAGCCAGGGTATGAAAACAAACCAACTGTCCATTGATATAGAAAAATGGATAAAGTATATGTAACGTATTTTTACACACATGAACACATATAATTATATACACGTACACATGTGCATGTGTATACACTTATCTATATATATGTAATGGAATATTATGCAGTCATACAAAAGAATAAAATCCTGCTATTTGTGACAACATGGATGACCTGAATGTCATACTAAGCTAAATGAATCAAAGACAATACCATATAATTTCATGTGTGGGATGTAAGAGCCTAAATAAGCCAAATAAGACACAACCAATTTAATAAATTTCAGAGAACAGTCTGGTGGTTGTCAGAAGGAAGGTGTTCGGAGGTGGGAATTAGGTTCACCTAATAGGTTAAAGGGAGCAAGTGGCACAAAGTTTCACTTGTAAAATAATATAGAAGATGTAGTTATTTATCCACATTATGATAATGTCCTCAGTGACATGGTTAAAAAAATCTCATAGGCCTTCTACCTCTAAATTACACAATCAAAAAATGGTTAAAGCAGTAACTATATATATTTTTTGTTTTAAAATTTCACTACAACAAAAATAAAGAATAAGCAAGATAAATTTGTCATGAAAATAAAAAACCAATGGAAGCTGTGTGGAAAAACTTAGAGCATCTTCTTAAAAAAATAATTTAAAAATAGACCTAACATCACTGTCACTGTCCTCCCGTTGTTCATCGATTTGCTTGAGCGAGCCCAGTAACGTCTGCATCGTGAGACTTGTTGTTACTGTGTTTGGCATATTGAATACGTCACGGGTAGCTTGCCAGGCTTTGCCATGACCTATTTCAGGATATTTATCTGAAAAGGGACACAAAGGTACTTTCTGGAGGTGATGGAGATGTTCCTTTTTTTCTTGGGGTAGTGATACCTGGGGTTCTAATTGTCAAAACTCTAATTGATTACTGATCTGTGTGTTTTATTAGAAGTTTACCTCAAAGTAAAGAAAAATCAGACACTTTTTTTGGTTGTTGTTTTTTTCTTTTGGGGTCACATCTAGCGATGCTTAAGGGTTACTCCTGGCTCTGTACTCAAGAATTACTCCTGGTGGTGTCATCTGGGATGGTCCCCTGGGGGACCATCTGGGATGCTAGGAACTGAACCCGGATCAGCAACATGTAAGGCAAATGCCCTACCCACTGTACTATCACTTCAGCCCCAACTCAGACACTTTTGATATAGCAAACAGATTCCTTCTACTTTGCCTGGACTGAGTTTCCCTCTCCACCCTGAGCGGAGCCCCAGCAGCTGAAGACCTCTGGGACCCAGCCACAGCCATGCTGAGACCACTCTCCACACGCTTGGATGAGCCTCACACATGAAGGAACCAGCAGAGGAACCCAGGTGTGAGGGACCCGGGGCTGAGATTTCCAAGCCTGCTCAATTTAGGACTGGGCCTCCTTCACCCAGATCCCCCATCTTCTGGTAGCTAGACAGTTATACCCACCAACTGCCATGTAACCCCATCAACGGCCAAGATTCAGAAACTATAAAACCAAGCGGCCGTGCAACCTCCTATTGTCTAGTTCTCACTCTCAGAGAACTCGGCAGGCTACCAAGAGTATCCTGCCCACATATATGCCTGACTGGGAACACCTGTCAAGGTGATTAGAGGCTGCCCCCCAAAGCCTCCATCCCTCTCAGAGAGCCCAGCAAGCTGCCGAGAGTATCCCGCCTGCACGGCAGAGCCTGGCAAGCTACCTGTGGCATATTCGATATGCCAAAAACAGTAACAATGATGGCCCTCATTTCCCTGAAAGAGCCCCCAATATGCCATAGGGCTACACTAGCAGGTGACAGGAATGAATGGAGACGTTACTGGCGTCCGCTCGAGCAAATCGATGAACAACAGGGTGATAGTGATAGTGATAGTGATAGTGCCTGGTTTGAGATGTTTATAAGACAATAGAAGTGCTACAGGTATGGGGGAGAGCTGCTGCCAACTCCCAGCATTTGTACCTTCTGCATATGCACATTCAGTGTCACTTCACTGGGTAGAATCGTGTTGAGACAAAAGAGCCATAGAACAAACAAAAATTGCAGCAATACTTTAATGCCAATGATCTTAGAAAAAACTAGTTGCTCTTTGGTATTTTATGAAGATGCAAGGATTATAAAGTAATAACAAGAGATTTTTGTTGAACTGGAATCTGAATTGTGAGCATTCTGAGTGCTTGCAAGGAAGAAGCCAGCAGGACCTCTCAGATGCTAATTCAGGAAAAACTGGTGGTAGCTGCTAGGTTTCTTTATAGGTATTGCGGTGCAAAGAGGTCTTTTCTAAAAGCAAATATTACATTGCTTTTTTATTCTGCTACTATTTCTGACTCTGCTCAAAACTTGAACATTAGCTCAACCCACAAAAGCAGCAAGAAACAGAGGCTTCCAAGAGATCAGAACTCTCCCCAGCGATGGGGACAGCATGCAAAGTTACGTGAAACAGAATAAAACAGGCACAAACTTCTCATAAGCCCAGTTCACCACAAGAGGAACATCAGAAACATCTCAATATAAGGGCCATCATATGAAATACTGGACAGGGACCCCTAAAAATGTCAGATCACCCAAAACAAGGAAAGTCTAAGAAGCCGCCTTACTCAAGAGAAGCCTAAGGAGACACAGAGATACTTAAAAAAAATTCAACAGGATATGAAAACTGGTCTACAGAATTGAGTTTTACCATGTCAGGGCCACTGAAATAACAGTGTAAGAAAGCAAATGCTCTGGATAGTGCTGGAATGTCCTTTGCATGGAGCATTATCATTAGTAGTATTGTAGATCACACTGCTTCAAATAAAAGGGGTTCACACGCAAAAATTCTGAAAGGCCACGTGGGTTAGACCCTGTGGGGGGGGCAGAGTAATGATGCTGGAGATCAAACTTAGGGTCTTGCCTATGACAAGCATGTGCCTTTTCATTTGAGTTTTCTCCTAGTATCTGGATGGGAATCTAGAACAGCAAAAGGACATTGGGGAGAGGCTGGAGAGATAGTACAATAATTAAGGTGCTTGCCTTGTATGCAACCGACCCCAGCTCAATTCCCTACACCACATATGGGCCCCTGAGCACTGCCAGGAGTGATCCCTGAGTACTGGTGTCTTCTTCAAATCTTCTCCCTGACCCCAAACCAAACAACAACTAAGGAGACCCACTTAAAACATGAATTTAAGGAAACAACAGTATAGCACCATTGATTTATTACAACAAATATACTGTACTCATGTAAATATTAATGATAAGGGAAACTGTGTGAGGGGTATATGGAAACACTTCGTCTGGTCTTCTTGCTTTTCCTGTAATTCTAAAATTAAGTTAGAGAAAGTAGGTTAACAGGTTATTAAAAAGCTAGAATAGCAAGGAAAAAAGTGCAGAAGGTTACATACACTTTCAGAGGTCATGAAGCTCTACGGTAAGATTCAAGGGTTGTTTTTATGTTTTGTTTTGTTTTTAATTGTTATTGTTATGTAAATGATAAAAGTCAAAAGCAATGGAAAAGTGTCCATCACCTGATCCCTTTGTACACTTTCTGGGTTCTGCAGGAGGCAGGATTAGCTTCTGATCTTGGGTTTTGACAGTACTAGAGTTCTACTACCTAGTCATACAAGATTAATCTTCACTGGTCATCAAATCACTGGCAGAATCTCCTGCCCCCGCACCAGGCTTTCATCACCAGGGTCCTCTCGGAGGGGGGCAGGTTAAGTTTCCCTCCTAGCCCCAAGCAGAGCCCTGGCAGCTGAAAACTTCTAGAACCCAGTCACAGCCATGCTCAGGACCACTCTCCGCATGCTTGGACAAGCCTCATCCATGAAGGAACTGACAGAGGAACCCAGGTGTGCAGAACCCAGAGCTGAGATCTCCAAGCCTGCTCGAACTGAGACTGGGCCTTCTCCACCCAGATCCCCCGTTTTCCAGAAGCTTGGCAGTCACATCCACAAACTGCTCCCACGCCATGTAACCTCATCAATGGCCAAGATCCAGAGACTATAAAACAAAGCTCCTGGAAGAGAACGACGCAGTATTTCCTGGACGCTTTTCACCCCCGAAAGCCTCCGTCCCTCTCAGAGAGCCCAGCGAGCTACCAAGAGTATCCCGCCTACATGGCAGAGCCTGGCAAGTTGTCCGTGGCATATTCGATATGCCAAAAACAGTAACAATAATGGGCCTCATTTCCCTAACCCTGAAAGAGCCCCCAATATGCCACTGGGCTACACTATCACGTGGCAGGGATGAATGAGACATTACTGGCGCCTGCTCTAGCAAATTGATGAACAAAGGGATGACAGGTAATACAGGTGATACAGGCCATCAAATACTCCACATTTTAGCCACTTTGCATTTTCTCAGAGACACCTGATACCAGCAGTTTTGCTACTCTTGTCACTAGTAGGTTACCTTCCATCAGGTGCTTCCTTCTAGTCATCCAGTCTCTCCTTCTACCATGAGTCTCTGACCCCTGACCCATGGGTCAGCCTCTGGGCCAGGGGTCACATATTTTCACTAGAGTAACTGTTCCCAGCTTCCTGGTTACCAACTTTGAATTTATTCTAGGAGTGAGATGAAAGGTGCCTTTATGGCTGGTCCCTTAGCTTGGCCCCTAGAAATACTTTGTCCGATGAGCTCTCTCCTGAACTGCTTGGGGCAGGTCCCCTGGGCCTATTCCATCCTTGCCGTTCATCAAGATGACGTAGAGTCAGTGGCACAGGTCAGTCCAGGAGATGTGGGAGAGGACAAAGAAGAGATGGTAATTTTTGGGGGGGGGGGCAGTGGGAGGAGCACACTTGGTAGTGCTCAGCGCTTACACCTGGCTCTACACTCAAAAATCACTCTTGGCAGGGCTTAGGGGATCATATGGGAAATCAGATATTGAACATGGATTAGTTGCATGCAGGAAAGTGCTTCTCCTGCTGTACTATTGCTCAAGCACTAGTAATTCTATTTCTGGGTATTGATTTTGTGGTGCTCAGGAGACCATTTGGTGCCAGGGACTTAACCCAGGCCTGCCACATGCTAAGTGTGTGTACCACATCATTCAGTTATCACTCCAGAATGCATTTTTAACATAATTTCACCCTTCCAGGGATAAAAATGTAGAGAAAATGTATTTTGCTCACAGAAAAGACATTTCTAAAAGCCCATTGCTCTGTTTGAAACGTAGCATTCATTCCTGTCAAACTCAAAACTCAATACTAAATTCACATTTTGTCATTCAGTTTTCCTGCAAAGTAGACCGAGTATCTTTAATGTATAAAAAGTCACTCAACATCCATAAAGGAAAAAGAAGGCAAAGACACTAAGTGGAAAAATAAAACAAAAAAGAACCTATCAAGCTATGAAAAGATTCAGTCTCTCCAGTAATTAAATATAAATCAAAACCTCAGAAGAAGACTGTGTTGGAGAGAGTCCAAGCACGGGCTTGCTCTCGTGAGCGCCTGTGCTGGAAATTGGTGCATGAGCGCTCTCGGATGATCTGGCAACAAATCGAAAACATTTAAAAAATGCTCCTGCCTTTTAACGCAGCACGTTTAATTTTAGGAATTTATTTCGGGGAAGTAGACAAATCCGTGTTCCAGACCCTCCTCAAAGTAGGCTACTCAGGGCAACATTCATCAGAGAAAACATTTATAGGTGGGACCTTAGTGAGTGAAGAGAGTTCTGTGCATGGCACTGACCCCACAGCTGACCTGCAGGAAAGTCCGGCCCCGGACTCAGCACCAATTTCTCCTGGCCTGGAGGTGGCTTTCTGTGGGTCACATGCTCAGTGTCCTGCTCAGGAGTAAGGAACAGCCCACTTTCCTGGCTTCTGTGGCTAAGGGGTCTTCTTTCATCCCCACACTGGGCTCGGGAAGGCTGGAGGGGACAATGTGACTGACTTTTGTTTTCTCTCCATCCTCATAAGCTATCTGACACCCACTCAGGAGGAAAAAGCCTCCCTCCCAGTCCCATTCCTGCTATTGCCAAGTCAGTCTTCCATCAGACCCGCATTCTGATGAGGGGCTGCTGCAGAATCAGCCTGCCTTCCAATGTACAGTTAGTAAACATAGGCACTACCTAAGAGCAAGAGCCATGGAGGTTTGGGGTCTGGCAGCTCAGTGGGCAGGGCTGGTGCGGGGTTGGGGTGGGGGTGAGGGGTGGTTCAGGCTCACCTTGGGTCCACATATGCCACTGTATCAGCTAGCTCAGCACAGGGAGAGGAGAGCAGCAAGAAATACCCATAGGCTCAGTTTTCTACATTTGGGTCTCCAAAGTGTCCCATGTGACAACAGCCTCACATCCCATGGGCCAGAACGAGTTGTGAGGCCCAGCTGGCTGTCAGGTGGCTGGAGCATGAGGCATAGAATCACGCTCTCTGCTCACTACTAACACTAGTATCTAGATGTTTCCTCCAGTGTTGCCATTGAAGTATTTGGAGTACTTTGTTAAGTGCTTTCTTGCTAAGTATGGCAGCTTTAGGAGGGTGGCTGGGCAGGAGGGAGGGCACTGGGATTTTTCTTACCTCTAGATTCTATTTTTTTGTTATTGTTTGTTTAACCTTGTGCTAGGATAGAATGGGCAACCTCAGCAGCATGTGAAGTTAATACATTTTTGTCACTGTAATGACTTTAGGCAACCTGCACCACTGGGCTACACCCAGTCTGCTCAAGGCTTACTTATTGCTCTGCACTCAGGGCTTACTCCTGGCTCTGCACTCAGGGATCACTCCTGGAAGTGCTCAGGGGACCATATGGAATGCCAAGAATTAAGCCAGGGGTCCACTATGTGCAAGGCAAAAAAACCCCCCAAAACCTCCCTACCTGCTGTACTATCACTCTGACCCCAGATCTCCGGATTCTTTTTTTTTTTTTTTCCGGCCGATCTCCGAATTCTTAACGCCTAGCAAGGTATCTGGTCACAACAGTAACCTTTATCGCCATCTGGTGGTAGCACGCATGTATTACAGAGCAGTAACTAAGCATTTTTCAGACTCAGCCAAGACTAAATTATTTTGTGGGTGACAGAGAAGTGAAGGGAAGTGGATCACCTTGTAAATACTGAGGGAAGTTCTAAGATTTTATTTAACAAAAGGTCTGATGATCAGGTATTACACTCAGGAATCACTCCTGACGGTGCTCAGGGAACCATATTTGATGCTGGGAATCGAACCCGGGTTGAACCCAGGTTGGCCTAGTGCAAGGCAAACACCCTACCCCACCAACCCCCCCACTGTGCTATCACTCCAGCCCCTGCAACACCTCTTTCAAGAAAAAAAATTCCTCTCCCACCCCTGGAGATCTACTTTTGTTGTTGTTTTATTAGGTCATATGATATGATGCTTAGTGGTCATTCCTGTTGGTGCTCAGGGAACCATAGGCAATGCCAGGGACCAAACCTGCATTGGTCACGTGCAAAACAAGTGCCTACTTACTGGTTGGATCTCTCTGGTCTCTACCTTATTTAAAGTGAACAAATAAAAAGAGCCCCCAACAATTGCTCCTGAGTCTATTACCGCACCCTGGGGGCCAGTATCACTCACTTTAGAAAACCCTGCTCTGGAGGGAAACCCAGGAACCATGCTCTAAGGGGGTGACTTTCTCTGACAGGACCCCAGCTCCCCCACCCAATTAGTAAAAGTAAAGTAAAGTAAAGGCCCTCCCATTGTTCATCGATTTGCTCGAGCGGGCCCAGTAACGTCTCCATTGGAGACTTTGTTGTTACTGTGTCTGGCATATCGAATACGTCACAGGGAGCTTGCCAGGCTCTGCCGTGCGGGCGAGATACTCTCGGTAGCTTGCCGGGCTCTCCGAGAGGGGCGGAGGAATCGAACTCGGGTCGGCCATGTTGGCTGCATGCAAAGCAAACGCCCTACCGCTGTGCTATCGCTCCAGCCCTATTGGACTTAGCAAAGATTATTAACACTGCATGAACTTCTGGAGTTACTCAGAGAACATGTTAAACGACATGCCAATTTAGAAATAATCCATCCCTAATGGTGAAACCCACTGCAAAATCGACTAGCCTCCCCACCCCCAGCACCAGGGGCAGAGAACAGAGAAAAGGGGCAACACATTTCTCCCAACTCATCCATGGCTTCTTCCCGGTCACATTCAGGTAGCTGTTGTCAAGGCTGAGAACAGTCAGGAACTGTGTTAAGGAGGTTTCTACAAGATTGTATGGCCCCCAGCTGGGAGATTTCTGAGAAATGCCAGGCTGCTCTGACAGCCAGACTGCTGTGCCAGATGAAAGCTAATGATGGCGAGGGAGGGGATGCTCCGGGAGCCTGGGATTTGGAAGAGCAAAGCTTAATTGAGGGTAACTCGAGAAAAGTAATGGCCAGAGTGCATTAGTGAGTTTCTGGGCTGTCACCCTTTACCCAGTGCCCCTGGGGCTTCTGCCTCTAAGTGGCCCCTTGTTCTCTCCAATCCATTATCTCCCCAGGATCCTGCATTAAGTGCTGAGGTGATAGAAACCCCCTGTGTGGGCTGGGGGGGGGGGAGGGTTGGGGGTGGGAGCCCTGAGGCACAGGATGTTTCCCAGAAAGTAAGCAGCAGCACAAAACTTGGTTCAACAAGGCAGTGAGCAAGGGGCTGCTACCACCTGCCAGTGTCCTCTTTCCACCATCTGTCAGGCTAAAGATCGGCATGTGGGTGAGGGGATGAACAGAAACCTGAACCTTCTCGTGGTAACCCCATCTCTTGGAAGAACCTTAAAAGACCACAGGAGTGGGGCCAAGGCCATCGTCCAGTGGGTAGGGCACTTGTCTTGCATGTGGCCTACCTGGGTTTAATCCCAGACTTCCGGCATCCCATATGGTCCTCCAAGCACTACCAGAAGTGATCTCTGAGTGCACAGCCAGGAGTAAGCAAGCCCTGAGCACTGCCAGGTGTGGCCCCCAAAGAAAACAAAAAGCCACAAAAGTCCATTGAGGTTGCTTTTTGTTTTGTTTCATTGTGTATGTGTGTGTTGGGGGGGGGTGGAGGGTGGGGCAGGGGTAGTGGGATGATGAGGTCACACCCCACAGTGCTCAGGGATCCTACCTGGCAGTGCTTGGGGGACCCTATGCAAGAGCCTTAAGCCCTGTCCTGCTTCTCCTGCCAGTCCGGGGTGCTGGACAGCAGGTTACCTGTTCTGTGGAGCTCACCTCTCACTCTCATGGGCACGCTCTTAGCCAATGTCAAGACCCTTCCACTTTACAGAGGAGAAATAGGTTTAGGAAAAGCCTCAGACTTACTGCAACTCAAGCAGGACGTGACCCCAGGCTTCCAGCCTGCAGACTCCTGGTTCTCACGCTGGAGATGGACTTAGGTCACACCTGCCTGAGCCTCCAACCTCAGCTGCCTGAGTCAGTGGTACATGTGTCACCCTTTTCCTCAGCGCTGTCTTGCCTGAAGCCTCCTTTCCTCCCTGCCCAGTCTGAGACAAAGCCCAGTCCATACTCAGTGGCATCAAATGCAGTTGTGATGTGATGCTGGCCAGGACCAGGCACATGGCATATGGGAGCAGGAGCGCCCTTGTTGCCTGTCCCCAGGAGCGCTGATGTGTTTGGCTAAGGAGGTTTGTGTGGCAGCTGCTTCCATGCGTGACTGCAGCTGCCAGCACCCCCACCCTTCCCCCCAGCCTCCCCTTGGCCCCACCTACACTTCAGAACCCTCAGGAAGGCACCCAGAGACAACAGCCGGAGCAGAGCTCCACCCTTTCCTGCCCAAGGGCCTTAGGATTCTTCAAAGGCTTTACGCAGCCCTTCAGGGAGACCCTGATCTCGGAGCAGTGCTTCTTCAGGGAGATGGCTTCAACTTGTTGAAACTGACTTTCCTGAGGATTGTTTTGTATTGTGACTCAGCCAAGGGAAGTGTAAAAGGCACTTTAGAGCTGAAAAACTCTGCTAGTCTTAGAGTTTTTTTTTCCCCCCAAGCCCTGTGTGAAAAAACAATGGCACCTGCAAAGAGGAAAAAGACCAATGGGGCTGGAGAGATAGCACAGCGGATAGGGTGTTTGCCTTGCACGCGGCTGACCCAGGTTCGATTCCTAACATCCCATATGGTCCCCTGAGCACTGCCAGGAGTAATTCCTGAGTGCAGAGCCAGGAGTAGCCCCGTGCATCGCCGGGTGTGGCCCAAAAACCAAAACCAAAAAAAAAAAAAAAAGACCAAGGTGGAAGCAAAACTTCTTTTTTATTTTTTTTCCCTTTATTTTATTTTATTTTTTTTTACAGTTGTAGATTTACAATTTTTTGTGCTTTGGTTTCAATTATACAATGATCAGATACTCATCCCTCTACCAGTGCCCATTTTCCACCACCATGGATAATATCCCTCCCACCCCCATCCCCCCATCCCCCCTGTCTCTGTGGCAGGGCAATCCCCTGTGTTCTCTCTCTCCTTTTGGGTGTTGTGGTCTGCAAAAGAGGCATTGAGTGGCAAACATGTTCAGTCCATAGTCTACTTTCGACATGCATCTCCCCTCCTGGGAGGATCCTCCAAACATCCTTTATTTGGTGCTCCCTTCTCTATCTGAACTGCCCTTTCCTCTAGGATACCCGCTGGCCTCTAAGTTATGGAGTAATCGTCCTGGTGCTGATCTCAGCTATTCTTGGGTATTAATCTCATACTTTGTTACTTTATATCCCCCAGATGAATGCAATCTTTCTAGGTCTATCCCTTTCTTTCTGACTCATTTCGCTTAGCATGATACTTTCCATGTTGTACCACTTGTATGTAAATTTCATGACTTCATCTTTTCTAACAGCTACATAGTACTCCATTGTGTAGATGTACCAAAGTTTCTTTAACCAGTCATCTGTTCTTGGGCATTCAGGTTTCTTCCAGTTTCTGGCTATTGTAAAGAGTGCTGCAATGAACAAACAAGTGCAGATGTCACTTCAACTATACATTTTTGCCTGTCTGGGATATATTCCCAGGAGTGGTATTGCTGGGTCAAATGGGAGCTCAATTTCTAATTTTTTGAGAATCGTCCATACTGTTTTCCAGAAGGGCTGAACCAGTGGACATTCCCACCAACAGTGAAGGAGTGTCCCTTTCTCGCCACATCCACGCCAGCATCGGTTGCTTTTGTTCTTTGGAAGCAAAACTTCTTTGCCACCCCCCCACCCCCCGCCTCACCCCCATGGGAGCCAAGAGGCAGAGGAAGGGAGCGGGGTTGAGAGGAGCGAATTTGGGGGGAAAATGGGGTCAGCCTTAGGGACAGAGCTCAGATCAGGAGCTTTAAGATCAGGTAGAAGTCACCAAAGACGAAAAGACGAATTTCACTTAAACAGTTCCTTTGCCCCCCATAATCGCAGTGTGGAAGCGACAGAGCTGTCATGCTGTTTCATGGGTTTTGTTAAGTATCGAATTCTTTGACCAAAGTTCTCTGCAATAAGGAGATTGGCCACATGGAGACTTGGCTGGGGGCAATACCATCTTTTTTTTTTTTTAATTAAAATTTTATTGAATCACTATGAGACAGTCACAAGCTTTCATGTTTGGGTTACAATGACACAATGCTCAAACACCCATTCCTCCACCAGTGCACATTCCCCACCACCAATATTTCCCGTATACCCCCCTTTCCCACTCTCCTCCTGCATCCATGGCAGACAATATTCCCCATACTCTCTCTCTCTACTTTTGGGCATTATGATTTGCAATACAGATTCTGAGAGGTTATCAGTCAAAGGCTCTCCACAGCAATACCGTCTTTAATGTAGCTCCGAGTTCCTTCCTCAGCCAGCTGCAAGGACTGACCAGGCCCTCTAATTGCAACCCCGCTTGCGACTCTCCAGAGCTCTTCATCAAACACATGCCTTCACACTTCTGTCTGGGCTGTTACCTAGGCCTCAGTGCCCTAACTTTCCTTGTTTGGTTTGGGGCTACACATTAGGTCTCTGAATTCTTCCTTTATAAGCAGAACATTCTTGCACTTACTTATCTACGAGCTTTATACACTAGGCAAATTCTAGCACCTTTGGGAAGAACAAGCATGTCAAGACCCCCTCTACTGACCATTTGGGGAATTGCAGCCCATGAGGGGTTGCTTCTGATTTTTTGGGCAAGTGCTCAGGTGTTGACTGAGGACCAGCAGCAAGCACCCTTTGAGATGTGAGTGTCTCATGCCTTGCTTACTTCCTTTGCTTGTTTGGGAGATGTTTGGGAAAAGCAGGGGACACTAGCCTTTTCTCTTGTTATTTCCTTGACTGTGGAGTTTGGAAAAGTTGCACTTTCCCCAAGAGCAAGTAATAGCAAATTTGTGGAATATTGTCATCAATTGCTCACCTTCAGAGACCTAGAGCTAGTGCAGACTATGGAAGATGGTGTTGGCCTCTGTCTCATGCATATATGTACATGCAACAAGGGAAGTCTTCACCCAAAGTCATTTTTTTTAATTGAATCACTGTGAGAACAATTACAAAGCTTTAAGGTAAGTCTTGGTCATACAATGATCAAACACCCATCCCTTCACCAGTGCACATGTTCCACCACCAAGAACCCCAGTATACCCCCGCATCCCACCTGCCCCCTGCCTGTGTGGCAGATGATTTTCACTTTACTATCTCTTTACTTTGATTACATTCAATATTTAAAAAAAATTTATTAGTGAAACATCATGAGGTAGAGTTGTAGACTTACAAATTCTTGTGTTTGGTTTTCAGTTATACAATGATTGAAAATACAAATCCCTCCACCAGTGCCCATTCTCCAATTCAAATGCTCCAAGTATCCCTCCCACTCCCCCATTACCCCCACCCCACCCCTGTGGCAGGACATTCCCTTTTGTTCTCTCTCTCCTTTTGGTTGTTGTGGTTTGCAAAAGAGGCATTGAGTGGCAATCATGTTCGGTCTATAGTCTACTTTCAGCATGCATCTCTCATCCTGGGGAGTTCCTACCAACACCCTTTACTTGGTGCTCCCTTCTCTATCTGAGCTGCCTTTTCCCCTAGCATGTGAGGCTGGCTTCCAAGTCATGGAATGAACCTCCTGGTACTTATCTCAGCTATTCTTGGGTATTTATCTCCTATTTTGTTACTTTATATTCCCTAGATGAATGCAGTCTTTCTATGTCTGTCCCTCTCTTTCTGACTCATTTCACTTAGCATTATACTTTCCATGTAGTACCACTTGTATGTACATTTCAAGACTTCATCTTTTCTAACAGCTGCATAGTAGTCCATTGTGTAGATGTACCAAAGTTTCTTTAACCAGTCATCTGTTCTCAGGCACTTGGGTTTTTTTCCAGATTTTTTCTATTGTGAATAGTGCAGCAATGAACATAGAAGCATAGATGTCATTTTGACTGTACTTTTTTGCCTCTCCGAGATATTCCTAGGAGTGGTATTGCTGGGTCAAATGAGAGCTCAATTTCTAATTTTTTGAGACTTGTCCATACTGTTTTCCAAAAGGGCTGAATCAGTTGGTACTTCTACCAGCAGTGAAGGAGGGCTCCTTTCTCACCACATCCATGCCAACACTGGTTGCTTTTGTTCTTTTGGATGTGGGCCAGTCTCTGTGGTGTGAGATGATATCTCATTGTTGTTTTTATCTGCATCTCCCTAATGATTAGTGATGTAGAGCATTTTCTCATGTGCCTTTTAGCCATTCAGATTTCTTCTTTGGGAAAGTTCTGTTCATTTCATCACCCCATTTTTTGATGGGGTTAGATGTTTTCTTCTTGTAGAGTTCAACAGTGCTTTGCATATCCTTGAAATCAACCCCTTGTCGGATGGGTATTGGGCGAATATCCTTTCCCAGTTTGTAGATTGTCTTTGTATTCTGGTCACCGTATCTTTTGAGGTGTAGAAGCTTCTTAATTTAAGATAGTCCCATTTGTTTACCTCTGTTTCCACTTGGTTGGTCAGTGGAGTGTCGTCTTTGGAGATACCGTTAGCTTCAATATCGTGGAGGGTTTTGTTGGCCTTGTCTTCAATGTGCCTTATGGATTTTGACCTGATGTTGAGATCTTTGATCCATTTTGATAAGACTTTTGTGCATGGTGTTAGGTCGAGGTCTAAGCCCATTTTTTTGCATGTGGTTGTCCAGTTATGCCAGCACCATTTGTTGAAAAGGTTTTCTTTGTTCCACTTCACATTTCTTGCTCCCTTATCCAAGATTAGATGTTCATACATTTGGGGTTGTGTGTACGGATATTCCACTTTGTTCCATTGGTCTGTGGCCCTGGCTTTGTTCCAGTACCATGCTGTTTTAATTATTACTGCTTTGTAGTAGAGTTTGAGGTTGGGGAAGGTAATACCTCCCCATGTCTTTTCCCCAAGAAGTGCTTTAGCTATTCTTGGGTGTTTGTTGTTCCATATAAATTTCAGGAGTGCTCGATCTATTTCTTTGAAGAATTTCATGGGTATTCTTATAGGAATTGCGTTGTATCTGTATAATCCTTTCGGGAGTATTGCCATTTTGACGATGTTAATTCTTCCTATCTATGAGCAGGGGATATGTTTCCATTTCCTCATGTCCTCATTTATTTCATGGTGTAGAATTTTGTAGTTTTCACTGTAGAGGTCCTTTACCTCTTTAGTTAGGATGATTCTGAGTTATTTGATTTTCTGGGGCACAATTGTGAACAGGATTATTATTATTTTTTTTCCACTAAAAAACATTTTATTTATTTTTTTCCAGACTTACACATTTTTGTGCTTGGGTTTCAATTATACAATGATCAAACACCCATCCCTACACCAGTGCGCATTTCCCACCACCACGGATCCCAGTATCCCTCCCACCCCCAGCCCCCATCCCACCCTGCCTCTGTGGCAGGGCATTTCCCTCTCTCTCCTTTTGAGTGCTGTGGTTTGCAAAAGAGGCATTGAGTGGCAATCATGTTTGGTCAATAGTCTACTTTCAGCATGCTTCTCCCATCCTGGGAGGATCCTCCCAACACCCTTTGTTTGGTGTTCCCTTCTCTTTCTGAGCTCCCTTTTCCCTAACATGTGTGGTTGGCCTCCAGGTCATTGAGCAAAATTCCTGGTACTAATCTCTGCCATTCTTGGGTGTTAGTTTCCTATTTTGTTACTTTATGTTCCCCAGATGAATGCAATCTTTCTATGTCTATCCCTTTCTTTCTGAGTCATTTCGCTTAACATGATACTTTCCATGTAGTACCACTTGTATGTAAATTTCATGACTTCGTCTTTTCTAACAGCTACATAATACTCCATTGTGTAAATGTACCAGAGTTTCTTTAACCAGTCATCTGTTCTCAGGCACTCAGGTTTTTTCCAGATTCTGGCTATTGTAAAGAGTGCTGCAATAAACAGACAATTGCAGATGTCACTTCGGCTATACTTTTTTGCCTCTCTGGGATATATTCCCAGGAGTGGTATTGCTGGGTTAAATGGGAGCTCAATTTCTAATTTTTTGAGAATCATCCATACTGTTTTCCAAAAGGGTTGAACCAGTCGGCATTCCCACCAACAGTGAAGGAGTGTCCCTTTCTAGCCACACCCGCGCCAGCACCAGTTGCTTTTGTTCTTGTGGATGTGGGCCAGTCTCTGTGGTGTGAAGTGATATCTCATTGTGGTTTTGATCTGCATCTCCCTGATGATTAATGATGTGGAACATTTTCTCATGTGTCTTTTAGCCATTCGGATTTCTTCTTTGTCAAAGTTTCTATTCATTTCATCTCCCCATTTTTTGATGGGATTGAATGTTTTCTTTTTGTGGAGTTGAACCAGTATTTTGTATATTCTTGAAATTAACCCCTTATCAGATGTGTAGTTGGCGAATAAGAACAGGATTATTTTTTTCATGTCACTTTCCTCTCTCTCTCATTATTTGCGTATAGGAAGGCCATGGATTTTTGGGAATTGATTTTATAGCCTGCCACTTTACTGTACAAGTCTATTGTTTCTAGGAGTTTCTTGTTAGAGGGTTTAGGATTCTCAAGATATAGTATCATATTATCTGTGGTAGTGAGAGCTTGATTTCTTCCTTTCTTATCTGGATGCCTTTAATGTCTTTTTCTTGCCTAATCGCTATTGCAAGTACTTCCAGTACTATATTGAACAGAAGTGGTGATAGTGGGCACCCTTGTCTTGTCCCTGATCTTAGAGGAAAGGCCCTTAGTTTTTCCTCATTGAGGATAATGCTTGCCATAGGTTTGTCGTAGTTGGCTTTGACTATCTTGAAGAAAAACCCATTTTGGTGAGAGTTTTCATCATAAACGGGTGCTGGATCTTGTCAAAAGCTTTCCTGCGTCTATTGATATGGTCATATGGTTTTTATCTTTACTTTTGTTGATATGATGGATTATGTTGATTGATTTCCGAGTATTAAACCATCCTTGCATCCCTGGAATGAATCCCACTTGGTCGTAGTGTATGATCTTTTTGATGAGTTGTTGGATTCTATTTGCTAATATTTTGTTGAGGATCTTCACATCCGTGTTCATCAGGGATATTGGTCCATAGTTTTCTTTGTTGGTGGTGTCTTTGTTAGTTTTTGGTATTTGGGAGATATGTGCCTCATAGAAGCTGTTTGGGAGAGTTCCTGTTTTTTCAATTTCCTGGAAAAGCTTGAGGAGAACTGGCAATAGGTCCTTTTTAAATGTTTGGAAGAATTCACTAGTGAATCCATCTGGGCCTGGGCTTTTGTTTTTGGGAAGAGTTTTGATTACTGCTTCAATTTCCTTGATATGAATGGGTCTATTCAGGTATCCCAAATCTTCCTGGTTTAATCTTGGGAGATTATAGGAATCCAGGAATTTATCCATTTCTTCATTTCTTCTAGGTTCTCTTGTTTCGTGGCATACAGACTTTCAAATTAGTCTCTGATGATCTTTTGAATTTCATTGGTTTCTATTGTGATGTCCTCTTTTTCATTTCTGATTCGGTTTATTAGGGTTCTCTCTCTCTCTCTCTCTCTCTCTCTCTCTCTCTCTCTTTCTTTGTGAGTCTTGCTAATGGTTTATCAGTCTTATTTATTTTCTCAAAGAACCAGCTCTTGGTTTCATTGACGTTTTGGATTTTTTTTTTGGTTTCCATGTCGTTAATTTCTGCTCTAAGTTTTATTATTTCTTTCCTTCTGCAAATTTTGGGTTCTTTTAGTTGATCTTTTTCTAAAATCTTGAGCTGTGTGGTTAGGTTATCTATGTAGGCCCTTTCTTCTTTCCTTAGAAATGCTTGCAATGCTGTAAATTTTTTCTTAGCACAGCTTTAGCTGCACCCCATAGGTTCTGGTAGCTCGTATCTTCATTCTCATTTGTCTCCAGGTATCTTTTGATTTCGTCTTTGTCTTCCTTCCTGACCCACTCATTGTTCAACATTGAGTTGTTTAATTTCCAGGTGTTTGATTTGTTTATCGGAAAGATAGATTCGCTTCTATCTTCTATCTTCAGTGCATCGTAGTCTGAAAAGATTGTTGATACTATTTAGATCTTCCTGATTCTGTTGAGGTATGTTTTATGGCCTAAAACGTGGTCTATTTTGGAAAATGTTCCGTGTGCACTGGGGAAGAATGTGTATTATGTCTTTTGGGGGTGTAAAGCCCTCTATAAACCCTATCCCTTCTGTTTCTTCCTTCAAAGCCCATGTTTTCTTGTTGAGTTTTGTTCTTGTTGATCTATCCAGAGGTGATAAGGCGATGTTAAAGTCTCTGGCTACTATTGTGTTGCTAGCAAAGTTCTCCTTAAAATCTGTTAGCAGTTATTTTAAATATTTAGCTGTTCCCTTATTAGGTGTATATACATTTAAAAGTGTGATTTCTTCCTGTTGTATGTATCCCTTGATAAATAGAAAATGGCCTTCGCTGTTTGTTCTAATCTTTTTCAACCTGAAATTTATGTTGTCGGATACTAGTATGGCCACCCCAGCTTTTTTGAGGGAGCTGTTTGCTTGCAGGATTGTTTTCCATCCTTTAACTTTGAGTCTGTGTTTGCTCTGATTGTTCAGATGAGTTTCTTGTAGACAGCAGCAGAATGTTGGTTTCAGTTTCTGGATCTATTTTGCCACTCTGTGACTCTTGATTGGTGCATTTAGACCATTGACATTGAGAGAGACTATTGTCATGAGGTTTTGTGCCATTTTTCTGTAGGGGTTGGTTGTGTTTATAAGTGTTTTCCTTCTTATCTTACAATAGCCCCTTTAATCCTTCTTTTAGATTTGGTTTTGAGTCTATGAAGTTTCTGAGCTGTTGTTTAATCTACAAAATGGTGTATAATGCCATCAAGTTTGAGTGTGAGTTTAGTTGGATAAAGTATTCTTGGTGAGGTGTTCAGTTCATTGAGTTTTTTTCACTATATCCCACCATTGTCCTTAGGCTTGAAGGGTTTCCTCTGATAGGCCTGCTATAAATCTAAGGGGTGCTCCTTTGTATGTGATTTCCTTCTTTGACCTTTCTGCTTGCAGTATTGTGTCTCTGTCCATAGCATCCATCATTCTGACTATGATATGCCTTGGAGTGTTTTTATTAGAGTCTCTTTTAGCTGGCACCCTTCTGGCTCCTTGGATCTGGATGTCTGCATTCTTTAACTCTGGGAACTTTTCAGCAATGATTTCTTTGACTGTGGCTTTTTCATTGGGGTTGCCTCCCTCTCCTTCTGGTACTCTGATGATTCTAATGTTGTTCCTCTTGGCATCATCCCCTAGGTCTCTGATTCTCCTTAGAGCTATTTTGAGGTCTTTTCCTATTGTTTGTTTTCCCCTATGCGATTTCTGTTGCTCATCTTCAAGCTCACTGATCCTGTCTTCAGCTGTATTCATCCTACTGCTAAGGGCGTCTACCGAATCCTTTATTTGTGACACTTCTTTTTTGTAGCTTTTTTATTTCTGCTCTCATTTCTTCCTGTATTTTCTTGACTATCCGTTTTACTGCTTCTTTCATTTCTTCCTTTAATTTTTCTGGATATCTCCTCCATTGATTCTTTGAGTAGATCCTTGAACATCCTCTGCATTTTGTCTCGAAATTCTTTATTGGAGAGAGCATATTTGTGGATAACCCCAGTTGAGGATTCAGGACTCTTTTCTTCGTCCTCTCCTTGTAGTGGAGATTTGCACTGTTTCTTCATACATGTTGTTTTGGTTGTCTAGTGCTTAAACCCTGGAATTCACGAGCACTGTTCCCTCTTATTGTGAGAAAGGATTCTGGATAAGGTTGGTCGATGGTGGTCACCCTTCTCCCTTTCTAGAGTCTGTCCTTCCTCTCAGGCATTATTCTTTGGCTTATGATGGGCATCTAGTGAAGCTTTGGAGGAGGTGCTCTTTAATATTGGGCTTGTACAGCTTCTTGCATATTGGCCTTTTGTTAGAATTGAAGTAGGCCAGTGGATTATTGTTGTATTGTAGTTGAAGTGGCCAGGATTTTTTTCCACAGAATTAGGTGACAAAGGCTGGGATGATAGTCGAGAGTGCTGGGAGTGGGAAATGTAACTGCGGCTGCCTTGGAGGAGGCCACGCCCCCTTCAGTGGCCACAGCCCCAGCCAGTCCAGATGCTAGTCCATAGACCTATGGGCAACGACTTGTTGGGCTGGTGCTCACTGGGGAAGTGGAGGCAGGTGCCCCAGGCCGGGGTCCTGGTGGCAGCTTGCTTTCAGGGTCGTGAGTTTAGGTGGTGAGGGGTCGCCAAGCGGGTACAGACCTGTTGGGGGGGGGATTCAACTTTTCAACAGAAGACCCACTATTACTATTTGGAATTTTCCCCCCAACAATCAGACCTGCCAGAAAGGCATCATTAGATAATTTCTTTTCTATTGCTGATAATGAAGATCACATAATGTCGCGTGGCCACAACAGCAGTCATGCAATTTTGAAATTTTGGTATTTTAGTAAGTTAGTCGAAGGGATTTCTGTCAGAAGCCACTGTGTTCTGAGATTGGTTTGTGTGGGATCATGGTTGTTCAGGAGTAGAGGAGCCATTCATGGGTGGCAACTCGGGGTCTCGTCCAGATGGGGAGAAGGGCCAGTTCCGGCCCCCATCCCGAGATGCCCCTCATGCCTTATCACTGTAAGCTTGTACCTCTCTGTCCAATAGGTTCTGAAAGAGGGTGGTCACCATGCTGCCACCAAGGGGAAAAGGCAGAGGGACAAACACCATTTTTTTTTACTGAATCACCGTGAGATACAGTTATAAAGCATTCATGTTTGAGTTTCAGTCTCACAATGATCAAACACCCATCCCTCCACTAGTGCACATTTTCCACCATCAATGTCCCCAGTATCCCCCCTCCCACACACACACATCCCACCCCTCCATATGCCTGTGTGGCAGACAATTTCCCCCCATACTCTCTATTTTGGGGCATCATGATCTGCAATTTAAATACTGAGAAGCTATCACGTTTGGTGTTTTATCTACTTTTAGCATACATCTCCCATCTGGAATGATCCCTCCAACCATCATTGACTTAGTGATCGCTTCTCTATTCCAGCTGTCTTCTACCCCAGCTAATGAGACAGGTTTTCAACCATGGAGCAATAGTCCTGGCCCTTGTGTCTACTGTCCTTGGGTGTCAGTCTCATCTTACCTTATGGACTGGAGCAATAGCACAGCGGGTAGGGAGTTTGCCTTTTATGTGGCCGACTGACTTTGATTCTTCTGTCCCTCTTGGAGAGCCAGGAAAGCTACCAAAAATATCCCGCCCACATGGCAGAGCCTGGTAAGCTATACGTGGTGTATTTGATATGTCAAAAACAGTAACAAGAAGTCTCACAATGGAGACGTTTCTGGTACCTGCTTGAGCAAATTGATGAACAACGGGATGACAGTGCTACAGTGCTATATTCCACAAAAGACCGCAGTCATTCTATATCTGTTCCTCTCCTTCTGATTTCACTTAGCATGATACTCTCCATGTCCACCCACTTATAACCAAATTTCATGACTTCATCTTTCCTAATAGCTGCATAGTATTCCATTGTGTAGATGTACCAAAGTTTCTTTAACCAGTTTTCTGTTCTTGGGTACTCGAGTTGTTTCCAGATTCTGGCTATTGTGAACAGTGATGCAGTGAACATACAGGTGCAGATGTCATCTCTACTCTGTCAAAGCCATTTTCTTCATCCAAAGCCATTATGGCTGCTCAGCCTTCCTTTATGCCTCTGCCCCCATTTCTCCACAGCTGCCTTTAGGGCTACATCTTTTTGAATGAGTCTTCTCTGGAGGCAACTCAGAGAGGGGACTGAGTATGGGAGAAAGCAAGAGGGCAGGGGGAAGGAGGCACAGCATGAGGCCAACAGACTGTGGGCACCAAGATGGGGCAGGCAGGATCCCCAATGACAAGGAGCTGCATCTCTGAGAGTTGAAAATAAGCTTGGGGTGGCGAGGGATGAACAATTGCTAATGGCTTCTGCTCCCTTCTTGGATCCCCCAGCCCCCTTTCTGCATGCCCAGCCCAGGGATCCCAGCCTTAGGGATCAAAGGGCCTCTGTCCTCAGACTGGAGATGGGGCTAGGAAAAGCAAATGTGCCTCTATTTTCCTCCCGAGCTCTCTCAGCAGGATGAGGCCTTATCTCTAAGGGAAAAAGTGATTCAGAAAAGAGTGACCTTAGTTTAGTGTTTGTTATCTTCTAAAAGCAGGAGGGCTTCATGGGGGATAGCACAGCAGGTAGGGCAGTCACCTTGCATGTGGCTGACCTAGGTTCGATTCCCAGCATCTCATATGGTCCTGAGCACAGAGTCAGGAAGAATTCCTGAGCACAGATCCAGAGCAACCTCTAAGCATCACTGGGTGTCTCCCCCTGTAGCCCCCCTCCGACACTGCCCTCCCCAATAAAACCAATAAAAGCAGGAGGATGGGGCTGGAATGGAGGTAGGGATAGTCTTAGGGCATATATGCTTTGCACACACCTGACAAATACTATTCCGAACATCATACATTTCCCTGAGCATCAGTAGGTGTAGCCTAAGAGCCCCTGAGCATCTCTGGGGTGGTTTCAGCACTGTAAGGCCCCAGCAAGGCACTGTGTTCTCAGGCCCTAATACTGAACTAAACTAGCAGCCTTGTTGACTGAGTATTACTGAGCCTGGCTCCTGGATTCCCTAAGAGACCAAACACCTTCGAAATAAATTTTAAAATTGATTATTTATTATTTTAAATTTATTATCAAAAATTTATTTATTTATTTATTTTTTGCTTTTTGGGTCACACCCGGCAATGCACAAGGGTTACTCCTGGCTCTGCACTCAGGAGTTACTCCTGGCGGTGCTCAGGGGACCATATGGGATGCTGGGAATCAAACCCGGGTCTGCCGCATGCAAGGCAAACGCCCTATCTGCTGTGCTATCTCTCCAGCCCCTTATTATTTAAAATTTAAAGCGTGACCTCTTATTGTCTAGTTCTCGCTCTCAGAGAATCTGTCAGGCTACCGAGAGTATCCCGCCCACATGGCAGAGCCTGGCAGGCTCCCTATGGCGTATTCAATATGCCAAAAATAGTAACAATGATGGGTCTCATTTTCCTGACTCTGAAAGAGCCTCCAATGTGGCACTTGCTAAAATCTCAGGGATAGGACGAATGGAGACGTTACTGGTATTTGCTCGAGCAAATCAATGAACAGCAGGATGACAGTGATACAATGATACAGTGATTTAAATTTTTAAAAATAATTTATTTAAAAATTATTTAAATAAATTGCTGGACTGGAGTGATAGTACAACGGGTAGGGTGTTTGCTTTACACGCAGCCAACATGGCCGACTCGAGTTTGATTCCTCCGCCCCTCTCGGAGAGCCCGGCAAGCTACCGAGAGTATCTCGCCCCCACGGCAGAGCCTGGCAAGCTCCCCGTGATGTATTCGATATGCCAAACACAGTAACAACAGTCTCCAATGGAGATGTTACTGGGTCCGCTCGAGCAAAATAAATTGCTATGATGTATATGCTATGGAGGAACCACTCTAAGGTGGTGATATGGAACTAAGAAGGGAGGAAGGAGCCAAGGTATGAGAAGAGAAAGCGCTGGCAGTCTGAATCTAGAAGCAGTGTTCTCTCTAGGACCATGGGTGCAGCAAAGGGACAAATATCAGAAGATATACATGAGGCTCTGGGCCTGGGACATGGGGAGGAAAACGGTAATGTGGAGACATCACAATTCTGTCCAGGGGCTTTTGCATGTCGAAAGTTCACAAACCCAGCATTAGGATAAGCTGCGGCAAGGGGGAGGGTCTAAACCAGACAGCAACTTTATGTTCATGGATGGGGAGAATCAACATTATCAAAATGGCAATACTTCCCAAAACACTGTACAAATTCAATGCAATTCCTATAAGGATACCCATGACATTCTTCAAAGAAATGGAGCAAACACTCCTGAAATTTATATGGAACAATAAGCCCCCACGAATAGCTAAAGCAATTCTTGGGAAAAAGAAAATGGGAGGAATCAACCTCCCTAACTTCAAACTCTACTACAAGGCAGTAATAATTAAAACAGCATAGTACTGGAACAAAGGCAGAGCTGCAGACCAATGGAACAGAGTTGAATATACTGACATTTCCTCCCAAACATATAATCATCTAATCTACATGCAAAAAAGTGGGCTCAGATCTCTGCCTAACACCATGCACAAAAGTAAGATTGAAATGGATTTATGATCTCAACATCAGACCAGAATCCATAATGTTTATTGAAGACAAAGTTGGCAAAACTCTCCATGATATTGAAGCTAATGGTATCTTCAAAGATGTCACGCCACTGGCCGAGCAAGTGAAAACAGAGATAGACAAATGGGACTATCTTAAACTAAGAAGATTCTGCACCTCAAAAGAAACAGTGACCAAAATACAAAGACAGCCTACAGAATGGGAAAAGATATTCACCAAATACACATCCGACAAGGGGTTGATATCAAGGATACATAAGGTACTGGTTGAACTCCACAAGAAGAAATCACCCAACCCCATCAAAAAATGGGGCGAGGAAACGAACAGAAACTTTCGCAAAGAAGAAATGCGAATGGCAAAAAGGCACATGAGAAAATGCTCTACTAATCACTAATCATCAGAGAGATGCAGATCAAAACAACAATGAGATATCATTTCACACCACAGAGACTGGCCCACACCCACAAGAACAAAAGCAACAGGTGCTGGCGCGGATGTGGCGAGAAAGGGACCCTCCTTCACTGCTGGTGGGAATGCTGGCTGGTCCAACCCTTTTGGAAAACAGTATGGACGATTCTCAAAAAATTAGAATTTCATCCCTCATTTGACCCAGCTATAGAACTCCTGGGAATATATCCCAGAGAGGCAAAAAAGTATAGTCAAAGTGACATCTGCAATTGTTTGTTCATTGCAGCACTCTTTTCAATAGCCAGAATCTGGAAAAAACCTGAGTGCCGAGAACAGATGACTAATTAAAGAAACTTTGATACATTTACACAATAGAGTACTATGTAGCTGTAGAAAAGATGAAGTTATGAAATTTACATACAAGTGGTACTACATGGAAAGTATCATGTTAAGCGAAATGAGTCAGAAAGAGCGGGATAGACACAGAAAGATTGCATTCATCTGGGGAACATAAAGTAACAAAACGGGAGACTAACACCCAGGAATGGCTGAGATTAGTACCAGGAATTTTGCTCCATGACTGGAAGGCCAGCCACACGTGCTAGGTGAAAAGGAAGCTCAGATAGAGAAGAGAGCACCAAATAAAGGGTGTTGTGAGGACCCTCCCAGGGTGGGAGAAGCATGCTAAAAGTAGTCTATGGACCAAACCTGATTGCCACTCAGTGCCTCTCTTGCAAAACACAGTACCCAAAAGAAGAGAGAGAGAACAAGGGGGAATACCCTGCCACAGAGGTAGGGTGGGAACGGGGGGGGGGGGGAATGGAGGGGGGGGATTCTGGGACCCGTGGTGGTGGAGGATGGGCACTGGTGGAGGGATGGGTACTTGATCATTGTATAACTGAAACCCAAGCACAAAAATTTATAAGTCTGTAACTGTACCTCATGGTGTTTCACTAATAAAAAAAAAATAAACCGTCGCACCAGACAGCAACTTTTATTTATTTATTTATTTATTTATTGCTTTTTGGGTCACACCCGGCAATGCTGAGGGCATACTCCTGGCTCTGCACTCAGGAATTACTCCTGGTGGTGCTTGGGGGACTATATGTGATGACAGAGACTGAACACAGGCTGGCTGCATGCACTGCAAACGCCCTACCCACTGTGCTATTGCTCCAGCCCCCAGACAGCAACTTTAACACCAAGCAAAGTCAAAAGCCTGCTCTCATGTGAAAGTACATGTGCGACCCTTGAAGGGGCATAAAGCATGCCTGGAAAAATAGCAAGCCCAGGTGGATGTGTTCTAAAGCAAAGAAAAGCAGGCTGGTAATTGCAGACCAAAAAGCTTTCTCCTCTCCAGAGCTAATGTGCCAGTGCAGGCATTGTTCCTCCTGCAGACACCTGGCAGGGAGCAGAAGCACCGGGAAACTTTAATATCTATTAGGATGCCATCATCGCAGCTCTTGACAAAGCCTCCAAATAATACCTTTTATAATTTTGTTATTCTCCTTGTGCCACAGTCCTTTTTGCTGTGTTAACTGAAGCTGTTAGTTAAGGCAATTAGCGATCAAAAAGAAGCTCAGATAGAGAAGAGAGTACCAAATGAAGGGTGTTGTGAGGACCCTCCCAGGGTGGGAGAAGCATGCTAAAAGTAGTCTATAGACCAAACATGATTGCCACTCAATACCTCTCTTGCAAAACACAGTACCCAAAAGAAGAGAGAGAGAGAACAAGGGGGAATACCCTGCCACAGAGGTAGGATGGGACGGGGTGGGGGGGGGATGGGGGGTGGGGGGGGATGCTGGGACCCGTGGTGATGGATGATGGGCACTGGTGGAGGGATGGGCACTTGATCATTGTATAACTGAAACCCAAGCACAAAATTTGTAAGCCTATAACTGTACCTCATGGTGTTTCACTAATAAAAAAAGAAAAATAAATAAAAAAAATTAAAAAAAAAACAAAAAGAAGACAGGCCTTGACTTTGCTTTTTCCAAATGCTGAAGTGACTCCATCAGACTATGAGGATCGCCCTCCAGCTCCATCATCAGGCTGTTCTTCAGTACTGCTGCAGAAATTCGTTGCTCTTCCAAGACGCATGAGTTAAGGTCAACCCAAAATGTCCACAGGCATACAGAGCAAGAACCTCTCAAGAAACACTCACATTTCTGGCAACTGCTTTTCTTTTCTTTGTGTACTTTTGGGTCACTCCTGGCGATGCTCACGGGTTACTCCTGACTCTGCACTCAGGAATTACTTCCAGCGGTGTGGGGGTGGGGGTGGGGGAATACAGGATGCCCATGAGCAAGGCAAATGTCCTTCCTGCGGTACTATAGCTCCAGCCCCATGGGAACTGCTTTTCATGAGATATTTGCTTATTTTATGATAATCAGATGGGAGAGGGGCCTAACGATTAACTTGGACGCCTCCAAATAGAAAATTGCTGGATTTAATTCAATTCAGTTCAACTAAATGAAATTAAAGAAGTAGTTTTACACATTAGTCACTGAAGGGATGTGTCAGATAAGCATATATTGTTAGATAGTTAACTGAAATCTAAGACAAGGCAAATTTCTTACTTTAAGCTATTAATTTCAATAACCATCCAAGCCTTCAAACCTAAACTTCTCAGATTTTATTTATTTTTTGGGGGTTCTTGGGGCCACAACCGGTGATGCTCAGGAGCTACTCCTGGATCAGTACTGTGGAATTACTCCTGGAGGTGCTCGGGGGACCCTATGGGATACCAAGGATGGAACCCGGGTCAGCCTTGTGCAAGACAAATACCCTGACTGCTATACTATAACTCCAGCCCCAGATTTTATTTTGTCCAAGCCAGGGACTGGCAGTTCACTATTTAGATAAAAGTTTTCATTTTCATATAGGGATTCTTTGCAGGGTGGTTCACCTTGGTGCCCAGGGAGTCACACCTGGTTCTGTGCTCGGGAGTTGCTCTTGATGATATTCTGGGACCATGTGATGCTGGGATTCAGGTCTCCTGCACACTAAGCTTCTGCTTCAATACTCGGAGCAAACCCTCTGGCCCCAGACACAGATTCTGATGAATAAGAAAACTTTCGAGAAGAAAAATAAATCTTGCCCTTTAAACTATCTTGGATGAGTTGAAAACTGTTTAGAAATTAGTGGATCTGATTCCAATGAGCTTTGAAGGTTTGAGGTTGTCCTTGCTTGGAGGGGCCTGCCAGCTGCCACAGAACTGGATTTGGCTAGACTCAGGAATCTGTGACATCTTATAGGGCCACCAAACCCTAAGCCTTCAGCAGCAAGCAATGAAAAACCCAACCGAGACTGGCCAAAGCAAGCTTCCCTTTATTTACTGGAACAGAAAGTTCCAAGAAAGGGAAGTTCCAGGGTTTGGAGATTTGTTTACTTGCCCCCCGCCCCTCCCCCCGTCTCTTGTTCCTTGTCCTTGCCAGTGTGCTAGTTTGTTTTTGAGACCTGCTCATTGGCGTCCATCCCCTCATCCTCACAATGCAAGCATTTTAAGAAGAGAGGTAGGGAGGGTTTCACTTTGAGGTAGGAGTAACATGGGCAAAATAATGAAGCTTTTCCCAGGCTAGTGTTTTCTGAAGTGCCAGAGGGAAAAGGCTGCAGGCCCTGGTGTGCTTCTGGCCACCTCCATTTACTGAGGCTGACTGTGCCCCAGATGGACTGTGCCAGGTCCTCTCTCAGTGAAATGACCTCTCTTGGGAGGTAGGTGTCCTTGTTAATCTTGGGAGAGAAAGGTGGGATTCCTGGGAGCCTAGCTGGGGTCATGTCAACAATCTGTCTGGGTCCCAATCTTCAACCTCTTGCTTTGTGAGTTTGGAATAGACATATTCTCTCTGAGTCTTAGAGATCTTTCCTGTAAACTGTGTAAAATGAGAGTCAGGTTACTCAGTCTTAAGTTAGTGTTAATTAACACAAATTTTAGCACCTGCCCCAAGGATGTGTCACCATTAAGCCACATCCAAGTGTGGTGGCAGGAGGGAGACTGGGGATATTGGTGGAGGAAAGTGGACACTGGTGAAGGGATTGTGTTTTTTTCTTTTTCTTTTTTGGGTCATACCTGGTGATGCACAGGGGTTACTCTTGGCCCTGCACTCAGGAATCACTCCTGGCGGTGCTCAGGGGACCATACAGGATGCTGGGAATTGAACTCAGGTCAGCCGTGTGCAAGACAAATGCCCTACTCACTGTGCTATCGCTCCAGCCCCCTGGTGAAGGGATTGGAGTTGGAACATTGCACCTGAATCTCAATCATAGATCACTTTGTAACTTTGTAACTCATGGTGATTCAATAAAAATAAATTTAAAACAAAAAAACAACAACAACAACAAAAACAAATGGAAGTTAACAAACTGTCAAAATAAAACCCATAAAGCTCCTGGAACATAATAGGAAATTTTTATATTCTCTCTCACCTGTCAAAGGCAGAGCAAACTGGGAGTTGACATCAGGTTCAACACAATACAACTGGTTGGAAACACAGCCAATATCTAGAGCCTTTCCAGCCTCATTCCTAGCAGGAGATTGCAAGAACATGATGAGGGGCTCTGTTCCACCTACGTGTGCCCTTAAACATTCATCACCTTCTTCACCTCAAGAGGCTATCTGCAGCTTGGGGTGCCAAGAGGAGGCACTTAGCCTTTTAGTAAGTAAGGTCTGACCCATTTTTGGTCTTGCACACTTTTCTCTGATTTTTGTGGATGTGACTAATTTAGCATTTTGTTTTACTCTCAGTGAGATGGTGTCTAATGGTGCCCCTTTCATTTTCTTCATGCTGCCTTCCCCAAAACTTCACTTTATTCAGGGTTGAGTTGTGGCCTTCATTTCCCCACCAAAGAATCTAATTTAGTTTAAAACCCACCTTTGCCAATTCTATCCCAGCCTTCCTGAGTGACAGGCTTCGGTGAAGCTGATCCTGTTGAAAGCCCAGCTGCCACCTACTGGTCATTGGAGGTCTGACTAGTATTTGAAACAAAATTCAGTTAATTTTCTTTTAAATTAATACGAATGAGACCCAATAACATGCCTGCTTCAAAACCTTATTGGAATGTGGCTTGTTGTAAAATAAATCTTTTCAAATCAAAAGAAATAGCGAAACAAGTATTAGATTTGCCAAACTAGGATACTTTTGAAAAAATTTTTTTAAATGAACTTAATTCCAAATGAACCCCCACAAAGACAGAACAAGCGAAACAACCTACAAATCAAACAGGGGAAATTTCATTGAATACGTGTGTGGGGGTTCCACCCAGCTGAAAGATCAGGACAGGTAGGAAGGAAGAACCAACACAGTGTCTGTGATATGTATAGTGTGTCTGACTAATATAATTCAGTCTTAGTGATAGCACAGCGGGTAGGGCATTTGCCTTGCATGCAGCCGACCTGGGTTCGATTTCTCCATCCCTCTTGGAGATTCCAGCAAGCTACTGAGAGTATCCCGCCTGCATGGCAGAGCCTGGCAAGGTCCCCATGGCGTATTCGATATGCCAAAAACAGTAACAAATCTCACAATGGAGATGTTGCTGGTGCCCACTTGAGCAAATCAATGAACGATGGGAGAACAGGGACAAACTTACAAAGGTATGAGAGAATGAGTCATATAAGAAGTTGTGGAGCTCATAAAGATATACATTCTCATACTACAGCAGCTGCTAGGAAAGATGAAATAATGAAATTTGCTTATAAGTGGATGGACATGGAGAATATTATGCTAAGTGAAATGAGTCAGAAAGAGAAGGTGAGACATAGAATGACTGCATTCATTTGTGGAATATAAAATAACATAATATGACACCCAAGAACAGTATAGACAAGGGGCCAGGAAGATTGTTCCACTGTTAGCAGCCTGCTTCATGAGCTGGGGGAGAAGGCAGCTGGGACAGAGAAGGGATCACTAAGTCAATGATGGTTGGAGGGATCACTCGGGATCACTCGGGATGGGAGATGTATGCTGAAAGTAGATAAAGGATCAAACATGATGGCCTCTCAGTATCTGTATTGCAAACCATAATGCCCCAAAGCAGAGAGAGAAAGAGGGAAAATGTCTGCCATAGAGTCAGGGGGAGGGTTGGGATGGTGGGTGGGAGGGATACTGGAAACATTGGTGTTGGAAAATATACATTGGTGGAGGGATGGGTGTTTGATCAATGTATGACTGCAATTCAAATATGAATGCTTTGTAACTATATTACATGTTGATTCAAAAAATAATAAAGATAACCATTATCCCTATAATTTTATCAGTATCTCTTCTTTTGTGAAAATTAACAAGCTTCTAAAATTATTTGGAAATGCAGAGGATCAAGAATTAGCATGACAACTTTGAAAAAGTTTAGTAACTTAAAGATTTATATCACTTACCATATATCAAGAGTTATAGAACTATAGAAATGGTTATACAAAACTGGCAGTAACATACCAAGAGCAAAGAGATGTGTACCCTCTCACCCAGGAACCGCACTTCCAAATTTAACCCAACCAAAATGCATTTATTGAACAGAAATAAGTAGGGGACTCTCCAAATCAGCAGGATTCGTAGTGGCTCTAAGTTCTGGCTATCCAAATACATTAATGTTGGGATGTTTTTGAAACAAGGGAATTCTATATTGGTAATGAGAAGGAATAATTTATAGAAATATATGGTAACAAAGATGCATCTAACATTAATGTTAAACATAACTAAATGGAATGCATAAAGTAGAATTCCCATCAATAAAGTGTAAAACTGGCCAAAATGAAGTCTGGTCACTTATTACATTATGGACTTTGAGTCCTCATATTTCAGTAAATCCAGGCCCTTTGTCATGTAACTGAAGATCCTCTAAATAAATCCATGGAGTGTATTTCCCCCAACAGAACCTGGACATGAGTGAGACATGGAATACATTTTTCCTGGGCACAAAATTTAAGGGGGTGCCAAACATCTCAAAAGAGGTCAGAACAAAAGATCGTAGTGCAATGTATTTAGAACAAATCAAAATAAACGTCCGAAAACTTCATGGAAAGTAAATCAACATCTTCAATACAGATATAAGCTGATTGATATGCACTTGTATGACTAACTTTACTCATCCTGCTAATCCTGACTCCATCAGATCCCTGTCTTTCACTGATAATAAGCTAACACATTTCTTTCTCTTTTTTTAGAAAGTAGAAAAATTTATTGAAAAGTACAAGAGAAAGGAAAAGGAACTCCCCATATGGGAAAGAGCTTAGTATAGGACTAAGTTAAAGCTTACACATTTCTGACACATTCTCTTTCCACCTGCCTGACGGCTATATCTTGGCTAGTCCCTGGAGAACTGCCAGGAGAAAGCCCAGTCACGCTGAGACCACAAAGTTCCTGTTTTGTACATTATTAAAGATTTGTGGCTGTTCTCTATGCAGCAACTGTCAGCAGCAATTGTCAATGACTCCACAAAACCAGTGGTTTGCAACCTTTTTTGTATCTGTGGGCTGCATTTGTAACCTGTGGCTGGCACTGGTGCATGGGTTAACAGTTAAAAAACACTGCACAGACAATGCAGTTAACTGCCAGAGATTACATTTGAGAGGTGAGTAATGACTTGAAGGCATGGAGTTGATCCCTGATTGGCTGATAAGTTCTATTTCTTGCTCTGGGTGCAAACAACAACTTGTGTTAACACAAATTCAGTTCAGTTTGTGAAAATTAAATGAGTTGCATGAATATGATATGTGTGTCTTTATCTGCTTTGATTATATTTTATTATTCTACTATTTGGACTACACATGGTGGTGCTCAGAGCTTATTCCTGGCTCTGTGCTCAGGGGTCATTCCCCAGTGCCTACACTGTCCCCCATCTCCCCATCCCCCCAACTAGGAATGATAAGTCTAAGTAGGTGAGATCCTGGATTTCACCCCAACACTGGAGCGATAGTAGGGGCTGGAGCATTAGCACAGTGGTAGGGTGTTTGCCTTGTGTGCGGCCTGCCTGGCCAAGCCAGATTCGATTCCTCTGTCCCTCTCAGAGAACCCAGCAAGCTACGAGAGTATCTCGCCCTCACGGCAAAGTCTGGCAAGCTACCGTGACATATTCAATATGCCAAACACAGTAACAAGAAGTCTCACAATGGAGACATTACTGGGCCCGTTTGAGCAAATCGATGAACAATGGGAGGACAGTGCTAGAGTGCCACCGAATCTATCTCCAAACTCTCTCTGGGTCCCTGACCTAGAAGGAAGGGAGGGAGGGAAGAAGAATAGGAAAAGGACAGCTAGAAGGAGTTTTTTCTCCTTCCTTCCTTCCTTCCTTCCTTCCTTCCTTCCTTCCTTCCTTCCTTCCTTCCTTCCTTCCTTCCTTCCTTCCTTCCTTCCTCCTTCCCTCCCTCCCTTTCTTCCTTCCTGCTTGCCTTCCTGCCTGCCTTCCTTCCTGCCTTCCTGCCTTCCTGCTTTCTTGCCTTCCTGCCTTCCTGCCTGCACATGACCACGAAGGTCTTTTAGGAGAGAAATCAACTGTTTTTGGGAAAAGTTGTCGTATCCAAAACAAATGCACAAGGCAGGAGGTGCTCAAAGTATAAGCACATGGGTCTGCTAATGAGACTAAAGCACACCTTTGGCTTTGCAGTTGTTCTGGAAGGAAAAAGAGTGAAATTAAAAAAAGGTGGCCTGTTAAACTGACTAATGGCATATACATAAACATTTTTATTGTCAAGAAAACAACGACAGTATTTATGGTTATAGTTTTCTTTTCTGGAGGAGGGGAGGCAGGAACTCAGCAGTGCTCAGGGAGATGTTTGACTCTTACCCAGGAGAGACCCCGGGTTGTGCTCAGGGGCCCATGTTTGTAGGAAACGATGCTTACTTATCTTTGCTGGCCCAAAGCTGAAGCCACTTGTAAGCAGTGCAGGACTGTTAAGGCTCGGATCTCGTGGAGTTCGGTTTCCCTTCCCAGTAAAATATAGCTGCGACTCAGAGACACTGTCCCCAGATTCCTATGGATCTGGACTGGGAACTTGTGGACTTGCTGACTTTAAAATTACCTGGGGAGCATTTTGAAAGCAGAAATGATGTTGAGTTCCAGCTCTAGAGATCCTGTTATTGTGATACAGTATGAGATGGGGGACTAGGGCCAGGATATCTGTTTCTAAAATGTACCCAGAGAGGTCCTCTGTAATCCAGGTTTGCAAAGGACTCTTGCAAGGACCGTGTGATTGTAAAATTCCTGGCAATCAGTAATAATGGATTAAGGTGCCTTTACCGACAGGATCTATTACTGATTTAGGGGAGAATAAAAGGACCTGGAAAGATAGTACAGCAGGTAGGGAGCTTGCCTTGCACGTGGCCAACTCAGGTTTGTTTCCTATACCAAATATGGTGGGCTGGAATGATAACACAGCGGTAGGGCGTTTGCCTTGCATGCAGCCAACATGGCCAACCCGAGTTCGATTTCTCCGCCCCTCTCCAAAACCCGGCAAGCTACCGAGAGTATCTCGCCCACATGGCAAAGCCTGGCAAGCTATCTGTGGTGTATTTGATATGCCAAACACAGAAACAACAAAGTCTCATGATGGAGACGTTACTGGGCCTGCTCGAGAAAATCGATGAACAATGGGAAGACAGTAACAGTGACAGTGACCGAATACAGTCACACACCATGGGTGATCCCTGGGCACCACTGGGTGTGGCGACCCTCCAAAAGGGGGAGTATTTGTTTTTCCTCTTTCTGACACCCTCTGACTCTTTCTTGCTCTCTTTCTTTATTAGGAGGTGGAGTGGGGGTGGAGGAAGGTTTGCTGGGCAGGGGTGATACTAATCCCCATGAGTTGCTTGATACTTGCTTTATTTTCATTTGGGAGAATATTCCCCCCATTGCTCTAATATGCCAACATGAACTGAGATTGGATTTAGTCCTTACGTATGTCTAGTAAATCTCTGGTAAACAACTTATTGACAATACACCTCACTTATAGCACATAAAATATGTAATAGGAAAAAAAATCAACCTTATTGGCTGCTGCCTTATGCACCAGCTTTTTCAAGTCCCTTACTGTTTTGGAGGCCATACCCAGTGGTGCTCAAGGCTTATTCCTGACTGTGCACTCAAGGATCCTAGTGGGGTTCAGGAGACCACATATGGTGCTGGAGATAGAATCAAGGCTGGCAGCATGCAAGGCAAGTCCTCCACTTGTGAAATCACTCTGGCCACAAACTCTTTTCTTTTTTTAAAAATCTACTTATCTCCCTACTTGTACTAGAAGTGCTTATACAGAGGCTTTTTTTTTTTCATTTTCTCTATCAACATCTGTATTCAAATCAATTTGAATGTACAAACCTAAAAAGCTGTTTTTTTTTTGGCTTGTGTTTTGGGGTCACACACAGTAGTACTCAGGGATCAATCCTGGTGAGCTCTGGGGACCATATAGGGTAACGAGGATCAAACCCGTGTTGGCCTTGTGCAAGGCAAACACCCCACCCACTGTATTATCACTCTGGCTCATTTTTTATGCTTTTTGTTTTGGGAATTTTGAGAATTACTCCTGGCCCTGCTCTTAGGAATCACTCCTGGCAGTGCTTGGTGGACCATATGGGATGCTAGGAATCAAACCCAGTTTGGCTGCATGCAAGGCAAGCACCCTACCTGCTATACTATCACTCTGGTTCCTAAACTTGTGGGTTTATTTTGTTACAGTCAATTTCCTCAGGATTAAAGTCACACTCATACTTTCAGGTGCAGTTATGATCCCTATAATGACACATTGCATTTTAGGGGCCTGAAAGTCAGCCTGAGCAAATATTTCAATTCCCTGCCCCTCTGCATAGAGGAGCAGACTACATACAACCAGGAGATGGTGCTGTGACTCAAGGTTTCTGTCAACCCTGCAAGGGAGCTTGGTTTCCAAGATAAATGAAAAAAAAAAAAAAAAACAAAAAAAAACAGATTTCACTCCTTTCTTACTGGGGCTAATAATTGGGCTCAAATCTGCAAGTGAAAAAGAGATTTAAAATATAATATTTAGACTATAGACCAAACATGTTTGCCACTCAATGCCTCTCTTGCAAAACACAGGACCCAAAAGAAGAGAGAGAGAGAACAAGGGGGAATGCCCTGCCACAGAGGCAGGGTGGGATGGGGGGGATGGGGGGTGGGAGGGATGCTGGGACCAGTGGTGGTGGAGGATGGGGCGCTGGTGGAGGGATAGGTACTTGATCATTGTATAATTGAAACCCAAGCACAAAAATTTGTAAGTCTATAACTGTACCTCATGGTGTTTCACTAATAAAAAATATATAATATTTAAAATATTTCACATGTAAAGAAATACTTAAATGGAAAGAATTAACTTCCATGCAGGAAGGACAGACTAGAAGGATGCTCCAAAGCCATCAGATCTGAACTTCACACTGAACTTCAACTTGGAGAAGGCAGCATGCTGATTGTTTATTGGTAACTTCCAACAGCTCAGAGATATGCAAAGAACTTGCAGCCCCCCACTGCCAAAGTGCCACAACTTCTCACCACTGTCCTGAGTCACTCTAGTCTGGTGTTTATTCTCCCTGCTTACTCCCTTCCTCCTCTTCTTGACTGATGCTTGGCATTGTAATCCAGGAACAATGATTTGCTATGTTAATATTATTGTAACAATATTACCTAACTAAAAATTAAATTATGAAAGACACAAATGAAAACCAGGACAAGAAAAAATAAAAGATGTTCGAAAACACTTCTGAGAGAGTTGGAGACCAAATTAGGGAATCCTCATATTAGATTAAGAATAGCACAAAGAAGTGAGTAAAATGTAAATAGAATTTTTTATATTTATGTTGGTATTTTTAGTTAGAATATAGCCTGCTGTGATTGATTTTCTTCTCCTATTTTCATGTTAATAATATGACCATGATCTTGTAAATATCCTGTTTTAGAAATAGAGCATAAGGACTGGAGAGATAGTACAGTAGGTAAGGTACTTGCCTTGCATGTCACTGACCCGAGTTCTACCTGTCAGCATCATATGTGATCCTCTGAGTGATGCCAGAAGAGATTCCTGAGCATGGAGCCAAGAGTAAGCTCTGAGCAAAGCCAGGCAAAGACCACCACCACCACCAATAACAAAACACACAAAAATAAACAAATCAAAAAAGAAGGAGCAAGAAAGAAAAAAGTAGGGTGTTTCTCCCTGGGTATCCTTGCATTATCTCTAAGTGTGTCTAAGCCAGTTTGCTCAGTTGGCTTGGCTTGAGCATATCTGTGAGACATTTAAGATCCCAGTAATTATCTGAGACAAGATTAACTTAGATGAATCTAAAGAAATAGCTTATGACCTGTAGGTACCAAGATGAACGTGCTCTAAGTCAGGTACAAGGGGAGCTGTTGCTACCATGGATGAATAGAATGTGTGGATCAGTGACCCTACATGGTGAACACAGCAGGCATCTAATGACATCATCATCAACAGCAGAGCCATGTTTGCCTTCTGCATAAGGCAATCATCTTCCTAAGGATAAAGTTGGCTAAACTCACGTTTCCTGAGTTTAATCTGTGACTTCTCATATAACAATCTATTTTCAATCTCTATCTCCTAAATTTTTACTATCACAGATAATAATTAGAAAAACAGCAATAGACAACAATGCTCATTGATGGAATCAGGGGACAGTTAAGTACTAAGTCTCACTATAGGCCCCCGGACCCTATAAAATTTTCAGAAAAGTGTACAAAACAGGGGTTTCATCAGTGTTGCATACTTTCTACTGATTTTATTAGTCACTGGTCTCCAGATGCTGTTTGAAGTTTATAATTGTTTACATGGGAAACCAAATATCATAAAACCCAGGAAAAAACCAGGAAAGGATATTTTCGTATAAATGATAAATATTTGTAATCTAGATGGAGAAGAAAGTGCCTTCCTGAGCAATTTCTGCTGCTAACTGGGTGCATATACGATACAAAATACTCGCTCACAAAAAGATAAGGATGATAACAAGAATCGCTTCTTTTAATCCATACAATAACCTTGTCAGATAGTACTATTATATGCTTTTTTGGTGGGGGTGTGGGATCGGGTGAGGATGAGTAAGTAGGTTCCCAGAGATGAAGTAATGTCCTTGGGGTTTTCCAGTTAGAAAGTGATAGAGACATGATTTGAAGCCAGGCCATAGAATTCCAAGGGCAAATTCCAAGGGTACCATCCTATTTTTTTTCTTTTTGGGTCACACCTGGTGATGTACAGGGGTTACTCCTGGCTCTGTACTCAGGAGTTACTCCTCGCAGTGCTCAGGGGACCATATGGGATGCTGGGAATCGAACCCGGATCGGCTGCGTGCAAGGCAAACGCCCTATCTGCTATCTCTCCAGCCCCCCATCCTATATTTTCACTACATATTTAAGCCTATATTTTGTCACACCCTAATTTTAAACCGATTTCTCCAAATAGGATTGCATGTGTGTCAACGCATAGGAGAGGTGTAGGTCCTGATTTCTGCTTTCAGAAGCCAGTAGGCTGCAGGTATGTGAGGTTAAGAATTACACCACCAGTGTTTCTGTTTTGTTTTTGTTTTGTTAAGCAAGTTCCTTTTGTGTGTTTAACATTTTGCCTAAGAGGGTGGAGCTACCTTTCTTCTGTCACACTCAACTTGAGATGAAGTTGAAAATTCTAGACAACAGGAAAAGACCCACACAAAATCCTGTTACAATGGAAATCTCCACTCCTCTCAGTGCCTAACCCAGAGAAAGCGCGGTAGTTAAAGGAAACCCTGTAGTTCATATGAGACCTTCTTAGCAGTGTTTGCCTGGGAAGACAATATGGCATGCAGCTTGCATTTGGTAAAGGGGAAGTCACTGTAGACAGGACAGTTAGGGAAGGTTTTATAGAAGTGGGGCTTGATTTGAATGCTGAAGAAAGCACAGAATTTGAACTGATGAAGAGGTGAGTTAGGATGCATAATATGGAAGAAAAAGTAGATGGAGTCAAGATAAAATGCTAAAATTCAATCTACTGGTATGGAATAGGAAGTCTGATAGGAGCAGGTGGTAACTTGTCTATACTAAGTCTAGGTAGGCGTATAGTTTGAATGAATGAGGAATGTGACAGGAATGGAGGAAATTATGAAGTGGACTGGAAACCAATGGTGGTTTTTTATGCTTACATTTGGGAAATAAGTATCCTATTCTCATACTTTACAGATAAGATGATGGGGATTCAGAATGACAAGATATCTTTACAGAGTATCAGTCGGGGAAGTTTCATTTGGTGATTGCTTGTCCTTACATTCCTGCCTCTGAGCGTGGTCTGACATAATTACCAAGCCATAGCAGGCAAGGATATAAAGAAGTGATTTCATAATACAGTACCCATTTGCTGGAAGTGTTGAACAGGCAGGACAGAGAAAATCAGAAGTAGAACTCTTCTTTTTCTCTTTTTGGGTCACACTCAGAGATGCACAGGGGTTACTCCTGGCTTATGCACTCAGGAATTACTCCTGACTGTGCTCAGGAGACCAAATGGGATGCTGGGAATCAAACCTGGTTAGCCATGTGCAAGGCAAATGCCCTACCAGCTGTGCTATTGCTCCAGCCCCCTTGGAAAGTACAATTCTTACTGGATTAAAAGCATCTGTGTGGCTTTAGTTGTGGCAGGAGATAATGGTCATGGGGGGAAAAACATGGAGACGATCATTTATATCATTTAGCATCTATAGATGATCTATAGATGCTCATTTATCCAGTGAGCATCTATAGAATGGCTGCTAGAAAATAACGTTGTTAGGTGCTAGAGCTACAAGCCAATTGTGCTTAAGGTTAAACCTCCGGCAGTTTTCACTCAGATGTTTCCTGTTGGGGAAACATAGCCTAAAATGAGAAGCACACCTGGGAGCAATGGCACTAGGACCATCACTGCCAGTGGTGCCTGGCAGGTGATCTCATAGGCAGAGAGTACAGAGTGACCAGTGTATGGCAGACGAAGGACTGCACAGTGGGCAGAGCTTGGAGATCCCTGATTGTTATGGAAAGATTCCATCCTCATCAATAGGGTATGGGTTTTAAACAAATTGTCCTAAGAGCTTTAAAACCATTTTCCCTCTCATTTCTTTGTATTTAAATCAATTGAGCTTACTGGCACAAAGGAATTCTCTTGCATTCATGTGAATAGAGTAAATGATTAAACAGTCTGCGAATAGGGCGAATGTGTCCAGTGACCCAGGATAAAAGGTTACACAGTCTAATTATATTTTAAAAATTCCACTGGTCCACTCAGCCAGCACCAACAACTTTTGTTGGTTTGGTTCGCCAGAATTCTTCAAGCTTGGCCTTCGCTCTGCCAGGTGGTGTGAATTGTTAGGCTCTCCCTTTTTTCTCTCTGTAACTTAACAGAAGTTTGTATGGGCCTTTAAACGGAACAGGGAATTTTGACCAATGGGGTTGATAAAGGGTAAACCTAGGTGCACCCCACAATCTCCTGATTAAATGGGAAGTGTAATTATTGTAGCTTAAGGGAAAATCTTATTGAATGTTAGTAAATATGAAAATAACATTGATGTACACTTTCAAAGTTTTATTTGCTATTTCACCTATTATAATAATAATTTTCTTCAATGTAAAACTTTAGAGAAATCTTAATACATATCAATTGTAAAAGAAAATCTGTAATGAATATAATGCATATATTTTGTCTTAATGACCGATTTTTTTCTTCAGTTTTCCAACTATTCACTTATTTTACAAAGTTATTCATGCTTGAGTTTCAGTCATACAATGTTCCGACACCCATCCCTCCAAAACATAAAATGTTTTATGACACCTATCCCTTCACCAGTGTAATTTCCCAGCACCAGTGCCCTCAGTTTCCCTCCCACCACTCCAAGGCCCCCCTTCTGCTTGCCTATATGGCAAGTACCTCTCTCCTCTCTCTCTTTCTATTTCTCTTTCTCTCTCATTTTAGGCATTATGGTTTGCAATACAGATGCTGAAAGGTTATCGTGAATATCCCTTTGCCTACTTTCAACATCCATTTCCTGTCCAGAATGTTCATTTTCAACTAATATTGTCATAGTGGACCCTCCTCAATCTTAACTACTCTCTACCCCCACATGCTTGTGGTGCTTTCCAACTATTGACCAGAATGCCCAAAATTCTTAATAGTTGTTTTCTAGAAATGTCTTCTCAAATGTATTGAAAAGGATCATAGTACTTCACTCTTGGAGACTTCAGTAAGTCATGATCTGAGAAATTTTTAATTTCTCAAGGGTAGGAAGGAGTTATTTTCCAAGTCCTTCTTTATTTTGCCAGCATTCCATTTTCTCTTTCCGGTGCAACTGTATATGTGTACGTTTCTTCTTGTTTGTAGAAATGTCTAAGTCAATGGCATCTCCTTTTTCTTCGATTTATTTGTATAAATATACACTGTCATTGTCACTGTCCTCCCGTTGTTCATCGATTTGCTCGAGTGGGCCCAGTAACGTCTCCATTCTGACAATTGTTACTGTGTTTGGCATATCGAATATGTCATGGGTAGCTTGCCAGGCGAGATACTCTCGGTAGCTTGCTGGGCTCTCCGAGAGCGGCGGAGGAATCAAACTCGGGTCAGCCATGTTGGCCGCTTGCAAGGCAAATGCCCTATCACTGTGCTATTGCTCCAGCCCATAAATATACAAATATTTATATTGTATAATATAAAAACAATACAAAAGTGAGGAGAGAAATACATATATATAGAAATTTGTATTTTGTATTATATATTATATATTGTATTATTATTATATTATTATTGTATTATTATTATATTATTATTGTATTATATATAATACAATATATATAATATATAATGCAAAATACAAATTTCTATATATTTTTATCTCTCTCCTCACTTGTCTTTTTGAGAATAGAATAATTTTAATTTTATTTTCTCTCATTTAGAGAGATTGCACAGTGGTAGGGCATTTGCCTTGAATGTGGCCGACAGGCCCAACCCGAGTTCGATTCCTCCGCCCCTCTCGGAGAGCCTGGCAAGCTGCTGAGAGTATCTCGTCCTCACGGCAAAGCCTGGCAAGCTCCCTGTGACGTATTTGATATGCCAAACACAGTAACAAGTCTCACATTGGAGATGTTACTGGGCCCGCTCAAGCAAATCGATGAACAACAGGAGGACAGTGCTACAGTGCTACAGTACGAACTGAGCTGGAGCAATAGCACAACGAGTAGGGCATTTGCCTTGCAAGTGGCTGACCAGGCCGACCCAGGTTCGATTCCTCCGCCCCTCTCAGAGAACCCGGCAAGCTACCAAGAGTATCTTGCCCGAACGGCAAAGCCTGGCAAGCTACCCGTGATGTATTCGATATGCCAAACACAGTAACAAGTGTCACAATGGAGACATTATTGGGCCCACTCAGCAAACCCATGAACAATGGGAGGATAGTGACAGTGACAGTGACAGTATGAATTGCTTTAAAGTTGAACTCTCAAGATGGCATTACTTCCTTTGTGTTGGAATTTCTGTTGGGAATAGTGAAAAGTGTTTCATGGTGTCCATTGGTATAGGCATCAATGATATTTGAGTCTGGGACACCTGGATAGCTCTGGAAGTTGTGGATCTAAGATATAACAACACATTTGATCTGGGTCATAGCAACACATTTGTAAGATACAATGTGTGCCGTACAATGCCATGATTTAATTCATGGCACCAAACAAATTCCTGACAATAATACCTCACCACTTTCTTACATGCACACATAAACACAAAAGAAAGAAAAAAATTGATAATATTAATATTAATGGATACTGAGAAAGAATTTGACAAGTTTAGGTACCCATTTATGATAAGAGACTTAAAAAATTGGATTAGATGGAACATATTTCAACATAATTAAGTCCTTAAACTATAAAACCAATCCATTTGTCATACTCAGTAATAATAAAAAAAACTCAGGTTTTTTTTTTTTACAATTAGGAATAACTCAATACTGTTCACTCTCATTACTTCTATTTAATTTATTATAAAAAGTCTTAGCGAGAATAAGTGGACAAAAGCAGGCAATAAAAGGAATTCAGACTGAAGTGAAACTGTCATTATTTGCAGATGATATAATAATATATTTAGAACCCCCTACAGACTCAATTATTAAAAATCTATTAGAAGGAGTGAGGAGATAGCATAAAGTACTCAAGCATATGCTTTGCATGTAGGAGGCCAGGGTTTGATACTTGACACTTCATGGTGTTCTGAGCACTGCAGGAGCTACCTGTTGGGTACACCCCTTGCAACCCCAGCACCAAGTTGAGAGTAATCTCTGAGCTCTGATAGTGTGGACCCTCCCCCCAAAGTAAAAAATGATTAGAAACCATTAATGAGTATCGCAAAGTGGCTGATCACAAGATCAGTATACAAAAATTTATAGCAAGTATATATGCAAATCATGAATATGAAGAAGTTAAGTGGTTATTATAATTGCATTAAAAAGAATCAAATATCTAGTAATTAATGTAACAAAGGAAGTAAACGATGTGTAAAATAATAATACTGTTAAGATACATAGAACAAGCCACTAAGATAGAAAGACAATCTTTATACATGGATGGGAAGAATTAATATAGTCAAAATGTCCAACCTACCAAAAGAAATAAACATATTTAGTGCAATACCACTTTAAATACCATTAACATTTTTAAGGACATAAAATACAAATACATAGATTTATATGAAATTATGAAAGATCTTGAATAGCTATGGCAATCCTGAGGAAGAAAAAGAAAAATGGAGGCATTATAGCACTTGATTTTAATCTATCCTATGAAGCAGTGGGCTGGAGTGATAGTACAGCGGTTAGAGCATTTGCCTCGCATGTGGCTGACCCGGGTTCAATTCCTTTGCCCCTCTTGGAGAGCCTGGCAAGAGGCTGAGAGAATCCCACCCACGGCAGAGCCTGGCAAGCTCCCCATGGCGTATTTGATATGCCAAAAACAGTAATAACAAGTTTCACAATAAAGACGTTACTGGTGTCTGCTCGAGCAAATTGCTGAACAATGGGAGGACAGCGCTACGGTGCAATGCTTTGATGAAGCAGTAGTAACTAAGACTAAATAGTACTGTGATGAAAGCATGTAGGTCGGTGAATTAGAATTAAAATTCCAGAAATGGACCTTTTTTTTCAGTAGATGAGATTTTAAATCATGCAATGAAGAAACAAAAGTCTCTGCAACAAATGGCTTCCACATATGGACAGCACACCATATACAAAAATAAACTTATATGGATTAAAGACTTAGATATAATACCTAAAATCATAAATCATAGATTACAGGGGTGAAATGTTTCATGATTTTAGTATTAGAGATTACTTTTTGCATTTGAACCCACCTGTAAGGGAAATAAATATAAGGGTAGGCAAATAGGGAAAACATTGAATTGAATAACTTATGTACAACAAAAGAAAATATAAGCAGAACAAATAGTCCACTGAATAGAAGAAGGTACTTGCATATCATACATCTAGCACTGTAGCACTGTAGCACTGTCCTCCCGTTGTTCATCAATTTGCTCAAGCAAGCACCAGTAACGTCTCCATTGTGAGACTTGTTGTCACTGTTTTTGGCATATTGAATATGTCATGGGTAGCATGCCAGACTTTGCTGTGAGGATGGGATACTCTTGGTAGCTTGCCAGGCTCTCAGAGAGGGGTGGAGGAATCGAACCCAGGTCAGCCGCATGCAAGGCAATCCAGCCTCGTACATCTAGTGAGGAATTAATATCCAAGGTATATAAATAACTTATATAACTTATGAATACCAACTCACACAGAAACCCAATTGAAAAATAGTTAAAAGATTGAAATAGACACTTAAAAAGTATATATAGATGGAGGATAGGCTTATGAAAAAAGGCTAAACATCAGGGAAATGCACATAAAGACACTGAAATAACACCTAATACCTGTAAGAATAGTTTACGTCAAAAGCTGCAATGGCAAGTAATGGAGAGGGGATAAAGTAAAAGGAACTCTTGTGCATTAGTAATTAAAATGTTAATTGTCACAAACATTTTGGTTTCCATCTTTGGGTCACATCCAGTGATGCTCAGGAGTTACTTCTGGCTCTTTACTTAAGAATTATTCCTGGGGTTCCTTGGGGGATATCACATGGGATACTGAGCGTCGAACCTGGCTGGGCTGCATGAAAGGCAAATGCCCTATCTGCTGTACTGGTCCTGTGTTGCAACCATTTTGGGAAAAACTATGGAGCTTCCTTAAGAAGCTAAATGCAGAGTTATTATGTGATCTCCAAATCCCACTTTTGAATACCTAGAGGATATGAGAACATTTAACACAAGAAATTATATAAAGTGTTCATTTTTATAATAATGAAATAATAAAAAGTCTCCATAAATAGATGATAAGCTATAGATGATGTGACACATTTGTAAAACTATTTAAAAAGATGGAATTTGCCACTCACAACAAATTGCAAGGTGTTCAAGGAAATTGTGTGAAGCAAAACAAGTTAAGGGAAAAGACAAGTGTCAACGGAGTTAACCTAAAGGAGTACTATAATGAGTTAAAATAAACATACAAGACAAAAATAAAAGTTTGAACTGGCAGACACAGATGACAAAAAATTAAGGTTACCTGAGAAGGGGGTGGCAGAAAGTTAGAGAAGATAGGAAGGGGTTAACCAAAAGTTGTAAAAGTAAGTTAGAAATTTACATAACCCATCGTCAATCTATGAGGCAATGTGTTCACACCTGTGTTATTTATTTTTTTTTAGGTGTAGGAGGTGGAAATTGCATCATGAAACTATTTTGGGGGTAAAAAGGTCCAGGTTTTACTTATTAATGAATCAAGGAATCTAGGAGTCCACAGCTCTCCCCCTTGGGTACACTGAAGTGACTCTCAGTGACCTAGAATTAGAAGGAATCTCTAGCAAAGTGTAGTTGAAGTGTCCTAAATGAGCACAACACAGAATTCACTATACAGGTCACACAGGCTTGGTTTTCTGAGGCTCCCAGATGCTTTGGTCTTTCCTCTTCACAGCCAGTACTTACTGCTTCCTTCTCTGCCTTTTTTTCTCCCGTTCTGATTGTCCTGGTCTCTGACTGTTCCCAGACCCTATCTTACCTTTTCTCTGAAGAGGAAGTCTGTCTTTCCACTCCGTGGCTCTATGCCAGAAACAATGGAAACGGTGGAAAATTTCCTTGTGGTTGGAGGTGAAGCTTCCAGTGAGAGGAGTTTGTCTCTTGGTCCCTCCCTTGGAGACGCTCTCCATCCGCCCAGGTATGCATTTAGGCTGGAAGCAGAGAGCACAGGAGTTGTGGCTGGAAGAGTCAAGGGATTTGTTTTGGCTCTTGGTGGCCACGGTGTGCACAAAAACAGCAACTAAAAACACTCTCAGGAGATCCTGGAAGGATGGGAGTGGAGCAAGAAAACATCTTTCTTCCTCAGAGACTGCTACTAGACACCAAAGAAAGGCCCCTCAACTGCAGAAGGCCTCCCTGCCCAACTCCCAGAGCCCACAGGAACTCAACAGAGTAAATATCTTCATACTCCTGGGCCCATCTGGCCCTGTTCAAACCCTGCCTCTGTGTGTTTGGGTTAGCCCATTAGAAAGTTTCCAGACCTCTTGAAATGCTCGTGGATAACCTGGAATTTCCTACCAGACCTGGCAGTTGAGATCACTTAGCAAACTTCTGAGATCCATGCCTTCTGTGTGAGACGATGAAAATGTGAGAAAAAATACCAGGGTCACAAAAATTCCCTGGCAAACCTTGAGCCTTCAATTCCCTGTAAGGCACAGATAAACAGAGATTCAAAGTGCTAAGGTATGGCAGGGAAGGGGAGTAATTCTCATTCAAGTCAGAGAAACTGGACAGCTGTCACTGTCTCAGTCTAAAAGTCAGCTTTGTAACTTTTGTTGGTACCTTCCCTGTGACTTACAAGATCAACAACTATTTTCTTAAGTTCCCTTTGAACAAAACCCCAAAGAGACTCCTCAGAATGCCCCAGGGCTCAGGGACCAGGACAGGAAACAATGCTTGATTTTTCAGTCCATATTCTGACTAGGGATTTTAATGACTTTTCCAAGCAAATGTTAAACAAATTCTGCCAAGGGGGAAATTTAGAAATGACCACCTGGGCTCTCAGAAAGGTTATTCTTATTCGAGCCTCAGTAAAAGCATTGACTCAGAATCAGGGAAATACTTTTGAGGGATACCTCCTTGCTCTAAATTTCAGGGATATTAGCCTTTTTCTAGATCATATAGTTCTGTTAGTTTTGATCCACTAGACAAGTGAATCCTTTACTAGGTAATGGGAAAATAACTATGGGCAAGATAGCCCCCAGGTCCCTGTCCTTGCAGGAATAAACACAACAGAAACAGAATTCAGTCTCTCTGACGTTCATACCTAAGAATATAAGCTCTAGGGACTAAATGATATTGCTATTCATCTCTATCTCTCCCTCCAAACATTGTGAATGCAGCAGTACATAAATCTACCCTAATTTTGACTCCAATACCTACATTTTAACTTTTCCAAGGGAGATGTTTGGGAAGAGCAAAGAACCTATTTGCAATTCCAGGAGGTGATGCTGTTGGCCTTCCTGTTTTGACACCGGCTGATGATCTTCTCTTTATAGCGACCACTTCTGTTAAAGCTCTCATGACTCCTTTTCTTCGTAGAGTGAAACAATCATCTAAATGCTATCACAGTGCACTTACAAATGAACTTTAAAAAGAGCTTTTCTCTTAACTATTATAATTCGGTTCAGCTGGGATCCTGTGTCCAAAGAGTTTACATCCTGTCAAGAAAACAACAAATAAAGGGCCTGGGATCTTGTTCCATGGTTGAGCACTTACCTTGCATGTATGAAACCCTGGGCTTGTTCACTGGTATAGATTTTTTTAGTGGAAAGAACAAATACCAACAGGAAAGTACCCGGAGGGAGGTCACACCAGGCATCAGGAGATAGATGGAAGATCATTCCCGTAAACTGAAGTTGCTAGGATCTTCTGCACAAAGAAGTGACCTGGGATTTGGAGCATGGAGAAGAAATTTTTCATTGCAGGAAAACTTCTTGTGCAGGTGTACGAGAGTGAAGTATTCATGGCATGTGAGGTGGCAAGGAGAGTGGCCCACCTGCAGCCCTGAGTTTGGTTTGGATAGAAACCCAGATATTCTGTCCGGAGACGCCACCCAGGGATCTCCATGGCTCACAGAGAACTTTCCTTTTGGAGAAAGTACCTCATACAGCCTTTTACCCATCACAGTCACCACCACCATAAAGCAATCAAGGATAGAAATTAGGAGAAAACAGCTCATTTCCTTAACCTTTGCTCAAAGCATTGGTTTTCCACGGGTAACTTCATAAATTAAGAATTTTCCTATGCTAAGGGGTAGGCAGATTTCTTCAATAAACAACAGAACTTTAACTTGAAGGAGATATTCACATGCTTAAAGAGGTCCTACTCCATCTCCCCATGATTTCCATGACAGCCTTCAATATTAGAATGGAAAAGAAGAATTTCCTTAATGGCCACAGTCACGTTACATGTTCCTAAAGAAAAAGGCCCTGAACTGCCAGAACTGTGAGCCAAGAAAGACCATAAGAGGTACATTACTTTCAAGGTAAGGTAGAAGATACAAAGCTGTTCTGTCTAAGATTTGTTAAGTTGCTTGTCTATGAGTGGGATTGTGAGTTTGACCTGCAGCCAAAGGTAAGCTGGCAGTGTTGAAAACCTCTTCTATATATCCACACCAATGTGGATGCATGCATCATTTGGACAAAGCTGGTAATCAGAGCATCCTGTGTGGACAATTGCATCATAGAGTAAATACTGGGCTCAAAACCACCACAGTCCAAGAGTTTTCCAAAGAAAGCTTTCAATGTACATCATCATGGCATAAGACAGTGCTCTGCCTATGTTGCCCAAGGTTCTCTCTTCCCCCATGGGGGCAGGGAACTCTTCTTGGTGACATGTGGTTAAGTATTGCATTTCAGAATAGTTAGATCCATTTTTTTTCTCCATGAAGAGCAAGAAAAGAACCAACTAAAGAGGTGAGACCCATTGTAATTACTGGTTTTGGCATATCGAATACACAATGGATAGGTTGCGAGGCTCTGCCGTGCGGGCGGAATACTCTTGGTAGCTTGCCAGGCTTTCTGAGAGGGATAGAGGCTTTTGGGGTGACCTCTAATCTAAACGTTGGAAATGGGAGTCCCCCGGTGGACGATTCCACAACGAAATAGACCACATCATATTTAACCAACGGTTTTGCCTTACCGATGTCTCTGTTGTCCCAAAATTCCAAACGGGATCAGACCACCGTCTCCTTCATGCAAAATTCTACTTTACAGAGTGGAGAGAAAGGACTGCAAAGTTTAAAAAGAGAACTCCCAGAATGACCACCAACTGGGAGCTTTTTGGCACTATTGTGGCAACATGGGAAGATGCCATTGTTGACAACATTGACGAGAAATACGATCGACTGGTTCAGCACCTCCATGATTGTGCGAGGAACACTGAGAGAGATAGCCACAAAAAAAGCCTGTCTTCGAAAACTCTTGAGCTTATTCGCCAACGTGGTTTGGCGCATGCCTCGGGCAACCACAAGCGAAGGTCTGAGCTCGCAAAGCAGTGCAGAGATGCGATCAAGGAAGACCTCAAAGAGAGAAGAGCAGAAGTGCTGGTAGATGTGGCAGAAGCCGGGAAAAGTATTCGTAATGCCCACCTGTCCTTTGCCAACTACAAGACCAAGATGACTGCCCTCCGACGTCCTGATGGATCTATCACATCTTCCAGAACGGCAATGGAGAAGATTATCCATGACTTCTACTCAAATCTCTTTGATAGCCATGTTCACTTGCCAACATACCAAATTCCACAGGATGGATATGTCGTTCCCAATGTTCTCCCTTCCAAAATCCAACACGCTATTTCGTCAGTAAAGAAATGAACAGCACCCGGCCCAGACAAGGTCAGACCTGAACACCTGAAGAACCTGCTGTCAGTACTCATCAATATGCTGGCTCAGCTCTTCACATGCTACCTGTCTGAATGCAAGGTTCCGTCCCAATAGAAAACCAGCAGGACTGTACTACTGTTCAAGAAGGGAGACATCCATGACATTGGCAACTATCACCCGATCTGCCTATTGTCTGTCATTTACAAGTTGTTCACTCGAGTCATCCTAAATAGGATTGGCAGAACAATAGATGAAGGACAACCATGCGAGCAAGCCAGGTTCCGCAAAGGATTCAGCACCATCTATCATATCCACACAATAACCAAGCTCATTGAGGTTTCTCGGGAGTTCAAGATGCCGCTCTGTCTAATGTTCATTGATTTAAAGAAGGCCTTTGATTCTGTTGAGATGGAAGTGGTCATTGAAGCCCTAGCCAATCAGGACATTCCAGCTCAATACATCAAGATCCTCTGGATCTGTATTACAGATTCACTACCAGGATCTCACCATTCTACAAAGAAGTAATCATTGATGTCAAGAGAGGGGTTCGGCAGGGTGATACCATTTCACCGAAACTCTTCAGTGCCACCCTCGAGAACATCATGCAATGACTGGAATGGGAAGGAATGGGAGTGAAGATAGATGGTCAGCAACTACACCACTTCCACTTTGCTGATGACATTGTTTCAATAACACCAAACATCAGCCAAGAGGCACAAATGCTGGCCGACTTTGACCCTGAGTGTGGAAAGGTCAGACTACAGCTGAATCTTACGAAGACAATGTTTATGAGAAACAGCCTCGTTCCTGACGCCCCATTCGCTCTCAACGGAACGACCATCTCCGAATGCAACAGCTATGTGTACCTAGGTCGAGAAGTCAACATGACAAATGACTTGTCACCCGAGCTGCGCAGGAGGAAGAGAGGGGCTTGGAACACCTGCAAGAGCGTTGAAGAAATAGCTAAGAGGACGAAGAACCTCCGGCTATGGGCACATCTCTTTGATTCCACTGTTCTTCCTGCATTAACATACACCTCAGAGACCTGGGCCCTACGCAAACAGGATGAGAACGCTATTTGGGTCTCCCAAAGAGGAATTGAAAGAGCTATGCTTGGAATATCACGTTTCACTCAAATGAGAGAAAGAATCCGGAATTCCGACCTCTGTCAACGATCAAGAATCAGGGACGCTGTCTCTTTTGCCAAGGTGTCAAAAATCAGATGGGCTGGTCACGTAATGAGATTTAGAGATGACTGCTGGACTAGAGCTGTTACCGACTGGATCCCACGGGACGTCAAAAGACCGTGTGGCCACCCACCTACCAGATGGTCAGACTTCTTCATCAAGATCATGAATGATCGGTTTGAGGCTCTTCGTGTTCCTAGAGCGAACAGATGCCATTGAGCTACACTAGCACACGACAGGGACAAATGGAGACTTTACTAGCGCCCGCTCGAGCAAATCGACCATTAACGGGAACTCAAGTGATCAATTCAAGTGAAAGAGCTGAATTCCCTAGGCCCTTTGAATTTAGCCCCACCTACAATAGAAACAAAACATGCCCAACACTATGCCTCTCTCTTAAAATAAGGGTTTCCTTCCCATTTGTTCCTTTACAAATCTTGATCTTACTTTTTCCCCAAAGAATTTTTGTTTAGCAAGTTGCTCAAATCACACGTTCTAGGACACACTACAAGTATTCTGGCCTCCATACCGGAATGACTGCTGTTTCCCCTAGCCTGGGGTCTCCTCCCCACTCTCTTTGTTTATCTAAATCACATCCAGCTTTCAAGATTCATCTTGAATAGCTCTTCTTCAGAAAAATTTCTCCAACCTCCAGCCTAGTTGAAAGGATTTTTTTTGAAACTTTTAGGCGCCATTTTTGCTGCCAAGAGGGAAACAGATTCATTGAGGGGCAGTAAGTAATAATTTAGTGGTGTATGTCACATAATGCATGGTAAAATTATTTTCTGTAAGTAATTCTCTAACTCAAAATCTTAGGGAGAAGAGTGACTATGTGGTTAAGTCCTGCATTTCAGTAGGCTTAGATTCATTCTTTTTTCCTCCATGAAGAGTAGAAAAGAACAAAATTCATTTCAAAGGATGAATTTATTGGCTTTTAGAGTCATATCGGCTATGCTTTGGGACTATTTCTAGCTCTGTGCTCAGAAGTGACCCCTGGGGATTGAACCAGGCTTGGTCTCATGCAAGGCAAGTGCCTTAATTCCCATGCCTTCTCTCCAGCTCATGAAGAATGAACTCAAAATACCTTCTCATGAAGAATGAACTCAAAATACCTTCTCATTAATGCTTTTCTTTGGATTTTTCTTTAATTTTTAGATAACCTTAGTTCTCCAAACTAATGAAGACACATTTGAGAGGCAAGTTATTTTGGTTTTGGAGGATTCAATGATGAAGTCAACCATAACCAAAATAATATTGCTTCAGACAGCAAGGAAACATGACTAGCCTTGATGCATGCAAAGTTACTTTGATTTCTTATTGAACTGGTTATAAGACCTTGATTTCTGGCCTAGCTTTTCAAACTGCAGAGTTGTTCAAAACAAGATGATGAATTTTCAGAAAAACTAGGTGTGATCCAGGGGCCTCTGACTCTACTATAATAGGAAATGAGTAGAAGTTCTGGTTTTCTTCACAATCCCTTGGGCTGAAAGTTCCATCAGGACAAAGCACATCAGAGGGGTTTCAGACAGGGCTTTCCAAAACAGAGTAACTTCTAAAGTTATAAACATGCTAGCTGTTTTGGAAAATGTGAGAATATCTGGTCATCATCAGTTTTCAATTGTTAAAGTTTTACAAGTGAGATTAAAAGGAAGTACTAGGGTAACAGTTTTCTCAGATCAAAAATAACAAAGAAAATTATCTCAAATTTGTTACTCTGCATGACATAAATAGAACATGTTTGCTCTTCTATACAAATTCTTTTTCACTCTCATTTTCTTCTAAAGAATAGCCTGGATCTTCTTTGATAGCTACAAATCTGTTTTTTTTAAGCAATAAAAATAAATGGGGGAGAGAAAGAGAAGAGAGTCTGAATGTTTATTTTAAAGCAGGTGCCTTGATAGTTGGAATGTTTCCTGCTCACTCCAGGTCCACATCTCATAGCAAGAGGAAGATTTCACCCTAACCAACCCCAAGGGTCATCAGACAGCTGTGAATCTATTGAGTGAGGAGAAAGATGGAGCAGGTGAACTCACTTCTTATTGGCAAGTAGGCCTCCTGCAAACTCCTATCTTCCAGTTCCTGTCTCCCTGCCTGCCCATCCAACCTGAATCTCTACAATTGTTTGATGTGACTGTTTGATAATTGACGTTGGCTTTTTTGGTTTGTTTTTGGGTTACACCTGGCAGTGCTCAGGGTCTGTGCTCAGGGATCAGTCCTGGCTGATATGGGGTACCATATGTGATGCTGGGGAGAGAACCAGGGTTAAAAATGTTCAACAAGTCAAGTGCCTTATCTCTGCAATATCTCTCTGGCCCAGACCTTGTCTATTACGCACTTCAAAATTTTTCCTACCTACTGAATATCTGCTCTGTGAATTATTTTGCCTCAGACAGCCATTTGCATTTTTCTAGGATGATCTATGTTTGTTTCTGCCTTTCTCATTTTCTTATTAGGTTTTCCTTTAGGTTCTTCGTTTACTTCTGCTCATGTTTGTTGCATTTCTCCATTTGTAATCATCTGCGAATTTCATTTGCGAGCCCTTCCACACTCCCTACGGTAGTTTATAAAGACAGATGTGAGTGGGAAGGGAGGAAAGGCCAGGTTCCCAACCCACCCTGGAGACCACCCTCCTTGGCCAGTCCGGTGCCCTGAAGGCTGTTTATCTCCACCATGCACATTTTTCCATCCACATGACAGGATGGGAAGCCAAGATTATTTGCCTTCATTTATGCCATGTCTCGAGACCCTTTAATTACTGCCAAACCCCAAAATTTATGGATGGAACATCTGTTCCTGTTAGTTTTTGTGTTGGGGTTACATACAAAAGAAAAGGGGCTGTCCACCTCAAGAGCCATGTGGGAAGTTGTCAATTTGCTAAGTGAAATGGAAACAGTCCTTTCCCTGTCTACCCTATGGGAAAGTTAAGTTTCCCTCTATATTTCCAAATTGGCCTGTGAATTCTGTTCACTGTTCTTTGTATTGTTGCACATGACAAGCAATATCCACTTTGAGAGAGTCAGTAGGGAACAAAAGCCATTTGGTTCTTCCAAAAATGACTTGTAAATTGAGCTTGCAATGTTTTTCTCTGTCACCAAATCCCTGAATTCTCTGTAAATTGACTTATGCTGATTAAGGCATGACTTTGCCAACTGGCAAAGACTACTTTCATGCAGGTCTTGGAAAGCAGAGGGGAGATGGAAGTAATGATGCTCAGAGAAAAGAGGCAAATCAGATTGTGAAATGGTGTTTTAGCATATGAGGAACCCTAGAGAGTTCTTTACCTAAAAAAGGTTTGAACAATAACTAGATCTGTGGGCTTGGCCAATTGCTTAAACTGCCTGAACCAATTTTCTCAATCTTAGGATGAGATATTGGAACTAGATAGGATAAATGCATTCCTTGTTGAAGATCTATAATTCTCTGAAGAGTTGCACAGAGCACAGTACAGAATGTGTGTGTGTCCTTCCCAGCAGGCAGTCTCTCTGCCAAGAATTGAGTAGACTTAGGACTCAGGTTTCTTAAGAAGTATAGGGTTTTATTAAAATAATTATTTTTAATATGTCACTTAAAAATTAAATAACAAGGAAGATAGACTCAAAGTCAGCCTTTGTTCCAAACTGTGCATCATATAGAGTTAGTCTCTGTCGTTCACACATCGGTGTTTTAAAGAACTTGCTCACATATTCTTTCCCTGGTAGAAAGAACAGGCTTGGGGGTCTTCAATGATCCTTTCTTAAGTAACTCATTCAGGTGCTTATTTGTGACACAAAATGTTACCTCCCAAAGGTACTTTAATTAATAAAAATATTGAAAAAAAGGACTCGTTGGAATACCATTTTATCTATTCTTTGATATATGAACACCTACCTCTTAAATGCAGGCTCAGTAATAAAATTTAGGACCCAAAGACTAACGAAACATAGTCCCAACTTCTTGAAGAAATTACTTTAATAGGGGATTCAAGAAAGTGAATAGACAACTGCAATTTTTATGCAAGACTGGCTTGTAAAAGTTCTTTATGGGATGATTATAGAATATGGCCCAAATGAGAACTTTTTTTTTTGAGTAATGGTTGTGATATTAACTAACTTGCCGATAAGAATGCAGAAGCCAGGTCCATTATAATCAAACCAGCTGATATCCTTATCCTAAAATGAAAGTGTCATTCTTTTCTCCTATGTTAGCCTATATAGCTATAAACTTTCCTCTTGGCACTGTACTGCCTTTGCTGTATTCCACATGTTCTGATTGCTCATGTCTTCAATCTTATTTATTTCCATTAATTAAAAAATTTTTCTCTTTGACTTCCTTTATTGATCCACTAGTCATTCAGTAGTATGTTAGTTACATTTGAGTTTTTCCAAAGCTTTAATTTTAGGTTTAATTACTACTTTTATACTATTGGATCTCAAAAGACAGATGATACAATTCAGTCTTCATGAATATACTGACATTTATTTCACATCCAACATGTGTTATATCTTGGAGAATGTTCCATGTGAACTTGAAAGGAATGTGTTTTCAGCAGGGTTAAGATCTATTTGTTTGTTAAGCTTGTTGTGTCTGTTGCATTTCTGATTTAAAACAATTCTCATTGATTTTTCTAGTTGATTGTACATTGGTAAGAGTGGGGTGTTAAAAGTCCTCACCATTATAGTGTTGGTGCAGATCTGTCTTCAGGCCTGTTATAGTTATTTTATATATTGTGATGCTTCTTCATTTGGAACATAAATGTTAATGAGCATTAATTTTCTTGATGGATTTATTTCTTATTGTAAAATCTGTTTCTATCTCTTGTTACATTTTTTTTTTAGCTTGAAGACTGTTTCATGCGATAAATGTGATTGTTACTATCTTTTTCAGGTTACCATTTGCATGCATGCTCCATTTCCAATCTTTTTCTTTGAGCCTGTCATTTATCTTTAGAGCTAAGAGAATCTCCTGTAGATAGCAGAGTACTGAATTTTGTTTCCTGATCCGTCTCTGCCTTTCGATTGGCAAATCCAGGACACTGAATTGGTTAAATTACTGATATAAAATAAATTATTGACCTTTAAAAATGTAGATTGTTGGTGTTATTGCAGCATATATCTCATTTTATGATTCTCTTATCTTCCAAAGATGTACTTTGGCTTGTCTTTTGTATAGCAGTTGGCTTCCATTTGTCTCTGTGCTTCTTCCCTCGGTATTTTAGGTTTCCATAAGATTTATATCTAAAGTCCCAGTGTAAAGCTCATTTAAATAGAAGGCAAAGAAAGTTTTATTTAATATTAAGACTATTCATTATTGCTTTCATCATTTTCCATGTTTTATGTTTTTAAGTCCTTTAAGTAATATCTTGCTACTTTCAAGGATGGATTCTTTTTACTGTTTAGTTTTCCTTGGAGGGTCAGTTTAATGGTGATGAAATCCTTCATAACTGATTGATAACCTAGCTGAGTATGCTTGTTGGTAGTAAAATTCATTTTAGTTTTATTTAGAAGTTCATATTTGATTTAAATATATTTTTATATATTATTACTGTGTCTGGCATACATACCGAATACTCTCGGTAGCTTGCCGGGCTCTCCGAGAGGGGCGGAGGAATCGAACTTGGGTCGGCCGTGTTGGCCGCTTGTAAGGCGAACACCCTACTGCTGTGCTATCGCTCCAGCCCTTTATATATTATTAAATTCTCTTCTTGTAGAATTTCTGTCAAGAAATCAGTTAATCATTTTATGTGACTTCCCTTTTTGTGATGCTTTTCTCTTGCTGCTTTTAGGATTCTCTTCTGTCTTAAATTTTTGTCTTTTCAATCCTGGACTTGGTCTGTATGGATTTATTTTGTTTAGGTCATTTTGAGCTTTCTAGTTCAAGTGGAATTCCCTTTTCAGGTTGGGGAAGTACTTGTATATTATTATTTCAAATAAGAATTTTGTGTCCTCTGGAATCTTTATTCTGTGGATGTTGTTTCTCTTGGTGATATTTCCAGTAGCTCCTATATTATCTTCATTTCTTCTTTTTGCTTGTCCCTCTCCCCCCCTTTTTTGGTGGGGGGAGATTTATACCACTTTGAGTTCACACAGAGACAAATTTTGGAATCTTCCACAGTGCAATTGAGCCACTATTGTATTCTTACAACTAGTGAATTATTTAGCTCAAAGATCTATGTGTGGAATTCTCTCAAACGTTCCCTGATAGTTTTTCTGTGTCTCCTGTAATTCATCTCCTCAGTTCAGTGAACACCATTAGTAGTATTGCTTCTTTGGATAGTTTTCATAACTCTGTTTTATCAGAAGTTTTTTCTAGGTGACTGTCTTAATTTATCAGTGTGGGTAAGTCTCTCTGTCACCCCATTATGTATAGTTCTCCATGAAGTCCTATGAAGGCAGGGCTTGGGGATTTTGCTTGAGTGGAAATGGATTCTGATCAGAGAATTTATAGTCATGAATTCTGATGAGGGGAGTTATAGTTATGAGTCTGATCCCAGCTGTGGCTCAAAGTTTGATCAGGTTTATGCAGCAAATAGGAGTTTGTGGTTACCACTGCCCCGTATTTACTATAGTACTGTAGTTGTATGGGTCTGGGGGACGGGTAATCAGAGTCTTCACAATTGCAAGTGTCTGGTCCCAGCTGTGGTACCCACTGAGTTTCAGAAGGCCTGCTTGTGGCTGCGAAATTCATAGCTGTGAGTGTCTGGGTCCAGCTATGATGCCAAGTTTGAGCAGACCTGGGTGGCAACCAGGAATTTGTGGTCGAAAGTACCTGGAACCAGCTGGAGCAGTGAGGTTGAGTGGGCCTCAGAGTGAATGGAGGGGAGGGGGATTTACAGCCGGGAGTGTCTGGCAGTTGTTAATGTGCCAGGTTGTCAGACAGACCTCGGCAGCTGCCGAGGAAATCATGCTGAGGAGAATATGAAAGGAGGCCGAGTTTCAGCTCAAGCTGCCAGTGAGGGCACATTCAGTGACTGGCAGGGAACAGAGTCTAGTTGTCCCTGGGCCAGCAAAGGATCCCAGCAGGTAGTGGGGCTCCCTTTCAGGTCTGTTATGCTTTGGAAGGATTATGAGGTGCTTGATTGCTATATAGATATGGCTTGTTTGTTTGCAGCCAAGTGAGGACTTGGAGGGGGGGAGCTTATTTGTCTGCCAGGAATAATTAATTATTCTTGGTAGTAGTCTCTCTGCCTCCAGCTACCTCTGCTAGTTTTTAGAGGTAGGAGAGGAGGTTGCTTCAGGAACATGCCATCAGGCTCTAATAGTAGAAGTATGGGTTCTTCTAGGGGGCTCTACCTGTTGCTATAGGAAAGGTTTTAAGAGGTTATCTAAATAATGCCTTCCAACAACTCTGACTCCTCTTACTACCACATAGTTTCTTACATCCCATTTCAGTGTCTTAAGTATAGGATTATGGGTTGAGACCCTATGCTCCCCAGGGAGTTTCACAACCTAAGAAATCTCTCTATGACTGCATCTTGTTGCCTGATGGTGGGATTTCTTGCTTGTGGAGGAAGTCTGTATCCAAGCTGTTTGAATGCTGTCCTTTGTCTCTTGCTATGAAAGCTTGTGTGTTGGAATTTCAGGCCAGTTACTCTCTAAACCATTCCAAGTTTTGGTATAGATCTGATGTGATCATAAAAAGGACGCAGATGTAGGCTCTCCCTACTTGGTTATTTGACATTCCTACCCCCACTTGATAATTTTAATTCCTAAATAAAAAATTCAAGTGTAAAGACAGGAAAATCAGGAAGAATATAAGACAACGAACTTGCGAGTTAGGAATCAATATATGGGATCTGGACAGATAGTATAGGGCTTAAGGTGCTTGCCTTACATGCAGTGACCATGGTTCAATCCCATATGGTCCCCTGAATACCAGTAGAAGTGATTCCTGTGCACAGTCAGGTGTATGTAACCCCTGAGCACTGACAGTGTAGCAAAGAATCCAAATATAACACATCAATATAATTATAGTACCAACAAATTACATTATAATTTCAGAGCAAATTAGAAAGCATAAATTTAGAAACATATTGTGTGCAACAACAACAAATTATAAGATAAATAGGAATATATTAACAAAGGGCAGAACTATTGGATATTATTAAGTTTTAATTTGTTTATAGGGAAGTTTGGGCCACATCTGGCAGTACTTAAGGATTACTCCTGGTTCTGTGCGCAGAGATAATTTCTGACAGGACTCAGGGGAGCCTCTGGGGTGCCATGGATCAAACTCAGGTTGGCAGTGTGCAAGGTAAGCACTGTGTTTCTGTACTATTTTTCCGGCTCCTACAATGTTATTTTAAATACAATTTTACAACCCATCCAAAAAACCTGAAAGGGATGTCCTAAAACCAATTCTCTCTTTTTCAGTTCTCTCTCTCTCCTTCTCTTTCTCTCTCTCTCTCTCTCTCTCTCTCTCTCTCTCTCTGGGGTGTGTTTGTTGTGTGTGTGTGTGTGTGTGTGTGTGTGTGCGTGTGTGTGTGTGTGTGTGGACTTTCCTATATTGACAAGAAATTTGGTACAGCAGAGTGTTTGAAAATTCAGCCTAATCAGTTCAATTCTGTCACTGCCCAAATATCCAAAGATAGCATTAAATTACACAAGTCAAAGGCCTAGTATCTCGAGTACCCTCATTTGATGTCAGTCACAAGCCCAGAATGTTTCCTATATTTCTGAAAAACCTACTACAGCTTGGAGGTTCCCACATCCAATTTCACAGACTTCAGGTGCCAATTAAAAGCCTATGTCTTTATCGGTGCTTCTCTATCAATCAGAGGTTTCCAGGTCACCTACCTCAGGTTTGATTAAATTGCTAGTGTCTCATGATAGTGGAGCAACCTGTTCACTCACTAGATCCTTATAAATATTACAACTCAGGAATAGTCAGATGGGAGAGATGCATAGAGCAGGGCATAGTCAAAGGGCTCAGAGCTCCTGTGATCTCTCTAGGCATATTCCTCTCTCCAAATCTCTACAAGTTCACTAACCAGAAGCTTTCAGAAATTCTTCATTTTTGAGGATTAAGGTTGCATTATTTAGACATGATTAATTGGTCATGGGCAACTGAATTCAATATCCAGGCTCTTTTCCCTCTCTAGAAAATATTCAAAATTAAAGTACATTCTCAGCATTTTGAGCAAGTAGAACCATGAATAAATAAGAGCAGAGAAAAACTGTTTTTGAACACGAGATGTGCTGTATAATGAAGCTCTTGCAGCCTCTTTCCAGGATTTTTTCATATTAATTGATGCTACTATAGTCTAGGTGCTTTGATGACTTGGTTACAATATTTCTCAGTGTCTCTTAATTATCAGAATGATGGATTTATACAAAACATAAACAATGAGGAAATACACGTAGCTAAATTTTTCTTTAGGACTCTATAAAATATTTATTTTACATTGAAAGACCTTTTTAGAATTAAATCATGAACACTAGAAGTGCTGATTATTGTACTACAATATTTCAAAAGTTAACAATTCCTCAACCATTCCCTCAAAACTCCAGTTTTCTCAATATTTGAGTTAGTTGTTCTATCTTCTTATTTGAAAAGTCTTGGTGATGGTTTCTTGTTTTCTTTTATTTGAATTTAGTGCCATGAAAATCTCCAAATTAGACTAGTTAGGAGGAATCTGGGAGAAAGTCCCATTTGAAAAATTTTTCTAAGATTATGTACTTATTCTATTGATTGAAGAATTAGTTAATAAAATATTTTGGGAGGAAAATTCAGCAGTTCCAATAAAAATTAAATATATATGACATGTAACCAAAGACTTCTATTTCTAGAAATCTAACCTTTTCATCTATGCACAAAACTCTACGGCGAAAGCAGGCCATGCTTTTGTAATGAAAATTCTGAACATAAGATCTTTTAAAATATGCTCAAGTGTACAGAGGTAATAATTCGAAACTAGACCATTGTGCGTTAATATGAGACTAAATGAATATATTATGTCACATCTATTGTATGTTAGTCATGGTAGTTAAAAATAAATGAGGTGCAGATTATTGTAACTTGGATGAAATTGAAGGGTATCAGGTTAAGTGAAGTAAGTTAGAGGGAGACAACAAATTCTGGATGATGTCACTCATCTTTGGTACATATAAAAATAAAAAAGTATCAGATGATGGAGTTAATATAAAATGATGACAAAATCTTGGCCTTTGGTTACAAAACTGAGATTACCAAGAAATTGGGGGATGGGAGAAGGAAGTAGTGGACCAGAAACGACAAAAGGGCAGTAGTGGGGATTCTTGGGCACTTAGCTGTGGTGAAAGTGTAGGAACTTTGTATATCAAAACAACAAATGTTGATACCATTATGACTGTGTTATTGAATCTACAATAAACTATTTTATTTTTATTTATATATTTATTTAAAATGATATTTTATTGTTGGTGCTGGGCTGGAGTGATAGCACAGCAGATAGGGCATTTGCCTTGCAAGCGGCCAACATGGCCGACCTGAGTTCGATTCCTCTGCCCCTCTTGGAGAGCCCAGCAAGCTACCAAGAGTATCTCGCCCACACGGCAAAGCCTGGCAAGCTCCGCATGACGTATGGCAAAAACAGTAACAATTATCACAATAGAGAGATTACTGGACCCGCTCGAGCAAATCGATGAACAACGGGAGGACAGTGACAGTGATTGTTAGTGCTATGGTTTACAAAACTGTTAATAGTAGGGTCTCATGCTTTCCTGCACCACACCTTCCATCAGAGGGTCCGCTTTACTCCACCACTGTTCTGGTGTTCCCTCTCTTCCATTAAATCTCCCTTCCCCCATTATAAACTGCCATTACAAGCTTCCTACAGATCTACCTTTTATGTGAGATATAAAGAAACATAGTATGGAAATAAAAAGTGCCCAAAGGAAACAGAAACTGAGAGTTGGTCATATATATAACAATTAAAAAAAATAAACACCACATCCCACCTCCACTGTCTCAGCTAGCCGAACTCCATATCTCAGATCCACTGCTTGCTTTTCCAACCTTCCAGGACCAATTCCATTCATCACGTCTCACACAGACACACTTACCCCCTGTCATGGGTAAAGACCAGCCAGGAAGGAAAAGAACAATACCCAGCCTAATTCCTCAGATTCTAAGGAGCTCACTACAAAGATTCACCCCTCGCACAACAAACACATTGGAGAAACTGCATAGAAGTTCACTAAGTTCAATGATTTATCATAATGTTACAGAAGACTCTACCATATTGGTCAGCTATGTAAACATTTAGAGATATTACCTAAGTGACACTATGTTGGGGATGTTTAATGAGTTCAAAGAACAGGTAGTCAAAAAACACAACAATGTATGAGAGCTGAAATGAGAGTCCTATAATCATAAGTGACATCGAAACAGAGTATGGTAGGTGAGACTGAAAAAAAAACCCCAAAAAACACCTCAATAGAAGGTCTGAGTGGCAGAGTATAAGGTCTGAGTGGCAAGGTATAACAACTAAGGATAAGACTGAGGAGCTCCAAGATGAGATGCATAAAACCTCTAAAAGACAACGAAGATGGAAAAAAGCCTGAAAAGAAACAAACAGCACACTAGAGAACTATATAATGAACTCAAGAATAACATTATAAGACTCAATATAAGTGATAGTACAGCGAGTAGAGCACTTGCCTTGCCTGTGTCCAAGTAGGGTTTGATCCCCAGCACCACATTTGATCTCCAGCCTGCCAGGAGTAATTCCTGAACACAGAGCCAAGAGTAAGCCCCAAGCATCACGGAGTGTGGTCCCCAAACAAACTAACAAACAAAAGACTCAACATAATTCAGTTTCCCTGAGAATAGGAAGGCAAATTTAATGAAGAACAATTAGTTGAAGAAATCACGGATAATAATTTCCCAGAGTTGAGGAATTCAGGCACACTAGAGATTCAAGAGGTACCAAGGTTCCAAGTGAGAAAAGATCCAAATTGAAAAATTCCACGACACATTATAATTAGAATGACAAAAGCCAAAACCAGAGACAGAAAATAGTAAGATCATAAAATGAATTCACAAAGGAAATTCCATAAAATTCACTGTAAACTGATTAAATGAGCCAGAAGAGAATGGTGGGATATAGTAACAAACAGAAAAACTCAATAAAATGAACAGATGAACCAATTATGCAAGCATTAAATGAGTTTTTTTTTTTAAAGACAAGACAAACTTCTCAGCAGTTTGCCATTGAGTGTGGCACTCATAGTGCTTGTACTTGCCCTCTACTAGAGTAAGGTCTGTTTGTTATTTATTTAAAGTTTTTATACTTTTTGATAATGAATTAATGTTTCATTTATATGGAATGTTTTATGTCTATTAACTTGGTTACGGTCACGGTCCTCCTGTTGTTCATCGATTTGCTCGAGCGGGTCCAGTAACGTCTCCATTGGAAACTTTGTTGTTACTGTGTTTGGCATATCAGTACGTCATGGGTAGCTTTCCAGGCTCTGCCGTGTGGGTGAGATACTCTCGGTAGCTTGCCGGGATCTCCGAGAGGGGCGGAGGAATCGAACTCGGGTCGGCCATGTTGGCTGCTTGTAAGGCAAATGCCCTACCCACTGTGCTATCACTCCACTCTGGCCCCTATTAACTTGATTATTTTTATATCCAATGGACCTCCTAAGCCCCACTTGGGAGTCACCCTTTCTCCCTGCCCATGAGTCAATATATATTTTAGGTGCTAATAAATGATAGTATGAAATTATATTGATACAGAATGGGGTGTAGATGGATGAGAAAAGGGGGAAGGAAGGATAAAAGGTAAAGGCCCTCCCGTTGATTGTCGATTTGCTCGAGCGGGCCCAGTAACGTCTCCATTGGAGACTTTGTTGTTACTGTGTCTGGCATATCGAATACTCTCGGTAGCTTGCCGGGCTCTCCGAGAGGGGCGGAGGAATCGAACTTGGGTCGGCCATGTTGGCCGCGTGTAAGGCGAACGCCCTACCCGCTGTGCTATCGCTCCAGCCCAACATTTTATTTTAGAGATTTTTATTTCAAAATTTTAATTACTAATACAGATGCATAAATATTAGCTATAGTATTTTCTTTTTATTTATTTATTTATTTATTTATTTTTTAATAGTGAGGCACCATGAGGTACAGTTGTAGACTTACACATTTTTGTGCTTGGGTTTCGATTATACAATGATCAAACACCCATCCCTCCACCAGTGCGCATTTCCCACCACCTCGGATCCCAGCATCCCCTCCCCCCCCCAGCCACTATCCTACCCTGCCTCTGTGGCAGGGCATTTCCCTCTCTCTCCTTTTGAGTGCCATGGTCAGCAAAAGAGGCATTGAGTGGCAATCATGCTTGGTCGACAGTCTACCCTCAGCATGCTCTTCCATCATGGGCGGATCCTCCCAATACCCTTTATTTGGTGTTCCCTTCTCTTTCTGAGCTCTCCCTTCCCCTAACATGTGTGGTTGTCCTCCGGGTCATTGAGTAAAATTCCTGGTACTAATATCTGCCATACTTGGGTGTTAGTTTCCTATTTTGTTACTTTATGTTCCCCAGATGAATGCAATCTTTCTATGTCTATCCCTTTCTTTCTGAGTCATTTCGCTTAACATGATACTTTCCATGTAGTACCACTTGTATGTAAACTTCATGACTTCGTCTTTCCTAACAGCTACATAGTACTCCATTGTGTAAATGTGCCAGAGTTTCTTCAACCAGTCATCTGTTCTCGGGCACTCAGGTTTTTTCCAGATTCTGGCTATTGTAAAGAGTGCTGCAATAAACAGATAATTGCAGATGTCACTTCGGCTATACTTTTTTGCCTCTCTGGGATATATTCCCAGGAGTGGTATTGCTGGGTCAAATGGGAGCTCAATTTCTAGTTTTTTGAGAATCATCCATACTGTTTTCCAGAAGGGCTGAACCAATCGGCATTCCCACCAACAGTGAAGGAGTGTCCCTTTCTCACCACATTCGCGCCAGCACCGGTTGCTTTTGTTCTTGTGGATATGGGCCAGTCTCTGTGGTGTGAGGTGATACCTCATTGTGGTTTTGATCTGCATCTCCCTGATGATTAATGATGTGGAACATTTTCTCATGTGTCTTTTAGCCATTCGGATTTCTTCTTTGTCAAAGTTTCTATTCATTTCATCTCCCCATTTTTTGATGGGGTTGAATGTTTTCTTTGTGTGGAGTTGAACCAGTATTTTGTATATCCTTGAAATTAACCCCTTATCAGATGTGTAGTTGGCGAATATCCTTTCCCATTCAGTTGACTGTCTTTGTATTTTGGTCACTGTTTCTTTTGAGGTGCAGAAGCTTCTTAGTTTAAGATAGTCCCATTTATCTATCTCTGTTTTCACTTGCTTGGCCAGCGGTGTGACATCTTTGAAGACACTATTAGCTTCTATGTCATGAAGGGTTTTGCCAACATTTTCCTCAATGTATCTTATAGATTCCGGTCTGATGTTGAGGTCTTTAATCCACTTAGATCTTACTTTTGTACATGGAGTTAGGCAGAGATCTGAGCCCATTTTTTTGCATATAGCCGTCCAGTTTTGCCAGCATAATTTGTTAAAGAGGCTTTCCCTGCTCCACTTCACTTTTCTTGCCCCTTATCGAAGATTAGATGCTCATATACTTGGGGGGGGACGTCAGTATATTCAAACCTGTTCCATTGGTCTACAAGCTATAGTATTTTCTAACATAAAGTCAATATATTCTTTTTAGGAAGAACTTATTCAGATTTTCATTTAAATTTAAAAAATTCTTTCCTCACTCTTACTAATTTGTATATTTGTAGGATTTATTTCATGTAATTTTGTAATAGATTATGATATAATTATTTAACTGTTTTTATTTAATAGATATAAAAGAGAAAGATATATAAAGTTTTTGAATTTTTTAAATTCTTTATGCTGATTCTTAGTTTTATGATATTTTAGGAGTTTAGCTTTACTCATATATGTGTGTGTGAATGTGTGTGTGTAGGTGTCACCATCTCCACAATAAAAAAAATTTCTCACATATGTGGGACATAAATAATCATAGTAAGACAACAACAAATGGTCAAAAACATCAAAACTTGAGATTTTGTCTTTAGAACTGAACTTACCTTGGTGATGGGTAGCTTGGAGGTTTCCTTGGGACACTGATGGAGGAAAGCAGACTCTCTTGGTGAAGGATGTGGTTGTTAGAATAGTGTATGCATGAAAAGTATAACAATATTATAAATCATGGTACTTCAGTAAAAATAGAAATGAAAGAAAAGGAATAAAATGAGGTAGCTATATAGAAAAACAATTTAAAATTCTAAGAGCTTAAGTGAGAAAAAGAACGTTATGGAGCAATGCGTATGATACAATCCCACTAATGTTAACAAAAACTCAAATCTCAGTGGCTCAGTAGTAAATAGTACTTGTCCTTTAAGCATGAGGCCAAAAATTAGATCCCTGATCCCGCCCCCCATGCTGAGTGTAGTCTGGTTGGCTCTACTCTTGGGGATGTCCCAGTGCAGCATCAGAATTTTTCAGTGTCCAAAGAGTTGTGGTTCTTGCACACACTTGGTTGTGGTGCTCTAGAGATCACATACCTATACTCTTCAAAAATTTGTCATAGTGATTACACATAGCTGATCTCAGATTTGGTTAAGTCAACAAAATGGTTTCTAAAAGAGAACTCAGATCACATGTGTGAAATTAGAAATGCTTTATTGATATAGTTAGCTTATATCTAACACAGTCAAAGGGAACATGAAATCTAGGATCCCTGGGTAGAGTCATATGGACATAGCACTTATTTGGCAGCAAAGACCAGTTCAGATTAAACTCTTACATGGCAAAAGTCATCCAAAATTGATATAAATTGAACCTAATTATAAAGAATCCTATTTCTTATACATTGAAGAGAGTCACAGCATATGAAGAGTTGGACCTTGGTTCTATCAGATAAGCAGGACAGAAGTTCCAAGAAAAAAGTTCTCTGATGAAAAAAGTTCCTCACATTCTAAGACTGATGGGAGGAAGGCTCTAGGGGACTTTATTTGCTATTAAAAGAAATGTGGGGAGGTCTGAGGCACAAGACCAATACTGAGGGGCCATTTGCAGGTGTGAAAAGTGAAACCTTTTCCAGAGGCTCATTAAATCACACTGCTTCCCTTGGAGAGGGTCTCCACGTGAGCCCCACTTTCCTTTTCCTAGGCCAACAAGCAGAGGGGATAGCTGCAGAGACCTAGCAGAGGCCACCCAGGCTGCAATGGAAGCCTGGGGTTTCTAAGAGAGGCCCCCTTCCCCCTGCCCATAGGATCAGGCACAGGAATTCCATTCTCAGTTTCAGTTGGCGCTGGTTTGAGGGTTTCTCTTTTTGTTGGACTCAGTGCAGATTTAAACAACAGAGGCAATGGAAGCCTGCAATCCTTTACAAACGATCTGAATGGAAACCACAAGGCTTAGAGATTCAAGAGCGTTGGCAGAAGTGCTGCTTTGTTTTTAATTCTAAATTGATCTGGTCAATGCCTTGGTAATGAACAGTGAATGGTACCAGGCATAATGAAATTAGGTTGGTGGGTTGAATTGGGTCTTCTGTGGGACCAGTCCTACTCATATCCTATTCTTTTAAGGTTATTTTGTGGCTTTATTACATGAGTTGGGGCTGCCCACGATCCCTGGCTAGAATGATTTTATTAAAAGAAAAACAAGAACATGCTAGGATGTATTTTTTTCTGATCAACTACATTTGCCAAGCCATATATTTCATGATAAATAAAGTTAACCTAACTGCACTGCCTGGGTTTCCCCGCAGTCATTCACGTTTATATCTTGTAATAAAACCACATTTGACTAATAATTCATTCTTTCATTTTCTCTTTGATTGACTCATTCATTCAATCAAAATTTATTATGATCTGTCATAAGTACGCACTTCCTGGGACACTATGTTTGGAAATTTAATGGAGAATACAAATGCTGCTCTGATAGAGCTACAATAAGACTTGGTTAAGTGCTTTGATGGAAAGAAGCCATCACATATGGGTGGACCATGACAGAGTAGAGGAAAGCAGATTTGACAGAGCCTGGAGTCTGAATTGGAGATTCTTTTCCTTGTGGTCATCAAGGCTGGTGAAAGTTTTGGCACAGTGGAGAGTCCTGGTTGATTTATTATATAGGTGTTTCCTCTACTTGTGTTATAAAAGTGGCACTATCATCAGTACTGTCATTACTATTACCAAGTACAATGTTATTTCCTATGCCTAAATGTGGTATGAGAAATCAAATATTTATAAAACTGCATTGCAATATATATTGAAAATTCTTCTGTGGCAAAGCCAATGGCAGAATTGTGTGTGGCAGTTTGATTTTCAGAGAAAACCATTTCCCTCTCACAACAACCCAGACACCAAATGTGAGCGTTTTCCACATTATTCAGTTCTCCAATTCCTTGGATCTACCAACTGTGTACTCACCATTTTAGTTCTGACATTAACTACCCGGAGTTAGGGTAGATGCAGCTGGTGAGTGGTTCAGATGCCAATCACAAAAGAGTGAGTTCCCTGTATGCTTTGCTACAAACTGGGGGTCATGCAGTTTCTGCCTCAGATTTGATAATTGGCTTTTATAGCTGTCACAGAAACCAATGAGAAGAATTCACTTCTTACCATTTTAAAAAGGCTACAAATAAAGAATCAGATAAAGCAGTAAACAGGGTAAATAAAGTTTGGAGGGCTCCCAACGGGAGGAATTCTTGTTCCTGAAGAGCACAACCCTTCTTCTTTCATATCTGTATATTTGGTCTCTGAATTCTGATATTTAGGATTTTTTATGGAGTCAGAACCTAGCAAAATGGATTAAGCCAATGGCCATTGGTAACTATCTCAATCTTTACTCCCTGTCTGTCCAATCTTTGGGTACAAATCTCAAAGTTTTAATCATCTTAGACTTTGTGTACAGACTTAAAAAAATCAGAGTGACTTCTAGAGGATCTTGGTGAAGGATGAGCACTAGAACCATTCTCTGTACTGGGTCTGGCAGTTTGGACCCAGAAACAGTCTGTTTAGGTCTGGCAGTGCTTCAGGACCATCAAGATTCTAGCCAGGCGTGCTTGGAATTTACTGCAGAGCCTGGCACATGTGAGGCAAGAATGCTAGCACCTGAGCTATTTTCCCGGCCTCTGGACAGAGGCTTCCACTAAACCCTGAGTGCTGTGAACCACTGCCACTATCTGAGACTGATTTCTAGAGGTGGTAAAGCTCTGTGTCACCTTGGTGTCATTTTCCTGGAAAAAAAGAGTTGGGGGGAGACAGGGATAATATGTGCATGAAAATTTGAGACAAAAATAGTGAATGGGCCTGCTGGGTAGGTCATAAACACATGAATCTGAGTGGCTCATCATCACCTCACACAGCTGACTTGTTGGATTCCTACATGGTGACTGGTGGAGGATAGCATGCGGCATGGAGGGATGAAGCACACTGGCTTCTGATTCTGTGGCTCTGCCATGTCTGGAATGGAGACTCAGAGTGACTTCAGAAGAGTGTGAATTTGCACATAAAATTTGTTCCTCTTCTTGCCCACTCTCAGAAGTGTTCATAACACAAGGCATGTATTTTAAATTTTTTTGGGGGGGTGGTGTTCTGGAGTTACACCTAGCAGTGCTTGGTGGTTACTCCTGGCTTTGTGCTCAGGGGATGTTCCAAGCAGTGCCTGAGGGTTCATGTGCTGCTGGAGACTAAATCATGGTTGGCCTCATTGAAGGCCTTAATCCTTATACTATCTTTCTCTTCTATCTGTTCACAACTTTAAGGTGTTAGGTAAAGAAGACAATGAGAGACATTTTTGCTGGTGTGAGTCTTAGGTCACAGAGTGCGAGTGTGCTGCTGGTAACTTGAGACAGAGTCCATTTTTTGCAAACTGGAGTGAGAGTTGCACGTGGTTCCCCCCATAGGCAAATGCTTCTTCCTAAGACGGAAGATTGAGTGGACAGACGTAAGATATTAAGCCACATTTCACTACCAAGTCAGGTCAGGTATGAATTTTCTAAGCATTGTAATCCATTCCACAACATGGGGGCTCACTAGGCGGTACCTGATTTAGGATCAGAAGGGCTCTGATTCATGAGGGCTCTACTCTGAAATCTCAGGCAAGCAGCCCTGTCTCCCCAATGACATTCCCCAAATATAGAAAGGAGGGTGAGGGAAAGTAAGCACTTTGTTTCCATCCTATCAAGAATGAGTCTACATGAGGGATAAGACTAGATGCTTAGAGATCTCAGGAAGAAAATTTTCCTCTTCTCCCATTCTCCCCAAAACAGATCTTCATTTTCATTACCTTCTGTGACTTGCAGAACTATGTGATACTATTCTAGAAGTATTAGGGCAGACGAGTCCAATTGCAAAGCTGCTATATTTTCTGACTAGTGAGAACTGAATTGCCGAGAGTTATGCACACGTTTCCCCCCTCTTTTTTAGGGTGACAAACTTTTCCTGCTTCTTCAAGGTTTTCTGATAAAGAGAACTTGCAGAGCAATCCTGGGAAAATCAGAAAATCTGATCACCCTGCTACTAGAAAAAAGCCCCCAACCCCATTGCTCTTGCTTCTAGTCCAAACTTCAATTTATTTTTGGAAGATAGAGGGAGGACAACTTAAATTATAAACTAATATTTTCATTCTCTACTCCCAAATTCCTAATTTGGGTAGAAAGCTCCCTGTTCAGTTTTCTTTGCAGTAAATCCTCAGCTTCTCAGGGGTTTTGTTAGGATTCTTTACAAAGAGCTTCATCACTTTTCAGGGGCTCAGGCAGATCCTGAAAAGGAAAATACAGTTGATTTTCTTAGTTCCATAATTATGAGTTGCCCACCTTCTAATAGTGCTTTCAACTACACTATTATTTGTACTATTATTTTTTTTGGCCTGAGAGTGGAGAATTCCTAACAACTTACTTAATGTTCTATGTATGTTGGCTATCAAACTAAATGATAAAAGAACAAAAAAGCAAAAAGTCTTAGTTGCTACAGTCAAAGTTGGCGTAAGCTATAGCTTCTATCAGTTGTTAAGAAAAGATGCTAACAAGTAGAGACTTAAGAGTCAGACTTGATAAAAATGAATTTGCTTTGACCTCTAATAGTTGTCAGGGTTTTAGAAAAACACCAAGAGGTGCCAATGCCAGGCAGAAATAGAAATGAATGAGTCTAGAAAAGTATGAATTTGCATAGTGATAAGTATTCAGTAATTTGTTATTTCATAAAATGCCACCCTTATCTCCATTGCTCCTCTCTATTTTTTTTTGGTGGGGGGGCATGTTAGGCTACACCTGACAATATACAGGAATTACTCCTGGCTCTGCACTCAGGGACACTCCTAGACTGCTTGGAGGTGCATTTTGGGTGCCGACAATTGAACCCAAGTCAATCATAGGCAAGGTAATTGCCTATCTGCTATACTATCACTCAGGCCCAGACATTGTTCTTCTGTTTTGCAGGACTATATTATGTCTATTATATCCTAGTGGAAGCTAGAATTAGGTAGTGAACATAACTTTGTTGTCAGAGTATTAGGGTTTAGCGACTCTAATATGTGAGGGTAAAATATATTCAAATCTAGGACTTTACAACACTGCCCTGACATGACCAGGGATGTAACCCTGTGGTAGAATGTTTGCCTCACATGTGTGAAGACCTGGGTTTGATCCTCGGTACCACACATATGAAAACAAACAAAAACATGCCTTCAGGTCTTGGAGATCTTTTGAGATATCATGGCCTGTATTGACAGTTGTGCCAATTGTCAATTGCCCACTAACTATTACAGGACTATTTAGTAGTCCTGTAATAGTTAATAGTGTCTATTGATGATCAGTGACAACTACCAGTAGAAAATTTATTAGAAAGTTTTTAACACATGCCATGCTGTTTACTCTTTTCATAGCTGGTTTTGTTGTATTAGGTGCTTTAATCTTTTGTGTCTCACAACTAGATACTCTATCCATCTTCCTCCTTCTGTGAAGAGGAAATTGAGCCCCAGAAGTTGGCAACACAATGAGCTTCCTGCCTACAGGAATACAAACCACAGAGAGAATGACTTAGAAAAGCATTTCCTCAGATAAAAGGACAAAACCACAGAGCACTTTAACAGTCACTAAACCTCCTAGATGAACACAAGCCACATAAGAACTTAATCAGGACACAGACTTGTATGTTTATAGGGACAGAAAGCATGACAGAAAAACAAAGCTGGCAGATTATGAATGCATTTAGAAATCATTTCAAAGAAGTAACTAGAAAGGGCACTCACTGAGAATTTAATAGTGGCAGAGCTCTTGGTGGCAGTGTAGTTTAAACAGTCTTGAAAATACTGAATTCAGTGCCAGGTGATCATAACGAGAGAACAGTCACAAGAGTCCATGGGGTTGGGTAGGAGGTGTGGATAGACTTCAGGAAACTGGTGATTCATGACAATGAACCGATTCAAGTCACATGCCACCTGCTACTTTGTAAAAGGATGAGTGCTGGGACATGACAATGGTTTTCAAAAATAACTATGTCACCCACCACCCCACCTTAACTTGTACACAGAGTTGAAATAATTAATAATAAAATTTGTTGTGCTGAGCTTGGGAATCAAGACAAGTGGCAATGTGACAAGGTAGCGTGGCATTCAGTGAGCCACTAGGGTCCTGTAGATGTCAGGAACTGAAACTGAGCTGGACTCACAGTTTTTCAGGTTGCACCTTAACTGGGTGTGGCATGAGTTCCTTGCACTGACCTCCCATCACTTGTAATTTCTCTTCTTTTCATATTGCTTTTGTCTTGAACATTGTAGGTGCTACAGGAATGTATCTGCACTAACTAGATCCAGCAAAACTTTTTTTGGTGACCTTTACAGAGTGAACTAGCCTCTTGGGGTCAGGGACACAAAGTCTATTCTTAGAACCAAGCTTGCTCTTTTAAAAGGCAGGAAATGTGGTTTTAGTTTCCATCTTGATGATATCTAGCCATGTGACTTCCTGAATTTCTATTTCCTTCCTGTAGAATGCAGAGTTGAATTAGAGTGAGAATCCATAAGATTTCTCTCATATTCAACATTCTATGAACTCTCAGGGTTTACAATCCCATTGGGAAATATAGAAATCCCTCCACAAATCCCTAACTTGACCATGCAAAAAAAATCCCAAAGCAAAAAAGAGTTCAAGCCCTAGTTTCACATCTCCCAGAAGATTTGCTTCTGAGGTTATTTCTTTGCCTTTTCCATGAGGTGTCCTGTTGTCTTTCCCAAGGAGCCAGCCAAGGCGACAGCTGGAGGCAGTTACTGGAAAAGAGATGCTGCAGATTTTAACAGTGCAATTAAAATCGTATTTTGACAGTCCTCTTTTAATGGCAAAAACAAGGCAGGATGGGAGGTAAGTACGAGGGTTATTTTCATCCCTGTGATAGATCGAGAACAATCTCATCTGTTGGAAAATAAAGTGGAAGATGTACCCACCTGATTTCTCCAACAGAAAGGTCGACATTTAATTGCTATTAGTCCTTCTTGGTCTGGAATTACTCACATGTTAGAGGAAAGTACTTATCGTTCTTAGTGCTATTGGCCATCATACACTCACATGAAAATACTAGACTTGACTTTAGTTACTTAGAAAACTGGTAAATGTTTCTTTTACAGAACATAAATGAATATTGACTAGGGGAGTTTGGGTCATATCTGGTTGGTGGTGGTGCTGGGGGTATTCTTGGTTTTGTGCTCAGGGATCACTTCTAGAAGTATCTGGGAGACCATGTGGCACTAAGGATGGAACTGGGATCTATTGCATGCAAAACGAGTGCCTTAACACCTTTCCAAGCAGCTTTTTTCTTTTTTATGTAAACCTTTTTATAATAGATTTAGATTTATAAAGGTAAGGTAAAGGCCCTCCCGTTGATCGTCGATTTGCTCGAGCGGGCCCAGTAACGTCTCCATTGGAGACTTTGTTGTTACTGTGTCTGGCATATCGAATACTCTCGGTAGCTTGCCGGGCTCTCCGAGAGGGGCGGAGGAATCGAACTCGGGTTGGCCATGTTGGCTGCTTGGTAAGGCGAACGCCCTACCCGCTGTGCTATCGCTCCAGCCCGGCCTCAACACGGGAAACACGGGAAACCTCACCCGGCCCGGACACAGACAGGATTGACAGATTGATAGCTCTTTCTCGATTCCGTGGGTGGTGGTGCATGGCCGTTCTTAGTTGGTGGAGCGATTTGTCTGGTTAATTCCGATTAGATTTATAGAAATGAATATAATAAGAGAGCTTCTAAATATCCCATGCCCAACTTACCCTATGGCTAACATATTACTCCATATTCATATACTATAATCTTAATGAATCAATATTACCTATCTTCAATACTTCATTTGGCTATTGTTGGTTTTTGCCTAATTCCCTTTATCTGTCCTAGTAAACCACTTAAGATACTACACTTCACTTTTTTCTTTTGTTTTGAATCCTTGGTTCTGACAGCTGCAGACTTTCCTTATTTTAGAGAAAGTACCAGTGAATGCATGGCACATAAATAGCATTCAAACCATGGAGTCTTATATTTTATGCTGAGAAGTGTGCAGTGTATATATACTGATATCGAATACTTGTAACATCCTTATGGGTAGAGCTACTATTATCCCTTTTTACAAAAGAGGAAACTGAAGTTTGAAGGGATGAAGCGGTTTTTCTAAATTATATAGATTAAGTGACAGAACAGGGAAATCATCCCAGTAGGAAGTTAAGTACAGCGTCTACAGTCTTAACAACCACACTTGGTAGTAAGGACACTGATGCGAAATCCCAGAGTTCTGGATAATTCTTTTTTTTTAATGAATCACTGTGAGATACAGTTACAGACTTACAAATTTTCGTGATTATGTTTCAGTCATACAATGACTGAGTAACCATCCCTTCACCAGTGCCCATTCTCCGCCACCAATGTTCCCAGTATCCCTCCTGCTTCCGCCTCTGTGGCAGGCACATTCCCTCTTACTCTCTCTCTCCTTTTGGGAATTATGCTTTGCAATACAGGTACTAAGTGACCATCATGTTTGGTCCATGTCTATTCTCAGCACACATCTTCCATCCCAAGCGAGCCCTCCAAGCATCATTTACTTAGTGGTCCCTTCTCTATCCTCTGGGTAATTCTTTACAGAGCCCTTTTATATATACCACAGTCATACACCCTGATGATAGGAATGAGCAGGAAATGTGCTTTTATTCCTGAATAACCAACACCTAGGTGCGGGCTTCTAATCTTGTTGATCATAGTGGGATCAGTATAGAATTTCTCATGTAAGCATCGGTCATGTTTGCTGGCATGTCATACTCTGGATGGTAGAGCTCTTATCTTTACTGCATATCCTTCCCCAAGATGTCTCTAATTTTTTTAAAACTTTAAAAAAATTGATTGAGGTCCTGTGATTTACAATACTGTTAATGATGATTTCCTGTGTGCATAATTCCACACCCATTTTCCTCCCTCTAAGATCCCTCTACATTTGGTTCTGCACTCAGGAATAAGCCTGGATCACAGAGTTTATAGAACCTTCCTGACTGTGCTTGGGGGAACCACATGTGGTGCTGGGCATCAAACCAGGTCAGCTAGGTGCAAGGCAAGCACCTAAGCCACTATATTATTTCTCTGGCACCCCAAGATATCTTTTATATAGAAGTTATTTAATATATTCTATTGAGATATGATTTTATAGATCAGAGTTAATAAAGTCCCCAAATTAATTTCCATGAATAATTTAGGACTATAAAATCTATTTTTAAAAAGTCACTTTTAGCGGTCTATCTAATTTACTACCACTGTACTTATTAAAAGCTTCTTAGCTGTCTAATTTCATGAGCAATTAAAGAACAGGTATTAGTACAACTCAGAGAACTTTAAAAGGTAAATTATTTTCAATAGATGCATATCCCTTCTTGGTGGAGGTGGTGGGGTGATCTTTATTTGGTGTTAGTCACTTTGGAAGGGAACTTACTGGGCAACACCTGGGTCAATTATCCTGAGGTCAGGAATGATATCTTATTACTCCCTTGTTGGAAGAGAACAATGAGAAGACCAAGGGGCAGTACATGAGCTGCATTTACTTTGTAGAGAGAAGTTACTCAAATACTGGCAACGTAATATGTGAAATGGGCACATTCTGCTAACTCTGAACCTCATTTATTTCATTGTCAAATATGATGTGATCAACAAGCATCTGTAAGGATTGGAAATATTATGTGCAACTAATAGTGCCAAATGAATGCCAAATGGTTTATTTTCAATGCATGTAATTATCATTAACCTGTATGTTTCCCAGCAAGAGAATCATTGCCATGATTGCCTTAGCCACAGATTTTGAAACTTTTCTTTAAAAAAAATTAAACATAATATACTTTTATTTATTTTAATCTTTTAGTATCCATTTTATTTATTAAGTTTTAATTTTTTTTTTAGTCACTGTGAGATACAGAGTTACAAAGTCGATTATGGTCAGATTTCAGTCATACAATGTTCCAGCACCCATCCCTCCACCAGTGTACATTTCCCACCACCAGTGTCCCCAGTTTCCCTTCCTCCACCCTTTTTCCAGCCTGTCTCTATGGCAGGCACTTTCCTTCTTTCTGTCTCTGTCTCTGTCTTTGTTACTATCTCTGTCTCTGTCTGTGACTCTGTCTCCTCTGTCTTTGTCTCTGTCTCTCTCTCTCTCTAATCTTTGGGGCATTATGGTTGACTTTGCAACTTTTCATTTAATATTCTCAAAAAGAGAGTTGAATCATTAAAAAGAAAAAAAAAACGGTGTTCTGGGACTCAGGAAAGCCAGCTTTAGTCCAATCCCAAGAGCACCTCTGTTTTGACATAGTCCCCAGAGTATGATTCCATTTACCCTGCCATCCAAGGCCAGGGTGCATTCGGGTAACTTCCGTCCTTGGCATCTGCCAAACCTCTAGTGTCCCCTAATCCCAACTTCTGACTACTGCCCCACCCTGTCCTCTGGGCTCGCCTGACCTCTGTTTTTCACTTCATTTACTATTTGGCATTTCTAATACCAAGGTTTAGGGAACTGGGAAGAACCTTTGGGCCAGAACTGGCCACTATTCTCCCTCTGTGACCTGCATGATACTTTGCTGGGTAGGAGTGGAAGGTTTTGACAGCTGCAAGGAAAGGTGCAGCATGCAAGGGAGGGACTCGATGAATACACCATAAATCCCTGTCTGCTTAAGGCATAACTCTGAAGGTTGCTCAAGTTCTGAAGTGAGGAAATTGGAAGTACAGAGCCAGGTAAACAGACCTGAGTCAACAGGACCAGAGAAACTGCTCTCGTGGCTCAGCCAGCCACAGACGGGCTGGGCTTCCCAGTTGAATAGTGACCTCTTAGGAGTCATCTTTGATTTTTTTTAACGGTCTTGTGAAGTTTTGGGAAAGAAAGCAGAGACAGAGTAAAGGCGGGACTTCTGTGAGCTGTGGTGAGGGCAAATGCTCAGAACACCATGGCGCCTGGCAGAGTTTCCAGGATAGCTGCATACTGTGGGCTCCTTCTGCTCCCCCTACAGAAGTGAGAAAAAGACCCTTTAGCTTCCTTTTCCATCAACTGATGGGCAGGTCTTACAAGACAAATACGTGCTGTAAGCCACAGCTCTTCAGCTCTATGCAGGTAAAATGATTTTAGGTCTCTTGACTTCTCTGAATTACCACGTTTTCTCATTTGCAAAATGCACACAATATTCACAACTTAAGTAGCTCAGAATATCAAATGATGTCATATTTTTGGAAATCGCTTTATTTTTGAAATGTGAGACTTGGGGGCTGGATAGAGAGTGCAGGGCTTGAGGTATTTACTTTGTGGATGGCCTATCCAGGTTTGATCCCTGGCACCACGTACAGTCTCCTTGAGCCCTTCTAGGAGTGATCCCTGAGCAAAGTCAGCAGTAAGCATTGAGCGTGACTGGGTGTGGCCCCCAAACAAAACAAAACGAAACAAAAAGTGCATATTTTGTGCAAACATTTATTACTAATAGATGACTATTGATTCAACACTTTAGGAGCTGGTACAGTACCAGATGATCTAAGGCAGCATTTCTCAGCTGGAGGCCATATGCTACCCTGTGTGCTCCTAGGATATTCCAAGAGAGTATCAGGAGGGCGCTCAAAACAAGATGGGGAGGACTAGTTGGATATGCAAGCAAAAGACAGAATACATGGTAAACAGAAAACAGAGAGGGGCCGAAGCAACCCTTGCCTTGCACACAGCTGACCCAGATTTGATCCTGTGCATCCCATATGGTTCCTTGAGCCAGCCAGGAGTGATCCCTGAGTGCAGAGCCAGGAGTCAGGCCTTGAGAACCACTGAGTGTGACCCCAAAACACAATACAAAATAAAAAAAAGGAAAAAAGAAAAAAAGAGAAAATGGTAGAGAAATATTAATTTACAGCCATGCTTTTCAATCCTTTCAAACCGAAGGACTTGTTTGATCATCAGTAGGGACTGGCAGTGAATAAGCACTGACTAGAACAGTTTTCAAGCTTTTTATGCCTGTAGACTTATACAAGTTCAAGGGGTTGATAGTTGAAAAACCCTGGTCTGTAAGATTGGCTTCATAACTTTCAAGAATTAACACAAAACAAAGATATTTTATTCCTAGTTCAAAAAGCAGAAAAAAGTACACCCACATTGTTGAAATATAAACTATATTTTATAATACTGAATGGCATATTTCAGAGTTGCTAAGAGAGTATATGCCAGAAGTTTTTATCCCAAGGAAAAAATGTAACTACATGTGGTGGTGAATGTTAAATTTGTACCAATCATTTTGTAATGTAGACATGTAGACAATAAATCATGACAATGTGTGCCTAAAAGAAATACTGTCAATTATATCGCAATTAAAAAGTATCATTGGTGGAGGTTTGTAAACACTGGTGAAGGGATTGGTGTTGGAACATTGTACACCTGAAACGCAATCATGAATAACTTTGTAACATTGTAATTCATAACAATTAAAATTTAAAAATATTATAAAGGTAAGGTAAAGGTAAAGGCCCTCCCGTTGATTGTCGATTTGCTCGAGCGGGCCCAGTAACGTCTCCATTGGAGACTTTGTTGTTACTGTGTTTGGCATATTGAATACTCTCAGTAGCTTGCCGGGCTCTCCGAGAGGGGCGGAGGAATCGAACTCGGATCGGCCGTTTGTAAGGCGAACGCCCTACCGCTATGCTATCGCTCCAGCAAAAATTAAAAATAATAAAAGTTTTCTTCCATTTATAAGCTCACTGCTAACTTGTCAATGTGGTTACTTTCTCTTTTTAAAAATCTGCTATGAGGGCTGGAGCGATAGCACAGCAGGTAGGGCATTTGCCTTGTACGCGGCTGACCTGGGTTTGATTCTCAGCATCCTATATGGTCCCCTGAGCACTGCCAGGAGTAATTCCTGAGAGCAGCACCAGGAGTAAATCCTGTGCATCACTGGTATGACACAAAAAAGAAAAAAAATCTGCTATGAACGTTGCACTCTTTTGAACACGGAACACTTTACACCAGCTCTCTGGAGCTCTGGTTTGTACATTCCTGTGTGTGTAGTGTGTATGTGAATACCACGGGTCACTAGGCTGTTGTACACGCACATGGCCTAGTTAGGATGGGTGATTGAGGAAGGCATCCTTTCTTCCCCCTCCCACTGGACTGGGGATCTGGTTCCAGGTGGCTGGGAGGTTGGTCCTGCAACTCTGGAGCTGGGATGGCATTGCAATGAGCTCAACTTATTATTATTTTATCCCAAGGAAAAAATGTAACTACGTGTGGTGATGAATGTTAAATTTGTACCAATCATTTTGTAATTTATTATTTTTATTCTTATTATTGTTATTATTATTGTTGTTTTTGGCCACACCTGGTGCTGCTCTAGTCCTGGCTTTGTACTCAGGAATTACTCCTGGCTGTGTGCAGGGAACCATATGGGACGCTGGAATTCAACGTGGGTCAGCCACCTGTAAGGGCAAGCACTTGATCCACTGTACCATTGTTCTGGCCCCGACATTTACTCCTTTGTGAGCATCATGGACTCTGCTCCACGTGGGGAGGAGAATGGCCACAGTGGCTGAATGGTGGTGAGAAGAGGCCATAAGGGCACCAGAGAGTGGAGAAGTGTGTGCCCTGGATACACTAGGAGAGCCACAGCTGAATGGAGGCTCCAAATTTCTCAGGAACGCTCTATTGACCCCATTGACCCCATCAAATGTTGTTTCATAAAATTAAATTTCTATGACGGTGGCTATATAAAAGCATCATATCTCAAGTGTGGGGTTTCCCTTCTGGACATCTAATCTTGTGTGACTAAGCAGGTCTTGTATCTTGAAGCTAGTCCAGGGTTCACTCCTGGTGCTGCTCTCCTGGTGCTAGTCCAGGCATTTATCTCACAGGACCTAACTGGGTAGGAGCTTCTGTCACTTCTATTCTGAAGAAAAGGAAAACAGGACTTTGTGTAGCTTGCATCAGGTTTTGTGAAAGCAAAGGTAATATCTAAGTGAGAATTTTGCTTGGAATTTTATTTTTTAAAATAGAGGTGCAATTAAGATTTGACTTCTCCCATCAAAGAATTTATTTGTGCCAGGAAACTTGCTAAGATAATTTTTCATGCAAGGTCAAGAATGAAAAGTGTTGTAAGGGAGAAACAACAACTGGGGGAGTGTGGGGCTCCAAGAAGAGAGGTTCTAGGAGGTGACTGAACAAATCTTCCTGCTGGGAGATATTAAGATAGCCTTGGAGGAATGGGTGTTTGATCATTGTGTGATTGTAACCCAAACATGAAAACTTGTAACTATCTCACAGTGATTCAATAAAATAAAAAAAAAGATAACCTTGAAGAATGGAGAGGATTTTGTGTAAGAAGGCAGAGAGGAAAGAACAGCAAGGGTAAGTCCACAGTGGTTGGAAAAGCAATCAGTCCAGTTCCACTGGGAGCCGTCCTTCTTTTAGTCCAAAGGATGTGTTTCCATGTCCTCACCTAACCCTGCACATTGAGCTGTTTGAGAGGTATGCTTCTCGAGGATATTTTTTCTTTCTGTTTTCCAGATTCTAAGAATAAGCTATCTCTTCTGTGAGCTGTTCAGGGAGCCCGAGGTGGTAGTTTTCTGGATATATGGTAGATGCCATATGTTTTGAGATAATGAAGATGACATAAAAGAAAAGATTAGTGGGAAGAAAGGAATTCAATACCAACTTCCTTATAGATAGGCCCAAAGATTGCACCCATCTTCTCCTCTGGGACCTTCCTTTCAGTCTCTGGCAACACTGCAGGGTTCTTCCTATCAAGACCTCTTTCAATTAGGCTGCTTTGAATTTGTGTCTCTTGAAATTCAAAGGTTTCTTTCAAATAGAGGGGTTACAACGATGGTACAGGTGAGAACTTGGGAGAGCCTGGTGTAGGGTGGAGGGTAGGGAACAGAAAGAAGAGGATGAGTGGATGAAACTTTGAAGATATGCAGATGTGCACAACCTATAGGATGTGATGAGAGAAAGAGAGATTCAGGAGATCCATGGGGGGGGGGGTAGGAGGTCATGAATTACATTCTTGGGAGAACTTTAGAGAAGAGGAAAACTTAATTTTATGTTCTAAGAGTTAAGAATTGGGGCTAGAGCGATAGCCCAGATGGTGGGGTGTTTGACTTGCAAGCGGCCAACCTGAGTTTGATTCCTAGCAACCCATATTGTCCCCCGAGCACTGCCAGGAGTAATTCCTGAGTACATGAGCCAGGAGCAACTCTGTGCAATGCCGGGTATGACCCCTCCCCCCAAAAATTGTTAAGAACTACACTTCCACAGTTACAGCAGCTAGAAGTGTAAACCTTGTGCCCGGGTACAGACATGTATGAGGGGATCTCATAGGCATTTGGGGCTGGTTCACACAACAGCCACTCAGGTTCACGGACTAAAAAGACTCTGGCTCAGTGCCTCTGAGCCCTGAGTACCATCTCTAGCCTTCTGAAACATATCTTTGAAACAGCATAATATAAAACTCAGCACTTTTTTAATAGGTGGTTTAAACATTCCACAATTTTAATCATTCCCCTGCTAAAAGTATTTTAGTTGTTTAGATTCAGGTGTTTTGATGGAAAGAACCCAATTTTTTATATAAAAATAAACTGAATCCTTTTCATTAAAAAAAGTGGCTTAAATGAGAAATGGTTTAGTAACTAGAACATGAGCATTTCTCAGTGGAGATTAGCAAAACTCCAAGTCAAACCAAAACAAAACTCACAGATTACTAGGTTGATAATAATTTTCCCTTGGAAAATTCCATTCTTCATAATATATTAATACAAGGAAGCTGAGAAAAGTCATCCTAAAATTTAAGTAGATTAAAAAAAATGTAACTCTGTGTGTGTGTGTGGTGTGTGTGTGTGTGTGTGTGTGTGTATGTGTGTGTTAAGGATCTGTCTACAGATACTGTGAACAATTTGTATGCAATATAAGTCTCACCAGTTTATGAGAAATATATATTCTGTACTGTATCTACTAGTATTTAAATTTTCAAAGCAAACTGACATTGTTAGGAAAAAATGTACTACTATGATAAAAATATCACAGAGGACACAGTTTTTTTTTATTAAAAATTTTTTAATAGTAAGACATCATGAGGTACAGTTGCAGACTTACACATTTTTGTGCTTGGGTTTCAATCATACAATGATCAAACACCCATCCCTCCACCAGTGCCCATTTCCCACCACCACGGATCCCGGTATCCCTCCCACCCCCCATCTCCCCCATCCCACCCTATCTCTGTGGCAGGGCATTCCCCTCTGTTCTCTCTCTCCTTTTGGGTGTTGTGGTTTGCAAAAGAGACATTGAGTGGCAATTGTGTTTGGTCTATAGTCTACTTTCAGCATGCTTCTCTCATCCTGGGAGGATCCTCCCAACACCTTTATTTGGTGTTCTCCTCTTTATCTGAGCTCTCTTTTCCCCTAGTATTTGTGGTTGGCCTCCAGGTCATGGAGTAAAATTTCTGGTACTAATCTCGGCCATTCTTGGGTGTTAGTTTCCTATTTTGTTACTTTATGTTACCGAGATGAATGCAATCTTTCTATGTCTATCCCTTTCTTTCTGAGTCATTTCGCTTAACATGATACTTTCCATGTAGTACCACTTGTATGTAAACTTCATGACTTCGTCTTTCCTAACAGCTACATAGTACTCCATTGTGTAAATGTGCCAGAGTTTCTTCAACCAGTCATCTGTTCTCGGGCACTCAGGTTTTTTCCAGATTCTGGCTATTGTAAAGAGTGCTGCAATAAACAGACAATTGCAGATGTCACTTCGGCTATACTTTCTTGCCTCTCTGGGATATATTCCCAGGAGTGGTAGGGACACAGTTTTGACAAAGAATAAAGATGAAAGACCAATTTTTCTCTGAAATCCCATTGCAAGCAACTATGTAAATCATAGTGTTTAAATAAAATTGAAAGAAAAATGAAGTTTTTCTACTAGAATCCCACATGAAAAACTAATTTAGTGTTTCAATATTTATATGCATGGCTATGATTCAATTGTCATTGAATTTGCTTTGCACTATTGTATATAAACACTGTGCATCCCATCCTTCAGGATATTACTAAATTTCCAAAGATTCCCATCACTTCATTTTCTTTTACATTCATTTAAAATTGATTTTTATTGACCTATCATAGCTTATGATAGAATTGATTGTTTTTGTCCTGTACTTGCAGTGATGCTACACCAGTTCCTCCACAAGTGTTATAATTCCCTCTACCATTGTCCCATGATCCCTCACCAATCCTACTTCCCACCCTCTACCCCACCCCTACACCACCCCTAACACACCTCTTAATTTTTTCTCTTTTTTTGCGTTTTTTATACATTTTATTTTATACAGCTTATTTATTTATTTATTTATTTATTTTGCTTTTTGGGTCACACCCGGCGATGCACAGGGGTTCCTCCTGGCTCTGCACTCAGGAGTTACTCCTGGCGGTGCTCAGGGGACCATATTGGATGCTGGGAATTGAACCCGGATCGGCCACGTGCAAGGCCCTACCCACTGTGCTATCTCTCCAGCCCCTATACATTTTATTTTTATAAAGTAGTTCATGATAGTTCATTACAGATAATATTCAAACACCCACCCCACCCCACCACAATAAGAGGGAAGTGTGTGAAGGTTGCTATATTTCATTCTGGAGCCATTTAAGCTTGTTTATGAGAGAATACAAATAAGTATGTTAAAAACCAAACAAATGTGTGCTACTTTAAGTACATCAGTGGGCTAGAATATAAGAGGTCGCCTGGCTGCAAATGTGGCCATGCACTCCAGGAAATACTCCATTTCTCTCTTCCGGGAGCTTTGTTTTATAGTCTCTGGATCTTGGCCATTGGTGAGATTACATGGCACCAGGGCAGATTGTGGGTGTGACTGCCAAGCTACTGAAAAACTAGGGAGCTAGGGGGAGAAACCCCAGTCCCTCTCTGAGCAGGCTTGGAGATCTCAGCCACGGATCCTGCTTACTTGGGTTCCTCTGTTGGTTCCCTCATGGGTGAGGTTCGTCTGAGCATGTGGAGAGTGACCTTGAACATGGCTATGGCTGGGTTCTGGAGGTTTTTGGCTTCTGGGATTCTTCTTGGGGCTGGGAGGGAAACTCAACCACCTCCAAGGTGCCCCAGTGAAGACAACCCTGGCATTGGGGCAGGAGACTCTGCCCCCCGTTAGCTTTTTCAGTTCCCAGTTCTACTGTCCACATCTCATGGTTGTTTCCATTAGGGGCTACCTAATTCCTTTTTGTGTGTGTATACTCTACATATCAGCGAGATCATCTGGTATCTTATTTTCTGACGATTTCATTTAGCATGAAATCCTCCAATCTCATCTAAGATGTAGCAAACTACAAGATTCCATTTTTCCTCATATTCGAATAGTATTCCATTGTGGATATATTCCCTTATCTAGCCATCTCTTTCTCTATCCTCTCATCTGTTGTTTCTTTATCTATCTCTCATCAGCTGTTGAGTGCGATAGGTAGCTCGTTTCCAGATCTTGACTATTGTAAAGAATGTTGCACTAGACATAGGGGTGCATATGTCTTTTTGAATGAATGTTTTAGTATTTATGAGTAGAAGGTCAGGAGTGAAATTTCTATACTCTCATTTTTTTGAAAAGTCTCCAAACCATTTTCTAAAGAGGCTGAACCAAGCAACAGTCAACAAGAAGTGGATGAGAATTCCTTTTTGACCATATTTCCACCAGAACTTGCTTCCAGACTTTTTGTTACAGATCATTCTTGCTAATGTGTGGTGAAATATCACTGTAGTTTCTATTTGCATTTACCTGATAATGTGATGACAATCATCTTCCATATATCCGTTGGCAATTTTTATGTCTTCTTTGACAAAGTGTCTATTCATCTACTCTCCCCGCTTTTTGATGGGGCTGTTTTGTTGTTGAACTTTGAGATGATTTTACAGTTTTTTTGGAAAATGAATTTGTACATATCTAGTTTTTTTTTAAAAAATGGAATCAGGTAAATTTTTCTTCCTCCTGAAAAATGGGTTTCTAAAATTACTAAAATACATCCGGTTTACAAAATAATTGATAAAAATTCCTCTGGATTATATAATATGAGGGACAGAGGTCTATTTACAGATATTCATTTCATCATTTCATTTCATGTCTATTTACAGATATGATCTATGATATTACTTAGATTTAGTTCTTGTCTTTCTCCCCTTCATCACAGACTTTTCTCTTCACTTCAGTTTCTCTATTCCTGCAGGTAAATCTTTCAAATCTTGATTAGTCAGATTTTTTTTTCACTATGCTGATTTTGTTAGCACTTTGATTATATTTGCAGTTTTTCTTGATTTTTCTGCTGCCTTTTTGTTAGATCAGTTTACTCTTAGAGCAGGCTTAGAGATTACCTTGTTAATTGGCTTGATTTCTTCCTTTCTTCACCCACTGGCTGAATTAACTTTCAGTCAGATCTAAGTTTTCAGAAAGAGAGACGGTATAGAAATTCACACTTAAGGGAGCAAAAGAAAACAGAGAGGGCAAATAATGGCTTAAAAATATTTTGATAATCCTGTACATTTGTTTGTGTAGTTGACCATGGATTTCCAAGAATGTGGTGGAGGAGGAAGGGGAGGCAAAAATTTAATAGACCAATTGTAGGAAATAAACTTGCAAAGCTAAGAAATATGATCTAGAAGGTTTAACAAAACATGCACAGGGCTGAATCTATAAATAGCTGTGGCAGCATGTGGAATCCATTAAGTAGAAGGAGTGGTTTGGGCACCTTAGAAGGTAGCTCCAAAGACAGGCACACTCCAAGACTCGCCCTTTCACTCAAAGACTTCACAGATGTCAAGAGTTTCCGAGGACTCTGTTCTGTCTGCCTGCAGAGACCACACCTTGCCCTTTGCCATGGCCTGGCTCGAGTGACCAGAACTTGGAGAACAAATGCCTGGTGTGTTAATAGATCTTGCAGAGGTATTTGGCGTTAGAATAGTGAATTTATCATCCTGACTTTTGCTCTCTGCTCTTTCTCATGGCTGCTTAGTGTCATGCTAAAGTTGGGAGTTGTATATCAAATAACAATTAAAACATAATTTCTGATCTTGGATGCCATATATTGGGGCAAGATTTTTGGCAGTAGCCCAGTCCAAAACACAAAACACACGCTTTCTTACTTATCTATAGTCTTTCTTTGAATCTCAGTGAACATCTTTAATTTTCATATTCTCCAAATTCTAGACCCATCTTATCTTTCCTCCTCTGAATTTTGCTGGTCCCCATCCCTTGTACTCTGGAAAGAGAATGGTATTTTCTAGACTAGGGCTCATATTCTGTCACTCTATTGTGAATAAATTCCACCACTTAAACAGAGATTACTTAATGATTGTTTATGTCACCCTAATAATAACCCAAGGTAGGATAGGGCATTACTCTGATTTCAATGCTACATATTAAAAGTGCTTGTTGATTTGTTTATCACTATATAGCCCCAGTTATGTATGTATCTCAGCCTTTGCTCTTATGTACCAGTTAAGTTTTGATGTACCGATTACTTTTAATGTATCTGATATCCTTAATGTAGCTGTTAATGTAAACAATGGCTCATGTGCTTGGAGCCAGGGAGCCAGGGTGGGAAGCAGAAATCATGTTCAATAAAAGGCCAGTTTCTCCCCTTGTCTGGGCTGTCAAGGTTAACCTGTAACCTGGACAAGCCACAGCTATCTGTCTCATTCTTCTGGACAGAGGTCAAAGATGTCAATCCTATTGATTTAATTGAAGTAATTGCCACCGTTGTTGACTGTTAAATTACATTTATACTTTTTTCTTTGAGTTTTTGGGGTCACACCTGGAGATACTCAGGGGTTACTCCTGGTTCTGCACTCAGGAATTCCCAGCAGCGCTTGGGGGACCATACGGGATGCTGGGTATGGAACCCGAGTTGGCTGTGTGCAAGGCAAAAGCCCCAACCACATTTATAGTTTTGATTGCTCATAACCGTGTAGTTCTTACTACCATTACATTTCATGTATGCCTAAGTTCACATGGAATGTGGTCAAACAGGATGATCTTCAATTTTTTTCACTTTGTTTTCTTGTCCCACATATCTTCTAGACCTGTTAGCATACACAATTTCTAGATATGGTACATATATATGAAATATAGATGTAAGGAAATTGTCAAAAGCCACATTGAGCCAAAGCAATAAAATTGGTTATAATATAAAGTTCTTTTAGTTTCTTCTGAGAACTTTAGAATTCATCCATTGTGTTTTCAGTGATATTGAACTATGAATCAGATTAGATGGGTTCATAGAAAATTACAGTATCAAACCCTAGAGACTAATTCTTCTTTTTTCCCTTAAATTTTTATTAGTGAAACACCATGAGGTACAGTTGTAGACTTACAAATTTTTGTGCTTGGGTTTCAGTTATACAATGATCAAATACCATCCCTCCACTAGTGCCCATTCTCCACCACCAGCAGTCCCAGTGTCCCTCCCACCCCCCTTCCCCCCATCCCACCCTACATCTGTGGCAGGGCATTCCCTTTTGTTATCTCTCTCCTTTTGAGTGCTGTGGTTTGCAAAAGAGACATTGAGTGGCAATCTTGTTTGTACTATAGTCTACTCTCATCACACATTTCCCATCCTGAGAGGAACCTCCCAACACCCTTTATTTGGTGCTCCCTTCTCTATCTGAGTTGCCTTTTCCCCTAGCGTGTGCGGCTGTCCTCAAATCCGTGGAGTAATCCTCCTGGTACTGATCTCGGTTATTCTTGGGTGTTAGTCTCCTGTTTTGTTACTTTATGTTCCCCACATGAAAGCAATCTTTCTATGTCTATCCCTCTCTTTCTGAATCATTTCCCTTAGCATGATACTTTCCATGTAGTACCACTTGTATGTAAATTTCATGACTTCATCTTTTCTAACAGCTACATAGTACTCCATTGTGTAGATGTACCAAAGCTTCTTTAACCAGTCATCTGTTCTTGGGCACTCAGGTTTATTCCAGATTCTTGCTGTTGTAAACAGTGCTGCAATGAACAGACAACTGCAGATGTCGCTTCGACTATACCTTTTTGTCTCTCCGGGGTATATTCCCAGGAGTGGTATTGCTGGGTCAAATGGGAGCTCAATTTCTAGTTTTTTGAGAATCATCCATACTGTTTTCCAGAAGGGCTGAACCAGTCGGCATTCCCACCAGCAGTGAAGGAGAGTTCCTTTCTCGCCACATCCGTGCCAGCACTGGTTGTTTTTGTTCTTTTGTATGTGGGCCAGTCTCTGTGGTGTGAAATGTATCGCATTGTTGTTTTGATCTGCATCTCCCTGATGATTAATGATGTAGAGCATTTTCTCATGTGTCCTTTAGCCATTCAGATTTCATCTTTGAAGAAGTTTCTGTTCATTTCGTCGCCCCATTTTCTGATAGGGTTGGATGTTTTCTTCTTGTGGAGTTCAACCAGTACTTTGTATATCCTTGATATCAACCCCTTGTCGGATGTATATTTGGCGAATATCCTTTCCCATTCTGTGGACTGTCTTTGTATTTTGGTCACTGTTTCTTTGGAGGTGCAGAAGCTTCTTAGTTTAAGATAGTCCCATTTGAGACTAATTCTTTTACTGGTCTCTGCCTATAATTTTGCTACAGATTGTGACTTGATATTATCTTCAATATTTTCCTGTCTCTAATTTCATCTGGACCAGATTAAGTGAAGCAACTTTCATATGCTGAAAAGATACGGGTTGAACAGAACCTAGTTTTGGGGGAAGAGGGAAGGAAATAGAAAAGAATTGGTAGAATGAATCATTCCACATTTTGTAAGACCTTATTATGTGTCAGGTACTGTGCTGGATTTTGGGTGTAGAAAAAAATACAACAAATATCTGGTAGTATAGTGGACAAAACAGGAGTCAAAATAAGTGATCATTTGTAAGGTAATTCTAGATGTAGTCTGCATCACAAATTTACCTATATTCAGTGTGTGTGTTGCTACAGTCAGTGAGCATAGAGATTGCCAATTTAGAATGTTTTCTGCCACTTTTATGTGCAGAGAATAAAGACGTCTGGAGACATTAATGAGCTTTCAATTTGTGTGCTGCTTTGGCATGGAGTTAGTAGAGTAGGTTGCAGGTGGAGTTTGATGCCAGGACAATAACTCAAGATTTATATGCTCATATATTTGAATTTTCTTAGGGTTCATACCTAGAAAGCTAGTCTATTCACACTGCAGCTCCCCTGAGATCCACTAGGGGTGATCCCAGAGTGGGAACCTTAAACACTGCTCTGTGTGCCGCCTCTCAAAAAATAAAACAAAACAAAACCCAAAACAAAGAAAGCAGGTGGGAGTTCTTTATTAGATAATCCACTATCACCTAATCTTTATAGTAGCTCTTTCTGGTATTGGAGATAAAAAGGATGTGCTGGATATGTGAAATACTGATGTCTGATGCTTCAGTAAAAAAGGAGATTTAGAAAAAGAATCAGTCTTGTGAATTTCCACACCCTCATCTCACCAATGTCGTAAGCACAATATTCACACTTGAGTTTTCCAGTTCTTCCTTTCCTCCCAGAGAAATAGAAGTTACTCAATCCATAATAATTTCTTAAGGGGACTTCATAAGCATTCTTCAGTCTCTTAAACTTTAAACTTCTTGGTACTTCTAAGAAAATCTTTAGTGAGAAGCAAGGGTGAGATTTTTTAAAAATTTTTGTTTGGATTTTTTTATTTTTATTTTTGTTTGTTTGTGCTTTTGATGTGAGCAGAAGAGGTTTATCACAGATCATGGCATAAGGTTTCCCATCACTTCAATGTGTTTATTGTGGAGTTTCACAGATGTTGATGAGATGTATATCTACTTTAATGAAGTTGTCATTGTCACACTATAGAAAATATTATTGGGCTTATTACATTTCTTGCATAGTATTTGTTTCCTGACCCTTGTCTGTGTTTGGGGCCATGTTTCATATTTGTCATTATAGAAGTTTCAGTCCTTAGGAAAATTCTCCTAATCTCATGTCTAAATTTCCTTAGCATTTGATATCTGTTCAGAATTAATGGTTTCTTTTGTCCACATGTGATTGCATATTCTCTTGTTCAGGACTTCTTTTGGCTTTATAATTATGTACATTCCTGTCCCCATCAATAAATATGCTTGCTTACTAGTTTACTTTTATACCCTTACAGAGTTTTGACATACTAAGTCTATTTTTATTGTATTGTATTTTTTAACTGGTGACATCAAGGTAGATTTAAAGAAGTAGGAAGACGAGGAAGAAGGCAGACACATTAAAGATGGGTGGCATGTGTGACTATAGAGGACAAACAATGCTTCATTGCTTTAAAAGACATCAGGGGACACTTGTGATTTAATTATAGATATGAAAGTTCAGAATTTTAAGGTGTCAGTTGAATAAATTATAAGGGATTTTCAAGCAAAGGAGACTGTCAGCTCTCAAAAACTTTTTTCCAGAAACCCAGAAACCACGATGGTTTATACTCAGAAAAAATAGAAAGAAGAATATCTACTTAGGAACTAAAACCAGAAACTGTAAAAGTAATACATACACACACATACACACACAAACACATATACTTTATCTTCTAAATTTTGACATTGTTTTTATGGAGGGTAACTCTTATCTTTCATTCAATGTTCTTTGTAAGTTTCTAGTCCTCTGTAAGTTTTAACTCAAATGTCACCTCCTTTGGAAAGTCTTCCCTAACCCAAATCCAGCAGACACATTTATTGTTATATCTGGTCTCTTTTTGAATTTTTTGGGTATGTTCCTCACGACTATGAAGACTTTGCACTGCAGTGACTTTTCTTGTTTCTTTTCACTGTAATTGTAGCTTCTTTAAATAGGAAGTCCATAGTGCACTGGAGGTGTTTAATAAATTTATGAGAAAATAAGAAGTATTATTTGGGGAACAATTATAGATGTAACAGATGGGCCACTGGACTAACCCAGTATGACAATTCTTTTTTTTTTTTTAGACTTCATCTTTTCTTTTAATTATATAGTATTACATGGCATATATATAAATATATATGTATGTATATCACAATTTATCCATTCATTTATTGTTGGATATTTGGGTTGTTTCCATACATGGCTGTGTACTTAGCTGCAATAAATATTATAGTGTGCACTTACAAAAAGGCAGTATATTAACTTGTATTTTTTTCTCCTTGGACTGCTAGCTACATTTTCCATGGTCAACTTGGAAATCAGGTGTTGAATGTGGCAGATATTACAAGAACTTAGATCCACCAGTGAGTAAAAGGGGAAAGGAACTACTGGTGTTTTTCCAGTCAGAACCATTATTAAAATAATGATAATTCTCTTACATCGTCACTGTTGCATATTTTCAAGTCTTTATAAAAATAATGTTCTCCGGACTATTATAACCTTAACATTGAATTTCTTCCCTGTACTTGCTGAGTTTTATAAATCATACTTCCTATACTATTCCTCCCAATGGCTCATGATCACTGAATGTTTCAGAGATTACTCAAATTATTGATGTTATATGCAAGGTTTTTTTTTTGCCATCTTGAGTTTCATTCTATTCTCCTTCAGCTTGGTTTTAATGGTAGTGGAATCTCTGTAATACCTAGATTAATGCACGATGTATAGGTAATATGGTTTCAAATAATCAAAGGAAAATGAGAAGATTTGTCTCCAAGAAGTTAAAGTTAAATTCCCTTTACCAATACTTATTTTTTACCATGAAGAACTGCAATAAAACCCCATCCCCTACCCCTCCCAGTCCCTGTGAGGCGGATGAATTCTAGTTAACACTCTATCTGCTTTGATTAGATTCATTGTTTCAATAAAAGATTCACCACTATTATTTGCTTTGATTAGATTCATTGTTTCAATAAAAGATTCACCACTATTATTTAGAGTTTACCCCCCCTCCCCCCAAATCAGACATGCTGAAAAAGCATTGTGAAGTGATTTGCTTTCTACAGCTGGGTTCAAGAATTAAATGTTGGTTTTGGATTTCTGCTATTTTACTTATTGACCCTGGAAGTATTTCTACTGAAAGTCAGATAGTTAAGAAATTGGTTTCTGTGCTCTAGAGTCGTGGCCGTGCTGGAGAGCCGCTAGTCGGGGGCAACTGGTGGCCTCGGTAGGGCGTGAAGGGCGGACCGAAACGCCCTCCTTCCCATGAGGTTTTAGTCGCCCCCACACCCCCGGCTCATACCTGCTGTCCACAAGGCTCCCATGCAACCGCCATCTTTCTCTCCAGAGAAGAGAGGGCGAATGGGGCAACACCCTTTCCCCTCTGGGCAAACATGATGGCCTGGATTAACGCATAATCCGTTCACTTTTCTGCTCCAAGCTGCCGGGTTCTGCATTAAGTCCTTGTGCTTCTGGGGCCGTCTCTGTGCTGGAGAGCCACTCGCGGGGGGCAACTGGTGACCTCGGTAGGGCGTGAAGGACGGACCAGAACGCCCCCCCTTCCCATGAGGTTTTAGTCGCCCCCACACCCCCAGCTCATACCTGCTGTCCACAAGGCTCCCATGCGGCCGCCATCCTTCTTTCCAGAGAAGAGAGGGCGAATGGGGCAACACCCTTTGCCCTCTGGCAGACTTGATGGCCTGGATTAACGCATAGTCCGTTAACTTTTCTGCTCCAAGCTGCTGGGTTCTGCATTAAGTCCTTGTGCTTCTGGGGCCGTGGCTGTGCTGGAGAGCCGCTCGCGGGGGGCAACTGGTGACCTTGGTAGGGCGTGAAGGACGGACCGGAACGCCCCCCTTCCCATGAGGTTTTAGTCGCCCCCACACCCCCAGCTCATACCTGCTGTCCACAGGGCTCCCATGCGGCCGCCATCCTTCTTTCCAGAGAAGAGAGGGCGACTGGGGCAACACCCTTTCCCCTCCGGACAGAGATGATGGCCTGGATTAACGCATAGTCCATTCACTTTTCTGCTCCAAACTGCCGGGTTCTGCATTAAGTCCTTGTGCTTCTGGGGTCGTGGCTGTGCTGGAGAGCCGCTCGCGGGGAGCAACTGGTGACCTTGCTAGGGCGTGAAGGACGGACCGGAATGCCCCCCTTCCCATGAGGTTTTAGTCGCCCCCACACCCCCAGCTCATACCTGCTGTCCACAGGGCTCCCATGCGGCCGCCATCTTTCTTTCCAGAGAAGAGAGGGCGAATGGGGCAACACCCTTTCCCCTCCGGGCAGACATGATGGCCTGGATTAACGCATAGTCCGTTCACTTTTCTGCTCCAAGCTGCTGGGTTCTGCATTAAGTCCTTGTGTTTCTGGGGCTGTGGCCATGCTCCAAACTTAACTCTGATTTTCAGGGAGAAACGTTGGGTGGTTTACTTCCCATGGATCACTTTGTATATAGAGAGATGTCGTGCGGCTGCATAAGTGGCTGCGCGGTTTGGAGGAAAAGTCCTAGTTCCCGCATACTCGAGCTGTGCTTATAGAGGTTTCTGGTCACCGGGGTTCCATCTGGGGGAGGCGGGATGCGGTACCTACCCCATCTGGGACTTCCCAATGATCTCGGCTCTTTTTGGAACCTGTTTTTTTTTTTCCTTCGGGAGCTGTGGATCCCCGCCCTCCATGTGGCCCTTCTCTTTGGCTGTATGCTGTAAAGATGGCGCTGGGGGGCGGGCTGTGGGCATGACTTCCGGAATCAGAGGTTACCTGGGAGTTGTAGTTCCGGCAGATTTGAAGAAAAGTCCTAGTTCCCGCATACTCGAGCTGTGCTTGTAGAGGCTTCTGGTCACCGGGGTTCCATCTGGGGGAGGCGGGATGCGGTACCTACCCCATCTGGGACTTCCCGATGATCTCGGCTCTTTTTGGAACCTGTTTTTTTTTTTTTTCCCTTCGGGAGCTGTAGATCCCCGCCCTCCATGTGGCCCTTCTCTTTGGCTGTATGCTGTAAAGATGGCCCCAGTATGACAATTCTTAATGTTCACTTGATCACTTGATCACTTGACATCCTGTTACTCATCGATTTGCTTGAGTGGGTGCCAGTAATGTCTCCATTTGTCCCTGTCAGGTGCTAGTATAACCCAATGGTGTCTGCTCACTCCAGGAACACGAAGAGCCTCAAACCGTTCATTCAGGGTGTTGACAAAGAAGTCTGACCATTTAGTAGGTAGGCGGCCACGTGATCTTTTGACATCTTATGGAATCCAGTTGGTAATGGCTCTAGTCCAGAGGTTGTCTCTAAATCGAATGTTGTGTCCAGCCCATCTGATTTTCTTTCTTTTTATAGTGTAATTTTATTTATTTATTTATTTTCCATTTTTTAAAAAAATATTTATTTTTTTTAATAGTGAGACATCATGAGGTACAGTTGCAGACTTACACATTTTTGTGCTTAGGTTTCAATTATACAATGATCAAATACCCATCCCTCCACCAGTGCCCACTTCCCACCACCACGGATCCCAGTATCTCTCCCATCCCCCATCCCCCATCCCACACTGCCTCTGTGGCAGGGCATTCCCTTTTGATCTCTCTCTCTTTTTGGGTGTTGTGGTTTGCAAAAGAGGCAATGGGTGACAATCATGTTTAGTCTATAGTCTACTTTCCGCATGCTTCTCCCATCCTGGGAGGATCCTCCCAACACCTTTATTTGGTGTTCCCTTCTCTATCTGAGTTCCCTTTTCCCCTAGTATGTGTGGTTGGCCTCCAAGCCTTGGAGTAAAATTCCTGGTACTAATCTCAAGCTCATCTGATTTTCGATGCCTTGACAAACGAGACAGCGTCCCTGATTCTTGATCGCTGACAGAAGTTGGAACTCCGGATTCCTTCTCTCACTTGAGAGCTAGCATTTGTGACGCTTGGCTAATGTTTGGTGTTATTAGAACGATGTCAACAGTGAAGCAGAAGTGGTGTAGTTGCCAACCATCTATCTTCACTCCCATTCCTTCCCATTCCAGTTGTCACATGACATTCTCGATGGTGACACTGAAGAATTTTGATGAAATGGTATCGCCCTGCCGAACCCCTCTCTTGATGTCAATGATCACTTACTTGTAGAATGGTGGGATCCTGGTAGTGAATCCATAATACAGCTGACGAAGGATCCTGATGTACTGAGTTTGAACGCCCTGTTTGCCTAGGGCTTTGATGATTGCTTCAGTCTCAAAAGAATCAAATACCTTCTTTAAATTGATAAATGTTAGAAAGAGTGGCATCTTGAACTTCTGAGAAACCTCAATGAGCTTGGTTACCTTGTGGATATGGTAGATTGTGCTGAATACTTTTCTGTAACAGTCTTGCTCACATGGTTGTCCTTCATCTAGTATTCTGCCAATTCTATTCAGGATGACTCATGTGAACAGCTTGTAGATGATGGACAACAGGCAGATCAGAAAATAGTTGCCAATGTTGTGGATGTCTCCCTTCTTGTACAGTAGAAAGGTCCTGTTGGTTTTCCATTGGGACAGAACCTTGCATTCAGACAGGTAGCATGTGAAGAGCCGGGCCACTGTATTGATGAGAACTGACGGCAGATTCTTCAAGTGTTTGTGTCTGACCTTGTCTTGGCCAGGTGCTCTTTGCTTCTTTACTGATGAAATGGTGTGTTGTATTTCGAAAGGGAGAATGTTGGGAGAGACATATCCATCCTGCAGAATTTGTTAAGTGGGCAGGTGGATGTTGCTATTGAAGAGATATGAAGATATTCCCTTTTTTCATTTTTAAATTGTTTTATTTATTTATTTATTTATATTAGTGAATCACTGTGATGTACAGTTACAGATTTGCAAACTTTGGTGTTTGTGTTTTAGTCATACAATGCTCGAGTACCCAGCCCTCCACCAGTTCCCATTTCCCACCACCAATGATCCCAGTGTCCCTCCTCCCCCCACCATAACCCCTCAACTACCCCACCTCTGTGGCAGGGCATTCCCTTTTACTCTCCCTTTCCTTTAGGGTGTTGTGATTTGCAATAGAGTGGCCATAGTGTTCAGTCCATCAGTCCATAGTCTGCTTTCAGCAGGCCTCTCTATCCCGAGCGGAACCTCCAAACACCCTTTACTTGGTGTTCCCTTCTCTATCTAAGCTGCTTTTTACCCCAGCATATGCTGTTAACAAAGAGATTCTTAATGTTACTAAGTGGAAATTTATTATAAAGGTAAAGATGGATTAGGTAATTTCAGTTGCTCACTTATCAAATTCATGACTTTATTGCTTCTGTGAGGGTGTATACAGGTATTTAATATTTTTTCCTTTAGCTCATTTTTTTTTAGCAGTTACAAAGTTTTCAGGTTTAAGTCTTGGTCATACAATGAAACACCCGTACCTTCACTAGTGCCCATTCTCCACCCCAAAAAATCCCGGTATACCCCCATCCCACACCCTCCCCCTACTGTGGGGCAGATGATTTTCACATTACTCTCTCTACTTTGATCACATTCAATATTTTGACACCAGACCCACCATTATTATTTGGGATTTTACCCCAACACTCAGATCTGCTGAAAAGGTAACAGTAGACAATTTGTTTTCTATTGCTGGTTTAGAATAACATATGATGTTGTGTGGTGGCCACCAAGCCACCACGGGGAACAGGCCAAGGCACGAAACCTAATTCCCACCTGGGGTGGCCCGGCACCAGTAACCTACTGTGGGGTCCGGACACATTTCTGCCAAAGGCTGCTGGGTTCTGAGATTTGTTTCTGAGTCTCTGGGATCATGACCATTAAGCAGCTTGATCAGGAGCCAGAGAGGCTGTTCGTGGGTGGCGAGTCTAGGTCTCGTAAGGGTGGGGAGGAAAGGGCCAGCCCCAGCCCCATTTCATGAGTACCCTCGTGTCTCATCACTGCAGGCCCAAACCTGACTGTCCATTGGCCTCTGGAGGATGACAGTCACCTGGCCACCAGGGGGAACAGGCCAAGGCACGAAACCTATTCTTTTTTTTTTTTTCATTTTTTTTTTATTAGTGAAACACCATGAGGTACAGTTGTAGATTTACAATTTTTTTGTGCTTGGGTTTCGATTATACAATGATCAAATACCCATCCCTCCACCAGTGCCCATTTTCCACCACCATGGATAATATCCCTCCCACCCCATCCTCCCCATCCCACCCTGCCTCTGTGGCAGGGCAATCCCTTTTGTTCCCTCTCTCCTTTTGGGTGTTGTGGTCTGCAAAAGAGGCATTGAGTGGCAAACATGTTCAGTCCATAGTCTACTTTCAACATGCATCTCCCCTCCTGGGAGAATCCTCCAAACATGCTTTATTTGGTGCTCCCTTCTCTATCTGAGCTGCCCTTTCCCCTAGAATGCCCGGCTGGCCTCTAAGCTATGGAGTAATCCTCCTGGTGCTGATCTCAGCTATTCTTGGGTATTAACCTCATATTTTGTTACTTTATATCCCCCAGATGAATGTAATCTTTCTATGTCTATCCCTCTCTTTTTGACTCATTTCGCTTAGCATGATACTTTCCATGTTGTACCACTTGTATGTAAATTTCATGACTTCATCTTTTCTAACAGCTACATAGTACTCCATTGTGTAGATGTACCAAAGGCGAAACCTATTCTTACCTGGGGTGGTCCGGCGCCAGTAACCTACTGCGGGGACCGTACACTTTTCTGCCAAAAGCCAGTGAGTTTTGAAATTTGTTTCTGCGTCTCTGGGATCATGGCCATTAAATGGCTTGATCAGGAGCCAGAGAGGCCATTCGTGGGCAGTGACTCGGTGACTCATTGGGATGGGGAGAAAAGGGCTGGCTCCACTCCCATCTCATGAGGCCCCATGTGTCTTATCACTGCGGGCCCAAACCTGACTGTCCAATGGCCTCTAGCAGATGGCGGCCACCAAGCTGCCAAAGGGGAACAGGTGGAGGGACAGCACCCTTTCCCCCCTGGGGTGGCTCAGTGACAGTAACCTATTGAGGGGTCCAGACACATTTCTGCCAAAAGCCACTGGGTTTTGAGATTTATTTCTGAGTCTCTGGGATCATGGCCGTTAAGCAGCTTGATCAGGAGCCAGAGAGTCCATTCGTGGTTGGTGACTCGGGGTCTCGTTTGGGTGGGGAGGAAAGGACTGGCTCCATCCCCATGCCATGAGGCCCCACGTGTCTTGTCACTGCGGGTCCAAACCTGACTGTCCAGTGGACTCTGGAGGATGGCTGCCACCGGGTCACCAGGGGGGGACAGGCTAAGACACAAAACCTATTCCCACCTGGGTTGGCCCAGTGCCAGTAACCTACTACAGGGACCGGATGCATTTATGCCAAAAGCCGCTGGGTTTTGAGATTGTTTCTGAGTCTCTGGGATCATGGCTGTTAAGCAGTTGATCAGGAACCAGAGAGGCCATGCCTCCAATCATATAGCTGAGCCTGAGGCGGTTTGTGGGTGTGTCTCCCACATACCTAACTTTTGGCCATTTACTTTCTTGGTAAAATTTGCCCCAAGTTTTTGGGGTCTGGCCAAAGGCACAGTAGCTATTTTGGGGTATCTAGAAGTCTGAAGGCGCCATCAGGCTGCTGATGCAGTTGCCTGACAGGTGCAGATTGACCTGCTGGCAGCACCATACCACCTTTAGCTCATTTTCAAACTGAGATTAGTTTAAAAGACACACTCTAAGAAAATTAAAAACATGAATTACTTGCAATTCAACTGCATTGAAATATGGAGTGCTTATCCATGTCTTGTTTATAGTTCTATCTGTGATAAATGAATCATTCCTAAGAAAATAATGCTCCAGGGTTTCATGAAGCCACCATTTTTCTTTCTATATAGTATCTTTACTATTGAACTATTGTGTCAGGGGCTGGAGCAATAGCACAGCGGGTAGGGCGTTTGCCTTGCACGCAGCTGACCTCGGTTCGATTCCCATATGGTCCCCTGAGCACCGCCAGGAGTTATTCCTGAGTGCATGATCCAGGAGTAACTCCTGTGCATCGCTGGGTGTGACCCAAAAAGAAAAAAAAAGCAAAACATTGTGTCAGTATTTACTGTATACCTCTACTATTCTGTGTATCACAAGAGAGGAGAATGTTCTCCAGCCCTATCCACAGTAGGTAAACTCCTACTGTAATCTCACCTCAACCCAGAAAAAAGTGGGTGGACAAATCAGGATTGTTGTGTGTAAACCAAAATAGATCACCATTAATTTTGTTTGTTTGTTTGTTTGTTTTTTGGGCCACACCTGGAGGTGCTTAGGGCTTCTGGCTCTGTGCTCAGGGATCACTCCTGGCAAGCTCAGGAGACAACATGGGATGCTAGGGATTGTTAGGGTAGGCCACATGCAAAGCAACTACCCTAACTGTTGTACTACTATCACTCCAGCCCCAGACAACCATTAAGGTTTTGAATCTTCATTTTTGTCTTCATAGTAATAGATGCACGAGTTGGAGCAATAGCACAGTGGGTAGGGCGTTTGCCTATCACGCGGCCAAGTTGGCCACCCAAGTTCGATTCCTCTGCCCCTATCAGAGAGCCCAGCAAGCTACTGAGAGTATCTCGCCTATACAGAAAAGCCTGGCAAGCCACCCATGACACATTCTATATGCCAAACACAGTAACAACAAGTCTCACAATGGAGATGTTACTGGGCCCGCTCGAGCAAATCGATGAACAATGGAAGACAACAGTGCCACAGTGCTACAGTGTTAGACATTTTACTTCTACACTATAGTATGCATTTGAAATTGTGTCATATGAGGTATATTTTATCCTAAATATTTGAGTAAAACTGATGATTCTGGATACTCAGATATTTAACAAGTTTGAGTAATTTATTATACTACAAGAGTCTTACACTTTCAGAAGCATGGTCTTAAAGCATATTATATTATGTATTAGATGCTATGAATCTTAGTGCCGCGATGCTTAGTAAGAGACTTCTTATTCAATGTTATTGAAGCTGGAATACAGGGAGACAATTTTGCATAAAAATACAGGAAGATTTTATCTAATGAGCTAAGAAGTGAAAAGCAAGGTGTCTAGGTCATTTTTAAATTTTTTTAAATTTTTTGCTTTTTGGGTCACACCCGGCAATACACAGTGGTTATTCCTGGCTCATCCACTCAGGAATTACTCCTGGCATTGCTCGGAAGACCACATGAGATGTTGGGAATCGAACACGTGTTGGCTGCGTGCAAGGCAAATGCCCTACCCACTGTGCTATCGCTCCAGTCCCATCTAGGTCATTTTGAACCAGACTTAAAAGCTTGTGGAAAAACTTGAGAATTGTGGAATTTATCATCTGCATGATAGAGGTTAAGGAGCCCCTACATTTTGGGGGGCAAGGTATTTTAATTTTAGTTTTGGTCACATTTACCCAGGTGGGTGGGTCATACTGACCTTGGGTGGGTCAGTCTATCAAATTACACATTTCTCCCCATTAAAAGTGCTTAAAGATTTTGTGGGATGTGTGTCTTAGAAGATTGTGAGGAGGCAGAAGTCTTCTATTCACACTTGACTTTGGTATGCCAGTTAGAAACTCCAGTCGAGATATATATATATATATATATATATATATATATATATATATAGTCTGAATTGGAACAGAATATAGATTTGAAGCTTATTTGGTGGCTGTTTATTTTATGACTGATTTGGTCTCATTTTTACTTTTAGGAAAAGAAAAAAAAGTTTTTAAATTTATTATTCTGTCTCTGCATTTTCTGTGGTGAAGTAACCGGCAGCCACTTAAGCTATAAATAAAGATATAATAAAGATAAAATTTTCTTTATTTAGCTGGTAGGAGAAGACTTGTAAAATGTCTGGAAGTCAATAGAATAAGGCCTTAAGGGTAAAAGCAAAAGCTTAATTGGAATTCAGTCTAATGTTTGAGACTTGGCTTCAAATAAAATTGTCTACATAGTCTTTCTTATTTAAGATGGATGCTAGGAGTTTTAGTAATATTAGATGGTATAGATGGTAGAATTAAAAAGAAAAGAACATTAGAATTTGATCTGCCATTTGACCCAGCTATAGCACTCCTGGGAATATATTCCAGAGAGGCAAAAAGGTATAGTCGAAGTGACATCTGCAATTGTTTGTTCATTGCAGCACTCTTTACAATAGCCAGAATCTGGAAAAAACCTGAGTGCCCAAGAACAGATGACTGGTTAAAGAAACTTTGGTACTTTTACACAATGGAGTACTATGTAGCTGTTAGAAAAGATGAAGTTATGAAATTTACATACAAGTGGTACTACATGGAAAGTATCATGTTAAGTGAAATGAGTCAGAAAGAGCGGGATAGACACAGAAAGATTGCATTCATCTGGGGAACATAAAGCAACAAAAAGGGAGACTAACACCCAGGAATGGCTGAGATGAGTACCAGGAATTTTGCTCCATGAATGGAAGGCCAGCCACACGTTCTAGGTGAAAAGGAAGCTCAGATAGAGAAGAGAGCACCAAATAAAGGCTGTTGTGAGGACCCTCCCAGGGTGGGAGAAGCATGCTAAAAGTAGTCTATAGACCAAACATGATTGCCACTCAGTGCCTCTCTTGCAAAACACAGTACCCAAAAGAAGAGAGAGAGAACAAGGGGGAATACCCTGCCATAGAGGCAGGATGGAACGGGGGGGATGGGGGGGATGCTGGGACCCGTGGTGATGGATGACGGGCACTGGTGGAGGGATGGGTACTTGATCATTGTATAACTGAAACCCAAGCACAAAATTTGTAAGCCTATAACTGTACCTCATGGTGTTTCACTAATAAAAAAAAATAAAAAAAATAAAAAAAAGAAAAGAAACATTTAGTTATTTTATTTATTTATTTATTTTGCTTTTTGAGTCACACCCAGCGATGCTCAGTGACACCCAGCAATGCTCAGCGGTTACTCCTGGCTCTGCACTCAGGAATTATTCCTGGCGGTGCTTGGGGGACTATATGGGATGCCGGGATCGAACCCAGGTCAGCCGCATGCAAGGCAAACACCCTACCTGCTTTGCTATCGCTCTGGCCCCAAGCTTTAATTATTTTAATGTAGTATGCCTAATATTTTCTCAGGATGTGCATGTGTGTACGTGTGTACGTGTGTACGTGTGTGTGTGTGTGTGTGTGTGTGTGTGTGTGTGTGTGTGTAAGGATCTTCATGACTAGAGGAGTTACTCTGAACTATGGCAGCAGTGCCAGCTAATTCCTGGGTGAAAGATTTGTTGGCATTGGTCTGAAGAAAATTAATCTTGTGTTATTTTATGTGACGACTGGAATGGGAAGGAATAGGAGTAAAGATAGACGATCTGCAACTACACCACCTCTGCTTTGCTGATGACATCGTTCTAATAACACCAAACATTAGCCAAACGGCACAAATGCTGGCCGACTTCGACTGTGAGTGTGGAAATGTCAAACTCCAGCTGAATCTCATGAAGACAATGTTTATGAGAAACAGTCTCCTTCTTGACATTCCATTCGCTGTCTACAGAACGACCATTTCTGAATGCAATAGTTATGTGTACCTAGGTCGAGAAGACAACATGATGAATGACCTGGCACCTGAGTTGCACAGGAGGAAGAGAGCGGCTTGGAATGCCTTCAAGAGTGTCGAAGAAATAGCTAAGATGACAAAGAACCTCTGGCTCTCAGCACATCTCTTCGATTCCACTGTTCTTCCTGTATTAACATACGACTCAGAGATCTGGGCCCTATGAAAACAGAATGAGAATGCTATTCAGGTCTCTCAAAGAGGAATTGAAAGAGCTATGCTTGAAGTATAACGTTTCACTCAAATGAGAGAAAGAATCCAGAGTTCCGATCTCTGTCAACACTCAAGGATCAGGGACGCTGTCTCTTTTGCCAAGACGTCGAATATCAAATGAACTGGACACGTAATGAGATTTGGAGATGACTGCTGGACTAGAGCCGTTAGTGACTGGATTCCATGAGACGTCAAAAGACCACGTGGTCGCCCACCTACGAGATGGTCAGTCTTCCTTGTCAAGACCCTGAACGATTGGTTTGAGGCTCTTCGTGTTCCTAGAATGAGCAGACGCCATTGGGCTACACTAGCATGCGACACGGACGAATGGAGACATTGCTGGCACCCGCTTGAGCAAATTGATGAGTAATGGGATGTCAAGTGATCAAGTTACTTCCTAGTGTAGTTGGTTTCAAGTACAATCAATAGTTTGTCTTTAAAAGCAACAGAAACTTTTACCCAGCTGATGTTCTAGGTTGGGGTGTCAGTGCCACCAAACTACACAATTCCCTCCACAGAAAAAATACTTCTATGTTTTATGAACCTTGGAAAACTAATTTATCTACATCCCACTCAAGAGACAGAACACCACTGAGATACAATAAAATCATGGGATCTGCTCTGACTATTTAAGTTATTCCTTTAAAATTGCTTTATATGTTGGAGATCAATTAAATAGCTACCATCTATCCATTGTCTGCCTCTGAGTAAAACAGATGTTCCACTTAGAATGAGTCTTGTTTCCTGACAACTTTTTCATGGCAATCTTAGACATATGCCCAATCCTTCAAGAGACACCTATACTTTGACTCTTGTCTATGTAGTCTAAGGCAGGCCTGCTCTTACTGAATGTGTGACCTATACACTCATACAAGCTCATTTCTCTATGATTTTTTTTTGCTTCATAATTCTAAAAGAAGCAGTTAGATACAATTTTCCCAGAGTAGTTTTTTTAAAATTTTATGATGTGATTAAATTGTGGGTTAGAGGAAATGAAGGTACTCACAGAGAAAAGGTAAGAACAATGAAATGATAAGACAAACATCCAAAGTATGCACAGATCTTTCTTCATTTTTGTCTTTGATTATGCTCATCACTGTCATTACATCTTAGCTAAAATCTGTTTTTTGACCTTTGGTAAATTACTTGACATTTCTAGACCATTGTGACTCTTTCTAAAAATTGGGAGCGATAAAAATTTAAAGGGCAGCTAGAGTGATAGTGCAGCAGGTAGAGCATCTGCCTTGCATGCGGCTGACTCGGGCTCAGTCCCCGGTGTCCCATATGCTCCCCTGAGCACCACCAGGAGTAATTCCTGAGTGCAGAGACAAGAGTAGTCCCTGAATTCCTGAGTATTGCCAGGTGTGACACAAAAAGGAAAAAAAAAACCTTAAAGGATTTTTCATTTGGGAATACTTATTTTAAGGAAGAAGTGGTTAGACATGTAAAGGACCTCACATAAGGTGTACTTATGGAGATCTTCAATAAATGATAATTTTCTCAACTTTTTCCTTTCTTTTCAAATTTGCTTTTCTCTGGAACTTTCTCTAATGAACTTGCATTCATCAGGATGTTCTGATTAGATGTTATGAATTAAGCTCAAAGGTAGCATTCAGAACGTTATTGGTGCTCAGAGCAGGAAAATGCCAAAGTGAAGATTTTCTATGTGTTCTTCCTGCTTCCTAAAATCTGTAAATGAAAGATCCCATAGAATGGATCCTTCCTCCCTTAAGTTTTTCCTTATATTCTGGATCATTTTCTTCACCTCTAATTAGAATTAGATGTAACTAGCATATATCACATAAGTTTAAGGGATGCAGCATCACTGTATCACTGTATCACTGTCATCCCGTTCGTTGATTTACTTGAGTGGGTGCCAGTAACATCTCTATTCATCCCAGCCCTGAGATTTTAGCAGCCTCTGTTTACTTGTCTTTCCCAACAATTGGAGGCTATTTCAGGGTCAGGGGAATGAAACCTGTTATAGTTTCTGTTTTTGGCATATTGAATATGCCACGGGGAACTTGCCAGGCTCTCTAATATATATATATATATATTTCTATTATTTGTTGCCTAATGTCTGAATCCCATTAAATATGGTGTGGTAATTATGGAAAATGGGTAGGAAGAGTCTTATGATGCGTCGTGCAGCCATGGTCTGGAAAGTTGCCTAGAGTGTGGTGGCGGTTGGGTAGTGGAGGTCGGTTGCTGGGGCTGGGTCTCTTGGAGCAGGGAGGGCTCTCACCCGCCCCACTCTGGGGTAACCTGAGTGAAAACAGCCTGGCGCGGAGTCCGGAGGGATGCAGCATAATGGATTAATTTAAATCATCTAATATCAAGATAATAAAAATAAAAATACTCCTGTTTTTTTCTTTGTGGTTAGAGCTCTTAGGATTTACTTTTTAAAGAACATTCATACATATCATACTGCAACGTTAACTACAGCCATCATCCCTAGTACTTTACAAACCTAGTACTTAGCTTATAACTGATGTTTGTACCTTTCTACCACTCTTCTCTAATTCCCCGTTTCACTTCCCACTTCCCTCCTCCTAACTATAAATCTAATTTCTTTTTCTGGGTCTGGTTTAAAAAAAATTCCACGTGTTGGTCAGAGAATACATTGTCTTTGACCTGTTCACTTAAGGTAATGTCTTTTAAGGTCCATCAAGTGATTATAAATGACAAGATTTTCTTTTCTTTTTAATAACTGGGTAATATTTAATTGTATATACTACATGTTACATTTTCTTTATTCCTTCTTCATTAGTGGACAAGTAGGTTGTTTTCATAAGTTGGCTATTACAAATACTGCTGCAGTAACTATGAGGTGCCATTCTTTTAAGTTAGTATTTTTGCTTATTTGAGATATATTTCCGGAAGTAGAATTGTCTCATATTGAAGCAGGAGAGTAGATGGGGGAAAGGGGGGAGATTCCTGGAGTGAGTTCTTGGGAAATAATAAAACCAAGATTGGGTTTTAAGAAATTATGCTGTCACTAGCCCTAAAGCAGCTGAAGCGTTACTGGACACAGGAGCTTAGGTCTGATAAGACACTAACTGAAACTAGCATGGACCCAGAGAAGCCTGGACCCCACTCTTCCAGCAAGAAGAAAGGGTTGTTAAAAGGACATGGAGGTGGACCAGCAAAAGTTTTAAGCTCCTCCCCTCAACGATGCCATAGCAATGGACTCTTATCTAGGTAGAAGCCCCACATGGGGGCAGCTTGGGAAAAAAACTTATAGAATCAACTTTGCAAAGACAAAAAGCATACCTTCTCATTTTGGGGATGGGCCCCCCATCTACAATTGGGATGAGTACTCTCAGCTCTCTTTCACTTTACTTCCTCATAATGTCTAAATAAATCTATGTTACTTTACTTTTTTGACTCCTCCTAAAATTACTGTTACTGGTACCCACTCGAGTAAATTGATGAACAACGGGATAACAGTGATACAGTGAATCTGTTCTTAAGGTTGTACTAAATGCTTTTCATGCCCTAACCACTCTATTAGTACTGACTTTTATTTTAAACATATTTAAAAAATAAATTTTAATGTAGACAAAAACCACATCTGTTGACACAATTCTAGAGTTGACACTATTAAAATCATGAAGTATTAAACATCAATTTTTATGTGAAAATTTTTATATCTCATCAGGGGTTTGTTAAGTCCTTGTCTAAGAATTTACTAAAATGGGGGTTGGAGCAATAGCACAGTGGGTAGGGTATTTGCCTTGCAAGTGGCTTACCTAGGTTCGATTTCCAGCATGAACCAGGAGTAACTCCTGTGCATTGCTGGGTGTGACCCAAAAAGGAAAAAAAAAAGAATTTACTAAACTGTTTGTTGGTAGTTGAGTATTCTTTTTTTATTGATCTTGTTTGTTGAGTTTAGTTGGCTTCTATTTCTCTTTCCTATATAATTTGGTGTGCTCCTACTGGAATTTCAGGATTGAGGAATTAAGAGATGTTGCACAGCCATGAACGTAACTGTTTGCATGCTCCAGAGATTTCAGGATTTATGGTCTGGGGGCTGGAGCTATAGCACAGCGGGTAGGGCATTTGTCTTGAATGTGGCCGACCCTGGCTGACCTGAGTTTGATTCCTCCACCCCCCTCAGAGAGCCAGGCAAGCTACCGAGAGTCTCTCGCCCACACAACAAAGCCTGGCAAGCTACCCGTGACGTATTTGATATGCCAAAAACAGTAACAAGAAGTCTCATAATGGAGATGTTACTGGGCCCGCTCGAACCAATCTCTGTGCTACAGTGCTACAGTGCCAATTAGCTGATGTAACAGCAGCAGTCAGAGGTGAGTGTAGCTGCTGGGGCTTCTGGAAGTATGGGGATAGAGTCTGGGAGGAGGCTGCCCACCTTGACTCCAAGAAGACATCAGAATTCTTAACCTGGGCACCAGGTACCTGAAATCATTCACAGTTTGGCATCTCTACAGAGCATATTCATGAAGCAGCAGAGCTGAACACTTGGCGGGGCTGCAGTGATGGGATGTGGGTGCCAGTACCAAATTTTCTAAACAGTTGGTCACAGCTTTTCTTCAGGGAGTAGATGAGACTTCTAAATGTGAACTTGTATTACATTTTTAGAATGATAATTTAATTTTCCTCTTTTAAGAAAAATGAAATCTTCTATCTTTTCCTTGCCTTCTGGGTACCTTTCTAAGGGTTCAAAGACCTTAGGTGCTATCTAAGGACACTAAGCATGCACTCTTGTAACACTTTATTATTATTATTTTTTTCTTTTTGGGTCACGTTTAGCAATGCACAGGGGTTACTCCTGGCTCTGCACTCAGGAATTACCCCCAAGGGTGCTCGGAGGACCATATGGGATACTGGGAATTAAACTCGGGTCAGCCGCATGCAAGGCAAATGCCCTACCCGCTGTGCTATCACTCCAGCCCCTCTTGTAAGACTTTAAAGGTAGATAATATATTAGTGTCCCAATATAATATTAAAAAACGTTTTGAAAAGTTTATTTATTTATTTATTTATTTATTTATTTATTTATTTATTTATGGGAGTGTTTCACACCTGGCGATGCCACCAGGTCAGTTGCACCTGTTGTACTATCTTTCCAGCCCTTGTTCCAAACATTTGATTCTTTTCTATATTCCAAGGTATCATCATTGTGTTTCAAGATTTTCCCCACACTGAAAGTATCAATCTCACAAATGCGTTTCCATCTGACCTACTCTCCACATTCAAACCCAACCCACTGCCTTGAAAGTTCTACCCACCCCTGAAGTGAAATGACAGAAAAATATAAAGGACATCCTTGCATCTGAATGATCCTTATCTCTTCCCCCTCACATGGGCTGATTCAGCAGATTGGTTCCTAGTGGAGGGTGCTGGTCTGCACACTACTTTGTGGCCTATTTAACACAGAGACATCTCCGAGCAGCTCTGCCAGAGGCCCAGGACATTTTTCGCCATAGGCTCTGAGTTTGTTGCCACATCAACAAAGAGATGGATTTCACTTTAGCTTCCCTAGATTTTTTGGATTGACAACAAGTGCTAAGAGAGAGCTGGGAGCCAATCAGACAGCCCAGGGCAGTGAGAAGCCCAGAAGAAAGCTGGGAATAACTGGCTCTGGCTCAATGCTCAGGGTGAGGCTGGAGGCAAGCCTCAGCCATGAACGAATGTCTGGAAAATATCTCGGCTGGACCCAGGACCTGGAAGTAAAATGATGTAGGAATGGAGAGAATCTGCCCTGCATTTCTTTGATGAATAGTTTTCACCTCTGGCTCCTCAAAATCACCTGTGAGGTCCTTAAAAGCTGCTGGTGTCCTGGCTCCACCCCAGGCCCAGGGAGTCCTAAGTCTGGTGTTTTTAAAACAGTCTCAGTAGAGTCTTATATGCAGTCATAATGAAGAAACACTGATGGGTGATAGTGAAAAGTCACTTTATTTATTTATTTTTTAATTAGTGAAACACCTTGAGGTACAGTTGTAGACTTACAAAATTTTTGTGCTTGGGTTTCAGTTGTACAATGATCAAGTACCCATCCCTCCACCAGTGCCCATTTTCCACCACCACTAATCCCAGTATTCTTCCCACCCCCCTCATCCCCCCATCCCACCCTGCCTCTGTGGCAGGGCACTCCCTTTTGTTCTCTCTCTCTCCTAGAAAAGTCACTTTAAAAATGCCTTGACCTTTCCCTTTCATTTCAGTAGAAGACTTTTAAAAGCTTCTTCCCCCTTCTGTCCCTTATTTTTATTTATTTACTTTTTTCCTTAACTGAATCACCGTGAGTCATACAGTTACGAGGTTGTTCATAATTGGGGTTCAGTCATACAATGTTCAAATTTCCATTTTCCTTTCTCCACCATCTCCACCTGCCTTTTCCCTTTTCCCTTGTCTCCACTGCCCCACCCTGCCTCTATGTCAGGCACTTCTCTCTCTCTCTCTCTCTCTCTCTCTCTCTCTCTCTCTCTCTCTCTCTCTCTCCAGCTCCCATTCTCACTCTGTCTCCCTTTCTTCTGGGAATTATGGTTTACAATATAGGTACTGAGATGTTATTGTGTTTATTTCTCACCTACTTTCAGCACTCAGTTCTTGTCCAGAGTAATCATTTCTTTTCTTTTTTTTTTTTTTTGCTTTTTGGGTCACACCCGGCAATGCTCAGGGGTTACTCCTGGCTCATACACTCAGGAATCACTCCTGGCGGTGCGCAGGGGACCATATGGGATGCTGGGAATCGAACCCGTACCGGCCATGTTGGCTGCGTGCAAGGCAAACGCCCTACCCACTGTGCTATCGCTCCAGCCCCGAGAGTGATCATTTCTAACTAGATCCCTTCTCTATCCTAACTGCCCTCTGCCCCAACCTTCCACTTGTGGCAAGCTTCCATCAGTGGACCAGTACTCCTGGCCCTTTTTTTTTTAGTGTCTGTGGTTATTAGTTTCATATTATACTTTTTTTATATTCTGCAGATGAGTGCAATCATTATGTGTATGATTTTCTCCTTTTGACTCATTTCACTCAGTATGGCCATCCCTTATAAGCAAATTTCATGATTTCGATTTTCCTGGTGGCCGTGTTGTATTCCATTGTGTAGATGTACCATAGTTTCTTTATCCAGTTGTGTGTTCTTGGACACTGGAGTTTTTTTTTTTCCAGATTCTGGCTATTGTGAATTGTACTACAATATACATAGAGGTGCAGATGGAGTTTCTGTTGTGTTTTGGGGTCCCTAGGGCATATTTCCAGAAGTGGTATTGCTGGGTTATATGGAAGCCCAATTTCTAGTATTCTGAGGAATGTCCATATTGTTCTCCAAAAGGACTGGACCAGTTGCATTCCCACCAATACTGAATGAGAGTCCCTTTTCTTCCTGCATTCATTTCAGCCTGGATTGTTCTTGTTCTTTTGGATATGTGCCAATCTCTGTGGTGTGAGATGATATCTCATTGTTATTTTGATTTGCATCTCCCTGATGATTAGTGATGTAGACTATTTTTCATGTGCCTTTTTGCTATTCGTATTTTTTCTTTGAGGAAGTTTCTGATTTCTTCTCCCCATTTTTCAATGAGGTTGGATGCATTTTTCTTATAAAGTTTTACCAGTGCCTTATTTATATTGAATATTGACCCCTGATCAGACGGGCATTGGGTAAATAATTTTTTCCATTTCATGGAGTATCTCTGTATCTTGGTATTCTCTATTGTTTCTTTAACTCCTGTTATTCTTTTTAATAATCCTCTCAGAATTTCTCTTTCTCTTTCCACACACACACAAATGTCTAACATACAAAAACAAACTTTTAAAATGCATTTTCTGTGGCAAAGAGTTTATCTTGACTTCAATAAACCTTATTTCAGAGTTTCAGTTTTAGTGACTAAAACTAAGTTTATATATATCACACTTGAAACTCTCAGCAGATTAAGTCTAATTCACTCATGTTACCTCTAAACTTTCATAAACCTTTGCATGACACCAAGAAAAACATTTTTTTTTTGGCGGGAAGGTTTTTTGTTTACTTGTTTTAGGCCACACCTGTCTCTGCTCAGGGCTTGCTCTTGGCAAGGATCACTCCTGGCAGGGTCTGGGGACCATAAGGAGTGGCAGGAATTGAAACCAGGTTGGTCATGTGCAAGGCAAGCACCCTGTCCTCTGTATACTCTCTCTTATCACTTAATCACTTAACTTCCCGTTAGTCGTCGATTTGCTCGAGCGGGCGCCAGTAACGTCTCCATTTGTCCCTGTCGCGTGCTAGTGTAGCCCAATGGCATCTCTTCGCTCCGGGAACATGGAGGGCCTCAAACCGATCGTTCATGATTTTGACAAAGAAGTCTGACCATCTGGTAGGTGGGCGGCCACGCAGTCTCTTGACATCCCGTGGAATCCAATCAGTAACAGCTCTAGTCCAACGGTCGTCTTTAAATCTCATTACGTGACCAGCCCATCTGATTTTCGACACCTTGGCATATGAGACAGCGTCCCTGATCCTTGATCGTCGACGGATGTCAGAACTCCGGATTCGTTCTCTCATTTGAGTGAAACGTGTTATTCCAAACAGCTCTTTCTATTCTTCTTTGGGAGACCTGAATGGCGTTCTCATCTTGTTTGCGTAGGGCCCAGGTCTCTGAGGCATATGTTAATGCAGGAAGAACAGTGGAATCAAAGAGATGTGCCCGGAGCCGGAGGTTCTTCGTCCTCTTAGCTATTTCTTCGACGTTCTTGAAGGCGTTCCAAGCCGCTCTCTTCCTCCTGCGCAGCTCGGGTGCCAGGTCATTTCTCATGTTGACCTCTCGACCTAGGTACACATAGCTGTTGCATTCGGAGATGGTCGTTCCATTGAGAGCGAATGGGGCGTCAGGAACAAGGCTGTTTCTCATAAACATTGTCTTCGTAAGATTCAGCTGTAGTCCTACCTTTCCACACTCACGGTCAAAGTCGGCCAGCATTTGTGCCGCTTGGCTGATGTTTGGTGTTATTAAAACAATGTCATCAGCAAAGCGGAGGTGGTGTAGTTGCCGACCATCTATCTTCACTGCCATTCCTTCCCATTCCAGTCGTCGCATGATGTTCTCGAGGGTGGCACTGAAGAGTTTCGGTGAAATGGTATCACCCTGCCGCACCCCTCTCTTGACATCAACGATCACTTCTTTGTAGAATGGTGAGATCCTGGTAGTGAATCCGCAATACAGCTCACGGAGGATCCTGATGTATTGGGCTTGAATGCCCTGATTGGCTAGGGCTTCAATGACCGCTTCCGTCTCAACAGAATCAAAGGCCTTCTTTAAATCAATGAACGTTAAGCAGAGCGGCATCTTGAACTCCCGAGAAACCTCAATGAGCTTGGTTACCGTGTGGATATGGTCGATGTGCTGAATCCTTTGCGGAACCCTGCTTGCTCGCATGGTTGTCCTTCATCTAGTGTTCTGCCAATCCTATTCAGGATGACTCGAGTGAACAGCTTGTAGATGACAGACAATAGGCAGATCGGGCGATAATTGCCAATGTCATAGATGTCTCCCTTCTTGAACAGTAGTACGGTCCTGCTGGTTTTCCATTGGGACGGAACCTTGCATTCAGACAGGTAGCGAGTGAAGAGCCGAGCCAGTGTATTGATGAGTACTGATGGCAGGTTCTTCAGGTGTTCAGGTCTGACCTTGTCTGGGCCGGGTGCTGTTTGCTTCTTTACCAACGAAATGGCGTGTCGGATTTCGGAAGGGAGAACGTTAGGAACGACATACCCATCCTGTGGTATTTGGTATGTGGGCAAGTGGACATGGCTATCGAAGAGATTTGAGTAGAAGTCATGGATAATCTTCTCCATTGCCGTTCTGGAGGATGTGATGGATCCATCAGGACATCGGAGGGCAGTCCTCTTGGTCTTATAGTTGGCGAAGGACAGGCGGGCGCTACGAATACTTTTCCCGGCTTCTGCCGCATCTATCAGTACTTCTGCTCTTCTCTCTTTGAGGTCTTCCTTGATCGCATCTCTGCACTGCTTTGCAAGCTCGGACGTTAGCTTGCGGTTGCCTGAGGCATGCGCCAAACCACGCTGGCGAATTAGCTCAAGAGTTTTCGAAGATAGGCGACTTTTTGTGGCTATCTCTCTCTTGGCGTTCCTCGCACATTCATGGAGGTGCTGAACCAGTCGATCGTATTCCTCGTCAATGTTGTCAACAATGGCATCTTCCCATGTTGCCGCAATAGTACCAAAGAGTTCCCAGTTGGTGGTCATTCTGGGAGTTCTCTTTTTGAACTTTGCAGCCCTTTCTCCCCGCTCTGTGAAGTAAAATTTTGCACGAAGGAGACGGTGTTCCGATCCCGTTCGAAATTTTGGGACAACAGCGACATCAGTCAGGCAAAACCGTCGATTGAATATGATGTGGTCTATTTCGTTGTGGAATCGTCCACCGGGAGACTCCCATGTCCATCGTTTAGATTCTGCCTTCTGGAACTGTGAGTTACCATGAATGGTCTTGGTCGACATGATGAACTCAGACAGTCTCTCACCCTGTTCGTTCCATTCTAGGCCATGGGTCCCGATGTGAAGTTCTTCAGCTGATCTTCTCGGTCCTATCTTGGCATTAAAATCACCCACAATGATCTTGTAGAAGGTGTGGTCTTCTTTATAGAACTTCTCTAGCTCCATGTAGAACTTCTCGATTTCTCTTTCATCATAATGAGATGTTGGTGCGTAGACAACGAAGATAGAAACTGCAGGCAGTGAGCCACATCTATTCAAATGTAAACGTCCGATTCGGGTTGTTAGGCATTCGAATGAATCAATGCTCTTGGCCAAGTTTGTGTTGACAAGGACACCGACGCCTCCAACACCTCTTTTATCGCATGTTCCGAGGAACAATTCTTCTCCGGTGTCGAAAACAGCATGGTGAGATTTGTGCCTTCTTGTCTCGGTCAGACCAATGATGTCGTACTTGATCATTCGCGCTTGTACCATCAGGTCCTCGATGGATGCATCTGATGCTAGCGTACGTGCATTGAAAGTACAGACGATCATTTTTGTCTTCCTTCGTTGTGGCAGCCTAGGTCGACCTTGAGATTTTGTCGGCCTCTCCTTTCTCATCCTTCTCAGTGCTGCCATGTCGGTGAAGCCTTCAGGGTCAGGTGAATGAGACCAGTTGTAGTTACTGGTTTTGGCATATCGAATACACAGCGGATAGCTTGCCAGGCTCTTCCGTGCGTGAGGAATACTCTCGGTAGCTTGCCAGTCTTTCCGAGAGGTATAGAGGCTTTTGGGGTGGCCTCTAATCACCCTTGTAGGTGTTACCATATTTGAACCCTATCAAATATGGTACGACAATTCCAGAAGATGGGTATTTAGTGTCTTATGATGTGTCGCGCGGCCGCTTGCGACACATCATAAAATTCTCTAGTCCTCTGGAATTTTTTTCCTTTTAGGTCTCACTTGATTATGCCCAGGTGCTACTCCTGGTTCAGTGCTGGGCGACATTGCTGGCAGTATTTAGGAGACCAGGTGGTGCTGGGGACTGAACCCAGACTTCTGCATGCAAAGCATGTGTGTCCGCCTATTGAGCTAGCTCTCTGGCCCTGGAGACATATTTTGATTTGGTAGCTTTTAGTTGTCTTTTTCTTTACAGTTGTTGTCTTTGATTGTTTCCGATTGCTTGTGTGTATTTATTAAACAGTAGGTTTGGAATAATAGATGGGAAGAGTGGTTTAGTGCTCATCTCTAATTTTTATAAATATTTTAATTCAACTGGGCTGGAGCGATAGCACGTTGGGTAAGTCATTTGCCTTACATGCGGCCGACCCAGGTTCAATCCCTCTGCCCCTCTCAGAGAGCCCAGCAAGCTACTGAGAGTAACTTGCCTGCACAGCAAAGCCTGGTAAGCTACTCGTAATATATTCGATATGTCAAAAACAGTAACAACAAGTCTCACAATTTGTTGTGAGACGTTACTGGTGCCTGCTCGAGCAAATTGATGAACAACGGGGAAGACAGTGCTACAGTGTTACTTCTCATAGAATCTTTTTTTAAAAAAATTTTTATTAGTGAAACACCATGAGGTATAGTTGTGGACTTACAAGTTTTTGTGCTTGGGTTTCAGTTATACAATGATCGAGTACCCATGCCTCCACCAGTGCCCATTCTCTACCACCATTGATCCCAATATCCCTCCCACCCCCCATCTCCCCCATCCCATCCTGTCTATGTGGCAAGGAATTCCCTTTTGTTCTCTCTCTCCTTTTTGGTGCTGTGATTTGCAAAAGAGGCATTGAGTGGCAATCGTGTTTGGTCTATAGTCTACTTTCAGCATGTATCTCCCATCCTGGGAGGATCCTCCCGACACCCTTTATTTGGTGCTCCCTTCTCTATCTGAGCTGCCTTTTCTCCTAGCGTGTGCCGCTGACCTCCAAGCCATGAAATAAGCCTCTCTGAACCACAGTTTCCTTACCCATAAATAGAGGGAGCCAATATTTAGCTCTCGCATCACAGGAATACTTAAAATTCCTGATATATATTTTACAGAGCAAGGCCTTCAGAAGCAATGAAAATCTCTTTCATGTATGTGCTGGAAATACCTCTTGTCTAGTCTTTAGGAAGTGGCTTAAGGATCTATGACATACAAATAAGGCCACTTCACATAAGAAGGCCTACATATGACCAACAGGTACATGGAAAAAATATTCATTATCATTTACTATCAGGGAAATGCAAATCAAAATGATAATGAGGTATTACCTCATACCTGTGCGAATAGCCTACATCAAAAGGGCCAGAAACAACACTGGTAGTGTGTGGAGACATAAAAATCCATACACTGTAGGTATGATGCAATTTGGTCCAGCCTTTATGAAAATGGAGAATTTCCATAGATGGAGAATTCTCAAACTATTAAAAACAGGGGTATAGAAGATGGCTCAGTGGCTTCAGGTGCTTGCGTGGCAAATATGAAATAGTTCAAACTCCAGTGCTGCCCACAGATGCCATGGTAGTCATGACAGTTCTGGTATTTAGGATCTCTGGAGGGGGAGGGGGGATAATAGAAGTGGATCTACCATATGCATGACAATTCTACTCCTTGGCATCCATCTAAAGAACACAAAATTATAATTAAAAATAATATATGAACTCCTACATTCATTGCAGCACTATTTACAATAGCCAATGTTTAGAAACAACTCAGGTTCCCCACAATAGCTGAATAAAGTCGTGGCACAAATACAGAATGGATTACTATTCAGATATTGGAAAAGATCAGATCTTGCCTTTTATAATAATATGGATGGAACGGGAGGATTATGGAACTAGCCGATAATGCTAAACAAAATAAGCCAAAAAGAGGAATTAAAATACCAGATGATATCACTTCTCTGTGGGATACAGAGAAGCAAAGCAAGAACACAGTAAAACCAAGAGGAACAAAGGTGAACTCAGACTCTCAGTGTGGGGAGAGTCAAGTGGACTATGGCAAAGAGTGACTGGTACTTTTGATAATGATATCTCAGAAAGAAAACAATATAAGTCCAAAAACCTATCCTTATCTTTCTACTCTCTGAATTCTTGTTCCAACTTGTCATATATTTTCTGGTTATGTAACTGTTAAAATTTTAATCTGTATAATGTAAGGAACCTTCTAGGGTTTTCCCACTCTATGTAAAACAGGTTTATCTAGCTGGACTTTACTAAAAGGCTCTAGTGTTAAATGGATTTGAGAAATAAGTTATAATCTAACCTGCTTTTTAATGATACATAATACATATTAGTGTTAAAAGTTTTACATAATCACTTAGAAAAGAAATCTGGCTAATGGTGCTTAACACAAATTGCCAAGTAAGTGATCACAGCTGTTTGAATAAGAAACAATTTTATAACCCAAGTTCAAGGATTAGTTGTCGGAAATGTTGCTTGCAGTTTGTGGCTGAGAAAAACCCCTGGTAATCTCCATGATCAATGCTAGTTTAAAATTGAGATAACCATTTCCTCAATTTTCCTTGGAATGCTGTTGTTACTGAAAACTCACCCCCAATAGGGGATCCATTATTTTCCAACATCAAAAATCCAAGGATTTTGATTTTGTCTGGTTGTTATGAGCAGATGTGGGGAGATCACAGATCACTAGCAGGAGAGTGGAGGAAAGAAGGTGTAATATAGGAAGATTTCAGTTGATGGCACACAGCAGAAAGATGAGAACTTCCAAAGTCTATAATAAGTTGACCAGATAGTAATACTATGGGGAAGACGACATTAGTTTCTTTCTCTGATCATATTGAGCTGAAATTTAACATTTGTAAAATCACTTCATTTTGAGTCCATTTTGATTTTCCTTAGAGAATAACAGCAAGCTGAAATGTAGAAGGGATTTTAGAGATGACAGAGTCTAAGTATGACAAAGGTTTACTACATGCTGTTTGCTGTCACCGATAGTGGCTGCTGCATGGATTACTGAATTGAGAAAGACATGTGGCAGTTTCCTGACTCGAGGATAAAGTTATCTGCAACTCCTAATAATGAGTGCTGTACATAAGATGATGGCATAGCATCCTGTGTGCGGGGTATTTTATCTTTCTTAGATAAATGAGGGAATCACCTAAAGAGGTAAACTATACTCAACTCAAGTCATACCTACTGACTAGTTTTATTCTCTTCTTGACCATGAACATCAATCTTTAATATTTAAAAGACCATTTTTAGAGGTGGTTTAAGACTATCTCTTCAACACCAGGAGGATTACTCCATAGCTTAGAGGCCAGCCGGGTATTCTAGGGGAAAGGGCAGTTCAGATAGAAAAGGGAACACCAAATAAAGGGTGTTTGGAGAATCCTCCCAGGAGGGGAAATGCATGTTGAAAGTAGACTATGGACTGAACATGATTGCCACTCAATGCCTCTTTTGCAGACCACAATACCCAAAAGGAGAGAGAGAACAAAGGGGAATGCCCTGCCACAGAGGCAGGATGGGGGGGGGGGGGAATGGGCACTGGTGGAGGGATGGGTATTTGATCATTGTATGACCGAAACCCAAGCACAAAGATTTGTAAATCTACAACTGTACCTCATGGTGCTTCACTAATAAAAAAAATTAAAAAAAAGACTATCTCAATATAGTCAAATTATGCAAACATTTGCTAAATTTGATTGGAATTAATAAGAGGGATCATCATGCCTAAATTCTAATCAATGACTTCCACTTTGCCTTTGTTTACTGTTCAGACATGGCCAGTATTTGTGACCAATTTTGGTGCAATAACTCAGGGTTAGAAATGTGCATTTTATTACTTTCACATTTTGAAACCTAGGCAAAAGGGTGAACTGGCATTTGGGAACCGTTACTCCAGCTTTCTAGAAATCTCTCAGGTTTTACTTCCAAGTGTTTTCTAGTTCTGGTACAAACTCTCTGAAAATTAGATGATGGGAGCTTCCAGAGATGATTCTTGCTTCCATTACAAAATCTGTGCCCCCATAGGTATCTGGTGCTCTGTCATGCTGTTACTCTACTTCAAGTCTTCTGACTTCAGGTTAGCCTTGGGGGGGATGACCTTTTTACTTATTTATTTATTTATTTATTTATTTGTGAAACACCATGAGTTACAGTTATAGACTTACAAATTTTTGTGCTTGGGTTTCAGTTATACAATGATCAAGTACCCATCCTTCCACCAGCGCCCATCCTCCATCTCCACGGGTTGCAGCATCCCTCCCACCCTCCATCCCACCTTGCCTCTGTGGCAGGGCATTCCCTTTTGTTTTCTCTCTTTCCTTTTGGGTCCTGTGCTTTGCAAAAGAGGTATTGAGTGGCAATCATATTTGGTCTATAGTCTACTTTCAGCATGCTTCTCCCACCCTGGGAGAATCCTCCCAACATCCTTTATTTGGTGCTCTCTTCTCTATCTGAGCTTCCTTTTCCCCTAGCTCGTGTGGCTGGCCTCCAAGTCATGGAGCAAAATTCCTGGTACTAATCTCGGCCACTTCTGGGTGTTAGTCTCCCATTTTGTTGCTTTATGTTCCCCAGATGAATGGAATCTTCCTGTGTCTATCCCGTTCTTTCTGACTCATTTCGTTTAACATTATACTTTCCATGTAGTACCACTTGTATGTGAATTTCATGACTTCATCTTTTCTAACAGCTACATAGTACTCCATCGTGTAAATGTACCAAAGTTTCTTTAACCAGTCATCTGTTCTCGGGCACTCAGGATTTTTTCCAGATTCTGGCTATTGTAAAGCATGCTGCAATGAACAAAAAAGTGCAGATGTCACTTTGACTATACTTTTTTGCCTCTCTGGGATATATTCCCAGGAGTGGTACTGTTGGGTCAAATGGGAGATCAAATTCTAATTTTTTGAGAATTGTCTATACTATTTTCCAAAAGGGTTGGTCCAGTCGGCATTCCCACCAGCAGTGAAGGAGGGTCCCTTTCTCACCACATTCGAGCCAGCACCGGTTGCTTTTGTTCTTGTGGATGTGGGCCAGTCTCTGTGGTGTGAAATGATATCTCATTGTTGTTTTGATCTGCATCTCCCTGATGATTAGTGATGTAGAGCATTTTCTCATGTGCCTTTTAGGCATTTGGATTTCATTTTTGAGAAAGTTTCTGTTCATTTCCTCACCCCATTTTTTGATGGAGTTGGGTGTTTTCTTCTTGTGGAGTTCAACCAGTACCTTGTATATCCTTGATATCAACCCCTTGTCAGATGTGTATTTGATGAATATCCTTTCCTATTCTGTAGACTATATTTGTATTTTGGTCACTGTTTCTTTTGAGGTGCAGAAGCTTCTTAGTTTAACATAGTCCCATTTGCCTATCTCTGTTTTCATTTTCTTGGCCAGTGGCAGACATCTTTGAAGATACCATTAGCTTCAATATCATGGAGGGTTTTGCCAACTTTGTCTTCAATGAACTTTATGGATTCAGGTCTGATGTTGAGGTCATAAATCCATTTTGACCTTACTTTTGTGCATGGCATTAGGCAGAGATCTGAGCCCACTTTTTTGCATGTAGCCCTCCAGTTTTGCCAGCACAATTTATTAAAGGGTCTTTCCCTGCTCCATTTCACTTTTCTTGCCCCCTTATCGAAGATTAGATGATGATATGCTTGAGAGGAGATGTCAGTATATTCAACTCTGTTCCATTGGTCTGCAGCTCTGCCTTTGTTTCAGTACCATTCTGTTTTAATTATTACTGCTTTATAGTAGAGCTTGAAATCGCACAGTGGAAAGGCATTTGCCTTGCATGCAGCCAACATGGCCGACTCTAGTTTGATTCCTCCGCCTCTCTCGGAGAGCCCGGCAAGCTACCGAGAGTATCTCGCCCGCACAGCAGAGCCTGGCAAGCTACCCGTGACGTACTCGATATGCCAAACACAGTAACAACAAGTCTCATGATGGAGACGTTACTGGGCCTACTCGAGCAAATCGATGAACAACAGGAGGACCGTAACCATGTGACCATCTACATTTGAATGCTAGATTCCTAGGTGATAGTATATGGGAATATCATTTAACATGTATTTCAAAAATACTCAACCATAATACAAAAATCCTGTATCTACGTAGCACAGTGTAGTAGAGCTTGAAGTTAGGGAGGTTGATTCCTCCCATTTTCTTTTTCCCAAGAATTGCTTTAGCTCTTCCTGGGGGCTTATTGTTCCATATAAATTTCAAGAGTGTTTGCTTCATTTCTTTGAAGAATGTCATGGGTATCCTTATAGGGACCGTATTGAATTTGTACAGTGCTTTGTGAAGTATTGCCATTTTGACTATGTTAATTCTCCCAATCCATGAGCATGGGATATTTTTCCATTTCCTCGTGTCCTATTTTATTTCCTGAAGTAGCATTTTGTAGTTTTCTTTGTACAGGTCCTTTACTCCCTTAGTTAAGCTGATTCCTAGGTACTTGATATTCTGGGGCACAATTGTGAATGGGATTGTTTTCTTCATGTCACTTTCTTCTCTTTAACTATTTGCATATATGAAAGCCATGGATTTTTGGGTATTGATTTTATAGCCTGCCACTTTACTATACAAGTCTATTGTTTCTAGGAGTTTCTTGGTAGAGGTTTTAAGGTTCTCTAAGTATAGTTTCATATCATCTGCGAATAGTGAGAGCTTGATTTCTTCCTTCCCTACCTGTATGCCCTTAATATCTTTTTCTTGCCTAATCGCTATTGCAAGTACTTCCAGTACTATATTGAACAGTAGTGGAGAGAGTGGGCATCCAGTACTATATTGAACAGTAGTGGAGAGAGTGGGCATCCTTATCTCGTCCCTGATCTTAGGGGGAAGGCTCTCAGTTTTTCCCCATTGAGGATGATGTTTCCTGTAGTTTGTGGTTGATGGCTTTAACTATATTGAGAAAAGTCACCTCTATCCCCATTTTGACGAGGGGTTTCATCATAAACAGGTGCTGGATCTTGTCAAATGCTTTCTCTGCATCTATTGATATGATCATATGAGTTTAATCTTTTCTTTTATTGATATGATGGATTTTGTTGATTGATTTCCGAATGTTGAACCATCCTTGCATCCCCGGAATGAATCCCACTTGTTCATGATGTATGGTATTTTTGATGAATTGTTGAATTCTATTTGCTAGTATTTTGTTGAGAATCTTCGCATCCGTGTTTGTCAGGGATATCGACCTGTAGTTTTCTTTTCTTGTGGTGTCTTTGCTTTCTTTTGGTATTAGAGAGCTATGGGCTTCATAGAAACTGTTTGGGAGAGTTTCTGTTTTTCAATTTCCTGGAAAAGCTTGAGAAGAACTGGCAATAGGTCCTCTTTAAATATTTGGAAAAATTTGCTAGTGAATCCTTCTGGACCTGGACTTTTGTTTTTGGGAAGACTTTTGATTACAGTTTCAATTCCTTGATGTGAATAGGTCTATTCAGGTACTCTATATCTTCTTGATTCGGCTTTGGGAGATGATAGGAGTCCAGGAATTTATCCATTTCTTCTAGGTTCTCTTGTTTCGTGGCATACAGACTTTCAAAGTAGTCTCTGATGATCTTTTGGATTTCTTTGGTTTCTGTTGTGGTATCCCCATTCTTATTTCTGATTCGATTTATTAGGGTTCTCTCTCTCTGTTTCTTTGTGAGTGTTGTTAGTGGTTTATCTATCTTATTTATTTTCTCGAAGAACCAGCTCTTCGTTTCATTGATCTTTCGGATTGTTTCTTTGGTTACCATTTTGTTGATTTCTGCTCTAAGTTTTATGATCACTTTCCTTCTGCCCAATTTGGGCTCTTTCTGTTGATCCTTTTCTAAGATCTTGAGCTGTGAAGTCAAGTTGTTTATGTGCATCCTTTCTTCTGTCCTGTGATATGCTTGCAGAGCTATAAATTTTCCCATTAAAATGGCTTTCAGTGCATCCCATAAGTTCTGGTAGCCGTGTCTTCATTTTCATGTGTTTCCAAGTATCTTTTGATTTCGTCCTTGACTTCCTTCCTGATCCACTATTTGTTCAGCAGTGAGCTGTTTAGTTTCCAGGTGTTTGATTTGGTTCTCCATGTCTGTGTGTGATTCACTTCTATCCTCATTGCATCATGGTCTGAAAAGATGGTTGATACTATTTCTATCTTCCTGATTCTATTTAGGTATGTTTTGTGGCCTAGCACATGGTCTATTTTGAAAGATGTTCTGTGCGCACTGGAGAAGAATGTGTATTCTTTCTTTTTGGGGTGTGAAGCCCTGTATAGGTCTATAAGCCCTTTCTCTTCTATATCTTCTGTCAAAGTCAATGTTTCCTTGCTGAGTTTTGTTATTGTTGATCTATCCAGATGTGATAAGGCAATGTTGAAATCTCCAGCTACTATTGTGTTGCTAGCAATGTCCTCCTTAAAATTTGTTAGCAGTTGTTTTAAATATTTAGTTGTTCCCTCATTAGGTGCGTATACATTTAAGAGTGTGATTTCTTCTCCTGTTGTACGTATTCCTTGATGAAGAGAAAATAGCCTTCAATGTCCCTTCTAATCTTTTTCAACATGAAATTAATGCTGTAGGATACTAGTATGGCTACCCCAGCTTTTTTGAGGGAACTCTTTGCTTGCAGGATTGTTTTCCATCCTTTGACTTTGAGTCTGTGTTTGCTCTGACTGTTGAGATCAGTTTCTTCTAGGCAGCAGAATGTTAGGTTCTGTCTCTGAATCCATTTTTCCACTCTGTGTCTCTTAATTGGTGATTTTAGACCGTTGACTTTGAGAGAGATTGTTGTTATGGGGTTTTGTGTCATCTTTCTGTAAGGGTGTGTTGTGGTTGTAGGGTTTGTACTGTCTTATAGTAGTCCCTTTAGCCCTTGTTTTAGGTTTGGTTTTGAGTCTATGAAATTCCTGAGCTGCTGTTTGTTTAGAAAATAGTGTACCGTTCCTTTGATTTTGAGTGAAAGTTTAGCTGGATAGAGTATTCTTGGTGAAGCATTCATTTCAGTGAGTTTTTTCACTATATCTGGCCACTTCCTTCAGACTTGGAGGGTTTCCTCTGCTAGGTCTGCTGTGAATCTAAGGGGTGCTCCTTTGTATGTGATTTCCTTCTTTGACCTTGCTGCTTGCAGTATTTATCTCTATTGGCAGCATCAATCATTCGAACTATGATATGTCTTGGAGTGTTTTTGTTAGGGTCTCTTTTAGCTGACACCGTTCAGGCTCCTTGAACCTGAATGGCTGCATTGTGCAGCTCTGGGAATTTTTCAGCAATTATTTGTTTCACCTTTTTTTTGTTGTTGTTGTTGGGATTGTTTCCCTGAGCTTCTGGTAGTCCAATGATTCTAATGTTGTTCCTCTTGGAATCATCTGCTACGACTCTGATTCTCTGTAGAGCTATTTTGAGGCCCCTTGCCACTGTTTGTTCTTGCCTGTTGACTTGGTGCAGCTGATCTTCCAGCTCACTGATTTTCTCTTCAGCTGTGGTCATTCTATTTTTGAGAGAAGAGACTGAGTTTTTCATTTCATCTACGGAATCTTTAATCGTGACATTTCTGCTCTCATTTCTTCGCGTAATTTGTCGATTTTTTCTGTCGTGTTACTGGATGTCTGTCTGACTGTTTCATTGAGTTGATTGAACATCTTTATGACTTTGTATCTGAATTCTATCTGAGAGAGTTCCCTTAGGTGAGCAGTATTGACAGTCTTCTGGATTCTTTTTGTTGTCCTCCCCTCGTGGTGGGGATTTGTGTTGTTTCTTCATATTGCTGTGTAGCTTGGGGACTAGGTTCCTTGGGGACTAGGTTCCTTAGTATGGCTAAACTACCAGGGAAGGCATAAGTGGCCAACCGCTGAAAATTGGCCACGCCCACTTCTACAGAAGTCACGCCCACTTGTGAAGAGGCCACGCCCCCAAGGAAACCTGGGTTTGGGAGGAGATCAGCACAGCATGAGGAGTGAAGAGGGGAAGGAAGGCAGACGCTCAGTGGGGATGACATTTTGATCCCTTTCAGTTTTCTAGTTATGTACATGATCTTTTAAAACTACTCAGCTTTTTTTCTTCGGCAGATTTTTATCCCAAAATAAGATCTAGGGATCTGCTGTCTAGCACCCATGAATGAATTGCCCACTGAACTGAGGTCAGGAAAACATTCAAACTCAAGCCTCTTGACTGACCAGGAAGAATGTGCTGGTAAAAAGTCACTTTCCTCAACTAAGCCCAGTGAACATTTTCTCTAGATGTTATTGACATCTTGTTCAGTTGATCTGCTACACATTGTGCTTTGCATTGTGCTTTGCAAACTGATAGATCATTAGATGTTCTATTCCTTAAAAAAACCCACACACGAAAAAATCGAACCACAACTATTACTAGTATTTTTATGCCTATATTTCCAGAGAAAATGGGCTGGAAGATAATATGCCAATCTTAATTGTGGTTAAATTGTGGATTGGTATCATGAGCATCTTTAATGTGGGCTTCCATGTCCTACTTTACATACATCAGTGTTTAGATCTTTTACATACTAATATTTTCAAGCCGGAAAATAAAATTACTTTGAGAAAAATTAAGTGTTCACAAATATTAGAGATGAAAGACTCTTCACTTCGTTCTTTATGATATATCTTAGGAAGGAAGAACTGTGCTTTGCTTTGAATAATGCCTCTCATAATTTTGTTTGTAAATTATCATTTTATTTACAAGATAAGTGATGGTTTTAAAAATTTTTCAATGATTATCTCTTATAATGTTTCCTTACTACAATAATTGGCAGAGTAAAGTCTGTTCACAAAATTCTAGACACTTATGGACTTACATAAGTCCATAACTAATAATTGTAGTTAATGGTCTGGAGAGGATAGGGTTCCTGTCTTGCATGAAGAAGACTCAGGTTTGATCCCTAACCATATGGTACCCTGAACTCTGTCAGAAGTGATTCCTGTGTGCAGAGTTAGATGCCGGCTCTGAACACCTCCTATCATAGTCCAAAAACAAATAAATAAATAAAATTATAGTCTTTGAACTACTCATGTTACCAACTTACACATTTTATAGGTACAGAAACTAAGAGTTAGAGAAGTTGTGAAATGTTCATGAGCACTGGTTTAATTGTGCTCCCTGAAAACATATCACACTGACTCTAAAAAATTGCTCTTTATTCACATAATACTAATTTACTGAACATATTTTATAAGACCAGATGTTAGGATAAATAAGAAATATATCTTACTGAAGTTTTAGTGTACTGTAATAACTAGTAACATTAGTTGTCTGTGCTAATTAAAATGCGTTTTATCTTTGGTACAAGCGCTCAGGGATAATTCCTGACTACTCTGAGGACCAAATGTGGTATCAAGGACTGAACCGGGGTCAATCACAGGTGAGGGAAGTGCCTTTCCCTATATACTATCTTTCTGACCCCAGCAAATGAGTTTTATACCATCTTTTACATATGATCTATCATTGTATCTGTCTATAGTTTATTATGTTCTTTGCAAAAGTTTGTTTTGTTCACAATAATGAACAATTGTCTTATACTTGAATCCACATGAAAATTTAAACGATTTAAAAAATATCTTGGAAGAATGAAGTATATTTAGTTCATTATAAAATAGTTGAATAATATTTAAAACTACAGAGAATTAAGTGAGAATCTGCTTTCATTGCTTGCAGTTTTCCAATCCTATTCTTGTCTCCATAACTAACTACTGGTTAATAATTACATGGAAATTTTTTTGTTTTTGTTTTTGGGTCACACTCAGTTTGCTCAGGGGTTACTCCTAGCTCTGTGCTCAGAAATCACTCCTGGTGAAGGTTGGGGAACATGTGGGATTCTGGAGATCGAACCTGAGTTAGCTGCATGCAATGTAAAAGCCGTTACTTGCTGTACGTCTCTCTGGCCCCTATGTTGTAGAAAATCTTGTATAGCATTTTCCTTATACTGCATGCACAGAATTGAATTTGCAATGTCATCTATTTCTTGGAGATTGAATTATCTTTATCCCAGCTAGCTGATCCTATTATTTCTGAAAGTATGATCTCAGAAATCATACCCATTACTCTGGTTTTTATTTTTTAAACAATTTTGCTTAAATATAGGACCTTATCAACTTAAAAATAAGTTGTGTTCAAAAGTTTTGTTTTATAAATTGGCTGGAACTTTGATCTCTGCTCTCCATAAAATGAGTTACAAATGTATTTAGTTGCCTAAGGAAAAGGTCAATATAGAAAAAGTAACATTTAAAGAGTATTTATCATTTATGAAAATTCCCATTGAGAATTTTCCATTATTTCACTTGTTTTTTGCAACATTTTTATTGGAGTGATTATTGTAAATTTTACAGATGAAGCAACTTATGTTCAAAACAAATTTCTCATTATCTCCTAAGTTGTAAATGTCAGAACTGATAGATCCACATAGATCTGATTATTAAATGCACACATTTTTCATCCAAGAAAGTCTGGTTGTAAGGCTAGGGGTGAGAGACACATTGTCTTTCTCTCTCAGAAGAGAGCATAAAATGGCACAGCCACAGTCATGCCACCGGATCCCTCATCAGACTGTTTCAATTGGGTGTCCCTGGAGTGGGGACAGGTGAGGCCCCTCCCTGCCCCAAGGGACCCAGCCCTGGCAGCTGAAAACCTCCAGAACTCAATCATGACCATGTTCATGACCGCTCTCCACATGTTTGGGCTGAGCCCTATCCACTAGTGAATCTGTGAAAAAAAAAAAACAGGTATGCGGGACTTGTGACTGAAAACTCCGGGTTCAGCAGAAACTGGGAATGGGTGACCTGCTCCCATGTCTCCCCATGTTTCCAGCAACTCGGCAATCACAGCCACAAGCCACTTTTGGCAGGCACCAAGTATTCCCATCAATGGCCATGATCCAGAGAGACTCATTGTCTTTCTCTCTCAGAAGTGAGTATAAAATGACACTGTCATATCCATGCCACTGGACCCCACACAAAGCTTTTTCACCCCAGAGCAGGGAGGGTGAGGCCCCTCCCTGCCCCAAGGGACCCAGCTCTGGCAGCTGAAAACCGCCAGAACTCATCTGCTGTCATGCTCATAGTCACTCTCCACACACTTAGGCTGAGCCTCACCCACAAGTGAACCTATTCCTGGACATCTCATATCTCACACCACTCATACTCCAAGAGTAGCACACCACATTTTGTGGGGTTAAAAGTAGAAGGCAACCAATCTTAGAGGGAAATAATTTTTACACGCACACGTGTGCGTGTGCACACACACCACACACACACGTATGATATAAGCACTCAAGGCTCAACCCTTAACAACATATTAGTAATATCTTATAGAAGGGCTTAATGGCCCCTGAGTGAAATGCAACAATCATCACACACTCTCCTCTAAGGAAAGTTTCTTGGAGCGTTTTTCAGCGGTTTATTCATAAAAAAACAATACAAAATAAATTATTTCAGTTCTGCTTTGGGGCAGGAGTTGGGGTTTGGGATGGAAACATCCAAAATATGTTGATGGGAAGGTGTATGGTGGTGGGATTGGTGTTCGAATATTAAATGTAATCAAATAATCTGAACTACTTTATAAAAATAAAATTAAATTTAAAAAAGGCTAGAGGTGCACATATAAACAAATTTTCAGTCTTAAAACATAGCATAATTTTGCCTTTTATTATTATTATTATTATTATTATTATTTTGTGATCAGGAAAGATTGGGAGCTGAAATGCTGGAAGCTCTGCTTCTACCTCTGGTTCTATCAGTCTCAAGTGTCAGGCTGCACATTGACAAACTGCTTGTGACTACATGAAGTATCTTTTTTTTAGGGAACCCAAAGCTAGATAGAATATATACTAATTTAGACATTCTTCTGCCCTCTTATTGGATTTTTCCAATGAGAAGCTTTAGCAGGAGATGGATTGGTATGAGGGAAGAAATGTCAGGGCACTTTTCCCTGGCTACTTTCCATCACAGCTACTTTGCTCTTCTGGATGCCTACAAAAGTCACAAACGGTGCTGGATGGTCTTCCTCTGTCTTCAGCAATCTTTCCATCCAGTGAATAATTCCTGCCCTGGTATTTTTAAACTGAGGGAATGGTAATCACATTCTGCTCTTATTAGCCCAGATGCTTTATAATTTTTTCTTGCTTTAACAGAACTTTACCCAGAATTCTGTAAATGTTCCTATGCTATATTCTAATAATCATTTTTCAGTATGCTATGTGTTTGCTCTTGGGAACCTGGCTGATCTAGTAAATAAGACCAGAATTTGTTCCTGAAAATAGAGTCTCAAAATGGGATTGTATAGTTAGGGTGTTTACATATTCGATAAGGTCACAGAAAATCAATCTTCTGGCCAAGGTGAAATGAGTAACATAGTATGTGGTGTAATCATAGTTACTCAAATTATTAACAGCTGTTTCATGGGATTGTGGGCAAATGAAGAGTAAGAGATTAGTTCTTGTGACTCTGACATTAATTGTTTTGTCAAGTGATTTATATTAGCCAGATTGCTTTATGAGCTGGTTACTTAAGAAATCCCAGAAAGAACAAACAAAAGGACAAATTATCAACCTTGAATGCTTGTTCAACTCAAGCTACAGGTGGAAAGTCAAATAACCTCTTTGGAACTGTTCAAAGAATTTTGAATCTTCTGTAGCTGCGGGGCAAAAACATCTAACAAAGGTATCTTTAAATAATTCATTATTGTAACACTTAAAGAGACATAAGATTACACTCCTAAAACATATACTGTTGCTTGAACTGTAATCCCAATTTAAAAAAAGAGAGCTCTGTGCTACTTGAGTCATAGAAAAAATAGTGATTGAAGATTAATGGGGGTTTAGCACATGTTGAGCTTTTATCTACCTTTACTTTCTATCTAGATTTCAGGGGGCTTGAAGCTGAGTAAAACAGAAGATTCATGTGCTGAAACTATAATTGGACTGGATTAATAGTCAAATCTAACAATAGTTCCTTATGTGACATTGGACAAACTATTTAATCATTGAGAAATTGATGGCTACATCAAACAATGTGGAACAGCATTTTTCTTATATGATAAAAATAGGCATAAGTAGAAAAGGTGGATTTCTGAAATTGAAGATAACTGACTGTGTAAACAGAGAGATTGAGAACTGCCCGCAAACCTCCAAATTCCTCTGATCTTCTGTTGCTTAACAAAGAAGCTCCCATTTCCCCAGCTACATCTGAAGCAACCAGCCAACCCCTCTTACCTTTGCCAAGCTTCAACAGGAGAATCAGTACAGACCTCTAGCGCTTTGGAGGAGAGCCACGACCTCTTCTGCAGATAATTATTCTTCCTTTAAGCTGTTTCTGCCTTGCCAGTCAACTCCAGCAGAAACTAAATGCCTCACCACATTAGATTTCCGTGGATGCAGTAACAAATTATTTCAAACTTGGTGTTGTAAAGCAGAAATGTGTTCTCTTACCATTCTGGAGGCTAGAAATCCGAAATAAGGTGTCAGCAAGACCAGGCTCCCTTCCCCCTGTAGGTTCCAGAGGAAAATATGTCCTTGCTCCACAGGCTTTTGTTGTTCCATAAATTCCTTGGCTTGTGACTGTGTAACTCTAATATGTCCCTTCATCTTCTCATGGCCCCTTCTGTGTCTTCTCTTCTGTGTTTAATAAGAATACTTGTCATTGGATTTAGGGCACACCTCAGAGCACCAGGATGATCTCATTTCAAAAGCCTTAATTGTGTCTGCAAAAATGTTTTTTTTCAAATAAGTTCAAATTCACAGATTTTAGACAGTTTTTTTTAGGAGACCACCATTCAAACCATTATACAGACTATGGAAAATCAATTGACGATGTGACCTAAGATTTTCCTAATGAAGTGGGTTTATTTGATCCATCTTTAATAAAACTGGAAATGTGAAAAGGCAATACATCAGGTGAAATGGAACATGAAAATTGGTGACAGTAAACAGACAGTTTACCTTTTCATTTCTTTTTAATTATTTTACTTTTAAAGTTTTATTTTATTTTTGGCAGTATGAATTGCTAACTGTTATTAGTAGGACTTCATACATGAAACATTCCAGCTGCATACTCTCTATCCAAGCGTCCACTTCTCTCCCCATTGTCCCTGTGTAGCAGTTTACTCTTTCAAAGGCCACTGCTTTATCCATATCTGTTCATATTTATAACCTTTTATGCAATTATTTAAATTATGAAGCTAGAGCATAATAACTTGGGTCTGACTTTGTAATATTTGTGGGCAAGGTAAAATATAGATAGTCACTAACTATAGTTCCAGTTAGAGTGTGTCTGAAAATCCACAGTGAAGGAAAATTATTCCAATTTGTAGAACATTAAATCATATGATTGGTTATTGACTTAGTTTACCAGAAGGATAATGGTTGTAACTAAATATAATGGCAAGTGGATAAAAACCTGACCAATGTGTCAGATACTAAGAGAATATGATATGAGCCAGGGCTGAGGATACAGCTCAGTGATAGAGCATTTACAATGCATGTGTGAGGCCCTGGGTTTAGAACCACTTCCTTCCCAAACCATACCCAAAACAAAAGATACGTGCACATGAATTGAAGATTAGTGGCATGGGGAAATGTATAAGGGTAGATATTTCATAATGATCACCCAATGTTATTTTACCCCAAATGCCACAAGATTGCATTTCATTTGGAGAGGCTTTTGATAAAGAGGTGGGCCAAGTGAACTTATCCTGTGACTGTCAGAATATGTCTCAGTCTGGTGCCTGTTTAATGGAACTCTTTACACAAAGTTGCTACTGTAGTGGGAATTTAAGCACATTAATGTGATTTGGTTTACCAAGATTAAAACTATTCAATAGCCAACTTGCCAATATCAGACCATTTGTAACCCTTAAATATAGTGTAGGGATCCTGGACTCAATTTCCATTGTGGAATGAGAAGCTTTCTGCATACTAACAAGCAATTTTCATACACGGTAAGGTGTCTGAGAATTCAACTCAATTCAACCCAATTTTGATAGTATCTACTCACTCACTACCAGATTCCAGACAATCTCCCAAGACCATCCTCTACTTTAGATGTTTGAGTGCAAGCTCGGGCTGTGAATCAAACCAATTGGTTGTTTCTCAAAGGTTCTCAAGACCCCTTCCTCATGTTAAATTAATTTTTCATAATAACTCAAAGATGTTAGGAAAATCAATTTACTCAACAGGTTACTGAATCACTATGAAAGCTATAACTCTGGAATAGAAAAACAGGAGAGATACATAGGGCAAGGTTTGGGAAAAGTATGGAAATTTTATGTTATCCATGAGCATGTCATTCTCCCATTTCTCCACTTATTCACCAACATGGTCTCTCTCCCAAGTTACCCCATTTAAGTTTTATGATGGTTTTATTCCCTACATAGTCATGATCTTTAAAATCATTGGTCAAGTCAAGGGACCAACCAATTGGATACTGAATTTCATTTTATTCCCTTACCTCTAGGAAAACCAGATAGAATTGAAAAACCTCAGATTGTCTTTATGTTTGTTCACTTGGAAACCAGACCACATCCTTAAGAACTTTCAAAAGATACCTTCATTGGGTTGTTTCTCTGTTGTTGAGTCTTGTGAATGCCTTATGAATCTTGAATATTAGTCCTTTGTCAGATGTACAGAAAGTGAATATTTTCACCCACTTAGTAGGGGTGTCTTTTTATTTTGGTAATTTCTTTTGTTATGATGGAAAAACAAACTACTTCTGTTTGATGTAACCCATTTGCTTACTTTTTCTATTGTTTTCTTCACCAACAGTACTGAATCACTGAAGGTATCTCTTGAGTTCTGAGTCCTGTAGATTTCTGCCTGTTTTCCTCAATGTGCTTTATGAATTCTGGCCTTCAATCCATTTTGAATTTACCTACGGGTTTGGTGTGAAGTTGGGTTCTAAGTTTTGCATGCAATTAACTAAAGTTATCTAAGTTTTGCATGTGCAATTAACTAAATTTCCCAGCACTATTTGTTAAGGAGGTTTTCTTTGCTCCACTTTATGAACCTACTTCCTCTGTCAAAGGTGAAACAAATAGGAAGAAAAGTTGACCAGATACTCCTTAAAAGCATACAGATGACCAACAGTTATATGGAAAAGTGGTCTGGAACATTTGTCATTATATAATTATAAATCAAAATAATAACAATATAGTAACTCACCTCTGAGAATGGTACATATCAAAAGATAGGAAATAATCAGTACCGGTGGGTATGCAGTGAAAAAGGAACTCGCATTCACTGTCAGCATGAATATCATCTATTTCAGCCACTGTAGAAAACAGTATGGAGAGTTCTCAAAAAATAGTACGAGTAGGGCTTCCATATAACCAAGTTATTTCACTTTCAAATTACCAAGAACAAAAAGGTATTTGTGGGGCTGAAGCGGTAGCATAGTGGGTAGGGCATTTGCCTTGCATGTGGCCAATCCGCGTTTGATTCCCATCATTCCATATGGTTCCCTGAGCACTGCCAGGAGTTATTTCTGAGTACAAAGCCAGGAGTAAGCCCTGTGCACTGCTGGGTCTGACCCAAAAAGAGAAAAAAAGATATTTGCAGTCTGTGTTCACTGCAGCACTATTCTCAAGAGCTGAAACAACTCAAGTATCTCAGAACTTGGATAAAGAAGTTGTGATAGATAGTGGAACAAAACTGAGCTGCAAGAAAAGATGAAATCCTTTAGTTTGCTACAACTTACACGGGGATGGAATGTATCAAGCTGAATGAAGTGAGCCGAGCATCAAGTGATTTCACTCAAGTGTGCAATACAAAGAAACATAGTAAATGGGATGAAGAGATAGGCTAACAGGCTGAATGCTTTGTTTTCATGAGGAATGCTGGTACAGGTTTGATACCTGGAACCATATGGTTCTCCTAGCACAACCAGGGAAGATCACTGCACTGGGAATAAGCCCTGAGCCCTACTGAGTATAGTCCAACACCAATTTTTATTTTATTATATTTTAATTGAATCACTGCGAGATTCACAGTTACAAAGCTGTTCATGGTTGAGTTTCAGTCATACAATGTTCCAACATCCAGCTCTCCATCAGTGTACATTTCTCACCACCAATGTCCCCAGTTTCCCTCTTGCCACCCCCCCTCTAGTCTCTATGGCAGGCACTTTCCCTCCCTCCCTCCCTCCCTCCCTCCCTCCCTCCCTCCCTCCCTCCCTTCCTCCCTCCCTCTCTGTCTCTATCTCTCTCTCTCTGTCTCTGTCTCTCTCTCCTTTTGGTTTGCAATGCAAATATGAGAGGCAAAAAAATTTTTAATTTAATTCTTGCACCCACAACCATAGGAGACTTTGTTGTTACTGTGTTTGGCATATCGAATACATCATGGGGAGCTTGCCAGGCTCTGCCGTGTGGGCAAGATACTCTCGGTAGCTCGTCGGGCTCTCTGAGAGGGGCGGAGGAATCGAACTTGGGTCGGCCATGTTGGCTGCGTGCAAGGCAAACGCCCTACCGCTCTCCAATGGAGACGTTACTGGGCCTGCTCGAGCAAATCGATGAACAACGGGAGGACAGTGTCAGTGAAAGTGACCCACAACCATATTGGTAATGGATATTCTAGCATCTGATGAAAGAATACCTCTAAAATAGGAAGGGCACTGTTCCTCTAAATTGGAAATTAGTACTGAATGACTCTTCATGCTTCTGAACTAACAGGCAAAGGGGGGTACTCTACTAGCCTGGGTGATCAAACTTCTTTATAAGGCAAATATTGATTTATAATCCCCAATGGGATAAATAATGGTTATGCCTAGAGTTCTGAAAATTTTCTGGACACCTTCTTAGTATTTGTGAACCACAGAGATCTAAACCATTGGTTAGGTTTTGTATGAATATGGCTTGAGTTTCATCACTGGATAAAAAACTCATTCTAGTTAAGAAACCTGCAGAGGGTAAGAACAGGGAATTAGTAGGAGAAAGATATGGTTTTCAGTTTAGACCTGTGACCAAGTACAAAAGCAGGGACTACAGGTGCTTCCACCATCCCCATCCCTTATATCCCCTCTCCCCCATTATGTTATATTATATGGAGAGCACTGATTCTCTATTTTGAGTTTTATGTGGCAGTATGAGTGAATACACAGTACCACATTCTGATACGCTCATTGATTAGAACTGTCCTATATTGGGAACATATGATGTTTAGATTAAAAAGGGACACTGATGCTGAAGTAAAAAATGGTGCTGGCTAGATATTCTCTGATTCTCTATGTAAATTTTCTAAATGTATATATTCAGTTTTCTATGTTTCTGTGTGCAGTGGCTTTTAGTTCTAATGGCACTGGCAGAGTTTTGGGAGAATATACCAAGCTGTGCATTCTCTGATTCTCTCCCACTGGTCACTGCTTGGTATGGTCTCTTTCTTTTTTTAAGGGTTAGGGTTCCTGTTGGCTAGTACTTTCCTACAGTTACAGTTATTATTAGGTCTCAACAACTGCTATCTCCACTTGCCGTCAGTCTCAGTTAAGGGCTCCTATACTATTCCATATTGGTTTTCGTTAACTCTGTCCTTTCTTTTGAAATAGTCCTCTAATGAAACTTTCTCTGACTAACATTTGAATGAGCCATTTATTTCTTGCCAGAATTCTGATGAGTAAATTACTTGAGGCCATCTACTTCTATTTAGGTTAGGGAATTTTCCTCTCTCCACCCAGCTTATATATTTGTACTGGGAGCTGCTTTGCCTGGTTCAGTGTTCTTATGCTTATGCTTATGTTATGTAACTTCCATAACAACTTCTATGAGAGGGAATAGGAAGTTCTCTATTTGTCGGGGGACAGGGGGCTTTGACCACATGCAACTGTGCTCAAAGTTTACTCTTGTCTGTGCTCAGGGATGACTCTTGGTAGTGCTCAGAGAGCCATATGTAATGTTTTGGATTGAACTGGGGTTGGTTACATGAAAGGGAAGAATTTCACACTCTGTATTATCTCTTTGGTCCCGGATTTTCTCTCTTTTAAATCAGAAAATGAAAAGAACAAAAGCAACCTATGTTGGCATGTATGTGGCGAGAATGGAACTCTCCTTCACTGCTGGTGGGAATGCCGACTGGTTCAGCTCTTTTGGAAAACAGTATGGACAATTCTCAAAAAATTAGAAATTGAGCTCCCATTTGACCCAGCAATAACACTTCTGGGAATATATCCCAGAGAGGCAAAAAAGTATAGTCAAAGTGACATCTGCACTTGTTTGTTCATTGAAGAACGCTTTACAATAGCCAGAATCTGGAAAAACAACCTGAGTGCCCGAGAACAGATGACTGGTTAAAGAAACTTGGTACATCTACACAATGGAGTACTATGCAGCTGTTAGAAAAGATGAAGTCATGAAATTTACACACAAGTGGTACTACATGGAAAGTATCATGCTAAGAGAAATGAGTCAGAAAGAGAGGGACAGACATAGAAAGATTGCATTCATCTGGGAACATAAAGTAACAAAATAGGAGACTAACACCCAAGATTAGCTGAGATAAGCACCAGTAGGTTCACTCCATGGCTTGGAGGCAGCCACACATGCTAGGGGAAAAGGCAGCTCAGATAGAGAAGGGAACACCAAATAAAGGGTGTTGGAGGATCCTCCCAGGATGGGAGATGCATGCTGGAAGTAGACTATAGACTGAACATGATTGCCACTCAATGCCTCTTTTGCAAACCGCAGCACCCAAAAGGAGAGAGAGAACAAAAGGGAATGCCCTGACACAGAGGCAGGGTGGGATGGGGGGAGATGGGGGGTGGGAGGGATACTGGGATCAGTGGTGGTGGAGAATGGGCACTGGTGGAGGGATGGGTACTCAAACGTTGTTTAACTGAGATTCAAGCATGAAAGTTTGTAAGTATACAACTTTGGTACCTCATGGTGTTTCACTAAAAAAAGAAAAGAAAAGAAAAAAAAAGAAAAATGCCTTCCCATTCCCTGGCTCCAAACTGGGAGCACTCAGGTCTTGGAAAAGGTAATGTGGAAAAAGTGAGGTACACAGAGAATGGGGATTTTCACATTGCAGTAGAGGATATCCATAGTTTCTTTTTAGGTTTAATTGCACATGGGTGGTGGATGATTATAAGTGCTCATAAATTGTCCACCCCAATATTGGATCCAGCCTCCTCCATATGTGTCAGCATGGGTTAAGCTGAAGCCAGTGAAATGGGCCAAAATACACTAGAGCTGCAGCCAAATTGATGACAGTGGGTTTGAAAAGTCAGTAAAGAAAGGTTCAAACCCAGTTATTGGAGTAATAGCTTTCTTGTTCTGTATTGCTACCCATATATATAAATAATATTATATGATACATATATTATATACTATACACATATTTATCTTTGGTGTGGGATGTGAAACTGATGGAGAAACTGACTTTCTTCTCTAGGTGAAAAAAGTATCATTCAGTAATTTAAAAAATATTCTGAAATTTTAGGTAAACAATGTCATGTAAGAAAGTAGTATTTAGTGTTTAAAAACTATTAAAAATTTAGGTAAACTATCATGTGGCATGGTGTGCACATTGTCTATTATAAGATACATATTCCATGAATTCCTTTTTTTAATTTTTAGGTCACACAGAGATGCACAGGGGTTACTCCTGGCTCATGCATTCAGGAATTACTCTTGGCGGTGCTTGGGGGACCATATGGGATGTTGGGAATTGAACCCAGGTTGACCGCATGCAAGTCAAACTCCCTACCTGCTGTGCTATTGCTCCAGCCCCTGAATTCCCTTATTAAATAAATGCAAACAATACTAGAAACAGCACCATCGATTTTAATAGATTGAAAAAGTTGTTTCTAATGTCTATGAAAGAGCAAAAAAATTTAAAAGCACTTTTAAGCTGAGAAGGGAAGTAGTACAGTGCTATACAATATTTTCCACTAATGACTGCTGTTACTTTTTACTGATGACTACTTTGATTTTGTAGAAAGCTTGTGTTCCAAAATGGGAGACTAATGCTGAAGTATAGTAGAGATAAAGGCCAGGAGGATTTCTCCATGGCCTGGAAGCTGGCATCACATGCTGGGGGAAAAGGCAGCTGAGATAGAGAAGGGACCACAAAGTAAATGATGCTTGGAATGCTTGCTCAGGATGGGAGATGTGTGCTTAAAGTATACTATGTACCGAACCTGATGATCACTTAGTACCCGTAGTGCGAACCATAACATCCAAAAGGAAAGATCGAGTAAAAGGGAATGTGCCTGCCACAGAGGTGGTGGGGTGGGGGGATGGGGGGGTGGCAGGAGGGATACTGGGAACATTGGTGGTGGAGAATGGTCACTGGTGGAGGGATGGGTATTAGATCACTGTATGACTGAAACGTAATCATGAAAGTTTGTAAATCTGTAACTGTATTTCACAGTGATTCACTAAAAAAAAGTGCTTGCTTCGGCAGCGCATATACTAAAATTGGAACGATACAGAGAAAAATATTTAAATAAAATAAAACAAATCCAAAAAATAAAAAAAATTTAAAAAAAGAAATTTTGTGTTTCAGTGTGTTTTGTGTAAATGTGAGGCCTTTTTTTTGTTTGAGAAGGGTAAAGAGTATTAAAGGATGTGTCAGATTAAATTTAAATAGCTTAGTTATAGCTTAAGTTTTTGTGTCATGCCTGGTGTAATATTTATTTGGACAAAGACAACCAAAAGAATGGAAATGAACCACTGTTTTGCTCTGTATACAAAAATTAATTCAAAGTGGTTTAGGAACTTGGATGGAAGAGCTGAAACTATAAAACTCTAGGAGGAAATCAAGTAGGCATCAAGCTACTTAATACTAGTCTTGGGAACAACATTTATTTAACAAAAAAAAGTTGCCATAAACAAGTGAGACTACATAACACTAAAAAAATTCCGTATGGAAATGTAAACCATCGACAAAATGAAAGGGCAATCTATTGAATGGGAGAAATTTATTGAAAATTATATAATTGGGAGGTTAATATCCAATATACATCAAAAACATATTGACGAGTAGAACTTGAGGAATTTTACTAAATGAAAAACTTAAACAGAAAAAAAAAAGCACTTACTAACTAAATAATGTTCTTAATTACACTTTGAATCTTAAACAAAAAGCTTGATCTCAAAACCTGGAAAATATGGTATATATGACCAATTCTTACAAGAAAAGACAAAATCACACAATTTTCAGTTTTGTGAATGGATTGTGGTGAATGCATAGCACTGTACCACTGTCCTCCCATTGTTCATCGATTTGCTGGAGTGGGCGCTAGTAACGTCTCACAACAAATTATGAGACTTGCTGTTACTGATTTTGGTATATCGAATACGTACCTCACGGGGAGCTTGCCAGGCTTTGTCGTGCTGGTGAGATACTCTCAGTATCTTGCTGGGCTCTCTGAGAGGGACAGAGGAATTGAACCCAGGTCAGCCGCGTGCAAGGCAAACGCTCTACCCGCTGTGTTATCTCTCAGCAAGTATCAGCAGTGAGAAAAAATCTAGTTAAAAGAAGAGGGATACTCTTTCAACAGTCACTCCCCTAACAGCTGGCTCGGAGGCCCCTGAGACTGTTTGCTCTTTACATGCGTGTTCCCGCTCCTGCACACATGCCACCGCACCCCAGACCCAGCTGTCGCCCTGTGGTCCCACTCACCTTCTTGCCTTTTCACAGGGTTGAATTTGAAGGAAAATAGTAGGGATATAACAAATGCCCAAAGGCAATAGAAATGAAGAACATGAGAATGGGTCAAGCAGGAAGGATACTACTGGGTTGGGGGGATAGGATAGAAAAAGAATTTTATGACAATAGTGAAGTGTTCATCCTGGAGAATTTCATACTGGAAGGTGATGAGGTATTATACATGAAACCATATCAGTAATGATATTATAAACCACAGTGAAAGAAAGAGATAAAAAGAAAGAGAGAGAAAGAGAGAGGGAAAGAAAGAAAGACGGAAAGAAAGAGAGAGAAAGAGGGGCTGGAGCGATAGCACAGCAGGTAGGGCGTTTGCCTTGCACGTGACCGACCGGGATTTGATTCCCAGCATCCCATATGGTCCCCCGAGCACCACCAGGAGTAATTCCTGAGTGAAGACCCAGGAGTAACCCCTGTGCATCGCTGGGTGTGACCCAAAAAGCAAAAAAAAAAAAGAGAGAAAAAAGAAAAAGAGATATGTAGGAAGGAAGGAAGGAAGGAAGGAAGGAAGGAAGGAAGGAAGGAAGGAAGGAAGGAAGGAAGGAAGGGAGGGAGGGAGGGAGGAAAACTGCCACAGAGGCAGCAGTAGGTGGGTGGGCAGGAAACGGGATTTTTTTGTCGGAGAAAATGAACATTGGCAAAGGGACTGTTGTTGGAACACTGTGTGACTGAAACTCAGTCATGAATAACTTTTCAAATCATGATCCCTTAATTAAAATATCCAACAAAACAATAAAACAAAAACCTGGTCTCATGGAGTTAGCAAGTGATCTGTGGTTTCCTTGGTAAGGGAATAGGAAAAGGGAAAAAAATGGGTGAAGAGAGTCAAAAGGCTTTATAGTGTAAAGTTCATACATTATAGACATACAGTAAACAACAAATATAGTTCATAATAACCTTTCATACTTGAAAGCCAGAATGAGAGAGATCTAAAAAATTCTTGTTGAAGAAAAAAAAGTTTTAATTATATAAGGTGATGAATGTTGATTGGAATTATTGAGGTGATCATTTTGATGTATAGACAAAAACCATATAATGCCTTTAAACCTCTGAAACTGATATATCCATTGAACCTCAAGTTTAAAAATAAAAGCCCATCAGTGGTCTTAGGAGAGAAGCCTGACCAAGCATGGTGACAATAATAAGGAAGTCCAGGTGATATGGAAGTTGAGATCTTTGTATTAACAGATACTGATGGTTTACTAACTACTGTTAGCAGATGAGAGCTCAACTGAAGGTCTTGGGTATCCCATCAGCACAGCATCTAAACATATGGATTTTTTTCATGATAGATTTATTATGTATGACTGCACTTTGAAAAATGAATAAGCTTACATCTACCTGGAGATGGTCTGATACTGACATACAAATTCTTATGCAATAGGTCTAAATAGGCATGTAACTCTGCAGTTTATTTATTTATTTTTATTGAAGAACCATAATTTACAAAGTTACTGAAAGTTGCATTTTACAAACACGATAATTTAACACCAATTCCTCCACCAGTGTCAACTTTCCTCCACCAGTAACATAGGAAATTTTTAAAAATTTTTATTAGTGAGACATCATGAGGTACAGTTGTAGACTTACAAATTTTTGTGCTTGGGTTTCAATTATACAATGATCAAATATCCATCCCTCCACCAGCGCCCATTTCCCACCACCACGGATCCCAGTATCCCTCACACCCCCATCCCCCCAATCCCACCCTGCCTCTGTGGCAGGGCATTCCCTTTTGTTCTATATCTCCATTAGGGTGCTGTGGTCTGAAGAAGAGACATTGGGTGGCAATCATGTTCGTTCTATAGACTACTTTCAGCATGCATCTCCCATCCTGGGCGGATCTTCCTAGCACCCTTTATTTGGTGTTCCCTTCTCTATCTGAGCTGCCTTTGCCCCTAGAGTGTGCGGCTGGCCTCTAAACCATGGAGTGAACAACCTGTTATTTATCATAGCTGTTCTTGGGTGTTAGTCTCTTATTTTGTTACTTTATGTTCCCCAGATGAATGCAATCTTTCTATGTCTATCCCAATCTTTTTGAGTCATTTCACTTAACATAAAACTTTCCATGTAGTACCACTTGTATGTAAATTTTATGACTTTATCTTTTCTAACACCTACATAGTACTCCATTGTGTAAATGTACCAAGTTTCTTTAACCAGTCATCTGTTCTCGGGCACTCAGGATTTTTCCAGATTCTGGCTATTGTAAAGCGCGCTGCAATGAACAAACAAGTGTAGATGTCACTTTGACTATACTTTTTTGCCTCTCTGAGATATATTCCCAGGAGTGTTATTGCTGGGTCAAATGGGAGCTCAGTTTCTAATTTTTTGAGAATCATTCATACTGTTTTCCAAAAGGGCTGAACCAGTTGGCATTCCCACCAGCAGTGAAGGAGGGTCCCTTTCTCACCACATCCGAGCCAGCACCAGTTGTTTTTGTTCTTGTGGATGTGGGCCAGTCTCTGTGGTGTGAAATGATATCTCATTGTGGTTTTGATCTGCATCTCCCTGATGCTTAATGATGTGGAACATTTTCTCATGTGCCTTTTAGCCATTCTAATTTCTTCTTTGAGAAAGTCTCTGTTCATTTCGTTGCCCCACTTTTTGATGGGATTGGATGTTTTCTTTTTGTGGAGTTCGACCAGTACTTTGTATATCCTTGATATCAACCCATTCTCGGATGTGTATTTGGCGAATATCCTTTCCTATTCTGTAGACTGTCTTTGTATTTTGGTCACTGTTTCTTTTGAGGTGCAGAAGCTTCTTAGTTTAACATAGTCCCATTTGTCTATCTCTGTTTTCACTTGCTTGGCCAGCAGCGTGCCATCTTTGAAGATACCATTACCTTCAATGTCATGGAGGGTTTTGCCAACTTTTTACTCAGTGTCCCTTATGGATTCCGGTCTGATGTTGAGGTCTTTAGTCCACTTTGATCTTACTTTTGTACATGGCGTTAGGCAGAGATCTGAGCCCACTTTTTTGCATGTAGCTGTCCAGTTTTTCTAGCACCATTTGTTAAAGAGTCTTTTCTTGCTCTACTTCACATTTCTTGCCCTCTTAAAGAAAATTATATTGTCGTATTCTAAGGGGGGAGATGTCAGTATATTCAACCCTGTTCCATTCTACAGCTCTTCCTTTGTTCCAGTACCATGCTGTTTTAATTATTACTGCGTTGTAGTAGAGTTTGAAGTTAGGGAGGTTGATTCCTCCCATTTTCTTTTTCCCAAGAATAGCTTTAGCTATTCGTGGGGGCTTATTATTCCATATAAATTTCAGGAATGTTTGCTCCATTTCTTTGAAGAAGTCATGGGTAGCCTAATAGGAATCACGTTGAACTTATACAGTGCTTTGGAAAGTATTGCCATTTTGACAATGTTAATTCTCCCAATCCATGAACAGGGGATATTTTTTCATTTCCTCGTGTCCTCTTTTATTTCCTGAGGTAGCGTTTTGTAGTTTTCTTTTTACAGGTCCTTTACTTCCTAAGTTAAGCTGATTCCTAGGTACTTAATTTTCTGGGGCACAAATATGAATGGGATTGTTTTCTTCATGTCACTTTCTTCTCTTTCATTATTTGCATATAGGAAAGCCATGGACTTTTGTGTATTGATTTTATAGCCTGAAACTTTACTATACAAGCCTATTGTTTCTAGGAGTTTCTTGGTAGAGGTTTTAGGGTTCTCTAAGTATAGTATCATATCATCTGCGAATAGTGAGAGCTTGATTTCTTCCTTTACTACCTGGATGCCCTTAATATCCTTTTCTTGCTAATAGCTATTGCAAGTATTTCCAGTACTATATTGAACAGCAGTGGAGAGAGTGGGCATCCTTGTCTCGTCCCTGATCTTAGGGGGAAGGCTCTCAGTTTTTCGCCATTGAGGATGATGCTTGCTGTAGGCTTGTGGTAGATGGTTTTAACTATATTGAGAAAAGTCACCTCTATCCCCGTTTTGGCGAGGGTTTTCATCATAAACAGGTGCTGGATCTTGTCAAATGCTTTCTCTGCATCTATTAATATGATCATATGATTTTTTCTTTTCCTTTGTTGATATGATGTATTATGTTGATTGATTTCCAAATGTTAAACCAGCCTTGCATCCCTGGATGAATCCTACTTGGTCATGGTGTATGATCTTTTTGATGAGTAGTTGAATTCTATTTGTTAGTGTTTTGTTGAGAATCTTCGCATCCGTGTTTGTCAGGGATATCGGCCTGTAGTTTTCTTTTCTTGTGGTGTCTTTGTTTCCTTTTGGTATTAGAGAGATATGGGCTTCATAGAAACTGTTTGGGAGAGTTTCTGCTTTTTCAATTTCCTGAAAAAGCTTGAGAAGCACTGGCATTTGGTCCTCTTTAAATGTTTGGAAAAATTCGCTAGTGAATCCATCTGGACCTGGGCTTTTGTTTTTGGGAAGAATTTTGATTACAGTTTCAATTTCCTTGATGTGAATAGGTCTATTCAGATACTCCAGATCTTCTTGATTCAGCTTTGGGAGATTATAGGAGTCCAGGAATTTATCTATTTCTTTTAGGTTCTCTTGTTTCGTGCCATACACACTTTCAAAGTAGTCTCTGATGATCTTTTGAATTTCTTTGGTTTCTGTTGTGATGTCCCCCCTTTCATTTCTAATTCGGTTTATTAGGGTTCTCTCTCTCTTTCTTTGTGAGTGTTGCTAGTGGTTTATTTATCTTGTTAATTTTCTCAAAGAACCAGTTCTTGATTTCATTGATCTTTCAAATTGTATCTTTGGTTTCCATGTCCTTAATTTTTGCTCTAAGTTTTATGATCTCTTTCCTTCTGCCTGATTTAGGCTCTTTCTGTTAATCCTTTTCTAAGGTCTTGAGCTGTGAGGTCAAGTTGTTTATGTGCATCCTTTCTACAGTCCTAAGATATGCTTGCAGAGCTATAAATTTTCCCCTTAATACTTCTTTCTCTGCATCCCATACGTTCTGGTAGCTCGTGTCTTCATTCTCATGTGTTTCCAGGTATCTTTTGATTTTGTCCTTGACTTCCTTCCTGAGCCACTATTTGTTCAGCAGTGAGTTGTTTAGTTTCCAGGTGTTTGATATGGTTCTCCGTGACTGTGTGTGATTCACTTCTATCCTCAGTGCATCATGGTCTGAAAAGATGGTTGATACTATTTCTATCTTCCTGATTCTGTTGAGGTATGTTTTGTGGCCTAGCACATGGTCTATTTTGAAAAATGTTCCATGCGCACTGGAGAAGAATGTGTGTTCTTTCTTTTTGGGGTGTAAAGCCCTGTGTAGGTCTATAAGCCCTTTCTCTTCTATATCTTTTGTTAAAGCCAATGATTCCTTGCTGAGTTTTGTTCTTGTTGATCCACCCAGAGGTGATAAGGTGATGTTGAAATCTCCAAGTACTATTGTGTTGCTAGCAATGTCCTCCTTAAAATCTGTTAGCAGTTGTTTTAAATATTTGGCTGTTCCCTCATTAGGTGCGTATACATTTAAGAGTGTGATTTCTTCCTGTAGTATGCACCCATTGATGAAGAGAAAATAGCCTTCGCTCTTCCTTCTAATCTTTTTCAATGTGAAATTAAGGTTGTCGGATACTAGTATGGCCACCTCAGCTTTTTTGAAGGAGCTGTTTGCTTGCAGGATTGTTTTCCATCCTTTGACTTTGAGTTTGTGTTTTCTCTGATTGTTGAGATGAGTTTCTTCTAGGCAGCAGAATGTTGGGTTCTGTCTCTGAATCCATTTTTCCACTCTGTGTCTCTTAATTGGTGATTTTAGACCGTTGACTTTGAGAGATTGTTGTTATGGGGTTTTGTGTCATCTTTCTGTAAGGGTGTGTTGTGGTTGTAGGGTTTGTATTGTCTTATAATAGTCCCTTTAGCCCTTGTTTTAGGTTTGGTTTTGAGTCTATAAAATTCCTGAGCTGCTGTTTGTTTAGAAAGTAGTGTACCGTTCCTTTGATTTTGAGTGAAAGTTTAGCTGGATAGAGTATTCTTGGTGAAGCATTCATTTCAGTGAGTTTTTTCACTATATCTTGCCACTGCCTTCGAGCTTGGAGGGTTTCCTCTGCTAGATCTGCTGTGAATCTAAGGGGTGCTCCTTTGTATGTGATTTCCTTCTTTGACCTTGCTGCTTGAAGTATTGTATCTCTATCGGCAGCATCAATCATTCTAACTATGATATGTCTTGGAGTGTTTTTGTTAGGGTCTCTTTTAGCTGGCACCCTTTGGGCTCCTTGAATCTGAGTGGCTGCATTGTTGAGCTCTGGAAATTTCTCAGCAATGATTTGTTTAACCATGCCTTTTTCACTGGGATTGTTTCTCTGAACTTCTGGTAGTCCAATTATTCGAATGTTGTTTCTCTTGGAATTGTCTCCTAGGACTCTGATTCTCTGTAGAGCTATATTGAGGCCCCTTGCCACTGTTTGTTGTTGCCTGTTGGCTTGGTGCAGCTGATCTTCTAGCTCACTCATTCTTTACTCAGCTGTGGTCATTCTATTTTTGAGGGCACATACTGAGTTTTTCATTTCATCTATGGAATCTTTGATTCGTGATATTTCTATGCATAGCTTTCCAATTTCTGCTCTCATTTCTTCCTGTATTTTCTCGATTGTGTGACCCATTGTTTCTTTTATGTCCTCTTTTAATTTACTGGATATCTGTCTTACTGTTTCATTGAGTTGATTGTACGTCTTCATGACTTCATATCTGAATTATTTGTCAGAGAGGTCCCTTAGGTGAATAGGACTTACTGAGGCTTCTGGACTCGTTTCATTATCCTCTCCCTGCGGTGGGGATGTGTGTTGTTTCTTCATGTTGGTGTGTAGGTGTAGGGAGTAGATTTCTTGGTATGAGTAAACTACCTGTGGCCGCATGAGCGTTGGCCCGCCAAAATTAGGCCACACCCACTTCTAAAGAAGCCACGCTCACTTCTGAAGCGGCCACACCCCCACGGGTACCTGGTGTGTGTGGGGGGAGTAAAGACTGGGTGGGAGAGAATCCAGGCTCAGCTTAGGGGAAGAAAAGGAAGAGGCAGAGAGGCTCAGAGCTGCTTTGTCTCCCAACGTCCGGAGGATGCCAGGGGGGCTTGCAAGGTGAAATCCAAGCCCTGGGTTCGAAGCGGCAGATAAACTGACCTGGGTGGGGAGAAGAGACCAGCTCAGCTTGGGGGATGAAAAAAAAGAAACATAGGAAATTTTTAAGGAAGAATTGTTACTTAATAAATATTTGTTCAGTGAATAAATGAGATTAAATGTGGGAGTTGGGCATGGGAAGGAGTAACACTAAAATTTATAGTGAAGATTCTGTTTTTTTTCAGAAGACCCTAACAAAGATGATTGAGTTTCTTTATTATCTTCACCTAAGTATTAATGGTGGCAGCACAGAAATCAGAATTTGGAGTTTGGGGAAAATAGGCCTTAGGTAACAAAAAGCTGCAGTGTATTGGCAGATAACTGCATTTGCCCTAGTGTGAGGAAGATAGCAAACTCAACTGCTGGGCAAGGCTGTGTGATATTCTTGTGACTAGACAAGCACACCCAATTAATGGTCCTTCCCTCGGTAGGCAGCCTGAGTCCAGGTCAAATACATACTTGGCCTCAATATTTGAAAAAAAAGAGAGTATCTGAATTTCTAAAGATAAAGCAGTTTTGCTCTTGTGAAAGTCACTTGTTTAATTCATTGCTTTAAGTCAGTGGTTATGGTCAGTGGTTATGAAATAATGAATTCTCCCAGATCCTTATTGGTTATGTCACTGTTTTTTATAATAAAGCTCATTAAAAACATATGCACAAAATTTAAACTAGGAACAAATTCTTTATGCTAATAAGTTTTATAGCTTTATACAACCTATTTTTTTAAAAATTAAATCCATAGTCATTGAATTTAGCAAGTCTAGCATTTACCATGTGCTATGTGATGACACCAGCTTGGACATGAGGCATTCTTTCTCCTGCTGGAGGTGTTTCTTCTGAAGCATGGTGAAGTCCTTCTCCTCCTTGATGCGCTCGATGTTGTGCCTGAGCACGGTGTTCTTGTGCTCCGTCTCAGCCAGCTCGTGGGCGACCTCCTCCAGCTCCTCCTTCCGCTCTTCTAGGAACCGCTTGGCCGCTTCACGGCCGTGCGACACATCATAAGACACTAAATACCCATCTTCCGGAATTGCCGTACCATATTTGATAGGGTTCAAATATGGTAACACCTACCAGGGCGATTAGAGGTTGCCCCAAAAGCTTCTATCCCTCTCGGAAATACTGGCAAGCTACCGAGAGTATTCCGCCCGCACGGCAGAGCCTGGCAAGCTATCCGTTGTGTACTCGATATGCCAAAACCAGTAACTACAACTGGTCTCATTCACCTGACCCTGAAGGCTTCACCGACATGGCAGCACTGAGAAGGATGAGAAAGGAGAGGCCGATAAAATCTCAAGACCAAACTAGGCTGCCACAACAAAGGAAGACAAAAATGATCGTCTGTACTTTCAATGCACGTATGCTAGCATCAGATGCATCCATCGAGGACCTGATGGTACAAGCGCGAAAGATCAAGTACGATATTATTGGTTTGACTGAGACAAGAAGGCACAAATCTCACCATGCCGTTTTCGACACTGGAGAAGAATTGTTCCTTGGAACATGTGATAAAAGAGGTGTTGGAGGCGTCGGTGTCCTTGTCAACACAAACTTGGCCATGAGCATTGATTCATTCGAATGCCTAACAACCCGAATTGGACGTTTACATTTGAATAGATGTGGCTCACTGCCTGCAGTTTCTGTTTTTGTTTATGCACCAACATCTCATTATGATGAAAGAGAAATTGAGAAGTTCTACATGGAGCTGGAGAAATTCTATAAAGAAGACCACACCTTCTACAAGATCATTGTGGGTGATTTTAATGCCAAGAAAGGACCGAGAAGATCAGCTGAAGAACTTCACATCGGGACCCATGGCCTAGAATGGAACGAACAGGGTGAGAGACTGTCTGAGTTCATCATGTGGACCAAGACCATCCATGGTAACTCACAGTTCCAGAAGGCAGAATCTAAATGTTGGACATGGGAGTCTCCCGGTGGACGATTCCACAACGAAATAGACCACATCATATTCAATCGACAGTTTTGCCTGACCGATGTCCCTGTTGTCCCAAAATTCCAAATGGGATCGGACCACCGTCTCCTTCATGCAAAATTCTACTTCACAGAGTGGGGAGAAAGGGCTGCAAAGTTTAAAAAGAGAACTCCCAGAATAACCACCAACTGGGAGCTCTTTGGCACTATTGCGGCAACATGGGAAGATGCCATTGTTGACAACATTGACGAGGAATATGATCGACTGGTTCAGCACCTCCATGATTGTGCGAGGAATGCCAAGAGAGAGATAGCCACAAAAAAATGCCTGTCTTCGAAAACTCTTGAGCTTATTTGCCAACGTGGTTTGGCGTGTGCCTCAGGCAACAGCAAGCTAACGTCCGAGCTCGCAAAGCAGTGCAGAGATGCGATCAAGGAAGACCTTAAAGAGAGAAGAGCAGAAGTGCTGGTAGAAGCGGCAAAAGCCGGGTAAAGTATTCGTAACACCCGCCTGTCCTTCGCCAACTACAAGACCAAGATGACTGCCCTCCAACGTCCTGATGGATCTATCACATCCTCCAGAATGGCAATGGAGAAGATTATCCATGAATTCTACTCAAATCTCTTCGATAGCCATGTCCACTTGCCGACATACCAAATTCCACAGGATGGATATGTTGTTCCCAACGTTCTCCCTTCCGAAATCCGACACGCCATTTCATCAATAAAGAAATGAACAGCACCCGGCCCAGACAAGGTTAGACCTGAACACCTGAAGAACCTGCCGTCAGTACTCATCAATACACTGGCTCGGCTCCTCACATGCTACCTGTCTGAATGCAAGTTTCCATCCCAATGGAAAATCAGCAGGACCGTACTACTGTTCAAGAAGGGAAACATCCATGACATTGGCAACTATTACCCGATCTGCCTATTGCCTGTCATCTACAAGTTGTTCACTCGGGTCATCCTAAATAGGATTGGCAGAACACTAGATGAAAGTCAACCATGCAAGCAAGCCGGGTTCCGCAAAGGATTCAGCACCATCGACCATATCCACATGATAACCAAGCTCATTGAGGTTTCTTGGGAGTTCAAGATGCCGCTCTGTCTAACGTTCATTGATTTAAAGAAGGCCTTTGATTCTGTTGAGATGGAAGCGGTCATTGAAGCCCTAGCCAATCAGGGCATTCAAGCCCAATACATCAAGATCCTCCGTGAGCTGCATTGCAGATTCACTACCAGGATCTCATCATTCTACAAAGAAGTAATTATTGATGTCAAGAGAGGGGTGCGGCAGGGTGATACCATTTCACCAAAACTCTTCAGTGCCACCCTCGAGAACATCATGCGACGACTGGAATGGGAAGGAATGGGAGTGAAGATAGATGGTCGGCAACTACACCACCTCCGCTTTGCTGATGACATTGTTTTAATAACACCAAACATCAGCCAAGAGGCACAAATGTTGGCTCTTTGACCGTGAGTGTGGAAAGGTAGGACTACAGCTGAATCTTACGAAGACAATGTTTATGAGAAACAGCCTTGTTCCTGACACCCCATTCGCTCTCAACAGAACGACCAACTCCGAATGCAACAGCTATGTGTACCTAGGTGGAGAAGTCAACATGACAAATGACCTGGCACCCGAGCTGCACAGGAGGAAGAGAACAGATTGGAATGCCTTCAAGAGCATTGAAGAAATAGCTAAGAGGACGAAGAATCTCTGGCTCTGGGCACATCTCTTTGATTCCACTGTTCTTCCTGCATTAACATATGCCTCAGAGACCTGGGCCCTACACAAACATAATGAGAATGCTATTTGGGTCTCCTAAAGAGGAATTGAAAGAGCTATGCTTGGAATATCACATTTCACTCAAATGAGAGAAAGAGTCCGGAGTTCTGACATCCGTCGACGATCAAGAATCAGGGACGCTGTCTCGTTTGCCAAGGTGTCAAAAATCAGATGGGCTGGTCACGTAATGAGATTTAAAGACAACCACTGGACTAGAGCTGTTACCGACTGGATTCCACGGGATGTCAAAATACCGCCTGGCCACCCACCTACCAGATGGTCAGACTTCTTCATCGAGATCATGAACGATCGGTTTGAGGCTCTTCATGTTCCTAGAGTGAACAGACGCCATTGGGCTACACTAGCACGCAACAGGGACAAATGGAGACGTTACTACGCCTGCTCGAGCAATTCAATGATTAACGGAAAGTTAAGTGATTAAGTGATTAAGTGATGACACAATTTCCTACTTCCAATATTTTAACTTCCAACAAACTTTTTATAATGCACTGTGAAATCATTGTATCTTTAGTTGGTTTTAATGAGTCATTTACTCATTGTATCTGCCTCCTTTCTTATTGACTTATGATAATGTAGACATGTTAGATCAAATACCAATGTAATAAATAATTTAACATATAAATATTACCCTGTAAAATTACATTTTATGTTTATCTCATTTTTTCACTTGAATTACAAAGTTATTCGTGGCTGGGTTACAGGCATACATTGTTCCAATATCAGTTCCTTCACTAGTGTCCACTTCCCTCTGCCAATGTACATCCACCAGTTTGCTCTATGGCAGACAATTTTTAATAAAATTTTGGCACTATAATTTACAGTGCTAATTTTTTTTGGTAGTACTGTAGCACTGTCGTCCCATTGTTCATCGATTTGCTTGAGCAGGCACCAGTAACATCTCCACTGTGTGACTTGTTACTATTTTTGGCATATCAAATACTCCACGGGGAGCTTGCCAGGCTCTGCTCTGCAGGAAGGATAGTTTCAGTAGCTTGTGGGCTCTGGAGAGAGGGACGGAGGAATTGAACCCAAACCCGGGGTAACAAGTGTGTATTTGTTACAAATATGGTTTCAAGCATAACACTTCAGACTACCTCTCAGCACTCCCTCCTCCTCCAGAGTGACTACTTACCCCTACCATTATCATAGTGTTCTTGCCCCTGTCCTATAATCACAAGTGCCCAATGCAGGTTTTAACCTTTTTTATTTTATTATTTTTACTAGTGGAACACCATGAGGTACAGTTGTAGACTTACAATTTTTTGTGCTTGGATTTCAGTTATACAATGATTGAGTACCCATCCCTCCACCAGTGCTCATTCTCCATCTCCAGTATCCTAGTATCCCTCCCACCCCCACTCTCCATCTTCCCCATCCCACCCCACCTCTGTGGCAGGGCATTCCCTTTTGTTTTCTCTCTCCTTTTGGGTGCTGAGGTTTGCAAAAGAGGCACTGTCTGTAGCACTGTAGCACTGTCCTCCCATTGTTCATCGATTTGCTCAAGCGGGCCCAGTAAGTCTCAATTGTGAGACTTGTTGTTACTATGTTTGGCATATCGAATACATCACGGGTAGCTTGCCAGCCTTTGCCATGCGGGCGAGATACTCTTGGTAGCTTGCTGGGCTCTCCGAGAGGGGTGGAGGAATCAAACTCAGCTCGGCTGGGTGCGAGCCAAGTAGGCTGTGTGCAAAGCAAATATACCCTACCCTCTGTGCTATCGAAACGCTTCCTTTAATTTATGTCAGTCACAAAAATGGCCAGATACCTGAACCAAGTAGCAAATCATTCCTGAATCTGGCTCATAGGAAAGTGAGCAAGATGCTTTCACTCTCTGCATCCTTATCAGCAATTGTGAGCAGCTAAGGTCACACTAGCCCTCAGACTAGCCCTCACCCACATAGACTCTGTAAAGATACCCTGACAACAGGTCTCTTCTCTGAAGCTCCTACAACGATGGGTAATTCACTTTATTCTAATTCTGTCCAGAACCAATAAGATAATTCCCTTAGTCTCATGATTTCAGAAATTTCATTCATTGGGGCTGGAGCGATAGCATGGCAGGTATCACAGGTAGGGCATTTGCTTTGTATGCAGCTGACCCAGGTTTGACCCCCAGCATCCCATCTGGTCTCCCAAGTACTACCAGAGTAATTCCTGAATGCAAAGCCAGGAGTAATCCCTGAGCATCGCTGGGTGTGACCCCACAAAATAGTTTCGGAAAAAGATTCATTCATCATTGCACTGTAGCACTGTCCTCCCGTTGTTCATGGATTTGCTCGAGCGGGCCCAGTAACGTCTCATTCTCCTGGATCATGCCCCCCCTCAGGGCTCTGTAACCCCCTTTATCCCCCCCCCACCCTCTCTCCCCCTCTCCATCTCTGTTCCCCTTTCCTTTCCCTCCCACCATCAAATCTCTTCAAATTACATACAAGTAATATCACCTGGAAAAAAGAAGGAAACGTCTTTTGGTAGCTGAATGCTGAGAAACATCTCTCCCGGGAGAGAATCGGCCTTTCCTATGCAAAGCAGATGCTTTCCAACCACCCTATCTGCAAATTCCCAAAGGAAGGAAACGAGGGAATAGAATGAATTGTCTTACTCAGAATGGACGTATCTAGGAATAACAGGATCGGAGCAAAGCATGAGAACTTGAGGTAAAATGCACAGAAATTTTTTGTTAGGATCCATTCATACAGCTATAGACCAGGAAGAAAACTCCAGAGCCTCTGGTGTGACAGGCGGAAGATAAAGACGGGGAGGTTGGACCTCTGCTTGGCTCAGGACAGCTCAGTGCGACCCTGCCGACAGGAAGCAGGACTCATCAGCGAGAAGGAAGTTGAGAACATTATTATGTGACACTTGTCCATGGAGACAGAGAAGAAACCTTTTGTTTTATGTAACATGTGGATCAATAACATGTTGATGTGTGTTGCAGGGTATGACAAAGCAAATCGACTAATCCTTATGTCTCCTTTGCATAAGACATTTTAATTATGGAGCGATAGCACAGCGGTAGGGCTTTTTGCCTTGCGCACAGCCAGACTGGCCGAGCCCGGTTCGATTCCTCCGCCCCTCTCGGAGAGCCCGGCAAGCTACCAAGAGCATTTTGCCTGCACCAAAAAGCCTGGCAAGGTACCCGTGATGCATTCAATATGCCAAACTCAGTAACAAGTCTCAAAATGGAGACATTACTGGGCAAAAGAGGCATTGAGTGGCAATCATGTTCGGTCTCTAGTCTACTTCTAGCTTGCATCTCTCATCCTGGGAGGATCCTTCCCAACACCCTTTGTTTGGTGTTTCCTTCTCTATCTGAGCTGCCTTTTCTCCCAGCATGTGTGGCTGTCCTCCAAGCCATGGAGTGAACCTCCTGGTACTTATCTCGCTATTCTTGGCTGTTAGTCTCCTATTTTGTTACTTTATACTCCCCATATGAATGCAATGTTTCTATGTCTGTCACTCTTTTTCTGACTTACTTTGCTTAGCATGATACTTTCCATGTAGTACCACTTGTATGTAAATTTCATGACTTCATCTTTTCTAACAGCTGCATAGTCCTCCATTGTGTAGATGTATCAAAGTTTCTTTAACCAGTCATCTGTTCTTGGGCACCCGGGTTTTTTCCACATTTTGGCTATTGTGAATAGTGCAGCAATGAACATAGAAGTGCAAATGTCATTTCGACTGTACTTTTTTGCCTCTCTGAGGTATATTCCCAGGAGTGATATTACTGGGTCAAATGGGAGCCCAATTTCTAAATTTTTTTTTTGAGGATCATCCATACTGTTTTCCAAAAGGGATGAACCAGTCAGCATTCCCACCAGCAGTGAAGGGGAATCCCTTTCTTGCCACATCCACGCTAATACTGGTTGCTTTTGTTCTTCTGGATGTGGGCCAGTCTCTGTGGTATGAGAGGATATCTCACTGTTGTTTTGATCTGCATCTCCCTGATGATTAGTGATGTAGATCATTTTCTCATGTGTCTTTTAGCCATTTCGATTTCTTCTTTGGAAAATTTTCTGTTCATTTCCTCACCCCATTTTTTGATGGGGTTAGATGTTTTCTTATAGAGTTCAATCTGTGCTTTGTATATTCTTGATATCAGTCACTTATCACATGGGTATTGGGGAAATATCCTTTCACATTATGTAGATTGTCTTTGTATTCTTATCACTGTATCTTTTGAAGTGCAGAAACTTCTTATTTTAAGATAGTCCCATTTGTTTATCTCTGTTTCCACTTGGTCAGAGAAGTGTCGTCCTTGAAGATACCGTTAGCCTCAATATCGAGGTTTTAACTTTTTAATGAGTAAAATAATATAGTACAAGTAAAAAGGCTAGTTCTTGGGTAATTATTGTAATTCTGACATTGAAAGGGGAAATATAAAGTGACTAGATATACTTATCTGTAAATCAAATGTTAAATGCAACAAGTCAGGTGTTCTCTGGGTACCAATGTGGTCCTACAAACAACAACGGGCAAAGGGGGAGGAAGCAGTACATAATTCTTAAGACACTGAGAAAATTAATACAATTTTTCAATGAAAAATTTTTCAATTTTTTTCAATTTAAATATTTACTCAGGAAAATTTTAAACATAGTAAAGTAAAGCAAATAAAATTATATACACATATTTCCACCATATAAATTACAAGATAGTAATATTTTGAAATTACATATTTTATGCTAATCTTCTCTGCATCATTCCAATTTTAGTATAGTGCTGACAAAAATGATGATCATATTTTATAAGTTTTTTCAGATATTAAAATTTTTGTGTACATGGAACTGGAACTTAAGAGATAGTATAGTGGATAATGCATTTGCCTTGTATGTGACTGACTGGAATTTGATCCACAGCACCCATATATGATGCTCTGAATACTGCCTAGAGTGACCGCTGAGCACAGAGTCAGGAATAAGCCCTACGTGCTTCTCATTATGGCTTTAGAACAAAAATAAAATAAAATAAAATATTTGCATTCAACACGTTAGATAAAAGTTTCATACCCAGGATATATAAGGATTCACAAGAATCAACAACAAAAATTCAAAAACCCTGTCAACAAATGGAAAGAGGAAATGAATGACACTTTCCCTGGCAAATAACTTTTACAGGCTGTGAATTTGTCTTACTATTCCTGCTTTTCTACACACTAGTGTTATTTCAGGCTTTATGTGTCATTTGAAATGATTTGGCAGCTTATTTTTGGGGGTCTGGGAACACTCAAAAGCTTTTCTTATAAATCAGTGGTAATTGCTTCTTTGCTTTATGTTATTGCAGCTTGCAAAGGGCTTCATAGAAATGTTCTATTTTCAGTTAGTGGAAGAGCCCTGTACTCGCCTCTTCTTTATAAACTCTAACCCACTTTCAGTACCAACTGAGTCTCCTAAAAGTGATTGTCCAAACTATGACTAAGGTGAGTTATTAAAAATTTACATAGTCATGTTGCTTCCCTACTTCAGACCCATCAATGGCTTCTCACTGTTCTTTTGTTTCTTTTTTCCTTTTTTTTCTTTTGGGCCACACCCAATAGTGTTCAGGGCTTACTTTAGGCTCTGGCATTGTTCCTGATGGTGCTTAGGGGACCAGATAGGATACTGTAGATCAAACCTGGGTCAGCCACATGCAAGGCAAGCATCATATCTACTGTATTATTGGTCCAGCTCCTTTCATTAGTAATTTGTTCTTAAAGTTCAAATTACTAGTAAGGGCCGTATACAAATTCATTTGATACACTCCAGTATTTCCAGCCTTGATATGTATTTATACAACACCTTCCCCAATTAGCATGTTAAAATCCTAATCCTCATTGATAGTATTTGGGGGTAAAAGCTTTTCAAAGTAAGCAGATGATGAACATGGAGGTGCTCTAAGAGGTTGATTCTTTATCTGCAAAGTGAGGGAACACAAAAAAGATGGTTATCTGCAAAGCCAGAAGAGTTCAGCAGGACACCGAAACTTCAAGCACTTTGATCCTGACTCCAGAACTATGAGAAGTAAAACTTTTTTTTTCATTTTTATAATTTTATTTATAGAATCACTGTGAGAGCAGTTACAAAGCTTTCGGGTTTAAGTCTCGGTCATACAATGAAACACCCGTACCTTCACCAGTGCCCATTCTCCACCACCAAAAACCCCAGTATACTCCCATCCCACACCCTCCCCCTACCTGTGGGGCAGATGATTTCCACATTACTCTCTCTCTACTTTGATCACATTCAATATTTCGACACCAGACTCACCATTATTATTTGAGATTTTACCCCAACACTCAGATCTGCTGAAAAAGCAACAGTAGACAATTTGTGTTGTATTGCTGGTTATGAATAACATATGATGTTGCGTGGCTGCAGTAGGGCCATGTGATTTTGAAATTCTGAAATTTTAACACTTAAATCTGGAGGGATTTCTGCCAAAAGCCACTGGGTTTCAAGATTTGTTCCTGAGTCACTGGGATCATGGTCGTTGAGAAGCTTGATCAGGAGCCAGAGAGGCCGTTCATGGGTGATGACTTGGGGTCTTGTTGGGATGGGGAGGACAGGACCGGCTCCACCCCCATCCCCTAAGGCCCCATGTATCTCATCACTGCAGGCCCAGACCTGACTGTCCAGTGGCCTCTGGAGGATGACGGCCACTGAGCCGCCAAGGGGGAGCAGGCAGAGTGACAACACCCTTTGCGCCCCTGGGGTGGCCCAGCGACAATAACCTACTGCAGGGTCTGGACACATTTCTGCAAAAATCTTCTGGGTTTTGAGATTTGTTTCTGAGTCTCTGGGATCAAGGCCGTTAAGCAGCTTGATCAGGAGCCAGAGAGGCCATTCGTGGGCGATGACTTGGGGTCTCGTTGGGGTGGGGAGGACAGGACTGGCTCCACCCCCATCTCGTGAGGCCCCATGTATCTCGTCACTTGGGGCCCAAACCTGACTGTCCAGGGGCCTCTGAAGGATGGCGGCCAATGGGCTGCCAGGGGGACCAGGCCAAGGCACGAAACCTATTCTCACCCAGGTTGGCCCAGCACCGGTAACCTACTGCAGGGACCGGACACATTTCTGCCAAAAGCCACTGAGTTTCAGATTTGTTTCTGAGTCTCTGGGGTCATGGCCATTAAGCAGCTCAATCAGGAACCAGAGAGGCCATGCCTCCAATTATATAGCTGAGCCAGAGGTGGTTTGTGGGTGTGTTTCCCACATACCTAACTTTGACTGTTTACTTTCTTGGTAAATTTTGCCCCAAGTTTTTGGGGTCTGGCCAAAGGCACAGCAGCAATTTTGGGGTATCTGGAAGTCTGAAGGTGCCATCAGGCTGCTGATGCACTCGTTTCACAGGTACAGATTGACCTGCTGGCAGCATGATACCCCGCGAGAAGTAAAACTTTAATCAATCCAATCCAGTCTAGGATATTTTGTATAGTGACAAAACTGATGACTACAGTTCATAACACCTGCTATATGTTTCTAGAGGCCGTTGAAGCTTAGAAAAATTTTACATTCAACAAACTTTTTGTTATCAAGTCCACTTTTGTTGCTAGTTTTTACTTAAAGTTCTCAATATAAAGTTTATTTACTGAGGCAGGCGCTAACCAGCCAGGTGAACAACCTATATTAGATACCAAAAGGCTAGCTGGCTGGAGCAATAGCACAGTGGGCAGGGCGTCTGCCTTGCATACAGCCAACATGGCCGACCTGAGTTCAATTCCTCCACCCCTCTCAGAGAGCCTGGCAAGCTACCGAGAGTATCTCTCCTGCACTGCAAAGCCTGGCAAGCTACTCGTGACATATCTGATATGCCAGACACAGTAACACGACTCACAATGTTACTGGGCCTGCTCAAGCAAATTGATGAACAACAGGAGGACAGTGACAGTGACAGTGGATTAATGAGCTCTATAGTGTAGATCTGTGAGCACAAGAATAGGACCCATCCTCCAGTCTCCAGTCCCTGGCTCATACTGTGCTCAATAGCTGACTGGATGACTATAAAGCACTGTCAAGCTTTATTTTTCCAAGAGTAAGCTAAATGTCAAAATGCATTCAAGATGTCAGAGAGATAGTACAGTGGGTAGGGTTCTTCACTTGCATGTAGCCCACCTATGTTCAATACCTGGCATCCACATAAGGTCTGCCGAGCCAGCCAGGAGTGATTCCTGAGCATAGAGTCAGGAATAATTCCTGAGAAGTGCCGGGTGTGCCCCTGAACAAAAATAACAATAATAACAAAATATATTTCACAATCACGATCACAACCATCCTGTTGTTCGTCGATTGCCTCGAGCAGGCCCCAGTAATGTCTCCTTTGTCCTAGCCCTGAGATTTTTTAAAAAGTGCCATATTCAAGGCTCTTTCAGGGTTAGGAGAATGAGACCCATCATTGTTACTGGTATTTGGCATATTGGGTACGCCACGGGAAGTTTGCCAGACTCTGCCATGTGGGCAGGCTACATTCGGTAGCCTGCCAGTTTGTCCAAAGTAGGAATGAGATAATAAGATGTCGCTTCCGGGAGCTGGGTGTTATAGTCTCTGAGTCTTGGCCATTGATGGGATTACATGGCGCCAGGGAGCCAGTTGGTGGGTGTAACCCCTGCCTATTGTAATTTGGAGGATCTGGGTGGAGGATACTCAGCCCCAATCCAAGCAGGCTTGGAGATCTCAGCCCCGAGACCCGCATGCCTTTGTTCCTCTGCTGGTACCTTCATGCATGTGGAGAGTGGTCTCAGCATGGTGGTGGCTGGTTCTGGAGGTCTTTAGCTGCAAATATATTTAACAAAATAAATTTAATTTAAATATATTTACTTTATTTTAAAAGTTTAAACGAAAAAGCACCAACATAAAGCACCAAGCTCTCATTATCTCTTGCTGGTGTCAATGTAGAGTAAGACCCACATATACAGTCAACCAGGTTTTCCCTAGAAGAGTTTATCGTTGTTTTTTTTTTTTTGTGGGGTAGGGCAGGGTTTAGGTCACACCTGGAAGTGGGGGACTCAAGGTTAACTGCTAGTTTTGCACTCAGGGATCACTCTTGGGTCTTGGGGGACCAAAATTAGGTGCCAGGTAAGTGCCCTACCCAGTGTGCTATCTCTGGTCCAAGAATTCATAATTTTATTATCACTATATGCGAAGAAATATATTTGAGGCAGAGGGTTCCCAAACAGGGCTCAGGATGTACTTGGACCATTATGGGAAATTCTCAGATCCTCAGCCAGCCAGGCCAGATGCTTCAATGCCAGGGGCCAGCTATGGGCAGTTATTTGGGGTTAGAGGTGCTGGGGAGCCAAGAGAATCATTACCAGCAGTTCTCAGGGATTCATGCAATGCTGGAAATTGAACTCAAGGTTTTGTACATGCAAAGGATTACTTCTGAATTCCCTGCCCTAAAGGCTGTTTTGTTTTGTGTTTGTTCTATTTCAATAATATTTTATCCCTTACAATCTTGATGCCCATTGTTTTTATATGGGATCGGGGGTTGCAGTAGCAAAATATTTGGGGATTTGACATAAAATATATACTATAATTTTGTCAAGAATTCATGTGAATTAATTCAGACCTATAATCTCTGTGTAACCTATAAAAGCTGTGTGTAGCTTAAGATATGTTCTATGTATTCAAACACAGGCACTTCATTTAGTGCATATTCTCCGTAAGTGTTTTTTTCCTAATATTTGATCTTAATTTCTTATTTCCAGTTTTCATCTAAATGCATCTCATCTGTGTCAGGGAAAATGAAAGCAACATTTGTTCTTATTTTTCTGTTAAAAGACATTTCTAGATAGTTGCAAAGATCACGCACACTTCCTAAACTTTCTGGAAGGTCAAGGCAGAAAAGCTTCCTTCCCCAAAGTGGGTTTCTGCTGAGAAGTCAGACTCTGTAAAATTAAAAACTGCACCATGCTTGGGGAACTTCAAGTCTTCTTTTCATTTAAAAACACTCAGCTACAATCTAAGTCATGTTTCATCTACATCCTAGAATACTAAGGAGTGTTGTTCTCATGGAAAATTACTTATTACAGAAAAGATTTCATAGCTAGATTATAATTTGTGGTGGACATAGAAGGTTCCATAGGGTTCTCTGATTTAAGACTGCAATAATGGATGGAGTTCTGATATCATAGTGTGTGTCATATTTCAAAGATTCATAGTCTTCTAATTCTTCTCTTAGAACTATTTAAGGGACCTGTACTGAGCCCTAATTGGGGAGGAAAGGAAGACCAGGGAGCACAGAGAGAGAGGCAGGCAGTGGGAGGATTTAAAGCCAAAAATTCTGTAATTCTGTAACTGTTTCTTTCTGACTCCCTAGTTCCTTTCCTCCCTCAGGTTTAACCAACTTCATCAGGCCCCAGACATGCTGAACACCAGGTGGTATCTAAAAAAGACAGTTTCTGTGTTCAGGAAGCTACTAAAATAGCCTCTGAAAGTCCTGTAAAGGGCATTTAGTGAAAAGCAATGTAAACAGGTCTATGATGAGAGGCTGATGGCAGCTGTACTGATGAAAAGGCTGGAGAGAAAGGAACAAGTTCATCCCAGTCAAGATCCGACTTCAAAGGTTGGAGCATATATATATATATATATATATATATATATATATATCAGTCAGGGGCTCTCCTGCTCCTGGAACTTCTCCCAGTCTTTTGTGGATATAGCTGGCCACTGAGTCAGGCTAATTTCTTTATCAATCAGGATAACACCTCTCAATAGTAGACACCTGGGATTCTCAATAATGGTAGACTCAACTTGAAGTGGAGGATTAAAACAAAAATTTGTAACCGTGGCCAAATGTGTAAGCACTGCAACCTGTGGGAACCAGTAAACATCACAGTTGGGCGAGAGAGCAACCCCTGGTAATCACAGTAGCAATGAGGAAGGGAAGAGGGAATTTAGGAACATTAATTGAAAGGCTCAATTAGAAGGCAAGCTCCAAACGTCTGGATCTCCAGATTCTGGATTAGCTAGTTTTAAAAACAGCAGTACTATTTGAAAATGTTAGAGTTGGCCATTTCAATGGCTGTTTAACTTTCTAGTCAATCAGATCTGTTTTTTTTTTTGAGATATGTATAGACCAAAGTTACACACGAGTTATTTGTCTTCTTACTGAATGATAGTGGCACTGTTGTGAAGGTCTACTTTGGTTTGGGACCTTGATAGTAGCTGTATACACAGCTTCAAACCTATCAGGAATTAACCACTGGCCTATAATAAAAGGCCTATAATTTGTTAGGAGCAAATTAATACTCCTAGGTAGAAGCAGTACTAGAACAGATCTGCTTAAAGTTTCCCTACTCACAAGCCCTCTTCACCCAAGAAATTTTTATTGGACTCTAGGACATAGGTATATATAATAGGTATATAATCAAACATTTACTACTAATAATAAAGAAATAAGTTTAAAATTATAAATATTAAAAATTGGCAGTGTAGGAAGCAAGAATTCAGAGACCATCGGTATATAGGGGAGTATATAACATGATTCTCTGTGTCTAGTAAGTTATTTCTCAATAATTGAGGATACACCTGTGCTCACACACAGACACCCATAAATATCTTCATTTGTATATAACCACATGAGCACACTTGCTTGCTCAAGCCTATGAGATACCATTGGAAAGGAAATGGTTAGGGTTTAGATGTGCACTGGGTCTGAAAATATGATGGAAATGTCGAAGGAATATACAAATGTGGATAGCTGGTTTCTTGCACTGACATTGATCTTTGATTTCAGAGGAAAAGGACTTTGCTTGAGCAAAGGCAGGGAATATCGTCTTTCTCCATTGCTTATGTAATTCTTTTCTCTGTGTAACTCAGCATTTGGTCTTTTGAGTCATTGTAATGATTTCACAGAATCCTTTGTTGGGCCAGGAAATTCAAGATACAAATGGTATAGGGTGGCAAATTACAGGTATATAGCTAAGCTGAAATCCATTCTTGCCCAGTTTGGATTATAACCCATGCTTCTCAAAACAAACAGGCTTCTCAGAATCAACAAGTTTCCTCTTTCAGGACTGAATAGGTTATAACATACCAAATATGCACCCCTAAATCTTAGACTTAAAACATAAGCAATATTTCTTTTTCACACTACAGGCTCTATTGGGGACTCATAAAAGGGCTGTTCATTGTAGCCACCTGGGATCTAGTATACAGAAGCTAAACCAAACACACACTTACATGATTCCAAAGTCAGGCAAATGAGAACATGTTGAACTACACACTCTTAAAACTGAAGTTTGGAGATAACATGTCACTTTGAATCATAAGTCTCTGGCTAAAGCATGCCTGTCATATAGCCAAGACCAAAGTAAAGAGAAGTCACAGTATTCCTATAAGGATGGAATAATCCTTTACCTTTCTTCTCAATGATTGGTCATCTCATATTGTTCATCCATTTCCACAGGGCCACTCCTGCCCCTACCTCAGGTACTTACCCTTCAAATTTGTTTTTCTATCGGGATTTTGACACTTTGTAACATTTTTTCAAGAGACTTGTACTTTTATTTTGATTATTCATATTTTAAAGAGGCTATATTTCTGACCTCTTGGAGAATATATTAAATGAAAATTTATCCTCTCCTTTGATGAACTATTCCCAATATGGTCTACCAAATTACAAAGTTGGTAATTTTAGAGTTTACGGATTTAATTTCAAATAGATACAACATGCTAAATTTTCATGCCAAAGAAGTGATTCTAGTTATAGGTACAAGAGACGGATATATCACCAGTCTTCCAAATTATTGATGTGACCCTAGAAAGACATCTGGCACGTAAGGCAATGTTCTTCCATGGGAAGGGTAAGGAAAGACTCCAAGGGTTTTCTGGTTCTATAACTTGTGATCCCCTTATTTCTTTCACTATCTCCTTAAAAATATCTTTGGCTCAAAAATGCTCTGGAGAAAGTGATAATTTTTGCATTTCTGGGAATGCAAAATTACAGTTAATTCTTGAACATGCTCTACGAAGATCACATAGAAACATGTTTTGCAGGATGGGAAGCCAAATGTTGTAAAGCAAAATGTTGTAACATCCATTGTATAGACACCTGGATGGAAATTTCAGGAAAAAGTAGAAACAATTGCCAGGTCCACACCCATATAGAGTTGGTGAATTACTTGTGCACACTGCTGAGGAGAAATGCATCCCCTAGAATTCTTTGTTTGACACAGGTCATATGATCTTTGTGAACTCCTATAGTTAGGAGAAGCGGTGACCAAAATAATTTGATTATAGCATATTGCTAGTTACAAGGCTTATGTTTATTCTTTCTTTTCCCTTTGGTATGCCAGACATAACAATTCCAGGGACTATAGATGAACTGTTTCTTTTGGTTTCCTTCCAAGACCAATCTAGTATCCTTTCTATGACTTCAGTCTTGATATATCTTTGTACAAGTGACTGAGTTGGAAACCACTCAGTCCTCTCCTAGTTTATTTTTTTAAACATATATTCAATTTACATATTCATTCACCAAGAATTAAGCAGCTCCCACCCACCAGGCCTCACAATTTCACATATATTGGACAAGTGCTTTAATCACTAAGCTGGCTGCAAAATCAATATAATTGCATTCACTGTTAAGAGAAAGTTATTAACTGAAATGACCTGGAAACTCTTCAGGAAGAGGTTGAATGATAAGCCAAATGATAAACACTTTTCATTCAAGTAATAAAAAGGCTGTCTGGAGATACTGTGAGCTATAAGACACAGAGATCAGGTAGTTGGTTAAATATTTGGCCAACTCTGGGTAACACAGCAGAGGAAATAAAATTTTGGAAAGTACTTGAAATCTTCTATAAATCTTTGTAAAAGTCATAAAATAAAATGCCTAACCCCCTACCCAACCAATTTAAATATTTAAAAGAAAAGAAGTCACTGGAACAAATTCCACATTCCTGAAGATCTTCTGCTGTAATCCAAGGCTTTTCCTTCTCACTAACATTTTAAAATGATCAAACAGTCTTAAAGGTATGTGAGTTATGTTATGTTTTGCCTGACAGGTTATATTATTTCTTCTCTTGGGAATAAGAATAAATGGCTGATCCCAAGAAATGTTGTAACCTCTACATATCTTTTCTTTAAAATTGTTTTCTTTTTTTACCTCAAATTTATTTATTTATTTATTTTAAATTTTTATTAGTGAAACACCTTGAGGTTCAGTTGTAGACTTACAAATTTTTGTGCTGGGTTTCAATTATACAACGTTTGAGTACCCATCCCTCCACCAGTGCCCATTTTCCACCACCACTGATCTCAGTATCCCTCCCACCCCCATCTCCCGAATCCCACCCTGCTTTTGTGGCAGGGCATTCCCTTTTGTTCTCGCTCTCCTTTTGGGTGCTGCGGTTTGCAAAAGAAGCATTGAGTGGCAATCATGTTCGATCTATAGTCTACTTTCAGCATGCATCTCCCATCCTGGGAGGATACTCCCAACACCCTTTATTTGGTGTTCCCTTCTCTATCTGAGCTGCCATTTCCCCTAGTATGTGCGGCTGCCTCCAAGCCACGGAGTGAACCTTCTGGTACTTATCTCAGCTAATCTTGGGTGTTAGTCTCCTATTTTGTTACTTTATGTTCCCAGATGAATGCAATTTTTCTATGTCTGTCTCTCTCTTTCTGACTCATTTCGCTTACGTGATACTTTCCATACAGTACCACTTGTATTAAATTTCATGACTTCATCTTTTCTAACAGCTACATAGTACTCCATTGTGTAGATGTACCAAGTTTCTTTAACCACTCCTCTGTTCTCGGGCACTCAGGTTTTTTCCAGATTCTGGCTATTGTAAACAGGGCTGCAATGAACAAACAAGTGCAGATGTCACTTTGACTATACTTTTTTGCCTCTCTGAGATATATTCCCAGGAGTGTTATTGCTGGGTCAAATGGGAGCTCAATTTCTAAGTTTTTGAGATTTGTCCATACTGTTTTTCAAAAGAGCTGAACCAGTCGGCATTCCCACCAGCAGTGAAGGAGGGTCCCTTTCTCGCCACATCCGTGCTAACACCAATTGCTTTTGTTCTTTTGCATGTGGGCCAGTCTCTGTGGTGTGAGATGATATCTCATTGTTGTTTTGATGATTTATGATGTAGAGCATTTTCTCATGTGCCTTTTTGCCATTCGGATTTCTTCTTTGAGAAAGTTTCTTTTCATTTCATCGCCCCATTTTTTGATGGGATTGGATGTTTTCTTCTTGTGGAGTTCTACCAGTAATTTGTATATCCTTGATATCAACCCCTTGTCAGATGTGTAGTTGGCGAATATCCTTTCCCATTCAGTTGACTGTCTTTGTATTTTGGTCACTGTTTCTTTTGAGGTGCAGAAGCTTCTTAGTTTAAGATAGTCCCATTTGTCTATCTCTGTTTTCACTTGCTTGTCCAGTGGCGTGACATCTTTGAAGATACCATTAGCTTCAATGTCATGCAGGGTTTTGCCAACTTTGTCTTCAGTGTACCTTATGGTTTCCAGTCTGATGTTGAGGTCTTTAATCCATTTTGATCTTACTTTTGTACATGGTGTTAGTCAGAGTTCTGAGCCCATTTTTTGCATGTAGCTTTCCAGTTTTTCCAGCACAATTTGTTAAAGAGGCTTTCCTTGCTCCATTTCACATTTCCTGCTCCCTTATCAAAGATTAGATGATCATATGTTTGGGGGGAGATGCCAATATATTCAACACTGTTCCATTGGTCTGCAGCTCTGCCTTTGTTCCAGTACCATGCCGTTTTAATTATTACTGCTTTTTAGAAGAGTTTGAAGTTAGGGAGGTTGATTCCTCCCATTTTCTTTTTCCCAAGAATTGCTTTAACTATTCATGGGAGCTTATTGTTCCATATGAATTTCAGGAGTGTTTGCTCCATTTCTTTGGAGAATGTTATAGGTATCGTTATAGGGATCACATTGAATTTGTACAATGCTTTGGGAAGTATTGCCATTTTGACAATGTTAGTTCTCCTAATCCATGAACAGGGGATATTTTTCCATCTCCTCGTGTCCTCTTTTATTTCCTGAAGTAGTGTTTTGTAGTTTTCTTTGTACAGGTCCTTTACTTCCTTAATTAAGCTGATTCCTAGGTACTTGATTTTCTGGGGCACAATTGTAAACTGGGATTTTTTTTTCATGTCACTTTCTTCTCTCTCACTATTTGCATATAGGAAAGCCATGGACTTTTTGTGTACTGATTTTATAGCCTGCAACTTTACTATACAAGTCTATTATTTCTAGGAGTTTCTTGGTAGAGGTTTTAGGATTCTCTACGTATAGTATCATATGGTATCATATCATCTGCGAATAGTGAGAGTTTGATTTCTTCCTTTCCTACCTGAATGCCCTTAGTATCTTTTTCTTGCCTATTCACTATTGCAAGTACTTCCAGTACTATATTGAACAGCAGTGGAGACAGTGGGCATCCTTGCCTCATCCCTGATCTTAGAGGGAAGGGTCTCAGTTTTTCCCCATTGAGGATGCTGCTTGTGTAGTAAAATTGTTTTCTTAAATGTAGTCAATGTTAAACCACAAAGTTATTTATGAAGTTTGATGCATAAAATATTATAAGTCTTTTCTTGTCTATCTATCTGCTATCATTTCCCACCACCCTATGGTTACTCCCTTTCCTATTTCGTCTTCTTTAGCCACACTGGTAACTAAGACCTAAGGTTAGAAATAGATATCATACTGCCCTAGAAGCTTCGTGCAGATTTTAGCATCAAGAACTCAACGCAGACTTCTGATTGGGAAGGACTATAAGTACATATTCTTTTCCCCACCATTTCCTAGAACTGAGAAATATATCAAGTTGATTTATCCTTAGACTCTGGGAACTCAGCAGCACATGTTTTCTTTCTTCAATCTAAGGAAAGTCGTATTAGAATTATGTGCCAAGTTCACTCATTAAACACACACAGAGCAACAAGACCTTACTTTTCCTATCTACAAAGTGTGATTTATAATATCAACTTTATAGGGCTAGTATAAGATTCACCATCATCACTGATGTGCAATGAGCTTATGAAGCACCACAAAAATCATAGAAGCACCACAGAAGTAGAAGACAAGGTTTAATCCTGTAATGTGACTGTCAAAATCCCTAACTACAAATTTTTGTGATTTTTCTGCAGTCCCTTGGGAATATCCTGGGGCTCATGCTGTCCATATGACTTCTGGCTGAGAAATACTAGGCTTTCTGCACTAGATGGGTTCTAGCTAATTTTAGTGTCTGACAAGTATCTGATTATGACAAGACTATTAATATGTTGATTATTAGCACATTTCAATTCTACAAAAGCTGAAGGCAATGAAAATTAAAGTGAAGATTGAGAATCAGGGTGGTGAGTGGCTCACAGCAGCTGCAATGTGATTGGTTACCTGCTGGGATGAGATGGGTAAAGAGGGACTTTGAGGCAATGACTCTACTGTGAACCAATCCAGGAATAATGCCTCGCTTTTGTTGACAGACTGAATCAGACAGGACTAGCTAGATGATAATAGTGGAGGAGGAGGGAGTTTGGCAATTAGAAAAGGGAGTAAGGTTCTGGGTACCATCTGCAGTACAGTTTTGTGCTTCATTCACCATTATTTCTCCCTTTATATTTGAAAACATTTCCTGGAAAGAGGCCCTTTGGCAAGAACGACACTAGGCATGCTTCTCATATTCTCCTCTAGTCTCATCCCAGTTGGAAATAAATAACTCAAAATGGGTTGACTTTCTAGCAGATTCAATTTGTGTCAAATGTGATTTCTAATCAATTTCATAGTTAGAATCTTCCCCCAAATATGAAATTAGTCTGTGAATATGGTAGGAGTGTTGGCTCATGGACGACAGAGCTGAGGTTATTTTCTTACAAAACTTAAATTCTAGAAAGGAACCAAGAAATCATGCACATACTTCTGTTTCTTAAAGGGGACAAGGACTATAACAGGAAGGTGAATTGCAGAGGGTCCTAGGGTCAGGTGCCCAGACTTATTAATGAGGAGAGAAGCGGGTAGTTGAGGAGGACACAAAAAGGGGAAGAAAGGGAAAAGAGAGAAAGAAGTCTAGGATTTCATGTATTAGCAAAAGAACTGAGAAGCATCGGGTAGGAAGACCAGCCAGCTGGAACTGACCTCGTCAGAGGTTAGGCAGGGAGAAGAGGAGTGCAGAATGCCAGAGTAAGACAGATTTCTCAGAAATTAAGAAAACAAAAGAGTGAAGACCAAACTGAGAATTGAAACAAACAAGAACGAGTACTAGATAAGGAAAAAGTGACACTAAATCTAGCTGAAAATGAGTTTTAGGACAGCATGGTGCAAAACAAGTTGTTGACGAGTTAATAAAACCAAATTAGGAGTAATATAAAATAAACACAATACCTGGAACCATTAGTGACTCCCCATGTTGAGAGAGGTGCTGAAAGTCTGGACAAGTCCTTTTTTTCTCTTACTCTCCCTATACCCACCCAAATGCGATATAGAAAGCGCTTCATAATGTCTGGATAGTCATGTCTCCAATGCCACTTCCTTTCCTAGGTTTCTTTCTGTGTGTCCTTCAAATGGGTAACCACCCCCAGCTGAGTTTTTTCACACTGCCACCAATTCTCAATTACCAACTGGATATCTGACAATTTAACTCAATTCGGACACTATCAACTTTGATCAGATTCCACAGTTAAAATCTCAGTCCTCCCTGATGCCCCATCAGATGTGGGGAGAAAGGGATTCTTCATTGTTGGTAGGAATGTCAGCTGATCCAGCCTTTTTGGAAAACAATATGGGCATTCCTCAAAAAGCTAGAAATTGAGCTTCCATAGGACCCAGCAATACCACTTCTAGGAAAATACCCTGAGGGCACAAAAGCACACAGCAGAAATGCTATTTGGACTTCTGTTTTCATTGCACACTATTCACAATAACCAGAATCTTGAAACAACCTAAGTGCCTGAGAACAGATGACTGGATAAAGAAATTGTGGTACATCTACACAGTGGAATACTTTGCAGCTGCTAGGAAAAATGAAGTTATGAAATTTGAGTGTAAATGGATAGACATGGAGAATATCATGCTGAATGAAATGAATCAGGAGAGGGATGGACATAGAATGATTGGATTCATTTGTGGGATATATAAAAAACATAACATGAGACCAATACTCAAGACAGTAGAAACAAGGGCTAGTAGTATCTGTCCATTGTTGGAAGCCTACCTCAAATGCTGGGGGAGAAGGAAGTTGGGATAGAGGAGGGACCACCATGACAAAGATAGTTGGAAATGATCACTCTGGATAAGAACTATATGCTGAAAACAGGTAAACAAGTAAAGGAACAAACATGATAACCTCTCAGTACCTATATTGCAAACCATAATGCCCCCAAAGATGGGGGGCTGGGGAAAGAGAGAGAGAGAGAGAGAGAGAGAGAGAGAGAGAGAGAGAGAGAGAGAGAGAGAGAGAGAGAGAAAGTAGTGCCTGCCATAGAGATAGGTTCGGGGAAGGGCGGCAGGAGGAAAACTGGGAACATAGGTTCTGGGAAATGTGCATTTGTGGAGGGATGGGTGTTGGACCACTATATGAAATGTGACTAATATCAGCTTTGTAACTCTGTATCTCATGGCTACTCAATTAAGCAAATAAGTCCTCTTCATCATTTTTACTCTTTTTTTTCGCTTTTTGGGTCACACCTGGCGCTACACAGGGATTACTCCTGGCTCTGCACTCAGGAGTTGCTCCTGGCGGTGCTCAGGGGACCATATGGGGTGCTGGGAATTGAACCCGGGTTGGCCGCGTGCAAGGCAAATGCCCTACCCGCTGTGCTATCTCTCCAGCCCTCATCACCTTTACTCTTACCAGGTTTCTACCTGGAGACAACTATCTTCACCATTTTCTTGTGTGTCCTACCAAAAAGAGTTTATAATGCACAAGCTATACAAAAGTGGACTATTAGATTTTTTAAAAAAATTATGGTCTTTTCCAGAATCATAAGGTACATTGAGGACAAGGTCGGCAAAACTCTCCACGACATTGAAGCTAAAGGTATCTTCAAAGATGACATGCCACTGACCAAGCAAGTGGAAACAGAGATAAACAAATGGGACTATCTTAAACTAAGAAGCTTCTGCACCTCAAAAGATACTGTAACCCGAATACAAAAACAATCGACAGAATGGGAAAGGATATTTACCCATTACCCATCTGGTAAAGGACTGATATCAAGGATATATGAGGCACTGGTTGAACTTTACATGAAGAAAACATCTAACCCCATCAGAAAATGGGGTGATGAAATGAACAGAAACTTTCTTTTGTTGTATTTATTTATTTATTTTTTAATTTTTATTAGTGAAACACCATGAGGTGCAGTTGTAGACTTACAAATTTTTGTGCTTCGGTTGCAATTATATATCACTTAATCACTTAATATCACTTAATCCCCGTTATTCATCGATTTATTCGAGCGGGTGCCAGTAACGTCTCCATTTATCCCGGTTGCGTGCTAGTGTAGCCCAATGGTATCTGTTCGTTCTAGGAACATGCAGAGCCTCAAACCGATCATTTAGGGTTTTGACGAAGAAGTCTGACCATCTTATAGGTGGGCGTCCACGTGATCTCTCGATGTCCCGTGGAATCCAATCAGTAATGGCTCTAGTCCAGTGGTTGTCTGTAAACCTCATTACGTGTCCAGCCCATCTGATTTTTGATGTCTTGGCAAATGAGACAGCGTCCCTGATTCTTGAGCGTTGATGAAGATCAGAACTCCGGATTCTATCTCTTATTTGAGTGAATCATGATATTCCAAGCATAGTTCTTTCGATTCCTCTTTGAGAGACCTGAATAGCGTTCTCATCCTGTTTTCGTAGGGTCCAGGTCTCTGAGGCATATGTTAATGCAGGAAGAATAGTGGAATCAAAGAGATGTGCTCGTAGTTGGAGGTTCTTTGTCCTTTTAGTTATTTCTTCAATGCTCTTGAAGGCATTCCAAGCCGCTCTCTTCCTCCTGTGCAACTCAGGTGCCAGGTCATTCATCATGTTGATTTCTCAACCTAGGTATATATAACTGTTGCATTCGGAGATGGTGGTTCCGTTGAGAGCGAATGGAGCGTCAGGAACAAGGCTGTTTCTCATAAACATTGTCTTTGTAAGATTCATCTGTAGTCCGACCTTTCCACATTCACGGTCAAAGTCGTTCAGCATTTGTGCCTCTTGGCTGATGTTTGGTGTTATTAGAACGATGTCATCAGCAAAGCGGAGGTGGTGTAGTTGCCGACCATCTATCTTCACTCCCATGTTTTCCCATTCCAGTCGTCGCATGATGTTCTCGAGGGTGGCACTGAAGAGTTTTGGTGAAATGGTATCACCCTGCCGAACCCCTCTCTTGATATGGATGATTATTTCTTTGTAGAATGGTGAGATCTTGGTAGTGAATCCACAATAGAGCTCACGAAGGATCCTGATGTATTGAGTTTGTACGCCCTTATTGGCTAGGGCTTCCATGACCGCTTCCATCTCAACAGAATCAAAGGCCTTCTTTAAATCAATGAACGTTAGACAGAGCGGCATCTTGAACTCCCGAGATATCTCAATGAGCTTGGTTATTGTGTGGATATGGTCGATGGTACTGAATCCTTTTCGGAATCCAGCTTGTTCACATGGTTGTCCTTCATCTAGTGTTCTGCTAATCCTATTCAGGATGATTCGAGTGAATAGTTTGCAGATGACAGACAATAGGCAGATTGGGCGATAGCTGCCAATGTCGTGGATGTCTCCTTTCTTGTATAGTAGTATAGTCCTGCTGGTTTTCCATTGGGATGGAACCTTGCATTCAGACAGGTAGCGTGTGAAGAGTCGAGCCAATGTATTGTTGAGTACTGATGGTAAGTTCTTCAGGTGTTCAGGTCTGATCTTGTCTGGGCCAGGTGCTCTTTGTTTCTTTACCGACGAGATGGCATGTTGGATTTCGGAAGGGAGAACATTGGGAACGATATATCCATCATGTGGTATGTGGTATGTGGGCAAGTGGATGTGGCTATTAAAGAGATCTGAGTAGAAGTCATGAATAATCTTCTCCATTGCCCTTCTGGAAGATGTGATAGATCCATCATGATGTCGGACGGCAGTCATCTTGGTTTTGTAGTTGGTGAAGGACAACAACAACCAACTGCAATCGGTTGCAATTATACAATGATCAAATACCCAAATATCAAATACCCATCCCTCCACCAGTGCTCATTTTCCACCACCATGGATTCCAGTATCCCTTTCACTCCCCATCTCCCCCACCCCACCCTCCCTTTTGTTCTTTCTCTCCTTTTGCGTGTTGTGGTTTGCAAAAGAGGCATTGGGTGGCAATCATGTTAGGTCTATAGTCTACTTTCAGTATGCTTCTCCCATCCTGGGAGGATCCTCCCAACACCCTTTATTTGGTGCTCCCTTCTCTATCTGAGCTCCTTTATCCCCTAGTATGTGTGGCTGGCCTCCAAGCCATGGAGTAAACCTCCTGGTACTAATCTCTGCTATTCTTGGGTGTTAGTCTCCTATTTTGTTACTTTATGTTCCCCAGATGAATGCAATCTTTCTATGTCTATCCCTTTCTTTCTGACTCATTTCGCTTAGCATGATACTTTCCATGTAGTACAATTTGTATGTAAATTTCATGACTTCATCTTTTCTAACAGGTACATAGTACTCCATTGTGTATATGTACCAAAGTTTCTTTAACCAATCATCGAACAGAAACTTTCTCAAAGGAAAAAATATGAATGGCCAAAAGGCATATGGAAAAAAATGCTCTTCATCACTAATCATCAGGGAGATGCAGATCCAGACAACAATGAGATATCATCTCACACCACAGAGACTGGACCACATCCTAAAGAACAAAAGCAACCGGTGTTGGCACGGATGTGGGGAGAAAGGGACTCTCCTACACTGCTAGTGGGAATGTCGACTGACTCAGCCCTTTTGGAAAACAGTGTGGACGCTTCTCAAAATATTAGAAATTGAGCTCCCATTTGACCCAGCAATACCACTTCTGGGAATATATTCCGGAGATGCAAAAAAGTATAGTATAAATGACATCTGCACTTGTATATTCATTGCAGCACTATTTATAATAGCCAGAATCTGGAAAAAAACCAAGTGCCTGAGAACAGATGAATGGTTAAAAAAATTTGGTACCGGCTACCATGAGCTTCTACAAGCATGGCTTCAGTATGTGGGTACCAGAACTATTCTTTCAAACTGCATGGGGACGCCTGGCCAGGAAGTTTCACCCTGGCTCCCAGTCAGCGCCTGATCTCAGAAGTGACGCCCACAACCCACCCCCAGAGCCATCTTACAGCACACAGCCGTGAAGAAAACTGGCTGGTGGGCTCCACAACTCCTGGAGAATTCTCGGGGACCTATAATGAGTCGATATCAGCAGGAGGTCCCAGATGGGATAGGTGCTGTCTCCCCGCCTACTGCAGATGGAATCCCGGTGACCATGAGCTTCTACAAGCATGGCTCTGGTATGGGGTACCAGGACTATTCCATGTGACATTTCCTGATATGCAAAGTGATCAATGCAAAGTAAATGATCTAGCATTTGTCCCTGAAAGACAGGCTTAAATGTTGGTGGGAAAATCTGAGCAAAATATAATGCCCAACCAAAATGCATCTGGACTGTGCATTTAACTACAGTGCTATACCACATTGGGAAGGGTGTTTCTCCCTCCTCCAGATGCAGTGGCGGCATGGTGTTTCCCATCTTTTATAGCCTAATGAACAGCCAGGTATGATACTCCATTCACGAGGCACGTGGGGTCTTGTGGGATGGGGAGTGGAATTGGCCCTGCTCCCTGCCATGACAATGCCCCTGGTTGTCACCCCAAAACGCCTCCTCTGTGTCCTGAACGACTATGATCCCAAAGGCACATAAACCAATATCAGGGGCTTTTGGCAGTAATCCCTCTAGGCTTATTACTAAAATATCAGAAATCCAAATTCACGTGGCCGCTATTGTGGCCACACGACATCATATGCTCTTCATAATCAGCAATAGAAAACAAATTATCTAGTGATGTCTTTTTAGCAGGTCTGAATGTTGGGGAAAATTCCAAATAATAATGTTGGGTCTTTTGTCGTAATATTGAATGAGAGAGAGAGAGAGAGAGAGAGAGAGAGAGAGAGAGAGAGAGTAAATTGGAAATCTGCCACACAGGCGGGGTGTGTGTGGGAGGGGGGGTATACTGGAGTTCTTCGTGGTGGAAAATGTGCACTGGTGAAGGGATGGGTGTTTGATCATTGTATGACCGACCAAGACTTAAACTGAAAGTCCTGAAAGGCTTTGTGACTGTTCTCATGGTGATTCAATAAATAAATAAATAAAACAAAACAAGAACAGCTTTGGTACATATACACAATGGAATACTATGGAGCTGTTAGAAATGTTGACATCCCGTTACTCATCAATTTGCTCGAGCGGGTGCCAGTAATGTCTCCATTTGTCCCTGTCACGCACCAGTGTAGCCCAATGGCGTCTGTCATTCTAAGAACATGAACAGCCTCAAACCTATCGTTCAGGGTCTTGACGAAGAAATCTGACCATCTCTTAGGTGGGTGGCCATGTGATCCTTTGATGTCCCATAGAATCCACTCAGTAATGGCTCTAGTCCAGTGGTCGTCTCCAAATCTCATTATATGTCCAGTCAACGCCTTGGCAAACGAGACAGTGTCCCTGATTTTTGATTTTCTGACAAGGTTGGAACTCCGGATTCTTTCTCTCATTTGAGTGAAGCGTGATACTCCAATCATAGCTCTTTTGATTCCTCTTTGGGAGAAAGGATGAAGTAATGAAACTTGCATATAAATGGATCAACATGGAGAGTACCATGTTAAGTGAAATGAGTCAGAAAGCGAGGGACAGGCATGAAAGATTGCACTCATTTGTGGAATATAAAGTAACAGAATGGGAGACTTACACCCAAGAATAGTTTATATGAGTACCAGGAGGATTGCTCCACAGCTTGGAAGCTGGTTGTAAGATAATGCTGTTTTGTCCTTTCTCAGGTAGCTTACATTTATCGGATTACACCCATCCCAGGAAACTTGTATTGTAAGTTAATATTGCCTTTCTCAGAGGAGAGAAAATGTCTTTTGAATGAGAGAGAATGTCTTTTGAATAGTTTACCTTAAAGCAATGTCCTTTCTGTATGGACACAGGAAGACAGTTAATATTATGCTTTGTAACTTGGGAGTTGATTGACTCCAAATAACATTTACTCCTGGGCATCTGCTTTCTTGACTTAGCTGCCCTTAGTTCCTAGCACCCCAAAAGCATGGTCCCGATGAGGAACTGAATGGACCCAGGGCAAGCTGTGAACTACCCTGGCATCAAAAAGCGCCACAATACTCAACTATAAGTTGAGGGCATGATCATGGACAAATGCTATTATGATCCAAAAGTAAGTAATGATGAGACTAGAACCCTGCTGGGGCTAGGAAGAATAACCTGGCCTGAGGACTGCAGAATGTATAGTGAGATATTCTCAGGAAGAAGAAACTGTAAGCGTATATCTCTTATTGTGCTCATACAGAATGACATTGATAGAAATATTGGAAGTAGATTTACTACAACTCTTTAAGTAGATTACTAGATGAGGGAAGAATACACCCTCATTGGGATCCCACCCTTGAGCGGATCTCCTAGTAATCTGGAGCAATCTTTTTAGATGATATTTTATCCTTAAATTAATATCCTGGAGGAGTGGTCTTACCTCTCTTTGTTGATTTGTCGATGTTCAACCCATCTTTGTGTCACTACCCTTCGTGATTGCTATATAAACTAAGAATGTAAGCACGGAGAGAGGAGAGTCGGAAGTGTGAGGGCTCGGGCTCCAGAGATCCAGAGTCAGAGCCCGAAGGAGAAAGCTTCCAGATTGGGATCCAGGAGAGAAGGAGGCAGACGAGAGACAGGACTGAAGAGGATTGGAATAAACTATAATTGATATCGACCAGCCTGGCTCTCGCTTCTTCCTTCGTCTGCCTTTTGGTCAACAGCTGTTCTGATCCAGGCCACGCACAGCGGATCAAGAGCACCGAATGAGGGCAGTGAGACAGAGCCATCTAGAGAGCCCGCAAACACACAACCTTCAGCGTGCTAAGACTTTACAGCTGACCTCACATGCTGGGGGAAAAGGCAGCTCAGATAGAGAAGTCTGCTTGGGAGGGAAGAGGCATGCTGAAAGTAGACTATAGACCGAACATGATGGCCACTCAATACCTCCATTGTAAACCACAACACCCAAAAGGAGAGAGAGAGAGAGCAAAAGGGAATGCCTTTCCACAGAGGCGGGGTGGGGGGAAGGGGGAGGGTGGAGGTGGTGGGAGAGATACTGGGATCATTGTTGGTGGAGAATGGGCACTGGTGGAGAGATGGATACTCGATCATTGAATGACTGAAATGTAAGCCCCCTCCCCCCAAAAAAAGAGTATTCCCGAGTGAGGGGCAATGACAGCTAAGGTACACAAAAAGTAATGAACAACTATCTCCCTGTTCTTCTTGTTAAACTCACCTAAACGTTTTGCTAAACGGTTCCATTGTGAAATTTCAGGGACAGTAGTAAGGAAGGTGTATTTTTAGGACTGAGAGGTTGGGCTCAAATATGACTGTGGTAATGAGAGAAGAAAACAGATCAGAGAGATACTTGGTCTAATGCTTTAAGCTCCTGACTCCCCTCCCTAAACCAGGGCTACTTGGGTTGGACCAAACTCATCCAGCTCATTTTCAGGCTGACAAAGTTCTGGACTCCCCTGCTATCCTATTATCCTTCTACTCCTCTTCCTTCCCACACTTCAGCAATATACTTCTAACCCACCTGCAAGGCCAAGTTCCAGGAAAAAGTCCAGGACAGAGAGTTGACACCTTCATGCCCTAGACCCTAGAACACTGTATGACTGAAATGTAAGCACGAAAGTTTGCAAGTCTGTAAGTGTACCTCATGATGATTTATTTAAAAAAGACAAAATAAAATTAAAAATTATGGTCTTTTATAAAATATGTAAAAAATAGTCACTTGTGGGATGCGGTGCTGCCAGAAGTTTAATCTGTACCTCTGAGGAGAGTACATCAGCAGCCTGATAGTGCCTACAGACTTCTAGATACCCCCAAATTGCTGCTGTACATTTTGCCAGACCCCAACAACTTGGGGCCAAGTTTACCCAGAAAGTAAATGGCCAAAAGTTAGGTATGTGGGAGACACACCCACAAATCACCTCCAGCTCAGCTATATAATTGGAGGCAAGGCCTCTCTGGTTCCTGATCAAACTGCTTAGCAGCCATGATCCCAGAGACTACTCAGAAACAAATCTTGGAACCCAGCGGCTTTTGGCAGAAATGTGTCCGGACCCCGCAGTAGGTTACCGGTGCTGGTCCACCCCAGGTGGGAATAGGTTTCGTGCCTTGGCCTGTTCCCCATGGTGACCCAGTGGCCGCCATCCTCCAGAGGCCACTGGACAGTCAGGTTTGAGCCTGCAGTGATGAGACACGAGGGGCCTCATGGGATGGGGCTGGAGCTGGCCCTTCCCTCCCCACCCCAATGAGACTCCGAGTCGCAGCCCACAAACGGCCTCTCTGACTCCTGATCAAGCTGATTAACTACCATGATCTCAGAGACTCAGGAACAAATCTCAGAACCCAGCAGGGTTTGGCAGAAATCCCTCCAGATTTATGTGTTAAAATTTCAGAATTCTGAAATCGTGCAGCCACTGCTGCAGCCTTGTGACATCATATGTTATTCATAACCAGCAATAGAAAACAAATTGTGTATGGTTGCCTTTTCAGCAGATCTGAGTGTTGGGGTAAAATCCCAAGTAATAATGGTGGGTCTGGGGTCGAAATATTGAATGAAATCAAAGAGAGAGTAATGTGGAAATCATCTTCCCCACAGGTAGGGGGAGGGTGTCAGATGGGGGGTGGTTGGTGGTAGAAAATGGGCACTGGTGAAAGGACAGGTGTTTCATCATTGTATGACTGACTCAAACCCGAAGCATTGTAACTGCTCTAATGGTGATTCAATAAATAAATTTATAGAAAAGAAAAAGAATGTAAGGTGGAGCTCATGACCAATTCAATCAGCCTAATCAATGGCTGAATAAATAGCAATACTCCTACATAAAGAAAAAAGTCACTTGACAAAACATATGTTAATATATATTTGCATATTGATATTAAAACTATTTTCCTAAAAAAACCTCAGATCTCAACTGTCTCCTTCTGCCTACATCAGATACCAATCACATATCCACAATTTTTGATTTCTTTGGTCAAATTATTATAGTTTGGAGCCCAGAATAGTCCCCTCCTTGGTTTGATTAACTTGCTAGGGTGTCTCAGAAAACTCAGAGAAATATTTTACTTACCAGTTGATAATCTGATAAATAAGTAAAGAACTCAAGAACATGCTGAAGGAGGAGATGCACTGGACCAGGAGGCAAGAGGCCAGCTCAAATGCCCTCTCCAGCCCTCCACTTTCCCATAACTATCATATGAGCATCAGCCTGGAAGTTGTCAAAATGTCATACTTTTGCTTTTTTAGTGCCCTTCATCACATAGAGAAGACTGACGAAATGATTGGTCACTCCTAATTCTACCCCAACTCCATAGATGAGAATCAAAAGTCATCTTGAGTTGCAAGAGAGCTTCGTTGGTTATTTTACTGGAAATTTTAAGGGTTTTAGCCAGAAACTTGATTGAAGTTCGAACATATATTTATTATAAGTCATAACATCACACCTTTGAAAACCAGTCTAAACCCCGGTGTCTACCTTTCTGATTGAAAGTATTCTCTCTCAGTTGACTGTAGTGTTTGGACTGGTCTCACACTCATTTTTGTTGATCTCTATGCATGCATTGTAGCATTCACTCCTCCTTCTTTCAGAAAGTCTGAGCAATACATCTTATAGACACCTAGACTTCCACTGTCTCTCTCACACATAGTAGGTACTTAGAAAATGTTCACCAAAGAACTGATCACCTAGAGACTACACATACTTTTTTTTATTAGTGAATCACTGTGAGGTACAGTTACATACTTACAAACTTTCATGGTTGCGTTTCAGTCATACAATGATCAAGTACCCATCCCTCCACCAGTGCCCATTCTCTACCACCAATGATCCCAGTATCCCTCCCACTCCCTCACCGTCTCCCCCCACCTTTACCCAGCCTCTGTGGCAGAACATTCCCTTTTGTTATCTCTTTACTTTTGGGTATTGTAATTCGCAGTAGAGGCATTGAGTGACCATTGTGTTCAATCCAAAGTCTACATTTGGCATGCATCTCCCAACCCGAGCAGATCCTCCAAACACCCTTTACTTGGTGTTTCCTTCACTATCTGAGCTTCCTTTCCCCACAGCATTTGAGGCCGACTCCAAGCTGTGGAGTAAACCTCGTGGTCCTTATCTCTACTATTCTTGGGTGTTAGGAGACTATACATACTTTTATTTGGCTTTAACCAGGTACTTATTGTGTCAAAATTTAAGAGTATTCAAAGGAGAGTCACAGACTTGGTAAATAACTTTAGAAAGAGAGGAAAAGGAAGTCAGTCTAAAGGAAAATACACTGTAGGTTCTTTCCAGTGAAGTCGGAACATTGATTGATTTTTCTCCAGGCCTATAAAGACTTTCTTCGCATACAAGGGACAGCAGCTGCTTTTCATCTCTGATCAAAACACATCAGAGGGAAATTAACCTGAACAAGCTTTACTGAGATCACTGAAGGTAAAATTTTTCTGAGTGGTGATTAAACTCCTAGATGAATTATCAGAGGGATTTGTAGACTGAGAGTCCCCAAAAGACTATTAAAAAACAGATTCTTGTGTGTCAAGGCCCGTTTAGAGACTTCCCCTGGGATGAGTGCCATGAATGAACCTGAACTTCTGTTCTGTCACACCTCCTGGGTCCATGTACCCACCCTGAGGCCTAACAGCCAGTTTCAGACTTGTCCAGCAGGTGGCAGTAAAGCGCAGGGAAACCCGAAGCCCAGACAACCAGAAGCGTTTGAATTTGCTCAAGGAAACCATGCAAATTGTGCAAAAGCCTAGTAAGCAGGATCCATGGGAGAGGTCAAAGAACCTTCACCAGAGATACTCTCACTTTCTGCGGACCCATCAGGACTCCTGGGAGGTAGGAAAACTGCAGTGGACAATTAGAAAAAAGTCCTGCCTCCAGACATTGACAGTTATTTCCAGAAAACTCCCCAAGCCTGTACTTACAAAATCAAAGTGGTGTGCTGATACTATTGACCGGCTTCTACAAAGCCCAGCATAGTAGAAAACTTTAGGAAAACAAAGTAAAATTCAAAAAACAAAATGAAAGATGCTCAGTCAGTGGAGAGTACAATGGCACAGATAATTAGGGGCAGAAAAATGACTTAAAGTCAACTTCAAAGCTACAAGCATATGGATATTCATATTAGACATACCTGCTGATGTACAAGCTTCTTTCTGAGGGATGGTGCTCTGGGTCCATTGAATTTGCTTGCACTGTACTGTGAGTCCCGGCAAGCTACCGAGAGTATTCGATATGCCAGACACAGTAACAACAAAGTCTCCAATGGAGACGTTACTGGGCCCGCTCGAGCAAATCGACGATCAACGGGAGGGCCTTTACTGTGAGTACTCACTGGCTCTGCTGCAACTTGAGAAGTTGGGCATTGGAGGATAGAGATTGCCTGATAGCTCACACTCTGCCTAGGATCTGACCAGGTGGAGCTGAAAGAATAGGGTCACCCTTAGAGATGCCCGAGGTCAATGGAGCAACCAACCACTCCAGATTCTGTTCTGGAGATGGTCATGTCAAGGCATACTCAGTAAGGTTTCAGGGACTTGGGCTATTCACCTGAAAAAAATGAGAACTGCCCGTCCTTCCCTGCCTTTCTCCCTCCTTTCCCCAGACTGCTGAAAAGGATATCTATATGTCCTCACTTTCCCAATCTAAATATATGGCATCGTTCCATGCCCTCAATGACCCCAGCACATTTCTGCAAGCAGTGTACAATACATATGGTGGGACTTCCCTGCCCTGACACACCCACTGCCCAAAAGGGGTGATTTAAATTTTTTAAATTTATGTTTTGTTTGGTAACTTGGTTTACAACCATTTTTCTATTATTGTTTGCAATGCTTCTTCAACGCCCCACCATGTGTCAATAACCCATCACCACAGCCTCAGGATCCCCTGACCCTTCACTTTGTCACCACACATCCCTGTTCTGTGGACATTATCTCAGAGCTTGTCTATGCTGGGAGCTGCCTTATCCCTTGTGCTGTTTCTTTATATTCCACATATGTGTGAGATCCTTTGGCGATTGTTCTTTTTCAATTTTCATGCACTTGGGGCTGGAGCGATAGCACAGCGGTAGGGTGTTTGCCTTGCACGCAGCCAACATGGCCGACCTGAGTTCAATTCCTCCGCCCCTCTCAGAGAGCCCGGCAAGCTGAGAGTATCTCACCTGCACGGCAGAACCTGGCAAGCTATCCGTGATGTATTTGATATGCCAAACACAGTAACAACAAAGTCTCCAATGGAGATGTTACTGGGCCCGCTCGAGCAAATCGATGAACAACGGGAGGACAGTGACAGTGACAGGAATGGTTGAGGGTAGAATTGGAGGGTAGAAAGATAACTTACAACTCCATCCAGGTTTCAATTGTGTGTTAGCAGTATTTCATTATCCACTTCTCTGTTCTTGGGCACTAGGGTTATTTCCAGACTTTATCTATATTTTTTTCTTTTTAGTTTTGAGGTCACACCTGGTTGTGCTCAGCAATCAATCTTGAGAGTGCATTGGGGACCATATGTGGGGTTGGGGATTGAAATGAGGTCAGTCGCAAACAAGATAAGCAAGTGTCTTACCCATTATATAATCTCTATAGATTCTGGTGTTGTGTTATGATTGTGATGTTGTGCTGAACATATGTTTTGCTGAACATATGTGTCCTTGTGGATTAACGCTTTGGAGTTCTTTGGATAGAAACCCAGGAGGGGAACTGCTGGATCATATAGAAGCTCTATTCTTAATTATCTGAAGAGTATCCACCTTATTTTCCATAAGAGTTGGAACAGACAGCAGTTCCATCAGTGGCAAATGAGGGTGTTCTTTTTGCCATATCCCCACCAACACTGATTGTTTCTATTCTTTTTGATAAAGGTCATTTTTACCAATATGAAATGATTCCTTGGCATTTTGATTTGCATTTCCCTGGTAATCAGCGATGATTAAAACTTATAATATGCCTATTGTTCATCTTTATGTCTTCTTTGAGGAAGTATTTAATATCTTCTCCCCAGTTATGAAGGGGCTTTTTTATTATTTTTGTTACTGAAATTTTTGAGTGCTTTTTATGTCTTGGAAATTAGTCTTTTGTAGGATCCATGATGTGTAAATATTTCTCCCATTCAGTAGGGGTCTTTTTATTTTGGGGCATACTTTCTTTTATCCAGAAAGCTTTGGAATCTGACATATTCCCATTTGTTAATTTCTGCTTTTATTTATTTTTGCCAGTGAGTTTTTCATTGGGGGTTCCAGTCACCTATATTTCTGAACAGATCATTCTCATTGAAGAATGTGAAGTCAATATTGTGAATAATTTTGCCTATGTTTTCCTCAATGTAGTTAATGACTACAGGTATGATATCAATTTATTTAAGTTAATCCATGTTGAATTAACCTTTGTGTAGGGTGTGAGATAGGGCTCATTTCATCTTCTTGAATGAGGCTAACTGGTTTTCCCAGGATTGTTTATTGATGAGAATTTCCTTTTTTACTTATATACTTAGCCTTTTTGTCACAGATCATTTGTCCACACATGTGAAGACCTACCTCTGGGCTTTCAATTCAATGGATAAGTAATTTCTGAATTAAGTTTTAATTTTGCATGCCCTGAAGTAAATGATCTGTTCAGAAATATAGGTGACTGGAACCCCCAAACTGCAACTGTGCTATTGCTCACAGGATGAGACAGACATGGCAGTGTGGTGTTGGGTTCATTATCAAGTACCTCTCTCCAATGAATTATGAAGCTTGTTGAGTTTAAATTATACTTCCAGGCCTTCTGAAAGGAATCTGAGGGTTCTTGGGCTTCATCTTCTTTCTTGAAAATCAAGGTCTTTAGTATTTTCCTTAAGAGGTGGCATTAAATGAAACAAGATTGTGTATGCAGAGCACTGATAGTGTCCACACTGTTAAGATTGACTATTCATATGTATTGTCTGCTCCATTGGGTTATATGATACTAAAAATAATTATTATCTCTATTTCCCAGTACTACTAAGGGCTGGCGCGATAGCACAGCGGGGAGGGCATTTGTCTTTCATGAAGCTGACCCAGGTTTGATTCCTCTGTCCCTTCGGACAGCCTGGCAAGCTACCGAGAGTATCCTGCCCACACAGCAAAGCCTGGCAAGCTACCGTGACATATTCAATATGCCAAAAAAATAGTAACAACAAGTCTCACAATGGAGATGTTACTCGTGCCTGCTCGATAAAATCGATGGACAACGGGAGTGCTACAGTGCTATTAAGGGAAAAGTTATTATGCATTAAAGAGATATGGCAAACATACATAGGAAAGAACTGAAAAGGACCCTGAGATAAGCTAGTTTGGTTAAATTTGAGTAAAATTCCTTTTGCTTTTCTGTTTTTTCATGTTATCTGCTCCCTGCGCCTCTGTGCTTCAATGGGTCAGGGTTTTTCGTTTGTTTGTTTGTTTCTCCAAAGCTTTCAGCTCTTGTCTATTTGTTAACCTTTATATTAGAAACCATAACATCCTGAATTGCTTTATTATCTTATAGTAAAGGCACATGAGGTTATATGAATTGAAAAATAACAGTGGCACTATTCCCAGACAAGGTTGGCCTGGATGCATTTCTGTAAAAGACAAATGAATTTCAACTTTGGAGCTCAACCCCAGATGTGGGTAGGTTAGAAGAATAAGGCGGGAAGATGGAATGCAGGCAGGGGTGGATATCCTCAATGTAGTCTCAGCTTTGAGAGCTATGTGCTTTCTTTGGATTTATTGCAGATGTCAAAAGCAGCAGGGTTGACATCAAGACACAGCAGGGCATGGATTATGGCTGGCTCTAATGACTGTGTTTCACTGTGTTTATTGTTCTTGATGTTAATATATAGAGTAAATGATAGTTTCTTAATTGAAGGTTGGAAATGCCCCATACTCAGGCACTCCCGTGACATCACCATTAACCACTGGAGTGAAATCCTAGACACTTGCTGCCCAAGAAATTACAGCCTTGGAGTCCATCTTCCTATTTGTGTATGTGGGGTGTGTGAGGAAGAGAGGACCCAGCAGCTGGCCGAACCTCATTGTCAGTTCTTTACTGGTAGGAGAAACACATCATTTGGAAACCAGCAAGAACATATTAGTACCACAGGAAGTCTCAGTTAATTAGAATCTTAATAGAACATCTTACTCTATGAGCTCAGGAGAGGAGTGAGGGGGCAGCACCCCCACTTTTTTTCTTTTCAGCAATCTAAAGTGCTTCTTCAAAAATGTTCCCAAGTGTGTAGAAACACTTTATAACTGCTGTTTCCCACTGGTGCTGGGGACTAAACCCAGAGCCTCAAACTTGGGGAAGGATGCTCTCTAACCCTGAGATACATACACCCTGAAATCCTTGGACCTCACTTCTTTTTCAGGGGTGGTGATGAAGGGTATACCCAGAGGTGTTAAGGGCTTATTTCTGGCTCTGTGCTCAGGGATCACTCCTGGCGGTGCTCAGGGGAACTTAAGTGATGCAGAGTAAGTGCTTTACCTGCTTTACTGTCTCTCTAACAACCCATCTCTACCCCCACACTCACCATCCGTCACCTGCCTCATGTCAGTCACCCCAGCGCTGGACCTCACTTCTTAATGGGAAGATCTACAAAAGTCATATTGTACAGAGTAAGAGTAACATTTTTTTGTAGTAAAACCTAGCACAGAGTACATAGGGTATTTGGGAAGCTCTGATTATAAGCCTTGTTGTATTTATATGATGTCATGCCTAAATGTTTCATTTTCTTTTTTTACTTTTTATTTTTATTTTATTGAATCACCATGAGATACAGTTACAAGCTTTCATGTTTGAGTACAATCATACAATGATCAAACATCCATCTCTCCACCAGTGCACATTTCCTACAACCATTATCCCTATAACCCCAACTTTTCCCATCCTCCCCCTGCCTCTGTGGCAGACAATTTCCCCCATACTCTCTCTCTACTTTTGGGAATTGTGGTTTGCAATACAGATACTGAGAGGTTATCATGTTTGGTCCTTTATCTACTTTCAGCACACATCTCCCATTCTAACTGATCCCTCCAACCATCAGTTTCTTAGTGATCCCTTCTCTATTCCAGCTGCCTTCTCTCTCCCCAACTGCCCCCCCCCCCAACCCCGCTCATGATGCAGGCTTTCAACTATGGAGCAATCTTCCTGGCCCTTGTGTCTATTGTCTTTGGGTGTTAGCCTCATGTTATGTTATTTTATCAGCTGTACCATGAGCTCTGTGGCTCCTAATGAATATATAACAAATAGCGATTGGAGAGAAGTGGAAGTCCCCACCTGAGCTCAGGGACTGTGTCTAGTTCACAATATTCTATTACAATTAATATTCGAACACCTTCCCACCATCATATTTCAAATGTTTTCCCAACCCCTGCCCCAAAGCAGAACTGAAATAATATATTTTGCATTGTTTGTTATGAAAAACCATTGAAAATGCTATAAAAATTTCCTTAGAGAAAAGAGTGTGAAGATCGCTGTATTTCACCCAGGGGCCATTAAGCCCTTCTATAAGAGATCACTAACATGTTGTTAAAGGTTGAGCCTTGTGTGTGTGTGTGTGTGTGTGTGTATATATATATATATATATATGTGTGTGTGTGTGTGTGTGTGTGTGTGTAAAAAATATTTCCCCAGAGTTTTTATTGAATCCAGAGTTTAAGTCACCAAGTCCCACATATGATCTCTGTGACTTAGTATTTACTTCCTGATGAGTCTCCTATTCTCTCTGAACCTTAACTTCTTTTTGTCATAACAGGATTCCGATAAATGTTTGATGTTTATGGCACTTCCAATGTCATGATTTCCTTCCCAAGTATTTCTTGTGGACATTGATGATATTTTTGCTACACACTCTGTATTTCCCTTCTAAATTATAATGATTTCCAATGGAGTTAATTACTTCCTAGTATTTTTTTTTTTCCTTTACGGGTCACACTCAGCAATGCACAGGGGGTTACTCCTGGCTCATGCACTCAGGAATTACTTCTGGTGTGCTCGGGGAGGGGGGCATATGGGATGTTGGGAATCAAACCTGGGTTGGCAAATGCCCTATCCGCTGTTCTATCACTCCAGTCCATACTTTTCAGTCTTGTATTCTCTTGGGAGGAGGTAAATCCAGAAGCCTACCTTCCAGGATGGAATTCCAAAGTACAAGATTCTAGCTGTACTCTGGAAGAGATCTAAATGTGACCTCCTTTGACTAAGGAGCTGTCAAAGATTTCTGAAATCTGAAGCATGTCCTTACATGCTTACAGAGGAATGATTAGAGGCAACTCAATGCTGTGTGATGACAAAAGTAAACCAAACATATTGTTCCCCCAACAAGAGGACATCTCCCCTTCTAGTATCCTAGACTTTGGGGAACTTTTGGTTATATAGACTCTCAAGTTTTAAATTCCAGACTCTTGGAAGACATGTGAATCTTACCAAGTCCCTCTAATGAAGATTTTTCTAAGTTAGTCAAAGGGTCTGAATGTCGGCTTTTGTTTACATTGCTTGAAACCAATGACTCTGGATACACTCCTAATTTTCAGCTCATATCCACACTTTTTGGAATCCTGCAGCAACATTCTTTCTGAGTCTCTTATCTTCCATTTTATCTTCCTTCAAAAAGTTCTGCACTTTTCCTGGATCTGTACATATTTTAGGAGCACGAGACATGACACCCTGGGAAGAGGCATGTAGAAGTGTGTGTTTCTATCACATTGGGCCCCCACTCCCATTTTTATTTTTCTTGGGACTTCTTCATCTTTCACATTTGAAATGACCTATTTGTTGTTTGGCCAAAGACTGAAAGCAATGTGGGCTAATTATAGACAGCAATTCTGTCAAACAGAAGGGCTGTCCATCTGCAGCTGAAGGGGGCTGTTTTCCTTTTACATCAGTGATAGCTTGCTGGGGTTAAATGGGCCACAATAGCCATTAATAACTTCAAATTTGGGCTCACTGGAGAACACACACATAATAAAGGGAGACTTCAGTTGCAAAGCAGGAAGGGTGGAGGATGTGTTCTGGCAGTTCAATGGGTGTCATGTGACACTAAGGGCATGTAAATAATATGACAGAGGCACAGCAGCCAGTATCACCCTGGGACGTCAGGATTATAAATGTCAATGAAATAAGTGAGAGCAATTAGCAGGGAACAAACTTGCTCAGACAATGATGACTATTACCAGTCTTAACATCATCCAACAGGACATGGTGTCAAGGGAGAAGAACAGAGGACATGGGTGAAGAGGTTACTGTTACATGAAAGCAGGAGAGGTTTCATTGCAGCAGGGATGTGATGCTTTGTCTTTTGAGCTTTCTTTTAAGGTATTTTTATAACAGACAACAAACAAACCTATAATTTGAGATAATGCCAGTATTCCCAGAAGCTGCAGCTCTCTCTCTCTCTCCTTCTTTCTCTCTCTTTCTCTCTCTCTCTCATCCCTCCTTCTCTTCCTCCCTCTCTCTGTTGTTTTTGGGTCACAGCCAGCAGAGCTCAAGGGCCATACCTGACTCTGTACTCAGGGGCCAGAAGTCACTCCTAGAAAGTGCTGGGATTTGAAGCAGGGTTTCAGCTGCAACCACATGCTAGCAAATGACAAACTTTTCACCATCTCTGCTGTGGAGCATTCATCTCTTTTCTCTCTCAAAATCACCCCAAGGGGGATCTCCACCTAAAGTATTTAGGAACTCAGTTGAGAAGTCCTAACTCCAGTGAAACCTAACATAGCATCACTGGCATGAAGGGGCCAACACTTTCTAGAAGTTTTGAAAACTAGAGATTCTCAGGGAAGAGAGTCCTTTTTTGTTGTGTGGAAAAGTGACCACACACCCCATTTGCATGCTGTGGTGAAAAATATGGGTCAGAGATATCAGAGATCCATATTTTTTAACCAATGTGTCAGTTTGGGCAATGTTTGGGTCATGTTTGGGCCAATAAATGCCTCAGGTGGAAGTGGTCTGAGATGTTGACTGTGAAGTGAAATTAATCTTTATTTGTCCTTGGGAGCTAGAATCCCATTGTTTGGCTTAATGTGACCTGAACCTCACACTGAAGGTCACTAAATAACACTGACTATTGAGTGGCGGGAAGGTGATGATGTGGATTTCCCCCCACACAGCCAACACCTCAGAGGGGCATTCCAGAGGGAAACAGGATAACTCCAGAGTGACCTCTTGTATTCCTTCCCCTATTAGATCTCAGGGCAGGTATCAAAGACATATCACTCAATGCTATTTTATAAAACACAATGCAAATGCGCCTCTTTTCAATTGAAATGTTGGAGACTAGAGGGAGAAATAGAACTGCCTTGCCCCTTTGGATACTAGCCAACCTGGATTAAAGCAACAATAATAAGAATAACAGGATCAATAGAACTTCCTTTGAGGTTTACCAAAGCCCATGTTTTTGGCACATCAATAGCACATCATCACTATGGTGTTGTTGATGGTTTGCAGGAGTGTTTGTGACTGCTATACCAATATGAACATCAATTTATCCTCAATCTATACTTTATATATCAATTCCCAGTCATTCTCTTTCAAGTTCTTTGGTCTGTAAGGGTGTCTAGTATTAAGTTGAATTCTACCCAATTAAAAGATATGGGTTCTCTATCTTAATAGAAGATAAAAATTGGATATGACTCTTGGAACACAAAGATAGAAAATTAGAATTTTGTACACCTAAAACATAATGCTATAAACCAATGTTATTGAGTAAAGATGAATTAAAAGCAACCCACACTAAAGATGGGTAAAAGACCTGAATAGACTACATACAGCTGACATAAAGGGACATGGAAAAAAAACTCATAACTAATTATTAGGGAAATTCAGCCAAAAATTCTATGATATAATTACTGGTGAGAATGACTTATATTAAAAAGACCATGATATTGGTGAGAGAGTTGAGGAAAAGAATCTCATATAATATTGGTCAAAATGTAAATTGGTGCAACTTTATATATAAAAAGCTAGGGAAAGTTCTATATGATCAATCTATATCTCTCCCAGACATTTATCAAAAGCTAGTGAAAAGCTAATTTGAAAGGATATTTGTACTTCTGTATGAATAACAGCATTATCTACAATAGTTAGAACATATACCCTAAATAGATGTCCATCTATAGATTTTAAAATCCATGGTATAGAGGTTCAATGGAAAACTGCCACAATCATAGAAGATGAAACCATATCCTTTGAGAAAAAAATTAGTGAATCTTGAAATTAGTTAATAATTCAATAATACATGCTAAGTGAAATCACTACCACTGTATCACTGTCATCCTGTTGTTCATTGATTTGCTTGGGCAGGTGCCAGTAATATCTCCATTCGTCCCAGCCCTGAAATTTTAGCAACCTCTCCTTACTCCTCCTTCCCAATGGTGCCATATTGGAGGCTCTTTCAGGGTCAGGGAAATGAGCCCCATTATTGTTACTGTTTTTGGCATAGCAAATACATCTCCGGGAGCTTGCTAGTGAAACAAAGCAGTGAAAAATGATTATCACATGGTTCCATTTATATGTGGAATATGAATTACTAAACCAAGTGAACTGGCAAAAGCAATGCTATTATTTAGATTTGATGAAAACTTTGTGACTACCAGAAGAAAATGGGGACAAGAGGTGAAAGAAATGTGCACAGAGGTTGTTTTGTGAGATGACATTGAAAATTTGAATAGTGTGAAGCTGAAAACCTGAAATTTCTGAATACTGCAACTCAATGGCAAGTCAATGAAAAATACAAATATAAAAAACACAAAATAATAAAATACTAAATTATTATTAGTAAATTATAGCCCACACATCAAATATGCCTGTTTTTATAAATAAAGTTTTAATTGCACAAAACCAAATCCATAAGAAAGTTGAAAACATAATAGAGTGTAAAGAATGTGGAATTGAGGCAGAGTATAGTATTTTAGAAACCTATACTCTATATAAAATGAATTTATGAATATATAAATTAGACATATATATGAACATTTATATATATGTAAAAAAGTTCCTATTGCTCACGATCATCAAAATGATTAGATGAAATTAAGCACTAAATGTACTTTGTACACGAAGAAGTCTACACATATGTGGCTGATCACCAACACCACTTGTAACACCTAGATCAGAGCAATTTTTAAAGATGAATGTTTTAAATTTAGAGATGAATTTTAAAGATGAACTCAAACTTCAAAGAGTACAGAAGGGACTCAAACTTACTGGAACTTTCACAGGATTTGTTTTTGATTTGGATTTCTGAGGACTGGAATGGTAGCCTTATTAGTAGAGAGTCCTGTAGCAGATGGAAGTGTTCTTGTCACTGAGTGAGAGCAGCAGGGTGTGTGATTTCCTGACAGATTTCCTACTATCCACTGAATTTATGTTTTCTTTGATTAGGCTCTTCCACTGAAATCTCCCTTATTTCCTGTTTGGAGGAACTATGGAGACAGTTTTCCCCTCTATAAAGTGGGATAATGCCTCCTAGGGCTTTTTTAAGGGTATAATAAATTATTTTCCATAAAAGCACTTATAGAAAAATGCAGGTAATTGTCTACTTCTTCAGTCTCACAAGAAACAAAGAATTTCACATCCTCTTATTGATCTTTCTCTGCTATGTTCATAGTACTCAACAAATATTTATCTACCAAGTCCCATGGGCCAGCTAACGTTTAACTTGCTGAAAATACACCACTGAAAACTTTATTTTGTTTTAAGAAACAGAATAAAGGAATCTATTTCTAAAAATCAGAATAAAGGAGTTGACAATGATAGTGGAAAGAGCTCTGCATTGTACATAGGTCAAAGAAAGGTTGAATGAATAAGGAAGATGGGGGACTGCAGGTATTTTGAGGAAGAGCTTTGCTCGTCTGGAATCAGCAAGCATGAAGGGCTCTGGCTGGCCCTTTTAAGATACATTTTCGGAAGTTATAATTATCACTGAATTGTTCCCTTGAATATAAAAATTGCACAAAACTGCTATAGAGGTAAGCAATAGGTGTTCTCTGAAATCTAGCACAAATCTGGCATGTGAAAGAATGAACTAAGAATTGAATGAATAAATTGTAGGAATAGAAAGAAGAAAATAGATTGATTTCCCTTGATAATAAGGGATTCAAGGACTGAAGTATTTCTGGAATGAACTAAACAACTATGGCTTGGATTTTAAGACTTACCCTTTCTCATATTTCCTGTCTTTCCTTTTCACTTCCACATACAATTTAGATATTATGAACAAATATTTTCTAAAGTGTCTTCCAAGAATGTGTACTATATCTGTATGACTTAGCTCAATTTCTTAGATAAGTGCCAATCTTGATATTTTTGTTTTTATTTGTATTATTTTGAAATCTCTTGAATCATTTGAATATACATTATTGAACTATTCCTAACATGGAATGCTTCCTCTTTCTCTCTCTCTCTCTCTTTCTTTCTTTCTTTCTTTCTTTCTTTCTTTCTTTCTTTCTTTCTTTCTTTCTGAAACACCATGAGGTACAGTTGTAGACTTACAAGTTGTTGTGCTTGGGTTGCAGTTATGCAATGATCGTGTACCCATCCCACCACCAGTGCCCATTCTCCAGCCCCACCAATCCCAGTATCCCTCCCACCCCCCCATCCCTCATCCCACCCTGCCTCTGTGTCAGGGAAGTCTCTCTTTTTTTTTTTTTGGGGTCACATACAGGGGTTACCTGGCTCATGCACTCAGGAATTATTCCTGGTGGTGCTCAGGAGACCATATGGTATGCTGGGAATAGAAACTGGGTCAGCAGCGTGCAAGGCAAATGCCCTACCCGTTATGCTATCGCTCTATCCCCTGGAATGCTTTTATTTCAAGTATGACAATTTGATTGAGTACGTAATGTGCCTTTCCCACAAATAAGTTCATTTCTTGCCATAACCACAGACACAACTACTAAAATCAGGCAGGGATGCCAATTTCAGATGCTTCCTAGTGGAAATCCCCTTACCCTGCCTGGCAGGTTCCCAGTCCCTCTACAAATACCTTCCAGGGAATGGAAAGAGGGATGCCCACCCAACCCCCCTACCTTAGTCTCTGACACCTGTTTGAAGCTCCTTAAAGCTACTGCCAACCCCACCCCAGCCAGCATTCTACTCCCTTGCTCAGCCCCATCCAAAGTCTTCAAGACTGAGTCATTCTGGTTAAAGAAACACCCCATGTTAAACGTTTAAAATGTAGCACTTACTACATTAAATTGAGGACAGTTACTCCCATATGTGTGGCTTCCTTGAATAGCCCACCTAAAGCATGCTGGCAACATTTTAATGGAGAGAATGGCTGGAGCGATAGCACAGCGGTAGGGTGTTGAGAGGGTGAAACTGATGCCACGACAAGATGCAGCTAATATTAAGTCTCAACTAGGCCTTAGTTTCCGTTTCCCTGAAGCAGGACTTGCAGTTTCTGGTAAACTCCAAGTTGAGTAATTTGCCTTGATAAGGAATTGGGCAGTTGGGTCTGGCTGGTTATGAAGGGTCATTGTACCCTCCTTAGAAACAGTTACTAAACATTGTCTAATTGCTGACCACTGTTGTAATAGGGTCAGTGGTAAAAACAGAGCAGTATATAAACTGCTCTTAACCTGAACCCTACATAAACTGCTTGTGATTTGGAGTCGGGGTCCTTGTCAAGACTCCACTGTGTTGGATGAGACTTTGACTCTCACTTGAGCTAGCAATAGTTTAAGCTAGCAATAAAGTTCCTTCACTTTTGCATTATCACGTGGGGACTTGGTCTCTCTGCAACTGGGGATCTGAAACTCCGGCACAACAGTGTTTCAACATCACTATGGCTTGCTTCAGAAGATAACTTCCGAGCACTTTCTGTCTTGCTCTGCCACATCACCTTCTTAAAGAACTAGATTAAGACTCATCTCTTACAGGTAATCTCTTCTGTCTCACCCCACACATCTCTGGTGTAACTTACACCTAATTAAAATATATATATGCAGTTTACTTATGATAATTTTGTTTCTGGTGTTTCATAGATATTTTGCTTCCTAACCTAGATTTGTTTACTTTTCATGTAACTTTGAGTGGAATCAAATCGGTCAGTATTTCCCACTGATATGGGAAATGATGTAGCCATGAGATTATGCACTGTGGGTCTTCATGCCAACTGTCATAATTGTGTTAGGGAGAAATTATGGGAATCTGGTCTCAAGCCTTATGTCTTCAGTGCCTGTCTGGATGTGAGAGTCTTTGTTTCCTTGCTTTGTCTATAAGATGATATACTGCTATTTGGCTGCGTTACTTCCTGAACTTAAAATTCTTCAAAAGTTTCTCACTACCCACAGAGTCAGATGTTTTGAAATTACTTACAAAGTGTCCCACATTCTTGAGCTACATTTCCTGCTGTGCTCTCTCCCATAACTTATGATCTATAAGTAATGCAGCACTGCTGTAACTATGGCCACAGTAAGAACCATTGTTTGCTTTTGCATTGTACCCTGCTGTGTTCACATCTGGGTATGCCTGTTCTCTTTCTTACCTACTAGTCAATAGCTACTCACTCTTTAATATTCAGATCACTTAGTTAACTATTTTAGGACATTTCTATAGAGATTCCAGCTTCTGGACTAATAATGTCCTCTACATATTTCTATCATTGCATTACAAGCATTGCATTCATTCATCAAATTTATTTTAGAACACTTACTATGTGGCAGACATTATCTTCGGTAATGGGAAGACTGCATTTACAAAGCCAGATAATTTCCTTTATAGAAAAGATGCATATAAAATATTTTACAAATAAATCCCTAAATGGAAAAATGCAAAAAGTACACAGGAAGATCAAGACTGGTGAGATCAAAAGATTATATATATTATATCATACATGTATTATACATATATAACTATAATCTTTTATATAATATACAATATATGTATAAGTATTATTACGTGACAAGATGCAAATAAATGGATAACTTGACCTATTCAGGTGAAGAGAGAAGGGAAAGGATGATAAGCGAAATATTCGGCTTATATATCTGTGAACTCATGTAGGTTTTATATCATATAGAGAGGAATTGAGATAAATTTTTAATTATCCCTAGGAGTTACTATAGTAACATTTACTGTAGTAAGATTACTATTTACTATGGTAACATTACTATAGAAACAGTTGCTATAGTCCAGAACATTTCAATGCCTGCTGAATTGAACAAAACTGTTAAATTATTGTTCTAAGCGCAAGAATTTTCAGTGAGAACCAAAAAGTTCAGCTATTTGCAGACCCTGCATCAGAGAGGAACTCCCATCACTCCTTTACTTCCTGCTGTTCTGGGTTTCCTTTATTCAAATTGTGGCTTTCTATCTCCATCCTTATTACATTGCATTTCTCAGAAGATCTTTCCAAACTCTTCCCACAAGTAACTCTCGCACAATGATGTGGGACAGTAGTCTGCAATTTTCAAGGTGCAGTATGTTTTAGTCCTAAAAATGGTGGCATACTGAACTCTTGCCACCCAACTGTGGTATGATGGAATATGGGGTGTAAAGTATTTGGTAACCTGTGGTGCTCATGCATACTGGCTGCAATGCTAGTTATAGTGTTTGACAGGGCTTCCACACTTTAGTTGTGGTGCTCTCATACATCAGGTGCTCTCATACATGTCAAACATCAGATCATACTCCCTATCGTGGCACTGGGGCCTACACTCAGCACATATGGTAGTGTCACAGACTAAACTCTCAGAATCATGCCTGCAAATCAGGCACTCGCCTACAGAACTATACTTGAATTCTAGCTTAAAATTTTTAAGTTGAAATGGTTTTGCTTATTTATATCCCATTTCAGCTAGAAGTTAGTCTATTACTTCTTCCTGGTGCACAAAGATAACGTACAACTTATAGTTAGCATCTTTATTACCCTCTTCAACTTAACCCTCAAACAAAACTGTCCTTAAACATTTTTTTCAATCCTACTTTTTTTTCTTTTTGGGTCACACCCAAGCGATGCTCAGGGGTTACTCCTGGCTCTGCACTCAGGAATTACTCCTGGTGTTGCTTGGGGGACCTTATGGGATCCTGGGGATTGAACCTGGGTTGGCCGTGTGCAAGGCAAATGCCCTACCCATTGTACTATCGCTCTGGCCCTATTCAATTCTACTTAGCTTTTAATTTTAGTACCAAGCCACCCCACAAAATGCAGGTTAAGTTTCAAAAAGTGGCTGCAGGTCAAGTTGTGAATGAGATGTTAAGTTGAGCAAATATCCTAAGTAACTTTATAAATTATTCCTCAGGTCAGTGGAACACATTGTGGATTTAAGCCACAGACTGGTATACACTCTTCTGAAGAAACACACCAGGACTTGTACTCTTTGAGAGTACATGCAATAACTGCTTTCCTAATTGCATCTCGTCTCAAATTATTTTCTCGAGGAGGAAAAAAAGCATAAGCCTTCATACCTGACAGTGGAATGGTCATTGTAAGTTATGGAACTGTATTAAAGACTTAGCAATAAAATAATAATGGCATTGGAAAATAAGACATCGCTGATTTCTTGAGCTGCCTCCCAGAGTTTTAGTGGTGTGGTTATTTGGATCTCCATTACTTGTCCATTTTGGATACAGAGATACCAGAGACTTTCTATGTGGCAATAAAATATTTCATGGGAGCAAAAGTAGAAAAATAAATGTTGTTGAAATTATGAGACAGAACAGATTCAAACTCTTTTTAATTAATGTCAGCACAGAATCATCATGACCAATTAGGAAAAAGGGACAGAGATGGGTCTTGTGTTTGGAAGGAGTGGTAGTGTAACACATTGTTTTATGTGACATATTTAGGACATGCATTCACTCCAAAAGAGTCTATTTTGAATCTTCTCCATGTTTCTGTCCATATAAGAGATTTTGTGTCATTAGTAATTTATAGAATTTCACCTTATATTGGTGCAAACTGCTTGAGTTTTTAAAACTACACTGTCAATAATTCAAGTGGGAGACAGTGACAGCAAGTTTTCCATCTCTAGTTTTCAGTTTTGTACCAAGTACATGCCTTAACTAATACAATTGTGTTGACTCATGAACTAGATTGTGTCATTAACCTTTTCCAATAAAATGAGGTAAAACAAGGATATATAAACAACTCAAAACTTAATTGCTCATGTTAGGGTGGAAAATACCTGACTTAACACACATCAGGGGAAAAACAGAGTTTGAGTAGTGAAAGTTTATGATTAATGATCAGAGAGATTTTCATAACAAGTCCATCCAGGCACACTCACACACAAAGCATGCTGTTAATGACCCTGCCCATCCCGCCCCTCTCCATCTTTCACCCCAGTCCCAATTCAAGTACAGAATCCACATGGAGTAACATATAAATAAAACTTGCATGAAAAATTTGTCAATTAGATGCAAGACTCTGATAAGAAACCTAATTAACGGGATAAATCCTGCATCTTTATGGCAGATTATTATAACTGGGGAGAGGGCTGAATGTTGCTGAAAATGAAAAATCCAAAGGTGGGGATATGGTTCAAGTGGTAGAGCACATGCATTACAGGTATAAGATCCTAATTTCTTTCCCTGTAACATGGCCCTGTCCCCAACTGCCACCAAACTCCATCAGTTGTAGTTCTCATAATAAGAGCTTCAAAAGTAAGTTTAGGGGATAGAGTGATAGTGCAGTGGGTAGAGTGCTTGCCTTGCACAAGGATGACCAGGATTCAGTCCCCAGAATCCAGCACAGTCCTCTGAGACCTCCAGGAGTTATCCCTGAATGAAGAGCCAGGAATAAGCCTTGAGCTCCAGGGCTTGTGGCCCCTAGGTAAATGAATAAACCAAAAAATAGTTTAAATAAAAGACCAAGGAAAGGGTGAAGTCAGTCTGATAAAACTTATAAAACTCATATAGTATTACAGATTCCAAATCAGCATTATGTAGTTGTCTTAAGTTTCAGGGATTCAAGCAGATTCTGATGGCAACTACATATGCAAATAGGCCAAATCAAACTTGGGATTTTGGAATCACTGCAAAAAAGTATAGCTATTGGTATGCAGCTAATTAGGAAATTAGGATTCCAATATATGCAGAACCAAGTGAAAATCAATTCTGTTTATTCTTAGCGCAACATTGTTTCTTATTTTATGGAGATTTTTCTCTTGTGTTGGAAGGTGGAAATGCCATCTATCCTAACTGGGACATGAAAAAGAAAATGTGAATATTCAAGTGGTGGCAGGGATGTTAGAAGTAGCTTCTAGCTTGTTTTTAGTACCTGAACTCTTAGAGTATGAGTGGAGCATGCCTGTTGAAATGGTTCTACTGTTATGCTACATCATAGCAATTCATACTCTATGAAATCATCAACCTATGACCATGGCTATGAGTATTCATAGAAGGTGGCAGCAGGCAAAAAGTAATGCTCTCAGACACTTACCTTGTGATTATCAACCAGAGATATACTCAAAGGATGGTTACTAAGAATGTCCTTAACTTCAAAGGCTCTAGTGGGGTAAGGCTTCCAGATTTCACTTAGGCTGATTGGAATAAGATTACTTAAAGAGAAAAATCTAAATTCTACTCTATTGTCCTACTTGAAAAATTATATGGTAACTATTTGGAGAGTTAAAAAATAAGTAAGGAATATCCACAATAGTCAAAATAAGGGAACAATGCAAGTGTCCATGAGTAGATGACTAAAAAATAAACTCATATAACGGAATACTACTGAGCTAGAAGAAAAAACAAAATCATGTGATTTATTGGTATGTGGGTGGATCTTGAGAGTGTAATGCTAAGTGAAATAATTCAGAAGAGATACAGAATGATCTCTCTCATATGTCATATGTAGGATATAAATAAACAAAGTAAGGGAACAACAAAATGCCCAAGAGAACAGTCTGAGAACTGGTCAATAGAACTAACCTCAACTTGGTGTGTGTGTGTGGTGCGGTGGGGTGGGGCTGCGGGGGGTGGGGGATGAGCAGCGTGAACACTGGTGGAAGGCATGATTTTGGAAAATTGTGTGCAAGCATAAAAAATTTTTACTAACACTATTGTATATCACAGTAGCACTGTAGCACTGTCCTCCCGTTGTTCATCGGTTTGCTCAAGTGGGCCCAGTAACGTCTCCATTGTTGTTACTGTGTTTGGCATATCAAATACGTCATGGACAGCTTGCCAGGCAAATATGTCTCAGGTAGTTAGCCAGGCTTTGCCGTGCAGGTGAGATACTCTCGGTAGCTTTCCGGGCTCTCTGAGAGGGGCAGAGGAATTGAACTCGGGTCAGCCGTTTGGGCCACGTGCAAGGCAAATGCCCTACCTGCTCTGCTATCACTCCAGCATGTATATCACAGTACCTCAGATTAAAAAAAATGACATACAAGAAAGTTGGAGATATGGCTCAGGGACACAGCTCTAGCTTCATGATATAAAGGCTGGGTTTGATTCTCTGGCTTCTCAACCTTACCTCACCCTCAAATAAGTAAAGGAGCAAATTGGCGTTTGCTTTTATGAGTGGTTACTTTATTACATAGGTTAGTCTACATTTTCTTGTCACACATGAACTTTCTAAAACTAACTACTTAATGAGATTCTTTTTTTCCCTTACTTATGCCATCAAATGTTCCTTTCACAGAAGACATCTGCTTAACCCACCAATGAGAGACTGAAAATACTCCACTTCTTCCTTTTGCTGCCTACTCCACAGTACTAGTGACTTATCTTTCTCAATTTAAGCAACAGCAATCGTTAAATGGCCTGTTTTCAATGAAATCAGCCCAGAGCTGGTAGAGGACAATCCATATTCAGGGAACTCCTCTATCATCGTAAAATATTTCCTGCTGATTTGGATTCCATTGAGTTGGATGAAAAACAAGTTCACAGGGCTTGGGAATCTGGCTAGGAAGCTTTAAACAATGGGGAGCACCAAGCAGATTCTATGCTTTCAAACTTGTCCTGAGTACCCAGTGGAGGGAGAGAAGGGCATGTTCATGCAAAGGAATGATGGCAATTTGCAAAAATCTTGCTGTTGTCACTAATTTCATCACAAAGAGTTATGGCAGCACCACCAAATGCCAGAAAACATGCATATAGGGGCAGGAAACCATGGAATGTCAAGGAGGTGGTGAGAGGAAGTTTGGCTCCGGTCAGTTCCTTTCCAGGGAACAGATATCCACAACAAATGGATTCTACTGAAGGAGTGCCCAGGAAAAATGAGTGACAAGTGATGAGGCAGATGTTTTGCTGGCATTAAAAATGTCTTTTTAATTTTAATGCCATTGTTAGACAGAGTTAAGGCACTCACTCTCTGAAGCATTTTGGTGGCAAATAAGTTGGCATTAGGGGACAGAACCTGCATATAATAAGGTTTAAAAAAGGGACATATTATAATTTAAATTTAAATGAAAATTTTAAAAAAGGAGTATGCCATATATACATGGCACCATTCTAGGCACTGGAGGCAAAGAAATGAACACCTCAAACCTCCAAGTATTCATACTAATGAGGAATATAAGTAATTAAAAAGTAAAGTAAAGTAAAGGCCCTCCCGTTGATCATCGATTTGCTCGAGCGGGCCCAGTAATGTCTCCATTGGAGACTTTGTTGTTACTGTGTTTGGCATATCGAATACGTCACGGGGAGCTTGCCAGGCTCTGCCGTGCGGGTGAGATACTCTCGGTAGCTTGCTGGGCTCTCCGAGAGGGGCGGAGGAATCGAACTCGGGTCGGCCATGTTGGCTGTGTGCAAGGCAAACGCCCTACTGCTGTGCTATCCCGAGCATATACTAACATGTTGATTAGTTTGAAGGGCTTGGAAGAAAAACTAGGTTAAGGAGATGAGTGCTTCAAATGAGTAAGGCGTATTTGTGATCAGTTGAGATCAGATCAAAAGGTGCTCTGAGAGGGAAATAAAAATAAAAATGAGGAAATGATCCATGGAAAAAGAGATGTGGGAAAACTGTTCCCAGTAGAGCAAAGAATGAGACTCATGCCCAAGGCAGGACATAGCATTGTGTGTTCTCTGAAGTGCAATGAGACTCTGGCCTGGCTGAGTGTGGAGGGAGAAAGTGAAGATGAGTTGGAGGGGTCGGAGGGGTTCATTGTTGAAATCAGGGATGTTCGTCATATAAGGGGCCAGGCCCAGTGCAACATGAAAATGGGGGTACTATGCTTTAAAAATAGTAAAAAGCTACTTATAACTAGTAAAGTGTAAGCTTTTTTTTTTTAAAAAGTCTCAATATCAACCCCTCCTGGTAATTTTATTTTCTATATTGTATCTTTCTCTCTTGGGTAGGGGGCTGCCTGGTAAGAGGCAATCCTCTCTGTGTATCTGCAGGCCCTTCTCTTCCCTGCTCTATAGTGCTCACAGGGCCCATTGGTTGCAGGATTTCTCCTCCTTTCAGCTATGGACTGGGGAAGGTGAAGTCAATCTCCTCTTCCTATGGGTCTTTCGTACCCATCTCCACTCAGTAGTGGATGGGTGACTCTTGGAGAGTTAAAAATACTGTCTTGGGATCACACAGTGCCTGACTTAGGGGAGGGTTTTGCTACCTAGTATCACCTTTACCATCATACCAAATATTCGCCCTTTTTCTGACTTACAGGTTCTTCACCTGTAAGGATTGGGAGCCAGAGCCATGGCAGAATTCAGATGATCTCCTTGCTCATGATTACCATAGCTGGTCAACCATAGATACAAGGTACCAGCTTCCATCTGTGAGGGAAGGGGAGGAAGGGCAGGAAGGGGAGGTGGGTAGGGGGAGCCAGGATATCAGGAGGCAGGGAATGGACAGACAAAAATCAGTATTGGAGAGAGAAAGAATTGGAGTCAGTACTGCATATTAACTGAGTCTTCCAGTTCTAACCTGTAGCACTGTCCTCCCATTGTTCATCGATTTGCTGGAGTGGGCACCAGTAACGTCTCTATTGTGAGACTTCTTGTTACTGTTTTTGGCACATAGAATACATCATGGATAGCTTTCCAGGCTCTGCCGTGCCAGCGCGATACTCTCAGTAGCTTGCCAGGCTCTCTGAGAGGGGCGGAGGAATCAGCCTCGTGCAAGGCAAACACCCTACCTGCTGTGCTATTGCTCCAGACAGTTCTAGACATTTTCTATTATCTCCTAAACTTCATTAAAAAATTAAAGATGTTATTTGTTATGATACATGCTATAATCTGTATTGAAAACCATAAAGTATAAAGTGAGAGAGAGAAAGAGAAAGAGAGAGAAAGAGGAGAGGCGCCTGCCATAGAGGCAGGTTAAGGTGGGGGGTGGCTTGAAGGGGTGGGAGGGAAATTGAGGGCACAGGTGCTGGGAAATTACACTTGTGGAGGGATGGGTGCTGCAACATTTTATGAAACACAATCATGAACACTTTTGTAATGCTCTATCTCATGGTGATTCGATAAAAAAAATAAAATTGAAAAAAGATACATGCTATAGAGTGGTGAATCCCCAAATATTGGGTATATGGACAGGCCACGGCGAAGTCTCTGATATTTAGTTTGACTGAGGTTGATGGACCAGGAAAGGGTGGTTATGGGAGTGGCATAGAAAATAGTGCTACTAAAGTTTGAACGTGATCATTCCAGCAGCTCTCTCAAAGAACAGCACAGCGAAGGTGAGAGGACGAATGATGAAGGTGGCTCAAACCTGGGCCACACTGGCAGAGATAGTGAGACACATTTTATGTGTATTTAGTTTTTATGGAACAACAACTTTTAAATGAGTTTTAAGGAAATCCTTAGATACAACCGATTTTAAGAAAATCCTAAGAAACATTTTACTGAACAAATCGCCATAAACACCAAGATTACAGGCTATGTCTAAAGTCTTGTTTTTGTATGAAAGTGACAAGTAAACTGTTTTTGGACCACATCTGGCAGTGAGTAAGGACAACGTTAGGCTCAGTACTTGCTCCTGGTTGTACTTGCTCCAGGGTTGTACCTGGAGGTACTCAAGGAACCATGCAGTGCTGGGGACCATACCTGGGCTTCCTGCAAAGCGTGTGCTCAGTCCATTGTGCAGTCTTTTTGGCTCAAGAAGTAAATTCTTTTTTTTTTGGGGTCGCACCCGGTGATTCACAGGGGTTACTTCTGGGTCTGTATGCAGAAATTACTCCTAGACGTGCTCAGGGGACCATATGGGATGCTGGGAATCAAACTCCAGTTGGCTGTGTGCAAGGTAAATGCCCTACCTGCTGTGCTATCACTCTAGCCCCACCAGAAGTAAATTTTTTAAAAAAATATCCTGATGGGGCTTCCCCCCACCTGAAGTTCCAGCACCATCTGTGCCCACAGACCCTGGGGATAGCAATGCTGACACTCCAGTCCTCACTGGCACCAAAACCATCCCAATGCCAAAATTACACCTTCACCAACTTCCAGTGTCTCCCTGGAGGAAGCTTCTTTTCTAGCAAGCTCCTGCTGTGGGTTGTATCTCTTTGTGTCTCAGGATTGCTTTGTCTTTAATCCTTAAGTTATACAGGCAAGATGCTTTTTCCAGCTCATGATAATCATCAATTTATAATTTTGAAGGTACTATCACAAACATTATATAATTCTGACTCATTTCCCATTTACATAAAACATTTTAATGAAATAGGATATCTTGATAATTTCATGTTTTGAAAGGACAATAGAGGTGTGCATTGAAAAAAGATGAAGTTGCCTTTGAAAACTCACATGATTGAAGTTACTACAAGATAACAAGAAAAGAGAAATATTTTAAAAATATGGACAATTTTATATAAGAGTGGGATAATTAGGAAAACTATAATAGACTAAGTTTATATGCTTCAGTTTGTTAACCAAAAAAAATTGCAACTATAGAGTCAAAAATATATTCTTCATTCCCAAGTCAAAGATGCTACTGAGATATGAATGGTGCATTGTGGTGGGAGAAAAACAGTTGCCATTAGTTTTTTTTTCCTTTCTTATTTTGCAGGAAAAATGCTTGAGTTCAAGAGCTCAAGCAGATATTCTGTGGACCTAGACCTGTCATGTCCTGTACTTGTCACTAAAATGTTTCTCTTCAAGGGCATAATGTAGTCCTCAAATATACTGTTTTTCCCCTAAAATGTGAGATCCCAGGTTTTGTTTTGGGTCTTTTGAAAGCCTGACCTAATATTTCTTTTCCTGCTATTGGAATAATGAATGTCAGTGTGGTTTGAAAAGAGTTTGTTTTCCTTGTGATGCCCAGGAGGGAAAGTCTCTATGGAAGCCGCCTGTGGTCTGTGGCCAGTCAGAACCAGACAAAGCCAGGCATTGTCTAAGCTTGTGGATAAATCCAAACCCAGGACCTGCCCTGTCACCTCACAGAGCTCAGAGCCTGCACAACCTGGTGCATTTCTCTTGGGCTCAGATGATCTTGTTTCCCTGGCAAAAGATCTATGTCCTTAAATACTGTTATGATGTTTGCGTTTGTTATATGTCAAAAGTATTGATATATTTGCTTATATTCTTGTAAGAAATTATTGAAAATTTGATTTTCACATGTAAGAGTCAGTTTAGATGAACGTAATTATTGTGACTTATGTTGTTTACTGAATAAAGCTCCTTGCAATAAGAAGATAGAGTTCTAAATGTCAAATACCAAAGGTTCAGAGGCTATATTGGCAGTGACATCTTTTTCAATAGAGCCTATGTTGACATCTGAGTTAGATGTTTATTGTCCACTGGAGAACAGTCTCTTAGGAAGGAGAATCTCTCTATCTCTCCAGTGGTAATAGATGACAGAAGATGTCACTCCATTGTTGAATTCGGTGGTGTCCCTATGCCATTTCTAAATTGTCAGAGATTTGGGGATCATTCCTGAGTCACTGTGCTTAGAATCACTTTCCTCCTTATTGTAAATATAGTATCCTCAAATTCTAGGACCTCACTCTCTTAGAAACCTTCCTGAAAATGGACCCATGTTATTTCTCTACCTGGATTTTCAAACCAGATGCCTCAGGGAGAGTGACAGTGTAAAATTATCTTTTCCTAGGGACACAGTCTTGTAAATGTTCCTTCTTCCTTATTCTAAAGAAACAAGATATAAATCTCTTCTATCAGCATGGCTTTATACATATATTTAATATATGTTCTATGTTTAGCATTTCAAAGACTAATATTTTTAAAGGCAAACATTCATCACCTTTTAATTTATGGTTTTTAGGTTATATCTAATGGTTGTCAGGAGTTACTGCAACTCAGTGGTTGCAGGATGAAATCCATTGTTCTCTGTAGCATGCAAAGTGTGTCCTCTGGACCTTTAAACTGCTTCACTGACCCTGAAACTTGAATTCTTTGTTTGGTTATTCTTGCCTTAGACTGTATTGTTTTACTGATATTAAAAACATGGGCAGCGATGATTTGGCACAACACACACACAGACACAAGCACTGTGTGTTGTGGGAAATAAGGAAGTAGTTTACATTTACCTTGTTAGATACATAGCATGCTCATACATTTCTAGAATACTAGTCACAGTATTTGTGTTAACAAAACTTGTACCTTAATTACCTATGCCTCATTTCTGCCTATACAAACAGATTTTATATGATTATACACATTTTAGAGCTCATAAAGATGTTAGGACTTATCAATTCCACATTAATTTTTTTCAACCTCATATAGAGAATGAGTCTATATAGAATCTAACTTCTACAAATCTATTAATGGGATATTAGACAAAATGGTACCCTGAGGTCTTTTAGCATCTCAATATTGCCATATATGGTTCCTCCTTTGAGAAAGACTGTAAGGTAGAAGCAAACTGAGTTGAGACAAATAAGTTAGTATGTGAAGACAGTCTCCACACCCAAGAACATCTTGGGTCAAGTATAACAAGTGGTTGCTACACATATATGAGACACTGGTTTCCATCCAGAACGACAACAAAAGATTAGGAAAATGATATTGATTGGGATCAATTAGAAGAGTCTGTAAAGAGATGATCTAGTTAAATCAATAGCACAGTGAGTATTTGAACTGCTCTGAAAATCTAGTAAAAATTGTCAATGGGTACACTGGTGAAGGGTGTGATATTGGAATTATGGTTGTGAGAAATCATTATGAATAGAATTGTAAACCACAGAGTCTCAATTAAAAACTAAAATTTAAAAAGCGATAGACCCTACCTAGACAAGCTGAAGTTTGCACAAAATTTCACAAATGCATTCAAATTTTTTCACAGTCTTTAAAAACGAGCTTCTGAATCAAGTTTAAGAACCCTACCCTATAAATGTAAGCTCCTCCTTCGAGGTAATATCTGAGGAAGATTGAGGAACATCAGGAAGATTGCTTTCATCAAAGGACCATCCTTGGAGTCATAGCAGCAGAAACAGAAAAAGATGGGCCCAAGGGTTACCTTAGAAGGTGAAGAATAGCAACTTTCGAATTTAAAATATTTTAGGAGTGTAAATTTTGATAGAAAATTTCACTCACCTCTCAATCAAAGTTATCCTTGGGGCAAGGGGGCTGCTTTAATCAGTCCACTGAGAGCTGGACTAATGAGGGCTGAAATAGAGCAATGTCTGTGTAATGGAATAAAGACAATCTTGTTGGCTCTTGCCTTTTATTCAAGCTAATAAGTCACTTGGGAAAGTGAGTGCGCTTTTGGGAGAAGAGAGCTGTAACTCCCTAAAATTGGCAAAAAATAATGAGAAACTGCTGATTTCCAAATTCTCTGGGATGTGAAGACTTTAATCCAATAAGAGAAACACTAAAACTATTTAATTAAGAAGCAGGATTTGGAATTCATATTCCTTATTACTTTGAGTCTCTCAGTAGAGGGGAAAGGAGGCTGGGGTGGGTTGGTGGGGGGGGGGGACAGATGTTCTATTCACTCTTATAACCAACAAATATTTATTCAGCCCTCTTGATGTGTTACACTATGCTATATGTCAACAATAAAATGATAAGCCCATCTAACACTGCTTGTGTTTGTTTAAACTGGGTAAAGGACATGAGAGTAGAAGTCACATAAAATGAGATAATAAATTAGAAGAAGACCCTAGACTATAGGATGAGGCTTTGCAGGATATTCTACAAAGCTGGAACTTAAGTCTGAGAATAAAAAAAAAACACTAAATATTTTATGGGGAAGAATGACCGAATTCAGCCTGTGTTGACAACACAAGAGAGAAAGATCTTGATAGATGGCTCATGTGGATCTACTCTCTGCCACATCTTCCTGCTTTTTAAGCTCACAAGAACAGAAGAAATCAGAAGTGATTTTTTATGTGTTTGTTCACACACACAAGTGCATGTTACTTTGCAGACTTGGGAAATCAACAGACCACAGTGCATTTTTATTTCTCAGACTTCGAATGCATCCCAGAGTTATTCACTGGACACAAATGAAAGTGGCAATGTGCTTGGCAGTCCTTCAGGGACAGTGCTGATATCTCACCCCATGGAGGGTAGAGACACATTGATATATAACTGTGGGGTCTTTATCCTCTGACCCTCATTTATTAACCAAGCTCCCACCCTACTTCTAGGAGAGAAGAGACTCATCTGATCAGTGAAATGAGCACACTGTGACCCAGACTCTTCTTGATCCTGTTTTCAGGGTTCCAGTGCTCTGCTCATGCATTTGAAATTATCCAAGTATACTTATTCTCTGTAGTGAGGATATCTGTGTTTTAGATTAGAGAGACTATTTATTAGAGATTCATTAATTGTCTAGTGTAGGTCAAGCTGCACTTTCAACTTCAGTTTCCCAGTAATAAAGCTAATGTTTTTGTTTCAAGATTTCTGATGATTGGAGACCATTCTGAGACTAAGACCGGATGGCACTTAAGAGTGAGTTGCTCTGTCAGGTACCTCTTGACCTTAAACTCCCCAACAGAATAATCTTCAGTGAACTGGATATCTCTCTCCTTTTTAGAGAGTGCTCAGGACTACTGGGATCATAGGTGGTGGAGAATGGGCACTGGTGAAGGGATGGGTACTCAGTCATTGTATGACTGAACCGTAAGCATGAAAATTTGTAATTCTGTAACTGTACTCCACAGTGATTCATTAAAAATAAAAAAAATAAAAAAGAAAAAAAAGAAAGTGTTCAAGACTTACTCCTGATTCCGTGTTTGGGTGGCCACACCTGGTGGTGCTCTGGAAATGATATACATTACTGAGGATTGAATAATCGTTGTACAAGTTTTGGGCACACACCTGGATGTGTTCAGGGCATTCTTTTGTCTCTGCACTCAAATATCAAGCCATGGAAGTGCTTGGGAGGCCATATATGGTACTGTAGATTGAACCAGTGTTGACTGCGTGCAAGGTATCTTGATGATTACTGAATGAATAGGGACAGAAGGTAGTTTGGAGGCTAAGCCTTTCTCAGCACCTTGAACTCGACTCCAGGTCCCACTCAGAACAGGCTGTAGAGAGTGCAGGGGCTGGAGTCTCAGAGCAGCAGGGGGCTATGGCAGAGCAACATGGCAGCAACAGGGCAAAAGTTTGGACCCAGGGGAGATATTCTTCTTTAACAGTTGCCATTCAGAACCAGCAGCAAAAGTTCTGCTTTGCTTTGCAGATGCGCATTTCTTCACCAGTCCATTGCTCATCCTAAACATTCAAAGGCCTCACAATTTAAGCTCCTAATCACACAAAAACATGCAGGAAACAACTCCAAATTGAGAAGGTCACAGTGGTAAAGCTACACAGAAACCCACCAGGCTTAGTGAGTGAAGAAGTTAGCCCAATTGCTCCAACATGCAATAATGAACTATATAACCTTTCTGATAAGGAATCTAGGATGGAACTTTTAAAGATGTATAAGGTAGGTATGGGGAATATTGTCTGCCATGGAGGCAGGAGGAGGGTGGGGAAGGAGGGGTATACCTGGGATATTGGTGGTGGGGAATGTGCACTGGTGTTTGATCATTGTGTGATTTTAACCCAAACATGAAAGCTTGTAACTATCTCATGGTGATTCAATAAAATTAAAAAAAAGATGTATAAGGTGCTCAAAGAAACAATGGAATGCACCACCAATAAAATTCAGGAAGCAATAAGGGCAGAAATGAGGAAAATACAAACAAAATATAAGATTTCTGATTCTTGTATTTATTTTTTAATTGTTTGAACTCAAAACAGAAACAGTTCTCTCAACTTAACCTGTGAAGATCTTAATGATAAAATCACTGATTTCCTTGTTTAACTTATGAATTGTTTGTTTTTGCTTTGTTTTTGCTTTTGCCTATGCTGTGGTGGTAGAAAACTGAATCTTCTTTATCAGCCCTTAAAGGAAGGAATTTTACATAAAGGAATAGGGATGGAGAGTATGAAACTCTTGTGCTTTCCACTCTCATCTAGCTAGTTACCATTTAATTTTGACCTCTTCCCCAGAAAAGGAATGAGTGAATTGCTTACCTTACAGATAGCCATCCATTTATTTATCCTTAGCATTTGGTACTCATGGGGTCACTGGATAATGGTAGGAGGTGGTGAGGACAGCCAGAGAGATTTCTTTTTTTTTATTAAAATTTTTTTAATAGTGAGCCATCATGAGGTACAGTTGCAGACTTACACATTTTTGTGCTTGGGTTTCAATTATACAATGATCAAACACCCATCCCTCCACCAGTGCCCATTTCCCACCACCACGGATCCCAGTTTCCCTCCCACCCCCCATCCCCCATCCCACCCTGTCCAGAGAGATTTCTTATCCTTTTGTGTCACATAGTCTCAAAGAAAAAAAATTTTTGATATTAGTTATATGCCTGGCTCCTACAATTGCCTAACCTTATTTCCCCTTTCTCTTATTTTCTTAGTTGTTGAAATTTATTTTATCTAACTTCACTGTATGCTTCTTTATGAATTTCTTAAATTTCTTAAAGTGAAGTAGGGTATAGATAAACAAATAATATCCTCTCAAAACATTCAAGTTCCTTCAGATTTTCTTGACTGCACAAGTTGCTTTGACACATAAAAGTTTTATAATTTAGAAACACAAGAGATTCATGCAATCCAGGAAAGCATGGCAAAGTCCAAAACAAATACTAACAAGTTATTTGTAATAATGCATCCTCTACTAGTACTAATTTTTCAGACTTTTTAAAAAAGTTCAAAGTATGATTCAATTCAGTAATTTTTGGGGTCTCCCAAGAGGTGCGCAGGGTTTTGCAAGTGGTTCTACCATAGATTCACAGTTAAATACAAGGGCTGAAGAGCCAATGTTCCTTGGACTCAGCAGTGCCAGGGATTGCCTGGGTAACCCCAGTATTATTTGAGGGACTTCAGGGCCATTTAGAAGTTTTGGGGGAATCATATAGCACTGGGGATAAAACTTGGGTTGGTGTGTGCAAGGCTTGAGTCTTACTTGTCCTTTCTCTCTGGCCCTTAATTCAATCACTGTTAGCAGCTACATTATACTTTGGAACGTTTTTCAGAGATCAGTAGTTACTGAGCCTTAATCCTGCACTGTAGCACTGTCGTCCTGTTGCTCATGGATTTGGGGCGGAGAAATCAAACCTGGGTCGGCCGTGTGCAAGGCAAACGCCCTAACCACTGTCCTATCAGTCTAACCCGAGACTTAATCCTGAAGCTTCGATTTGACTAATATTCTTTTCCTAAATATTTCTGTGCAATGTCTAAACACTTCTTGTTAACTGATTCAGAGTTTCACTGGAATATTTCTTCAGTGTTAGATAATCATAATCTGCTTTGGGAGAGATGGGGTAAGAAGTTAATGGCTAAATATCAATCTTAGACATAGTCTAAGAAAGAATTATGTAATTATGGTAGTGATGTGATGATGGAGGAAGCTCAAAGTTCATTAAGTTGAGAAACCTACATATTCTTCAAAGGTATTATAGATTTTGAACTTACAAATCATCCTACCCCATAATGATTTTTTTTCAAAGGCTGTCTCTAGATTTGCAACTTTACCCTCAACTGGTATTTATTTGGTGAATGATAGCTTTTTATTTTTTTTTCTTTTTAGATCACACCTGGCGATGCACAGGAGTTACTCCTGGTTCGTGCACTCAGGAATTACTGCTGGTTCCTCGGTGGACCATATGGGATGCTGGAAATTGAACCTGGGTGGGCCGCATGAAAGGCAAATGCCCCACCTGCTGTGCTATTGCTCCAGCCCCAGGTGACTGATAGCTTTTGGGTTAACAATACCTTTTCCCAGAGTTCTGACTTTAAGTCCTAGTTTTGCTTCTGGTTCTAGTTTTTTAAGAAGGGAAGTTCAGATCCAAACTCTATGATCTGATATTTCAGCTTCATGCTTCTTCAGTCCACTTATCATATCTTGTATATGATTGTCTCCTTCAGTGCCAAATTCTTATGTCTACAAATGTTTCAATTTACTTTTTAACTTTCTGGGTGTATTTTCTATTTTAGTCCAAAACATTCCAGGACACTCATCAACTATAAACATTCTGTTTATTACCTAATGATTCTTAACATTTTTATCTCTAATTTATTTGTTTTATTATTTCTTATGTATTCATGTGAGTATGTATGTGCATGCGTGCCTGTGTGAGTGCGTGTGCTCATATGAACCTCTGAGTTGGCAGACTGGCAGGTCCACTGTGTATTGGGAAGAAGAAAATACCACTTTGTAATAACAGATTTGGTAGGAAAACTCTCTTCTTTAAGAGTAAAAAATGGAAGAACTGTGTTCCATATTAAAAGGATGATACATATAATTAACATCCCAGATCTAAATAAAAATACCTCACCATGGTTAAGAGAAAGAGTTGTACATCATGGGCCTCCAAAAGAAACAACCCAGTGAAATCAGATACCCTTTTCCTTCAAGGACAACTGTCCTGGGACCACAGAATTCAAAGCTTGATATTAAGGTCTCACAGTCATTTCCTCTTTTGACAGTGATCAACTACATTGATAATCCAAGAAAGTATCTGTGTCAACCATTCTCAGGGCTTCCATTGCCTATCCTGGATATAACACCTATTCACCTAAGGTGTGAAATTCTATAGGATAGGAAAGAGCGTACATCATTCACTGTTTTTAGTCTTCATAATTTCACCCAAAACTATCATGAAACTTTCTCTATTCTGGGAATTTTGCTAGAGACTGAAGAATATGGGGAGAGTATGGCAGAAAGAAGAATGATTCTCATAAGAAAGTCATTCATTTAGTTCTCCACCCCCACCCTCTGACCTGGAGCCAACAGTGTTTCAGGTTATAAAGAATATAACAGCAAATGAAATAGAAAATTTTGGGCAGGATTAAGTATCTTGTGCATATGGCTGACCAAGGTTCAACTCCCAGAATATGGTTCTCTGAGCACCGCCAGGTGTGATCCATGAGCACAGATCTAAGAGTAAGCTCTGAGCACCACTGGGATGACCCAAAACATCAAAAATAAAACCCCCTAAATCCAGAAAAATTTTAGTCCTCATCAAGTTTATATTTCAGTGAGGAAAATTTTAAGTAAATAAGCAAAATATATCAGGGTGTTATAGTCTTAATTTTTCATCAGCTCTTATCAGCTCTTATGGACATAGTGTTCAATTATCCAACCAAACACTAATCTGGATGTATTTTAACGACACAGATAGATATGTAGACAGATATAATGAAAGTACATGATTTCTTGAATTTTAAGAAATTCTTGGGCATGGTTCAATCAGCGAAAGGCATTAAAGAAAGGAGAGAAAGAGGAGAGAAAGAAATCCGTTAAGGACAGCAGTTTCTACCCATATCCTTCCTTTTCATGTTCCCTCTTGCTATTTACTTAACCCATAATTGTGCAAGCTTATAAGCAATTACTTCTGCTTCTTTTGAAACCTGACTGATCCAGGTTAAAAAAACAAGGAATAGAAAGGGGGATAAATCTGGTTGGAGACATAAGTAATTTGAACAATTAAAATGAAATTCATCACTATGATCATACTCAAGGTCAAAGAAATACAGCAGAGGTCCCCCAATTTTTTAAAAATTTATTTATTGAATCACTGTGGGAAAGGTTACAAAGCTTTCAGGTTTAGGTCTCAGTCATGCAAATATCAAACACATTTCCCTTTACCAATACTTATTTTTTACCATGAAGAACCCCAATAAAACCCAACCCCCCAGCCCTCCCAGTCCCTATGAGGCAGATGAATTCTAGTTAACACTCTATCTGCTTTGATTAGATTCATTGTTTCAATAAAAGATTCACCACTATTATTTAGAGTTTACCCTCCCCCCCCCAAATCAGACATGCTGAAAAAGCATTGTGAAGTGATTTGCTTTCTACAGCTGGGTTCAAGAATGAAATGTTGGTTTTGGATTTCTGCTATTTTACTTATTGACCCTGGAAGTATTTCTACTGAAAGTCAGATAGTTAAGAAATTGGTTTCTGTGCTCTGGAGTCGTGGCCGTGCTGGAGAGCTGCTCGTGGGGGGCAACAGGTGGCCTTGGTAGGGCGTGAAGGGTGGACCGAAACGCCCCCCTTCCCATGAGGTTTTAGTCGCCCACACGCCCCCGGCTCATACCTGCTGTCCACAAGGCTCCCATGCGGCCGCCATCTTTCTTTCCAGAGAGGAGAGGGCGAATGGGGCAACACCCTTTCCCCTCCGGACAGACATGATGGCCTGGATTGACGCATAGTCCGTTCACTTTTCTGCTCCAAGTTGCTGGGTTCTGCATTAAGTCCTTGTGCTTCTGCGGCCGTGGCTGTGCTGGAGAGCCGCTCGCGGGGAGCAACTGGTGACCTCGGTAGGGCGTGAAGGACGGACCGGAACGCCCCCCTTCCCATGAGGTTTTAGTCGCCCCCACATCCCCGGCTCATACTTGCTATCCACAAGGCTCCCATGCGGAGGTCCCCAAATTTATTTGACCTACTATCTCTTTTCAGAAGAGAAAAACCACTTAGCAACCAGAGATCTACCTTCTTCCAGTGAATAAATAGAAAATGTCCCTCAGTTGTACTTGAACCTACTACTTCCCCCTCGCCCCCAGGCCCCTGAATCATTCTAGTTCAGCAAGGGTTAAAGGTGGTGGGCATATTGCCTACTTTGGGAAACACTGAGCTAGAGTAAGATGGAAAAAGAGAGATTATTTCTCCAGAATGTGAAATTTTGTTTTGGAGAAAGAAGTGCTGCTCAAATTATGGGTTTTTGTTGTTGCTGTTGTTGTTTGTTTCGTGTGGGACCACATCTGGTGGTGTTCAGGGCTTACTCCTGGCTCTGTGCTCAAGATCATTCCTGGAAGGGCTCAGTGGACAATATATGATACCAGGGGCTGAATTTTGTGTCAGCCATGTGCAAGGCAAGCACCCTATTAATTGTACTATCGCTCCAGGCCCAAATTATGTGGGATTAAAGTAGTTTATTTTATGAGCCCTTTTCAGTTTTTCAAAGACCAAAGATATTAATGCTAACCTCATGTGATTATTATGTATGTAATATTAAGACTTGTTTACAAAATACCTTTTCCATGCCTCGTACATAACAGACTGTATTCTCTTATTTTTCTTTTGTTTCGGTTTTGGGGCCACACCCAACAGTGCTCAGGGGTTACTCCTGGCTCTGTACTCAGGAGTCAGTCCTGGTGGACTCAGGAAACCTTATGGATAAAGTTGACTGCATAAAAGGCAAGTACTTAACCCACTGCAGTATCCCTCCAGCACCTGTAATCTCTTATTAAAAAAAATGTCCTTACAATTACCAACAAACATGTCTGATGTGTTCAGCATTTTCCAGACATCATATGCATTCCCATCCATCTGTGTGGTCAATCAACAACTGAAGTAAACAGGCAGAGGAGTGCTTCACACATGCATTTATTGAGATGACAGAAGTTGATGAACTTGAGCAATTATGAACCACAAATGGATGGAGGAGTATGAGGATTTTCTTCACAAACCAGTCTACTCATTTCCCCCTATTTTCCTGACATTCCTTCAACAACTTTCTATTATTTACCGTGCTTTTTGTTTTGTTTTCTCACCTACCTGGTGATGCTCAGGGCTTACTACTGGCTTTACACTCAGAAATCACTCCCGGTAGTGCTGGTGATGATACGGGGGGTTGGGGATTGAAGCTGTGTTGACTGAATGTAAGGCAAGCATCCTATCAACTGCACTATCACTCCAGCACTTGCACTAAATTCGTAGAAAATATCTGCACATTCTTGCTTATTTTTAAAGATCTTAAAAAAAAGTCAACGTGACACATTATTGAAAAGATTCTGTTCTTTGAGCACTCAACAAAAATTCTGTGTGTGGGATTTTTTTAAAAATGAAAACTTTTTTGGTCACCTGTGATTTACAATACTGCTCATAATATTATTTTTATGCACACAAAATTCCAACCCTACACCTTCCTCAGAGTGTATCTTTCCTTCCACCATTGTCTCATCGCAGGAATCCCTTATCCCCACCCATAGCCCCAGCCTTCCCTCCACACCCAATTCTTCCTGCCTTAAGTGAGCTCAGTTCTGTAGCTTTTGGACATTTGTTATATGTGATTACTTTACTATGTTTCTCTATATTCCATACATGAGGGAAATCAATCTGTCCCTCTACTTTTTTTGTTTTTAATTGCCAAAGAACTTCTGTTGACAATTGACAGGGAGAAAAGAAATTACATGTATATATAATTTTGTAGGATATATATTTAAACTGAGTTTCTGTTGAAGGAAAATCACTGCTTGTCATTACTGAAGTGAGTAAAAGCAAAGGATAGTAACATCTTGCTTGAGACAGTTCACATTATAAAGGAGAACATTCCTTTACCTCTTTATTGGATGGGCTAGGAAACTGACATAGGTAAGTCAAGTAGGAGACTCTTTGGTAATGAATTCTAAGAAATCATAAAACCTGGTGTGATCAGTAAAGGAGCTCCTGCAGCTGTTCTCCATCTCCCAAACAGTACTACAGTCCAGACCCTAAGACTGGACCCCACTGGAGACTATTCAGCAGAAACAAAAAGACTGATAATATGTTATTGTCTTGTATGTCTTTGTTTTGTGGTGGGTGGATTTGGGGCCACACTCAGGGTGCTTAGGGGTTTACTCCTAGCTCCAAGTTTGGAGGTCTGATTAACTCTGAAGATTGCCACTCTTTTTTTTTTTTTTTTTTTTTTTCCCCTTTATTTTATTTTATTTTTTTTAAAGTTGTAGATTTACAATTTTTTGTGCTTTGGTTTCAATTATACAATGATCAGATACCCATCCCTCCACCAGTGCCCATTTTCCACCACCATGGATAATATCCCTCCCACCCCCATCCCCCCATCCCCCCGTCTCTGTGGCAGGGCAATCCCCTGTGTTCTCTCTCTCCTTTTGGGTGTTGTGGTCTGCAAAAGAGGCATTGAGTGGCAAACATGTTCAGTCCATAGTCTACTTTCGACATGCATCTCCCCTCCTGGGAGGATCCTCCAAACATCCTTTATTTGGTGCTCCCTTCTCTATCTGAATAGCCCTTTCCTCTAGGATACCCGGCTGGCCTCTAAGTTATGGAGTAATCCTCCTGGTGCTGATCTCAGCTATTCTTGGGTATTAATCTCACACTTTGTTACTTTATATCCCCCAGATGAATGCAATCTTTCTATGTCTATCCCTCTCTTTCTGACTCATTTCGCTTAGCATGATACTTTCCATATTGTACCACTTGTATGTAAATTTCATGACTTCATCTTTTCTAAGAGCTACATAGTACTCCATTGTGTAGATGTACCAAAGTTTCTTTAACCAGTCATCTGTTCTTGGGCATTCAGGTTTCTTCCAGTTTCTGGCTATTGTAAAGAGGGCTGCAATGAACAAACAAGTGCAGATGTCACTTCGACTATACATTTTTGCCTCTCTGGGATATATTCCCAGGAGTGGTATTGCTGGGTCAAATGGGAGCTCAATTTCTAATTTTTTGAGAATCGTCCATACTGTTTTCCAGAAGGGCTGAACCAGTGGACATTCCCACCAACAGTGAAGGAGTGTCCCTTTCTCGCCACATCCACGCCAGCATCGGTTGCTTTTGTTCTTTTGAATTTGGGCCAGTCTCTGAGGTGTGAGATGGTATCTCATTGTGGTTTTGATCTGCATCTCCCTGATGATTAATGATGTAGAGCATTTTCTCATGTGCTTTTTTGCCATTCGGATTTCTTCTTTGAGAAAGTTTCTGTTCATTTCATTGCCCCATTTTTGGATGGGGTTGGATGTTTTCTTCTTGTGGAGTTTAACCAGTATTTTGTATATCCTGGATATCAACCCCTTGTCAGATGTGTATTCGGTGAATATCCTTTCCCATTCTGTAGACTGTCTTTGTATTTTGGTCACTGTTTCTTTGGAGGTGCAGAAGCTTCTTAGTTTAAGATAGTCCCATTTATCTATCTCTGTTTTCACTTGCTCGGCCAGTGGCGTGGCATCTTTGAAGATACCATTAGCTTCAATGTCATGGAGGGTTTTGCCAACTTTATCTTCAATGTACCTTATGGTTTCTGGTCTGACGTTGAGGTCTTTAATCCATTTTGATCTTACTTTTGTACATGGTGTTAGGCAGAGTTCTGAGCCTATTTTTTTGCATGTAGCCGTCCAGTGATGCCAACACAATTTATTAAAGAGGCTTTCCTTACTCCACTTCACATTACTTGCACCTTTATCAAAGATTAGATGAGCATATGATTGAGGAGAGATGTCAGTGTATTCAACCCTGTTCCATTGGTCTGCAGTTCTGCCTTTGTTCCAGTACCATGCTGTTTTAATTATTACTGCTTTGTAGTACAGTTTGAAGTTCGGGAGGTTGATTCCTCCCATTTTCTTTTTCCCAAGAATTGCTTTAGCTATTCGTGGGGGCTTATTGTTCCATATAAATTTCAAGAGTGTTTGCTCCATTTCTTTGAAGAATGTCATGGGTATCCTTATAGGGATTGCATTGAATTTATACAATGCTTTCGGTAGTATTGCCATTTTGACAATGTTAAGTCTCCCGACCCATGAGCAGGGGATATCTTTCCATTTCCTCATGTCCTCTTTTATTTCCTGAAGTAGCGTTTTGTAGTTTTCTTTGTACAGGTCCTTTACTTCCTTAGTTAAGCTGATTCCTAGGTACTTGATTTTCTGGGGCACAATTGTGAATGGGATTGTTTTTTTCATGTTGCTTTCTTCTCTCTCACTGTTTCCGTATAGGAAAGCCATGGACTTTTGGGTATTGATTTTATAACCTGCAACTTTACTATACGAGTCTATTGTTTCTAAGAGTTTTTTGGTGGAAGTTATTGGGTTCTCTAAGTAGAGTATCATATCATCTGCGAATAGTGAGAGCTTGATTTCTTCCGTTCCTACCTGAATGCCCTTAATATCTTTTTCCTGCCTAATCGCTATTGCAAGTACTTCCAGTACTATATTGAACAGCAGTGGAGAGAGTGGGCATCCCTGTCTCGTCCCTGATCTTAGAGGGAAGGCTCTCAGTTTTTCCCCATTGAGGATGATGCTTGCTGTAGGCTTGTGGTAGATGGCTTTAATTATGTTGAGGAAGGTCCCCTCTATACCCATTTTGGCTAGGGTTTTCATCATAAAGGGGTGCTGGATCTTATCAAATGCTTTCTCTGCATCTATTGATATGATCATATGCTTTTTATCTTTTCTTTTGTTGATATGGTGGATTATGTTGATTGATTTCCGAATGTTGAACCATCCTTGCATCCCTGGGATGAATCCTACTTGGTCATGGTGTATGATCTTTTTGATGAGTAGTTGGATTCTATTTGCTAGTAGTTTGTTGAGGATCTTTGCATCTGTGTTCATCAGGGATATCGGCCTGTAATTCTCTTTCTTTGTGGTATCTCTGTCTGCTTTTGGTATCAGTGTGATATTTGCTTCGTAGAAACTGTTTGGAAGTGTTTTTGATATTTCAATTTCGTGGAAAAGCTTAAAGAGTATTGGGAGTAAGTCCTCTTTAAAGATTTGGAAGAATTCACTAGTGAGAAGATTGCCACTCTTACAGTAACTTTCTAGCAATGGGATCCGATCTGCACTCAAAACTCTGAGCCAATGCAATTTGAACAAAGCCTATAAAGTCAACTTTGCAAGAGCAAAGCCTGGTCACTCCGTTCTGGGCCTGACCACACTGCATCCCAAGGTAGGGTGTGTAATTCCTTTTGCCCTGCGTTCCTGATATTGGAGTCACCTATTCATCCTAACTCAGTTTATGCAGTTCTTGTCCTTTCCTTTTGGGGACTCTTTTCATTTTTTTAATGTAGGAGTACTGCTATTTATTCATCCACTGATTAGCTGATTGAATTGGGCATGAACTCCACCTTACTTTTTAAAATTATTTTTATAATTTTATTTATTGAATCACCATGAGAGTAGTCACAAAGCTTTCAGTTTAAGTCTTAGTCATACAATGAAACACCTGTGCTTTCACCAGTGACCATTCTCCACCACCAAAACCCCCAGTATACCCCCTCCCACACCTTCCCCCTATCAGTGGGGCAGATGATTTCCACATTACTCTCTCTCTACATTGATTATATTCAATATTTTGACAACAGACCCACCATTATTATTTGGGATTTTACCCCAACACTCAGATCTTCTAAAACAGCAACAGTAGACAATTTGTTTTCTATTGTTGGTTATGAATAACATATGATGTCGCGCGGCTGCAGCAGTGGCCGCGTGATTTTGAAATTCTGAAAAATTAAACCTGGAGGGATTTCTGCTCAAACCTGCTGGGTTCCAAGATTTGTTTCTGAGTCTCTGGGATCATGGCCGTTAAGCAGCTTGATCAGGAGCCAGAGAGGCTGTTCGTGGGTCTCGTTGGGGTGGGGAGGAAAGGACCGGATTCACCCCCATCCTGTGAGGTCCTACGTGTCTCTTCACTGCAGGCCCAAACTTGATTGTCCAGTGGCCTCTGGAGGATGGTGGCCACCGAGCCACCTAGGGGGAGCAGGCAGAGTGACAGCACCCTCCCCCCTCCCCCAGGAGTGGCCTGGCGATAGTAACCTACTGTGGGGTCCGTATGCATTTCTGCCAAAAGCCACTGGGTTTTGAAATTTGTTTCTGAGTCTCTGAGATCATAGCCATTAAGCAGCTTGATCAGGAGCCAGAGAGGCCATTTATGGGTGATGACTAGGGGTCTAGTTGGGGTGGGGAGGAAAGGGCTGGATCCACCTCCATCTTGTGAGGCCCCACATGTCTCATCACTGCAGGCCCAAACCTGATTGTGCAGTGACCTCTGGAGGATGGTGGCCACTGGGCCACCAGGAGAAACAGGCCAAGGCACAAAACCTATTCCCACATGGATTGGCCCAGCACTGGTTACTTACTGCAGAGACTGGACGCATTTCTGCCAAAAGCTGGGTTTCGAGATTTGTTTCTGAGTCTCTGGGATCATGACCATTAAACAGCTTGATCAGGAACCAGAGAGGCTGTTTGTGGGCGGTGACTTGAGGTCTGATTGGGGCAGGGAGGAAAGGGCCAGTTACACTCCCATCCTGTGAGGCTCCACATGTCTCGTCACTGTGGGCCCAAACCTGACTGTCCAATGGCCTCTGGCAGATGGCAGCCACCAAACCGCCAAGGGGGAGCAGGCAGAGGGACAACACCCTTTCCCGCCTGGGGTAGCCCAGTGACAGTAACCTACTCTGTGGTCCGTACGCATTTCTGCCAAAAGCTGCTGAGTTTCGAGATTTCTTTCTGAGTTTCTGGAATCATGACCATTAAGCAGCTTGATTAGGAGTCAGAGAAGCCATTCATAGGCGATGACTCAGGGTCTCATTGGAATGGGGAGGAAAGGGCCAGTTCCACAGCCATCTCGTGGGGGATTCTCTTTTTTCTCATAATCTTTTTGTTTGTTTATTTTTGGGCTACACTTGACCATGCTCAGGCCTTACTCATGGTTCTATGCTCAGGAATCACTCATGCCAGGGATTAAACCTTGCTTGAACCTTACCCACTGTATTATTGCTCCAGCTCCCTTCCAATATTTTAATACATCTAATTTATTACACCTAACTGTCTTCTCATGAAATTTGTGTCAGTGAGAAGAGACAAAAAAACCTAGGAACCTGGGTGGAGACTGTCACTGACGTTTTCTTTTCTAGCAAAGAGAATTCACCTAAAACCTTAGTTTCTTGAAGACTCAGGGGGTGGAGACCAAGATCCAGGACATGTAAAACAAATAGATCTCAGGTACCCTTGCACAGCCAGTGCAGAGTTTCTGTGGCCTCCTCAGACACATTACCTACAGGCAGGGTCATGGTGGTCCAAGTGGGAGATGGTAGTGCTTTATTGTGTCTGCCTGCTCCCTCTCTATGGCTCCCCACTTACCCACAGGCAACAAAACCACATATTCCAGGATTGTTTTGCCCTTGAAGAATATGTTCTAACCCTTGTACTTGTAATTCATTTGGATAGGATGAATCTTCCTGTTCTGAGGGTAAAAAAAGTTGGTTTTTCCAAGGATAGCTTAGCTAAAAAGAGACTTCCAAAGTAGAATTTGAGGCTTCCTGTTCAGAAATATCTTTGACTGTCAAGGGGTTACATTCCTACACTCCTATCTTCTCCTTTTTTTTCCAGACCCTTTGTGCTCAGGGATTACTCTTGACTCTGTGTTCAGGGATAACTATTCTGGTAGGAATTGGGGGACTGTATACAGTGCTATAGACCAAACCCATGTCAGCTCCATGCAAGGCAAGCATCATACCCACTGTGCTGTCTCTCCAGCTCCCAGCACCTTCTTATAGTAAACATAGATTAGAATAAATCTTCAGAGATCCCTTATCTGAAAATTGTATTCCTGTACTTACTATTGCTAACCATAGGTTGAGGTAGTAGGGGCATGTGTGTGAACAAGTTGTACAAGTGTCAGTTTTCATGCATTACTAGTTGTGGAATTTAGCACTGACAATATGCAAATTCACTGTCTAGGTAATCCAAAGTGTGACAGTTCAACTGTAGACAGCTAATGTCCCTCTAAAAGTAGGAGGCTTAGAATGGGGAGTCAGAATGAAAGAGGAGATGAAGGATGCTTCAGTTGAGCAGGTGGGGTCACTAGAGGTTTGATCCAAGTCATTAGAGAGGCTGACTCATGGTGAAAAGGGATGGGTGAGGGCAAATCTCTGAGAATGAAGTGTGGATATGACAGAACATTAAGACTCAAGTCAGTCTGGGGGAAATAAGACCAAGTATTTTCCCTAGGTGCCTAAAGAGTCGAAACTAACTAGAACTGTGGCATGCACTTCAGTACCTGATGCAAAATAAGAGTTTAATAAATAATTTTTGAATGGAAGAAAGGACAGAATAAAATTTCTAATCAACTTGGTTTTGTGCTTCCATCAATGAACCAGCTTGGGAGTTCTCTGGGCAGGGTCAAAATTTCATTCAGGTATTTGGGGAGACCTTTAATTTAAAACGGAAGTGAGCAGCCCCATCGTGGAGCCTGGAGAAAGGTGTAGGAAAGGTGACTTGTGCTGGTGCTGATGTCTGGCCCAATTTTTGGTTGAACAGGCATTGTCATTAACATCCCGCCTGAATCTGCCTCAGTGCTACAACTATTAGGATGGGAAAATCAGAACTGTACAAACTGTTTTCAACACCATCTGTTATTTCTGGTTCCATGTTATAATATAGCCTTAGATGACCTTGAGAATATTTGGAGAGGATTTTAGTGTCTAGGGTAGTCTAATTCTGTATTGATTTTGCTAATAAGGTCACCATCTCCGTGCTAAATATTTATGTCAAAACTATTTTCTTAAGGCCATCTTTGAAAAATCTATTCCTATTTGGTTCAGAGAAAACATGCACACATTTGTCTATTATAGGTGAATTTTATAGATAGATGTTGAGTTTTATCAATTAACATCAATTGACATGAAGTACCTATTCAAGAGAGAATCAATAGGAAGATTGTAGGGAGCAGCTGCCTGCAAATATGATCTCTGAACTCAGAGTAGAGGCTGTGATTTTTTTCATGATTTTCTCTGCTTCCCTTTGGTGTTTGTGGAGCCAGATCATGAATATTATAGAAAGTCAGAAGGAATAAAAAAGGCGAACTGTGTACCAGAAGAGGGTTGATGGATGTGCTACATTATACACACATATGTATTTATATATGTATACATCTCTATATATCTACACATATTTTCCTTACATAATCCTGGGCGTTTATAATGCTTTTTCTAATTTTTTCAGATAAAGAAACAGTATCATTTAACTTGTCTGAATGTCCCTATCATGTACTCATGACTCGAGTGGTATTTCTGGGATGAATAAGTGAATAAATACAGACCTAAATGGCACATCTGGGATTTGTGCACGAACTGACTCAAAGAAAGATCCACTGCTGCTGTATTGCCTCAAGAGTTTTATTTTTGCAGACAGTAAGGGGGCTACCAGAATAGCAGGTCTATTTCTGAGCAAGGGAATGCCTGTATTCTTCCTTATGTAAACCCAGCCACCAGAATACACTGGTGGAGCCAGCTACCTACTAGTTATCTACATGAAGGAATTTTGGTTTGCAATATCCCACTGACTGATACTGAAATTGAAATGCTGAAGGACTCCAAACACAACTTTTCACATAAAGGGATTGGGATACACCTGTGGGCTCACACTGAGAACTTGCAGATAACACATTGAAGTCATTATTATGATGGGTACAAAGTACCTGCTCATCTGAAGCCAGTAGCCATGTCTGCTGGGCACTTGGCATGGTCAACCTGATAGGCTTCTTCCATTATATGGGCTCACAACAGCAATAGAGGTCTGCACCCATTGAGAAAAATGTCATCTTGTCCACTTGACAAAAAAGATAGTTTTAAAATACATAGCCATTCTCTTTTGTGCTACAGATGTGCTTTAAAGTCATTCTTTAGGGCCAGGAGTGATAGCACAGTGGGTAGGGTGTTTGCCTTGCATGCAGTTGACCCAGGTTCAATTCCCAGCATCCTTTATACATCTCTTATGGTTCCCTGATCACTGCCAGGAGTAATTCCTGTGTGCAGAACCAGAAGTAACCCCTGTGCATCGCCAGATGTGACATAAAAAGCAAAATGAAAAAGACATTCTTTAGTAAGCTTCTCTGCAGAAGCCATGACAAAAGTCAGGAATAGAAAGTGCAGGCCATACTCTTAGGCCACTACAAGCTGCTTTTGGTTCATTATTTCCTACATTATTTATTAATGGCTAAAAATCAGTCCCTCACACATACGAATAAACTCTGAGTTCACGTGACCCCCCTATGGCTTACATAATTGTGAAGTGGTTTGATTTCTTTTACTGATTTGTTGTAAAGGATACACTTTAGGAGTAAGCAAATGAAGGAGATTCACACAACAGGGTATGAAGAAGGGTGCAGAGCCTTCATACCCTCTCTGGGCATGGTCAATAAGTATTTCCTAAATGATTGTGGGAATAAAGACACTTCCTCTTTGGCCCAGCTTGAAGGAATGACTATTTTAAAATAATTTCTATTTTTGCATTTCACCTTGAAAAATCTGACCAAAAAACTATAAATTATATTGATTTGTGTTGTTTTATGTCAAGATTTTTGCTTCAAGATAATCTAGTTGTTGGAGATTGGAATCAGAGTGTTTTATAGTTGTATCAGAGCACATGTGCACAAAACACTACAATGCTTAGTGATGATGTCAGTGGGAGGCATGGGTGACTCTGGAGGTAGAAGCTCCAACAGAGAGAATGCTACTGTTCTCAGTGTTGAGCCACCTTGGGCTCCCTGAGAAGTACCTGAATAGGATGGTATCAGGACTGGTATAATGTCTGCCATGAGCACATGCATCTGGAGATCTGCTTGATCTAGATGGTGTGGGAATTGGTGCCACCTGAGTTTTCAAAGGGCTGTGGCCTCAGGCTGGGTTTAGGGATTGATCTATGTAGGAAATGTCAAAAGGAAAGAATCTTGTCCTCTAGTCTAGTTTTCATTGTCTGTCCTTACAAAAAAAATCAGGGGGGGAAAATAGTGGTATAAAGCAGTTTTACTTATGAAATCTGAGAGGAGTGGAAGAGGGAGTGATAGAAGGAAGGGGGAAAAGGAGAGAAGATAGATACATAGACACATAGATACATAGACACATAGGAGATGGATGGATGGATAGATAGATAGATTGATAGATAGATAGATAGATAGAGTCCCTAAAGAGACATTCCTGAAAAAGGTAATTAAATATCCTGATTTCGGATGTAGGCAATTCCAAAAGGAAATGCTCCTGCTTGCCTTTGCAAAGTTGGTTATAGGTTTTTCTTTTCCCCAAAGCTATTCCTGCATTCCTGCTTGAGGTTTTCTTTGCAGATAAAAATCTGCACAAGTGGTGGTGGGGAGAGGGCAGCTAGGATAGAATGAGACTGCTATGACAAAGATAGTAGGAAATGATCACTCTGGACAAGAACTGAGTGCTGGAAGTAGGTAAAGGGAGAAATAGGATAACCTTTCAGTACCTATATAGCAAAACATAATGGCCAAATGAGGAGAGGGGGAGAGGTGGAAAGGGTTAGAAGGGGAAAGGGTGAGGGTAGGAGACAGACAGAGAGAGAGAGAGAGAGAGAGAGAGAGAGAGAGAGAGAGAGAGAGAGAGAGAGAGAAAGTGATAGAGATAGATTACCTGCCATAGGCCACAGAGTCAGGCTGGGGGAGGACTGTAATGGGAGGGAAACTGGGGACATTGGTGGTGGGAAGTGTACACTAGTATAGGGGCGGACAATGGGACACTGTACGACTGAAACCCAATCAAGAATAACTTTTTAACTGTGTATTTCATGTTGATTCAAAGAATAGAAATGTTTGCTGCTAGGAGAGGTAGGGCTCTTGCCTTACATGCGTTTCCCTTTTAGGTTTGAGCCCTGGCACACATATGGTCTCCTGAACTTCTCCAGGAATGATCCCCAAGGAGTAAATCCTGAGGTCCATTGCATGTGGCCCCCAAGAAAAACAAAACAAAAAGTCTGAGACTAACTTGTTGTCAAAGGAAAAGAACTTTGAATTTTTGCTGGTCTCCTTTTAAATACTTTTGCTCCCACTGAAAGTTTCTTCTCTTCTGAGGTGGTCCCACCTTTCTTTGGGTTGGTTCTGGCATCATTCAGAATCTTTATCAGACCCAGATACATTACCAAAGAGGAAGCTAGTCAATGCTTTTGGGCTGTGTTTTCACTGATGACAAAGTAACTTCTTTAGAATCATATCTAATTTTTATTACTTTCTGAAGCTCACTACAGGGGCCCCTACTTACCTGCCTGCCTCTGTGACTCAGTGACAATTTTATCCTTTGAGCAAAGGACCAATATTTTGCAAAGACACTTATGAAGTAACAGAAAAGTGTTGAAAAGAGGGAACTGCTAAGAGTAGAGTTGGGAACACATTTGCCTTCTGGCACATCCACAGATAGTCTTGATCACAGTAGCTTGTTTGTAGAATGTCACGGTAAAGAAAAATCTACAGCGAATGATTTGCATCATGGTAAGAACTCAACATTAAATCTCATCTGTTTATATTTTTCTTTAAGATTCTGGAAAATTTTAGCCTCTAAGGGCATCATGATAATCTCAAAATGGAGAAATTGTTTGAAATATAGAAACCTAGAAAGTGCTTTGTAAGTGGTTAGTGATAATAATGCATGCTCTCTGGAGGACCTGGGACCCCTGGAAAGCCTCAGCACCACATGGGGGCCAGGATAGAGCTAGCGCATTAGTAATAAAACTGAGAGGGTCCTTTTAGTCCAAGCGAGTTCTTTTCACGACTCTTCAAAAGGCTGAGTGCAAAGACTTTTTTCTGTACCTCAATGACAAACAAAATCTAAAAAGCGCTCCAGGATGAGAAGGAAAAAACTTGAGTGGAAATGAAAGTAAAAAAGCAATCAACAGCCCTGGTTTGATGCTTCAGGACAGTCATGTCATTGAGTAAAAGAAAAAGAAATTGTACTTTTTTCACTGTTTTATGTTTTTAAAAAATATGTCTATAAAGTTTTGCAGAGAACAGTCTTTTTCTTCTATTTGGTGCCAACAGCTGCTGCTTCCATTCTTCTGTTTGTTTTCTCTCATGGCTTCCTCCTCTTTTGCTGTTTGTGCCTCTTTTCCTAAATGACTCCGATCTACTCTGCCAGCCTCTTGGTGATGCCCTCTCTTACATAAGCTTGGTAATTGGTGTAAAATCTGGTCCAAAACCTTCTCCCACCTCCAAAAGTGGGGTGTGCCCCCAGCTGCCTGCATTTATCCAACAGTCTGCTACAAGGAAGCATTACCTCCTTTGAGAGGACAAAATAAAACCGCTTGGCTCAATGTTGGATTCTAAAGGAAATAGCTGGGCTGGGTGACTCAAAGAGTTTGCATTTTCTGGCCACTGCTTTCATAACAAAAGCACCATTTTAGCCACCTGAACTTAGCTGACTTCAGTGTGTTATTAGGAAGGCTTATAGGGCTTAAGCAGCAACAAAGGGCTCATCTGTATTTGCTCAGATGAAAGATGAAAGCACCCTAGTAGATCCAATTCAAGGTCATTCATTACAAAGAGGAAGGAATCATACCCTTACTACACATCTGCAAATCCAGGTATCCTAATTTGAGACAGTCACCCATCAAGTGGGTCTATGATGAGCAGGCATTCCTATTTGTTGAAGAGTAATAGATTTCAAATTCTTTCACTCTGAAAACATCTCAGAGATCAATCTTTTATATCACCCAAAGCCACCAACACCTGAGTACCTCTGTACTTTCCAAATGCTGTATCATCTCTGAATAACTCAAATAAATATTTAGTGAAACTACCAATTTAAGTGGTTTAAAAACTATGAACATTAATCACTATCACGATCACGACCACCCTGTTGTTTGTCGATTGCCTCGAGCAGGTGCCAGTAACGTCTTCTTCGTCCTAGCCCTGAGATTTTTTAAAAAAGTGCCATATTCAAGGCTTTTTCAGGGTTAGGAGAATGAGACCCATCATTGTTACTGGTATTTGGCATATTGGGTATACCACGGGGAGTTTGCCAGATTCTGCCGTGTGGGCAGGTTACATTTGGTAGCCTGCCAGTTTGTCCAAAGTAGGAATGAGATGATAAGATGTCACGTGGCCGCGAATTATTGATTAATTATTAATAATAATTAATGAACATTAATACATAAATCAAATAACATTTAAAATTTTATCACATGAGGTTGGAGCAATAGTATATCAGGTAAGGCATTTGCCTTGCATGCAGCTGACATAGGTTTGAACCTGGGCACTACATATGGTCCCCTTAGCACTGCCAGAAGTGATCCCTGAACTCAGGGTCAGTAGTAATCCCCGAGCATCATAGGGTGCTATACCAAAACAAAAAATAAAACAAAAAAAATTCCCCTAAGATTTATAAAAGTGGTTGTTTCATTTTATAATATTTTATCAGTTAGCCTGAAGCGATAGCACAGCGGTAGGGCGTTCGGCTTACACGCGGCCAACATGGCCGACCTGAGTTCGATTCCTCCCCCCCTCTCGGAGAGCCTGGCAAGCTACCGAGAGTATTCGATATGCCAGACACAGTAACAACAAAGTCTCCAATGGAGACGTTACTGGGCCCGCTCGAGCAAATATACAATCAACGGGAGGGCCTTTACCTTTACCTTTACCTAACCTGAAAATGAGAGATAGTGGATTTTGAATACACTGTTTGCTTGTGTTTACTCCAGAAAGTGACATAATCACCATCTGCTCTAGCAGTAAGATGGAGAATTCTGGTGGGAGGGGGGGTATACGGGGGTTCTTGGTGGTGAAAAATGAGCACTGGTGAAGGGAAAGGTGTTTGATCATTGTATGACCGAGACTTAAACCTGAAAGCTTAGTAACTTTTCCCACAGTGATTCAATAAATAAATATAAAAAAAATTAAGGTGGAGTTCATGCCCAATCCAATCAGATAATCAGTGGCTGAATAAATAGCAGTACTCCTACAAAAAAAAAAAAAAGATGGAGAATTCAATAGTTAAGGCTGAAAAAAAAAAAGGAAAACCCAGAGAAATTTTATATTTAGTTGGGTTTTTGACTACATATTCAAAGTGTTAAGAAAACTATTAGATTCTGGGAAAGACTCATTGTCTGGGCAATCAAGTTGTTGCCCTCCTAGAGGGCCTTCTTTAGTGATTTCAACTATGTTTTACTCTTAAAAACCATGATCCCTTGGTCCTGAATACTAGACATGAGAAATCTAAGTCTTAGAATAAGCCATGTCAGTCATTTTCTATCTACTCTCTTTATCTCCCCTAATCCTACTTCCAAAGTCTTTGTGTTTCTAAGAACAAAGACAATTTGAAGGAGGAAATTAATCACAAGGAGAAACCTTGGATAAAGTCACGCACGTGGAAACTAAACAATACGTGACTTAAAAACCAGTAAGTTAGAAAGAAAAACAAAGAAGAAATCCAAAGATTCTTGGAAACCACTCAAAATGAATATATGAGTTATCAGAACACATGGGATTCAGAAAAAGTTGTTACAAGGAAAAAGGCGACAGCAATACAGGAATTTATTGCAACACCATAAACAGGCCAAATAAATAATCCAAAAACTCATCTTAAGATATTAGAAAAAGGGAATGCAAAGTTATAGAATGATGGAAGGAATAAAACTTGATAGAGCAGAAACCAACAATATAGAAATTAAAAAATGTGATACTAGATCAATGAAACCAAGATTTGTATTTTTTTATTTTTGCTTTTTGGGTCACACCCGGCAATGCACAGGAATTACTCCTGGTTCACGCACTCAGGAATTACTCCTGGCGGTGCACTCGGGGGACCATATGGATGCAAGGCAAACACCCTACCAGCTGTGCTATTGCTCCAGCCCCAAGACTTGTCTTTTCAAAAGAATAAACAAGATTAATACACCCTTAGCTATACCCAAAAATATAAAGAGAAAGAAAAGACTAATAAAGTGAATCAGAAACGAGAGGGTAGCAGTTATAACAGATAGCCAATAAATTGAAAAAATCACATGAAAATACCATCAGAAAGTTTATGTGACACAATTGGTGAACCTAGAAGAAATGGATAAATTTTTGGAATCCAATAACTTCTCAAGAATGAGTCAGGAGGAAATGGAAAACATGAACAAACCAATTAAAATCCCAAAAAAAGAAAAAGTAATCAAAATATTCCTTCTCGGGCAAGCGCACCTAGATCCAGTCCCTAGACAGCCGGTTTTCAACCCCTGAGCTGCGTGGGACGGGCACGGAGGCCCAGCTCTGGGCAACAAAGCTGAACGGCTCCAATTTCAAACAGGTACAGCCCGCCTCCAAGGGCCTGGGACCCTTTCTGGGCATGCGCACGTAGATCCAGCCCCTAGACAGCCGGTTTTCAACCCCTGAGCTGCGTGGGACGGGCACAGAGGCCCAGCTCTGGGCAACAAAGCTGAACGGCTCCAATTTCAAACAGGTACAGCCCGCCACCAAGGGCCTGGGACCTTTCTGGGCATGCGCACGTAGATCCAGCCCCTAGACAGCCGGTTTTCAACCCCTGAGCTGCGTGGGACGGGCACGGAGGCCCAGCTCTGGGCAACAAAGCTGAACGGCTCCAATTTCAAACAGGTACAGCCCGCCTCCAAGGGCCTGGGACCCTTTCTGGGCATGCGCACGTAGATCCAGCCCCTAGACAGCCGGTTTTCAACCCCTGAGCTGCGTGGGACGGGCACGGAGGCCCAACTCTGGGCAACAAAGCTGAACGGCTCCAATTTCAAACAGGTACAGCCCGCCACCAAGGGCCTGGGACCTTTCTGGGCATGCGCACGTAGATCCAGCCCCTAGACAGCCGGTTTTCAACCCCTGAGCTGAGTGGGACGGGCACGGAGGCCCAGCTCTGGGCAACAAAGCTGAACGGCTCCAATTTCAAACAGGTACAGCCCGCCTCCAAGGGCCTGGGATCCTTTCTGGGCATGCGCACCTAGTTCCAGCCCCTAGACAGCCAGTTTTCAACCCGTGAGCTGCGTGGGACGGGCACAGAGGCCCAGCTCTGGGCAACAAAGCTGAACGGCTCCAATTTCAAACAGGTACAGCCCGCCTCCAAGGGCCTGGGATCCTTTCTGGGCATGCGCACGTAGATCCAGCCCCTAGACAGCCGGTTTTCAACCCCTGAGCTGCGTGGGATGGGCACGGAGGCCCAGCTCTGGGCAACAAAGCTGAACGGCTCCAATTTCAAACAGGTACAGCCCGCCTCCAAGGGCCTGGGATCCTTTCTGGGCATGCGCACGTAGATCCAGCCCCTAGACAGCCGGTTTTCAACCCCTGAGCTGCGTGGGAGGGGCACGGAGGCCCAACTCTGGGCAACAAAGCTGAACGGCTCCAATTTCAAACAGGTACAGCCCGCCTCCAAGGGCCTGGGACCCTTTCTGGGCATGCGCACGTAGATCCAGCCCCTAGACAGCCGGTTTTCAACCCCTGAGCTGCGTGGGACGGGCACGGAGGCCCAGTTCTGGCCAACAAAGCTGAACGGCTCCAATTTCAAACAGGTACAGCCCGCCTCCAAGGGCCTGGGACCCTTTCTGGGCATGTGCACGTAGATCCAGCCCCTAGACAGCCGGTTTTCAACCACTGAGCTACGTGGGACGGGCACGGAGGCCCAGCTCTGGCCAACAAAGCTGAACGGCTCCAATTTCAAACAGGTACAGCCTGCCTCCAAAGGCCTGGGACCCTTTCTGGGCATGCACACATAGATCCAGCCCCTAGACAGCCGGTTTTCAACCCCTGAGCTGCGTGGGATGGGCACGGAGGCCCAGCTCTGGGCAACAAAGCTGAACGGCTCCAATTTCAAACAAGTACAGCCCGCCTCCAAGGGCCTGAGACCCTTTCTGGACATGCGCACGTAGATCCAGCCCCTAGACAGCCGGTCTTCAACCCCTGAGCTGCGTGGGACGGGCACGGAGGCCCTGCTCTGGGAAACAAAGCTGAACGGCTCCAATTTCAAACAGGAGATGTTCCCAACTCCTCGCCACTGCCAGGGACTCTTTCCCGAGCCGCGACCGCTAACGCGGCCGTGAAATATTTTCCCACTGCATATGCCTTAGGAACCATAAGCTACCTTCTTAGATGGAAACTTCTCTATATTAGCTCAGTCACTAGAAACACAGTAGCTAATAACTCATAAGCCTATCTTAACTCACACTGCATATCAACCAGAATAGTAACAGTGAACGTGAAGGACTAAACCACACCTCTCACAATGGTAAAGCAACGCAAAATCCCACCAAACTTTCATATTGAAGAGTCTAGCCCAGATGACACCAACAGTACTGTAGTGTTAGACAACCTCTCTGACAAGGAATTCAGGAGGGAGCTACTTAGGATGCTTAGGGAATTAAAAGAAACAATGGAAAGCAATGCCAATAGAAGACAAGAGGATCTGAAGGCAGAAATGAGGAAAATGCAATCAGAAATATCAGACCTGAAAAATCTCGTAGGCGAATTGAAAAGCTCAGTGGAAGGCCTCAGCAGCAGAGTAACAGCTGCTGAGAACAGGATCAGTGAACTCGAAGATGAAGTTCAGAGACTCTCCAGAAAAGAGCAGAAAATGGAAAAGAGACTCACAATTCGGGAACAGATGGCAAGAGAAGATCGTGATGAAACCAAGAGGGGTAACATAAGAATTATTGGAGTCCCAGAGGTACAGGAAGAAAACCTCGATGAAGAAGAAACTGTCAAAGAAATCATTGCTACAACATTTCCAGAGCTGAAGAAAACTTGTGACCACATTCAGGAGGCCCGAAGGGTACCAGCTAGAAGAAATCCGAATAAAAATACCCCAAGACACATTCTGATCAAAATGACCAAAACCTTAGATAGAGACAAAATTCTGAAAGCAGCAAGATCGAAAAAAGAAATCTCTTACAAAGGAGCATCTTTAAAATTCACAGCTGATTTTTCTGATGAAACCCTCATGGCCCGAAAACAGTGGTGGGACATAGTGAAAAAACTCAATGTAATAAATGCCTCTCCAAAAATACTTTACCCAGCGAGACTCTCATTCATAATAGAAGGAACAACACACAGTTTCACAGACAAACAACAGCTCAGGAACTTCATAGACTCAAAACCATGGTTACAAGAACAACTAAATGGGCTACTTTAAGGCAAGAAAGGCCCCTCAAATACACCAAATTTTAACAGAACAATGGGACAAAATCCCATAACAATAATCTCTCTCAATGTCAATGGGCTAAATGCACCAATTAAAAGACATAGAGTGGCAGGATGGATTAGAAAATTGAACCCAACATTCTGCTGCCTGCAAGAAACGCATCTCAATAGTCAAAGCAAACACAGACTCAGAGTCAAAGGCTGGAAAACAATCCTACAGGCAAACAGCTCCCATAAAAAAGCTGGGGTAGCCATCCTTATATCAGACCACATCGATTTCAGAGTGAGGAAGGTCATAAGAGACAGTGAAGGCCATTTCTTATTGATCAAAGGATGTGTGCAACAGGAAGAACTTACAATAATAAATGTATATGCACCTAATGAGAGACCAGCAAAGTACTTAAAACAACTACTCATAGATTTGGAAAAAGACATCAATAGCAACACAATACTAGTGGGAGACTTCAACACTGCTTTGTCACCTTTGGATAGATCAACCAGACTCAAGCTTAGCAAGGACATACTTCATTTGAGGGAAACAATGGAAGAAAGGGACTTAGTAGATATATATAGGACACTTCATCCACAAAAAGCTGAATACACATTCTTCTCAAGCGTACATGGAACATTCTCCAAGATAGACCACATGCTGAGCCACAAAACATGCCTCCATAAAATTAAGAAGATAGAGATTGTATCAACAATCTTCTCAGACCATAATGCGCTGAAATTAGAAGTAAATCACACACAAAAACAGAAAACTAAATCAAACACCTGGAAATTAAACAGTGCACTATTGAACAACGAGTGGATTAGACAGGAAATCAAAGAGGAAATCAAAAGATTCCTAGAAACGAATGAAAACGAGAACACGAGTTACCAAAACTTATGGGACACAGCAAAGGCTGTGTTAAGAGGAAAGTTTATAGCTCTACAAGCATTCCTCAGGAAGGAGCAGCGAACACACATAAGTAACCTAACCTCACAGCTTAAGATCTTGGAGAAGGACCAAAAAAAGGAGCACAACCCGAACAGGAGAAAGGAAATAATAAAACTCAGAGCAGAGATTAATGAGATGGAAACCCAAAAAACAATCCGAAAGATCAATGAAACCAAAAGCTGGTTCTTTGAGAAAATTAACAAGATCGATAAGCCGCTAGCAAAACTCACAAAGAAAGGGAGAGAGAAAACCCTAATAAATCGAATCAGAAATGAAAAGGGGGTCATTACAACAGAAACCACAGAAATTCAGAGGATCCTCAGGGAGTACTTTGAGAAGCTTTATGCCACGGAACATCAAAACCTCGAGGAAATGGATAAATTCCTAGACTCCTACAGACTCCCAAGGCTGAACCAAGAAGACCTGGAATACCTGAACAGACCTATCACCATCAAGGAAATTGAACTGGTAATAAAAGGTCTCCCCAAGCACAAAAGTCCTGGCCCGGATGGATTCACTTGTGAATTCTTCCAAATCTTTAAAGAGGACTTACTCCCAATGATCTTTAAGCTTTTCCACGAAATTGAAATATCAAAAACACTTCCGAACAATTTCTACGAAGCGAATATCACACTGATACCAAAAGCAGACAGAGATACCACAAAGAAAGAGAATTACAGGCCGATATCCCTGATGAACACAGATGCAAAGATCCTCAACAAACTACTAGCAAATAGAATCCAACTACTCATCAAAAAGATCATACACCATGACCAAGTAGGATTCATCCCAGGGATGCAAGGATGGTTTAACATTCGAAAATCAATCAACATAATCCATCATATCAACAAAAGAAAAGATAAAAAGCATATGATTATATCAATAGATGCAGAGAAAGCATTTGACAAGATCCAGCACCCCTTTATGATGAAAACCCTAGCCAAAATGGGTATAGATGGGACCTTCCTAAACACAATTAAAGCCATCTACCACAAGCCTACAGCAAGCATCATCCTCAATGGGGAAAAACTGAGAGCCTTCCCTCTAAGATCAGGGACGAGACAGGGATGCCCACTCTCTCCACTTCTGTTCAATATAGTACTGGAAGTACTTGCAATAGCGATTAGGCAAGAAAAAGATATTAAGGGCATTCAGGTAGGAAAGGAAGAAATCAAGCTCTCACTATTCGCAGATGATATGATACTCTACTTAGAGAACCCAATAACCTCCACCAAAAAACTCCTAGAAACAATAGACTCGTATAGTAAAGTTGCAGGTTATAAAATCAATACCCAAAAGTCCATGGCTTTCCTATACGCAAACAGTGAGAGAGAAGAAAGCAACATGAAAAAAACAATTCCGTTCACAATTGTGCCCCAGAAAATCAAGTACCTAGGAATCAGCTTAACTAAGGAAGTAAAGGACCTGTACAAAGAAAACTACAAAACGCTACTTCAGGAAATAAAAGAGGACATGAGGAAATGGAAAGATATCCCCTGCTCATGGGTCGGGAGACTTAACATTGTCAAAATGGCAATACTACCGAAAGCATTGTATAAATTCACTGCAATCCCTATAAGGATACCCATGACATTCTTCAAAGAAATGGAGCAAACACTCCTGAAATTTATATGGAACAATAAGCCCCCACGAATAGCTAAAGCAATTCTTGGGAAAAAGAAAATGGGGGGAATCAACCTCCCGAACTTCAAACTGTACTACAAAGCAGTAATAATTAAACAGCATGGTACTGGAACAAAGGCAGAACTGCAGACCAATGGAACAGGGTTGAATACACTGACATCTCCCCTCAATCATATGATCATCTAATCTTTGATAAAGGTGCAGGTAATGTGAAGTGGAGTAAGGAAAGCCTCTTTAATAAAGTATGTTGGCATCATTGGACGGCTACATGCAAAAATTAGGCTCAGAACTCTGCCTAACACCATGTACAAAAGTAAGATCAAAATGGATTAAAGACCTCAACATCAGACCAGAAACCATAAGGTACATTGAAAATAAAGTTGGCAAAACCCTCCATGATATTGAAGCTAATGGTATCTTCAAAGATGCCACGCCACTGGCCAAGCAAGTGAAAACAGAGATAGATAAATGGGACTATCTTAAACTAAGAAGCTTCTGCACCTCCAAAGAAACAGTGACCAAAATACAAAGACAGTCTACAGAATGGGAAAGGATATTCGCCGAATACACATCTGACAAGGGGTTGATATCCAGGATATACAAAATACTGGTTAAACTCCACAAGAAGAAAACATCCAATCCCATCCAAAAATGGGGCAATGAAATGAACAGAAACTTTCTCAAAGAAGAAATCCGAATGGCAAAAAAGCACATGAGAAAATGCTCTACATCATTAATCATCAGAGAGATGCAGATCAAAACCACAATGAGATACCATCTCACACCTCAGAGACTGGCCCACATTCAAAAGAACAAAAGCAACCAATGCTGGCGTGGATGTGGCGAGAAAGGGACACTCCTTCACTGTTGGTGGGAATGTCCACTGGTTCAGCCCTTCTGGACAACAGTATGGACGATTCTCAAAAAATTAGAAATTGAGCTCCCATTTGACCCAGCAATACCACTCCTGGGAATATATCCCAGAGAAGCAAAAATGTATAGTCGAAGTGACATCTGCACTTGTTTGTTCATTGCAGCACTCTTTACAATAGCCAGAAACTGGAAGAAACCTGAATGCCCAAGAACAGATGACTGGTTAAAGAAACTTTGGTACATCTACACAATGGAGTACTATGTAGCTCTTAGAAAAGATGAAGTCATGAAATTTACATACAAGTGGTACAATATGGAAAGTATCATGCTAAGCGAAATGAGTCAGAAAGAGAGGGATAGACATAGAAAGATTGCATTCATCTGGGGGATATAAAGTAACAAAGTATGAGATTAATACCCAAGAATAGCTGAGATCAGCACCAGGAGGATTACTCCATAACTTAGAGGCCAGCCGGGTATCCTAGAGGAAAGGGCAGTTCAGATAGAGAAGGGAGCACCAAATAAAGGATGTTTGGAGGATCCTCCCAGGAGGGGAGATGCATGTCGAAAGTAGACTATGGACTGAACATGTTTGCCACTCAATGCCTCTTTTGCAGACCACAACACCCAAACGGAGAGAGAGAACACAGGGGATTGTCCTGCCACAGAGGCAGGGGGGGATGGGGGAATGGGGGTGGGAGGGATATTATCCATGGTGGTGAAAAACGGGCACTGGTGGAGGGATGGGTATCTGAACATTGTATAATTGAAACCCAAGCACAAAAAAAAATTGTAAATCTACAACTGTAAAAAAATAAATAAATAAAAATTAAAAAAAATGTAAATAAAAAAAATATATACCTGAAAAAAAATATTCCTTCTCTCCCTCAAAACTTCAAGTCTTTTCTCTAATAAGAGGGACAAGATAAGGAAGTCTACTCTCACTATTATTATTTTACAGTGAGAATATTTGAAGTCCTAGGTAATAAGGATAAATGTATAATTGGTAATAAATAAGTCACAGAGTATCATTATTTACACATGACATAATATTGTATATAAAACCCCCTAAAGACTTCACCAAAAACTTCCTAGTAGCAATCAACCTATAAGTTATCAGATAACAAAATCAATGCACAGAAGCCAGTGACATCGTTATATGTAAACAACAATGTAAATAACAATGTAAAAGAGAAAGGAAAAAAAACCGAACTCATGATCATGCAGAAAATAACTGTTACCTGGGAATCAACTTTTGTTTTTTTGCACCCAGCAACGCACAGGGGTTACTCCTGGCTCATGCACTCAGGAATTACTCCTGGCGGTGCTCAGGGGACCATATGGGATGCTGGGAATCAAACCTGGGTCAGATGTGTGCAAGGCAAACAACCTATGCACTGTGCTATCACTCCAGCACCTAGGAATCAACTTTTTAAAAAGGAAGTAAAAGATATATTTAATGAAAACGTCAAATCACTACTGAACGGGTAAAAGAAGAGACTCAAAAATGGAAATATATTCCTTATTTAAGAACGTAAAGAATTAAAATTTCTAAAATGACCATCCTGACCCAAAGCACTTTATAGGTTTAAGTCAATCTCCATACAAATTCCCATGGAATTCTTCAAGGACATTGAACGAACACTTCTAAAATTTGTATGGAATCATAAAACTCTAAATTTACCAAAGAAATCCTTGGGGAAAGAAAACTGGGAGGCACAACATTTCAGAGCATTAAACTATGCTACAATATTGTAGGAAGCAAAACTGCATGGTAGAGGGATAAACAGAGTCATAGCACAACAGAAAAAAATTGAGAATCTAGAGGCAAACCTTTAGCTGTATGGGAAGTTAATCTTTTACAAAGGGTCTAGAGTATAACTAGAGCATGCAAAGTTTCTTCAAAAAATGGTGCTGGCCAAATAAAGGGTTTTGGGAAGATCTGCCCAGGATGGGCAATGCATGCTGAAAGTAGACTATAGACAGAACATGATTGTCACTCAATGCCTCTTTTGCAAACCACAGCGCAAAAAAGGAGAGAGAGAACAAAAGGGAGTACCCTGCCACAGAGGCAAGGTGGGATGGGGGGATGGGGTATGGGAGGGATACTGGGATTAGTGGTGGTGGAGAATGGGCACTGGTGGAGGGATGGGTACTCAATCATTGTATAACTGAAACCTAAGCAAAAAAATTTGTAAGTCTACAACTGTACCTCATGGTGTTTCACTAATAAAAATAAAAAAAAAATGGTGCTAGGAAAACTTGTTAGCTAACAACAACCAAAAAAAAAAAAAAAAGCCGACTTAAAACTCTAAGTCATGGGGCTGGAGCGATAGCACAGCGGGTAGGGCGTTTGCCTTGCACGCAGCCAACATGGCCGACACAGGTTTGATTCCCAGCATCCCATATGGTCCTCCGAGCACTGCCAGGAGCGATTCCTGAGTGCATGAGCCAGGAGTAATCCCTGAGCATTGCCGGGTGTGACCCAAAAAGCAAAAAAAAAAAAAAAAAAGAAAAAAACTCTAAGTCATAACATAGACAAAGATTAACTCAAAGTTGGTTAAAAGACCTTGATATCAGACCCATGGCCATTAAATACACTGAAAAACTGTAAGCAGATCATTCCACAATATTAACCTCGGAGCAGTCTTCAGAGACAAAGAAAAGAAAGACATACATAAACAAATGGAACTGTTAAACTCAAAAACTTCCGGACAGCAAATAAAATCAGTACAGTAAAATAACACCCTCCTGAATGGGAGAAAATAACATAATGAGACAAGGGCTAATGAAATATGTATCTATATGTATATATTTATATCATATATATCATATATATGTATCACAAGGCTCAATAACAACCAAACTAATACCATTTAAAAATGGGGGAAGAAGTTAAACAGACATTTTCTTGCAGAAGACCTACAGTTGTTCTGTAAGCATATACAAAAAATGTTTATCATCACTGATTTTCAGAAAAATTCCTATCAAAATAATAATAATAATGTACCATGTCATATTAGTGAGAACAACACTGTAGCACTGTCCTCCCATTATTCATTGATTTGCTCAAGCGGGCACCAGTAAGGTCTCCATTGTGAGACTTGTTGTTACTGTTTTTGGCATATCAAATATGCCATGGGGAGCTTGCCAGGCTCAGCCCTGCGGGCGGGATACTCTATGTAGCTTGCCAGGCTCTCTGAGAGGGGCAGAGGAATCGAACCCGGGTCGGCCGCATGCAAGGCAAACGCCCTACCTGCTGTGCTATTGCTCCATATCTCTCATAAAAGACCATGGAAAAAAGCATTGACAGGGATGTGTTAAAAAAGGGACCTTTGTTCACTATTAGTGGAATTGTTGTCTTATCCAAATTTTATATAAACAGTATAGAATTCCTCAGCAAATTAAAAATAGGAATTACATGTGATTCAGTGTTTTTGCTCCTGGGCATATGCCCTAGAACATTAAAACATTACTTTGTAAGGATATATGCACACATTTGTTTATTGCAACATTATTCACAATAAAGTCAAGAAACTTTTGGACCTACTCCAAGCACTGTGCTCAGGAATCACTCGTGGTATTGTTCAAACCATGTCAGTGTTGGGGATTAAAATCAGGTACACTGTGTGCCAGGTACTTTACCTGCTGTACTCTCTCTCTGGACCCATCTTCATTTATGTCTGGAATATAGTAAAAACTATTGTCTTTGTGGTTCAATGGTTTTAGTAAGTCAGTTTTGAGATAGAGATTATATTTTAATAGAAAAACCTCATTGATTTTATAGAGAAGCTGTGTTTTTCTTTGAAAAATGTTACAAATAGTTCAGTGCTTTCATGTACATTGACTGACTCATGACTAAAAATAGAAAAAGGACAAGTGGATAACTGGCATTAAAATGAAATGTCTGGAAATTGTAAAAAGGGTAAACTACACATTACTTCTTTGGTTGTTTAAATCATCACCCTTATATTTTAAATTTGATTAATTGTAAGTTTAAACATGATTAGTTTATCGAGTATTATTTTATTTTATGAAGTAATTTCTCAGTTACAACATTTACTACTTTTTAATCACTCTCATTTACATGGTTAAGCCGTTGTGTGTATGTGTGTGTGTGTATGCATGTGTGTGTGTGTGTGTGTGTGTGTGTGTGTGTGAACTGAGATGCTAACAACATAATATTGGGGTAGTCAGTCAACCAGAGGGTCATTTGGCAACAATTTGAGAAGCCATAAAATAGCCAATGTTTGGAGAGACAAAAAGCCATAACACCAGGAAGTGTTTGGAGAGACAAAGGCTTAAGACCAAGAAATGTTTGGAGAGACAGAATGAATTCTGTAAAAAAGTGATCCTATTGTCTACTTGGAATGAAGGCCATGCTCCCTCAGGAGAAACCACAAGGGCTAAAGTACCTCTGGACGATTCTGTGCCAATAATTTTTTCCACAAATTTTCCCCTATATTTTTTTGGGAAATCCTTAGTTTTCCTAAGTAGCTTGCAACTCTTTCATGTCTTTCTCTTGTACTTTATGGCACCCTATTCTGCTGCCTGGGTGTAGGAGAGAAGAAATGATGGATTAAGACAGAACAGGAGGAATATTTATAGGTAACAGAATCCCACAGTGCTTATACTTTTTTTTGCTTTGGTTGATAGTTTTAGTTCATTTTTCTTCTCAGAGGTTATTTTTATAGCTTCAAATATATTTGTTCAGAATAGCTTTCTAGCATTTTTGTTGACATATTACATTCCAAAGAATAATTATTTAGCTAAAACAGTTGTGCTGAATAAGTGTCATAACATAAAATTTGAGTCATGCAAGCAAAATTTGATAAGCACAATTTGTTATAAAAATGTTCAATATGTCGGAATTCTTTAAAATTTCAATATGGCTATTTGAAAAAAAAAACAGAATCATAAATGGTACCTAAGCAAGTGGAACTATCTTCCCCAAAATAAATTGCACATGCTACAATAAGGAAAAATTTAAATGTATGAAAGGGTGTTTTAAGTTCTTTTTTTGTTCAGTAAGGTTGAGATTGTTTACTGTGTCAGATTTCTATTGTAGACCACAGAAGAACATCCTGGAACATCCTCTCTGTGTTAGATTAAGTTATGTTATCCTGCATTAACAAAATTCTTTTGAATACCAGTTGTTTTTTAAAGGAACAAGTTTATTTCTTATTCAGAGAAATAAACATCAGTCCACTGAAGACAGGCTGATGGGGGAATGGGTAGAGGTAGAGATTCTCTAGGCTATTCTCATTAAGGGAAGCTCAGAGTCAGTAAGTTTTGACTGGTGCGTCTTATACTACCCACAAGCTCATTGCAGCTAGAAGACCTAAAAGAAGGTGCAAGGTAGAGAAGGAGTAAGATCCAGAACTGACGTGTCCTAAAATGCTTCCTTTTGTGGGTAGCAGTAAATTTAAGGGATTTCTCCTTCAGTCTCATCAGAGATTTGGTCAACACTTTTTGGTCAAAGAACCAGAGAGAGTAGGGAAGATGTTTGCTTTGCATCCTACTTTGAATCAGGATTCTCTGAGCACTATTAGGGTTGACTACTGGATAGCTCCTGAGCATTTCCAGGTGTGGTCCAACCCCCCTACTTATCCAACACACAGATAACAACTTTTGAGTAATGACTAAGTAAGAACACAACTGTTCCTCTTAACATTTGCACTTAGGATACCAGGAAGAACAGTTATTTATTGTTGGTTACCTTGTATGACAAAGGCTGGGTGAAATCCTAATTCTGATATTTACTTGCTTTGTGATCTTGGGTGCTACCCGTGTTGTATTCGATATGCCAAGCACAGTAACAACAAGTTTCACAATGGAGACGTTACTGGGCCTGCTTCAGAAAATCGATGAACAACGGGAGGACAGTGACAGTGACAGTGATCTTGGCTGAGTTTTTAAAATTTTAATTAAAAACAAATAGGAATCCAAGAATGATATTATTTAGGATTTATTAATTTTATAAGTGAAAATATAATGTCTGATAGATATTGGCAGTTGATAAATAGTAGTTTTCATCTTCCTTTATCAAATGCATCTTTAAGAGAATCTTTAAAAAAAACAACTTAGTACCTTCTATGTGTTCACTGCAGGGCCTGTGTTGCAGGTTTATCTTGTTTCTTTCCATATTCTCCAGCAATACTGAATTAATTATCTAATCTGACCATATTTTACTGAACTCATACTCTCTGCCTTAATTATTATGAAACTGCTGAGGTTCAAATCTCAATTTGTGGCTCTAATAATTAATGGGCTAGCTTGGTTAGACTAAACTAGGGGAAAGTTTATAGAGTACAGGGAAAAAAAGGACAAACTAGATTTGAACTACCCTGGCTGGAGCAGGAATCAACAGTGATTCATACGGAAGGTTCTTCTTAAGTTGTCATCCACTCATATTCTGTGCCAGGACTAGCCTTCAGATGCCACTTATAGTCATGTGTAATCTTGCCTAGGGCTGAAAAATGGTCTCCGTACAGAGTGGAAATTACATTTTATACTGCTTTCAGTGTTATGACACCTTGATAGTTATTTACCTTATAGTTTTTTTGGAACCCTTAACTAAAAGAATTGGAAATTTCAGCCAATCAGCAAGATAATTGCCTCTTGAGGTGAGCAACAGTGAATAATTTAGAAGTTGTTTTCTCTCCTATCGATTGGGCCAAGCCCTGAACAAATGGGACTTCACCTTTCATTGTTAATTTCAATTACTGTTGACTTTTGAAGAAGTGGACGGCATGTCTCTGGATGAAGGTGGTGCCCCTGAGTTGCTGCCTTTCCCCTGAAGAAGTAAAGTAGTTACCTTGGCCACAATTGAGAGACCTAAGGTGTTCCATTCATACCCACAAGCTTTGCAGGGATGACGGTGAGGAAAGTCAATAAAGCAAAAGGAAATGTTCTACTGTAAGGCATCTCCTGAGGTTTCAGAATCCTGACCCAAAGTGGGGCTTAGGAAAATTTCATAGTCAAGAACCAGTGAGTAATTTATATATGGGAGAGCACATCCAGCTGATAAGGGGAGGGTAATCACAAGTTATCAGTTGGTATGCATAAAAGTAAAAATTTGCAAATTAGAGGATTTTACTAATTAAAAGAAAGAGAAATATTTTGGTGGAAATTCCTTGGCTTAGCAACTCAAAAGTATGATTAAAATTCAGACTCTGGATAATTTTTCTCTTTCACTTACCACCCAAGGGTTGCCTGATGGCTAGTGTCACTGTGACAAGATTATGTTCTTACACAACTGCACACATGAGAGAAGCTTAAATTCCATTTGTTTGATGTTCTATATTCCCCACTGGGAAATCCATCTGATTCATGCTCAGGTTTAGGAAGGGTATGGTTTCTGAGAGTTTTGCTCTTGGACTTGAGATTGGAGAGGATTTATTTCCTACCAAAGTCCTGCTTTGAGCAATAATAATACCTAATATTCACTGAGCACTTACTGTATTCCAAGCCAAATACTTTTCTGTAACCACGTTAGTCAATCACTACAGCAGCTCTATGAGAAAGATAATATTATCATTATCCTCATTTTACAGATTAGGGAACTAAAACTTAGAGCCAAGCTTTTTAAGTTATGGGTCTCAAACTCATTAGAGAATTGTGAAATCAATTTAGTTGTTATGAATAACATTAAAAATTTGTATGGAATAAGAATCAATCAAGTAAATAGTAAGTGATGAGAACATATCAAAAATAAGTATTATTTCACCAAATTTTTGTTTTACTATTGTATGTAGAGTATGTAGAGTACTGAGCTTATAAATATATTTCTTACTTTGAATTCAGTTTAAAAATATTTGAAAGTCTATACTTTAAGCTACTTGCCCAAGATCACATAGTAAATTATGAACTTGTAAAAGGAATTCATGTAGTCTTGAGACTTGACTCTCAATCACTCAATCCTGTTGCCAAGTTATCTTTGAATGTGATGAGCCCAGGATTGTGGTGGGATGGAGGGGTTGGGGCTGGAGGGGAGGGCGTGAGAGTGATCACAAGTAAGAAAAAGGGGGAAAGGAGAAGCTACAGAAAGAAGGGTAGTTTCCTGAGAACTTTTTCTGGTGCTTAATTTTTTACTAAACTCCAGAGTGAAATGGTCTTCTTAGCTGAATTGATCAGAGGAGGTTTCAGGGCTGCTGCCAACAAACGGAGCTGAGAACTGCAGGACTCAGGGGTCAAGGTTGCCCAGTGATCTCGGTTGATGCCAGTTCTGAGGGTTAATAGCAACCTTGGTATTCACACATCATTACTGGTTGAAAAAAGCTTATCTGCTTGGTCTTTTGACTCCATCCCCATACAGAATTTTAGGAACCAAAGGAATCTGAGTCTTGAGTTCTTTTGGACAAGGAACCTGGGATCTGAAAGATGAACTGACATGCCAAGGTCACATAGGAAATGAGCCTGGGACAGAGTCCAGACCTCTGTCTCTCTGTTGTCCTTCTCACTAATGTAATCTGAATCTTGACTGTGGGCCTTTTGAAGGTGGTGGATTGTAGGCAGGCTGAAATACTGTCTGTGACTCACCCTGTCCACTCACCTGAAAACCTGGGGAGATATTCCACCTTAGCATCTACTCTAGTTTCTAGGTATGTGGTGGTGAGGGGGGGTGTATTAGGGGAGTGGGTGCTTTCATGGGTGTGCAGGGATGTAAGAATGGAGAGAAAAGTTCTGCTTCATCTCTGGGCTTATTTCTTTAAGCACAAGATCAAACTTTTTTCCAGGCAAACTTTTCCTTTCTTTTTTCCTTTACAAAAATAATTTGACATTTTTTTCCTTAGGGAAAAATATACTATGCAGTCTCTGTGTCCACAGCACCTGTAGGAAGGGTCTGAATTGAAGTTTTGTTCCAGGTTCTTAAAGTTTATGGTTCATTTAGCTGTGAAGCAGAGTCTCATGTTGTTGAACTTTGGTGTTTGTTTTCGTTTCTCCAAGTTGCTAACCTCTTTCACTTTCTCAGGAGAGAGAGCAGACCTGGAAGAAAAGTCTGGACTATTATAAAGAGAGCAAGGCTGCAGTGAGAAGTGTTTAGGGGTTATCTTAAAGTACTAGTAGAAATTTCTGCCTGATGGCATCACGAGAGCAATGCTTCAGCCTGAAGTCCTAAGACATGTCAGTAAGTCCACTGAGGTTGAGAAAAGCAAGATGTTTGTCTGACCTCCTTTCTTCTGTGATTTTACCATGAGTTAGATTCTAAATGGACAATCATAGTGTCCAGGGTTAAATGTACATTCCTACAGAAAAGAAAATCTACATTTTTCTATTTGCTAAGTCCTTCAAACTATGTTATGTCCTCAATTAATTTGGCAGGAGGTAAAGACTGGTGGTCTTAGATTTGTTACAACAGACCCTCCTGAAGGTGCTCTGATACCAGTAACTTATCAATTTATTTGGACAAAAGGGCTGGTATGTACCACCTTTGCACGGCAATAAGGGAAACAGACTTGTGTACAGAGTACTGCAGCCTCATTCTGGCGATCTGGAAACAAGCTGCTTGTCATAATAACTATAGGAATGATATTTAAGGACTAAAACTCATTCTCAATTAATTGCTTTGTACTTCATTTAAAGCCATTCTTACAGCAGTCATTCATAAAGTTGGTGCCTTATCCCCAGATTTAGGTAAGAATTTTCCATTATTCTCCCTTGACTTTAGATTTCCTATTACCCTCCTTTCCTTCATGCAGTTCCACCTCATGCCAGGATTCCATAAGGTGTCTTCCTCCATTTTATTAGTGGCAAGAGACTGATTATGCTGAGCATGAGCACATCAGCACCCATTAGCCAGGTGCCCAAATGGCATTTGTTCAAAAAATGAATGCATATTTGAATGTATATTTGTTGAAAAAATGAATGAACTACAGCTGACAAGTCCATCTCATGTGTAATGTTACATATGTATATTCATTTCATTTTAAATTTTAATTTATTTGCTCTTGTGGGGGCACACATTGTAGTAATCTGAGTCTATTTCTACCTCAGTGCTCAGGGGTTGTTCCTGTTGGTGCTTGAGGGGACCATCCATGTGTTGTTGAGTATCAGATCCAAGGCTCCAATGAGTAAAGCATCAACTCCAACCATTTTTAAATATTCCCACTGCTCCTGATGTTCATCTTTAAACTTCTCTGTATAAGAGATTATGGTTCAGGGGAAAAACAGTGAATCTTCCAGTCAGAAAGTTTGAATTTTGAGTGTTAGTTCATTCATTCTACACTCCTATTTAAGTTAAGAGCCTTATATTCACTATTTCTTTCATCTTGTGAGTATTCTCTGGTAGAGGCATTCATCTTATTCCACTCGAGAGAAAAGCTAACAAACATAGTGAACCGAATGGACTTGCCCAAGCCACAGGCTCCTGGGGACTTCTGATTATAAAGTCTGTTTGCTTCACTAAACTGCTAAACTGCCTCACAACTCTGACCAAATTAAGAATCTTCAGACACAGTCTCCTCTCGTGTGAAAAGAGATGCCTGGAACTGGTCACTTTAATTTACGTACAGCTATTTTGTGACTTTGCTTCAGATGCAAAACAGTTCCAGAAATGCACTGTGAGACATCAATGCAGAGCGATTGATGCTATTAGCCAAGAGCAAGTGACAGAAGTGTAGCATTCAACTGGGAAGAGGTATACATTTTGCAGCCAACAGTTAAACTCTAAACCCTTGGCACAGAGTCAAACTTGCCCATGATCCTAATGTACAGGATCCTGGTAAATCCATATGGCCTTTTCCTGAATAATTATAGCAAGGGCAGAAAAAAGGTAACTTACCATCTCATAAGACTTAAACTTTTTAAAAAATTTTCAATTATTTTATTGACTCGAGTGGGCCCAGTAACGTCTCCATTGTGAGACTTGTGAGATACATAGTTACAAAGCTGTTCATGATCAGGTTTCAGTTCCAACACCCATCCCTCACCATCCACCACCAATGGCCCAAGTTTCCCGCCCCCTGCTGCCACAGTCTGCCTCTATGGCTTTATGCAGGCACTTTCCTCCCTCTCTTTCTCATTCCTTCTCTCTCTTTCTCTTCCAAATGTCACCTCCACCACTAGTCTACAGGAGCAACGAGCCTTAATTGGTGACCACCCTTCCCTCTACCACCCATTGCCATAAAAACACACTCTATAGTTCTTATTTTTTAGTATAGGTAGACAAGTTCCTGGTAGTCAATGAATCCTCTACCCAAGCATATCCACCCTTAACCTAGGGCTGAAACCTACTTCATTGGCTTACTATCAGCACATCACATGCACCTTCTTAAAAAACCCTGTTGCCTAAATTTTAGTGGAGAAACTTTCTGTTAGGATAAGACTTGTTTTGAGGAGAGATATATTGAAGACAAAAGAGAGAGTCTACATCTCTAAGACAATTGTTTCAAGGTTGCAAAGATAGAGTTCCTATGTTTTAATATCATCTTTCCATTCTTGTTCTAGAGCATCCCACTGATTGCCATAAGAACTCAGCCTGCAGATAAGGACAATGTGCTTGAAAAACCATCACTGTCACTGTCCTCCCGTTGTTCATCAATTTGCTTGAGCGGGCCCAGTAACGTCTCCATTGAAGACTTTGTTGTTACTGTGTTTGGCATATCAAGTACATCACGGGTAGCTTGCCAGGCTCTGCCATGCGGGCGAGATACTCTCGGTAGCTTGCCAGGCTCTCCGAGAGGGGCGGAGGAATCGAACTCGGGTCAGCCATGTTGGCTGCGTGCAAAGCAAATGCCCTACCGCTGTGCTATCTGCTCCAGCCCTGAAAAACCATATATTCATAAAAATAGATGCAGAGAAAGCATTAGACAGGATCTAACACCCATTTACAATTAAAAATATTTCTCAGTAAAACAGGAGTAGAAGAAACTTTATTCAATATAGTTGAAACCACTTGCCACTAACCTACAACTAACATCATAGGTTGGTAAAAAAATGAAAGCTTCACTTCTAAGGTAAGGCACAAAACAAGGTTTCCCACCCTCACCACTATTATTAAATACAATATTAAAGGTCCTTGCCACAGAATTTATGCAAGAAAAAGATTACGGGCATCCATATTGGAAAAGAGGAAGTCATACTATCACTGTTTGCAGATGACATGACACTATATTTAGAAACCTCAATGACTCTTACAAAACTCCTACAAACAACTTGTACAGTAGCGTGACAGGCAACAAAAGCAACATGCAGAGATGAATGGTATTTCCATATGCAAACAATGAAATGAATAGAAAGAAATTTAAAAAAACCAATCCCATTCACAATTGCACCTCAAAAAAATCAAGTAACTGGGAATCAGCTAAGCAGTAGAGGTAAGAGAGTTATACAAAGAAGACTATAAATCACCACTAAAAGAAATAAAAGAAGACCAAAGAGATGGGAACATATTCTCTGTTCATGAATTGCAAGGATTAATATTGTCAAATGACCATCCTTCACAACATAGATTCAATGTGATCCCTACAAAAATACCCATGGTATTTTTTTTTAAAAACATTCATTAAATGCTGCTAAAATTTATATGGAGTATATAAAGCCCCCCAAATAGCTAAAGCAATCCTAGGAAAACAGATGGGAGGCTTTTATTTTCACAACTTTAAACTGTTCTATAAAGTTAGAATAATCAAGAGATCATGATACTGGAATTAGACATGATTTTAGATGAATGAAATAGAACTGAGAACATAGAGACAAATATTTAGCTAGATGGATAGTTTTCAACAAGGGAGTTAAGTATATGAAGTGGAGTAGGAAAAGCCTCTTCAACAAATGGTTCTGGAAAACTGGTCAGTCACATATTAAAAAATGAACTCAGATCCAACAATATATATTTATAGGCTTTTAATTAGGATAACATTAAATTTATACATTAATTTAGGGATGAATTATATTGATTCATTATGATCTGGAAAGTTCTGCTTCCTAGACATGAGCATGTTATAATTTATCTTAAATTTTTTTAAAAAATCATTCAATACTTAGATTTTTTTCATAAATAACTATACTTTTTATATTTTGAGGTAGATATAAATACCTACATAGACATATATTATTGACATTATTGAAAATTATAACTCAGATATTTGTTGTTAGTATATAGAAAAGTAATATATTTTAAAAATTGACATTGTATTCTCTTAAACTCTAAAGAATAATCATATCAACTATAAGTAATGCAAAATTTTTCTGTCTTAATCTTTAGTATTTATTTTCATATTGCATAAAGCCAGAGTCTCTAGGAAATGACCTTTAAAATCATAACCATGAAACTCAGATGAGCATGAGTGCAATTACACTATATTCCATTTATTCTACCACATTCACAGAAGGCAGTTTCCTATCTTCTTTTCCCTTAAATTCCCAAGACCTGTTCTTTTATCAGCACCTTGGCTCAATAACAGTTTTTTTTAATTTATTGGGGAAAATGAAAACATTCAGAAGGGAACTCCCAGAATTCACCCCTCCTCTCCCTCCCCACAATTCTCAACCTTCCTACATTTGAATTGACATCAATTTGCTTTCCTTTGGGTTACCTGACAGCATGCGTTCCTGTGATAAACCCAGAATGCACAATCCTTGCTGTATTTGGAATTGGTTAACAATGATTTCATTTAGGGTTTTTCCATCTCTGTTTATGAGAGAGAATACTTTGTGCTTTTCCTTACTCATAATAGCCTTGTCAAATGTTGGTATTAACATTTATCCTAGATTTATAAAAGGAAAAATACCCCTTCTTTTAAAATCTCTATAAAAATTGTTAAAATTGTTTCTTGAATAATTGGAAGAACTTGCTCTTAAAACTACTGGATATTATCTTTTGAATATAATCTGTACTTTCAGTTAAAAACTCTTATTTCTATTCCTACTATTAGTGCCGTTTTTTATTTTCTAGTTCAAACTTAAGAGAGGCTATCTCACATATTTTCTTTAAGCTTGAAGGAAAAAAATACCAAACTCATTTGGATCTTTTGATTATCTCTTCTGCAGGTTTATTTGTATTGCATTCATTTCCATTAAAATTATTTTCATTTTCTACTTCAGGAAATTCTGATGAAATTCGGTTTTATCTTGATCACTGCTAATGCATACACCTAAGACTATATTCTCTTTGAATATTGCTTTCTTCATATAAGGCATTTTGAAGAGTAGAAGTATATAGGTTATATACTTTGTAATTGGGCTGGAGTGATAGCACAGCGGTAGGGCATTTGCCTTACAAGCGGCCAACATGGTCGACCCGAGTTTGATTCCTCTGCCCCTCTTGGAGAGCCCGGCAAGCTACCGAGAGTATCTTGCCTGCATGGCAAAGCCTGGCAAACTACTCGTGACATATTCTATATACCAAACACAGTAACGAGTCTCATGATGGAGACGTTACTGGGCCCACTCGAGCAAATCGATGAACAGCGGGAGGACCGTGACCGTGACTTTGTAATTTAAATTATGATATATACTTTGGCTCTGTGTATAAGATAATTCTTCCCGTCTATCCTTCAACCTCTTCCTGAAGAGTTTCCTGGTCATTCCAATTAATAACTTCTTCCTGCACTAACATATGCCTCAGAAACCGGGACCCTACAAAAACAGGATGAAAACACTATTTGGGTATCCCAAAGAGGAACTGAAAGCGCTTTTCGAAGGTCTTACTGGTGTTCAACATTTCACTTTTCTTCAAAAGTATATGTGTGTGTAAGTGCGTGTGTGCGTTTCATAGGACATGACCACAAACTGACTGCAACCAGCCTGCCTTCTATCCTGTGATTTTAGTTTAGACAACTGGATTTTCAGAAATGTATTTTAAAATAAAGCAAAGCAAAGCATGGAGGGAATGAGAATGGTTCTTTCCTTAATTGTCTAAATGGTATATTTTGTTTAGAAAATAAAACACATTGTTTAAAATTTTTATTAGTGAGAAACCATGAGGTACAGTTGTAGCCCCACAAATTTTGTGCTTGGGTTTCAATTATACAATGATTGATCAAATACCCATTCCTCCACCAGTGCCCATTTTCAACCACCATGGATCCCAGTATCCCTCCCACCCCCCATCCCCCCCATCCCACCCTGCCTCTGTGGCAGGGCATTCCTTTTGTTCTCTCCCTCCTTTTGTGTGTTGTGGTTTGCAAATGAGGCATTGAGTGGCAATCATGTTTGGTCTATAGTCTACTTTCAGCATGCTTCTCCCATCCTGGGAGGATCCTCCCAACACTCTTTATTTGGTACTCCCTTCTCTATCTGAGCTGCCTTTTCCCCTAGAAAACACAAATTTTAAATCACTTAATCAGTTAATCACTTAATCCCCGTTATTCATCGATTTATTCGAGCGGGTGCCAGTAACGTCTCCATTCATCCCGGTTGCGTGCTAGCGTAGCCCAATGGTATCTGTTCGTTTTAGGAACATGTAGAGCCTCAAACCGATCATTTAGGGTCTTGACAAAGAAGTCTGACCATCTTATAGGTGGGCGTCCACGTGATCTTTTGATGTCTCGTGGAATCCAATCAGTAATGGCTCTAGTCCAGCGGTTGTCTGTAAACCTCATTACATGTCCAGCCCATCTGATTTTTGATGTCTTGGCAAATGAGACAGCGTCCCTGATTCTTGAGTGTTGACGAAGATCAGAACTCCGGATTCTATCTCTCATTTGAGTGAATCGTGATATTCCAAGCATAGTTCTTTCGATTCCTCTTTGAGAGACCCGAATAGTGTTCTCATCCTGTTTTCGTAGGGTCCAGGTCTCTGAGGCATATGTTAATGCAGGAAGAATAGTGGAATCAAAGAGATGTGCTCGTAGCTGGAGGTTCTTTGTCCTTTTAGTTATTTCTTCAATGCTCTTGAAGGCATTCCAAGCCGCTCTCTTCCTCCTGCGTAACTCAGGTGCCAGGTCATTCATCATGTTGATTTCTCGACCTAAGTATATATAACTGTTGCATTCGGAGATGGTGGTTCCGTTGAGAGCGAATGGAGCGTCAGGAACAAGGCTGTTTCTCATAAACATTGTCTTCGTAAGATTCAGCCGTAGTCCGACCTTTCCACACTCACGGTCAAAGTCCGCAAGCATTTGTGCCGCTTGGCTGATGTTTGGTGTTATTAGAACGATGTCATCAGCAAAGCGGAGGTGGTGTAGTTGCCGACCATCTATCTTCACTCCCAAGTTTTCCCATTCTAGTCGTCGCATGATATTCTCGAGGGTGGCACTGAAGAGTTTTGGTGAAATGGTATCACCCTGCCGAACCACTCTCTTGATATGGATGATTACTTCTTTGTAGAATGGTGAGATCTTGGTAGTGAATCCGCAATAGAGCTCACGAAGGATCCTGATGTATTGAGTTTGTACGCCCTGATTGGCTAGGGCTTCCATGACCGCTTCCGTCTCAACAGAATCAAAGGCCTTCTTTAAATCAATGAATGTTAGACAGAGCGGCATCTTGAACTCCCGAGATACCTCAATGAGCTTGGTTATTGTGTGGATATGGTCAATGGTACTGAATCCTTTTCGGAATCCAGCTTGTTCACATGGTTGTCCTTCATCTAGTGTTCTGCTAATCCTATTCAGGATGACTCGAGTGAATAGTTTGTAGATGACAGACAATAGGCAGATTGGGCGATAGTTGCCAATGTCGTGGATGTCTCCTTTCTTGTATAGTAGTACAGTCTTGCTGGTTTTCCATTGGGATGGAACCTTGCATTCAGACAGGTAGCGTGTGAAGAGTCGAGCTAATGTATTGATGAGTACTGATGGTAAGTTCTTCAGGTGTTCAGGTCTGATCTTGTCTGGGCCAGGTGCTTTTTGTTTCTTTACCGACGAGATGGCATGTTGGATTTCGGAAGGGAGAACATTGGGAACGACATATCCATCATGTGGTATGTGGTATGTGGGCAAGTGGATGTGGCTATTAAAGAGATCTGAGTAGAAGTCATGAATAATCTTCTCCATTGCCCTTCTGGAAGATGTGATAGATCCATCATGATGTCGGAGGGCAGTCATCTTGGTTTTGTAGTTGGTGAAGGACAGGCGGGCATTACGAATGTTTTTCCCAGCTTCTGCTGCATCTACCAGTACTGCTGCTCTCCTGTTTTTGAGGTCATCCTTGATGGCTTTTCTGCACTGTTTTGCCAGTTCGGACGTTTGCTTGTGGTTGCCTGAGGCACGTGCCATGCCACGTTGGCGAATAAGTTCAAGAGTGTTCGAAGAAAGACGGTTTTTTGTGGTTATCTCTCTCTTGGCATTCCTTGCACAATCATGGAGGTGCTGAATCATTCGATCGTATTCCTCATCAATGTTGTCAATGACGGCATCTTCCCATGTTGCCGCAACAGAGCCAAAGAGTTCCCAGTTGGTGGTTGTTCTGGGAGTCTTCTTCTTAAACCTTGCATTCTTTTCTCCTCGTTCTGTGAGGTAGAATTTTGCACGAAGAAGACGGTGGTCTGATCCCGTTTGGAATTTTGGGACAACAGCAACATCGGTTAGGCAAAACCGCCGATTGAATATGTTGTGGTCTATTTCATTGTGGAACCGTCCATCGGGAGACTCCCATGTCCAACGTTTAGATTCAGCCTTTTGGAATTGTGAGTTACCATGTTCGCTCCATTCCAGGCCATGGGTTCCGATGTGGAGTTCATCGACTGATCTTCTTGGTCCTATCTTGGCATTAAAATCACCGACAATGATCTTGTAGAAGGTGTGATCTTCTTTATAGAATTTCTCCAGCTCCATGTAGAATTTCTCAGTTTCTTTTTCACCATAACTGGATGTTGGTGCATAGACAACAAAGATAGAAACTGCCAGTAGTGAGCCACATTTATTCAAGTGTAATCGTCCGATTCGGGTTGTTAGGCATTCAAATGAATCAATGCTTGTGACTAAGTTTGTGTTGACAAGGATACCGACACCACCGACGCCTCTTTTATCACATGTTCCAAGGAACAGTTCTTCTCCAGTGTCGAAAACAGCATGATGGGATTGATGTCTTCTCGTTTCTACAAGTGTACAAATTTTAAAAGGAAATAAAAATGGTTCATAACTTCTCTTCCCACAGACAACCCACTGTAGAACTTTTCTTTTTTCCCCCTAGTTAATTATGGAAGAAGTCCATTAGACTGATATGGCTCTAGGCTATTGTATCCTACCTCAGCAAACTAAACCTAATCCTATAAATGTCTCAATTATTAAATAAAAACCTTAAAGACAATCACAAACAGCCAAATAGGCTTTAATCTATAGCTAATAAATATTTCCTTTTCAATTTTCTTTTTACATTAAAAATAAAAGTTTCTCTTTGAACACAGATCCATGGAGTAATCCTAACCACTTCCAGTTTGAGCCTGCCTTATTTGAATAAATTTTTGCTTAAATAAACTTAAAAAAATTAAGCCTTAGTTTATCTTCCAGTTATTCCAACACATTTTTCTTAAATCGTCATTTGATTTCTATCAGTTCCACAAAAAGAAATTTTTAGAGCTTTGTTGGTGAGTAATGTGTCTCAGAGACAAATGCCACTCAGGGCCAATATGACAGACATCTGAGTAGTGCTTAAAGGGGAAAAGGACTGTGGATTTAATTCTTTTGGAAAGACTTCCAGTACTTCCAACTGCTTAGGTGTTCTCAGTTAATATTGTACAAATTTATTTATTTATCAAATTAAATTATTTACTAAGAACAGCAAAGGGAGGTGAAACTACCTGGAAATATATTTGCATCAACATTTTTCAAGTTTGGACTTAGATATGAAACACAAAATATAGGTCCTGTTTGATAGCCAAATAAAAAGAATGTGAATGTAAAGAATATTCCTCTCACTAACCAAGAGTCAAAGTCATACTATCCTTTTCTTCTCAGTAGTCAGTGTAATGTCTCCGAATACTAAAATGAAATGTCTCTAAATACTGAAAGGAAATATCAAAACTACTGGACCAATCACTTGTTCCATGGGTGTGAAAAAAGAAAAACATTTTGCTACTCCATTTTCACAATAGGAGCACTCAGAATTTCATTTTCTCATATCTGCAATTTCCCCACAAATGTGTGATAAACTTGACTATTTTTTAAATTTTAATTTTTTAAAAAAATTTTAAATGAATCACTGTGAGGTACAGTTACAGACTTACAACCTTTTGTGCTTACGTTTCAGTACAGTGATCGAGTACCCATCCCTCCACCAGTGTCCATTCTCCACCAATGTCACAAGCTTTAGCACTAACTCTGGCTTAACATTTCAAGCAAGCCCTCTTATTGACTGCTCATGTTTGGGAGATGTCAAAATATCAGTCTGAGTTGGCTCCCAGAGAGACACTTCCATCTAAAAGTCTAGGATCCTTTTGCCTTTTCTTTTTTTGAAAAGGAAATTTTTTAAATTTCATAAATTTATTAAATAAATTTAATAGGTAACCTTTGTGTTACCTATTTTTTTGATAGTGAATTTTTTTTATTTTTATTAGTGGAACACCATGAGGTACACTTGTAGATTTACAAATTTTTGTGCTTGGGTTTCGTTTATACAATGATCAAGTACCCATCCCTCCACCAGTGCCCATTTTCAACCACCATGGATCCCAGTATCCCTCCCACACCCATCCCCCCCATCCCACCCTGCCTCTGTGGCAGGGCATTCCCTTTTGTTCTCTCTCTCCTTTTGGGTGTTGTGGTCTGCAAAAGAGGCATTGAGTGGCAATCATGTTCAGTCCATAGTCTACTTTCAACATGTATCTCCCCTCCTGGGAGGATTCTCCAAACACCCTTTATTTGGTGCTCCGAAAAGGACATTTTTTGAAAAGGATTTTATATATGTAATCATTTTATTAATCTATTAATTATTTATGATGGTGTAAAGAACCAGAGCCTTACAGTAAATTGGGTCAAAAGTAAATTTTACTGAATTTCTTAGTATCAAAAATTCTGTGTGTCATCAGTCTATTTTTTCTTCCTTCCATCTTGTCCCTCTTCTGCAGTACATATTTGCACGTGATATACATGTCCTTCTCTTAGGCAAAGGGACTTATGCTACAATCTATGTAATGAACAAGTCCTCCCAAGTCTACCCGTTCCCCCCTTTCTTCTTTTTACATGAGTAGTGTTTAAAGGGGAAAAGAACTGTGGATTTAATTCTGGAGGTGCCATTCTCTTAAAGCATAAGATACCTCTCTTTCTTGATCTTTCCCTTATTCAATATAGAAGGAAAAGATAAATTATCTTTCTCTAGTGTTGAACTGTGTCTTGGTTTATAATTTTCTTCAAAAAATTTTTCATTGTCGTCTATGTTTTCTGATTTGCCCTCAAGCATGGTTCTTCTATTGTAGGAGTTATATAGAAGAATCCACCATTTTCATCATGATTTGGGTATCCCAGATGCCACTGCCAGCCTGAGATGATGAAATTAGGACATTTGGTTGATCTGCACCTGCAGGGTTACATATGGTCAAGAGATTTAGGTGAATATTGCACACCATTCCATAATTGCTTGGATATCGTAAGCAGGAAATATCAGAAGCCTCCTACGACTATTCCTGAAGTTTTCAGAACAGTTATGGCTGACATGAAAAATTGATTCTTTTGGAGCGATACCAAAGCAGTAGGGAGTTTGCCTTGCGTGTAGCCAGCCAGGCCAAGCTGGGTTCAATTCCTCCGCCCCTCTCGGAGAGCCCGCAAGCTACTGAGAGTATCTTGTCCACTCGGCAAAGCCTGGCAAGCTGCCTGTAATGTATTCAATATGCCAAATAAGTAACAGCAAGTCTCAAAAAATGGAGACATTACTGGGCCCTCTCGAGCAAATCGATGAACAATCTGAGGACAGTGTTTGACAGTTTAAAAAAAAAACAATATGGGCATCCCTTAAAAAACTAGAAATTGAGCTTCCATTATGACCCCACAATACCACTTCTGGGAACATATCCTGAAGGTTCAGAAAAGCACAGTAGAAATGACATCTGCACCTGAATGTTCATTGCAGAAGTGTTCACAATAACCAGAATATGGAAACAACCCAAATGATTGATAACAGATGACTGATTAAAGAAACTTTGGTACATCTACACAATGGAATACTATGCAGCTGTTAGGAAAGATGAAGTCATGAAATTTGTTTATAAATGGATAGTCCAGAAGAAAGCGACACAGAATTTCCTGACCCCTGTGCCAGGGTGTCTTCACCGGGGTACCTCAGAAGGGGACAGGTTGAGTTTCCCCTCCCTGCCCCAAGCAGAACCCTGGAAACTGAAAACCTCCAGAACCCAACCACTGCCATGCTCAAGGCCACTCTCCACATGCTCGAATGAGCCTACCCAAGAGGGAACTGGCAGAAAAACCTAGATATGTGGGGCCCATCAATGAGACCTCCGAGCTTGTTCAGATCTGGACTGGGCCTCCTCCCTCCAGCTCCACAGTTTTCCAGTAGCTTGGCAGTAACACCCACAAACTGCCCCTGGCCCCATGTAATCTCATCAACAGCCAAGATCCAGAGACATTAAACTAAAGCTCCCGAAAGAGAGTAATACAGAATTTCCTCTTTTACTTACCTAAAGTAGCACCCTTTGTTTGGTTTTAACATGCTTGCTTGCATTCTCTTATTCATGGTCTTAAATGGCTCCAGAATGACATACAAACAGCCTTCACACACTTCCCTTTTATTGTGGTGGGAAGGTGCTCGGTGGTGGGATTGATGTTTGAATATTATCTCTAATGAACTATTGTGAACTACTTTATGAAAATAAAATATATAAAAATTGGAAAAAATAAGTGGATGATGATGGAGAGTATCATGCTAAGTGAAATGAGTCAGAAAGAGAGGGACAGACAGAATGACTGCACTCATTTGTGAAATATAAAATAACATAATATGAGACTGACACCCAAGGACAATAGACGCAAGGGCTAGAAATATTGTTCCACGGTTGGTACCCCACCTCATGAGTTGGGGAAGAAGGCAGCTAGAATAGAGAAAGGATCACTAAGTTAATGATGATTGGAGGGATCATTCAGGATGGAAGATGTGTGTTAAAAGTAGATAAAGGACTAAACGTTACAGCCTTCTAGTATTTGTATTGCAAACTATAATGCCCCAAATGAGAGAGAGAGAGAGAGAGAGAGAGAGAGAGAGAGAGAGAGAGAGAGAGAGAGAGTATGGAGGAAATTGTCTGCCATAGAGGCAGGGGGAGGGGTGGGATGGAGTGGGGAGGGATATTGAGGACATTGGTTGTGGAAAATGTGCACTGGTGGAGGAATGGGTGTTTGATCATTGTATGACTGAAATTCAAACATAAAAGCTTTGTAACTTAATCTCACGGATTAAATAAAAGTTGAAAGAAAGAAAGAAAGAAAGAAAGAAAGAAAGAAAGAAGAAGGAAGGAAAGAAGAAATAAAGGAAGAAAGAAAGAAAGAAAGAAAGAAAGAAAGAAAGAAAGAAAGAAAGAAAGAAAGATTGGCTTTATCTGCACTGGTACCCAGGCCTGAAAGTGTCTAAAGCCTAGGGCCCCACCATGGTATAAAAGAATAGGTGTGTGTTCCAAAGAATTAGAGAAGACTATCTAAGCCTGTCAAATACTCATGCTGTGACCACTGCTTCCCTTTTGATCAGATTAGCTAGGCACTCACTGGTGTTGAGTTGCAAACGTCTGGATTTTCCTTCCCCTGGCAGTAGTCCTTGGGATAGGAGAAAACAGCTTATAAATTCTTTAATGATTCTTGGAGCCAAGGGCAGTGCACAGACTGGATTTTCAAGCAATGTTATTTAAAAGGTTCCAGGGGGCATTAAGGTACATAGATTGAAAAATTAGGGGAAAATTGTTTCTTTCCTCCTCGAAGGATAGGTTACATTAACCCTTAGTGAAATTTTCTGCTTCTGAAGCACAGTAGAAAACAGCATGCTGGGATACCCTGATCTGTGTTCTTGTACAGATCCCATGTTATTTATAACTCAGTTTAACTGCATGGCTCTCTTTTAAAGAAACATTTAGAAATGAGACTTCTAAAATGACTTTCTTCTTTCCTAGGAGTATATGCCCATGCATTATGTGCATCAGCTATAAAATGTCCTTGAAGGATGTTTGAGGATATTTGGAGGATAACTGAAGGAATCTCATCTTAAGATGTTCAGGGGGAGCAGGAATTTAATTCAGGGGAGGCAGGGATATATTTCAGGAAAAGTGCAAGTTGGAAGGGTGGGATAACTAAAGATATCTTCTACTCCTATAATTCTAGTGTTTCTTTCATACCTGAATATTTAAGACTAGTACATTCCCTTTTAAGGGATGTGGAGACTGATGCTAGGTAAATTTTTAAAAATTTTATTTTGATTTTTTTTGGTCATAACTGGTGATGTTCAGGGGTTACTTCTGGCTCTGCATCAGGAATTACTCCTGGCAGTGATCTGGCAACCATATGGGATGCTGGGGCTTTAACCAGAGAGAGCTGCATGCAAGGCAAATGCTCAACCTCCTATTCTATCACTCCAACCCTGAAAATTTAAAAAAAATGGTGTCTCCTAACTGGTCCTCAGGAGACCAAGTGGCCACTCTCAGCTATTCTTGGCCAAATGGGGTCGTAGATCAATGTGAGAACCCAATGATTCATTGCTGATTGGGCCCTGCAGTGCCAGAGATTAATTAGGCCACCCTGGTGGTGCTAAGAGCCTACATTCAATGATACTTGAGGGATAAAGGGGATCAACTAGGTTGGCCACATGCAAGGCATTCACCTTAACCATGGCACTATCTTTCAGGCCCCAAACACTAATTTTGTTGCCCATTTTCTCATGTAAAACTTTGTTATAATATTGGAATATTCTTTTGTTGGTATAGTCGCCATAATCCTAAATTCTGTAGGGCAGTTCTGACTTCAAACTTTTTCATTTTCTGCAGAATCTACTTCTGCTTGATACACAATGTATTCTGATTTGACATTTATAGCATATTGACATTTTACTGTTTGGAGGTTCTAGCAGGGGAGCGCAGCTACTCGTATACCCTCCACCGAAGACCGGTCCGTCTCTATTCGGGGAAGGCCGTCCTCTTCGACCGAGCGTGCAGCTTCGGGAGGGACGCACATGGAGCAGTGAGGGAGGAAGGGGACACCCGCCTAGCCAGCCAGATCAGCCGAATCAACCCTGGCGATCAATGGGGTGACAGATGTCGCAGCCAGATCGCCCTCACATACTGGCAGTCTCCTGCCCCCGCGCCTGACTCTCCTCGCTCGCCGGGACCCCTTGGAGGGGAGCGGGTTGAGCTTTCCTCCCCACCCCGACCAGGGCTCCGGCAGCCAAAGACCTCCAGGACCGGCCACCACCATGCTGAGACCACTCTCCGCACACATGAAGGTACTGGCAGAGGGACAAAGTCACGCGGGTTGCGGGGCTGAGATCTCCAAGCCTACTCGGATTTGGGCTAAGCATCCTTCACCCAGATCCTCCAAATTCCAGTAGGCGGGGGTCACACCCACCAACTGGCCGCCTGGCGCCGTGTAATCCCATCAACCGCCAAGACTCAGAGACTATAAAAACCAGCTCCCGGAACCGACATCTTATTATGACATCTTATTATCTCATTCCTACTTTGGACAAACTGGCAGGTTACCGAATGTAGCCTGCCCACATGGCAGAGTCTGGCAAACTCCCCATGCCGTACCCAATATGCCAAATACCAGTAACAATGATGGGTCTCATTCTCCTAAAGAGCCTTGAATATAATCTCAGGGCTAGGATGAAAGAGACGTTACTGGGGCCTGCTCGAGGCAATCGACGAATAACAGGATGATTTGTGATTTGTGATTTGTGACATTTTACTGATGGGATAATATGATGCCAGTGATATAAAGGGAGAGTCATTGACTGTGGAGGCCTTGCAAAAGAGATCAGATTTCCTAACATCTTGTGTAAGTCTGAATTCCTTTAGACTTGAGGTATTTTGGGCCAAAGAGGCTTCATCTTTGTGCAATTTTTTTTTCTTTCTAAAGCCAAGTTCTAACCAAATAACCTACATACTGATCATGGGTTTAATCAATAACAATCATTACTTGGGAGTAATTTTCCTAAACCTCATACATGCATGCTACGGCAAACTCTCATGCCACTGTCCATGGCTGTAATCAATGGTTGCATGGGAGGAGGGATGACACTGGTAGAGCTGCAGTCAGTGGTCTCTAACCTGAGGTTTTTGGATAAGAAAACTGATTTGATATTTAATTTTAGATATTATTAAAAATGCATACATATTAAATTTTTTAAAAATTATTTTGTTTTCAGCCACACCCAGCTTTGCTCATGGCTCAGCGATCACTCCTGATGATGCTCAGGGGACTATATCTAGTACTAGGGATTGTCAGTCTCATGCCAGGCAAGCACTTTAACCCCTACACTGTCTTTCCATCCCTTAGAAAATGCACTTTTAAGAACACATTTATTAGCAAATAATTGCAATGATATTAGGGATCTTTGTTCATTTTACTCTTGATACAACCTAGCACCAAAGATAACCAAAATATTTTGTAGGAGTCTGCAATCCTTGTCTTAGGAAACCCACAATTTTTTTGTTGTTCTTTTCTTTTTTTTTTTTTTTATTTTATTGAATCACTGTGAGATACAGCTATAAGCTTTCATGTTTGAATTACAATCATACAATGTTCAAACACCCATCTCTCCACCAGTGCACATTCCTCACCATCAATCTCCCCAGTATACCTTTCCTTTCCCACCCTCCCCCTGTCTCCATGGCAGACAATTTCCCCCATACTCTCTCTCTACTTTGGGGCATTATTGTTTGCAATACAGTTTACTGAAAGGTTATCATGTTTGGTCCTTTATCTACTTTCAGCACAAATCTCCCATCTCGACCGATCATTCCAACCATGATTTTCTTGGTGATCCCTGCTCTATTCCAGCTGCTTTCTCTCCCCACTCATGAAACAGGCTTCCAACTATGGAGCAATCTTCCTGGCCCTTGTGTCTACTGTCCATGGGTGTCAGTCTTATGTTATTTTATACTCCACAAATAAGTGCAGTCCTTCTATGTCTGTCCCTCTTTTTCTGACTCATTTAACTTAGTATGATACTCTCCATATCTATCCACTTATAGACAAATACCATGACTTCATCTTTCCTAACAGCTGTATAGTATTCCATATGGGCTGGTCACGTAATGAGATTTAAAGACGACCGTTGGACTAGAGCTGTTACTGATTGGATTCCACGGGATGTCAAGAGACCACGTGGCCGCCCACCTACCAGATGGTCAGACTTCTTCGTCAAGATCATGAACGACCGGTTTGAGGCCCTTCATGTTCCCGGAGCGAACAGATGCCATTGGGCTACACTAGCACGCGAAAGGGACAAATGGAGACGTTACTGGCGCCCGCTCGAGCAAATCGACGACTAACGGGAAGTTAAGTGATTAAGTGATTAAGTGTATAGTATTCCATTGTGTAGATGTACCAAAGTTCCTTTAACCAGTCTCTGTTCTCAGGCACTGAGTTTGTTTCCAGATTTTGGCTATTGTGAACAGTTCTGCAATGAACATATTGGTACAGATGTCATTTCTACTGTGATTTTTTTGCACCCTCGGAATATATTCCCAGAAGTGGTATTGCGGGGTCATATGGTAACTCAATTTCTAGTTTTTGAAGGAATGTCCATACTGTTTTTCAGAAAGGCTGAAGTAATGGGCATTCCCACCAACAGTGAAAGAACATCCCTTTTCCCCACATCCATACCAGCACTGGTTGCTTTTATTCTTTTGAATGTGTGCCAGTCTCTGTGGTGTGAGATGATATCTAATTATTGTTTTGATTTGCATCTCCCTGATGATTGGCGATGTGGAACAGTTTTTCATGTGCCTTTTGTCCACTTGTATTTCTTTTTTGAGGAAGCTTTTGTTCATTTCTTCTCCCCATTTTTGATGGAGTTGGAGGTTTTTTTTCTGGTGCAATTCTACTAGCGTCTTACATACCCTGGATATTAATCTCTTATCAGATGGGTATTGGGTAATATTCTCTTCCATTCTGTGGGCCATTTCTGTATTTTAGTCACTATTTTTTTGACATGCAGAAGCTTCTTAGTTTGATGTAGTTCCATTTGTTTATGTTTGTTTCCACTTGCTTGGTCAGTGGTGTTTCATCCTTAAAGATGCTTTTTAGCTTCAATATCATGGAAGGTTCTGCCTACATTTTCCTCCCCGTACCTTATGTATTCATATCTGATATTGAGGACTTTAATCCACTTTGATCTGACTTTTGTGCCTAGTGTTAGACAGAGGTCAGAGTTCATTTTTTTGCAGTTAGCTATCCAGTTTGTTCCACTTCACATTTCTTGCTCCTTTGTCAAAGATTAAGTGGTCATATATTTGAGAGTCTGTGACAGAATATTCAACTATGTTCCATTCGTCTGTGGGTCTGTTTCTAGCCCAATACCATGCTGTTTTAATTACTACTGTTTTGTGGTACAATTTGAAGTTGGAAACCCACAATTTTCAATCAAAGACTAAAGAGGAAGGAAAACTAGTTCAAAGGATTTATATATCAAGAGGTAAACTTGAAACATTTTGAAATATGGAGGGGAGGCTCTTTTGAATTTTTTGATGATTTTGGCAGCTCTAGGGAACAGTTGGAATAGACACTAGGTAACTTAAGCTGCTCCTACCCCTCTATTATAAGGAAATTGAGGTAACAAAGGCAGAAGACCCAACATGAACAGAAACAGAGAGGTATTTGACCACATGCTTTGTTTCAAAATAGGCTAATTCCACATGGATTTCCTCTGACAACATTCATGGTGTTTGTCCATCATATCCTGTATTTGTAATTCATTCAAATACTCCATCCATTAAGCCAAATCCCAATAGCTATTTCTTGAAAATATAGCAAGTGTTAGCTATAATTCTAGCCCTTGAGAATACTGAAATGAAAGAATGAAACAGGCTGGGCCCCCAAGAGGTTAACATTCAAATGAGGGGATAAAAACAATTAGGAAATAAGACCGCAAAGGACATACTTTAGAAAAATTATAATAGGGTTAAATAATATAGAGTAATTAAGAGAATATTTTAATCAGGGTGGTAAGAAAAGGAGTGTATGATTCTGGAGTCGTCCATATATATATAATATATATATATATATATATATATATAATACTCAGCCTTAGAGACATATAATAGGAGTAAGAGATCAGTTAGATGATATGGGTATTTTCTAGGAAAGATAAAACCTGAGTCTTCAGGCTCAATTTGCAACATAACTTACACACTGACCTTTGTCAATGAAGTTGTTCCATCCAGGGCCTATCAGGGTAAGATAGGAACTCAGTTGAACAGAAGGTGCAAAGATGAACTAGTGTAGTGAGAGGAAACTTAACTACTTTGATTCCCAAAGGAAAAATACACTTTATAGGGGAGGCTGTTGAAGCTCCTGGAGAATATTTATCACATGGAATTACATTTCCAAAATAAAAGTGAATTTCATGTGTTTTGGGGGACAGATTTACAGAGCTTTCTATGAATGTACTTTGGGTGGAGCAATTATGAATGTCAGTTTGTCTCAGTTTGATCTGTATTAAAAGTGAAAAAGCCTTTGATGTTTGTGTTGTAGGTATTTATAGGTTTTTCTTGCCCCATTTTGTGTTTCTTCTTGTTGCCGACCAAGTATGTTGTAAAAGGAGTCCCGTTAAATGCAGTGTTCAACGACTCTAGAAGCCTGTTGCATATTAAATGTTTTATAGCTGAATTTTATTATACTCAAACTTCACAGAGACATTTATGAACTTTATTGGATTCTGATATGAAATGAGCCCAGAAAGGTATTTCTGATTTTATGGGAATGGAACTTTTCATTGTATGGAACTTTTAAAAAGCTGTTGAACTCCAGAGTTCAAAGTGATTTTGCAAATGTTAATTTCTCCAGGGATTTCTGGGACCTCAAAAAATGCTGATGACTTCTACATCTTGCATCTAACTTTTTTTTTTCAATTTGGAAGACATGTACAGTTGCCTCAGTGAAAGGAATGTGTGGAGTTCATGGTTTATGCTGTATTCATGCCATGGAAAGAAGAGAGACCCTATTTATTACTAGGAGAGACATATAAGGAAAATGAAAGGAGGAAATATCGTTTAATAGATAAACAGTCATGCCCAGCTTGACATTTTTCTAACCCTTCAAGGACACACATTCCTGAAGTTCTGTGAGTCAGTCTTTAGAATGCATTTGGAAGATCAACCATTAACTTGCCTAAAAAAAGGAATTTTCTACATGTCAACCAGTGGAAAATATGGGCTTTTAAAGTATCATTTACTCATGATTAGAGAATTATAGCTTTGTATTATTACTGTTCCAGTTACATAGATAATTTCCAAGGAGTTTATGTTTCAGTCCCAGATGATTAAGCAGAGACTACATACAGCTTGTTACCTGATTACAGATAAGAAATACTAGGTGCATATGATATGATAATATTGTTCCTCTAAAACAAATATCTATGCTCTAGACATTAGTGTCACCTTTAAATTAAAGACAAAATAAAGTAATAAAAGAATATTCAATTTCTAAAACTAAGAAAGGAACATTTAACTCAGGGTGTGTTTTGCTTCCACAGGATGTTCATGCATGGAAACATCAGCATACTTCTGGTAGGCAGCAATTCCTGATTTGAGTCTTGAAAGATGAATAAGAGGTAGAGAAATGTTAAGATATTACTTACAGCACTGGGAGGGGCTCAGTGCCTCAGGATAAAAGTGCCCGCACTGCAAGGATGAGGCTGTGAGTTTTGATTTTTTTTGGTGCCATACACATAAATAAGTGAGGTCCTAACAGTTCCACAGTCTGGAACCACCAGATGCTACAAAAGAATGTGTGCTCTCTAATGAATATCTGTAGCACTGTCCTCCCATTGTTCATCAATTTGCTAGAGCGGGCACCAGTAACGTCTCCATAGTGAGACTTGTTGTTACTGTTTTTGGCATATCGAATACACCATGGGGAGTTTGCCAGGCTCTGCCGTGCAGGTTAGATACTCTCAGTAGCTTGCTACACTCTCTGAGAGGGATGGAGGAATTGAACCTGAGTTGGTGCTTACAAGGCAAATGCCCTACCCGCTGTGCTATTGCTCCAGTCCTCTGAATGAATATCTATGTTCTGAAAACATAGATATTCTGAAAACATAGGTATCTCTGGTCATCACAGCAGCAACAAAAGGAAGGGAAGGGAAAAGAAAAGATTATTTAGCATATCATTATTACTAGTCTGAGATCAGGAAGAACTAAACTAAAAAAACTGCTTAGAAAAGTGGAATTCAGACTCAGGGTCTACCTCTCATGAATATGAGCTGTCCCAAATCCAGCTTAAATATATTTTTGAATTACTTTTTTAAAATGTAGGCACTGTGATTTGCAATCCTATTAATCCTATTAATAGGATTTCAAATTTACAATGTTCCAATTCCAAACCCACCACCACCGGAGTGTCAGTGTCTGACTACCAATATTTCAAGGACTCTTCATGCCCTCCACTTTGTCTCCTTAGCAAATAAATGTTTTTTTTTTCCAGTTTGGTTTTGGGGATACATCAAGTGATCCTCAGGGTGTACTTACTCCTAGTACTATGAATTGGTATCACTTCTGATGGGTTCAGGAGACCATAAATGGTGCCAGGGATTAAACTTTAATGTCACTGTAAACTGTCACTGTACTCCTGTTGTTCATCGATTTGCTCAAGTGGGCCCAGTAACATCTCCATTGGAGACTTTGTTGTTACTGTGTTTGGCATGTCGAATACATCACGGGTAGCTTGCCAAGCTCTGCCGTGCGGGTGAGATACTCTCAGCTTGCCATGCTCTCTGAGAGGGGCGGAGGAATCGAACTCAGGTCGGCCATGTTGGCTGTGTGCAAGGCAAACGCCCTGCCACTTTGCTATCGCTCCAGCCCGTAAATTTATTATAATTTCCAAGACATTTAACCAATATTTTTATGCTGCCTCAAGTTTGCATCATCCATTCTGCCACTGACTTCTCCACTTTCTTAGCATTCTCAGTACTGTAAACCACTACCAAGAGTTTGACATCAGTTGAGACTTCCTGTTCCCTTGTTTTGTTGATCTATCATCCAGTACATATCCTTTTCTGTCTCACTTCACTCTCATTTACCATCCAGTTCTGTTGTATCAAGCTGCATGACTTCATTTTTGTCCTTTAGCTACATAGTACACAACACTATACATACATAGATGTAAGTATATAAGTCATAACTTCTTTATTCATTTATCTGCCATTAGGTATTAGAGTTGTTATACCCACTGCAGCTCTATACTCAGTGCTCGAAGAGCACAGATGAATACAGGTGTGTGTGTGTGTGTGTGTGTGTGTGTGTGTGCGTGTGTGTGAGTTAATGTTTTTATATTTTGAGGGTAGATACCAAGAACTGGGATCACTGAATCATATGGGAGCACCATACTATTTTCGTGAAGGCTGAACCAGAAGACATTCCAACTAACACATGGCAATTTGAAAATTGGATAGCTAATGTAATAGAAAGAAATCAGATCCACAGCTCTCAGCACACACAACTAAGTTCAAAGTTGATATATGACCGTGAGGCTCTACCAGAACCCATAAAATACATCAAGGAAGATATTGGCCGAACTCTTCAGGATATGGGCCTCAAAAGTGTTTTCAATGGGCCTATATCAAATTAAAATGTTTTTCCATGGCAAATAAAATTTGAGCTAAAACAGACACCCTGCTGAATAGGAGAAAATATTTTCAGACAGTTTATAAGATACAGCACTAGTATTCAAAATAATATAAGGTACTCACAAAGCCCAGCAAAAAAAAAACCAATTTAATAATCTTATAAAAAATAGAGAAGATGAGCAGAACATGTTCACCAACAGCACATACAGGTGGACAATATGGAAATTAAAAGTGTTAATTATCACTTATTATTAGGGAACTGCAAATAAAAACAATGATGAGGTACCTGCAGACTTTGAGACTGGTACGGAATCTCGACTTTGAAGAAAACCACACTCTCTAGAAAATAATACTCATGTAGCATTTCTTCCACTTACTACTTTTAAGTTTTGGGTAGCACTGTAGCACTGTCCTCCCATTGTCCATCAATTTGCTCAAGCGGGCACCAGTAACGTCTCCATTGTGAGACTTGTTACTGTTTTTGGCATATTGAATACGCCATGGGAAGCTTTCCAGGCTCTGCCATGTGAGCTTGCCAGGCTCTCAAAGAAGGATGGAGAAATTGAACCTGAGTCGGCCTTGTGCAAGGCAAATGCCCTACCTGCTGTTCTATCACTCCAGCCCAAGTTTTGGGTAAACCCACTATAATTTTATGTGTTCGATAGCACAGCGGGTAGGGCGTTCGCCTTACATGCAGCCAACATGGCCGACCCGAGTTCGATTCCTCCGCCCCTCTCGGAGAGCCCGGCTAGCTACCGAGAGTATTCGATATGCCAGACACAGTAACAACAAAGTCTCCAATGGAGACGTTACTGGGCCCACTCGAGCAAATCGACGATCAACGGGAGGGCCTTTACCTTTAATGTATACATTTTAAAAGTAGAAATAAAACAGTTTCTTCACAGACTCCTCTTTGCTTTGATATTTTAGAGGGACAGAAGGTTTTTTTTGATTGCATGTGTAGGTTTTATTTCTCTCTCCCCCCCTCTCTTTTATGTAGGAGTACTGCTATTTAAGTCTCCAATGGAGACGTTACTGGGTCCGCTTGAGCAAATCAATGAACAATGGGAGGACAGTGACAGGGACAGTGACGGTGACTACTATTTATTCAACCACTTACTAGGCTGATTGAATTGGGCATGAACTCCACCTTATTTTTTTCATTTTTTTAATAATTTTATTTATTGAATCACCGTGAGAGCAGTTACAAAGCTTTTGGGTTTAAGTCTCGATCATACAATGAAACACCCGTACCTTCATCAGTGCCCATTCTCCACCACCAAAACCCCCAGTATACCTCCATTCCACACCCTCCCCCTACCTGTGAGGCAGATGATTTCCACATTACTCTCTCTCTATTTTGATCACATTCAATATTTTGACACCAGACCCACCATTATTATTTGGGATTTTACCCCAACACTCAGACCTGCCGAAAAGTCAACAGTAGACATTTGTTTTCTATTGCTAGTTATGAATAACATACGATGTTGCGCAGTTGCAGTAGTGGACGTGCGATTTTGAAATTCCAAATTTTTTATATAAAAATAAAATATTTTAATGAGACAAACCACTTTCAAAGCATTTAAAAAGGAATGTGTCAATTCTTCACCACTGTCAGCTGACTCATCTTGAATTGCTATTTTTAAAAAATTTTTATTAGTGAAACAGCATGAGGTACAGTTGTAGACTTACAAATTTTTGTGCTTGGGTTTCAGTTATACAGTGATCGAGTACCCATCCCTCCACCAGTGCCCATTCTCCACCACCACTAATCCCAGTATTACTCCCACCCACCCCCATCCCCCCCATCCCACCCTGCCTCTGTGGCAGGGCATTCCCTTTTGCTCTCTCTCTCCTTTTGGGTGCTGTGATTTGCAAAAGAGGAATTGAATGGCAATCATGTTCGGTCTATAGTCAACTTTCAGCATGCTTCTCCCATCCTGGAAGAATCCTCCCAACACCTTTTATTTGGTGCTCCTTTATCTGCGCTGCCTTTTCCCCCAGCATGTGTGGCTGGCCTTTAAGCCATGGAGTGGACCTCCTGGTACTTATCTCGGCTATTGGGTGTTAGGCTCCTATTTTGTTACTTTATGTTCCCCAGATGAATGGAATCTTTCTATGTCTAAGGGACAGAAGTTTTGTACACCATAAACAAGCACATAAACCCTATTGTAATCATGCTTCCTCAACAACAATAAAATGAGTACAATTAAGTAGTAAATGCTTCCTAATTAGTTCTTTAAAAAGAATATTTGTAGCTGACTTCAACCCTGGTAATTTGCTGCACAGATGCTTTGGAATATGGGTATTATGGGAAATGTCTCCGTAGAAGTCCAGTCCCTTTTGTTCTTGAGGATTCAAAACAAAACTCAGAGTAACTGTTTCATTAGTAACAACCCGAGCTGAATTTTTGTGTTCAGCTGATATTTGTACTTCTCTAAATATGGGTGAAATTTGCTAATTGATATGGAACACTTTGGTATGGCAGCTTTTGAGACAGATTGTGTTTGAGGCCTTTTTATTTACAGAAAATGTAGACATACATAGGGTTATTTTGATGTAACTTTTGAACAAAGTAGGCTTACTTTGATTTGTGCCCAAATGGTTGTTTCAACCATCAGTTGTGAAGCTGGTTTTATTCAAAGACTTAGGTCTGTGCCTTAGCCGTTGGAAAACTATGACAGTAATAGGTATTGTGAGGCTAAAAGATGTGTTAGAAGATATGATAGGGGCAAGATACATTGAGGTTTTCTTATGTGGCACGTTCTACAAACTGAAACCTAACTAATGATCTAAAGATTAATCTGTGATTGAAAGGATTAAAGGCACTGTATGACAGTGTGGCAAGCAGCCAGACCACACAACAGACTCCAGTCAGGATCAACTGGTCCAATAAATTCACTTATATTGAGGGAAGAAAGCCCTGCTTTTAATTTCCGGTCACACTTGCACACAGACAACACCAGAAACAGTGAATAATTATAATTTGTATACAATGGATACATATGATTACAGATACTAGAGGAATAAAGGAACAGTGACTGGGTGGTCCCACAATTTTCTCATGGTTAAATTGTTCATTTAGTGTCCATTAAAATAGCTGACTCACAGACATGAATAAGTAGGATAAAGATTTAAAACCAACTGATGGCTGTTCTGTGGTCCCTCAAGTTGTCATCTTAAAGAACATGGCAATATGGTTCAACTGATTTTGAAAAGATAGCCATAGCCACATTTATACAAAAGAGGAAGTGGTAAGGGTTTAACTACAAAGCCTCTGGATTTATCTCACATATGTAGGTAAAGGGAGAAACTTCACAAGTTGCAAAACTGTGGGATGCAAAGACCCTTTTTTGGGGTGATGTTAAATGAATAGGATCTGGTTCCTATACTCTGGTAATCTGGAAGTAAAATTTTAAGGCAGCTAAAAATCAGTTGTTGATAATGTTATTGGGTCTTGTTCCTTAAAGCTGTGGCTAAGTCCTTGGAAGGGAAAACTCATAAAGACTGGTCAGAGGTCCAAAGAGTCCTAAGTGCTGTGACCTTTTTTTATTTGCAGTCTCCCAGTCCTTGGCATTTTACAAGTGGCTAATCCCATTGACTTGACTGACCCTATTCTTTATCCAAACTAGTTTAACCTGATGGAACTCATATAAAGTTCTTTCTTCTTTTTTAAATCCATAGTTTTGGTAATGTTGAACATAGACCCCATTATGGAAAAACCTTGGCATTTAAAATCTTATGAGGGTACATGACAGAGGCATCACAGAACCCCAACCCCTTTGATATGAAGCAGACAGGAGAAATTTTTCTGTTTCTGGAAAAAAGGGTCACAAAGTATTCCAAGAATTTTCTGCTTATCCTTGTCTTGAAATGATACAAGGACTGTCCTTGGCTCATGAGTCTTTCCCATTGCTATGTGGTATAGCTTTCTTGGTGACTTTCTCAGAAAAATATGAGTCTTACAAGCACTCTTGGAATAAATTGTCTTGGTTTTACATTTCACTGGAAAAAGTCAAGACTGGTCTATTCTAATGTGCCAGAGTTGTGTGGTGGTAATCGGGTATCTGGAATTTGACAATTCTGTATTTGAATTCAGAGTCCTCACATATTTAACTGTGTGAACTTAGGCACATTCCTTCAACATCCCTAGCCTTGTTTTTGACTTTTATGAAATGGGCATAAAATAGCACTCCCTTCATAGAGTTTTTGTAGCATTTATAAACTTTCACTTAATAGCTGCTATTTATAGGGGCCTGGGAATGACTCAGTGGTAGAGCACCTGCCTTGTAGGCATGAGATTATGATTTCCATCCCTGTCACTGCCTCACAGGACAAGTGCAATTCAAGGCAGCACTGTTTTTGGCATCCTGGGTGTCATAACCAAGTGTGTTACCACCAGGGAATACTGCAACCAAAAGTGCAATCCTGACAAGTATACCACAACCAAGTGTGTGAACACTACACGCGTATGTGTAGCTCTTGGCCACAAGAGCAGCAACAATAATAACAAAGTGAAGGGAAGGAAGGAGCAGAGGTTTTAAAAATAGCAGTTATAAAATATATGGACACATATTTAAAGGGTGAGTGTTCTAGTCACTCATCTGATATAACAGAACTGAATTAATTACTACTTCTGGGATATAAAGTTGGGTGCCATGAAGCACAATATGCTCTTGGAATAGGACCTAGGTTAAAGAAGTGACTTTTTACAGTGGGGGGGATGAAAATGACTCACACTCAGATATATTTTATGAGCTAGATTGAAACTTCTCACAGTAGAGATATGCTAGCTTGGTGAATGCCTGTGATTGGGGCTGAAGGGCTAGACAGTGGGGGTTGCAACACAAAGCTCTTTTGTTTTCAGATTGAGGGACAGCCATATGATATTCCCAGACATACCTTCTCAAGCCACATGACACATTGCCATGCTGAGCACAGAGTCTGTATATTTCTTTTTCATGTTATTACACATTCCATGCTAAATTCAAACACAAAATGATCACAAGAATGAACTATGGATTGAAAATTGAATGGAGTGAGACAAACCTTTTAGAGAGGAAGGAGAAGAGAAAGAGAAAGGAAGGGTGAGAGACAGACCAACAAAGAGTGAGAGAAAGAGAGACAGAGCTTTGTTTTTTCCTTTCCTTTGACCAGCAACCTCACAAAGAAATGCCCTTACCGAGAGTCATGTCACAAATGTGTAAAAGACATGACTATTTTAGGAACAGAAGGTTAGCACTCCCCTTGACAAGGATGGATAATAGATATATGTAAGTATATAATCAATGAAAATTTTCATTGGAAGTATACATTTGGAACAGGCTTTAGGAGCCAAAGAAGAAAGAAAATTGTGTTAGGTTAGTACTGTGAAAGAACCTAATTTGCTACAGAAACTGCTCTTGTTTCTGTAATAAGGGAAGGGTGAGGGCATTGTTGGAGGCAAGTGGAAACTAGTGTAAGGATTGGTGTTGAACCATTGTCTGAAACCAAACAAGAATAACTTTGCAATTCATGGTGACTTAATAAAATGTTCAAAAAATTAAAAAGAGGGCATTTTAGCTAAATTAGAATGTTACCTATACTTTCTTTTAAATGTAAAGTAAAGTAAAAGGCCCTCCCGTTGATCATCGATTTGCTCGAGCGGGCCCAGTAACGTCTCCATTGGAGACTTTGTTGTTACTGTGTCTGGCATATCGAATACTCTCGGTAGCTTGCCGGGCACTCCGAGAGGGACGGAGAAATCGAACTCGGGTCGGCCATGTTGGCTGCATGCAAGGCAGATGCCCTACCCGCTGTGCTATGTAGGAACATGATTATTTGTTCATTATAATGGGTGGGGAATAGAATCTTTTGGAGGGGAGGGGAGGTGCTGGCAGTGTAGAAGATACCCTAAAGCAGTTCTCTGAAACTGACAGAGTGGACACAATGACAATAAGAGTTTAGTTTCACAGGAACTCTAGGCAATAAATGGTAAAGGAGTATCCTCCCTCCCTCCCTCCCTCCCTTCCTTCCTTCCTTCCTTCCTTCCTTCCTTCCTTCCTTCCTTCCTTCCTTTCTTGGCCACTCTGTGTGGTACTCAGCTGGTGTGCATATCTGATCCTTGTGTAGTGCCCAGGAACTGAGCTCAGGGGCCCACACCTGGGAGAGATGTACACCACCATTTGGACTGTCCTCCCAGCTCCAGTCTTCCTTCCTTCCTTCCTTCCTTCCTTCCTTCCTTCCTTCCTTCCTTCCTTCCTTCCTTCCTTCCTTCCTGGTGAAGTATTGCAGCAAGATGACCTTTCACTCTATGAATATAGAAACTATCACCACGTCTAAAACTACCACAAATTATTATCAATCACACCTTTGAAATGAATATAATGTGGTGTTTAAAAGCTTAGGCATGGGACCAGAGGGATTCTACAACTCATGGTCAACCGTGTTTTGATTTCCAGCTCTGCATAGGGTTCCCTGAGCACCGCCTAGAGTAATAACTGAACACAGACCCAGGAGTAGCTCCTGAGCAATGCCAGATGTGCCCCCAAATAAAGTAAACTATCACACATTATATTTAGAAGCTACAAGAAACTGTGTGCTCCTCATTACGTGTGATTGTAGGAAAGGACCTGAATGTTCCCAAATACTTCCCGAGGCAGAACTTATTAGTTACCATCATAACTGTTGTCGAAACTGTTATTTGAAGTAGCTTTAGTCTTTCTCTCCTGGTGCTTAAGTTTTAGTTCACTGCCTCAGGTGGGTTCTTGGAATGGTCCGTATCAGGATCAAAGGCAGCGTGCATCTTGGGTTGACACACACACTCAAATGCACCCTCATACACGCAGGCATACTCTGTCAATTAATCTTTTCTTTAGAGCTGAAGAGGGAGCAGAAAAAGGAGAAGGAAAGAGCACTCTTGTAGAAATCTGTTTTCAACCGTCATTTTGTAGCCACCATAAGGGAACTGTGATGGGTCTGCAGGGAACTGCAGTGGTTCATGAGCACTGTGGAATGACCCCACTGCTCCATGGCACAGTGCTATCAGCATCTGAGCTTTACCCACAAGCACTCAGTCTGTTTCCTTCGGGAGAATACACAGAAACCACACATCCTGTAAGACATCTCACCATATTTTTGGTTTAAATATCAACTGTGGAAAAAAAGCAGCAACGTAAGCATAACTCAAAAGAGCAGAACCTGCCTCTTCTTCAGGGATGGGAGCTTCATTTCAACAATTATGACTGAATCCTTAGAAAAGAAGGCAGCTAAGAAAACACTTCTCACTCTAGCTCAAAAAAATCAGGGAACTGAGACAGATATGTTTCTTTCCTTTCAGTTTCGTATGTAGTGGTGAAAAGGCAATGATTTAAAGAAGGGTGGTGGGCTGGAGCGATAGCACAGTGGGTAGAGCATTTGCCTTGTATGTGACTGACCTGGGTTTGATTTTTAGCATCTTATATGGTCCTCCAAGCACCGCCAGGAGCAATTCCTGAGTGCATGAGCTAGGAGTAACCCCTATGCATCACTGGGTGTGACCCAAAAAGCCAAAAAAACCCCCAACAAAACCAAAACTAAATAAATAAAGAAGGGTGGTACAGAAGCCAGGCAGAGGTGGTTCAATTGTTCATTCTGCTTCTAGTTAGGCAATATGAGTAACTCCATCTCACTAAGTATCATATTTTTTATCAATAAAATTGGAATCTGAGAAATTTACTATAATATGTAAAGTTCTTAGTGAGTTATCTGGGAAATAGTCGGTACTTAATGAATATAGCTCATTATTATGACTCAAAGTCATCTCCTGTCTCATTGTCTGTTTGCCTTTCTTATTTAGATACAAAATCTATAACATGTCCATGTTCCCAGTTCCAATGTGAGTACTGGCATTTTCCCCCTATGGTTTTGTTGTTGGCCCTTCCAACTGTGAGTCCTTTCTCTTCCTCATAGGCATTCCTGGGGCTCTAGGATTCTCTGAAAATGGTTTGATGGGGCAACTACCTGAACACCAAACTGTAAGCAACTGCTGTTTGACTTGGCTGATTGCTTGACACCAGCCTACTGCTTGTTGAAGCCTGTGCTTTTTATATATATAAAAAAAAGATCATTCCAAATGATAGCAGACTTCGAATTACACATTTGGTGCCTTCAATTTATTGGGCCTGCTCCAATAAACAAACTGTCCTTGTTACTTGTTTCCAAAAGCAGCTGCTGTTAAAAAAAACCACTCAAATCCCTGTCCATTTTTAATATTTGTTTTTCATTTTTGAATTAAGGGAGTGGGGAATGAGCCCTCTTTTCCTAATGAGGAATTTTCTCCAAAACCTGCCATTGAAGTATTTTTACCTTGCCTTCAATTTTCCTAAGTGATATCTATGGGGTTGAACCTTGTCAATTGCTTTGCCCCTGGGAAAGCCCAACAATAATATATCTTATCAGTCACAAGATCATTTTTGAGGCAAGCATAAATTTTATTGTGAAACAAATTTCCTCCTGAGAACTGCTAAAATTTGTTTTAGTTCTGGATCTATATTCATTTGTTAGCCCTTTGTCTAGTATTCTTTTATAAACTGCTATCAAATCCTGTGATGGAATGTCTTTCTCCTTCAGAGACCCCAATATTTTTCCTAACTCCATCCTCCCACCACACCTACCATCCCCCAAAGAACAAAAGTTCTTGTTGGCTTTCTTCATCTTTAAGAGATGGGAAACGGGCTGGAGTAATAGCACAGCCGGTAGGGATTTTACCTTGCACGCGGCCAACCTGGGTTCGAATTCCCAGCACCCCATATGGTCTTCTGAGCACTGCCAGGAGTAGTTCCTGAGTGCATGAGCCAAGAGTAAGCCCTGTGCAACGCCCAGTGTGACCCAAAAAGGAAAAAAAAAGATGGGAAACAAAAAGAAATAAATAAAAACATCTAGACATCTGTATTGACAGGGAGAAGTACTTCCTTAGCTGACTTGGTCTCCCCTGGGGCTGCTGGACACAGCCTGACCTGGCAGTAGTGATGTAGGGTCTGGCCCGTCTAAAGAAGCACATATACAGCTGCCCAGTTTGCGTTTGATTAAAAATAATCAAGAATTGGAAGTCATTTGAGATTTCAAATTATGAAACAGGCATATCATTTTACTTGAGAAAAAGATATTTTCTATGTTTTTGTTTAGGGAAAATTCACTCCTGATTAGAAAATAACAGTCTTGTTATTGAATATAATATAAAGAACATCAAGGCATATCCATGCATACATACATGCATGCCCAGTGTGGATTGGAAGATGTGTAATATCCTAATGTATCCACATTTATTCACATTACTAACTACATGCATAAGTTGTACTTTGTGTCCACACTCTATTTCACTGTATGTTTCACCTACTAGATACATTATATAAAATTGCTGAAATTTAAGTCTTTTAACTAAACAAATGGCTTTTGACTTTGTTCAGCCAGTAAAATTTACTTAAAATTTGTTGGTTCTTGGACTTTCTTCTTTTTTTTTCCTATCAGTTGCAAAGACTAGAACAGAACAGTAGCTTCCCTTAAGAAATTCACTAGGTTGATTGGATATGAAGGGATTTCACATATTCCCAGTAGTTTGGGGTGACAAATATACCTAAGGAAGCATTTTTGGCCTCTATCTTGCACAGTGTCAATTTAATACAGAGAATAGTGCCACGAATGCTATAGAAAGCTCATAACTGAAAACTAGGCAGGTTTATGTTAGGCAATGCATTACTTACACAATACCAGAATCATTAATAAAATTAGTAAACTGCATCTGACAATAAGACTAGTTAAGTTTATTCCTCTCGTCTGATATTCAAAATGAATACACTACAAGGATAATACACAATTTTAAATAATAAGAAAAATTTGTAGTGGGGAAGATTCATTAATAAAGAGAAAGGATACCTACTGGGTGGAAAGTATCCTGTTTCCACCATACTTTTGAATTGTCTTTTTTTCTTCTCCCTAGTGCTTTATTTTTTCTTTGTCATATTTTATTTTTAATTAATTTATTAAATTTTTATTAGCGAAACACCATGAGGTATAGTTGTAGACTTACAAGTTTTTGTGTTTGGGTTTCAGATATACAGTGATCAAGTACCCATCTCTCCACCAGTGCCCATCCTCCACCACCAATGATCCCAGTATTCCTCCCACCCCCGTATTCCCCCCATCCCATCTCGCCTTTGTGGCAGGGCATTGCCTTTTGTTCTCTCTCTCCTTTTGGGTGCTGAGGTTTGCAAAAGAGGCATTGAGTGGCAATCATGTTCAGTCTAGAGTCTACATTCAGCATGCATTTCCCATCCTGGGAGGATCCTCCCAACACCCTTTACTTGGTGTTCTCATCATTATCTGAGCTGTCTTTCCCCCTACCATGTGCTGCTGGCCTTCAAGACATGGAGTGAACTTTGGCTACTTATCTCGCTATGCTTGGGTGTTAGTCTCCTATTTTGTTACTTTATATTCCCCAGATGAATGTAATGTTTCTATGTCTGTCACTCTTTTTCTGATTTAATTCGCTTAGCATGATACTTTCCATGTAGTACCACTTGTATGTAAATTTCATGACTTCATCTTTTCTAATGGCTATATAGTATTCCATTGTGTAGATGTACCAAAGTTTCTTTAGCCAGTCATCTGTTCTCAGGCACTTGGGTTTTTTCCACATTTGGGCTTGTGAAGAGTGCAGCAATGAACATAGAAGTGCAGATGTCATTTTGACTATACTTTTTTGCCTTTCTGGAATATATTCCCTGGAGTGGTATTGCTGGGTCAAATGGGAGCTCAATTTCTAATATTTTGAAAATCGTCCACACTGTTTCCCAAAAGGCTGAACCAGTAGGCATTCCCACCAGCAGTGATGGAGAGTCCCTTCCTCGCCACATCCACGCCAGCACTGGTTGCTTTTGTTCTTTTGGATGTCGGCCAGTCTCAGTGGTGTGAGATGATATCTCATTGTTGTTTTGATCTGCATCTCCCTGATGATTAGTGATGTAGAGCATTTTCTGATGTGCCTTTTAGCCATTCAGATTTCTTCTTTGAGAAAGTTTCTATTCATTTCCTCACCCCATTTTCTGTTGGGTTTGGATGTTTTCTTCTTGTAGAGTTCAACTCGTGCTTTGTATATCCTTGATATAAACCCTTTATCAGATGGGTATTGGGTGAATATCTCTTCTCAGTCTTTAGATTTTCTTTATATTCTAGTAACTGTATATTTTGAGGTGCAGAATCTTCTTATTTTAAGAAAGTTCCATTTGTTTATCTCTGTTTCCACTTGGTTAGTCAGTAGAGTGTCGTCTTTGAAGATACTGTTATCCTCAATATCGTGGAGAGTTTTGTCGACCTTGTCTTCAATGTACCTTATGGATTTTGGTCTGATGTTAAGATCTTTAATCCATTTTGATCTGGCTTTTGTGCATGGTGTTAGGTCGAGGTCTAAGTTCATTTTTTTGCATTTGGTTTTCCAGTTATACCAGTACCATTTGTTGAAAAGGCTTTCCTTGATCCACTTCACATTTCTTGCTCCCTTATCAAAGATTAGATGTTCTTACATTTGAGATTGTGTGTATAGATATTCCACCCTGTTCCATTGGTCTGTGGAAAAGCCTTTGTTCCAGTACCATGCTGTTTTAATTATTACCTCTTTGTAATAGAGTTTGAGGTTGGGGAGGGTAATGCCTTCCCATGTATTTTTTTTCAAAAATTTCGTTAGCTATTTCTGGGTGTTTGTTGTTCCATATGAATTTCAGGAGTGCTCGATTTATTTCTTTGAAGAATTTCATGGGTATCGTTGTAGGGACTGCATTGAATCTGTATAATGCTTTGGGAATTTTTGCCATTTTGACAGTGTTAATTCTTCCTATCCATGAGCAGGGAATATCGTTCCACTTCCTCGTGTCCTCTTTTATTTCAAGGAGTAGGGTTTTGTAGTTTTCATTGTATAGGTCCTTTACCTCTTTAGTTAGGCTGATTGCAAGGTATTTGATTTTCTGGGGTATGATTGTGAATGGGATGATTGTGAATGGGATTGTTTTTTTCATGTTACTTTCCTCTCTCTCATTATTTGTGTATAGGAAGGCCATGGATTTTTGGGCTTTGATTTTATAGCCTGCCACATTACTGTACAAGTCTATTGTTTCTAGGAGTTTCTTGGTAGAGGATTTAGGATTCTCGAAATATAGTATCATATCATCTGCGAATAGTGAGAGCTTGATTTCTTCCTTTCCAATCTGGATGCCTTTAATGTCTTTTTCTTACTTAATTGCTATTGCAAGTACTTCCAGTACTATATTGAACAGAAGTGGTGATAATGGGCATCCTTGTCTTGTCCCTGACTTAGAGGAAAGGCCCTTAGTTTTTCCCCATTGAGGATAATGCTTGCTATGGCTTTGTCATAGATGGCTTTGACTAGCTTGATGAAAGTTCCTTCAAAACCCATTTTGGTGAGAATTTTCATCATAAACGGGTGCTGGATCTTGCCAAAAGCTTTCTCTGCATCTATTGATATGGTCATGTGGTTTTTATCTTTACTTTTGTTGATATGATGGATTATGTTGATTGATTTCCGAATGTTAAACCATGCTTGCATCCCCGGGATGAATCCCATTGGTCGTGGTGTGTAATATTTTTGATGAGTTGTTGGATTCTATTTGAATATTTTGTTGAGGATCTTCTCATACATATTCATCAGGGATACTGGCCTATAGTTTTCTTTGTTGGTGGTGTCTTTGTTTGCTTTTGATATTAGGGAGATATTTGTCTCATAGAAGCTGTTTGGGAGAGTTCCTGTTTTTTCAATTTCCTGGAAAGGCTTGAGGAGAACTAGCAACAAGCCTTTTTTTTTTTTTTCCCTTTATTTTATTTTATTTTTTTTAAAGTTGTAGATTTACAATTTTTTGTGCTTTGGTTTCAATTATACAATGATCAGATACCCATCCCTCCACCAGTGCCCATTTTCCACCACCATGGGTAATATCCCTCCCACCCCCATCCCCCCATCCCCCCGTCTCTGTGGCGGGGCAATCCCCTGTGTTCTCTCTCTCCTTTTGGGTGTTGTGGTCTGCAAAAGAGGCATTGAGTGGCAAACAACAACAAGCCTTTTTTAAATATTTGGAAGAATTCACTAATGAATCCATCTGGGCCTGGGCTTTTGTTTTTTTGGGAAGACTTTTGATTATAGTTTCTATTTCCTTGATGTTAATAGGACTATTCAGCTTCTCTAGATCTTGATTCAGCCTTGAGAGATTATAGGAATCCAGGAATTTTTCCATTTCTTCTAGGTTCTCTTGTTTCATGGCATACAGACTGTCAAAGTAATCTCTGATGATCTTTTGAATTTCATTGGTTTCTGTTGTGATGTCCCCTTTTTCATTTTTGATTTGGTTTATTAGGGCTCTCTCTCTCTCTCTTTCTTTGTGAGTCATGCTAGTGCTTTATCATTCTTATTTATTTTCTCAAAGACCCAGCTCTTGGTTTCATTGACCTTTTGTATATTTTTTTTGCTTCCATGTCGTTAATTTCTGCTTTTTTTTTTTTATTATTTCTGTCCTTCGACCGGGTTTGGGTTCCTTTTGTTGGTCTTTTTTTAAGATCTTGAGCTTGTGAGGTCAGGTTATCTACATAGGCCCTCTCTTCCTTCCTTAGGAATGCTTGCAAAGCTATAATTTTTCCTTTTAACACAGCTTTAGCTGCGACCCATAGGTTTTGGTAGCTCATGTCTTTGTTATCTTTTATTTCTTTTATTTCCTTTTGCTTGAGCGGGCCCAGTAACATCTCCATTGGAGACTTTGTTGTTACTGTGTTTGGCATATCAAATACTCTCGGTAGCTTGCCGGGCTCTCCGAGAGGGGTGGAGGAATCGAACTCGGGTCGGTCATGTTGGCCGCTTGTAAGGCGAACGCCCTACCCGCTGTGCTATCGCTCCAGCCCTCAGAGAGCCCGGCAAGCTACTATTAGATATGCCAGACACAGTAACAACAAAGTCTCCCATGGAGACGTTACTGGGCCCGCTCGAGCAAATCGACGATCAATGGGAGAGCCTTTACCTTTACCTTTATTTCCTTTTGATATCCTCCTTGACTTCCTTCCTGACTCATTCATTGTTCAACATTGAGTTGTTTAATTTCCAGGTGTTTGGTTTGTTTCTTAATGTCTTTGTGTGATTTGCTTCTAACTTCAGCTTATTGTGGTCTAAAAAGATTGCTGATACTACTTCTATATTCCTGATTCTATTGAAGTATGTTTTATGGTCTAGCAAGTGGTCTATTTTGAAAACTGTTTCTTGTGAACTGGAGAAAAGTGTGTATTCTTTCTTTTGGGGATGTAAAGCCCAGTATAGGTCTATTAGCCCTCTCTCTTCTATTTCTTTTTTCAATGCCAGTGTTTCCTTGCTGAATTTTGTTCTTGTTGATCTATCCAGAAGTGATAAGGTGATGTTGAAGTTACTGACTACTATTGTGTTGCTAGCAATGTCCTCCTTAAAATCTGTTAACAGTTGTTTTAAGTATTTAGCTTTTCCCTGATTAGGTGTGTATACATTTAAGAGTGTGATTTCTTCATGTTGTATATATCTCATGATAAATAGAAAATGGCCTTCACCGTCCCTTCTAAACTTTTTCAAACTAAAATCTATGTTGCCCAAAACTCGTATGTCCCCCCAGCTCTTTTTATGGAAATGTTTGCTTGCAGGATTGTTTTCTGTCCTTTAACTTTGAGTCTGTGTTTGCTCTGACTGTTCAGATGAGTTTCTTGTAGACAGAAGAATGTTGGGTTTCAGTTTCTGGATCCATTTTGCCACTCTGTGTCTCTTGATTGGTGCATTTAGACCATTGACATTGAGAGAGATTATTGTCATATGTTTTTGTGCCATCTTTCTGTAGGGGTTGGTTGCGTTTATAAGTGTTTTCCTTCTTATCTTACAGGAACCCCTTTAATCCTTCTTTTCTATTTTGTTTTGAGTGTATGAAGTTCCTGAGTTGTTGTTTATCTATGAAATGTTGTCTTGCTGCATCGAGTTTGAGTGTGAGTTTAGCTGGATAAAGTATTCTTGGTGAGGAGTTCATTTCATTGCGTTTTTTCACTGTACCCCACCATTGTCTTTGGGCTTGGAGGGTTTCCTCTGATAGGACTGCTGTAAAACTAAGGGGTGCTCCTTTGTATGTGATTTCCTTCTTTGACCTTGCTTTTTGCAGAATTATGTCTCTATCTGTGGCATCCATCATTCTGACTATCTTCTGCCTTGGAGTGTTTTTATTCGGGTCTCTTTTAGCTAGCACCCTTCAGGCTCCTTGGATCTGGATGTCTGCATTCTTTTTTTAAATTAATTTTTATTAGTGAAACACCATGAGGTACAGTTGTAGACTTACAATTTTTTTTGCTTGGGTTTCGATTATCACAATCACAAATCATCCTGTTATTCGTCAATTGCCTCGAGCAGGCCCCAGGAACGTCTCCTTCATCCTAACCCTGAGATTATATTCAAGGCTCTTTAGGAGAATAAGACCCATCATTGTTACTGGTATTTGGCATATTGGGTATGCCACAGGGAGTTTGCCAGACTCTGCCGTGTGGGCAGGCTACATTCGGTAGCCTGCCAGTTTGTCCAAAGTAGGAATGAGATAATGAGATGTCATAATAAGATGTCGTGTGCCGCAAATGTGGCTGCGCGGTTCCGGGAGCTGGTTTTTATAGTCTCTGAGTCTTGGCCGCTGATGGGATTACACGGCGCCAGGGGGCCAGTTGGTGGGTGTGATCCCCGACTACTGGAATTTAGAGGATCTGGGTGGAGGATGCTTGGCCCCGATCTGAGTAGGCTTGGAGATCTCCGGCCCCGGAACCCGCGTGGCTTTGTTCCTCTGCCAGTACCTTCATGTGTGCGAAGAGTGGTCTCAGCATGGTGTTGGCTGGTCCTGGAGGTCTTCGGCTGCCGGAGCCCTGGTCGGGGCAGGGAGGAAAGCTCAACCCGCTCCCCTCCAAGGGGCTCGGCGAGGACAGCCAGTTGCGGGGGCAGGAGACTGCACTGTTCTCTTCCGGGAGCTGCTTTTTATAGTCTCTGAGTCTTGGCCGCTGATGGGATTACACAGCGCCAGGGGGCCAGTTGGTGGGTGTGACCCCTGCGGTTTCGATTATACAATGATCAAATACCCTTCCCTCCACCAGTGACCATTTTCCACCAACATGGATCCCAGTACCCCTCCCACCCCCATCCCCCCTATCCCACCCTGCCTCTGTGGCAGGGCATTTCCTTTTGTTCTCTCTCTCTCTCTCCTTTTGGGTGTTGTGGTGCAAAAGAGGCATTGAGTGGCAATGAAATGAACAGAAACTTTCTCAAAGAAGAAATCCGAATGGCTAAAAGGCACATGAGAAAATGCTGTACATCATTAATCATCAGGGAGATGCAGATCAAAACCACAATGAGATACCATCTCACACCTCAGAGACTTGCCCACATCCAAAAGAACAAAAGCAACCGATGCTGGTGTGGATGTGGTGATAAAGGGACATTCCTTCACTGCTGGTGGGAATGCCGGCTGGTTCAGCCCTTTTGGAAAACAGCCTGGACGATTCTCAAAAAATTAGAAATTGAGCTCCCATTTGACCCAGCCATACCACTCCTGGTAATATATCCTAGAGAGGCAAAAATGTATAGTCGAAGGGACATCTGCACTTGTTTGTTCATTGCAGCACTCTTTACAATAGCGAGAATCTGGAAAAAACCTGAGTGTCCAAGAACAGATGACTGGTTAAAGAAACTTTGGTACATCTACACCATGGAGTACTATGTAGCTGTTAGAAAAGATGAAGTCTGCATTCTTTAACTCTGCGAACTTTTCAGCAATGATTTCTTTGACTGTGACTTTTTCACTGGGGTTGCCTCCCTGTCCTTCTGGTACTCCAGTGATTCTAATGTTGTTCCTCTTGGCACCATCCCTTAGGTGTCTGATTCTCCTTAAAGCTATTTTGAGGTCTTTTCCCATTGTTTGTTGTTCCCTATGCAATTTCTGTTGCTCATCTTCAAGCTCACTCATCCTGCCTTCAGCTGTAGTCATTCTACTGCTGAGGGCACTCACTGAGTTTTTAATTTCATCTACCGAATCCTTTATTTTTGTAGATTTTTATTTCTGTTCTCATTTCTTCCTGTATTTTCTCGACTATCAATCCCAGTAACTACAACTGGTCTCATTCACATGACCCTGAAGGCTTCACCGACATAGCAGCACTGAGAAGGATGAGAAAGGAGAGGCCGACAAAATCTCAAGGCCGAACTAGGCTGCCACAATGAAGGAAGACAAAAATGATCATCTGTATTTTCAATGCACGTACGCTAGCATCAGATGCATCCATAGAGGACCTAATGGTACAAGCGCGAAAGATCAAGTACTACATCATTGGTCTGACCGAGACAAGAAGGCACGAATCTCACCATGCCGTTTTCGACACTGGAGAGGAATTGTTCTTCGGAACATGCGATAAAAGAGGTGTTGGAGGCGTCGGTGTCCTTGTCAACACAAACTTGGCCATGAGCATTGATTCATTTGAATGCCTAACAACCAGAAACGGACGTTTACATTTGAATAGATGTGGCTCACTGCCTGCAGTTTCTATCTTCCTTGTCTACACACCAACATCTCATTATGATGAAAGAGAAATCGAGAAGATCTACACGGAGCTGGAGAAGTTCTATAAAGAAGACCACAGCTTCTACAAGATCATTGTGGGTGATTTTAATGCCAAGATAGGACCGAGAAGATCAGCTGAAGAACTTCACATCGGGACCCATGGCCTAGAATGGAACGAACAGGGTGAGAGACTGTCTGAGTTCATCATGTCAACCAGGACCATCCATGGTAACTCACAGTTCCAGAAGGCAGAATCTAAACGTTGGACATGGGAGTCTCCCGGTGGACGATTCCACAGCGAAATAGACCACATCATATTCAATCGACGGTTTTGCCTGACCGATGTCGCTGTTGTCCCAAAATTTCGAACGGGATCGGACCACCATCTCCTTCGTGCAAAATTCTACTTCACAGAGTGGGGAGAAAGGACTGCAAAGTTCAAAAAGAGAACTCTGAGAACGACCACCAACTGGGAACTCTTTGGCACTATTGTGGCAACATGGGAAGATGCCATTGTTGACAACATTGACGAGGAATACGATAGACTGGTTCAGCACCTCCATGAATGTGCGAGGAACACCAAGAGAGAGATAGCCACAAAAAAATGCCTGTCTTCGAAAACTCTTGAGCTAATTCGCCAGCGTGGTTTGGCGCATGCCTCAGGCAACAGCAAGCTAATGTCCGAGCTTGCAAAGCAGTGCAGAGATGCGATCAAGGAAGACCTCAAAGAGAGAAGAGCAGAAGTACTGGTAGATACGGCAGAAGGTTGGAAAGTATTCGTAACGCCCGCCTGTCCTTTGCCAACTACAAGACCAAGATGACTGCCCTCCGACGTCCTGATGGATCCATCACATCCTCCAGAATCGCAATGGAGAAGATTATCTTTGACTCCTACTCAAATCTCTTCGATAGCCATGTCCACTTGCCGACTTACCAAATTCCACAGGATGGATATGTCGTTCCCAACGTTCTCCCTTCTGAAGTAGGACATGCCATTTCGTTGGTAAAGAAATGAACAGCACCCGGCCCAGACAAGATCAGACCTGAACACCTGAAGAACCTGCCGTCAGTACTCATCAATACACTAGCTCGGCTCTTCACTTGCTACCTGTCTGAATGCAAGGTTCCGTCCCAATGGAAAACCAGCAGGACAGTACTACTGTTCAAGAAGGGAGACATCCATGACATTGGCAACTATCGCCCGATCTGCCTATTGTCTGTCATCTACAAGTTGTTCACTCGAGTCATCCTAAATAGGATTGGCAGAACACTAGATGAAGGACAACCATGCGAGCAAGCTGGGTTCTGCAAGCGATTCAGCACCATCGACCATATCCACACAATAACCAAGCTCATTGAGGTTTCTCGGGAGTTCAAGATGCCGCTCTGTTTAATGTTCATTGATTTAAAGAAGGCCTTTGATTCTGTTGAGGTGGAAGCGGTCATTGAAGCCCTAGCCAATCAGGGCATTCAAGCCCAATACATCAAGATCCTCCGTGAGCTGTATTGTGGATTCACTACCAGGATCTCACCATTCTACAAAGAAGTGATCGTTGATGTCAAGAGAGGGGTTCGGCAGGGTGATACCATTTCACCGAAACTCTTCAGTGTCACCCTAGAGAACATCATGCGACGACTGGAATGGGAAGGAATGGGAGTGAAGATAGATGGTCGGCAATTACACCACCTCTGCTTTGCTGATGACATTGTTTTAATAACACCAAACATCAGCCAAGCGGCACCAATGCTGGCCGACTTTGACTGTGAGTGTGGAAAGGTAGGACTACAGCTGAATCTTACGATGACAATGTTTATGAGAAACAGCCTCGTTCCTGATGCTCCATTCGCTCTCAATGGAACGACCATTTCTGAATGCAACAGCTATGTCTACCTAGGTCGAGTAGTCAACATGACAAATGACCTGGCACCCGAGCTGCAGGAGGAAGAGAGCAGCTTGGAATGCCTTCAAGAATGTCGAAGAAATAGCTAAGAGGACGAAGAACCTCCGACTCCGGGCACATCTCTTTTATTCCACTGTTCTTCCTGCATTAACATATGCCTTCAGAGACCTGGGCCCTATGCAAACAGGATGATAATGCTATTCAGGTCTCCCAAAGAAGAATAGAAAGCGCTATGCTTGGAATAACACGTTTCACTCAAATGAGAGAAAAAATCTGGAGTTCCGACATCCATCGACGATCAAGAATCAGGGGCGCTGTCTCATTTGCCAAGGTGTCAAAAATCAGATGGGCTGGTCACGTAATGAGATTTGAAGACGACCGCTGGACTAGAGCTGTTACTGACTGGATTCCACGGGATGTCAAAAGACCGCGTGGCTGCCCACCTACCAGATGGTCAGACTTCTTCGTCAAGATCATGAAGGATCGGTTTGAGGCTCTTTATGTTCCCAGAGAAAACAGATGTCATTGGGGTACACTCGCACGCGTCAGGGACAAATGGAGACGTTACTGGCACCCGCTCGAGCAAATCGACGACTAACGGGAAGTTAAGTGATTAAGTGATTAAGTGATCCATCCCACTGTTTCTTTTATTTTTTCCTTTAATTTTCTGTATGTCTCCTCCTTTGATTTTTTGGGTAGTTCCTTGAAGATCCTCAGCATTTCATCTCGCAATTCTTTATTGAAGAGAGCATATTTGTGGGTAAACCTGTTGAGGATTCAGGACTCTTTTCTTTGTCCTCTCCTCGTAGTGAAGATTTGCGCTGTTTCTTCATGCTGTTGTGGTTGTCTAAGAGGTAAAACCTTGGAATTTATTAGCACTGTTCCCTCTTATCATGGGAAAAGATTCTGGATAAGGTCGGTCTATGGTGGTCACCCTCTCCCTTTCTAGAATCTTTTCTTCCTCTCAGGCATTATTCTGTGGCTTATGACGGGCATCTACTGAAGTGTTGACGGAGGTGCTCTTTTATATTGGGCTTGTACAGCTTCTCGAGTACTGGTCTTTTGTTGGAATTGGAGTAGGTCAGTGGATTATTGTTGTATTGTAGTTGAGGCAGTCAGAACTTTTTTTTTTATTAGTGAAACACCATGAGGTACAGTTATAGACTTATAAATTTTTGTGCTTGGGTTTCAGTTATACAATGATCAAATACCCATCCCTCCACCAGTGCCCATCCTCCACCACCACGGGTCCCAGCATCCCTCCCACCCCCCATCCCCCCCGTCCCACCCTGCCTCTGTGGCAGGGCATTCCCCCTTGTTCTCTCTCTCTTCTTTTGGGTCCTGTGTTTTGCAAGAGAGGCCTTGAGTGGCAATCATGTTTGGTCTATAGACTACTTTTAGCATGCTTCTCCCACACTGGGAGGGTCTCACACACCCTTTATTTGGTGCTCTCTTCTCTATCTGAGCTTCCTTTTCACCTAGCACATGTGGCTGGCCTTCAAGTCATGGAGCAAAATTCCTTGTACTAATCTCAGCCATTCCTGGGTGTTAGTCTCCCGTTTTGTTGCTTTATGTTCCCCAGATGAGTGCAATCTTTCTGTGTCTATCCCACTCTTTCTGACTCATTTCGCTTAACATGATTCTTTCCATGTAGTACCACTTGTATGTAAATTTCATGACTTCATCTTTTCTAACAGCTACATAGTACTCCATTGTGTAAATGTACCAAAGTTTCTTTAACCAGTCATCTGTTCTCGGGCACTCAGGTTTTTTCCAGATTCTGGCTATTGTAAAGAGTGGAGGCAGCCAGAACTTTTCCCACAGATTTAGGTGATAAAGGCTGAGACGTGACTCGAGAGTGCTGTGAGTGAGAAATTTAACTGCTGACAGCGGCTGCCAGCTTCAGAGAAGGCCACACCCACTTTGAGGAGACCATGCTCCCTATGTGGAGGCCAACCTCCCAGTCAGTCCCAGGGCCCCACTGACCTAGGAACCTGTAGAGGAGTGTAGCACCACTGCAGGCTGGACGTGCAGTCTGGTGGAGCTTGGGCAGGTGTTCCCCAAAGTCTCCTCCAGCTCTGTGTCAGTGGGGGCCAGTGCAGGGAAAGGGGCATACACTCAGGGCACAGGAAAGGAACTAGCTCCCGGCTTCCAGACAAACCTGCAGAGGAGGGCGGTGCCTCGGTGAGGTGGGAGGCTCCCTAGTGTTTTAAAAAATCCATAAACGATCAACCTTAAGTGATCTACAGCTTTTGATCAGATTATTGTTACTTTTTTCTATACATTTTCTGAACTTAGTCAGGAAACCCAAAGTCAGTTTTATTTTGATATGTGTGCATTTCTGGATCCAATGGGCTGAAGCGATAGCACAGCAGTAGGGCATTTGCTTTGCACCTAGCCAACTTGGCCGACCTGAGTTCGATTCCTTTGCCCCTCTCAGAGAGCCTGGCAAGTTACCAAGAGTATCTCGCCCGCACGGCAAGGCCTGGCAAGCTACCTGTGACGTATTTGATATGCCAAACACAGTAACAACAAGTCTCACAATGGAGATATTACTAGGCCCACTAGAACAAATCGATGAACAATGGGAGGACAGTGCTACAGTGCTACCGTGCTGGATTCAATGGCCATAATCACCAGTCCAATCATTTAAAAATGCCATTAAGACAGTGAGGTGTGATTCTAGTGAAATGCCATAAAGGATTAGAATGACAGAAGTAAGAGTTCTAAAACTTTTAATTAGACAAAAAAGCTGCCCCTCCCCAAAAATGTATTTTCAAAATCAATGTTTTTTACTTATTTTTGAGTTGGAAATTTAAATATTTTGAGTGCTAGAATGCTGAAAGTTTATGAAGGATTCTAAATAATGCTGAGTTTACAATCAGAGAAAGCATCCACTTATTTCTTTGTGGGGGAGGGTGTGGAGTATGGGTTACCATGGCTGACTTTTTGGCACTCTGAGAACTAATAGCAAAGTTTGTTTCTTTGAAAGGAGATTTTTCACACTGGTTGCAGCCTTAGAGAAAAATAATATTTATTTTCAATTTACTTGGCTTAAGGTTTCCTTCCTTTACTTTCAGCCTTTAAACATACCAGCACAATTTTCTCCTCTCTCAGTGGGGGCTGGGGCACTTAAGGACAAGGTGTTTGTATTGGACTTAAATATAGCTGTTTTGGTTAGAATGTTGTTATAAGGAGTCTGAAGTCATAGATTTAATTCCTAAATGGAACTTCACTCTTTTCCATTAGTTATCTTTAAAGATGACCCCAAAGGAAGTGAAAATGAGTAATAAAATTTGATTGGAGAAGGAAGTTATGGGAGTTCCAATTAAAAGTTGTTGCCTTGTAAGGGATGTGGCATAGAGATGTGTGCAGGCCAAAGACAGCACAATGAGAGCCTTTTCCGGTTCATAAGCATGATGATTGGGCATTGACACATTGGTGTGACATGTGCCTCGTTTAAATCTTGTTAGGCATCTGGCACATTACCCATCTGACATGAAAAAAAAAAAGCACAATGAGGCCTGTAGTGACTATCAAAAGAGGAAAGATGGGCCAAAAAGGTAAGGGGAAGGGATAAATAACATAATTTTGGCTAGATGAAACAGATCCACTCTAGTTACAGTAAAAAACTCAGAGGGTGAGACATCAAGGATATCAGCTTGGGATCTGGTATTTATTGACTCTCCAACAAGACTGTCAGATGTGAAGATCATAAATCAGTTTCATATGGGTTCTAGGAGATTACTATCATTGTGAAACAAATAGTGAGAACAAGCCCCTTCTTCACAATGTCTTCTCCCTCTGGCTCTGCCATATACAAGAGAGAGCTGCTGTGGCTGCACACTTGTCAAGGCCAGAATTACTTTAGACACCTTCTCCATTTCTGCCCACAAGGGAAGACAGCATATGTTTTAAATCTTGTTCAAGAGAAGTCATTTAAAGAGACAGTGAAATTAAGAAAAAGTAAAAAATGCCCAACATTTTAGGAACCCTTACTGTATAAAAAATAGGAATGGGGATTATCGAGAGTTGAGAGGAAGCTCCTTCTGTAAGATCTTTTTATGAGGTCTAACTTCATCCTGATGGCTATATACATGGACATTCCTGGGTACCCTGCCTTCTGAACCACTTCCTCCTCTGAAAGCACAGTTTCTGGCCCTGCAATGCTTTGCATGATTTTGACTTTGAGAATATGGCACTCTCATTTGAATCTGACGCTTCTCAGTATATTGCTTTCTGTGTGGGTCACAGGATATTAGGAAAGCTCATACCATACTGCAAAACTTCCTACGCGTTTGGGCTGCAAGAAAAAGAATAGAGAACTTTTTATACTTATATTTTCTATATCCTCCTTGTTAGAAAAAACAAGAAAGTTACTTATCCCCCCAAGATATACCTTCTTTAAATGAACAAATACTACTCTCCTTCACTGTTCCAACAACCACCTCAACACCAGATGATTTTATCACAATAACCCCTCAGTTTGTTCATCATAGTTCATTGGCTATGAAAGCTATACAGAATGCAGCAAAGACAGGTATTCATGATGACTGTCAGTCATATGCCAATAAAATCAAAGCCTCCTCTCTCCTCTATTCAGAACATACCTTAACAACCTTAACAACCCAAGCCTCATGATGACATGCAGCAAGAAAAGACAGCATATTTGTCTGGGGCATCTATCTCTAATTTGGAAGTATTTCTTCTTTATTATAGCACTGTCCTCCCACTGTTCATTGATTTGCTCGAGCGGGCACCAGTAATGTCTCCATTGTGAGACTTGTTACTGTTTTTGGCATATCGAATACACCACGGGGAGCTTGCCAGGCTCTGTCGCGTGGGCGAGATACTCTTGGTAGCTTGCAGGGTTCTCCAAGATGGGCAGAGGAATCAAACCTGGGTCGGCCGTGTGCAAGGCACACAGCCTACCCACTGTGCTATCACTCCAGCCCTCTCCTTTATTATCCTTAATAATGCTATTTTGATCTAGTAGGTTCTTGGAAACTGTCACAAAAAATACAATTTGTGAATCAGTGGTGTTTATGTACTTCCTCAACAGTCTGGCATCGGAGAAACATATTTGCAGTTTCTGTATCATTAGACTTGATAAATAGCAACAATTTTATAAAACTTGTCTGTTACCTGTTTGAAGGTAAAGAGTTCTAACACAAGGTATACAAGCTAGCACTAGAAAGCTCTGATTAAGATGAAGGTAAAGAAGGATAAGATACCTATTTATCAAAGAAACAGTACTATCAATGAAGTTTGACTTCAGGTATTGATATAATTTTTTAAAATAGCAAATACTATACTTATTCCTCTCAATAAAATTTTAGAACTATAAAGAGACATTAATAGGATGTAGTTAATTGAAAAGGAGAGCTTTACCTGTAACTTAGTAAAATAAAATTTCATGGATGGTTAAAGAATTATATAAGAAATCATTTTGAATGAATAGTCATATTGGAAAACTTTCTTTAAATTAACAAACTGTATTTTAGGGAGTGTGGTATTGTAAAATGCATTTATATTTATTAAACTCAGGTGTGATTACCAACCAGACTAATTTATTTATAACACTTTAAGTCAAGTATATTTATTCATTTTATATATAAATGAATATATATACAATATATGTATATAACTTGGGAAATATGTTCTTATGGAAGTATATATACCTCAATATGTACTAAAGAACTCACTTAATATTTACACTAAAGAGCTATCTGCATTTGCTTACTTTTCTCATAGTTGTATAAGATAATATAATGAGCCCTGTACAGATTGAATACCCAAAGGTAAAGTCACAAGTATGTTTTTTAAGAACTTTTTAAAAATTTAATTACTGTGAGATAGACCCTTACAAAGCTTTTCATGATTAGATTTGAGTCGTTCAGTATTCCAACACCCATCCCTTCACCAGTGTGCCCAGCACCAAGTGTCCCTGGTTCCCTCCTATCATCTCCCACCCATCACTCTTTTCCTTCCTCTATGGCAGGCACTTTCCCACCCAACCCTTTTTTGGGGAGTGTGGTTTGCAATACTGACACACTGTAATCTTATCAAGAATATCCCTTTACCTACTTTTAATTCTCAGGTCTTCTTGTCCAGTGTGATAATTCCTAGCTATTATTATCATACTGGTCTCTTCTCTATCTTACCTAGCTTCAGGACCACACATACTTGTGGTTAGTTCCAACCATTTACCATTCTTCCTAACCCTTGTTTTTCCTGGCAATGAATATTATTCTTCATATATATATTACATGTTTAATATTACATGTTTTTATGTAATATAATTACATGAAAACAATCATTCTATATCTGTCCTTTTCCTTCTGAGTCATTTCATTCATGTCCATTCATATACATGAAAATTTCATAACTTTATTTTCCCTGACAGCTGCATTGTATTCCATTGTGTAGATGTGTAATAGTTTCTTTATTGAATTGTCTATTCTTGGGCACTCAGGTTGTCTCCAGCTTCTGCAAGTGAACATAGTGTCACAATGAACATAGGCATTCAGATGGTGTTTCTGCTGTGTTTTTGGGCCCCAATGCTATATACCCAGAAATGGTATTGATGTGTAAAATGGGAGCTCAATTTCTAATTTTTTTGAGAAACATCCATATTGTTTTCCCAAAAGGCTGGACCAGTCAACATTTCCACCAACAATGAAAGAGAGTCCCTTACTCCCCATATCCACGCCAACATTGGTTGCTTTTGTACTTTTGAATGTATGCCAGTCTCTGTGGTATAAGATTTTATCACACTGAGATTAAAAAAAGAACACAAGGAAATGGAAACATATCCCCTGCTCATGAATTGTTAGAATTACATTGTCAAAATGACAGTACTCCCCCAAACATTATACAGATTCATTGTGATCCCTATAAAGATACTCATGACATTTTTTCAAAGAAATTGATCAAACACTCCTGAAATTCATATGGAGAAATAAGTTCCCATGAATAGTTAAAGCAATCATTGGGGAATAAAATATAGTAGGCATCAACTTCCCTAATTTCAAACTGTACTACAAAGTGATAATTAAAACATCACGGTATTGGAATAAAGACATCTGCAGATCAATGGAATAGTGTTGAATATTCTTATACAAACTCTCAAATACATGATCATCTAATCTTTAATAAGGGAGCAAGAAATAAGAAGTGGAGCAAAGAAACCCTCTTTAACAAATGGTGCTGGCAAAACTGGACAGTTATATGCAAAAAAAATGCGCTTAGACCTAAAACCATGCACAAAAGTCAGATTACACTGGATTAAAGACCTCAACATCAGACCAGAATACATAAAGGACGTTGAAGAAAAGGTCGGCAAAACCCTTCTTGATATTGAAGCTAAAGGTATCTTCAAAGTTGAAATGCCACTTACCAAATAAGTGGAAGCAAAGATAAACAAATGGTACTATCTTAAACTAAGAAGCTTCTGTGCCTCAAAAGAAAGAGTGACCAGGATACAAAGACAGCCTATGAAATAGGAAAGAATGGATATTCACACAATACCCTTCTGCTAAGGGGTTTAATATCAGGGTTATACAAGGCATTGGTTGAATTCTACAAGATAAAAACATCCACTATCATCAGAAAATGGGGCGAAAAAATCAACAGAAACTTTCTCAAAGAAGAAATTTGAATGGCCAAAAGGTATATAAAAATGCTCTTCATCACTAATCAGCAGGGAGATGCAGATCAAAAAGTATCTTATGATGGACCATATATATATATGTATATATATAGTGTATTTGTTTCAAATTCTCATAAATTTGTGGTGTCTCAAATTTGAGGCTTTCACAATAGTAGAGGGCAAGATTTCTTTATTGGATCTTTTTTACTAAATGCAAACATATGTTCACTTGCCTCAAAATGTATTCTTTTACTTCCATTTATTGAAAAGTGTCACCAATTCTCCAGAAATTTTTCTTTTAATTTTTAATAAGGACCCATAAGAATAGCTGAGAATACTAAGGCTACTCCCAGCAATGGTTAGCAGGGTGGCTTGGTGCCTGGGGCCACCAGGACTAAACCAGGTGGCACTTGGGGAACCACGTGATACCAGAGATTCAATATCTCAGTACTACTAAGGTAACATCTAAATGTAAATTAAAACTACAGAATTTCTTCTGTAAAGTCAGTTAGCAATGGTTTGAATTAATTGATCTGTTTTTTTACTAAGTGATCTTTTATTGCTATTTGCCATATTCGAGAGGGACATTGTCGAATTTTTTCCCCACCCCCCACTGCCCCCATTGTCGAATGTTTTTGGTAAACTTTTTTAAAAACTATTTTTTGTTGTATCACTGTAAGATAGACCCTTACATAATTGTTCATGATTGGAATTCAGTCATAAAAAATTCCAACACCCATCTATCCACCAGCATAGATTTCCCAGCACCAATGTCATCAGGTTCTCTCCTGTCACCCCCCACCCCCATCCCCTGCATTGTAGAAGTTTTAAATATCCTTAAAGAGAAGCATCTCAGGGCAGAGCTCCAAAGTCAGAGAAATACAGTCATGGCATTCATAGGTTTCATTCAAGGTATTAGTTTCTGTCACAAAACAAAGAAAACTAAATTGTTCTAGAAGGTATATATTCAAGCCTAAGCGTATATGTACATATATTTTCTATAACATCCCTAAGTATGTGTTTTATGAAAAATATTAATTTTACCAAGAATTTGGAAAATTAATTCCAAATAATTGACACCAAGGAATCGAAGCATTAAATTGGTACCTTAGCTACATATGTTTTCAGCTCCGGAACTTTATGTGCTAAAAAGTCTTCTAAAAAACAGAAAGGCATTTTTAAAACATTTTTGGTTTGTTTTGTATTTTTTTCCCTTTTTTATAATTTTATTTATTGAATCACCGTGACAGCAGTTACAAAGCTTTCAAGTTTAAGTCTTGGTCATACAAGGAAACACCCGTCCATTCACCAGTGCCCATTCTCCACCACCCAAAATCCCAGTATACCTCCCATCCTAACCCTCCCCCTACTTGTAGGGCAGATGATTTCCACATTACTCTCTTTCTACTTTGATCGCATTCAATATTTTGATATCAGACCCACCATTATTATTTGGGATTTTACACCAACACTCAGATCTGCTGAAAACGCAACAGTAGACAATTTTTTTTCTATTGCTGGTTATAAATAGTGTATGATGTCACGTGGCTGCAGTAGTGGCCACATGATTTTGGAATTCTGAAATTCTAACAATTAAATCTGAAGGGATTTCTGCCCAAACCTGCTGGGTTCCGAGATTTGTTCCTGAGTCTCTTGGATAATGGCCATTAAGCAGCTTGATCAGGAGCCAGAGAAGCTGTTCATGGTCGGTGACTCAGGATCTTGTTGGGGAGGGGAGGAAAGGGCCGGCTCCAGGCCCATCCCATGAGGCTCTGAGTGTCTCATCACTGTGGGCCCAAAACTGACCATCCAGTGGTCTCTGGAGGATGGTGGTCACCGAACCTCCAGGGGCAACAGGCCAAGGTATGAAACCTATTCCCACCTGGGGTGGCCCTGCGCTGGTAACCTACTGCAGGGACCGGATGCATTTCTGCCAAAAGCCGCTGCGTTCCAAGATTTGTTTCTGAGTCTTTGGGATCATGGCCTTAAGAAGCTCGATCAGGAGCCAGAAAGGCCGTTTGTGGGTGGTGACTTGGGGTCTCATTGGGGCAGGGAGGAAAGGGCAGGCTCCACCCCCATCCCATCAGGTCCTGTGTGTCTCATTACTGTGGGCCCAAAACTGACTGTCCAATGGGCTCTGAAGGATGGCGGCTACTGAGCCGCCAAGCGGGAGCAGGCTGAGGGACAGCACCCTTTCCCCCCTGGGGTCACCCGGCAACAGTAACCTACTGCGGGATCCGAAGGCATCTCTGCCAAAAGCTGCTGGGTTTTGAGATTGGTTTCTGAGTCTCTGAAATCATGACCATTAAGCAGCTTGATCAGGAGCCAGAGAGGCCGTTCCTGGGTGGCGACTCAGGGTCTCATTGGTGCGGGGAGAAAACGGCCGGCTCCACCCCATCCCATGAGGCCCCGCATGTTTCGTCACTGTGGGCCCAAACCTGACTGTCCAGTAGCCTCTGGAAGACGGTGGCCACTGAGCTGCCAAGGGGGAGATAAGCAGTTTGACCAGGAACCAGAGAGGCCTTGCCTCCAATTATATAGCTGAGTTGGAAGTGGCTTGCGGTAAGTCTCCCACATACCTAACTTTTGGCCATTTACTTTCTTAGTAAACTTTGCCCCAAGTTTTTGGGGTCTGGCCAAAGGCACAGCAGCAATTTTGGGGTATCTGGAAGTCTGAAGGTGCCATCAGGCTGCTGATGAACTCACCTCACAGGTACATACTGACCTGCTGGTGGCACCATACCCCCTGTTTTGTAATTTTTAAAAGCACTGTTTTAGGACAAAAAAATTCTTTTTGGTTAAGTCTAGATAAGAAAATACCCTAATTAATAAAATTACCTTCTTACTATAAAATTTCTTGTCCTATTTGTCCTCATCATTTTGAAAGAATGGAAGCCAGCACTTAAAAGCCAACCTAAATAGCAAAAGTCAATGGAGTTATTCAGAAAGAACCTCTGGTCACTTCTAAAGGCACAGCGATTTTTAAAAAAGAGTTCATTTACTCTGCATGTTATGAGCAATTTAAAACTTTATTATTCTTTATTGAGAGTCACAGCTTCTAATTAAATATCTTTTAAAATAATTATATTCAAGTTTAAAATGTAATATATAAGAATATATTCTTATGGTATTATATACTACTAGGCTGTTTTACTAACCAGATGATACAATCTGGTTTAGGGGAAAATGTATTTGTCTCAACTTTCAACATTTTCTACCCTACTATACTTATATTTCACAACCTTTCCATTTAAAAATAATAATTGAGTATTGACAGTAAGTAAAGAGATATACATGATAATCTCTCAGTATATATATTGCAAACCACAATGCCCAAAAGGAGAGAGAGAGGGGGGAGAGGGGACAGGAAGGAAAAGCAACATTGATGGTAGAAAATGTACACCGGTGAAGGGATGGATATTGAAACATTGTAACTAAATCCCAGTTATAAACAGCCTTGTAACTCTCTATCTCACTGTGATTCAATAAGTTAGTAAATAAATAGAAATTGAGACATGTAGATTATATATATGTGAGTGCATTTAAATTCTAACTATGTTATTGCTTAATACAAATTATAATCAAAATAAAATTTGGGGACAATGAATTTAATGAATAGGCATATATTTACTCCCTGCTGATTAGAACCAGTGACATGACTCTTGGATGAAAATAGATACAATGGAATTAGTGAACCCTAACATATGATATCTGACAGAGAGATTCTGCTCTGGAGAAACATGAATTTCTATTTAGTATCCAGATCTATGACTAGTATAGTATCTTTATATTTTTACTATCTTTTAAAATTATAATCATACATTGGGCTGGAGCGATAGCACAGCGGTAGGGCATTTTCCTTACAAGCGGCCAACATGGCCAACCCGAGTTCAATTCCTCCGCCCCTCTCGGAGAGCCCGGCAAGCTACTGAGAGTATCTCGCCCACACGGCAGAGCCTGGCAAGCTACCCGTGATGTATTTGATATGCCAAACACAGTAACAACAAGACTCATGATGAAGACGTTACTGGGTCCACTTGAGCAAATCGATGAACAACGCGAGGACTGTGACATCACACATTAACATATTAAGTCTTTCAAACATATATAATTGGTAATACCTGCATTTTATATGATATAACATATCTTATGATGTATAATATGTAATTATTTATCTATAATTTAAAGAAAAGAAGAACTGTAGGACACAAGGATTGTAGAAATGAACAATTTAACATAGGAACTTGAAGTGCAAGTTAGGAACAGACAGGGCTGGGAGATAGTACTCATGCCTAGCATGTGCCAGACTTGCGTTCAATTCCCAGCCCCATGCGGGCCCCCTCAGCATAAAGGGTACAGTCTATGAAGCCCCAAAACTCTGCATGTATTCTTGGAAACTCCCAGCACCAATGGCATGAACTGAGTGTCTCCGGGCCCAAATAGCATCACATTCTGAGACCTTTGCACTCAACCCAAGAACTGCCAGTGGGTCCTGACCTTCTGAACATACTTAATAGATCACCACTCCCTGCCCCCAAAGAGGAAAAGACCAAAATTAGAATTAGAAACTGAAAGTTAGAAAATAAAAAAAAAGATTTTTGAATTAAAGTATGTGATGTCATCTCTTTGGAGTTTCACAAACAGGATTACCACATAATAAATTTCTTAAAACTAAAGAGAAAAGCCCCAAGAATAATGGATCCACAGAGGGTTCAGAAAAGTGAAGAGAAATAGCACTGTTGTTCTGATTAAACAGAATATGCTAACACAAAATCCTTGGTTTTGTAACTCACCCTCTTTTATTTATTTATTTTTAACTCACAGGGGAAACATTGACAAATTTCTCTCATTTCCCCCCAGTATTTAAGACTAAATCAAACTTTCCAATATCTATCAGCCCTTATTAATTATACATTTTAGAACATGGACATGCAGATAATCTGTGCTTGTGTGCAAAAATAAATAAATAAAAATAAAGCCTATAACTGAAGAGAATCAGGATCAGAATGGCATAAAATTATCAAAGCAGCACCAGAAGCTAAATGTATGTAAATGCCTTCAGAATTCTAAAGGAGAACAGTTTCCATACATATGCAAGCTGTAATCAAAGAATATCAATGCCTGTGTAATATTAAAAATTTTAAAAAGTTGTCCACTCTATACCTTTTCTCATTGAGAAGTTATACTTCCCCAATATCTGGGTAACAGCAAAAAACCTTCAACAGGTGATACGGGAGGTGTCGTGCAGGAGAATGTTAATGGGAATATCCAATCTGAAGGAGAAACAAAGTCCCAGGTCCAAGGCTGCTCAGTAGACCTTGAGTGACAGCTCCATTAATTGTGTTTTAGGGTTCTGGAGTAATAGCACAGCGGTAGGGCGTTCGCCTTACAAGCGGCCAACATGGCCGACCTGAGTTCGATTCCTCCGGCCCTCTAGGAGAGCCCGGCAAGCTACCGAGAGTATTTGATATGCCAAACACAGTAACAACAAAGTCTCCAATGGAGACGTTACTGGGCCCGCTCGAGCAAATCGACGATCAACGGGAGGGCCTTTACCTTTTTACCTAGGGTTCTAATGGAGGTTTGGGATAAATCAGTGGGATAAATATGGCCATTAAAAAGAAAGTATGGGACAGCGATAACTTTTGAGGAGAAATAAAAGAGATAGATAATTATAATAAACCTTTGGTTCAACTGCAAATAATGAGAACACAAATTATTGATCATAAAAATAAGAGGACTGAAATATTAATCTTTTTCCCCACGTGTTTTATCCAAATGATACAGGAATATTTAAGCTTCGTTGATTATGTGTTAGATGGTTTTTGGGTAAGTCCATCCTCTTATTAACACTGAGAACAAGATTAGCCATACTGGGGGTATGATACCGCCAACAGGTCAATCTGTACCTGTGAGGCGAGTGCATCAGCAGCCTGATGGCGACTTCAGACTTCTAGATACCCCCAAATTGCTGATATGCATTTGGCCAGACCCCGAAAACTTGGGGCAAAGTTTACCAAGAAAGTAAATGGCCAAAAGTTAGGTATGTGGGAGACACACACACAAACCACCTCTGGCTCAGCTATATAATTTGAGGCATGGCCTCTCTGGTTCCTGATCAAACTGCTTAATGGCCATGATCCCAGAGACTCAGAAACATATCTCAAAACCCAACAGCTTCTGGCAGAAATGCATCCGATCCTTGCAGTAGGTTACTGGCGTTGGGCCACCTCAGGCAGGAATAGGTTTCGTGCCTTGGCCTGTTCCCCCTGGCGACCCACATGCCACCATCCTCCAGAGGTCACTGGACAGTCAGTTTAGGGCCCGCAGTGACAAGACACGTGGGGCCTCACGGGATGGGGGTAGAGCTGGCCCTTTCCTCCCCACCCCAAAGAGACCCCGAGTTGCCGCCCATGAGCGACCTCTATGGCTCCTGATCAAGCTGCTTAACGGTCATGATCCCAGAGACTCAGAAACAAATCTCAGAACCCAGCAGGTTTTGGCAGAAATCCCTCCAGATTTAAGTGCTAAAATTTTGGAATTTCAAAATTGTGCAGCCACTACTGCAGTCACGCGACATCATTTGTTATTCATAAAAAGCAATAGAAAACAAATTGTCTACGGTTGCCTTTTCAGCAGATCTGAGTGTTGGTGTAAAATCCCAAATAATAATGGTGGTTCTGGTGTCAAAATATTGAATGTGATCAAAGTAGACAGAGAGTAATGTGGAAATAATCTGCCCCATAGGTAGAGGGAGGATGTGGGATGGTGGTATACTGGAGTTTTTGGTGGTGGAGAATGAGCACTGGTGAAGGTACAGGTGTTTCATTGTATGACCGAGACTTAAACTTGAAAGCTTTGTAAGTGCTCTCACTGTGATTCAATAAATAAAATTATAAAAATTGATAAAAAAGGTGGAGTTCATGCCCAATTCAATCAGCTAATCAGTGGCTACATAAAAAAGATTAGCCATTCCAAGAAATAACAGTATTTTAAAATTTTTTAAATTTATATACATGTATTTGATCATTCGCGCTTGTACCATCAGGTCCTCGATGGATGAATCTGATGCTAGTTCTACGTGCATTGGAAGTACAGAGGATCATTTTTGTCTTCCTTCGTTGTGGTAGCCTAGTTCGGCATTGAGATTCTGTTCCTCGGAACATGCGATAAAAGAGGTGTCAGAGGCATCGGTGTCCTTGTCAACAAAAACTTGGCCAAGAGCATTGATTCATTTGAATGCCTAACAACCCGAATCGGACGTTTAGATTTGAATAGATGTGGCTCACTGCCTGCAGTTTCTATCTTCGTTGTCTACGCACCAACATCTCATTATGATGAAAGAGAAATCGAGAAGTTCTACATGGAGCTGGAGAAGTTCTATAAAGAAGACCACAGCTTCTACAAGATCATTGTGGGTGATTTTAATGCCAAGATAGGACCGAGAAGATCAGCTGAAGAACTTCATGTCGGGACCCATGACCTAGAATGGAACGAACAGGGTGAGAGACTGTCTGAGTTCATCATGTCGACCAAGACCATTCATGGTAACTAAAAGTTCCAGAAGGCAGAATCTAAACGTTGGACATGGGAGTCTCCCGGTGGATGATTCCACAACGAAATAGACCACAAGGACAGGTGAAGGACAAAATAAACTGAAGGACAGGCGGGCGTTACGAATATTCATCATATTCAATCATATTCAATCAACGGTTTTGCCTCACCGATGTCCCTGTTGTCCCAAAATTCCGAATGGGATCGGACCACCGTCTCCTTCATGCAAAATTCTACTTCACAGAGTGGGGAGAAAGGGCTGCAAAGTTTAAAAAGGAACTCCCAGAATGACCACCAACTAGGAGCTCTTTGGCACTATTGCGGCAACATGGGAAGATGCCATTGTTGACAACATTGACGAGGAATATGATCGACTGGTTCAGCACCTCCATGATTGGGCGAGGAATGCCAAGAGAGAGACAGTCACAAAAAAATGCCTGTCTTCGAAAACTCTTGAGCTAATTCGCCAGCGTGGTTTGGCGCATGCCTCAGGCAACAGCAAGCTAACGTCCGAGCTTGCAAAGCAGTGCAGAGATGCGATCAAGGAAGACCTCAAAGAGAGAAGAGCAGAAGTATTGGTAGATGCGGCAGAAGGTGGGAAAGTATTCATAACGCCCGCCTGTCCTTCGGCAACTACAAGACCAAGATGACTGCCCTCCGACGTCCTGATGGATCCATCACATCCTCCAGAACGGCAATGGAGAAGATTATCCATGACTGCTACTCAAATCTCTTCGATAGCCATGTCCACTTGCCGATATACCAAATTCCACAGGAGGATATGTCGTTCCCAACGTTCTCCCTTCCGAAATCCGACATGCCATTTCGTCGGTAAAGAAACAAACAGCACCCGGCCCAGACAAGGTCAGACCTGAACACCTGAAGAACCTGCCATGAGTACTCATCAATACACTGGCTCGGCTCTTCACTCGCTGCCTGTCTGAATGCAAGTTTCCGTCTCAGTGGAAAACCAGCAGGACCGTACTACTGTTCAATAAGGGAGACATCCATGACATTGGCAACTATCGCCCGATCTGCCTATTGTCTGTCATCTACAAGTTGTTCACTGGAGTCATCCTAAATAGGATTGGCAGAACACTAGATGAAGGTCAACCATGCGAACATGCCGGGTTCCGCAAAGGATTCAGCACCATCGACCATATCCACACGATAACCAAGCTCATTGAGGTTTCTCGGGAGTTCAAGATGCCGCTCTGTTTAACGTTCATTGATTTAAAGACGGCCTTTGATTCTGTTGAGATGGAAGTGGTCATTGAAGCCCTAGCCTATCAGGGTATTCAAGCCCAATACATCAAGATCCTCCGTGAGCTGTATTGTGGATTCACTACCAGGATCTCACCATTCTACAAAGAAGTGATCGTTGATGTCAAGAGAGGGGTTCGGCAGGGTGATACCATTTCGCCGAAACTCTTCAGTGCCACCCTCGAGAACATCATGCGACGACTGGAATGGGAAGGAATGGGAGTGAAGATAGATGGTCGGCAATTACACCACCTCTGCTTTGCTGATGACATTGTTTTAGTAACACCAAACATCAGCCAAGCGGCACCAATGCTGGCCGACTTTGACTGTGAGTGTGGAAAGGTAGGACTACAGCTGAATCTTACGATGACAATGTTTATGAGAAACAGCCTCGTTCCTGATGCTCCATTCGCTCTCAATGGAACGACCATTTCTGAATGCAACAGCTATGTGTACTTAGGTCGAGAAGTCAACATGACAAATGACCTGGCACCCGAGCTGCGCAGGAGGAAGAGAGCGGCTTGGAACGCCTTCAAGAACGTCGAAGAAATAGCTAAGAGGACGAAGAACCTCTGGCTCCGGGCACATCTCTTTGATTCCACTGTTCTTCCTGCATTAACATATGCCTCAGAGACCTGGGCCCTATGCAAACAGGATGAGAACGCTATTCAGGTCTCCCAAAGAAGAATAGAAAGAGCTATGCTTGGAATATCATGTTTCACTCAAATGAGAGAAAGAATCCGGAGTTCCTACATCCGTCGACGATCAAGAATCAGGGACGCTGTCTCATTTGCCAAGGTGTCAAAAAATCAGATGGTTAGCATGATACTTTCCATATTGTACCACTTGTATGTAAATTTCATGACTTCATCTTTTCTAACAGCTACATAGTACTCCATTGTGTATATGTACCAAAGTTTCTTTAACCAGTCATCTGTTCTTGGGCATTCAGGTTTCTTCCAGTTTCTGGCTATTGTAAAGAGTGCTGCAATGAACAAACAAGTGCAGATGTCACTTCGACTACACATTTTTGCCTCTCTGGGATATATTCCCAGGAGTGGTATTGCTGGGTCAAATGGGAGCTCAATTTCTAATTTTTTGAGAATCGTCCATACTGTTTTCCAGAAGGGCTGAACCAGTGGACATTCCCACCAACAGTGAAGGAATGTCCCTTTCTCGCCACATCCACGCCAGCATCGGTTGCTTTTGTTCTTTTGAATGTGGGCCAGTCTCTGAGGTGTGAGATGGTATCTCATTGTGGTTTTGATCTGCATCTCCCTGATGATTAATGATGTAGAGCATTTTCTCATGAAATTTACATACAAGTGGTACAATATGGAAAGTATCATGCTAAGCGAAATGAGTCAGAAAGAGAGGGATAGACATAGAAAGATTGCATTCATCTGGGGGATATAAAGTAACAAAGTATGAGATTAATACCCAAGAATAGCTGAGATCAGCACCAGGAGGATTACTCCATAACTTAGAGGCCAACTGGGTATCCTAGAGGAAAGGGCAGTTCAGATAGAGAAGGGAGCACCAAATAGAGGATGTTTGGAGGATCCTCCCAGGAGGGGAGATGCATGTCGAAAGTAGACTATGGACTGAACATGTTTGCCACTCAATGCCTCTTTTGCAGACCACAACACCCAAAAGGAGAGAGAGAACACAGGGTATTGCCCTGCCACAGAGACAGGGGGGATGGGGGGATGGGGGTGGGAGGGATATTATCCATGGTGGTGGAAAATGGGCACTGGTGGAGGGATGGGTATCTGATCATTGTATAATTGAAACCAAAGCACAAAAAATTGTAAATCTACAACTGTAAAAAAAAATAAAATAAAATAAAGGGAAAAAAATCAGATGGGCTGTTCACATAATGAGATTTAAAGACGACCGCTGGACTAGAACTGTTATTGACTGGATTCCATGTGATGTCAAAAGACCACGTGGCCGCCCCCCTACCAGATGGTCAGACTTCTTCGTCAAGATCATGAACGATCGGTTTGAGGTTCTTCATGTTCCCAGAGCGAACAGATGCCATTGGGCTACACTAGCACGAGACAGGGACAAATGGAGAGGTTACTGGCGCCCGCTCGAGCAAATCGACGACTAACGGGAAGTTAAGTGATAAGTGATACATGTATTTTAATTGAACCATTACGAGATAGACCCTAACAAAGTTGTTCATCATTGGCTTTCAGTCATGCAGTATCCCAACACCCATCCCTCCACCAGTCTACATTTCCCAGCACCAGTGTCCCAGGTTCCTTTCCATCACCCCCATTCCCAATACCATTATTTTTTATTCTATTAGCAACTCTACTAACTCTTGACTTTGTGGACTAATTTTGCTTACTGTGTTGATTTATTCATTGGAATTGATGAAAGTTTCAAGTAAAGTAACATCTGTATTGTCACAATTGAATATAGGTGGACAAAGAGAAATCAACACAGATGTCACTTGGCTATTACTCCTGGAACTTTCTATCCTCATTCCTCATTCCTTTCCTATCCAACTTCAAACTTTGGTGATCCATACTGTAGATTTCCTTTTCTTTCCCCCATTATAAATAATGCCCAGAGATCTGTGTCCTGTTTCATCTGAACACATTTACCTTATTGTAGACATTTAGAAAAATGATGGGGTTAACATAAAAATCCCAATTTCTGTCTTTATCAAAAATTGTATAAGTATAGTGGTCCGACATTGGCTACACATGGCTGAAGCTGGATACTGATACTTGCCCTAAATTTTTCTTACTGCAGTCACTTAAATATTAATAATAGCTTCTATTTTGCTATTGTTATTGGTTTTTTGGCAGGAGATTTCAATGTATATGCTGGTTCAAGTTAGGATCATTTATATGTGTTCTCCGAGGTCCCTACTTCCTATTGTCCCTGGGCTGTCATCTTACAAATTTCAATGTCAAACCAGTTTTGGTTGTACACCTTTTTGCTTGTCATTGAATTTAATCCAAGAAAATTAATTTTGTGTTCTATAAACATTTTACTCGGTAGCTCTGTTTAAATAGTGGTTTGTGGCTATTCCTTGATTTCACTTTGAATGCTAATAAGGCCTGGACATTCACCAGACATAACAGATATGAGAAGTGAGTGATACAAGGAGCACAAGGTTACTGATTGAAAAACATGAGTATTGGGTCCCTTTACTATTTAGCTATTTCACTGCTTAGCCCCTTTACTACTTAGAAAGATGTGTGTCTTTGGAAATGCCATAACTTTTCTGAGATGGAGAATAGGGAAAATAATTTATTTGTGTTGGTAAGGTTTTAGAGTATATAACTTATCTAATTCATAATGAATTTTCCCTTTTTAATCTCATGTTTACTAATGAAGAACATTTGAGAAATGATTCACTTTGGTCATGGGGCTGGATCATGAATGAGATAGGGGTGGGATCTTGGTCTTCTAGTTTCCATGCCTATCTTTTTTTTTTCATCGTGAAGTTTCTCTAGAGGCCTGTCATTTTTTGAGGTACAGTTTTTAAAATTATATTTTAAAAGCCCATGTTCTCTTTGATATCAGTCTCAATATGCACCCCAAGTAGTATTTGTAGTTTGAATGAGAATCATTGTGAGATGATCCATTTTGTCCATTTTTATGGCAAATTTAACAATCTGGTATCACTGCTGGTTGAACTCTCAGTTAACACACATTTGAGTACCTAACAAAACATATATACCACTGTATTACTGTATCACTGTCATCCCTCTGATCATCGAATTACTCGAGTGGGCTCCAGTAACATCTCTATTCTTCTCGGCCATGAGATTTTAGCAGCCTCTTCTTACTCGTCTTGTCCCAATGATTGAAGGCTCTCTTAGGGGTAGGGGAATAAGACCTATTGTCGCTACTGTGTTTGGCATATCGAATACACCACGGGAGCTTGCCAGGCTCTGCCCCTCTGGGCAGGATACTCTCAGTAGCTTGTCGGACTCTCTGTGAGGCATAAATGGATAAGAAATGTATGATAATCTGACATTTTAGGCTGTGCAGTCCGGAAAGTGGCCTGGAACATTGCGGCAGTTTGACAGTGAAGGTCGGCTACTGGGGCTGGGTCCCTTGGGCTGGAGAGGGCTCCCATCCACCCCACAGCCTGGCGTGGAGTCCTGTGGCATGGTTCTAGGAGCCTCCTTTTATACTCCCATCTGGGAGGAGCATCTGTGAGTTCTGGAGGGTGGCCCATGAGGAGATCATCTGGTGCCGGCAGGGTGTGGTTTATGGGTGTGATCTCTGAGTCACTGGAGACTAGAAACAATATATATATATATATATATATATATATATATATATATATGCATATATATGTGTGTATGAAGATAGGACAAATGCATAAACTTTCCACCCAAAGAATGCAATAATATTATTTTATATATATGAATATATATAAATATATATAACAATGCAGAGTCTCCTGTCCCTGCACCTGGCTGTCCTTACCACTGGAGCCCCTTGGAAGGGGGTGGGTTGAGTTTCCCTCCCTGCTCTGAGCAGAGCCCCGGCAGCTGAAGACCTCTGGAACCAGCCACAGCCATGTTTATGACCACTCTCCACACGCTCGGTTGAGTCTCACACATGAAGAAACCTGCAGAAGAACCCAGGTGTGCAAGACCCAGGGCTGAGATCTTCAAGCCTGCTGGATCGGGACTGGGCCTCCTCCACTTAGATCCCTCATCTTACAGTAAGTAGGCAGTTATACCCACCAACTGCCCCTGGGCCGTGTAATCCCATCAATGACCAAGATCCAAATATTATAAAATCAAGCTCCAGGATGTGGCCGCTTGACCACTTATTGTCTAGTTCTTGCTCTCAGAGAGCCTGGCAGGCTTCTGAGAGTATCCTGCCCACACAGCAGAGTCTGGCAAGCTCCTTGTGGTGTATTTCTTATGCAAAAACACAGTAACAATGATGGGTCTCATTCCCTTGACCCTGAAAGAGCCTCCAAAGTGGAACTTGCTAAAATCTCAGGGCTAGGACGAGTGGAGATATTACTGGTGCCTGCTTGGGGAAATCGATGAACAATGGGATGACAGTGATAGAGTGAGATATATATATATACACACACACACACACACACATATATATATATATATATATATATATATAAACACATAAAGTGTAAAATCTTATCACGCCGAAGGTTGTGTGTTCACGGGCTCACTGGATGGCACTGTCTCACTGCCTGCGTTTGGTGCTCTTGAGCTGCTGTGTGTGGTCTGGATCGGAATGGCTGTTGGCCAAGGGCAGACAGAAGAAGAAACGAGGGCCAGGCCAGTCTATATCAATAGTAGTTTATTCCAATCCTCTTCACTCCTGTCTTTCTCTGCCTCCTTCTCTCCTGGGCCCCAATCTTGGAACCTCTCTCCTTCTGGCTCTGACTCTGGATCTCTGGAGCCCGAGCTCTCTTGCTTCTGACTCCCTCTCTGAGCTTACGTCTTAGTTTATATAGCAGTCACATAAGGTGGTGACATAAAGGTGGGTTGAATACTGATGAATCAACAAAGAAAGGTAAGACCACTCTTACAGGAGATTAACTCAAGGATAAAATCTCATCTACAGAGATTACTTCAGATTACTAGGAGATCCGCTCAAGGGTGGGATTCCAACAAAGGTGTGTTCTTCCCTCAGTTAGTAATCTACTTAAATAGTTGTAATAAATCTACTTCTAATATTTCTAGCAATGTCATTCTGTATGAGCACAGTAAGAGATATAAATTTAGTTTGGTTCTTCCTGAGAACATCTCACTATACATTCTGCAGTCCTCAGGCCAGGTTAATCTTCCTAGCTCCAGCAGGGTCCTAGTCTCGTCGTTACTTACTTTTGGATCATGACAGCATTTGTCCATGATCATGCCCTCAACTTATAGTTGAGTATCGTGGCACTTTGGCCTGGCCCATTTCAATGCCAGGGTAGCCCACCGCTTGCCCTGGGTCCATTCAGTCCCTCGTCGGGACCCTGCTTTTGGGGTGCTAGGAACTAAGGGCAACTGAGTCAAGAAATCAGATGCCCAGGAGTAAATATTATTCGGAGTCAATCAACTCCCAAGTTACAAAGCATAATATTAACTGTCTTTCTGTGTCCACACAGAAAGGACATTGCTTACAATACAAGTTCAGTGTCCTTAGATGGGTGTGACCTGACAAACCTAAGCTACCTGAGGAAGGACAAAAGAGTGTTTCCTACAATAAAGCACTTGCACAGTATGTAATATGTAAAAGTGACAAATTTGAAAATCTTTATTAAAAGTGATGAAGAGTTGACAATATATTTAAAAGTAAACTTGAAAGTTGTTCCCTTTTTAGATAACATTGAGAAATGGGTTTCTGGTAAAAAAAAGTTTTCTTTTTTTGTATATGATATGTTATTTGAAGTCTACTGGACCAACTACCTAGGAACCAAAATGGAAGTATGATGAATTATTATGGGTAAATATAGGTAAAAAAATATAGGTAAAAAGTACATAGAAAAAAATAGGTAAAATGACTATGTAAGGAGACTAATTTCGGAGGAGAGCAGAACCTAAACATAATTTGTAGAATCAGAGATATTGGAAATAATATGAGTTATTAAAACAATACAGTTAGTAAAATAATAGAGTTCAGAGAAATTTCTACTAGTTTTTCAAGTAACACTAAAATATGTTATTATTCTGTTTTATTTTACAGAAGAGAACGAAGTCAGAACTTTTGTAAAAGTGTGTTTGTGAACCAAGGTGACTTTCCCAGGCTTAGAAGAAAGGATTCCTGATTCCCAATGTCATAGTCCAAGGAACACACAACTTACTTACTTACTGGTATTCTTAGGATTATCAGTAATGCAGGGTGGCGTGTGCAGACTATCATTTTCCTGGGGAGCAGGCGTGCTGAGAGGCAATCCATCTTACTCCCTTCCTTCTTCCAGCTTGAGACTTGCCCCCTGATCTCTAGGGTCTGATCCCTGTGTCTCAGTACTAGCTGCAATCTGAGCCTTCGGTGAGCACAGCTGAGATAAATTAATCTAATTTTTTTAGCCTTTGCACCCTAGATATCAATCTCCTGGGCAGTTAGTGCTCCCTTAGCCAGGCATGGATTCCAGAGCCCCTTATCACTGTCTCCTTTGTCCTCCAGCCCCCAAGCTGCAAACGGCCCTGTGGGTACCATAACACTACACAAACATTGGTCCCCGCAGTCGACTGGCTTCCTCGGGCCAGTGCGCCTAATGAACTGGCCGTTGGCTGTAAATCACGTCAAGCATACACAGTTCAGGCTTTCATCAGGTGAGCCCTGCTCAGCAATGCCTTTGAAGGAGGGGCCCCTTTGGGCCGGAGAGGCTGTGCGCTGCCCAGATAAACACCCCATCTCAAAGATGTTGTTCTGTTTTGCAGACAGGCTTGTCGTTAGTGGGAGGAAGTGTGCAAAGTTGCCAAGTACCAGGAGTGGACAGATGTGACTTGGGAGCCAAGGAAAAGAAACACACACACTCGCACACACGCTCCAAAAGAGCTCAAGGAGTGCCATGAGGAGACCAGAAGACGAGAAAGGCTCCATGCTCTCCTCTCACTGTGGATGCTCCTTTAACTGGCAGGCGGCAGGAAGGGCTCTAGCAAGGTGCTTTATTCAGACTCATCACAAGTTCCAGAGGCCTCATTCACACGTTCCTTTCCTTTCCTTTCCTTTTCCCTTCCCTTCCCTTCCCTTCCCTTCCCTTCCCTTCCCTTCCCTTCCCTTCCCTTCCCTTCCCTTCCCTTCCCTTCCCTTCCCTTCCCTTCCTTTCCTTTCCTTTCCTTCTTGAAACCTTGCTGTGCTACTCTGCTCATTCAGTGACTTTACTGCACTGCCTCTGGAGTCACGTTTTAGGATATAAAATAAGGATAATTCATTGCCAATCTGAAAACAAAACAAAATTAGCATATGATGATTTCTCAAGCTTTGCTTTATTTGTCTTGGCTCTGCACTCAGAGAGCACCCCGATTGACCGTGAGGGACCATTTGGGGTGCAGCGGATCAAACCCGAATGACACTGTGCACAGCAAGCACCCTACCTGTTGTACTATCTCTCCATCCCAGGGCAGACTAATTTTTATACTGGTTTGCAATCTCTTTTCACTTAGTATTTTAGCAAGCACTTGGTAAATGTTGTGTTAATGTCTTCAAAATTCACTTAGAATGATTCCATTTCATTCATTAATGCTAATTCTAGCAAATATTTACTGGCATCCAAAATGCCTCAGTTCTACCCTGGAGGCAGGGGAAATAGCAATGTATTACACACCTGTGTTCTTAGGGGTGGGGGTAGGTGGAGGTTGCAGGCATCAAAGAGAAAGTAAACAAATACAGAATATAATTTCAGGTAATAATCAGTTCTTTAAATGAAATTTAACTGGGAGAGTGTTGGGGGAGTACAGCATTAGAGGCACCAGCAAGATCTCTCTGAAGAGGCCTAGTTTAAGCTGAATCTGATTTAAAGTGAGAGAACAGTATTCCTGAAGATCTGCGTAAGAGCATTCCCCACTTGTTCATGAATTAGGAAGTTTAATATCAAAAATACAATCCTATTAAAAGCATTGTATTCAATGCAGCGATAGCACAGCGGGTAGGGCATTTGCCTTGCACGCGACCAACCCGGCCGACCCTAGTTTGATTCCTCTGCCCCTCTCGGAGAGCTCGGAAAGCTACCGAGAGTATCTCATCTGCATGGCAAAGCCTGGCAAGCTACCCATGACATATTCGATATGCCAAACACAGTAACAACAAGCCTCACAATGGAGAGGTTACTGGGCCCGCTTGAGCAAATTGATGAACACTGTATTGATGAATACAGTGCTACAGTGTATTCAATGCAGTTCCTATAAAATACCCATGGTATTTTTTGAAGACATAAACAACTTATGTTGAAATTCAAGTGGAGTAATAACCCATGTAACCAGAAGTGTTCACAATGGCTACTTTACCAGTTGTTTTTTTTTAATTAAGAAACTGACAGATCTTTCATACCAAGGAGGTCCCAAGTTAAAAATCAAGATTTCATCAAATAGTGATAGGACATCACAGATCAGTTATAGTATAGTGAATTAAATTATCAGGAGACATTAAAATTAGTTACCTTTATCTAAATGAGTGTTGTTCAAACACTAATCATTTACAAACTATCTTGACGATTTGTCATATTATTGTACTATTATTGACCTAATAGTTTTCTTTAAACTGACATTTTTTTTACTATAAATTTGCCTACAATGGAAACTTCAGATCCACTCTAAATAGAAGCCTGTGTATTTTTCTTAAAATATGTATTAATATGATGAAATATATATATAACGAAAATGTCAAATGTCAGAGTTCTAAAAATATCTGAAGAGCCCTTAGTAGGATGGGGAAAAGTTGTGGGGAGAATTTTTGAATCATCCAAATAATCTCTGCCTACAACAACAATGAAAATGTCAAGTGCCTCTACATAAAATGGATAATAATTTGCCTCTTCTCCCATTCATACCAGGAATACCAATTTGTAGTAAATCATCTAAAATATCACTTTCTTAACCTGAAAAATTTGAAAGCTTCCTATTGTTTTCTAGGTCAAGAATCAACTTTATTCACAGCTATCAAGGCCTTTCACAATTTTATTCAATCTGTTTTTATCCTACATGTATCTATTTGCTCGAGTGGGCCCAGTAACGTCTCCATTGGAGACTTTGTTGTTACTGTGTCTGGCATATCGAATACTCTCGGTAGCTTGCCGGGCTCTCCGAGAGGAGCGGAGGAATCGAACTCGGGTCGGCCATGTTGGCCGCTTGTAAGGCGAACGCCCTACCCGCTGTGCTATCGCTGAATGTCCCAAATCAAACAATCCACATACTTTTCCAACTCAAGTCCTTACTTTGTTTTCATTTCTACAGTTCTTTCATTATTTCTAAGTCTCAAAATCCTACGCATGTCTTAAGGCTCATTCTAACCACTATTACTTCCAGAATATATTTTTATGGATTCACACGGATGCAGGGATGTCATCTCTGCATCCTCCATCTTGCATCAAATTTCATGAAGCATTACAAAGCATATTTCCAAAATAAATAAAATAAGGCTTGCAAGCCATTCGTTCTGTTACATGGAGTGGAGTTGGGGTGGGCTGATTGCATCATACATCTCCAAATCTCTTCTAAGAACTAATGAGCATTTGTAAGATGAAATTGAGTAGATGTGCTTTGCTTTGTTTTTACAAGGAGAGAAATCAATGATAGAGTAAAATTTCACTATTTGAGGGACAGGAGAAAAATGACCTCAATGAGAAAGAGAAAAGGAATTTCATTGTCCTCTTTTCCAACTATTGCATTTAAGGTCAGATATGATTGCTCTTAGTAAACTTTCAGGGATTGTCATTAGACATTTTTGAGTGATAACTTCTCCTTGTATACATTTCTTACTACTATGAAATCTTCAACAAACAGAGCACTGTGCTCTCGTTGTTCATCGATTTGCTTGACCGGGCCCAGTAACGTCTCCATTGTGACAATTGTTACTGTGTTTGGCATATTGAATACGTCACTGGGAGCTTGCCAGTCTTTTGCCCTGCGGGCAAGATACTCTCAGTAGCTTGCTGGGCTCTCCGAGAGGGGCAGAGGAATCGAACTCGGGTTGGCCATGTTGGCCGCTTGCAAGGCAAATGCCCTACCTGCTGTGCTATCACTCCAGCCCGAACAAACATATATAAGTATATATTTTACTCTCTGAACATTTACATCTCTTTTCCCCAGTAAGTGAAAGAACTGCCTGTGTTTCTGCAGAGTGAGCCCAAGGCCTAAATTTTCAGTTGGAATTGCCTGTGCAATTTTTCACACTGGATGTTAAAAACAAATATGAGCATGTGAGCAGAATCAGTAAAATATATTTTGAATCATATTGGCAGAGGCTAGAGTAGATGCTTCTTTTAATAATATAGGAAAAAACAGTTCAAGAAATGTTAATCACTTGCATATTAAGAAAACATGCTAAAACACAGGTCTGATAATTAAGTTTCATACCAAAACTTTTCTTAATAAAAATAAAATGAATTGTCTTAGTAATAATGTGCATATAGTGTTAAACATTATTATCATTGGAAACAATGATAAGCTTGATTAGAAGAATGGTTTTTGAAGAATTTTAGAGGAAATTCATAAAGGCACACTTAGGAAGTGTTCTCCGACTATAAAAAATCATATGTTTGACAGATGAGTGGATTATGAAAGTATGTTATATACACATAATAGAATATTTCGCAGTTTCAAAGAACAATGAACTCACGCTCTTCACTACAATTTGGATAGAACTGGAATATATCATATTAAGGGAAGTAAATCAGAAGAAGGGCAAACAGAATTATTTCACTTATCCTTGATATATAGAATAACTGGATGAGGGGATTTAAGGTACAAAATGAGGATATCTAGATCACACTTGACCTCAGATAATAGAAAGGAGGCAAGGAAGGAAGGAAATCAAAGGAGGAAGTAAGAGAGGGGGACGGAAGTAATGGGGTACAAATATCAAGGGCCTCAGATACATTGGTGGTGTAGAGGGTCAGTATAACTATATCCAAACCACAGAGCTAACACTAAAATCATGGGATCCCAACTGCAAAAATCAAACTTAAAATGTGCCTACCAAGGAGGCAGGCTTGTGAATTGGATGGAACCTGGGGGTACTGACAAGGGAAGTTGACACTGATGATAGGATACGAGTACTGGGACACTGTATTACTGAAGCTCAACTGTGTATAACTTTGTAAATAACAGTACCTTAATAATTTTTTTAATTGCCTGTTTGTCTTAATTGTCTCAGAAGCCACTGTTGCTCTTGATCAGAAACTGGCACGTTCCTGAGTCTTCTGGGACCTGCCATTGTACACTCCCAAATCTTGTCCTCTATCCTGTCAGAACTTTCATTCCAATTATGTTAGTTAGTTTGTCCCCTGAAAGGTTTCTTTTCTCTGTCAGAGCTATGAGACAGTAAATGTGTGCCTTTAGCAGAGGTCCTTTCTGCCCTCTACCCGCCACCCCATGGGTTTAAGTCAGTTCTGGCGCCAACCAGCTCCAGCAATTATTGCTCAGACCTTATAGGCTCCTGTCAAAGCCCATTTGTGACAGGACTTGAGAAAAATAACAAAGCAGCTCTCCCCTCAAACCCTCTGAGGAATGTGAAAAACAGAGTGGGGACAATACAGACTCCTTGTGTAACCTCAGGCACACAGTGTTGGTTGCTTTCCGTGGCTGGCAGGGGGAAGTGATAGAATACAATGAAATGCTCAATTGGGCTGCATGGGTCCAGTCAAGACAGTGGATGCATTTTATTAAAGAAAGTAATGTTGTGCCTCATGCCAAACTGAGGTAATTTCCTTCTCTTTTCTATACTTCCTAGCACTCCAGATTTATACGTTTTTACAGTATTTGCCAATGCTCACCTGAAGAAGTGATAAAAAACTTAAGGAAATATTTTTGTTCAGGTCCCAGACTCATAAAAAAACTACCCTATGAAAAAAATCTCAACCTTAATTTTATAATTACTTAAATAAAGCAAATAAACAGGCTAGGGTTGTCTCACTGAAAAGATGGGCATAAATATGTAAACTGTCCAGAAGTTTGAAAGAGTATAATGAAAAGCCAACCATATCTAATGTTCCCATTTGCCTTAGTAACTAAATATTATTTTGTCTCTGTAACCAATGTGTTTGTATAAATTTGAATGCATATGTTTGTCCAAAAATGATAACTCCTTTTTTCTCTTCATCTTATAGTTTGTTTTGAGGCCACACTTGGCAGTGCTCAGGGCTTACTCCTGGCTCTGCACTCAGGGATCACTTCTGATGGGATTCTTAATGAGGCTCATATGGTACCCACCATTTGGGGCACCAGGGATCAAACCTGGGTTAGCCACGTGCAAGGCAAGTGCTTTACCTTCTGCACTCTCTCTCTCTCTCTCTGGTTCACTAAATTGATTGCTTTTTAATTACAAGAATTATTAACAAAATTGATTGCTTTCTAATTACAAGAATTTTTATGTGTTTAGAGTCAGATTTTCTTTGTTAATGGCATATAGATAAAAAAAAAACCTTCAGTTTTACTCTGGGTGCTCTATTAAAACTCAGTGAGGAAGCACAATTCTTTCAGATAACTTGCCCAGTCAAAAGCAGCAAGCAGAGCTACTGACAACTCTTAACACTTAATTTGAGAGCATTAATATTTCTCTAAAAATTACTCTGGAGGTACGAAATCAGCAAAATGTGAGTGCACTAGATATAGGAAGCAAAGGGACTGAAAATTTACAAGTGTCATATATATTGTGAATAGGCATACTCACGGGCCTTTCAGATATATCATCCCAGTGTAATGTCATATAGTCCTTCCCACACTCAAAAAAACAAAAACAAAAACAAAACCCAAACCAAACAAAAGTAAATCAAACCAAAAAACATTTGCTACCCCAACGTTATCAGTGAAAACAGCACTTTATTATTTCCTGTTTACGAGGTTCTAGGCATTTTTGGCCCATTAATACATTACTCTAATTCCTCTAGTATTTAATGACCTTTTCTTCATCTTTCTGCACCAAATATAGTATTCTCTTTAATTTTCTCTAAGGACATTTATATTGGATTTTGTGGGTGCAAATAATATTGGGTGCTCTCATACTAAAATCTCCAAGTAAATTTCATCTACAGAGACCATCTTTCCAAAATGAAGTTAACATTCATAGGTTTTTTTGAAATTTTTTTAAATTTTTGGGTCACACCCAGCAATGCTCAGGGTTATTCTTGGCTCTGCACTCAGGAATTACTCCTGGTGGTGCTTGGGGGACCATATGAGATGCTGGGGGTTGAACCCAGATCCACCGCATGCAAAGCAAATGCCCTACCCACTGTATTATCACTCCAGCCCCACATTCATAGTTTTTTTTTGTTTTGTTTAGTTTTAATTTTATTGAATCACTATTAAATAGTTACAAGCTTTCATGTTTGGGTTACAATTGAGAGATAGGATATAGATCTGTCCTGTGGAGTTTACCATCCAACATGCTACGTAGCCCAATATCTCATTTCAGACCTTGCTTCAGTGTTTGGAAAACCATAATGTCAAGAACGTTAAAAAGAGATGGTTTGACAAAATAGGAGACCAACATCCTAGAATAGTCGAGATAAGTTACAGGAGTTTTACTCCATGGCTTGAAGGCCAGCTGCACATGCTATGGGAAAGAGCAGCTCAGACAGAGAAGGGAACACCAAGTAAAGGGTGTTGGGAGGACTCTCCCAGGATGGGAGATGCATGCTGAAAGTAGACAATAGACTGAACATGTATGCTACTCAATGCCTCTTTTGGAAACCTTAGCAACCGAAAGGAGAGAAAGAACAAAAGGGAATGCCCTGCCACAGAGGTGGGATGACACGGGGCTATAGGAGTGGTGGGAGGGTTACTGGGACCATTGGTGGTGGAGAATGGGCACTGATGGAGGGATGGGTACTCGATCACTGTATGACCAAAACTCAAGTACAAAAACTTGTAAGGTCAACAACTGTACCACATGGTGTTTCACTAATAAAGAAATAAAAAATTTAAAAAATTAAAAATGATGGTTTGAAAATTAGGGATGATATAGGGAGCTGAAGTCAGACATTTTAATGACTACAAGTGTGGAGTCATTACAAGTATATAATTGTTCCATCAGCTCTAAGTCTAATCCAGAAATACATTTTTAAAACATGAGATAGTTTAAGGATTTTTGTTTCTAACTAAAACAGTAATGAACAGTTATTAAGATATTCTAGAAAACATTTTTTTTGGAGACCACACCCAGCAGTGTTCAGAGGTTACTCCTGGTGATACCTGGGGGACCATATGGGATGCTGAGAATCAAACCCATGTTAGTTGCTTATAAGGAAAGCTCCTTACTATCTTTTGCCCCTAAAGCATTTTTGAAATTCACAGAAATACAATGAAAAGAAACATGCTGTCTATTTCATAACTCAAACAAAGATAAATTCTGGACAGGCACCACCATGTTGACTCATACACCAGCCCTGCTCTACCGATTTATAACTAAATATCTGAGGAGATACAAGCTAAGCTAAAAATTCATAGTTCCCCTGGCTGAAAACTCTGGTGACCTTCAGGAGGAGAGCAGGCCAAGTCCCAGCCCTGCTGAAGCCCTGGCAGCCACACCCATTCCCTGCTGCTGCAGCCAGAAGGGTTTACCTCCACTGCTTCTCTAACACTCTCTGCAAAAGGCATTAAACTGCAAACACTTTCAGATACCATGGTGTTCAAGGCTGAGATCTCTGGGGTCTTCTCAGAGTGAGGGCAGGCAGTTTCCCATCACCCTCTTGTACTTTTAGACTTGGTAGCCACACCTATCTCCCACAGAAGCCACAATGTTGACTCATTGGCTCAGACCATAAAACCTGAAGTTTCTGGACCACATGACATCGCCAAATTCCTCAATGCTGAAACTCCATAGAAGCACACCAAATTAGATGGGAAAATAACATAGAAGCCAGCTAAACTCAACAAACAAAAATAATAACACAGAAGTCTCAACTAGCAATAAAAAAGCTTAGTAAATCCTAAGACAAGGAGTTAATAACCCTATGGTGAAATGTAGCAATTTTCAAATAAATATTAATTTAAAAAACTTACTGATTTTAATATTGAAGCTTTGTTATCTAATCAATCTCAACCGCAGAACTGTATAAATAGTTGTGGCATTTGTCTACATTAAAAATAATTAATTAAAAGGATAAATTCTTGAATGTTCTCATATTTGTTCCCCATTTTGATCCCTCATTAATAATAAATTCCATAGTAGATTCAATTTATCTTACCATGTTAAGAGATTTATGTTTGTTTATTAAGTAAGTTTCCTCCGCCCCTCTCGGAGAGCCCGGCAAGCTACCGAGAGTATTCGATATGCCAAACGCAGTAACAACAAAGTCTCCAATGGAGACGTTACTGGGCCCGCTCGAGCAAATCGACGATCAACGGGAGGGCCTTTATTAAGTAAGTTTATCTCAAAATCTTAGCAATATTTTAATATATGATGCCACTAAAATCCCATTATTATGTCAAGATCTATACGTTTTGATTCCTAAAACGGAAGTTGAAGTTTCTAGCTGACAACAATTTTTCTTTTCCTTTCCTTTTTGTAATGCTGGGAGTCAAACCCAGGGCCTCACACATGAAAGACAACCACTGAACCACATTTCCAGTCTAACACATTTTTTAGAAAACATTCTATACTTCAATCATGTCTTTGTTATAACTCTACTCTTTAGTCAAATAAGATTATATATAATTCTAGCTAGTCATTACTATGACATTAGCAGTACACAGACTATAAAATAATTACATTAAGATTTAAAAACACAAAACAATTTGCTGCAGATAACATAGCTAGCTAAAATTGTGGTTGAAGCCCAGACCATACAATTTCAAGGGCACAAAGTAACCTGACTTCTTTCCAGGAATAACAGTAACTTGCAGAAATAACAGTGATTGGGGTTTATACTATGTAGAATACTCTGGGCAAAGCAAATACACATTCTCATTCTTTTTGTTTTTTAAAATTTTTATTAGTTGAACACCATGAGGTACAGTTGTAGGCTTACAAACTTTTGGGCTTTGGTTTCACTTATACAGTGTTGGAGTACCCATCCTTCCACCAGTGCCCATCTTCCACCACCACTAATACCAGTATCCCTCCCACCCACATCCATCCCCCCATCCCACCCTGCCTCTGTGTCAGGGCATTCCCTTTTGTTCTCTCTCTCTCCTTTTGGGTGATGTGGTTTGCAAAAGAGGCATTGCGTGACAATCATGTTTGGTCTATAGTCTACCTTCAGCATGCATCTCCCATCCTGGAAGGATGCTCCCAACACCCTTTATTTGGTGCTCCCTTCTCTATCTGAGCTGCCTTTTCCCGTAGCGTGTGTGGATGCATTCTCATTCTTTATCTTATTTTATTTACATGTTTTCATCCATGTGTTTTAACTTTATGTACATTTCCTATTTGAGGTTTTTTCTCAGTTTTACAAGGTAAATTCTTTCATTTGTATATTACTGAAAACGAAATCCTTCATTCTAATTATCTTTTCCCTGGAAATACTGGGAAGAAATGTCACTATGAGATTTTCACTTAATATCAGAGTAGAACGAACAACAGCTTTATTATTATTTATTTATTTATTTATTTTGCTTTTTTGGGTCACACCCAGCGATGCTTGGGGGTTACTCCTGGCTCATGCACGCAGGAATCACTCCTGGCGGTGCTTGGGGGACCATAGGGGATGCTAGGAATCGAACCTGTATAGGCCATGTTGGCTGTGTGCAAGGCAAGCGCCCTACCCACTGTGCTATTGCTCCAGCCCCACAATAGCTTTTTAAATAATAAAAAACATGCAGTCAGTCAAGTGCAAGAATCTACCAAAGAGACAACTAGCTCAGTTATCCTACATCACCCATTACTCCTTCTCTCCTCTTCTTTGCAAGTTTCTTTTGAAATGGAGCTCCTTTCAGTTAAGGTAAGTAAATGGCAATGTAATGTATGACATTTACTTACTACAATATCCGTTTTTTAGGAATCAGCAAGGAATTGAACACAGACTGGCTGAAGGGTTTAAGAATAAACATAGGGACGACTTAAATCAGAACTGACAAGTAAGGCTAGCCAAAAATTAGGATCCTCCCAAGGGATCCTGAGGTCACAGGGAACAAAGGTATACAGAAAAGATCATGGTACAAGGAATCAGAACTGGGGATTGTCGAAAGGGCTGCTCCTTGGTTAGATCAGGGAAGGCCCAGGTGAAGAAATTCCGAGACACACTGCTTCAGTGTGTCTCCTTCCTTCCTTCCTTCCTCCTTCCTTCCTTCTTTCCTTCCTTCCTTCCTTCCTTCCTTCCTTCCTTCCTTCCTTCCTTCCTTCCTTCCTTTCAGTTTCTATTAGAGCAAAATTAGTTCCTAATGGGTTGCAATGGTGACTGAGATACTATTATAAAATATTGAAATCTTATCTTCATCATTATAAATACATCTTATTACTATAATCTACATTGTGACATGATATTAAGATTGTGTTTTAGTTTCAATTATTTAAACGTGCATGGACTATTGACTGCAACATTTACCTATCTAGAACTACTGACCAATCATGTAGAAAAATAGATTCAGTTACTTATATTTTAATAAAGTTAAGAGTAAGAGGCAGAGTTTTCTCTTCCTTTGGTCTCTCAGCAGACTGGATTTAAAAGTAGATTCTGTAGACCTGGAAAATTTAATCTATGTCTGAAAAGTACTGGAGACCGGCTAAGTAGGTGCTGGCGCAGTGTTCCAAATTCCATTGTGAGAGGTTTAGACTTTACATGGTGCACCTTGAACAAGACATATATTTGGCACTGGGCTAAATAAGAGAACTTACTAGTCAATCAAGTCTTTGTATAGCTGAGACAATGATTTGACATGTTAAATGAATAATTATAGACTGACTGACCTGAGCCCATTTCATGAGCCAAAATTCAATTTACTAATAATCCTAGGATCAAGCTGCATGCTTGCACAGAGGTACAGGTTTGCGGACAATGTTATTCCAATATTCTTTGGTTTAGTATGTTAGGCATGATTTATCTGTGTATCATTGAGAATATATTTTATGTTCTCATTTGTTTTTAATTTATTTTTGAAATATAGCTTACAAGAATCCACAGTCACAGATGAATTTCTTGGTGAACTGAATGCTTTATGACATATCTAGGTGCAAATTTTAAGGGTTTATTTATCATCAAACTTTGCAATTCTTTAAAATGATATCCTGAATCTAAAAAATCTTTAAGTTAAAACACAAACACTTAACCAGCCGCTTGGAGCAGAAAAACAAATGGACTATGTGTTAAACCGCGCCACCAAGCCTGCCCGGAGGGGAAAGGGTGTTGACCGGCCCGCCCGCTCCTCTCTGGAAAGAAAGATGGCGGCCGCACGGGAGCCTTGTGGACAGCAGGTTTGAGCCGGGGTTGGTGGGAGCGGCAGGGACCTCATGGGAAGGGGGGCTTTGTGGGCAGTCCCCCACGCCCCACCGAGGTCGTCAGCTGCCCCCCATGAGCGGCTCTCCGGCACGGCCACGACTCCAGGGCACAGAAACCAATCTCTTAACTAGTTAACTTTTAATAGAAATTCTTCCAGGGTCAATAAGTAAAATAGCAGAAATTCAAAACCGCGCGGCCGCAATAGCAGCCGCGCGACATCATTTTATTCTTAAACCAATTTGTAGAAAGCAAATCATTTCACAATGCTGTTTCAGCATGTCTGATTGTGGGGGGTGGGTCGTAAACTCTAAACAATAATTGTGCATCTTCTATCGAAACAATCTATCTAGTCAAAGTAGATAGAGTATTAACTAGAACTCATCTGCCTCACAAGAATTGGGAGGGGTGGGAGGTGGGGGTCTATTGGGGTTCGGGGTTAAAAATAAGTATTGGTAAAGGGAAATGTGTTTGATATTTACATGACTGAGACCTAAACCCGAAAGCTCTGTAACTTTTCCCACAGTGATTCAATAAATAAATAAATTATAAAAAAAAAAATAAAACACAAACACTTAGAAAGAAATAGTGATTTTACAATTGTTTTCAAAACTTACTAAAATGTGACTTGGCTTTTTAGAATCCGAGTAATTTTTGATCATCAATTTGCATTTAAAACATTGAGAAAACAGACTTATGTCTATGTAAGTTAGATCCGTGCTGGGAAAGGTTATGTTTTGAATCATCCTTCGCATTCTCACACCATCAAAACCTTATTGCAATGAATATGCCTAGCTCATAGAGTGCTTTCTTTATCACTCATGAAAGTATTTTTATGAAAATTTCATCACGAGGCAATGTACTTGATTTATAATCTTAATTTGCTTTGCTATAGTTCTTTCATATATGAATATTTATCCGGAATTATGGTCACTGTCACTGTCACTCCCATTTGTTCATCTATTTGCTCGAGTGGGCCCAGTAACGTCTCCATTGTGACACTTGTTACTGTGTTTGGCGTATCGAATACGTCATGGGGAGCTTGCCAGGTTTTGCTGTGCGGGCGAGATACTCTTGGTACCTTGCCGGGCTCTCCAAGAGGGTCGGAAGAATTGAACCTGGGTTGGCGAGGTCAGCCATGTGCAAGGCAAATGCCCTACCCACTGTGAAAATTTAATATTATATTAAATAACTAGTATGAAAATTTTAGTAGGCAAAAACACTTTGAGGTTAATATTAAAAGCAGAGAAAACCCTTCAGCTTATAATAATTTAAAGATTATACAATGAAGGTATTTTTAATCTGGAACCCATTTCACTTAAATTAACTGGGTAATTTTATTTGCCTTACACTGGGCTCCAATAAATGAAATCTGACATTTTATTATGCAAATATTTGTGTTCTCATATGTTGACATGCTATTAAAATGACTAGAAGTCAAACGCATGTCAAAATTAATAGGAAAGTGGCAAAGGATACAGTAAAGTAATACACGAATACCATTAACTTTAACCCTATTGACCATTGACTTTAACCCTATTGTAAACTGGTTACCCAAACTCTAATAGGAAGAAAAGGAAAAGAGAATTTTGTTAAAATGAGCCACTTTTAAAACATGATACTAGACAACTAAAGTGAGAGCTAAAACTCTTACTGAAGAAACTTAAAAATACTTTAACATGAATTTGGTATGTGAAATTAGCCACATAGCAAGCAATTGACATTAAAAATATAAAACTGAGGGCATGAAAGAAAGAATACAGCAGGTATGGTGCTTGGGTTGAATGGCCAACATGGGTTCAATCTATGGCATGGTGGATTATAGTCTCCCAGCATTGACAGGATCCTTGAGAACAGACCCAGGAGTAAGGCTTGAGCACCAGTAGGTATAGATCCCAAATAAAAATAAAGAAGTCTTTGGATCACTGGGTATGATTCAAAAACCAAAATAAATGAAATAGAATTATATTTTATATAAATAAACTCAAAATACAAGATAAATTCCTTCAAGATTGCAAAAAAGAGTTCCTTGTAGGGATTTGAAAATAATATTTTTCACTTGAAAATTAAATTTAAAACTGGCTTCAATTCATTGTCATTTTCATCACTTTTTAAAATTCTTACTTTCTCAAAATTATACTTATCTCAGAGAGAGATAAACAATAAAAATTACTTCAGTGTGTGTTATTTACGTAGGTTAATTCCCATTTAGCATTAGAGAAAGCAGAAGGGCAACATTAAACGTAATTAAAAACACAGTCATATATTAAGCTGAAAACAAATGTAATTTAAGAATGAAGTTGGACTGAAATAACCTTTTAACATTATTCCCTACGCAGCTCTAGACTATTGGCAGTCTTGTGATCAGCCTGGAACCTGGGAATTAGGAAAGTGATGGTCTTAAGTCCTGAGAGAAAAATAATGGTGTACTACTGTTTGCACTGACTGCTTTTTTTGTGGGTACGTAGTAAAATATATTAAATTATACCAAAAAATGTGTATAGTATATGGTATGTCAAGTACATATTAAATACGGCTTTAAAATTTAATCCATAGAACCTTGAAAACACACTTGTGAGATACAGCTAATTCAATGCTTAAAGTAACATATAGTGATGGAGCGATAGCACAGTGGGTAGGGCGTTCGCCTTATAAGCGGCCAACATGACCGACTGGAGTTTGATTCCTCCGCCCCTCTCGGAGAGCCAAGCAAGCTACCGAGAGTATCTCGCCCGCATGGCAGAGCCTGGCAAGCTCCCCGTGACGTATTCGATATGCCAGACACAGTAACAGTACAAACTTCATCAAACAAAATTTCTGAAAATCAGTTATACATATCTTAAATACTGAAAGAATAGAAAACTAGTAGGTGCAGACAAAAGGACATATAGATAAGAATAGAAATAAAATACAAACATCAATAGGTTTAGATTATCAACAAGGGCAGAATACTTATCTTATAAAGTCTTAAAAACAATGAGCCCATGGTTGGGACAGTACCGGCTTGTCCTTCACGCCCTACTGAAGTCATGAGTTGCCCTCCACGAGTGGCTCTCCAGCACGTCCATGGATCCAGAGGCAAAAAGACTTAGTCCAGAACCCAGCAGCTTGCGTCAGAAAACTGAATGGACCATGCGTTAAACTACGGTACCATGCCTCACCAGGAGGGAAAGGGTGTTGCTCCCTTCTTCCTTTTTCCCGCCCGGCAGCAAGGTGGCTGCCACCTCAGAGCTTATAGGAAAGCCAGGTATGAGCCAGTGGTGACGGGGCAACTTCAGTCTCATGGAAAGGGGAACGGTACCGGCTCGTCCTTCACGCCCTACCGAGGTCACGAGTTGCCCCCCACGAGCGGCTATCCGGCATGCCCGTAACACCAGACACACAGAAACCAATTTCGTAATTATCTGGTTCTTTGCAGAAATCCAAAATCCCATGCGACATTATATGATTCTCATAACCAGTTATAGAAAACAAAGTATTTCACAATGCCTGATTGTTGGGGGGGGGGGTTCTAAACAATAATGGTGCATCTTTTGTTGAAATAATGAATGTAATCAATGTAGAGAAGAGTTTATTGGAAATCATCTGCCTCACAGGCATTGGGAGAGGTGGGAGGGGGCTATATTGGGGTTTTTGGTAGTGAAAAATGAGTACTAGTGAGAGGAGAGGTGTTTGATCATTGTATGACCGAGACTTAAACCTGAAAGCTTAGTAACTTTCCCCACAGTGATTCAATAAATAAATATAAGAAGAAAAAAAAGAATGAGCCCATGGTTTTATTAAAAAATAGAAAATAAAAAAATGAACACATCAACTACCAACATTAGGAATGAAAAGGGAGATAATTAGATAATATTGTATAGGAGGTTTATATCATTACTTCATAAAAACTGGAGGTTAAATTATCATAAACATACAAGACAATTTTAATATATATTTAAAATATATTACTAAAATATATAAAACCATAAACTATATGCATTGTCAAAGAGATAATTTAAATTAAAAGTTCCAAGTACTCAAAACTCATCACATTTCATTTATTACCTTTCATTAGTATCTATGCTTTATGATTACTAACATATGGGCTGGAGTGATAGCACTGGGGGTAGGGTATTTGCCTTGCACGTGGCTGACCCGGGCAACCCGGGTTTTATTCCTCTGCTGCTCTCGGAGAGCCTGGTAAGCTACAGAGAGTATCCCGCCCGCTCTGCAGAGCCTGGCAAGCTCCTCATGACATATTCGATATGCCAAACACTGTAACAACAAGTCTCACAATGGAGATGTTACTGGGCCCGCTTGAGCAAATCGATGAACAATGGGAGAACGGTGCTACAGGACATTATACCAGTAAGGTAGAAATACTGTGTCATGGAATACTACTGCACATATCATCAATAAGTATATACATATGTATATATATACATATATATAAATACAAACTATTACCCCATTCAGCAAAGTTCATGTCATGAAGAAACAAAACTCTATCATACAAAGTGCTAAAGTTTGATTCAGTTCAACAGACTTCACTTGTATAAGTAAAGAAACTTTATAGACAATAAATAGATGAGCAATTAGGGATAATGTATCTTTCTGAATTAGAGCACATCAGATTTTTACTTTATTTGCTCAAACAATATTGGCATGTTGTGTCAGATATGATATGGAAGAATTGATAAAATGTAAGTGAAAGGGGCTGAAGAGAGAATCAATGGGCATGCTTCACTTGCAGGAGGACTGGGTACAACACCCGAGTATCACCAGAGAAACCGTCTGAATTATGAGCTAGGAGTAACCCCTGCACATTTTCACATGTGGATGGAAAGGAGAAGAAAGGAAGAAATAATGGAGTAAAACAATGTGTGAGATCAAATTTAAATGAACTTTATAATCAATACAATTACATAATCTACTACATTTTGTTTTGGTTTGGTTTTGGTTTGGTTTTTGGTTTCTGATCATAACCAACAGTACTCAGGGGTTTTTCTGTGTAGGTACTCCTCAGAGTGTGCTCTTGAGTGGTGGCTTAGAGACCATGCAGTATAAGGAACAAACCTCATTTTGTTTTGGTTTGGTTTTTGGTTTCAGATCATAACCAATAGTACTCAGGGGTTTTCCTGGGTAGGTACTCCTCAGAGTGTGCTCTTGAGTGGTGGCTTAGAGACCATGCAGTAATAAGGAACAAACCTGGGGATTGAACCTCCCGCACACTTTGAACTTCTCTCTCTCCCGGAAGAGAACAGTGCAGTCTCCTACCCCCGTGCCTGGCTGTCCTCGCTGGGGCCCCTTGGTGGGGAGCGGGTTGAGCTTTCCTCCCTGCCCCGACCAGGGCACCGGCAGCCGAAGACCTCCAGGACCAGCCACCACCATGCTGAGACCACTCTCCGCACACATGAAGGGCTCCAGCAGCCAAGACCTCCAGGATCAGCCACCACCATGCTGAGACCACTCTCTGCACGCCTGAAGGTACAGGCAGAGGAACAAAGGCAAGCGGGTCCCGGGGCTGAGATCTCCAAGCCTACTCGGATCAGGGCTGAGCAGCCTCCACCCAGATCCTCCGAATTCCAGTAGGCAGGGGTCACACCCATCAACTGCCCCCCTGGCCCTGGTGCCATGTAATCCCATCAATGGCCAAGACTCAGAGACTATAAAATTCAGCTCCCGGAACTGTGCGGCCGGCCACATTCGCGGCAGTGCGACATCTTATTATGACATCTTATTATCTCATTCCTACTTTGGACAAACTGGCAGGCTATCGAATGTAACCTGCCCACAGAGCAGAGTCTGGCAAACTCCTTGTGTTGTACCCAATATGCCAAATACCAGTAACAATGATGGGTCTCATTCTCCTAAAAAGCCTTGAATGTAGCACTTTCTTAAAAATCTCAGGGCTAGGATGAAGGAGACGTTACTGGGGCCTGCTCGAGGCAATCGACGCACACAAAGCAGGTATAATACCAACTGAGCTATTTCTAGTCCAGTTTATTATTATTTTAAAATTTATGTTACATATTCCTTTTATCAATAAAATGTGCAATTAACCCACATAAAAAACAGTGCACGTGTGATTTCCCCAGAAAGCTGTTTGTTAAATATACACTAGACTACTATGGCAATAGCCTTATGGATGTTAACTGATGATATTTCTGCAAATACATATAGATGAAATCAACTCATATGAAGTGATGACACTAATTGAACACTGTAAAATCTCTGGGTGGCCAGGGGAGAGGCCCCGATGGCTCCCCCCCTCACCACTCTGGTCAGAGGGCCTCAGGCTGCTCTCCCAGCCAGGGTGGCCCAGCCCATGGGGCAGATGAAGGAGGAAACGAGGGTCAAGCTGTTGATTGATCAGTTGCCGTTTATTCCATTCTCCCCACATGCCTGTCCCAGTCTCTCTGAGCCCCCCATTCTAGTTTCACACTGCCCCTCATTCCCGTCTCCTCCTGTCTCTCCTGCTCATCTCTCTGCACTTCATTTCTCAGCCTGGGCTCTCTCACTCCACATGCCTGCTCCAGTATTCTTCTTATATGTGAGAGAAGCACCCTAACCCTTATACTATCTCTATGGTTCCTGTCTTTAAGGATAAGACTCTTTTCAAAATTTTCTTTTGGGGTCACAGCTGGCTATGCACAGGGGTTACTCCTGGCTCATGCACTCAGTAATTACTCCTGGCGTTGCTTGGGGGATCATATGGGATGCTGAGAATCGAATCCGGCTTGGCCTCGTGCAAGGCAAACCCCCTACCCACTGTGCTATCACTCCAGCCCCAAGACTTCTTTTTTTTTTTAACATAAAGCTATGAAAGTTCTCCAAACTGTCTTCTGTAGTCTTAGTATCATTCTTTTCTCACAAATCACAAATCATCCTGTTATTCGTTGATTGCCTCGAGCAGGCCCCAGTAATGTCTCCTTCATCCTAGCCCTGAGATTATATTCAAGGCTCTTTAGGAGAATGAGACCCATCATTGTTACTGGTATTTGGCATATTGGGTATGCCACAGGGAGTTTGCCAGACTCTGCCGTGTGGGCAGGCTACATTCGGTAGCCTGCCAGTTTGTCCAAAGTAGGAATGAGATAATAAGATGTCATAATAGGATGTTGCGTGGCCGCAAATGCGGCCGCGTGGTTCCGGGAGCTGGTTTTTATAGTCTCTGAGTCTTGGCCATTGATGGGATTACACGGCGCCAAGGGGCCAGTTGGTGGGTGTGACCCCCGCCTACTGGAATTTGGAGGATCTGGGTGGAGGATGCTCGGCCCAAATCCGAGTAGGCTTGGAGATCTCGGCCCCGGAACTCGCGTGACTTTGTCCCTCTACCAGTACCTTCACTTTTACTCTACCAGTAAGGTACCCTCTACCAGTACCCTCTACCCTCTAAGTAAGGTACCCTCTACCAGTACCTTCTTTTATAGTTGGTGTGAATTCATAGTAAATACAATTAAAAAAGAATGACCCCTTTAACTAGAAAGCTCTCTATAATATCTTACATTTGTTGTTTTCGTTTAATAAAACATACCCCAAATTTAGTTCTTGTACTCACACTGTGGTCTGGAGTAATAGCACAGCGGATAAGACAGTTGCCTTGCACATGGCCGACATGTCCGACCCGGGTTCGATTCCTTTGCTCCTCTTAGAAAGCCCAGCAAGTTACCGAGAGTAACTTGCCCGCATGGCAAAGCCTGGCAAGCACTTTGTGATGTATTCAATATGCCAAAAACAGTAACAACAAGTCTCACAATTTGTTGTGAGACGTTACCGGTGCCCACTCGAGCAAATCAATGAACAATGGGAGGACAGGGCTACAGTGCTACAGTACTCATACTAATTTGGGGCTTCTCTTTGAAATAAAAGTGTGTAACTTTATTCTATATCAAGTCCTATTTTATCTTTTAACTCATTCCATTAGTGACAAGTTGCTTCTCCTCTATCTTCTGCTCACAGATCTTCATTTATTTATAATGTCATTTATGATCATTATAAAATTGAAGTTAATAAAAAGACACAGACTAATGAAAGTCAGGAGAAGTACAAAAGAACAAATATGTAATTTCATAAGACTCATGTATTGGTAATGATGTATTGGTAGATGCAGCAGAAGCTGGGAAAAACATTCGTAATGCCCGCCTGTCCTTCACCAACTACAAAACCAAGATGACTGCCCTCCGACATCATGATGGATCTATCACATCTTCCAGAAGGGCAATGGAGAAGATTATTCATGACTTCTACTCAGATCTCTTTAATAGCCACATCCACTTGCCCACATACCACATACCACATGATGGATATGTCGTTCCCAATGTTCTCCCTTCCGAAATCCAACATGCCATCTCGTCGGTAAAGAAACAAAGAGCACCTGGCCCAGACAAGATCAGACCTGAACACCTGAAGAACTTACCATCAGTACTCAACAATACATTGGCTCGACTCTTCACACGCTACCTATCTGAATGCAAGGTTCCATCCCAATGGAAAACCAGCAGGACTGTACTACTATACAAGAAAGGAGACATCCACGACATTGGCAACTATTGCCCAATCTGCCTATTGTCTGTCATCTACAAACTATTCACTCGTGTCATCCTGAATAGGATTAGCAGAACACTAGATGAAGGACAACCATGTGAACAAGCTGGATTCCGAAAAGGATTCAGTACCATCGACCATATCCACACAATAACCAAGCTCATTGAGGTATCTCGGGAGTTCAAGATGCTGCTCTGTCTAACGTTCATTGATTTAAAGAAGGCCTTTGATTCTGTTGAGACGGAAGCGGTCATGGAAGCCCTAGCCAATCAGGGCGTACAAACTCAATACATCAGGATCCTTCGTGAGCTCTATTGCGGATTCACTACCAAGATCTCACCATTCTACAAAGAAGTAATCATCCATATCAAGAGAGGGGTTCGGCAGGGTGATACCATTTCACCAAAACTCTTCAGTGCCACCCTCGAGAACATCATGCGACGACTGGAATGGGAAAGCATGGGAGTGAAGATAGATAATCGGCAACTATACCACCTCCGCTTTGCTGATGACATCGTTCTAATAACACCAAACATCAACCAAGCAGCACAAATGCTGAACGACTTTGACCGTGAATGTGGAAAAGTCGGACTACAGCTGAATCTTATGAAGACAATGTTTATGAGAAACAGCCTTGTTCCTGACGCTCCATTCGCTCTCAACGGAACCACCATCTCTGAATGCAACAGTTATATATACCTAGGTCGAGAAATCAACATGATGAATGACCTGGCACCTGAGTTGCGCAGGAGGAAGAGAGCGGCTTGGAATGCCTTCAAGAGCATTGAAGAAATAACTAAAAGGACAAAGATCCTCCAGCTACGAGCACATCTCTTTGATTCCACTATTCTTCCTGCATTAACATATGCCTCAGAGACCTGGACCCTACGAAAACAGGATGAGAACGCTATTCGGGTCTCTCAAAGAGGAATCGAAAGAACTATGCTTGGAATATCACGATTCACTCAAATGAGAGATAGAATCCGAAGTTCTGATCTTTGTCAACGCTCAAGAATCAGGGACGCTGTCTCATTTGCCAAGACATCAAAAATCAGATGGGCTGGACATGTAATGAGGTTTACAGACAACCACTGGACTAGAGCCATTACTGATTGGATTCCACGGGACATCAAAAGATCACGTGGACGCCCACCTATAAGATGGTCAGACTTCTTCGTCAAGACCCTAAATGATCGGTTTGAGGCTCTGCATGTTCCTAGAACGAACAGATACCATTGGGCTACGCTAGCATGCAACCGGGATGAATGGAGATGTTACTGGCACCCGCTCGAATAAATCGATGAATAACGGGGATTAAGTGATAAGTGAAGTGAATATGTATTGGTAAGATTATTTCTAGAATTTCTGACTTATTGAACACTAGGTGTCTATTAGAGCAGTCTTTATGGTTTATTTAGATATTACCATGTGATGTAATTTTAAAAAAATTATGTAATGATTAGAAACTGTTTCTTCCTTTCCTCTCTCATCTATAGTACTCGAAATAACTGGTTATTGGAGATGAGTTTCTCAACAGCATTAAAAAGTGGAATAACAGTTTTATATTTATATTTTAAATTGAACTAAGAAGAGGAAGCTCAAATGATATGAAATTCTTATTTTAGAAAGGAATGATTTAATGATTATAAATTAGGGGAAAGGGATAAAATTTACCACACATTAAGTTATTCAAGGGGCAAACTTTCCCAATTCTTTCCTTTTTTTCCATAAAGAGTCCTTCTATAGGTGCCAAAGTTTCCAAATAAGACTTTTTCATGAACAGTCAATGAGAGAAACACACAGTCATACCAACATCTGGTACAGAGCTAAACAACAGAAAACCTCACCTCTTACCTAATAAGTGATGCTGATATTTTTACCCGTAGTACTACAGATAATGCTGAAGGAATGAAGAAAAGCCACGTCTTTGTTCACAGAAGTCTCTTTCAAGAAAGTTACCAGCATCTTCCACTTCAAGCAGGTACCAAATGCACAGAATTTTTATTTTGTCTCAATTTGAATAGAAACTTTTTTTATAACTTACCCCCTGTTTTGATATTTGAAGAGAAGTTGTGCCTGCTGAAGTATCCAAGGAATATAAAGTTAATCTTCGTTGGGGTTGTTTTTGCAATTCTGTTCTTCAGTAAGGACTGTTTAGTGAGGAGCTCTTGAAAATTACTTAACTAATTTTGTTGTTTACATAGCTATTAAAGAAAGATGAACATTTCCCTTAAAATCCTCCTTTTAGGTGAGGACATTGAGGTTTAAATGTGGAGGATGTACGCATATGTGCATAAATATAAAGCTAATATGTACTAAACTATGTGGAAATAGCTGAACTGATTAAGACTATGCATTAGCAGAAAATAGAATGTTCTACCATTGTTCTTTACAGGGCTAGTCTACTTCTGTCTGCAATTCAAACATCTATCTTCAAATCTATTTTGCAAGTGAAACTCAAGGTCAACCTCAAATATGAGCTCTTCCCTTCTGACCATTGCCCAATCTGAAGATCTCAATTCTTGAAATACATTTACACTTCACACTCATTTTAACATTTAACACTTAAAATTCAAAATGGTCTCTGTGGTACTTTTTATTTAAAGTAGTTTGGCAATGTTGTTATATTTTCTCTCAGATTATCTTAATCTGTGGGGAATTTCTTGCCATTTTTCCTTCACAATTCTATGATAAAAAGGATAAAAAGAAAAACTATATATAAACACAGCCATTTCTGGAATGAGACATATGGGTGTCTCCAGACTAATAATTTGGTACCATTTCAAAATAAATTTTTAAATATTTATTCAACATTTACTTAAAGGGACAAGGAGACTTTGGCTTCCTATTAATAAAATGTATGTAGAAATAAATGCATTTATTGATTCACTTTGCTGCTCAAAGTAGAGTCAAGAGTCAAAAAAAAAATCAGACAAAAATTTCCTGCTTTCCTATACCTCTTATTTCCTCTTCTGTTCTTTTGCAATTATCCAAACCAGACAAGTTCTTGGCGAGTTTATTAAAGATTTAGATAATGAAGGAAATTCCTCAATCTTGTGAACAGTGTTATGCTGTGCAATTATTTGATCTCAGAGTTTCAGCTGCCAGCTACTGCTGTCTTTTGGCTGAGTGAAGTTGCATGTGTGTATTATAAAGTTATTCAATAAAAGCATGACTGTTCTAGTGAGATTTCTTCACATTTTCATCTGAAGCACGACTTCAGGTGAACTTGTGCAAATTTGCATTTCTGTAGTATATAAAGGAGCCATTTAAAATTTGACTCAGTGAGCACTTCATTTCTCATTTAGTCCACGAGTACTTTAATGGCTGTATGTCAGTGTTTTTAGGCACAGTTTCTGTATCTACCATAGAGCAACTGTTCTTACTGGTGACTATCTTCTTCCATAAGCAGTAACCCTAATTGCTATATTAAAATATGCCTTAAAAACTAATTTTATTCTCTTAATTTATTTTGAATATCTGAGAAGATAAGTAAATAATAAGAAAGCATAATTTTAGGGATCAGATGCGACAGTGTATCCTGAATCTGCCACTCCCTATTCCAAAGAACTTTGAAAAATGATTTACCCTCCTCAACCTCTGTTATCTGTAAACTAGAGATAATAATATCCCCCTTGCATAGTTCTTGGGAACATCAGCAATAATTAATCTCACTCTTGATGTGAACGATAACTAATTTTATTAGCAACAAATACTATGAACTTTTAAGTTCAGTCTTTGACATACAATCAATTATATAAAGGGGATTTGACATTATTGAAAACTCAAACAACAATATTATTTGGAGAATTCACATTTATCCATCAATTCATTTATTCTGCAAAATTTTACTTGGCTCCCTTATGGGCCAGACATTTTAATTTTTACCAAATTTGAAATTTTTCCTTTTTTCCTCCCACTTTATTTAAACACTGTGATTTACAAAGATGTTCATGATATTTGTTACAGGCATTCAATATTCCAACACCAATCCCAACACCACTGTCATCTTCCCTCCACCATTGTCTCCATTTTCCCAACCACCCCTCAAGCCTGCCTCCATAGCAGGATAACAATAATTTAATTTATATTGCTTGTTACCATTAAATGGCTAACAAAATGATATAAAATTATCCCATAGAAAAAATATTTGTTAAAATTGGTGTATCTCACCATAGGGACATTAAGTCTTTGTCTGAGGGTTTAGTGCACTGTTGTTGCAAGGTAAGACTTCTGTGTTAATGTTTTTGTGAGTCAACATTGGATGGCTTCTACATTATGTCCCATCCAATTTGGTGTGCTGCTACTGGGATGTCAATGTTTTACAGTTGGACAGGTCACATAGCTGAATATGCGGTGGAGCAGTCCAGAAAATCCAGAATACTTAATGGGGCAGTTAACTTGGCAGTTAAATATTTAACTGGGCATAACTGCTGGATCCTCCCCTAGCATGGGGAAGTGGGAGTGGTTGCCCACCCCAACTCTGAGATGGCCTAGAGTTTTCAGCCACAAAGACCCATGTACCCAGAGTTTTTGGCAGATTAGATTCTCTGTGGCAGTCAGTATTGCAAAAATGGATTTTGGAAGACATAAGTGTAACATGTTGAGTTTCTGAAAGCATGCATGTATATAGCAAGCACCTGTGGGTATTAGGCATTTAGGAATGAATAATAGAAAACAGTTGTTTAAGAAAAAGCAAATACACCTCTCTATCTTATCAGGCTGAACTTTACAAAATTTAAAGTATTTTTTAATAATTTTTTGTTCATTTTGCAATTTTTCTATATATTAGTTCATTTTTTAGAAAAGGGAATTAAAATAATAAACAGTGATTTTTTTGTTATTGTTGTAGTGAGGGTAGTTCATACAAGTAGTAGGGAGCAAGGGTACTCACACCAAACTAGCAGTGCTGGGGATTAGAGCCAATTGCTCAAACAGCAAGGTCTTGTACTCAATCATTTGATTCCCTGAGGTCCTGTTATCACTAAAAAAATATTTACCAGTATCTGAGTATCTGTTGTACATTACTTTTTTATGGTTTCTTGAGATGCGGTATATAAAAAAAGAGAATCTCCTTTTTCTCTCTTTTTCTTTGTGTTGGGGATCAGAATCCAGAATGCTGGAGCCCCAGATGGAGTGCTGCCCCTGGCAGATCTCCTAGAAGAATTTCCCCTAAAAAGTGTTTTACATATGTTCAACTAAAGCAATAGTTGTATTCATACTTAACTAAAGCTGTTCATATTTGTATTTAACCAACACCTTCAGATATATAATAGTCTAATGCAACTAAAGAATGTTTGTTGTTCTAATGGTTCTAAGCAATAAATACAACAAGCTGAGGACAGTCGGGCTCTCATAGCAAGAGGCTGCTAGCCTCTTGTGTATATGGGTGGGAGTGTAATATACATATTTTAAGTTCAAAAAGTTCTGATACAAACTGTAGGATGACATTGCTTTGTCCTTTCTCCCTTGCCACAAGGAGCTTAGGTTTATCAGGTTACACCCATCACAGTGCTCCGGAGTCACTCCCATTCCTTTGTTTATCTGTAACCACTTCTCTATGCTCTCTTCCCCAACCAGTTAATCAGATTTTCCCCTTCATCAGAATATGTTAATTATTTGTAAGGTCAGATACTTCCAGGACACTGAAATTGTATTTTAAGTTAATATTGTCTTTCTCCTCTCCTTATGTCTTATGAATGGTTTACTTTAAAGCAATGTCCTTTTTGTATAGATACAGGAAGACTGTTAATATTATGCTGTGTAACTTAGGATTTAATTGGAATTGAATATTATTCACTCCTGGGCATCTGCTTTCTCGACTTAAGCCTCAGTTGCCCTTGGTTCATAACACCCCAAAAGCAGGGTCCCAACGAGGGACTGAATGGGTAGCGGTGAGCTACCCTGGCATCAAAATGGGCCAGGACAAAGTGCCACAATTCTTAACTATAAGTTAAGAGTTTGATCATAGACAAATGCTGTCATGATAAAAAAGCAACGATGAGACTAGGACCCTGCTAGGGATAGAAAAGACTATTTGGCCTGAGCACTGTAGTCTGAGATTGAGATGGCCCTAGGAGAGCAATTCTATAAGCTTAAGATATTTCTTAATGTATCCATACAAAATGATTTGTATTATGTATGCTTATATGTTTGTTGGGCAAGGAGAGGAGAAACACACCCACGGGATTCCGCTCTAGGGTGGGTTGATCTGATAATGAGAATCTGTCCTGGAAATGGCTTTCCCCGAGGGAAAGAATTCTACCCCTATTGATTGTGACCACACCTATGTGTAATTGTTACCCCAACCCCTCATGCTTTGGGATTTAGCTAGAGTTGGCTGGGGGATCAGTATCCAGATTCCAGAGTCAGAAGGAGGATGAAGGGGGATTGAGAAGGAAAATGAAGTAGCGTGGGGGAGGAAGAAGTAGGAGGAGAATCAGAGAAGAATAGAGATGCGATTGGAATAATCTGCAACTGACATCAACCAGCCTGGCTCTCGTTCCTTCATTCACCTGCCCATCGCCATCGACCAACCCGGGATGGGGGAAGCAGCCTGAGACTACTGAACTCTGGTGCTGGCAGCGGGAGAGATCACTGCTGCTGTTGCAATCTTTTTGAGTTTACACAACAAATATCTGCATTTCTCTACCCATGAAGATATAAAATATTTTCTGCCTTAGAAAATCCCATCATGCGGGGGTATGGTACCGCCAGCAGATCAAACTGTACCTGTGAGGTGAGTGCATCAGCAGCCTGATAGCAACGTCAGACTTTCAGATACCCCAAAATTGCTGCTGTGCCTTTGGCCAGACCCCAAAAACTTGGGGCTAAGTTTAGCAAGAAAGGGCCAAAAGTTAGGTATGTGGGAGACACACACACAAACCACCTTCGGCTCAGCTATATAATTGGAGGCATGGCCTGTCTGGTTCCTGCTTGAACTGCTTAATGGCTATGATCCGAGAGACTCAGAAATGAATCTCGGAACCCAAAGGCTTTTGGCAGAAATGCGTTCTGCTCCTGCAGAAGGTTACTGGGGCTGAGCCACTCCAGGTGGGAATAGGTTTTGTGCCTTGGCCTGTTCCCCCTGAGGGCCTGGTGACAACCATCCTCCAGAGGCCACTGGACAGTCAGGTTTGGGCCTGCAGTGATGAGACACACAGGACCTCACCACATGGGGTTGGAGCCAACTCTTTCTCCCCATCCCAACAAGACCCCGAGTCGTTGCCTACAAATGGCCTCTCTGGCTCCTGATCAAGCTGATTAATGGCCATGATACCAGAGACTCAGAAACAAATCTTGAAACGCAGCAGCTTTTGGCAGAAATGCATCTGGACTGCATACAAGGTGGCCGCAGGCTCAGAGCTTATTGGAAAGCCAGGTATGAGCTGGCGGTGTTGGTGTAGTCTCATGGGAAGGAGGGTGGTACCAGCTGTCCTTCATGCCCTACCAAGGTCACGAGTTGCCCCCCACGAGCGGCTCTCTGGCACAGCTATGGCTCCAGAGGCAAAAAGACTTAATCCAGAACCTGGAAGCTTGCAACAGAAAAGTGAATGGACCATGCATTAAACTATGGAGCCATGCCTCCCCAGGAGGGAAAGGGTGTTGCTCCCTTCCACCTTTTTCCCCCCTGGCAGCAAGGTGGCTGCAACCTCAGAGCTTATTGGAAAGCCAGGTATGAGTCGGCGGTGACATGGTAACTGCAGTCTCATGGGAAGGGGGATGGTACCAGCTCGTCCTTCATGCCCTACCGAGGTCATGAGTTGCCCCCCACAAGTGGGCTCTCTGGCACGGCCATGGCTCCAGAGGCAAAAGGACTTAGTTCAGAGCCCAGCAACTTGCAGGAAAAAAGTGAATAGACCATGCGTTAAACTATGGCACCATGCCTCCCCAGGAGGGAAAGGGTGTTGCTCCCTTCCGCCTATTTCCCCCCTCCTGGCATCAAGGTGGCCGCCATCTCAGAGCTTACTGGAAAGCCAGGTATGAGCCGGCAGTGAATGGGCAACTGCAGTCTCATGGGAAGGAGGGCGGTACCGGCTCATCCTTCACGCCCTACCGAGGTCACAAGTTGCCCCCCACAAGCAGCTCTCTGGCATGGCCATGGCTCCAGAGGCAAAAGGACTTAATCCAGAGCCCGGAAGCTTAGGGCAGAAAAGTGAATAGACCATGCGTTTAACTACGGTGCCATGCCTCCCCGGGAGGGAAAGGGTGTTGCTCCCTTCCTCCTGCAAGGTGGCCACCACCTCAGAGCTTATAGGAAAGCCAGGTACGAGCCGGCGGTGATGGGGTAACTGCAGTCTCATGGGAAGGGGAGGTGGTACTGGCACATCCTTCACGCCCTACCGAGGTCACGTGTTACCCCCCCCCCCCCCCCCCCCATGAGCAGCTCTCTGGCACGGCCATAACACCAGACACACAGAAACCAATCTCGTAACTATCTGGTTCTTTGCAGAAATCCAAAATCGTGGCTGCATGACATTATATGATTCTCATAACCAGCTATAGGAAACAAAATATTTCACAATGCCTTTTCAGCAATTCTGATTGTTTGGGGGGAAATTCTAAACAATAATGGTGCATCTTTTGTCGAAATAATGAATGTAATCAATGTAGAGAAGAGTTAAGTAGAAATTATCTGCCTCACAGGCATTTGCAGGAGTGGGGTATACTGGGGTTCTTGGTGGTGAAAAATCAGTACTGGTGAAGGGAAAGGTGTTTGATCATTGTATGACTGAGACTTAAACCTGAAAGCTTAGTAACTTTTCCCACAGTGATTCAATAAAGAAATATAAAAAAAAAAGAAAATACCATCATGCTTCTTCCCTATTAATCCCTTCTCCAACCAAATTCACATCACAGGTCACTATCTGATTTCCAACTGAAATGCCTTAACTGCTGATCAGTTTCAAATAAATATATTATTTTTTAACTCAGTAGCTTATATGTCTGGCTGTGTCTGATTAGCAAAATGTTTTTGAAAGTTATTCATTTCATTGCATACATCAGTGGTTATTTCTGTGTTCTACTGTACAAATATTTCCACAATTTTCTCATTTCCTTCTTGATATTTATATAGTTTTCAGTTTTAATTACTACGAATAAAGATGGTTTGAACATACATATGAAAGTATTTGAGGATATGTCCATATTTGTCACAGGAGCAGATTTCCAAAAGTTATATCATTCTACAGTATTACTTCTGCCTTAATGACTGTACTATCTCTCTGGCCCTTGATTGCTTTTTTATATGCTTAGTAGTCATTTTGGTAATTCTTTTAAAAAATTATTTATTTTGTGTGATTTACAATACTATGAAGGTAGGGATTGTTAGACCACACTCAGCTGTGCTCAGACTTTAGTCCTGACTCTGCTCAGGGATCAGTGATGCAGGTCATAGGGGATGATATATGGTGCTGGGGACTGAACCCATTGACTGCTACAACCCAAACTCATGTACTATCTCTCCAGCCCCAACAATACTGTTACTGAGAGTTTCATGCATATATTTTGTGCATTCTATTGTAAAGTGTCTAATCAACTAGTTTGACTACATTTTAATCAGTAATTAATTTTTTTCAAAAGAATTTTAGGAGTGTGAAATATACTTCCTAGATAAGGATATTATTCCAGTATATACATTATAAGTATTTCCTCTCAGTTCATGCTGAGACCAAACTCCACACATCTACTCTGAGTAGGCTTGAAGATCTCAGCCCCGGGGACCCGCTTGCCTTTGTTCCTCTGCCAGTAGGTTCAGGTGTGCGGAGAGTGGTCTCAGCATGATGGTGGCTGGTCCTGGAGGTCTTTGGCTGCCAGAGCCCTGGTCGGGCCGGGGAGGAAAGCTAAAGCTTGGAGATCTCCAAGCCTACTCGGATCAGGGGCTGATCATCCTCCACCCAGATCCTTCGAATTCCAGTAGGCGGGGATCACACCCACCAACTGGCCCCCTGGCGCCGTGTAATCCCATCAAAGGCCAAGACTCAGAGACTATAAAAACCAGCTCCAGGAAGAGAACAGTGCAGTCTACTGCCCCCGCACCTGGCTGTCCTCGCTGGGGCCCCTTGGAGGGAAGCAGGTTGAGCATTCGCGGCCGTGCGACATCTTATTATGACATCTTATTATCTCATTCCTACTTTAGACAAACTGGCAGGCTACCGAATGTAACGTGCCCACACTGCAGAGTCTGGCAAACTCCCCGTGGCGTTTGCCAATCACTCCCCAATTTGCCAAATACCAGTAACAATGATTGGTCTCATTCTCCTAAAGAACCTTGAATATAGCACTTTCTTAAAAATCTCAGGGCTAGGATGAAGGAGACGTTACTGGGGCCTGCTTGAGGCAATCGACGAATAACAGGATGGTCGTGATTCGTGATTGTTTGTGCAGTGCTGAGTGGCCAAGCAAGTGAAAACAGAGATAGACAATTGGGACTATCTTAAACTAAGAAGCTTCTGCACCTCAAAAGAAACAGTGACCAAAATACATAAACAGTCTACAGAATGGGAAAGGATATTCGCCAAATACACATCCGACAAGGGGTCGATATCAAGGATATACAAGGTACTGGTTGAACTCCGCAAGAAGAAAACACCCAACCCCATAAAAAAATGGGGCAAGGAAATGAACAGAAACTTTCACAAAGAAGAAACCTGAATGGCTAAAAAGCACATGAGAAAATACATCACTAATCATCAGGGAGATGCAGATCAAAACAACAATGAGATATCATTTCACACCATAGAGACTGTCCCACATCCAAAAGAACAAAAGCAATCGATGCTGGCGTGGATATGGCTAGAAAGGGACCTTCCTTCACTGCTGGTGGGAATGCTGACTGGTCCAACCCTTTTGGAAAACAGTATAGACGATTCTCAAAAAATTAGAATTTGATCTCCCCTTTGATCTAGCAATACCACTCCTAAGAATATATCCCAGAGAGGCAAAAAAGTATAGTTGAAGTGACATCTGCACTTATTTGTTCATTGTAGCACTCTTTACAATAGCCAGAATCTGGAAAAAAACCTGAGTGCCCGAGAACAGATGACTGGTTAAAGAAACTTTGGTACATTTACACAATGGAGTACTCTGTATCTGTTAGAAAAGATGAAGTCATGAAATTCACATACAAGTAGTACTACATGGAAAGTATCATGTTAAGCGAAACAAGTCAGAAAGAGCGGGATAGACACAGAAAGATTGCATTCATCTGGGGAACATAAAGCAACAAAATGGGAGACTAACACCCAGGAATGGCCGAGATTAGTACCAGGAATTTTGCTCCATGACTTGGAGGCCAGCCACACGTGCTAGGGGAAAAGGAGGCTCAGATAGAGAAGAGAGCACCAAATAAAGGGTGTTGGGAGGATCCTCCCAGGGTGGGAGAAGCATGCTGAAAGTAAACTATAGACCAAATATGATTGCCACTCAATGCTTCTCTTGCAAACCATAGGACCCAAAAGGAGAGAGAGAGAGAACGAAAGGGAATGCCCTGCCACAGAGGCAGGGTGGGATGAGGGGTTTGGGGGTGGGAGGGATGCTGGGACCTGTGGTGGTGGAGGATGGGCTCTGGTGGAGGGATGGATACTTGATCATTGTATAACTGAAACCCAAGAACAAAAATTTCTAAGTCTATAACTGTACCTCATGGTGTTTCACTAATAAAAAAAAAATCCGGGGCCTCACACATGCTAACCAAGCAATCCACTACTGAGCAGTAATGTCAGCCCATAGCTCATTTTAAAAACATAATCACTAAATTCCTCGTTCCATTTTTAAAAGACCTTACCTTCTCTTGAATGTCTTTGCTGTTTTTACAAAAAAATAATTATACATGTTTGTGGTTCAGTGTTTAAACAATTGATTCTGTGCTATAGATCTGTATGTTTACATTTTTTGGGGGGTGCTAGGGCCACTCTCAGTGATGCTCAAGACTTACTTCTGGCTTTGTGCTTAGGAATCAGTACTGGAAGTTCTTGGGAACTATATGTAGTGCTGGGACTGAACTAAGATCAACTACATGCACAGAAAATGCCTTAACTCCTATATTATCCCTGTGGCTCACTAGGAATATTATCTCTATATCAATATCACATTTTTGGATTATCATAACATTACAGTATAGTTATTTGCAGTTATGTACTATTCCTTTAACTAAAATCTTTCCAGTTATGTATACTTTTAAGAATTAATCTGTCAAAATTTCATCAAACAAAACCTTCTGGGACAATTTTCATTGTAGAGGTATTTCACTTTTTCTTTTTTTTTTCTTTTTGGGTTACACCCGGGGATGCACAGGGGTTACTCCTGGCTCTGCACTCTAGAATTACTCCTCACAGTGCTTGATGGACCATATGGCATGCTGGAATAGAACCCAGGTTGGCCGCATGCAAGGCAAATACCCTACGCACTGTGCTATCACTCCAGGCCCTGAAATTCACTCTTTACGTTTGATATATATTTATTTTGTCTGAGTGTGCTGGTCAGAACCTCTGGCACAATACTGAGATAAAAATGGTGCAAATGGGCATTCTGGCCTTGTTTTACACCAAAATAGGAAAATTTCTTAACTCTTCTGGTTTTAGGAGAGTTTTTATTTTTTGTTCTTTTATTGATGTTTGCCTAGCGCGGGCAGGAGACTCTGTATAGTTCTCTTATGGGAGCTGTCTTCACTGGGGCCCCTCGGGGGGTGCGGGTTGAGTTTCCCTTCCCGACCCTAGCAGAGCACCGACAGCCGAAGACCTCCGGTACCTAGCCACAGCCATGCTCAAGGCCACTCTCCACCTGCTAGGACGAGCCTCACGTATGAAGGAACCGGCAGAAGAACCCAGGTGGATCGGGACTGGGCCTCCTCCACCCAGATCTTCCACCTTCCAGTAGCTAGACAGTTACACCCACCAACTGCCATGTAACCCCATTAATAGCCAAAATCCAGACTATAAAACCAAGCTCTAGTTTTTGCTCTCAGAGAACCCGGCAGGCTACTGAGAGTATCTTGCCCGCATATAAACCTTACTGGGAACACCCGTAAAGGTGATTAGAGGGTGCCCCAAAATCTTCCATCCATCTCAGAGAGCCTGGCAAGCTACCGAGAGTATCCCACCCGCAAGGTAGAACCTAGCAAGCTACCTATGGCATACTCGATATGCCAAAAACAGTAACAATGATGGTCCTCATTCCCCTGACCCTGAAAAAGCCCCCAATATGCCATCGGGCCACACTAGCACGTGACAGGGACGAATGGAGATGTTACTGGTGCCTGCTCGAGCAAATCAATGAACAATGGGGTGATAGTGATAATGATAGTCATATATCAACTGATAAAGTTTTTTTTCCATTATAGACATATTTTATTGCTATAAAGAGTGTTCCCATTATCCAATCAAATCACAACGTTGAATATTTTACACATTTCACATTGGATATTACTATAGTAAATGTTATTTTAAAATATTACTTTCATTTTGAGCTTGTTATTCTTTTATAGTTTGCATTAAGACACAGCACACTTAAAACGCAAATCAATCTAAAAGGACATTTGCTATATAATTTCATGTACTTTAGTTTCTTGAAAAAGGGGTCTATAGCAAAAATTGGATTTCAGTATGCTCTTTCAATATAAAGTTATATTTGTTAGAGACAACCCAATTTTGTATTTCTTTAATTTTACCTTGCTCTTGAATTTGGACAATCATATGATTTTTAATAGTTGTTTGTTGCTTTAGGTAACTTTAAATGACTATTAGATTACTGAGGGAAGAGAAAAAAATGATGCCTTAATTATCAAGCTTCAAAAATGTATAAAACAGCAAAAATTAATATAGATATTTATTATTTAAAAGTTTTCCTCAGTAAACGAAAAAATCTGCATTGAAATAATTATTTCTTTTTGACTTTTAACTATTTCAGTGTGAATTTCTGTATAGAATCATGTAATCTTAGGTAAGGTAAGGTAAAGGCCCTCCCGTTGATCGTCGATTTGCTCTAGCGGGCTCAGTAACGTCTCCATTGGAGACCTTGTTGTTACTGTGTCTGGCATATCGAATACTCTCGGTAGCTTGCCGGGCTCTCCGAGAGGGGCAGAGGAATCGAACTCGGGTCGGCCATGTTGGCCGCTTGTAAGGCGAACGCCCTACCCGCTGTGCTTTAGATTCTGCACCAAGATATGTTTTCAAGCAGCAGTGCAGTACTTAATCCTATAAATTTTCTTCTCTATGGAGCCAGAAGAGGCTAATGACTAATCAAAATATTGGAATGATGTAATTTTTATTATGGTTAATTTATTGCAACAGAAATACTTTCAATTATACAATGATCAGATACCCATCCCTCCACCAGTGCCCGTTTTTCACAACCATGGATAATATCCCTCCCACCCCGATCCCCCAATCCCCCCCTGCCTCTGTGGCAGGGCAATCCCCTGTGTTCTCTCTCTCCTTTTGGGTGTTGTGGTCTGCAAAAGAGGCATTGAGTGGCAAAAATGTTCAGTCCATAGTCTACTTTCGACATGCATCTCCCCTCCTGGGAGGATCCTCCAAACATCCTTTATTTGGTGCTCCCTTCTCTATCTGAACTGCCCTTTCCTCTAGGATACCCGGCTGGCCTCTAAGTTATGGGGTAATCCTCCTGGTGCTGATCTCAGCTATTCTTGGGTATTAATCTCATACTTTGTTACTTTATATCCCCCAGATGAATGCAATCTTTCTATGTCTATCCCTCTCTTTCTGACTCATTTCGCTTAGCATGATACTTTCCATATTGTACCACTTGTATGTAAATTTCATGACTTCATCTTTTCTAAGAGCTACATAGTACTCCATTGTGTAGATGTACCAAAGTTTCTTTAACCAGTCATCTGTTCTTGGGCATTCAGGTTTCTTCCAGTTTCTGGCTATTGTAAAGAGTGCTGCAATGAACAAACAAGTGCAGATGTCACTTCGACTATACATTTTTGCCTCTCTGGGATATATTCCCAGGAGTGGTATTGCTGGGTCAAATGGGAGCTCAATTTCTAATTTTTTGAGAATCGTCCATACTGTTTTCCAGAAGGGCTGAACCAGTGGACATTCCCACCAACAGTGAAGGAGTGTCCCTTTCTCGCCACATCCACGCCAGCATTGGTTGCTTTTGTTCTTTTGAATGTGGGCCAGTCTCTGAGGTGTGAGATGGTATTTCATTGTGGTTTTGATCTGCATCTCTCTGATGATTAATGATGTAGAGCATTTTCTCATGTGCTTTTTTGCCATTCGGATTTCTTCTTTGAGAAAGTTTCTGTTCATTTCATTGCCCCATTTTTGGATGGGGTTGGATGTTTTCTTCTTGTGGAGTTTAACCAGTATTTTGTATATCCTGGATATCAACCCCTTGTCAGATGTGTATTCGGCGAATATCCTTTCCCATTCTGTAGACTGTCTTTGTATTTTGGTCACTGTTTCTTTGGAGGTGCAGAAGCTTCTTAGTTTAAGATAGTCCCATTTATCTATCTCTGTTTTCACTTGCTCGGCCAGTGGCGTGGCATCTTTGAAGATACCATTAGCTTCAATATCATGGAGGGTTTTGCCAACTTTATCTTCAATGTACCTTATGGTTTCTGGTCTGATGTTGAGGTCTTTAATCCATTTTGATCTTACTTTTGTACATGGTGTTAGGCAGAGTTCTGAGCCTATTTTTTTGCATGTAGCCGTCCAATGATGCCAACATAATTTATTAAAGAGGCTTTCCTTACTCCACTTCACATTACTTGCACCTTTATCAAAGATTAGATGATCATATGATTGAGGGGAGATGTCAGTGTATTCAACCCTGTTCCATTGGTCTGCAGTTCTGCCTTTGTTCCAGTACCATGCTGTTTTAATTATTACTGCTTTGTAGTACAGTTTGAAGTTAGGGAGGTTGATTCCTCCCATTTTCTTTTTCCCAAGAATTGCTTTAGCTATTCGTGGGGGCTTATTGTTCCATATAAATTTCAGGAGTGTTTGCTCCATTTCTTTGAAGAATGTCATGGGTATCCTTATAGGGATTGCATTGAATTTATACAATGCTTTCGGTAGTATTGCCATTTTGACAATGTTAAGTCTCCCGACCCATGAGCAGGGGATATCTTTCCATTTCCTCATGTCCTCTTTTATTTCCTGAAGTAGCGTTTTGTAGTTTTCTTTGTACAGGTCCTTTACTTCCTTAGTTAAGCTGATTCCTAGGTACTTGATTTTCTGGGGCACAATTGTGAACGGGATTGTTTTTTTCATGTTGCTTTCTTCTCTCTCACTGTTTGCGTATAGGAAAGCCATGGACTTTTGGGTATTGATTTTATAACCTGCAACTTTACTATACGAGTCTATTGTTTCTAGGAGTTTTTTGGTGGAGGTTATTGGGTTCTCTAAGTAGAGTATCATATCATCTGCGAATAGTGAGAGCTTGATTTCTTCCTTTCCTACCTGAATGCCCTTAATATCTTTTTCTTGCCTAATCGCTATTGCAAGTACTTCCAGTACTATATTGAACAGCAGTGGAGAGAGTGGGCATCCTGTCTCATCCCTGATCTTAGAGGGAAGGCTCTCAGTTTTTCCCCATTGAGGATGATGCTTGCTGTAGGCTTGTGGTAGATGGCTTTAATTATGTTGAGGAAGGTCCCCTCTATACCCATTTTGACTAGGGTTTTCATCATAAAGGGGTGCTGGATCTTGTCAAATGCTTTCTCTGCATCTATTGATATAATCATATGCTTTTTATCAACTGATAAAGTTTTATTGTATTAAATAGTTTATTGTATTAAAATATGCTGTGTTTGGCTAGTTCATAAACAACCTTGATTTCATTAAGGAGTGATCAGTTTCTTTTATCTTGAGTTTGCTGATATAATTATCATGAATGGATATTGAATTTTGTTATGTGATTTACCTGCACTTATTAGATGATTATAAGGAATGTTTTTGACCCTCATTCTATTAATGTGTTGGTTTATACTGTTTAATTACTAATGACTAACCAAAATTTCATAATACTTTATTGCTTTTAAATATTGATAGATGTAATCAGCTCAAATATTGTTTAAACTATTTATGATTTATGTGTGAGGATTTTTTCAGGCTTGTATAAAGGTTTTTGTTTTATTCCGTTTTGTTTTTATTTTTGCTTTGGGGCCACACCTGGCTGTGTTCAGGTCTTACTCCTAGCATCAGATTTAAGAATTTCTCCTTTTCTCTGACATCAGTATTATGATAACATTGACTGAAATAGTTGTTTGGAAATAAAGTTGGGAAGACAGCTGGCATGCGAAGGGCCCTGGAGTGCAAGACTGATGAGTACAGGCTCTAGTTTGAGTCCTTAGCACCACACGACCTCCTGAATACTGTGTAAACCTTAGGAAGCCCAGAGCTCTGATGAGGACCTAAACAAATAAAAGATTTGGGAAGCAATTCCTATTACACTGCTTTATGAAAGCATTTGTGCAGGATTGATATAGGTATAAAACTCCTACATCCCTTTATTCTTTTAATATGTTTAGAGTTTCTATAATGTCCCTTCTTCATATATATTTGAAATATTTTCCTGTGATGTTATTTTTAGTGGTCTGTCCTAATATAGCTGAATTTTAATTGCTTGGCTTGACAATATCTGAATCAATGTTGTGCCACCTACATTTATATAATCATTGATATGCTTGAGTTTAAACATATGATATTTCTATCTTTCCTTATTTATATTATTGGTTCTTATAATAATAAAAATAATAATAAAAGAAAAGCTTTTCCCTTTTCTCTATATTTCTTTATATTTATTGGGCATTTGTTTTTGTCCCAGAAATTGATTCTTTTTTTTTTAGCTATCCCTCTTTGTTTTGTTTTCATGTCCAGTAATATGTCTTATGGTTCAACTATGCATTTAAATGAACACAATCTAATTTAGATTAAATTTTTACTTTGCCAAACCAACATATAAGTCTGCATTCTTTGTGTCTTTTATCATATACATGTATCATCCATGATACAACTTGTATTCATTTTTCTTTTTTTTGTTATAAGCATTTTAAAACATTTTATTTTTTATTTATTTTTTAAAAATTTTTATTAGTGAAACACCATGAGGTACAGTTGTAGACTTACAAGTTTTTGTGTTGGGTTTCAGTTATACCCATCCCTCCACCAGTGCCCACTCTCCACCACCACAGGTCCCAGTATCCCTCCCACCCCCCAACTCCTCATCCCACCCTACCTCTGTGGCAGGGCATTCCATTTTGTTCTCTATCTCCTTTTGGGTGTTGTAGTCTGCAAAAGAAGCATTGAGTGGCAATCATGTTTGGTCTATAGTCCACTTTCAGCATGCTTCTCCCATCCTGGGAGGATCCTTCCAACACCCTTTATTTGGTGCTCCCTTCTCTATCTGAGCTCCCCTTCCCCCTAGCATGTGTGGCTGGCCTCAATTTTTCTTTAAACAATTAATTTTTCTGGCAAAAAACAATATATCAAATGAAGAATTTTCCACTATATCCAAATGTTCCTTTCTGTTAAAAGATGTTTTCCCCTAAATTACATACATGTATTATCACTGGTCCTGTTCCATTTGGTATATTTTACTTGGTTATGATTCATAGTGCCTACTAATTTATTTCTTTTTATGTTGAATATTAAATGTGCTGTATTTTTTCTTTGAATAGTATAATACTTTACTGGGGGAATTTGTTAATTTGTTGGAGCATCAGTTTAATCTCAGCAAGACTTGGTTTTGTTAAGACTACTATAGGATTATATATATATTAAATATCATAAATTATAATAGTTTTTCAATGTTTGAGACACACATTGTTACTGCACCACACCCATCATCAAAGTGCCAATATCCTCCTACCATTGTCCTTAGGTTCCTTCTTGTCTGTTCCTCTCTTTTCATTCTTTCCCAATCCCTCCCACCCCTTTTGACAAACTTAGTTCTTCTGGCAGAATTTTATTAGTCATTGTCTATTTCCTTGTTTTGTTTCTTTATGCTTAATATTTGAATGAGATCATCAAATATTTATCATTTCTTTCCTTAATGCAACACTCTCCAGTTCCATATAAGATGTAGCAAAATGTAAGATGTTATAGATTAGTAATATTCTATTGTGTTTATATATGCAAATACATTTTTATTGAGATAGCATAGTACTGTATTTATTGTTTCATACTTGTAGTGTTTCTACACCAATCCCCACACCAAGTGTGTCGAGATCCCGTCCCATCATCCCACGGTCCACTCCCCAAAACTCCCTCTCAACCCTCTTTCCCTTCAACTCTTCAGTTCAAAATTTATTCGTTATGTCTCAGTGTTACTTCCATTGGGGGTTATCTAGTCCCTTTCTATCATATTCTGCACAAGAGTGAGATCACCCACTGTTTGTCTTTTACTTTCTGACTCACTTCATTTAGATTTCCATCCTCCAGTTCCATCCAAGTTGAAGGAAATGGCAATATTTTCTCTTTTATTGTAGCTGAATAATATTGAATTGTGTGTATATACCACATTTTCTCTATCCACTCAATCTGTTATTGAACATTCAGCTTGTTTCCAGATTCTGGCTATTGTGAACAATGTGGTGAAGAACACTGGCATACATCTTTTCTTGCAAATTAATGATTTTGTTTTCTTGGGGTAGATGCCCAGAGTGAAATTACTGGGTCACATGGAAGTCATATTCAGAATATTTTGGAAGTGTCTCCAATGCGTTTTCAAAAAAGGTTGACTCAAGAAGCAGTTTCATGAGCAGCTAATAAGAGTTTCTTTTTTGCCACATCCCCTCAAGCACTTACTGTTTCTTTACTTTTTATATTGACTATGAGTGATATCTCATTGTCATTTTGATTTGCATTTCTCTAATAAGTTATTAACAGTTTTATATGATTATTGATAATACTTATGTCTTATTGACCATCTATCATTAGACTTTTGGGTTGTTTCCAGACCTTGTCTATTGAAAGTAGTACTAGAATGAACATAGGTATTCTTGTATATTTTTGAATTAGACCTTTTCAGTTCTTGGGATAGAAGTTGAAGTGAAATAATAGGTCATAGAGTAATTTTATTTCCAATTTTTGAAAAATTATTTATCAATGAAACTGAAACAGATTATATCACCAAGGACAGTGAATAAAAATTTAATTTTCACTACAATCCTAATAGCATGGGTGGTTTTTGGCTTTTTTGATATAGGTCATTCTGTTCTCACTTTTGTTAGTTAATATTTTATTGTCTTTTCCTTTTTTCCTTAGAGACATAAATAAAATCTAGGCCCACCACATAAAAGGGATGCACTCTACTGCTAAGCCACAGTTTTAGCTCTGTCACTATAATTTTAATTTACAATTTCCCTAATACTATTGATAAACACTGGACTGGAGTGATAGCACAGCAGAGGGACTGGAGTAATAACACAGCAGTAGGGCGTTTGCCTTCCATGCAGCCAGCCCAGCCGAGCCAGGTTCGATTCCTCTGTCCCTCTTGGAGAGCCTGGCAAGCTACAGAGAGTATTCAATATGCCAAACACAGTGACAAGAAGTCTCACAATGGAGACGTTACTGGGTCAGCTTGAGCAAATCGATGAACAACGGGAGGACAGTGTTTGTTGTTTGTTTTTGTTTGTATTGATAAACACTATTTTATATGCCTGCTAACCATCTTTATGTCTCTGTTGAGGAAGTATCTATTTAGCCATTCTCCTCTTCATTGTTGTTATTGTTTTTGGGTCACAACTGGTGGTTCTCAAGGTTTACTCCTTAAGACTGTACTTTGAGAGCACTCCTGGTAGCATTCAGGGGACCATTGTGGAGCTGGGAATGAAATCCAGTTAGGTCTTGTGCAATACGAGCACCTTACCTGTGTTACTATCACTCTGGCCCCCTCCTTATTTTTTTTGTTAATTTTTTATTAGTGAAATTCCGTGGGGTACAGTTACAGACTTACAAACTTTCGTGCTTGTGTTTCAATCATACAATGGTCAAGTACCCACCCCTCCACCAGTGCCTATTTTCCACCAACAATGGTCCCAGCATTCCTCCGACCACCCATGCCCTGTCCCCTCTACCCCACCCTACCTCTGTGGCAGGGCATTCCCTGTTGTTCTCTCTCTCCTTTTGGGTGTTGTGGTTTGCAGTAGAGGTATTAAGTGACCATCATGTTCAGTCTATAGTCTACTTTCAGTCTGTGTCACCCATCCCTAGCTGGCCCTCCTAGCACCCTTTTCTTGGTGGTCCCTTCTCTATCTGAGCTGCCTTTTTCCCCAGCATGTGAGGACGGCTTCTAAGCTGTAGAGTAATCCTCCTGGTACTTATCTCTACTGCTCTTGGGTGTTAGACATAGAAAGATTGCACTCATTTGTGGAATATAAAGTAACAGAATGGGAGACTAACACCCCTCCCTATTTTTAAATCAAATTATGTATTTTTGCTGTTGAGTTTGGAAAGTTAATATTTTGCACATTAGCTCTTTGTTAGATACTGGTGTGCAAATATTTTCTCCAATTCAGCATAGTATATTTTTATTTTGATCATAACTTCTTACACAGTTCCAAAGCTTTTTAATTTTCAGGAGTATCATTTTCTTAATTTTGCTTGCACTTTGTCAATGGAGCTGAATCATTAAAACACATATGAAGTCAATTTTAAGGAGAGCTATGCCTATGCTTTCTTTGATGTAATTTATGGATCCTGGTCTAGTATGGAGATCTTTAATTCACTTGAATTTTCTTTTTTGTATGATGTAAGGCAGTAGTTCAGTTTTCTTTTTGCTTTCTTTTCTCCTCCTCTCCCGTCCCCACCCTTCCTTTCCTTTATCTTCTCATCCTCTAGTTTTCCCAGAGGTAAATTTTTTCTACCTCTATTTTATGCACTTGGCTCATCATTTTTCTGATGGTTTACTTATGGGCTGTTAGTTCTATCTCAATGGTCTTCCCCGAAGTCCACAATTTTCTCTTTCACCCAGAGAGATGGTTGGTTGCCTTTGGTTTGGACTGTACCCCTCTGTGTCATAGTTGGCAAAATTCCCAAACAAGGAAACTATGGCCATAGCAGAGTTCACTTCATGTGTTTCCCTCTTCTCAAAGATCAGAGAGAAATCTGAATTGTACAATTAAATTCACTGAAAAAGCTGCTGTACAGTTTTCACAACTTGTCTCAGAACTATTTTAGCATTTGCACACAGGATCTGTCTCATAAAAAAAGTCCTATTTTATTTCATTTACTGTCCCTGATATATTTGTTGTGGGGCGGGGCAGGGAGAGGAATGCTGCATGTCATCTCAAGTGGTGTTCAGGGGCCTAGAGTCCATTATTTGTTACATTCAGTCTGGTTGAGTGGGCTTAATGACTCGGTGGTCTAGCCAGGACATATGGTATTTTTCGGATTCAGGGGAACTGGGGGCATTTGGTGGTGCTTGGGGATCCATGCTGTGCTAGGAATCAAACTCAGGTCATAGTGCTCCAGCTCTCAGAGCTATCACTCCAGTTCCTGTATTAGCTAGATTTTTTTTAAAACATTTTTTGTTTCTTGGCCACCCCTGGCTAAGATCAAGGCTTACTCCTGGCTTTGAGCTCAGAGATCATTCCTGGGACCACATAGGGTAACAGGGATCCAACTCACGTGCTGCAAATATGCAAACACCCTGACCGCTCTACTGTCTCTCTCGTTCCTATAACTGGGTGACATATTACACCATGTCCTTTGACTTATTTGTGGGAATATACTAGTGAACTACATGTATGAACGTAGATTTGATGGATCAAAAATAGAAATTCTACATGTATACCATCAGTATAGAAGATCTTTTGCTTTCATACTCTCCTTATAGTTATTATACGACAATGTTCTAGGCAGAGTGATGCACATCAATGAGTGTTAATAGAAAATTTCCGGTCATATTTTAAGCTTATAATTTAGTCTGAATCTTTTATATGATTTCTCTCGCAGCAACGTTAAAAGCCTGAGGCATAGGAATTTAGTAAACAATTACTCAATTCATTTTAATGGACTTGGAGTTTTACACTTAAAAAATCAAGTTAGGGCAATTTTAGTTTGAGAAAATACAGTGCTCTGACAAGAAAATAGTTAATCAAAGAGACAGATATCATTGATGAGAACAGATCTTAATGAAGTTCCTTGGAGACTGTCCAACTAACACACTGAAGTTTCACAAATTTAAATTCTGATATATATATATATATATACATATATATGCATAAATACATATCACTACTCTTCCCTGATTATTTATTCCATGCTTTTCAAGTGGTCTAGAATCCTGAAAAGTATGTTTTCTTTCTTTCTTTCTTTCTCTCTTTCTTTCTTTCTTTCTTTCTTTCTTTCTTTGAGAAATATGTTTTCACAACTGGTTGGAAATGAGAGATTAGGCGGTTTTGATCAAACATTTTTCCCCTGTGATCAAGGGAAGGAAACAGAGATCTTTTCAAAACATTCTAGCAAGATTAGCCATACAGTTTGGGACTTGTTCTAGGTGGAGAGACAACACCTCTTTCACAGAAGTTTTTATGTCCACACAGAGCCTTGAAAAAATTAAGTACAGAAATAGAAAAAAATGAGTAAGACAGCAAAGGAGGGTCACAATATCTAAATGTTTTCTCCAAATAACTTAGCATTAACATACAAGATTGTTCCTTATATCTATTTACCACAAACTACAACCAAGAAATTTATAACCTTAAAAAAATCAAAAGAATGAAATTCATGAAGAACACATAAGGAAAGATGCCCAACGTTTAAGCAAAATATCAAACTTCTCTGTGTTTTGCATTCCTTTAGGTATAATTTTTAAGAACAGTGAATTCTTTTATTCAAGACAGCATAGAGATATATTAACCTTTTTTTGATGGATAAATAAAAGTTGCTTGTACAACAAGAAAAGTATAGTGTAGGTGAGAAAGAGTACCTCATTCAAGAGGATCCTCCTCATCTGTCCAAGCAGAACTAGTCTCTACTTCCTAGGGGCCTTTACTTATTGTGTATTCATTTTGATATCTGATCATATTTGTCTATATATCTCTGCAATCCCAATGTCTAATCCTGGTTGAAGCACAGGTAGGTGTTCATTCACTGAACAGTATAATCATGCCATGATGAAATGAAAAAAAAAAGTGCCTTGGTAAAGGCTTAATTTACTTTGTTTTCATAAAATAATGGAAGAGAAAGGACCTATAATAAGTATTTAAGAGAAGATCCATAAGCTTATTATCTTTGTGCAGCATCCTTAAACATACGATGCCATTCATACCACACATTGTATCCTTAGGTAAAACTGCCCTCTGATTACAGGCACATAGGAACTGAGAAAGAAAAAACTTGTTTGGGGAAATTGTATAACAATTTGTGGGAAAAGAAAACTGCCAAACACATGCTAAAGGAGATCTCTGGTTTATGATGGGAGATAGAGGACCTAGGATGCCCAGAAATATAAGTGTAAAAGTATATGAAGCATAAGGGACATATTAAAGTGTTGTTTTGTGCATGTATGTCATGGCAATAAGGGGAATAAGATGAATACACACAGTCTTGCAACGTAGCATTAACTACAAAAGTCAAGCAAAAACATTAGTACTTTGTCCCAATTATGGAGAAGAAAAGATGTATAACAATAATGGCATTTAAGAAAGTCTGGTACGAGGAGATAATACAACTGTTACAGCGCATACCTAGCATGCAGCCAACCAGGTTCAATGCTCCAGACCAAACGGCTGCCAACCACAGCTGGGAACAGCCCTGGAACCTCATTACCCCCAAACATCCTCAAATCTCTAAAAATTATCTGATATATTTCACCCATCAGTGTGTATTTAGCTAAAGGATACAAAAGTGGTGAACAAATAAAGAAAAAAAGTGAACGTTTAGAAGTTTATCTTCTATTGAAGGATTCCTTGCTCCTTAAACCCTTCTATAAAGAACCCTTTTTTATAGAAGGGTTTAAGGAGGCAAGGAAGAGGTGGTTGTAAAAATGTTTGTGAGTTTATTTGTGAAAGTAGTATTAATATAATGCTCAGGCATAGAGCTCAAATGTTAGGCTTACTAAGCATGTGGAAGACTCTGAGTTGAATACTCCCAGGTACCTACACCGTTGAGCAATGGCAATAGTAGGAGTGTCTCACAGTACCAATGCACTACTGAGAAAAGTCCCTATTATAAAAACAGTTATCCAGGGGTCCTTGGCACAGACACCAGTGAGAGGTGTTAGCTCTCTAGGGATGGGTGTGGTGTGGATTCATGCTTCCATGGAAAACATGATTAATAGTATTGTAAATCTTGGTACTTCAATAAAAATGCTTTTTAAAACAAAGGTATTAATATTACTTATAGAAAGTAGAAAAAATAAAATTGTAAAAAAAAAGAAAGAAAGCCTATTATAAGCCCGGCAGACTCAGCTAAGATTTACGAGTCAGTTAGTGTTAAGTATTAAATTTTACTCATTATATTTACTCTGCAAAGCATTCATTGTCTATCCTTCATTCCTCAACACATTCTCTTTTTTTTTCATTTTTTATAATTTTATTTATTGGATCACTGTGAGAGCGGTTACAAAGCTTTCGCGTCTAAGTCATGGTCATACAATGAAACACCCATACCTTCACCAGTGCCCATTCTCCACCCCCAACAACCCCAGTATACCCCCATCCCACACCCTCCCCCTACCTCTGGGGCAGATGATTTCCACATTACTCTCTCTTTACTTTGATCACATTCAATATTTCAACTCCAGACCCACCATTATTATTTGAGATTTTACCCCAACACTCAGATATACTGAAAAGGCAACAGTAGACAATTTGTTTTCTATTGCTGGTTATGAATAACATATGATGTCACGTGGCTGCAGTAGTGGCTGCGCGATTTTGAAATTCTGAAATTTTAACACTTAAATCTGGAGGGATTTCTGCCAAAACCTGCTGTGTTCTGAGATTTGCTCCTGAGTCTCTGGGATCATGGCCATTAAGCAGCTTGAACAGGAGCCAGAAAGGCCGTTCGTGGGTGGTGACTTGGGGTCTCGTTGGGGTGGGGAGGACAGGACCGGCTCCACCCCCATCCTGTGAGGCCCAAATTGTCTCATCACTGCGGACCCAAACCTGACTGTCCAATGGTCTCTGGAGGATGACGGCCACCGAGCCACCAGAGGGAAGCAGGCAGAGAGACGACACCCTTTCTCCCCTGGGGTGGCCTGGTGACAGTAACCTACTGCGGGGTCTGGACACATTTCTGCCAAAAGCCAATGGGTTTTGAGATTTTTTTCTGAGTCTCGGGGATCATGGCTGTTAAGCAGCTTGATCAGGAACCAGAGAGGCCATTCATGGGCGATGACTTGGGGTCTTGTTGGGGTGGGGAGAACAGGACTGGTTCTACCCCCATCCTGTGAGGCCCTACATCTGATCACTGAGGGTCCAAACCTGAATGTCCAGTAGCCTCTGGAGGATGGTGGCCACTGAGGGGCCAGGGGGAACAGGCCAAGGCATGAAACCTATTCCTACCTGGGTTGGCCCAGCATCAGTGACCTACTGCAGGGACTGGACGAATTTCTGCCAAAAGCTGCTGGGTTTCGAGATTTGTTTCTGAGTCTCTGGGATCATGGCCATTAAGCAGTTCAATCAGGAACCAGAGAGGCCATGCCTCCGATTATATAGCTGAGCCAAACGTGGTTTGTGGGTGTGTTTCCCATATAACTAACTTTCGGCCATTAACTTTCTTGGTAAACTTTGCCCCAAATTTTTTTGGGGTCCAAAGGCACAGCAGCAATTTTGGGGTATCTGGAAGTCCGAAGGCGCCATCAGGCTGCTGGTGCACTCGCCTCACAGGTACAGGTTGACCTGGTGGCGGCACCATACCCCCAAACACATTCTCTTTTAAGCAAAATCTCAATTTATTAAACTGGAAAATTTATACTGAATATAATTATGTATGATGATTATAATCACTAATCACTTAATAATATCAGTACATGATGAATGATGGTTGAAATTGATAAAAATATAAAATTAAATATAACAGATAAATTTGTTTATTTGCTTGGTGGTGCTAGTAATACCTACAGAGTCCTGCAAGGCAAGTGCTCTGTGCTGAATTATATGACAAGTTCAATCTAAGTTTAGCTCCCATTTGACCCAGCAATACCACTCATGGGAATATATCCCAGAGAGGCAAAAAATTATAGTCGAAGTGACATCTGCACTTTTTTGTTCATTGCAACACTTTTTACAATAGCCAGAATCTGGAAAAAACCTGAGTGCCCGAGAACAGATGACTGGTTAAAGAAACTTTGGTATATTTACACAATGGAGTACTATGTAGCTGTTAGAAAAGATGAAGTCATGAAATTCACATACAAGTGGTATTACATGGAAAGTATCATGTTAAGCGAAATGAGTCAGAGAGGAATAGACATAGAAAGATTGCGTTCATCTGGGAAACAGAAAGTAACAAAATAGGAGACTAACACCCAAGAATGGCCGATATTAGTACCAGGAATTTTGCTCCATGACTTGGAGGCCAGCCACACGTGCTAGGGGAAAAGGGAGCTCAGATAGAGAAAGGAACACCAAATAAAGGGTGTTAGGAGGATCCTCCTCACAGGATGGGAGAAGCATGTTGAAAGCAGACTATAGACCAAACATGATTGCCACTCAATGCCTCTTTTGCAAACCACAACACCCAAAAGGAGAGAGAGAACAAAAGGGAATGCTCTGCCACAGAGGAAGGGTGGGATGGGGGTGGGATGGGGTTTGTAGGGATGCTGGGATCTGTGGTGGTGGAAAATGGGCACTGGTGGATGGGTCTTTGATCATTGTATAATTGAAACCCAAGCACATAAATTTGTAAGTCTACAACTGTACCTCATGGTGTCTCACTAATAAAAAAAAGGACTGTCACAGTTCACAAAACCAGAGAAAGAATGCTAGCCATATAAACAATTGCCAAACAGTCAATATCACTTAAAATTGTGTTCTTTTATATTTCATTCCCTTTTATTTTAAGAATTAAATTCATTGTGAAGATTGAATTCAAAATGAATGAATAAATTTTCTTCTTATTTATTATTTTTAAATAAATTGGTTTACAAGCAAAAAAAAATAAAAAATAAAATACATGTATAGATCAACCAGGGAGATACTTTGAAGGACTGGAGCTAATGCTTTGGATGTAGAAGGCTTGGATTTCTTCCCTGGAACCACTAAAGTAAACCTGTATAGATCACGGACCTGGAAATAACACCTGAGCACAAATCAATGGATGTGGTCCAAACCTACCCCCACAATATAAAAAAATAATAGAAATATATGCATAGGAAGTAATTATCTAGAATTAAATGATCTACCAGTATCAACTTATTAAATTTATTCAATATCAACATATTCAATTTTGGTGGAAGACTCTTGATGGTATTTTATTTATATTATAATTGAGTATCTAGATTATTTAAAACTCTTATAGTTTAGGTTATAGGGTTACAATAATGTATAAATTTATAGTATTAATTTAATAAGTCTCTGTGCACCATCATCATGAGACTCTCCCATGACAATCCCCTTCAACCCAGCCACCAATTCTTCATTGATTGACAGCTATAGTTTTGGAGCATACTAATATTTCCCTTAGCTACCATCCATGTCTCTAGACCCTCCACCTTTGCTCCTGTGTTATTTTTAGTCAACTTAATCATTCTCCCCAATCTTACACTCCAGGTCAGTAATCCAGTGTGCGATTTTTATAATTGGTTGATATTTGTTTATTCCTTGCAGCCATAGCACATTCCTAGTACAACTTCATGCCCTCCTGACTATAATTTCCCATTCGTTGAACAAGACATTAAGTGGCAATAGCATAAGGTGAGTATGATTATGAATATAGTGATCTTAGTGTAAATGAATAAAATATCAAATCTAAAAGACATTTGAAAAAAATAAACAATAGATCCTAGTAACATTGAGTTTAACATTGGGTAAAGAGTTTCAATGCTATTTGAATTTCTTGTCTGAAGAAATAATGGTAATACTCAATGACATGGGAAGGACTTGATTCCAGGTTTGAAAGAAAAGATAAAATGAAATGATGAAAATGGTGAAATTGGTAGGACAACCAGACATTTTAACGGAAAATTCCTTGTAGGCATTTGGGAATTTTAAACTAGTATAGTCAATAAGTGAATAGTCAATAGAAAAACTCATTTTTAGTTTTGATTTCTGGGAGAGAATGTGCAAAGAAAAAATAAAATAAAACATACTTTAGGGAAGATATAGTCATACTTACACATAGGTTTCTAAGGATGTGGTGGAATACATGAAATACATGTTAAATTCTAGAAACAGTAACAGGGAAAATATAGTTAAGAGGGCTCTTAACTGAAAACATGTTCCTGCTTTTGTAGCAATTCTGCCAATGTGAAGAGTTAAGGGTGGGCATATACTTATTTTCTGTAGGAATTGGTGGAAAGAAAGATAGTTAACAGAGAGAGGTGACTTGCAGTTTCCTTTTATGGCATTCCACAAAATGGATATCACAAAATGATATAGCAGAAACTTACTGGCAATACTTATTAGTGCAACATGATTTTTTTGTCTTTTGTAATGCATAGTATTATATAGTCCTACAACAGTGTATATGAAGGGTATTCTGGAATTTTCTAGACCAAACATTAGAATGTTTTGCTAAATGCATGCTCTCAAGCTATTGACTAACTTCCTTGACTTCCTCAGTCACAGCTCTAGAACAGTGCTTTACGCCCAGTTGGAATGTGGTTGAGGGAAGAGACAACTGATAGCTAGAAGATACTGAGAATATTTCTTTTATAACTTTTTGCTGTAGTGAAAGAACCAAAATGGAAATTATTTTCTGTTTCAGACACAAATAGGGTATTTACATATAATCCAGAGAAAAATTTTGGAAATGATTTTAAGCAGCCCTTGCTAACAGCAAAACAGAATAAGAAACAGGAGATTTCTAGGGAGAAATTACTTTAAAACATTTCTGAGCTGATCTAGAATAAGAAAGGTACTTTATATCATGTTTCAGCTGTGTTTGCACACACAGAGTTGGAACAATATTTATTCTTACTACATGGGGACTGCACTTTGTTTTCTATCTAGGTAGCCCTAGTCTATTCTGATCTGTTTTATTCTACTGTATTCTCTCCTCTCTTCTCCCTCACTCTTCTCTCTTCTCCTAGTCCTCTCCTATTTCTTTAGGAATTTGTTTGGATATGGGTAATTACACCCCCCTTCCCATATTCAAGGAGTTCTTGCTTCAGTTACAATGATCAATGCCTCTCTGTTCAATAACTCACTATCATGGAAAATTGGAGGGTGATTCTATCCGCCTGTACTACCTGACTTCACATATCATGGAACAAAAGTCGTCCCATAAAGACCATACTAGATGATGGAAGGGTGTTGCTAAGTCACCCTCAAGGTCAAGGAGCTCAAATGAAGCACCAGGCAGAGAAATCTAAGAAATATGACATAAGAGCAATAGTTTAGGTGTTTAGGAAGGACTTATGGACAACCAGATGGATGGTCATTTCCAAACTTTTCCCCATGGTTCTTGTAATATCAGATTGCATGTTTATATGAGGAGGCCTGTTACATTGGGAGGTTAGGGGGAAGGTTATCTCAAGTCACCTTATGGCAGAGTCAGGACACCAGGGGAAGTCATTGCTGAGAAACAAGTCTGAATCAGAGTATTTTAATGAAAGTCTTTGGAAAAAACATTACTTGGTTTGCTATATGCTAGAAAATCTCTCGAGGATTTAAGCGAACATATATTACAAATTTTAGGATTTTGAGATTTAAATATTCAAGAGAATTGAAAACACATGTTCAATATTTTCAATATACACTTATATCAATACTCATAACAATTCTTCATAACAGTCATAATAAAAACATGAGTAATATAAATAGTCACCAACTTATCACTTGGATAAGTTAATGGACAAACAAATGTAATATGTCCTTACAATTGAATCATATTTGGCTATGACAAATATTGACACAGCTACATTATGAATAAACTTGGAGAAAATGTTAACTGAAAAAAGCCTGATACGAAAAGGTATATAATGTGTATTCTGTTTAAATTAAGTGTTCAGAATAGACAAATTTTTAAAGATAGAAGACTAGTGTCTATCAGAAGATGAGAGATTTGGATATTATGGCTAATTGCTAATGTGAATAGGATTTTATTTTAAAATTATGGAAAAGTTTTGGATTTAGACAGTGAAATAATTGCACAATATAGTTACTGTATTAAAATATACTGTAGCACTGCACTGTCTTCCCGTTGTTCATCGATTTTCTGCAGTAACATCTCCATTGTGAGACTTGTTCTGTTTTTGGCATATCGAATACACCACAAGTAGCTTGCCAGGCTCTGCTGTGCAGGCGGGATACCCTCGGTAGCTTGCTGGGCTCTCTGAGAGGGATGGAGGAATCAAACCCCGCTTGGCTGAGTGCAAGGCAAACACCATGTGTGCATATTTAAGATGTGATCTTCATATTATGTCAAATATCTCTCATTAAATACTATCAAGGAAAAAGAATTAGGTGAATTCTAATTACTGCCTTTCTTTATCATTATGAATAATGTTATGTGACTAGCAAGAAAGGTCTTTAAAAGATTTTTAGTCTTATATATGACAAATGTTTTAAAACTTTATGTTTGTCTTTCTTTTACCAATATTGTACCTGAAATAATTAAGTAATATGTCAGGGTTTTCTTTAGTAACATCTATTGAACACCGGATGCTTGAATGATACAGCACTAAGTGCTTAAGAGACCTATATAAAACTCGATTTTTCTTTTAGAGAGCCAGAACGTGACACACAAGTTCCTAAATGAAGGTAGACTCAGAGCCAGGTGCAAGCCCCAGATGGGAAACTAGATATTCAAAAGAGAGAAATGATTAAGCCTCCTGGAGGAGCTGGATTTTTGAATGTCGAAGAGTAGGACATTTGGGCAAAGAAAGCATAACAACGTTTGGCGACAGGAAGGCTGCAGAGAGTTTGCTCAGCACCTTGCCTCTATGCAGATCAAGACAATTTCCTCTCTCCTTAATTTTTCCTTCTAACATCTCACTAGGGTCTCAGAATATTTATCCTGTTTCTTAGTTAGATCAACTAATGCACTGAGATTTTAAAGGAAGGTCCTGTAAGTAGAAAAATAAACTATAATATGAATAAGAAAGAATTTGTGGTTTTCCCTGGAAAAGATGTTCTCTCAACTCCCAGGCTCCAGCCAGCTTCGGGTAAGATATGCCATTAAAAGGAAAATTTAAGTTGTTTTAAAAGCATCGGATTTTTTTTATAACTTGTTCAAACTGCAACACAAAGATAAAGGGCTTTTGGAGACTTTCTTTCCAGTACAGTGAGAAAAATTGGAGTTCTGAGCAAATTCCAACCAAACCTCATTTGAAAGTTAAATAATAATTGAGGAATAGATCTCTTTTGGAGTTTTATGCATTCTCAAAAATAGGGAGGAAAATAAAATGTAATATGGTATACATTGGAGAGGTGAATTTAAAGGTTGTGTATATTTGGGTAAACAAGAGAAGTTCCTTTAGATTTTTTTTATTTTTGGTAGCTCTATGGTTTTGGTAGCTTAAAAAAGAGATAGTTCTTATGCTACATATGTTCTCTTTTACATGACCTTTGAATATAATGGTGATGTCTTATACTATGTATACTCTATGATGCTAGCTACGTACTCTTCTGAAACACCTCTCCTAAAGTTTGACCATGCAGTAATGCCCTGAAAGCTCATCCATTAAAAAAATGTCTACATTAGCTTGACACACTCCTATACCCTACAGTGACAATTAATACAATTGTTAAAAACTACAATTATTAATAGCATAGAGCAAAGACACATACACACAAATAAAAAAACTGCAGGGAAGAAAAACCTTAACTCAGATTTTTATACACACTACCTTCTAATAGCCGAAGAGTTGCAAGATACACTTTTTTGTCTGTGCAGTATAGTATGGTAGATAGTAGTCACATGAAACCATATAGTATTTAAAACATTACTAGTACAACTGAGGAAAATCATTATTATTTTTCGGTAACCACTGGCTGCCAAACTGAGCTGTGTAGCTCTACATCACTAAACACTTGATCACTTGACATCCTGTTACTCATCGTTTTGCTCGAGCAGATGCCAGAAACGTCTCCATTCATCCCTGTCATGTACCAGTATAGCCCAATGGTGTCTGCTCATTCTAGGAATGCGAAGAGCCTCAAACCAATCGTTCAGTGCCTTGACCAAGAAGTCTGATCATCTCCTAGGTGGGCGGCCATGCGATCTCTTGACGTCCTGTGGAATACATTAGGTAATGGCTCTAGTCCAGCGGTCATCTCCAAACCGCATTACATGTCCAGCCCATCTGATTTTCAACTCCTTGGCAAATGAGACAGAATCCCTGATTCTTGACTGTCAACAGAGGTCGGAACTCCGAATTCTTCCCAGGTCTCTGAGGCGTATGTTAATGCAGAAAGAACAGTGGGATCGAAGAGATATGCCTGGAACCAGAGGTTCTTCATCCTCTTAGGTATTTCTTCGACACTCTTGAAGGGCGTTCTAAGCTGTTCTCTTCCTCCTCTGCAACTCAGTTGCCAGGTCATTCATCATGTTGTCTTCTGGACCTAGGTACACATAACTGTTGCATTCAGAGATGTTCATTCTGTTGAGAGTGAATGGAACTTCAGGAATGAGACTGTTTCTCATAAACATTGTCTTCATAGATTCAGCTGTAGTCTGACCTTTCCATACTCATGTTCGAAATCGGCCAGCATTTGTGCCACTTGGCTAATGTTTGGTGTTATTAGACAATGTCATCAGCGAAGCGGAGGTGGTGTAGTTGCCAACCGTCTACCTTCACTCCCATTCCGTCCCATTCCAGTCATCGCATGAGGGTGGCACTGAAGATTTTCGATGAAATGGTATCACCCTGCCGCACCCCTCTCTTGACATGGATGATCACTTCTTTGTAGAACGGTGATACCCTGGTAGTAAATCCGTAATAAGCTCATGGAAGATCCTAATGTATTGAGTTTGAACGCCCTGTTTGGCTAGGGCTTCAGTGACCACTTCAGTCTCAGCAGAATCAAAGGCCTTTTTTAAATCAATGAATGTTAGACAGAGTGGCATCTTGAACTCCTGAGATACTTTAATGAGCTTGGTTATCGTGTGGATATGGTCGTTTGTGCTGAATCCTTTTCTGAACCCAGCTTGCTCACATGGTTGTCCTTCATCTAGAGTTCTGACAATCCTATTCAAGATGACTTGAGTGAACAACTTGTAGATGACAGACAATAGGTAGTTCGAGTGATAGTTGCCAATGTCGTGGATGTCTCCCTTCTTGCACAGTAGTCCAGTCCTGCTGGTTTTCCACTGGGATGGAAACTTGCATTCAGGCAGATAGCTTGTGAAGAGCCGAGCCAGTGTATTGATGAGTACTGACGGCAGGTTCTTCAGGTGTTCAGGTCTGACATTGTTTGGACCAGATGCTGTTCACTTATTTACCGATGAAATGGTGTGTCAGATTTCAGAAGGGAGAATGTTGGGAACTACATATCCATCCTGCAGATTTTGGTATGTGGGCAGGTGGACGTGGCTATTGAAGAGATCTGAATAGAAGTCATAGATAGGGTTCAAATATGGTTTGAACCATGGGAACACCTCCAAGGGTGATTAGAGACTGCCCTAAAAACCTCTATCTCTCTCAGAGAGCCTGGCAAGCTACCAAGAATATCCTTCCTGTACGGTAGAGCCTGGAAAGCTATCCATGGAGTATTCAATATGCCAAAACCAGTGAATACAATGGGTCTCATTCCCCTGACCCTGAAAGAGCCACCAATATGATAGCATTAAGAAGGATGAGGAAGGAGAGGCTAATAAACTCTCAAGTCCGAACTAGGCTGCCAAAACAAAGAAAGACAAAAATGACTGTCTGTACTTTCAATGCATGTACGCTGGCATTGGATGTATCCATAAAGGAACCTGATGGTAGAAGCGCAAAAGATCAAGTGCGACATCATTGGTCTGACCAAGACGAGAAGTCATCAATCACATCAAGCTGTTTTCGACACTGGAGAAGAACTGTTCCTTGGAATATGCAACAATAGAGGCGTGACTGGTGTCGGTGTCCTTGTCAACATGAAGATGGCCAAGAGCACTGCTTCATTCAAATGCCTAACAACCCAAATCAGATGATTACACTTGAATAGAGGTAGCTCACTGCCAGCAGTTTCTCTCTTCATTGTCCATGCACCAACATCCAATTATGATGAATAAGAAATTGAGAAGTTCTACATGAAGCTGGAGAAGTTCTATAAAGAAGACCACTAAACACTAGCACTGTAGCACTGTCCTGCCATTGTTCATTGATTTGCTCAGGCGGGCCCAGTAACATCTCTGTTGTGAGACTTGTTGTTACTGTGTTTGGCAAATCGAATACATCACAGGTAGCTTGCCAGGCTTTGCTGTGCGGGCAAGATACTCTTGGGCTCTCTGAGAGGGGCAGAGAAATCAAACTCAGGTTGGCCAAGTTGCCTGTGTGCAAGGCAAACGCCCTACCGCTGTGCTATTGCTCCAGCCCTACCAGTCACAACTAAACACTAAACTATTTAATTCCCCTTTAAATAGAAATTTAAAAGTTTAATATTTTTAAATCAAGATAAAAGCCATCAGCATTTCAGCAATATTGAGAATTGAAAATATTCTATGATTTTTGAACATTTGCTTATCTGATAATGACTTTTAAAAATCTTGTGGCTAAATTTATCATCTGGATCCATTTTAGGACCCTTTTAAAATTTCCACATTTACATCCATCTCAACATTTCACAATTCTTAGAAAGAATTGTCCCTCTGTTGCTCTGGGCAATCTATCTCCCCTGTCCAACCTCCTGGTGTGCCATGGACACAAGTAGTACATAATGTGTTTCATAGAAGACGGTCTGGAGATGTGCTGAATTTACTGTCAGATCTGGCCAGGCAAAGGACATTATCAACGATTTGATCAAATATTCTATTTCATAGTTTTCCTTTATCAAAGGGTATTATTTTATTTTTCTGATCATTTTGTCATTGGAAACATGTCTTCTTTATTTCTACACTCATGTTTAACATTAATCCAGTCAAATATTTCCAGTTTAAGTGGGATTGGCAGTAATGTTGAGAAGGCTGTGAAAATGGCAGCTTCTATTTATTTATTCGTTTTTCTTATGATACTTGGCTTTTGAAGTATTGAAAGGGTTTTAGAATGTCTCCCAATTCTTCACACATTGGCTCATTTTCAACTTTTCCTACAGACGTCTGGAGCTCATGATGCCTGCCTCCACAGGCTTCATGCTTTTGTAGCTCAGCTTCACTTCCTGTTCGTAAAACCTTTCTGTCTGTCCCACAGAGAGAAGGAGGAGCACCCGACCCAGAAAGAGAGGTGTCTCCTACCTTGATAATACTAGAGGCATCCATTTCCCCTGTTACAATTACTTGAATAAACTCAAACGAGGAAGCACAGATGTTTCTCCATTTCTTACTATCAACAAGAGTTAACAAGGACTTTTGGGGCTGGAGTGGTAGTACAGTCCACAGCGTGCTTGTATTGCACTTGACAGACCTGGGTTCAACTCTGCTTTGATCCCTGGTATCCCATATGGTATTCTGAGCTCCTCCAGGAGTGATCCCTGAGTATAGAACCAGTAGTAAGCACTGAGAACTGCCCAAAATCAAAGAAACAAAAAAAATTGGTAATAACCTTCCATAAGAAAATCCTCTAGAAGTCTGATATTTTTAACGCATGGTTTTATTTGCCTATGGTTCTGGTTTAAGTGGTCAACTTCCCTTCAAGAATAACACAGCACTTGCCAGGGTGAATCATAAGTCTTACTGGGCAAGCACAAATGGGAAAGGTGGCTGGTCTTCACCAGGTATGGCATGTTAGACTGGTATACCTGGAGTACAGGGCAATTCATAGTCACCTTCCTTGGCTCAGATGTTACTGTTGATTACTGTTAGCAAATCATTATCAAATTTCCTACCAACCAGATCATTTTTACTATTTCTTTAATTACAATATGATGAGTAAAGGAAAACTGTATTCTGCCATTAGTGAGTTTTATGAGTTTTTAAAAATATATCTTAGCTATTAGCCTTATTAGCTATTAGCCTTATAGGGTGGAGCCATAGCACAAAGGGTAGGGCATTTGCCTTGCACGCGGCTGACCTGGGTTCGATTCCTCTGTCCTTCTCAGAGAGCCTGGCAAGCTACTGAGAGTGTCCTGCCCGCACAGCAGAACCTGGCAAGCTCCCCATGTCATATTTGATATTCCAAAAATAGTAACAACAAGTCTCACAATGGAGACGTTACTGGTGCCCGCTTGAGCAAATCGGTGAACAACGGGAGGACAGTGCTACAGTGTTACAATATGATGAGATTGGACAGAGGCCAGAAATATGAGATAGGTCAGTTTAGTCTGCAGGGGTAAGTTGGGGTTATTTGAATATATATTAGCAATAGAAATACAACATGTAAATATCACCTATATAAGTTGGAAGGGCTGGAGCATTAGCACAATGGTAGGGCGTTTGCCTTGCACGCAGCCAACATGGCCAACCCGAGTTCGATTCCTTCGCCCCTCTCAGAGAGCCCGAGTTCGATTCCTCCGACCCTCTCGGAGAGCCCAGCAAGCTACCGAGAGTATCTCGCCTGCAGGGCAGAGCCTGGCAAGCTACCCATTATGTATTCGATATGCCAAACCCAGTAACAACAAAATCTCCAATGGAGACGTTACTGGGCCCGCTCGAGCAAATTGATGAACAACGGGAGGACAGTGACAGTGACAGTGATAAGTTGGAAGGTGTTAAGAGGATTTTATGTTTTTAAATATGCTTTTATAATGTAGCGATAGCACAGAGGTAGGGCGTTCGCCTTACAAGCGGCCAACATGGCCGACCCGAGTTCGATTCCTCCGCCCCTCTCGGAGAGCCCGGCAAGCTACCGAGAGTATTCGATATGCCAGACACAGTAACAACAAAGTCTCCAATGGAGACGTTACTGGGCCCGCTCGAGCAAATCGACGATCAACGGGAGGGCCTTTACCTTTTTATAATGTATTTTCTTTATGTAAGCAATAGCTTAGGAAAATAATAGCCCTGAGAAGATAGAAACAAGAGTTTCAGAGCATTATTAAAGCAATAGCTAATAACATCACTAGCATTTCCTTAAGTTTCTGGCAATCTTTTATGCAGCAGGAATTAAGACAGCTGTAGCATGTGTATATGATTAGAATTTGAGTAACTATGATTCTTCATATATGCTTATTCAATATCTGTGAACAAAATGGACACACAAAATATAAAAGCTTAAGATGGACTGTTTTAGGTTAACTTCATAGTTGAACTGGTATGTAATTTACTCTGTACTTTTCCAACTATAATATACAGAACTGGTGTTAGTTGATATTAATCTTAAGACAATAAGTATTTTTCTTAACCCCTCAGCAGTGTGAATTATCTTGATTTTTAATATTAAATTGATTTTACTTTTGATGATATTTTTATTACAAAGTTTATTTGTTTCATGTTTACATTTTCGTATTGGCTATATTGATCAGTCTTTTGTCTCGTTAGAGACGAACGCAATTCTTCACATAAATGACCTTGGTGGGAGTGAATATGGAGTGAAGTCTCAGTTTAAAAACATACCAGAAAGTTCATGACTAATTTTGAGGAGCAAAGAGGCTAACTTCAAAGTAAACTGCAGGTTTATGATTTAGATAACTGGATAAGTGAAATAAAAATAGAACTATAACAGTATGATTCAAAGTATTGTATTTCTGTGGTAGAAAAGTTATTCAAGAACTAATTTGAGCATGCTTTGGATTTCAGCTTCAGCAGGTAGAGAGTAAAAGAGTGATTATATTTCAGTTTCAGTATCAGTCAAATTATCAACTATGTCAAAAACCATAATTGCCCATTTTTGAGTTACTGCCAATGATTAGTAATAACCCATAATCTTTTTGACATTTCCGACAAATATATTCTATTATTTCTAAATTAAAGCCTGTTAACCTTAAGAAACATAGGTGAAGAAGATATTAAGATAATGTTTTTGGAAAATACAGTTTCCTTTAGAATTTAGTTTCTTTAAAATTTAGCCAGCTGGGAAAAGTAAAGTAAAGTAAAAGTAAAGGCCCTCCCATTGATCATCGATTTGCTCAAGCGGGCCCAGTAACGTCTCCATTGGAGACTTTTTTGTTACTGTGTTTGGCATATTGAATACGTCACGGGGAGCTTGCCAGGCTCTGCCGTGCAGGTGAGATACTCTTGGTAGCTTGCCGGGCTCTCCGAGAGGGGCAGAGGAATCGAACTCGGGTCAGCCATGTTGGCTGCGTCGAAGGCAAACGCCCTACCACTGTGCTATCGCTCTGGCCCAGGTTTTAACAGTTTAACAGTGCTATCGCTCCAGCTCCCGGTTTTAACAGTTAAAACCTTACCTCTAATGGGCTTTTGGTAAAACAGCATGCTTACAAATCCTTTTGGGAATTTAAGGAGAACTATACTGATTTTAAACTGTAATTATTATAAATAATGATCCTCATTTTACATTGCTTAAAGTGTGAGAGGATTAGGAGCACTTTGTAACTGAAGCAATTACAAATATACTCTGATCATTTTATAATTTATTCATTCCCGATTATTTAAGATATTCACCTTTTTCATTTTTGAAAAGACACTACACCCCCAAGCTCAACACACTTGTGTGTCAGACAATGGGTTTGAGGTGTCAGATTTGTCATTTTTTTTCCCTGAAAACTAAAGGTTTTTCATACAGAGAATAGGGAAATCTAGAAGGTTCACATAATCAAAAATGCTTCCACCTACCGGTCAAACTCAGGAAAACACCAATATACTGTAGCTTAAAATACTAGTTGAAAAAAACAAAGTAACGCAAATCAGGCAAAATATGGCTCTGAAGCTCAGAATCTCAAAATGGTGAGTTCCTGCTAATACCAAAAATAAATTTTAATAATAATTTATTTAAAAGGTAACTATTACAACTGAGAAACAATGGGAGCAGGAATAAATTGCACAATTCTCTGCGTATTTTCTTACAGGCAGTTGGCTGACCTGTTGAAAATTTTTGCTGCAAAAGTGCTCTGCCCCTAGTATTATTGAACTTACTATGCTATAAAATTCCGAATATGAATCCTGTAAAGAACCAAATTATTTTCTCAATGTCTAGTAGGATCTTAGATTCCTTCATAGTAATTTTTTTCATTCACAGATGTGTCTGTTTCCCTTTCTGACAATCCCCGGGAAAGGAATTGATTTGCTTTTGTGTACAGTTGCCAAATAGGACAATGGAATTTGTCTCTTGTTCCTGGGATAATTTTAGAGATGAAATGCCAGGTTGCTTGGCCTAGGGGAAGGTGCTGTAAGTTGCAGGTTCAGTGGCCAAGTCCTTCAGCACTTCTTGCTCCTCTGACAGCAACTTTCCAGCGCAGTGATCTGGCTGAATTAATTTATAGCTGCCAGTTATCAGGACTTCATCTGCATTGTTAGCATTCCTTCTAACCTGCAGCCTCTGTTCATTTAATAGCCATCTGATGGGGACCAATATTAGGTAAAGAGGAATGTTCAAACCACGCTGGTTGTTGGCAGGTGGGAGCTAAAAGAGTAGAACTTCACTGTAAGAGAGGAGTGTTTGTTCTCTGATATGAGGTTTTTGATAGAGAAGCTATCAAATGGGAGGAGAAAAATTCCAGGGAAATAGTCTGGCAAAGGTGACTCAAAAGAATAATTCTCCATGATCTTCATTTGATCAAAGATGTGAAGAAAGCAAAAGGGGTGTCAAAGAACAGGCATGATAAAAATACATTCATCTAAATTATGTGTTGATATACTTTCAGAAAAGAATGCCTTGAAAATGAATGGGGAGAGCTAAAGCATGAGTAGGAAATTTTGCAGGAAGCAAAACCAATTATGACTACAGCTGAATGTTCTTAAAAATGTCATATTGCACAGTATATTGATTTTCAAGTGCCATTTTCTGTTTAAAGCAGTCATTTCCAGACTTATTTGGCCTACCACTCCTTTCCAGAAGGAAATATTGCATACTGTGCCCCTTCAAATCTTCCTTCATTAAGAGAGCAATCAGAAAGCAGTTTCTAACTCTTATCAGAGGGTTTTACTATCCTCCTGGATCAGTCCACCTCCTGGTATCTTTCTTTTTAGGAAACACTGGATTTCATCAACACTGACACACAAGGCATCAAGGAAGGCAAAAATAAAATCCAGAGGGACAAGACTTCAGAAGGTAAGACTTATTATGCTTTCTTCAGAGATAAGTCAATGTCATGAAGATACAAAATAAATTTAATACCACAGAGTTTATATCATAGAAGTATTTTACATGTCCTCTTTTCAGAGAACATTTTATGATGAAAAGGTATATAAACATGCCTAAGATATAATTCTAAGCCACAGAACCAATAACACTGAAAACATCAGATTTTAAGCATTACAACCAAACTTAAAAATGTGATTGTTAAAAAAGACAGGATGGGGGGTGTGAACTGGGGGACACTGGTGGAAAAAAGTTGAGACTTGTGGTGGCACTGGAATGCCCACAGAAACATTTTATGCCTGAAACTCAACTATGAATTGTAAATAGTGGTGCCTTAATAAAAATTTTTTAATGCATTTTCAATATGTGGGTCATAATAATTAAAACTTATTTTAAAGAATACTGGGAAAAGAAAATATTCGCATGCAAAAGAACAAAATTGACCCCTCTAATTACACTGATAATAATTAACCCCTCTGATTCCACTCATAAGATTAAAGGCTTAACTATAAGAGATGTGACCAAAGATTAGCTCAACCTACTGGAGCACGTGCTTTTACATGCAGGAAAGTCTGAGTTCAATACATGACACTGTATGGTCACCTGAATACTACCAGAATGAACATTACCAACTGAATCAGGAGCTCTGAGAACCAACAGGTGTGGCCAATCCCCTCAAACACACACACACACACACACACACACACACATACTCACACATATATATGTATTTACAAATATATTTCTATGTATGTATATATAAACATGTGTATATATATAAGAACTGCTATAATAAAATCACTACTACAGAAAACTACAGAAAACAGACTCCCTGCGTTGAGTTTGCAATGGCTTTATGGTATGAGTCTCTAAGTTCAACAAGCAAAATTAAAATTAACAAGAAGTTCTACATCAAACACAAAAGTTCCTGCACAAGAAAAGAAACCAGAAACAAAATAAAAAGGCTTCATATACCAGTCCCATGTGCTGGGGAAAAAGGCAGTTGGGATAGAGAGGGGGCGAGTAAGTAAATGATGATTGGAGGGATCACCCAAGTTGGAAGATATATACTGAAAGTAGATCAAGGACCAAACACAATGACCTCTTAGTATCTGTATCACAAATCACAATGTCCCAAATTAGAGAGAGAGTAAGAAGGACTGTACCTGCCACAGAGGTAGGGAGTGAGGTAGAGTGGGGGTGGTGGATGGGACACTGGAAACAATGGTGGTGGAAAATGTGCACTGGTGGAGGGATGGGTGCTCTAGCATTGTTCAAATGAAATGCAATAATGCAAGTTTGTAACTGTAGTGATCCAATATGATCAAGGTGATCCAATAAAACTTGTTTAATAAAAATAAAACAAAACAAAAAGGCTTCATGTAGAATGAGAGAATCACATATCTAATATGAGATCAGAATTTTTATAAAATAGGAAACTAGTAGTACAACTTAGAGCAAAAAATTTAATGAAAAAATTCCTTCTCCTTTTAATTAATGTCTCCCTGAGACACGTGCACATGTATCTTTTTTAATGTCTCTACTTCATCATGTTCTTGTTGGGTCATTCCTCTTGTCTTGTCAGTATCATAGATACTTTCTAATGAAGTCCGGCTTATAAATTGAGAAAGCGTGTGTCCAATCCCTTGAACAGAATGAATTCAACAAGCAGAGCAGTGTGTGTTGATGAGCCAATGATTTCTCAAAGGATTAGTACTGGAGAGACTAAACGATGCCTGTCAGTAACCATACTTATCAATTCTGACAATAATAATAATTTTCTATCAGGAAACCTTTTTTAGATGATAGTTTCAGACAGGTCAGTGCTGTGTGCCTAGGTCACACCTCATCAGAGGAGCATGAGGGCTCTTTCTTCTGCTATTGAAGGAATTGTAGGTGAGCATTTACCTCTGCAAGAACTCTTTGAACTGGGAATTCCTTTATGGTAAAAGAGAAAGAAATCGGTGTTTGTTTTTAAGTCCCCATTCTTCAGGGAAGAATATAGTCTCAATCTGTGTGCCTTGCCCTTTCCAGAGCAGTTCTGAAATTTAGGGGCCTAAATAGTGCTCTAAAGATAGAGAGACAACTTGTAGCCTTCCAAGTAACAGAACTGAATGTGTTTATAAGATAAGTTTGCCTAGAATACTCACCAAAAGGATGGCTTCTGGGGAGAAACATATGTAAAATTAACCCTTTTCAGCAATGTGGAAATGCTGTCTAGCTTTTCTGGGTTTCGGTTTTCTCTTCTATGTGTTATTATGTGACTGAAAGTGTTAATGAATTTAAGAATAACTTGTAAAAGTATTTAAAGTATGGTAAGAACTCTGTTAAAAGTTAAAAGTTGTTACCTGTATACACCAGGATCTTTAGTTCGCTTATTGATACCTGAAGACTATACAGCATGCTTATTTTTTCTTACTGTTCTACTGCCTGACAACTTGCCCCAATGCAAACAAACCTCACATAAGGTCATGAAATGGACACATGGGAGAAGAATTAACACTCAAAGCTATTGGAGAAGAGACCCTTTGCTAGGAAAAAACATCAATTCTCTGGAACAACAGTTCTCTCCTCTCCACAACAGTCTGCTGCTTTCCTGAATTTCATTAAAACTGGTACCTACATTCTCATGTGACATGGAATTTAAAGTACATCTCCCATTTGCACAGTCATGTATAAAGGCTTACCAGTCAAATGGAAGAATGTAGGTCACCTAAGCAGGCAGAAACATTTTGGAATCATGAGCCCAAATTTTTCCTTTTATCTCATGCAAAGAATGCTGGAAGCTTATTTACCATTGGTGAATATATTTAAGAGCAAGGAACAGAAGATGAGACACAAAAAAGGATGATTAAGATAAAATGTATAAAACTAGTCATTTATTCATTATATTTTTTAAATTTCTCAATGGTGAAAAATAACTCCTGGAGTGTACATAATCACTTGATCACTTGATATCATGATACTCATCGATTTGCTTGAGCGGGCACCAGTAATGTCTCCATTCATCCCTGTTGCATGCTAGTGTAGCCCAATCGCATCTGCTCGCTCCAGGAACACAAAGAGACTCAAACCGATCATTCAGGGTCTTGACAAAGAAGTCTGACCATCTCGTAGGTGACATCCTGTGGAATCCAGTTGATAATGGCTCTAGTCCAGCGGTCATCTCCAAATTGCATTGTGTGTCCAGCCCATCTGATTTTCAATGCTTTGGCAAAAGAGACAGCATACCTGATTCTCAGTCATTGACAGAGGTCAAAATTCTGGGTTCCTTCTCTCACTTGAGTGAAGCATGATACTCCAAGCATCACTCTTTCAATTCTTCTTTGGGAAAAGCATTCTCATCCTCTTTTCAAGGTCCCAGGACTCTGAGGCATATGTTAATGCAGGAAGAATGGTGGAGTCAAGAGATGTACCTAGAGACAGAGGTTTTTCATCCTCTTAGCTATTTCTTTGATGCTCTTGAAGGTGTTCCATGCTGCTCTCTTCCTCCTGTGCAACTCAGGTGCCAGGTCATTTGTCATGTTGAGTCTCGACCTAGGTATACATAACTGCTGCATTCATAGATGTTCATTTCATTGAGAGCGAATGGCATGTCAGGAACAAGTCCGTTTCTCATGAACATTATCTTTGTGAGATTCAGCTGCAGTTCGACCTTTCCACACTCACAGTTGAAGTCGGCCAACATTGGCTAATGTTTGGTGTTATTAGAATGTTGTCATCAGTGAAGCGGAAGTGGTGTAGTTGCCAACCGTCTACCTTCACTCCCATTCCTTCCCATTCCAGTTGTCGCATGACATTCTCGAGGGTGCCTCTGAAGAGTTTCGGTGAAATGGTATCACTCTGCTGAACCCCTCTCTTGATGTAGATGATCACTTCCTTGTAGAATGATGAGATCCTGGTGATGAATTCATAATACATCTCACGGAGGATCCTGATGTATTGAGTTTGAACACCCTGTTTGGCTAGGGCTTCGATGACCACTTCAGTCTCAACAGAATCAAAGGCCTTCTTTAAATCAATGTACGTTAAGCAGAGCAGCATCTTGAACTCCTGAGAAAACTCAATGAGCTTGGTTATTGTGTGGATATGGTCGATCATGCTGAATCCTTTTCGAAACCTGGCTTGCTTGCATGGTTGTCCTTCATCTAGTGTTCTGCCAATCTTATTCAGGATGACTTGAGTAAACAGCTTGTAGATGATGGACAACAGGCAGGTTGAGTGATAATTGCCAGTGTAGTGAATGACTCCCTTCTTCTACACTAGAACAGTCCTGCTGGTTTTACATTGGGACGGAACCTTGCACTCAGACAGGTAGTGTGTGAAAAGTCGAGCCAGTATATTGGTGAATACTGATGGCAGGTTCTTCAGCTGTTTGGGTCTAACCTTGTCTGGGCCACGTGCTGTTCATTTCTTTACTGACGAAATGGCATGTTGGATTTTGAAAGGGAGAACGTTGGGAACGACACATCCATCCTGCAGAATTTGGTATGTGGCACGTGGACGTGGCTATCGAAGAGCTCTGTGTAGAAATTGTGGATAACCTTTTCCATTGTGCTTCTGGAAGATGTGATAGATCCATCAGGACATCGGAGGGCAGTCATCCTGGTCTTGTAGTTCGTGTGGACAGGCGGGCATTGGGAATACTTTTCCCAGCTTCTACCGCATCAGCCAAGACTGCTCTTCTTCTCTCTTTAAGGTCCTCCTTTATTGCTTCTCTGATTTGCAAGTTCAGACATTAGCTTTTGGTTGCCTAAGGCTCCTGCCCAGCCATGTTGGTGAATGAACTCGAGAGCTTTTGAAGACAGGTGTCTTTTTGGTAAAGTAGGGTAAAGTAAAACAAATAATGATATGATGTCAGGGCTTACATGCTCACTAATGAAGATGATGGGAGCCCTTTCTCAGGGAAGTAAGTGTTGACAACTCCACTGAATCAGTAAAGGCAAATACACATCAATATATACTGGTTAATTTTTCCTCTGAACCTATCACTATAAAATATACAGCATAGCTTATAGTATAAAATGTTTCTAAGTATGTTATATATTATGGTTGCAGGAACTGAGCAGTAAAAGAAGAAAATATAAAGGAATAGATGTTTGTTCAACTTAGTCAATTCATTTTTTTTGAGTTCCAAAGAAAATCTTTAAATAAAAAGACAAAGTAACAGAATCACAGAACATTTTATGAAGGCAGAAAATTTTAATTGAAAATTAAAACAAGAAATAGAAATGTATGCTATCATTTTTGCTCAATTTCTAATCAATGAATACAGTTGCATTTTATACATAAAGTGATGAATTTTTAGTTGCTACAGGTCCTATAAATATAGTATTTTTAATGACAGGTCCCTGCCCCTGTTTTTTCCTGCCTTATGATTTGAAAATGGGTGTTTTATTTTCCTCTCCATTTCACATTTAGTCTGGAAGCCCTTCTTCATTCCTTGGCCTCAACTTCAGCACCAAGGAGCTCATTATTACAAAGTTAAAAAGCCATAGCAAGGGTAGTTCATGAGGCAAACTGTAATAGAGGCACAACTATCGTCTTACCATCGTCACCACTCTGAATTGCTGGGTGGCACCAGAGAAGTCACTGGTACCTTGGCATATGGCAATGGGAACCTGGTAATTTAGATGTAAACATTGGTGTGGGATTGCCATTAGGCTTCCATCCAGTTCTGGAATGTGTGTGTGCGTGTATGTGTGTGCGTGCGTGTGTGTGTGTGTGTGTGTGTGTGTGACAGAAGAGGGAAAAGAAGCAAGTTAAGTTAAATTCATAATATATTCTGTTAAATCTATATTTGGATCATGAATAATAACCTGAGCAGGCCACATCACCAAATCTATGGTCCATTTCTATGGATCTCAGCGTTCCATTAACAACTCTCTCTCTCTCTCTCTCTCTCTCTCTCTCTCTCTCTCTCTCTCTCTCTCTCTCTTTCTCTCTCCCCTCTCCCTCCCTCTCTGGGATTAACCATCCTAACTCATTGATTGAATTTCCAATTATAATTCTTTATCAAAGGAGTACTCCATCAGAATAGTGAGATTAAAATTCCACAGTGCATGGAACTTTGAAAAAACCAAAAAATTAGTAAGTAAAGGAGAAATGAGTACTAGATCAGGTAGAAAGAGATGTGAGAAAGAGGTGTGTGAGTTTCAAAAAAGAAAAAGGCTTGGGTTCCCGTGGGACTCAGTGTTCGGTGGCGGAGAACCGTTCTCCTGGTTAGCCTATGGCTGCGACTGATGAATGAAGGATGGGGAACTGGAGAAACAGGGACTGGGCCTCAGGCTTGTTGATAGTCAATTTTTTTCTCTCTCCTCCCCTGGATAGTCCAATCTCTCCTCTTATGGCACAATCATAGTCATAGTTTTGTTCATAGTCCCAGTCATCATAGTTTTATGACCCTTATCTCCTCATAGACCTCAAAGTCCTTTCTTCATTATCTCCTTCCTAGTCTTGTTGTAGTATCATAGTCCTCTACTTCCAGTCATTGTTGTCATCTAATACTCCTTCTTACCCAAGTACTAGTACAAGAAAGTCCCAAAGTCCTTTCTTTCCCCTTACAGCACAGTTATATAGCAATCATGAAGGTTGGGGTACACATAGGTTAGGTTAAACATTGTCATAACAACAAACAGAGGAAAGTTACTCCTTCAGGAGAAATTCTAGGAGATTAACTGAAGGACAAAATCTCATCTGAGGGTTCAGCACTCCAGATTACTAAGAAATCTGCTCAATGGTGGGATTCCATCTAGGTTGTATTGCTTTCTCCTTTCCTCAGCTAGTAATGCATTTAAACAATCATAGTAAATTTACTTCTTATAATATTTCTAGTCAGTTTGTATGAACACAGGAAGAGATATATTAAACTTAAAGTTTGTCTCTTCCTGGGAACATCTTGCTATATATTCCAGACTACAGTCTTTAGGCAAGGTTAGTCTTTCCTAATCCCAGCAGGATCCTTATTCAGTTATTTCTTCAGTAATTTCATTTTGGATCATGACAGAGTTTGTTTCATGATTGTGCTCTTAACTTATTATACTTATGACACTTAGCTTATCTCCTTTCGATGCCAGAGTAGCTTACAGCTTGCCATGAGTTCATCCAGTCCCTTTGTTGGGACCCCACTCTTGGAGTGTTAGGAACTAAGGGCAAATGGATTCCCAGGAGTAAATATTAGTTTGGAGTCAATTAACTCCCATGTTACAAAGCATAGCATGAACTGTCTTCCTGTGTCTATACAAAAAGAACATTGCTAAATAAACCATGCAAATGACACAAAGGAAAGAGAAAAGCCGTACAGGAAAAAATCATTACTAGTGCTTGATGGAATTGGGTGTGCCTCAGGGGCACTGTTGTGGGAGTAACTCAATAAACCTAAGCTCCCTGTGGGAGGAGCAAGGACAACCCAATGTTATCCAACAGAGGTGGTAGACATATGCTTCACTAAATTTGGCTCACATATGTGTCCACAATTTTTGGCTTGAAACCGGAATTTTAGCATTTAACAAAATTTATTAAATTGTTGTGAATATCAAGGGTAAGAGACCAGGTACTGGAACTTTTTTTTAAAAAAATAAAACATGGAGTTTTACAATATAAGAAAAGATGGTACCTGACTTATTACCAAATCAGTACAACTGTGTATTCAGAGTTAGTATCTAACCTTGTAACTAGGACTCAGAAAAGGAATTAAACTCATTTACAAGCTTGAATGTTGTCTGTGAATGCAAAAGCTAAAATCTGTAGAGTCCAGTGAACTGAAAATTATAGGGCACTATACCACATAGAAGACATAATTTTGTTTATTTTGAAATCTGGAATTTCAAATTTAGTTAATAAAGAGATTCTCTGCAAGAGTATGATGATTTTCCCCTGTCATACTCTGGAAAATAAACTTCCTATTGTTGGCAAACTCACTACTTTTTTGTAACTTAGATACAGAAACCTTGGAAGCCGGAGTGATAGTACAATAGGTAAGTGCTTGCCTTGCTCAGACAACCAAGGTCCAATCCCTAGCACCCTGTATGGTTTCTCAAGCCCACCAAGAGTGATCCCTGAATGCAGTCAAGAATAAACTCTGAGAATTCCTTGGTGTGGCTCCCAAACAAACAAACAAAACCCCAGAAACCTGTAAACTGCTCATATGGGTTATTAATAGTGATATATACCTCTCCAGTGTTTTCTAACATGATAGTGAAGAATATCTCCATCCAGGGCTCTGTGCAAGGAATCCCACCATGCATAAAGATTCAAATTAATTGTCTTCGTTCATGCTTTCTGTCCATCAGATAGTGTAGAGAAAGGTACTTTGATTCTTTCTGACTCAACTATGGAAACCTCTTAGGTCTCTCCTGGCTTTCATCCTCTTCCATCTTAATCCATCATTACATCTCACATGACAGTTAAATGACTCCATTGTGTTTGCAATAACACTCAGTTACTTCACTCAATTACTTTCCTTGTGTTGGAAAATAAGAAATAGCTCAATCTAATCTAGGATTAGGCAATAAAAACATTTTAGTGCAGCAAATGAGTAATCTCAATGTTGGGAGATATTCTAGTTATAGTAAAACTAATGATTACAGCCCACAAAAGTGAACTTTTTTGTGGCTAGGGAAGTGAAAAAAATTAACCCCAAAGGGCAGGGGAATGAGGGAAGAATGATACTGGTTATTCATGCACATGATTATGAATAACGTGACACCCCTATGCTAAGCCATCAATATGGGGCTCTGTTATAAAAGAGATCCTTTAGTAAGACTTATGCAAAGCATGTGTCCTGGTTTTAACATTGGGACAAGTAAATTTCTCTAAGTATGAGATCTAAAGATAAAATTATCAGACTTATATTTTAAACTGTTATGAGATATATGTATATCATTTTATACAGTTATGTATTCATATTTGAAAAGCAGGAATGAATATTCTTTCCTTTCTCCCTCTGCTCCAGCTCCATTTTCTTATTTGTGAAATTCTTATTACTTGCTCTATTTACTTCATGGGTTGCTGTAAGATCAGATGTCTCTAATGATGACAATAGTAGTAATAGCCACCTATTGCTGTGTATACTACAGGTGTAAAAACACCTAATATTTCCATATCAATGCTCCAGAAACCCGATAATGAGAATATTGTCATCATCTCCCAATATGAAAACTGAAAATGAAAAAGGTAAATAAACTATTACGGAAATAAAACTAGCAGTAGTGTGGGCATCTCTTCATACGCCACACTATTAAAAAGCTATATTACATGTACTTAAAGGCCCTTTGCAACCTTAATCTTGAAATTTTAAAATCTCTTTGATTCTCTAAGAAATATCTGTGATATAGTGCTTAGCAAAAGTCATCTGTAGCTTTAATGGATAATGCTTCACATGAGAGACTATTGGAATTTCTTTATCAAGGATCTATGAATTGCTTTCTTTACTCACATAACTTCCAAATTCACAGTGGGGTAAAAAGGAAATGTTGCAAAATAAAATAATAATTTTGCACCTTTAACATATCTTTGTATTTCAGTTTCTCTAATGGCAAATATTCTTTAATGAAACAATAGTATATAAATGGAATAATAGGACTTTAGTGTTTATAAAGCCCAATCACATTCGTTTATTTCCTTGCCTTGGGTGCCAAACCCAACAGTATTCAGAAGTTACTCCCAGCTCTGTGTTCAGGGGTTGCTTCTAGCAGTGCTCAGGGAACTATGAATTTTCCCACACGCAAAGTATACACTCCAGCTCTCTGAGCTATTTTTCCATATGGCTATCTTTAAACTTCCTTCCAACATGAAAGCTATATCACACCTGGTGATGCACAGGGGTTACTCCCGGCTCATGCACTCAGGAATTATTCCTGGCGGTGCTCAGGGGACCATATGGGATGCAGGGAATTGAACCTGGGTCAGACGCATGCAAGGCAAACTCCCTACCCACTGTTAAACTCCCTACCCGCTGTTACTAAACAAATTTTACAAATGATAAAACTAATCTGTCAGGGACTGAAGCAATAGCACAGCGGGTAGGGAGTTTGCCTTGCATGAGGCCGACCCAGGTTCAATTCCCAGCATCCCATATGGTCCCCTGAGCACCGCCAGGGATAATTCCTGAGTGCATGAGCCGGGAGTAACCCCTGTGCATCACCGAATGTGACCCAAAAAGCAAAAAAAAAAAAACCCACAAACAAACAAAAGAAAACAAACAAACAAACAAACAAAAAACAACAACTAGTCTGTCAAGGAGCAATACATTATATCTCCAAAGTCTACCTTTTAAGTTATAAAAATAACTCATAATTATGTTGACGTATACATGCCAGTTTCCTTTTGGTTATAATATAATAATTTACTCTCAAAATTTTCTTAGTTTAAGGGATTAAATTATGTCAAGGTACTCAAAAGCATGAAATTAACTGCAGAATTTGATTTGTAAGTAGAAAATTTTGATAGCATAGTTGAATCATGAGGGTCACAGCTACGCCTCTTTTGCATGAAGGTGATTCTTTAACCAGGGTAGTTATGTTTGGCATTCCCTGAAACAGAAAAAATTAACCACAAAACAGAGGCTCAAACTGATAGTAGAAGGGTTAAGGAGCTCGCATTGCATTTGGACAATCCTGGTTGAATCCCCAGAATCACATATGATCCCCCACCTCTGAGCTCAGAGCCATGAAAGAGATCTGGGCTCTGATTAGTGTGGTATCAAAATCAAAAACAAAGACTCAAAAAAAACCCCAAACTCTAGTTACTTTTCAGCACTACATCTGGTCCCCTAAGCCCAGAATCAGGAACAGTCCATGAACACCTGAGATGTAGCCCAAACTGCCTTATAAACCCAACAACAGCAACACTAACGACAACAAAATCCTCAACTCTTCAGAGCTCCTTAGGTGAACTCTTCAATATTGGCTTCCCACTTCTTGCTATACACTAGAACCACTCAGTGCTACTTGTTTGCTCATCACTCTATCATTGTATCACTATCATCCATTGTTCATCCATTTATTCCAGCGGGCGCTAGTAATGTCCCCATTCATCCCAGCCCTGAGATTTTAAGCCTCTCCTTACTCGTCTTTCCCAATGCTGCTGTATTGGAGGCTCTCTCAGGGTCAGGGGAATGAGACCCGTTATTGTTACTATTTTTGGCATATCAAATAAGCCATGGGTAGCTTGGCAGGCTCTGCCATGTGGGTGGGATACTCTCTGTAGCTTGTGGGGCACACACAAACATACACACACACATATATATATACATATATATATGTGTGTATATATAATTGTTTTTCTCTATAATTTGTTGCCTACTGTCTGCACCTCATCACATATGGTGTGGAAATTATGGAAAATGGATAGAGAGTGTCTTATGACGTGTCATGAAAGGTGAAATGAGTCCAGGAATATGTTCACTCATATGTGAGGCTCGGCCTGAGCATGTGGAAAGCATCCTGGAGCCTGTTTGCTTATTTGCTCGTTTGCTCATAGGACCAGTAATCAAAACCTCTGAGGTAAAGCCAGGGAAATTCAATTTTTCAAAAAAAGGAGAGTTATGTAGTGCAGCAAGAAGTGAAGATTGGCAGTATGTGAACAGGCTCAAGTTTACAATGACGAAGGTCTTAGATCTAGGGGAAGCTACCAAAAAGGAGAGATCAAAATTGGTGGTAGAGAGGGATGAGAGGTATTGTAATGGTGTAGAAAAGAAAGATAGAGGTGGTTAACTTTCCTATTTCATGATATTTGCATCTGTTTGCTCGAGCAGGCCCAGCAACGTCTCCATTGGAGACTTTGTTGTTACTGTGTCTGGCATATCGAATACTCTCGGTAGCTTGCCGGGCTAGTTGACATAATGAAGTATGCTATTGTTATGGGGAAAAGATGATTTTTTAATTGAACATATGTAGACTTTGGTGATTCCAATACTTGTCTATTACTTTATTAACATCTGTAACCTCTTGCTTTTTGAGTGTGTTGGGGGATGGTTACCCAAGGGTATGGCGATTTAGCTTATAAAAAAAGTTGAATATGAAAATAAAACTTGTGTCTGATCACCATATTTTCTAAAAGCAATACCTTGCTTCAGAATGTGGTCACTGAAAAAGGAGAGAAATGCCCCACTGTGCAGTGAAAGACAGGGGGTTACAGAGAGGTTAGGGGCTGAGCTGAGGACCATGCAGTGAGGCAACACAGACACTGAATTTGTAGTCAAATGTTCTAATCATAAATCTAATGCTTTGTGAAAATTTGGGCATGGTGAAAGAGAAGGTTCAAGCTTTCTCAATTCCGGAAAGTCTTTTAAAAATAGAATATTATTAGACCTATTTATGGTTATTTATTGCAACAAATGTTTACTTTCCTCTGAAATGTACTAAATCATATCCTAATCTCTGCTATAATTTTCCATGGAAAGAAAATAACATTTCGATTGATGTAATTTCAATATGCTGGGAGCTGAGTCTCTTGTTTCAGGCCCAGTTCAGAACCAGTGCTGGGAATGCAGGCCAAGCTGGGAACTTGTTCTTTCCTAGTGCAGATCAGTACAGGGTAGAAACACTACATTCCTTGCTGACAACAAGTACCTCAACTTATTTTCTGTAGAGTTTTTTTTCTTTGAAAATAATCTTTTACAAGTGTTTATATTTATAAATAAATCCATGCTAGGATTTATTCCAAGAGCCCATTTTGCAGCATTTCCCTAAGCTATAAACTCTAATATTTTTTAATTGAATCACCGTGAGATACAGTTACAAAACTTTCATGTGAGTTTCAGTCATACAATGATCCAACACCCATCCCTCCACCAGTGCACATTCTCCACCACCAATGTAGTGTCCCCAGTATACCCCCCTTTCCAACTCTTCCCCTGCCTATATGGCAGACAATTTCCCCCATACTCTCTCTCTCTCTCTCTCTCTCTCTCTCTCTCTCTACTTTTGGGCATTATGGTTTGCAGTATAGATACTGAGAGGCTATTACTTTTGGTCACTTATCTACTTTCAGCACACATCTCCCATCCCAAATGATTCCTTCAACTATTATTGACTAAGTGATCCCCTCTGTATTCCAGCTGCCTTCTCCCACAGCTCATGAGACAGGTTTCCAACTATGGGGCAATATTCCTGGCCCTTGAGACAGGTTTCCAACTATGGGGCAATATTCCTGGTCCTTGTGTCTACTGCCCTTCGGTGTCAATCTCATATTATGTTGTTTTATATTCTAAAAATGAATGCAGTAATTATATGTCTGTTCGTCTCTTTCTGACTCATTTCACTTAGCATGATACTCTCCATGAGCATCCAGTTATAAGCAAATTTCATAACTTTATCTTTCCTAACGGTTGCATAGTATTCCAATATGTAGATATACCGAACTTTCTTTAACTAGTCATCTGTTTTCGGGCACTCAGGTTGTTTCCAGATCTGGCTATTGTGAAGAATGCTGCTATAAACATACAGGTGCAGATGTCATTTCCACTGTGCAGATCCCAGAATTGGTATTGTGGGGTCATATGGAAGCTCAATTTCTGGTTTTTGAAGAAATGTCCATATTGTTTTCCAAAAAGACTGGACCAGTCAGCATTCTCACCAACAGTGAAAGAGTGTCCCTTTCTCCCCATATCCATGCCAACACTGGTTGCTTTTGTTTTTTTGAATGTGAGCCTGTCTCTGTGGTGTGCCTTCTCTAAATTCTAACTCTCCTGTCTCTCCTCTCTCCTCATGGATGATTTGTGCTCATTTTCTCTGGAGGAAAAGACATACAGAAATGAGAAAATACTACATACCCATGAGGTACTTCATCTCAAATCCACAGTACAAAACACTTGTGGATTAGGAGGAGGAAGAGAGTTAGAAACCAGTGTACAGTCAATCAGCTGTGGTAGAGAAGCTGAGAGGAGGTAAGAGATAGAACATATAGATTCCTTCTTTCAGGGTACAGATTATTCATAAATGAAAAGAGAAATTAGATCATTGCCTTTGTATGTGAAATAAAAATGTATCATATTATTTTAAGCAGGCATAGAAAAGTTTTCTACAGAATTTAGTTCTTTTAGACTTGTAGACTAGCAGAAGTTGAAATTATTTCAAAAGCTGATCCATGGATGCCACAATCCCTACATCTAGTTCTTTCCAAACCTCTTAGTGGTTTCATCCTTCTTAAACATCCATCACCAAGATCTATTGATCAGGTATGTAGATGTGAGTCTTTAGAAGCTTGATAGTAGCTGGAAATCCAGATTTAAAGTTACAAATGGTTGAGAAATTTTGGGGACAGTAAAAAGTGCAGAAATGACATTACATGCAATTTGAAAATTATTTTAATTTAATTTAAAAAAGTTGAAAAACAAGCCATTAGGTCAGGGATGTGATTCAAGTGACAGAGCATATACAAGGTCGTGGGTGTGATCTTTGACATCACATGGTTCCCCATTCTCCAGCATAGATGTGACTGTACCACAGAGCCCAAGAACCACAGGAACTAGAATTCTGGACCCCTAAGCACTGGTCTGTGTGCCCAAAAATAGTGTTAAAAGAATAAAATTATACAATAAAGTTGACTGAAAATATAAAATAGATGGATGACTATGAAGACATACATATAAATGTTGTATGTATATATGGAAGGATGAATGGATGAGACCGATGGTGATAGATTATAAATCAATGAATCGATAACTCCACGAGAATCAAAAATATAAAAGTTAAAATGAGAGTACAATGAGTATTAGTATTTGAAGAAGGATAAAGAAGCAGGAAACAGAGGACAGGGAGATCGACAAGGGTATGTGCCTGACATGTGCAAGGATTTTGATCTCTGGCACTGTATAGTCTATGTGGCCCTGGCAGCTGTCACACTACTGGCTGGAGGAGCAGCACCATATCACTGGGTCCTAGTTCTGACCAGCATTGACCCAAGGCCCCCAGACTATTGCTTGGGATGCCCCCTAATACCCACAAAGAAAGAAGAGAGAAAAATAAATCAGAAAATAATCATCAAGTTTGCTATGAAATTCTGCCCAGGTTAGCCTGATAAATGTAGGTAGCCTTCCTAAAAGAGAAAGGCTAAACAAGTACTTTTTTGAATCCATCTTTTAAATCCTTCATAGGAATAGAAATACTTGAGAGCTGGGAGTAATTGAACAGAGGTATGAAAGCTAAGGAATAAAAATGTCTCCTTTATTAACCTCTCAAGGGCCAAAACTGTCCTTTGTTCATCTTTCTCCTTGACACATAATAAAAGTTCAGCAACTGATTCAAATAAATAAATAAATGAGGGTATTAGTGAATTGTATAAGGAGATATTTACTATAAACAGCACTGATGGCTAGTCGTGATATGAGTTTAGGATGCTGTTTTTGATCATTCACCTTCCTTTGTCCAACCATACATGTAACTCATAATAGTACTGCAGTGCATTTTGTCGCCTGCAAATCATGCTTGTCTTTAGTTTTTGGAAGGAAGACAGCAGTTAACAGTTAAACTTATTTTAAATTTAGCAACATTGGGCAAGAATAGAAATGTCCTAACCCTGTCTCCTCCTACGGAATGTGAATTGTGGTCACAGTAATATGTTTTTGCCTCCTGTGATTTAGCTCAAATTTCATAGGCCAGACAGGGCGTAGGGAGCTCGCTCAGCTGCTACAGTCACTCACCCTGGTAAACAGTGTCACACCTCCCTTGGACAGCCCAAGGCACCATGTGTGCCCTGGCATTAGACACCTAACCAGGGCCTGTCTGGTCTCCCTGCCTTGTTTCTCTGCCCAGTGTTCATGTGGCATTTGGCTTCTTTTCTTAAGACCAAGCAATGCAATAATGTGCAGGTGTGAGCAGGCACACAGTGATGAGGTTGCTCATCTCAGGACCAGAGTTTGATTTAGAGGTCTTCACTTTCCACCAGGTAAAAGGTCACTAAATCTAAAAAAAATCTACCAAGGGATACTGACTGGCTACTGGGGACAAGGCTAGCTAGTGGGCTGCTCTCTTTCTAAAAAGCATATTAGAACCAGAGACAATGTCAGAAGGGCATGTATGGCAGCCTGAAAATCTGCCTTCCTTCATAGACCCTATGGAAGCAGCGACCCTGCTGCTCACAGCATTGAACACTATTATCTCTCTGTGTGTTCACATATGAGCTCAGTTTGTTTGTGTTGAAGCAAATGGTTCACTGTACTTGTGTTTCAGTATCATCAAACATGCTCATTGATGCAAAATGTAATACCAATCAGGGGAAATAGTTCATTTTTTGTTCTCCCAATCACACTTCCTCTCTTACCTTGGCGATTCTAATAAGTTAAAAGTATGGCAACAACTTGTTAAGTAATACCTTTGGGGAATAAGAATTAGGGTATTACCTGGAAAAGTAGATTTAAAAAGGAGAAAGACAATAAAAATGGGGAACAAATTATAAAATTTAACTTATGTACATCACTCCTAGAAAATCCTGGACTATAGAATAGTACTGCACAGTCAGAAAAAATATTTGCTATTTTTTCATTTATCTGTGTAATAATAAATTTTAGGAAATAAACCTATCAAAGTTCAGTGCAAATTCACCAAGGAAACTTAAGATCCATCCATCTCCTCTCATAGATTTTCTCAATGATATGCTTACAATCTAAGTAAATTAAGATTTCAATTGTCTTGTGAAAAAATTTCTTCTTGCCTCTATCTTATTATCCAATAAATACTGAGAATCTTGTTCAGATGCTATGTTAATTTGGACAGAAGGTAATTTAATCAGTAGTTCTATATGCAATTTTTGTAAGTAAGTAAGTAAAGTAAAGGCCCCCCCTGTTGATCATCGATTTGCTTAAGCGGGCCCAGTAACGTCTCCATTGGAGACTTTGTTGTTACTGTGTCTGGCATATTGAATACTCTCGGTAGCTTGCCGGGCTCTCCGAGAGGGGCAGAGGAATAGAACTCGGGTCGGCCATGTTGGCTGCGTGCAAGGCAGACGCCCTACCTGCTGTGCTAGCTCGAGCATGCAATTTTTGTAAGGTAAAGGTAAAGGCCCTCCCGTTGATCGTCGATTTGCTTGAGCGGGCCCAGTAACGTCTCCACTGGAGACTTTGTTGTTACTGTGTTTGGCATATCGAATACTCTCGGTAGCTTGCCGGGCTCTCCGATAACGCAATTTTTGTAAAAGAAATAAATATCCAATTTTCACTTTTATGCATATTTTTTAAGCCTTTGCATTAGGTCCACTTCACCTTTATTTATAAACTAGTTTATAAGTTTGTAAATTATTATAGATTTCTACTGATTTAATTAATTTAAAAACTTTCATAACGTACCATGAGTACTAATTATTTTTTTCTTCCCAATTCTCTTTTAATTTCTTACTATTTCCCCCGAAACAGGTAAATATATTTCTTGTTGATATTTTGCTTTCAAAATATTCTGGGGCTAATTTTCTGATATATATTTTTTAATGATATAACTTTTTTTTTTTTACAAAACTGTGTATGTTTTAGGCGAGCAATTTCATACCTCTTCAAATGTTACCATGGCTACCTTCCACAAAAGTGCCAATATCCTTCCACCCTTTCAAACATCTCCCTTCTATTCTCTTTGATAATTTAAATTCTAAAGTTATAGTCCTAAATACTTTGTAAAATCTGATTGTATTGTACTGGTAAACTATAGTAGTTGAGATATATGATTATGTTAATAAATTATTTCATGTTCCAATGAAAAGACTGGGCTTTAACTTCATCACTTGACATTCCATTACTCATCAATCCACTCGAGCGGGTGCCAGCAACATCTCCATTCGTCCCTGTCAGGTGCTAATGTAGCCCAATGGTGTCTGCTCGTTCTAGGAACATGAAGAGCCTCAAATCGATCATTCAGGGTCTTGATGAAGAAGTAAATACAATGGGTATCATTCCCCTGACCCTGAAAGAGCCACCAATATGGCAGTGTTACGAAGGGCTTTACTTTGGTCTAAAAACATCCCAAAGCGATTGTTTCTGCCACAGAGGCAGGAGGTGGGAAGGGGTGGGGGTGGGGGGAGGGATACTGGGAACATTGGGGGTGGAGAATAGGCACTGGTGGAGGGATGGGTACATGAACATTGTTTGACTGAAATGCAATCATGAAAGTCTGTAATTCTGTAAATGTATCTCATGATGATTCATTAAAATAAAAAATGAACAAATAAAACTAAAAAAATTAAAATAAATTTTAAAAATCCCAAAGGTAATCCTATCATAATATTATTTGCTTTAACCCAAGACCAAAATACTTGGTTTATATATGAACTTTGTTCTATGCAGTTTGTTATAATGGTAATATATGTTACAGAATTTTATATAATACATTTTTGTTGGGCTAGAGGCATAGCACAGTGGTAGGTCGTTTGTCTTGCGAGCTGCCGGCCCAGCCAAACCAGGTTTGATTCCTCCGCCCCTCTTGGAGAGCCCGGCAAGCTACGGAGAGTATCTTGCCCGCATGGCAAAGCCTGGCAAGCTACCCTTGATGTATTCGATATGCCAAACACAATAACAACAAGTGTCACAATGAAGATGTTACTGGGACCGCTCAAGCAAATCGATGAACAATGGGAGGACAGTGCAGTGCAGTGCAGTGCAGTGCTAGATTTTTGTTTATAAAATATATAAATATGTTATGAAAATATATTTATATATACACACTAGATACATAGTTATATACTTTAGTATTTGCAGTATTTTTAATATAATTATGCATCATTTTAATGTATAGTAAATATATCGTATTTTACAAATGTATAGCTGTTTACACAAACCTTCAGAATTTTAACACCTCTCATAGTCAATTAGATTCTTACATCTAAATGTGTGAAGAAAGCCACACAAATTTCTGTTTGGGGTGATATAAAGAAGCCTTGCAACTCAAAGTGAGTCTTTTTTTTTCCCTCTTTTTGGGTCACACCTGGCAATGAACAAAAGTTACTCCTGGATCTGCACTCAGGAATTACTCCTGGCAGTGCTCAAGGGACACTATGGGATGCTGGAAATTGAACCCACGTCACCCGCGTGCAAGGCAAATGCCCTACCCACTGTGCTATCACTCCAGCCCCAAACTGAGTCTTATTTTCTTTGTCAATAGGAAAAACCTACTTCCACAGATGGATGTGTCATTAACAGAAGCATTTCTGGTTTTGTATGAGGGAATCAGAAGATTTTCTTGGATGACCTTGCAGTACCCCCAACACCAGACTTTCTGTTGTGGGGAAATGGGATTTGGAACTAGCATAGGGGTTATTCTAGAGATGAGTCCCTGTCCCAATAAAACCCACAATCATCCCAATGTGGTGGATATAAACAGTCCTAGAAAAAGTTTACATTATTAGAGCTAAGTGATTTAAAAGCAAATTTGGGATCCATAGCTATCAGGAGAGAGTTAAAGTGACACACACTGTTGTCTGAGATACTCAAGTACTATTCTGATTTGTAAAATCATCACAACTGCATTATTATTTGAATTTGAAGAAAGGTTTGAAGAGCAGTCTTCCTCCTCTCCTCCTTACACCCCCCCTCCACCCACAGACACACACATACACACACAAACACACACACACACACACACAAACACACTCCTCACCACCTCCCTTTTTCCACCTCTGCCTACCTCACTAAAGGAAAACAAAACAGGGTCAGTGTAATGAATAGATTGTTAGTTATGCCATTGGCTGGTCTTATCTGCTACAGAAGCCTAGACTTTCCTCAGCTGGCTTGCCAATGGGCTTGAGCACCAGGAAATGTATGACTTCATCATGATTCACTGATTCTGCAAAAGCCAAAGGGCTCTTTCGTCTTCCTCCTGAAGCTTTGGTTCAGGGCAACAATTTCTCATCCTTTTAATAAAAATAAAAGAAAAGCAATAAATAAGAGAAATCAGATAAAATCACCACACTATACAGCCACTCTTTAAACATTGCCATCAAAATTTTAACAAATGAAGAATTTTAGTATTTGAATTAAGGATTTAAAATAAAAATTTCAGGAGACAACATGAGAGCACAGGAGAGTGTTTCAAAACAGAGTATAAACCTTATTTTAATGAGACTTTAGTGATCTTCAGAAAAATTCATTTTGAATTCAATCAACTTTTTTAAAAAGTTTTTTTTTAAAAAAAAAAAACTGGAAACCAGGGCTGGAGCGATAGCACAGCGGGTATGGCATTTGCCTTGCATGCGGCCAACCAGGGTTCGATTCCCAGCATCCTATATGGTCCCCCGACCACAGTCAGAAGTAATTCCTGAGTGCATGAGCCAGGAGTAACCCCTGTGCATTTCTGGGTGTGACACTCCCCCACATAAAAAAGCAAAAAAAAAAAAAAACCAAAAAACCCAAATGAAAACCAATGAGCAGGAAAATAAAATATACTCAATATGAAACATCTTTTTATCTTAGCTATAAGAAAACTGAGTGTTTAGAAAACTCCAAGATATATGAAGCAAGGGATGATTACTATTCTCTCAAGAACTTCTCAGGAAGACAGATACATATGGAAATAAGGAAGTGAAGGACAAGTATGAGTATTAATAGGGTCAAAGAGGGGTACGAAGAAAAGCTCTAGGTTAATTTTTCTTAAAACTACTTGCCAGATTATTAACTTTCCAAAGGATAATCTCACTATTTTACTTTTATTTTAGCCATTTATCTTATTTTATAGAGATATGTGGTGGGGTGAGACACAATGATAAGTGCTCTTGGATTGCAGACATTGATGGTGGGAAATATACCCAGATGAAGGGACAGGTTTTAGAACATTGCATGATTAAAACCAAATCATGAACAACTTTGTAACTGTATATTTCATTGCTATTCAATAAAAAAAATAGAAATGCTCTCAGTAGTGTGTTTGTGGGGTAAACATAATGTGTGTGTGTCTGTGTGTTTGTGTTTACGTACTGGCCTCCCACATATAAAGCATGTGCTATTGAGTTATCTATCTCTTTGGCCTCACTATTTTCAACATATTTTTTAATATCTAAAATATCATTCTCTTGAAACCCAAGCACAAAAATTTGTAAGCTACAACTGTACCACATGGTGTCTCACTAATAAAAAAAAAAACAAAGACTCCAACACACTGAATAAATTGCAATCTCTAATAATAAAAAAAAATAAAATATCATTCTACAGATTGTATGCCTGAAACTCAATCATGAATAACTTTGTAATTTCATGGTGAAACTAAATAAATAAATTTTTAAAAATCGGGGCTGGAGCGATAGCACAGTGGGCAGGGCATTTGCCTTGCACATGGCTGACCGGGGTTCGATTTCCTGCATCCCATATGGTCCCCTCAAGCACTGCCAGGAGTAATTCCTGAGTGCAAAGCCAGGAGTAACCCCTGCGCATCTCCGGGTATGACCCAAAAAGCAGCCTCCCCCCCAAAAATCCTCATATTTAAAATAATTTAAAAAATTGTCTTTTCCCTTTTGTGTTGCTCTTGTTTCTATGATGAACAAGGATCACACATTCTTGGCTGTGGTGCCTGACAGGAGAAGCATACTTCCATTGTGCTCTTTGCACAAACTTCGTTGTGGCATCTGTCATCTTAAGTGGAAGGGCCACAAGAATAGCATTTGGGCATGTAGGACGATGACAGTGGCCTCACTAGTCTCCTGGTTATAAGATAGGGCATCCATTGCTGGGCTGTTCTTCTAACAGATGTTTAAGGAATCTAGCTCTGATCTCTGCTGTCAGATATCACTGAATACTGAGGAACATACAAAAACTTACAAGTATGTAGGATAATGTAATTAGTATTTGAATCATTATTATTCTAATTTAAAATATATTCTCATGTATTTTATAAATATTTTACATAAAAAAGAATATTTCCAGAAATGAATACATACGGTTAAGTAAATACTGAGCCAGAGCTCCATGGTACAGATGAGGTTAACTTGAATTCATCCCTAGGAATAACTGAAACTAAACAAACAGTAGTTAGAAATTTGGGACTGATTCTGCAGAAGTCAAAGGGCTCTTTCATCTTTCTCCTTTTTCTGTTTACAGACTAAAACTGGACAGGAATATGTGGAAATGAATAGAGTATTGTCTTAATTTCATTTAGGTTGTTTATAAATTGAGTGGCCTGTAAATATTTCTCATAGTTCTGGAGACTTGCTCAAGATCAGGGTGGCATTCCGACGAATACCCTTTTCCTGGTTCACAGATGGTCTTTTAGTTCTTGGGCCACACTGAAAGAGCTTAGGAGCTATTCCTGGCTCTGTGCTCTGGAATAACCCTGGCAGTGTAGGAATATCGTATGTGGTACTAGGATTTTGAACCGGGGTCAGGAAGATGTCAGGGAAGTATCTTAACTTCTGAAATATATCTCCCTTCCAATACCTGGCCATTTTCTTGGTGCTCTCTCACATGGCAGAGGATAAAGAAACTTCCTGGGATGCTAACTAAGTCTGTGAAGACTGTGATCTCTCATGACCAAATTGCCTTCCAAAGACCCAATTATATTTTCAAATGTCTTCAACTTATGGAACTATAGTTGGTTTCAACATGTATAAATTGAGGAATGGGGGTGTGAGTAACAAACATACAGCCGAAAGCATTGGGAGAAATATGACAAAGGAAAGGATGATTTCAAACTCTGTTTCCTCACTGATCTTTTCTTTGATACCATGAGTGAACAAGAACTATGAAGGGGCTGAGATTTCACTTGCAAACTAATAATTTGTCCCACTACATTCATGGAAGCTAACTAGAAAACCTGTGATCCTTGGTTCAGAGACAAAGGATTTGATCACTTACATCTATAAGTATGAGCAGTCAGAGTATCACCCTTTCTGTTTGATAATTTTCCCACTGTGTGACATAAAGAGGACCAAGTGACACCCACATACACAGTGAATTGCATTAAGAGAAGAGAAACCCTGTACTTAGGTTTTGGGTACTCAACTCTTTTACAATGGTCTGCACTCCCTTGGTTACAGAGTGATGCACTAGCTAATTGCTTCACAATTATTCTTAATAAAGTCCACTAAAAAGACAATCATTGAATCACTCAAAAATACGAGTGAACCATGAAAAATGGTCTCATTTTTCCCTTTCCATACATTCTTTTCAGTAACATGAGAGATTACAGCTTCTTTACCCCAGCTGCACTATGACAAAGTCATTTTAATCAAGAATACTAATCAACATACAGTGTGGAAAATGGGTTCCAAATTTTGAGGGATCCTTCCCATTGTGTTATAAAATCAAATTGAGAAAAGTTTATTTTAGAATATTGTAAGTGCATACAAAACGATACCTTTAAAGTTTTTTATGGCTGATTGCATAGATAATATTTAATATTTTTAATATTCAATAGCAACTCACTAGAGTCCAATATTCCCCCTTTTTATAGAAGGACAAAACAAAGCCTATATTGGGCATTATAAGAAATATTTTTAGTCCTATGAACTGCAGTTCTCAGTTGAACTGAAGTCTAATAAACAAAATTTAAAATTGGTAATGGTTTTGATAGGGCCCTATGTCCTTATCTTGCAATGACTTCCTTTCTTGTTTTTCTCTTCATAACCTACCTTCAATAAACTGGTTAATTATTACTATTTAGGTAATGTGTGTAATGACTTAGGACAATATTATGACAGAGAAAAGTACTTTTATTGTAATAACAGGCTACACAAATACAAAATCTTTAGGCATGAGTCAAAAGGACTGATAATATAACTTGAGAAATCAATATGGGGCAACAGACAGAGGAAACTGCTATGTGTCCCATATTTTTTCATATATTTCTGTTTAAAACCAGCCAAAGGGGTTTGTCCCCTACTGGGGAAATGGCCCCATTTTTGTTCTGATGGCTATGCTGAGTTAAGTCTCTGATTCATGTCAATATATATATAAGTGTTTAACACGGTGTCTGACTGTGTGCAATAAAAAGTGTTAATAAGCATTGTTTAATGAATGAAAATAAGCATCTACAGTCAAGCATACTGAAGCAAGGAGATAGCTCCTCAAGACCACAAGTTCACTCATTCAACTTCTCAGAAAACTGAACAAATCCACATAAGCAGTGACTCACAAATAATCAAGATAATAATATATTTGAATTGAAGCTTATGCAACTCATAATATAAAGGAAAATGGCAGTTACAGAAATATTTTCATGAGACTTTCTTACTCCCAATAGGATCTCCTAGCAACAAAAAGAAATCCTTTTCCTCTCAAGTGTATGGATGTATGCATGTTGCTTTTGCAGGAGGGAGAGATAATTGGGGAATAAGGAAATGGAGGGATAGTCAACAACTTCAGTGGCTTCTATCCTGTTCTCCATCAGTGACTAGTGGCAGACTTGTTTGTATCCATTTGCTATGGAAGGGAAAGCAACTGAAATGTCAAGTACAAACTTAGTCTAGGAAAATAAACTCCCATCCAAGAAGAGATGTGAAATTTATTAGTTTATAACTACTCTGGAAACAGCATTTAAGCCTGTGTTTACCTTTGATTTTGGAAATGTGAAGGAATGTGTATGTCAGACTATAGCTTGTTAGGAGGTGTTTTTCCTCATCGCCACTGAGACTAAACTGATCAAAGAGAGAAAGTTTTAAGAGTAAATTCAGGATTATTCTTCAAAATTCTATCTGAAATTTATAAAAAGTATGACTTTTTTCCATGACTGGAGAGATAGTACAGTAAATATGGTGCTTGCCTTACATGTGGTCAAACAGTGTTCAGCCCTTGGCATACGATATGGTCCCCTGATCCATGCTAGGAGTGACCCCTAAGGACAAAGTCAGAAGTAAATCCTGAGCACTATCAGGTATGGTCCAAACGAAAAAGATAGAAAAGTGTGATTTTTCTCTATAGCATGGATTACTAGAATCATGTTTCTCATTTTCTAGGAAAAAGTCCTACAATTACAAAAGAGATAAAGCTAAAGATGAATCCTTAGTCTCACTGGAATTGGCAGTATTGGATTGTAGTTAGAGCAACCTTGAAAACTCTTGGTTTATAAATAGCAATCTATGTATATTTATACTCACATATATAATATTTACATAGTTTAGTATGAAATTTGAAGATATATATATGCTGAGAGAGCCAAATAATATATCCAATGCTTATATTTTGGTTGCCAACATCATTTGTGACTGAAAAAGGATTACGGTTATTGAATAAATGCTTAATTATAGGCTTATAGCATGGAAAATACAAGAAATATACTTGGAATATTGTATCATAAAGATAGACACATTTAAGCAATGATAGAAAAATGTCAGTAGTTGCCAGCTTGCATAAGCTCTCACTGACCAATTCTGAAACAACTAGAGGATCAATATGAAGAGAGAGTGAGCTAGAAGCAAATATGGCAAATGTTAACATTTGAGAAACTTGGTTCAAGATTATATGGAAAATTTTTTGCATCAGTTTTGTAATTTTTCTGAAAATAAAAATACTGCAAAATAAAAATATATGAAATTTTTATAGGGAGCAATACACGTAACTATATAATGATAACCGTTAAAGATGGTTATGAGATGGTTATAAGAAAACTATAATATTTTCCCTACTGTATGCACAGCTGAATACTTTTAATTAATAAAAATGAGAAAAGTAAGACTTCATATCAACTTATTTTAATAAGGCTTCCAATGTTTCTGGTCTCATGATTCCATAGAACCCAGGTTCTCATGCATCATTCCATGGCTGTAACATCACCTCACAGTTTCATCTCTGGTCTCAAATCTTCCTGCCCGTTATGGTCTACCCACCTTAATTCTTATCAGAAGGGTAGTATTTATAAAAACATATTCTAATATTTCCCATACACACACCTAGCTCACAAAATTTTCACTCACTTCCCATCTAAAGAAGAAATCCTTAGCTTCCATTTTTAAGCTTTCCAGGTTCTTTATAATTAGGTTCTGGCATACGTTTGCAGCTTCATCTTAAAAATTCATGACATGCAAAACCTTCATTAAACACTGTTTTCCTTATTTTGTCTCAAGGGTTCTAGGGTCTGAAAATATGCCCCAAACCCTCTTTTAAAAATATTTATAATTCATTAGGGTGACTGATGAAGTTCAGGGTTATTTCAAAGGAATGGACTGTGACCTTTATCCACAAGAACTGACTGGTCATTTATTTTGTGAGATTCCAGGCTGGGAATTGGATCTTTGAATCTGCTGGAGGTCCACACACAGGTTGGGCTAGATTTTCCGGGGGCTGTTATTTTATTATTGCCATTTTTAAAAGAGTCTAAGTAATAACTTATTCAATAGTTAATTGTCAGAGAAGTTTCACTTACCATAAAACATTCCAGAAATTTTTCCTCCTTATAAACTTACTCTTTCATCAACATTTGTCTGGTTCTCCAGACTCTCTTCCAAGACTCAGACATATATAGTAATTGGTTAGATTAGATATTGCTAGCATGCCAATAGTTGGAAGATTCCTTTTGTTCTCTTTATCTTCCAGTCTGTGATGCAGTATTGCTACACTTTGTGGTGATTTAAGAAATAGAGGAGCTTGAGTACCACAGAAAACTTCTGTTATAGTGCTTTTACATCTCGAAGCAAATACTTATATAAATAGATATCCAAATATTTAGTGACTGATCTGCAGAAAGTAGATAATTTAATCTTGAATGATGAATCAATGTTCCAATCATATTTACCAACTGCAAGAAAAACTGAAAACCCCTTAAGTGTTTAAGTGACTGGAAATATAACCTTAAATAGAGCTCATTTATATATCTCTCGACATATACTTTTTTATAATTTCCAAATGTCTGAACATCATTATCCTTTAAGCACCTCAATATTTTATTTTAATGCTAATTCTGAGCACCTTTATGTTTCAGTTATAGTTGAACCACTTTCAAAACATGAGTGTTCAGCAACTAAGGTTAGAATAACCTTAAATTCCTCTCTAGCTCTAACTTCAGGATGAATTTTATAAGGAAGTTTTCTCAATTTTCCAATCTCTTAAACATAATTAATCTATTAGTTATAGTGCCTTCCTCTCTTAGTACCTTCTTGGAAGTTTTCTAAACCCTAATAATTTGGTTGGTAATCTTAGAGAATATTTATCCTACCACGCTAAATTATCAAAATGTCACAGGAAAAAATAATCTATACTTATGCAAGCTTAACATGTGCCAAACCTAATTTAAACACTTTACCTGAATTAATGAATTAAAGTCATTTTCATTTTTTTGATCTTTTATCTAACTAAACTTTTAGCTAAACCTCCTCAGAAATATTTTAGGCAGTTCTAAAACATTCCTTTGCCAGAAATTCTAGCACAAGCTAGAATTGGAAATATAGCAAGCCAAGCCCGTGGTTTGGTATGGCAGCCATTGACGATTAAAAAAAATTAAAGAAATGCTATTTCTATTATAAAAACAATATTTTTTATGAAAAACAATTATGACACTCCCAACATATTTTGGTGGTTGGAAAATAGAAAGTAGAAAATGACTTTTTAAAAAATGGGCGAAATACATCTTCCGACTATGTTACCAAGTAGCTTTAAATGGAAAGACTATTGGATGGCTTGGGTACAGGGTTAGCATTTCATCTCAAAAAATGGTTCAGTTCTGTGGTCTCAAAACACATCCAGAAAAAGCATCTTTAGAACATGGTCTAATACTAAATAAATACTACACATTTTATGGTTTTAGATCTAGGCCCCAGGAAACACAGATTAAGCAATGGCACAAGTCTTGTGGGCTGGGAGTTCTAAATTCACTTACTCTGAGAACACTAGGTTGTAGCTCCCCAGTGCCCACTACTGAAAGATGTAATTAGCAGTAGGAAGTCATCTTAGAACTGTTTTCCTGTGTTTCTTCAGCCTCTGATGTTTCTTGATCAATGAGACCTCTGGTTTCAGGGTCTCCCATGATTTCCATGGATCCGCATGGTTCTGGACCTTCCTGTTTTCTAATACTACTGAGTCTGTATCTGCTTACTTTGTTTTCTCCATATTCATAAGAGTTGTATTTGAAGATTCTTTAAACACATGTAACTTGCATATATTATGTAAGAACTCACTCATAATTTCTTTTTTCTTCCCTATGAAAATAACTTTCAATTCCTCATTTGAACCCCAGTTCTCTCATTAATTCTAGTCTCATACTGTCTAATTTGTTATGTTGTCTAACTTAATTTGTTCTACTTCACAGACTACTTAGAAATTCCTAAGAATCTAAATGCATAACCATAAAATTAATATTAATATTAATATGCCAGTTTTTAGAGGTATGGGTTCTCTTAGTCCTGGTGACTGTCTGGTGACTGTCTGCCTTATCTTAGAGAACGGGAGTTTTAGAAGTGATAAAATTCAAAACAGTTACTCAGTTAATCCTTTAGAAGTTTGGAAGCAAAGGAGGAACATGTAGAAAACTATATATACTTTTTAAAGCCCTGAAGCAATTAGGAGGAGAGTGAGCAGATTATTAAATATTTGATTTCTTCAGAGTTCATCAGACTCAGGTGGTCCTGGCTAAGAGTGTTAATCACCTTGCAGGTAGGCAGGGGCTTTTCCAGGAGCAATCGTTACATGAAATTCCGTCTTATTGCTATTGAACAGAGATTTGTTCACCTTGGCCAAGTTGCCTGTTTTTCTCAAACAACCTTGAAATTCACAGTCTTTGTTTGCAAGTTCCTTCAAAGATACTAACTTTGGTCTTAGCATTAGTTGATATTGTCTCCCTGCTAAACAGACACCCAGGGGAAAATCTTCCCATCCACACTTAGTGTGTATTCATTTTCCCTTCTATCCAAAGAAGATTCGGCCTTATTTGGTCAAACAGTTTGCTAACAAATCTTCCTAACCTCAATGTCCTCTTCTTTCTAAGTCATTTTACGTGATAGAGTCAGATTAATGTCTCTCCACTCTAATTCACATCTCCTGAATCTTCAATGGCTCCCCACTAATAAAAAGCACAAATACTTTAGGAGCATCATTTACAATCTTTTCTAAACTGTTCCTCTCCACTTAAATACACTTAGTTCCCAGCTTTCTAAGTTTCAGCAAAACTACTGAACTTATTGGTCTTAGGTGTGCATTGTCACCCTGTTCTAATACCTACTTCAGATGCTAGTGGATGAAATGTTTTGAAAACACCTAGTTTATTTTCATACTGAACACTGTTAAATGGTTATTCTTGAACTTTATATCTCCTGGAGTTAAAGTTCAGTTAATCAACAAAAATAGGAGTTATCTTTGCACCGCCATATTGATCACCATCCCTCAACTTCTGGGTCCAGAGAGCAGGGTCATGAGAGCTATTTAACCTGATCTCCAACTTCCTCTTTGTTAGTGTAACTGGTTTGTTCTATTCTTAAGTTTAGATGATGTATAACATAACATTCCCAAAGCTGTGTACATAATAAGTAAAACATCTCTCTGTGTTTGTGTATGTGTAGTTTTGTGTGATTTTGTAGCTTTATTGACATTAGTTTCTCATAAACGTTGTAGAATTTTGAAAGCATAGACATGTACACAGGTAAACAATGTATGAAGTTGAATGAATTCCTCTAGATTTGAGTTCCTCCCTCTGGGATTCATAGATGGTTACAAGTTTGGCAACTTTAATTCAGGTCGCAATTTTTTTATTGTACTTTTTTCTTTTTAAATTACTTATAGGATGTTTTGATGCATACTCAGAAATTACTTTTAATCATGGGCTGTTTCTATTCTCTAATCCTGTTTCTCAAGCTGAGTCCACAGATTTGAGTGAGTTTCACCCTAAGTCCCAACATTTAGTATTGCCTTCATCACTATTTTTTTTCCTTAAACAGATTTTGATCAAAATATATTTTTGTAAGTTATTATACTTAGTTTGAAAAGTAGATGTGGAAACTAAATAGTAAAAAAAGTATTCAACTCATTTCCTTGGTTCTTTTTTTGTTTTTTGGTCCACACCCACTCATGCTCAGTGCTGGGGATCAAAACTCGGTTGGCTATGAGCAAGGCTAGCACACCTCATCCACTGCAATATTTCTCTACTTCTACTTCTTCCCAAACTGTGAAGTAATGTTGAATGGACCTGAGAATAGTGTTCTAGATAATTAAAATATTTACTTTATCAAATATCAATCTATTTTTCACATGATACAGCTCACACTTGCTGTCAATTACTTGCCAATACATTCAAACTATGAACTTATGGGTCTTTTTCCATTACTCAAAAGTATTTAATGCTAGTTCTGCTCACATTGTTCAGAGATTAACTAGGGTCCTATTTGATTTCTTCAGAAAATATTTTTGAATAGAGACTGAGACTGCACAGATAGAAAGTTCCAAGAAGAACATTCTCATGGACTTATCTGGGACTCCCCGATTGCAAATAGTAGGTAATCCTGCTATCCAGTCAGACCACCCTCAGAAAGGTAGAACCATCTCCCTTTAAAAATATGATCTAGTGCCTACCTAATAAAGTTTTTTCTCCTTTGTGAATGTGATACAGTAAATGTCAATTGTATGCTTCTGACTTCAGTAGATTTTTTCACTGACCCAAATGCTACAAACAACATTAACAACCAATGATAGATTTATGTTTTTAAACTTAAATTCCAAGGATCCAAGTCAGAAAAGTTTGGGTTCAAATCCTTGATTTATTCATAGATTTTTCTTAAGAATGAATAACTCCCATTTTAGAACTATTAATATAAACAGATTTAAATAGCAAATATAAATTCAAATGGACTTAGGTCTTTATACAAAGTTGGTGCTCAAATCTCAATTCCCTCCACTACTTGAATTTTCTTCCTGTTTCAGAGATATATGCACAAATATTATGTGGGGGGGGAAAAGAGTTAAAATGCTGCTAACAGACTTTCAGTAGTTATTAGTTAGGAAGGTGTGTTTGGGTAGTACTTCAGTACTACTTAACACACTCATTTGCCCTATTTCAACTTAAGGTGAGAGCACCAGGGGATAACCTCCATTGGTACTGAATGAGGAAGTCTGTATAATTTTACTCATGGGTAGATTGATTTCTGCTCACCTGAAAAACTGATGGTGAGAAGAAAGAGATTAGGCGATCTTCTCTCTTCAAGTTTTCACTGAGAGAAAAAAATGACAGAGGCGGACCCTCGAAACCTGAGACAATGTAGAATACTTAGATGTATTTCCTGATATTTGCATATCTGGATGAACACATACAAAAGTGAGGAAGAACAAACTGTGAGTCAAAACAGAAGGAGGCAACCGAACTCACAGTGGGACACAGAACATTTAACATTTTTTGATTTTCATTTTCATGGACAAGGTTAAAGCATTTTTCCCCCCTTTTCACTATGTTACAGTAACCACTCTGTTAACAACTTTTGGCGGGGTTTCACTTGAAATATGCTGTATCTCTGGGTTGATAAGATCTAAATATGCTTTTTTTTCTAAAACAGGCTTAGAAGAATATTGTTGAAGCATCAGAGATGTCTGGCAAGCAAATAACTAGGCGAGGGTCAAAAGTGTCACCAAGACATATATTTTTAACCTTTTCAGCTAAATGAAAACATAAAGACTTTGAGCTATGGCAGGCCCTAGACTATATAAATGAGAAGTTCAAGAAATGACAAAAATGGAATGGGGGGATGGTAAGAATAGGACAATGGGAGGAAACAGCAGCAAGAGTTCAGGACCTCGGATACAACCAATGTCAAGGGGTGATATATGCATACAGCTGAAACACACAGCCAACACTGCTGTAAGCATGGGACCAAACTACAATAATATAAATGAAAAATGTGTCTGGTAAGAAGGCAGGCTCAGGATGAGAGGGAATCTGGGGACACTAGCGGAGGGAAGTTGATACAAGTAATAGAATTAGTGTAGGGATATTGAATGCCTGAAACTCAATTATGAATAACTTTGTAGATCATGGTGCCTTAATAAAAATAATTTTGAAAAAATACAGTGTTGAGCTTCCAGGATTTGGGTAAAGGTAAAGGTAAAGGTAAAGGCCCTCCCATTGATCGTCGATTTGCTCGAGCGGGCCCAGTAACGTCTCCATTGGAGACTTTGTTGTTACTGTGTCTGGCATATCGAATACTCTCGGTAGCTTGCCGGGCTCTCCGAGAGGGGCGGAGGAATCGAACTCGGGTCGGCCATGTTGGCCACGGATTTGGGTATTGTTATAATTTCTCAATACAGATGTCCAGTCCTTTCTGTCTATAAATGTTCACTGAGGTGACATAGTTGAGAAGATCAGAAAGAAAAGGTTGGCAAGCCAGAAAACTAAATTCTGTAAGTAATTTCCTCTTCCAATAGGGAAGACATGACAAAGAGAAAGAGTGTTTCTTTCCCAACTGTAGGATCTTATTCCACACAAGGAGCACAAATCTAGGTGAACATTTCAATGAAGGCACAGAAATAGTCACAAGTGTTCATTACTGGGTTTGAGGTAGATTTGATTTATGAACTGACCTACTTAACATTGGTATACAAAACTTTTAGATTCTTTGTAGTAGTTTATGAAAAAAGAGGAATAGATGAAAATTACCTTCTCAAAAGTAAGCTTAAGATAAAAATAAGCCATGCATATATATATTCATGATCTAGATATTTATTTACAAATAAGAATATTTCATAAAGCTAATCTAACATTCTCCATTTTATCAGAGGTAAATGAAGTGGAGGTAAAAGCTTCTAGTTTTTAAAAAAAATCTAAAAAATAAATAATGAAATCAAAACAAGCCAATATAAAATGGAGCAAATCAGGAAGCTGAGTTCAAAAAATGAATTATATATCACTAGTAATCATACAGAGGCAATTAAGATAAGGTATTTTTTTCTGGTAAATTGATTTCATTGTAGATGGACCTGATAAACTGAACTCTCTAATGTGAGAGGGATAGAAACTATTATATGTTTTATGAGCTTACTAATATGCATATAATATATATCAAAGTATTGGAAAGGAGTTATTTAAGTATTTATTTATTTTTAACTTAGATTTTTTATTAGTGAGACACCATGAGGTACAGCTGTAGATTTATAATTTTTTGTGTTTGGGTTTCAGATATACAATGAATGAATACCCATCCCTCCACCAGTGCCCCTTATCCACCACCATTGATCCCAGCATCCCTCCCACCCTCCTGTCCTCCCATCCCACCCTGCCTCTGTGTCAGGGTATTCCCCCCTGTTCTCTCTCTCTTTTTTGGCATGGTGGTTTGCAAAAGAGGCACTAAGTGGCAATCATGTTCGATCTAAAGTCTACTCTCAGCACACATTTTCCATCCTGGGAAGATCCTCCCAACATGCTTTATTTGGTCCTCCCTTCTCTATTTGAGCTTCCTTTTCCCTCAGCATGTATGGCTGGCCTCCAAGCCTCCTGGTGCTTAAAACCTGGTACTCTGCTATTCTTGGTTGTTAGTCTCCTATTTTGTTACTTTCTGTTCTCCAGACGAATGTAATCTTTCTATGTCTGTCCTTCTCTTTCTGGCTCATTTCGCTTAGCATGATTCTTTCCATGTAGTACCATTTGTATATAAATTTCATTACTTTATCTTTTCTAACAGCTTCATAGAACTCTATTGTGTTGATGTACCAAAGTTTCTTTAACCAGTCATCTGTTCTTGGGCATTCAGGTTTTTCCCAGATTCTAGCTATTGTAAAGAGTGCTGCAATGAACAAACAAGTGCAGATGTCACTTCGACTACACTTTTTTGCCTCTCTGGGATATGTTCCCAGGAGTGGTATTGTTGGGTCAAATGAGAGCTCAGTTTCTAATTTTTTGAGAATCATCCATACTGTTTTCCAAAAGGGCTGAACCAGTTGGCATTGCCACCAGCAATGAAGGACGGTCCCTTTCTGAACGCCACATCCATGCCAACACCAATTGCTTTTGTTCTTTTGGATTTGGGACGGTCTCTGTGGTGTGAAATGATATCTCATTGTTGTTTTGGTCTGCATCTCCCTGATGATTAATGATATAGAGCATTGTCTCATGTGCCTTTTAGCCATTCGGATTTCTTTGAGAAAGTTTCTGTTCATTTTGTTGCCCCATTTTTTGATGGGGTTGTATATTTTCTTCTTGTGGAGTTCTACCAGTACTTTGTATATCCTTGATATCAACCCCTTGTCAGGTGGATATTAGGTGAATATCCGTCCCCATTCTGTAGGCTGTCTATGTATTTTGCTTACTGTTTCTTCTGAGGTGCAGAAGCTTCTTAGTTTAAGATAGTCCCATTTGTCTATCTCTGTTTTCACTTGCTTGGCCAGTGGTGTGACATCTTTGAAGATACCATTAGCTTCAGTGTCATGGAGGGTTTTGCCCACTCTGCCTTCAATGTGCCTTATGGATTCCTGTATGATGTTGAGGTCTCTAATCCATTTTGATCTTACTTTTGTACATGGTGTTAGGCAGAGATCTGAGCCAAGATTTTTGCATATAGCTGTCTAGTTTTTCCAGCACAATTTATTAAAGAGGCTTTCCTTGCTCCACTTCACATTTCTTGCTCCCTTATCAAAGATTAGATGATCATATGCTTGGGGGGAGATACCAGAATGTTCAACCCTGTTCCATTGATGTGCAGCTCTTCCTTTGTTCCAGTACAATGCTATTTTAATTATTACTGCGTTGTAGTAGAGTTTGAATTTAGGGAGGTTGATTCCTACCATTTTCTTTTCCCCAAGAATTGCTTTAGCTATTCGTGGGTGCTTATTGTTCCATATGAATTTCAGGAGTGTTTGCTCCATTTCTTTGAATAATGTCATGGGTATTATTATGGGGATAGCATTGAATTTGTACAATACTTTGCTAAGTATTGCCATTTTGACAATGCTAATTCTCCCAATCCATGAGCAGGGGGTAAAAGGTAAAGGTAAAGGCCCTCCCGTTGATCGTCGATTTGCTCGAGCGGGCCCAGTAACGTCTCCATTGGAGACTTTGTTGTTACTGTGTCTGGCATATCGAATACTCTCGGTAGCTTGCCGGGCTCTCCGAGAGGGGCGGAGGAATCGAACTCGGGTCGGCCATGTTGGCAGCTTGTAAGGCGAACGCCCTACCCGCTGTGCTATTGCTCCAGCAGGGGGTATCTTTCCATTTTCTCGTGTCCTCTTTTATTTCCTGAAGTAGTGTTTTGTAGTTTTCTTTGTACAGGTCCTTTATTTCCTTAGTTAAGCTAATTTCTAGGTACTTGATTTTCTGGGACACAATTGTGAATGGGATTGTTCTTTTCATGTCACTTTCTTCTCTCTCACTGTTTGCTTATAGAAAAGCCATGGACTTTTGGGTATTGATTTTATAGCCTGGAACTTTACTGTACAAGTCTATTTTTTAGGAGTTTCTTGGTAGAGGGTTTTAGGGTTTTCTAAGTATAGTATCATATCATCTGCGAATAGTAAGATCTTGAATTCTTCCTTTCCTACCTGGTTGCCTTTAATATTTTTTTTCTTGCCTCTTTGCTATTTCAATTACTTCAGATACTATATTGAACAGCAGTGGAAATAGTGGGCATCCTTGTCTCGTCCCTGATCTTAGGGGGAAGGCTCTCAGTTTTTCTCCATTGAGAATGATACTTGATGTAGGCTTGTGGTTGATGGCTTTAACTATATTTAGGAAAGTCTTTTCTATCCCCATTTTGGTGAGGGTTTTCATCATAACCTGATGCTGGATCTTGTCAAATGCTTTCTCTGCATCTATTTATATGATCCTATGGTTTTTATCTTTTCTTTTATTGATATGATGGATTATGTTTATTAATTTCCAAATGTTAAACCATCCTTGCATCCCCAGGATTAATCCCACTTGGTCATGGTATATGATCTTTCTGATGAGTTGTTGAATTCTATTTGCTAATATTTTATTGAGAATCATTGCATCCGTGTTCATCAGGGATATTGGCCTGTAGTTTTCTTCTCTTGTGCTGTATTTATTTCTTTTTGGTAGGAGAGAGATATGGGCTTCATAGAAACTGTTTGGGAGAGTTTCTGTTTGTTCAATTTCCTGGAAAAGCTTGAGAATAACTGCCAAAAGGTCCTCTTTCAATGTCTGTAAAAATTCGCTAGTGAATCCATCTGGACCTGGGCTTTTGTTTTTGGGAAGACTTTTGATTACAGTTTCAATTTCCTTGATGTTAATAGGTCGATTCAGGTACTCTAGATCTTCTTGATTCAGCCTTGGGTGATTATACAAATCTAGGAATTTATCCATTTCTTCTAGGTTCTCTTGTTTCATGGCATACAGACTTCCAAAGTAGTTTCTCATGATTTTTTGAATTTCTTTGGTTTCTGTTGTGATATCCCCCTTCTCATTTCTGATTCGGTTTATTAGGGTTCTCTATCTGTTTCTTTGTGAGTGTTGCTAGTGGTTTACCTACCTTATTTATTTTCTCAAAGAACCAGCTCTTGGTTTCATTGATCTTTAGAATTGTTTCTTGGTTTCCATGTCATTGATTTCTGCTCTAAGTTTTATGATCTCTTTCCTTCTGCCTGATTTGGGTTCCTTCTGTTGATCATTTTCTAAGATCTTGAGTTGTGAATTCAATTGTTTATGTGGGTCCTTTCTTCCATCCTGAGAAATGGTGTCAGAGCTATAAATTTTCCCCTTAACATGGCTTTTTCTGCATCCCATAGGTTCTGGTAGCTCATGTCTTTATTCTCATTTGTTTCCAGGTATCATTTGATTTCATCCTTGACTTCTTTCCTGACCCACTCTTTGTTCAACATTGAGTTGTTTAATTTCCAGGTGTTTGATTTGGTTCCTCATGTCTGTGTGTGATTCACTTCTATTCTCAGTGCATCGTGGTCTGAAAAGATTGTTGATACTATTTCTATCTTCCTGATACTACTGAGGTATGTTTTGTGTCCTAGCACCTGGTCTATTTTGGAAAATGTTCCTTGTGCACTGGAGAAGACTGTGTACTCTTTCTTTTTGGGTTGTAACACCCTGTATAGGTCTATAAGCCCTCTCTCTTCTATTTCTTCTTTCAAAGCCAATGTTTCCTTGCTGAGATTTGTTCCTGTTGATATATCCAGAGGTGATAAGGCGATGTTGAAGTCTCTGGCTGCTATTGCATTGCTAGCAATGTTCTCTTTAAAATCTGTTAGCAGTTGTTCTAAATATTTATCTGTTTCCTAATTAGGTGCATATACTTTTAAGAGTGTGATTTCTTCCTGTTGTATGTATCCCTTGATGAATAGAAAATAGCTTTCATTGTGCCTTCTAATATTTTTCAACAAGAAATTGGTGTGGTCGGATACTAGTACAGATTTTTTGAGGGAGCTGTTTCCTTGCAGGATTGTTTTCCATCCTTTAACTTTGAGTCTGTGTTTGCTCTGACTGTTGATATGAGTTTCTTGTAGGCAGCAGAATGTTGGGTTCTATCTCTGAATCCATTTTGCCACTCTGCGCCTCTTAATTGGTGAATTTAGACTGTTGACGTTGAGAGAGATTATTGTCATGGAGTTTTGTGTAATCTTTCTGTAAGGGTGTTGTGCTTGTAGGGCTTGTCTTATTGTAGCCGTATTAGCCCTTCTTTTAGGTTTGGTTTTGAGTCTATGAAGTTCCTGAGCTGCTGTTTATCTAGAAAATAGTGTACCGTGCCTTTGAGCTTGAGTGAGATTTCAGTTGAATAGAGTATTCTTGGTGAAGCATTCATTTCAGTGAGTTTTTTCACTATATCCCATCATTGCCTTTGGGCTTGGAGGGTTTCCTCTGATAGGTCTGCTGTGAATCTAAGGGGTGCTCCTTTGTATGTGATTTCCTTCTTTTCTCTTGCTGCTTGCAGTATTGTGTCTCTGTCAGTGGCATCAATCATTCTAACTATGATATGTCTTGGAGTGTTTTTGTTAGGGTCTCTTTTAGCTGGCACCCTTTGGGTTCCTTGAATCTGAAAGGCTGCACTGTCCAGCTCTGGGAATTTTTCGGCAATGATTTGTTTAACCGTGGCTTTTTCATTGAGATTGTTTCCTTGACCTTCTGAGCTGGCTCTGTGCTCTGTGCTCTGTGCTCTGTGCTCTGTGCTCAGGGACCACTCCTGAAGCAGCTTGGGGGACCATCTATAGTATTGGGGATAGAATCTGTGTCAGCTGCATGCAAGGTGAGTGCATTATCTGATGGACTATCTCTCCAGCCTATTTTTTACATTTTTACACTAAGCTATATCACATATACTTTATTATGTATCATTTTAATTTATAAACAAATGAAGGAATGATTCCATTTTAGGACCATGTGTCCCCTAGCTATATTTATGAGCATAAGAAAGTTGTTTTCTAGACTTAAGTGATAAGCTGAGTTGTAGTAATAATAAAATGATAAGAATGCTCAACAGATTGAAATGTGACATGAGAAACAATACAAATATTAAAAAGCAGAAAATAATCTTGATGGTGATGTTCCTGAATTCACTAGAATGAACAGACGCCATTGGGCTCACCAGCACTCGACAGGGACAAATGGAGACGTTACTGTCGCCCAGTCGAGCAAATCGATGATTAACGGGACGTCAAGTGATCAAGTGATCAAGTGGTGGTGTTCCTGAATTCACTGGTTGATTGAAAGAATTCTCCAAGCTTTTGGGTTTAATCTTCATATGCAAAATGACTCAAACAGTATGTTGCCAATGCTTGTGATAAGATGTTCTGCCCCAGAATTACTCCAACCACCTTTGAATTTATCCACAGCTGCAAACGATAGTGCCCAGGAATCTGACATTCTCTTCGAAGGTACCAATTTTTTTTCTGAGTGTTGTTCCACAGCATTATTTATTCTTTTTTCGCCTGAATGCAATCTACAGTGCTAGGTGGTATCTCAACAACTGTCAACTCTGGGAGGAATATAATTCGTAAACAAATGTTGTCATTTTTCAGTACCTTAGTTTGACAAGTTAGAATGAATTTTAAATATTTAAAGACTCAGCAAGTAGTACTGGACTACAATTTCCACAATTTATCCTTGCTTCCTAAGTTACTTCCTAAGCTTTTTAATATACTATCCATACTCATGTTTCTTGTCTCACAGGTCATCATTAGGGTAAATTAAAAGGAGGTGCTACCAGCAGGTCAACCTGTACCTGTGGAGTGAGTGCACCAGCAGCCTAATGGTGCCTTCAGACTTTCAGATACCCCAAAATTGCTGCTGTGCCTTTGGCAAGACCCCTACAACTTGGGGCCAAGGCTCAGCTATATAAACTCATTTATTTTTATTGGCCTTATTTTAGAGGGCCTCCATCCTTCTTGAAGAGCCTGGCAAGCTACTGAGAGTATCCCACCAGCATGGCAGAGCCTGACAAGCTACCTGTGGTGTATTTGATATGCTAAAAATGGTAACAATAATGGCTCTCATTCCCCTCACCCTGAAAGAGCCTCTAATATGGCAGTGTTGGGAAGGATGAGTAAGGAGAAGCTGCTAAAATCTCAGGGCTGGGATTAATGGAGGCGTTACTGATGCGTGCTCAAGCAAATTGATGAACAATGGGATGACAAGTGATCAAGTGATCAACTATATATAAGCTGTGTGCCAAGGGGTCTTAAAGTTGAGCTCATACAAACTCTTTTAGACCCTATGTAACTAGCAAACTCCTCAAATTTTGGTAATAAACATAGGAGCCAAAAAGAATCTGCATCTCAAAGAAATCTAATTCTAGAAGTAAAATAACTTTATTTTACAAGACAAAATTCCCTTTAACAGATTTGTGCCTTGGGATAGATAGGCAACCAACATTATTGACAACAGCAAATGAAATGAGGCAATAGAGTAGTTGATAAATTTGACTGAGGCAGATCCAAAGTCACTCTTTGAAAATATTCATGGTCTCTTTAATACTAAATTGCTTAGCAGGTTTCTGTTTCACATTTTCTATATGACTGTTCTAGTGAGTTGTAGTTACATCTCTACAGTTACCATTGATGAAATACCTGCATGGAGACAAAAAATTGTCTAAGATTTATACAGACTAAATTCCAGCTAGGTAAAAGTGATATGAAGGAGGCTCATTGCCAACCATGTTTGAAAAATACCTTGGATTATTTTATACTGTCAGATTTGAAAACCACTGTTCCAAGAAAACGCATCATTGTTACTGGATGCTGAGATTCAGAGCCCACAGTCATTATACAATGATTTCTTTGAACACTAATTAATTTTTCTCAGCATGACATCACAATTAGGCCAATGTCATTTCAGAAGACCTTTGTGCACTATAAATGATGACCTGTAGATAATGGCAAACTCTGCCTCCAATGCAATAAGACATGGAGATGATGTGTCAGAGACCATATGCTAGACATATGGCATTTAAAATTCATAGAAGATTACAGGCAAATGAGGACATATTTATTCTCAGGTACCACATAATTTCTAAGGTCAGAAAGTTCTACTTTCTAAAATGGATATTTTGACAGAACATACTCTTCAGACAGTCCAAATAACTTCTTTAAAAAATTCAATTAAGGCAATAGTTTTCCAAGTCTCCTGCTGCTTCTTAGCTATACATGTCAGCCAAATCAATTCCAGTGATTAGTGGATACAAATAAAGCAGGCAAATATTCTCAAGTTCTAGCCAAATATAAGTCCTTGAAATTGAACTTGAAAGTATTTCACATTTATCTTTTTCTCACTTGAATAGCCTTGACTCACAAGAGCTCAAATCTCACCAAAATATATACTTTCATTGTATATTTAAGCTATTAAAGAGATACATGCACCATGACAGAAGGATAATACCCACAATCTATATTGACATTCACATTGGGTTAGAAATTAAGGCAGGTAATGCAGATTTTTTTCTCTTTTTATATTTTATCTACCTTCATTGATAAGCCCATTTGAGGACCAAGTACACTAGCTATTCCATTTTCTTTGTTTAAGAATATTCCCCAATACTGATTCTCTTAAAGAAAATATTGCAAAAAGAAATTCTACATCCTGGAGAGATAGTACAGTAGTTATGTAGCTTTCCTTGAACATGGATGGCCCAGTTCAATCCTGATCCTTAGCACCTCATTTGGTGTCACTCTCTCTGTGGGAAATCCCTGAGCCAGGAGTAAGCCCTGAGTAGTGCTGTGTGTGGATACCCAGATAAAAAAGAAATACCTCTAGGTGAGATATAATCATTTTCAAACCCATAAATGATTGAGGGGTAAAAAGTTTGATTACAGTTTTCTCTACAAAAGGTTTGATTACTGTTTTCTCTAGTAAACATATGGAGGTGACATATGCACTACCAAAAGTACAGTCTCTGGACTTTTTGCATCTATCTTTCAAGTTGTTATTTTCTATGGGTGAGAGGTGAGGTGAAGAGGGGCATGAAGGGAAATGAACTCCCAGCTCATTTATCAGGAGTCATTCCTGGTGTTATTCAGAAGAACATGTAATTCCAAGGATCAAACCAAGGTCTCCAGCTTACAAAGTATATGAGCCAACCCACTGAGATATATCTTTATCCCAAGTTTGTTTTTTCTTTTAAATTTTTATACCACATTTGACAGTGTTCAGGGATTACTCCTGGTTCTGTGCTCAAAGATCACTCCTGGAGGGCTTGGGGGATTCTATGTAGTGTCAGGGATCAAACTCAGGCCATGCAAGCTAAGTGCTCTACCTGCTATTCTATCAATCCAGACTTACAAGTTATTTTTTATAAGAAATAACAAAAAGTTCTTTGGATTTGTTGTTAGAAGTCATAAGAAAGGTCACAGAGTGAACTAATTCAGATTTCTGTATGTTATTCCTTATGTGATCTGTGGAATTGCAGCTAAGAAATATTGCCCAAAACACAGACGAGCAAGATGGTCCCAAGATGGCTGATACATTTTCAACACCAAATAAAGTGTTTATTTAGCATTTAATTCAGTGAAATCCTGCGCCAAATGGTCAATTGAATATAACTGGTATTATTTTTTCCATAAATATAGGTATCCTATGTTACAGATAAATATAGATATCCTAAATAAAGAAGAAAGCCCAAGTCATATTTAAGAAAATTTTAGTTGACTGAAAAGGTTAACAGTCAACAAAGAGCTTGGATTCTCACATCTCAGTCCTATTTACTAACTACCTAATAGTGAACAGTAACTTGGTCTCTCTGATGGTAGGTGTTGTCACTTAGAGGCAAAGATGTTGAGTTCAATAACAGTGCTAATTTAGCTCAGTGAAGGGCTAGGTAAATGCTTCCTTTGTTCCATACAAAGAATAATCTCCCTGTAATCAAATGGTTTGCCTCATGAACATAACTTATCTTGCTATAACCTTCAGTTCTTTCATGTGAACTGCAAAATCTCTAAACTCCACTTTGCATCTCTATGAATTTTGCTCTCTGGGAAAATTATTTAATTGATGTAATTTCTTAGCTTCTATTCCCCATTTTTAAACAGGAGTAACAATTACTTATATCAAAGTTGTGGCAGCATCTAGTTTGCTTGTAAAATGAACATGTAAGCATATAGTAATCAATCAGGGGATGCTTTTTTTTATCACTATTAATGTTGTTCTTTTATTGCCAAATGCTTCAGATTTATGTTGATTAGAATTGTACAATGTAAATTTAAGTATGGACTCAAAAATATTTTTTTAAAAAACTTTGATTTTCATTACTTAAAAAGAAAACTCTTAGTCATTGAAGTAAAACACAGAGCAGGACATGAGGTTCCTAGTCATGAAGTCTGGATCCAAACTCTAACTTTGTTTGTAAAGCTAGGCTCCTAGCTAAGCTCTTCTAAGAGGCTGTGAAGACACAGAACTCAGAGTACTGAGCTCTTTCCACATGATATCAAAACAGGAGTCTAGCTCAACCAATTTCATCAAATAACTGATCAGTTCAAACTATGGTGCAAACGGAGATCGTCCTTGGTGGAGTCAAGCTGAGTTCAGCACCAACACAACACAAACAGCCGCTCAAAGAAAACCACACATCCCACTCAGCAAACTGGCTGTTGAATTATAATTCATCTGAATTTATGAACTAGTTTGATGTTGATTGTTTCCACCTCATACTAAAGCCAGTTCAGATCTAAGCCTCAGATCAGTAGCAATGTTCCAGGCATAAAGGCCACCAAAAGAGCTGTTCAAATGAAGTCTCACCAGAATGCATACTTTTCTTCCCACAGCCCACCCAGTGGGATATTATTGATTTCTGTTTTCATTAAATACCATCCTACCCTTGAAGGCAGCATGGGAATTTTAGTCCCTTGTCTGTCACCATTGCAGGACAAGACATCCAATTATTGAGTGCAGAGGAGGGAAGATACAGAGAGACAAAATGATACTCAATTCCGAAGTGCTGAGGCCAATAGAGGTAACTTCCTTAGTTTTCTTTGAAGAGAGCTACCATCTTTATAGATAATCAGTCTGGTATGTTTTGTGTTTGTTTGTTTGTAGGTCACACCTGTCAGTGCTCAGGGATTACTCTTAGTTTTGTGCACAGACGTCACTCCTAGCAGTGCTAGGAATGGAACCAGAGATGGCCAGGTACAAGGCAAATATCTCAACTCCAGTACTCTCTCTTATAACTCTTCAGTCTGGTTCTTTCCAAAACAGTAGTGAACATTTCATGATGAAAATAATAATAATTCTTAGAGATCAGTGCATAAACCACCCTAAACTCTTAAACACCTCTCTGGTATTCTGAAGTCTCATGTTAATGATAATAAATCTTTCATGACAACCATTTTTAAAATATTTATTTATTTTTGGTTTTGGAGTCATACTCAGTGATGCTCAGAAGTTATTTCTGGATCTGTGTTTTGAAGATGATGTCGTGCAAGGGACTAAATTGTGATTGTTCATGTGCAAAACATGATCTCTGTGCTTTGTCACCCAAGTCTGAAAAAATGTTTATAATTATCATTAATTTTGGATTTTTAAAGGAGGAGGAATTATACTTGTTGTTGCTCAGGGCTCATTCCTGGCTCTGTGCTCAAGAATCATTCCTGACTATGCATAAGGGACCTTATATGGTATAAGGGATCAAGCTGGGGTTCTCCACATGTAAAGCAAGCACCTTCACCTCTCTATTATCTCTGTTTCCCTCCTTTTTGTTAAAGAGTTTCACCAACAGGATGGACAATGAATATTCATGGAACTACCACTTAGATTCAGTATGCTAAAATTTTGTCTTTACGTTTATTTTTTTAATCGTTAAGTTGTTGAAACATAACAAAAAGTAAACATAGGGATAGAAGTATGCTTAAGATCAGTGGCTCATACTAGGGCAGGGAATTATGTCAGATTTGATTCTCACAGGTAACACCAAAAACTCCCTAAAGTGGTTATATCAATTGAAAGTTCATAAAAATATGAGTCAGACCATCATCCCATATCTTCATTATGATTTCACATTGCTTATTTTTGTTTGTTTGTGAATAATGTCATACATATTAAGTAATATCTTATTAATTTATTTTATATTTCTTTGATTAAAAGTAGATTTAGTATCTTTCCTGTTGATTACGGGCCACTTGGATTCCATCTTCTCTATATAACCCATTTATGGTCATCGTTAATTTTTCTATTGTCTGTGCAATTTCATCTCATTTTCCTAAACATATATTCTAGACAATATTATTTTGATAAATATAAACTAAAATATTTTATTTTTTATTTTTTTTATACCTCCACCAGTGCCCGTCATCCATCCCCATGGGTCCCAGCATCCCCCCCACCCTCATCCCCCCCCCTCCCCCGTCCCATCCTGCCTCTGTGGCAGGGTATTCCCCCTTGTTCTCTCTCTCTTCTTTTGGGTACTGTGTTTTGCAAGAGAGGCTTTGAGTGGCAATCATGTTTGGTCTATCGACTACTTTTAGCATGCTTCTCCCACCCTGGGAGGGCCCTCACAACACCCTTCATTTGGTACTCTCTTCTCTATCTGAGCTTCCTTTTCACCTAGAGCCTGTGGCTGGCCTTCCATTCATGGAGCAAAATTCCTGGTACTAATCTCAGCCATTCCTGTGTGTCACTCTCCCTTTTTGTTGCTTTATGTTCCCCAGATGAATGCAATCTTTCTGTGTCTATCCCGCTCTTTCTGACTCATTTCGCTTAACATGATACTTTCCATGTAGTACCACTTGTATGTAAATTTCATAACTTCATCTTTTCTAACAGCTACATAGTACTCCATTGTATAAATGTACCAAAGTTTCTTTAACCAGTCATCTGTTCTTGGGCACTCAGGTTTTTTCCAGATTCTGGCTATTGTAAAGAGTGCTGCAATGAACAAACAATTGCAGATGTCACTTCGACTATACCTTTTTGCCTCTCTGGGATATATTCCCAGGAGTGCTATAGCTGGGTCAAATGGCAGATCAAATTCTAATTTTTTGAGAGTCGTCCATACTGTTTTCCAAAAGGGTTGGACCAGCCGGCATTCCCACCAGCAGTGAAGGAGGGTCCCTTTCTCGCCACATCCGCTCCAGCACTGGTTGCTTTTGTTCTTGTGGATGTGGGCCAGTCTCTGTGGTGTGAAATGATATCTCAGTGTGGTTTTGATCTGCATCTCTCTGATGATTAGTGATGTAGAGCATTTTCTCATGTGCCTTTTTGCCATTCGAATTTCTTCTTTGCGAAAGTTTCTGTTCATTTCCTCACCCCATTTTTTGATGGGGTTGGGTGATTTCTTCTTGTGGAGTTTAACCAGTACCTTGTATATCCTTGATATCAACCCCTTGTCGGATGTGTACTTGGTGAATATCCTTTCCCATTCTGTAGGCTGTCTTTGTATTTTGGTCACTGTTTCTTTGGAGGTGCAGAAGCTTCTTAGTTTAAGATAGTCCCATTTGTCTATCTCTGTTTTCACTTGCTCGGCCAGTGGCGTGACATATTTGAAGATACCATTAGCTTCAATATCATGGAGAGTTTTGCCGACTTTGTCTTCAATAAACATTATGGATTCTGGTCTGATGTTGAGGTCATAAATCCATTTTGATCTTACTTTTGTGCATGGTGTTAGGCAGAGATCTGAGCCCACTTTTTTGCATGTAGCCGTCCAATTTTGCCAGCACAGTTTGTTGAAGAGGCTTTCCCTGCTCCATTTCACTTTTCTTGCCCCCTTATCAAAAATTAGATGATTATATGTTTGGGAGGAAATGTCAGTATATTCAACTCTGTTCCATTGGTCTGCAGCTCTGCTTTTGTTCCAGTTCCATGCTGTTTTAATTATTACTGCCTTGTAGTAGAGTTTGAAGTTAGGGAGGTTGATTCCTCCCATTTTCTTTTTCCCAAGAATTGCTTTAGCTATTCGTGGGGGCTTATTGTTCCATATAAATTTCAGGAGTGTTTGCTCCATTTCTTTGAAGAATGTCATGGGTATCCTTATAGGGATTGCATTGAATTTGTACAGTGCTTTTGGAAGTATTGCCATTTTGATGATGTTGATTCTCCCCATCCATGAACAGGGGATATTTTTCCATTTCCTCGTGTCCTCTTTTATTTCCTGAAGTAGCGTTTTGTAGTTTTCCTTGTACAGGTCCTTTACTTCCTTAGTTAAGCTAATTCCTAGATACTTGATTTTCTGGGGCACAATTGTGAATGGGATTGTTTTCTTGATGTCACTTGCTTCTCTTTCACTATTTGCGTATAGGAATGCCATGGATTTTTGGGTATTGATTTTATAGCCTGCCACTTTACTATACAAGCCTATTGTTTCTAGGAATTTCTTGGTAGAGGTTTTAGGGTTCTCTAAGTATAGTATCATGTCATCTGCGAATAGTGAGAGCTTAATTTCTTCTTTCCCTATCTGGATGCCCTTAATATCTTTTTCTTGCCTAATCGCTATTGCAAGTACTTCCAGTACTATATTGAACAGTAGTGGAGAGAGTGGGCATCCTTGTCTCGTCCCTGAGCTTAGGGGGAAGGGTCTCAGTTTTTCCCCATTGAGGATGATGTTTGCTGTAGGTTTGTGGTAGATAGCTTTAACTATATTGAGGAAAGTCCCCTCTATCCCCATTTTGGCAAGGGTTTTCATCATGAATGGGTGCTGGATCTTGTCAAAAGCTTTCTCTGCGTCTATTGATATGATTATATGATTTTTATCTTTTCTTTTGTTGATATGATGGATTATGTTGATTGATTTCCGAATGTTGAACCATCCTTGCATCCCTGGGATGAATCCCACTTGGTCATGATGTATGATCTTTTTGATGAGTTGTTGTATTCTATTGGCTAGTATTTTGTTGAGAATCTTCGCATCCGTGTTCATCAGGGATATTGGCCTGTAGTTTTCTTTTCTTGTGGTGTCTTTGTTTCCTTTTGGTATTAGAGAGATATGGGCTTCATAGAAGCTGTTTGGGAGAGTTTCTGTTTTTTCAATTTCCTGGAAAAGCTTGAGAAGAATTGGCAATAGGTCCTCTTTAAATGTTTGGAAAAATTCGCTAGTAAATCCGTCTGGGCCTGGGCTTTTGTTTTTGGGAAGACTTTTGATTACAGTTTCAATTTCCTTGATGTGAATGGGTCTATTCAGGTACTCTATATCTTCTTGATTCAGCTTTGGGAGATGGTAGAGATCCAGGAATTTATCCATTTCTTCTAGGTTCTCGTGTTTCGTGGCATAGAGACTTTCAAAGTAGTCTCTGATGATCTCTTGAATTTCTTTAGTTTCTGTTGTGATATCCCCATTCTTATTTCTGATTCGATTTATTAGGGTTCTCTCTCTCTGTTTCTTTGTGAGTGTTGCTAGTGGTTTATCTATCTTATTTATTTTCTCGAAGAACCAGCTCTTGGTTTCATTGATCTTTCGGATTGTTTCTTTGTTTTCCATGTCGTTGATTTCTGCGCTAAGTTTTATGATCTCTTTCCTTCTACCTGATTTAGGCTCTTTCTGTTGATCCTTTTCTAAGGTCTTGAGCTGTGAGGTCAAATTGTTTATGTGCATCGTTTCTATCGACTTAAGATAGGCTTGCAGAGCTATAAATTTTCCCCTTAATACAGCTTTCGCTGCATCCCATAAGTTCTGGTAGTTTGTGTCTTCATTCTCATTTGTTTCCAGGTATCTTTTGATTTCATCCTTGACTTCGTTCCTGACCCACTCATTGTTCAGCATCGAGTTGTTTAATTTCCAGGTGTTTGATTTGGTTCTCCGTGTCTGTGTGTGATTCACTTCTATCCTCAGTGCATCATGGTCTGAAAAGATGGCTGATACTATTTCTATCTTCTTGATTCTGTTGAGGTATGTTTTGTGTCCTAGCACATGGTCTATTTTGGAAAATGTTCCGTGCGCACTGGAGAAGAATGTGTATTCTTTCTTTTTGGGGTGTAAAGCCCTGTATAAGTCCATAAGCCCTTTCTCTTCTATTACTTCTTTCAAAGCCAATAATTCCTTGCTGGGTTTTGTTCGTGTTGATCTATCCAGAGGTGATAAGGCGATGTTGAAGTCTCCAAGTACTATTGTGTTGGTAGTGATGTCCTCCTTAAAATCTGTTAGCAGTTGTTTTAAATATTTAGCTGTTCCCTCATTAGGTGCGTATACATTTAAGAGTGTGATTTCTTCCTGTTGTACGTATCCCTTGATGAAGAGAAAATAGCCTTCACTGTCCCTTCTAATATTTTTCAAGGTGAAATTAATGTTGTCAGATACTAGTATGGCCACCCCAGCTTTTTTGAGGGAGTTGTTTGCTTGCAGGATTGTATTCCATCCTTTGACTTTGAGTCTGTGTTTGCTCTGGCTGTTGAGGTGGGTTTCTTGTAGGCAGCAGAATGTTGGGTTCTGTCTCTGTATCCATTTTGCCACTCTGTGTCTCTTAACTGGTGAATTTAGACCGTTGACATTGAGAGAGAGAATGGTTATGGGGTTTTGTGTCATGTTTCTGTGCGGGTGTGTTGTGGTTGTAGGGTTGTCTTTTCTTATAGTAGCCCCTTTAGGCCTTGCTTTAGGTTTGGTTTTGAGTCTATGAAGTTCCTGAGCTGCTGTTTATCTATAAAATAATGTACTGTTCCTTCGATTTTGAGGGAGAGTTTAGCCGGTAGAGTATTCTTGGGGAAGCATTCATTTCCATGAGTTTTTTTGACTATATCTCGCCACTGCCTTCGGGCTTGTAGGGTTTCCTCTGATAGGTCTGCTGTGAATCTAAGGGATGCTCCTTTGTATGTGATTTCCTTCTTTGCTCTTGCTGCTTGCAGTATTGTGTCTCTATCGGCAGTATCGATCATTCTAAGTATGATATGTCTTGGAGTGTTTTTGTTGGGGTCTCTTTTAGCTGGCACCCTTCGGGCTCCTTGAACCTGAATGGCTGCATTGTGCAGCTCTGGGAAGTTTTCAGCAATGATTTGCTGAAAACTCTTCACTGCCCTCTTCACTCCTGACCTGAGGCGGCGCCCATCTCATCTTGGTTCCAGGTCGGAACAGCTGCCGGCTCGCGACCCTGGGGCCTCCATCTTTCCCTGCAGGACCCCGGGTGTCCCCCGTGATGCCTGAGGAGAAGCAGTTTTGAGCGTCTGCCCTGCCCTCTTCACTCCTGACCTGATGCCCATCTCATCCCAAACCCAGGGTTCTGTAGAGGCGTGGCCTCCTCAAAGTGGGCGTGGCCTTAAAAGTGGGCGTGGCTTAATTTCCATTGGGCGGCCCCTAACGCGGCCACAGGTTGTTTTCCCACACTAAGGAACCTAGTACCCAAGGAATCTAGTAACCCAACCTACTCAGCAATATGAAGAAACAAAGAAAATCTCCAACACAAAGGGAGAACAACGAAAACAATCTAGACCATTCTGTCAATAAAGCTCACCTAAGGGACCTCTCTGACATAGAATTCAGGTACGAAGTCATCAAGATGTTCAATCAACTCAATGAAACAGTAAGACAGACAGTCAGTAACACCACAGAAAAAATCGACAAATTACGAGAAGAAATGAGGGCAGAAATGTCACGATTAAAAGATTCCATAGATGAAATGAGAAATTCAGTTTCTTCTCTTAAAAATAGAATGACCGCAGCTGAAGAGAGAATCAGTGACCTGGAAGATCAGCTGCAACAAGCCAACACGCAACAACAAACACTGGCAAGGGACCTCAAAATGGCTCTACAGAGAATCAGAGTCCTAGCAGATGACTCCAAGAGGAACAATATTAGAATCATGGGACTACCTGAACCTCAGGGAAACAATCCCAACGAAAAAAACACCGTTAAACTAAAATATTTTAAATATCTCCTCTAGTCTCTCAATCCATGTTCTGTTATTTATCTTAATATTTTACATATTTCGCCAAACAGAATTTTTTTAATTTTTAATTTTAGGCCACACTCAGTGGTGCCCAGAGCTTACTCCTCACTCTGTGCTCAGGGATTAAGTTTGGTGGTGCTCAGGGGAGCTTACACGTTGCTGGAAATTGAAGCGAGGTTCAAATCCGGGTAGTCTGTATGTAAAACAAATGCCTTAATCCCTGTACTATCTCTCTGACTCAATAGTTTTAAGACTAAATAAGCAGAGCAATGACTTTGAAGTTGGCAATAAAAGTGATTTTTAAAGTTGCATATTTAATATTTTTCTCTAGGACATCGAGTTCTATTAATAGGTACACAAAAGAAGACTCATATTTTTGGAGTCTACCAATTGGCCCATTAACATGATACTATAATATTTACTGCTTTCCCTTCATTACATATATTTGAAGGAACTGGGACAATACATGGTAATATTATTATTTATTCTCAAATAGATTGTTGGATATCAACCCTAAGTGTTTTAGCCTTCACAGGTGAATTGCCCCTTTCCTACTCCTAGAGAAGCTTACCAAGCCCTTGCTAACAACTCTAATTTGGTTAAAGTCTGTCTACAACTTTTCCTTTGGGTTGGATATCAACTCTAAGTGCTTTAGGCTTTCTCAGTGAATTGCCCTCTTTCTTCCTCCCAGAGAAGCTTAACATGCTCTTGCTAGCATCCCTAATTTGGTTAAAGTTTATTTTTAACCTTTTACCTTTTACTTTACCTCTCATTGTCACAGTTCCCCAAGTCAGTCTTGATTACTTATAAGGCAAAACTTTCTGGTAATTCTGAAATTTGTATTTGTACTGCTTTGTATTTGAAGTGCTTTTCTATATTTGTATTTGTATATTTCTATATTTGTATTTGTATGAATGAATGAGACCAGTTGTAGTTAGCCGGGTTCCGCAAAGGATTCAGCACCATCGACCATATCCACACAATAACCAAGCTCATTGAGGTTTCTCGGGAGTTCAAGATGCCACTCTGTTTAACGTTCGTTGATTTAAAGAAGGCCTTTGATTCTGTTGAGACGGAAGCAGTCATTGAAGCCCTAGCCAATCAGGGCATTCAAGCCCAATACATCAGGATCCTCCATGAGCTGTATTGCGGATTCACTACCAGGATCTCATCATTCTACAAAGAAGTGATCGTTGATGTCAAGAGAGGGGTTCGGCAGGGTGATACCATTTCACCGAAACTCTTCAGTGCCACCCTCAAGAACATCATGCAACGACTGGAATGGGAAGGAATGGGAGTGAAGATAGGTGGTCGGCAACTACACCACCTCCGCTTTGCTGATGACATTGTTTTAATAACACCAAACATCAGCCAAGCGGCACAAATGCTGGCCGACTTTGACCGTGAGTGTGGAAAGGTAGGACTACAGCTGAATCTTACGAAGACAATGTTTATGAGAAACAGCCTCGTTCCTGACGCCCCATTCGCTCTCAACTGAAGGACCATCTCCGAATGCAACAGCTATGTGTACCTAGGTCGAGAGGTCAACATGACAAATGACCTGGCACCCGAGCTGCGCAGGAGGAAGAGAGCGGCTTGGAACGCCTTCAAGAACGTCGAAGAAATAGCTAAGAGGACGAAGAACCTCCGACTTCGGGCACATCTCTTTGATTCCACTGTTCTTCCTGCATTAACATATGCCTCAGAGACCTGGGCCCTACGCAAACAAGATGAGAACGCCATTCAGGTCTCCCAAAGAAGAATAGAAAGAGCTATGCTTGGAATATCACGTTTCACTCAAATGAGAGAAAGAATCCGGAGTTCTGACATCCGTCGACGATCAAGAATCAGGGACGCTGTCTCATTTGCCAAGGTGTCAAAAATAAGATGGGCTGGTCACGTAATGAGATTTAAAGACGACCGCTGGACTAGTGCTGTACTGACTGGATTCCACGGGATGTCAAAAGACCGCGTGGCCACCCACCTACCAGATGGTCAGACTTCTTCATCAAGATCATGAACGATCGGTTTGAGGCCCTTCATGTTCCCGGAGCGAACAGATGCCATTGGGCTACACTAGCACGCGACAGGGACAAATGGAGACGTTACTGGCGCCCACTCAAGCAAATCGAGGACTAACGGGAAGTTAAGTGATTAAGTGAAGTGATTAAGTGTTTGTATATTTCTATATTTGTATTTGTATATTTCTATATTTGTATTTGTATTTCTATATTTGTATTTGTATTTATATCTGCTTTTCTGTAACCCTATAATATAACCCTATAGTCTTTTTTATATTTTACTATAGAGCAATGTTCTTCGGTTAAACACAGAAAGACCATTAATGCTATGCTCCTAATATTTTGGAGTTGATTAACTCTGAAATATATCTGCTCCTGGGCATAATTACTTGGCCATAATTATTTGACTCAGGCTTCAGTTGCTATAGTTCCTACTGCCGTGGGATTGGGATGGAACCTGGACAAGTGGCAAAGCTACCCGGCATCAAAATGGGACTTTCTAGAAAGCTTAAATGCATGGACTTGTTGCAAGCTATTACAACTTAAGAGACAGGACCCCCATGGCGAAGGAAAACTGAACTGGTCATAGTCTGACTCAGTCTGGGATTTATGGTAAAAGCCTTGCTTGTTCTCAGAGCCCAGAGAACCAAGTGTTAAAAGCCTTGCTTGCTCTCAGCCCAGAAAACTAAATAAGTGTTGGGATCTTTCTCTCACTTTGTTTATCCAAAGAACTGCAAGTATTGATAACTTACACAAGTAGAGGGAAAGACAAAAGCAATTTAGATGTTCCTGGGAGACAGAGTATCTTTTTTTTTTAAATATTTTTATTAGTGAAACTCCATGAGGTATACAGTTATAGACTTACAAGTTTTTGTATTTGGCTTTCAGTTATACAATGATCAAGTACCCATCCCTCCACCAGTGCCCATCCTCCACCAGCGCCCATCCTCTACCACCACAGGTCCCAGCATCCGTCCCACCCCATATCGCCCCCATCTCACCCTGCCTCTGTGGCAGGGCATTCCCCCTTGTTCTCTCTCTCTTCTTTTGGGTCCTGTGTTTTGCAAGAAAGACATTGAGTGGCAATCATGTTTGTTCTGTAGTCTACTTTCACTCTGGGAGTATCCTCACAACACCCTTTATTTGGTTCTCTCTTTTCTATCTGAGCTTCCTTTTCCCCTAGCACGTGTGGCTGGCCTCCAAGTCATGGAGCAAAATTCCTGGTACTAATCTCCGCCACTCCTGTGTGTTAGTCTCCCATTTTGTTGCTTTATGTTCCCCAGATGAATGCAATCTTTCTGTGTCTATCCCACTCTTTCTGACTCATTTTGCTTAACATGATACTTTCCATGTAGTACCACTTGTATGTAAATATCATAACTTCATCTTTTCTAACAGTTACATAGAACTCTATTGTGTTGATGTACCAAAGTTTCTTTAACCAGTCATCTGTTCTCGGGCACTCAGGTTTTTTCCAGATTCTGGCTATTGTAAAGAGTGCTGCAATGAACAAACAAGTGCAGATGTCACTTCGACTATACTTTTTTGCCTCTCTGGGAAATATTCCCAGGAGTGGCATTGGTGGGTCAAATGGGAGATTAAATTCTAATTTTTTGAGAATCCTCCATACTGTTTTCCAAAAGGGTTGGACCAGTCGGCATTCCCACCAACAGTGAAGGAGGGTCCCTTTCTTGCCACATCCGCGCCAGCACTGGTTGCTTTTGTTCTTGTGGATGTGGGCCAGTTGACAGAGTATCTTCTTGAGTTGATCTCCCCCAAGAGAATTTCCTCTGCCAAATGTTTATTTATGTAAATACCAATCACACCTATGTCCTTACCTCAACCCCCCCTTCAGATGTTCTGTAAGTATGCTAGCAACTCTGCATTAGATGAGCCATTTTTACCATCAGACTCTGGTCCCCCATCTCCCATCTCTCTGTCTCTCTGTTGGGGAGCCCTGTAGAGGTGGGAGGCAGGAAGACAGCTCTGGGCCACGGAACACACACACACACACACACACACACGTCACAGAAGACCCTGCGATTTACTTTGTGAATTCACAATAGACGAAATGGCTTAACTATGTTCTATGTCATTTGTAAGAACTTTTGAATGAAATTTCACACTTTTCAGCTAAGTCTGTAATGTCCTACTGTTACTACATCAGGAAGTGCATTAGGGAACAGTGTGGGTCAGATGAGGACTTTCTTTGAGTTGCTTGCTGTTCCCTGGGATTATTCTTAGACCTTGAGTTGAACTGTTTTCCTACACTCACTGTTAGTGATCAAAAAACACCGCAGGTAAGTGGAACAATAGTGCAAATTTAAATCAGCTTTTGACTACATCATTCTCTATGTATAAATATTCGGTTCTAATTCTTTCTTGCTTTCAATCCACTGTTCTCTATTATCTTTTCAGACACTGGTCACTTAATAGCCTACTAATTTTAGAGAAAAAAATATCATGATCTCTGCTTTGAGTAGTTGCAAAATTCCCACAAGCAGTCTATTTAAATTCTTATCTCTGTGGAGTCACTTCCTCCAAAGATACTAGAATGACTTAAAAAATAATTTTTGAAATGATATCCGATAACCACTAAAAATAAAACTGCTGGGGTCAGTGATGTGGTTCAAGTGGCAAAGAAAAAAACCTAGTATATCAGAGGTCTAGGTTTCATCCTTTGCACCACAGAGCACCCTGGACACTCTCAGTTATATTCCTGAGGACCCCTTACCAGGATAAACACCACCAGCAGTACCCCCAGACCTTGAACATGGCTGGGAGTGACTCCAACCCAAATAAACTGTACCAAAAAAACACACAATTCAAACCAATATTCTCCAGCCTAACTTCCTCTTTTCCGTGTATTGATCTATAGGAACAATATGCATTTCTAGTGTAAGTTATAATAATAGTTTAAATTCTTAAAATATAGTGTTTGATATTACAAAATTATCAAGTAAGAATAATCATCCTACTAAAAATTTTGCCACTAGAGCTAGAGAGATAATATATGGATAAGGCACTTTCCTTGCATGTAATCAATCGTGGCTCAATCACAAACACAACATGTTCCTGGGTATCATTGGGTACAATACTAGTCCCTAAGCACTGTGTGGCTCTGGATACCCCGAGTTCTGCTAAATAATCTCTGGACCCCAGGGCAAAGAAGAACTACATACTCAGAATCCTCATACCAAATCACAGTCCTGCTTGGCCAAGAATCTCTATAAGAGAACTGAGAGCCTCTTGAGTATAAATTGAAGGTACAAAATTTTTGCCTCAGCCCGATAAATATTTAACTACTTCCTTGCCTCAGTTAATTTTTTTCGTTCTAATTGCATCACTAATAAAATTAAATTTTTTATTTCCTCTACGATCAGTGTTTTTGTTTTCTTTTGTTTTGGGAACCATACTGTAGCATGCTCAGGGCTTACTCCTAGTCATGTGCTCAGGAATCATTGCCCCTGATGTTGCTCAGAAAACCACATGTGGGTCCTGGGATCAAAGCAGGGTTGACTGTATGTAGCACAAGTGTCTTAACTACTTATTCAGCCCTAAAGAGCATTCTGAAACTCACCTGATCTCCTTACCTTGAACCAAAATTGTTCAACAGAATTTTCATATCAACTTTGTTTACTATGGCAGAATCTGTCAATAGATGAATATTGATTACCTGAAATATGAAGAGTACAGTGGTAGGGCGTTTGCCTTGCATGCAGCCAACATGGCCGACCCGAGTTCGATTCCTCCGCCCCTCTCGGAGAGCCCAGCAAGCTACCGAGAGTATCTTGCCCGCATGGCAGAGCCTGGCAAGCTCCCTGTGACGTATTCGATATGCCAAACACAGTAACAACAAAGTCTCCAATGGAGACGTTACTGGGCCCGCTCGAGCAGATTGATGAACAACGGGAGGGTCTTTACCTTTACCTAATGAAGAGTACAACTGATAGCTTTTTGTTGAAATCGTAATGCATATTTGGGTCAACTATACACTGCAATATAAATTAAGAAGCACTAAGTATTGATCCAGAAGTACTTTTAGTGAAAGCATCTAAAAACCATAAAATAACTGTCTTCCCCATACTTGGATAAGGTTCAGATGAATCAGAATCCTAGATCATGGTTTCAAATGAAATAAGGAGACATATGAGACAGTCAGGTTGCCAGGTTGCTTAGCACATTAAATTGCCTCGTCCATGATTCATGGGAAATGAAAACTTGAGAGGGGGTTAGGGAATTTCCTTTTGTGATTTAATTTAAATCCCAAAATAGCAGTATTGCAGCCTGAGTATACATTTTTATACTTTTCTTCTAATGCTAAAGCTCAAATATAGCAAATTTCAGTTACTTTAGTAGGAAGAACAAATTTTTTTACCTAACACACCTATTTTTTAAGAAAAACAATAGCTTATAGCTAGCAGTTTGGGTTCTTCCTTTTCTTGGGGCCTGTGTCTGTGACAAGTGCCAGACTGAGATCCTTCCAGCACTAGGTCTAAACTCCCACTTAGGTTAAGTGAGGATGGAGATTCATAAGGCTGTGTGCAGATCTGTGCTCTCTGTTACTACTCTCCCTTTCCTGGTGCAATGTCTCTCAAAGGCCTGTTGTTTGAGGTTCCTGCCACACCAAGACTCTTTCAGAGCTGTGTGCTGATCACTCACATGCACTTCATCTGTGAAGTCATATGTGGGACTCAGCGTTCGCATATGTGTTTTGCTGCAGTTTGGACCTCTCAGAGACTCACAGTTATCCATCTCTGCTAAGTTGGCCCTTCCTCTTTCCTACTTTTATTAAAGAAAAGATTCCAGTAACAATTCAATAGTACTCATTTCTATTGTCAATATTAGAATCTACCACAATTCAGTCTGATTCATTAGCCAACTGATTAACTCATCTTCTTCCTAAATTTTCTAGTAGGCACAGTTGCAAGTAAATCCAATCATTCTCAAAGTTAACATTCAACAGACTTAGAATTCAAGAGAATTCTGGGAGAAATATTCTATATATTTCAATGGAAGTAGTAGGAAGGGCATCAATTCCAGTCATATAAATATAAGATCTTTCATAACAATTTTCCCCTGGTGAAATATGGTTCTTCATGTTAAGTTCGACAGTTCTACTTCTATGGATCACTGTTACTTTATGGTCTGGGAATGTCTCTCCCTAATTAGTGTCACATCTCACCACTCTTCATGGATTTTCAGTTACACCTGAAAACCTTTCATCTAATATTATGGCAGCACATTTTCCATTCTTTCTACACTACTGATAACCCTTGTGACAGTGTTGTTTAATAAAATACACCTGTGTTATTTGACATCACTTCTCATAATCGACAAATAAATTGATTTTAAACATCAGTCTAAGAAAAATCAAATGCTGAGGTAACATTAAGATCTCCAGTAGCAACACTCTTAAATCATGACATTTTCATGACATTTTGACATTTTCCCCTCTGTTTTATAAAATTATCAAATTGCTTAAATTGCCAATAAGAAAAAAATCAGAGCAGAACTCTAACAGGGTAGCAGTTCCCCGTACTAGAGTCTTTTGTTCTCATGCAGAAAATTCCTTTAATACTGAATCATGTAGAGGAAAGATCTGGCTAACAAAGTGCAGCTTGTTGCCAAAATCTTTGAGTTCTGATTACTTTTAACCACTGGGATTGGGTGGGAGAAGATTTAATGCAGACAACAATCATGACTGATCAAACTGCAAATACTTAACTGTTATTACTATTTTCATCAAAAGAAAGTGAACACTTAAAATGGTAGAAACAGAAACACGAACTTGGACTTCTGAGAGAATTAAACATCTAAAATTTGTTTTAAAATTAAATATTATCAACATATATTCCTTTAGCTTTTATTTTTCTTCTATCAAAACGTAAATGATATTTAATAAATTTGATAAACTGATTCATATAAGCAATTACACTGACATTAATAAGCATTTCCTACGTTGCTAGTTCCTTATTACTTATAATATCAGAACAGGATGCAAAGTCATTCAACAAATATATTTTGAGAAGCTACTAAATTTGGGGGTCCTATGTTGCATATATAAAGGTTCTGTCCAAATGGCACTGGATATAAAAAGGACAAACACATTTTATACATATATACATACATATGTATAAAAGGAAATAGGAAAAATATTCTTAAATCATAGTTTTACATTTTTGACAGAATTTGAAGTAGAAGACACATGTATTTGGGAAATAAAAGGGAAAAATTAAAAACAGAATTGCTTATACTTATCTTTTCCATTTTTGTTTGCTGAAGTAAAAAAAAATCTTTTATTTGGTTTGTTCATAAATTATGTTATCCTATGAAGACAAAGAAGAAATTTGGAAAATATATTAGAGAAAAGAATTTTGGCAATATAATATTTTGGTAGTGCTCAGGGCTTACTTCTGGCTCTTCCCTCAAGGGTCAGTCCTGGAGGCTTCAGGGGAGCATATGGGGTGCCACGGGTTGGACCTGGGTCAGCAGCGTGCATGGTAAGTATCTTACCCACTGTACTATCTATTTAGCCCCATTTTCTACATTCCCATGTTTATCGCAACATAATTCACAGTAGTAAAAACCTGGGAATAGCCAAAGTATTCACAATGACAAATGGATAAAAGAAAATATGGCATATAGACACAGAATGCTATATAACTTTAAAAGACTAAACTTGATCACTTAAAATAGCAAAGATTGACCAAGAAGATATCATGCTTGGTGAAATAAGGAAGATGGAGAATGGTAACATGTATATTTCTCTCATATGTGGTATACAGAGAAAACAGGTGAACTAAGTAAATTATTGAACATTTGGATTGTAAGATCAATCAGAGATTATCAAAAGGAAAGGGAGAAGGAGGATGAGTAATTGACAGATTACAAAAATGTATGCTAAAAGATACAGTGGACTTTTGGCAGAAAATTTAATGTAGTAAAACACTGGTCAATTTTCAGTGATGCATATCTGAAACCTATATTGTTATGTAATATGTTACTTCATTTTAAAAAAATGAACAACATCACTTTCTCTACCTCTTGAAATATAAGTTCATATGACAGTAATCAAAGGTATATATTCAGACAGGCATTACAGAAATAAGGGATAGAGTCTTTGGAAGGCTTCTTGAAAAATTCAAAGAAAGGTGTTAAAGAGATGAGTATTTTTGTCCTCTGATTCCATACTATCCACAGAAACCAATGTTCTGCAGCTAAGGGACTTTCTTCTGTTAAGAACTTGAATATTCTACCATGTAACCCAGAATTACTTTTTACTAATTCAATCAGGTATAAAGGAACCAGTTCATTCATCCCACACCTTCTTAAAGGAATGTTTCTGCATGACACAACCCAACTAACATCTATAATGTGCCAAGGAGAAGTAGAGCTATTCATACAGTAAAATAAAACTCTATCATAAGAACTCTGAGTAAGGTATAAAATATGAATACATATGTAGGATGTTTAGGGAACCCAAACTTGTTGAAGTATCCAGGAGAACATGGTAAGTCTAAAGTACCAGAACTAAAAAAAAAAAAAAAAAAAAAAAAAAAAGAACCAATGCTATTGCTGATCACTTTGATCTTAGTTCCTAGGAAGCTGGCTAGTTCTCATTGTTCCCATTTCATAAGGGAATGAATGGCATGAATACTTCAATGAATTTGGTTTTCTAACATTTCTCCTTTGTAAAGTACTAAAGTCTGCCAGGAAGCTATTGAGTTAGTTCAATGACCTATTTATTAAAGTCAAATCTGTTTTTAGAACTCTTTAAAAGGTGACAGAGAATTCAAGGTTACCAAAAGAACATTTAATAAATGCCACAAGTAAAATCATTCCCCTGATCTCATGTAAAGCAGAGGCTGTAAAGTAGTCATGCCAAGAAGCCAGACCCCAAGTGTGATCTGATTTCTCAAGAGCATTGCAGAATCACTAAGGAAAGAGCTCTGTCTGGATTTGGAGTTTCCCAGATTTGAACTCCAAATCTGTCTAGATTCTTTGAACATTTTAAGGGTATCCATAATGCAAAATACAACTTCCTGTCTTTACAGGAAAGAAAGTCTTTTAACAGGACTAATAGAATGAACTCCTAATGAGGCCTCTCAGACATCAAATAGGCAGAGTGAAGAACATACGTTGATGAGGTAAGTGTGAGGGGATCAGAAAAAACCCTGTGTACTCCAAAATGTTCCACTTAAAAGCCACTTGAGCTGAAATTTAAGTATGCAACCTAACTTTGCCAAAGCCAAGCTATCCGGAACAAGACTCTGAAGATACAAAAGGATTAATTATTAATTAGTTGGGTGCCTACTAAGTAACTAGTCAGAAGTCCCTGGACTTTGTGTTATAGAGATTAAATCTCATCCATCACCATACCTGCACTTTCTCAATTTTAGATACAATTACTTAACACACCATGTATAATAGAGTGTGAAAAAAGCTTTAGCTATTAAAATTCTAACAAAATCCTGAATTTCTCCATCATAGTAATAAACAGGCAATTATACCTTCAGAAGGTGTGGCTTCAAGTCAGGGGCAATTGATACAATATTGCTGGAAACTTTGGTCTCAGTAATGTAATTCTGAAGAACAGCTGATCTTAGGGAGATACAGAACAAATTATTTCAAAAGGTAGTGTTTCTGTCATTAAGTCAGGACAATATCTAAAAGGAATTAGACAGGCCTTATATTATGATAATAAAATCACTTGTATCACTTGTCATCCTGTTGCTCCTCGATTTGCTTGAGTGGGCGCTAATAACATCTCCACTCATCCCTGTCACATAGTATAGCCCAATGGCATCTGCTCACTCCAGGAACACGAAGAGCATCACACCATTCATTCAGGGTCTTGACGAAGAAGTCAAAGAAGTCCAACCATCTCGTAGGTGGGCGGCCAGGCGTTCTTGTGACCTCTTGTGGGATCCAGTCTGTAATGGCTCTAGTCCAGTGGTCATCTCCAAATCGCATTACATGTCTAGCCAGGCCATCTGATTTTGAACACCTTGGCAAATGAGGCCAGTGTCCCTGATCCTCAATCGTTGACAGAGGTCAAAACTCTGGATTTTTTCTCTCTTGTGTGAAGCGTGATACTCCAAGTATAGCTTTTTCGATTCCTCTTTGGCTGATCCAAATAGCGTTCTCATCCTGTTTTCATAGGGCCCAGTTCTCTGAGGTATATGTTAGTGCAGGAATAACAGTTGAGTCAAAAAGATGTGCCCAGAGTTGGAGGTTCTTCGTCCTCTTAACAACTTCTTCAACACTCTTGAAGGCATTCCACATCACTCTCTTCCTCCTGCCCAGTTCTGGCGCCAAGTCATTCGTCATGTTGAGTTCTCAACCCAGGTACACATAGCTACTGCATTTGGAGATGTTTGTTCTGTTAAGAGCAAATGGAATGTCAGGAACTACTTTGTTTCTCATGAACATTGTCTTTGTGAGATTCAGTTGCAGTACAACCTTTCCACACTCACGGTTGAAGTCGGCCAACGTTTGTGCCATTTGGTTAATATTTGATGTTTTTAGATGTCATCAGCGAAGTGGAGGTGGTGTAGTTGCCGAACATCTATCTTTACTCCCAATTCTTCCCATTACAGTTCACTTCATCTTCCCATTTCCATTCCATTTCATTTCACCCAAACTCTTCAGTGCCACCCTCAACGTCATGAGATAACTACTGAAATAATAATAAAATGCAAAATGATATTCAAATAAATTGACAACTGTGCTTTCCTACAATGACATCCCATTATAAATATAGTATATAAATTTTAACAGTTCACAAAGAAGAGTTTCCTTCATATAAAAGCATTTTAATTTTATTGGAATTTTTGTCAGAGAATCGGTTTTTATGTATGCAGACCTACTATCTGGTCCAGCTCTTTCAAAAGTAAAAAAATTCTGTTCCAAGCAAATAAAATCTCTCTAGAAGACCCCAAGTTACATTTTATAGCTCTAATTGTTTTAAACTCAATGACTTGCTGACCTCTAAGGATTTATTTAAAGAGCAGATATCCCTTGGAGGCATCAGAGATACATTTATTATAGTTATTTATAAATAAAAATAAATAAATAAATAAAACTTCAGCTTGTGAGATACTTTTAAAAGGTGGTAGGTAGATGGTTTACCTATAAGCAGAACTGGCATTTGTTGTGGAGGGTTATTCTGTGAATTACAGAATAGCTGTCCTGGGATATACTGTCAGGAAGGATAGCCTAAGGTTCTTTAGCATGAATAATACCTATTGCCTACAGTTAGAATTCCTTTGGGGCAACCTTAATTCAGCAACTAATGTCATCCAAATGAATGAAATAAACTCACATAGATTATATAAGGCATTGTTTCTCAATGGGGCTAAATGGCCTCCTGTGATCCTGAGGGTTTGCCAATGGGGTCCAGGGTGAAAACAATATAAAGGGAGTTACCTTTTATGCAGTTACTAGGGAGCCAACTAGCATTACGGAAGGCCAAAAGGAAAGAAATAACATCAGAAGTGGGCCAGGGAGGAGCATTGTTCTAGGGTAGTCTCCTTGACATCTTTTTGAAATGACAACATTAAACATAAAGACAAAACACTCCCCTACTAATAAACTCAGATTAGTGTTTCATTGAATAATTGATTAGGTATATATATATGCTTATAGTTATATATCTGCCAATCAGATATACCTGCCCCAATCACAGTATTTCTGGAAGCTATTTTTCAGGTTTTCATGTTCTTCCCAGCACATTATCCTGTTCATCTCATTTCAGCTCTGCTGTGAGTGATACTCATTTATATGTCTTATTTCTGATGTGAATTTCATGATACTATTTTGTCATGACAAGGCATAAGGTTTAACCCATCATAAGCATTTTCACTGGATAAGTATTATGCGTAGAATGATTTGATTACACATTTTCTCAGATATATGTGTATATATCTACTATATATATATATATCTACTAACATATAAAAATGGCTAACATGTACAAGAAAAGATGCTTAATATTATAGCCATTATATAAATACAAATAAAAATTGCAATGAAATATTACTTTACACCCACTAGGTACACTGTATAAATAAATAAAGACAAGATTAGTGTTAGCAATGATGTGAAGAAATTATAACCCATAAACTTCAGGTATAAATTCAAACTAGTTATTTTAAAAAACATTAAAAGTAAGTTATTTGATCTGTAAAATTTTGCTTCTCAGGGAAATTAAAATATGTTCTCATGATAACTTGGAAATAAATTTTTGTGGTGACATTGTTCACAATATCCAAAAGACGGGAAAAACTCAACGTTTAACAACAGATGAATGTATAAAATATGAAATACCTATATGATGGACTATTATTTGATCATAAAAGGTATGATGTACTGAATAATACATAGACAAAACTTGATACATAGACAATACATAGGCAAATACATAGACATACATAGACAAAAATTATGCTAGTGAAAGAGGAATGCCACAATTGTTCTATATACCATATCAAACTATATGACAGAGCCCCTATATTATATTAATATGTTTTGATCAAATACCCACAAAAGATAATTATTTAAAATAGAAAAGATATTAGTGGAACTAAAGGAATTCAAACGACATGGGATATGGTTTTTAAGTATAGTGTTTCTTTCTGGGGTGATAAAAATGTTTAAATATTGGGTAAGGATCATACAAGTAAATAAACTAAGACAATGAATTACTAATGGACGAATTGTATGGTGTGTAAATTATATCTCAATAAAGCAATTGTATTTTATAGAAAAGAAGAAAGGGAATTCTGTGGAAAGCTTGGCAGTAGAAGAATTCATCAGGCCTGTTAGGACAGGGCTCTCTGATTAAATGAATAGCCAATACCCACAGCAAGGTAGGTTTAAAGTCATGTTGGGAGAAGGCAATCAGAAAAAAGGAGGTGGAAGATGTTTCTCTACTGCTTAGAGTTGGCTGCCTAAACCAATCAAACTAGAAAAAGGAAACTCTTCCCATAGCAATAGTCCATTCCAGGATCTCACTTCCTGTGCCACTCTCTGACGACAGTTGTGTAGTCTGCCACCTCTAGGAGGCTGATGAGAATGGAACTCATCCAAGACAAAACTCAAAAGCTGGCCGAGACAGCGTATTAATTCAGAAATGGCTCTTTTACCTCAGTGGCTTAAGAATTTTGATTCATTCGGTAACAGTCTATCTTTGATGATGTACAAATGCATGACTCAGTTTTGTGGCTTTTAACACCTCCAGGCTGAGAACCTCTGAAGTCCATTTTACTTATTCCAGAGGCAGTCCTGGACTTCTGCCCAACCTTCTGCTGGCTCCTATAATAGACAACTTCTTGTAAGTTGGTCTCTTGAGAAAAGTGCTGAGATGCTGTTATTTCACTGATATAGCTTTATTTCTTGGAAGGTTTTCTGTCTTTTGAATATTCTATTAAAGAAAAAATAATAATTTTTCAGATAATTCTTATCTAGGATTTTTGATAATAAATATTGGATTCAAGTATAATTGCTCTTAGCTTGACCTTGTTAAGATCAGAATGGAGGCAACATTTTTCCAGCAGCGACTCATCAAGTAGTTAACTGACACTTTGTTAGGGTTGAGAGACCCATGAAACCAGAATATCTATTTGTCAACAGCTTAGGGCACAAATAAATCCACACTGGCATTATGGCTTAAATTCTACATCCTTATTTTTTTTAATTAGTGATCACAATCACGACCATCCTGTTATTCGTCGATTGCCTTGAGCAGGCCCCAGTAATGTCTCCTTTGCCCTACCCCTGAGATTTTTTAAAAAGTGCCATATTCAAGGCTCTTTCAAAGTTAGGAGAATGAGACTCATCATTGTTACTGGTATTTGGCATGTTGGTTATGCCACGGGGATTTTGCCAGACTCTGCCGTGTGGGTAGGTTACATTCGGTAGCCTGCCAGCTTGTCCAAAGTAGGAATGAGATAATAAGATGTCACTCGGCAGCACGCTTCCCAGAGCTGAATTTTATAGTCTCTGAGTCTTGGCTGTTGAAGGGATTACACGGCACCAGGGGGCCAGTTGGTGGGTGTGACCCCCCGCCTACTGGAATTTGGAGGATCTGGGTTGGAGGATGCTCAGCCTGTTCTGAGCGGGCTTGGAGATCTCAGCCCCGGGACCCGCATGCCTTTGTTCCTCTGCCAGTACCTTCATGTGTGCGAAGAGTGGTCTCAGCATGGTGGTGGCTGGTTCTGGAGGTCTTTGGCTGCCGTGCCCTGGTCGGGGCGGGGAGGGAAACTCAAACCACTCCCCTCCAAGGGGCCCCCGGCGAGGACAGCCAGGCGCGGGAGCAGGAGACTCTGCCTTTTAATTAGCATTGCCATAAAAATATGGTCCCTTAAAAAGTTTCCTCAATCCTAAAAGTAGGTAAAGGACATGCATGGTAACCTTTCAATACCTAAATTGCAAACCATGGTGCCCAGAAAGGGAGAGGGAGGGAGAGGGAGGAAGAGAAAGAATGAGGGAGAGGGTAAAGAAAAGGGAAATGGAGAAGGAGAGGGTGGGAGAGAGAGAGAGAGAGAGAGAGAGAGAGAGAGAGAGAGTTCCTGACATAGAGACGGTGGTAGGGGGTGGCAGGAGGCAAACAGGACTTTGGTGGTGGGAAATCAACACTGGCAAAGGGATGGGTGGTGGAACATTGCATGACTGAAACCCAACCATGAGCTTTGTAACTGTATCTTATCATGATCCAAAAAATATCTCTACTCCTGACACCCCATATAATTCCCCAACCACTCCTAGGAGTGATTCATGAGCGCAGAGTCAGGAGTAAACACTGAGCACTGCAATGTGTAACCCCCTAAACAAAAGTAAATCAAAAGTCACCTCAAGTTTTTTCTGTATATCATCACTGTAGTCTCACCTGTATTTCAGCAGCATCTCCATGTGCTTCTCTTTCCACTTGTGCCTCTGCTTATGATCTCCAACTCACCTGAATAATTGCTGTATCCACCAAGCGCTCATTTTCTCTGTCATCACACATTCAGAATCCTGTCTACCTTGGAACTGCATTTCACTGCTTAAAGCATGAACGTAACATTGCATTTATTTCCACCCTTATAAACATTCCCTATAAAACAACTTTTCAAAGAGATGGTACAGCAGCTAAACCCCTGGAGGTACCCACACACTACTGGAAGTGACTAGAAGACAGCGCCACCCCCCGCCCCCCCACACACACACATCCAAGTACCACCACTATCCATAAAACCCCAAAACATGAAACACAGCTTTAAGATTTTATACACACATATGAACATATATATATATGTTATAGTGTTTTCCCACTGATATATTCAAGTATCTATGAACATATATCCCCTCTTATTTTATTTTATAATTATATTTTGTGGTTTTGTGGTGCTAGAGAAAACACTCAGTATTTCACGTATGAGCACCGCTGAGCAACATCTATTCTACAATATTCTTTAAGTTCTTCAAAGCAAACCAAAATCCAGTTCATACCCAAGAATTCTAAGTTTTAGACACCCCCACAAAACTCTCTTCTTACAATAATCCAGAGTAAAATGATGTTACATTTCAGTTTGATTGGTATTGATTAAATCAGGGAGAGATAACACTGTAACACTGTCCTCTAGTTGTTCTTCAATTTTCTCAAGCAGGCACCAGTAATGTCTCCATTGTGAGACTTGTTGTTACTGTTTTTGGCATATCGAATACACCATGGGGAGCTTGCCAGGCTCTGTTGTGCGGGTGGGATACTCTCGGTAGCTTGTTGGGCTTTCTGAGAGGGACGGAGGAATCAAACCCTGGTTGGCCACATGCAAAGCAAATGCCTTACTCACTGCTCCAGGGAGGGATGAGAATAAAAGGTAAAGGTAAAGGCCCTCCTGTTGATCGTCGATTTGCTCGAGCGGGCCCAGTAACGTCTCCATTGGAGACTTTGTTGTTACTGTGTCTGGCATATCGAATACTCTAGGTAGCTTGCCGGGCTCTCCGAGAGGGGCGGAGGAATCGAACACGGGTCGGCCATGTTGGCCGCTTGTAAGGCGAACGCCCTACCCGCTGTGCTATCGCTCCAGCTTCTTTCATGTAACAGCATTCATGTAACAGCTTCTTTCATGTAACTATCGCTCCAGCGATAGCACAGCGGGTAGGGCGTTCGCCTTACAAGCGGCCAACATGGCCGACCCGAGTTCGATTCCTCCGCCCCTCTCGGAGATATGCCAGACACAGTAACAACAAAGTCTCCAATGGAGACGTTACTGGGCCCGCTCAAGCAAATCGACGATCAATGGGAGAATAAAAATTTGCATTTTAAATTTATTGATTCATAATGAAAATTTTTTATCAAGATAATTATTTTTAAGTATATACTTAGATGCTTAAGTACAAGCTGAGAAAGAATTAGATACTTAGTGGCCAAAGTTTTAGAAGAACTACTGGTTAAAGGCCTAAGACTGAAGAATGACAATATAAATGATCAACAATAAATTGCACTAGTATATGTTTATGATATTTAGATTTTTACATCTTCATGAGCCTATATGTACAAGTCAAGAGTGTAAACCTTAAACTTTAAATTTGTTTGACTTTTACTATTTTCAAGGGAACTAGCAATTTTCTAGATGCAAGGTCATCAACTTCTACTATATCTTACTTTCCCACACCTTTAAATCATGGCACTTCCTACATATAGTACCTGGAAGAGAACATGGTTTAGCATTTACAAGTAAGGTTTCAATTATAAAAGTCTTATTGATCAGCTTCAGTTTCACTGTAGATTGCTATATAATAAAAACTCTAGAGAAGTTTTCTTTTTTGTCTATATTTACACAAATAGCCTCTCGACTTCACAGCTTTTTTCAGATTCTGCAAAGGTGAAAAACAACAAGAAGGTAAAACAAGGAAATTCAAGTACTCCCTTTGTCATAGTTACTAAACCATCTTAATAGAACAAGTTAAGAAATTATGTATTTAGTTTTGTCAGAATAACCTCATTATTCATTTCTTAGTTACATGAAAGAAGCAAAGAAGTCAGTGGAGAAGATTATGATGAAAGATTTATGTTGTGCTATGGTGTCTATCCATTCCAGAGAAGGGGGAGGAAAATTCTTCTCCTCGTTGAAAATCAACTAAAGGAAGTTTTTAAAAGAACCATGTGCAGAGTTCGACATTAGTTCTTTGCAGTTTTAGAAAATAGGAGCTATATTCAACTTAACTTAGGGAAAATCTTAAAGGCTGGGACTTGGATTGGGACTACTCTTGAATAATAATATGCAATGAGTGACTGCAATATACATTAAATAATATAATAAGAGGAATAGCCTGAACTATTGTTTTCATATATCCATGTATTATATATGGACTCTTAGTAGGAGAAAAAATGAGGTCACAATGTGAGAGAGATCAAGAAGTTTTTCTAGATGACCAAATGGCCTTCAAAGAGAAGAGCATGACCAGGATCCACGAATAGATAAGAAACCACTGGCAGTGGCACTCCTTACGTCATAGGAACTGCAGTGAGTAAACCGCAGTGATAAGACAGAGTCATTATTAAATCCACAAACACACCAGTGAGAAATGTATCTCCAAATGGGAGTTACACAAAATAGAACAAACTTATCCAAGTTTGCACAGAAGATGAGGAGAACAAGCTGAGAGACTTGCCAGAATAAGCAATAATTTCAAATTAGAAGAAAACTACCATAAGCCCTTTACTTTCACACTTAAAAACTATAATTACTATTTTGTTATCAAAATAGTAAAATAACCACTGTGTTTACTGTGGTTGAAAGATTTACATGTATTAATCCATAAAATTGACTTTTACTTGCTTCTTACCAATATTCAATAGCAAGTTTTACTTAACTTTTCTGTCACTTCTATATATAACATATATTAAGTACTTATAATGTGCTACTGAAATTTAGTAGTGAGTAGGGAAGATATTTTTAATGAAACAAAATTTTAGAGAAATAAAATATCCAGGTATACAACAGGATAAAAATAAATTGAGTTAAGTATTGTAAAACAATTGCTACAAGTTTGCAAGTGAGTAAGTAGAGAAAGTCAATTCATATCATTGTTTAAAGAACAGAATTGTGTACAGGATTCAACTTGACTAACTACACTGAGTTATAGTCACAAAGTTCCATCAGAGGAAAAGAACTATCAATCAGAGTCATATGGGTCCAAATGTATTAATATACCCAAAATTCCATTTTCTAACTCTGTCTTGACCAACTGCTGCAAAAGGGGTCATTTGTAAATGCAGGGATAGGAAACTTCCATCCCACAGCCTATATAAGGTCACAAAAATTATGTATATGGCCCTGGTACATGCTGTGATAGACAAGTATGCTTCGTGTCAGTTGCATATCTGCCTGTATTGTAAGGGCCAATGATGATGCTATAAGTGGCTAAATGGCCCTTGTGGGCAAAAATAGTCATCCTCTCCTGCTAATGACAGGATTTTGTTTATTTACTAGAATTGAATCTTGGTGTGGGCTTCATGTTCTTTTTATCAGTCTGTCAGGGTAGGGTGGTGGCAGATGGACATAGTACAGGGATTAAGGTGCATATCTTGCATATGACTAGACCCCAGTTTGAATCCTGGCATCACATTGTCCCATAAGCAGTGTCACATGTAGTACTGGAGGCCCCCAAACACCACCAGGGTGGCCTGCATAATCCCAGGCATCACAAGGTATGAGCAGCATTGCATCCTTGGTTCCCTGCACTGAACCAGTAACAGGTTGTTTATATATTGCTGTGGGTGGCCCTTAGGTTCCTGAACACTGCTTGAGAGTCTCCTTTCTCCCCACCAAAAAACAAAACAAAACAAAACAAAACCTCAGAGAGCCACACCTTTAAGTTACTTTTTGTAGTAAGGGGCTGGAGCAATAGCACAGCGGGTAGGGAGTTTGCCTTGCATGTGGCCAACCCAGGTTCAATTCCTCCATCCCTCTCGGAGAGATCAGCAAGCTACTGAGAGTAGCCCACTCGCATGGCAGAGCCTGGCAAGCTCCCTGTGGGTATTTGATATGCCAAAAACAGTAACAACAAGTCTCACAATGGAGACGTTACTGGTACCTGCTCAAGCAAATGAATGAACAATGGGAGAACAGTGTTATAGTGCTACAGTAAGAGACCAGAGTGGGTACAGTAATACAGAGTCTTGCATATTCCTGACCCAGGTTTGATTTCTGGCACTTCATACAGTTCATATGGTACTCTGAACCCAGTCAGGTAGTGAACTCTGAGCACAGAGCTAGGAATAAACTCTAAGTATCACAGAATGTGACTCCACACACACACACACACACACACACACACACACACATATGTATATTTGTTTATTACTTTTTGTAATGAGAGATTGGACTGGGCATGGTAACCTTAAATTCTCAAAGATCCCATTTTTAAAATATAAAGGAACGTGGTTATAATAGTATTTACATTTATTCTTATGACATACCGCTGTATCGCACAGCGGGTAGGGCATTTGCCTTACAAGCGGCCAACATGGCCGACCCGAGTTCGATTCCTCCGCCCCTCTCGGAGAGCCCGGCAAGCTACCGAGAGTATTTGATATGCCAGACACAGTAACAACAGTCTCCAATGGAGATGTTACTGGGCCCGCTCGAGCAAATCGACGATTAACGGGAGGGCCTTTACCTTTACCTTTTACCTTATGACATACAAAATTACTGTCCTTCCACCACTACCACTATACTCATACTCATGTCACTTCTAGTCTGCCTCTCCTCCTCCTACTCCTACCCTTGGTAACTTTGGTTACAAATTCAAAGCACGGGAATGATCTCATTAGATATTATCTATTTCCTTCCCTTGCTTTATTTCTTTATATATTCATATCTAGTATTTGCTATTCTCTGATTTATTCTACTGAATATGACCTCTTCTAACCCCATACAAGTTGTAGAAAAAGGCAGGACTTTATCTTTTTTCATAGCTCAACTGTATTTCATTAAGTATTTATGTGTGTCTATATATACATATATATGTGTGTCTATATATATTAATCTATCTATCTATTTATATATGTATATGTCAATGGTTTTATCCATACACATTGGAAATTGGTTGTTTTCATACATTGGATATATAGACCATGGCAATGAACATAGATATGCATATATATTTTAGAATCAATGTTTTCTTGAGAATATAAGACTCAGGCTCTTGCTAAGAAGCAAAGAGATTCAATAAATTTACCTTCACCCATAATTCTGTTATCAGCTTCAAAAACTCCAAAAGGAACCTTAGGACCAGAAACTGGTGGTTATAGTCTTGGAGACCCAAGACCAGTCACTCTAGGTCATTATGCACATGAAACTATGCATATCAGTAGTCATTTGCATATTCATTCCATTCCCTTCACTGGTTTGCTTCTTTTCACTAATACCTTCTACTCACTGATATTTTCAGTTAATTTTCCACAGTGGCCTTGACTATCCCAAGGAACTCTTCATGTCTTTTAGGCTTCAGTTCCTCTAGTTACCATATTACATGGTTCAAGGATATTGATTCCATAATGTGCTTTCATTTTAATAAGATCTAGTGGGTTGTAAAAGGAAGTATTAATACATTAAATACATCTGTAGGGGTTGTGTGATGTCCTACTTTCAGGTATTTAAAATTACAAAAAGCACCTTGGAATAAAATAAGTAGAGTGACTTGTAATTCACATAACACTTAATTAGAGCTTCTAACCAAGCAGATCATAAAGTGCTGGACAGCCTGGGGACACTAGTTTGGCAATTTCCCCATCCTCTCAGATCTTCCCAAGGCTGTACAATAGCCTGTGTTGCTGTCTCCAGCAGAGCTGAGGTATGGCAAATTCTCGCAGAGATTCTGGGAATCAGTTGACTTATGAGGTGTCAATAAGAAAGAAGACTGGTCATGTACTTAAGTTATTTTTTTTATCTGATGGTGATTGTACACTATGAAATTATGACCTGATGACTACATGGGAAATCATGTCCACATTTGGTCAATTCTTGTCCTTTAAGTCATTTGTTTAGCTTACTGTCTTTGAAGCCTAAGCTAGTATGAAAAAAAAAATGCCTGAATAATCCACACTCAATTGGTTCAGATTTCCGGGAAACATTTAGCTCTCTCTGAGTTGTGAAGTCAAGTCACAATGATGTTATTTTTCAAACATGGACTTGGCCTCAAGAGACCTACAGATGTTAAAGTGGGAAAGAGTCAAGAAGGTCTTTTCCCTGATGCAAGTTGATGAGCAATTTCATCTTCCATTAGAAAAAAAGCATTCCTCTGAGTACCAAGAGGTGACTGGCAGATCTAGTTTATATTAAACAGATGGATCATCTGTAATTAAATACTTATCCATGGCTGGGTCCAGTGCATTATGAATGTTGTGGGAATATGATTCGGTAGTTAATAACTGTGGACCATTTCCAGGATGAAGGTCAAAGAAGAAAACTTTTTAAAAAATTTTTACTTATGTATTTATTTTTGATTTTTTTAAATGAATCACCATGGGGTACAGTTACAGATTTACAAACATTCGTGCTTACATCCCTTCACACGTGTCCAAAGAAGAAAACACTTTATATGTACTTTTACATGCGATTATTAGAGACAAATAAAATATGACTTAGTAACTGTTGACAAAATACAAAGGAAAGAAATGCTGAATTAGTTGAGTCCTAGGAATTAATAAACAGGAAGTTTCCTTGCATGCGTAAACAGAAAAGAGAAAAATCACTTCAAGTTTATGTTCAAGTTTATAACATAAAACCCACAGTTTGAAGTAGTATTGAAAACTGCAAAATATGTCACCTATGCAAACTGCTTTCATATAACTAAGTTTTCAAATAAATTTAGAAAAGCAATGATTGCACATATATACACAAATTTATAAAAGCAATGATTGCACATATATACACACGCTAAACCAAATGTCTCATATATATAATGAAATATTTGATTTTTCAGTTAAGTGTTTATAAGTATTTAGAAACAAAATTGTGACTATAGAGTGTGTAATCTCCGGATGACAAGGGAATTTTGCAGCTCTCTCTGGCTACCTGCATTAGGTGGTCTCGGGCCACTCCCCCATCCAGGACAGCCAATGCAATGGGTGGACAAAGGAGGAAACAAGGGCCAGCCTGGTTGGTGATCAATTGCCATTTATTCCATTCTCCCCACATGCCTTTTCCAATCTGACTAGGCCCCTATTCCCATATCCTCCTGTATCCCTCGCTCATCTTTTCCTGCTCCCACTAGCTGCCTTGGTCTCTCTCTGGCCTCTCAACAACTCCCCAGCATTGGGTGTAGCATAATCAACATATCAAAATCCTTCCTGATCACAATCAGGATCAAGGGCAAAATGCCACTTAGGGCTTTTCTTCTTTTTCTTAGTTCAATAACTTAATATCAATTAACATCTTAATTCTACTTCTTAATATTAGTAATTTTGTATGGACACTGTAAGAGATACATTAAGCTTGTAGGGAGGCTCTCCTGGTGACATCTTGCTATAGATCTCAGACTACAGTGCTCAGGCCAGATTAATCTTTCCTTACCCTAGCAGGGTCCTAATCTAGTTGTTACTTTTTGGATCATGATAGAATTTGTCCATGACCATGCTCTTATCTTCTAGTTAAGTATCATGGTGCTTTGGTCTAGCCCATTTCGATGCAGGGTAGTTCACAGCTTGCCCTGGGTCTATCCAGTCCCTCATCAGGACCCTACTTTTGGGGTGCTAGGAAGTAAAGGCAACTGAGGCCTAAGCTGAGAGAACAGATGCCCAGGAATGAATATCATTCAGAGTCAATTAACTCCCAAGTGACAAAAGCATATCATTACCTGTCTTACTGTCTCTATACAAAAAGAACATTGCTCTGAATTAACTATGCAAAGGAATTCAGGAGAAGAGGAAAGCAATATTTACAAGTTAACAGATTCTGATTAGGTGATAAAGGTGATTGACTTGGTGGTTGGATAAAGAGAACACAAAGAAAGAGGTTACAGATAAACACAGAGGATGAGAGCACTGTGATGAGAGTAATTCAATAAACCTCAGCTCCCTGTGGCAAGGCAGAAAGGACAAACCAATATTATCCTAAAATAGAGAAATATCCAGGGACCAGAAACCTATATTTTGTTCATTAGGCTGCCATGCAGCACAAAAATTCCCACAGATTACAGTTCTAAGAGTATATGAATACAATCCAGAGCCCCTCTTTTGGTTCTCACTCTCCGATAAATTGGGATATATGAAACTTACTTAATGGCCAGTCAAATATGTTTCCAGATGGCTAGAATGGAAAAGAATATATGAGATCATTTATCAGATATATTCAACATGATATGACCAGTCTTGAGATTCCCTGCTAATAATTTTCTCTCAATAAAACCAATAAGAAAGGTTCCCGATCACCTCAAATGGTCAGTAGGACCTCTATGAGCATCTTGGTGAGCTCATGTTACATGACCACTTCCTTCGCTGGAAGTTCCCTGTTTCCTGCCTATTCTCTGTCCTATAAGTAGTAGCCTGTTTGCCTTAGCAATAATGCTCAATGATCATTCTTCTATTCCTTTATCAACAACTTGGACCAAATTTAGCTGTGACTGAAATTCATGTATCTAAGCACAAACTGAAGTGCTTTTGTAAGTAAATCTTTGTAAAGAGGGATTTGTTGGAACCCTCTTCCATAGAAGAGCAGACATAGTCTGTGGAGATAAAGATCTCAGTGAGGTTTCGAAGAGTACTGGAATGGGAAGGAATATAAACACATCAGGGTGACGTGGCTTCTGGTCAGGCTGGCCCATAAAATCCTGCTGGACAATATCCTTACCAGTGAAAACCAGAGGGAAAATTATCTGAGCTAACTGCAGTCCATTGCTCTAATATTCACCTTTTTTTCTGTTTACATAAAATCAAATGTCAAATTGAAGTCATGAAATAGCAGTCTATTTGTTTTTTCTAAATCATCTTTGGAAAAAAGAAGATAACTCTGCTTGTTAGGAAAGACTAAACATACTCCCACTATTCTGGTTGCCCATGCCAAAGTATTAATAGAGATCACTTTCCAGGGAGGTCTACAAACAAACAGGGGTTGTGTGCTTGAGGGAGTGAGTGCTTCTCAGTCTGGAATTCTGGAATGATCTTAAAGAAGGAGATGGGGTGGGGGAGCAAGTTACCGAGGGTGATTGAAAAGCTGCTGGTGGAGCCAGGCCCTGGAAATGTCATGTGGACAGAAAGACCTTAACATAGCTCAAAGCCCAGGGATTCTGAAAGCAAACTCACTCAAGTAGTGTCCTTTGAGGACTTCAACTGGAAAAGTAAACTGAGTTTTGGCGGGTCAAATATATTTGGTACGGTATATTTACACATGAATATTTTGTAATTGGAGTTGATCATACTTAGATATTCCAGGTTAGCTCAATTCCTGTGCCCTCAGGCACAAATAGTTTATGTAGTCTGGATGGTGGTGATGGTGGTGGTGGTGGTGGTGTTTGTGTGTGTGTGTGTGTGTGTGTGTGTGCATGCACACATAACAGAGAGGAGAGAGAGACAGGAGAGAAAGAGAGAGAGAGAGAGAGAGATATGAAGGTATGCGGACAAAATATTTAGGGGCTAAGTGGCATTGTCCACAATATTTAAAAGTTAATACAGTAATTTTCCTCAATCTATAATTTGACAGCATTTCTCTTGATATTTTAAACGTCTCATTCATACTTCCAAATCTTGAGATTTTTTCTCTCTTTTTTAAATTTTAGTCACTGTGTGATTTACAATTTTACAACACTGTCAATGGTAGGTTTTTATGCATACAACACCAGACCCTCCACCTTAATGCCCATTTCCCTATGCCACTGTCACAAAGTGTCTCTTTTCTTCCTGAACTACCTTCATCATCATCCCCACCTCACCATGACTCACTGACTGCTAAACTCCAGTCTGTAGACCAGTTCTTAGACTCTGCTTTTGGCCATTATTCTCTTACTATAAATTAATATATTCCACATACGAGAAAGATCATTCTATATCTTTGTCTTTTTTTCTGGCAGACTTTACCACCCCCTCATCCATGTAGTAGCAAGTTGCATATTTTTTTCTTCTTATAGTCCTGTAATATTCTATTGTGCATACCATAGTTCCTTTATCCAGTCATCTGCTCTTGAAATTTAGATTGTTTCCAGATTTTGGCAATTGTGAAAAGTGCCAATGAATATAGGAGCACAAAAATGATGTTTGAAAAACTAGTCAACTACACGTGAAAAATTATCTCTGAGCCCTACCTCACACCACGCAATAAGTCAATTCAGCATGAATCAAAGACCTTGATAGCAGACCTAAAGTTATAAAGCTATTAATTGCATTGGGGAAGATACAGGCACTGACTCTGTTGGTATCTTCAATGACTCAATGCCACTAGCCAAGCAAATGTAAGCAAAGATAAACAAATGGGATTATAAGAAAATGAGAAGCTTCTGCATCACAAAAGAAATAATGAACAGAGGAAAAAGAAAGACACTGCTCAGACTGAAAGAAAATATCTGTCCACCTGATAAAGGGATAATTTCCAAGATATAAAAAGCTGGTAAGTTGCTAAGAAGAAACAACCACCTCATTAAGAAATGGGAAGAAGAGATGAGCAGTAATGTTCTCAAAGAAAACAAATGGCAAGATCTATATGGAAAAAAAAAGTGCCAGTCAACACTGAGCATCAGAGAAATGAAAATCAAAACAAAAATGAGAGCACCTTATAATGATGAATCTGACACAAATAATATAAAGTGAAAACAACTACTATTGGCAGAGGTGTGGGGAAAAAAACCTTAAAAGACTGCTTGTAGGAGTTTTTACTGGTTCAAACTTCTCAGAAAACAAAAAGTATCCTTCAAAAAAACTGAAAATGGAGCTTCCATATGAAATCTAGACTACTTCTGGGCATCTGAAGGGCCCCAAAACTCTACTCCTTTTTCATTTTTGAGTTTTAAAAAAATATTTAAACATCAATCAAGGTTTATGAAGAATACTAGAAAAAAACTTGACATAGTGAAGTAATTAAAAACACATGCTTCAGTGGAATCAGTTTTTAAAAGATATCTATATGAATAAGACTTGGAGCTCTATTGTACAGAAAAATTCCTATAGTAGCATATACTTAGCACAGCGGTAGGGTGTTTGCCTTGCACGCAGCCAACATGGCCAACCCGAGTTTGATTCTGTCGCCCCTCTCGGAGAGCCCGGCAAGCTACCGAGAGTATCTCGCCCGCATGGCAAAGCCTGGCAAGCTACCCGTGACGTATGCGATATGCCAAACACAGTAGCAATTGTCACAATGGTGACGTTACTGGGCTTGTTCGAGCAAATTGATGAACAATGGGAGGACAGTGAGAGCATATACTTCAAAATTTTCTGAGTACATATTATATAAAGTAATTTTTATCAAAAATACTTGTAAATGCTTTTGTCTATGACATACAAATAAAACCCAGCTCCCAGAAAAGAACAGCACAGGGTCTCCTGCCCCTGCGCCTGACTGTCCCCATCAAGGCCCCTTGGAGGGGGGCAGGTTGAGTTTCCCTCCCCGCCCCGAGCAGAGCTCCGGCAGCCGAACACCTCCAGAAGCAGCCACAACCATGCTGAGACCACTCTCCACACGCATGAAGGTACCAGCAGAGGAACAAAGGCATGCGGGTCCCGGTGCTGAGATCTCCAAGCCTGCTCAGAACAGGGCTGAGCATCCTCCACCCAGACCCTCTGTCTTCCAGTAAGCAGGGGTCACACCCACCAACTGGCCCCCAGCACCATGTAATCCCATCAACGGCCAAGACCCAGAGACTATAAAACCCAACTCCTGGAAGCGCACCTTAATTATCTTATTATCTCATTCTTACTTTGGACAATCCAGCAGGCTACTGAATGTAACTGCCCACATGGCAGAGTCTGGCAAACTCCCCGTGGCATACCCAATATGCCAAATACCAGTAACAATGATGGGTCTATTCTTCTAAGCCTAAAGAGCCTTGAATATGGCACTTTTTAAAATTTCAGGGCTAGGACGAAGGTATTGGGGCCTGTTCGAGGCAATTGACGAACAACAGGATGATCGTGATCATGATACAAATGTGATCATTTGATGACAGGCATGTATATTCACTTGACCACTTGACATCCAGTTACTCATTGATTTGCTTGAGCGGGCACCAGTAACGTCTCCATTTGTCCTGTCGCTTGTTAGTGTAGCCCAATGGTGTCTGCTCATTCTAGGAATGCAGACAGCCTCAAACCGATAGTTCAAGGTCTTGATGAAGAAGTCTGACCATTTCATAGGTGGACGGCCACGCAGTATTTTGACGTCATGTGGAATCCAGTCGGTAATGGCTCTAGTCCAGTGGTCGTCTCCAAATCTCATTACGTGTCCAGCCCATCTGATTTTTGACGCCTTGGCAAATGAGACAGCATCCCTGATTCTTGATTGTCAACAGAGGTCAGAACTTTGGGTTCTTTCTCTTATTTGAGTGAAGCGTGAAGCACAGCTCTTTCAATTCCTCTTTGGGAGACCCTAATAGCGTTCTCATCCTGTTTTTGTATGGCCCAGGTCTTTTAGGCACATGTTAATGCAGGAAGAACAGTGGAATTGAAGAGATGTGCCTGGAGCTGGAGGTTCTTCATCCTCTTAGCTATTTCTTCGACGCTCTTGAAGGAGTTCCAAGCTGCTCTCTTCCTCCTATGGAACTCAGGTGCCAAGTCATTCGTCATGTTGACTTCTTGACCTAGGTACATATAATTGTTGCATTCGGAGATATTTGTCCTGTTGAGAGCGAATGGAACATCAGGAATGAGACTGTTTCTCATAAACATTGTCTTCATGAGATTCAGCTGTAGTCCAACCTTTCCACACTCATGGTTGAAGTCTGCCAGCATTTGTGCTGCTTGAATGATGTTTGGTGTTATTAGAACAATGTCATCAGTGAAGCAGAGGTGGTGTAGTTGCCGACCATCTATCTTCACTCCCATTCCTTCCTATTCCAGTCATCCCATGATGTTCTCAAGGGTGGCACTGAAGAGTTTTGGTGAAATGGTATCACCCTGCCATACCCCTCTCTTGACGTCGATGATTGGAAGGAAGAATGTTGGGAATGACATATTCATTAGCGGAATTTGGTATGTGGGCAGATGGACATGGCTATCAAAAAGATCCGAGTGGAAGTCATGGATAATCTTCTCCATTGCCCTTTTGGAAGATGTGATAGATCCATCAGGACGTCAGAGGGCAGTCATCTTGGTCTTGTAGTTGGCGAAGGACAGGTGGGCATTGTGAATGCTTTTCTCAGCTTCTGCTGCATCTGTCAGCATTTCTGCTCTTCTCTCTTTGAGGTCTTCCTTTACAGCTTCTCTGCACTGCTTTGCAAGCTCGGATGTTCACTTCTGGTTTCCAGAGGCTTGCACCAAGCCACACTGGCAAATGAGCTCAAGAGTTTTCGAAGACAGGCATCTTTGTGGATATCTCTCTCTCTCTCAGCATTCTTCGCACAAACATGAAGGGGCTGAACCAGCTGGTCGTATATCTCGTCAATGTTGTCAATGATGGCATCTTTCCATGTTGCCGCAATAGTGCCAAAGAGCTCCCAGTTGGTGGTCATTCTGGGAGTTCTCTTCTTAAACTTTGCAGCCCTTTCTCCCCACTCCATGAAGTAGAATTTTGCATGAAGGAGACGATGGTCTGATCCCACTTGGAACTTCTGGACAACAGCAATATTGGTCAAGCAAAACTGTCAATTGAAAATGTTGTGGTCAATTTAGTTGTGGAATGTCTACTGGGAGATTCCCATGTCCAACGTTTAGATTCGGCCTTCTGGAATTGTGAGTTACCAGAGATGGTCTTGTTCGACATGATGAACTCAGGCAGTCTCTCACCCTGTTCATTCCATTCTAAGCCATGGGTCCCGATGTGGAGTTCTTCCGCTGATTTCCTTGGTCCTATGTTGGCATTAAAATCACTGACAATGATCTAGTAGAACGTGTGGTCTTCTTTATAGAATTTATCCAGCTCCATGTAGAACTTCTCAATTTCTCCTTCATCATAATTAGGTGTTGGTGTGTAGAAAATGAAGATAGAAATTGCCGGCAGTGAGACACATCTATTCAAATGTAATTGTTCAATTCGGGTTGTTAGGCATTCGAATTAATCGATGTTTACAGTCAAGTTTGTGTTGACAAGGCACCAACACCACTGACTCCTCTTTTGTCTCATGTTCTGAAGAAGAGTTCTTCTCCAATGTCGAAAATGATGTGATGTGATTGATGCCTTCTCATCCGGGTAAGACCAATGATGTCGTATTTGATCTTTCGTGCTTGCACCATCAGTTCCTCGATGGATGCATCTGATGCCAGTGTATGTGCATTGAAAGCACAGACAGTCATATTTGTCCTTCTTCATTTTGGCAGTCTAGTTCGGCCATGAGATTTTATCAGCCTCTTTTTCCTCATCCTTCTTAATGCTGCTGTATTGGTGGCTCTTTCAGGGTTGGGAGAATGAGACCAGTTGTATTTACTGGTTTTGGCATATATATGCCATAGATAGCTTCCCAGGCTCTGCCAGCGGGACACTCTCAGTAGCTTGCCAGGCTCTGCATGAGGGATAGAAGCTTTTAGGGTGGCCTCTAATCACCCTTGAAGGTGTTCTCATGGTTCAAACCATATTTTGAACCCCATTAAATATGGTGCAGTAATCTTGTATTAAGTGTTTTATCATGTGACTGTGTGGTCCGGAAAGCGTCCTGGAGTGTGGGGTGACTGGGTAGTGAAGGTAGTTGAGGTAGTGGAGGTCTGCCAGGCTGCTGGGAGCAGGCAGAGGACCTCTGTTCCCGGGTCCATTTTGGCATGTATATTAAATATAACTATTCTTTCTACATCAGTTATTTCTTAGTATCATCACTTAAAATGAAAAATTACAAATAAAATGTGTACTATGCCAAATGTACCTTTACAAAAATGGCAGAGAAATAGATGTTTCAAGGGAGTTAGAAAATGTCATATGTCTTTCATAGTCATGCCTTTAAAATGTTGATGTATAAAATGCAAACTTTAAAAATAATTCCACATAATTGTAAACATGCTACTGATATACATATTCAGTCCTCTCTTCTATTATCAGGATATTATGCTTACTTGGAATTCTAGAAGAACTAAACTAAAAGCTGATAACTTAAGCCAGTAAACCCTGACATAAAAACATCTCTCCTGGATGAATTGATGTTTCAGAGTAGATTTACTGTTCTCGACTAAAATGACAGATATATATATATATATATATGTATATATATGTATATATATGTATATATATATATGTATTCTTTATTTGGGGGAATGGAGGAGTTTGGGCAACACCCAGCAGTGTTCGGGGATTATACCTTGTGGTGTTCAGGGAACCATATGCAGTGCACATGCAGCTCCAGGGATTAAACTGGTTTTGGCCACATGAAACACAAGTGCCTTAAACTTGTACTCTCTCCAGCCTCTAAAATTACAGTTATTTCTAGAAGAGTATCAAATGTGCCAGCTGAGATTGGCTAGAATGTTACTGACAGAGTCTTCTCCAAATAGAAGTATGCTCTGACTACATTGAAAGTCAACTGTTTTGTGTCACAAACTTCATCAATCATCTGCATGTCATTTGCTGCAGCTTCTACACCACCACTTGCTATTTCCCTTTAAACTTTTTTACTGTAGAGATGGCTACTGTTTTTAAGCTACAGAACCAACTTCTGCTAACCTCGAAATTTTCCTGGCAGCTTCTTCATCTTTTTTGGTCTTGATGAAAATGAAAAGAATTAGGGGCTTTCTCTGGATTAGACACAATTTAAGGGAATATCATGGCTGATCTGATCTTCTGCCTAAACCTGCCTAAACCATCAGAACGTCTGATCTTCTGCCTAGACCTTTCTCCATGATCAACAATAAGACTTTTGTTTGCACACATGCTCTTTCACTTTCCTGTCGTTTGTGTATTCACCAGAGTCATACTTTAAATTTTCTTCAAAAGCTTTTGCTTTGCATTCAGAACTTTCTGTTTGGCACAAGAGACTTAGTATTTATCTTTTCTCAGGTTTTGACATCTCTTCCTGCCTACACTTGATCATCTCTAGCTTTTGATTTAAATCTAGAGTTACATAACACTTCTTTTAACTTGAACATTAGAGACCAGAAAGGAAGACTGAAGAAGAGAAAAAGAGGAGAAAGCCAGTTGATAGAGCCATAAAACAACTCACATTATCAACTAAGTTTGCCTTTTATATGGATGCAGTTTGTGGCACCCCAAATCAATTATATTAGTAATATCAAGGATCACTGAATATAGGCCAATCAAAGAAGATTTGATAATAATGAAAATTTGAAATATTATGAGAATTTCCAGTCTGTAATATACAAGATAAATACATGTGAAAAATGTGACAGTTTCGCTTCTCACAGTGTTATGAAACGTTCAATATATTTTGAAAAATACAGTGTGTGTGAAATGCAATAAAATGCAATTAAATCTGTATTTGAAATCTTCCTATGTGTTATAAATTATAAACAGGTAGAGAACAATTGCCCTAAAATAATAAAAAAATAGAAGTGACCCACTACTGGTACATAAAACATTATATTAATTTTTCACATGTTTCATGTTAATATAATTATATAAGATTTACTTTTTTTTTTGTTTTTGGGTCACACCTGGCGATACTCAGGGGTTACTCCTGGCTCTGCACTGAGGAATTACTCCTGGTGGTGCTTGGTGGACCATATGGAATGCTGGAAATTGAACCTGGGTCGGCCACGTGCAAGACAAATGCGCTACTGCTACTGCTCCAGCCCAAGATTTACTTTTTAATGTATAAAATTTATGCAAATATATGTGACATATTTTTTAACTTTTATTCCCACCTAATTTTAAATGAATCTAAAATTTTCAACAACATTCTACATATAAGTAAGATTCTTTTAAATGAGATTAATGGATTGGGGATGTGGCTTAGTGAAAGAACATGTGTGTGAAGTATTAGGTTTAATCACTAGCACCAAATAAATAAATAAATTCAAATTAGCAAGAATGGTAACACTACTTCCTATTAAGGGAAATTCTTGATCTCTTTCTCCTTATATATTCTTTTACATTTCCAAAGTTCATTTTTTAAAAAGTGAAGTTACATTGTAAAAGTGAAATAAATGCGTTGACAAAATACTGTTGATTAAGGCTTAGGCTGGAAGTTGATGCTGACTTGGAAGGCTGCAATACGATATGACACACTGCACAAAAATCATGGATCAGTTTTAGGGTTCATGTTTACTTTGAGGTTTTAGCCTTTTGCAATGATTCAGGTCAGGCTTAAGATGAGCTCACAGTCAGTTTCTCCCTGTTCAGCGTCAATTGCTCTTCTTTTCACTTGCCTATGTTCTCTGGGCCAGCAACAGTTCAGTAAAGGAGAAACTATTTTTATTGTTACTGGTTCTTTCCAGAATGTTCTCTCTTACTTAGCTTTCGTCTTATTAATATCACCCTTCCAACAGGAAAAAAAAAGAACACTCTCCAGTTGCCATTTAAGCACAAATACGGCAACGATTAAAGATATTTGTAGTGATAAAACACATTTTTAACTACAGGAGATGTTAATCAGGAGGAAACAATAATCCCCAAGAAGCACACGTTCACTTTGGCATCAAAGGCTCCTGAAACTAAAGCCATTTCTTACAGCTCAAAGGATTGGTGTTGTGTGAAAAATTAGAGTGTGGATGTGGAGGCATGAGGAAGGTCAATCAGAAGCCAAGAACAGAAAACGCAAAGTATTTCAAAGTCTGAATTTCAAAACTGAAGAAGTCAGATTATAGGTCACTAGTTCAGTTTCTGTGCATGGCCTTGAATAGCCTCGCCCCAGTTCAGGATGAAATGAAACCTTGTGGGTCCCCCAGCCTGGCTTTCCTTTCCTTTCCTTTCATTCAGTTAGCCTGGAGGCACCATAAGTTGCCACTTCCAAACACACCCATGAAACCACTGCCTACTTTGGGAGTCGGAAATGGAAAGGAAGAATTCTCTCTGGAATACTATTCATTTAACCTAGTTTAACAGTTTAAAAAAATAGGGGTTTTCCTTTGTCTCCTAGCACACATCTCTCTTCCCATGAGTTTAAACAATTCAACAGAAAACAAGTCCCACTTGATTCACAAACATCCAAGGAATGAGGTAGACCAGAACTCAAGCCAATTCTACATACTTCTGTCAAAAGCATCAATGAAATCTGTTTCTCCCTGAACCTGGTACTAGGGGCTCTGTCACAGCCTTCAAAAGAAATGGCAGAGAGAATCCCTACACTCTACAGTATGACCATTACAGAATTGCTAGGGACTTCTTTTACTTTTGAGGTCTCAGCACATAGGAAATTCTGGAAACATTTTTTTTTCTCAACAGGAAAAGAGAAAACACTGATTAAAAAAAAACATAATCAAGTAAATTTGCAAATTTTGCGTGTACAAAAAGACCAATGCATTTCAAAGCAATCTCAGGGGGCTGTGTTCAGGGTCAGTTTCATAGGGGTATAGAGATATGTTATTGCATCTTGGGAAATAGTGTTAAGAATTGAGAAGAGTGCCTGGCATTGCCTTAATATCATTATTATTTACACAACAAATTCTTTTGTTTTTTAGGCACTGTGATTTATAGTGCTGTTAATAATAAAGATTCTTTAATGCAATATTCCAACACCATACATACAACCAGAGTCAGTGACCTCTACCAATGTCTCAAGGTGACTGTCTTTCCACCTACCACCACAAGATATTAGTAAGCTCAGTTTTATACGCTAATTCTCAGAGTCTGCTGCCATTGGTCATTTGTTACTTTCTTACTACATTTATGTTCTACAAATGAGATATCTTATTCTGTATTTGTCCATCTCCTGCTGAATAACTTCATTTGGCATGATACCTTCTAGTTCTAGCCACCTAATGTCTATTTCTTATCACAACCATTTGCTAATTCAGATCAGATAGCTCATTAATTTTGTCATTCAACTCTAAATCTCCTCTTTAAAAGTGATGATAGATTATTAAGATCATTAAATGTGAAAATGTATGACCTTTTCTTCTTGTCTAGAAAATATATTGGCACCAGTTGTCCTGTTGAATAAGGACCTTGCAGGTCACTACTTTATTTTTTGTTTGTTTGTTTGTTTTTGCTTTTTTGGTCATTCCTGGCGATGCACAGGAGTTACTCCTGGTTCTGCACTCAGAAATCACTCCTGGCGGTGCTCAAGGGACCATATGGGATGCTGAGAATTGAAACCGTGTTGGCCATGTGCAAGGCAAACGCCCTACCCATTGTGCTATTGCTCCAGCCCTTGTAGGTCACTACTTGACCTACCAGTTCAAACAATGTCATGAGGCCAGGGCAAAACCTAGCCTGACTTCTAAAACTATACATTTTCTCCAATTCTATCTCTTTTAGGAGAAAGGCATAGGTCAAGAGTTTGAGACTAACTTCACACGTTATAATGCAAGACATGCATGGGGCTGAATCAATAGTAACAGTGGGCAGGGAGTTTGCCTTGTATGCAGTTGACCTGAGATTGATCCCCAGCATCTCATATGGTCCATCAAGCTTGTCAGGAGAAATTTTTCAATGCAGAGCCAGGAGTAAACCCTGAGCATCACTGGGTGTGACACAAAACCCTGAAAACTAAATAAATAAAATGAAATGCATGCGATGTGGCTAGATAGGTAGTAAAATCTAGGATCTTTATTACAACATATCTTCAGCTTCATGTGCCAAAAATTTCATGCTTGCACTCACCTCAAGAAATGTTAGTTTTATCTGCTTTAGCATTCCAGGATAAACTATAGTTCATCCTAATGTAGCACTATTTTCTAGTTATATGATTAGGCAATAAAATGTGGAGATAATAAGCATGGTCGTAGAGCCAAAAACACCCAAGTTAAGTGATACAAACTTGGCTAGGTTGCTTTATTTTTCTGAAAGTTTTTCATCTGTAAAATAGAAATAATAATAGAACCTGCCTAATAGGACTATGCGAGGGTTACAAAGGTTAATAAATTTCCTTTTCTTGGCAGTGTTCCTGAAAAACTGTAATTAGTCAAAGAATTTGATTGCTATTACATTGTAGAGATAAAGAGCTATATGACTGTAATTACAATTATAAGCTCATATATCAAAAAATATGGAGAGGACCCTGGGACGCTCACCATCCCTGAGCCTCTTCCTGTTCGTCCCCAACGCTGTGCTCTGTCTTCTTCCGCCCCCAGGTCAATCACTCAAATCCAGGACTTGGCTTTCCTCGCAAACCCGCACCAGGCATCCTCTAGGACCCTGGGACACTCACCATCCCTGAGCCTCTTCCTGGTCATCTCCAATGCTGTGCCCAGTCTTTTTCATCCCCATGTTGTACCCCCACAGACACCAGGTACCCTTAGGGGGGTGTTCATTCTGTAGCAGTGGGCGTGGCCTAATTTTGGGCTGGCCAACGCTCACCAGCCACAGGTAGTTTACCCATACCCAGTAATCTCATGTAACATCTCAGTCTCCATACCTCCACACCAACATGAAGAAACAATGCAAATCCCCACCAGGAGAACAGGACAAGGAAGAGTACAGAGGCCTCATTAGGTGGTACACACCAAAGGGACCTTTCTGAGAAAGAATTCAGATATGAAGTAATGAAGATGTTCGATGAACTCAATGAAACAGTGAGACAGATATTCAATAAATTAAAGGAGGACATGAGAGAAATAATTGAGAAAATACAGGAAGGAATGAGAGCAGAAATTGGAAAAATTTACACAGAAATGTCACGAATAAAAGATTTGGTAAATAAAATAAAAAACAGTCTGTACCCTCAACAATAGAATGGCCACAGCTAAAGACAGAATCAGTGAGCTGGAAGATCAGCTTGCACAAAGCCTACAGGCAACAACAAACAATGGCAAGAGACCTCAAAATAGCTCTAGAGCGAATCAGAGTCCTAGGAAATAATTCCAAGAGGAACAAAATTAGAATCATTGGAGTATCAGAAGGTCAGGGAAACAATCCTAATGAAAAAGCCATGGTTAAACAAATCATTGCTGAAAAATTCCCAGAGCTGCAAAATGCAGCCATTCAGATTCAAGGAGCCTGAAGGGTGACAGCTAAAAGAGACCCTAACAAAAACACTCCAAGACATATCATAGTTAGAATGATGGATGCCATGGATAGAGACACAACACTGCAAGCAGCAAGGTCAAAGAAAGAAATCACATACAAAGGAGCACCCCTTAGATTCACAGCAGACCTATCAGAGGAAACCCTCCAAGCCCGAAGGCAATGGTGGGATATAGGGTAAAAACTCACTGAAATGAATGCTTTACCAAAATACTCTATCCAGCTAAACTCTCACACAAACTTGAAGGAATGGTACACTATTTTGTGGATAAACAGCATCTCAGAAACGTTATAGACTCAAAACCAAGCCTAAAAGAAGGGCTAAAGGGGCTACTTTACAAGACAAGTCCTACAAGCACAACACCCTCACAGAAAGATGACACAAAACCCCATAAAAATAACCTCTCTCAACGTCAACAGTCTAAATTCACCAATTAAGAGACACAGAGTGGCAAAATGGATTCAGAGACAACCCAACATTCTGCTGCCTACAAGAAACTTATCTTAACAGTCAGAGCAAACACAGACTCAAAGTTAAAGGATGGAAAACAATCCTGCAAGCAAATAGCTCCCTCAAAAAATCTGGGGTCGCCATACTAGTACCCACAACATCAATTTCACGTTGAAAAAGATTAGAAGGGACAGTAAAAGCCATTTTCTATTTATTAAGGGATATGTACAACAGAAGGAAATAACACTCTTAAATGTATATGCAGCTAATGAGGGAACAGCTAAATATTTAAAACAACTTCTCACAGATTTTATGGAGGACATTGCTCACAACATAATAGCCGGACTTCAACATCACCTTATCACCTCTGGATAGATCAAGAAGAACAAAACTCAGCAAGGGAACATTGGCTTTGAAGGAAGAAATAGAAGAGAGAGGGCTTATAGACCTATACATGGCATTACACCCCAAAAAGAAAAAATACACATTCTTCTCCAGTAAACACAGAACATTTTCCAAAATGTTCTAGGACACAAAACATACCTCAATAGAATAAGGAAGATAGAAATAGTATCACAATCTTTTCAGACCACGATGCACTGAAGATAGAAGTGAATCACACACAGACACGGAGAACCAAATCAAACATCCTAAAATCAAACAACTCAATGTTGAACAAAGAGTGGGTCAGGAAGGAAGTCAAGGACGAAATCAAAAGATTCCTGGAAACAAATGAGAATGAAGACACGAGCTACCAGAACCTTGGGATGCAGCTAAAGCCATGTTAAGGGGAAAAATTATAGCTCTGCATGCATTCCTCAGGAAGGAAGAAAGGGCCCACATAAACAACTTGACTTTACAGCTCAAGATCTTAGAAAAGGACTGACAAAAGGAGCCCAAACCAGGCATAAGGAAAGATTTCTAAAACTTAGAGCAGAAATCAACAACATGGAAACCCAAAAAACAATACCAAAGATCAATGAAACCTAGAGCTTGTTCTTTGAGAAAATAAAAAAGATAAATAAATCACTAGCAAAACTCAAAAGAAAGAGAGAGAGAACTCTAATAAACCAAATCAGAAATGAGAAGGGGGATATCACATCAGAAACCAAAGAAATCCAAAAGATCATCAGAGACTACTTTGAAAGTCTGTATGCCACAAAACAAGAGAACCTAGAAGAAATGGATAAATTCCTGGATTCTTATAATCTCACAAGGCTGAATCAAAATGATCTAGAGTACCTGAGTAGTCCTATTAACATCAAGGAAATTGAAACTAGGAATCAGCTTAACCAAGGATGTAAGAGACCTGTACAAAGAAAACTACAAAATGCTAATTCTGGAAATAAAAGAGGACATGAAAAAATGGAACGATATCCCCTGCTCATGGATAAGGATAATTAACATTCTCAAAATGGCAATACTCCCCAAAGCATTGTACAAATTCAATGTGATACCAATAGCAATACCCATGACATTCTTCAAAGAAATGGAGCAAACACTCCTGAAATTCATATGGAACAATAAGCTCCCATGAATAGCTAAAGCAATTCTTGGCAAAAAGAAAATGGGAATAAGCAAATTCCCCAACCTCAAACTCTAATCAAAGCAGTAATAATTAAAACAGCCTGGTACTGGAACAAAGGCAGAGCTGCAGACCAATGGAACAGGATTGAATATATTGATATCTCCCCCCAAATATATGATCATCTAATCTTTGATAAGGAAGCAAGAAATGTGAAGTGGAGCAAGGAAAACCTCTTTAACAAATTGTGCTGACAAAACTGGACAGCTATATACCAAAAAATGGGTTCATCACTTCTTGGCCTTTTGGCTAAGATCGGTAAGGTAAGGTAAAGGTAAAGGCCCTCCCGTTGATCGTCGATTTGCTCGAGCGGGCCCAGTAACGTCTCCATTGGAGACTTTGTTGTTACTGTGTCTGGCATACCGAATACTCTCGGTAGCTTGCCGGGCTCTCCGAGAGGGGCGGAGGAATCGAACTCGGGTCGGCCATGTTGGCCGCTTGTAAGGCGAACGCCCTACCTGCTGTGCTATCGCTCCAGATCAAGTGCAAAAAATGGGTTTAGATAACTACCTAACACCATGTACAAAGTAAGATAAAAAATGGATTAAAAACTTTAACATCAGACCAGAATCCATAAAGTACTTGGAAGACAAGGTTGACAAAACACTCCACGACATTGAAACAAATGATATCTTCAAAAATGACACGTCACTGTCCAAGCAAGTGAAAACAGATATAGACAAACAGGACTATCTTAAATTAAGAAGCTTCTGAACCTCAAAAGAAATAGTGACCAAAATAAAAAGAATGTCTACAGAATGCTAAAGGATATTCCCCCAATACCCATATGACAAGGGGTTGATATCAAGGATATAAAAAGCACTGGTTGAACTTCACAAGAAAACATGCAATCCCATCAAAAAATGGGGTGAGGAAATGAACAGAAACTTTCTCAAAGAAGAAATTCGAATGCAAAAAGCACATGAGGAAATGCTCTACATCACTAATCATCACGGAGATGCAGATCAAAACAACAGTGAGATATCATTTCACATCACAAAGACTGGCCCACATCCAAAAGAACAAAAGCAACCAGTGTTGGCACAAATGTGGCGAGAAAGGGACTCTCCTTCACTGCTGGAGGGAATGCCGACTGGTTCAGCCCTTTTGGCAAACATTATGGATAGGTAAAGGTAAAGGTAAAGGTAAAGGTAAAGGTAAAGGCCCTCCCGTTGATCGTCGATTTGCTCGAGCGGGCCCAGTAACGTCTCCATTGGAGATTTTGTTGTTACTGTGTCTGGTTTCCAAAAATTAGAAATTGAGCTCCCATTGACCCAGCAATACCACTCCTGGGAATATATCCAGGAGAGGCAAAAAAGTATAGTCAAAATGACATCTGCACTTTTATGTTCATTTCTGCACTGTTCACAATAGCCCAAATCTGGAAAAAACTCGATGCCTGAGAACAGATGACTGGTTAAAGAAACTTTGGTACATCTACACAATGGAGAACTATACAGTTGTTAGAAAAGATGAAGTCATGAAATTTATATACAAATGGTACTACATGGAAAGTATCATGCTAAGTGAAATGAGTCAGAAAGAGAGGGACAGACATAGAAAGATTGCATTCATCTGGGGAATATAAAGTAATAAAATAGGAGACTAACATCCAAGAATAGTCGAGATAAGTACCAGGAGGTTCACTCCATGGCTTGAAGGCCAGCCGCACATGCTAGGGGAAAAGGCAGCTCTGATAGAGAAGGGAACACCAAGTAAAGGGTGTTTGGAGGATCCTCCCAAGATGGGAGATGCATGCTGAAAGTAGGCTATAGACCGAACATGATTGCCACTCAATGCCTCTTTTGTAAACCTCAGCACCCAAAAGGAGAGAGAGAACAAAAGGGAATGCTCTGCCACAGATGCAGGATGGGATCGGGGAATGGGGGGTGGGAGGTATACTGGGATCACTGGAGGTGGAGAACGGGCACTGGTGGAGGGATGAGTACTTGAACCCTAGCACAAAAACTTGTAAGTTCACAAAAAAATATAACCAATTTTTTTCCAATGTCAGCACTTTTATTTAAGATTTAAAAATTTTTTTTTTTTATTAATGAAACACCACGAGGTACAGTTATAGACTTACAAATTGTTGTGCTTGGCTTTCAGTTACACAATGATCAAGTACCCATCCCTCCACCAGCGCCCATCCTCCACCACCACGGGTCCCAGTATCCCTCCCACCCCTCCCCCCCCATTGCACCCTGCCTCTGTGGCAAGGCATTCCCCCTTGTTCTCTCTCTCTTCTTTTGGGTCCTGTGTTTTGCAAGAGAGGCATTGAGTGGCAATCATGTTTGGTCTATAGTCTACTTTCAGCATGTTTTTCCCACCCTGGGAGGATCCTCACAACACCCTTTATTTGGTGCTCTCTTCTCCATCTGAGCTTCCTTTTCCCCTAGCACGTGTGGCTGGCCTCCAATCATGGAGCAAAATTCCTGGTATTAATCTCAGCCACTCCTGGGTGTTAGTCTCCCATTTTGTTGCTCTATGTTCCCCAGATGAATGCAGTCTTTCTTTGTCTATCCCACTCTTTCTGACTCATTTCACTTAACATGATACTTTCCATGTAGTACCACTTGTATGTAAATTTCATGACTTCATCTTTTCTAACAGCTACAGAGTACTCCATTGTTTAAATATACCAAAGTTTCTTTAACCAGTCATCTGTTCTCGGGCACTCAGGTTTTTTCCAGATTCTGGCTATTGTAAAGAGTGCTGCAATGAACAAACAAGTGCAGATGTCACTTCGACTATACTTTTTTGCCTCTCTGGGAAATATTCCCAGGAGTGGCATTGGTGGGTCAAATGAGAGATTAAATTCTAATTTTTTGAGAATCATCCATACGGTTTTCCAAAAGGGTTGGACCAGTCGGCATTCCCACCAGCAGTGAAGGAGGGTCCCTTTCTCGCCACATCTGCACCAGCACCGGCTGCTTTTGTTCTTTTGGATGTGGGCCAGTCTCTGAAGTGTGAAATGATATCTCATTGTTGTTTTGATCTGCATCTCTCTGATGATTAGTGATGTAGAGCATTTTCTCATGTGCATTTTTGCCATTCAGATTTCTTCTTTGTGAAAGTTTCTGTTCATTTCCTCACCCCAATTTTGTTGGGGTTGGGTGTTTTCTTCTTGTGGAGTACAACCAGTACCTTGTATATCCTTGATATCAACCCCTTGTCGGATGTGTATTTGGCGAATATCCTTTCCCATTCTGTAGACTGTCTTTGTATTTTGGTCACTCTTTCTTTTGAGGTGCAGAAGCTTCTTAGTTTAAGATAGTCCCAATTGTCTATCTCTGTTTTCACTTGCTTGGCCAGTGGCGTGACATCTTTGAAGATACCATTAGCTTCAATATCACGGAGGGTTTTGCCAGCTTTGTTTTCAATGAACTTTATGGATTCCGGTCTGATGTTGAGGTAATAAATCCATTTTGATCTTACTTTTGTGCATGGCGTTAGGCAGGGATCTGAGCCTACTTTTTTGCATGTAGCCGTCCAGTTTTGCCAGCACGATTTATTAATGAGGCTTTCCCTGCATGAACAATTTTTAATGAAATATACTGTGATGATTTTGTTATAGTAAAAGTCAATTATGAATCACTTAAAACAGTATTAATTATTGTACAAAAATCTTCAATGATCAAACTTTCAAAATAAGGCCAAAATGAGGGACCAGGTTCTAGATACTTCTATATTCTTGAATTTATCTTAAATATAAACTCATTCACATCTATATGTATATATGGGTATGCATATATATGCATATATATTTTGATTATAAATATATTTATATAATTTTTTGGTGGGAGGAGGCACTCACATGTAGTCCTCAAGGCTTCCTTCTGGGTCTGTGTCCAGTGTTTTGGAGACCATATGAGGATATAATATGCTGGGGATCTAACCTGGGTCAGACATGTTTAAGACAAATGCCCTGCCCACTGTACTATTTCTCTGGCCCTTCATTCACAGTCTGATACAGATAATTGATATGAATCTTCTCTCAGTGAATAAATGAATATTCCTCAATTTTGAAGAACTCTCAGGAGGCACAGGGACTCAAGGGATACAGGACCTCTACCAGAGAGTTTTAGCTAAGGGGCCTGGTGGTTTAATGTGTGGGTCCATGGATGCGAATCTGCTCAGAATCTTGCTGTGTTGGGGATTTCCTGGGCCACCAGAGCACCAGGGATGAAACTGGCATTGTTCACGAGCTTCAAGGGTACCTGGAGTTGCTCATGGGACACTTAGTGCCTGGAATCGAATACAAACTGATAGCAAGGTTGTCACTAAAGAAGTCATTTTGAAAGGGCAAGCCCCTTGTATTAACATGTTTCTTTCAGAGTGAAGAAAGGGTATGCCAGGGTCTTCATTTGGCACTTTTCATTCATAACAGAGAAAGTGGTAACCAAGCTGTCTGACAAATGCTCTTACCTTCTCTACTTTTCCACTCCTAACACATGTGGAAAGAATATAATTCTATATTTAGCAAAGCTGGTCAACTCATTTTCTGACGAGTAACCCTGGGATAGTCCAACAGCTAATGATAACAAAATGTAATACCATGATGCTGTGTTATTCTCTAGTATCAAAAGGGATGGCCTCAGACATAGTCATATAATCTTTCCCTGTCTTCTATTTACTCCTCATTTATGCAGCTGTGGTGAGTCATCATCACATCATGAGGCAGGCATCTCCATATATCTGGGACATGACGAATGGCAATCTTAGTATTTTTCCCTCAATGAATATGTCTATGTTAAAATTTAGTTTTGCCAAAAATCATTTATTGAGTTCATGTCATCACTGGGAAGAAAATACAGCTATAACTTTAAGTGCCACCATATGCCTTCATGAGAACCTTATTTTTATATAAAACACTAACATAGTATAGGCCTCTTCTGGAATTTTCATCCAGTGCACCAGGACTTATGAATTTAAACCTAAAAATCATTTCCTAAAAGGATATTCTGACTTCAATGAACTAAGGAAGACTCGGGCATTATATTCGAAATTTAAATATTATTCAGAGCTCTAGTTAATCGGGTTGTGAATAATTACTCTCTTTAAAGACTTTCTTTAATGATGGTCTATGTAGGAAAAATATACATATTTTACTGTAAACAATTATCACAACATAGTGATCTATTAATAAATAGAAATAAACTTGATAGTTTGTTTCTTTTAGGGGAAGGGTGTAGTTCCAATGCCAGCAAACAGGACCAAAGTTTTGTCCACATCCAGAAACTTTAGAGCTCTTGTCTAGGTTACTTATGGACTTGGGTGACTTAGAGAGTGACAATGATGGTGAGCCAATAAGAATGAACAATAGGTGCATTGCACGTATTTGGAATGATCACTGCAAGGGAATTAGGAGTACAGTATCCAATCACTGTGTGGAGGCATATCTACATGACTTCTATTTCTTTCCACGAATATATCTAATTATTTTCCCTTCCTTATACATCATTTATAAAACCTAGGAAAACTTGTCATAGTTACCACCCTACTGCAACTAAGGGGAAAGAAAATTTTTAATTTTTATTTATGTGCTCTGTAATTATATTTTAAAATGGATACATTAAGTACATGCACTAATTTTAACAAAAAGTAATTTATAACAAAGTTCTGTAATAGAAATTATATTTAATTATATATTAGTATATAATATACATTATATTTATTTATATCTTTTATTTGTGGTCCACACCAGTGGTGCTGAGGGCTACTCCTGGATCTATGCTCAGTGCTCAATCCTGGAGGAGCTCAGGAGACTATATGCAGATATAAAATTCTGGGGATCTAACCTGGGTCAGGCATGTGCAAGGAAAATGCCCTGCCCACCATATTATTTCTCTGGTCCCTCGTTCATATTCTGATACAAGATAACTGATATGAATCCTCTCTCAATAAAAATCACTGAATGTGATTCAATTGTGAAGGGTCCTCAACAGGCAGAGGGGCTCAAGAGATACTTACAAATTACGTTCAAGTCATGGAAAAAAGCAGGATTTCACATTTTTTTACGACTGAGCAAATTTTTCATTGCATATATAGGCCACAGTTCCTTTATTTACTCATCTGTCATTGAGTATTTGCTATTCCCACTATTTTTATGTGGAATTATCTTTATAAATGGATGAATATAAACAACAGAAGGTAGAGAGATGTCCTCTCTGTGTTTATTTTTGTTATTGTACAAGAACCAAGAATTATCCCGGAATATCTATTATCCAATTCGCCTTTTCTCAAATTATGTAAGTCAGAAACTTCTATTGTGTTTTGTTTGGAGAATATCTCAGTTCCATTTTTTCTTTTTTATTTCAAAATACATTTTCTTAATCTAGACATAATATCTTACTTCCATTACTATAAAACTCCTTGAATTAGATGGTCACTCTATTGTTTTCTCTGTTGTAGCCAATCTTTTGCATGGCTACTAGAATTCTCTTTCCAAATGAAAATCTAATATACCACTTTTTAATTTAAAAGTTTGTCAATGATATAATCCAAAATTTCAAAATTCTTTCAATAAACTCATATTAGAATGTATATTATTACTCATTAGAAAATATAGTGCAAAGAAATAATAAATACACATTTGTGTCACCATATTCATATTTGGTGGCTTTCAATTTTGTTACAGTGAGAGAACTGAAATGGGAACATTTCATTTAAGGCAATGTCATTCATAATACCAGAGTATTAATAATAGAAATGTTTGCATTCCTACCAATCAGTTCAATAAAGTCTCTCAGCAACATATGTGCAAAGGAATGCTCTGACTGGCAGAATTGGGACTAACAATATGAGTTGGATGATTCAGGTACATGATAAGAACTCAGGAAGGCAGGTTGTTACAAAAATAACTCCTACACTGACAGCACCTTTTAGCGCTGTCCTCCCATTGTTCTTAGATTTGTTCGGGTGGGCATCAATAATGTCTCACAACAAATTGTGAGACTTGTTGTTACTGTTTTTGGCATATTGAATACGTCACGGGGAGCTTGCCAGGCTTTGCCGTGCAGGCGAGATACTCTCAGTAGCTTGCCGGGCTCTCTGGGAGGGGTGGAGGAATCGAACCAGGAAAGTCAAATCCAATATATTTAGTTTTAAATAATCGTTTGGGGTGGACATAAATAGCTTCTCCATTTTTCTTGGTACAGTACGTGCATTGTGCCTTATGTGAAATAAGTTTCAGATGGTTATTAAAAACATGTGAATCCCTCACAAAGTGGTTAAAATAACATATGGTTTCAATAACCAAGTAGTATTTGTTTAACATACAGTGACTTTACTATTAAATGTGGTATGATTATTTAATTTAATGTCAAATATTGAAACCAGCCTGACTGAAGATTAACAGCTAATACCTACTTAATGTTAAATATTCAACAAATGCTTTTCAATGTGGGGATACTACTTAACTGCTTCAGTCCTGGAGATTTTCTTCCTACCCATCTTATTTTCCCACAAGCCCTATGTGTTAAAACCTTAGAAACAGAGTTTTATTGTTGCAGTGTTCTTACAGAGTTTTTTGCTATGTCTTTGTCCTTTGAGTATATGGATACCTATGTAGGCAAAATCACTTAGAAAAGTTTCATTAATTTATTCATCTGGCAAAATAAAGACCAAGAGGTATTTACTTGGCTCTTTAACTCCAGACCTAGGCTAATTTAAGTCTGAGTAACTATGGGAGGGAGGGAGGGAAACTTTATGTTTTCTAAAAATTAAATGCAGAAAAAAAAGAAAAGTTTTATTAACACTTCTCTACTTTCTAATTCATCATTTTTCATGGCACAACCCTGATTTCTTATGAAAGAAATAAATAAGGATCAGATAACCAACATGTTCTGAAATAAATCTCTATAAAACAAGTTCATTGTTAACATAAAACAATTTGTCCTTTATCATTATATATTTCCCTCACCATTCCAAATAATTCCTCATAGCGGGCAGTAACTTTTATATTGCTTATTGCCTACCTAGAACATACATTTGATCCTACAGTACTGAAATTGACAAAAATTTTTGCTTCAGATCATCATTCTATCTACTGGAAGAATGAAAATGAACCCAATTATATTTCAAAATAAAAATGACCTATAAATTCATACCATATTTGTGAGAGAAAAATCATAGCAGAAGAAACTAGGACTCTCCAACAACTATCAAATAAAGATAAATCAGGGAAGTTTTTAATCTGGGTGCAACAGTGCTTTTTGGCTGAAATAATTGAATAGCTCAAGGTTGGAGGGGATCTCTGAAATTTGAACTGTTGAATATTTAAAGAACTTGCCAAGTTAACTATAAGTATGAGTTCTCCAGCTTTCTTTCTCATCTTCACTCTCTTTTGCTGGAGGAACACAACTTTTTCAAAATATTTTTGCAATCAGCAACAGAATGTTAAGCCACCTATAGAACACGTAGCACTGTCTTCCTGTTGTTCATCAATTTGCTTGAGCAGGCTAGTAACATCTCCATTGTGAGACTTGTTGTTACTGTGTTTGGCATATTGAATACGTCACAGGTAGCTTGCCAGGCTTTGCTGTGCGGGCGAGATACTCTCCGTAGCTTGCCAGGCTCTCCAAGAGGGGTGGAGGAATCGAATTCAGGTTGGCCAAGTTGGCCACATGCAAGGCAAACGCTCTACCGCTGTGCTATGGCTCCAGTCCACCTGTAGAACATATCAAGACATAATCAAAACATGCTCACTAATTGGGTCTTTGTCTTAAAAGGACAACAGTGTGTGTGTGTGTGTGTGTGTGTGTGTGTGTGTGTGTGTGTGTGTGTGTGTAGAGGTTGGAAATGAAAAAGATAACAAGGAATTTCTGTTCTATCATTACCTTTATATGAAATATCTGCTCTGTGGAACTAGAAACAGACCTTGTGTTACTCCAAAGAGAATTAGTTTTAACTATCAGAAATACAAAGAAACAAGAAAGAAGAAGCTGATTTCTTCAATATTAGAATTCCTTTTTTAAAAAACATCAGAGTTGCCCAGTGATAGAATGGTGAACACTTTGACAAGTTTTGAGGTCCTAGTTACTGAAAATTTTAAACAAGAATTAATTGAAGTGACCATAAAAATCCTTCAGTGACATTATTTCTCAGTCACTCATCATTTCATTTTGATCTTGTTTTATTTCAGGGTGGTACTGGTGATATGTCGAAACTATTTTTTAGTGAATGGAATTCTTCCAGGAGTGCTCAGGGGACTATGTATTGCTGGGAGTCAAACTCAGGCTCCAGCATGTCAGATATATCTGATCTTTGGTGACATATTTTAGCGAAGTATCATATACTTGTAAATTTGTCTCTGTACAAGATTTGCCTAGCAATAGTATGAAGGCAGGACAGGTAACTGCTGGCCAGAGTAGAAAATCCATCTCAAAGTTGGAATCCTGAAGAGTTAAATAACATTGTCAAATATGGTCACACTTCTAAACCACTAACATTAGTCCTAATAACACTATAAGTGTTACTATAAGGAAACATGGAGAAAGATAGCACTGTAGCACTGTCCTCCTGTTGTTCATCAATTTGCTCGAGCGGGCCCAGTAACATCTCCATGGAGAAAGATACTGTAAAAAACTTTGAGGGCAGCCAGGGGGGCCCCAAGGGCTCTTGCCTTTGCCGCCCACATTTGGGGTGGGCCCAGGATGCTCTCGCAGCCAGGCGGCCAGGGACTGTGGACGAAACTGATGTCGGTGGTCCCCACGGGTGACTTATGTGAAGCGGGGAGGAGAAAGACAGTCACTTTCTCCCCACCCGCCTCTGCCACTCGGGACCCAGGGTTGCTGGGTTCTTGTCTCGCCTCGCAGAAAGGAATTTCAGGAGTAGACAAGCAGTGAAGTAAATAGATTTTATTTGGAGGATTTTTAGGTATGGAGGGAGGGAGAGAGAGTGAGAGAGTAAAGTTAGACACGAAAGCATGAAAGTACACATCTCAAGAGGGGAGATGCGGGCGACACATGTGCTCAGGCATCACATGTGCTCAGCCACGTGGACGTAAGCACACATGTGCTCAGGCAGCATATACGCGCACTTTCATTGTTCCAGGTGGCCTTTATAGGGTTTCTCCAACCAGCCCCCACGTGGGGCTTCTTTCCAGGTAAAAGTTCGTTGCTAAGGAGGTTACCAGGGAGGTCCAAAAAGAGGAATTTCATGGGGAGGCCTATATCCTGAGGGTCTGCGGATGGTCTTATCAGGCCATTTTCTGTATCCACAAGTTGGGTCATTCCTAGAATTCTTCTTCCATTGCAAAGGGCCTTTCCCTATCTATCTGCCTACATCAAAACGAGGGCCAATACGGTTGATTGACCACTTAAAAATCACTTAACTTCCCGTTAGTCGTCGATTTGCTCGAGCGGGCGCCAGTAACGTCTCCATTTGTCCCTGTCGCGTGCTAGTGTAGCCCAATGGCATCTGTTTGCTCCGGGAACATGAAGGGCCTCAAATCAATCGTTCATGATATTGACGAAGAAGTCTGACCATCTGGAAGGTGGGCGGCCACGCGGTCTTTTGACATCCCGTGGAATCCAGTCAGTAACAGCTCTAGTCCAGCAGTCGTCTTTAAATATCATTACGTGACCAGCCCATCTGATTTTCGACACCTTGGCAAATGAGACAGCGTCCCTGATTCTTGATCGTCGAAGGATGTCAGAACTCCGGATTCTTTCTCTCATTTGAGTGAAACGTGATATTCCAAGCATAGCTCTTTCTATTCTTCTTTGGGAGACCTGAATAGCGTTCTCATCTTGTTTGCGTAGGGCCCAGGTGTCTGAGGCATATGTTAATGTAGGAAGAACAGTGGAATCAAAGAGATGTGCCCAGAGCCGGAGGTTCTTCGTCCTCTTAGCTATTTCTTCGACATTCTTGAAGGCGTTCCAAGCCGCTCTCTTCCTCCTGCGCAGCTCGGGTGCCAGGTCATTTGTCATGTTGACCTCTCGACCTAGGTACACATAGCTGTTGCATTCGGAGATGGTCCTTCCGTTGAGAGCGAATGGGGCGTCAGGAACAAGGCTGTTTCTCATAAACATTGTCTTCGTAAGATTCAGCTGTAGTCCTACCTTTCCACACTCACGGTCAAAGTTGGCCAACATTTGTGCCTCTTGGCTGATGTTTCGTGTTATTAAAACAATGTCATCAGCAAAGTTGAGGTGGTGTAGTTGCCGACCATCTATCTTCACTCCCATTCCTTCCCATTCCAGTCGTCGCAGGATGTTCTCAAGGGTGGCACTGAAGAGTTTCGGTGAAATGGTATCACCCTGCCACACCCCTCTCTTGATATCAACGATCACTTCTTTGTAGAATGGTGAGATCCTGGTAGTGAATCCGCAATACAGCTCACGGAGGATCCTGATGTATTGGGCTTGAATGCCCTGATTGGCTAGGGCTTCAATGACCGCTTCCGTCTCAACAGAATCAAAGGCCTTCTTTAAATCAATGAACGTTAAACAGAGCGGCATCTTGAACTCCCGAGAAACCTCAATGAGCTTGGTTATTGTGTGGATATGGTCGATGGTGCTGAATCCTTTGCGGAACCCTGCTTGCTCGCCTGGTTGTCCTTCATCTAGTGTTCTGCCAATCCTATTTAGGATGACGCGAGTGAACAACTTGTAGATGACAGACAATAGGCAGATCGGGCGATAGTTGCCAATGTCATGGATGTCTCCCTTCTTGAACAGTAGTACGGTTCTGCTGGTTTTCCATTGGGATGGAACCTTGCATTCAGACAGGTAGTGAGTGAAGAGCCGAGCCAGTGTATTGATGAGTACTGACGGCAGGTTCTTCAGGTGTTCAGGTCTGACCTTGTCTGGGCCGGGTGCTGTTTGTTTCTTTACCGACAAAATGGCGTGTCGGATTTCGGAAGGGAGAACGTTGGGAACGACATATCCATCCTGTGGAATTTGGTATGTTGGCAAGTGGACATGGCTATCGAAGAGATTTGAGTAGAAGTCATGGATAATCTTCTCCATTGCCGTTCTGGAGGATGTGATGGATCCATCAGGACATCGGAGGGCAGTCATCTTGGTCTTATAGTTGGCAAAGGACAGTCGGGCGTTACGAATACTTTTCCCGGCTTCTGCCCCATCTACCAGTACTTCTGCTCTTCTCTCTTTGAGGTCTTCCTTGATCGCATCTCTGCACTGCTTTGAGAGCTCGGACGTTAGCTTGCAGTTGCCTGAGAGTATTGTGGGTGATTTTAATGCCAAGATAGGACCGAGAAGATCAGCTGAAGAACTTCACATCGGGACCCATGGCCTAGAATGGAATGAACAGGGTGAGAGACTGTCTGAGTTCATCATGTCGACCAAGACCATTCATAGTAACTCACAGTTACAGAAGGCAGAATCTGAACGATGGACATGGGAGTCTCCCGGTGGACGATTCCACAACGAAATAGACCACATCATATTCAATCGATGGTTTTGCCTGACTGATGTCGCTGTTGTCCCAAAATTTCGAACGGGATCGGACCACCGTCTCCTTCGTGCAAAATTCTACTTCACAGAGCGGGGAGAAAGGGCTGCAAAGTTCAAAAAGAGAACTCCCAGAATGACCACCAACTGGGAACTCTTTGGTACTATTGTGGCAACATGGGAAGATGCCATTGTTGACAACATTGACGAGGAATACGATCGACTGGTTCAGCACCTCCATGAATGTGCGAGGAATGCCAAGAGAGAGATAGCCACAAAAAATCACCTATCTTCGAAAACTCTTGAGCTAATTCGCCAGCGTGGTTTGGCGCATGCCTCAGGCAACTGCAAGCTTGATTTATCAGTTGCCCTTTATTCCATTCTTCCCACAGGCCTGCCCCAGTCTCTTTGAGTCTCCCATTCTAGTTTCCACTGCCTCATTCCCGTCTCCTTCTGTCTCTCCTGCTCATCTCTCTGTGCTCCATCTCGCACCCTGGGCTCTCTCTCTCTCCACGTGCTTGCTCCTGTATTCTTCTACATTCTTCTCTCTCTGTCCCTTTTGCTAGTCTCTCCATGGTCCATCATGCTGCACTGCTCTCTCTTCTCCAGCTCTCTTGCCTCTCCAACTCCCCTGCACTCTGGGCTGACACTGCACCAAGTAAGGTAGCAAAATCAACATAAGAAAGCCCTTCCTGTGAGCCCACCTAATTCAAAGGGAACACCACCTGAAAGGTATTCCAAAGCCCTTCCTGACTGCCCAAGGGCAAAATACCTCCTAAGGTGTTTTTCTCTTTTCCTCAGTCCAATAACTATTAACATATCAACACTAGTTATTTTTGTATGGACAGTAAGAGATAACATTGAGGCTTGTAGGGCAGCTCTCCTGGGAACATCTTGCCACAGACTCAGACTACAGAGCTCAGGCCAGATTAATCTTTCCTAACCCTAGCAGGGTCCAAATCTGGTTATTACTTTTTGAATTATGACAGCATTTGTCCATGCCTAAACTCTGAACTTATAGTTAAGCATTATGGTGCTGTGACCAGGCCCATTTCAATGCCAGGGTAGCACATAGCTTACGGCTTGCCCTGGTTCCATCCAGTCCCTCATCGGGACCCTGCTTTTGTGGGTGCTAGGAAGTAAGGGCAGCTGAAGCTTAGTTGAGAGTACAGATTCCCAGGAGGGAAATGTCATTGAGAGTCACATTACAAAAGCATAGCATATACTGTCTTCTTGTGCACAAAAAGGACATTGCTCTGAATAAACTATGCAAAGGATTTAGGGAGAAGAGAAAAACATTGGTCTAGATGACTTGTCCCATACTCTCTGGTCTGGTATTTCTGGACACCTCTCTTAGAAATGAAAGGCCGTTTATTTTGCATAAATATCCATATCTATAACTGCAGCACATGGACAGCAGGTTAGAGTGTGTGACCAAAGATTGCATTCAAATTCTCAGGTGGTACTGTGGATCCAGAGTGGGGAGTTCTGCTGAACATAGCTTATGTGCCTCTGCACAGTTTTTGTCCTTCAACTGTATGCATCTGTAGCTCAAGTCAGAGTATTCCCCATGTTGTATCTACAGCTGTGGAGTTAGGTTACCATGGCCACCCTGGACCACTCTCTAGCAAAACAAGATGCTGTTTCTACACGCTCACCAAATCTGTCTTTTAGGTTTAATTTCCTTGGCTGATTTTGTGGCAATTATTTCTTGGAGAGCTCAGAAGATGCCTCCTGAAAGCTCTGGGATTCCATGAAGCTAACTTTGTCTTATAAATGGCAGAAAATGGAGTAGACATTTTTATCCTCAGCCTCTAAGGCAAATCTATTTTCAGATGATATCTCTGATGGTATCTTGCACAATGAAGCAATCAGTTTTGCTTTCTCCCAAGCAGTGTCTAACTGGTTTGTGCACAGCCTCATCTTTGGGGTGTGTGTGTGTGTGTGTGTGTGTGTGTGTGTGTGTACGCATACGCGCACGCATGCGCGCGCATGCTGCATTGCCCATTTTCTCCACATTTCTCAGTACAGTGGCTCACGTTAACCTTCGCTTTAGGTTTTCTTGTAATCTGATGTTTTGGAAGAGGCACTTTGTAAGAGTCCTAAACAATTTTTCCCAAGTACTGATCAAGTTTGGGCTGGAGCAATAGCACAGCAGGTAGGGTGTTTGCCTTGCACGTGGCCAACCTGGGTTTGATTTCTACATCCCTCTCAGAGAGCCTGACAAGCTACTCAGAGTATCCTGCCTGCATGGCAGAGCCTGGCAAGCTCCCGGTGGCCTATTCGATATGCCAAAAACAGTAACAACAAGTCTCACAATGGAGACATTGCTGGTGCCCGCTAGAGCAAACTGATGAACAACAGGACAGTGCTATAGTGCTACTGATCAAGTTTGCAGAGAAATTTTTTTCTGGGCAAGGCTAATTGACATGAGTATTGGAAATTTAATTTTTCAGACACATAATCATTACCTAGTCCTACTTATTTTAATTTCAGATAAACAGGAAACAATACTTAGACATTAGAAGGAATACTTAAAATAGGAAGAACTAACTTTACTAATGAAAACTATGAAAGCGCTTTTCCTATAAGATTATGAGGGTCATTCTGATGAAGAAACTCAAAGCAAATTATAATTAAAAAGAGTTTTTCTTTTCATTAGTGTTTCACTCAACCAGCAAATATTTGAGGTAGGTTGTCTTGTTTTTGAGGGTAATTTTAGTACCCTTTGTACATAGCACAGCGGGTAGGGCGTTTGCCTTACAAGCGGCCAACATGGCCGACCCGAGTTCGATTCCTCCACCCCTCTCGGAGAGCCCGGCAAGCTACCGAGAGTATTCGATATGCCAGACACAGTAACAACAAAGTCTCCAATGGAGACGTTACTGGGCCCGCTCGAGCAAATCGACGATCAACGGGAGGGCCTTTTAAGGAATGAATATATATATATATATATATATTCATATATATATAATACATAGTGAGAGAGCTGTGTTAAAAATTATATTTAGATAAAAGAAAAGCAACACATAAAATATATGTGACAAGTAAAATGAAAACAGTTAAGAAGAGTTATCTAATACAAAATAGGTCTTTTTAATGGACAATGAACAAAGATGATGGTGATAGGGCATATTTATGAAACACTATGTTATAGGGTCTATTATACATGTATTGACTCATTCATGCTCATAATTATCTTTTACATAATAGAAAGTGAGCACAAAAAGATTAGGTAATTTGCTCAGTGTCACACAGCTACTGAGTATCAGTCCTACTACAAGTCTGTAACCAAGTCCAGAAGTCTGAACAAGACAACTGTGCTTTGAGTAGAGAAGAAGCTTGAGGTTTGCTAGTATGTCAGAGGTCATCTTTGACTTTCCGCACTGATGCACCTGCTATGCAGGTGATGGTTGCTTGATAAAATGGTATCAGTGAGAAAGAAGATGTTAAGAATATTTGGGAAAGAAGTGCTGAGATTAGCAATAATTAGTAGAAATGAGAAGGAGCACAACTCTGTCTTCAGTTTTAGGGAAAACCCCAGATTACAAGCAAGAAGTAGTCTGGGGGGACCAAAGAGCTTAAAAACTGGGGTATGACAGAATAGCAGACAGTTGAAATCACACACATTCTCTCTCTCACACTCTCTCTCTCTGTCTCACACACAACGGGTAGGGCGTTCGCCTTACAAGCGGCCAACATGGCCGACCCGAGTTCGATTCCTCCGCCCCTCTCGGAGAGCCCGGCAAGCTACCGAGAGTATTGGATATGCCAGACACAGTAACAACAAAGTCTCCAATGGAGACGTTACTGGGCCCGCTCGAGCAAATCGACGATCAACGGGAGGGCCTTTACCTTTACACAACATATGTATGTGTATATATATAAATCATATATATATATATATATATATATATATATATTTGTGTTCCATCATGAACTCAGTAGTAACAGACATCCTCTGATTTGATTGGTAACTCATTTCTGCTTTGCAAATACATTGTGCTACTATTCTGGTAAAAATGTACTTCGGGTCTGTTATTCAAATAGCTAAGCAGTGTGGCCTCTCATTCTTTCCCAGGAGTTCTTGCCATGCTTTGACAAACCAAAAGAATAGCTATGTAACACCCTGAGATTTGGCCCTCCATGGAAAAGTGACATCCAGCATTGCTGAGAACTACTTCTGGCTGCTTCTCACAGTTCAGGGTGTTAGAATGCTACATGAGAAAAAGACTGGGAAAAATTCCCTCCTCTGTCTTTTCATAGACATTCAATTCTTCCACTTCTTCATATGACCCTTCTCTGACATTGGCTGGTTGTGTTGAACTCTTTTAAATCCTTCTTTACTCACCTACTGATTCACAGAATCCATTTATTTTCCATCCTATAAATACCCCAGTGATAAGAGTCAACACTTTTTCCAGTCAAGAGAGGGAACTGGATATCGGTAACTTTTTTTCATCTAGTGAATGTTCATCTGAAAATTTTAATTTCTTAGTCATATTATATGCCTGCAGCAGTGAATACCTACGGGGAAAATGATCTTATTGATACAATTTACCTACGTACTTTTCCATTCTAGAAAGTCCTTTCTGTTAGATCCTGGAGTATCATCAGTTCCCCCAAAATGGTTCTGTAATCTAATGCCTCAATCCCACAATGAGGAGAAAACTCTGACCCCCAAACAACCTATTCCCAGCAATAGCCTGATGGACTCTGCTTTTTAACAGTTACACTGGGACCTCACTTTTTAATCAATTATATGCTTGGTTGGAGCCAACAGCATTTGTTTCTCCATGTTCTTAGTTATTAGTGAATCATGTTCTTAGTGATTAGAAACTAATTCTCAGAGGCAGAGAAAATGTCAGGCTTGCCAAGGAAGAGCTCTGTGAATAACTTCTGAGTATTCTGAGTGATTCCCCTGTTATTTCCATCACACAAAAATCACTGCTGCAAAGACATGCCATTCTCTCCGTTTGGGCCTCCCTTTCCCCAGAATTATCCTGAAATAAAATAATGTTCCTGTGAAAACAATTTTTTCATACAGTTTATAGTCAGATTTTAAGTAGACTGTAACTAAGCTTTTCCCATTTCCAAATTTCAAATGGAATCAGAGAAATAGGGTGAGTTCATCACTGTTTGTCAGTGATCAGGAAAGACCTACAAACAATGTGTTTTTTTTCTTTTTTTGCAAACAATGGATTTCCTGTGCCAAACTAATCTCTGTCAATTGCAGATATTGATTTAGAGTGAGCAGTTGATTGCTGTCAATGTCTAGGGGAACCAGAATCACAAAATAAAGTGAATCTAGACTTCAGTGTGTCTCCCATTCTGTATTTTCTTTCTACTGTTCTGTTATTCCTTCCACTTTCCTTTTGAGATTATATCCTATGGCTTTCTTCTCTCCCCCTTAGAAAAAATTATTTCAGAAAATATAGGAATATGGAAGAACTGAAATTCATAAATAGTCTTAGGAAAGTAGTTAACTCAATGGATCTAGGTACAAGACATCAGGGGAAGAAACTGGGGTTTATATACTGGACATTTTCAATATCAATGAAGTTAGAATTTCAGAGTTCGATAATAAGTGTACTACATTGTCAAACTGTGCCTGGCTGGTTACCTGGAGAAGGGTAAGGCTACAACTATTGCTTTACAATTTTAGTAAAGAACATCTAACTAGCATTTACAATCAAGAACTATTTTCCACAACTATTAGGTTCTGAAAAATTTAGGTCTTGAAGTCTTGAATGTTAGTTAAGAATCTGAATATTCACACAGCAAATAAGGAGTAAAGATGAAATAGTTCAAAAGTGCATATGAGAAATGTTTGAGAAATTATAAATGTATGGGCTCTATCATCATCTCTAAATGAACTCTGTGTACTGATATTGATAGAGTGAATCTGGCTTAGCTCCTGAATATGGATCCTTGAGAGAAACATGAGAAAAATTAGGCCACTGTCCCCAAATAGTTTCCTTATTTTACAGATTAAGAGGGTCTCTCTTTGATCTCCCAACATCCTATGTACTGAGTTTGGATTCTTGTTGATCTTGTGCCTTGCTAATTTTATCCCCTCATGGTTGGAGCTCTCAAAGGCTCAAAATGGTCCAAAGTGCTTATATTAGTCTGGTCTATACTGTTCTAGTCACATATCCCACTATTTCTGCTCTTCCTTAGCCTCTCATTCTGTACACAGATCCCTGGTCTGAAATCTACAGCTTCTGGGGTGATGGGTCTTTATGGCTGCCCCCAAGTTCCATTGCCCTACTGTTCTTTGTTTTTTGTTCCTTGTTTTCCTCTTTTTTCTGGCCATGGACAGTAGGGAAAAATTGCTGCTTTTCTGCTATCCACTTAGGTACCAGTAAGGGTTCAAAGAGGAAGTTATCTGCTTTGTGCCTCTTTTTATATACTAGCTATCTCCACTCTTAGCTATTCCCATTATCTATTTGACTGGCTATGGCTCAAACAAGGGAGATTTCATATGGTCAACTGAATTAGAGTACTGCCATTCCTTTTGTCTCCATTCCACTTCTAAAATAACAATATGTCATAGATGTTATTAAATAGATATAGATCATAATCGCTTATATTGAGCTGCACAAAATGTAAGTACTTTCCACATTCTTAATTACTTAATCTTCATGGTTATCCTAAGAAAAGGGTATTATTGTCTCTTATAAATAAGAGACTTGAAGCACAAAGAAATAAAGTAATTTCTTAAGTAATTTAAGATATAGACAAAGGTATGAACTGTGCAAGTCTGACTCCAGAACCCATGATCTCAGTAGTTCCACAGGTAATATAGCTTATTTTTGGAAGAATAGAATAAGGAATTTATTGGAAAATAAATGGTGGTCAGGTGATAATGGATAACTATTTTTTTCCTTCCCAGGCTAAAATGTGTTTTTCTGGTCTACTTAACTGAAATAATCCCAAAGATTTCTCTGTAATTAGCACAATAGAATCATTCTCTAAAATTTGGTAAAAATGTAGACGAGGTGTAGTTTAAAAATCACTTTGAAATTGGCAGGGGAGACACAGAGAAGACAGCCATGATGACGATAACATGGAGGACAGACCCAAATACAGCTTGGGTTTCAGGCCCAAATTCTCACCCTGGAGCTCTGTTCAGCTAGTCATGTTATCTTCCTGTATGTGATCCTGAAACTTGTAAACTGCTCAATTCTTCTTTCTCATATTTTTATATTGATACAGCAATCTGATATCGCATATTTTTCATTGACTTTATCTATGCTACCCATCTTTAACAGATCTTGAAATTAAATTTTGGCTTTTAAATAGCCTCCCTTTATGAGAGAAGACATTTTTAATTTTGAACCAAACCCCATTACCATTAATTCAGAGATACTTCCTGTGGTCTATAACAATATTTAACAGATTTGAAGTGTTCATAATTGGAATTTCTTAAATCTGGTAATATATCAGAATGATGGCGCTTTTTAAAAAATATAGTTGTTATGGGCCCAGAGAGATAGTACAGTTGTTAATGTGTTTGTCTTGCATGTCCTGCATGTACCCAGACTTGCTTCAATTCCTGACACTGCATATGGTCCCCACAAATACTTCCAGAGGTGATCCCTAAGCACAGAACCAGGAATAAACCTGAGTACTACCCAAGTGAGGCCCAACCTTACCCAAAAATAGCTAGTTTTAAAAAAACAAAATCTTGGGATAGGCAAATATTTCCAATCAAAGAAACATGCATTGAATACAGAGACAGGTGACTCAGAAAACATAAAAAACCTTAAAATTACTATTAGTTAGAAGCTATTGTTAGTGCAAAAATGTCAAAACATGAACGTAGATATTTTTGTTTGTGGAGGGTAGCTAGGGGACCGTATTGAGTGCCAGGAATTGAACCCAGATCAGCTGCAAGAAAGGCAAGTAGCTTACCAGCTGTAATCTCTCTCTCAGTACAGCTAATTATTATATTTGTGGCCTTCCTAAGTATTGTACATTCTTAAGTTCCCTCAAAAGTATATAGAAAAGCAACTACTTTATAAGATTATATCAAAATTAAGTAGAATAGTAAAAAAGTCATTGGCGTAGATGTAGTACAAAGAAAATACTGAGATTATTATTGCTGCTAATATTTTGCTAAGCCACTGTGACTCAAAAAAAGTTGCTCTAATTACGAAGTTAGAGAATAGTGAATGACAAATATAAAATTAGTAAAGATAATTTGCATATCTCTGATCTAATTTACTCAACGAAATTTATTGAATTTTATTTTTATAAAGATATAGTTTTTATTCTTGGAAATGAAAAAGGTACTGCTTTGGACAAAATTTTCAGGTGAAAAATCTCAATTGTCGATGTTTAGACTTCATGTGGATAAATGCCACTTACTTATATGATTCAAACTTCCTTCCTGAAATCCTAGGTGATTTGTCTGTCTGTTTATTAAACAGAATCATTTAGATAGCTAATGGAAATTTCAGATATAAGTCCTAAATCAAATTTTTGAGATCCTGTCCTTTTGCCCTTGTCCAAACTTGTACTTCAGTTTGTATCTCACAACTTGTTTTATTAGTCACTATGATAATTCATGAAAATTTAAGAGTCATCCTTAATTTCCCTTTTTTTCTAACACCCAATAAGCAATCCACAAAAAAGTTATCTTACCAGGTACATTTGATCTTACTCTGCACTTTCCAGATTGCTTCCTTTTGAACTAAAGTTTATACTCCACATTACCACTAGGGAAGTACTGGGATAAGAACATCAGTTTTGATGAACCGTCACCATAAAATAGAAAAAGAATATGCTTGAGACCAATAGTATAAGATTCCAGTTATCAATGCAAATATTCTTATCACTTATTTTCTAATCACAAATTTTCCAGCAATTATGACCAAACTTATTATCTAATATGACACCATCCTTTAAGAAAACAAATCAAGCACTTGTTGGCACAGCAACTGCTTTGGTTCCCTTCTATCTGGAAAGGAGTGATTTACTTGACTAAAATTAATTCGTGCTAGCTATAGGTTTATTATCTATTGGGTCTCAGCCGGCTCCCCTATTTAAAGACGATTCAAAGAGAGTTGGATCTACCAAATAAAGCATGCCATGTTATGAGATTAGAGTGCCTACTTACAGCGTCAGAGGTTCGGGAGGAACCATGAGATCTGCCAAATCCATGTTCCTAGCTTGGAAAAACTATGGACTGTCCTTAGGAAGGTACAACTATGGTATTAGTTTGAAGATGAAGATGAAGGATATCACCTTAAATCAATGACAAAATAGAGTATCATATTACCCCCTAAGATAATATGTAGATTTATGAACTGTGGTGAAAGTTGAAAGAGTTTTTCTGTTATGCTTCTCTCCTACTCACCCGCTTGAAGACTTCGTGCTTTCCATCACCATAGCTGTAGATTTGGAAGATCCGGAGTGTTCCAGTGTAGGGTCACTTCAACCTGGGAACATAACAATGTAATAGGAGTTTTATTAACCTCAAGGTATGACTTTCTCTCACTCTGGGCCCTTTGATCAGCAGGCAAAGAAAGATATCACAACCTGAGTAAAGGCGAATTAGTCTGTTAGGAGGGAGAAGGGCTGCACTATCACAGTGAAATCAGGGAAGAACACATTTTGTATCCAAATTATCCATGAGGTGTCACTTTATTCTCCTCTGCCCCACTGTAGCAATAATTGGAGAACAACAGAAAACCTACTGACAAGGATTCTCACCTCATAGGATGAGCAGTTGGAGCCTTATACCACATATACACCAGTTCTAGCTGACTGTAGAGAATCTAAAAGGGGTAATAAGAAAGCTGAGTTTCAGTTGTTGTAGTTATGAAACTAGTCTTTACTCCAGCAAAGTAGACAGATTAGAATCTAAAGGGCACTTGAGCTAAAAAAAAAAATTAAAAAAAAAGTAAAAACCAAACCAAAACCAAAACAAACAAACAAACAAATAAACAAATGGTAAGTAGGTGGTGCAGAAAACACAAAGGTAATTTATAAATGTCAAAATGACCTCTTTACTTTAGAAGCACACATTACCCCCAAATGTTGAAAGTGCTGCTTTGCTGTCTCACAAACTGGTCCCCTTTCAGGAATTTGCTTTGATCAAAGAGAAATCCCTCTCACTCAAGGTTACACCCATTTCCCAAGTGCAGCCAACATCTAGTAACTGCTTGATGAGACCTGACCCCACTTTGCCTCAATTTGATATCCCCAAAGGTCTAACTAATCTGGCTACTTGTGGATTGGCTGAGGCTTTAGTTGCAAGTGAATCACAGTTCAATTTCTTCCTCTTCCTCTGCCCAGTCCTGTCTGCCTCCGACTCACATGCACAGCTCCTAAACAATTCCCAGCAAACCAGCTGCACTCAAAAGTCTGTCATAAGTCTGTTTCTTGCCTGACATGAAATTTACTGTAACTTATTCTACATAGTTATATAATGTCACAGTCTCACTCCAATGATGGTTTCTAATTACTCTTAAAATTTAAAATACATTCCATAACTAAGAACATTATCTAGTTTAGTTTCAATCTCCTCTCTAGATCTATCACCTACTGCTCTTCTGCTGTACTTCATCTTCCCACTTTCTGAATTCTCAATTTGCCTGGTCACGTCAAGCATGTTTCAAACTCTAAACCCTGGCTTCGCACTTAATGCTCTCTGCCCCTAAGTGCACTTCCCCCAATACACAGATTTGCAATCTCTCTTTATGCAGCTCTTGGTCAGCATTTACCTTATCAGAGGGTCTTACGTATACACAATAATAGAACTATTCAATCTCTGCTTTAGTTTTACTTCTAGTTCTTACAATTAGCTTACATCATCAGTTGCTTGATGAGTGATTAAAAAAAATCTTTTATTCCCCATTATACCTTAACATTCATGTAGGCAAGGATTCTTCCTTTTTGTCCACTGCAATATTTCTAGGGCTCAGTAAAGGACCTATTTATATTAGGAGATATATACCAAAAAGCTACTAAATAGGTGGGTTAATGGATGAGTAAACTGTATATTGTGAATTCACGTATCCAAGTATATGAGTTTTCTAAACAGAAAGAAGATAACCTGAAACATGTTGGCATCAATTCTGTCAGTTAAGAATTCTTACTCCAACATATTAACTGAATCATATTCATAGGAGTGGCACATTGAAGACTCAAATATTTTTATTTATTTATTTATTTATTGAATCACTGTGGGAAAGGTTACAAAGCTTTCAGGTTTATGCTCAGTCATGCAAATATCAAACACATTTCCCTTTACCAATATTTATTTTTTACCATGAAGAACCCCAATAAAACCCCACCCCCCACCCCTCCCCGTCCCTGTGAGGCAGATGAATTCTAGTTAACACTCTATCTGCTTTGATTAGATTCATTGTTTCAATAAAAGGTTCACCACTATTATTTAGAGTTTACCCCCCCCCCAAATCAGACATGCTGAAAAAGCATTGTGAAGTGATTTGCTTTCTAAAGCTGGGTTCAAGAATTAAATGTTGGTTTTGGATTTCTGCTATTTTACTTATTGACCCTGGAAGTATTTCTACTGAAAGTCAGATAGTTAAGAAATTGGTTTCTGTGCTCTGGAGTCGTGGCCGTGCTGGAGAGCCACTAGTGGGGGGCAACTGGTGGCCTTGGTAGGGCGTGAAGGGCGGACCGAAATGCCCCCCTTCCCATGAGGTTTTAGTCGCCCCCACACCCCCGGCTCATACCTGCTGTCCACAAGGCTCCCATGCAGCCGCAATCTTTCTTTCCAGAGAGGAGAGGGCGACTGGGGCAACACCCTTTCCCCTCCGGACAGACATGATGGCCTGGATTAACGCATAGTCCGTTCACTTTTCTGCTCCAAGCTGCCGGGTTCTGCATTAAGTCCTTGTGCTTCTTGGGCCGTGGCTGTGCTGGAGAGCCACTCACGGGGGGGCAACTGGTGACCTCGGTAGGGCGTGAAGGACGGACCGGGAACGCCCCCCTTCCCATGAGGTTTTAGTCGCCCCCACACCCCCAGCTCATACCTGCTGTCCACAGGGCTCCCATGCGGCCGCCATCTTTCTTTCCAGAGAAGAGAGGGCGAATGGGGCAACACCCTTTCCCCTCCAGACAGACATGATGGCCTGGATTAATGCATAGTCCGTTCACTTTTCTGCTCCAAGCTGCCGGGTTCTGCATTAAGTCCTTGTGCTTCTGGGGCCATGGCTGTACTGGAGAGCTGCTCGCGGGGGGCTACTGGTGACCTCGGTAGGGCGTGAAGGACGGACCGGAACGCCCCCCCCTTCCCATGAGGTTTTAGTCGCCCCCACACCCCCAGCTCATACCTGCTGTCCACAGGGCTCCCATGCGGCCGCCATCTTTCTTTCCAGAGAAGAGAGGCGTTAATCCAGGCCATCATGTCTGCCCAGAAGGGAAAGGGTGTTGCCCCAAGACTCAAATATTTTGATGGCCTTCACAGCATATGAAGAGTCCAAAAGGCTCAGCCAAAACAATCTTTAAATATGTCTGGTGTTTTAAAGAGAAAAATTATATATTATTGCTTACCATGCCTGGTTTGGATTTCTTTATTGATTTTTTAAAAATCATTATGCCCGTAATCTCCCTAGGTCTGGTAATCAATAGAAGTATTTTGTCCCAAGATTCCAGCTTTCACAGCAACAAGGTAAAAAAGGATATGAAAAATTCAAACAGGAGTTGTGTCATTAGAATTCAGTGTCAAATAACTGGACAGAGCCCCAGGCATTAAAGCAGAGTAGGTTATACAATATGCTTGAAAAAGTTAATTACCCGAGGTTACTGGAGCAATAGCAAGGCAGGTAGGGCATTATCCTTGCATGCGGTCGTCTAGGCTGACGGGAGTTCATTTCCTCTTCCCCTCTCAAAGAGCCCTGCAAGCTACAGAGAGTATTTTGCCCACACAGCAAAAGCCTGGCAAGCTACTCGTGGTGTATTTGATATGCCAAATACAGTAACAACAAGTCTCACAATGTTACTGGGCCCACTCGAGCAAATCGATGAACAACGGGAGGACAGTGACAGTGACAGTGACTCTGACCCAAGGTAGAATCACTCTAGTGATGTTGACATCTGGGAAGAACTATTGCTGATTCCACTATTATTTACTATTATAACTAACAACTGCAGATTTGTTGCCTGGTAGCAGATTTGAAAATCTACCCTCCAAAACTGCTCCTCACTTTCTTACTTCTACTGCTAGTTCCCAAAGCAGCAGGAGGTTAGCCTTTCTTGATATACTCTGTCCTGACTCACTCAATTTCACTGTTACAGCTATACATTTCCAAAACTCAGTTGTGTTTGTCTGTAAGATAACGTTTTCAGTCTTCCAAATACAAGTAGGTAAAAGAAAGAATAGAGATAAATGTAGACTGCAACAAACTTTATTCAGAAGATGTGCCAATAGTGAGAGACTTCCCATGGAAAAGCTCTTTTGTCTTGCAGAATTTAATGAGGGGCTGATTTTTAGAAGAACAAAGAATTCAATTAACATATTATATAGTAACTTCCATATATGTGTGCTTATTTTGCACAAAGCATCATACAAAGCACTCAGCAGTTTTCATCTTATTTATCCACCTCTGTAACTCTGAACACAATACTAATTTTATGCTCATTTTGTAGACAAGGGGCTGGAGCAATAGCACAGCGGTAGGGCGCTTGTCTTGTGCACAGCCAGCCTGGCTGAGCGGGGTTCAGTTCCTCTGCCCCTCTTGGAGAGCCTGGCAAGCTACTGAGAGTATCTTGCCCACACGGCAAAGACTGGCAAGCTACCTGTGATGTATTCGATATGCCAAACGCAGTAACAACAAGTCTCACAACTGCGCCCGCTCGAGCAAATCGATGAGCAACGGGAGGACGGTGTTTGTTTTGTTTGTAGACAAGATAATAAAGGTATCAAACAATTCAGAAGTGTGTCAAGTACATACAGATAGTGAAAAACAGGTGAGATATGAGCTCAGTGTGAAAATTCTTAGCCAACAGACAAGAAATTTTGTCTTTCTCCCCTGCACACCCCACAAGCCTTGAACTAACCTTCTGCTTTCTCACTTTATAACACTCATTTTTTATCTTTCAACATATAACTCCATGTTATTTATCTGTGTATCTAGGTGCTACGCAATCACCAGTATCATGCATATCAAGTTATACACTATAGAAATATTAGGTCCTTCCAAAGATACTTTCATAAGCATGGTCTGATTTTTTTTTTTGAAGAAAAAGACTATTTAGGAGATACAAGTGGATGCTAGGAAAACATCAATATCCCAAGTAGTAAAACTTAACAGACATTTCAAAATTCTCTTAGTCACGCATCAGGAGTCTTGAGAAAGACCAGTCACGCTGGCTATTTTTGTTACTAAAAAAATTTAAACACTCCTATATTTGTTTTGTGGTTTCCTAGGTTATCTTTTTCAGAGGTCACTCTGGATTATAATTGAGGGAGGAAGAGTTAGAGGGGAACATGGATGAAGTAGAATGACAACACATTCGTTCTCCTTATTCTGAGAAATTCCTAAATCTTCTTAGAAGGCAAAATAGATGACTATAACCTTATATGAATATTCACTCAGCATAGGCTCTTTGGTATAATTATTTACTTTCATACTAGCAAAACTCCTGTTAAGTAGCTAGTTTTGATTTTTTTTCATGAATTGACTTGGCCACGGTTTTGAAATTTGTCCATAACTTCACTAGTAGTGCATGACGGAGGATTTGAACCCAAGTTTTTTAAGATTTCTACTGAATCACTCCCAATGTCTAGATTTTCAGATTGTTTTGTTAACTCTATTTACTATTTTATAGGCTTTTAATTTTAAAATAGGCAAGTTATTTCTATGTGTCTGGCAGAAACACTAAAAATAAGTTTGAAAATAAACGTTCTAGGTCTTGTTTCCCAAAGGAGAAACACTTCTCTAAGGGACAAAGCAACAGTGAAGCGTGGCTGTCACAGAATAACTTCAGATTCCTTGACCAAGAAAGAGATCAGAACTCAAGGCATCATTATCCTAGAGGGGCACATGAACTCAGAGGAGTAAGGACCAGGTAGTACAGTGAGTATTTTCCTTCCATGCAGCAGGCCTAGGTTCGATTCCGTTATCCCCTATGTTCCCCCCAAAGCATGCAAGGAGTGACTCTTGAGCTCAGAGCTAAGAGTAAACCCTGAGCACTGTGCTTCTAAAAACAAAAAAGGAGTAACGCAGTTCTAACACAATGGATTTAGTAAAGAATGCATTTGGAACCAAAATAACACACAAGGCATTTCTGCTTCACTATTCTGCTCCAGTTTAATATTAAGGATGGGTGAGAAGCATGACCAGGACATTAACATTCTGTTGCCTAAAAGCAATAAAACTTATGATTGCCTATAGCACTTCTTAGATACAAAAGTAGCTCATAAGGCAAAAACCTCAGTTTCGTTCATTTGAGCTATTGAACAGTAGGCTCTTTTAAATGACAGATTTCTTATTGAACACAGACAATTTAAAATTAACTAAGTATGTTATTAATTTAGGACAAGTGCATCAGCCAATTCAAAAATATGGAAATATTATGTTGCCTCGCCCAATAGAGATTGCGTGAGGCAAAATTCAGCTGGTAATTGGGGCTTACTAAAACCCTGGAAAACTCCCCTTCTGAACAACTATTGCCTAAATGGAAAGAATCTTACCAAATTATCTTAAGCATTCCCACTGCTGTAAAATGTTTTTATCTTACATATCTTTTTCTATCATGTCACTCAGTAAGATAGGCTTACATTTTAATTAACAAACAGATACATAAATAAAATGAACTCTATTATCTCTAGTGAAGAAGTCTATCCTCAAATCTCTGAGTTAGTGAACAATTGGTAGGAGGAGGAAACTTGTTTTCAGAAAATCACTATTAAATATTTTAATTTATTGATTTAATCATTCATTCAGTCATATGCAATAAATGTCTACATTTGTCCAACCAATACTATAAAACATTCTAGAGACAAAATATAAATATCATATTAGTATACTCTTGACAAATTAAAAATTGAATTTAAATGATCTAATGTGTTATTTGTAGAAAAAGTGCTGTAGAGGAAGACTACACAACAATCTTAATTCTGGATAGAGTAGGCAGCGATGCTTGAGGCAGGAAAATAAAGAAATGCTATTTAAGTTGGACTGTATATAAGTGATTTGTAGATAAAAATGAAGAGGAACAGCATTCCAAGAGAAGACGAGAGCATGCAAAATGTGGTTGGGAACTAGCTAGAATTTCAATATGAGTAAAGAAAAGCGGTCAAGAACATGTCTGAGGAACTTATATAAGGAGCAAAAAGTAAGCATGATACTGGTGAAAAGGCAATATAGGATAAACATATACATTATAAATGAATATGCAAAAATGAAAACATTTTAGTTCTATGTTAAAAGAAAAGGCAAGATTTTATCTTTTATTATAGCTGAGTAGTATTTCATTGTGCGTCTGTACCACTCTTTAATTCACTTATTGTTACTGAGCACTTGAATTGTTTCCATAAATAGCTTCGATGAATAATGTAGTGGGCTTACCTTTTTAAAGATGTTTTGATTTCTTTGGATATATACTTAATAGTACACTTACTAGATAATATTCAGTTCAATAAATACTTCTGGTTGATTTATTTTCAGCAGTGTGAGACATCTTCATATTATTGTCTATAGGAACTGGACCATATTATATTCCTATCAATAAAATATAAAACTTCCTTTTCTATACAATCTGTTAATACTTTTTTTCCAAAAATGTAGGCTATTTCCATAGGTGTAAATACTGAAAATTTTTACAGAATAAGTATTCGCTTTTTTGAATATGATATAATCATAGTTACTCTGACTAATTTGTGTCAAATTGACGAATGGGGAAAACACACACACAAACAGAGAGAGAGAGAGAGAGGAAAGCAGAGAGAGGGAAAGAAAGAGGAGAGAATTAAAATAGTTTTATGTAGGAAATATAAGAGAGGAAAGAGAGAGTTCTATAAAGTAAGGAAATAATGCACTTCAAGTTGAGATATGAAAGGGACTCCGGAATGAAGAGCACCTACAGTTTTTCCTCTTAGAAATTCATTCCAATCAAAACAGGGTTCTTCCAGTTTTGACATTTCTCAATAACTTATGCCAGCTTCTTACATTTCCCTGTATAAGTCCAGTCTAGTTCCACTTTTACAGGGACAAAAAAAAGGTAGTAGAGAAATATGAACATTATCTCTGCAGAGAAAATTGATGTAGATTATACATTTGTATGTCTCTGATCATGACACATTGAATAAATTTAAAAATGTTTATCGATCAAATAGTTTTCTTCTACTGGTTCTCTGTATGTACCTCTGACATAGTATTGTATTGAAAGGTCATTGGTTATTTTTTATCTTTCTCTGTTATAGACCATGTGTCTTAATGATTGTGTTTTAGTATGTTGCACAATCCTCCTAAAATGGTTGTTAGGTTAATTAAAAGTAGATAAATTAAATGATTAGTCACAGTTATTATCAAAGCATATTAACAACTGGCATATAAGATCAGGGTGTGCTTCTTTGCTTTTTTTCTCAATCTTTTAAAATCTCACTTAAAAATTTACCTTGCACTACTCAATGAGTAAAGTTCCTTATCTGAGCATGAAAAAAGAGGACCTTATAGAATTGTTCTATTCTGACTATGGTAGTTGATTCACAAACCTGATAATGTGACAGAATTATTCAGGACAAAATAACATATAATTTAGAAAACTGGGGAAACAGGAATGCCTAAATAAGATTAGCTAGCTGCATCTATGTCCATATTCTAGTTCCTATTTAACTTTCTCAGGTATCATTTGTCTGATTTTACCATTGGAGGAAATTACATAAAGATTATACTAAAGTATTCTATATTGTTTCCTATAATTGCATCTGAAATTACAATGATGTCAAAATAAAACTTTTTGGAGACTACAATTTCTGGTGTCAGGGATATGTCTTAGTGGCAAAACTATTGCTTCATGTATACAGGGTCCTGAGTTCAAACAACTGCATAAAAAACTGTTCAAAATTAAAATAAGACCAAATTCTATATTAAATGGTTCACAAAGTCTTGGACTTAGCGCAACTTTTATAAGCAGGATTAGTTAGTGACACTGTTAACTCTCCAGGATAAGTTTTATATATACAAATTTAAAAACTTCCCTAGAAACAAAATGGTACAAAAAGGAAAGCAATGATGAAATAGCCCATGGCTGGACTTTCTCCCTTGGAGCAACTTTCTATAGTCTCTTTTTATCTGTGTAGAAGGCAATGAACTGGGATAGCAGGACATTCATCTATTTATTTCCTTTTGGGTTTCTTTTTATTTTGGGCCCACACCTCGTGATATTCAACAGTTACTCCTGGCTCTGCACTTAGGAATAACCCTTGATGGTGCTCTGAAAACCATGTGGGTTACTGGGGATCCAACATGCAAGGCAAGTGCTTTACCCATTGCACTCTCTCCCGCCCCTCAAATCTATTTCTGAAACATCCCTGAAATGTTTTAAAATTATAACTTCAGGGGGTACGGTTCTGCCAGCAGGTCAATCTGTACCTGTGAGGCGAGTGCATCAGCAGCCTGCTGGCGCCTTCAGACTTCCAGACACCCCAAAATTGCTGCTGTGTCTTTGCCCACACCCCAAAAACTTGGGGCAAAGTTTATCAAGAAAGTAAAGGGCCAAAAGTTAGGTATGTGGGAGACAAACCCCCAAACCACCTCCAACTCAGCTATATAATTGGAGGCATGTCCTCTCTGGTTCCTGATTGAACTGCTTAATGGCCATACTCCCAGAGACTCAGAAACAAATCTCAAAATGCAACAGGTTTTGGCAGAAATGTGTCCAGTCCCTGCAGTAGGCTACTGGTGCCGGGCCAACCCAGGTGGGAATAGATTTTGTGCCTTGGCCTGTTCCCCCTGGCGTCTCGGTGGCCATCATCCTCCAGAGGCCACTGGACAGTCAGGTTTGGGCCCCCAGTGACGAGACATGTGGGGCTGCATGGGATGGGGCTAAAAACGGCCCTTTCCTCCCCACCCCAATGAGACCCGGAGTCGCCACCCAAGAACAGTCTCTCTGGCTCCTGACCAAGCTACTTAATGGCCGTGATCTCAGAGACTCAGAAACAAATCTTGAAACCCAGCAGCTTTTGGCAGAAATGCGTCCAGACCGTGCAATATGTTACTATCTCTGGGCCTCCCCGGGGGGAAAGGGTGCTATCCCTATGCCTGCTCCCCCTTGGTGATTCAGTGGCCGCCATCTGCCAGAGGCCATTGGACAGTCAGATTTGGGCCCGCAATGATGAGACACGCGGGGCCTCACAGGATAGGGGTGGAGCTGGCCCTTTCCTCCCCACCAAAACGAGACCCCTGAGTCACCACCCACCAACGGACTCTCTGGTTCCTGATCAAGCCACTTAATGGCCATGATCCCAGAGACTCAGAAACGAATCTCGAAACCCAGTAGCTTTTGGCAGAAATGTGTTCAGTCCCTGCAGTAGGTTACCAGTGCTAGGCCACCTCAGGTGGGAATAGGTTTCGTGCCATGGCCTATTTCCCCTGGCGGCCCAGTGGCCACCATCTTCCAGAGACTCCTGGACAGTCAGTTTTGGGCCCTCAATGACGAGACACTTGGGACCTCACAGGATGGTGATGGAGCCGGCCCTTTCTTCCCCATCTCAACGAGACTCCAAGTTGCCACCCACGAATGGCCTCTCTGGCACCTCTTCAAGCTGCTTAACGGCCATCATCCAAGAGACTCAGGAACAAATCTTGAAACCCAGTGGCTTTTGGCAGAAATGTTTCTGGATAGCGCAGTAGGTTACTGTTGTCGGGCCACCCCAGGGGGAAGGGGTGCTGTCCCTCAGCCTGCTCCCCCTTGGTGGTTCAGTGGCCGCCATCTGCCAGAGGCATTGGACAGTCAGATTTGGGCCCGCAGTGACAAGCCACATGGGGCCTCATGGGATGGGAGTGGAGCCAGCCCTTTCCTCCCCACCCCAATGAGACCACGAGTAGCTGCCAACGAATGGCCTCTCTGGCTCCTGATCAAGCTGCTTAATGGCCATTATCCCAGAGACTCAGAAACAATTCTCGAAACCCAGCGGCTTTTGGCAGAAATGCATCTAGTCCCTGCAGTAGGTTACCGGCAATGGCCATCTCAGGTGGGAATAGGTTTCGTGCCTTGGCCTGTTCCCCCTGTCGACCTGGTGGCTGCCATCTTCCAGAGGCCATTGAAGAGTCAGGTTTGGGCCCTCAGTGACGAGACGTGGGGCCACAGGGAATGGTGATGGAGCCGGCCCTTTCCTCCCCATCCCAACGAGACCCCAAGTTGCCACCCACAAATGGCTTCTCTGGCTCCTAATCAAGCTGCTTAATGGCCATGATCCCAGAGACTCAGGAACAAGTCTCTGAACACAGCAGGTTTTGGCAAGAAATCCCTTCAGATTTAATTTTTAAAATTTTGTAATTTCAAAATTGTGTGGCCACTACTGTAACCGTGTGACATATGCTATTCATAACTAGCAATAGAAAACAAATTGTCTATTGTCTACGGTTGCCTTTTCAGCAGATCTGAGTGTTGGGATAAAATCCCAAATAATAATGGTGGGTGTGGTGTCGAAATATTAAATGTAATCAAAGTAGAGAGAGAGTAATTTGGAAATCATCTGCCCAACAGGTAGGGGGAGGGTGTGGGATGAGGGTATACTTGGGTTTTTGGTAGTGGAGAATGGGCACTGTTGACGGTATGGGTATTTCATTGTATGACCAAGACTTAAACCTGAAAGCTTTGTAACTGCTCTCACAGTGATTCAATAAATAAAACTATAAAAATGGGAAAAAAGTAAGGTGGAGTTCATACACATTTCAATCAGCCTAATCAGTAGCTGAATAAATAGCAGTACTCCTACATAAAAAATAATAAAAATAAAAAATAAAATTATAGCTGCAGTTTTCCTTTACTTATTGTCATTGATAAGAAATGTTTTCAAATCAGATCCTAAAATTAAGAGAGTGCTTGAGATATGTGATGGAGATTTCATTTTACAGTGTAAAACTGAAAAAAGGATGATACTAGGAATAGTAGTGGCAGGAATTGTGTTGTCAATTCTATTTTTAGTAAGAGCTTTCTACACTCTCCAGAATTGGGAAAAAGCATTATTATTCAAATAAACTATTGTCCTATGAATTGTCTTCATTGGCATTGAAAATGCTACTACTTTAGGAAAGGCTAGGAGAAATCCCAGGAGATTAAGCTTGGCTGAGGAGACAGCTGCTCTGCTCTCCCAGTTGTGATAAAAGACCAACTCTGGGATGCTAATTCATCTGCTATGAGTCATCAAGTGCAAACAGGGTGATAATGTGGTTAGAATCAGAAAAAAAGTCCACTCTGACTCTGAGACTGCCTCTACTTCACAGTGAAGGCAAGTCATCACAGATCCCTGGGTCTTTTCTAAGTTTTGTTTTAAAGGAAGCCTGTTTGCATCTCTCTGATCTCTATGGTTCGTTTCAAAACAAATACACTTTTCACTGAATTTGAGCTTATTTGAAGATGGGCTGAAACTCAAGTATTTTGGGGGACTCCATAAAGTTATTTCCTTTTTCTTTAGAGGTTCATGCAAGACTATGGCAACAAGACTTTAAGGATTGTGGTTAAGGGCAGGTGCAGGACTTCTGGAACTGGACATTTGTTCCTTTAAATCATGAATCAAGTCTTCATCATCTAAGGACACTGAATTTTTCTATATAGATTTGCTTAGCCATAACTATAGTTTTGCCATGGGGAAGGGATATTACACGAGAGAACTGGTTGTCTTCCTAAACTGGCTCCTATTAGGTATTGGATCAAGCTATTTTCATGGTTCCATTATAAATAATTGCTTACTCATATATATATTTATATATATGTGTGTGTATACATCATACAAACATATCTATACACATGTTTTCATACAATTTTTCCTTCTCCACAACATTCCTGATTATTCCCCCATCTATATCCATCACATTCATTTCATTACAAATCCTACTAGCTTCTCTTTATCCCTGCCCTTTTCAGCTTGTAGCACTGTAGCATTGTCCTCCTGTTGTTCATGGATATGCTCTAGTGGGCCCAGTAACATTGTGAGACTTGTTGCCACTGTGTTTCAGCTAGTATGGATACTAATTTTCTTGCTATCAGTAGGCACAGGCATAAAGCTTAAGTGGTCTGGGGTTAGGCAGAAGTAGATTCCAGAGAGATTAAATTATAAAAGAATGTCTTCTAAGCATCTTCTGCTTGGAGTTAAGGTTGTACTGAGACAGGAGGAGAGAACAGGAAAGCACATCTAGCACGAGTAGTATGAGCTAGTAATCAGAACATTGGTGGCCACAGTCAGGGGGTATGTCAGCATGGTGGGTGCTGGTAGAGGGACATTATAATTGGGAGAGAGTTGATAAGGAACTGAAGCATGAGTACTTAATTAAGTGTTAAGCACTATATTCTGCATTTTCATATTTTTCTTGTGGAATGAGGCAGGGGGCAAACCCAGTCATGCTTCGAGTTAGTCATGTATTTTTCAGCCCCCAAAAGTTTTCTCAGAGATCATTTGTGGCAGGACTTGGAGAATTTATGTGGTGTCAGCAGTTAAACACAGTAAGGCAAACGGCCTACCAGCTTTACTATCACCTTGGTCCTAGAATTTATTAACACATCACTAAAAGATTATAAATGAGGAAATGTAAATAAGGATGATAATGTTGCTCATTAGGTTTGTACACAGAAAGTAGAGGATTTGGACTCACTCCTTAAAACACTTATTTGTGTATATTTATTTTTATAAATATACAAACTTAGCCATGAGCATTGATTCATTCGAATGCCTAACAGCCCGAATCAGACGTTTACATTTGAATAAAAGTGGCTCACTGCCAGCAGTTTCTATCTTCGTTGTCTACGCACCAACATCTAATTATGATGAAAGAGAAATTGAGAAGTTCTACATGGAGCTGGAGAAGTTCTATAAAGAAGACCACACCTTCTACAAGATCATTGTGGGTGATTTTAATGCCAAGATAGGACCGAGAAGATCAGCTGAAGAACTTCACATCAGGACCCATGGCTTAGAATGGAACCAACGGGGTGAGAGACTGTCTGAGTTCATCATGTCAACCAAGACCATCCATGGTAATCCACAGTTCCAGAAGGCCGAATCTAAATGTTGGACATGGAAGTCTCGTAGTAGACGATTCCACAACAATATAGACCACATCATATTCAATCGACGGTTTTGCCTGACTGATGTCGCTGTTCTACAAACATTCCAAACAGGATTGGACCACTGTCTCCTTCATGCAAAATTCTACTTCACAGAGAGGGGAGAAAGGGCTGCAAAGTTTAAAAAGAGAACTCCCAGAATGACCACCAACTGGGAGCTCTTTGGCACTATTGCGGCAACATGGGAAGATGCCATTGTTGACGAAATTGACGAGGAATACGATCGACTGGTCCAGCACCTCCATGATTGTGCGAGGAACACCAAGAGAGATAGCCACACACACACACAAAAAGCCTGTCTTCGAAAACTCTTGAACTTATTTGCCAACGTGGTTTGGCGCATGCCTCAGGCAACCGCAAGCAAACGTCCGAGCTCGCAAAGCAGTGCAGAGATGCGATCAAGGAAGACCTCAAAGAGAGAAGAGCAGAAGTGCTGGTAGATGCGGCAGAAGCTGGGAAAAGTATTCATAATACCGGCCTGTCCTTCGCCAACTACAAGACCAAGATGACTGCCCTCCGACGTCCTGATGGATCTACAACATCCTCCAGAACGGCAATGGAGAAGATTATCCATGACTTCTACTCAAATCTCTTCGATAGCCATGTCCACTTGCTGACATACCAAATTCCACAGGATGGATATGTCGTTCCCAATGTTCTCCCTTCCAAAATCCGACACGCCATTTCATCAGTAAAGAAACGAACAGCACCCGGCCCAGACACGATCATACCTGAACACCTGAAGAACCTGTCGTCAGTACTCATCCATACGCTGGCTCAGCTCTTCACAAGCTACCTGTCTGAATGCAAGGTTCAGTCCCAATGGAAAACCAGCAGGACCGTACTACTGTTCAAGAAGGGAGACATCCATGACATTGGCAACTATTGCCCAATCTGCCTATTGTCTGTCATCTACAAGTTGTTCACTCGAGTTATCCTAAATAGGATTGGCAGAACACTAGATGGACAACCATGCGAGCAAGCTGGGCTCCGCAAAGGATTCAGCACCATCGACCATATCCACACGATAACCAAGCTCATTGAGGTTTCTCGGGAGTTCAAGATCTGCTCTGTTTAACGTTCATTGATTTAAAGAAGGCCTTTGATTCTGTTGACACAGAAGCGGTCATTGAAGCCCTAGCCAATCAGGTCATTCAAGCTCAATCCATCAAGATCTCCCGTGAGCTGTATTACGGATTCACTACCAGGATCTCACCATTCTACAAAGAAGTAATCATTGATGTCAAGAGAGGGGTTCGGCAGGGTGATATCATTTCACCGAAACTCTTCAGTGCCACCCTCAAGAACATCGCGCGATGACTGGAATGGGAAGAAATGGGCGTGAAGATAGACAGTCGGCAGCTACACCACCTCTGCTTTGCTGATGACATTGTTTCAATAACACCAAACATTAGCCAAGTGGCACAAATGTGTGGAAAATTTGGACTACAGCTTAATCTTACAAAGACAATGTTTATGAGAAACAGCCACGTTCCTGACGCCCCATTCGCTCTCAACGGAATGACCATCTCTGAATGCAACAGGTATGTGTACCTAAGTCGAGAAGTCAACATGACAAATGACCTGGCACCCGAGCTGTGCAGGAGGAAAAGAGTGGCTTGGAACGCCTTCAAGAGCGTTGAAGAAATAGCTAAGAGGATGAAGAACCTCTGGCTCTCAGCACATCTCTTTGATTCCACTGTTCTTCCTACATTAACATACGCCTCAGAGACCTGGGCCCTACACAAACAGGATGAGAACACTATTCAGGTCTCCCAAAGAGGAATTGAAAGAGCTATGCTTGGAATATCACGTTTCACTCAAATGAGAGAAAGAATCCGGAGTTCCGACATCCTTCGACGATCTAGAATCAGGGACGCTGTCTCCTTTGCCAAGGTGTCAAAAATCAGATGGGCTGGTCATGTAATGAAATTTAAAGACTACCGCTGGACTAGAGCTGTTACCGACTGGATTCCACGGGTTGTCAAAAGACTGCGTGGCCGCCCACCTACCAGATGGTCAGACTTCTTCATCAAGATCATGAACAATTGGTTTGAGGCTCTTCGTGTTCCTAGAGCGAATAGATGCCATTGGACTACACTAGCACACGACAGGGACAAATGGAGATGTTACTGGCGCCTGCTTGAACAAATCGACGATTAATGGGAAGTCTAGTAATCAAGTGATTTATTTTTATTTTGAATATTCTTGTATCCATTTCAATTCACTGAAGATCAAAGAGGATGGGAGAAGAGCAATTCTGTTCATTAGTACTCAGCTCAGGAGAAACTCCCAAATGTCTCCTGTTGAACAATGGTAATTGTATAAAAAGTTAGGAATAGAACTGTTACTTCTATCTCTTAAGCTAGGATTTCTCATTAGAATTCCTTATTAGAGTTCCCGCCTTCCAGATAGGTGCGTCCTAAAGAGAAACACTGTTTAAAAAACAAAAATACCAACAATATACCTTAGACAAAATTTCTTTCCATATTTAGACATAACTTCTCCTAATAGTAACGACTTGGAAGTAGAAGTTGGGACATGTAGCATTTCAATGTAATATAGGGCTGGAGCGATAGCACAGCGGTAGGGCTTTCGCCTTACAAGCGGCCAACATGGCCGACCCGAGTTCGATTCCTCGCCCCTCTCGGAGAGCCCGGCAAGCTACCGAGAGTATTCGATATGCCAGACACAGTAACAACAAAGTCTCCAATGGAGACGTTACTGGGCCCGCTCGAGCAAATCGACGATCAACGGGAGGGCCTTTACCTTTACCTTTACCATAGAAGCCAATATGTGTTCATGGCTCTCTATGATCTTTTGGCAATGGAAGTAAAAACATGTCCTCAACTAATCCAGCTGCAAGGACTCAGTATAATGTTGAATAGCACTAGACAAAGTAGCCATCCTTGTCTTGTGTCTGATCTTAGGAGAAAGTGTTTCTCAGTTTTTCTCTATAAAGGATGATGTGACTCGTGGATTTGTTGTATATAGCCTTTATGATCTTGAGATAAGTTCCTTTAACTCTCATTTTGTTGAGGGGATGTATGAGTAACAGATAGTTGGTCATTTTTCCCTGCATCTATGGCTCTGACTATCAGGTCCTTGAGCACTAAGCCAGAAGTAGCCCCTGAACATAGCCAGGAATGGCCTCCAAACAAAGGAAAAAGTTTATGTATGTGAGTTTGCAATCACGTTGGGGGTAATTTTATGAACCTAAAGTCAAAAAAATTTTATTGTAATTGAGAGAATTGTCACATTTTCTGAAGACCCTGAACCTGAGCTGGATACATTCAGAACTTTGTGTTTCTCCTTTAGGAAAAGAGTGAGTTTTACGTATGGGAAGAGTTGGTATTTAACAAGGGTAGAATAAGAGACTACTTTGTGTCATCAAAATGATCCTCTATTTTCTGGACTCCAAAATAGAATTAAGCCTTTTTGTACTATCTTTTCCAGATTAAGATGAACACTCTCACCCTGTAAATTATAAGTGAAAGATAGAATAGTTACAAATGGAAAAAAGTTTTGACTCATCAGCTTCCTCTCATAATTAAAAACCTGCTTTGGATTATGATGTAAGTAAAAAAAAGTAAAATTTTACCATATCGTGCTTTATCCATTATCTTTAGTGGCTATATTTAAATGTTTTGTTATATAGATACATATATTTGTTAAGTTCTCAAGTTTAATTTGAGTACTGAAAGTAGAATTATAAGGCAGAGCACCATTTATGACATACCAAACTGGTTTCACAGAGTTCACTTACAGAGCAGTGGTACTATTTTATGCAAGATTCATCAAAAAATTATTAAAGCTTTGAGACATTTATTTGTTTATACTCTTGCGATGTTGATATTGCCTCAGTTTGAACACAGAGAAATTAAAAACATGATTAAATTTTTTCTAGAACACACAGGCTGCTCTCTCCCTTTGCAAATCACAGCTCTTGGAAGGCATGGACAGTTCTTTTGGCAGCTTTGTGCTCAATATTGTTTTCAGGCCACATGTGTTGGAAAGACACTACCCTCAATAAACCTCAGATTTAAAAAAACAAATGCAAATTTGTTCTGCATTTTTATAAGGAGCTTCACTTTTCAAATACTTCCCTGAATTTCAAGTCTTCTCAGAAGAAAATCTACAAAGAATCCACTTCTATCTAGACTAGAGTTTCCCAATCGAAATATAAAGTAAGTCACATAAAATTTGTAATTTAATAGTCTTAACCTTTAAAAAGTAAGCAGATGAAAGTAATTTTAATAGTTCATTTGACCCACTAGTATCCAAAGTATGATCCAAAGTATTTCTAAATGTAATCAACATAAAATTGCAAATGAGATGTTTTTCATATTAAGACTTTGAAACTGTTTTTTTTTCTTTAATCTTATGGTACATCTTAATTCGTGAGAGTCTTATTTTTGTACTGGATGGTACAGTCTTACATTGTATTTGTATTTTTGTATTTGTATTTGCTCTTGTGTTTGTACATTTCTTTAGGGTACCACTGACCAAAGGGGAAATATCCCTGCAATAGAGGCAGGCTTGGGGGCAGGAGGCAAACTGGAGTATAGTGGACATTTGTGGAGTGGACACTGGATAAGTCATTGGTCTTAGAATATTGTATGCCAGCAACTCGATCACAAATACCTTTGTAACTCTGTAATTCATGGTGATTAAATTTTAAAAATTAATTTAAAATACTGAAAAAAAGATTTAAAAAATTTTCCAGTATCCAGTAATTTAAATTGATGGTCATTAATCACAACATATTTACTTATAAGCTAAAAAAATTATTCTAAATATTTAAAATTTTCTCTTGATATCCCAATGCTTTGAGACATGGGGATGAAACTACAAATATCACTGAGTTAGCCCACTGCCTTCATCATTATTTTCTCAAATTGGCTGTTTCTTCATATCCTCATTTTAATAGGCAAAGATCTCTCTTTTTACCAAGCCTTTTCAAGGAAACCTCCACAAGAAAGTGAGACAGCTAACAAAGTACGAATGGAAAATGTTTGGCATCAAATATCTAGAGATGCTTGCCTAATTGCAACGTGACTTTGTGAAACTTTTCTGAATCTCTGCTTTGTCAGCTCTATACTGGAGAAAGTGATATTATTTCTATGGGCTCTTTGAGGAATGGCATGAGAGATAGTGCACATAGCACCCGGCACAGATCATTAATACTTTGAATGTGGGAATCCTGAGTTTGATCTGAGAACTGCTGGCAGTGGTCTTAAAATAAAACAAATAAAACAAATAGGGGAGAATCACAGTCACTGTTCTCCCCTTGTTCATCGATTTGCTCGACTGGGCCCAGTAATGTCTCCTCTGTGAGACTTGTTGTTACTATGTTTGGCATATCGATAGCAGCACAGGTAGCTTGCCAGGCTTTGCCATGCAGGCGAGATACTCTCGGTAGCTTTCTGGGCTCTCCGGGAGAGGCGGAGGAATCGAACTCTGGTCGGCCAGGTCAACTGTGTCGAAGGCAAACGCCTAAAAAGAAATGAAAAAATACTCATGGGGCCAAAGAGCTAGTACATGGTCAACCAGGGTTCAATCTCCAGCATCACCTATGGTCCTCTGAGCACTGCCAGGAATGATTCCCAAAGCAGAGAACCAGGAGTAAGCCCTGAGCTTACTTACATCTGGGTGTGGCTCATAAACAAAAACCAAAACAAACAAACAAAGACTGAAAATGAACAGTGATTTGGAAACAATTTATACTGGAAATAAAATTGAAAAATTTGTCCCAGAGACAATGTTTGTTTCCAAATATTTCCAAATATTTCAAGTCTTGTCTTAATATGTGAAAAGGAAGAATCTTGGCTAAACTTCAGACTGAATTTTTCTGTACGCCCAGAGGTATCTTTTTGAACAAATAGAGTAAACATCATATGAGGCACTTCTCCTTTTTGCATTTAGGAATATGGACTTTGATCTTAAAAATGCATGCAATCCTATTGTTGACAAAAGTCAGAAAATAACTTTTTTATTACATTGGCTTATCTGCAGGGAGGCTCTGGGGTCAATAAATTCTCCTGAATCTGTTTAAATCAGAGAAAGGATGACTCTAGATCAGATGGTTCTAGACTAAATAGTCCCAGTGGTTTATCCTTTCAGTTCATAGTCTCTCTGGGATGCAGTACAAATTAAATAGGAAATAAATTTTTAAAAAATTGAAAAATGGGCCAGGAATCAGTCACTCAAAGACAGAAATTGAGCAGATTCATTTTCAGAAGTAATAAGCCATGAAAGCCCTATTTCATTTACACTTCAGCAAAAAATTGTAACAGCTGAACACATTTCTTCATTTGGGGAAATAAATTCTTTTTTCTATTTTAATCTTGGAGAAATTCACAACCTACAGTAGCAAATGTCATAAAGCACTCACTCTGAATCTACGCATCCTATGCATAAAGCCATTATATACTATCAGTTCAATGTACTGAGTTTCATGGGTACAAAAGGAACTGAAACATTTCACTTTTTGATTGTATACTAACCATAGAGACAGTCCTTGCACATTAATTTATTAATTTATAGTATTTTCTGCTTTAATTATTGCTCAATGAAGATATGTATAATATTTACAGCTTGTGGGATAAACCAATTATGAAAATTTAATGAGATCTTAGAAAACATTATCCACATCTGAAATGTCTGCTCATAAAGAACCAACGAATCCCAGCCATAGATTCACAAAAGGGAATACAGAAAGATCACTGAGATTTTAATCATACAACTAAGATTCGACAAATTAAAAAAGAAGCTAAAGCACAAGAGCCAGGGAAAGATCAATAATAAAAAGCCCATGCTTGGCTGCACTGAGATGAGTATTCAAATCTGAACACCACATGCCCTTCTCCTAGAACTACAAGCTATAGACCTGGAGTCTACTGCGTACCTCCAGGGTGGTCCTGGAAGTTCCTGGTGGTCCTGGAATCAAAGGGTCGAATTAGCTACACATTCTCTAGATATAGTATTGAGCCATAAAGCCCAGAATCACCAGAAGTGGTTCTGGAGTACCTGTGTACAGCATAGGAGAACACCACCACCCCTCCCCCCCCCACACACCACCACCACTACCACCACCACCACCACCACCAGAGTTTGTTTAAACTTAAAGGTTAAAACTAAATGACTTCTTCAATGAAAGTACCTTGAAATAAATACTTTCCTAAGGGAGTGGATTTGAGCCATATGACCTTTGGTATAATAAATTTAATACAATCTGGGAGTTGGCAAGACCTAAGAAGTCACAGCCCGTAATAAAATTCATAAAAACTTGAATTATAATAGTGAAAATTTTTGCTCCAGTATTCTCAGTCAAGGTCAGGTTAAAACATGAAAGAATACCATGCTCTTAGACAAATAAAGCCTCAGAACCCAAAGTCCTCTAGAAAAAAAACAGACTGTGCTGACATTTACTGAATAGTAATTTGGATTACTATTACTATGGATTAAAAGAAATAATCTACAGAAAAACTGTGTGCAGGATGCTTTCTAAAGCCAGTGAAGGATTTGGAAATCTCACTATACCGTATAATATGGTGAATATTAGAATCATGATGGAGTCGTCATATTGTCTTGATTCCCAAATCTTACTCTAATGTGACCTGATACATATTTAACAGATCAATTCCTGGCCAACTTTTTTTGAGCTTGAAAAGATTAATTCTGGAACTAAGTTGGATTAATTCAGACTAGAAGTGACAGTGTTGAGTAACAATGCCTATCTCACACAATTCACCAATTAAAATCTCTAAACTTTTATGCATAACATACTGTCCTAGACACACACATACACACATATGTATGCATTAATCTCTGTATGTATTCCAGATATCACAGTCCATCCTGAGGTATAAAATGAAGCTATAGTCATAAATAGCCATAAACTATTATTTTACTAGTTCTAACCTCCAACAGATTTTGGGGACCTTCAAACTTCTCTCAAATCCCTCCCAAACATGTCTAGAAAACTTCAAAGGGTGATCTGTCAGTGCTCACAGAGCACCTAGTCTGTCATATGTCTGCTCAGTTCCTCTTCATACTTAAGTCAAAGCACTGCCTTGCTCCATCGCTAAGTTTGTGAGCTTCAAGACTGACACTGAGGCTGCCAGTGCTCAGTGCTGGGGAAGGCATCTCCAGATTTGGGCACTCATATTACCAGTTCCTGGAAATCCCAATATGTTTTAGAAGTAGTGTAATAAATATGGTTTTACTTTCTTTTATGTTTTTCTGAGTGAAGCCCCACAGAACCAGGTAAGCAGAACTTTGCGACCTTGGACTCCAGGCTCAACGTGACCTGGAAATAGAGATCCTCTGCCTGCTCCCAACAATCTCCGGCTACCCAGGGATCAAACTCAGAAGTCCCACACTGTACTAAGCTGCCTGCTCCCAACAATCTCCGGCGACCCAGAGATCACACCCAGAAGCCCCACCCTGCTGGTACCAGATAAATACCTCACTGACAAACCTCCACTATCTCCGCTACCTCCACTACCCAGCCGCTGCCATGCTCCAGGCTGCTTTCTGGACTTCGTGACACATCATAAGACACTTAATACTTATCTTCCAAGATTATCGCACCATATTTGATAGGATTCAAATATGGTTTGAACCATGGAAACATCTGCAAGGGTGATTGGAAGCCACCCTAAAAGCCTCTATCACTCTCGGAGAGCCTGGCAAGCTACCAAGAGTATCCTGCCCACATGGCAAACTATCCATGATGTATTCGATATGCCAAAAACAGTAAATACAATGGGTCTCGTTCCCCTGACCCTGAAAGCGCCACCAATACGGCAGCATTAAGAAGGATGAGCAAGGAGAGGATGATAAAATCTCAAGGTCGAACTAGTCTGCAAAATGAAGAAGGACAAAAATGACTGTCTGTACTTTCAGTGCACGTACGCTGGCTTCAGATACATCCATTGAGGACCTGATGGTGCAAGTGAGAAGATCAAGTACGACATCATTGGTCTGACAGAGACAAGAAGTCATCAACCACATCACACCATGTTTGACAACGGAGAACTGTTTCTCGGAACATGTGACAAAAGAGGCAGTGCTTGGAGGACCATAAGGGATGCTGGAAATTGAACCCAGGTTAGTTGCATGCAAGGCAAATGCCCTACCCACTGTGCTTTTACTCCAGCCCAGGAAGATTGTTCTGAGTTTTTTTTTTCTGGAAGGATCATATTTCTCCACATATTACTTGAGAGGAAGATGCAATGTGTGTGGGGTCAGGTTAGGCAGAGTTTTTTTTATTTTTATTAGTAAAACACTATGAAGTACAAATTTTTGTGCTTGGGTTTCAGTTATACAATGATCGAGTATCCATCCCTCCACTATTGCATTCATATGGGGAACATAAAGTAACAAAATAGGAGACTAGCACCCAAGAATAGCTGAGATAAATATCAGGAGGCTTACTCCATGGCTTGGAGGCCAGCTGCACACTCTAGGGGTAAAGGCAGCTCATATAGAGAAGAGAGCACCAAATAAAGGGTATTGGGAAGATCCGCCCAGGATGGGAGACACATGATGAAAGTAGCCTATAGACCAAACATGATTGCCACTCAATTCCTCCTTGGCAAACCACAGCACCCAAAAGGAGAGAGAAAACAAAAGGGAGTGCCCTGCCACAGAGGTAGGGTGGGATGTGGGGATGGGGGGTGGGAGGGATACTGGGATTAATGGTGGTGCAGAATAGGCAGAGTTTTTAAGTGCATAGTATCCTTACCCATTTTGATGTGAAGCACTTTGTGCAGAGGACTCACAAGAGACAAAATGAAAGAACAAATCATCTCTTACTCATCTATATAGACCCAAACATCACCCTCTTGTAATCAATGGCGGTATTGTTTTTAGCTTCTTTAAAGTACACTTAGACCAACCTATATATAGATGCATACACACACATGCATATACACACTTAAACTCACATAGATTTGGCAGAGCAATGTGCAGTGTCTGGGTTATGAAAGACACTCATTTAGGAAAAGGCAGAGGGTGCCCAGTGTAGGAAACAGCATATAGAAAGTTGCTGTGTTAGCTCACTTGGCCACTTGGGACTGTTTTTTCCATTGCCCAGTACTAAGGCCAGAGAGGGGAAAGGGACCCCACAAGATGGAAGGTTTGCTCTTTCAAGATTGTCATTCTCAATGTTCCAAGAATATGGTTTGAAGTGAGCTGCCCATCCGTTACTCACCTCCCGTCAGCTGTCACCCAGCTCACAGAATGGAAAGAACACAGGGCATTGGGTCTAAGTTGGCCAAAGGGTAGGAAACATGAAATGGTCATAAATGGAAAGTATGCAGGCTCAAAACAAATTTGTAGGGAGAACCATAGGAATCTGTGTGAGGCATCCTGGAAATGTTTACATAAAAAGCAGCAAGAGTAGAGGGGAAAGGAAGCCAAAGAAGTATAAACATGTATATGTCCTCAAATTTAAAGAGCAATTTCAGCAATTAAATGTTTAGCAATTGACTGGGCACTGGGAGTAAGATTTAGTCTCAATCAGAAGAAATATGATGCTTTTAGTATTTTAAAATTTTACATTAATTTAAAATTTCAATACAATTTTTAAATCAGAAAATGCAATGGAGTTGTTAAAAACAGTCATTTTTGAAGTTCTTTATAAAGACGCAAATCAAAACAAGGCATAACAGCAATAAAGTGTTCCTTTAAACTAGGAAAGAAACCATGATTTCACTGTTTCCTTTCTTTCATGTCTGAAATCTTCTGCTTTCTTAATTTTTTTCCAAATTAGAAATAAATATAAACATCAGAGATGTATATAAGAGAGAAAATATGTTTGGGGCATGTTTATAAACAGGACAAATAAATTTTAAAAAAATCTCCTAATAAGATATTGCTCTAAATAAGTATTTTAATGTTAAATCATTTTGATAAAATTGTAAAGTCCTGGCTTATAATAATTACAAAGATGACGTCTGAGTTTTATACTATTTTATTTTTTGGTTTGGGGGTCACACCCAGCAGTGCTCAGGGCTTACTCTTGGCTCTGTGCTCAAGAATAACTTTTAGTGAGACTCAGGTGACCATATGGGGTGCCAGGGATCAAACCTGGGGCAGTGGCATGCAAGGCAGGCATCCTACCTGCTGTACTGGCCCCAATGCTATAACTTTTTAAAGAAATTAAAGGGATACTATCTTCATTCTGTTCCACAGGAGGACACCTAAATGAGTAATTTTCTTGAGATTACATGATAAATAAGTAGGTTTACTTATTAACTGAGACTTGAATTCTAACTACCTCACACAAAAGCACATACAATTATGAGTATACATTTTCAAAGTCAAAGCCATTATTTTTATTTTTCAGCTTCCTCGTTAAAAATATAGTCCAAAGGGCTAGATAGTATTTCAGGTAAGGACTATTACCTTGCATGCAGCTGACTGGGGTTCCATCATCAGCACCACCAGGAGTGACCCTTAGTGCTCAGTAAGACCTTGGGTGGTTCCAGTGTGATACACCTGTTGTGGCACAAACACAAACTTATCACTTATCACTTAATCACTTAATCCCCGTTATTCATCGATTTATTCGAGCGGGTGCCAGTAACGTCTCCATTCATCCCGGTTGCGTGCTAGCGTAGCCCAATGGTATCTGTTCGTTTTAGGAACATGTAGAGCCTCAAACCGATCATTTAGGGTCTTGACGAAGAAGTCTGACCATCTTATAGGTGGGCGTCCACGTGATCTTTTGATGTCTCATGGAATCCAATCAGTAATGGCTCTAGTCCAGCGGTTGTCTGTAAACCTCATTACGTGTCCAGCCCATCTGATTTTTGATGTCTTGGCAAATGAGACAGCGTCCCTGATTCTTGAGCGTTGACGAAGATCAGAACTCCGGATTCTATCTCTCATTTGAGTGAATCGTGATATTCCAAGCATAGTTCTTTCGATTCCTCTTTGAGAGACCCGAATAGTATTCTCATCCTGTTTTCGTAGGGTCCAAGTCTCTGAGGCATATGTTAATGCAGGAAGAATAGTGGAATCAAAGAGATGTGCTCGTAGCTGGAGGTTCTTTGTCCTTTTAGTTATTTCTTCAATGCTCTTGAAGGCATTCCAAGCCGCTCTCTTCCTCCTGCGCAACTCAGGTGCCAGGTCATTCATCATGTTGATTTCTCGACCTAGGTATATATAACTGTTGCATTCGGAGATGGTGGTTCCGTTGAGAGCGAATGGAGTATCAGGAACAAGGCTGTTTCTCATAAACATTGTCTTCGTAAGATTCAGCTGTAGTCCGACCTTTCCACATTCACGGTCAAAGTCGTTCAGCATTTGTGCCTCTTGGTTGATGTTTGGTGTCATTAGAACGATGTCATCAGCAAAACAGAGGTGGTGTAGTTGCCGACCATCTATCTTCACTCCCATGTTTTCCCATTCCAGTCGTCGCATGATGTTCTCGAGGGTGGCACTGAAGAGTTTTGGTGAAATGGTATCACCCTGCCGAACCCCTTTCTTGATATGGATGATTACTTCTTTGTAGAATGGTGAGATCTTGGTAGTGAATCTGCAATAGAGCTCACGAAGGATCCTGATGTATTGAGTTTGTACGCCCTGATTGGCTAGGGCTTCCATGACCGCTTCCGTCTCAACAGAATCAAAGGCCTTCTTTAAATCAATGAACGTTAGACAGAGTGGCATCTTGAACTCCCGAGATACCTCAATGAGCTTGGTTATTGTGTGGATATGGTCGATGGTACTGAATCCTTTTCGGAATCCAGCTTGTTCACATGGTTGTCCTTCATCTAGTGTTCTGCTAATCCTATTCAGGATGACTCGAGTGAATAGTTTGTAGATGACAGACAATAGGCAGATTGGGCGATAGTTGCCAATGTCGTGGATGTCTCCTTTCTTGTATAGAAGTACAGTCTTGCTGGTTTTCCATTGGGATGGAACCTTGCATTCAGACAGGTAGCGTGTGAAGAGTCGAGCCAATGTATTGATGAGTACTGATGGTAAGTTCTTCAGGTGTTCAGGTCTGATCTTGTCTGGGCCAGGTGCTCTTTGTTTCTTTACCGACGAGATGGCATGTTGGATTTTGGAAGGGAGAACATTGGGAACGACATATCCATCATGTGGTATGTGGTATGTGGGCACGTGGATGTGGTTATTAAAGAGATCTGAGTAGAAGTCATGAATAATCTTCTCCATTGCCCTTCTGGAAGATGTGATAGATCCATCATGATGTCGGAGGGCAGTCATCTTGGTTTTGTAGTTGGTGAAGGACAGGCGGGCATTACGAATGCTTTTCCCAGCTTCTGCTGCATCTACCAGTACTGCTGCTCTCCTGTTTTTGAGGTCATCCTTGATGGCTTCTCTGCACTGTTTTGCCAGTTCGGACGTTTGCTTGTGGTTGCCTGAGGCACGTGCCAAGCCACGTTGGCGAATAAGTTCAAGAGTGTTCAAAGAAAGACGGTTTTTTGTGGTTATTTCTCTCTTGGCATTCCTTGCACAATCATGGAGGTGCTGAATCATTCGATCGTATTCTTCATCAATGTTGTCAATGACGGCATCTTCCCATGTTGCCGCAACAGAGCCAAAGAGTTCCCTGGCAAGCTATCCGTGATCTATGCCAAATAGACCAAATTGATATGCCAAATGCAATAATAAATGGATCTCATTTCCCTAATCCTGAATATGCAAAGTCGAGAAGGATATGGAAGGAGAGGCTGATAAAACACCAAGGCAGACATAGGCTGCCAAAACGCAGAAAAACAAAAATGATTGTCTGTACTTTTAATGCTCGTACGCTGGCATCTGCTGCATCCATTGAAGACCTTATGGTACAAGCACGAAAGATCAAGTACGACATCATTGGTCTGACCGAAACAAGAAGACATCAATCCCATCATGCTGTTTTCGACACTGGAGAAGAACTGTTCCTTGGAACATGTGATAAAAGAGGCATCGGTGGTGTCGGTATCCTTGTCAACACAAACTTAGTCATGAGCATTGATTCATTTGAATGCCTAACAACCCGAATCGGACGATTACACTTGAATAAATGTGGCTCACTACCGGCAGTTTCTATCTTTGTTGTCTATGCACCAACATCCAGTTATGGTGAAAGAGAAACTGAGAAATTCTACATGGAGCTGGAGAAATTCTATAAAGAAGATCACACCTTCTACAAGATCATTGTCGGTGATTTTAATGCCAAGATAGGACCAAGAAGATCAGTCGATGAACTCCACATCGGAACCCATGGCCTGGAATGGAACGAACAGGGTGACAGACTATCTGAGTTCATCATGTCAACCAAAACCTTCCATGGTAACTCACAATTCCAAAAGGCTAAATCTAAACGTTGGACATGGGAGTCTCCCGATGGACGGTTCCACAATGAAATAGACCACATCATATTCAATCGGCGGTTTTGCCTAACCGATGTTGCTGTTGTCCCAAAATTCCAAACGGGATCAGACCACCGTCTTCTTCGTGCAAAATTCTACCTCACAGAACGAGGAGAAAAGAATGCAAGGTTTAAGAAGAAGACTCCCAGAACACAAACACAAACAAAGAATATAATTAGATTTTTGGAAACTAAGTGACAAATATAGTTGCTAAATACAAAACAATATTCCTACCAGAGATATTTTAAATCTTCAAGACATTTCATGCTAAAAGGGATGCTCATTCATGAACTACCGGTAAGCTACTATGGCAGCCAAGGAAATTGCAGTCTCTTGCCTATTAAAAAGTGCTTCTCTTTGACTACACCTTTGTTTGTCTCATTTCAGAGACTGACAGAGCATGGGATGCAAATGAACTTGTAGGATCCAACAAAACTCCCAGACTTGGTCAAAACTCTGATGGTTACTAGAGAGAAAGGGGATGAGGAGGAAAGAGCATTCTTTTTTGTGGTGGGATGGCACTGGAACTTTGATCATAGATGCAGCATATCCCATACACATCTAGTTGTGTTAAGCTATTTCCTGAAATTATGTATTTTTAACTAATGATACATAGATTTTAAAGAGGATTGGGAGAGCCAGAGAACAGAGAGAGAAAACATACTAGCTAGCACCTAGTGAGTCTCTGCTATCAAATTCAAACAGCTTAAAGAAGTTCTGAATTAAGAAGTCTGTTTAACTGTGAGGGGAGATACATTTGTTTGTTGGTATATTGCAGATAATCGTGTCTTTCCCGACTGATACAAAAATGCTGCTTTTTTGTGTACTCAGTTACTGATGGATAGACAGTGGGAAAATAGGATGATGAGTGGATTTTATTTATGGCAATAAGGTTTCCTTAATTTTTTCCTAGAATACTGCACAAATGAAAATGAGCACTCTTCTGAAAACCTGCAATTATATTGTAAATAAGGATCGCAATGCTTTACAAATTGCAAATCACTTTGCAAACACTAGTTAAAACAATATTTCTCACCCATAAAAATTACCATGATTATGTGTTTTGCTGTTTTGTAAATCCAGAAAATTTATTCAACTCCTCAAAAACATGTGATTATTTACATTTTACGTAGATAATTCAAACTTTCAAATCTTTAGGTCGAAATAGATGTAAGGAAAGACTAAGCAATGACAGACTATGCATAACTTAAGTTATAATAGTGCTTTTCATTATTCATTTTGTCCAGAAATATTTTAGAAGAGACAAAATATCAGATGAACACAGAAAGCTGAAAGCCACACAGTATTACTGGTTAAATTGTAAAGGACAGGGCCACCACTGAGAGACTCTCACTTCCTTTCCTTTGCTCTTCTTGGCACCAGGTCAGGCAGAAGCAGACAAATTATGTAATTATTTGTTCATTTCATGTCATTTGTAAGGAATAAAATTTAAGCATACACAAGCTTAACAGCATACTGTCCTACTGGAATATGGCATTACTAAAATTTCCTAATCCTCAGGGATATAAAAACACTTTTCCCAGGTGGAAATGGATGATATGTATAAAATCTTACTGAACTGTAATTTTTAATTTCTTAAAATTAGAGTATAATAAGCGCTGAAAACAAATTCTCCATTTTTACCAATGGAGGGTAAGGATTGATTGTACTGAGCTGCCACCATAGCACTAGAGACTAGCACTTCTCATTTAGGGTTTCTCATTTATGTTTTTTTTTAAATAGGGGTAAATAGTTTGGCTTTAGTCTCTAGAGGTAGATGACAGAATATGGTCTTTTAGCTTCTGGTCAGTTTTATTGCAACTAGATAAGGAATAAGCAGAGTTTTCTCTTGTGATGGCCCTTGGGGCTGGTCTTTCCATTCACCCTATTTAGTGGATCTCCTCTCTAAGAAGTTTATGGGCTCTCTAAAGGCCATTTCTCACTCTTTCTAAATAGCACAGATCTTTTAAGTACAGACAGCCAAGGCACATGCCCTGAGTTCAGCAGTATCAAGTTTGAAAGTGTTTCCTGTCCCTTCCTAAGACCATAGCCACTTTCTCATCTAACCACTTATCCTGTAAGAAAAAGAGCTTCTCCTTGATTTCTGAAACTTCCCTTCTGGAGAGAGAAAAATTACACAGATAACACCCAATTTTATTTCATACAATTCCATCCCATCACATGCCTGAGTTTTATACTCCAAGTAAAAGTCAGCACTAGCAAAGAGACTGCATTTCTAATTCAGGACAAAATGTTCTACCTACAATGGGTATGATTATAAAATTACACAGATATACCACCGTTTTTCCTCAGGATGAACTAATTTCCTATAGAATTATTTACCTATTTTGTCCCTTTTCCTTAAGAGAATTAAAGGCAGCAATTTTGAGAACATAATGGTCAGTCTTTCAAGGTCATGTGCCACTATGAATTCCTCCTATACTTTAGGTAGCAAAAATAACATCAAATAGAGAAAATTATCAACTCACTTCTTCAAGGAACCAGGTTTTAGAGAGAACTAGTAAAGTGCTTGTTAGTATTAGGAAGGATTTTCTAATTTTAACTACTGCATGTTCTTTTTCTTCTACATGATCACTAATGACAGGTGAGATCTCATTAAAGAGGGTGGGCAATAAGCTAAAAACTAGATTTTCTACAATGTTATCTTTAATTTGCTTCTATAGTTCTGCAGCCAGCTCAGAAGCTCAAGGGACACTGAGATTGTAGCACAAGATGTTGATGCTACAAATAAGTCCAATGCAGTGAGTAATCTCAGTGCTGTACAGCTGAGAAGACTCAAGTCAGGTCTGGAAGTCATTAGACAAAACATCAGACAAGAAACTAAAATGAAAATATTGGCAGTGGGTAAAATGCAAAAAGAAAAAAAAAACAGCAATTCATGCCTTTGGTCCTCCCAAACGCCAGATAATTAGGCCTTAAACTGCATTAGTATTGCAAGAGAATTTCTTTCTATAATGAGATAATACAGAGTCTTGGGTTCTTCTCTTTGGGGCATCAACTGATTGCTTAGAAGTCCTAGTGGTAACCCAGTCTGTTCTAAGTGGAACACAGTTCTAGAAATCAGTCCCACTAATGCAACTATCTCGAACTGTCTAATCTGTCTAGACCTCAGAAAAGGTCTAGATATTTAGGACACAGAGATGTCAAACAGAATCACTTAGCAGATAATTTCGCACAAAAATAATCATTTAACAATGAATATTTCAATAACAAGAGAGACCTCCTGAGCATTCCCAACAAAATAAAATCAAATCACTGAAGATTGAGCAAGGATACAAGGTTTCTCTATTAGGACAGAGTGAAATAGGGAAATTCCCTAAATAAGAAAAATATTGGCATAAAGCCAGGAAAATAGACATCCCATTAAAAGAAATAGCCAATGTGAACTGACCCCTGGAGCAGAGACTAAATGAAAAATGCCAAACTCTCTCTCTCCCTGAGGTCAAATGGTGCCTCAGCTCTCGCCGGGGTTATTAGGTCATAGCCAGAGTGTCCCTGGCTCAGCTTCACTCCCTAAAGGTCTATTGCTACCCAGCAAGCCAGTAGCTACTAAATCCAACAGAACAAGATAAAGCATGTAATCCAACCCTCTTGAGGATATTGTAATAATGGAGAATTTGTATCGAGAATGCCTGAAGAACACTCTCAATTTAAAGGTTGGATTAATGTTTATCCTCTGAAAACTTCATGTAAAATCTCCTAGAATTCACCTAACTTTAATGGAAAAAAGAAGAAATTGGTCTTAAAAATATTCAAAAACATCACTATCACTTAATCACTTAATCACTTAATCCCCGTTATTCATCGATTTACTCGAGCAGGTGCCAGTAACGTCTCCATTCATCCCGGTTGCGTGCTAGCGTAGCCCAATGGTATCTGTTCGTCCTAGGAACATGCAGAGCCTCAAACCGATCATTCAGGGTCTTGACGAAGAAGTCTGACCATCTTGTAGGTGGGCGTCCACGTGATCTTTTGATGTCCCGTAGAATCTAATCAGTAATGGCTCTAGTACAGCGGTTGTCTGTAAACCTCATTACGTGTCCAGCCCATCCGATTTTTGATGTCTTCGCAAATAAGATAGCGTCCCTGATTCTTGAGCGTTGACGAAGATCAGAACTCCGGATTCTATCTCTCATTTGAGTGAATCGTGATATTCCAAGCATAGCTCTTTCGATTCCTCTTTGAGAGCCCCGAATAGTGTTCTCATTCTGTTTTCGTAGGGTCCAAGTCTCTGAGGCATATGTTAATGCAGGAAGAACAGTGGAATCAAAGAGATGTGCTCGTAGCTGGAGGTTCTTTGTCCTTTTAGTTATTTCTTCAACCCTCTTGAAGGCATTCCAAGCCGCTCTCTTCCTCCTGCGTAACTCAGGTGCCAGGTCATTCATCATGTTGATTTATCGACCTAGGTATATATAACTGTTGCATTTGAAGATGGTAGTTCCGTTGAGAGCGAATGGAGCGTCAGGAACAAGGCTGTTTCTCATAAGCATTGTCTTCGTAAGATTCAGCTGTAGTCCAACCTTTCCACATTCACGGTCAAAGTCGTTCAGCATTTGTGCCGCTTGGCTGATGTTTGGTGTTATTAGAACGATGTCATCAGCAAAACAGAGGTGGTGTAGTTGCCGACCATCTATCTTCACTCCCATGCTTTCCCATTCCAGTAGTCGCATGATGTTCTCGAGGGTGGCACTGAAGAGTTTTGGTGAAATGGTATCACCCTGCCGAACCCCTCTCTTGATATGGATGATTACTTCTTTGTAGAATGGTGAGATCTTGGTAGTGAATCTGCAATAGAGCTCATGAAGGATCCTGATGTATTGAGTTTGTACGCCCTGATTGGCTAGGGCTTCCATGACCGCTTCCGTCTCAACAGAATCAAAGGCCTTCTTTAAATCAATGAACGTTAGACAGAGCTGCATCTTGAACTCCCGAGAAACCTCAATGAGCTTAGTAATCGTGTGGATATGGTCGATGGTACTGAATCCTTTTCGGAATCCGGCTTGTTCACATGGTTGTCCTTCATCTAGTGTTCTGCTAATCCCATTCAGGATGACTCGAGTGAACAGTTTGTAGACTACAGACAATAGGCAGATTGGGCGATAGTTGGCAATGTCGTGGATGTCTCCCTTCTTGTATAGTAGTACAGTCCTGCTGGTTTTCCATTGGGATGGAACCTTGCATTCAGACAGGTAGCATGTGAAGAGCCGAGCCAATGTATTGATGAGTACTGATGGTAAGTTCTTCAGGTGTTCAGGTCTGATCTTGTCTGGGTCAGGTGCTCTTTGTTTCTTTACCGACGAGATGGTACGTTGGATTTCAGAAGGGAGAACATTGGGAACGACATATCCATCATGTGGTATGTGGTATGTGGGCAAGTGGATGTGGCTATTAAAGAGATATGAGTAGAGGTCATGAATAATCTTCTCCATTGTCCTTCTGGAAGATGTGATAGATCCATCATGATGCCGGAGGGCAGTCATCTTGGTTTTGTAGTTGGTGAAGGACAGGCGGGCATTACGAATGCTTTTCCCAGCTTCTTCCGCATCTACCAGTACTGCTGCTCTCCTGTTTTTGAGGTCATCCTTGATGGCTTCTCTGCACCTTTTTGCCAGTTCGGATGTTCGCTTGTGGTTGCCTGAGGCATGTGCCAAACCACGTTGGCGAATAAGTTCAAGAGTGTTCGAAGAAAGGCGGTTTTTTGTGGTTATCTCTCTCTTGGCTTTCCTCGCACAATCATGGAGGTGCTGAATCATTCTATCGTATTCCTCATCAATGTTGTCAATGACGGCATCTTCCCATGTTGCCGCAACAGAGCCAAAGAGCTCCCAGTTGGTGGTCGTTCTGGGAGTCCTCTTCTTAAACCTTGCATTATTTTCTCCTCATTCTGTTTCAAAAACATATTCAAAAACATATTCAAAAACATACTGTAGTTAAATAAGAGAGATTTTAGCTTTTTCCCATTTGTAAATAAGGACCACACTATAGAACAAATAGGATGATTCTACTTGAGTTGCTTCATACTCTTCAGTTAAATATGCTATCTAAAGATATTTACCATAGTCAACAGAATAGAATTTTTGTTCTCAAAGAAATTATTTTATTCCATTTTCAAAGTCTATAAAAAGCACACTCTTTAAAAAGCTGTTGTAAAGTAAAATGTTGTCCCAAATCCAAATATCAAAAGAACGTCATCAAAGCCAAAAGGAAACACATTGCCCCAGTTTATTGCATTATAGTAAATAAAGAGAACTAGCTGCTGCTGATGATATCTGTCACTGAAAAATAAACCAGTTAATACACAGCATCAATGAGGTACTGACTAGCACCAGCTGGCAAGAGCTGGCTGTGGGCATCTCTTCTAAGTTCTGCATTCAGTGATCTTACTTCTTACTTGGAAGTTTGAAATTGGCCAGTGTAAAAATACTTATAAGCCGCCAAATTTCATAAGTCAGGCTTTTCCACCAACCCCAATCCTAGTCAGTTGTTTATCATTTACCAACATGTCATTTTAATAAGCTCAAATGACATAGTTGAGCTCATTTTAAAAAAATCAATCACATGAATATATTGTATGTCATCATATCAATTCATAGACTCATAAAGAAGGTAAGTACTAGCAATAATATTTAGAATTTTAAAGTGGGTAAGGAGCCAAACATAATTCTCTGATGGATGACTCCAGGCAATAGGGGTGGACAGAGATAGAGATCACTTAGAGTCAGAAGAAAGGAAGGAGGATATGTGAAACTTCAACTTCTCAGGGACCTGAGGTGTCCAAGATCACTAGATGATAGGTAACAAGAATTTCCCTAAACTCCCCTTTAATCATCTATCTTATAAATTTAGGTTACTAGTGGGTTGAGTATAAACTTCATTCAAGGTGTCTTTTAGGCTTAGTATACTAACAGAAATAAGTTCAGCGGTGTTCTTTTTTGAAGCTCAGACGTTTAGTAAGTCCAGTGGTTCTCTGGCCCAAGTATGTTTTCAGGAAACCAAGAGAACTGAAAGTGTATTTGCATGCACTGTCAAACAATGATGAACAACTATCTATATATCAATGGTGAAATGGAAACACAAAGTTTCTACAACACAATCATTTGTCCTCTGAATAAGCACAAAGGATCACTGTGGATGGCATCTACCTTGGTATACAAAAGCATCTATTTACAAAAAAGTCAACTATCGCAATACTCTTCAACTATATTTACTTTGCAACCTAGAAGAGCCTACAAAATTGTTTGCTGAAGTGTTTCTCTAAGAAGGGAGCAAGTGAACATACCTAAATGATAGTTTTAAATAAGCAAAAGTAAATAATTTTGCAATGGTTATTTGGTTTAAAAAATAAAAAGGAGGGCAGATGGTAAATGAATTTTAGTATTTGTCTGCAATGCATTATAAACTGGCAAAGCACATTTTCTAATCATATAGGTATAATGAATATTGAATTTTTCTAGGCATTTAATATAAGTAACACATTCTTCATTTCCCATAAATAAAACATTTCCCCCCTAGCTTCACATACCACAAATCCACGTGCAAAATTAAGGTCATAAAAATTATGCACATATGAATTCTTATGTCAGCTCTTATATATGTAAAAGTACATTCCAAGTGGGAGATAAAACTATACAATAAAACTCTATACGCTCCTAAAGTTCAGCCATGAAATAAGACTGAATTCAGCAGTGATATTGTGGTCAAGCTCTTGCTGAACAAGCTTTGATAGCTTGTAACCATATGTGAATTATAACATTCTCATGGTAAGATACATAGAAAAAAAGAAAAGTCAGAACTCCTTTATATATTTTTTAGATTTCAAAATAAACTTTTCATTTCTTTTTTAAATTTTATTTTCATAGAGTTGTTCACAGTGGTTTATTACATTCAATATTCCAGCACTAATCTCACCACCATTACACATTCCCGCTACCATTATTTCAAATTTTCCCACCATCACCCGAGTTTGCATCAAAAGAAGATGTTAAATAATTTATTTTGTATGGCTTATGAATAATTGATTAAAAATGATCCAAAAAGGTTTTCTTAGAGGGAAGTGTGTGAAAATTGTTGTATCTCGTCTTGGAGCCATTAAGCCCCTATGTTAGAGACCACTAACATACTGTTACAGTTTTGAGTTTTGTGTACTAACATGAGCCTGCAGAGCCTCCCTTCTCAAAGAGAGAAGTGCATTTGTAACACCCACCTGACCTTTGTCAACTACAAGACCAAGATGACTCCCCTCCAACGTCCTGATGGATCTATCACATCTTCTAGAAGGGCGATGAAGAAGATTATCCATGACTTCTACTCAGATCTCTTCAATAGCCATGTCCACCTGCCCACATACCAAATTCCATAGGATGGATAAGTTGTTCCCAATGTTCTTCCTTCCAAAATCTGACACACCATTTCGTCGGTTAAGAAATGAATAGCACCCGGCCCAGACAAGGTCAGACCTGAACACCTGAAGAACCTGCCGTCAGCACTCATCAATACGCTGGCTTGGCTCTTCACATGCTACCTGTCTGAATGCAAGGTTCCGTCCCAATGGAAAACCAGCAGGACTGTAATACTGCACAAGAAGGGAGACATCCACGACATTGCCAACTATCGCCCAATCTGCCCATTATCTGTCATCTACAAGGTGTTCACTCAAGTCATCCTGAATAGGATTGGCAAGAAGGACTAGATGAAGGACAACCATGCGAGCAAGCCAGGTTCCGCAAAAGATTCAGCACCATCGACCATATCCACACGGTAACCAAGCTCATTGAGGTTTCTTGGGAGTTCAAGATGCCGCTCTGTCTAACGCTCATTGATTTAAAGAAGGCCTTTGATTCTGTTGAGATGGAAGCAGTCATTGAAGCCCTAGCCAATCAGGGCATTCAAACTCAATACATCAGGATCCTCCGTGAGTTGTATTGCGGATTCACTACCAGTATCTCACTATTCTACAAAGAAGTAATCATGAATGTCAAGAGAGGGGTTCGGCAGAGTGATACCATTTCACCGAAACTCTTCAGTGCCACCCTCGAGAACATCATGCGACAACTAGAATGGGAAGGAATAGGAGTGAAGATAGATAATCGGCACCTACACCACCCCTGCTTTGCTGATGACATTGTTCTAATAACACCAAACATTAGCCAAGCGGCACAAATACTGGCCGAATTCAACCGTGAGTGTGGAAAGGTCGGACTATAGCTGAATCTTACGAAGACAATGTTCATGAGAAACAGCCTCATTCCTGATGCTCCATTCGGTCTCAACAGAATGACCATCTCCGAATGCAACAGTTATATGTACCTCGGTCGAGAAGTCAATATGATGAATGACCTGACACCTGAGTTGTGCAAGAGGAAGAGAGCATTTTGGAATGCATTCGAGAGCGTCAAAGAAATAGCTAAGAGGATGAAGAACCTTCGGCTCCGCGCATATCTCTTTGATTCCACTGTTCTTCATGCATTAACATACGCCTCAGAGACCTGGACCTATGCAGACAGGATGAGAAAGCTATTTGGGTCTCCCAAAAAGGAATCAAAAGAGCTATGCTTGGAGTATCACGTTTCACTCAGATGAGAAAAAGAATTCGAAGTTCTGACCTCTGTCCACGATCAAGAATCAGGGACGCTGTCTCATTTGCCAAGGTATCAAAAATCAGATGGGCTGGACACATAATGAGAGTTGGAGACCACCACTGGACTAGAGCCATTACTGACGGGATTCCACAGGACATCAAAAGACCGCATGGCTGCCCACCTTTCAGATGGTCAGACTTCTACATCAAGATCCTGAATGATTGGTTTGAGGCTCTTCATATTCCTAGAAAGAACAGACACCATTGGGCTACACTAGCACATGACAGGGACAAATGGAGTCGTTACTGGAGCCCGCTCAAGCAAATCGTTGATTAACGGGAAGTCAAGTGATCAAGTCAAGCACTAACATATTTGTGTATATATATTTTATCAAGATTGCTTGTCTTCTACCTTACACTCCATCAAATATGGTGTGCTACTCTTGGTATATCAGTGGCATAATGTATGAGATGTCACATAGCCGCATGCTCCGGGAATTCTAAAACATTCCATAGGGTTCTGGAATTGGACTTAAATTTTTTAACTGGATGGTGATTTTGAGGTCTGGAGGTATCTCTGCAGTGTGCTTCTCCCTTTCAAGATTCATTTGTGAGGATCTGAATTATGGTCATGCACTTAAATAGTGCCCAGAGACGGTTCCTGGGTATGACTGTCAGAAGCACAGGAAGGTGGGAGAAGGGGCCCATTCCTGACTCTAGATGAACCTGGAAATTTCAGTCATGAGTCCCACATACCTGAGTTTTTCAGTCCATTCGATCTCATTTGTGGGGGGCTTGGGGTGAGCCTCTAAAGGTTGGCCATGAATGTGGCAGAGACTGGATTCTGAAGGAAAGCCTGAAGCTCTTAATGTCATTGAAGTTAAAGGTTTCTTCAAGGATGAAACACCACTGGCTAAGCAGGCAGAAGCAAAGATGAACAAATGGAACTATATTAAATTTAAGTAGCTTCTGTTTTTCAAAGGAAATGATGACCAGAATACAAAGAAAGCTCATGGAATGGGAGAGATTATTTGCCAGCTACTCATCTTACTTAGGGTTAATATCAAAAATATATAAGGCACTGGTAGACATTACAAGAAAAAAATATTCAACCCCATTAAAAATGGGGCGATGAACGGAAATATCCTCAAAGAATAAATACAAATTGCCATACAGCACATGGAAAAAATGCTCTGCATCACTAATCATCAAGGTGATTAGATATAATCTCACACCACAAAGCCCCACAGACATCGAAAAAAAACAAGAACACCCAGTGTTGGTGTGGATGCAGAGAGAAAGGACTCTCATTCATACTGCTGGGATGTTGACTAGTACAGGCTTTATGGAAAACCATATAGACATTCCTAAAAAAAATAGGAATTGAGCTTCCATTTGCTCAAGCACCTCCACTTCTTGGAATATACCCCCCAAGGATCCCAAAACTAAATGGAAAAGGACACTTGCACCCCTATGTTCCTTGCAGCACTATCCATAATAGCTAAAATTTGGAAACAAATTAAATCCCCAACAATAGATCATTGAATAAAGAAACCATGGCACATATACACAATGAAATATTATCCAACCATAAGAAAAGATAAAAATCTTTTAATTTGCTATTACATGGGGTTCCTGAAGAGTATTATGGTGAGTGAAGTTAGTCAGAGGAGAGAGACAGACAGAAAATTATCTCTCACATATGTGGGATATGAAGAAACATAATGGTAGAATAACAAATGCCCCCCTAAAATGAAAACAAAGAACATAAGAATTGGTCTTCAGTAGGAAACATGCCGCTTGTGGGGAGGTGGATGGGAGACAAGACTGGGATGGGGCAATGACTATGGTGGAAGGATGTGTTCAACCAGGTGAAAGAGGAGGTAACATGTTATGTATAAAATCCTAACAGCAATGATACTGTAAACCACAGTGAAAAAACTTACTTTCGAAAAAAATGCATCTCTTTTTGAGGCAGGCAGGTTTATGGGAGGCAAATAGGAAGACCCTAGTAGGGGAAGCAGACACAGGTAGGTGAAGGGATTGGTGTTGAAATATTGTATGATTGAAGCCCAATCAGGAATAATTTGCGATTTTATAGACTAAATTTTTTAAAGTCCCTATGAAAATAACTAGGAAGATACCTGATGGTATTATCATATCTGAGAATTTCTATGGTATATTTCTTCTAATTTTTTGGTGCCAAGATAGGATATTATCTAACACAAAATTTTTGTGGCTCTCTAAACATTATACCTGTTTATTGCATAGTCCATAAGGACCCCTTTGTTTCTCTAAAGCAGATTATTCTCTGATCTTTATTTCACTGCAAAGTGATCATTAATATACTTAATAAAGTGACAACTCTTTTTAATTGAGTTACTGTTATATACACAGTTACAAAGATGCTCTTTATTGGGTTTCAGTCATACAATAATCCAACATCCATCCCTCCACCAGTGATCCCAGTATCCCTCCTGCCACCCCCCACATCCAGTCTGTCTCTATGGCCGGCACATTACAACCTTGGAGCTAACGTTTTACAACAAGATTATCAAAATGAACCAACTTTGATCCCATTAATTCTATCTCATAATAACTAATTTTATTCCTCTTCACTCATAAGTAATTATGATAAAATTATTTATAGTTGATGATTATTTAATGCTATTTAATTATTTATTGGAAATAAATGTAGCCAGGAATATTAGCATTAACACTTAGACCATCTAACCATGTCATAGGTAACTAAAAATGTTCTAAGAAACCTGAACAAAGTTAAAAACCATAGCATATCTGCTTCTTGAATCTGCTGCTGATCTAAGATGAAGCATCAAGATAATTCCTTCATTTTCTATTATATACATGACCTCCATATATAGAAGTACTCTTTAGACTTGTTTAAGGTATTGTTAAAGGTATACTGAAATGGAAGGCTGGAGAAATTACAGGGTTTAAAAAGGCTTGCCTTTTATGCAGCCAAGCCTGGTTCAATCCCTGGCACTACATTTGGTCCCTGAGGACAGAGATAGGAGTAAATCCCGGAGCATTGTCCAAGTGGGGCCCCCAAACAAAATAAAACAAAATTGCTGAAGGACTGGAGAGATAGTATAAGATTTAGAGCATATATATGATCCCAGTTGTAGTTCAGGAACTTCATGACCCCCAAGAATCATCAGGTATAGTCTTGGAGGCCCTGAACACCAAGCATTAAAGAGGTGGACCAGTCTCATACCCTCAGACCCTCATATTGAAACCACAGCCCAATTGGCCAAGAATAACCAAAAGTAAGTAAGCCCTGAGCCTTCGAGAATATTGATTTGCATGCCTTCACACCAAGAAATTGAAATTCTTCATCTTAGTATTCTTCTACTCCTCATTTATACCTAAGAAATAACTAGTCATAATAATAAGCAAACAAAACAAACTCCCTTGGTACTTAATATTATTAAGAAAATAAAAAACACATTGATGAGACAAAATAGTACACTGTTAAAATATTTATGCAGAATAAATTATTGAGGATATAATCACAATATTATTTCAAGTAAAAAGACATAAAAATTGCATATACATTGTATCCTCAAAGTATCCATATGCATATATATGTATATATATGTATCAAAGAGGTAAAATAGACACAGACAGACAGACATATTAGACAAATTATTGGGAGGAAATATGCCAGGGCATTTATTTATTTATTTATTTATTTATATTTTATTAGTGAAACACCATGAGGTACAGTTGTAGATTTACAAATTTTTGTGCTTGGGTTTCAGTTATACAATGATCAAGTACCCATCCCACCACCAGTGCCCATTCTCCACCCCCACCAATACCAGTATCCCTCCCACCCCCCATCCCCCCATCCCACTCTGCCTCTGTGGCAGGGCACTCCCTTTTGTTCTTTCTCTCCTTTTGGGTGCTGTGGTTTGCAAAAGAGGTATTGGGTGGCAATAATGTTCGGTCTATAGTCTACTTTCAGCATGCATCTCTCATCCTAGGCGGATCTTTCCAGCACCCTTTATTTGGTGCTTCCTTCTCTATCTGAGCTGCCTTTATGCCTAGAATGTGCATATGCCAGGGTATTTAAAGTGATTATTTCAGGATGGAAGAAGTCAACCATATGAATTCCATTGACTTTTATTTATAATTCTTTATATTTCCCAGTGGTTTATTTACATTGAGCATATGTTACTTCATTTTTTAGATATCTATACACTTATAATAATAGCAAGAGGTATAAACACTGTATGAACCCAACAAATTAGAAAATTATGTAATAAAATATGAAAGATTTCTTACTCGTTATCCAGATGTCTCATCTTAATAGTAAAAACTTAGAGACTGTCATTAGACTGTTTATGTTTATATGTGTATACACACAAAGATGTGTAAGTTATTTCACAGAAATGGAATTTCTTATTCAGTTCACTGCATGCCCTGAAATATTTTTCAATTATTTTTAAGAAATGACTAGGTTTACAAATAGATTTTAACTTTTAAAGTTGCCTCAAAATCATAACAAGACTGAGCAAAAAATACAATGTACTCTTGTATCTTCACTCTCCTTACACACACACCCAAGGAAGGACCAGGAAAGTGGCTAAGTGACAGAGTACTACATGCCTTGCATGTGTGAAGCCTGAGTTTTACCCCTGAGACTAAAAGATTTTGAAATTAAATTTTTCTTTTTGGTTTTTGACTGTGTTCAGGACTTACTGCTGGCTCTGAACTCAGGGGTCACTCCTGGTGGTTATCAGAGACGGGATGCATGGGATTGAACCTGGGTGTAATAAGGAAAGCACCTTACCCACTGTACTATGTCTCCATCTCCAGCTGCTCAAAATAATTTTTAGGGCTAGAGAGATAGTACAGCATGTAGGATGCTTGCCTTTTATGCAGCCAACCAGATTCTATCCCTGACATTCCCTATGATCCACTACGCCCTGCTAGGAGTTACTGAGAACAAATCCAAGAGTAAGCCTTAAGGACAAGCAGGTGTGATTACAAAACTGTTCATTCCCAACCAGACTGTTAGTATGAGCCCATGGAGACTGATCCACACACGGGCAGGACCACAGGCCCCATGAAAAATGGGTGAGATTACTCCTGTGTCTGGACTGGTTTGGAAAGGGTTAACATCTCTTCCTTTGGCTTCCTTTTAGCTCTAATTCCTAGTATAACAAGGTAATCTTCCCTTCCCACAGATCCCTAAGGCTTGGAATGCAGGCATTCTCTCACATCCCCTTATCACCCCAGGTACTGGGCTGTAACCCTTAACACCAGGATCCTAGGTTGTTGACAGATTACAGACAGGACAAAATATTCCTTAATGTTTTATTGTCCCTCCTGTAAAGTTCTTTTCCCCCATTATTGATTTCTTTGTATTGAGTTCATTAGAAGTGTATACGTAGGATAGTAAATAAAAAAGGTCAAGTGATGCTCCTCTGGAGCAATAGCAGAGCGGATAGGGTAGGGTGTCTGCCTTGCAAGAGGCCGACCCGGGTTCGATTCCCCTGCATCTCACGGAAAGCCCAGAAGCTACCGAAGAGTATCTCGCCCACACAGCAAAGCCTGACATGCTACCCAGAACGTATTCAATATGCAAAAACAGTAACAACAAGTCTCACAATTTGTTGTGAGATATTACTGGTGCCTGCTTGAGCAAATCGATGAACAACGGGAGGACAGAGACTGGACAGTGACTGTGATGCTCCTCTATGCTATTCTTGCCAGAGCAAGCTAAATAGTTTTCTGTATCGATTAGTTATTCCTCTGGCGGTTCTATCTCTGCACCACCCACCAAAAGAATATTCACACAACACAAAACAAAATAAAAAAATAATTTTTAAAAAGTACCCATATGATAGGGCTGGAGTGATAGCACAGTGGAAGGGTGTTTGCCTTGCATGTAGCTGGCCTGGCTGAGCCGGGTTCGATTCCTCCACCCCTCTCAGAGAGCCTGGCAAGCTACTAAGAATATCTCACCTGCACGGCAAAGCCTGCCAAGCTACCCGTGACATATTCAATATGCCAAACACAGTAACAAGAAGTCTTACAATGGAGACATTACTGGGCTCACTTGGGCAAATCGATGAACAATAGGACAGTGCTACAGTGCTACCCACATGAAGAGACTAGTTATGCGATTTTAGGAAAGGATTTTATTCTTTCTCAGTTTTACTCTTCCCAATGGGACAGTGTTGATTTGTGTGTGTGTGTGTGTGTGTGTGAGAGAGAGAGAGAGAGAGAGAGAGAGAGAGAGAGAGAGAGAGAGATGGTGACTTTTTTTTCTGAGCCATGATGTATATCTAGATATGCTTAGGACTTATTCCTGAAGTTCTGGTGACCATACAAAGTAATCTGGGTTGGCTGCATTCAAGGCAGATGCTTTATCTGTTGTACTATTTTTTGGGTCCCCACCCAATGGGTCAGTACTTTAAATTAATTTCACATCAACATATTACCATTTGAAATATCAAGTTTTGGGAAGAAGTCTTTAAAAGACTTCCCACTTAACAGTAGTTCTACACTTACTATTTTTCTTCTGTATCCTGAAAGACTGAAAAATATAGTGGTTCTACAAGGTCACCCGAGGCAAAGTAAACCCATATTCATATTCACTTAGCTTTGAGTGTTTAAAAGAGCCGGAGAGATAGTACACTGGGTAAGGAGCTATCCTTGCATGCAGCTTGGCTTTGGAGGCCAGTTTGGTACTCAGGATCACCATCATGGACTCCCCTCCCCCACCAGGTCGGGGTTATCCTTGCCTGTGAAGGGCACAGATGCTACACTTGTGTGCATTTCTTCACCACTCCATAATTCACCATGGGCATACAAAGACATGTTAACTGTAGTCACCTTGCCACTCAAAATTCATAAGAAACAACTCCAACTGCAAATGTCACAATGGAAAAGCAATGCAGAACCCCACCACACTTAGTGTGTAAGGATGGTAGCACAGAAGGCTCAACCAGTATTAATGAGCTATATAAACTCTCTATTTCCACCAACAAATATCTAGCAACTTCCCTTGCTACCAACTCGTACACTCCATTTCCCCTATGACAAATGAGCACCTGTTCTTCTTCTCCTCAGTTCAAGCCACTGGAGGGACAAATGTGCTCTGCTATAGGCTAGTAGCCTGCATTTACAAACAGATTCCACATCTTCCCACTGTCTATTACAATTTAAAGCAGGCTTTACTGCTTTTGTGGTTCTGAGTTTTAAATGTGTTAGTTTAATCAAAGATGGAGATAATTTGTTTGTTTTTTGTCCCCTCTTGGTCTGAGGTGGTTTCAGAAAGGTAGAAAAAATTTCAGTGTTATTCTGTTATTTTCAAATTAGAGCTTAGTGGTTTTCCAATAATTTTTTAGTCATTTGTAGTACTTTAGTTCATTACATACTGTTATCTTTGACCACATTTTCTGACTGTCCTGTTACTTTAATAATGGAATTTTTAGCCAAACAGAAAATTAAGAAAAGATCAACAGGGATATCACTTGTTTTATTATAAGAATTTGGATAAAATAGAATGAAATTAATTTCAATTTGGAATGACTTGGATCCTGGAAACTCAGAAATAGGGTTTATTTCTTTCTCTGTTTTCAACAATAGAAAATGCAAGGCAAAACAAATAAAAATAAAAATTCTCCTAATTCATATGTTTATAGAAATCAACAGGCTGATAAAAATTTACTTTTCTATTTTCATTTCTTTAATATCCACATCACTTTTAGCAAAATTAATCTGTTCCTACAAACAAGAAGCATGGGATATTAAGTACTGTTTTGTAGCTCTATGTATATGCATTTTCATTGAGCTAGATCAACTCTGTTGATCATCAGAAGCTGGGGAGAATACTTTTAAATGCTTAAATTTAATGTTAATATAATTTATATGTTTAATTAAATATCAAAGGAGCGATAGCACAACGGGTAGGGCGTTCGCCTTACAAGCGGCCAACATGGCCGACCCGAGTTCGATTCCTCCGCCCCTCTCGGAGAGCCCGGCAAGCTACCGAGAGTATTGGATATGCCAGACACAGTAACAACAAAGTCTCCAATGGAGACGTTACTGGGCCCGCTCGAGCAAATCGACGATCAACGGGAGGGCCTTTGCCTTACCTTTGCCTTAATTTAAATTTAATATTTAAATAGAATGGACTATTTAAAATTCTCTGACTATATTATCTTAGATTATAGTAGAAAAGCACTTAGAGGATTTTCATTTCCTACTACTATCCTTGGGCTGGAGCGATAGCACAGCCAGTAGGGCGTTTGCCTTGCACTCAGTCAACAAGGCAAACCCAGTTCAGTTCCTCCGCCCCTCTCAGAGAGCCAAGCAAACTACCGAGAGTATCTTGCCAGTACGGCAAAGCCTGGAAAGCTACCCGTGTCATATTCAATATGCCAAACACAGTAACAATTGTCACAATGGAGATGTTACTGGGCCCGCTGGAGCAAAGCGATGAACAACAGGAGGACAGTGACAGTGACTGCTATCCTTATGCTACTAATTGCTGAAATCTTTAGAAAAGGGCACAAAGTTGTAAAAATTTCAAGGTGTTGAGAATATACAGCAAACAATTTTATCAATTGCCTCCAGGCATTAGGAAGGTATGAGTTTAAGGTTTCTTTACCCCTAGAACCTCCATTCTCTCTAAGTGAATTCATTGTTTTTGGTTTCCACACATTAGTGAGATTGTCTGGTGCTTATATTTCTCTGCCTGATTTATTTCACTTAGCATAATGCCCTTAAGATTCGTTTGTGCTTTCAGGGGTTAGAATTTCTTTCCTTTTATGGTTGAACATTTGATAGTATTAATGTTTAATATTATTGTTTATTCCATATAATTGTTCCGTATATGAATGTTTAATATTATTGTGGGACTTTACTCCTGCATGAGGCTTAGCCCAAGAGTCCTGAAAGCGTCTTGGAACATGGTGGCGGTTGGGCAGTGGAGGTCGGCTGCCAGGGCTGGGTCTCTTGGGGCAGGGAGGGCTCTCGCTGCCCCTCTCTGGGGTGCACCGAGTGAAAACAGCCTGGCAGGGAGTCCAGAAGGACTCTGGACTCAACAGGACCAGGGAGCAGAGATCCTATGCCTGCTTCCCCCAGTCTCCTGTGACCCAGGGGTCACACCCAGAAATCACACCCTGCCGGCACCCGATGATCTCCTCGTCCAACACCCTCCCGAACTCATGGCTGCAACTCCCAGATGGGAGTATAAAATGAGGACCCCATAACCATGCCACCAGACTCCGGACCGTAAGACACTTCCTACTCATTTTCCATAATTATGAAACCATGTTTGATGGAGTTCAGACAGTAGGCAACAAATCATAGTGAGAAATATATATGCCTCTCGGAGAGCCCGGCAAGCTACTGGGAGTATCTCATCCACATGGGCAGAGCCTGGCAAGCTCTTCATGAAGTATTCGATATGCCAAAACCAGTAACTATATCAGGTCTCATTCTCCAGACCCTAAAAGAGCCTCTAATCGTTGGGAAAGACTAGAAAGGAGAGGCTGCTAAAATCTTAGAGCTGGGATGAATAGAGACATTACTGGTTCCAGTTCGAGTAAATTGACGAACAACGGGATGGCAGTGATACAGTGATACAGGCACTGCACAGCACTGCACAGCACCCGTTGTTCATTGATTTGCTCAAGCAGGCACCAGAAACATCTCCATTGTGAGACTTGTTGTTACTATTTTGGGCATATTGAATATGCCACAGGGAGCTTCCTAAAACAATAAATTAATCACATTACTTCACTCTTATAATGTTCTAGATATGAGATCTGGTTTACAGGTCCTTAACACAACTTTTAAAGATTTTTTAATAACCTAATCTACTGAAAATTCTGTTGAATTGAAAAAATTCTAGGCATTAAATCTATTTTTAAATTGCTATATCAACCTGGAAAAAAATTGGGAAAAGTAATGGAATATAATTAAAGGTAATCTCATGGTTATTTAAAACCATACTTGGAAATTAAAAGGTAAGGTAAAGGCCCTCCCGTTGATCGTCGATTTGCTCGAGCGGGCCCAGTAACGTCTCCATTGGAGACTTTGTTGTTACTGTGTCTGGCATATCGAATACTCTCGGTAGCTTGCCAGGCTCTCCGAGAGGGGTGGAGGAATCGAACTCGGGTCGGCCATGTTGGCCGCGTGTAAGGCGAACGCCCTACCCGCTGTGCTATCGCTCCAGCCCTTGGAAATTATTCAAGATAAAAAGTCTAAGAAAAATTATCCCTTGTATTTGAAAAACACTTGAAAAACATTTTCAAATTTTGGTGACACCCCATTCTTCATGAAAAAAAATTAATCATAGTATTTATGGAGTGGAAAACACAAGGGAATTTTCGATGAAATGTTTTCTTTCTTTTTTACTGATGCAATATTTGAAACGGGAGCACAGGGCATATTTTCTGAGCAAAGAAGTTGTCAGCAGGCAAGACTCTTCTCAGCAAAACACCTGAGCTCTTAACAAATAACTGTAAGCATCAAATTAAAAGATGTGAGCTTGGTATCTCTTGCAAGAGAATTGTGGTATTTGTAGTCAAATAAAATATCATCTTGTTCATCCTTTATTCATAGCAGTCTAATAAGAATAAAGAATTGCCTGGGTACTGTTAAGATCTTGTCATACTTTATGATTCATCAGTTATCTCTGTCTTAGTAGGAAAGTCTGTGTTCATTTAAGAAAACATAGAACTAGTTCTTATCACTGACAAACACTAATGTAGGAATGAGATATGCTGCTCTGGACCACTATTTAGTGTCTTCTTTCCTTTTTTTTCCCCATTGAGAATAATTCTTTCTTGTGAAGAGATAAAAGATGCTGGCTGCAGTCACTAGAGGTACAGATCACAGCAAGAAGCAAAATCCACAGCACCACCTGTAGACCTGGAGGTTACCACCTCTCCACTTCCCCCGAAATGGATTTTCTTAAGTTCTCTGCTCTGTAACTTGGTAGCAAGAGAAAATTGTTCAGTTATCACAACTGCAAAAAGCAGCCCACTGCTATGTGATAAAATTATGGCCAACCAGAGGCTAGAGTGTGAAAATGGCAGAAAGTTCTATTCTATTGACCTTCCATTCTATGTCCAGTTGACTGTGTTTTGTGAATTCCTACCCTCCAGCTTAGGCACTTTACATTTGAATTTCTCTTTGCCTTGTTTGTTGTACTAGGATTACAGTTAACCTCTATGGAACAGAGTTCAAGAACTAGAAATCCTGGTCCAAGGAGCAATCCTCAGGGAGAATAGTCATGCAGTATTACTGAAACAAGCTTTGGACACAGAAGCAATACAACTAAGTACACTCAGACAAATATTTAGAAAATTGAGCAATATGCTACTGGTTGCTAATATACTTGAATAAGAATGGGTGATATCATTCAACTCGTCCATCAGAATAACATAAGGAGATTTCATGTTCCTTCCCATTAGTTGTTTTTATGAGATTTTCTATTATGTTCACCAATACATTGCAAATCATTTCAATTTCTATAAATGATGCAGAAAAAGAGGTAGTTACTAATGGATATTTCACCTATGAAAGTAGTTGGAGACAAAACACCAGAATTCTAAACAAAAATGTTGTTGAAATCTTCAGATCACTTTTCCCTTTTGTGCCAGGAATATATGTCCTTTATGAAACAGAAAACAGAGAATTCACCAACCCCAAAGTTTACATCCTTTGTGCATATATTCAATGCTCTTGCATTTTCTTATTTCTTCTCTTCTTTCTTCCTTCCTTCCTTCCTTCTTTTCTTTCTTTTCTTTCTTTCTTTCTTTCTTTCCTTCTTCTTCTTCTTCTTCTTCTTCTTCTTCTTCTTCTTCTTCTTCTTCTTCTTCTTCTTCTTCCTCCTTCTCCTCCCTTTCCTTCTCCTCCTCCTCCTCCTCCTCCTCTTCCTCCTCCTTGTTCTTCTTGTTTCTTACTCATTGTCTCCATTCATTCATTCATTCATTCACTCAAGCATTAAATCAATAGTTCTTGAATCATTATGATATTATTGCTTCTTGGTAATCAGTGATTAACATAAACAGTAATCCTTGTCTTCATGAGGTCTACATTACCCTTCTAAATGTCTAATCAGCAGTATTGATAGAAGCAACTGTTCTGTTGCTTGATCAACAGGTGTCCCTCTTCCATCACACTTGTATTTTACACTGCATTGAATGAGAATATATATGAAAAAATAGTAAAGCTAGACATAAGTACTATAGAACATAGGAATTGTAACAGAATTTCTCAATTCTGTGAAAGGACAAGTTCTATGTCCAGTACATCACAGCACATGTACGTGTGCTATTTTTGTAGGCTTGAGGCTAAAGAAGAGGCTAAGTTTATCTGCTGACACTATAAGAAAGAAGGATTCAGAGTCACACAGACCCTGGTGTGCAGTATGATTCAGTGGATTGAGGTAAGTCAAGCAACTTCTGTAGGTCTCATTTTTTCCACTGTTAATTGAATGTTATTTACCTTATATTCACTGTTAAGTGAATTTAACATTATTTATCTCAGACTGAATACCTCATTATTACCTTATCATAAGCTTATTCATTCAATGAACAGTCATTCAGCATGGTATATTAAGCACTGCTGCAAATACTGACAATATCACAATAATAAAAGATTCATAAATGCTTGCCCTCCTGAAGCTTATCTTTAGAGAATATATTTTATACCATTGAAAAATTGATTTTGCCTTGTTCTCCTTTATAAAAACTAAAACAAAGGACAATTTTGAAATCTTAAGTATCCTCAGAACTAGCAGACCCCCCAGTGTGTCCTCATTATGCTCTACTTCCATCTGTTATGTAACTGAGTTCAATGAGATCAAGTGCAGCTGGGAAAAGAGCTTCAGTTAAGGATGTTTTTCATAGAGCATCTAATGCTTACTGTCATGTGAGTGAGATGTCATGTGAGTGAGAATAAGAGTAGAGAAAGTATCAACTAGTTATTGCAGTTCCTGTAGAGTATTCAGGCAGACTGAGAGAAAAACAAGTCTGGGAAGGCTTTGGAGTCTGGTGATACTGAACCAGACAAGAGGATGACCTGAGCCAGGCCATTTGGCTCCGCCAAAGGATATTGTTTTACAGAACTTTCTTTTAGCACTCGATTGATTTCAGCTTCTGATACCTAGTTTCCAAGGAAATATGCATCATAATACGTATTTGTGTATAGTTTCAGTTACTTCTTAGTACCTGCCATAAAGCAGATGCCAGCAATTATGTACTATAATTAGTCATGTGTATACTTCTGGGCATTTTATTTATATGCAAAATATAAACTTACACATATCTACCCCTCCTTCTCCTCTCCAACACTTTCTCTTTCTCTTTCTCAGCTAATTTTATTTAGCACCTTGGTTTTATCATATTGAGATATTAAGTTTTTAATTATAAACACAGGTTTATGAATACAATTCTTGAGACTTTCCAATGTCACCCTTCTTTCTTTAAAGAGAATCAACTTTAATTTTTAACACTAATTTCTCTTTACTGTAGCACTGCACTGTAGCACTGTCCTCCGTTGTTCATCGATTTGCTTGAGTGGGCACCAGTAAAATCTCCGTTGTGAGACTTGTTGTTACTATTTGTGTTACTTGTTACTGTTGCGTTACTTGTTGTTATTGTTTTTGGCATATCGAATATGCCACAGGGAGCTTGCCAGGTTCTGCCGTGTGGGCTCTTTACTATAAAGAAACTAAAACGTAATAACTCTTTACAGGGCAACAAGAGACTGAATTTATTTTATTAATAAAGTCAGTTAATGAAAAATAAATGATGATATATATTGAGATTTTCCTAAATGAGTTCCTAAATGAGTTTCCTAAATGAGTTCAGATGTTACACAGCTGGGCTGTGTAACAATTTCTGTATCTAAAGGGTATGACAGATATCTTAGTAGAAGGTGGGCTGACCAAAGACTGCTTTGAATAACAAATTTGCAATTTTTAATGCACAGTTCATGTATATTTTAGGATCATCATATTTGCTGGTAAAAAAATTAATTTTGCTTTGGGCCACACCCAGCAGTTCTCAGGGCTTACTCCCAGCTCCATGATCAGAGATCATGCCTGGCAGAGCTTGGGGGAAGAATACGGAGTGCAGGGATCATGCAAGGCAAGCGCCCTACTATCTCTCCATGCCCTACTGATAAAAAGTAAAGGAGGTTGGCAGTGGGGAGGGAAACAACTTAAGATTGATAGGTCTGCCTATAGACAATGAATTGTAGCTTTCCCACAAATGAGAGAACATTATAACCTCAGGGAGTAGGACACTAAGAGAAGAGAAGGTGGACATGAGAAATGGCTCATTTTACTTATGATTTGATATTTTTAGGAAGGTAATTGACTAGGAAACATGCAAGAGAGGGACTTCAGTCAGCCAAGAGAATTTAAACACCTAGAAGTTGACAAAACCCCAAATCCCCTCTGATTTGTTTTCCAGTGCATTTGTAATCAGGGTGAGTAGTCTGAGCTGGATTGTAGAGGTAGCCTGTTCCAGTGAACAACCAAAAACAAACAAATCAAAAACAAAACAGCAGCTGCCAGCAGAGAGCACCACAGACATGAAAATAGTGAGGCCTGCACCTCCTGAGGGAACAGCCTCCAGACTGGTGGTGAAAGAGAATAGGGTCCTAAAATCTTTCTGTTCTCTCAGACCCTGTCTTTGTCTTAGAAGCAAAGTTGCAGGACAACTTGGCACCACTTTTAGTCTCTGAATGAAAGTAAGGGAACCCTGCAAATGCTAATGATATTTTAGGCAAGAAAAAAAATATGTGGCTTTCTAAACCAATTTGGATTTCAAGTCACAAATTAGTTACTTGGGAACCTAAGAAAAGTTTGCATCTTTCCATATTGATTCTCTGATGATGCAGCTTCAGAGAGACCATCCCACACACCTATCTTGGGAAGCCAGAGGTCCCCAAGGAAACGTGGAAGCCTGCTTTCCAGCCCTTCAACTCTCAGATGCTTCTGAAAGAGGGACTTACCAAACCCAGACTTATTATCTCTTCCTAACCAGCCATTAAAAGGCTTCATGCACATCCGGAAGTCTCTAGGAAAGGGCAAGCATGGCTTGGATACATTCTCTTGAGGGTTTGCTGTTTCACTAATGTTGTATGTACAGAATTTGCTGTAGGGAACGTAGGCACTGCAGAGTTTCCTACTTGCTTCAGCTGCTCTGAAAAAATGGGTTCCCCAGCTCCCACTCTGGGCAAATCGAAACTACAGAGTTTCACTCTGCCCTCTTGTGCTGTCAGCCACCTTTCAGCATTCCCCTGTCCCCACAAAAACCTCAACACGAATCTCTTACACAGATGTTGTACAATAGGAGCTTTCATTCCTGCTTTGGCACCTGCAATGCTGGGTTAATCTTGCCATGGAAAAGAAAAAACATTCATCAAAGAATGTGGTGCTGGGGATCTTGCGAGAGACAACAACTGAACAGAGGCAACATAATGCCTTATCCTCCCATCACTCATTCTGCACAAACGTCACGCTACACTTTCTCCAAACACACCCTTCTTTCACAGATCTTAGTCCTTTTGAATTCCCTACTTCCTGTCCTGAATTTCTGGGTTTCCTTTCCCCCATTAAACAAATTCTCACTCATCTTTCAAGATCAAGAGTAATTTATGTGCCTGCAGGAACTGGACAGGGGTTAATGTTGGAAGAGAAATTCCTGTTATAAAACTGAGTGCTTTGATTTCTACTGCATGTACATCAGGCCATACCAAGTCTGTACTGACGCACATCTGGAACTTCCAGGGAGAAAAATATCAGAGAGAACCAATTCTACCAGTCAAGGTTATTGGCGACAAGGGACAGATATTTTCCTTAGTACGAGGATACTTGGGCTGGAGCTATAGCACAGCGCTAGGGCGTTTGCCTTGCTCGCAGCCAGCCTAGCCGAGCTGGGTTCGATTCCTCCACCCCTCTCGGAGATCCCGGCAAGCTACTTAGAGTATCTCACCCGCAAGGCAAAGCCTGGCAAGCTACCCATGATGTATTCGATATGCCAAACACGGTAACAAGAAGTCTCAAAATGGAGATGTTACTGGGCTCGCTCGAGCAAATAAGGATACTGTGGGCTTGGATCGATAGCACAGCTGGTAGATCATTTGCCTTGCACATGACTGACCGGGGCTCGATTCCTTCTTCCCTCTCGGAGAGTCCGGCAGCTACCAAGAGTATCCTGCCCGCATGACAGAGCCTGGCAAGCTCCCCATGGCATATTTGATATTCCAAAAACAGTAACAAATCTCACAATGGAGACATTACTGGTGCCCGCTCGAGCAAATAGATGAACAACGGGAGGACAGTGCTACACTGCTACAGATGAGGATACTCTCTGGAGTAAGGTCTATTGTCTATATCTTATTGTTGTATCAGTTACTAGCTGTAGGACCCATATAACAAGTACTAAAGCTCAATATGGTTTAGACGTTCATTTGAAGGTTATAGCAGATGCTTCACTGTAAGAATTAAAATAGTGAGTTTATGTCTACTACTAAGATGTGAGACCAAGACGATGATGAAGCTACTCTCTCATTAACACCATGTCCAAAATGCAACAAAACAAATAAGAGACCAGAGGATTATGCTAGCAGCCCCACAGAAGTGCATGGCCCTACCTAGCACACAGTTCTGGGAGAGTTTACACAGGAAGACCCTCTGAGTAGTAAGAAGAACTATGCATGCCGGGAGGCAATGCTAGTTTAAACTTCAAATTTTCAGCAGTGGTTGAAGAAATACATAGTCTGTCCCACAGGCTCTACATGGAATTGGTGATTATAAATCTTGAGTGATTCTTATAAATCTTGAGATTTGAACTAGCACAAAACCTGATCATCACACCCAGCTCTCACACTTCAGTATTGGATAAAATAAAAAAACAAAAGTGAAAACATAAAGGTCCTAAGCACTTAACAACTATATATAGCTTCTCAGATAAATATTTCAGTGACTATAGTAAACAAATTGTCACTCATGAATAGCTTTGTAACTGTATCTCATGATGATTCTACACAAAAAGTTTTAAAAAAAAGAAAAAGAAAAGAAAATGAGGAAATTCAAAGAACAGTCCCTGGGACCAGAGCAATAGTACAGTGGAGTTTTTGCCTTGCACATGTTCGACTCAGCTTCAATTCCCAGCATCTCTTATGGTCCCTCATGCACTGCCAGGAGTGATTCCTGAATACAGTGGCAGTATTAAGCCCTGACATTGCTGGGTGCCCCCCCCTCCAAAAAAAGAGTAAACCCCCAACAAAAAAAGAGAAAGTACCAAAGAAGTTATGTGAATATGTGTCAACTAATCCAAGCACTTCCTAACTCTAATATGAGTTAAACTTTAGGAGACATTGGCTATCATTATTATCAATTTATTCATAATAAGAAACTATAAAGGTAAAAGAAGATTCAGAAAATGAACAGACTGAAGTTAGAAAACAAAATTAATAACCAAGTTTAAGTTACATGAACTCTATGATTAGACTGTGATCTCTGGCACTACCTCACTGCAGTTAGAACTGTAGCTGGTTACTCCCAACGATCACTGACGACTGCTACAGTTAAATCAGCTCTTAACTCATCTTTCTCTTCTGTTCAAAATTCAAAGATGTGAATTTTGGGATGAAGTAATTTCAAAACCCAATTCACAAATTCAAGATAGCAAGGCCCAGAATCACAGAGGTTAGTTCTGTCATCTCTTTGGTCTATTCCCCTAAAGGAGTTAGAGTGATCGTTTCAAAATGGAAGACTGTTACTCCATCATCTCTCCATTTTTGAATGGCTTCACAAATATTCTAGGTTAACGTAAAAACAGAACAGCTTGTCTGATTTTTTTGTTTTTTGTTTTTTTGGAAGGAGGGCAGGGTTGAGCTGGTGGTTCTACTCCCTCTCTACATTGTGTGTGCTGCAATTCCCCTTCCTCACTTTACTCTGATCTTCCTTCAATACCCATGCTCCTCTCTTTCACCACACCACCTCTGCTCATGGAGTGTACTTTCTTCCCTCTTAATTTATCCCCATCATTATTCAGTGTTCAGGTCATGGGACCTACTATTATTGGCTCATGGGAACATACCTCAACTCCCAGATCAGGACAAATCTTTACACTGTTCTAGCATTCTGATCTCACCTTCACTGTAAATAACTGTGGTTATTTACAGGACACATAAAGTAGGAAACATTTGACTAGAATCCCCTATTGAATGAATGAATGAATGACCAAATGCAAATGCCTTCTCGGTTTGCCTTTATCTGGAGAGATCAGTGAGAATTTATTGAGTGGAGCTAAGCAATAAATATAGCATTTCAATAGAGAAAACAGAGAATTCAAAAGGACCAAGATCTGTGAAAGAAAGACCTCGGTGTTTGGTGAAAATTTAACATGATCATTGTGCAGAGTATAAGGGGAGGGAGGTGAGAGAGAAAAGAAAAGAAACAAAAAAGGCTGTTAAGGGTTGTGGACTGTGTAAAGGTGCTTGAATGCATGCTGAATAGTTTAGATCAGGTTTTCTTCTGGAATTATAAAAAAAATCTATTTTATCTGAGCAGTGAAAAATTTTTATTGGAAAGGCAAAATGATAGATGTGTTCTCTCATTGAAACTTGTAAGATCAAGTTACAACTCCATATATTTCCAAAACAAAGTATTAGTAATTTGTTATAAAATGAAGTGAGGTTAAGATTTTTTAAATACAGTTAAATATTTTAAATGTCTGTTTCAAATAAACACAATCTTGATGATCAGATATTTTTATACCCTACTTCCAACAACTGTCCCTCAAGTGATTATTATTCACATTCCAGTAAACAGATGTCATGTAACCAGCTGGGGAAAAATGGTGATATATAGCATGATCAATTGAGAACCTCTGATTTCAGTTTAACACAAGTTATTGTTACTAGAATTATAATAGCTGTGATAGGATTTAGTTCAACCCAGGTCTTAAAATAGGACTAGAAAGGTAAGGCACTTGCCACCCCAGTTCAATCTCTAGCATAACATATGGACCTAGAGCATAACCAAAGGTGATTCCTAAGTACAATAATCCCTGAGCACATCCTTGTGAGTCTACAAAACAAAATATGTGTATATATATATAAAATAAATTAAAATTTCAAAAACCAAACCATTCTCAGAATTCCCACCCCACACACACTCTTTAGGACCCTGTTGCACTCTCAAAAATAAAGTACTTCAAAGAGTTTTTGTTTATGTGGGTTGTGACCATGAACACAACATTTAAACATGTAGACTGATTGATTTTCATAGCAGTAGTCAACAGATTACATATCAAAATAGTTACCATATTGTAACAAATACTATATTTTCAAAAAAAAGAAATTTCAAAAGAAAACAGCTGAATTCTCATATCACCTTAATTTAATACTTAAATTGTTGTAATATACTACTAAAGTTGAAACACATATATGGAATCCTGCCTTATACAGATTCGTAGCTGGAAAAGAGAGCACTGTTCCAAAACTGTTTTTGAATAATCATGATATCACCACAATTTGACACGTAGTAATTTCTTAAATATCAATTATAATATGGAATATAAACCTGTACCAACAAATCTTTCATTTTTATAATACTAAAACTTGTCTGTTTTGCACTTTGAATGAATTTCTTATTCCTGCCATGACTGAATAACATCATGCATTGGTCATTTGGAAAATGTCCATTCACTGATTTGTATGCCTTCCACATTTTGGTATATTTCATTATACCATATTAAAACATCACATCCATTAATATCAACACTAACCTTATAAAAAACTTAACATGGAAAAGTTAAATTAAGTTCCTGGTACAAATATAAACTTTCAAAAACTAATTTTCTTGAAAGTTTAAATTCCACTACAGTCAATCTGCAGATGTTTTATTTTAAGAGACAAGCTTTGTTAGAAAATGTCTGCCAAAAATCCATATTTGAAAAATGTAATTTGCCATTCTTTCAGTAAAAATAATGCTCCATTGAAAACAAGTCTAGTTTAGTGAAATTTTAAATAAATGCACACATGCTTTGTTTTAGACAAATACCATCCATCAATATGCAAAATAATTTATGTGCCACTTCCCAATTTGCCACACAGAATAATAAAATAAAATGTACTCAAAGATTAAGATTTTAATAAACTAATTCCTTCATTCTTCATCATGATGACTGTGTAAAACTAGAGCTATTTTATACTATAAGCATGTGTTGAAAATTATAATGACTATGTCAGTCTAGTCTGGTGCCACTGACTTGATTTCTGCTCAGAAACTAGCAGTTTTACTCATTATTTCTTTGTACAGTTACTAGCATCTTGTACATGTCAACAGAAACAAAAGATAAATAGTAAAAATGTGTCATTATGAAAGAGTTTTAACCTCATTAGCCTTGTAGAAAATTTTGGGTTATCTAGGGTAATGTGAACTTTATGTGAGCCAGCAAACTATAAACTAACCTAAAATCTTAGGTTTACAATGAAAGAATGGACCAGGACAGTCTAATTTGTATTTAAAAATCCAATCAATGGTGTAAGCTTTCATATTACTCATAAAATAATTTGCTAGCACCAAAGGAGACAAATTTAAAAAATTAAAGCACTCATATAACATTAAATTTTTTCATTGAAAAATTTGTTCTTTACTATTACCAGAGTAAGCAAAGGTCCCAAGTCTATGATTGTTGTTACCAAATTTAGTGATTGTCTCAGTAATAAAGGTCAGTTAATAACAGTGGGTAAGCTATTTTGGAAAGCTGCATTAACTTTAATTTCATTAAATAGTTTTTCAGATAACAAAGCTGAACAGGAGGGTAAGGGGTCAATGTCAGTCTTTATTTAATTAATTGGAGATTACTTCAAACAACACTATTGTCTAGAAGATTTTCTTCTCTAGTGATTCAATTTATCACGCATGCTTATTCTCACTGAGCAGGGAAGTCCCCAAGCATTCATCTAAGACATTATCAAACCGACATATGAAAAAGTCAGACCTTTCAAAGGAATTGCCCAACCCAAGTTGAAAGATATATGAAAAGTTAGCTGATTCATTCAGGGCATTTTAGAACTTGCCAATAAGCAAAGCAGAACATGCGAAAGGCCATTTGATCATGGTCCTGCCAACTGGGTAGGCACAAGCCATGCTGACTCTTGTAGTTTCCTCCAAATCATGTTAGAACAAGGGATTGACTCTCAACTTCCCACACTAGGTGGGTTTCTATGAGCTATTCTCACTCTGTGAGTGTATAAAGATGATTTGATTTTCTCCCTAGTTACAAAGAAAGGAAGCATAAGAAACTACATTTGTCTTTGATCTGTAGTAGGATAATCAAGGTCAAAACATAGATATGAAGTCTCAGTACAGAGGAGAACATTCTGATCTTTTTTATCCAGAATCTTATTTGCCCTTATATTTCAGATTTCAGATGCACAGTCATGGTAATTTAATACTAGACTTCTAGGCACTTTCATTTATCCATATATCAGCAGAGTTGCCGCCCTCTGACCTGTTCATTACAGTAGGTATGTTCAATAGAATTGCTATAAAGTCAACCCAGCATCATCTATGTCATTATGATTTTCCTAAGAAACATCATAAAATCCAAACCCTCCCAAAAGGACCCAACCTATGAGTGTGAGATAGGCCCCAATACTATGGCCTTATCTATCTCTAATTGCATAGTGCTTCATTTTCTCATATGGACCATTGGTTTCAGAAACATGGGAGAGTAGACAACTGCACTCTGAATGCTTCTCAACACCCACTCCAATGCTCTGCATTTGTGTTCTCTCTGCCTGCCTGAAATGCTCACTCTCTGTTTCTGGTAGAATAGTTCATAATTTAAGACTAGGTCAGAGCTGGGTATCAACCTTGAACCCAGAGCATTATATGCTAGCTTCTCACTACCTTGCCGACTTATTTGCCTCTACCATTACTGTGGGGTTCCTTAAAGCATTATTTTGCCATTTACTTTTAAGCACCCTAACTCCAACATATACAACAACGATATGTAAATGTATTCGTGGGTTCTGGCTGGTACTTGTTGAGCTCTCTGGGCTCTTCTCTTTATTCATTAAGTTTGGTGGGTTTCTATGTGACTTTCCCCATTGCATTTGTTACTTTCTAAGCATGAATCTTTGTAAGCATTCTCTGAGGAAGCTAAGGAAATTCAGATGAGTTTTCTTTATTTCCTTTCTTACTGAATCTAACCAATTAACTTTTTTATTTTTCCGGTTTTCTGTTTTGAGTTGTGGGTGTAGATTACCAGTATAATTTATATATCAGTGACCCAGCCTCTCTTCAGTTTGTAATTTAGGGCTCTGTGATTTCTTACTATGAGCATAGCTTTGTGAGATTTCTCTTATGAGATAGGTGGACAGAGCTAACAATGCTTACTAATAGCACCATGTTCCTGGGGGCAGCCAGATATACACCTGAGACTGTGGTTTTACTACAGGAGGTATAAGCATGTGCCCTGTAAGGTGTGGGGCAGACAGCTACCAGGTGGCCATGTGATTCATAGTACCCTAAGAAACTATTTAGCCTACAGGCAAAGATGTGCTATCCTGTGGGTTGATGCCCACTCCTAGGGGCATAAATCCTAAGAATTAAGGGCACAGCTATTAAGAGAGGCAGGGTGGGAAAAAATCAGGACACATAAACACAAAGAAGTAGTGATGGGGAGGTGGGCCTCAAGGACACTCAGTCCAGCAGGCAATGCCTGTCCTGAATTCAAGGGCCCAGTTGCTGGGGTAGGTGGGAAAGAAGGAGCAGAACTCACAAGAAGCAGCAGTAATGGGGGTGGGTCTCACATTTTAAAAGGGAGCAGCCAGGTGTGTAGGATGAGTCCATAGTGAACCCCTGTGATTTTCCAGCTGGGCTATGATTACATGGGTAGAGAAGAATTGGTTCCAGGCAAAGAGGTAGTTCAAGATGGCATGGTTGGATGGAATTAAAGGTGTTTTCACACACACTGGAAAAGAAACTAGAGGGGCCATTGGGTTGGGATGGAATCCTGTAGCTTTCACATATACAGAAACTGGGAGAAAAGATATATTTTTGTCCTTACATAATTATTTATTCACATTTTAGCTATTAAAGAAAACATGACTCATAAACATTCTTACGTTTAACTGAACTAACCACATGACAACAAGTTCATCTTCACTATTTTTAAAAACTGAGTAAGATTATAGTAATAGCACAGTGGTAGGGCTTTTGCCTTGTACGCAGCCAACATAGAGAACCCAAGTTCGATTCCTCCACCCCTCTCGGAGAGTCTGGCAAGCTACCAAGACTATTGAGTATCGCACGGCAAAGCCTGGCAAGCTACCCGTGATGTATTCGATATGCTAAACACAGTAACAACAAGTCTCATGATGGAGACATTACTGGGCCCGCTCGAGCAAATCGATGAACAACGGGAAGACAATGACAGTGACAGAGTAAGATGATAGAAACGGATGGATATAACTATTTGAGTATCTTTCCCATGTGATATTTCTAACATAGTAATCTAAGTTTCTGGGCTGGAGCAATAGCATAGCAGTAGGGCGTTTGCCTTCCATGCAGCTGGCTGGCCCAGCCGGGTTCGATTCTTCTTGGAGAGACTAGCAAGCTACCAAGAATATCTCGACCGCACACAAAGCCTGGCAAGCTACCCGTGAAGTACGCCAAACACAGTAACAACAAGTCTCACAATGGAGACGTTACTGGGCCTTCTCGAACAAGTCGATGAACAACAGCAGGACAGTGCAGTGCTAATATATGTCTCCATTACTTTGAATTATAGACAATTTACAAATAAATTTTTAATAATTTTTGATAAGGATGCTACTAGTTGATATATTTTCTATTTATTTTAATTGACATAATAGTATTTAAAACATAATATCAAAATACTAAAATCCAAGCCAAACCACTAGAAAAAATGTAAAAACAGATAAGTTATTATATATTATCATCACTATGCCAACTGCTTTCTGATTTCTGCCAGAACTTGACTCCCTGTGCCAGAGAAAAGTAAAATTTCTGCATTATCACAGCTCTGGCTAACTAGAGTTCCTGGTGAGTATGTACAGATCAAATACTTTCTTAACTCTTCCAGCTTTGAGCACATAATATGAAGTCAAAAGAACAAAGAGAATCATCTGCTCCAGGTTGATCATCCATTCATGTATCCCAAGAATAATATAGAATAAGTTTACTCTCTCTCTCTCTCTCTTTCTCTCTCTCTCTCTGTGATGCAGGATTATAAGAGTTTCCTCAACACTTTGCGTTCTTTTTATTTGGCAGTGAAGGTAGTGGGGGGGTCGGAGGCACACACCAGCAATGCTCAGGAGTAACTCCTGGCTCTGGACTCAGGAATTAATCCTGAGAGTCCTCAGGGGACCATATGAAAGGCCAGAGATCGAACCCAGGTTGGTCACATGGGAGGCAAACCCATATCTGCTCTACTGGCTCTACTGTCTCTCCAGTACCAGACTTTGACATTCTTCTAGAAGAGTTTCTAGAAAAGCTACTGACTATGATTTTATAAACCCATCCAGAGTAAGTCCAAGGAAGGAAATGCCCTCGGTATATGGGGAAAAAAAAATCACTAGAAGCACCCTAGAGCAATGTATGGATTATTCACACTAAAAGAGCTCCAGGGGAGAATTAGATAGTACAGAGGTTAAGGTACATACTTTGTATGCAGTGGTTCAATCCGTACCACTACAGGATCACCAAGCACTAGTGAGATGACCCAGGTAATCCCCCAAAACCATGGGACCTAAGTAACACCACATCCTCAGGCCTTGGAATTGAACATTTATAGCCCAAATAACCAGCTCTCCTTATCAGTTAGAAGGACCAAAAGCAAAAACAATAAAAACAGAATAAAAGTTTCAGACACTCATTTCATCTGAATAAACTAAAAGTATTGAAATCACTTGGGATAATATTTAAACAACAAAAGCATTATTATTCATAATGAAAAATTTATATTTTAAACTTAAATTATATCACATCGAATCATTGATCAAAATGATCAATAGAACAAAATTTTTCTTCAGCAGAATTTTTGATAAAACCAGGCAAACCTCTAAGAAAAAACTGATGTAGTCAAATCCTTTCCTAAACTTAACATTTATAATGTACTTTAAACAGTATTTTTCTCCTAATCGTGTTTGGATAACATAATAATATTTCCTAAGAGAACTGGTTACCTCATTCACACTAACTCAATACAGCCATCTTAAATATTTAACCCCAATCTTGTTGCAAATGAGTAACAGCTGGTTTCTTTTCCTCAAAAAAATTGGATTTTATTAAGCAAAACAATTCTGAATGCAGCTTCTAACAAATTCTGACAATTAACTTCAACATTCTGTTTGTAATATATAACCATATTGGGAAAAATCACATAAAGATAGGATAATTCACTTAATTTACAAATTCTTTGTTATTTCCCATAAATAAACCGCACATCTGGTAAACTTCTTGCAATTAGTTTGTTCAAGAAAAGGCTATCAGAAGGAATTCCAAATATATGTTGGTTGTTAGTTCTTGTTTGTTTGCTTATTTTATTGTTTTGGTTTGTTTCATCATTCTAATTTATTCATCTATCTAGTAAAAAGGCTTTTGAATACACACAGTATGTTAAAGTAAAAAGAAGATAATGTATGATACAACTTCCTAGAAGAGATACCTGAAGTCATCTGGGATTATTCCCTGCCTCAAGGCAGGATTGTACCCAAACAATTCCGGAAAGTTCACTGCTTGAAATGTTTAAGAAAGGAGTTCTATACTGCCAATATTCATGTGTCCTGGTGATTTTGTACAGTCATGAAGGCTTCCTTTGTTCATGACTTGAACATTTCCTTCTGTCATGTGAGCCCATTTTATATATTGTAGTTTAGGCACCACAATTTACAAAGCTATTGATAACAGATTTTAGGTCATTTAATTTCCAACTCCAAACCTACCACCAACGTGAGCATCCCTTGACTAACCACACAAGGTTTCCAACCTTTCCTCACCCCACCACCTTAGAAAACTCACGTTTTAGAAATTTATTGATTATAGTTTGGATCACATATTTATACTTGTGTGGACTCATAGTTTTGTTCTACATAATCACCTCAACTCAACAGTACAAATGTCCAAGACCCTGACCAAAGTCCTTATGTTTTGCTAGTTCATCTCCCCATCCACCTTCCTGTCTCTCCTACGCACAATGTCCTGCCTTTGACATCCTGCTTTCTATAATCCAGTAAACCCATTATTCTCTTCCTGAGCAGAGGTCACTACACAAAGTCACAGACCCAGCAGCTTCCTATTTTCTTCTACTCTCTGTAACCATGCAATTGTCACCATAGAGGAGATTTTGTCTTAATGCTCTGGGTGAAGGGTTGGAACTGAAGTGGAGATAAGTACAGAGAATTGTAATGAAGAAAATTCTCCTTTATTTTAAACAAAATTAAGCGTTCCACTATAATGTTACATCACAAAATTAGTTAACATATCATACAAATGTATTACATGCTTTGGATGAACCATTCTTTATCTTGTGCAATCTTTATCTTACTTTATATGTAGGAATTATTTCTGTATTTGTTATTTTTCCAATATTTGTTGAGAAACTGTGATATATACGTATATATATTATATATGTATAATAGTGTCAATTATAGTGTTTCATGCAGATAATGTTCTGATACCACACCCACCATTATATGTCAACTTTCCTCCACTAATATTCTATGGTTCCCTCCAATCAATCCTTCTAGCTACCTTATCCTTAGTAAGATCAGTATCCTGGCCTGGCAGAGGAGGAAGAGACTGTGCCCATTTTTTAGAAAATGAAATGACACAGTAGAAATCATTTCTTACTTATTAGATATTTTCCCCTCAACTCCCAGTCAATGGGCTGGGGCAATAGCACAGCTAGTAGGGTATTTTCCTTGCATGAGGCTGACCCAGCCAACCCGGGTTTGATTCCTCTGCCCCTCTCAGAGAGCCTGGCAAGCTACCAAGAGTATCTCGCCCACACGGAAAAGCCTGGCAAGCTCTCCGGGACGTATTTGATACGCCAAACACAGTAACAAGAAGTCTCACCATGGAGACGTTACTGGTGCCTGCTCGAGCAGATGGATGAACAATGGGAGAACAATGCTACAGTGCTACCTCCCAATCAATACATAGTTCTACTTCCACCCTACCATTTTTTGTTGATTGCTATTTGTTTCATTATTTATTTATTTACATTTACCAATTTTTATTGGTTTGTTCCTTCATAGTCATGTTGGAGTGTTTTTGTAACCAAAAGATTACCTTTAGACAAAAGTTGCATTTTTCTACTTTTCAATAATAAGCTGTGGCAGACTTCACGTACTAAGCCAAAATTTTAGTTTGCTTTTCTGAGGAACTGACTTTCTGGGTTCAGTGAATCTTAGCTTTTCTTGCTTTTATCATCCACTTAAAAAGAAGGCTATGCTGGAGCGATAGCACAGCGGGTAGGGCGTTGGCCTTACACTGGCCAACATGGCCGACCCGAGTTCGATTCCTCTGCCCCTCTCGGAGAGCCCGGCAAGCTACCGAGAGTATTCGATATGCCAGACACAGTAACAACAAAGTCTCCAATGGAGACGTTACTGGGCCCGCTCGAGCAAATCGACTATCAACGGGAGGGCCTTTACTTTACTTTACTTTATTTTAGGTTTATCTTACACTTTTAAAACATATCAGATGTTCATACAACCCTTTTATTTTCTCTTGCTCAGTAAACCGTTTATCCTTATGTTTTGTACTGATGAAGTGAAGAGGACTAGGGTGACTCTCAGGTCAACGATTCCATATGATTAGAAAAACTTCTAAACTCATCCTTAAAGGAAAGTTATTTTTCTATGTGCCTCAATGAATTTGATATCTTTAGTCTAGCTTTGCAAACAGAAACTTAAGTCCATGAATTCATGTGCTTAAAATGGAATATCATGAATATGTAAGTGAACTATAGGTGCTGGCTGATAGACAAGGACTGTGGGAGAGCTGAAGAGAACTTTCCAAACTTTTTCATTGATGAAAGACAGGGCAAGGGGCTGGAGCAATAGCACAGTGGGTAGGGCATTTGCCTTGCATACGACCGACCGGGGTTCGATTCTCAATATCCCATATGGTCCCCCAAGAACCGCCAGGAGTAATTCCTGAGTAAGGACCCAGGAGTAACCCCTGTGCATCGCTGGGTATGATCCACAAAGAAAAAAAAAGACAAAGCAAGCAAACCTAATGCCTAGGGTTCCTACTGGAGAGTTATGGGTGGGTAGAAGGAAAAAAAAAATACAGTATCCCAACAGAGTTCAAGACAAATGGATCATAAGAAATGGGATTTGTTGACACATTCATCTTCTCATCGTCTTTGTATTGGATATTCATAGGCATCACCTGTGGCAAAGAGTAAAAATAATTATACAGGGATTAACAGAGTGAAGGAAATGGATTGATTTAACATGTGGTCCAATGGCTTTAACATGTGGATCAATAATCCCATAAAATTATCAAGGAATAAGAAAGCCAGCACAACTACACTCAAATAATCTTTTATAAAAACTTAATATTAAGAACTTTGTCCTAGTACCACCTATAAATAACAATTTAAAGGAGATAAACATAATCACGGAAGTGTGTAAGTCTGTAATTGTATTGCATGGTGTTTCATTAAAAAATGTTAAAAAATAAAAGAAAAAGGATAACTACTCTTCTATGTTCAACACAGAAATTTTGGGGACCCCCAAATATATAATGCTTATAAAAATGCTTGATTATTACAAAGCAGAACTCAAATATTAGGTTTTAACATTAGTGATTTTAAGGAAATTATCATGAACTCACTAAATTCTTATTCAGAAAATATCTAAATAAATGTACTAGTTCTGTTTTTCTTTTTTCCAATTTTTAGTAAATTGTTATTTTTAAAGAATACATATTCATTATGCTAATTAAAAGTGGAGAAATGCATACAGAACTGCAAATTACTTATTCATAATTCCAAATTCACTCTCAGTAGCAGTCCATAGCTTGATAGTCAATGCTATATATTTCATATTGAATTTATGCATTACATGTGTGTACATGAAATGTAATATTTTTCAAGAATCAATCATATTTAATAAATTGCTATGAGTAAATTTCATTAAAGAACTATAGATATCCTTCTCTATATCAATACATATGAACAGATCTACCTCATAGCTTTTAAAAGCTCCATATTATTTTATAATGCCATAACATATAATCACAGTTTATGAATAATAATAATAATAATATTATCACAGCAATAGATTCATGGTGAAATAGCAGAAGTATTATTCTCTCAACTGGAGTACTATTTTCATGATTAACATTTACTAGATTATTTTTTGTTGTTTTGGGGGCCACACCCAGCAGTGCTCAGGGCTTATTCCTAGCTCTGTGCTCAGAGATCATCCCTGGCAGGGCTTAGGGGATCATATGTGGTGCTGGGAATCCAACTTGGCCTGAACATGTGCAAAGCAAATGCCCTATCTGCTGTATATTTCTCCGACCCAGTATCTACTAAAAATTTCTTTATCAAAAGATTCTCCAACTTCCCTTTGACTAGTAGCAGGTAGGTTAGCTATTTCTGTGTCTCACATAAATCTCTTCTGTTTAGACCTTATAATAATATTTACAAAATATGACTAGACAAAGTTTTCTGGATCACATATTGAGAACAACTCGTCTTGGTTTTACTTGAAGGTATGTTGTTAGGGAAAGGTCATTGAGTACATTGAGTATTATGCCTTTATGTAATGATGACTGGAACCGCTCTGAGGGCTCCCATGGGATTCCTGTAAAGTTCAAGGACACCATGGCAAACACCATTTGTCCACATAGAAGATGCTACAAGAATCTTAGAAACTATCATCATGGTTAGGAATGCCTACAGAATTTATTTGTTTTTACCCCATGCAATAAGATTACATATTTAATTCTATAAAGTGCACATAATCTCCAGTTTCTTTAAAATGAAGTTTAAATAATTAGAAAACTTGTCTACAAACCTACTGCTTGTAAGTATCAATGGAGAGGGTAAAATTCAGATCTACCTAGTTCCAAACACTATGTTGATGCCACAAAATTAATCAAGTCCCTAATGGTCAGAGACTGTAGATGTCATCCATCTGGTAATAGTTTTCAGTGAAATTCTGGAACCCCATACTCAGGGCTGATGTCGTTTATTGTATTTAGTGAGACAGCACTCACAATGCTTCACTGAGAGAGGGTGTAACCGTCAGTCTGATACAGATTCAAGGGAACACAGGTGAATTCAATGATTTGTTTTCAAGTCCTGTCTATATGAGGCTATGCTCACTCAAAATAATATAATTGGGGGTTGATGGCAATCTTCGTTGTCTTCCACCAACATCCAATTAGGATAAAGGAGAAATTGAGAAGTTCTACATGGAGCTGGAGAAGTTCTATAAAGAAGAACAAGATCATTGTAGGTGATTCTAATGCCAACATAGGATCGAGAAGATCAGCCAAAGAACTCTACATCGGGACCCATGGTCTAGAATATGGATGAACAGGGTGAGAGACTGTCTGAGTTCATCATGTTGACCAATACCATCCATGGTAACTCACAGTTCCAGAAGGCCCAATCTAAACAAATTGGACATGGGAGTCTCCTGGTGGACGGTTCCACAATGAAACTGACCACATCATAGTCATCCTGAATAGAATTGGCAGAACACTAGATGAAGGACAATCATGCAAGCAAGCCGGGTTCACAAAAGGATTCAGCACAATTGACCATATTCTTACGATAACCAAGCTCATTGAGGTTTCTCAGGAGTTCAAGATGTCACTCAGTCTAATGTTCATTGATTTAAAGAAGACTTTTGATTTTGTTGAGACTGAAATAGTCATCAAAGTCCTAGCCAAACAGGGCGTTCAAACTCAATACATCACAATCTTCTGTGAGTTGTATTAGCAGATTCACTACCAGGATCTCACCATTCTAAAAGGAAGTTATCATCCATGTCAAGAGAGGGGTTCAGCAGGGTGATATCATTTTACCAAAACTCTTCAGTGCCACCCTCGAGAACATCATGTGATGACTGGAATAGGAAGGAATGGGAGTTAAGATAGATGGTCAACAACTACACCACCTCCACTTCGCTGATGACATCGTTCTAGTAACACCAAACATGAGCCAAGCAGCTCAAATGCTGGCCAACTTTGACCATGAATGTGGAAAGGTTGGACTACAGTTGAATCTCAAAAAGACAATGTGTATGAGAAACGGTCTGGTTCCTGACGTTCCATTCACTCTCAATGGGACAACCATCTCCAAATGCAACAGTTATGTGTACCTAGGTCGAGAAGTCAACAGGACGAATGACCTGGCACCTGAATTGCGCAGGAGGAAGAGAGCTGCTTGGAACGCCTTCAAGAGCATCGAAGAAATAGCCAAGAGGATGAAGAACCTCCAGCTCTGGGCACATTTCTTTGATTCCACTGTTCTTCCTGCATTAACATATGCCTCAGAGACCTGGACCCTATGCAAACAGGATGAGAAGGCTATTTGGGTCTCCAAAAGAGGAATTAAAAGAGCTATGCTTGGAGTATCATGTTTCATTCAAGTGAGAGAAAGATCCCGGAGTTCTGACCTTCATCGACAATCAAAAATAAGGGACACTGTCTGGTTTGCCAAGGCATTCAAAATCAGATGGGTTGGACACGTAATGAGATTTGGAGATGACCTCTGGACTAGAGCCGTTACCAACTGGATTCCACAGAATGTCAAAAGATCATGTGGCTGCCCACCTACAAGATGGTCACACTTCTTTGTCAAGACCCTGAACAATCGTTTTGAGGTTCTTCATGTTCCTAGAACAAGCAGAAGCCACTGGGCTACACTAGCACATGACAGGGATGAATGGAGACATTACTGGCACCCACTTGAGCAAATCAATGATTAACAGGATGTCAAGTGATGAACTAATGGCAATAAATTTGAGGAGACCTATTAGCTTAGGCTTTAAGACAGCAAGAAAATACACAGGTAGCATTTCCCAGCACCTAAAGATGACTATGCCCTATGCCCAGAGTCAATTTCGAGACTGTAGAACCATGGTCAAAGTCATAAATAAATTACATCTCAGTTGCACTAAAGATATTTAGGTATTTTGAAAACAGATTTATTTCTTACTCTTCTCTACATTTTCCTATTATGAAATCATATTTCAGTTGCAAATCAAATGAAAATTAGCTATAACATCTCATTCCAACTGACTTCTGCAAGCTGGCATCTCCCAATAGCCTCTCTAGACATCCTAGCCACCAGGAACTCCTTATACTGCTCTTCCACAGCCATTTCTTTCCTAACTCATCAAATACATTCTTGAAGATAAAATCCATTTGAATACACCTTGTGGTCTTTATAATACACATGTGTAGTCTCAAGTACAAGCATACACAGTAACTAAACACTCCACAATCTTCTCATGTGCATAATCTCTTCAAGCAGCTAAACATTCATTCATTAAGAAAGAGCTGCTGTGTATTTACCATAAACACAAAAGAGATGAAAAAATTAGCAAACCAAGCTTTCTAATTTAATTTCAAAATATATTTAAGAGACTAGTTTAGGCAGGGGCTGGAGCAATGGTACAGCAGGTAGGGCATTTGCCTTGCACTTGGTCAACCCGGGTTCGATTCCTCCATCCCTCTCAGAAAGCCTGGCAAGCTACCAAGAGTATCCCGCCTGCAGAGCAGATCTTGGCAAGTTCCCTGTGGCGTATTTGATATGTCAAAAATAGTAACAAAAAGTTTCATAATGGAGATGTTACTGGTGCCCGCTCAAGCAAATTGATGAATAAGGGGATGACAGTGCTACAGTGCTACAGTTCAGGCAGCTATGTTTGCTTTACACACACACACACACACACACATACGCACGCACACATGCACACACTCACCCACACACACGCACATAAACACCTCTACCACCATTTGCTCAGGATTACTTCATTGTAATCTTGTGATCTGGAGAGTGATTACAATCTTCCTACGGTTCCCATTATAATCTCTAAGAGACCAGAGCCTAATAGAATTGTTCTGAGACTTCAACAATAACAATTGTATCTACAAAAACCCATGAGTGCCAAGTTGCATGAAAATGCTACTACAGCAACTTGTGTGTGACTCAAGCCATACTTTCCCTATTTCATTCAGTATTTTTACTAAAGTAGGAATTTCACCAAGGAAAGTTGTGCATTATTGACTGGTCCTTATGCAAGGTTTCAAGATACATGGAGAATGCTGTTTCTACTTCTTATTCCTGTTACAGTCTTTTCACCTAGAGGAACAAACTGTCAAAACAATTTTCCACCAACTTTCTGCTCCTAAATGTGTGTATAAGCTCTCAATTTCCTTTCGAATTAAAGAGTAATCAGGATATGGGGGACAGAGAGATGTGCATTCATGATATTTTACCCTGGATCTTATCCCCATCTAGGTCACCTTAGGCTGGCCTTCTTTCTCAGTAGAAGTCCTGTTACTTTCAAGAACTTCTCAGGGAAGCCTGCCCTTCAAATTCTCTTTTCTGGGTTCTAATATTTCCTGCTATCCGAACTTAATCTTAATTAATCTTAAGACTAATTAAGATTAGTTTTAAGATTAAGATTCAACTGTAACCCCACTTTTGCAGCCATTCAAATTATCCTACTTTAAATGAGTCATCTATTTTCCATTAAGATTTGAATGGAGGCCAGAGAGATAATACAGCAGTTAAGACCTTACCTTGCATGTGGTCAACCCAGGTTTGATCCCATGTACCACATATAGTCCATTGAACTCCTTCAAGAGTGACCTTGAGTGCAGAGATAGAAGTAAAGCATGAACAATGCTGGGTGTGGCCAATGAAAAAACAAGTTTTAACTAAAACAGACTTGCTAATTCACATCTTTGCTATTTTATTCTTGTGTCATCTATTGTAAATTTAGTAATTTTATTCTTTAGTTTTGAAAAATAAGTGTAAATATAACTTTTTACAATTACATAAAGTATATATAAAGTAAAATAACCTTAAGTATGTTTTATAATATTATATAAAGCATACAAATATACTTTTTTAAAAAAAATTGAATCACTATGAGATAGTTACAAAACTTTCATGCTTGAGTTTCAATCATACAATGATCGAACACCTATCCATTCACCAGTGTACATTTTCCACCACCAATGTTCCCAATAACATTCCCCCCCATCCCCCACACACACTTCATCCCACTCCTTCCCCTGCCTGTATGGCAGACAATTTCCCTCTTACACTCTATACTTTGGGACATTATGGTTTGCAATACAGATACTGAGATAGCATTTTTTTTTGTCCTTTATCTTTCAGCACACATTTCTCATCCGGAGTGATCCCTCCAACCCAATTATACTTTTAAGTATTTTTAGAAACATTAAAATTAGGAAAGAAAGAAATCAAGCTCTCATTATTCGCATATGATATGATACTATGCTTAGAGAACCCTAAAACCTCTACCAGAAACTCCTAGAAACAATAGACTTGTATAGTAAAGTGGTAGACTATAAGATCAATACCCAAAAGTCCATGACTTTCCTATACGCAAATAGTGAAAGAGAAGAAAGTGTCATGAAGAAAACAATCCCGTTCACAATTGTGACCCAGAAAATCAAGTACCTAGGAATCAGCTTAACTGAGGAAGTAAAGGACCTGTACAAAGAAAACTACAAAACGCTACTTCAGGAAATAAAAGAGTACACCTGGAAATGGAAAAATATCCCCTGCTCATGGATCGAGAGAATTAACATTGTCAAAATGGCAATACATCCCAAAGCACTGTACAGATTCAATGTGATCCCTATTACGATACCCATGACATTCTTCAAAGAAATGGAGCAAACATTACTGAAATTTGTGTGGAACAATAAGCATGCACGAATAGCTAAAGCAATTCTGGGGGAAAAGAAAATGGGAGCAATAAACCTCCCCAAGTTCAAACTCTACTACAAAGTCGTAATAATTAAAACAGCATGGTACTGGAACAAATGCAGAGCTGCAGACCAATGGAACAGGGTCGAATATACTGACATTCCCCCCCCCCAAGCATATGATCATCTAATCTTCGATAAGAGGGGAAGAAATGTGAAGTGGAGCAAGGAAAGCCTCTTTAACAAACTGTGCTGGCAAAACTGGATGGCTACATACAAATAAATGGGCTCAGAACTCTGCCTAACACCATGTACAAAAGTAAGATCAAAATGGATTAATGACCTCAACATCAGACCGGAATCCATAAGGTACATTGAAGACAAAGTTGACAAAGTTGACCCTCCATGACATTGAAGCTAATGGTATCTTCAAAACTGTCACACCACTGGCCAAGCAAGTGAAAACAGAGATAGACAAATGGGACTATCTTTAACTAAGAAGCTTTTGCACCTCAAAAGAAACAGTGACCAAAATACAAAAACAGTCTATTGAATGGGAAAGGATATTCGCCAAATACACATCCGACAAGGGGTTGATAACAAGGATATACAAGGTACTAGTTGAACTCCACAGAAGAAAACATGCAACCCCACCAAAAAAATGGGGCGAGAAAATGAACAGAAACTTTCTCAAAGAAGAAATCCGAATGGCAAAAAGGCACATGAGAAAATGCTCTGCATCATTAATTATCAGGGAGATGCAGATCAAAACAACAATGAGATATCATCTCACCCCACAGAGACTGGACCACATTCAAAAGAACAAACGCAACCTGTGTTGGAGCAGATGTGGCGAGAAACCAACCCTCCTCCACTGCTGGTGGGAATGTCGACTGGTTCAACCCTTTTGGAAGACAGTATTGGTGATTCTCAAAAAATTAGAAATTGAGCTCCCATTTGACCCAGCAATACCACTCCTGGGAAATTCCCCAGAGAGGCAAAAAAGTATAGTCGAAGTGACATCTGCACTTGTTTGCTCATTGCAGCACTCTTTACAATAGCTAGAATCTGGAAAAAACCTGAATGCACAAGAACAGATGACTGGTTAAAGAAACTTTGGTACATCTACACAGTGGAGTACTATGCAGTTGTTAGAAAAGATGAAGTCATCAAATTCATATACAAGTGGTACTACATGGAAAGTATCATGCTAAGCTAAATGAGTCAGAAAGAAAGGGACAGACATAGAAAGATTGCATTAATCTGGGGAACATAAATTACCCTATAATAGCCTAGATAAGTACCAGGAGGATTCACTTAATCACTTAACTTCCCGTTAGTCGTCGATTTGCTCGAGCGGGCGCCAGTAACGTCTCCATTTGTCCCTGTCGCGTGCTAGTGTAGCCCAATGGCATCTCTTCGCTCCGGGAACATGGAGGGCCTCAAACCGATCGTTCATGATCTTGACAAAGAAGTCTGACCATCTGGTAGGTGGGCGGCCACGCGGTCTCTTGACATCCCGTGGAATCCAATCAGTAACAGCTCTAGTCCAACGGTCGTCTTTAAATCTCATTACGTGACCAGCCCATCTGATTTTCGACACCTTGGCAAATGAGACAGCGTCCCTGATCCTTGATCGTCGACGGATGTCAGAACTCCGGATTCGTTCTCTCATTTGAGTGAAACGTGATATTCCAAGCATAGCTCTTTCTATTCTTCTTTGGGAGACCTGAATGGCGTTCTCATCTTGTTTGCGTAGGGCCCAGGTCTCTGAGGCATATGTTAATGCAGGAAGAACAGTGGAATCAAAGAGATGTGCCCGGAGCCGGAGGTTCTTCGTCCTCTTAGCTATTTCTTCGACGTTCTTGAAGGCGTTCCAAGCCGCTCTCTTCCTCCTGCGCAGCTCGGGTGCCAGGTCATTTGTCATGTTGACCTCTCGACCTAGGTACACATAGCTGTTGCATTCGGAGATGGTCGTTCCATTGAGAGCGAATGGGGCGTCAGGAACAAGGCTGTTTCTCATAAACATTGTCTTCGCAAGATTCAGCTGTAGTCCTACCTTTCCACACTCACGGTTAAAGTCGGCCAGCATTTGTGCCGCTTGGCTGATGTTCGGTGTTATTAAAACAATGTCATCAGCAAAGCGGAGGTGGTGTAGTTGCCGACCATCTATCTTCACTCCCATTCCTTCCCATTCCAGTCGTCGCATGATGTTCTCGAGGGTGGCACTGAAGAGTTTTGGTGAAATGGTATCACCCTGCCGCACCCCTCTCTTGACATCAACGATCACTTCTTTGTAGAATGGTGAGATCCTGGTAGTGAATCCGCAATACAGCTCACGGAGGATCCTGATGTATTGGGCTTGAATGCCCTGATTGGCTAGGGCTTCAATGACCGCTTCCGTCTCAACAGAATCAAAGGCCTTCTTTAAATCAATGAACGTTAAGCAGAGCGGCATCTTGAACTCCCGAGAAACCTCAATGAGTTTGGTTATCGTGTGGATATGGTCGATGGTGCTGAATCCTTTGCGGAACCCTGCTTGCTCACATGGTTGTCCTTCATCTAGTGTTCTGCCAATCCTATTCAGGATGACTCGAGTGAACAACTTGTAGATGACAGACAATAGGCAGATCGGGCGATAGTTGCCAATGTCATGGATGTCTCCCTTCTTGAACAGTAGTACGGTCCTGCTGGTTTTCCATTGAGATGGAACCTTGCATTCAGACAGGTAGCGAGTGAAGAGCCGAGCCAGTGTATTGATGAGTACTGACGGCAGGTTCTTCAGGTGTTCAGGTCTGACCTTGTCTGGGCCGGGTGCTGTTTGCTTCTTTACTGACGAAATGGCGTGTCGGATTTCGGAAGGGAGAACGTTGGGAACGACATACCCATCCTGTGGAATTTGGTATGTCGGCAAGTGGACATGGCTATCGAAGAGATTTGAGTAGAAGTCATGGATAATCTTCTCCATTGCCGTTCTGGAGGATGTGATGGATCCATCAGGACGTCGGAGGGCAGTCATCTTGGTCTTATAGTTGGCGAAGGACAGGCGGGCGTTACGAATACTTTTCCCGGCTTCTGCCGCATCTACCAGTACTTCTGCTCTTCTCTCTTTGAGGTCTTCCTTGATCGCATCTCTGCACTGCTTTGCGAGCTCGGACGTTAGCTTGCGGTTGCCTGAGGCATGCGCCAAACCACGCTGGCGAATTAGCTCAAGAGTTTTCGAAGATAGGCGACTTTTTGTGGAGGATTACTCCATTGCTTTGAGAGCAGCCGCACATGCTAGGGGAAAAGGCAGCTCAGATAGAGAAGGGAGCACCAAATAAAGGGTGATGGGAGGTTCCTCTCAGTATGGGAAATGCGTGATGAGAGTAGACTATAGTCCGAACAAAATTGCCACTCAATATCTCTTTTGCAAACCACAGCACCCAAAAGGAGAGAGAGAACAAAAGGGAATGCCCTGCCACAGACGTAGGGTGGAGGGGGGGATAGGGGTTGGGAGGGATACTGGGACTGGTGCTGGTGGAGAATGGGCACTGGTGGAGGGATGGGTATTTGATCATTGTATAACTGAAACCCAAGCACAAAAATTTGTAAGTCTACAACTGTACTTCATGGTGTTTCACTAACAAAAATTTAAGGAAAAAAAATTTTTTTTCACTCCAATCTCACCTTTGAGGCAAAGTTTTTCTTTGGAAAAATAAAAAGACAATATTGTATTTCTTTCGAATTTTCTATGTCACTTCAAATATTTTAATAGGCTGAAGAAATAAATATAAGTCAAATGATAGCAAATTCTTTACCTTGGATTATAAAACTGATTTTACCAAACAGTGGAAAGAAACAATGGGAAAGAAATGAAGAGATAGACTGGAAGGGACACATGGACAGTGGTGGTGGGTCTTGGGCATGTGAAGAATGTCAAAACCAAAAACAATAATGGTATAATAACCAAGCAGATATAAACTACAAAAATTATTTTTTTCTTTTTGGGTCACACCTGGCGATGCACAGGGGTTACCCTGGTTCATGCACTCAGGCGTTACTCCTGATAGTGCTCGGGGTACCATATGGAATGCTGGGAATTGAACCCGGGTTGGCCACATGCAAGGCAAATGTCCTACTCACTGTGCTATCACTCCAGCCCCCCCAAATTAAAATAATTTAATTTAATCCAAAGCTCTTTTAGACGTGACACTTCCCCACACTATTTGTTGAAGAGGCTTCTTAGATCCACTTCACAATCTTTCCTTTTGTTGAAGGGATATGTACTTATATCTGAGATATATTCTTCTGTCACTGTCACTGTCCTCCCATTGTTAATAGATTTGCTCTAGTGGGCACCAGTAATGTCTCACAACAAATTGTGAGACATGTTGTTACTGTGTTTGGCATATCGATACACCATGGGGAGCTTGCCAGGCTCTGCCGTGTGGGCGGGATACTCTCAGTAGCTTGCCAGGCTCTCCAAAAGGGGTGGAGGAATTGAACCTGGGTTGGCTACATGCAAGGCAAATACCCTACCCACTGTGCTATAGCTCCAGCCCAATAGATATATTCTTATATCTGAAAATATGTCCCTGGTCTTAATTCTATTACATTGCTTTGAGATTCTGTCGTTATCACAGTACCACACTTTCTTGATTACTATACCTTTATTTATTTATTATTTTTTTATTTATTTATTGAATCACTGTGGGAAAGGTTACAAAGCTTTCAGGTTTATGTCTCAGTCATGCAAATATCAAACACATTTCCCTTTACCAATACTTATTTTTGACCATGAAGAACCCCAATAAAACCCCACCCCCCACCCCTCCCTGTCCCTGTGAGGCAGATGAATTCTAGTTAACACTCTATCTGCTTTGATTGGATTCATTGTTTCAATAAAAGATTCACCACTATTATTTAGAGTTTACCCCCCCCCCAAATCAGACATGCTGAAAAAGCATTGTGAAGTGATTTGCTTTCTACAGCTGGGTTCAAGAATTAAATGTTGGTTTTGGATTTCTGCTATTTTACCTATTGACCCTGGAAGTATTTCTACTGAAAGTCAGATAGTTAAGAAATTGGTTTCTGTGTTCTGGAGTCGTGGCCGTGCTGGAGAGCCGCTCGCGGGGGGCAACTGGTGGCCTCGGTAGGGCGTGAAGGGCGGAGCGAAACGCCCCCCTTCCCATGAGGTTTTAGTCGCCCCCACACTCCCGGCTCATACCTGCTGTCCACAAGGCTCCCATGTGGCCGCCATCTTTCTTTCCAGAGAGGAGAGGGCGAATGGGGCAACACCCTTTCCCCTCCGGCAGACTTGATGGCCTGGATCAATGCATAGTCCGTTCACTTTTCTGCTCCAAGCTGCTGGGTTCTGCATTAAGTCCTTGTGCTTCTGGGGCCGTGGCTGTGCTGGAGAGCCGCTCGTAGGGGGCAACTGGTGACCTCGGTAGGGCGTGAAGGACGGACCGGAACGCCCCCCTTCCCATGAGGTTTTAGTCGCCCCCACACCCCCGGCTCATACCTGCTGTCCACAAGGCTCCCATGTGGCCGCCATCTTTCTTTCCAGAGGGAGGAGGGCGGAAGGGAGCAACACCCTTTCCCCTCTGGGCAGAAATGATTGCCTGGATTAATGCATAGTCCTTTCACTTTTCTGCTCCAAGCTGCTGGGTTCTGCATTAAGCCATTGTGCTTCTGGGGCTGTGGCCGTGCTGGAGAGCCGCTCGTGGGGGGCAACTGGTGACCTCGGTAGGGCGTGAAGGACGGACCGGAACGCCCCCCTTCCCATGAGGTTTTAGTCGCCCCCACACTCCCGGCTCATACCTGCTGTCCACAAGGCTCCCATGTGGCCGCCATCTTTCTTTCCAGAGAGGAGAGGGCGAATGGGGCAACACCCTTTCCCCTCTGGGCAGAAATGATTGCCTGGATTAACGCATAGTCCTTTCACTTTTCTGCTCCAAGCTGCTGGGTTCTGCATTAAGCCCTTGTGCTTCTGGGGCTGTGGCCGTGCTGGAGAGCCGCTCGTGGGGGGCAACTGGTGACCTTGGTAGGGCGTGAAGGACGGACCAGAACGCCCCCCTTCCCATGAGGTTTTAGTCGCCCCCACACTCCCGGCTCATACCTGCTGTCCACAGGGCTCCCATGTGGCCACCATCTTTCTTTCCAGAGAGGAGAGGGCGAATGGGGCAACACCCTTTCCCCTCCGGCAGACTTGATGGCCTGGATCAACGCATAGTCCGTTCACTTTTCTGCTCCAAGCTGCTGGGTTCTGCATTAAGTCCTTGTGCTTCTGGGGCCGTGGCTGTGCTGGAGAGCCGCTCGTGGGGGGTGACTGGTGACCTCGGTAGGGCGTGAAGGACGGACCGGAACGCCCCCCTTCCCATGAGGTTTTAGTCGCCCCCACACCCCCGGCTCATACCTGCTGTCCACAAGGCTCCCATGCGGCCGCCATCCTTCTTTCCAGAGAAGAGAGGGCGAATGGGGCAACACCCTTTCCCCTCCGGCAGACTTGATAGCCTGGATTAACGCATAGTCCTTTCACTTTTCTGCTCCAAGCTGCCGGGTTCTGCATTAAGACCTTGTGCTTCTGGGACTGTGGCCGTGCTGGGGAGCCGCTCATGGGGGGCAACTGTTGACCTCAGTAGGGCGTGAAGGACGGACTGGAACGCCCCCCTTCTCGTGAGGTTTTAGTCGCCCCCCACACCCCCGGCTCATACCTGCTGTCCACAAGGCTCCCATGCGGCCGCCATCCTTCTTTCCAGAGAAGAGAGGGCGAATGGGGCAACACCATTTCCCCTCTGGGCAGAAATGATGGCCTGGGTTAACTCATCGTCCGTTCACTTTTCTGCTCTAAGCTGCTGGGTTCTGCATTAAGTCCTTGTGTTTCTGGGGCTGTGGCTGTGCTCCAAACTTAACTCTGACTTTCAGGGAGAAAGATTGGGTGGTTTACTTCTCATTGATCACTTTGTATATAGAGAGATGTCTCTATATACAAAGGTTTTGAGAAAAAGTCCTCGTTCCCGCATACTCGAGCTGTGTTTGTAGAGGCTTCTGGTCACCGGGGTTCCATCTGGGGGAGGCGGGATGCGGCACCTACTCCATCTGGAACTTGCGGGTGATCTCGGCTCTTTTTGGAACCTGCTTTTTCTTTTTTTTTTTCCTCCGGGATGATTACTATACCTTTAAAGTATAGCTTTAGCTTGAAGAAAGAGAAGTCTCCCATTTTCTTTTAGTTCTTTGAGTAGTGATATATAGTTTTATTTGTGTATTTCTCCTCTTTTGTTAAGCTGATTCTGAGGCAATTATTTATTTTTAGGTGCAATTTTAAATGAGGGTATATCTCAGACCACGCACATAAATCACATTAAAATGCATTAAAGACTTTGACATCAGAACTTATTCCATAAATAATATTGAAGGAAACATCTAGAGGCAACTTCAATGATTCAAAGCCATCAGTCAAGTCAATGGAAGCAGACATAAACTAATGGTATGACATCAAATTAAGAAGCTTCTGTATTACAAAAGAAGACCATGATAACAAAAAAAGACATCCCATAGACTGAGAGAATATTTGCCTACTATTCTTCTGACAAAGGGTTAATACCCAAGACAAATTTAAACAATCCTCAAAATTAAGAAAAAAAATCAACATAAACAATGAATATAAGAGGTGAATAGAAATGTTCTCAAAGAAAACAGATATGGGGCTGGAGTGATAGCACAGGGGATAAGGTGCTTGCCTTGCATGCAGCTGACCTGGGTTTGATTCTCAGCATCTCATGTGGTCCCGTGAGCACCGCCAGGAGTAATTTCTGAGTGCATGAGCCAGGAGCATCCCCTGTATATCACTGGGTGTGACACCCCTCCCAAAAAAGAAAACAGAGATGTTTAATAGGCATATGAAAAAATGCTCTGCATTACTTTTCATAAAGGAAATGCACATCAAAACGAGATACCATCTTACAATAGTGAGAATGGGATACATCAAAAAGAACAAAACCAATCAGTGCAGGGACTGGGAACGGTATAGCAGTAAGGACGCTTGCCTTGCACCCAATTCACCCAGTTTGTTTGTATTTTTTGTTTGTTTGTTTTTGTTTTGTTTTTAAACTCTGTAATTCCATACAATTCCTCCAGACCTGCCAGGAGTGATCCCTGAGTACATAGTCAAGAGTGTGCCTTGAGTAACACCAGGCAGGTGTGACCCTAAAACATAAATAAAATAACAATAAAATCAGTGCTGACTTGGATGTTAGGTAAAAAGAACACTCCTCCACTGTCAGTGAGAGTGTTCAACCATTTTGGAAAATAGTGTAGACGCTACTTACACAAATAAGAACTGAATTTCCATATGACACAACAATTCCACTCTGGAATCTATCCCAAGGGCCCAAAAACTCTATTCAAAAAACACAATTGTGCTCCTATGTTCACTGCAGCAATATTCACAGTAGCCAATGTCTGGAAACAACCCATGTATCCAAGAATAAATGGCTGAATAAAGCCACTTTGGTACATAGAAAGAATGGAATGCTACTCAGCTATAAGAAAAGATGAAATCATACCACTTGCAGTTATGTAGCTGGAACTTGAGGGTGTCATGTTGAGTGAAGTAAGCCAGAAAGAGAAGGACAGAAACATAAGAGAGGAATAACAAATGGCCAAATACAATAAAAACTAAGGTGTAAAGAATTAAGTTTACCTTTGTGGAGGTACAGTGGATGGCAGTGTGATAAAAGAGGGGCATTGCAGTGGAGGATGTGGTGATGAAATCTGCATGCATGAAATCCTATCATTAACAGCAAATAACAGTGTGTAAAATAAAATAAAAATCTCGGAGAGCCCGGCAAGCTACCGAGAGTATTCGATATGCCAAACACAGTAAGAACAAAGTCTCTCCGAGATTTTTATTTTGCTCGAGCAAAATCGACGATCAACGGGAGGGCCTTTACCTTTACCTTTTAAAACAAAAATATTGTCATAATTATGAATTTTTTAAATAATTAACTTTTAAAACAAATTTTTAAGTGAGGTAGGGATGAAAAATCAAGGTAAAAAAAGTTTCTCAATGTGCATATATTTGAAATAATCACCTACAACAACACCAGAAAAAAAAACATTTAACATTCTTTTCCTACAATTTAGACCCTGAAATAAAAATTAACATCTGTGACATGATGACAGTCTCGGTACAATTTTATAATATAGGTACTGTTATTTATCCACTTCATAGAAGAGAGTTAGGTTTAGAGAAATAAGTATTCTGCCCAAGGCCATGCAAGAATCAGTAAGACAGCTCAGTTCAGCTCAATTAAGACAAGACTTTAAAATATTCATGGTTGTTGGGGCTGGAGTGATAGCACAGCAGGTAGGGCGTTTGCCTTGCACGCGACAAACCTGGGTTCGATTTACAGCATCCCATATGATCCCCCGAGCACCGCCAGAAGTAATTCCTGAGTGAAGAGACAGGAGTAATGCCTGCGCATCACCGGGTGTGACTCAAAAAGCAAAAAATATAAAAATAAAATATTCATGGTTTTTCTACTTTTTATATTCTGATATGTAGCATTTAAAATTAATCAGTAAAAAAGATAATTGTTTGGAGTAAACCAACTAGAAAATACAATGCTACAGCTTTAGAACTTAAAAAACTAATCTCAATCATTTCTTTTATCAATATCATGACTTTTGGCTGTGATGAAAAGTTCAATTTTTGCTTCATTTTTTTAGTAGCCTTCTACCTGAGAATAAGATGTTACGACTTATAGTGATTTTTATTGGGGGCAAAGGATTAGTGTTTTCCTCCAGTATCATTTATTAGTGATCAATTTCTTCTATGACACTTTAACTTTTTCAAGTGACAACTTTTAGTAACTGTATATTTGACAAAGCTCTATTTCCTGCCACAAGAAACTAAAGGTAAAAAGAAATATGCATCTGAGAATATAGATGCATACCCATCTAGAAGTCAAAACATTTCAACTTTACTTCGTTTTTCCTCCCCATCATATTTTTCTCAGACTAATTTAAAATAAACGTTTTTTAATTATAGGAGTCCCAAAGTAGCTAATTCCTTGAGGAATAATCTAACAAGAATTTCAGTTCAAAAGTGTCTGATAAAATCTGGCAGAATAATTTGGAAAGATGACACTTTATGGTAAAGTACAGTTGATCGGAAGTGAAACAAAGTTTTGAACACCATTTTAAATGATTTGCATTATAACCCTATTAGGAAAATAGATATAACTCTGAAATGTTGATTGCTAACCATACAACATTACTAAGTAACATTTACGAAGATTTTCCAAACATCTGCTTCTAGTTATCTTTTTATTTTTCTAAGATTCTCTCTACACTCATTGGTTGACCTTGACATCACAGCCAAACCCTAAATCAAAGCATTTTATCATTCCCCATTTTTTCCAAAGAAGGTCTTGAGTTTGTATTATCCAAGCAATAACAGATTCCATTTTCCGGGATTTCTTATCTTTCCTTAGCCACATCATAAATAACTGAAATTTTATGTTGACAAGGAAAGTTCTGTTTTACATTTCTGGAAGAACATAGTCAACAAATTGAATAGGATCTCAGTCTATGCAACTTGTTGATAAATTTCCTTACTAAACTAAGATGACAGAAAGAAAATTGGGCATATCCACATTTAAATTCTAAAATAAACTCATCAAATCTTAATCCTAAACAACATCAAGGGAACTGTCAAGTTTGAAACACATTCATTCCCTTGAAAAATAATGAGAATCAGGTTAAGTATGGGAGAGCATAAAATTCAGGGCTCTCAAAAAGTGAAAGACAGAGGATCACATGAATGTAAATAGGGAGTATCAAATTTTTGTCTAAAATCATTGCCCACAAAGAAGTTCAATGATTTATCCAAGGTCACATGCATGGATTTCTGCTTAAGTTAAACTTCTTCCTGTTTTCCTAGGCACTGTTCTGAAAACTGTCTGACTCATTCTATTCTAAGCTCTAGAAGGACTCTGTTATGCAATTCTCCACAGGTATTTTGGCAGCTTTTTGAGACATTTGACTCAGGGCTCATCTCCATTCTTCTCTGAGGAAAGAATGCACATGCTCTATCAGGGATATACATACATCAGACCACCAGAGTAAATGGTCATTCTTAGAGCAAGACGATCTTTTGGAACTAGAAGAATGCCAACCTTTGATATGCTCCAAGGACATTTATTAAGCAGCTATGAAAGGTTGGCCATGTATAAGTTCTACCAAATGGACTATCTCCTCCAGACCAAAGAATTTACACAACTGAATTATCTCTATTGCTAATTAGACCTGAAATCTTGAACTAAACTCGGACTCAGTTTTACCACAAAAATGAATGAAAGTTATCTGGACTTCTAATCTTCTAAAATTGTTAATAAAGAATAATAAAACCAAAACCTCTTTCTAGCAATATTATTGAAATGTAATACATATTTTGGAGGATCTGGGTGGAAGATGCTCGACTCCAATTCGAGTAGGCTTGGAGGTCTCGGCCCCGGAACCCGCGTGGCTTTGTCCCTCTGCCAGTACCTTCAGGTGTGCGGAGAGTGGTCTCAGCATGGTGGTGGCTGGTCCTGGAGGTCTCCGGCTGCCGTAGCCCTGGCCGGGGCGGGGAGGAAAGCTCAACCCGCTCCCCTCCAAGGGACTCTGGGAAGGAACACCGAGGCGCGGGGGCAGAGACTACACTGCTCTCGTCCGGGATCTGGATTTTATAGTCTCTGAGTCTTGGCCGCTGATGGGATTACACGGTGCCAGGGGGCCAGGTGGTGGGTGGGCCACGCGGGTTCCGGGGCCGAGACCTCCAAGCCTACTCGAATTGGAGTCGAGCATCTTCCACCCAGATCCTCCAAATTCCAGTAGGCGGGGGTCACACCCACCACCTGGCCCCCTGGCGCCATGTAATCCCATCAGCGGCCAAGACTCAGAGACTATAAAATCCAGATCCCGGACGAGAGCAGTGCAGTCTCTGCCCCCGCGCCTCGGTGTTCCTTCCCGGAGTCCCTTGGAGGGGAGCGGGTTGAGCTTTCCTCCCCGCCCCGGCCAGGGCTACGGCAGCCGGAGACCTCCAGGACCAGCCACCACCATGCTGAGACCACTCTCCGCACACCTGAAGGTACTGGCAGAGGGACAAAGCCACGCGGGTTCCGGGGCCGAGACCTCCAAGCCTACTCGAATTGGAGTCGAGCATCTTCCACCCAGATCCTCCAAATTCCAGTAGGCGGGGGTCACACCCACCACCTGGCCCCCTGGCGCTGTGTAATCCCATCAGCGGCCAAGACTCAGAGACTATAAAATCCAGATCCCGGAACCACGCGGCCGCTTTCGCGGCCGCGCGACATCTTATTATCTCATTCCTACTTTGGACAAACTTGCAGGCTGTCGAATGTAGCCTGCCCACAGGGCAGAGTCTGGCAAACTCCCCGTGGCCTACCAAATATGCCAAATACCAGTAACAATGATGGGTCTCATTCTCCTAAAGAGCCCTGAATATAATCTCAGGGCTAGGATGAAAGAGACGTTACTGGGGCCTGCCCGAGGCAATCGACGATTAACAGGATGATGAAATGAAATGAAAAATGAAAAATACATATTTAGAAAATCATGTAATCATTAGCCCATAGATTTATATACATATTTTTCACAAATTTAAAAAAAGGTGCTTGTCAGAGTGTCAGGCTGGGGGGCTATAGGGAAATAAAAGTGCCTTACAGAGAGTCAGGCTGTGGGGTGGGAAACATCAATGGAGGGAAGTGGACACTGGTTGAAGAGACTGGTGTCCAAACATCGTACCCCAGAACTCAATCATGAATTAATTTCATAAAACTTTGTAATTTATGATGATTCAATAAATTTAAAATAACTATATAAATAAAATATTAAGAACACACAGTATAAGAAACTAAATGTTATTCCAGATATTTCTTCTCCTGCATTCTCTCTAGTCGCTACCACCAGGGAGCCCTTCCTCTCCCCCTGCCCCACAAAGGAACTGCACCTCTTATTTCCAATAACTTAAAAATGTCACCATTTTCATATTATGAATAAATAAAGTTATATGCTATATGGTCTTTGGTCTGATATTTTGTTGGAGATGGGTAAAGGGGCATATCTGTAAGTGTTTAGGGATTACTCCTAATTCTGCACTCAGGGATCACTGCTGGTTGGGCTCATAGGACCATCAGGGGCATCAGGGATTGATCTATGTTAGCTACATGCAAGGCAAGAGCCCTCCTGGCTGTTCTATCACTGCTGCCCCGGTAAGACTTTTTTTTAATTCCTCTATGTTCATTGGGTCAGAAAAATGCCTCAACAAGTTGGGCATGTGCTTTGTATGAAGAACTACAGAACTGGGGATAGCCTGTGAACACCTGTAGGTGTTGTCCCAAAATAAATCAACAATAACAATAAAAATAAATTATAAAACCTTTAACTGTTCATTTTTATCCATAAAAAATTATTTTTATACATTAGTCTTTATCACTGCAATATGGATTCTTTCTACATGTGTTTAGTTAACATATGAATTCATTTCTGTTAGGTATGCACTAGAAGCAAAATTGTTGGGCTGTAGGAAAAACCTATATATAGTTTTAGAAAATACTGCCAAATGGCTTTCCAAAATGGTGGTTCCAATTTGCATTATCACAGTAGTAACTGAGAAATACAAACATTAGCTACTTGTTAATGATGATTAATATTTTAATGAATAGGTCCTCAAAATATTCTATTTTTATACAGAGGAAATTTTATTATTTAACTTTGGTATTTACAGTATCTGCAGCTATGTATATTCACTGAAATGAATACTACTTGAACATAATATCTACATTTACAGATATATTCAATATGCCAAAAGACAGTAACAAGTCTCTCAATGTTACTGGGCCTGCTTGGGCAAAACGGTGAACAATGGGAGGACAGTGACAGAGACAGAGATACAGGACATTTCAAGGTTTAGTTTAATCAATGTGCATTAAAACATGTATTTCTCAGGTGGTATCATGTCCATTAATGCCTACTAGAAAAGAGCAACTTAAATAATTAGTCCAACATCTCAAAATGAAGGCCTCTGACTTGAAAAGCTTTTTTTTTTTCCCTTTATTTTATTTTATTTTTTCTAAAGTTGTAGATTTACAATTTTTTGTGCTTTGGTTTCAATTATACAATGATCAGATACCCATCCCTCCACCAGTGCCCATTTTCCACCACCATGGATAATATCCCTCCCACCTCCATCCCCCATCCCCCCTGTCTCTGTGGCAGGGCAATCCCCTGTGTTCTCTCTCTCCTTTTGGGTGTTGTGGTCTGCAAAAGAGGCATTGAGTGGCAAACATGTTCAGTCCATAGTCTACTTTCGACATGCATCTCCCCTCCTGGGAGGATCCTCCAAACATCCTTTATTTGGTGCTCCCTTCTCTATCTGAGCTGCCCTTTCCTCTAGGATACCCGGCTGGCCTCTAAGTTATGGAGTAATCCTCCTGGTGCTGATCTCAGCTATTCTTGGGTATTAATCTCATACTTTGTTACTTTATATCCCCCAGATGAATGCAATCTTTCTATGTCTATCCCTCTCTTTCTGACTCATTTCGCTTAGCATGATACTTTCCATATTGTACCACTTGTATGTAAATTTCATGACTTCATCTTTTCTAAGAGCTACATAGTACTCCATTGTGTAGATGTACCAAAGTTTCTTTAACCAGTCATCTGTTCGTGGGCATTGAAAAGCTTTTTGCGGGGGCTAGAGCAATAGCACAGTGGGTACGGCGTTTGCCTTGCACGCGGCCGGCCGACCCAGGTTCGATTCCCAGCATCCCTATGTTCCCCTGAGAACAGCCAGAAGTAATTTCTGAGTGCAGACCCAGGTGTGCACTGCCGGATGTGCATTGCCGGGTGTGACCCAAAAAGCAAAAAAAAAAAAAAAAGAAAGAAAGAAAGAAAAGCTTCTTTTGATTGTAAGCTTTTAGTTTGTAAAGGCACTGGAATCATTTTATCTTACTCTATCATCCTCAGATAAGGAAACTGAAGTCCGTAAAGAAAACTACTTGCCCTGGTGCTGGACCTTCCTAGTATCAGATCTAAGAGAAGAAAACTAATCCTCAGGGCCCCCTACCCATTTATTTTACCACATTCCACCTTCCATGTCTCAAATGGACTGTTATTTCTTGAGTAGCTGAAGGGAAGTTATTATGCTGCTGCGTAATAACTGGCGACAGAGAAAATATAACATGAACAGAATAATAGAGGAAATGGCTGAGGGAAAATCAGTGAAGAGCAAACAATTGTTGATAAGTAAGTATTCCGAGAAGAACTGGGGGAAAAATGATAGAAGACCTGACTTAGTCAAAGACTCATGTTACCCAGGATTAGATTAAAAGGTCGCATGAACACAGTATAGATACATATCCCACAGCCGTTGCCAGCTTTATAGATTCATGACTAATCTCAGAAGAGATGAAAGCCAAGCTGCTAAAATTCACGGGTACACTGGTCTCCATCTGAAAATCCTAGGATGGTCTCAGGAGCGTGGACTGAGTCCCCACTCTGCCGAAGCCCCAGCAACCATACATCCTGCAGCTGCTGTGATGCCAACTGTCCAACTCTATTGCATCATAACGAATATCTGCAGAGATGCCAAACCAATGAAAATTCCAGGCACACTGGTTTTTAGGTTGAAAACTCTGGGGTATTTTTGGAGTGGGGATTAGTAGCCTCCTCTTACCCTTCTCTCCCTCCCCCCATAATCTGGAATCCCTAGTACCCACACCCACATCCCACTATATAGACTCAGATGCCCAGTTCTACAGATCCTAGAGTTCTTAAAGCAAGGTTTGTGGGACACATCCGAATTCCACAATACTGACATCCCAATAGGAATGCACCAAATCATATCAGAGAATAACATAGAAGCCACCTAAGCACAAAAGACAAACATGATAACACATAAGGTTAGACTAGCAACACACAGCTTAGTAAATCATACAAGGACTTAATGATCCCATGGTGAGATATAAAAATTTTCACAAATTTTCTCTTGTTAAAGTATTTTTTTGAATTACCCATTTAGTTGTAACAAGCTATTATAAAATAAATTATTTTGTGCCTGCTAAGGGAACAAGCTTGGGGAGTGGGTGTAAAAATGGGAACAATGGTGGAGGGAAGGTCACACTGCTGGTGAAACTGGTGTTGGAACATTAAATGCATATAACAACTGTATTATGAACAAATTCATAAAGATGCTTTTTTTGTGGTAGGGCGTTTGCCTTCCACGCAACCAGCCTGGCCAGGCCAGGTTCGATTCCTTTGGGCATTATGGTTTGCAATACAGATACTTAGAGGTTATCAGATTTGTTCCTTTACCTACTTTCAGCATGCAGTTTCTTTCCCCTATTGAAAATAATACTTTCTGTGGGCTTGTGGTAGATGCTTCAACTGTAATTAGGAACATCCCTTCAACTCCCATATTTTCAGAGTTTTTTTTTTTCATCATGAATGGGTTCTGGATCTTGTCAAATGCTTTCTCTGCATCTACTGATATGATCATTTGGTGTCCATTTTTCTTTTATTAATTGTGGTGTATTATGCTGATTGATTTGCAAATGTTAAACCATCTTTCATTCCTGGGATGAATCCTACTTGTTCATGTGATATGATATTTTTGCTGAGTTTTTGGATTCCATTTACTAGTTTGTTGAAAATATTTTCATCTATGTTCATCAAGGATATCAGTCCAAAATTTTCTTTTCTTTTTTTCTTTTATTATTATTTGTGTGTGTGTGTGTCTCTGTCTGCTTTGGGCATTAGGATGATGTTTCCTTTATAAAAACTGTTGGAAGTGTTCCTGTTTCTTCATTTTTTTCCTGGAAAAGCTTGAAAAGAATTGGCAGTAGGACTTCTTTAAAAGTTTGAAAGAATTCACTAGTGAAACCATCTGGGCCTGGGCTTTTGTTTTGGGGAAGACTTTTGATTACCATTTCAATATCCTTGATGGTGATAGATCTGTTCAGGTATTCCAAATCTTTTTTGTTCAGTCTTGTAAGGTTATTGGAATCCAGAAATGTATCAATTTCTTCAAGGTTCTCTTGTTTTGTGGTGTAAGATTCTCAAAGTAATCTCTGATGAATCTATGGATTTCTGTAGTTTCTGTTGTAGTGTCCTCCTTTTCACTTCTGATTCAGTTTATTAGGGTTCTCTCTTTCTTTGTGAGTCTTGCTAGTGGTTTATCGATCTTGTTTATTTTCTTAAAAACCAGTTCTTTGTTTTATTGATCTTTAGGATTGTTTGTTCTGGATTCCAGATCGTTAATTTCTGCTCTAAGTTTTATTATTTCCTTCCTCCTTCCTGATTGACTCCTTTTGCTGGTCATTTTCCAAGATCTTAAGCTGTGAGGTTAAATTATTTATGTGGGCCCTTTCTTCCTTCCTCATGAATGCTTGCAAAGCTATAAAGTTTCATCTGAACACTGCTTTTGCTGTGTCCCACAAGTTCTGGTAGTTCATGTCCTCATTCTCATTTGTTTCCAGGAATCTTTCAATTTCCCCTTTGATTTCCTCTAACCCACTGGTTATTCAGTAGTGAGCTGTTTAATTTCAAGGTGTTTGATTGGAGTCTCCATTTCTGTGCATGACTCACTTCTATTTTTAGTGCATCATGGTCGAAAAGACAGTTGATCCAATTTCTATCCTCTTAATTTTATGGAGGTATGTTTTGTGGCCCAGCATGTAGTCTATCTTGGGGAATTTCCTGTGTACACCAAAGAAGAAACTTCATGCAGCTCTTGGGATGAAAGGTCTTTTATATCTAAGCCCCTCTCTTACATTTCTTTCCTCAAATAAAGTATTTCCTTGCTTAGGTTTAGTCTGCTTGATCTATTGAGAGGTGACAAATTGATGCTGATATATTCAACTATTATTGTGCTGCTGTCAGTGTCTTTCTTCAAGTATTTTATCCGTTGTTTTAAGTATTTTGCTGGTCTAGGTGCATATACATTTAGAAGTGTGAGTTATTCCTAATTTACAGATCCCTTGACCATTAAGAAGTGATCTTTACTGTCTCTTATAACCTTCTTCAGCATGAATTCTATGTGGTATGATACTATTATGGTCACCCCAGCATTTCTGAGGGCATTGTTTGCTAGTAAAATTGTTTTCCAGCCTTTGACTTTGAGTCTGTGTCTGTTCTCACTGTTCAGATGTGTTTCCTGAAGGCAACAGTGTTGGGTTCAATTTTCTAATCCATCCTGCCACTCTATGTCTTTTAATTGGTGCATTTAGCCCATTGACATTGAAAATGATAATTGTTAGAAGGTTTTGTTCCATCTTTCTGCAGGAGTTTAGTATGCTTGAGGGGGTTGTTTTGTAATAAAGTAGCCCATTTAATCCTTCTTGTAACAATTTTTTTTGAGTCTATGAAGTTCTGAGTTGTTACTTGTGAAATTTTATATTGTTCCTTCAAATATGAATAAGAGTCTAGCTGGGTATTCTTGATGAAGCATTCATTTCATTGAGTTTTTCACTATATCCCACCACTGTTTTCAGGCCAGCAGGTTTCATCTCATAAGTGTGCTGTAAATCTTAAGGATGCTCATTTGTAAGTAATTTTCTTCTTCGGTTTTGTGGCTTTCCATGGATTTTTGTCATTTCTGATTAGGATGTGTCTTGGAGCATTTTATTTGGATTTGTTTTACCTGGTATTCTTCAGACTTACTGGACCTACCTCCACTACCTCCACTACGCAGCCGCTGCCATGCTCCACCCCACTTTCCGGACTCTTGGGCGGAGACTCACACACATGTGAAGCCCCACAGAACCAGGTAAGCAGAACTCTGTGACCTTGGACTCCAGGCTCAACAGGACCCAGAATCAAGGATCCTCTGCCTGCTCCCACCAATCTCTGGCGACCCAGGGATAAAACCAAAAAGCCCCAACCTACCTGCCCTGCCTGTTTCCACCAATCTCCGGTGACCCACCCTACCGGCACCAGATAAATACCTTATCGGCAGACCTTCACTACCTCCAAAACCTCCACTACCCAGCTGCTGCCACACTCCATGCTGCTTTCCTGACCACACGGCTGCTTCCAGGCCACGTGACACATCATAAGACACTTATTACCCATCTTCCAAGATTACCGCACCATATTTGATGGGGTTAAAATATGGTTTGAACCATGGGAACACCTGTGAGGGAAATTAGAGGATGCCCTAAAAGCCTCTCTCCCTCTCAGAGAGCCTGGGAAACAACCAAGAGTATTCTGCCCACAAGCAGAACCTGGCAAGATTTCCAAGGCATATTAGATATGCCAAAAACAGTAAATACAATAGGTCTCATTCTCCTGACCCTGAAAGAGCCACCAATACGGGAGCATTAAGAAGGATAACGAAGGAGAGGCTGATAAAATGTCAAGGTCAAACTAGGCTGCCAAAACGAAGAAGGATAAAAATGACTGTCTGTAATTTCAATGCACGTATGCTGGTATCAGATGTATCCATCAAGGACCTGATAGTGCAAGTGTGAAACATCAAGTATTACATCATTGGTCTGACCGAGACAAGAAGGCATCAACTACCTCACGGCATTTTCAACACTTGAAAAGAGCTGTTCCATGAAACATCCAACAAAAGAGGCATCGGTGGTGTTGGCGTCCTTGTTAACACAAACTTTGACATAAACATTGATTCATTCGAATGCCTAAAAACCCAAATCGGACGATTACACTTGAATAGATGTGGCTCACTGTGGGCAGTTTCTATCTTTGTTGTCTATGCACCAACATCCAATTATGAGGAAGAAGAAATTGAGAAGTTCTACATGGAGCCGGAGAAGTTCTATAAAGAATACCACACTTCTACAAGATCATTGTCGGTGTTTTTAATGCCAAGATAGGACCAAGAAGATAGCAGAAGAACTCCACATCGGGACCCATGGCTTAGAATGGAATAAACAGGGTGAGAGACTGTTTGAGTTCGGCCAACTCAAGAGAGACTGTATCATGTCGGCCAAGACCATCCATGGTAACTCACAATTCTAGAAGACCAAATTTAAACGTTGGACATTGGAGTCTCCCAGTGGATGGTTCCACAATGAAATTGACCACATCATATTCAATTGATGGTTTTGCCTGACCAATGTCGCTGTTGTCCCAAAATTCCGAACGGGATCGGACCACCATCTCCTTCGTGCAAAATTCTACTTCACAGAGCGGGGAGAAAGGGCTGCAAAGTTTAAGAAGAGAATTCCCAGAACGACCACCAACTGGGAGCTCTTTGGCACTATAGCGGAAACATGGAAAGATGCTGTCGTTGACAACATTGACAAGGAATAAGTTCGACTGGTTTAGCACCTCCATGATTGTGCGAGGAATGCTGAGAGAGAGAGATAGCAAAAAAAGATGCCTGTCTTCGAAAACTCTCGAACTCATTCACCAACGTGACTTGGCATGAGCCTCAGGCAACCACAAGCGAATTTCCGAGCTCACAAAGCAGTGCAGAGAAGCAGTAAAGGAAGAACTCAAAGAGAGAAGAGCAGCATTTCTGGCCGATGCAGCAGAAGCCGGGAAAAGCATTTGCAATGCCCACCTGTACTTCGCCAACTATAAGACCAAGATGACTGCCCTCCGACATCCTGATGGATCTATTACATCTTCCAGAAGGGCAATGGAGAAGACTATCCATGACTTCTACTCAGATCTCTTCAATAGCCATGTCCACCCGCCCACACATATCAAATTCCACAGGATGGATATGTCATTCCCAAAGTTCTCCCTTCCAAAATCCAACACGCCATTTCGTCGGCAAAGAAGCAAACAGCACCTGACCCAGACAAGGTCAGACAAAAACATCTGAAGAACCTGACATCAGTAATCCTCAATACACTCGCTACCTGTCTGAATGCAAGGTCACATCCCAATGGAAAACCAGCAGGACTGCACTTGTACAAGAAGGGAGACATTCAGGACATTGGCAACTATCGTGCAATCTGCCTATTGTCTGTTGTCTACAGGCATTGTCTGTTCACTCGAGGCATCCTGAATAGGAATGGCAGAACACTAGATGAAGGACAACCATACGAGCAAGCCAGGTTCCAAAAAGGATTCAGCATGATCGATGATATCCACACAATAACCAAACTCATTGAGGTTTCTCAGGAGTTCAAGATGCTGCTCTGTTTAAAATTCATTGATTTAAAGAAGAACTTTGATTCTGTTGAGACTGAAGTGGTCATCACAGCCCTTGCCAAACAGGGCATTCAAACCCAATACATCAGGATCCTCCGTGAGCTGTATTACAGATTCACTACCAGGATCTCACCATTCTACAAGGAAGTGATCATCCATGTCAAGAGAGGGGTTCGGCAGAGTGATCCCATTTCACCCACACAGAAGAAATAGCTAACAGAACGAAGAACCTCCAGCTCTGGGCACATCTCTTTGATTCCACTGTTCTTCCTGCATTAACATACACCTCAGAGACCTGGGCCCTACAAAAACAGGATGAGAACGCTCTTCGGGTCCCCCAAAGAAGAATCAAAAGATATATGCTTGGAGTATCACACTTCACTCAAGTGAGCGCAAGAATCCAGAATTCCATCTCCATCGATGATCAAGAATCAGGGAAGCTGTCTTGTTTACCAAGGCGTTGAAATTCAAATGGACTGGACACATAATGCAATTTGGAGACAACGCTGGACTAGAGCTGTTACCAACTGGATTCCACGGGATGTCAAAAGATCGTGTGGCCGCCCACCTTCGAGATGGTCAGATATTTTCATCAAGACCCTGAATGATCAGTTTGAGGCTCTTCATGTCCTGGTGGGAGCAGACGCCATTAGGCTACACTAGAACGTGACAGAGACCAATGGAGACGTTACTGGTGCCCACTCGAGCAAATCAGTGTGTAACGGGATGTCAGGTGATCAAGATGAAGTCCAACTCTTTGGACTTCATGTATCTGGGTAGAAGCACTCTTTAAAAGTTCAGGTCTGGGAACTTTTCACAATGATGGCTTTTACAGCTGCATCTTCATCAGGATTTTCTTCCTCTCCTTCTGTTACCTGTTACTTCAGTGATACTTATGTTGGTTTTTTTTTGTTTGTTTTTTATTTTTTATGTAGGAGTACCGCTAATTTTTCAGCCACTGATTAGCTGATTGAACTGGGTATGAACTCCACCTTACTGTTTTTTTTTCATTTTTAATAATTTTATTTATTGAATCACTGTGAGAGCAGTTACAAAACTTTCGGGTTTAAGTCTCGGTCATACAATGAAACACCCATCCCTTCACCAGTGCCACTTTTCCACCCCCAAACACCCCAACATACCCCCCATCCCATACCCTCCCCCTACTTGTAGGGCAGATGATTTCCACATAACTTTCTCTCTACTTTGATTGCATTCAATACTTTGACACCAGACCTACCATTATTATTTGGGATTTTACCCCAAAATTCGGATCTGTTGAAAAGGCAACAGTAGACAATTTGTTTTCTATTGCTGGTTTTTTAATAACATATGATATTGCTTGACTGCAGTAGTGGCCGCGTTATTCTGAAATTCAGAACTTTTAACATTTAAATCTGGAGGGATTTCTGCCAAAACCTGCTGGGTTCCGAGATTTGTTCCTGAGTCTCTTGGGTCATGGTCGTTAAGCAGCTTGATCAGGAGCCAGAGAGGCCAGTTGTTGGCGGTGATTTGGGGTCTTGTTGGGAGGAAAGGGCAGGCACCACCCCCATCCTGTGAGGCCCCGCATGTCTTGTCACTGCTGGCCCAAACCTGACTCTCCAGTGGCCTTTGGTGGATGGTGGCCACCGAGCCACCAGGAGGGAGCATGTGGAGGGACAGTACCCATTCCCCCCTGGGGTACCCGGCAACAGTAATCTACTGCAGGGTCTGGACGCATTTCTGCCAAAAGCCACTGGGTTCCGCAATTTGTTTCTGAGTCTGAGTCCTATCATGGCCGTTAAGCAGCTTGATCAGGAGCCAGAGAGGCCGTTCGTGGGACTCAGGCTCTTCTTGGCACGGGGAAGAAAGGTCCGGCTGATCCCCATCCCATGAGGCCCAACGTGTCTTGTCACTGCAGTGATGGTGATGGTGGCCACTGGGCCACGAGGGGGAACAGGCCAAGGCATGAAACCTATTCCCACCTGGGGTGGCCCAGCCCCTGTAACCTACTGCAGGGACTGGACACATTTCTGCCAAAAGCCATTGGGATTCGAGATTTATTTCTGAATCTCTGGGATCATGGCCATTAAGCAGTTTGATCAGGAACCAGAGAGGACATACCTCCAATTATATAGCTGCTCAGGTATCCCAATGAATTTTTCATTTCACCTACCAGGTTTTTCAGATCTGTCATTTATGTTTGTAGTTTCACTTTTATTTTCATCATTTCTGTTCTCATATCCTCTTTTATTATATTGGTGATGTGTTCCACTGTTTCATTGAGCTCCTTATGCATCCTTAAGAGTCCCATTCGAAATTCCTTGTTGGAGAATTTATACAGCTCATTATTACTGTTTGGGTCATCTGGACTAGCATCTTCACTTTCTAAGCCTGATGGGTTTCTTCATGGCTTTAACATTGTGACCTGTGACGTTTGTATTCTTTTGCTTATTGTTGCTTTTGTGATTTTTTTTTTTGCGGGGGAGGAGGACAGGGAATGTTGATTGGAAAAGGGCTTAAATGGACTACTGACCTAATATGGTTGGGGTGGTCATAGTGCCATAGTGAGTTAAGTAAGAGGCTAATTTGGTTTTAATGGGATATGATGCATTACTAACTGCTCAGGGAAAACCACACCCCCAGCTTTCTAACCTGAAATGTCTGAATTTCAGCGCCTTGGAGATAGTATCAGTAGTTTGATACTGTGCCCAGCTTCGGGCCCAGGCTGCACAGAAATATCCCACCTTCCATCTAATGTCATTCCATCCTGGCCATGCAACTTATCTAAAGGTCACTGGCAGGCTACCATGAAGATGTCAGCTGAGGCCGGATTCATCTCAAGGCTTCACATATAGTGGAAGTGAGTAGTAGGGGAGTGAGAGTGATAGTGCAGTGGACAGGGTGTTTCCCTTGCATGCAGCCAACCAAGGTTCAATCTCTAGCACCACATTTGATCCCCTTAGTTCTAGAAAAGGACCCCGAGCACCATGGGGAGTCACCAGACTGGTTTTTTTCCATTAATTTTTATTAGTGAAACACCATGAGGTACAGTTGTAGACTTACAAATTTTTGTGCGTGGATTTCGATTATACAATGCTCAAATACCCATCCCTCTACCAGTGCCCATTTTCCACCACCATGGATCCCAGTATTCCTCCACCCTTATCCCCCCAATCCCACCCTGCCTCAGTGGCAGGGTATTCCCTTTTGTTATCTCTCTCCTTTTGGGTATTGTGGTCTGCAAAAGAGGCACTGAGTTGCAATCATGTTAGGTCCATAGTCTACTTTCAACATGCATCTCCCATCCTGGGAGGATCCTCCCAACACCCTTTATTTGGTGTTTCCTTCTCTATCTGAGCTGCCCTTTCCCCTAGAATGACCGACTGGCCTCAAAGCTATGGAGTAATCCTCCTGGTACTGATGTCGGCTATTCTTGGGTATAAATCTCCAGTTTTGTTAGTTTATGTCACTCAGATGAATGCAATCTTCTTATGTCTATCCCTCTCTTTCTAACTCATTTTGCATAGCATGATACTTTCCGTGTAGTACCATTTGTATGTAAATTTCATGACTTCATCTTTTCTAACAGCTACATAGTACTCCATTGTGTAGATGTACCAAAGTTTCTTTAACTAGTCATCTTATCTTGGGCACTCAGGTTTTTTCCAGATTCTGGCTATTGTAAACAGTGCTGCAATGAACAAACAAGTGCAGATGTCACTTCGACTATAGATTTTTGCCTCTCGGATATATTCACAGAAGTGGTATTGCTGGGTCAAATGGGAGCTCGATTTCTAATTTTTTGAGAATCATCCATAATGTTTTCCAAAAGGGCTGAACCAGTCGGCATTCCCACCAACAGTGAAGGAGTGTCCCTTTCTCGCCACATCTGTGCCAGCATTGGTTGCTTTTATTCTTTTGGATGTGGGCCAGTCTCTGAAGTGTGAGATGGTATCTTTTGTGGATTTGATCTGCATCTCGCTGATGATTAATGATGTAGAGCATTTTCTCATGTGCTTTTTTGCCATTCGGATTTCTTCTTTGAGAAAGTTTCTGCTCATTTCGTTGACCCATTTTTGGATGGGGTTGGATGTTTTCTTCTTGTGGAGTTCAACCAGTACTTTATATATCCTTGATATCCACCCCTTGTGAGATGTGTATCCAGAGAATATCCTTTCCCATTCTGTAGACTGTCTTTGGTCACTGTTTCTTTGGAGCTGCAGAAGCTTCTTCATTTAAGATAGTACATTTATCTATCTCTGTTTTCACTTGCTTGGCCAGTGGCGTGACAGTTTTGAAGATACCATTAGCTTCAATGTCATGGAGCGTTTTGCCAACTTTGTCTTCAATGTACCGTATGGATTCCGGTCTGATGTTGAGGGCTTTATTCCATTTTGATCTTAATTTTGTACATGGTGTTAGGCAGAGTTCTGAGCCCATTTTTTGCATGTAGCCATCCAGTTTTGCCAGCACAGTTTGTTAAAGAGGCTTTCCTTGCTCCACTTCATATTTCTTGCTCCTTTACCAAAGACTAGATGATCATATGATTGAGGGGACGTGTCAGTATATTCAACCCTGTTCCATTGGTCTGCAGCTCTGCCTTTGTTCCAGTACCATGCTGTTTTAATTATTACGTCTTTGTATTAGAGTTTGAAGTTAGGGAGGTTTATTGCTCCCATTTTCTTTTCCCCAAGAATTGCTTTAGCTATTCGTGGGGGCTTATTGTTCCATATAAATTTCAGGAGTGTTTGCTCCATTTCTTTGAAGAATGTCATGGGTATCCTTATAGGGATTGCATTGAATTTGTACAATGCTTTGGGAAGTATTGCCATTTTGACAATGTTAACTCTCCAGACCCATGAGCAGGGGATATCTGTCCATTTTCTCATGTCCTCTTTTATTTCCTGAAGTAGCATTTTGTAGTTTTCTTTGTACAGGTCTTTTACTTCCTTAGTTAAGCTGATTCCTAGGTACTTGATTTTCTGGGGCACAATTGTGAACGGGATTGTTTTTTTCATATCGCTTTCTTCTCTCTCACTGTCTGTGTATAGGAAAGCTATAGACTTTTGGGTATTGATTTTATTGCCTGCAACTGTACTGTAGAAGTCTATTGTTTCTAGGAGTTTCTTAGGGGAGGTTATAGGGTTCTCTAAGTATAGTATCATATCATCTGCCAATAGTGAGAGCTTGATTTCTTCCTTTCCAACCTCAATGCCCTTAATATATTTTTCTGGCTTAATCGCTATTGCAATTACTTCCAGTACTATATTGAACAGCAGTGGAGAGAGTGGGCATCCTGACTCGTCCCTGATCTTAGAGGGAAGGCTCTCAGTTTTTTCCCCATTGATGATGATGGATGATGTTTGCTGTGGGCTTGTGGTAGATGGCTTTAACTATGTTGAGGAAAGTCCCCTCTGTACCCATTTTGGCTAGGGTTTTCATCATATAGATGTGCGGGATCTTGTCAAATTCTTTCTCTGTATCTATTGATATTATCATATACTTTTTATCGTTTCTTTTGTTGATATGATGGATTATGTTGATAGATTTTTGAACGTTAAATCATCCTTGCATCCCTGGGATGAATCCTTCTTGATCTTGGTATATGATCTTTTTGATGAGTTGTTGGATTCTATTTGCTAGAAGTTTGTTGAGGATCTTTGCATTTGTGTTCATTAAGGATATTGGCCGGTAATTTTCTATGGTATCTCTCTCTGCTTTTGTTATCAGGGTAATATTTGCTTCATAGAAATTGTTCAGAAGTGTTTTTGATATTTCAATTTTGTGGAAAAGCTTAAAGAGGATTGGGAGTAAGTCCTCTTTAAAGATTTGGAAGAATTCACTAGTGAATCCATCCAGGCCAGGACTTTTGTGCTTGGGGAGAATTTTTATTACCATTTCAATTTCCTTGATGGTGATAGATCTGTTCAGGTATTCCAGGTCTTCTTGGTTCAGCCTTGGGAGTCTGTCTGAGTCTAGGAATATATCAATTTCTCGAGGTTTTCATGTTCCGTGGCATAAAGCTTCTCAAAGTACTCCCTGAGGATCCTTTGAATTTCTGTAGTTTCTGTTGTAATGACCCCCTTTTCATTTCTGATTCGGTTTATTAGGGTTTTTCTCCCTCCTTTTCTTTGTGAGTTTTCCTAGAGGTTTATCAATCTTGTTAATTTTCTCAAAGAATCAGCTCTTGGTTTAATTGATCTTTCGGATTGATTTTTGGGTTTCCATCTAGTTAATCTCTGCTCTGAGTATTATTATTTCCTTTCTCCTGTTCGCATTGTGCTCCTTTTGTTGGTCCTTCTGCAAGTTCTTAAGCTGTGAGGTTGGATTATTTATGTGGGCTCCCTCCTCCTTCCTGAGGAATGCTTGTAGTGTAGAGCTATAAACTTTCCTCTTAACACAGCTTTTTCTGTGTCCCATAAGTTTTGGTAACTCGTGTCCTCATTTTCATTCGTTTCTAGGAATCTTTTGATTTCCTCTTTGATTTCCTTTCTAAGTCACTCGTTGTTCAATAGCACACTGTTTAATTTCCAGGTGCTTGATTTAGTTTTCTGTTTTTGTGTGCGATTTACTTCTAATTTCAGCACATTATGGTCTGAGAAGATTGTTGATACAATCTCTAAATTGATACAATCTCTAAATTGATACAATCTCTAAATTGATACAATCTTCTAAATTTTATGGGAGTATGTTTTGTGGCTCAGCATGAGGTCTATCTTGGAGAATGTTCTATGTACACTTGAGAAGAATGTGTATTCAGCTTTTTGAGGATGAAGAGTCCTGTATATATCTACTAAGTCCCTTTCTTCCATTGTTTCCCTCAGATGAAGTATGTCCTTGCTAACCTTGAGTCTGGTTGATCTATCAAGAGGTGATAAAGCGGTGTTGAAATCTCTCACTAGTATTGTGTTGCTATTGATGTCTTTCTCCAAATCTACGAGTAGTTGTTTTAAGTACATTGTTGGTCCCTTTTTAGGTGTATATACGTTTAGTATTATAAGTTCTTCCTGTTGTAAAGATTCTTTGATCAATAAGAAATGGCCTTCACTGTCTCCTATGACCTTCTTCACTCTGAAATCGATGTGGTCTGATATTAGGATGGCTACCCCAGCTTTTTTATGGGAGCTGTTTTCCTGTAGGATTGTTTTCCAGCCTTTGAATTTGACCCTGTGTTTGCTCCGACTATTGAGATGTGTTTCTTGCAGGCAGCAGAATGTTGGGTTCAATTTTCTAATCCATCCTGCCACTCTGTGTCTTTTAATTAGTGCGTTTAGCCCATTGACATTGAGAGAGATTATTATTATGGGGGTTTTGTCCCATTTTTCTGTTGAAATTTGGTGTATTTGAGGGGCCTGTCTTGCCTTAAAGTAGCCCATTTAGTTGTTCTTGTAACCATGGTTTTGAGTCTATGAAGTTCCTGAGCTGTTGTTTGTCTGTGAAACTGTGTGTTGTTCCTTCTGTTATGAATGAGAGTCTAACTGGGTAAAGTATTTGTGTTGAGGCATTTATTTCATTGAGTTTTTTCACTATATTCCACCACCGGTTTTAGGCCATGAGGGTTTCCTCAGACAAATCAGCTGTGAATTTTAAGGATGCTCCTTTGAAGGAAATTTCTTTCTTTAATCTAGCTGCTTTCAGAATTTTGTCTCTATCTAAGGTTTTGGTCATTTTGATCAGGATGTGTCATGGGGTATTTTTATTTACTCTTCTAGCTGGTACCCTTCGGTCCTTCTTAATGTGGTCACAAGTTTTCTTCAGCTCTGGAAACATTGTAACAATGATGTCTTTGACAGTTTCTTCTTCATCAGGGTTTTCTTCCTATCTCTCTGGGAGTCCAATAATTCTTATATTACCCCTCTTGACTTCATCATGATCTTCTCTTGCCGTTTGTTCCCGAATTGTGAGTCTCTTTTCCATTTTCTGCTCTTTTCTGGAGAGTCTCTGGACTTCATCTTCAAGCTTGCTGATTCTGTCCTCAGTTACTCTGCTTCTGAGGCTTTACATTGAGTTATTCAATTAGCCTACCAGGTTTTTCAGGTCTGACATTTCCGTTTGCATTTTCCTCATTTCTGCCTTCAAATCCTCTTGTCTTTTATTGACATTGCTTTCTATTGTTTCCCTAAGCATCCTAAGTAACTCCCTTCTGAATTCTTTGTCAGAGATGTTGTCTAACATTACAGTACTGTTGGTGTCTTTTGGGCTAGCCTCTTCAATAAGAAACTTTGGTGGGCTTTTGTGTTGCTTTACCATTTTGACCAGTGTGGTTTAGACCTTCACGTTCACTGTTACCATTCTGCTTGATATGCAGAATGAATTGAAATAGGCTTAACGAATTATTGGCTAATGTGTTTCTAGTGGTTGAGCTAACCTAGAGAAGGTTCCATCTAAGAGGGTAATTTATGGTTCCTATGGGATATGTAGTGGGAGGATAATTCACGACCGCATTAGTGGGAGCAGCTCCAGAAAGGGTCCCTGGTGCTGGGCGCGGGGGGGTACCTGTTTGAATGAAGAGAGAATGCCCAGATCCGTTCAGCTTTGTTTCCGCAGATGTGCCTCAGTTCCAGTCCCGTGCAGATCAAGGGTGAAAAACGGCTGTTCTAGGGGATCAAGCTAGCTGTGCATGCCCAGAAGGATGCTGGGTGCCAGGGGGTACCTGTTTGAATGAGGAGAGAATGCCTGGAGCCATTCAGGTTTGTTTCTGCGAGATGTGTCTCAGTTCTTGTCCCGTGCAGATCAAGGTGAAAACCAGCTGTTTTAGGGGATCAAGCTAGCTACGCATGCCCAGAAAGAGTCCCTGGTGCTGGGTGCCGGGAAGTACCTGAGAGACACCCGGTGAGAGACAGGAGCAGAAGCAATCCCCAGGAGGAAGCCATCCTGGGTCCCCACACTCTCCGGGCGCCCATGAGCTCAGCACCTCCCAAGCTTTGGCATAGAGAAGGCCCTACTTACTTGAAACTGGGTCCAAATCCAGAATGCCAAAGAGGAAGAAGTTTCTGTAAAGGTATCATTTTGCAGTAGACATACAAAAATGACTCAAAGTGGATCCTCAAGGCCAGTAAATGACAATCTTTGAAGGATACCCATCACGAGCCAGTTGAGTCCCCAGTGGCACCGGCTCCTCAGTGCCCGTTGTGCCGGCCCAGCCTCTCCCTTTCGAGGTGGCGCAGGTGAGGCCGCCAGAGTGTTTTTTAAGTGAAAAAAAAGTATAACTCAGTCCGTCCATACCTATCTTTTATAACCTATATCTATTTTGGTTAAAGTACCATTGACTTATACTATTATAAAAGTTCCAGGGGTACAAATTTAGAAATCAACATCTGTACATGCATCATTCTAACCACTTTCCTCCTACTAATGACCACTATTTTATTCTTATACTCAAAACCATATTTAGGTCTTGTTTTGTTCACTCATTTATTTAGTGGTAGATTTTTAATAGTAAGAAGGAGAAGGAACTACTTACTTATAATTATCTCAAGAAGCCTACGCTGGGTTTGCTTTTCTAATTTTCTCTGCATACCTTTTCCTACCACGATCACTTTTTACCAGCATTGAAAGGGGAGGAGGGACAAAAAAATCAAAGTCAGTCCATGGGAAACATCACATACTATGATGCACCAGAGAAGAAAGAGACAATATTATGTCAAATTATGGCAGAGGAAAAAAGAGACAGTATCAGTCAGGCTCACAGATTACAAACGCATATTTTTTGATGATGTCAATGCAGTAGTTTTGTTCAAGAGACAAGGATTTTTGGAATGTAAACAGCAGAGTCCTGTACAGAACAATGACTTTCAATTCTGATGTAATTAAATAGGAAAACAGATTAATCTTACCAAATATAGACCCATTCCAGCCACACAGAGGTATGTACCTTTTGTAATAATTTATTTTCTCTGCCCCTTCCCATTGTTAATAGAAATATTACCACATTGTGAAAATTCTGCCTAAGATACAGACAAGACAGCACAAGGTGAGTTAATGAATTGAGATTCTTCAGACATAACTTCAAAGGTTCCAAAATAGTCAGACCTTGAAGACATGTTCAGTGGATGTCCTGCTGGTTTAAAGAAATCCATCCATTCTTCTATTGATATCAAATGGAGAATGGTATACCAGGAAAGCTTGGCATTATTTTCTGTTCTGTAAAGTTAAGATTTTACATTTGAAAATATTTTCTTTTACCAAAAAAGGGAAAATAAAAGAGGGTTAGAAGATTTGATGTCATACCCATTTAGCTCTATAAACTTGGGAAGTACTTTTTGTATTCAGTGTTCTCTTAAACAAACCATGAGTAATAATAGTACTTACTTCATCAGTACTTAATAGAATTTAAGGAGTTAATAAATACCTGTCAGAAGTTCGTAACTGCGCTTGGTATGTATAATCTGTACAAGCTCAAGATGTTATATTATTAGCTCTTTGTCCTATATTGTTAGTTCTGCAATATATGCTTATTTTGAATAGGTAAATTTTCACTGTTTGGGTCTATTGCATCTCAATTAAGCATAAGAGGAAAAGGAGAAATTAAACTCAAAGATTAATAAGGGTCTTTCTTTTACCAAGACATACTTAAGGCCTTCATATAGCCCTGCATTATACCATAAGAGTTCAGATCTCTTATATCATCAAATTAAACAATTAAACAAGAATTCCAATTAAACTCAAACAAAACCCAACAAAATTTTTTTACTATCCAAATTACAGTAACCAAACTTTAAAACGTGCCTGTCAAGGAGGAAGGCTGTCAGGTAGGAGGGTAATGGTTGTACTGATGACACTGGTGACATATGTTGGAAAAATACATATATAAAACTCAACTATGAAGAACTTTGTAAATCATAGTTCCTAAATTCACGGTTCACGGTTTTCCTGTTGTTCATCGATTTGCTCTAGTGGGCCCAATAACGTCTCCATTGTGAGACTTAATTGTTACTGTGTTTGGCATATCGAATACAACATGGGTAGTTTGCCAGGCTCTCTGAGAGGGGAGGAGAAATAGAACTCAGGTCAGCCATGTTGGCTGCGTGCAAGATAAATGCTTTACCCGCTGTGCTATCGCTCCAGCCCAGTTGCTAAATTAAAAAAATTAAATTAATTTTTTTCTAAAAGTAATATGGCAATTACATATTTTGTTTGTTTCTATCAAGAGTAATTCATAATAGTGCTTACTGGTTAAATCACTCTTTTTAATTAAGTAAAAATTAAATAACCTTATAAATTCTTCTCATCAACAAATACTAGATTTTATTTTAAGATGATTTATATTTAATAATAATTACATACTATTAACCATAATTTTAATTACCATGTCATATGTTAAGTCATCATTTATGGCCAGGGGAGAGAGCCTAAAATTCTGATGGTAATGTTTTGCATGCTACATTCTTACCACAAGACGCCTGAACATCCAATCAGAAGTAGCCCCTTGAACATTAATATCATGTCATAATAAAATAAAAACAAATCACAGCTTCTTGAGTAAAGTATGCTGACTTTTCTCACATCCAGGTTTGCATCTGTCTAAAAGAAAATATATGAAGCTCTTAAAGGGTGGAAGGAGGAAAAGGTTAAGGGGAACTGATTGGAGAACGCCTTTCCAGTGTGGAAAGTGTGAAAAACATTTTGCCTCCTTGAAGTTCAGATTAAACATTTCAGTGTTTCATGAAGTATTAAGAAGAGTAATTTTCAATAATTGAGCTCTTATTTAAGGCTCTTGAAAAGCAATTTAAGCATAATATGTAAGACAACAAATAGTAATTAGTTATTTAATTAATTACTTTAGTCTCTGATGAAAATGATGAGATGAAAGAAGTAATCAGTATTTGAGTCTTTTATTAATTCAAACATGGATTTGAGATTTTATCTAATTTCCCTTTTCCTAAACTGAAAGAAAAAAGCTTTTAAAAGAAGGGTATAAGAACTATTCAGTCTAGGGTCCAGAGCAATAGTACACTTGGTGGGGTGCTTGCCTTGCATGTGGCTGACCTAGGGGTTTGAGCCCTGGACCCCCATATAGTTCCCTGAGCTTGGCCAGGAGTGATCCCTGAGCACAGAGCCAGTGTAAATCCTTAAGTGTCCCCCCTACCAAACAAACAAAAAAAAAAGAATTATCAATTCTTTTATTTACGTATTTTTTGCATCACACCCAGTGATGCTCAGTGGTTACTCCTGGCTCTGCCCTCAGAAATTACTCTTGGCTGTGCTTGGGGCACCATATGGGATGCCGGGGATGGAACCCAGGTTTGCCGCATGCAAGGCAACCGTCCTACCCACTGTACTATCACTCCAGACTCCAATTATCAATTCTTAAGGCAGACATTAATATTCTATGTATCATGTTCCAGTAAGTTGAGAGAAGTTCTGAAACTTCAATTGGTGGAAGCATTGTTTTACTTTAGCATTTTAGCAAGTCCCAGTGACTTAGGGGTTGCTTCTTGGAGAGAATCCTGGAAAGCAATTTGGTAAACAAAAACAGACAACTTTGGCTGGTTCTCATTTCAATGCCTACTTCAAAGGCCAACAAAAGAATGTCAACCCACCAGAAATACTGTGTAACAGATAAGGGAAGAATCTAAATGTTGTGTACCAACTACACATAGACAGAGGTTGTTAAAAATAAAAAGTTTTGAATAAAAACAGGTTTCAACCACAGAACAATTAGTCCAGGCTTAACTTTCTGGGTAAAACTGAGACCAAGATATGTACAAAATAAATTGAGAGTGTTCTTAAGTTAAACATTTTGAGATATAAAAAGCAAAACTCTCATCCTTTCTCTCTCTTGCAAATACACACACTCCTTAAATCAATATAAATTATTTTTTAATGTAGGTGTTTGAATTATACTGAATAAATTCTAAACTTATATGACACATAGGGAATTAGTTTAATCATAAAAGAAATGCACAGAATTTAAAACAAATTCTACCTACCTTGCCCTTTAAAATGTTTTACAATCTGATAATGTAATTAACATAAAAATGGAGAATGAGAGTCCTCCCTGCCCCCAAGGGACCCAGAACCCAGTAGCTAGCCAACCTCCACTACCCAACCACCACTAAGCTCCAGGCCACTTTCCTGATGCTCAGGCAGAACCCAGATAATGTGGAACTGGCAAATGTAGCTTCCTGGGGTTTGTGTTTTTCCCAGTCTTGGTTCCATAGTAGAGTTCAGGTTCACAAAGGACTTACAGGTGTATGGATCTAGGTAACATGAGTTACTTTCAGGTATCATACAAGAATACAAATGAACTAAGGTCATGAATCAACAAATCATGAAGAAAGTTTCAAGCTACCGCTGACATGAAAATGTCAGCGGTAGCTTGTACACATATGAAAATACTGTCAAAAGACTTAAAATGCACAACTCATAAAATAGAACTGTGTTTTTCCTAAATTGACAAACTCAGATTTACTGGTGGAAATACAAAATACTCACTTTCTTACTAGCTCCAATGTAACTGAATGTAGATTCTATGGGAATTAGTTAATATATCACTTGATGCAAACTTTTGAGCAGAGACAATTTCACATAAATTGCCTTTCAATTTCAGCTAATATCTTCTTTGCACAGTTAAATAAAATCTGGGTTAGAGAATAATATTCTACTTAAAAATAAGGTAGTATCAGATGGAGAGTTTCTGATTAAAGTCTAGCATTTCGTGCAACACCAGGATTGGATCTAGTGATTTAGATTTATAGATGCTTTACCCACAGAGGGACCTAAGCCTCCATGTGTCTACATCTAAATTTTTAATTATTTGCATTCCTATCCTGCTGCTTCAACAAATTACCAAAACTTAATGATCTAAAACAACAACATTTTTCTTTCTTAAGTTTCAGAGAGTAGAAGTTAAAAGAAAGACCTACAGTGTTAAAATCAAGGAATGGTAGAGATACATTCCTTTTAGTTACTAGAGTAGAAAAAAAAATTTATATCTTTTTTAGCTTTGAGAGACCATGTGGTTCATGGCATTTCTGTCCTTAAAGAAAGCAATATAATACCTTTAAATCTTTCTGTGAAGCTGGTATTTGCCTTCCTCTTATAAGGATCATCCTAGTTTTATCGGATCTACCTAGTTAATTGAGTGTAATTTCCCCATTTTAAGTTCTGAATTTAGGATAGAGGTCCTATAGATTAGAATGCGGTTATCTTTGGAAAACCATGATCCTATCTACCTTATTAGCATATACCTTGCCACTCCTTTCTTTGGACATTGAATTTTGAGGCATGTCTTTGACACTATACTAGGTACTATATTATACAAATATAATTCTGGGTGGGCAGGAGGGAGGGATACTGGGGCCACTGGCAGTAGAAAATATACACTGGTGGAGGGGTGCGTGTTTAATCATTGTAGGGCTGAAACTCAAACATGAAAGTTTTGTAACTGTAGCTCACGGTGATTCAATAAAAAATAGATAATAAAGAATATAATTTTTTTCTTAAATGCTTTAGGGATTGTGCTTGGATAGCTTTAGGGAGTGAGACTGGCTTCTCTTCTAAATATGGTAGGTGTGGTTCACAAGTGAAAATATTTTCAAGGTATTAACCAGTTAAGTTCATAATAAACTTCAAAACTGGAGGGGCGTGGATAGGAACTACATTAATCTAGCGAGAGAAAATATCCCACCACAAGCAGTGCCAAAACCCTTCACACTGCCCAAACTATGGAAACCCCTCATTCCGACATTTTGAAGAGATTGGGAAGATTAGGTAGAGCATTTTTGGTCATGGAGTACTCAATTATGCATGTTCTGATCCAATAAATGTAAGATCTGCAAAGTTGAAAGAAGTCTCATTTGTCTTAGTTATCTTTGCTTGCCTTTTGGGTGTGCACAGAGAAGAAACACAGCACAGATCTCAGGAATGAACAACAGGCCTACTCTCCAATGATATACTTCTCATGGAAGAAAATCTTACTGAAGAGGATAAAATTTACCTGCAACACAAAAGTATCACTTCACTTAATCAGTTAACTTCCCGTTAGTCGTCGATTTGCTCGAGCGGGCACCAGTAACATCTCCATTTGTCCCTGTCACGTGCTAGTGTAGCCCAATGGCATCTGTTCGCTCCGGGAACATGAAGAGCCTCAAACCGATCGTTCATGATCAAGACGAAGAAGTCTGACCATCTGGTAGGTGGGCGGCCAAGCAGTCTTTTGACATCCCGTGGAATCCAGTCGGTAACAGCTCTAGTCCAGCGGTCATCTTTAAATCTCATTACGTGACCAGCCCATCTGATTTTCGACACCTTGGCAAATGAGACCGCGTCCCTGATTCTTGATCGTCGACGGATGTCAGAACTCCGGATTCTTTCTCTCATTTGAGTGAAACGTGATATTCCAAGCATAGCTCTTTCTATTCTTCTTTGGGAGACCTGAAGAGCATTCTCATCTTGTTTGCGTAGGGCCCAGGTCTCTGAGGCATATGTTAATGCAGGAAGAACAGTGGAATCAAAGACATGTGCCTGGAGCCGGAGGTTGTTCGTCCTCTTAGCTATTTCTTCGACGTTCTTGAAGGTGTTCCAAGCCGCTCTCTTCCTCCTGCGCAGCTTGGGTGCCAGGTCATTTGTCATGTTGACCTCTCGACCTAGGTACACATAGCTGTTGCATTTGGAGATGGTCGTTCTGTTGAGAGCGAATGGGGCGTCAGGAACGAGGCTGTTTCTCATAAACATTGTCTTCGTAAGATTCAGCTGTAGTCCTACCTTTCCACACTCACGGTCAAAGTTGGCCAGCATTTGTCCCGCTTGGCTGATGTTTGGTGTATTTAAAACAATGTCATCAGCAAAGCGGAGGTGGTGTAATTGCCGACCATCTATCTTCACTCCCATTCCTTCCCATTCCAGTTGTCGCATGATGTTCTCGAGGGTGGCACTGAAGAGTTTCGGTGAAATGGTATCACCCTGCCGCACCCCTCTCTTGACATCAACGATCACTTCTTTGTAGAATGGTGAGATCCTGGTAGTGAATCCACAATACAGCTCACGGAGGATCCTGATGTATTGGGCTTGAATGCCCTGATTGGCTAGGGCTTCAATGACCGCTTCCGTCTCAACAGAATCAAAGGCCTTCTTTAAATCAATGAACGTTAAACAGAGCAGCATCTTGAACTCCCGAGAAACCTCAATGAGCTTGGTTATCATGTGGATATGGTCGATGGTGCTGAATCGTTTGCGGAACCCGGCTTGCTCGCATGGTTGTCCTTCATCTAGTGTTCTGCCAATCCTATTTAGGATGACTCGAGTGAACAACTTGTAGATGACAGACAATAGGCAGATCGGGCGATAGTTGCCAATGTCATGGATGTCTCCCTTCTTGAACAGTAGTACGGTCCTGCTGGTTTTCCATTGGGATGGAACCTTGCATTCAGACAGGTAGCGAGTGAAGAGCCGAGCCAGCGTATTGATGAGTACTGACGGCAGGTTCTTCAGGTGTTCAGGTCTGACCTTGTCTGGGCCGGGTGCTGTTTGTTTCTTTACCGACGAAATGGCGTGTCAGATTTCGGAAGGGAGAACGTTGGGAACGACATATCCATCCTGTGGAATTTGGTAAGTCGGCTAGTGGACATGGCTATCGAAGAGATTTGAGTAGAAGTCATGGATAATCTTCTCCATTGCCGTTCTGGAGGACGTGATGGATCCATCAGGACGTCGGAGGGCAGTCATCTTGGTCTTGTAGTTGGCGAAGGACAGGTGGGCGTTACACAAAAGTATAATCTTTACTAAACTAACTATAACTCTTGGACTGCCTAAGTCTTTATTATTAGAAAAGATAAAAAATTTCTCCTTGAAAATGCTGCCCAAGTACATAAGAAATAAATAACTACAATTGCCGTAGTTTCTCTTTCAAAAGAGAGTGAACATGTGTTATTGCTTTTAATGGAGATACACATAATTTTTGTACTTTGGGAACTATGCCAGACAGGGTATCATAGCCACCTCCCGTTATGATATTTCAGATGCTTTAAGCATATTTGCTCAATGAATCATGTTAACCTATTGATCCTTCCATATCATTCAATATCTCCCTACTTCAGAACTTTTTCTTGAACTACATGGATAATTTTTTCAAACTTAAAAAATGTAATTTAAATTTAACTTAATGTTTTAAAGTGTCTAGTTAGAGAAGATGGTTTCCAGTGGTAGTTATTTTGAATGGAGGGTTGGTAGAGAGAAGTTTGTTTCTTGAGTGGCAGGAAAATACAACATTAATTAATTTATCATAATTTGTAGTAGTTTAAGATGTTTTTCGTAGTGGACTTTAAGATACATCTGTGGGCTATAAAATTATTTTAGCAATCCACAACCAGTATACTAAGAAAAACTAGAATAGAGTAAAATATCAGAATGGCTTTTACAGAGTAAGAATAAGAATCGTTTTGTGAAACTCGGTATCTAATGTGCTGCAATGTAAAATGTACTTTTTACTATTGATCCCAAACATTTAACTGCAATCATATTATTAACTGTAATCATGTTATTGAGTTCACAGATTTTAAAAACTGTGACTTCCATATAATTCACTTTAAAATTATAGACTTGTAGAAAAACAACAGTGTATCCTGTGACTCTAATTCCAATCCTGCACTCTGCTCTCTTCAATAGAAAGAACTTTCTTTGTGTTTGTTTAGACTTTTTGTTTTGGTGCTTCCTCTGTAAAAAATCAATTTATCAGATAAAATTGTTAATAATATCAGACTACACACCAATCAAAGTCCTTTTTTATTTAGTGTCTATGTTTCTTGACTTAAGAGTCTTCAAATTGATGGACTTCTCGTTGGAGATGAAACCTGAGCAGAACATATTTGTAAAGTCTTTTTAGAAATTTCTGTAATTTAGAGCTGTAACAGGAATTAAATGAAATAACATGTGAAAGTAACCAGAGTAATTTAAAGCTGACATTTTCTTCTGTCTTCCTTTCCTGGGTATTTAACAGAATAGCTAGTAGCACAAGAACAAATTTATTTTTAAGACTGCAGAATTCTTTTTTTTAAATATTTTTTTAGTTTATTTGTTGAATCACCATGAGAACAGTAACAAAACCTTTCAGTTCGAGTCTCGGTCGGTCATAAAATGATCAAACACCTGTCCCTTCACCAGTGCACATTTTCCACCACCAAGAACCCCAGTATACCCCCCTCACCTGTGTGGCAGATTTCCACTTTATACTCTCTCTCTCTCTCTCTCTCTCTCTCTCTCTCTCTCTGTTAAACACATTCAATATTATGACAAAAGACCCACCATTGTTATTTGGAATTTTCCCCAACATTAAGACCTGCCACAAGGACATCATTAGAAAATTTGTTGATTATAAAGAGCATATGATGTTGTGCGGCTACAATAGCAATCATGCGAATTTGGATTTCTAATATTTTAGTAATAAACCTAGAGGGATTACTGCCAGAAGCCCCTGGGTTCCGAGATTGGTATGTGTGCCTCTGGGTTCATGGTCGGTCAGAAGCTGGAGGAGGCATTTGAGGGTGGCAACCCGTAGCGTTGTCAGGGCGAGGAGCAGGGCTGATTACACCCCACATCCCATGAAGCCCCAAGTGCCTAGTCAGTGCAGTCACATACCTGGCTGTACATTAGGTTCTAAAAGGTGCAGGCCACCATGTCACTGACACAGAGGGGGACAGGCAGAGGGACAGACATCCTTCCCCTCCCAGGGAGGCATAGCACCATAAATACACAGTCCAGATGTATTTCAGTTGGACATTATCTTTTGCTCAGATTTTTCCACCACCATTCAAGCCTGATTTTCAGGGAGAAATGCTGGATGATTTACTTTCCATTGATCACTTTGCATATTAGGAAATGTCACGCAGCTGCACAAGTGGCCATGCGGTTTGGAAAAATTGTCCTGGTACCTGCATGCCAGAGACATGCTTGTGGAAGCTCATGGTCACTGGAATTCCATCTGGAGAAGGTGGGGAGACAGCACCTACCCCACCTGGGACCTCCAGGTGATAAGTACTGCACAATTCTTCATCATATGTGATCAGACAAGTAAAACTTCCCCACTATGATAAAAAACAGTTTAGCCAGCATTAAATTGCATTGCATTTAACAACTAATTTTCTACTTTAACCAATTGAAAAATCACTGATTTATAACTTCATGTAGGTTTCAAGTATACAACTCTATAAATTGACATTCACATAAGTTGCATTATGAACTGCACCAAAAGTCTAGTTTCATCCAGAAATATATAAAACTGACACCTCAGATTTGTAAGTCTTTTTATCCCCTCTGTTAAGGACAATTTTGTTCTCATAATCAAAGAATTGGGTAACATTTATTCATTTGTTTTATTTTCCCCCTAAGTTTCAGATATGTGGTTTTACATATTTAAATTTTTTTGTGTTTAAACATTTTTTAAAGTAACACTGTTTTGCAATTTATATAGGTTCCAGGTACAATTTAACATCTGCATATTCTAGCTTACGATCACCACTGCAAGGCTAGTTTCTATACAACACTATACAAAAGAATTTATAAAATCAAATCAATGAAGTTGGGACCAGAGAGACAATACGGTTTATTGCTTTTAATGGAGTACCTGCTCCAGTCTCACTCAGCTCCCCATTCTAGTCTCACAAGGTTCCTCATTCCCATCTCCTCCTGTCTCTCCTGTCATCTTTCTGCACTCCTAATGTACCCTGGTTCTCTCTCTCTCTCTCTCTCTCTCTCTCGCTCTCGCTCTCGTTCTCTCTCTCGTTCTCTCTTTCTCTCTCTCTCTCCCTCTCCATATGCCTCCTCCTGCATTCTTCCCCTACATTCTTTTCCCTCTGTCCCCCTTGCTAGTCTCTCCACGCTCCATCCTGCTGACCTGGCCTTTCTCTAGTGTCTCACCAACTCTGCAGCACTGGAGATAGCCAATCAACATATCAACATATCAAAAGCCCTTCCAGATGGCCCATCAGGCTCAAGGTCAGAAATACCACCTAGGGGTGTTTCTACTCTCCTTAATCCAATAACTTAATTAGCATCTTAATTAGCATCTTAATTCTACTTCTTAATATTAAGTTGTAGTTATTTTGTATGGACATAGTATGAGTTATTTTGTATGGACATAGTGTGAGATACATTGATTGAGCTTATAGGATAGCTCTCCTGGGGACATCTCACTATAGATCTCAGACTACAGTGCTCAGGCCATATTAATCTATCCTAACCCTAGCAGGGTCCTGATGTTACTTTTTGGATCATGACAGAATTTGTCCATGACCATGTTCTTAACTTGGAGTTAAGTATCATGGCGCTTTGGCCAGGCCCATTTCGATGCCAGGGTAGCTCACAGCTTGCCTGGGTCCATCCAGTCCCTCATTGAGACCCTACTTTTGGGGTGCTAAAAAGTAAGGGCAACTGAGGCTTAATTTGATAGAACAGATGCCCAGGAGTGAGTATCATTCAGAGTCAATTAACTCCCAAGTTACAAAAGCACAGCATTAGCTGTTGTCTTGTGTCCATACAAAAAGGACATTACTTTGAATTGACTATGAAAAGGGCTTACTGAGAAAAGAAAAAGCAATATTTAGAAGTTAACAGAGTCTGCTAAGGAGATAAAGGTGATTCACCAATTGGGGAAACAGAGCACAAAGAAAAAAGCTGCACTCACTCATCCAGGTACCTGCCGGTGGCAGGGCCCCTTCCTGGAGCTGTGCATCTAACTAGACCCCCACCCCCCGAGAACGTCTGGTTTACATCCTCGGTCTGCAGGGGATGGAAATTGAGGCACACCGCATGCATCCAAAGCTGAAATGTTCCGGGGATCCTCTGCTCACTCATACAGGTTACAAGGGTACAGCAAGACAGAAGCCCACCAAGCTTACTTATTGAGGATGCTAACCCAGAAGACCCCAACTGTAATGAAGTCCTAGACAACCTCTCTGACAAGGAACTTAGAAAGGAGCTACTAAGGATGTTTAGGGAGCTAAAAGAAACAATTGAAAGCAATGCCAATAAAAGAGAATAGGATTTGAAGGTAGAAATGAGATAAATGCAAACAAAATTACAAACAGAAATTTAAGACCTGAAAAACCTTGTAGGTAAATTGAAAAACTCAGTGTAAGGCCTCAGAAGCAGAGTAATAGCTGCTGAGGACAGAATCAGTGAGCTCAAAGATGAAGTCCAGAGACTCTCTAGATAAGACCAGAAAATGGAAAAGAGACTCACGATCTGGGAACAGATGGCAAGAGAAGATCATGATGAAGCCAAGAGGAGTAACATAAGAATTATTGGAGTCTCAGAGGGACAGGAAGAAAACCTGATGAAGAAGAAACTGTCAATCATTGCTTTGACGTTTCCAGAGCTGAAGAAAACATGCTACCACATTCAGGAGGCCCGAAGGGTACCAGCTAGAAGAAATTCCAATAAAAATACCCCAAGACACATCCTGAATACGATGACCAAAACATTAGATAGAGACAAAATTCTGAAAGCAGCCAGATCAAAGAAAGATATTTCCTATAAAGGAGCATCCTTAAATTCACAGCTGATTTTGTCTGATGAAACCCTCGCGGCCAGAAAACAGTGCTGGGATATAGTGAAAAAACTCAATGAAATAAATGTCTCACCAAAAATACTTTACCAAGCGAGACTCTCATTCATAACAGAAGGAACAACACACAGTTTCACAGACAAACTTCACAGGAACTTCACAGACTCAAAACCGTAGTTAGAAGAACAACTAAATGGGCAACTTTAACACAAGACCCCCTCAAATACACCAAATTTCAACAGAAAAAATGGAACAAAACCCCCATAATAATAATCTCTCTCAACATCAATGGGCTAAATGCTTCAATTAAAAGATACAGAGTGGCAGGATGGATTAGAAAATTGAACCCAACATTCTGCTGCCTGCAAGAAACACATCTCAATAGTCGGAGCAAACACAGGGTCAAATTCAAAGGCTGGAAAACAATCCTACAAGCAAACAGCTCCCATACAAAAGCTGGGGTAGCCATCCTAGTATCAGAACACATTGATTTGAGACTGAAAAAGTTCACAAGAGACAGTGAAGGCCATTTCTTATTGATCAAAGGATCTGTATAACAGGAAGAACTTGCAGTACTAAATTTATATGCACTAAATGAGGGACCAGCAAAGTACTTAAAACAACTACTCATAGACTTGGAGAAAGACATCTATAGTAACACAATACTAGTGGGAGACTTCAACACCGCTTTATCACCTCTTGATAGATCAACCAGACTCAAGGTTAGCAAGGACATACTTCATCTGAGGGAAACAATGGAAGAAAGGGACTTAGTAGATATATACAGGACTCTTCATCCTCAAAAAGCTGAATACACATTCTTCTCAAGTGTGCATGGAACATTTTCCAAGATAGACCTCATGCTGAGCCACAAAACATACTCCCATGAAATTAAGAAGATATAGATTGTATCAACAATCTTCTCAGACCACAATGTGCTTAAATTAGAAATAAATCATAAACACAAACAGAAAACTAAATCAAACACCTGGAAATTGCACAACTCATTATTGGACAATGAGCGACTTAGAAAGGAAATCAAAGAGGAAATAAAAAGATTCCTGGAAATGAATTAAAATGAGGATGCGAGTTACCAAAACCTATGGGACACAGCAAAAGCTGTGTTAAGAGGAAAGTTTATAGCTCTACAAGCATTCATCAGAAAGGAGGAGCAAGCCCACATAAGTAACCTAACCTCATAGCTTAGAAGCTTGGAGAACGACCAACAAAAGGACCCCAATCCAAACAGGAAGAAGGAAATAATAAAACTCAGATCAGAAATTAATGAGATGGAAACCCAAAAAAACCATCTTGAATTGAAATATCAATGAAACCAAGAGCTAGTTCTTTGAGAAAATAAACAAGATCAATAAGCACCTAGAATTCACAAAGAAAGGGAGAGAGAAAACCTTCATAAACCAAATCAGAAATGAAAAGGGGGTCATTACAACAGAAAGTTCAGAAATTCAAAGGATCCTCAGGGAGTACTTTGAGAAGCTTTATACCATGGAACACGAAAACCTTGAGGAAATGGATAAATTCCTAGATTCCTATAGCCTCCCAAGGCTGAACCAAGAAGACCTGGAGTACCTGAACAGACCTATCACCATCAAGGAAATTGAAACGGTATTAAAAAGTCTCCCCTAGCACAGAAGTCCTGGCCCAGATGGATTTAATAGTGAATTCTTTCAAATCTTTAAAGAGGACTTACTCCCAATCCTTGTTAAGATTTTCCACGAAAAAAAAGTCTGAACAGTTTCTGTGAAGCAAATATCACCCTGATACCAAAAGCAGACAGAGATACTACAAGAAAGAGAATTACAGGCCAATATTCCTGATGAATACAGATGCAGAGATCCTCAACAAACTATTAGCAAATAGAATCCAACGACTCATCAAAAAGCTCATACACCATGACCAAGTAGAATTCATTCCAGGGATGCAAGGATGGTTTAACATTTGGAAATCAATCAACATAATCCATCATATCAACAAAAGAAAAAATAAAAACCATATAATCATATAAATAGATGCAGAGAAAGCATTTGACAATATCCAGCACCTGTTTATGATGAAAACTCTCAGTAAAACAGGCATCGAAGGAACTTTCCACAATATAGTTAAAGCCATCTACCACAAGCCCACGGCAAGTATCATTCTCAATGGGGAAAACTAAAAGCCTTCCTTCTAAGATCAGGCACAAGACAAGGTTGCCCACTTTCGCAACTCCTATTCAATATAGTACTGGAAGCCCTAGCCATTGCAATTAGACAAGAGAAAGGTATCAATGGATTACAGATAAGAAAGGAAGAGTTCAAACTATTACTATTTGCAGATGATATGATACTATACATAGAAAACTCTAAAGATTCTACAAAAAAAGCTCCTAGAAACAATAGGTCAGTTTAGTAAAGTGGCAGGCTACAAAATCAACACCCAAAAGTCCATGGCTTTCTTATATACAAATAACGAAAGAGAAGAAAGAGACATTAAATAAAATCCTGTTCACAATACTACCTCAGAAAATCAAGTATCTCGGAATCAGCTTAACCAAAAAGGTGAAGAACCTATACAAGGAAAATTACAAAACACTACTTCAAGAAATAAAAGAGGACACTAGGAAATGGAGACTCATCCCCTGCTCATGGATAGGGAGGATTAACATTATCAAAATGGCAATAATGCCCAAAGCACTATACAAATTCAATGCCGTCCCTATCAGGATACCCATGACATTTTTCAAAAAAATAGACAAAACACTCCTGAAATTCATATAGAACAATAAACCCCCACAAATAGCTAAAACAATCCTTGGGAAAAAGAACATGGGTGGCATCACCCTCCCCAACTTCAAACTGTACTACAAAGCAGTAGTAATTAAGACAGCATGGTACTGAGCTAGAAACAGTCCTGAAGACCAATGGAACAGAGTTGAATATTCTGCCATAGACCCCCAAATATATGACCACTTAATCTTTGACAAAGGAGCAAGAAATGTGAAGTGGAACAATGAAATCCTCTTCAACAAGTGGTGCTGGGAAAACTGGATAGCTACCTGCAAAAGAAATGAACACTGACCTCTGTCTAATGCTAGACACAAAGGTCATATCAAAGTGGATTAAAGACCTCAATATCAGACATGAATCCATAAGGTACTTAGAGGAAAGTGTAGGCAGAACTCTCCACGACATTGAAGCTAAAAACATCTTTAAGGATGAAACAGCACTGACCATGCAAGTGGAAGCAAACAGAAACAAATGGCACTACATAAAACTAAGAAGCTTTTGCACTTCAAAAGAAACAGTGACCAAAATACTGAAAGAGCCCACAGAGTGGGAAAGAATATTTACCCAATACCCATCTGATAAGGGATTAATATCCAGGATATACAAGACACTAGTAGAATTGTACAAGAGAAAACCCTCCAACCCCATCAAAAAATGGGGAGAAGAAATGAATAGAAGTTTCCTCAAAAAGAGAAATACAAATGGCCAAAAGGCACATGAAAAAATGCTCCACATCGCTAGCCATCAGGGAGATGCAAACAAAACAACAGTGAGATATCATCTCACGCAACAAAGACTGGCACACATTCAAAAGAACAAAAGAAATCAGTGCTGGCATGGATGTGGGGAAAAGGGGACACCTGTCACTGTTGGTGGGAATGCCCACTACTCCAGCCTTTCTGGAAACCAATATGGACAGTTTTTCAAAAATTAGAAATTGAGCTTCTATATGATCCCAAAATACCACTTCTGGGAATATATCTTGAGGAACCAAAAAAACACAGTAGACATGACATCTGTACCTATATGTTCATTGCAGCACTGTTCACAATAGCCAAAATCTGGAAACAACCCAAGTGCCCTAGAACAGACGACTGGTTAAAGAAACTTTGGTACATCTACACAATGGAATACTATACAGCTGTCAGGAGAGATGAAGTTATGAACTTTTCTTATAAGTGGGTAGACATGGAGAGTATCATGTTAAGTGAAATGAGTCAAAAAGAAAGGGACAGACATAGAAGAACTGCACTCATTTGTGGAGCATAAAACAACATAACATGAGGCTGACACTTAAGGATAGTAGATACACGGGACAGAGAGATTGCTCCATAGCTGGAAGCCTGCTTCATGAGCAAAGGGGAGAAGGCAGCTGGAATAGAGAAGGGATCACTAAGAAAAAGATGGCTGGAGCAATCGGTCAGGATCAGAGATATGTGCATAAAGTGGATAAAGGACCAAACATGATAACCTCTCAGTGTCTGTATTGCAAACCATAATGCTCCAAAGTAGAGAGAGATTATGGGGAGTCATGCATTCCATGGAGGCAGGGGGAGGGTGGGAAAGGGGTGGTATACTGGGGATATTGGCGGTGGAGAATGTGCACTGGTGGAGGCATGGGTGTTTGATCATTGTGTGTTTGTAACCCAAACATGAAAGCTTGTAACTATCTCATAGCGATTCAATAATTTTTTTAAAAAAAATAAAGAGGCTACAAGTAAACACAGAGAAATGGGAGCACTGTGATGGGAGTAACCCAATAAACCTGAGCTCCCTGTGGCAAGGTGGAAAGGACAAACCAATGTTATCTTACAGTTGTTCACAGTAACTGGTTACATTTAATATTCTAACACCAATACAACAACCGTTATACTTACCCACCACAATTTTTCAAATTTTTCTACCTCAAACCCAAGCTCTGCACGAAAAGCAGGACCTAAATAATTTATATCGTATTGCTTGTTATGAATAATCCACGAAAATGATCAAGAAAAGTTTCTTTAGAGGAAAGTTTTTGAAGATTGTTACTCAACCTGGAGCCAGTAAGTCCTTATATAAGAGATTACTAGCATACTGTTAAAGGATGAGTCTTATGTACGTATATATATTATATATAATATATATACTTAAATATCACTGTCACTGTCACTGTCCTACCATTGTTCATTGATTTGCTCGAGCGGGCCCAGTAATATCTCCATTGTGAGACTTGTTACTGTGTTTGGCATATCAAATACGTCATGGGTAGCTTGCCAGGCTTTGCTGTGCTGGCAAGATACTCTCGGTAGCTTACTGGGCTCTCCAAGAGGGGCGGAGGAATCGAACTCGAATCGGCCATGTTGGCTGCGTGCAAGGTAAACTCCATACCCACTGTGCTGTACACATATATTTTTTTCTTCCCAGAGATTGGTTACCTTCTACTTTACATTCCATCAAATGTGTTGTGCTACTCTTAATATATCAGTGGTGTAGAGTATGATATGTAGCTCCATGAATTCTAAAAATTTTAAATATGGTTATACAGTTGAGGTTAATTTAATTTTTTTAACTGAATGATGACTTTGGGATCTGGAGACAACTCTGTGGCACATTGTTCTGTGTTGCTCTGTTCTAAGATATTTTTGTCAGTCTCTGGATCATGGCTGTTGGTGCACTTACATGGTACCAGAGGTAGTTTCTGTCAGACTATTGGAAGAACAGGGATATGGAGAGAGACTGCCCATTCCCAACTCCTTGTGAACCTGGAGATTTCAGTCACAGGTCCCACATACCTGGGTTTTTCACATATTCGCTCATGGGTGAGGCTTGTCAGAGTCTGTGGAGATCTACCACGAGCATGGTGGTGATTGAGTTAGAGGTGTTTGGCCACTGGGGCTCTTTTGGAGCCAGGAGGGAAACTCACTCCCCCCCAGGTTGTCCAGGATGAGACAGTCTGGTATGGGATCCAGAGACATCTCTTTGGTGTATCAAACTTCACCACTCTATGCCAGAGATTGAGGAAAGAGTTCATTAAAGATAATATCTATCCAAATCCATATTCTGTTATTCATTTTTAAATATTTTAAAATTAAGCTCTAACTTTCAATGTTATTTTCAGCAAGGACAACTTTATAAATTATTATTATTATTATCATTATTTTTATTTTGGGGTCAAACCCAGCATGCTCATCAGTTACTCCTGGTCCTACACTCAGGAATTACGTCTGGCTGTGCTTCGGGGACCATATGAGACGCCAGAGATTGAACCTGGGATGGCCACGTGTAAGGCAAATGTCCTGCATGCTGTAGTATTACTCCAGTCCTATAAATTATTTTTTCAGTCATAATTCCTGTATTCTGCTGACCTAACTTTATTGTCTTAAAACAGCTAGTCATCCTAGAAAATATTTTTTATTCCTTATTTTAAGACTGCTATGTATGATAATTTAAAAAATAATATTGAAGCCTGATTTGGTGTGTAACAATTTACTGGGAAATAACAATTTCACAATCAAACTCTCCTCTTTAAGCTGATTTACTTTCATTAATGAATATTTATAAACATAAAATACTTAATAAAAGATTACCACACCATATCTAATTGCGTTCAAATATGGTTGAACCGTGGGAACACCTGCAAGGACGATTAGAGGCCACCCTAAAAGCCTCTGTCCCTCTGGGAGAGCCTGGCAAGCTACTGAGAGTGTCTAGCCCACACGACAGAGCCTGGCAAGCTACTCACAGTGTATTCAACATGCCAAAACCAGTAAATACAATGGGTCTCATTCCCCTGACCTTGAAAGAACCACCCATATGGCAGCGTTAGGAAGGCTGAGGAAGGAGAGGCTAATAAGATCTCAAGGTCGACCTAGGCTGCCACAAAAAAAGAAAGACAAAAATGACTGTCTGTACTTTCAATGCATGTATGCTGGCATTGGATGTATCCATTGGGGACATGATGGTGCAAGCGCAAAAGATCAAGTACGATATCATTGGTCTGACCGAGACAAGAACGCATCAATCACATCACGCCATTTTCGACACTGGGGAAGAACTGTTCATCGGAACATGTAACAAAAGAGTCATTGGTGGAGTCAGTGTCCTTGTCAACATAAACTTACCTACAGACATTGATTCACTTGAATGCCTAGCAACCCAAATCAGATGATTACACCTTAATAGATGAGGCTCATTGCCGGCATCTTCTATCTTTGTTGTCTACGTACCAACGTCCAATTATGATGAAGGAGAAATTGAGAAGCTCTACATGGAGCTGGAGAAGTTCTATAAAGAAGACCACACCTTCTACAAGATCAATTGTCAGTGATTTTAATGCCAGCATAGGACCGAGAAGATCAGCCGAAGAACTCCACATCAGGACCCATGGCCTAGAATGGAATGAACAGGGTGAAAGACTGTCAGAGTTTATCATGTCAACCAAGATCATCCATGGTAACTCACAAGTCCAGAAAGCCGAATCTAAATGTTGGATGTGGGAGTCTCCCTGTGGACGGTTCCACAACAAAATTGACCACATCATATTCAATCGGTGGTTTTGCCAGACCAATGTTGCTGTTGTCCCAAAATTCCAAATGGGATAGAAACACCATCTCCATCCTGCAAAATTCTACTTCACAGAGCAAGGAGAAAGGGCATCAAAGTTTAAGAAGAGAACTCCCAGAACAACCACCAACTGGGAGCTCTTTGGCACTATTGCTGCAACATGGGAAGATGCCATCTTTGACAACACTGACGAGGAACACTATTGACTGGTTCAGCACCTCCATGATTGTGTGAAGAATACCAAGAGCAACAAAAGGATGCCTGTCTTTGAAAACTCTCAAGCTCATTTGCCAATGTGGCTTGGCGCAAGCCTCAGGCAATCACAAGCAAACATCCAAGCTCGCGAAGCAGTGCAGAGAATCAATAAAGGAAGACCTCAAAGAGAGAAGAGAAGCAGTGTTGGCAGATGCAGCAGAAGCTGGGAAAAACACCCGCCTGTCTTTCGTCAACTACAAGACCAAGATGACTGCCCTCCACGTCCTGATAGATCTATCACATCTTCCAGAAGGACAATGGAGAAGATTATCCATGACTTCTACTCGGATCTCTTTGATAGTCACATCCACCTACCCACATACCAAATTCCGCAGGATGGATATGTCGTTCCTGAAGTTCTCCCTTCTGAAATCTGACACGCCATTTCATCGGTAAAGAAGCGAACAGCACCTGGCCCAGACAAGGTCAGACCCAAACACCTGAAGAAACTGCCGTCTGTACTCATCAGTATGCTGGCTTGGTTCTTCACATGCTACCTGTCTGAATGCAAGGTTCCATCCCAATGGAAAGCCAGTGGGATTGTACTACTGTATAAGAAGGGTGACATCCACATTATTGGCAACTATCGCCCGATCTGCCTGTTGTCTGTCATCTACAAGCTCTTCACTCAGTCATCCTGAATAGAATTGTCAGAACACTAGATGAAGGACAACCATTCAAACAAGTCGGATTCTGTAAAGGATTTAGCACAATCAACCATATCCACATGATAACCAAGCTCATTGAGGTTTCTCAGGAGTTCAAGTTGCTGTTCTGTCTAACGTTCATTGATTTAAAGAAGGCCTTTGATTCTGTTGAGATGGAAGCAGTCATAGAAGCCTTAGCCAAAAACGATGCTCAAACTCAGTCCATCAGAATTTTCCATGAGCTGTATTATGGATTCACTATCAGGATCTCACTGTTCTACTGGGAGGGGATCATTGACATCAAGAGAGGGGTTCGGTAGGGCGATACCATTTCACCAAAACTCTTCAGTGCCACCTTTGAGAATGTCATGCGAGCACTGGAATGGGAAGGAATGTGAATGAAGATAGATGGTTGACAACTACACCACCTTCGTTTTGCTGATGACATCGTTCTTATAACACTAAACATCAGCCAAGCGGCACAAATGCTGGTTGACTTCAACTGTGAGTGTGGAAAGGTCGGACTACAGCTGAATCTCACAAAGACAACATTCATGAGAAACTGTCTCGTTCCTGATGTTCCATTCACTCTCAACAGGACGATCATCTCCAAAAGCAACAGTTATGTGTACCTAGGTCGAGATTTCAATAGGACGAATGACCTGGCACCTGAGTTGTGCAGGAGGAAGAGAGCGGCTTGGAACGCCTTCAAGGGCATCGAGGAAATAGCTAAGAGGATGAAGAACCTCCGGCTCCGGGTACATCTCTTTGATTCCATTGTTCTTCCTGCATTAACATCTGCCTCAGAGACCTGGGCCCTATGGAAAAAGGATGAGAGCACTATTTGGGTCTCCCAAAGAGGAATCGAAAGAGCTATGCTTGGAGTATCATGCTTCACTTAAATGAGAGAAAGAATCCAGAGTTCTGTCCTCCGTCAATGGTCAAGAATCAGGGATGCTGTCTCATTTTCCAAGGCGTTGAAAATCAGATGGGCTGGACACATAATTAGGTTTTGAGATGACCGCTGGACTAGAGACATTACCGACTGTATTCCACGGGACATCAAAAAATCCCGTTGCTGCCCACCTATGAGATGTTCAGACTTCTTCGTCAAGACCCTGAATGCTTGGTTTAAGGCTCTGCATGTACCTAGAATGAGCAAACGCCATTGGGCTACATTAACATGCAACAGGATGAATGTAGATGTCACTGGCACCCACTGGAGTGAATTCATGAGTAACGGGATGTCAAGTAATCAAGTGGTCAATGACTGTTTAGATAAATTACCTATTTCCTGTTCTGAAGACAGGAGGAAAAGTGTTTTATAGCTTAGAATGTATTAAAAAGGTAAAGGTAAAGGCCCTCCCATTGATCGTCGATTTGCTCGAGCGGGCCCAGTAACGTCTCCAATGGAGACTTTGTTGTTACCGTGTCTGGCATATCGAATACCCTTGGTAGCTTGCCGGGCTCTCCGAGAGGGGCGGAGGAATCGAACTCGGGTCGGCCATGTTGGCCGCTTGTAAGGCGAACGCCCTACCCGCTGTGCTATCGCTCCAGCATTTAGAATGCTCCAGCTGTGCTATCGCTCCAGCATTTAGAATGCGCCCTACCCGCTGTGCTATCGCTCCAGCATTTCAATACATTTAGAATGTATTGAAAAGTCAAATATGGATTTAGTGTGAATAGAAAGAACTACTGACAATCAATACTGTACTGGGATGTGACCTAGTAAATTAAGATAATATAAATTTTACATTTAGTGTTAGTATGCATGGTGTAAATATTAGTAATGAATTACAGAGGGAGCCAGCTTATTAAGGATAACCTCTGTCTACAGATCTATGAATCTAAGAACCTATGAAGCATTTAAGGAGAACATGTCTGGGTCAAATCCCTGTGTTGAAATTACTATTTTGCTTCTCGTTTACCAGCTAAGAATAAAGAGAAAGAATTGGCAATGAAAACTCTTTATTTCCACAATGGCTGAAAAGCTTATCCATGACCTGAACTTGAAGATGATCTGTTCTTTTGTTCTTTGACAGGTATATGATTGTGGAAACAGGGCAATGTTCTTCCAGGGATAAACAAGATTAATGAATATTTCATGATGGGAAGATGCAGATTCTACATGCTGCCAGTTACACTCAAAGGAACTTACATAAAGATTGTCTGCCTTTCACTCACTACAGCCCATGGCATGAGATTACTCAAAAAGGCCAAAAAGTTTTCCTGTTTTCCTGACAGTCTAAACTCTTCACTGGGAAACTCTGATAGAAAGCACATCATATTATAGCAGTCAGTACCAGAACCATGCAATAGGTCATATGTTATTATTTGGTCAAGAGAAGATCATTGATGAATTCAAATGAATAGCAGAAAAAATAAGCAATCTCTGAATTTTTCAGAGCTGAAAATAATAATTACAGCTAAGAAACATAAAAACTCTATAAGGCAAAAGCACTGATGATGGCCTTAAGTCCATTACTGATAAATCTTCTAACAATTTGCAACTAATTTATTCCATCAGAACTGGAATAAAATCCAAAGTGTCACATTTTATTCTTAAAAGGGATAGTGTGAGACTTTTAGGGTGATCTTGATTAATGCTTGAAAGACAAGTAAAGTAGTTGTGTCTTCTATAAAAACTCAGATCTACCTATTCAAATATATCAGAACTCTGGTAAGAAAACTAATATTCCAAGTTACCATTCAACCACTAAGCAGAGGAGAAACATCATGAATATTCTACATCTGTCATAATAATTGCCTCCAAGTTCAGTCTCTAAAGAAAATAGAAAGGAGATGCCTCAAAAAAACTAAGAGAATGCTCATGAGATCCAGCGTTTCCACTTCTTGTCATCTGCCCCTTAAACCTAAAAATATTAATTAGAACGGATATATTCACACCAATGTTAACTGGAGCACTTAATACTTAGCCAGAATATGGAAACAACACAAATTTTCAACAATAAAAAAGAGTGTATAACGATATTGGGATGTATATATACACACACAATGGAGTATTATGCAGCTATGAGGAAAGATGACATAACATAGTTTGCTGAAATGTGAATGGAACTTGTGGGTAACATATTAAGCAAAATAAGTCAGAGAGAGGACAAATACAAGATGATCTCACTCATCTGTGAAATACAGAGAGACAGAACAAGGAAATAGACAGTACTGAACATGAAAAACCTTTGGTATTTACAAAATCTATTCACAGTGGGAGGAGGATTATGGTTCAGGATGAATACTGGACCAGTGATGACATAGGGAAACTTTGATGTTGGTGAGGTGCAGTAACTTTGTATAATAATATTATAAAGCTTAAGTCTATTATAACTATGTCATAACTATACTGAATAAATTATAATGTAAATAATTTAAATATATAAAACAAACTGTAAATAAAAGGAATTATTTCTCTATAGTCCAGGTTGCACAACTCACGTTACTTTGAGCTTAAACTGGCTAATTTGAGGAACAACCTGAGGAATAATAAGTCAAATCTATCTTGTGTTTAGGGGCATTTTTGGTAGTCCTGAAGAGGTGTTCACTAAAGAGATGCTGAACTAAGAAATAACTAATTGCCGGAAAGAATGAGTACAGACCAATATGTAATAGTATGAACCCATATTTATGTTGTTTGATTGGTAAAGTTTATGAACATTTTCCTGTTCCAACCCTTAGCAGTGTTAACAGAAAACCCTTAACCTCGATACTTGTTGACTTATTTTTATGTTTTTCAATCTTGTAATTTTACTAAGACAGGAAATTTTGCTTGTTTTGCAACTCTGTAGGTAAAGAGTGAACAGAAGACCTGTCTATGTTACACAGCTTGATCATGATTATTTTGAAAATCCTTACAATGTTGAACAACTGGATGTGTAACAGAAGTAGACACCATATTCAGCATGACAGGGGAGCAAGTTTTAATATTAGAGGTAATGATGTTGTCTTTTATTTTATGTGCAACAGTTCTGAATACTTATAGTATTAATTCAATTGGCTAGGATAAGCTGATATAATAGATAACTTACCAAATGGAGAAAAATAAATAAAATGAGATGACATCATTGTTGCAAGTAACATTATATGCCTAGAGCATAAATATTAACTCTGTAAAACATGTAAAACACGTTACACTGTAGTAATAATAAATAAAATGAGATCATAGTGTATATGCCTTTCAAAAAAATATTACAAAATCCCAGTGAGTTATCACAACAGAGGTATGTATCTCAATCATACAAAGCACTTCATAGTTCTATTGACTTTGACCTAGCAGGATAAATTTTTCCATCCAGCAGTGCAAATATCTAGGCTACCTTCATATTATATTTTCATCTATATTAATGTTTTATTACTAAAGTTCTTAGAGAAGAAAATAAAAAACCCATACCTACCTCTTAAATACCTAAGTCCAAAATGCCACATTGTGTGTGTTTGTGTTTGTGTGTGCGCGTGTGCATGCACTTGTATTGTTGATGGTAGTGGATATCAAACTTGGGGTCTCATATATGAGAAGCATGTGCTCTACCAACTAAAATAATATCCTGGGACTAACACATGTATGACTCTGGCTCACAAAACCAGTTATTCATCCCATAAAAACAAACACAGGGACTTGGATTATTTGGAAGTATTAAATATCTCTTTAATAGCTACCATATGAAAATGAGATAAATTTTGGTATATGTTCAGGAATATAAAGTGGCAACAGACTCATTGATACCAGAAAAAAGATTTTTAAGATATACTCCTCCCAATCCAAAAAAAAGAAACCATGTAAACTAAAAAAATCATATAATAGGGGCCAAAGCAATACTACAGTGGGGTTTGCCTTGCACATGGCCGACCTGCGTTTGATCCTCTGTATACCATATTATCCACTGAGCAACACCAGAAGTAATTCCTGAGTGCAGAGCTAGGAGTAACCCTTGAGCATCACTGGGTGTAACCCAAAAAAACAAAACAAAACAAAAACATTACTAACATTTAAAATTTTTTTAAATAATAAAACACATAATTATATTTGTAGTAGTACATAAACAACTTATAATGGAAAGAATGTTATCCTTTGACTTATTACCATATTGATAACAGAAAATGAAAGTCAAGAGTAAAAAAATTAATAGAAAGTGGCTAGTTTCCATCAAATATGAGAAAAGACTTTAGCATGCATTTTGCATTAAGGTAATGATGTGTTTTCTTGGATTTTGTTTTCTGTTTGTTCTTTTCCAAAATATGACCCAGAGCCATAAATAAACTAAAACTAGTTTTCTAACAAATGCCTCGGTTTGCTGGATATACTTCCAGTATGCAAGATTCAATTAGCAGAAGGCAAAAGAAATACAGAAGAAAAAAGTGAATAGATTAATATTCTACAATAAGACAAGATACTTCAGATGGAAGCTGCGCTTAATGGTTAAAACTTTATTAATTCATTGTCATTTACAAATCAGTTTATGGCAGTTTCAGCTATTCAATGTTCTGAATCCAACTCACCACCAGTGTCTATATCCCTCCACCAAACTCCCTCTTTGCACCCCACCTCTTTAGCAACCTTATTTTGTTGTATATTTAATTTGCTTATTATAGTTTAGGTCACATTCTTACATCAAGTTGACTCTTGTAGTTTTGATGTATGTAGTTACCTCACAGGAAGAGCAATAGCATAGAGGGTAAGGCATTTGCCTTGCACACAGCCCATCCAGGTTCGATTCCTTCGTACCTCTCAGAGAGTCAGATAAGATACCTAGACTATCCAGCCTGCATGGCAGAGGCTGGCAAGCTACCCGTGGTGTATTCAATATGCCAAAAACAGTAACAATAAGTCTCACAATGGGGACATTCCAGGTGCCCCCTTGAGCAAATCGGTGAACAACGGGAGGATAGTGCTGCAATGCAGTTACCTCACCTCCATATTGCCAAAGTATCCAAGAACCTTGATCAATGCCCTTATGTTATTATTAGTTCACCCCCTCATTTCTCCCCTGACTCCATTCCGTCCTTGGCATTCATTCTCATTTATAAAATACAGGACAAAGAGTTTTCTTTTTACTAGAAATATACAAGAAAACTCATGCTCTTGCTGCTAAGAGCATCTGTTCCAATATTCTAAAACTTTGAAATCCCTGTAACCATCATAGGCAACAACTTCCAGATTGTTCATTATTTGTTCCTCCTCTAATCACAGAGACCTCTAAGACTTTGTAGACTGTTATTCTCCTCAATAGACGTGTTTCAACTATGTCTGTGAGATAACTCTCCTTTGCCATCTTCCTGGAAAGCTATTCTTTCCATCTCATTAAATTGTCTGCCTTTTTTTTCTGAGTGAAAAAATTTCCCTGTAGATGACATTCTCCAGCTTCTATAAGCTACTGGTATAACAATGATATTATTTTTCACTTTCAGTCTTTCTTAATTAAATTGTAAGCAAATTCAGATCCAGTTTAATTCAGATCCTACTAAATGATGTAATATAAAGCAGAGTATTCGGATTTCTGGTTTGTTTGTTTTTATTTTTCATCTGTCACATCACTTGCTAACTTTCTGTCAATATGACTAAAGAACCACACCATATTATCGGGAACACAATGTTTCTTTTGATGTGATGCCAATTAATGAATGCCTAAATATTGTTCAGTATCCCTAGGAAAACATTACCTCATATGAAGAACAAATTTGTAACCATTCTTGTACTTACCACAAAAATTTTAGAAGATATTGGCTATTGTTCCTCTTGATGTATCCCAATTCCATTTTATTTCATATTTTAAATAAATACTGTGTATTAGTGTAGATTATAATAGTGGATCACTGCTTTCTTGATATTAGACAATTTCAGAAAAGTTTATGCAGGAAAGTAAGTAGGATGGTATCTTTTTATATTACTTACACAATATGGTCCAGATATCTACAAATTTATACCACCAGAATTCAAATAACATGGCATATAGATATCATAGTTCAATTGATTTTAGATAGGGACATGTATTAGCTGTCTCTTCACTGGTTATTATAAGATATATTCTTAAAATTCATTGGAAGTGGTCTATAGCTTTAGTCCTTTAGTATTTTTATAAGGAAGTGGAAGGAGAAGTGCAAGATCTCTTTGCCCATATTTTAAATGATTTATCATCTTCCCTTTCTAATCTGTTATTTGAATCTAAATCACTGTATGATAAATTCACTGTCTACCATTTCAATGAAGACATTTCTTATCCTATCAATGTCTACAAATGTATTACAATCCTATTGCAGAAATTTATATTCATCATTTGTTCATTTATATTTAGTGATTAGTAAATATCTATGCAAGAGATACCAAACCCAATGGGGATTTAGATGTTAAAGTCAATATCTTTACTAAGAATTTAATCAGTACTTAATTTGTTCCTACTGGATTTATTGTAAACAGTGAATATTTCTTTCCAACCCAATATGTTCATTAGTAGGGTATGAGAAGAGTTTCTAGGTAGGAATGGGTGAAATGAGTCCTAACGGTTTCTACCTTTGAAAGAAGACAGAACACTATCAGTTACTCTAGAACTATCTTAGTCAATGATCAGAACTCTGTCTGAAGGATCCTAAACCATGGTAATGTTTTAGTCCAAAAGAGAACTTACCTGTTAGATGTAATGACAGGAAGCTGAATGAAAAGAGAAAGGATGCAGAGCTCCTGGGGACTTCTTTGTGTGTAAGGACTCTTGTTCTTTGTTTGGGGAAGACCCATGACAAAAAAACAGACTGGTTGTTTAAGGTGAAAGAATATCATTTATAATTTTTTAATTTTATTTTTTGTTTGGGTGCATGCATGATGATTCTCAGGGCCTACTCCTGTCTCTGTGCTCAGGGATCATTCCTGGCAGTGCTTAGGACACTATATGGGGTACTGGGAATTAGCCCTATGCAAGGTAAGTTCATGATCTGTTGTACTATCTCTACCATTTTTTAGACTGAAACTTTTTTTGCCTTTATATAGGAAACATTATGAACAAGATAAAAATATGCTTAAGCTTTCCCAAAGTAAACATATCTATTTAAGGGGAAAGAATGCAAAAGGTGATCTATGACTGTGATCAGAGAAACTGTTAAGTGGAGCAAGGAACCTGCACAGGCTTTGGTTATGAAATGAATTTAAAGAATGCAGTTGACACATTTCTTAAATTCTTTAGATGCCAGAATGGCTTTATTCTGAGCAGCCACTTCACTAGAGGCCTGTCTTTGAGGTGATCTCTCAGCAGGTGACTCAGCAGCCCTGATACTCTCCAAGAGGTCAGCTGTCAGCAGTGAAGAGAAGATCCTTTCAGGTACATCAGAATGACTCAGTCTCAAATAATGTTCCCCTGCCATCCATTGTGGAGAGTTCCCAGAAACTTCTTAGGGAATTTCTACAGAGAATAAGCTAGGAAATCTTAGAGTTTGCAAAGGATATCCATAGGGCTCTCACCTCAGCTTGGGCATCTGATTCATTATAATCTGAGTGGATCTTCTGGCTATGCAGAGATCACTGTTGAAACACTCAAAGAGCATTCCATTGTTCCTCCCTATGCAAGGACTTTATTTGCTTTCTTGTGCAGATTTTCTATTAGACTTTCCCATGGAGTAGGACTTTTTGGACAGAGTTCTAAGAACTGATTAAGGATATATCTAAAGTAACTGATAGTGGCCTATATCTTTTTTTTTCCAAAGGTAAGTATTAGTAGAACTCACATCCCCATCTCCAGAAGTTATTTCCCATACCTAACGAATGAATGTACTAGGCTGTAAAAAATATAATTAAATTTCCCTATTCAAATGACTAATAAGATTTCTATTTTCTGATGATTTTCACGTATAGCAAAGTAGGTATAAAAATAGGTCAAAACTCTCTCTTTAGAGTTATAATACCAAAACTCTCTCCTACTAGAGAAGAATGGAATGCCTACTTAGGAAAAACAGGTCTAGAAAATAAGAGCCTCCAACAATAGGTCACAGGGGTTACTCCTGGCTTTGCACTCAGGAACTAGTCCTGTCAGTGCTTGGGGGAACACATGGAATGCTAGGAGTCAAACCCAGGTCGGCCACATGCAAGGCAAACACCCTGTCCACTGTGCTATCACATCAACCTCCAAAATTGCTAAATCTTGACACAACACAAAGTAAATATATGTTGCAGAAATTAATCTAAATAAAACCACTTTTTAATCACATAGTTCTGCTATTGAGAAATATGCACATAAGGAAAATATTAAATAGGATATGTTATGATGTAATATGTAGCGAGCGATAGCACAGCGGTAGGGCATTTGCCTTGCACGTGGCCAACATGGCCGACCCGAGTTCGATTCCTCCGCCCCTCTCAGAGAGCCTGGCAAGCTACTGAGAGTATCTCGCCCGCACGGCAGAGCCTGGCAAGCTCCCCGTGGCGTATTCGATATGCCAGACACAGTAACAACAAAGTCTTCAATGGAGATGTTACTGGGCCTGCTCGAGCAAATCGATGAACAACGGGATGGACTTTACCTTTACCTTTATGATGTAATATAGGTAGTAGACATGTCCTAAAGCACAAGTACAGTACATGGGACCTCCACTCTGTCTCCTACATTTGGGAAAGATGTCCTGAGAGAGATGGGGGTCCTAAAGGGTGGAGTCAGGAGCACCTGAAGCTCCATCCTGAAGATTACAGAGCACCAGGAACAATAAAGAACAAAGAAATTCATCAATGGATGAAGAAAAAAGTTCAGGAATATTATCAATGATAAACTGACAATAATAAACTACCATTATTTGAAGATAACCATAATATTCATGGAAGATTAAAGATTCCTCTAAAACTTAGAAATAATAAGTACAAAAAGTAACAGACTACAAAGTTAATATTCAAAAATATGTTCCATTTTCTTTTATTATATTTTGTTGTTGGTTTTGGTACCACACAACCAGCAGCTTCTTCCTCACACTCTGCTCAGGGATCACTCCTGACTGTGCTCAGGGAATTATATGAGGTGTCAGGGAATGAACAAATATAGGCTATGTGCAAAACCAAGTGTTCTATCTACTGTATTACTGCCCTGGTCCAAATATGTTCTATGTCTATATGCAAAAAATCTGGAAAATAAATAAAAAAATAATCCTATTTAAACTGTGTCCAAAACCTCAAATACTGGGGTCAAAAAGATAATACAATGGCTAAAATGCTTTCCTTGCACACAGTCAACTCAAATTTCATCCATGTCACTACATGTTGTCCCCATGCTCTGCCCAAGGTGATCCCTGAGCACAAAATAAGGAGTAAGCCCTGAGCAATGCTCAGTGTGTCTCCCCAAAAGAAAACAAGAAAACTAACAAAAAATCAAATATTAATGAAACAACTTAAATGTAAAAATTCATGCATCAAAAACTGTAAATCACTATGAAACAATAGAGGTAACCGAGAAATAGGGTGGGGAGAGAATTTCTATATTCATGAATAGGAAGAATTAGCAACACCAAAATAGCCATCCTATCTAAAGCAGTATACAGATTCAGTTCAAGCTCCATGAAAATTCCCATGACATTCTTCAAAGACTAGAACAAATTGTATGAAAATTTATATGCAATCATATAACTCTGCAAATAGTGCTGTGGTATGACTATGCAAGGATAGGCCCTGCAAGAGACAGGAGAGAAGGTCTTCCCTACAGCTTAAAGCAGAAAACAGATACTGAAAGACAAAACGTGGAAAGATCTCATGGAGTATATATTGGTTTAAGAGTACAGATAGGGGCTGGAGCAATAGCACAGCGGGTATGGTGTTTGCCTTGCATGAAGCTGACCCGGGTTTGATTCCCAGTATCCCATATGGTCCCCTGAGCACCGCCAGTGGTAATTCCTGAGTGCAGAGCCAGGGGTGACCCCTGTGCATTGCCGGTGTGACCCCCCCAAAAAAGCACTCTTTACAATAGCCAGAATCTGGAAAAAACCTGAGTGCCCAAGAACAGATGACTGGTTAAAGAAACTTTGGTACATTTACACAATGGAGCACTATGCAGCTGTTAGAAAAGATGAAGTTATGAAATTTACATACAAGTGGTACTACATGGAAAGTATCATGTTAAGCGAAATGAGTCAGAAAGAGTGGGATAGACACAGAAAGATTGCATTCATCTGGGGAACATAAAGCAACAAAAAGGGAGATTAACACCCAGGAATGGCTGAGATTAGTACCAGGAATTTTGCTCCATGACTTGAAGGCCAGCCACACGTTCTAGGTGAAAAGAAGTTCAGATAGAGAAGAGAGCACCAAATGAAGGGTGTTGTGAGGACCCTCCCAGGGTGGGAGAAGCATGCTAAAAGTAGTCTATAGACCAAACATGACTGCCACTCAATGCCTCTCTTGCAAAACACAGTACCCAAAAGAAGAGAGAGAGAACAAGGGGGAATGCCCTGCCACAGAGGCAGGATGGGACGGGGGGCATGGGGGTGGGGGGGATGCTGGGACCCATGGTGATGGATGACGGGCACTGGTGGAGGGATGGGCACTTTATCATTGTATAACTGAAACTCAAGCACAAAATTTGTAAGCCTATAACTGTACCTTATGGTGTTTCACTAATAAAAAAAGAAGAAAAAAGGAGTACAGTTAGTTCATCCTTAGGATAAGGAATCCTATCCTAGATTAGAGCCATATTCAAGATAAAAGATAAGGTCCCAAAAATATCCTAACAACAACAAACCAAGACTAGTAGTAATAATAAAAATAACCCAACGGTGAATTGTCCAATTATAGAAATGTTGCAAGAAGCAATATAATCCAGAGTTTGTACAATCTATCATCTTTAAAGAATTAAAACCAGTTTAGATTTAGAAACATGAAAAAATTAAAATAGTGAAAAGAACCAACTAGAAGGATTAAAAACTTTGAAAGTTATTATAGATATATTCACAGATTTTGAAAAGATTAACAATTGTAAATATAACAAATATCAGAATTGAAATATAAATTTTCTTGTAAAAGAAAATTGTACAACTGAAATGTAAAATTTCTAAAAATAATTAAGAATACAGCTGTTTGAACTCAATTGAAGAGTTGAAGACTGAACATTGAAGAGTTAAATGATAATATATTTGACACTAGATTTATAGATAATGTCCATTCTTATTAAAAGAGAAAAATAAATAAAAAAGTATTGAAGAAAGTAAAAAAATTTCTGGTCTACAGAAAGCATGAATTAATAGTGTAATTGTAATTAGAGTCCTAAATTGAAAAAAAAAGAGATTAGACAGAAAGAGAAAGAGAGAGAGAGAAGAGAGGGAATGATGGAGGGGGAGAGGAGAGATAGAGGGAGGGTGTCTCCAAACATATTCCTGTGTTTAGTATCCTTTCCATTTGGGTAAAAAGATATTTGTGTCTTGTAACTGACATGCATGTTGTCTATAGTAATTAATAAAATTCCCATTGAAAACTGACCAACCATCAGTTCTGACATGTCACAGAATTCCATATTTAATTTTTCTCTTTCATAATTCTGTACACCATTCCTTTGTACTAATTATCAATATACAGAACTTCATATTAACCAAAAAATTACAAAATGATAATCCCAGAAAAATCCCAAGAGGAGTTCAAGAAATACTATAAATAAAATCAGAAATCAATCACTAAGTTGAAGAAACAAGAATATAAATAAAAAATTAATGTAAGATAGTTCTTTTAAATACACACACTGAATATCTTATTTAGATGATAAAAGAAATATACAAAATTTAAACTATACAGAATATTTATTAAAAGCATTTTTAAAAATCAGTGAAGAGCTATGAAATAAAATCTTAAATTATGTTTGATACATATTAATGTCAGCCCTAAATCTTCTCCAGCATGGAGCAAAGCACTTTTCAGACAGCAATAGTCATATATTCAAGTCACAATCCCCGATTAAATGATAAAATAACAAAGGATTGAATTTTAAACTTTTCTGTCATATTATATTCATCTAATAACACTGCATATCTGATTTACTACATTTGTTTTTTTTTTTAAGAAATTGTGACTCTGCCCACAGCCCGCCCCCCAGCGCCATCTTTGAAGCGTTCAGAATAAGAGAAGGAACACATGGAGGGTGCGGGATCCCGGAGGAAAAGAAAAAAGAAAAAACAGGTTCCAAAAAGAGCCGAGAGCACCGGCAAGTTCCAGATGGAGTAGGCGCCGCATCCCGCCTCCCCCAGATGGAACCCTGGTGTCCAGAAGCCTCTACAAACACAGCTCGAGTATGCTGGAACGAGGACTTTTTCTCAAAACCGCGCGGCCGCTTACGTGGCCGCGTGACATCTCTCTATATACAAAATGATCAATGAGAAGTAAACCACCCAATCTTTCTCCCTGAAAATCAGAGTTAAGTTTGGAGCATGGCCACAGCCCCAGAAACACAAGGACTTAATGCAGAACCCAGCAGCTTAGAGCAGAAAAGTGAACGGACGATAAGTTAACTCAGGCCATCATTTCTGCCCAGAGGGGAAAGGGTGTTGCCCCATTCGCCCTCTCTTCTCTGGAAAGAAGGATGGCGGCCGCATGGGAGCCTTGTGGACAGCAGGTATGAGCCGGGGGTGTGGGGGGCGACTAAAACTTCACGAGAAGGGGGGCATTACGGTTCGTCCTTCACGCCCAACCGAGGTCAACAGTTGCCCCCCACGAGCGGCTCCCCAGCACGGCCACAGTCCCAGAAGCACAAGGACTCAATGCAGAACCCGGCAGCTTGGAGCAGAAAAGTGAAAGGACTATGCGTTAATCCAGGCAATCAAGTCTGCCGGAGGGGAAAGGGTGTTGCCCCATTCGCCCTCTCTTCTCTGGAAAGAAGGATGGCGGCCGCATGGGAGCCATGTGGACAGCAGGTATGAGTCGGGGGTGTGGGGGCGACTAAAACCTCATGGGAAGGGGGGCGTTCCGGTCCGTCCTTCACGCCCTACCGAGGTCACCAGTTGCCCCCCACGAGCGGCTCTCCAGCACGGCCACAGCCCCAGAAGCACAAGGGCTTAATGCAGAACCCAGCAGCTTGGAGCAGAAAAGTGAAAGGACTATGCGTTAATGCAGGCAATCACTTCTGCCCAGAGGGGAAAGGGTGTTGCTCCCTTCCGCCCTCCTCCCTCTGGAAAGAAAGATGGCGGCCACATGGGAGCCTTGTAGACAGCAGGTATGAGCCGGGGGTGTGGGGGCGACTAAAACCTCATGGGAAGGGGGGCGTTCCAGTCCGTCCTTCACGCCCTACCGAGGTCACCAGTCGCCCCTCACGAGCGGCTCTCCAGCATGGCCACGGCCCCAGAAGCACAAGGACTTAATGCAGAACCCAGCAGCTTGGAGCAGAAAAGTGAACGGACTATGTGTTGATCCAGCCCATCAAGTCTGCCAGAGGGGAAAGGGTGTTGCCCCATTCGCCCTCTCCTCTCTGGAAAGAAAGATGGCGGCCACATGGGAGCCTTGTGGACAGCAGGTATGAGCCGGGAGTGTGGGGGCGACTAAAACCTCATGGGAAGGGGGGCGTTCCGGTCCGTCCTTCACGCCCTACCGAGGTCACCAGTTGCCCCCCACGAGCGGCTCTCCAGCACGGCCACAGCCCCAGAAGCACAAGGGCTTAATGCAGAACCCAGCAGCTTGGAGCAGAAAAGTGAAAGGACTATGTGTTAATCCAGGCAATCATTTCTGCCCAGAGGGGAAAGGGTGTTGCTCCCTTCCACCCTCCTCCCTCTGGAAAGAAAGATGGCGGCCACATGGGGGCCTTGTGGACAGCAGGTATGAGCCGGGGGTGTGGGGGCGACTAAAACCTCATGGGAAGGGGGGCGTTCTGGTCCGTCCTTCACGCCCTACCGAGGTCACCAGTTGCCCCCCACGAGCGGCTCTCCAGCACAGCCACGGCCCCCGAAGCACAAGGACTTAATGCAGAACCCGGCAGCTTGGAGCAGAAAAGTGAACGGACTATGCATTGATCCAGGCCATCAAGTCTGCCGGAGGGGAAAGGGTGTTGCCCCATTCGCCCTCTCCTCTCTGGAAAGAAAGATGGCGGCCACATGGGAGCCTTGTGGACAGCAGGTATGAGCCGGGAATGTGGGGGCGACTAAAACCTCATGGGAAGGGGGGCGTTTCGGTCCGCCCTTCACGCCCTACCAAGGCCACCAGTTGCCCCCACGAGCGGCTCTCCAGCACGGCCACAGCCCCAGAAGCACAATGTCCTAATGCAGAACCCAGCAGCTTGGAGCAGAAAAGTGAAAGGACTATGCGTTAATCCAGGCAATCATTTCTGCCCAGAGGGGAAAGGGTGTTGCTCCCTTCCGCCCTCCTCCCTCTGGAAAGAAAGATGGCGGCCACATGGGAGCCTTGTGGACAGCAGGTATGAGCCGGGGGTGTGGGGGCGACTAAAACCTCATGGGAAGGGGGGCGTTCTGGTCCGTCCTTCACACCCTACCGAGGTCACCAGTTGCCCCCCGCGAGCGGCTCTCCAGCACGGCCACGGCCCCAGAAGCACAAGGACTTAATGCAGAACCCAGCAGTTTGGAGCAGAAAAGTGAACGGACTATGCATTGATCCAGGCCATCAAGTCTGCCGGAGGGGAAAGGGTGTTGCCCCATTCGCCCTCTCCTCTCTGGAAAGAAAGATGGCGGCCACATGGGAGCCTTGTGGACAGCAGGTATGAGCCGGGAGTGTGGAGGCGACTAAAACCTCATGGGAAGGGGGGCGTTTCGCTCCGCCCTTCACGCCCTACCGAGGCCACCGGTTGCCCCCCGCGAGCGGCTCTCCAGCACGGCCAGGACTCCAGAACACAGAAACCAATTTCTTAACTATCTGACTTTCAGTAGAAATACTTTCAGGGTCAATAGGTAAAAGAGCAGAAATCCAAAACCAACATTTAATTCTTGAACCCAGCCGTAGAAAGCAAATCACTTCACAATGCTTTTTCAGCATGTCTGATTGGGGGGGGGGGGGGGGGTAAACTCTAAATAATAGTGGTGAATCTTTTATTGAAACAATGAATCTAATCAAAGCAGATAGAGTGTTAACTAGAATTCATCTGCCTCACAGGGATGGGGAGGGGTGGGGGGTGGGGTTTTATTGGGGTTCTTCATGGTAAAAAATAAGTATTGGTAAAGGGAAATGTGTTTGATATTTGCATGACTGAGACATAAACCTGAAAGCTTCAATTCAATTCAATAAATAAAAAAAAAAACAAAATAAATTGTGACTCTTAAATATAAAACTGTGTAAAAATGTTTTGACAAACTTATGTCAGGTACATATCTAGAACCATGCGTGTAAAGAAAGCCCTGTGCAAACTTTCAGAGAGAAATACTTCAGGAGACATACTACTAACATTTGAGAAAATTTGTTTTTTCCCCCTCTTAAATATATGCAAAGACCAGCAAGAACAATTAGCCAGGAGGAACACATTCTGCCTCTTTAGTGGTCATTCTGTTTTACAAAAGGCAACTATAACTCAACAGATGAAAATAAACACAGAACAGCATTGTTCTGCTTCAGCATCTGCAAAAATCAGGAAAATCTAATTCTGACATCAAGCTAGAGGAAGTCAACTAGTTTTTCACTTTGTGTAACACAGGCATATGATGATTAATTCTATGTCCCTCATTCTCTCCAGGGAACAAGACATTGGTCCTTCCTCACCTGTAAACAGAATCAGGATGTTCCCTGGCTAGGAACATCTGGCCTTGAGTAAGACATTCCACAAAGCACACATACTGCATGTAAGTGGGGGAAACATAAGGGAAGGGGAAACCCAACACAGGTTCTGACATCTGTTTGCTTATAACAAATTCCATAAGAGTCAGTTTTCATAAACAAACTCAGTGGGCAAAATAGGAATACACCCATGACAAACATTAATCTTCTGTATTATAAATAGCTTTGGAAAAACAGCACGATTAAGAGCCAAATGGGAGAAAGGAGGGAAATGTAAAAGGAATAAAACCTTCAGTGTAATAGAAGACATCTTTTTTTTGTTATATATTACAGAAAGAGGGTGAAGGAATGAGAAATTGTGGTAAAGGTGAAGCAAGCTAATAGATAATAACAGTGCAGATGTGTATCTGTAAATATTTTTCAAGTAGTATTTTATGCCTCTTAATTTTTACCTACAAGATGCACATTAATATGTCTCCGTTTCAAATGGAAACACACATACACAAACACACACACACTCAGGTTCATTGCAGCATATTTGCAATAGCAAGCAACTGAAATCCATCCAAATGCCCAAAGACAAACTACCAGATAAAGAATATACGATGTATACATAACTGAATACTCAGCTATGAGAAAGGATGAAATCTTGCCTTTCATTACAAAGATGGATGGAACTATAGGGAGCCACACTAAGCAAACAAAGTCAGGAGAAAGAAAAATGCTTATATCCTTTCTCTGTAGTATATTAATAAGCAAAAGAACAGATAATGTACAATGACTCTGACCACATAAGAGTGAATGCCAAGGGAGTTGGTGAAGGGCTAAAAGGATCCAAGAGAGTGTGGTAAAGGAATATTGGCACTTTGTTGGTGGGCTTGGTGTGGTATACTGTAATTTGTAAACATCACTTGATCACTTGATATCCTGTTACTCATCGATTTGCTCGAGCGGGAACCGGTAATGTCTCCATTTGTCCCTGTTGTGTGCTAGTGTAGCCCAATGGCAACTGCTCGCTCCAGGAACATGAAGAGTCTCAAACTGATCATTCATTGTCTTGATGTAGAAGTCTGACCATCTCATAGGTGGGTGGCCACATGATTTTTTTTCCGTCTTATATTTATTTATTGAATCACTGGGGGAAAATTTACTAAGCTTTCAGGTTTAAATCTTGGTCATACAATCATCAAACACCTTTCCCTTCACCAGTACTTACATTTCACCACCAAGAACCCAAATATACCCCCCTTCCCACCCCACTCAATGCCTGTGAGGCAGATGATTTCTACTTAATTCTTCTCTACATTGATTACATTCATCATTTTGACAAAAGATGCACCATTATTTTTTAGAATTTCACCCCAAAAATCAGAATTGCTGAAAAGGCATTGTGAAATACTTTGTTTTCTATATATGGTTATGAGAATCATATAATCTCACCTAGCCACAATAGCGGCCTCGCAATTTTGGATTTCTGCGAAGAGCCAGATAATTATGAGATTTGTTTTTGTGTGTCTGGTGTTATGGCTGTGCCAGAGAGCCGCTCATGGGGGGTAACTCGGGACTTCAGTAGGGCGTGAAGGATGAGCTGTTACCGCCCCCCTTCCCATGAGACTGCAGTTGCCCTGTCACCGCCGGCTCATACCTGGCTTTCCTATAAGCTCTGAGATGGTGGCCACCTTGCTGCCCGGGGGAAGAAAGACAGAAGGGAGCAACACCCTTTCCTTCCCGGGGAGGCATGGTGCCGTAGTTTAACACATGGTCCGTTCACTTTTCTGCCGCAAGCTGCTGGGCTCTGGATTAAGTCCTTTTGCCACTGGAGCCATGGCTGTATATGCGGTCCAGATGCATTTCTGCCAAAAACCGCTGGGTTTTGAGATTTGTTTCTGAGTCTCTAGGATCATGGCCATTAATCAGCTTGATCAGGAGCCAGAGAGGCCATTTGTAGGTAGCGACTCGAGGTTTCGCTGGGATGGGGAGGAAAGGGCTGGTTCCACCCCCATCTGGTGAGACCCCGCATGTCTAGTCACTGCAGGCCCAAACCTGACTGTCTAGTGGCCTCTGGAGGATGGTGGTCACCAGGCCACCAGGGGGAACAGGCCATGGCATGAAACCTATTCCCACCTGGAGTGGCTCAGCCCCAATAACCTACTGGAGGAACAGGACACATTTCTTCCAAAAGCTTTTGGGTTCTGAGATTTGTTTCTGAGCCTCTGGGAACATGGCTGTTAAGTAGTTCGATCAGAAATCAGAGAGGCCATGCCTCCACTTATATAGCTGAGCTGGAGGTGGTTTGTGGGTGGGTCTCCCACATACCTAACTTTTGGCCGTTTACTTTCTTGGTAAACTTTGCCCCAAGTTTTTGAGGTAAGGCCAAAGTCACAGCAGCAATTTTGGGGTATCTGAAAGCCTGATGGTGCCATCAGGCTGCTTATGCACTCACCTCACAGGTACAGACTGACCTGCTGGGACACCATACCCCCCCACGTGATCTTTTGACGTCTTGTGGAATCCAGTCAGTAACAGCTCTAGTCCAGTGGTTGTCTTCAAATCTCATATGTGTCCAGCCCATCTGATCTTCGATGCCTTGGCGAAAGAGACAGCGTCCCTGATTCTTGAGCTTCAACAGAGGTTGGGACTCCGGATTCTTACTCTCACTTGAGTGAAGCGTGATACTCCAAGCATAGGTCTTTTGATTCCTCCTTGGGAGACCTGAATAGCGTTCTTACCCTGTTTTCATAGGGCCCAGGTCTCTGAGGCATATGTTAATGCAGGAAGAGTGGTGGAGTCGAAGTGATGTGCCAAGAGTCCGAGGTTCTTTGTCCTCTTGGCTATTTCTTTGAGGCTTTGAGGGGGTTTCAAGCTGCTCTCTACCTCCTGTGCAACTCAGGTGCCAGGTCATTTGTCACGTTGAGTTCTCAACCTAGGTACACATAACTGCTGTGTTCAGAGATGTTCATTCTGTTGAGAGCAAATGGAACGTTAGGAACTAGTCCATTTTTCATAAACATTTTCTTCATGAGATTCAGCTCTAGCCCAGTCTTTCCACACTCACAGTTTTCCTTAAACATACAACTCTTTAATTCATAGAAACATTTAGAATTTCAAAGACAAATCAATAAACAGTGAATTTTAAAAGAATAAATTAGAAACCCAATTATTACTTTTTCTTAGCTATTAGCCAGACCCTTGGTAAAAGAAAATTAGATAATTATAAAGAAATTTTTATATTTAAAAAACTATACTTTCATGACCAAAACATAGCTTAATGGGCCAAAGTTGGCTCAGTTGGATTCAAAAAATAGCTTAATGGACCAAAAATGGCTCAGTTGGATTCCCAGTACCACAAAATCTCCCTAAGCAATTACAAGCACCAAGCTGGGGGTAGTTCCTGCTACCGGGGATGGTCTAAAAAACAAGAAGTCATACTTCTAGAAGGAGGAAAATTGTCAACTTATAAATTGTTTCTAGTAGAAAAATCTTTGAGGGCACAAATTTTACAGAAGCAAGCGGATGCCCCATTTATGTCAGAGAAGAAAATTTCTGTATTCAACACTTTAATTTCCTAGCCACAAAATCCCATTAGAGAAGATAATATTCTTATTAGTAACAGATTAGTAACATTAGTAAGAGACATGATGGATTTTTTAATTAATATGAGCACCCTGTATGATTTTGGGTATTGAGTGAACCTGTCTCTAAAATAGGAACATCAGTCAGAAAAATGGTTTATGGCATCAGTTGATGTGGTAATTCATGTGTTATTTGAATATTTACTATCATGAAAATTACTTATTACTCTAAGATAGAATATGACCTCTGGAAAATATCTATTCATCTTCATTTGAGTTATGAACTGGAAGCAGGTGTTAAGTAGGAAGAAGAGAAACCAGAAGAGAAACGAGCAGTGATGTCCAATCTTGTGAAAGTGCTTTCCATTATATTAACTCAAGTGGATTATCATTGTCCTGAAACATTTCTTTTATATTTTGGTGTGTCCATAAGAGAAATTTTAAATCCATGTTCATCTTTTCTATGGCAACTGATAGGTATAATATATGAAATATATGAACATATATATGTGCGTATATATGTATGCAGCTACAGAAAATACTACGATGTTCATTCCTGTTATTCTCATTTGAATTTTCCACTTCCTGTAGACAATTTAACAGCAAATTTGGTTCAAAGTTTCAGAGAAATATACAGAATATAAATAAAAATAAAAATGAAAATTTTCTGCAATATATCTTCAGAAGTCTAACTAAGTTCACTGAGAATGACTGAATTTTATAAGAGGGTAAAAAAGCATAGTGATTTCTTTTTTTAAAAGGCACGGTCTTCTTCCCATCCCAGGCCAGTTAACCTGCCAGAATTCGAACCTGGGACTTGGCTTTCGCCATACAAGCACCCCAAGTGTCCCCTAGGATACTGGGACAAAAGCAAGCATGAGCCTCTGTCTCTTCCTCTTCATCCTGAATGCCCTGCCGGTCTTCTTCCCATCCTAGGTCAGTTAACCTGCCAGCATTCGAACCTGGCATTTGGCATTCGCAGAGCAAACACCCCAGGCGTCCTCTAGGATGCTGGGACAAAAACAGCCCTGAGCCTCTGCTTCTTCCACTTCCTACGGAATGCCCTGCCAGTCTTCTTCCTCACCCAGCCTTTACCCCCCATACCCCAGGTCCCCCATGGGGGCGTGGCCTCTTCCAACATGGGCGTGGCTTCAATAGAAGTGGGCGTGGTCTAATTTCAGGCTGCAGTTAGTTTACTCATACCAAGAAATCTAGTGGAACATCTCAGTTCAAACACCTACACACCTACATGAAGAAATAACACAAATCCCCATCACGTGGGGACAGAGATGAAAAGAGTCCAGAAGTTACTCATCTAAAGGAGTACATATTCTACATCTCTGAGATAGAATTCAAATATGAAGTCATGAAGACATTCAATGAACTCAATGAAACGGTCAGACAGATATCCAGTAACATGACAGAAAAAATCGACAAATTATGGGAAGTAATGAGAGCAGAAATGTTACAAATAAAAGACTCTGTAGATGAAATAAAAAACGCAGTCTGTGCCCTCAACAGTAGAATGACTACAGTTGAAGACAGAATCAGTGAGCTGGAAGATCAGCTGAAACCATGCCAACAGACAACAACAAACAATGGCAAGAGACCTCAAAATAGCTCTAGAGTGAATCAGAGTCCTAGAAGATGATTTAAAGAGGAACAACATTGGAATCATTGGAGTACCAGAAGCTCAGGGAAACAATCCCAATGAAAAAGCCACGATTAAACAAATCATTGCTGAAAAATTCCCAGAGCTGGACAGTGCAGCCATTCAGATTCAAGGAGCCCGAAAGGTGCCAGCTAAAAGAGACACTAAAAAATAAACACTCCTAGACATATCATAGTTAGAATTATCGATGTTGCTGATAGAAACACAATACTGCAAGCAGGAAGGGCAAAGAAGGAAATCACATACAATGGAGCACCCCTTAGATTCACAACAGACCTATCAGAGGAAACCCTCCAAGTCCGAAGGCAATGGCAGGATATAGTGAAAAAAACTCACTGAAATAAATGCTTCACCAAGAATACTCTATCCAGCTAAGCTTTCACTCAAACTCGAAGGAATGGTAAACTAATTTCTGGATAAACAGAAGCTCAGGAACTCCAAAGACTCAAATCCAAACCTAAAAGAAGGGCTAAAGGGGCTACTATAAGACAAGACAAACCCTACAAGCACAACACACCCTTACAGAAAGATGACACAAAAATGCATAACAATACTCTCTCTCAACATCAATAGTCTAAATTCACCAATTAAGAGACACAAAGTGGCAAAATGGATTCAGAGACAGAACCCAACATTCTGCTGCCTACAAGAAACTCATCTCAACAGTCAGAGCAAACACAGTCTCAAAGTTAAAGGATGGAAAACAATCCTGCAAGAAAACAGCTCCCTCAAAAAAGCTGGGGTGGCGATACTAGTATCCGACAACATCAATTTCATGTTGAAAAAGATTAGAAGGGACAGCGAAGGCTATTTTCTAATCATCAAGGGTAACATACAACAGGAAGAAATCACACTCTTAAATGTATACGCACCTAATGAGGGAAGAGCTAAATATTTAAAATATTTAAAACAACTGCTAACAGATTTTAAAGAGGACATTGCTAGCAACACAATCATAGCTGGAGACTTCAACATCGCTTATCACCTCTGGATATATCAACAGGAACAAAACTCAGCAAGTAAACATTGGCTTTGAAAGAAGAAATAGAAGAGAGAAGGCTTATAGACCTATACAGGGCATTACACCCCAAAAAGAAACAGTACACATTCTTCTGCAGTGCACATGGAACATTTTCCAAAATAGACCATGTGCTAGGACACAAAACATATCTCAATAGAGCAAGGAAGATAGAAACAGTATCAACAATCTTTTCAGACCACAATGCACTGAGAATAGAAGTGAATAACACACAGACACGAAGAACCAAATGAAACACCTGGAAATTAAACAACTTAATGTTGAACAACGAGTGGGTCAGGAAGGAAATCAAAGACAAAATCAAAAGACACCTGAAAACAAATGAGAATGAAGACACAAGCTACCAGTACCTATGGGATACAGCGAAAGCCATGTTAAGGGAAAAATTTTTAGCTCTGCAAGCATTTCTCAGGAAGGAAAAAAGGGCACACATAAACAACTTGAATTCACAGCTCAAGATATTAGAAAAGGATCAACAAAAGGTGCCCAAATCAGGCAGAAGGAAAGAGATCATAAAACTTAAAGCAAAAATCAATGACATGAAAACTAAAGAAACAATTCAAAAGATTAATGAAATCAAGAGCTGGTTCTTCAAAAAAATAAATAAGATAGATAAACCACTAGCAACACTCATAAAGAAACAGAGAGGATCCTAATAAATTGAATCAGAAATGAGAAGGGGGATATCACAACAGAAACCAAAGAAAATCAAAAGATCATCAGAGACTACTTTGAAAGTCTGTATGCCATTAAACAAGAGAACATAGAAAAAATGGATAAATTTCTGGATTCGTATAATCTCCCAAGGTTGAATCAAGAAGATGTAGAGTACCTGAATAGACCTATTAACATCAAGGAAATTGAAACTGTGATCAAAAGTTTTCCTAGAAACAAAAGACCAGGTCCAGATGGATTCACTAGCATATTTTTCCAAACATTTAAAGAGAATCTTTTTACACAAGCCTATGGCAGGCATCATCCTCAATGGGGAAAAACTGAAAGCCTTCTCCCTAAGATCAGGGACAAGACAAGGATGCCTGCTCGCTCCCACTGCTGTTCAATACAGTACTGGAAGTACTTGCAATAGCGGTTAGGCAAGAAAAAAATATTAAGGGCATCCAGGTAGGAAAGGAGGAAATCAAGCTCTTACTATACCAAGATAATATGATACTATACTAAGAGAACCCTAAAACCTCTTCCAAGAAACTCCTAGAAACAATAGATTTGTACAGTAGAGTTGCAGGCTATAAAATCAATATCCCAAAGTCCATGGCTTTCCCATATGCAAATAGTGAGAGAGAAGAAAGTGACATAAAAAAAAACAATCCCGTTCACAACTGTGCCCAGGAAATCAAGTACCTAGGAATTAGCTTAACTAAGGAAGTAAAGGACCTGTACAAAGAAAACTACAAAATGCTATTTCAGGAAATAAGAGGACGCAAGGAAATGAAAAGATATCCCCTGCTCATGGATCAGGAGAATTAACATTGTCAAAATGGCAATACTTCCCAAAGCATTGTACAAATTCAATGGGATCCCCATAACGATACCCACGACATTCTTCAAAGAAATGGAACAAACACTCCTGAAATTCATATGGAACAATAAGCCCCCATGAATAGCTAAAGCAATTCTTTGGAAAAAGAAAATGGGAGGAATCAACCTCCCTAACTTCAAACTCTACTACAAAGTAGTAATAATTAAAATGGCATGGTACTGAAACAAAGGCAGAGCTGCATACCTATGGAATAGGGTTGAATCTGATATTCTCCCCCCCCCCCCAAGCATATGATCATCTAATCTTTGATTAGGGAGCAAGAAATGTGAAGTAGAGCAAGGAAAGCCTCCTTAACAAATTGTGCTGGCAAAACTGAACAGCTACATGCAAAAAATTGGGCTCAGATGTCTGCCTAACACCGTGTACAAAAGTAAGATCAAAATGGATTAGAGACCTCTACATCATACCGGAATCCATAAGGTACATTGAAGACAAAGTGGGAAAAACCCTCCATGACTTTGAAGCTAATGGTATCTTCAAATATGTCACACCACTGGCCAAGCAAGTGAAAACAGAGACAGACAAATAGGACTATCTTAAACTATGAAGCTTCTGCACATCAAAAGAAACAGTAAGAACTATACAAAGACAGTCTACAGAATGGGAAAGGATATTCACCCAATTTCCATCTGACAAGAGGTTGATAACAAGGATATACAAAATACCGGTAGAACTCCACAAGAAGAAAACAACCAACCCCATCATAAAATGGGGCAATGAAATGAACAGAATCTTTCTCAAAGAAGAAATCCAAATGGATAGAAGGAACATGAGAAAATTCTCTACATCATTAATCATCAGGGAGATGCAGATCAAAACAACAATGAGATATCATTTCACACCACAGAGACTGTCCCACATCCAGAATAACAAAAGCAACTGGTTCTGGCGTAGATGTGGGGAGAAAGGAAACTCCTCCATTGCTGGTGGGAATGCCGACTGGTTCAGCCCTTTTGGAAAACAGTATGGACCATTCTCAAAAAATTAGAAATTGAGCTCCCATTTGACCCAGCAACACCACTCCTGGGAATATATCCCAGAGAAGCAAAAGTATATAGTCAAAGTGACGCCTGCACTTGTTTGTTCATTGCAGTACTGTTTACAATAGCTAGAATCTGGAAAAAGCCTGAATGCCCAAAAACAGATGACTGGTTAAAGAAACTTTGGTACATCTACACAATGGAGAACTATGTCTCTGTTAGAAAAGATGAAGTCATGAAATTTATATACATGTGGTACTACATGGATGGTATCATGCTAAGTAAAATGAGTCAGAAAGAAAGGGACAGACAAAGAAAAATTGCATTCATCTGGGGAGCATAAAGTAACAAAATAGGAAACTAACACCCAAGAATAGCAGAGTACCAGGTTTTAAGTACCAGGAGGTTCACTCCATGGCTAGAAGACGAGCCGCACATGCTGGGGGAAAGGGAAGCTCAGACAGGGAAGGGAGGATCAAATAAAGGGTGTTGGGAGGATCCTCCAAGGATGGGAGTTGCATGCTTTGAGTAGACTCTAGACTGAACATGATTGCCACTCAATGCGCCTTTTGCTAACCACAGCACCCAAAAGGAGAGAGAGAACAAGGGTGAATGTCCTGCCACAGAGGCAGGATGGGATAGGGGGGATGAGGAGTGGGAGGGATACTGGGATCAGTGATGGTGGAGAATGGGCACTGGTGGAGGGATGGGTATTCTATCCTTGTATAACTGAAACCCAAGCACAAAAATTTGTAAGTCTACAACTGCAACTCATGGTGTTTCACTATTAAAAATCAAATTAAAAAATATGGAAAAAAGGAAAAAAAGACAAGAGATGAGAGAGTTTTTTTCCTAAAGCACAAAGTGGGGGAGAAAAAACAATCTCAGCACCTCTAAGAGCAACTCTGTATAAGTCAGACCTAGTTCATGGCAAATTTCCAGAACTGATTTTCAGTTGTCTACTAAGGGATGAGTCAATGGCTATTGGGATTTCCTGCTTTGAGGAACATTCCTGTTTGCTGAGTGTGGCAAGGAGTGAAAAAGTGCCAGTGAAGCTAAAGGGTCATGTTGACAGGGAGAATAATTTAGAGTGACAGTAACAGGAATACAAATGGCTCCTCCCATCATTATTGGTGACTTAATGCTGATCCTTTAGCATGATGATTCTAGAATATTGACATAAGCCAATGAGAAAGGAGGCAAAAACTTCCTGATCAAACTCTAGACAAATCCTTAAGCTTCTTGTCAAAGAAATCTCAACCTTGACCTGTAAAAATTGCAGAATCTCAGTACAAATGATTCATCCACACTCCCACAAACACACACTAAAAGACTTGAGGCAATACAACAGCTTTAACAACTCAAGATTTTAGAACTGATAAAAAAGAATGGGTGAATTTTTTATTTTTTCTTAAATCAAATTTCTGTCCTTGTAAAAAATAAATTTGTATAGTTGTTTTACTACCTTTACTAATTGGATGCAACTTGAATGATATCAAGGTATCCAACAACATAATCATAAATATTCTGCTTCTAGGCAGAAGATCTTTGACTAGAATAAAATTCAAGATTTTTATACCATACATTTAGTCTTATGATTTGGGGGAATGTTTTAGAACTTCTTCCAGAGTAACTTCAGAAATTTCTTTTTCCTCTCTTGGTATGTAGTTTTATTTTAGATTAGGGAAAGAGGCCTAAAAATGATGTCCTATCAAAACTTTGAATGTCAGTTTCAGCAACCTCTACTTAAAGACATATTTTAATTCTTTCAGGGTCTGAGAGGCATTCTATTATTGACTAGAAAGGTAGACTGCCTGCCTTGCTAGTCCACTCTAGGCATCATCCAACATGATAAGAGTAATCCTCTTCCTTACTGGAGTAATCCCTGAAATAGTATGCCCTCTACCTCACCCTTTACATGATAAAGTGTGTGAGAGCTAGCACATTCCAACAACAAAGAAATGGGAAGAGAACAGAGAAAGAATTCTTTCAAATTTCTTGTCAGATTTCAACAAGAACAAACAACAAATATTCCCAGCACTATTGAACAAACCCCCTGCATAGAAAAGGATCCTTGAAAAGGTGTAAAATATACTGTATTACCAAGAGCCAGAGTTGCTCCCAAAGATTACAAGACAGCAATTTCCCTGAGAGCTGACAAAATCAAAAGAAGCCCAGTCAGAATAGTGGAGAAATGCATTTCTTCTCAGTCATAAATTGGGTGCAATCTACATTTCTATCCAACTATATTTTGGAGATTCGAAATCTAATGACTGCCAAACCAAGATCTCAGAATAAAAAATGAGATAAACAAGAAGGCAACAGCAATTATTCATGAAAGCAAAACGATCAATAATCAATGGGCTTTGTTTGCTTCATTTATTTATTTGTTTATTTTTAAATGTTGGCAGTGGGGCTCTGAAACAGCTGTCAGGAGTCCCAGGGGCCACTCCCAGCCATTCTTAGTCAACTGGATCAATGGTTCAATTGAGGACCGGAGTACATGGTGCTTCTTGTGTGTTACAGGGCCAGAAATTATCCAAGTCACATAGCAGGTTAGGGGCTTCCAGCGCTAGACCCAGAAATGCTCAGGGGATCATGTTGTATCAAAGCAGGGTGATCCACAAGCATTATAACTACGGTACAACCTCTCTGTCCTGATATCCAATGTTGGCTTCCCCCCACCCCCAGTCCCCATCAATCTGAATCTGGAAAGGAATGGGAAAAGTGAAATTTAATCCTCTTCTCTCAACTAGGAACTACAGATCTCAGAGATCTAGGATAGCTGACTTAAAAATATTCTGTTAGATGGCTTCTACCTATTTTTCCAGGGTGCCATCTACAAACTTGGGAGTAAGTGGGGTGTAATAATGAGATTCACCCTGGTGAACAGAAACTGTAAAGGAAACAAAAATTTCTCTATCTTGATAGAATGCCTGACTGAGACCCTTTTGTCCTTAGTACCCACAAATGTATATAGGCTTATGTAAGATGGTTAAAAGTTCCCTCTGTGGTGACTACAATTTAGGTGATATTTCATTAGATTAAGGTCACGGTCACGGTCCTCCCATTGTTCATTGATTTGCTCGAGCAGGCCCAGTAACGTCTCCTTTGTGAGACTTGTTGTTACTGTGTTTGGCATATCGAATACATCACGGGTAGCTTGCCAGGCTCTGCCGTGCGGGCGAGATACTCTCGGTAGCTTGCCAGGCTCTCCGAGAGGGGCGGAGGAATCGAACTTGGGTTGGCCATGTTGGCTGCGTGCAAGGCAAACGCCCAACCCGCTGTGCTATTGCTTCGGCCGTTGCGTTGGTGGTATTAGATTAAGCTATTTATTCAATCTTAAAACCAAATGTTATCCACTTTTGCTCCACACTGAATACAGACTAATTTTTATATTGAACCCAGTGTGACCCTGGACACAGACCCATATTTTTTCAAGTCAAAACCAGTAAATTCTGACCTTTTTGTTCTTCTTTAGAAAGAAGTAATGTGGGGCCAAAAAGATAGTGTAGTGTGTAGGCATGTGGCCTTGCACATTGCCTATTCAGGTTCGATCCACAACAACCCATATGGTTCCCCAATAGCCATCATGATGGAGCAATTTCTGAGTGCAGGAGCAGGAGTAATGCCTGAACTTATGGCTGGGCATGACACAAAATCAAAAGGTAACAAAAAACAAAAAGAACAAACAAAAAGAAATGTTCTTTTAAAGAGGAGTAAGGTATGACAGTTCATAAGACAAAAGGTATTTAACTAGAATCCAAGATCCAACAGGGAATTTCTCATGAACTCCAGAGGCACTGAGAAAGCAGAGAGCTTAAGGGAGTTCAACACTAACTTTGTGTGATTATTGTTAATCCTGGGGGCCCTAAGGCTCTCCTTTGGCTCCTTCTTCTGGTATCAGAACTGTTCAAAGATAAACTCAGACACTTTAATTCTTTTTAAGGGTTCATTTAAGCAAAAATTGATTCAAATAAGGCAGTACCAAACTAGAAATGGTTAGGAGCATGCCTAGAGGCAGGTCAAATGTTTAAGTCTGTGATTCATTTCAAGATATTTTTTGAGAGTGTTGTAAGACAGAAGTTCATTTTTGTTTTTCTGCATGTCGCTAGCCAGTTTTCCCAGAACCAATTGTTGAATTCATAAATTAAAAACAGAGTCCTAGGAAAAATAAGTCCTGGAAAATTGCACCTAAGATAAGGCGCTTCTAAGAAATTCAGAGCTTGTGCACTGAACTGCACAAACCTAAGCAATATATATATATATATGTGTGTGTGTGTGTGTGTGTGTGTGTGTGTGTGTGTGTGTGTGTATGTGTGTATATATATATATCTGCCTTCCATTCCTAAACACTGTCTCCCCAAAATGTACTTAATAGTTGGTTCTTTCATTATTCTTCCACTCCTGAACTTGAAAAAGATGTGACTTGAGGAGAAAGGCAAATAATAAAGCAGAATTACTATAAAATTACTATACAAAGAGAAAGCTTCAGAGGACCAGATTGTTCCCTTATAAGTCAAATGTGAGAGATGTTTATGGTGTCTAACCAGAGAAACCATTAATCAATTAGTTTAGCTGCTGTTAACATACAGGGATCTTTCTCAAACAGAATTTGTAAGGAAGTCATATCCCTTGATATATTATTAGAGAGACAAAAATCATTTTAACACACACACAAAAAAAATCTAATAGGACCATGCAAGGTCAAACAATGTCTAGATGAGACAGTGGTAAGCTGCAGTCTTCAACAGTTGGTCATGTCTACCATTTTTTTTCTAAATATTTTATTCATCTATGTATTTACTCTTGCTGATACTTTCACAATAAGTTTTATGCAGTTACCTAGATATTGGTCATATCTACATGAATAATACACTTCTTCATTCTTTAAAAATATTGACTATATTAGACATCAGTTATTCATGGTTAATAAATTCATAAATAATGATGAGTTTAAATGACATATGGCATAGTTTCTAAATATTTTCCAGTAAATCACAGTTACACAAGGGAAGCTTGTAGTAAAAGACTTAGAAAAAACATTGCAACTGTTTTATAAGTTTAAATGAATAATTGTCTTATCTAAGTATAATATAACAACACTCAATGTTATTCTCTCAAAATGAGTTAAGTTTCAATGGTTTTTGTTTCCTTTGGGGTCACACCCAGCTAGGCTCAGGGCTTACTCCTGGATTTGCAGTCAGGGATCACTCCTGGAAGTGCTCTGGTTACCATATGGGGTGCTGGTGACTGAACACAGGTCAACCTCATGCAAGGCAAACTCCCAACCCTCTGGACTACCTCAAAATGAATAATTTTAAAGAGAAATTCAAAATGTTCACAAACATAATTTTTAAAAAACTATACCATGATAAAACATGAAATAAACTATATTATGGAAAGATCATCCTTAAAATAAGCCAGAAAATAACTGTAAATCCTATGCAACTCCAATGAGATGATTATCAGAAGATGTTTGATCAATACAAGCCCTAGTGTTTTAAAAGTCTGTGGTATTGACCAAATCAAGAGAGGAAGAGCAGAGCCAGTCACCACTTTAGCAAAGCACCATTTATCTTTCTCCATATCAGAATTTCACATATTCCAAACTGAAACTATGTACCGACTACCTACATATTCTAAGAACCATCATTACATTTTAAGTCTATGATTATGACTACTCCGGAATCTTCATATAAAGACAATCATGTAATACTAATCTTTTTGTGTTTGCTCTGTTTCAGTTAGCATAATTATCTCAAAACTCATCTAAGTTATATCGTGTGGGTGACTTTCATTCCTTAAGGCTGTGAAGGAGAGTCCCTTTCTCTCCACATCCATGCCAATACCAGTTGCTTTTGTTTTTTTGGACATGTGCCCATCTCTGTGGTGTGAGATGATATCTCATTGTTTTTATTTATCTGCATCTTCATGATAATTAGTGATGAAGAGCACTTTTTTCATGTGCCTTTTGGTGGTTTGGATTTCTTCTTTGAGAAAGTTTCTGTTCATTTCATTGCCCCATTTTCTGATGGGGTTGGATGTTTTCTTCTTGTAGAGTTCAACCAGTGCCTTATATACTCTTGATATCAACCCCTTATCATATGGGTAGCACTGTAGCACTGTCGTCCTGCTGTTCATTGATTTGCTCAAGTGGGCACCAGTAACATCTTCATTTGTCCCTGTCATGAGCTAGTGTAGCCCAGTGGCATTTGCTCACTCCAGGAACATGAAGTGAGACTTGTTGTTACTGTTTTTGGCATATTGAATACGACATAATCAGATGGGTATTGGGTGAATATCCTTTCCCTTTCAGTAGGTTGTCTTTGTATTCTGGTCACTGTTTCTTTTGAGGTACAGAAGCTTCTTAGTTTAAGATAGTCCCATTTGTTTATCACTGTTTCCACTTGCTTGCCAAGTAGCATATCATCCTTTTCATTTTTTTGCTTTTTGGGTCACACCTGACGATGCACAGGGGTTACTCCTGGCTCTGCACTCAGGAATTAGTCCTAACAGTGCTCAGGGAACGATATTGGATGCTGGGAATTGAGCCTGGGTCAGCTGCATGCAAGGCAAATGCCCTACCCACAGTGCTATCGTTCCAGCCCCTGGCATGTCATCTTTGAGGATACCTTTAGCTTCAATGTCATGGAGGGTTTTGCTACGCCAATACAGAGATGTTTTCATAAATGTTTTTTATTATGTGCATTGAATGTTTCTGTGTAGCTGTTCCACTGTTAACAGACATTGTATTTTCCTCCATATTTCAGCTATTATGAGTAATGATTCAGATAAATAACTGTTTGAATTCTTGACTTGAATTATTTTAACTATATACTCAAACAAAGAATTGCTATATTATAGTAATTCTAAGTCTGACTTTTTGAGAAATAGCCATACTGTTTCTACTGACCAAACTACTTTATACTATTACTAAAATGTTATAAGAGCATCAATATTTTCATAAATTCATTAGTATTTACTATTTCCTGGGTTTTGTTGCTTGGCATCCTAATAGATATTAATAGATATTTCATTATGGTTTTAATTTGTAGTTCCCTAATAATCAGAAGTACTCATGGGCATTCACTCTTGGACAGCCATTAAGTTAAAAGGAGACTGGGTTCAAAATAAAACTCTCCCATATATCTCTTCTATAATCTGAGTAGATTACTAAATCTCACTAAGTTTCAGATTACTCATTTGTAAAATAAAGAAAATAAAGCACCTACTTCACTAGGTCTCTAGAGGATAAAATTAATTCATGTAAATAGCATCATGTTGCCTAAAATATATAAGGGTTCCTGAAGATTTAGCATTTGCTCCTGGTGCTGATGTTCATACCATTGTTAGTATTATTAGCATAGATGAGATGAAAACATTTTTGAAATAAAAAATGTATATATAATACTAATGTTGTGTTAGTTCTTTTAGGAAAATCATTGTCTTCCCAAACCCAAGGTGCAACTACCTATTATGAATACCACATAAATAAACTTTAAGTGGTCCCGGAGATAGTCTAAAGGGCTGAAAAGCATGCAATATATATTACTGCCCTGGGTTAGATCCTCAGTACTGCCTGGAGTAACCCCTGAGCATCCCTGGATATATTACCAAAATCAAAACTGTTAATTAGTTGACTTTAATGTATAGAAAGTTTTTTGAATAGGAAATATTAAGCAATTAGTGAAAAGATGTCACATAATCCCATTTAAAACTTTAAGTTTTGAAATAAACTGCCTGAAAGAAGAAAATAAATCAAATTAATTGTGTTACTATTGTTAAGTTAGACATGAAGATATAAAAGCCAAGTATAGACAGAATAGGTAGTCCCTATCTATGTGCATCTTTGTAGCAAGAGAAAGAAGGTACATTTATGATAAGAATTCCCCTTTCTTCAGTCAAAATTAACCTGGTAAATACAAATACTCAAAACCACAATCTGAAAACAGTCCAACACAATCCAGATGCAGCCAGGACTGAGATCAGACTTGGAAATATTCCTTCCCTTTCTCTGAAAAAAGCATCACATTCCCTAGTCTTCGATGAATTCTTAAGACCAGAGAAGCTATATTTGTTAAGTGGTGTTCTTTTTTTTTAAAATGTTATTTATTGAATAACTGTGAGAGCAAAGCTTTTGGGTTTAAGTCTCAGTCATACAATGAAATACACATACCTTGACCAGTGCCCATTCTCCACCACCAAAAACCCCATCTCACCCTCCCCCCTACCTAAGGGGCAGATAATTTTCAATTAGTCTCTTTCTATTTTGATATTTTTCTACATTCAATATTTTGACACTAGACCCACAATTATTATTTGGGATTTTACCCCAACAATCAAATCTGCTGAAAAGGCAACAGTAGACAATTTGTTTTCTATTGCTGGTTATGAATAATATATGATATCGCATGACTGCAGTAGTGGCCTCATGATTCTGAAATTCAGAACTTTTAACATTTAAATCTGGAGGGATTTCTGCCAAAACCTGCTGGGTTCCGAGATTTGTTTCTGAGTCTCTGGGATCATGGCTGTTAAGCAGCTTGATCAGGAGACAGAGAGGCCGTTCCTGGACGGTGACTCGGGGTCTCATTGAGACAGGGAGGAAAAGGCTGGCTCCAAACCCATCCCGTGAGGCCCTGTGTGTCTCATCACTGCAGGCCCAAACCTGACTGTCCAATGGTCTCTGGAAGATGGCGGTCATCGGGCCACCAAGGAGGAGCAGGTGGAGGGACAGCACCCTTTCCCCCCTGGGGTGGCCCAGCGACAGTAACCTACTGTGTGGTCCAGATGCATTTCTGCCAAAAATCTCTGGGTTTTGAGATTTGTTTCTGAGTCTCTGGGATCATGGCTATTAAGCAGCTTGATCAGGTGCCAGAGAGGCCATTTGTGGGTGGCAACTTGGGGTCTCAGTGGGGTGGGGAGGAAAGGGCCAGCTCCACCCCCATCCTGTGAAGCCCCACGTGTTTTGTCACTGAGGACCCAAACCAAACTGTCCAGTGGCCTCTGGAGGATGGCAGCCACCAGGCCGCCAGGGGGAACAGGCCAAGGCACAAAACCAGTTCCCACCTGGGGTGGCCCAGCACCTGTAACATACTGCAGGAACTGGACACATTTATGCCAAAAGCCACTGGGTTCCACAATTTGTTTGAGTCTCTGGGATCATGGCCATTAAACGACTTGATCAGGAGCCAGAGAGGCCATTCATTGATGGTGACTTGGGGTCTTGTTGGGTCGAAAGGGAAAGGGCTGGCTCCACACCCATTACGTGAGTGCCTGTGTGTCTCATCACTGTGGCCCAAATCTGTGTGTCCAATGGCCTCTGGTGGATGGAGGCCACCAAGCTGCCAAGGGGGAGCAGGCGGAGGGACAGCATGCTTTCCCCCCTGGAATGGCCCAGCAACAGAAACCTACTGCATGATATGGATGCATTTATGCCAAAAGCAGCTGGGTTTAAAGATTTGTTTCTGGGATCATGGCAGTTAAGCAGCTTGATCAGGAGCCAGAGAGGCCATTCATGGGAGGCGACTTGGGGTCTCATTGGGATGGGGAGGAAAGGGCCGGCTCCACCCCCATCTGGTGAGGACCGAAGTGTCTCATCACTGTGACCCACACCTGACTGTCCAGTGGCCTCTGGAGAATGGCAGCCACCGTGCCACCAGGGGGAACAGGCCAAGGCATGAAACCTATTCCACCTGGGGAGGTCCAGTGCTTATAACCTACTGCAGGGACTGGACGCATTTCTGCCAAAAGCCGTTGGGTATCGAGATTTCTTTCTGAGTCTCTGGGATCATGGCCATTAAACAGTTCGATCAGGAACAAGAGAGGCCATGCCTCCAATTATATAGCTGAGCTAGAGGTAGTTTGTGGGTGTGTCTCCCACATACCTATCTTTTGGCCATTTACTTTCTTGGTAAACTTTGCCCCAAATTTTTGGAATCTGGCCAAAGGCACAGCAGCAATTTGGGGGTATCTGGAAGTCTGAAGGCACCATCAGGCTGCTGATGCACTCACCTCACAGGTACAGACTGACCTTCTGGTGGCACCATATCCCCTTAAGATGTGTTCTTGATTATACTAAAGGCCTAAGAGGAAAACTCATGGCTCCTTTACAGGATACATATAAAAGATGACATAAACAGAACACTGATTATTTTTTTATATGCAAACCTTAGTTTTGAACATCAAAAATTTTACATACCTCATGATACATTTTTCTTTTTGAAAATAAATGTACTTCACTAACATTCACTTTAATACAAAAGTTCATGTTTTTTTGTTTGCTTTAACTAGTTGTAAAACTAGCTGAATTGTAGCTATAATATATGAATTGCAATTCATGGCCAGATCAGAGTAGAAGTTACCATGCATCTTGACCACAGAAGTTCATGTGAAAAAAAGAGTCAGCCTTTATGAAAAACAGTATGAAGATTTCTCAAAAAAGGTAGGTATAAAGTTTTCATATGACCCAATGACTCAACTCCTTGAACTCAATTTGTCAAACACAAAAACATTAATTCCAAAATATATATGTACTCCTGAGTTAACTGAAAACACTAAGTACTATAGTGCACTAGTACTCAGTGGTTCAGTGAAGATTTTAAAAGTATTCAAATATCCAATGAGAGATGAACAACGATGTTGTGGAATATATGTAGCACTGTAGCAATGTCCTCCCATTGTTCATTGATTTGCTCGAGTGGACCCAGTAACGTCTCCATTGTGAGACTTCTTATTACTGTTTTTGGCATATAGAATACGCCACGAGGATTTTGCCAGGCTCTACTGTGCGGGCAGGATACTCTCGGTAGCTTGCCAGTCTCTTCTAGAGGGACAGAGGAATCAAACCCCAGTTGGCCTTGTGAAAGGCAAATTCCTTACCCAAACACAATTTTGCATCTATAAGATATAATAAATTCTTGCCTATTGCCACATGTATGGAGCTAAAGGGTATCATATTAAGTGAGATAGAGGGAAAAAGGCAAATACCAGATGATCTCATTTATTTGTGGAATAGAAAAAAATAAACAAGGGAATGGACAGTATTCAATGATAATAAACACCTAAACTTTGATTACAGAACTGAGGTTGCCAGTGGTGAGGAAAAGGAGGTAGGTTTGGGTAAGAGGACACAGACTAGAAAGGACTTAAGGATAGTGTGGAGGGTCTTTAGTGGTGGTGAAGGTGCAGCAACTCTGTGTACCAAAAACGAAAGCATTAACAATATTGTAACCATGGAAGGATGAAAAAGAATGAGAAAAGACACTTCAAAATAAAAATTTCAACTGGAAAATTTTAAAAATTATTTAACAATTTAGAACTGTTAAATTGGTGTCAGACATTATGCAAACTACCACAGTAAATAATCTCAATCATCTCCAACTACGTCCATTTGTTCACTGGTGTACTGTGATCACAGGACTTGAAAGAAGAAAACGCAGCTAAGGGCAGAACAATAACATGAATACTCTTGCCACATAAGAACTGGATTTTGTGATTTTCTTTTTAGTTCATCTATTATTTATCAAATTTGTCTGAAGCTGCATGGTCAAGATGAAAGAGTTGACTTTTACTGAACCAATATATATTCTGCCATTCATCATCCAAACAATCTTTATGTAATTTTTACACCATTCAGAGGAGAAGATAAAGTCAAGAAATAAAATAACTTGCTCAAGATCACACTCTCAGTAAGATCAGGTTTTCATCTCTCTATGTCCTGTATTTAATACCCTAAAACTTCTACCGTGTAGCTTTTGTTTCTGAGTGCTGGGTATATAAAAGTCTCTATTTGTCTAAGATTTCTTAGATATCATCCAACTAAATATATGACTTCATTCACCATGCACCAGGAGGGTTGCCAGTTGTAACACTGAGAATAAGGACAAGAGTATTTCCTTGATCATACTGAAACCTGCTCAACAGGCCATCTCAGAATGGAGAAAAACATCCTGATATCTGCAAAATGGTTACATAAAATAAAGGCAAATATTTAGGTTGGCACCAGACATTAGGTGATTCCTGATGAATTAAACCAACATCTGAAAGTAAGAATGGCTATTATAATCACTTGTGAAGTGTTATAACAGTGGAGGTGAGATGTTACTTAGTAATAATTTTGTATACTTTATCTCTCTTTCTGTTAATGTACAACCAATGGTGATTTGCTTGGCATTAATCTAAATCCTGTTCCCCTCTTAACTTCCACGGATCAATCATGATGTAATTTATTCGAGAAGAGGTCTGCTAAAAGGCATGGGACTTCCTGAGAGTCCCTTAACTTCCACAAGTACAGAAAGTTGCAAGGGATAAATCTGCCATGTTTTGCAGAACACTGTAATAAAAATGCCTATTTTCTGTATTTTCATAAAATGTTCTTTCGACATAAAGGATTTTAGAAGAATTCAGTAAAATAGACAGGTATGGCTACTCCATGGATTGTGTAAAGAATTTCAGAGTAATAATAATCAATGCACAACTTTTTTAGCTCTAGGTTAGGGATCTATATTTATACTTAATTATTCATATTTGAGCACAGCGGTAGGGCATTTGCCTTGCACACAGCCAACATGGCCGACCCGAGTTCGATTCCTCCGCCCCTCTAGGAGAGCCCGGCAAGTTACCAAGAGTATCTCGCCAGCACAGCAGAGCCTGGCAAGCTACCCGTGAAGTATTCAACATGCCAAACACAGTAACAACAAGTCTCACAATGGAAATGTTACTGGGCCCACTCGAGCAAATCGATGAACAATGGGAGGGCTGTGACCTTATTCATATTTAGTCATTACCTAAGGTTGTCTCAGTTGCCTATGGCTTAGATATATTTAGAGGAGATATTTTTCTATTAAACTTTTTTTATAATTAAAACATGTTATACCTTTTATAATTATTATAAAAATAATAAAATGCTAGCCTTAGCCCAGTGATTGAGACTCCTTTTATTTTTTTTTATTATTTTTTTATTTTTTTTTATTTATTTATTGAATCACTGTGGGAAAGGTTACAAAGCTTTCAGGTTTATGTCTCAGTCATGCAAATATCAAACACATTTCCCTTTACCAATACTTATTTTTTACCATGAAGAACCCCAATAAAACTCCACCCCCCACCCCTCCCCGTCCCTGTGAGGCAGATGAATTCTAGTTAACACTCTATCTGCTTTGATTAGATTCATTGTTTCAATAAAAGATTCACCACTATTATTTAGAGTTTACCCCCCCCCCCCAAATCAGACATGCTGAAAAAGCATTGTGAAGTGATTTGCTTTCTACGGCTGGGTTCAAGAATTAAATGTTGGTTTTGGGTTTCTGCTCTTTTACCTATTGACCCTGGAAGTATTTCTACTGAAAGTCAGATAGTTAAGAGATTGGTTTCTGTGTTCTGGAGTGAGACTCCTTTTAATTCTAGGGGAGTTTTTTTTTTTAATTAGTGAAACACCATGAGGTACAGTTGTAAACTTACAAACTTTTGTGCTTGTGTTTCAATTATACAATGATCGAGTAATTGACTTGGATTCAATTCCTTCATCCCTTTCAGCTACCGAGAGTATCCCACCTGCACGTCAAAGCCTGGCAAGTTACCCATGTTGCTTTCGAATTGCCAAAAAAGAGTAACAACAAGTCTCACATTGTAGACATTACTGGTGCTCGCTTGAGCAAATTCTATGACCAGCAGGAGACAGTTCTACAGTGCTACCATAAATTATAGGATTCATTCTTTTGATGATAAAACATGTTCTATTTTTGGAGAGGAGTTCTATGTGTGTGTTTTTGTTTTATTTTTCCTTTAATTTGTAAACCATACCTGGCTGGAATCAGGGTAACTTCCTGGCTCTGTGCTCATAGATCACCCACGGTGGTGTTCAGGGAACTATTATTTTATGCTGTGGATCAAACCTGCCTTAGCTGTGTGAAGGGGCAGCACCCTAACTAATGTACTCTCTCTCTCTAGCCCATCTTGTGTTCTATTATTTGGGGGTTAGTTAAGAGTTTCATGAGGTTTACTCTTACCCCTTAAATCATGTTTTAAATGTTACATCCTTATTGATATTACATCAACTTGCTATGAGTCTGATGAAAAAAATGTGTTTATATCCATTGTATTATTTTTCTATTGCTGATGAATAAAGAATCACAAACTTAGTTGCTTGAAAAAATACACATTTATCTGAGTTTTGTAAGCCAGATGGCAGGTGGGGTTCGCTGGTTCATCAATGTCTCACACTTAAGGTCAAAGTTGGCTCAACCCAGGGACTCTTTGCTGGCATGCAAACTGTCCCTGGGTTTCATCCTGACACCACATAGTCTCCTGAGCATATGCAACACTGATTGCTCTCATCAATGTTGTGTTTTAAAATCTTAAAATTAAAAAATATATAAGAAAACATCAATAGGGCCAAAGGGTAGCTCCAAGAACTAGATCACATGCTTTGTATGTTGGAGCTTCAGATTCAATCCCCAGAACCACATGCTCCCTTGGAGAGTCATGGGAGTAATTGTCATGCACCACCAGATGAGACCCCAAATCAAAAATCAAAAAACAAAGTCTAAAATTCAAAGTATCACTTCATATAAGATTTCATTTGGATTTCCGGGTTCTCTTCAAAGTTCGCCGGTTGTTGAAAAAACTCGCATCCTTACCTTCCCCACCCCATCTTTAAGCCAGCAATGGTGGGTAAAATCCTTCTCATGCTTTAAATCTCTGATATATTTTTCTATGTCCAGCCAGATAAAAGTCTATTATTGGTTTGGGCCCCTTGCAAACAATGTCTCTTTTCCTATATGACCACAGCATCATGGGAGAAGTAGCAGGGGTGGGTGGGCCAGGAGTCATGTGAGTCATCAATATCCAACTCACTACAACCATGACTATTCTACTTTCAGTTCAATAAATCTGAATTATTTTTATAATTTTGAGAATATAATATTAAAAAATAGTAATACAGGAGCTGGAGAGAAAGCTCAACTGACCAGAGTGCATGTTTTTCATGCAGAAGGCTCAGGCATCACAGGGTCCCTAGAGCACCATCAGAATCAACCCCTGAGTACTAAACTAGGCAGGTGTGGCCCAAAATATTTTTCTAACAGACAATTACATAACCCATTGGATATCCCACTTTGAGGAACTTGCCTAAGAACGACAAAAGCACTAATTTGTATAGATATATGCATCTCCATATTCACTTTAACATTTACAATAGCTAAAAGTTAGAAGCAACCTAAGTGTTTAATCAACAGATAATTAGATAAAGATATGGTATATGCACACAATGTACTATATATGTACATATATGTAAAATAAAAAATATTCTATGTATATTATATATAGTGAGGATATAACTCAGACGTAAAAATGTTGAAATTCAGGGCTTGGAGCAATAGCACAAGTGGGTAGAGAATTTGCCTTGCATTGGCCAAGCCGGTTTTGATTCCCAGCATGCCATATGGTCCCCTGAGCACCGCCCGGGGTAATTCCTGAGTACAGAGCCAGGAGTAACTGCTGTGCATTGCCGGTGTGACCCAAAAAGCAAAAAAAAAAAAAAAAAAAAAAGTTGAAATTCTGCAAGATACAACAACATACTTAGACTTAGTATTAAGTATGTTGTTGGACTTAATACATACAACAACATGTATGTATTAAGTACAACCACGACCACGACCACGACCACCCTGTTGTTCGTCGATTGTCTTGAGCAGGTGCCAGTAACGTCTTCTTCGTCCTAGCCCTGAGATTTTTTTAAAAGTGCCATATTCAAGGCTTTTTCAGGGTTAGGAGAATGAGACCCATCATTGTTATTGGTATTTGGCATATTGGGTATACCACGGGAAGTTTGCCAGACTCTGCCGTGTGGGCAGGTTACATTTGGTAGCCTGCCAGTTTGTCCAAAGTAGGAATTAGATGATAAGATGTCTTATTATTATATAGACTTCTGGGAGCTGAGTGTGATAATCTCTGGATCCTGGCCGTTGTTGGAGTTACACGGCAGTTGGTGGGTGTAACTGTCTAGTTACTGGCAGGTCCAGTCCCAAACCGTGCAGGCTTGGAGATCTCAGCCCCGAGTCCCACACACCTGGGTTCCTCTGCCAGTTCTTTTATGCGTGAGGCTCATCCAAGTGTGTGGAGAGTGGTCCCAGCATGGCCTTGGCTGGGCCCCGGAGGTCTTCAGCTGTTGGGCCCTGGTGGAGACAGTCAGGCACAGGGTAGGAGACTCTGCCTTGTTCTCTCCCGGGAGCTGAGTGTGATAACAACATACTTAATATCCAGATAAAAGAAACAAATTATGATTTTATTCATTCAAAAAGAAACCAAGTAAACTAAATAAAAAAATAGACTTAGGTTGTAAGGCAAAATGAGTGTCTACCAAAGGATATGAGGAAAATGGTAGAATAATTATATGGTGAAAAGTGTATTTGAGGTTCACAGGCAATCAACATAGATATTTGTTGAAAGAAACATAAGCTCATTTATAATGATTTACACCTGAAATGTATATAATGTAACAAACCAATACTTTTCCATTTTTGATAATTTATAAGTAAAAGTACGGGGGAAAAACAAACACCTGCAACCTGTAGTTCTAAAGTAATTACAGAATCACTAATTCAAATAGAATCAGTCTTGCGTTCTTGACTTCAGAGGAATTATGTGTCATACAAATGAGAAAAACAGCCTTCCATATTGAGTAAAAAATAAAGGCAGCCTTTATTTCAGAGACAAAATGATAAGCCAATAATTCCATTAAAATATCTTCCTGACCTAAAAGTTAAGGTTATGACCACTGTTTGAGTCGGAAACTTGGCTATTCTACTGTCAAACCACAATTTAATATATTGTGCAACCTTGAGTTTCTGAGCCCAAAATGATTAAACTGTTATTTTAATTATAATGAAATCAAATTTCAGTTATTTTGTTATCTTCTACTATAACAAATACAATTATCATAACTGTAATATGACTTTGAATGCTTTCTAATTATATATATTTGGTTTATGCAATAACAAAATATAACAAGTTAACTCCATATAATTTTCATGAACTCTTAAGAAATATGTCTGGAAGAAGGAAAAGGGACCAAATAAGTCCTAGGAATTGGTTTTATGAACCATATTAAATGAGAAAAAACAGATACATGCAATTCATAGAGAAAAATAAAACAGCACCTATTTAAACAGTACTATCACTTGGAGAGATCAGTTATTTTTCTGAAATCCCTTAAACGTATCAGCTGTATCAATTTATTTTCCCCTACTGTACAAATAAAACCTTTAATTTAATTATTTAAACATGGTCACTAATCAATAAGTAGTTCATTATGAATCGTCATTTGAAAGAATTTTAATAACAGGAAGTTGAATCTAATTTAAAGTTAAAAAATAGAATGATTTAAAAATATTTTAGTCTTTGAAATTATGCTAAAAATTTGAGGGCATAATAAGAATAGTGAAACAAGTTTTAGATGGCAAGGATTTCCAAATAGTAAAAAATACTCCATCAATTATGAATATTAAAAAAATATTACAACATACCATGTTGTCTCTGGGATAAAACTTTAAAAATCATCTTCTTTGGTATTTTTCTGTACTTAGTTTTTATTAATTTTTAGAACCAAGTTTGTAAATAAGTTAAAGAAAATTGAATCAAGTTGAGATTGCAAAATGAAGCTGTCAGTGGAACATAGTTGAATCATTGCCACAGACAGTAATTTCCTTCTTTTTAATGGCATTAATATTGCTATCAAGTACTTTTCCCAACTGAATTGACACAATAGAAAGACTATTCCTTCAGAAAAAACTCTGAGACTTAGTAAAATAGGCTGTCAGGGCTAGCCTCTGAAGCTCAGGAAATCAAGTTAGAATAGGCCCAATTATAAGATTCAAAGCTTATGCCATTTGCTGAGCAGCTACTGTACTTAAGAAAATCATTTATACTGTAATCTCTATTCCTCAACCACTATCAAGAAAGGATTTTGAGTAAATTATCTGTACTTTTAGTTTTAAAAATACTTGGAGCTGGAGCAAAAGTACTACTGTAGGTAGGGCTCTTGTGTTGTACTTGACGAACCCAAGTTCAATTCCTGGCACCCCATGTGATATCCCTCCTCTCACCTTCCCCCCTGCCCAAACCTTCCCAAGAGTGAACCTTCAGTATGAGTAAAGGGGTAAGCCCTGAGAACCCCTGAATGTGACAAAACAAAACAAAATATACTTTTCTCTGCTCTATTTTGCCATCTTTGCTATGGAATCTTCCATAGGGTCAATTAACTTCAAGAATCCAATTGCTAAATTGCAATTATAGTTATTAATTTTAGGGTTTCCAGACTACTATAATTTATCACATCTTCTTGTTCATCTTCACCTGTTCTTAGTCACCAAATATCTACCCCACAATTCACAGACCTATTCTCCTTGTAAAAGATCAAAATGATCAATTGATCCCACAAACATCATCTCTAAGTGTAAGCAAAAGTCCTTTAACTGGAAAAAATTATTCCAAATGACTTCCGGTAGGGTGTTTGCCTTGCCCGCAGCCAGATGGGTCGAGCCGGGTTTGATTCCTCCGCCCCTCTCAGAGACCCTGGCAAGCTACCGAGAGTATTCAATATGCCAAACACAGTAACAAGAAGTCTCACAATGGAGACTTTACTGGGACCTCTCCAGCAAATTGATGAACAATGGCAGGACAGTGTTTGTTTTTTGATAGACTTCAAATTAGATCTTAGTCTATTGTTCATTGTCACCTGTTCTTAGTCACCAAATATCTACCCCACAATTCACAGAATCCTTCCCCAGAGTATAATTTCTGTTGTTATTATGTTTAGGTTTACATTTAGAACTCAAATGAGCCCAAGGATAAGAGTAAAGGTTGAAAGCACTGTTAGCATAAAGTAGCCCTCTAAGTTGTTTTAATTTGGGGAGACGAGAGTGTTTCACAAGCAGTGCTCAGGAGGATTAAGAGTCACTCCCTGTGATACTTAGTCAACTGGGAAAAGTTTTCAATGCAAAGATCAGAAAATGTGATCGTATTCATTTTCTATGATGTCAGGAATCGCCCAAGCCACACTGGTGGTTCTGGGGACCTCCAAAATTATACCTGATGACATTTAGGAGACCATGTGGTACTTGAGATCAACCATCCCTTCCACCCCGTACCACCTCTCTGACCTCTAGCAACTAACATTTGTCCTCTTTGTTCTCCTTTGAACTTCTGGTTTTGCTTATATTACTTTGAAATTCTTAATAAAATTTCTTTTGAAACAAGTGACCTGACTCATAGGCCTATTTCCTCTGTTTTGCCACCCAACTGGTAAACAGCCGGATCTATTCAAGTGGGTTTTATTCTTGAACTGGAGTCTGCGGGCAAAAAAAATCTTGCTTTAGCCAGGTAGACTGCCAAACCCAGGTTTTCTTTCAATCACTTGTGGGGCTTTGCTTTCTGTTATAAGGGCCACTTGACAAAATGCAAAGTGTCCTCATGGTTATATGACCTGTAGCTCACCTAAGCCCACAAGAAATTCCAAGAAATACCACCCCCAATTCTCATGGAAATGCATTTAAGAATAGCCTTTCAAATATAAGAGGCAGAAAGAGACAGAGAGATAATACAGTGAGTAGGGTGTTTGTTTTGCAAGCAGCTGACCCAAGTTTGGTCCCTGGCACCCCGTATGCTCCCCTGAGCCCCACCAGGAGTGATTCTTGAGCACAGCAAGGCATGGCAGTCCACCTAAGAAAATGACAGATGGTCATACCATCAGGACTGTTAGGTTTTATTTATAACAAATTTTATATTACCTAATAATTTGTTAGAATTTGCCCTAACACCTTTTCTGAGTTACTGTCTCTAGATTGTGGTTGCCAGGGAAAAGAATTCTGCCATGTTAGGACATGACAAGTTATGAAAAACACATAGAGGCTCACTTCAGATTTTGGGAACACAGCAATGACTACCAAAGAGAGTAGCAAAATCATAAAAGCATGATAAATTTTCAAATTAAAAGGATACTGGGATCAGTGGTGGTGGAGAATGGGCACTGGTGGAGGGATGGGTATTCGATCATTGTATAACTGAAACCAAAGCACAAAAATTTGTAAGTCCACAACTGTACCTCATGGTGTTTCACTAATAAAAATTAAAAATAAATAAATAAAAAGAAATAAAATATGATGCAAAAAACTGAATCTAAATGACATAACTTTCCTCAGAAAGGAAGCCAGAAGGAAGAAAGTGGGGGGAAGGGACACATACACAATGTTTATATTTTCATATACATATGAATAGCATATAGGAATCAGAGGAGGAATATTTGCAAATTTTATAGATCTTCTCTTCCCTAGAATTCTATTTGCTTTCTAATAGTCAACTTTCTAATAGTCAACTTACCTCACCCATGTATAAATGATTAGGAAGATTTTAAAATAATTCCAACAAACAAGTGAAGTGTGATTCTTATCTCCATTTTTTTACTAAAAGAGAAAACTGGAGTTAACAGAAATTATATAACAACTGTAATTTAAATAAGAAGCTGTCTGTGGACCAGAGTCTGAACATAGGCTTTAAGGCATCTGCCCAGCATACAGCCAAACCCAGTTTGATCCAAGAATAACTAGGAAGGCTCCAGAAACCTTGAGCACTGAATCCTGGGAGGCTCAAAGTAATAAAATAAATAAATGTTAAATAAAATCAAGCTGCAGACTGAAAAACTATAATTCATTTTTCTTAGCCAGCAACTTCTCTTCCTATTGATATTCAAAACACTGAACTATGTCCTTCTTCAGAATCCTTGTCCATTCTTTTCTATCCAGCCATCTTACTCAAGTCTGCAATAAATTTTTCTGAAAATCTCTTGATTGAACTTCATGGCCTCCGTTACTCTTATCTCTTTCTTTCTCTTTATTTCCACATAAGTCTCAACACCATTCTGCTCCAAAACAAAGCTTTAGTGATTTCCCACTGACCTGGGAAAGTGCTTGCCCCTCTATCTGGTGCTGCTGACCCACATACCTCCTCCTTATGTCCCTTCCCCTTCACTACTCAAAGAACTGAAGAGGGCTTCCCATCAATATTCAGGGGTCCTGGAGCCATACTCAGTGACTCTTGGTTGTGATAGATTTTGGTGCTCATATGATGATGCGCATAATCCTGAGCATGATACTCAGGACCCAACAGTCCTGAAGATCACTAGAGCCATATGTGGCAGTATACTTGTGAATTTCATATGGCTCCAGGGATGAATTTCAGGGGTCTTGTGTATACCAGGGATGTGCTCTAACCCATTGGATTATTCCCACAGCTCCCAAAAGCTACTTTTACATAGAAACATATTTATATAATATTAAATATAATATAATATGGGACTCCACACCAGGCTGTTTTCACTCAGGATGCCCCAGAGTAGGGCGGTTGAGAGCCCTCCCCACCCCAAGGGACCTAGCTCCAACAGCCGACCTCCAATATCTAACCTTCGCTAAGCTCCTGGCCATTTTCCGGACCGCGTGGCCTCAAATAGGACACTTTCTACCCATTTTACATAATTGCCACACCATATTTGATGGGGTTCAGACAGTAGGCAACAAATCATAGAGAGAAATATATAAATAAATATATAAATACATGCTTCTCGGAAAGTCTGGCAAGCTACCGAGAGTATCCTGCCTGCACGGGCAGAGCCTGGAAAGCTCCCCATGGCGTATTCGATATGCCCATACCAGTAATAACAACAGGTCTCATTTCTCTGACCCTGAAAGAGCCTCCAATCATTGGGAAAAGATGAGCAAGAAGAGGCTGCTAAAATCTCAGGGCTGGGCTGGAGCAATAGCACAGCAGGTAGGGCGTTTGCCTTGCATGCAGCCAACATGGCTGACACAGGTTCGATTCCCAGCATCCCATATGGTCCCCCGAGCACCGCCAGGAGCAATTTCTGAGTGCATGAGCCAGGAGTAACCCCTGAGCATCGCCGGGTGTGACCCACAAAGCAAAAATAAATAAATAAATAAAGGTAAAGGCCCTCCTGTTGATCATCGATTTGCTCGAGCGGGCCCAGTAACGTCTCCATTGGAGACTTTGTTGTTACTGTGTCTGGCATATCAAATACTCTCGGTAGCTTGCCGGGCTCTCCGAGAGGGGCGGAGGAATCGAACTCGGGTCGGCCATGTTGGCCGCTTGTAAGGCGAACGCCCTACCGCTGTGCTATTGCTCCAGCCCAAATAAATAAATAAATAAAAATTAAAAAAAATAAAATCTCAGGGCTGGGAGGAATAGAGATGTTACTGGTGCCCACTCGAGTAAATCGACGAACAACAAGATGACAGTGATACAGTGATAAATTGAAATATAATATATGTAGCACTGTAGCACTGCCCTCCTGTTGTTCATCGATTTGCTTGAGCAGGCTCCAGTAACATTTCCATTGTGAGACTTCTTGTTACTGTTTTTGGCATATAGAATAGACCACAGGGAGCTTGCCAGGCTCTGCTGTGCGGGTGGAATACTTTTGGTAGCTTGCCAGGCTCTCCAAAAGCAATGAAAGAATTGCCTTGCAGCATGCAAGGCAAGCCCTACCCGATGTGCTATTGCTCCAGCCCACTCAAGAAAACAAACAAACAAACAACAACAACAACAAAACACCCCCAAAAAAGGTACGGCTAAAACTCAAAAAGTAAAATATAAAAATAGTTTTGACCCTCAGACCAGAACTTAACTCCAGATTCCACTATTTGATAAATGGATTGGCTTGATTACTTCATCTGCTTTTGATTTTTTCACCTGTAAAATTAAAACAGAATTTAATTTACTGCAAAGAAAAAGGGTATCTACAATTTGGCAAATAGAGTTGGGTATGTAACAGGTGTTTAATAAATGTACATCTCTCTAAAGGCAACTCAAATTTCAAGATTGCTTTTACATATAGAAATTATTCTACAGACCAGAATACAATCATTTATAGGATACCACATGGATTGTTCAAGTATGGGATATACTTAAGATGTTATCTTATTTTCATTCTTTCTACAAAGAAATAATACCTATCTCTTTCAATATTTTAAGAAGTAATTCCATGATTTTATACTTTTTCATAACAATAATAAAAAATAAAACAATGTAAGATTCTTTTAAATATTTTAGTGCTTCAAAACAAGTATTCTTAGAAACTGAGTCATATTTATGCTAAGAACATAAGACTACTTGGGGAAGGGGGTGGGGCCTCCCAAGTGGTTCAGGGCCCCATCAGCAATTCTTGGTCAACTGGCCTTCAGTTTAGTGCAAAGCCTGTGGAGGTACTGCTGTTGGTCCTTGTAGTGCTGGAGGCAAGAGACCATTCAGTGTCAGGAATTGAACTCAGCCAAGCATGCTCCCTAAGCCCCCATTAGACCATTTTTTAATTGGTCTAAAACTTAACTATTCACTCGGGTCTACCAGTATTAAGAAGTTTATAATACCATCCCTGAGTATGACTTAACATTTCTAATAGTGACAACCTTTGAATAGGTTTACCAACATAGAGAAAACTGGGTTGAGATTTTTTTCTCCTTTTGGTGGCCTCTCTAACAGTATCACAATAGAGAATTAAAAGATAAATAGTCAATGTCAATTGCTTTTGCTCTATAATACCTGTTTGATTAAACTCTCTGAAATTAGAGAGAAACTTTGGAATTAGAGAGCATTCAAAGATGAAATAAAACAACATTTGGAAATTCCTTGTGTGATTTAATTTCCTCAGACTCCCCCCATTGTTTCTTAGAGAGACTATTCATGAATCAACTTTCAGTAACTATTATTCAAGAGATGTGACTTTGAAAGGTTTAATCCCAGGTTAAATCTTATTTGGTTTACTTATTTCTTTTTTAAGTTAAAAAGCAGAATGATGTCTGAAGGGACTGAAATTTATATGGCTTTACAGTATGTCAAGACCTGAAAGCTTACACATGGAAGTAAAAGTCATTATTGGCAAGCATGATGACAAGATAGCCCTGTGGACTGAGCTGCAAAAGAACCTGTAGAGCCTTCTGGCTAACTCCATATTCTAGTATGATCTTGAAGTCATTGTCTTGAATAATCGTCTTCACACCATTCCTGAATTTAAGAGTCACTCAGTCACATGACTAAGCTCTACCTCTTTGGTTCTTTCATATTGATTTGCCAGAGTAGACTTTCAGGAACAGAAGGCATGTCAAACAGATGTCCCTCTCAAATGAACTGGAGTAGAACCAACAAAATGGAGAAGTCATAAAGGAGAAAACATGCAGAGATTGTGAAACATGAAATTCAAAGATTTTCAATGGATTGACGTACCTGTAAAGAAAACTGAGTCTCCTTGGCACAACTGTTATAGCAACTCTATACGTATATAAGTGTATACAATGAATATCATGAAACCAGCTTCCACCACACTTGCTGGACAAATGATGTGGGGGTATATTTTAGAGTCTAAAGTACTTAATCTCAAAAATATTATTTCATTTTATAGCTGCAAAAACTATCAAATATGAATAACTGGAAAAGGCTTTAGAAGAGAAATCCAGCATCCAGCCCCATTTTTGGGTCAATAACTCACTCATCCTATTGGAAAGGGATGGGACAGAATCGTCTGACCTCATTATAATTTCCCTCTTCATTTGAAAAAGGATCCCACTGCAAGAAAATTAATATCCCCAAGTGTTGAATAAGAGCATCCCATGTTCACTCCAGGTCCCCAAGTCATAGACTATTTAAATACATGATAATATTTACAGGGCACTGAGCAAACAAAGGAGATAGATAAATATGGAAACTAGAAATTCCTATTCTGAAGGATTTAACATGTCTCACTCCACTAGTTCTGAGTATAAAAAAATTATAGATCCTCGGAAAGGTGGAAGAAATTACTTTAAGAGTTAATCTTTTGGCCCACAATAAATTAGGAAACAGGTTTACAAATATTTACAGAGTATTTCAAGGCACCAAGTAAAATGGCTAGTTTATTGGCAGAATACAAGTACTGCTTTTATTTTCTACCCAAACTGACAATATACCATGTTAAGAATCAAATCATCACTTCATCAAAATCTACCTCTACTTTCATTTTATTCTAATGAAAGTCCAAAACTTATTGAAAATACCACGAACCAGGCATTATGTTTGACATCATAATATATCACATTTCTGGATATAGGAACCTTCAGTATAATTTTGATCAGTTTTATTACGCGTTCATATGTTGTATTAGAAAACTTCACTAAAACAAGAAATAAGATAAGACCTTTCAGAGGCGAGTTTGTCTACATTCCATTTAAGAGATATAAGAATAAATTGGTATATTTTTAAGGATACAAAATATTTAGATTACACAGAATGTAGTGACCACTCAACTGCTCAAGCTATATTCTTGTGTTGATTCTAGAGGCCCAACTTCAGAATTTGTTTTGATTGCTTAATCTCAACACAACTCCATCTGACTTGCTTGAATACCAAACTCAGCAACATCTGGGATCTATCTTGAACATGAGCACTGAACTTAGAATGCCTAATGTCAGACCTTTCCTTCCTAGGAATTTTTTATCTGATTTGCACTAATGTATTAACAACTGATTCATGTTTCAGTCAAAGTTAAGTAACTTCTTATTTAACTGTGACAGTTAAACAACTGTCTTCAACTCAGGGAGAATTGAAAGACAATAATTTAATTGGGCGTCTCATTTTCTTATACGTGATGAGATAGATCATGCAATGGCTCAGTACTGCCTGATATTTTTGAACCATAAATTGTAACTAAATACTGTAGCACGATAGCACTGTTGTCCCATTGTTCATTTATTTGCTCAAGCGGGCAACAGTAACATCTCCACTGTGAGACTTCTTGTTACTGTTTTTGGCATATCGAATAGGCCACAGGGAGCTTGCAGGCAGGATACTCTCAGTATCTTGCCAGGATCTCTGAGAGGGATAAAAGGATCAAACCCAGGTAGGCCATGTTCAAGGCAAAATCCCTACCCACTGTGCCATCTTAATTAATAAGAAATCAAGTTAATGAAAATTTTATTAGAATAGTAAGATGATAGCAAGATGAATAGATTTCTCTATATGTATGTAGCTATAATTAAATGCATATATTTATAAATTCATACTAGTATACCCAAGGATAAGTGTATATGGACTCTTTATGTACATAATTATATACATTTAATAGTTCAAGTCCAAAATATATTAGGTAGCACATATCCAAAATAAAGTAATTATCAGTGTCTATTTTATTGAAAAATATTAGGTATTAAATGATTTGCCTAAGCTATGAATTGAGCCTATATTTGAGAAAGAGTTCTTTCCATTATATTATACTTTTTTCTAAGACAGGTCACCCATACCAGATCAAAAAAAAACATGAAATGGACCTATCAAGACTTTTATAGAGTTGACTTAAAAGAAAACTCACTTCAAGATGAAGTACATGTTTTTAGGAATAGAACTTTTAGGAGACAGTTAAGGTTAAGAGACATTATGGGGGCTGGAGCAATAGCACAGGGGATAGGGCATTTGCCTTGCAGGCGGCTGACCCGGGTTTGATTTCCAGCATCCCATATGGTCCCCTGAGAACCACCAGGAGTAATTCCTGAGTGCAGAGCCAGGAGTAACACCTGTGAATCACCGGGTGTGACCCAAAAAGAAAAAACAAAACAAAACAAAACAAAACAACAGCATTATAGAGAGAACATCCAATAGGGATGGTGACTTTATAACAAGAGACAGAGAGTGTCAGAGCTCAGTGGAGAAGAAAAGAGCACACATACTTGATCTCTCCCTTCCACCATGTTGAAACAGTAATATGACCAACTATACACCAGGACAGTTGTTCTCTTCAAAAATAGACCAAGCTGACATCCTGATCATGGTCTTCCAGACTCCAGAACTGTAGAAAATTAATTTCTATTGTGAAGTCACCAAACCTATTTTGGTTGTTTTTATTGTTGTTAAAAACTACTATTAACCTCCAATCACTGTGACATACAGTATTCTTCCCCATGGGAATTCCATGCACTACAATTTCAATGGGATCAGTAAATAAAACAAATAATTCAAGGGGTGTAGAAGTCCTATACTGGATAATTGGGCATGACGTCTATGGGTAGTTGACCCAAGCAACAGCAACATCTGTCACTGACAGGTATTAATTCTTATTTCTTTTCTTGGGAATAGCCACAGATGTTCCTAAAGCAGGTATTTTCTTCACCCACGCATGTGTTTTTCCCCAGACATGCCTCATGCAATGTTCACACTGAGTCACTTTTTCTATCAGGCAGAATAAGTATGGAAATGAAGCAACTGTTCAGATAAGTTGATACAGTCATATAATATTACAAGTAAAACATTGCTGCTTCTGGAGTGTTTGAATGTATGTTTGACAGGGAGTGGGAAGTAAGGAAAATTCCCAAATGCCAGAGACTGCACATGGTCTACCAAATTTCGATAATTTTTTGAGTTCTTAATTCCTTTCTCAGTGTTCTTTGAGTAATAGAATAAGAACAGAATAATGTGCTTTTATTTCCTGAACAACAGCTCATCAAACTGGGACTGCAAAAGTAAAACAATATAGTGGCAATGAAGACTTTATTGGAGCTCAAATTTGATTACTAAATTCACAATCTTAGATTAAATCCTTAACCTATCACTCTTAGGCAGTCTATCAAGAATTTTTAACTTTTAACTTTTTTCATATATCTAATTAAAAGGCAATTTATAAACTTTCAGTCATTTTGTTCACATTTCTCTTTTATAGCTTATTGTTGGTCACTCTCACTGTCACTGTCCTCCTGTTGTTCATCGATTTGCTCAAGCGGTCACCAGTAACATCTCACAACAAATTGTGAGACTGGCTGTTACTGTTTTGGGCATATCTAATATGCCACAGGGAGCTTGCCAGGCTTAAGAATTTCTAAGATTTGAATTAACAATCTGATCTTTCAATGGTAATAGAATATAAACTTCCATGATCCCTGAATTTTTAAAAGGTTACAATTTTCATACCCTCCTCTAGATAACATGGGATTTGATCCATAAGATTATAAGGGTTAAGATTCATGGCTTGCAGGCAAGTGTCGCAGGTTCAATCCCAGCAATATATACTGTCTCCTGAGAACTGCCAGGAAGAATCTCTGACCACAGAGCCAGCAGTAATCTTAAGTACCACTGGTTGTGGCCAAAAAAATTAACGTGAAAAAAAGCTAACAGAGGGTGGCAAAAAGTCACCTGTAATCCTAATAAAAAATAAAATTTCAGATAGTTCCATCTAAGCATAGAATTGCATTCAAAGTGAAATAGTATTCCAAGCATAATTAAAAACAGTTCAAATGTCCATTTATTTTTCAAAGGATGACAAATAGAGGGATATAAATCATTATCACAGAAAATAAATGATCTTATCGCATTCTCAGGCCCTCATAGTGACTGCTTGCCTGGCTGGCAAAGTATTCCTAGGACTGGCCCCTGTACTTCCTGAGAATTGCTTGGATGCCCTCCTACAATTATCTTTAAATTATATGTGGTTTTTGAATGTTTTACATCCATAATTATATGGTCCTAGAGTTTAGTCACTAATCATAGGCATAGCAAATACAACTTTTATATAATGTTTCCAAATAGCAACCACCTTTTTTTTATAATTTATTTATTTATTGAATCACTGTGGGAAAAGTTACAGAGCTTTCAGGTTTAGGTTTCAGTCATGTAAATATCAAACACATTTTCCTTTACCGATACTTATTTTTACCCGTGAACCCCAATAGAACCCCACCTCCCACCCCTCCCAATTCCTGTGAAGCAGATGAGTTCTAGTTAACACTCTATCTACTAGATTTATTGTTACAATAAAAGATGCACCGTTATTATTTAGAGTTTACGATCCCCCCCCAAATAAGACATGCTGAAAAAGCATCGCGGCCGCGCGACATCATTTAATTCTTAAACCCAGCTGTAGAAAGCAACCACCTTTTTAAAAATTATTTTTAAAAATTTTATTTTTAAAATAAAAAGATTTTAAATATTTTTTAAGATTTTTTTTATTAGTGAGACATCATGAGGTACAGTTGCAGACTTGCAAATTTTTGCAAATAGCAACCACCTTTAAAAGATGAAAATCTGTCTATGCGCCTAAAGAATTTTCTGCCCAAAATCATATACCTCCTTTCTTAAAGAAATAGAAATTGTAGTATCTCTCCTAATAGTAATTAATTGTATGATATTTCCTTAAATCATGTGAGTTGACATTTTTTCTTATAAAAAAAATCCTGAATTCCTTATCATTTAAATAAATTAGGTGTGCACACATACATGGAGGGGTTTCCAAAAAGGATACTTTTTGTTTTTTTAATTTTTATTAGTGAAACACCATGAGGTACAGTTGTAGACTTACAAATTTTTGTGCTTGGGTTTCAGTTATACAATGATCGAGTACTCATCCCTCCACCAGTGCCAATTCTCCACCACCAATGATCCCAGTATCCCTCCCACTCCAATCCCTGCCCCCCCCCCCGCCTCTGTGGCAGAGCATTCAAAAGAATATATTTTTAAAGTTGTATATATCAAGTGGTTGCATTGTAAACTACTGAATTATCTCAAGGACCTAGAAAACTTAGTGAGTGATTCTTGATAGTTAAGAAGGGTTGGTCTTAGTGATCTGGAGAACTTAATCACTCTCTAAATCTTTCTTATTTGCTTCTTTGTATGTATATTGCTAACAATTCCACCTTGAGATTGTAAAACAGAAATTAGGTACATACTCTTTCTTTTCACCTTTGTATTTATGAAAGAGTATGTCTTTTTTTTTTCTTTTTGGGTCACACCCAGTGATGCACAGGGATTACTCCTGTCTCTTCACTCAGGAATTACAGCTGACAGTGCTTAGAGGATCATATGGGATGCTGGGAATCGAGCCCGGGTTGGTCGCATGCAAGGCAAATGCCCTACATGCTGTGCTATCGCTCCAACACCGGAGTAGATCTTTTTGATCGCACTGCGCTGTAGCACTGCCCTCCTGTTGTTCATTGATTTGCTTGAGCCGGAACCAGTAACATCTCCTGTTTTTGGCATATAGAATATGCCTCAGGGAGCTTGCCAGGCTTTGCCATGTGGGTGAGATACTCTTGGTCGCTTGCCAGAATCAATGAGAGAAATGGAGGAATCAAACCTGGGTCGGCCAAATGCTGACCTGCTGTGCTATTGCAGAGAAAATTATGTTTCTTCCACATTTGTAGAGATTAGCAGTCTATTCTCCAAGATTGCTTTCTAATGAAACTTCTCTTTTTGGTTTTCAGATGGTTGCATCTCATTGTGTGTTCATTTGAACCTTTACTCTGAGTACATGGAGCAACAGAGATGTCTTGCATCTTTTCCTTCTCTTTTAGGGACAACAGTTATATATGGTTAGTGTCTCACTCTTATGATTTCATTTATATCTAATTACCTTATTATAGACTTTGCTCGAGTCATGGTCAAGTCAGGGTTTAAACAAATATAAGAATGTGGGAGGACAGGGTGGGAGAGACATGCTAAAAGTAGTCTATAGACCAAACATGATCGCCACTCAATGCCTCTCTTGCAAAACACAGTACCAAAAAGAAGAGAGAGAGAACAAGGGGGAATGCCCTGCCACAGAGGCAGGGTGGGACAGGGGGGAAGGGGGGTGGGAGGTATGCTGGGACCCGTGGTGGGGGAGGATGGGCACTGGTGGAGGGATGGGTACTTGATCGTATATCTGAAACCCAAGCACAAAAATTTATGTCTATAACTGTACCTCATGGTGTTTCACTAATAAAAAAACCAAATAAAAAAAAGGAATATGGGAGGAGATCCAATACATTAACAAAGGCAAGGCTATGAACAAAACACTAATTTTCTCAACAAGTACACAATCTGCATCATTGAGCATGTTCAGATCTACAATATCAAAAGATGGGTTGGAGAGAGGAAACTGACACATAGCTTTCTATAACAGCATCACCACAACTGGTAGCAATTTTAAGAGAGAAGTAAAAATCTATTTCTCAGCTTCTCACTTGTCTTGAAACTGAGGAAGAAAAAGCTAATGAATTAGCCTTGAAGTCAATTTGAGAGGGGCTCTGTAAAAGATATGCTAGATAATACCGCAAATGTAAGTCTGTAAAACTTCCCTTCTGAGACAGATTTTTCAAAAATATAAAAGAGCAAGAGCCTGACAGTATGAGAAGGAAATAAAATCTTTGAAAGTAAACAAGATAAGATTTTTGAAAAACAAAGTCTGAAAAACCTGAAGGGGAAAAAAAGAAAACCTTCCTGTTTGGGGATCTCAGTAACTGGATCTTTGGAACATTGGCAGACTTGCTTTTTTTCCTTATAGTGTGACTTAGAGATCTCAGCAGGGTCCTTACCACAAAGAAAGTAGTCTAAACTATGATAGGCAAAAGTATCTAAATCTCTCTATCTTCATACAGCAGTGTGCATGTTTATTCACACACATGTTAAAGCCTTCTGATTTTAATTTATTAACCTGAACAAATATACCTTTTTTATCTTTGTTTTTAGGCGTCACCCACAAATGTTCAGGATTTAATCCAGGCTCTTTACTCAAGGATTGCTCCTGACAGGGCTTTGGGGACTATATGTGATGCCAAGAACCAGGTTCGCCATATATAAGGCAGGCACCCTATCCACTGTACTATCTCTCTGGATAGATGCTTTTATGTAGTTTGGTTTTCTTTTTTGATGACCACATTTTTCTTTTTTGATGACCACATTTTTACCAAGAAAATAACATTAATAGGTAAATAACATCTACTGTTAAAAGTATGTCCATCTATGATTTTGAAAAAACAAATCCCCTTTTTTGGTTTGTTTTTCCTTATATAGAGACGATTGATGCCATTGAGGTGCTATAAAGAAGCTCTTCTGTAAAATTTCTAATATCTCTACTTACTCCAACAAAGAGTGCCCTGATCTAGGCTTGATAATTTGCATTTAGGAGACATAATCTGCCTTTCATGTGAGCAGATCTAATGCCAAACTGTCTCACTTCACACAGTTTTCAGCTAAGCAGAAGAACTTCTTCAGAAAGGGACTAATTTTTTATTTCAGTTGGAAGTCTTTTGGTTTTCTTTGAAATCACTTTAACACTATTCTTTAAAGTCCAGATCATACCACAATATCAATATCTATTTTCTCCTCTACTAATCAATATCAGCTGTTATCTCTGTGATAATAGGCATCACCCCGTGGACTGACATTGTCCCAGCACTACCACAGACTCTATTCTAACTGCAGTGTTGAACCTTTAGTAGGATTCCTGTCAATTATTTTCTGTATTTCTACTGTTGAATTTTTGTTTTGTTTTGTTTTATTTTTTTTTTTACTTTTTGGGTCACACCCAGCAATGCCTGGGGGTCATGAAGTACTCCTGGCTGTCTTCTGGTAGCCATATGGGATGCCAGGTATCAAACCAAGGTCAGGCATGCACGAAACAAATGCCCTACAGCTGTGCTATCACTGCAGGCCCTGCAGTTCTTTTTTAATATGGAAACATTTGTACTGATTACAGATATGCCTTAGACACTTAGTAACCATGGCTGCTCACTTATAAAAGTATTATTGGTATATACCCAGCTAAATGCTTAGGGGCTATTTCTGGCTCTGTGCTCAGGAGTGACTCTGGAAGTTTTACTGGAAACACAGATGATGCCAAGGGTCAGCAGGATCAACAATTTTCTTACCTCATACTATCTCCTTGGTCCTACTCATAAAAAATTAATTATGTAAATATTTCTTGGCTATGAAAGAGGAAAATTATACTCTTGTGCAAAAATAAACCTGCAACAACTATTGCTGCCTAGAAATCTGTCATTTATTTCAATTTGCCATCAGAGTATTCCAAAAATATCTCTACTTCAGAGGTGCTACATCATCTCCAGCATCCGTGATTCTCCTCCTTCCATAGTAATACCTGATTTTGAATGAGCACAGCTTCCTCGAATAAGTATAGGCACACTTTGTTAGCTTTACTTCGTAGATACTACATTTTGGCATTTTATTTATTTTTAGAATTCCTAAGAATTGAACAACTGAGCTTGCTTGTCCAATGCTGGGGCAAGAGGATGCAGTGCTGCTCAGGCCCCATGATGCTTGGGAATACCAAGGCTACACACACTGGTGTTTGGTGGGATGGGGGTGGTCCATAGAGTGCTGGATCACTGCATATGCAACACATGCACCTTTGATCTTGTGCAGTCTCTCTACTCACTGAAAGCTATATTTTTTGGCTATATAAAGTGTATGTTTTTCATTTTTAATTTTTTAAAAAAATTATATTGAATCACAGTGACATACATAGTTACAAGGTTGTTCATGACTGGGTTTTAGTTATGTAATGTTACAACACCCATCCTTTCATCAGTGTACATTTCCCACCACCAATGTCCCCAGTTTCCCTCCCCTCCCCCATTCTGCCTATATAGCATGCACTTCACTCTCCTTCTTCCTCTCTCCCTCTCTCTTCCTCTCTCTCTCTTGCTCACACACACTCTCTCTCTCTGGGCATTATACCTCCATTTTTTTAAACAAAGGTTTGTGATTTAACATAAATATTCCATTTATGCCACAGCATGTATTCACTTGACGTCTTCAACACATTTTGATAATTCTCACAGCATTTTAAATTTTTCATTATTATTAAATCTGTTATGGCTCTGTGTGACCTTTTGAGGTTATTACTATGATTTTGCAGGGAGGGTGAGACTCCACAAAGCAACCAGACATAAGATGACAAACAAGAAATATCGCGTGTACTTTGACTTATGTCTCTTGCTTTAGACCAAAGCCTAAGAAGACCAAGTCTAATAAGAAAATAGTATGTTGAGAGCTGAGACAGGATAAAAGTGTTCTTACACCAAACACCCAATTTGTGAATTTAGAGTAATATTTCTTAAAGGAAATTAAAAAGTGCTACTTTAGTAAACAACAGGGATGATTAAAAAGAGGTGGAGGGTGGAGGGTAGTATTATTGTTGGCACAGAGTAAGTTTTAATCATCTAGACCAGTGTTTCAAAATTTTTCTAACTGTAGCACCCTTTTGACCTTGGTTTTTAGTATGGACTTGGCCTACACACAGTTTTCACCTGTATCCCCTTTTGTTAATATCCGACCAGTCAACAGGGAGTCTTTTGGCCCCTGCTGAGAAACAGTGGTGATCTCCACCCACTGGACAAAGACGAGTGCTAGCTGGCAGGTATGGAGAGGCTGAAAACCGCTTAGCTACCACCTTGTTTTTGCACAACCATGGATCAGTATGTGGACAGGTGCCTGTCCTAGGTTTAGAAAGGTTGAATAACGCTGGTCTAGATACAAAGTTTAACCATCAACAACATTCCCTTAAGCTAAAGTCAAATCCAGAGCAAGTACTCTCTTCATTTCTATAGACAGAAATATGCTGAATAAAAGTTTAACAGAGACATATTTATAAGGCTTAAGATGTTAACTCTTAACATAAAAATGCAAGGTGAAGTAGCAAAAACTGATATAAAAGCTATAGCAATTTAACTTGAAAATCTATTTAATATCACTAATGAAACTGACCATATTAAGTAACAAATTTTCAGTGTTGACAAAATAACCTGATATTCGAAGATGCCATCTAAGACTTTCATAACTGGAGAGAAGTAGCCAACTTCAACGCTTCATGGAATAAGCTCTCCTATTAGGTGGAATCTAAAGCAGCTGGTGACTTTAAGTTGAAGCCAATACTCATTTTCTATACTCCAAACCCTGAAGTCCTTAAAAATGAAGTTTTACCCTAGATATGTTTTATACTTAAAATATAAATGTGTAAAAATGGGCACATAAATATGGGTGTTCTATAAGTGGAAAAAATAAAGCCTGAATGATACACTCAATTTACATATGGTTTTCTGAACATAAAAATATCCACTGTTTTAAACGTGGGAACAGGGAAAGGATTTCCTTTAAAATACTACTGCTTTGTGGAATATAAAATAACATAATATGAGACTGATACCCAAAGACAGTAGAGACAAGGGTTATGAATACTGATCTATGATTGGAAGTCTGCCTCATGAGCTGGGGGAGTAAGCAGCTGGAATAGAGAAGGAATCACTAAGTCAATGATGGTTGGACAGATCAATTGGAATAGGAGATGTGTGCTGAAAGTAGATAAAGGACCAAACATGATAGTCTCAGTATCTGTATTGAAAATCATAATGCCCCCAAATAGACATAATATGGGGAAATTGTCTGCCATGGAGGCAGGGGAGAGTTGGGATGGGGAAGAGAGGACACTGGGAACATTGGTTGTAGAAAATGTAAAAAAAAATTAATTAAAAAAAGGGGGGCTGGAGCAATAGCACAGCGGGTAGGGCGGGTAGGGCGTTTGTCTTGCATGCGGCCAACCCGGGTTCGATTCCTAGCATCCCATATGGTCCCCTGAGCACCACCAGGGGTAATTCCTGAGCGCAGAGCCAGGAGGAACCCCTGTGCATTGCCGGGTGTGACCAAAAAAGAAAAAAAAAAGAAAATGTGCATTGGTTGAGGGATGGGTGTTTGATCATTGTATGACTAAAACTCAAACATGAAAACTTTGTAAGTGTTCCTTACATGGTAATGCATAAAATAAATAAATAAATAAAATACTAATGCTTGTTGATAACACACCTGGTCATCTAAGATTCTGATAAATAATGTTGGTTCGTTGCCTATATCAGCAAACACAACATATACTCTGCAGCCCAAGGCATCAGGACGTTTTATTTAAGAAATACATTAATAAGGCTATAACTTCAGTTGGTGGTGACTTCTCTGCTAGATCTGGGCAATTTTGATTAAAACCATTTTCTATTTCTCCTTGTTTTGTGTGCGGATGTGTCCCAAGCCTTACTCGGGGGGGTTCCAGGGGCCGTTCCTGGTCAGCAGTTTAATGCAAAGGCTTTAAGGAAGCGGTACTGCATTATGCTTAGCTCCTGTAATACTAGGGACCACTAGGGTCACCTGGTGATGCTCAGAGGCCACCAGGACCTTAGTCAGCAGTGATCAGAAACTTCCAAATCTATACATGGTGATTCTCAGGGGGGTATGTGGTGCCATAGATGGAAACAGGGATAAGCACATGTATCCTGTGCTTTATTATCTACCATATCTTCATGGACCCTAATTGAAAACCTTCTAAAAAGAATTATTCACCACTGTAGATGCTTTAAAAGCATTTGATCAGTCAGAGAAGTTGAAGTGTCAACATTAACGAGAGTTTGGGAGAAGTTTATTACAACTCTCACTAGGGATAAAAACTTATATGCAAGAAGTAACTAAAAACATAATAGGAATAAGCAAGAAAATTATAATTTTGAGAGGAATATGAAGTTGAAAGGTATTATACTTTTAAAAGACATACTTTTTCACAGTCAACATACTATAATAATTTATAGTAATCAACTTCCATATGCTCTGGGAAACAACACAATTTCTATCACTCACTTTATCACAGTATTTGTTTTATTGCAGTGGATTAACACCAAAGCCCCAATATCTCTAAGGTGTGCCTGTTGTTCCAGGTGAAGGAGCTTGGTGGTGCCATTGTAGTTATTAGGATGTGTGTAGCCTCTGTAATGACTCAAAGCAAACAAACTCTGTACACTATTCTCACCTTCACCTTTTTCCATAGAAGTGAAAATCCTCTTTGGATTTTTTTGGTTAATGAAAGCAGGAACAATGTAGGTTTTTTATAAAAGTGAAATGGCATAATATGAACCTTTGAAAATCCGGGATCATAGAGATAGTGAGCACGACAAGTTCGAATATGGTGAGGTGAGGTTGTCGTTCAGTGACAGAGCACTTCACAAGTGTTAAGGCCCAAGACTAGATCCATGACATCCAACCATAAAGAGTACATATAGGCATTTAATATAGAAAATTAGAATTTTGTTCTTTTTTTTATAATTTCAGAAACAAAAATTATAAAGACACCCATGTTTTTCTACAATTATAGTCTATGTACATATATTATTTGAATAATATGTATAATGCATTTTCCCATTTTTATGTTTATTCTGGTATTCATTAAAATAATCTTTGATACTGTGGTGTTCAATAATGAATTTGGTTTGCATTTTGTCTTTTTCTGTATTTGTTTTTCTACAGGAGCTGGAGAAATAGAACAGAGGGTAGGGCATTTGCTTTGCACACGGCCGACCCAAATTCAATTCCTCTGTTCCTCTCAGGGTCCGGCAAGCAACTGAGAGTATCCCATCTGCACAGCAGAGCCTGGCAAGCTCCCCGTGGTGTATTCTATATGCCAAAAACAGTAACAACAAGTCTCACAGTGGAGACGATACTGGTGTTTGCTCAAGCAAATTGATAAACAATAGGAGGACAGTGCTACAGTGCTACAGTTTTTCTAGGCTTCATGGATATTGCATTTACAAACGTATAAGTTTGGGACAGAGTGGAAAGAAACAAATTACGTCTTCCATAAAGATGGTCAGAGATATTTGTACAGTTTCTCTGCCTCAAATTGGGTCCATTTCTGTCCAAAAGTCTGCATTCCATTTTTCCTGCGCCACTTGTATGCAAACCTATCTTGGCCTCTTATTCTGCCTTAGGCACAACTACGAGATCATAGAACTATGAATATTGGCCTTGTTTGCATCCAATGGTGGTTAAAAATCTAAATGTTAACAGAGACAGTGGAGTAAATCTATAGGTGCAGTCAACCAAGGAGGTGAGGATAAAGTGACGGGCACAACCTTTCACATCAAGGATTGTAAGTAGGAGAGTGGGTCCAGGATTGAAAGGTTGCCAGCACTCCAAATTTATTCAAGGGAAGCCAGAAGTCTAAAATTTTACATAAAAATACACTAAAAAAACAATTAAAAAGTCATTCAGAGGGGCTGGAGCACTAGCACACCGAGTAGGATGTTTCCCTTGCATGCAGTCGACCCGGGTTTGATTCCCAGCATCCCATATGATCCCCCAAGCACCACCAGGAGTGACTCCTGAGTGCAAAGCCAGAAGTAACCCCTGAGCATTGCCGGATGTGACCCAAAAAGAAAAAAAAAATCATTCAGATTCTTACATACCACAACACCAGCAAAAGAAAATGCATCTGTGGGCCAGACTTGGCTTCCTTTCCACCAGCTGGAAACTACTGGACTTCAAATATTCTTAATAGAGAAGGTAAGACCAGCAAATGAAAAGGGGGGTTTCTTTCAAGTTCAGCCCATAGATAGATGTTGGCAGCTTCCTATCACTCCTTTTTCCATTAGTGGAAAATAACTGTTAGTGTAATTCAAAGTTTATAGGAGCACCTTTCCTGTCTCAATCTAGCTGGAGGCACCACAATACTCTCAGATACCAAAGTGAGCATGAAATATACTCCACATGGAAAATACATGCAGGAGATATTCAACAACTGGTCTGCAGCTCTTAGGCTGCTCGGTCAGAATATGACAGAAATACAAGCACACTGCAGAGAGGAGAGGGACCAAGGGACATACTGTCTTTTCTTCCAGTATTAGGGGAAGATGAATGTGCAAATGCTCTCTAAGATTGGCATGTGAATGTACTGGTTGAGGTATCTAAAAGGGTTTAAAGTGCTATATACTGAAAGGCATTGTTCTACAGGGCTTTCATTGACAAGATAAAAAGATAGGTGCTCACTCTCCACATCTGAGGACCTTTCCCAGCCCCTTCTCCTTTTGTCTAGCCCATCTTTAAGCTATAAGGTATCTGCCCTCAGATTCTGAGATGGCCTTTCCCATGAAGTATCATTGTTATTCATGTTCTATGGTAAGTACTCACTTTAGGTCTGAATCCCCCACAAACTGTGGGAGTGTCCAGTCAAAGTCAGAACAGTACAGGGAATTGAACTAATTATTGAGAGTCGCTTTCATTCCATTGAATGAAGAAATCGCTTCATACACTGGAGGGTTGAGAAGGTTTGTTGTGGGGGGGATGTGATTTGTATTCACGTTAGGGCTCTTAGTACCTGAAACAAATGACCTGTGTCTCTTCTGGACTCTTTTTTTTTTTTGTTTCCCACCAGGTAGTTCTAAATTCTGTATCCACAACATCTCTAAAGCCCCAGTGAAAGTTAAACAATAGAGCTGTCAATTTAAACTGGTTTCAGAGAGCTAAGCCAACATCTAAACCCTCCCTGAGTTTTCACAGCATTGGCAGCTTAGGTCATAGGTTTGGCACTTGATTATATACATTTTAGCACATAATTATACTCCTGCTCTCTCATGCTTTTTTTCTAATTTCTTGTAAGTCTTCTGTCTTGTACATCCCATTAGCACTATAAATCCTTGGAGAGAAAAGACCCACTTTTTTACGCCTACGTGTAATACATTTTTAGACCAAGGGAAGATATGCAGAATTGAATTGAATCTAAATACCCCACCAGATTCACCTTTCAATTAGCAACAAAACACATAAGAAGAAAACAAAATGCACTTAACATTCAGAGTGATTTTCCTCTTTCACTATGTCAAAGTCACAAATGACTTTGTGAGCTTTTGATAAGGACAACATGGTATTCCTAAGACTTCAGCGTGGGCACGTCCCGAGGGAGAACAGTCTAAAGGAAAGCCAGGGTTTGGGTGGATAGTAACCATGACTCATTGTCAAGTCTATGTGGAAGCCTGGGTGTCTATAATTTCATATGAAAAGTATTTCCACTTCATCCTGTTCCTTCCCACATTCAACCTTTCTGGGTCACAGTTGTCATATTTATTTGTAGTATACCCTGAGGCTTGCTACCAAACATGGTCCTGGGACCATCAGCATGAGCATTACCTTAAGGCTTATTAGACATTCAAATTATTAGGCTATACTTATGCTGACTTAATAAACTGTCCTTTTAAACAGGATCCTCAGGCAAGTCCTGCTCTAGATCAAGCCTTGTAGGGAATTGTGTTTCAGGAAACAGTCTTTCTAAATTTTTTTCTTTCTCAGAAGGAAGAGACGCTCAATAAAGCAGCAACTTGGCACAAATTATCTTCTACCCACAGGTAAACACAAAGCTCAAGAGAAATTGGACAATGGCGGGCAAGACACTTAACAAAAGCTGTAGCAAACATTGAAAAGATTTTGTCCTTCAATTGATTGCTATTCATACAGCAGAACATACTACCTTCAGAGGCTCAGAACAGTAAAAGAAAGCTAATTTACAAGAATATAGTGTCATGATAATCCACAATCTCCACTAGACCTCAATGCACAATAGCAGCTATGTCCCGGGGCAAGTGTGTTGATGTCATCACAGTGGTTCCAATATCTTAGCATGATAGTGTGATCTTCAGATTTGGTCTCAAGTAACTACAGATTCCCTTGTAAATTGAGTATGTCCCTCCCTCCTTTATCGCCTAGGCATTTTCTGTACTAATTTCAAGGCCCAGTTCAAGCACTACCTCCATAGCAACTTCTTGATCATCCAAACCACACTGGGAGGTATCTTCCAATATGATCATGTTTAATAATTTTATGGAGACATTTGTTTTTTTCTTGCAAGGTTTTATGTTCCTTGAATGGGTAGAAAGAACATTTTATATGTTATTCTGTACCTAACCCATTCTCCTAAATATGATACTTAACAACATAATCAAATATTTAAGATCCTCACCACTTAATTTGAACTTGTATGACAATTCAACAAATATGCTCTCAGAAGGGAGCCAGGAGTGACCCATTGGCCTGAGAATTTTCCCCTCACTTCCTAAAATCCCAGGACCCACTGATACTTTCCCGGCATAGCTGTGCACTGAGAAGACTTTGCTAGGAACAAGTGCCTTTGGAGCAAGTCCAAAGGCACTCAAATTTTGGAATCATGTGCAGTCTAAGTTATTGGGCAAAGAGACAACCACTGGTCTGAAAAAGGAAGTGATGATCTCTCTAGAGGAACAAGATGTGCAATTCTTTGCATTTCTCTGAATCCTGGGGAGTACTGGACTCATACATGACAATGGGAATGGTAGGATGGACTGGGTAAATACATAAATAATAATAATTTCTAGCCAGATGGTACTATATAAGGCAAACCATATTTCTGACCTCTGAAATTTTTATAGCCCAGTTCTGAAAATAACTGTACCTTCTGGCTCTAGTGCTATGAACTGGAAGAGAACTATTTGAGACATTTACTAAAAGTATCCATTCACCTTTGTTCTTAGGAATTAATATCAATGGAATTATGTATTTATTACAAAAAGATCTTTTAACTAGATCAATGTGTTTTCCTCTTACTTTCTATCTCCCCTGACATGGACTAAATGAGCCATAAATAGAGGCGATTTAAAAAAAAAATCACTAAATAACTTTAAATACATACTCTACTAAAATGAATGGGAATAGTAACTATGATTCTATACTTCCCAGTTGGTACAAAGGTGAGTGTCATCCTGACTGCTTCCAGAGAAGTCTAAGTAAGGGAGCTACTGGACAACCTATATGTTGTATAAAGTCACCTTGGTTTCCAAATTTCAATAAAATTATCATTTATTTTAATGACTACATACAGAAACATACTTCACATACCTGCTGAGAAACTTGGTATAGGTGTTGAGTCTTGAAATAAAGAAAGCTAAATGGTTTTTTGCTTTAAATGATTCTGAATAAATCTTTTTGAGTTACTGGCTTCATCAGAACTCTCAAGAGTTAAAAATTCCAGTCTTAATAGTAATAATATTTAACAGATCTAGAAATCATTTTTTCCTTTTAAAGCTTATACCCCCAAAAAAATCTCAAAAAAGAGAACTTACTGAAATTCTAATGTATGAGACTCTTGATCCTCAACTCTCATGCCAAGAAATTTTTCCTAATCACTCACTTCTGATACTATTAAACATAGAAGAAAATTCTATCAGGGACAAGATTCTAAGCACTCCATAGCACCCACATCATTTTCTAACATGCTGTTAAGCACCAAATGAATTCCTTCATGTCCTTGAAATTTATTCTCCCACATTCCCCTACTCATCACCTCCTTACATTAAAAAAAAAAAACTTGAGACTGTGCTTGTTTGTGAAGATTTAGAAGCCAATAAATCCCTGTAACAAATATTTTCTAGTTTTTTTTTTATTCAGCAAGTTTATCTCCATGATTTAAAGGAAGCTGTACCTTTATTAAGGTGCAGCTGGGCCTGTAAAAAGGTTGGATTAATAAACCAAGAAGTCCAAACTAGAGGCAATCACATCAGTTCAAAAAGTCAAGACCAGGAAATCTCAGCTCAGTCTCAAAATGAAAGTTTTATGAAAATGGTACTGAAAGATTTACCACTTTGCCTTTTCCCTTTGAAAAGAAGTCAATGGCTATTTGGGTTTAAATGAGAATAAAGACTCCAGGGAGAAAGGTGAGGGTAAATATTTATAATAGTGTGTCATTGCATTTTACATAATGGGCCAGCTGTCTTTGAAATCTGACATTTTTCCTATCTACGGTGTTTTGTTTTTTTCTTCTTATTTGCTCTCATGAGGTAAGACTCTTAGGCTGTCTGCCACCAAAGTGGGTGCTGAATACAAGGACACTTAGGGGTATTTGGCCAGCATGACCTCAGACGTATTGACATATGGCAATGTGATCGTGATATAATTCAGATTCTGCACTGGTAACTTTCTGCCAATTAACATCCCAATGTGTCCTATAAGGATGTGGTCATTGTTGGTTTAAGATTAAAAAAAAAAGTAAAGACAAATACTGGCAAGTTACACAGAGGTACTATTTTCCATGAGAGCATTGTTTCTTGATTGGCTGAATACCATCATCAAAGTCTAATTTCCTGGGTCTGAAGAACAGTGTAGGCACTGCAAATTTTTCTAAACTCTTCCAGTGATTCTAATGAGCAGCTACGACTGGAAAACACTGCATTAGAGAACTGCCAGTATATTTTGTATCCTATCTGGAGCTAAAATAAAATGGGACTGATGAGCAAATGCTTAATGTTAAAAGTAGGACCTGCTGTATCAAGTTGAGTGAAATGAATCAGAGGTAGAGGGACAGACATAGAATGACTGAATTCATTTGAGGGATATTTAAAAAAAAATAGCATGGGGAGACTAATTTCCAGGGACAGTAGAAAAAAGACCCAGGAGGAATGGTCCAAATTTGGAATCTTGTCACCAAGTGGTGGTCGGGGGATGGCAGCTAGGATAGAGAAGGGACCACTATGACAAAGATAGTTGGAAGTGACCACTCTGGACAAGAACTGAGTGTTCAAATTAGGCAAAAGGAGAAACATGATAACTCCTCAGTACCTGTATTGTAAACCATAATGCCCAAGAGAAATATGAGAGAGAGAGAGAGAGAGAGAGAGAAGAAAAGTACCTATCATAGAGGCAGGCTGGGGGAAAGGTAGTGGGAAGGAAACTGCAGAAATAGATGGGACGGGTGATGGAACATTGTATGACTGAAACCCAATCATTGTGTATCTCACAGTGATTCAATTTCAAAAAAAATGGTAAGATCTACAGAGAAATAGGAAAGGGGAGTTGTAAGTACTAGAATAAGAAATGTCACTCCACCCTAATCAAAATCTGATGAAGAAAAGAAAGAACACAAGTGACAATATCAAAGGGTAAAGATTGACTAATATATTCTTGAATCCAGAACTAAATCTTACAGGAGACATGGCAGAAACTTAATAAGAATCAGTAAGGACCCTAAATAATACAATTTCTGTGAGTGTACTAACAATTCCTGTTAGTATAATATTTGGAAGTGGCTAGACTTCTTCCCTTCTGTACAGCCTCTGGGGGCTCAGATGACTTCCTCAGATAGCCTAGAGGTACTACCAGGATTTCTTTCCAAGGTGAAGTTTCCATTCCAATTGCCAATCTTTTACTTAGGTTACCACTTTCAGATTTCCCAAAAGTTGTGTGGGGGTGAGGGTTATGTGATGTGCAGGGGATTGAATCCAGGACCTCACACATGAAAGAACAATTCTGATGATCTACATTCCTGGTCCTAGGGTTCACTTTTAGCACTTCCTAAAGGAAAGGGTTGACCCTGTCTTTCTTTTAGTAATTGTTAAGGAAAACAGAGGCCTTAATTAAGGTTTAAGATGGTCGAAAAAGAGATAAGGGAATAATTTCTTTATGACCCTAGTATCAGAAGGAAATAAAGGAGAAAAAGACAAGACAGTTACTATTTAACATCTATGAGTTTGAATAACGTTAGTTGTGATGTATCAAGGAAAAATGTAGATAGTGATTACATTGAACAATTACAAATCTTTTCTGTGAATTCTTTATCAATATATACAATGTATATGAATATTTATATAATTAAATATGATTAATCTTTGAGTCATTTGGTTACAAAGTGCATTCAAGAGTATTGAATTCTTACAGCTTCTTGAACCAACAGCTAATAATTTAGTGTCAGGTTTACAAAGTACAAACAAGAGCATTTCCAGTAATGTCCTTCTGATAGATAAGGTTCTGTCTACTTCTGCCACTCTTTTATCAAAATATACCTGTAAGGAAAGTCTTGGAACTATGACAAAATACAGATGTTAATAAACCTCCTATTCACAAGACAACTATAAATGGACAAAATTTCACAATTTTGGAAACTAAGCAAAAAGAAACAACAACAGAGAAACATTTCATACAAATAATTTAAGTTTTGAATAAGAACAATGGAATTCTGCAGCATTTGTGCCTGAGCTACTTCAGCATCCCAGCAGCCCTGGAGTTCCACCAAGGAAGAACTGGCCCAGAAAGCCAGCAGCTTCCCGGTAAGAGAGACTAATATGCGCCCAGTGGGTTGTCAGTAAAAGAAGAAAGACCAGTAGGAAATAAGTCGAGAACCTCATAGTATTCATTGCTCGACTGCAGTCACAATTGGGGTGAAGAGAAGACTGGCAGACAAAAAGGACTTTTAATAGGATATCCTGGAAATTAGTGTACAACCAAGGACTCAGGTTTCCTTGGGGCTGAGTGGAAAGACATACCCACGCAGGGGATATCTCTGAGTACCCAGCAGGAAGTAAAATCCAGGGTTTATTTGAAAACATTCTTACTGGGAACATACTCCTGGGCACGCAGTGATTCCTCAGCAGAGGGTGGAAATCTCTCTGACAGAAGTTGTGAGAGGTTGTGTCTCTGACCATTGAGCCCTTGACTACTTGGCCAGTGAGCTCTGCACACAAAGGAGCAAGCCTCTAGGAAGCCAAACTAATAAAATTTAAAATCTCTTTTAAATATCATCTGTCTGACATCACAATGGTGAAAAATTCTGCAGATTAAGTTCCTGCAAGTTTCTAAAAGAACAGCAGCAGAAGTAAAAGAAAGAAAACATGGCAATTTTCAGAATGTGTGTGAGTAGGTAGTTAGGGGTGGGGGTATCAGAATCTAAAATTTTATTACATTCTCTGAATTGATGAGTGTTTTTTGGTTTTTTTTTTTTTTTTTTTTTTTTTTTTGCCTTTTGGGTCACACCCGGTGATGTACAGGGTTTACTCCTGGCAGTGCTCAGAGACCATATGTGATGCTGGGAATCAAACCCTGGTTGGCCGCATGAAAGGCAAATGCCCTACCTGCTGTGCTATCACTCCAGCCCTGAATTTATAAACTTTACAACAAATGAGTATGAAGTGAAATAAATCAGATCATATGATCTATATTCAGTAATAACAACAAAGAGGCTTTTCTGGGCCCTAATGTTGGATTTAACAAATGACAAAAATAAAACAAAAGGAAAAATGAAGAAAAAACTAAATAATGCACTCATGACCTATGAGACATTGTCATACAGTCAAACATGTATGCAAGCAGAGTCTCTAAAGTGTAATAAAGAAGAAAAAAGCACTTGTAGACTAATGACTACTTTTTAGAGACATTTAGTAAGAAATTTCGAAAGACAGTGATAATGACATATCCTAAAAGTAGACATAGGAACTATGGAAAAGTCCACAGCAGAGAATAATGCTGAATGTTCATGAAAATAATGAAAACTTGCTTCTAAAATAAAAAATTTATTTACCCATAATTCTATCTAGCCAAAAATAATAACCTTTAAAATGAAGACCTTTTTTTTCCATATAAACTTGAGAGAATTCTTCACAAGTAACAAATGCTGTAAGAAATGTTAAGTTCTTCAGGCTTAAGTAAAATAATCCATTTTAAAATTTGTTATCTGGTTTTACAGAAAGAATTTTTTTAATAACCTAAAATGGCAAGTAAGTGGAAAAATACAATGCACTATTTTTTAATATTTTCTCCTGACTGATAAAGTAAAACAAAAGCACTGTATTTGAAGGGTGGTAACATATGTATAGCAAAAATAGCAAGACAGAGAAGAAATACAAATGAAATTATACTGTTAAAAGCATCTTATATTACATATAGAATATTTGTTACAGCACAGCGGTAGGGCATTTGCCTTGCACGCAGCCAACATGACCAACCCGAGTTCGATTCCTCCGCCCCTCTCGGAGAGCCCGGCAAGCTACCGAGAGTATTCGATATGCCAGACACAGTAACAACAAAGTCTCCAATGGAGACGTTACTGGGCCCGCTCGAGCAAATCGACGATCAACGGGAGGGCCTTTTAATTCAAGCTATACTGTAATATGTCTGTATGTGGCAGCTGTCCTAGCACTGGCTTTAGGACTATATATAGTAATTAATAACCAGACCAGTAGTTTTCAACCTATTTCATTATACAGATCAGACCTGTGCACAAACCAGCAGTTGAAAATCATTGCCTAATTCCTAAACCAACTCCGGAAGAATAAATAAAAGGCTAAAATATAAGGCTGAAAGAAAATATTAAATAATAGATCTACTTCACAAAGGATGCATTCAAAAAGCTACTATAATTCAATAATGTTTAAAAAACAAAACAATAAAATGAGCAAAAGACTCCAACAGACATTTTTCAAAAAGATATTAAAATGTTCAACAGTGTGATTCATCAGTGAAATGCAAATTAAAACCACAATGAGATACTGCTACACACCCACAAGAATGGTTAAAATTAAAAAAATCTAAATATGCCAAGAATTGCTTATGATCCTACAATTCCTCTCTCTAGCGTTCGCTCAAAAGAAATGAAAACAAACTTCCTCAAAATGACTTGTTCAAAATGCTCACTGCAGATATATTCAATAATATTCTTTAGTTAAAGACATGATGCTATCAACAAGAAAATGGGTAAACTATTTTATGTTGAGCGATAGCACAGTGGGTAGGTTGTTTGCCTTGATGTGGCTGACCCGGGTTCGATTCTCCATCCCTCTCGGAGAGCCCAGCAAGCTACCGAGAGTATCCCGCCCACACAGCAGAGCCTGGCGAGTGCCCCGAGGAGTATTTGTTATGCCAAAAACAGGAACAACAAATCTCACAATGGAGACATTACTGGCCCACTCAAGAAAATCAATGAACAATGGGAGGACAGTGCTACAGTGGACAGTGCAGTGCTACAATGGAATGATAAAACAACAATAAATAAACTACTGATGTATACAAAAATATGATTGTTATCTCAAGGACAAACGTGTTAGGGAACAGAACAAAAGCTGAACACAAAAGAAACCACACTGCATGATTCAATTAATGTGAATTTCAACGACAAAGAAGTAATGCTAATTTGCAGAAATAATATTAGAATAGAGTTAAATTTCTGTGGTAGTAGTAGGAAGGAATAAGGACAAAGGTAAATTTCCAAATGATGAAAAGGTCTCAAGTACAGTACATAAATTTTTTACAATTTATAAGATTTTTTATTTAAATGGTATCACTGTATCACTACCATCCCCCTTGTTTGTCGATTTACTTGATCGGGCACCAGTAACATCTCTATTCATCCCAGCCCTGAGATTTTAGCAGCCTCTCCTTACTCATCTTTCCCAATTATTGGAGGCTCTTTCAGGGTCAGGGGAATGAGACCTGTTACAGTTACTGGTTTTGGCATATTGAATACGCCACAGGGAGCTTGCCAGGCTCTGCCCATGCAGGCGGGATACTCTTGGTAGCTTGCCGGGCTCTCCTGTCCTGTCCTCCTGTTGTCCATCGACTTTGCTCGAAGTGGGCCCAGTAACATCTCTATTTTGAGACTTGTTGTTACTGTGTTTGGCATATAGAATACGTCATGGGTAGCTTGCCAGGCTTTGCCATGCGGGCAAGATACTCTCGCTAGCTTGCTGGGCTCTCCAAGAGGGGCAGAGGAATCGAACCTGGCTCGGCTGGGCTGGCCGCGTGCAAGGCAAATGCCCTACCGCTGTGCTGTCACTCCAGCCCTCTGCCCATGCAGGCAGGATACTCTTGGTAGCTTGCCGGGCTCTCCAACAGGCATATATTTTTCTCTCTATGATTTGTTGCCTACTGTCTGAACTCCATCAAACATTGTGTGGTAATTATGGAAAATTGGTAGGAAGTGTCTTTTGATGTGCACAGAAAGCGGCCTGGAGCATGGCAGTGACTGGATAGTGGAGGTCGGCTGCCAGAGCTGGGTCCCTGGGTTGGTGAGGACTCTCATCCGCCCCTCTTTGGGGAACCCCAAGTGAAAACAGTTTGGCATTGAGTCCAAAATCTTTTCATTTTGGAATATTTAAATGATATAAGCAATAAAAAATATTCCAGGAGCTGGAGCGATAGTACAGTGGGTAGGGCGTTTGCCTTGCATGTTAGTCAGCTATGCATGTTCTATTCCCAGCATCCCATATGGTCCCCTGAGCACCACCAGGAGTAATTTCTGAGTGAAAAGCCAGGACTAACCCCTGTGCATCTCCAGGTGTAGCCCAAAAAGCAAATGAATAAATAAATAAATAAAAATATTCTAAAATATATTATGTCTTTCCTCTCCATTTCTACCAAAGTCACTAAAGTAGTAAAGTACAAATCTGATACCAACAGTTTTGATCAGGTCTTTATAATGCTTTTCAGATATGTGGAACTATTGGTACCTCCAATCTTCTAAAATAATAGGATTTTTCAACTTGAGAAGAATGGCCAAATTTATAATTATTCCTCTATGAGCTAATATGTTGGCAGATGTTTGCCTGACACAGGAATAGAAAAAAAAAACATTTATTCTGCTAATCTACCGACTTCACTGATAACCTGACTTTGATTTATGGCATACACTTGGAAGCCATAAATGTGGAACCTCCACCCAAACTCAAATCAGATTGTCCTTCTCATTGAAGGACAATGAGCTCTTACTGAGATCTTACTTACACACTCATGAAGTCAGGCTTATTTGTTCTTTATAGAGGAGGGGAGTTGGAGTCTACGCTTGGTTCTACTCAAGGTAGATGCTATACTCAGTAGTGACTCCCAGTAGTGTTCAGGGGATGATGGGATAATCTGTGGTAGTAGGAGTGGAACCAACATCAGCCATATATGCCAAATGCCTTAACTCCTATGGAATCTCACCATTCCCATTACCTATGGATTTGGAAAAGGTTTTGCCTCACCTGGACCCTTTAACTGACCCTTTAACAAAGTTTGTAAACCTCTTACCTCTAGTCAGCTATGAAACACAGAAGCATTGGGCCTTAGAGTAGTTGAAAGGAATTTTTGAAACTATGAGAAATAACTAAGAAATTAGGTAGCAAAAATTATCCAGAATAAACTCCAAGGATTTTTTTAACATGGTGGAGAATAGAACCTACAACTTTATACATGCAAACATATGGTCTATCACGAGCTACATCCTGGATCCCAGCATTATTAAATAATTGATTTAATTATAAAATAATTATTAAAAATTGCATTCACTAAGGACTCAGTAACCAGAATGTGGAAATAGGAAGATAATCACATTCATGCTAAATAGTAATTTTTGTAATTTTCAGAGAAGCTTTATGGCTCCTAGTAAGATATTATCAAAGTGTAGGAAACCTGAGTATGTGAGTGTAGTATCTACTTACATATTCTATGTAAAACCAGTTTACAACCTAGCCATAATTATCAGTTGTTTGTCAAAGATAATGCTTAATAATTCTGGTGTACTAGGAAAAACCAATTCACCTGCAAAATTAAATTTAATAAATTATCAATGATTGGGATAAAGACCAAACACAATAGTTAGGAATATAAAATGTTTCTCACACATATATAAACAAACACACACAACACACACATATATATACTGTGACCATATATAGTATAGACAATTTTCTCTCAATAGGCTGATTCTCTGATTTACAAAATGGGAATGGTTATAGGTTCACAAGAATGCTACAAACATTAAATCTGATACATTGCTGAAATAACTCTCTAGGCCCATGATGGAGATGCTACTGTTGAGTATGTGATATAAGAAAACATAACATAAATATAGATACATACACATATACTCACAAATGTATATCAATATATAATACCTAGCATAGGTACTGAAGAATAATGATTTTAATAATGGTATCATTATGGTATCCTCTTATAATTGTCAGAAACAAAGACAAAAGTAACTTAGGGCTAAAATATCAGTCAGTGCTTAGTTTATCCCAAATTTTGTATCATATACACATGTGTCCTCATATGTTTATTTAAGAAAATACAGGTCATATGATAAAATGAAACATATCCTTTAATATTTTATAATTAGCATTCTATTTACTACTAATCAGAGAGCTATCTGTCACAGATTAAAAATATCTATTGAGCAAAGCACTTCTATTTAAAGGAACTGGTAATGAAAAGAGAAAAATGATATATCCTGCATCTGTACCTGATGAGTCTGTTCTCATTTCACTTCTTTGGGCTGACTGGAAGATATAGTTTCCTTCATAGCAAAAAGATGAGTTCTCAGGAGTCTTTATGAGAAAGTTCTGTTTTCATTTTCTGAAATATGAGAGAATAGCTATGGCAGATATCCAGGGATTTTTTGCTCCAGCAAGTCCTAACATTTTATGTGCTTTGAAAGAATCTGTGGTAGATCGGGTTCCCCAGGGAAATGGACTCTGAAAACACACAAAAAAAATTTCCTTTGGAGACAGCTTTTAGGATTAGGCTCTGAGAGAGACAGAGAGGCTGACCATTCTGTATGCATAAGAGAAGCCCTAGTTAATCCGAACAGGAACTCTGAGGCTCTGATGGCTCTTAAGAGTTGTCCCGTCCTGGAACCCTAGGACAGGCAGCACTGATGACTGAGGGCAGTCTTGAAGGAAAGTCCACTAAAAGTCATCAGCTGCTACTTTCTAACCTCTGAAAGAAGCACCTCTGTCCCGAAATGGGATCTAAATAACCTCAGATTCTAAGCCTCTCTCCTAGACTGACAATAACTATACAGTTAGAGCATCAATCCACATAAATATCAAAATAATGGGGCCAAAGTAATAGGAAGGTAAAAAGGGCACTTACTTTGTACACGGCCTAACTAGGTACTACCCCTTGGATCCCATATGGTCCCCAAGTGATTCCTGAGTACAGAGCTAAGAGTAAGCCCTAAGAACAGCCAGGAGTGGCCTGAAAAGTAAAAGCAAAAGAAAAAAAAACACTCCTGTTCTCCTGTTGTTCATCGATTTGCTCAAGCAGGCCCAGTAACATCTCCATTTTTTTGAGGCTTATTGTTACTGTGTTTGGCATATCGAATGTGTCACCAGTAGCTTGCTAGGCTTTGCTGTGCAGGCAAGGTACTCTCGGTAACTTGCCGGGCTCTCTGGGAGGGACGGAGGAATCGTACGCGCTCAGCCAGGCTAGCTGCACGCAAGGCAAAAGCCCTACCACTCTAGCCCAAAAGCAAACACTGTACTGTACTGTACTGTACTGTACTGTACTGTACTGTACTGTCCTCCCGTTGTTCATCGATTTGCTTGAGCGGGCACCAGTAATGTCTCACAACAAATTGTGAAACTTGTTGTTACTGTTTTTGGCATATCGAATACGTCACAGGTAGTTTGCCAGGCTTTTGCCATGAGGGCGAGATACTCTCCGTAGCTTGCCAGGGTCTCTGAGAGAGGCGGAGGAATCGAACCCTGGTTGACCAGGTTGACCTTGTGTAAGACAAATGCCTTACCAGCTGTGCTCTTGCTCCAGCCCACCAAAAGCAAAATGATTGAAAATTAAAATAAAGTACTTTTGGTATTATTCTTGCTCTACCTAGCTTATCATCAACTCTCAAGAAAAATATGAACTTCTCCTGAAACTTTGCCTGCATTTTTATAAGAATACCTGATATTGTTTAGAATGAATATAAAAGATAATCCCACATCTATGGGGATCATGTTTCCATATCCAGATAAAACTGCACACATCTACTTCTTACTTATGACCTGGTAAAGAAGATGCCCCAAAGTTTAGGAAATAAAGTTGGAGATTAGAATGTAAATCAAGTACTATTTGATGATATAGAGCTAAAAGGGATCTGTGTGTCTTGGGGGGGGGGGGGGAGGGCTGCACTGACCATCACTATGGGAAAAAAATACACTTGTTTCTACTCCCGAACCAAAATTCAACAAATAAATCTTTACATACCACTGAAGACACGGATATGTGGCCTATCGAATGAAGCCTATGAAGGTGGTTTAACTAGATTCTGAGGCAAAGAGAGATCAGAACAGCTTGTCCATCTCTGGTATGTAAGGGTGGTGCCCAAGTGATGAGGCAGATGGTTTTGTCCCAAAAACAACTGCTTTGGAATTTGTGTGGTGAGGTATGGGGCTGGGAGGACATATTAAGTGGGGAAAATATAAAGATAAAATAAAAAAGAAAATTTAGATAAATTAAAACTAACAGAGAAGTTATGCAGCACAGTAATAATCAGAAAATAAAATTTAAATATAAAACTCGAATTAAAAATAAAACTCAAATAAATAAAGGGGGAGATATAATTAATCCTGTGTCATCACTGCCTCATCCTTTGATGATGAGATGTGTATATGACAATATTGATAATAGTGATGATAAAAGTAAAAAAATGATAAAAGTAAGAGAGAAAGAGGAGTTAAAAAGGAAATGGTTTTGAATTAAAACTACAGTTGACAGAGGAGATAGAGGAAAAACTTCCTTAGATCTTTTTTTAAGTTTCATTTATTGAATCACCGTGAGGACAGTCACAAAGCCTTTCAGTTTAAGTCTCAGTTGGTCATACAATGATCGAACACCAGTCCCTTCACCAGTACACATTTTCCACCGCCAGGAACCCCAGTATACCCCTCTCACCCCCACCCCTACCTGTGTGGCAGATTTCCACTTTACTCTCTCTCTCTCTCTCTCTCTCTCTCTCTCTCTCTCTGTTGATCACATTCAATATTACAACAAAAAACCCAACATTATTATTTGAAATTTTCCCCAACATTCAGACCTGCCAAAAAGACACCATTAGATAATTTGTTTTCTATTGCTGATTATGAAGAGCATATGATGTCATGTGGCCGTGAATCTGGACTTCTGATATTTTAGTAATAAGCTTAGAGGGATTACTGCCAAAGGCCCCTGGGTTCCGAGATTTGTCTTTGTGCCTCTGGGATCATGGTTGTTCAGGAGCCGGAGCAGGCGTTTGCGGGTGGCAACCCAGGGCATTGTCGTGGCGGGGAGCAGGGCTGATTCTACACCCCATACCATGAGGCCCCACTTGCCTCGTCAATGCAGTCTCACACCTGGCTGTTCATTAGGCTCTAAAAGATGGAGGCCACCATGCCACTGCCACAAGCGGGGACAGGCCTCCCCTCACAGGGCAAAGGGACATCCTCCCCTCCCAGGGCAGCATAGCACCGTAGTTAAATGCACAGTCCAGATGCATTTCAGTTGGGCATTAAATTTTGCTCAGATTTTCCCACCACCATTCAAACCTGTCTTTCAGGGACAAACTCTAGATCATTTACTTTCCATTGATCAGTTTGCATATCAGAAAACAGTCCTGATACCCGCATGCCAGAGCCATGCTTGTAGAAGCTCCTGGTCACCGAGATTCAATCTGGAGGAGGCGGGGAGATAGCACCTACCCGATCTGAGACCTCCTGGTGATATCGGCTCAGTTTGGGGCCCGGAGAATTCTCTGGGAGTTGTAGAACTTGCCGGATGGTTTTCTTCCCTGCCGTGTGCTATAAGATGGCTCTGGGGGTGGGTTGTGGACATGACTTCAGGGATCAGGGGCTGACTGGGAACCGGGGTGGAACTGTGCAGCCCAGTGACCCCATGCAGTTCGGAAGATTTTTCATTTTTAATTAGATATTTTGGTGCTGTATGGGGTGAGAGACTTTCCTGTTGGATCACGGGACCATCTCTTCTCAGCAGTTTTTTTTTTTTTAAATAAAGGTTTCTCTTCTATTAAAAAAATTTTACCCCTACAAAGATATAGTAAGATGGTAAATTTACCCACCTACCTGCCACCTAACAAGGCAAATACCTTGCTTACTTCAATGTGTGGCCAAACCAATATGCAAATACCATGACTAACTGGCAAAATACCTCCTGCTTTTTCTGTTACAGAAACAAAAAATTATAGGTTCCGTCAAAATCCATTCAAATTCCAGGGAAATTTTTTTTCTAGACTAAAATCTGTGTTTAGCTTGTTTTAAGTGGAATGTTAACAAGCATAGAAGATTTGGCATCTCCAGTGCTGAAAACTCAGTAATAAGTCACGGTACCATTAACTAAAAAGTGGGCTTTCTATATAAAATAGATTTTAAGAATTTACTTTTAATTTTCAGATAAGTGCTATGAGTTATACTCTAAGTGAAAAATAATCTTCTCAGATTCTAAGCAATCTGAAAAAAGTTTCGTTTTTAATACAGGATAAAAACTGAAGTTTTTTTCTCTCTCAGAGTTCTGTTCATTTTTACATGATGCCTATGTCTTGTTATAGCAGAGGATTTCAAAGTGTCAATCTGAGACAGTGATTTACACCTGATTTTGTGCTAAAGAAACTGAGGGCTGATGAAAGGACAAGAGCACATACTGTGCATAACAGAGATTCAGGTTCAATTCCTGGTGCTTCCTCTCTGGAACACGAGGGAAAGTAACCCTAGAGCAGAACTGGGAGTATACCCTACCACCATCAGGTATGTAGCATAAAGAAAAACAAATAAATACCTAGAAAGAAACTGACTTGATGCCTATCAGTACATAGTGCTGTTCAATAAAATATGAAAATAATTTTACACTAGCAGTTACTCTAGGAAAATCAATATTTTTATTCTCATTTCAAAATGAGAAGTTTATTCCTCTATGTGGATGCTCATACTCATAACAGTACCTCTAATTGGTTACCTTTCTCCAAAGCTCAAACTATGGCATATATCCAAATACCACATTCTCTCTATAGATGTCCTTTATCCCCCAGTACTGAAATGATTTGTTCATGTTTCTGAAATGTGCAATACATCGTTTTCTTTCTCTATTTTGCACCCATCTCTCTTTTCTCATAATCTCACATATATGTTTTTACAGCAAAAAAAAGAAAATACCATAAGTGCCTCTCAGTGTTCCGGATGGAATTAAGGCTTAGCTTGAACCAAATTACCTTGGATATGATATCTAAGTTACATTTTGTTCAAGTTTAAAAAAAAAAAATCTCTGGTCTAGCACTACTCTTATTTCACATTCAGAATTTTCCAAGAAAACACTGTTTTTCATGTCTTCTGACATGACTTTGTTTTTGTGCTATAATAGGGATACAAAGATAAAAATTATAAAGCCTTGTTTTTCAAAGTTTCCCATAACTCAGGAAATCCAATGCATTAATCTACATCAGAGAGCTAAAGGCAAGATTCTAATCCAGAGGAGTCCATTTTAGGGTTGTTTATTTTATTCCAGTCTCCCAGAAATGACAAGGTATTCTGTACCCTACATCTCCCCCAATGAACTCCTACAAATATCAAACAGATCTTGCTCTGAAATCAACTCTACACAAAACAAGGAACCAATCCAACTAGAAGATACAGTTTAGTGGCTACAAACAACACTAACAATATTTTGTGAGTCAATTTTTGAATGACATCAGATCTCAGACATAAAAAATCTAGAACTACGCAGCAAAATCTTGAGTGAATATAGCAACCACAGAACTGGAATTCCTCCCTACTCTAGTCATGCCTTAGATTCCTACCATTCCCAACATTTTACCCAACTAATTTTACAATTAATTTGTATGAGTACCTAAAAATTAATAGTAAAAACAAAAATTTTCAAGATATTTGTTCAAAAAACATGTAATTTCTATCTATTTGGTTGCTGGTTACCAGATGATAGCCAGCCATAGCAGGGCTGGAGCGATAGCACAGCGGGTAGGGCGTTCGCCTTACAAGCGGCCAACATGGCCGACCCGAGTTCGATTCCTCCGCCCCTCTCGGAGAGCCCGGCAAGCTACCGAGAGTATTCAATATGCCAGACACAGTAACAACAAAAGTCTCCAATGGAGACGTTACTGGGCCCGCTCGAGCAAATCGACGATCAACGGGAGGGCCTTTGGTTGCTGGCTATAATCATTATAAAGGAAAAGTCTAAAATATCAAGACATAAAACCAAGTAAATTGGAGACACACAAATACACTTGGACTTACCTAAAACAAAATGTATTATTTTCTTAAACTCATATTAGTAAGAAAAGCAATCTTTACACATTTTAATTCAACTCTTGACATCAGTGATCTTGTTTTTGAGGTTAAAGTGATCTCAGAAAATTAATCTGGTGGTGGGGGCAGAGAGGAATGCAATTTAAGGAGCATTTCAAAGATCAGGACTCTTTCTTAATTCTGTATACTATTCCACTATCCTTGAGTAATTGAAGAGAACAAAAGCAAAGAATGAGTCCATTTTTTATACCAGTCAAGGAAACCCCTGATGGTAATTACTCACATGCCTGCCATAGAAAGCCCTGGGCTTTAATAGGTACTAGGTAATAGGTACAAAAGATATAAAATTCTTTGCCACATGCCAACAAGGCTATCTTCTGAAAGTAAGGAAGCATATGACCAGATAATTCTGGGTCTTCTGTGTCCAGGTTCAAATTTCATAAAAGATCAATGGCTGAGTATCGCGAAGCCTGAGAAGAGCTGTATCAGTAGAAATAGGATGGAGGTACCAAGAATGTCAATTTCCTTTGTTTTAATGAAGCTCTACAGAATATATTTCATATTATTACATATTTTGTTGTTGCTACTGCTCCTGTTAGAAGCGTTTGCCATTAACAGAAGGATAATGGTCCCACCTTCTTAAAAACAAAGTCACTGTCACTGTCCTCCCATTGTTCATCGATTTTCTTAAGCGGGCCCACTAACATCTACATTGTGACATTTGTTACTGTGTTTGGCATATCGAATACATCACAGGTAGCTTGCCAGGCTTTGCTGTATGGGCGAGATACTCTCGGTAGCTTGCCGAACTCTCCAAAAGGGGCGAAGGAATCGAACCAAGTTCGGCCGGGTTGGTCACGTCCAGGCAGGCCAGGCAGCAGTGGCGGGCTCTCCCCCCCTCCCTGCACCCCCGACACACATGCTCATCCCCCGCCTCTGGGCTACAGTTCTGCAAGGCTCCTCTCCTAGGCCAGCACTTAGCAGCCGAGTTAGAACTGCTGCGAACCAGGGGAATCCAACTGTTTAATTAAAACAAAGCATTGGGAAGGCCTGTGGCAGCGGGTGTTGACACGATATGATTTCTGCCCAGTGCTCTGAATGTCAAAAAACAAATAAACAAACAAAAACAGAAAATACAGCAGATGACTTGGGTTCATAAGGTCCTCTGAGCACCACCAATAAAAATCCCTAAGCACACAGCAAGGAGTAATCCCCAAGTACAGTCAGATATGTCTTTAAAAAAATTAATTAAAAAAATGTAAGGTCATAAAATAATAGTTCCATCTTTCATCCAGACAAATAGGTCAAAAATGAATGACTTCAGGAAAGTAGAGAATGCAACACATTGTTCTAAATATCACCTCTGAGAGCAATTTGTTACTGCAGAAAGAAATGATCACTCTATCACTGTATCACTGTCATCCTGTTGTTCATCGATTGCCTTGAGCAGGTCCCAGTAATGTCTCCTTCGTCCTAGCCCTGAGATTTTAAAAAGTGCCAGATTCGAGGCTCTTTAAGGGTCAGGAGAATGAGACCCATCATTGTTACTGTTTTTTGGCATATTGAACACACCACGGGGAGTTTGCCAGACTCTGCCATGTGGGCAGGATACTTTTGGTAGCCTGCCAGATTCTCAAGAGTAAGAACTAGATAATAAGATGTTGCACAGCCACAAATGCGACCACGTGCTTCTGGAGCAGAATTTTATAGTCTCTGGGTCATGGCCATTGATGGGATTACACAGCGCTGGGGCAGTTGGTGGGTGTAATGCTTACATACTAGAAGATGGGGGATCTGGGTAGAGAAGGCCTCAGTCCCAATCCGAGCAGGCTTGGAGATCTACACCCCGGGTCCCACACACCTGGGTTCCTCTGCCGGTTCCTTCATACGTGAGGCTCGTCCAAACGTGTGGAGAGTGGTTTCAAGCATGGCTGTGGCTGGAACCGGAGGTCTTCAACTGCCGGGGCTCTGCTCGGGATGAGGAGGGAAACTCAACCCACCCTCCTCTAAGGGGCCCCTGTGAGGGCAGCCAAGCGTGGAGGCAGGAGACTCTGAGCTGTTCTCTTCTGGGAGCAGGGTTTTATAGTTTCTGGGTCTTGGCCGTTGATGGGATTACATGGTGCTGGGGCAGTTGGTGGGCTTAATACATAAAACATACTGGAAGATGGGGGATCTGGGTGGAGGAGGCCTCAGTCCCAATTCGAGCAGGCTTGGAGATCTATGTCCCAGAGTCTCCTGCCTCCATGCCTGGCTGCCCTCACTGGGGCCGCTTGGGGGAGGGTGGGTTCAGTTTCCCTCCCCACCCCGAGCAGAGCCCCAGCAGCTAAAGACCTCCGGTTCCAGGTACAGCCATGCTTAAGACCACTCTCCCCACGTTCGGACGAGCCTCACACAGGAAGGAACCGGCAGAGGAACCCAGGTGTGCAGGACCCAGGGCGTAGATCTCCAAGCAGAAAGAAATGAAGGGCCACAAAACTTGAGACTTCAGGGAAATGATTCAAAGTATTAGAGCATGTGCTTTCCTTGGGGGAGATATGGGTTCCATCCTAGCATCTCATGGTCCCTCCAGGCCTCCAGAAGCTATACACAATTCTCTGAGCACCAGGCAGGAGTAGCACCCAGCTCTGCCAGGTGTGACAACAAAAACAAAAATAAACATAAAACTTTGAGACTTCAAGTGACAAAGGGATGGACTGTGGAGAGAAATCTGAGGAATGTGCTAACTGGCCAAATAGTACAGCAGGTAAGGTGTTTGTATTGCATACTGCCAACCCAGGTTCAATCCCCACCCAACATATAGTGCCAGGAGTGATACCTGAAAGCAAGCCAGGAACAAGCCCTGAGCACAACGAGTGGGACCCAAAAACCAAATAAAAAATTTAAAAAAAAGTCTTTATAGTTGTTCCTACTATATAGCAGAAGAAAATAACCATTTCTAAGTAGTTGGATTCAGCACAAAAAATAAAAGACAAACTATGTTTAAATAGACTTGACTTCGGGGGTTAATTTTACCCCAAACTTGGAATTACTGATTTAAATGAACTCTAGTGAAAAGGTAAGGTAAAGGTAAAGGCCCTCCCGTTGATCGTCAATTTGCTCGAGCGGGCCCAGTAACGTCTCCATTGGAGACTTTTGTTGTTACTGTGTCTGGCATATCAAATACTCTCGGTAGCTTGCCGGGCTCTCCGAGAGGGGCGGAGGAATCGAACTCGGGTCGGCCATGTTGGCCGCTTGTAAGGCGAATGCCCTACCCGCTGTGCTATCGCTCCAGTGAAAAGGATAATAACACAAAGGTCACAAAATAAGAGGTTTGAACTGGAGAAGAGGTTTATATTTTAAAAATTATTTAAAAAAACAAACATGTAAGATGATTCTGCTGACACACTATAACCTTTGAGAATTTCTAAAGTGAAAAAAGAGTATATGAGGTTTTTGACTAAAAGAACAGAATTATTTTAGTGCCTGAGATCTAAGTATGTGAAGACAAAAGAGAGCATACACCATTTACTTTATTTAGATTACTTCATTTTTTCTAAAATCTGCTTTATTTGGAACTCACAGGTGAATGAAGATTTGCTGGTCTGTGGTTATGTGATCCTATATAAAATCCACATGTTCAGAGAAATTATTCTCCATATGTCCTAACTTGAATAATCCATATGCATTATGGAGAAAGGGATCATTCCATCCAACTCTGTGATCAATTGCAAGACCATTTCTTAGGCTGTTTCAAAATTTGAAGTCTGGCTTACTGGTGAAGAGACAACTTAAGGGGTCGATGAACAACAGGATGACAACTCAAAAAATGATTTTATGTTTTCTTCTCATAAAAAAGAAAATTATTGCTAAAACTCAGATGCATCTATTATAAAATGCAAAAATCTAAAATAATAATAGAATAACAGTTATTAAATATAAGGGGAAATGATATTCTGGTATCCAAATTCACAGCTGTAAGGAACTTATCGCAATTTACTGGATGAGGCCTGATCTTTACCCTGATATTAAAATAGAAATAAAACCATAGCTCTATGATCCCATATTTAAAATCACTCCAGTTCTGCACGACATCATGTAATTCAAATCATCTTCTAAGAAAACAAAGTAGGAAATAATCAGCCTATTTATTTCTAAGTAAACAAACAATTCACACCGAAAACAAGTCAGACTTATAGTCCGCATTTAAAACATTCAAATGTTAAGCCATTTGAAATACATTAAAAGCACATGGGTCTATTTTTAAGGTTTGGTCTTTTGGAAATCTTGGGGAGTATTATTACAAGAATCAATATATACTCTCTATCTTTGTTTTCTCCAAACAAATTTAGGACCTTCTCCAAGAACCTCTTTAATTCAAGCCATGTGATTTACAGTAATATTATCATGGATACACTCACTAGCAGAGTACAGTGTCCCTACACTACTGTCTCTAGAGCCTGTTTTACCCTTCATCCCACTGCATCTACTTATCAAACTCAGTTCTATAATCCAAGCCTCAAGATCTGATAACATTGGTCACCTTTCATTCCCTTATTATTATTTACTTGTACTTCACTGGAGCGATAGCACAGCGGTAGGGCGTTTGCCTTGCACACAGCCAACATGGCCGACCCGAGTTCGATTCCTCCGCCCCTCTTGGAGAGCCTGGCAAGCTACCGAGAGTATCTCGCCTGCACCGCAGAGCCTGGCAAGCTCCCCGAGGTGTATTCGATATGCCAAACACAGTAACAACAAAGTCTCCAATGGAGACGTTACTGGGCCCGCTCGAGCAAATCGACGAACAACGGGAGGGCCTTTACCTTTACCTTTACCTTTACTTCACATATGACATGGATAATTTTGCATTTGTCTTCCTTTTAACTCCCTTCACTCAGAATGTTACCATTCGGTTACAATCATGCAGCAGCAAATCATATGATTTCATTTTATAGCTTAGCAGTATTCCATTGTGTTTCTATACAACTTCTTGATCCGTTCATCTACTTGTAGACACATGATGTTCCTAGATCTTGAATATTGTCAATAGCAACATAGAACATCTGAGTACAAATGTGTTTTTAAAATAATATTTTGAGCTCTTACGGTAGATATCAAAATGTTGAATTGTTTCTCCCAGAATTTCTGAAGAGCATTAGCACAGAAAAGACATGGCCTTGAAAGGCATTTTTATGTGCTCAACTATTTTGTTGCTATGGAGTCCGGAAGAAGGTAGAAAGCTGAAGATGATGAAAACACAGACATTTTCTCTCTATTTTAGCATACTTAAACTCCTTGCTAGGTTTCATGCTTGAACAAGAAACATCAATCATACATTCACTAATGAAATATTTCCATTGGGAACAGTTTATAGTCTCCACTTGAATTCAGAACAGTCTTTCCCTAAATCCCTGCATTATACTGAAAAATGTAACATCTTAGAATTTAGACACCCTGTGGATCAGTCTTATTCTCATACCCAGTCTCACCAGAACTTTATTTTTGGCCTTCACTTCATTGAATCTAATGGGGTAAAAATGTAGACAATTATGTGTTTGAGGATCCTGGAAAATGAGGGGACAATAATTAAAAGTGAAATTAAAGAAAGAATATCCTTAACAAGGGTACAAGACAAAAATACTCCACTATCAGTATTTTGAACCTCTCCAGAGATAATTTAATCCCTAAATAAAAACTAAGTGCTGGGGAGTTAACACCTCTTTTTGAAAAAATGTGATGATACTTTATAATTTTTTTCACACAATGTGCATGCTTTCAGCTTCTAGGACTTTTTGGAAGGGTGATACAAATGCAAAATGAGAACAATTAAGATTGTGCTGGACACTGCACTTTGAACATCCAAGCCTGGGAGATGTCAGACTATGACACCATATTTCTTTCTTTGATCTGACTCTTCAAACACGATCCATGTACTGGCAAATTTCCCTAATATCCCTAGTAACTTCAAAGCAAACCACTGGTTGGCCTCAGTATCTCTACACTGGCTTTCCCCCATTAGTTTTATGTATGAGAAGGAAAGAAAAAAGGAGAAATAAAACTAATTTTACATGTGGTTTTCATATTGTTCCTTAATCACAGAGTTCGAGAGTAAATTGAAAAGGAATGAAGAATTAAGAGCTTAGGGTTGGTGTAAGAGTTTCAGGCTCCTACAAGACAATACTAATGTGTAGAGCATTTAATATTATTCTGAAACATCTGCACAGCAGCTGTTATATATAGACCAGGTTCACAAGAACCTTTCATTATATGTCACCACAGAATGAGAAACAGAGATGTGGGTGTGAGTGGTGTGTGCCTGTGTGTGTGTGTGCATGTGTGAATGTAATTTGTAGAAAATCTAATTGGTTTGCCTTAAATTGAAAACAACAACAAATAATTTAACCTGATTTAAAAAAATATGAATGTAAATGCTCACTAGGGATATGCTGAGAAATTACTATATTATTGAGAGCTTTTTAATCATAATGCTTTTCTTCACCTATGTTGAAACGCAGAAACTTGGTCAATTGTTTTCAAGACAAGATAAAATTACATGATTCAAACACCCAACAATGTTGAAAAGACCTGGCTCAGAATTGGATGGAAAATCTCACTCCTTTTGTTTCCTTCAGTCTTCTTCCCTCTGTGGGCAGAAGCACACCACTCAGGAGCACATCTTGTCCTTTCGTCCCCAGCTTCAAGCTGGTAACCACAGAATTTTGCTTCTGCTGATTTCTATCTACTCAATCAACATCAGATATCCCCTAAACATCTAATCCTGACTCTTAGGATGTGTAGATTTTTCACAAATTGTATTCTGTGGGTATTGTTTAAGATTAATTCTCATTCTATGAGAAAAGAAACTCATAAACAATGAGGAAAATAACAGATTAAATATAAATCACTACTAAGGGTTCTTCAAGGCCTTAAGTTTGCAAATGTAAATAATGAATTAAGTAGAGATAATGCATAATTTGGTAAAAATTAGACCTTTCTCTAGAATTAAAATAAAAATTTTAAAACTTGTGAAACTGTCCTGTATGTTTTTTATACCACCTAAAATATTTCAAAGTTTGTGTTGGCCCTCATATAACATGCATTTTATTCACTTTACTAAATCATTCTATACTTTACTGGTCTAAGGGGAAAATGAGAAAAAGTGAAACTACTTTTGAAAAATATTAATTTCTATTATTTGTAAAAATTTTCAATTGATTATACTTTTGTCTGAGCTAATTTTTGTCAGGGGCTATTTTCACTTTTATTTCAATCTTTAAATTATGTGTCATGCTGTTATTAAATGGTAAGACAAAAATCTTCAAAGGCTCTCATTTTCAGCTATGTCAAGAATGGCAGGACATACCTAAACAATATCACCAAAATAAAAAAGGATGGTACAAATCTACTAAATATTTAGACTATGAGTCAAGCAGTAATTAAGCACTCTGAGGTGAACCAAGCAGAGATGGAAGTGAGAAAAATAAAGGATAACCAGGTAACAAAGAGTAAATTAAGCTAGAAATGAAATTAAATTCTTACATTTAAGGTTTTTAAATTTTATTTTGGTTTTGGTTGTGTGTTATAGGTTTGAAGGTAAGGTTTTCAATGGATAATAAAACAAGTTGGAAAGTTTTAGTAAAACAAGTACTGTATCCAGATGGAAAAATAGAAAATTAAATTTAAAAACAACCCAAGGGATCCAAAAGGAATCTGTAAAAGGAATATTCTATTACTGGAGAACACGTCTAAGACATACATAACTTCATCACTATGCAGATTGTACAATTTTTCTTATGTAGTCCAATAAATGTACCCAAAGATAGCATTTTAAGTTACATAGAAAATACCAAAGTCCAGACATATTTCAATGCCAGTCCCTGCCAGGCTGGCCTACAGCAAGACATTCTGGAATACCTGGTTAGCAGCAGACTTCTCTAAACTGAAACATTTTGGGACTAAGAAGGCATTAATTTTAGACTTTCTGATGTTTTCATATGGTAAAGAAGCTATCAAGAATTATGTCTTTATTTTTGAGGCATTGGTTTTGATTCATCTCAAAGGAAATGGTGGGCAGTATGGGAGGAGGGAAAGGGAATAATGTGTTTCACAGCTTCATACCAAACGCTGTTAGAAAAATGTCCAAAAAGCAATTCAAAGTGAAAATATCTGCTTTCTGACTAAATGGCCACTAACATTTTTTATTGCAAAATGGAAACAAATGATGCCTCATATTTATACCAAAAAAGGGCAATATACAAATAAACTAAATGCCAGAGTAAAAGCACCACCCAGCAGACTAGGATGTGATTCGCTAAGGTCCTAAACTCAGTTTTCTCATAAGTTACAGCACATACATGAACTGATATGGGGCTGTGACTAGAACAAAGTCTCCAGTACTCTGAGTTTACACCCAGAAGAATATAGGTCACAGACAGTATTAACCCTATCTTTACTTTGTTCATTGAAAAAGTCCCCCTCCCCCTCTCTTCAACACCTGAAGAAGCTGAAACCCATTTCCATTCAATGAAAATTGAAATTAATTTAAATTAAATATTCTTATGACTACTCTTATTTAATAGACACTAAATTATGAATGAAGATATAAAAATTAATTATGAGATAGGCGTTGGCCAATAGAAAGATTTTATTAAATGATCAATTCATTTATGAGATAGTATACTGAATATTGATTATATTGAACACTAAAGATAAAAATGTATTAAAAAAGTCACCAACTTGTAAAGAATACAGAGGTCAACAGATACATCAGATGGTCATATATAAACTCCAATATCTTGTGTCTAAATAATCCTTTACACATTTCAAAATCTTTTCAGTCACATTTTATCACTTATTTTCATAAACATTTTAGACACAGAATAGGCAAATAATGTATGAGAATGAAAATACAGAAAGGTTAAGGTTTCTTATTATTCACCACTAAAGGTAAGAACTGAGATTGAGTTCTAGTCTCTCATGTACGCTTTGTTTACCTAGGAAATTTAAAATAACTCAATAAAAAGTCTTTTAATCTTTGAAACAAAAGCCTTCTCTCTAGATCATATAACTATGCATTCTCTCTTACCCTTACTTACTAAGTCATGATAAATGGAATGATCCCACACTATCTTAACTAGGCATTAGATAAAAGATTTCCTCAGAGCATGCAAGTCACTGTGTGGAATTAGTTACAGTGACTAATATTAAAAATCTCATTAAAAACTTGTAAGGCTAGGGGCTGGAGTGATAGCATAGCGGGTAGAGCATTTGCCTTGCATGTGGCAGACCCGGGTTTGATTCCCAGCATCCCATATGTCCCCCCAAAAAACCTGGAAGGCTAAACCATGAATGTTGTACATAAATTATCCACCAAAATTATATTTAGGAAGAGGAACCAGAGAGACAATGAGTTAAGGGACGTGCCTTGCATGCACCCAAATTCAGTTTCCTCACTGACCACATGGTCATTGAAGCATTAGCAGATGAAGCTCTGAAGTTTCCCCAGGCACCTCTGGGTGCTGTCATTGAGGGTCCCCAAGCACTAATATAGTGGCCTGAATAATCTCTAGCACCCCAGGGCCCAAAAGCACTGCATTCTCAGGCCCAAGCATTGAACTGTCAGCCCAGCTGACCAAGAATTTTTGTGGTTCACTGACCTTTCGGCACCACTTGAGAGACAAAAACCCCAAGATAAACCATAAATTTAGTCAGAATTTACTATGTCCTGGGTGCTCTTCCAGGTACAAGAGCTACTAGAATAATAGCCAAGCACTTTATTTTTCATGAAGACAATCCACAGAAATAAATAAGACCACTGCAGTTAGTTCAAGTGAAGAATACAATGAGGTATGATATGGAACGGAAGGGAAAGGATAGGATGTGAGATAAGATTATTAGGGAAATTCTTTTTGAAATGGTGGCACACAACCAAGACACAAAACTTCCAGCCTATGGAGAGTTAAACAGAGTATTTCAACCAGAAGAAGCTAGTAGCTTAAACGTTTAGATATCGGGGTTGGAATGATAGCATGGCTGGTAGGGCATTTGCCTTGCATGCGGCAGACCCAGGTTTGATTCCCAGCACCCCATATGGTTCTCCAAGCACCACCAGGAGTAATTCCTGAGTGCGTGAGTCAGGAGTAACCCCTGTGCATCGCTGGGTGTTGCACAAAAAAAAATTAGATAGCTTAAAAGTTTAGCCTGAGAATGATCCTGAAAGAACAGCAAGAACATAATGAACAAACCTGGTCAGTTCAAATACTCCCTCATAAACTGTGGCCATGGAAAACCTCATAAGAACTTTATCCAGGAGATTCAAGTTTTCTGACTCCACTAAATTGATCATGAAATAAATCCATGAACTTTAAATACTAGAAAGGATTCACTTCTCAAAGCGGCTGGCTCATTACATTGCCTGATATGTGGGAATATGAATGAAAACTTGAACAAGCAAGGCAGGACATGCAGTTTGCTCATGGATTTCAGAAATTTCCAATGTGGTCCTCAAGCAAAAACCACTGGGAACTGTGGAGACTGAACCCAGGCACATCCATAACCAACTCACTCTGCCATTTATCAGAGACACAGTTGTAGAGGCAAGTCTGTGAAGATGAGTTAAAGTGCAACAGGAACATCTAGTTAAATATATAGAATACATGTCCCATGTATTCTCCCTAGCAATGGTTTCAGGGACTCCATCCTGTTCTCCTTTTTCTAATTTCCATCATCAAAGGCCAGTGATGGGATTTAAGTATATCTTCAGTGTACGAGTATGAACTAGCAGACACAGAACATTTTTCAAACATGAATAGCCTTCTATGTAGTTATGAACTATCTCACTTATTCAACCTATCATGCTACCCATAAGAAGATCCACGTGCATTGGTTTATATTTGAGATATAAGACTATGCAGCTGCAGTATCCACTTGGTAAGAGGAGGCACATGTTTTAAACATGTTTAGTGTTATTGCCCTATTATGTCTTGTCACAGAGCCTTCTTTCCTAGGGGCACAATGCTCTTTGTGAATACTGCCTCATTAATTGTGGGAGAGGCCGCAATCACCCTTCTTACATTTTACCAATAAAGCAAGCAGAGTCATTGAGACATACAGATTGAGCCAGTGATATATGAGATATTCAATACAGTATGGTGAATGAATTCCTGGTTCTACTTGAGCTAGTACCTTTACATACTATTTTATCTATCCTAAACCAAAAGTCAAATGTCAATGATCAAACCACCAAACATTCATTCTTGAACTTTACATCCTGGACCTTTTTCAACCTCCCAGAAACTACTTTATCCAACAGGCTTCATTACAGGCAACAGTGCTTGAGGAAAGCACTCTAGTTTCCAACCATATTCACAAACAACAGATGCAGTCAAAGAGGCTCTGAATTCAATGCTACAGACTCTCTTCAGCATTCTTTTGGATGTTTTGGACACTCACTGGTCTCTGAAAAGAAAGCACTTTGATTTTATATAAGTCTCTGATTCTAAACTATTCAAAGCAGCCCAACTAAACTTAGAAATGGTCCATGACATTTACTACATTGACCTTGGTTTTGTAGTAAATTCTCTGTCTGCACTTTACAATTCTAGAATTCTGTTATCTTATGTCTCAAATAAAATGAAGTTTTAAGAATCTTTTAAGGTTTTGATGAAACTCATGACAGTCAAATTTTTTGGTTTTTAGTAACCACACTTATTTGAAAATTTATTTGTTATTACTAATCAAACTTATTGTGGATCTGATATCTTAAAGAAGTAAGCTACCTTCACATATATTCCAGTTAGGTAGATTGATATTTTCTGTCATTTTTCACCTTTATTGTATCTTGAGCATTGCTGCTTCATTTTTAGTAGCACTGTAGCAATGTCCTCCCATTGTTCATTGATTTGCTAGAGTGGGCACCAGTAATGTCTCCATTGTGAGACTTGTTATTTTTTTTTGATACATTGAATACGCCACAGGGAGCTTGCCAGGCTCTGTCATACAGGCAGGATACTCTCGGTAGCTTGTTGGGCTCTCTGAGAGGGATGGAGGAATCGAACCCGATTGGCTGTGTGCAAGGCAAATGCCCTACCTACTGTGCTATCACTCCAGACCCAGAGCAAAATGAAGCAATAAAAAATTATGTAGATTTATTTTCTTATTTGTTTCTGGACCATGCCCAGCAGCACTCAGGGATCACTTCTGGTGGGACTCAGGGGACCATATGGAGTGCTGGGGATTGTACCCAGGTTAGCACATGCAAGGCAACCACCCTACCCACTATACTATTGCTCCAGGTCTTAGAGCCAAATTTTGTTGGCAAATTTTTAGTATATTAGTCCTGGAATTACTAGATGTCTGTGGCATTTCTTAGAACACCAAATGGTCATAACCAATATTGGCTGACTTTCTCAGAAATCTCTCAGGGGATACCAGCAAGAACCCACAAAAGAATTCGCTCCAGAACAGATTATTCCTCTCTCCCCTCCTCCCTCCATTTTGTTTTTACCATTCTACTTTTACACAAAATATTCATAAAGTTCAAATTTCCCTTTGTTAAAGGTGGTCATGATCAGGATTAGCTTTATTTCCAGACAGAATTGGGATTTCCTAAATAGGGTATTCCCATCATATTATTAAAGAAAAATTTTTAAAAAAGTGAAAAAAAAGATAGTACAACAGGTAAAGTACTTGCTTTGCACACAGCTTACCTGGGTTAACTCCCCAGAACCTCTTATGGTCCCCTGAGCCATAAGTGCAGAGCCAAGAATGAGCCCTGAGCACTGCCAGGTGTGGCCTATCTCAACATACCACCCTCACCCTATCTATAAGACTTAGGAAAAACATATGTGGATAACAGAATCTTCACATATGAGAATTTAGGAGAAGGAAAACTATGATTTAAAAGCAAAACTTTAACTCATGGAGATATCAAGTATCAGATAACAGGAACTAGGGACAGAAAACAAGCGCTCATGTCTTAACATGCTACTTATTTTATATATTAATATGAATAGGTTATATTCTTAGAAATCATGCTGAGTGAAGTCAGTTTTATGGGACAGATACAGAATGATCTCTTTCATATGTGGGACTTTAAGAGACACAGCAAAGATACACAAAATACACATCTTAAATGCCAAATTATTATCCTCAGAGAGATTTTTACAAGAGTTAAAAGGAAAATCAAATTTATGCATTAAACTAAGCTGATCAGTATTGCCAAATATAATGGTTGCTTTTCAGTTTTTATTGACTTCATTTAGTAATAGCTTTTTACCTAATTTCCCCTTCTCACAACCTTTATATACTTTCTTAATTTTACCTCCTAGACAATATCCTCGGTAGTCCTCATCTTTGTAATTTTAATTGTAGTGCCAAGTAAGCTTAAGTACAGCTAAATAAAGAGAGATATCTTATGATGAGGATGCAATTCACCATGGCTAAATGCATACTGAGCTCCAATAAAAGAAGTAGCACATGACCACATGTTTTTTAATTGTATCCAGAATAATCCTTGGTTTAGACAGTCTAACTCTCAAGGACAAGTATTTTAGATTTGACCTGCATTGATGTGATGAGTCCTTAGGTAAGATGTCACTGCCTCCAGCTTAGAACCTACAAAAGAAGCATCTCAAAGATTCTCACCTTCCAAACAAAGGATATGTGTCAGATTTGTGGACTAAAAATTGAGGGACTGATTTTGTTGGGCAGCAGAAATAGAGGGAAAATGTAGCTTGTTTAGCAACTAGTTTTCTCATGAAGATCACATGTATCACTTGTCATCCAGTTGCTCATTGATTTGCTTTAGCGGGTGCCAGTAATGTCTCCATTCATCCCTGCCGCGTGTTAGTATAGCCCAATGGTGTCTGATCGCTCCTGGAACAAGAAGAGCATCGAACCGTTTAGTCAGGGTCTTGAGGAAGAAGTCTGACCATCTTGTAGGTGGGTGGCCAGGTGTTCTTTTGACGTCCCATGGAATCCAATCAGTAATGGCTCTAGTCCAGTGGTCACCTACAAATTGCATTATGTGTCTGGCCCATCTGATTTTCGACATGTTCAACAAATACAATGCAGGCAGGTGCGTGTTTGTCAGTGTGCAGCCTCAGGAAGATATATTACTTATTCTGAAATAAGGCTCTTTTATCCTGTCTTCCAAAAAGTATTTCGCTCTGCAAGTTTTAAAATATATCTAGGAAGCATTATCTTCATTTTAAATTCCAGACAAACAGAATGCAAGAGAGTAAGCAATAGGTATAACAAGAAACTAATATGACTTTACACATATCAACTGCATGTGTTTATATGTGCTATATCTGTTTATCCCCATTATAACAAGTATACACTAGCTTGGCCCCCAGTCGTTAACGAAGAAACTAAAGTTCCAAGAACAATTAAACCATTTGCCTGAGGTTGCTCTGCAACTGGTAGGACCAATATACAAATAGGAAAACATGAATCCATGACTCAAAGACATCCTTACACAATGTCACTCGCAGTCCTCATTGGCTGAGACAGTTGCAGCATGATCCTTGACAAACAGTCTTGCATTGCCATGATGATTAGCAACCTTCATTTAAATATACTTATAACAGTGCAAAAGGACAGATGTATCAATTTGTTAAAGGTGTATTCAATTATTTTATAGTAATTGGTCCATTTGACATTTTCACGGAGACTAATCACACATTATATAACTATTACTAAGATAATCCCACCAAACCCTATTACTGTCAGAAAAAGTTGACATTTCATCACCAAGCCATCTGCTAGTGTGCTTTACACCTTTTCTAGGAATGCATTTAACATCTATGATTACAGGAAGAGATGTCAGGCAAACTATCATTAAATCTCTTTATAACACAACCCAATAAAACATCAGCTTGATTGAGAGCACCAGGACATTGGTTGAGAGTTATATTGCCATGTGTTCTTAGGCTTCAAAGACTAATAGTTAAAGTGTTCACCATCCCAAGAAGAAAAATGCACACCAGCTGCCCAGCTTTGCCTAAGTCTGTGGGCTCAAGATGAAAAGAATCAGGTATTACAGTAACCGGTCCTCAAGCAAGTAAAAGTCTGGCTCAACATTCAGACGCCCCCTCTAATGGAGCAGTACACCTACATACTCTTGGAACTTCAGGTTTTCTGGAATGGAAACATTTTGTGAGAGCGAAGTCCTTATTTTGTCATCTGGAAATACTGTTAACTCTCTTCTTGCTATGTTTGAACTCCACTTGATCAATCTTATGTCTAAATTTGCTCCCTTTTCACTAAGCCTATTTTTTAAAAATTTTTATTAGTGAAAGACCATGAGGTACAGTTGTAGACTTACAAATTTTTGTGCTTGGGTTTCAGTTATACAATGATCCAGTACCCATCCTTCCGCCAGTGCCCATTCTCCATCATTTACATTTTTAAAAAAATTTTTGTTAGTGAAACACCATGAGGTACAGTTGTAGACTTACAAATTTTTGTGCTTGGGTTTCAATTGTACAATGATCAAACACCCATCCCTCCACCAGTGCCCATTCTCCACCACCACGGATCCCAATATCCCTCCCACCACCCATCCTCACATCCCACCCTGCCTCTGGGACAGGGCAATCCCCCCTGTTCTCTCTCTCCTTTTGGGTGTTGTGATCTGCAAAAGAGGCATTTAGTGACAATCATGTTTGGTCTGCAGTCTACTTTCAGCATGCTTCTCCCATCCTGGGAGTCACTAAGCCCATTTTGCTCACTCATCTCTGCACCCAAATACATAAACCCACTTTATCCTCCTTGAAGGACCCTTTGCTAAGTTAATATTATCTCCCCTAACTCAATGGAATACACATGCACATGCATACACATGCATGCGTGCACATGCTTACACACACACACACACACACACACACACACACACACACACACCCTTACTTTCTGACTTAATCTATACTTGCCTCTTTAACAGACAGAATGATATATTCTCACTAGGAAATGCATTGTCATTGTTCTCCCATTGTTCATTGATTTGCTCAAGTGGGCCCCATAACATCTCCATTGTGAGACTTGTTGCTGGAGAGATAGCACAGCAGGTAGGGTGTTTGCCTTGAATGCGGCTGACCTGGCTGACCCAAGTTTGATTCCTCTGCCTTGGATTCCTCCACCTCTCTCAGAGAGCCCAGCAAGCTACCGAGAGTGTCTCGCCCACACATCAAAGCCTGGCAAGCTACTTGTGACATATGGATATGCCAAGCACAGAAACAACAAGTCTTACGTTACTGGGGTTGCTCGAGCAAATCGAATGAAAAACAGGAGGACAGTGACAGTGACAGGAAATGCATTGTGAGACAGTTATCTAAAGTCCAGCTTGTAACCTACTGCCTGTATTTGCAGAGTTAAGGGAGTGTTCTTCGTGTATATTCTGTCACCCAATTTGGCATAAACTCTCGAAGAAAAAAGGAACATTGTTTTTTTATTTCTACCTTCATTTGCAAGACTTAGTAAGTATTCATAATTTAGTGATCACAACAAAATAAATACCTCTGCTTCAATCGAAGTTTTGTTCTTTTTTTAAAAAAATGAAGTAAGTGTCTCTCTGCACTTCATTCAGCCATTCTTCCTGCTTCCCAGAATCACAGATATACTGAATCACAGAGAATCACTGAACACCAAGCTGGCATTAAAACTATCTCCATTCAGATGACAATAGACCACAGTGTTCTGTGTTGGCACAGGTCCACTGTAGGGCAATAGAAGACCCTGTGGATTCATGCCTATGACACCCCAAATAAACACAGATATACACAAAAAGAAGTAGTTAAGTCCTTCATTTTTCTATTTTGCGGTGAATAATGCATCCATTCTTATTACTGCCATTGTTTCACTCAAACTGTTTTTGCTCTTTATACTTTTCTTTTCCCTTTTTTGGTGGGGTGGGAGGTCTACATCCAACAGTATCAGGGTTTATTCCTGGTTCTTCGCTCAGAAATCCCTCCTGGTAGTGCTCAGGGGACCATATGGGAAAATGGGAAACAAACTGGGGTTGGCCACATGCAAGGTGAGTGGCCTACCTGCAGTGCTTTCTCCAGCCCAAGGTTTTGTTTTTCTTGATCATAACAAAACTTTAAATAATAATAAGGTAAAGTAAAGGCCCTCCCATTGTTCGTCGATTTGCTCGAGCGGGCCCAGTAACGTCTCCATTGGAGACTTTGTTGTTACTGTGTTTAGCATATCGAATACGTCACGGGGAGCTTGCCAGGCTCTGCCGTGCGGGCGAGATACTCTCGGTAGCTTGCCAGGATCTCCGAGAGGGGTGGAGGAATCGAACTCGGGCCGGCCATGTTGGCTGCGTGCAAGGCAAACGCCCTACAGCTGTGCTAAATTTTGAAGGATTTGATCAGATATAATTTAAAATAATAATAGTTACCAAGGGCTGAAGCAATAGCACAGTGGGTAGGGCATTTGCCTTGCAGGCAGCCGACCCGGATTTAATTCCTCCATCCCTCTTGGAGAGCCCAGCAAGCTACCGAGAGTATCTCCCCCACATAAAAAGCCTGGCAAGTTCCCTGTGATTTATTCTATATGCTAAAAACAGTAACACAAGGCTCACAATTTGTTGTGAGATGTTACTCGTGCCTGCTCAAGCATATCGGTGAACAATGGGAGAACAGTGCTACAGTGCTACCAAGAGCTGGAGCAATAGTTATCAAAGTCAAAAATTCAGAATGAATGCTGATTGCCTAATTATTTGGCCCAAAATATTTTCAAATCCCAAATTTTATTTTTTACATTATCTTTCAAATTCACTTGATCACTTGACATCCAGCCCAGATCTTCTCTAGCCATCCTGACAACAACCGCCTTGTTCTAGGTTCTTATGCTCATAGTGACCTCTGAAATAGTCTCCTAACACATATGGGGTTGATTTAAATTATGAGCAAACATGTACACACATGCAAACACCCTATAAAAGGATATATTAGGGGCTAAAGAGGTAACTCAATGAGCTAGTTCATACCAGACATGCAGTCGGCTTAGATTTGATTCCAGTACTGCATGGCCCCTAGCACTCTTGGGTACAAGCCCTACCAGAACACTGAGTCCTTGAGCACTGCCAAATGTTGCCTAAAATTAGAAGAAGAAAAAAGACCCACATTAATTGACATGAGTAAGATGCTCTCCTGCTGAAATTTAATGCCTTCTGTTTCAATAAGATTGGAACTTACATGTATGTTAAAGGATGGTTTTCAGTTTATCTGGCATGTGCTATCCAATCATTTGATTTTTTTTATATTAAAGTTATCTCAAAAGTGCTTATGACGTCAATAAAAGTACTGAATTTTCCTCAGTTTTAGTCTCATTATGTGATAACAGTCAACATAGCACTACTAGGAACCAAAAGGATCTTAAATTCAAATAACTGAATGAATGGACTTACACCTCACATTAGTAATTAGGCAATAAAATGATCAATAAAAAAATCACAATTTTGATTAGTGCTTTGGGAACCATGCAGGGTCAGGTATTTAACCCAGAATACCTTCATGCAAAGTATGTTATTAGTGCTTTCAACTATCTCCCTGGACCCTCTTTTTAATTAATTTAAGAAAAAGAACTCACGGATGTTAATTTTTGGTTTTGCTTTTGTTTTGTTTTGGGTTTACGGACCATACCCAGCAGTGCTCAGAGGTTACTCCTAGCTCTACACTCAGGAATCACCCCTAGCAGTGCTCAGAGGACCATCCAGAGGACCAAGGATTGAACTCTCAAGTCAGCCCCAAGGTAAGTGCTCTACCCACTGTACTGTCTCCTGACCACAACTAATTTTTCAAACTAGAACTCAAAAAACAGATTATTATCAAAATATCTGAATTTTAAAGTCAAAATAAACCTAGTCAAAATTCAACTTTCCCTTTCAAATTTTAATAGTTGATTGTAATAGGACTCAAGTTTAGAAAACATTTTCCTACATGTGCCTTTATGCTATCCAATGAAGCACACAAAAAAATAGAAGATTATTTCAAACAAAATAATTATTCTATTAGGACATGAGCAAACAACAGCTTAAGGGCCCAATATAATCCACGCCTTGTTCTTATATTATTTAAAAGATAAGAATGGCATACATTTTATTAAAGAATGATAAAAAAGAAAAAATATGCAACAGAGATGATATTATAGTTCATAAAATCTAAAATACTGACACTGTAGAGGAAAGTTTTCCACTACCCAACTACACAACAACCTAAGAAAAAGACTAGTGAAAACTAAAGTTATTATATTCATTCATTCATCATCCTGTTATTCTTCGATTGCCTCGAGCAGGCCCCAGCAACGTCTCTTTCATCCTAGCCCTGAGATTATATTCAAAGCTCTTTAGGAAAATGAGACCCATCATTGTTACTGGTATTTGGCATATTTGGTATGCCACGGGGAGTTTGCCAGACTCTGCCCTGTGGGCAGGCTACATTCGATAGCCTGCAAGTTTGTCCAAAGTAGGAATGAGATAAGATGTCATAAAAAGATGTCCTGATAAGATGTCGCTTGGCCGCGAATGCGCGAAGTTATTATAATTTATCCATAATTAACAGTCATCAGAAATAAGATTGAGGGACACATTTTACTATTAGTAAAATTTCTTGAACCTCTACAAAGTTAGTGTGCATCAGTGAATGTCCATATAAACGACATTGCATCCAGTTAAATCCAGGGTGCTTAAACAAGACAGTATCTGATAAGACCTGGGCTAATAAAACTTGACCCAGATACATAATACACTTGCCTTGCATGCAGTCAACCTAGGGTTGATCCCCAACATCAATATGGGCCCCAAGAACTGCCAGGAGTAATCCCTAAGCACAACCAGGTATTACCCAACACTACCCCCACCCTGAAGAAAAAAAAACCAACAACTTCATTTTATTCATAGCTTTTTTTCTTAAAATGCTTGCCTCCATGCAATACAAACTCCAACACTATGTATCAACCTACTGAAAGCTTGATTTAAGCCTTTGTTGACAGCATCATCTTGCTTACAGATCTGCTATTGGCTCTAAGCTCAGCTTCTGTTTATGAACACTCTTGATTATGCTGGCCTAAAGCAAATGAAGAACGGCCTCACTGAGGCTAGGCCATTCTTCTTGGGCAGTTACTGTACGGTACAGTGCAGTTGGTGACTGCCTACAATTTGCCTACATGAAGCCAGGCGTCATGTCACCCAATGACTTAGAAATTCAATACTCATCTGGTGATGCCAGCCTAGGAAGTCAGCCAAACTGTCTTAGTCAGAGCAAATTTTGCTTTTGCTTGGTTTCTGCTCTAGTTTTGACTAATCCATTTGATGAAAGACTTGAGTTTTCTTCTCAGATTGAAATGAGAAAGACTGTATTGATTTGGGAAATGTATTCTGGAACACTGGGGCAGTAGGAAGCAGTTCTCTTAACTAGAAGCCAAGGAACCCTGTGACAATATTACTAAGTCATTAATGCAGTCCACTTTGTAATTAAATACTCAAAATTGTTTGCATCTTTATATCATAATTTTTAAAAGTTTCCTCAAAACTTAAAAGCCCTCTCTTGGAGTTAAGAAAACAAAAACAGACACACTTGAGGCTTATAGCTTAGAGGCTATAATAACTAGCCCTCTCTAAGAATAGTTACTTTGGTACATTTTTTTAATCTTAAATTGGGCCCAGAGCCATAAAAACACCTTTGAAATAATGTGGACTACAGACCCCTACCAGAACAATACTCCATTGGCTTATTAATACTGTGTAATCAAGTATCAATACTTGATACTGTGTAAATTAATGTAAAAATATATATCTTACGCGTGCCGGTGAGGGAGGGATGCAAAGATGATGATGTGTTGTTGATGGGCTCTTGGGGCAGCTCTCTCTTGCTGCCTGCGTTCAGTGCTCTTGTGCTGTTGTGTATGGACCGGATTGGGATGGCTCCTCCTTTGTGCTTTGCTTCTGTGTGTGCCGCTGTACTCTCTTTTGTCTGTCTTTCTATTTCTGACTCTGTCTCTGTAGTCTCTCCTCTGGTCTCTTCCAATCTCTCTCTCTCTGGAGCTGTTCTGCTTCTCTCTCTAGAGCCCTTTGCTCTGGATTCTGACTCTCTCCCTGTGGATCCTGACTCTGCCCCCTGTATTCTGACTCTCGCCCCCTCTCCACTTAGTCTTAGTTTATATAGCAATCACATAGGGTGGTGACACAAAGGTGGGTTGAACATTAACAAATCAACAAAGAAAGGTAAGACCACTCCTCCAGGAGATTAACTCAAGGATAAAATTTCATCTAAAGAGATTACTCTGGATTACCAGGAGATCCGTTTAAGGGCAGGATCCCATTCAGGGTGTGTCGCTTTCTTCTTTTCTCAGCTAGTAAGCTCCTTATATAGTTGCAACAAATATGTCTAGCAATGTAATTCTGTATGAGCACAGTAAGAGATGTATCAACTTAAAGTTTGGTTCTTTCTGAGGAGATCTTACCACAGTCCTCAGGCCAGGTTAGTCTCCTAACCTCAGCAGGGTCTTAGTCTCGTAGTTACTTTTGGATCGTGACAGCATTTGTCTATGATCATGCTCTCAACTTATAGTTGAGTATTGTGGCACTTTGGCCTGGCCCATTTTGATGCCAAGGTAGCTCACAGCTTGCCCTAGGTTCATTCAGTCCCTCGTCGGGACCCTGATTTGGGGGTGCTAGGAACTAAGGGCAACTGAGTCGAGGAAACAGATGCCTAGGAGTAAATATTATTGGAGTCAAACAACTCCCAAGTTACAAAGCATAATATTAACTGTCTTCCTGTGTCCATACAGAAAGGACATTGCTTTAAGGTAAACGAAGTTCCCTGCAGCAAGGCTGAAAGGACAAACCCATTGTTATCTTACAAATTAAGACCTCATCAACATACAGTAATCTTTTTCTCCTCGATCATGCTAAAAAACACTCCCTCGAAAATGTGTTTCCACAATTTTCCATACATATAATATGTGATGGCATTAGAGCCACATCCACAACCCAATATTGTTTTCATGGTTACTTAACTTTCAGAGTTGATGACCATCTAGGTGTTCTGTACCCAACTTCAATATTTTTCCTCCATACCACAAAGCAGTTCTCAGCATCCAAGCTGTTTGCCCTATAATTTATCTCAATGCTAACATCATCTATATGGAGGTGTCAGACAACTCAGTCCTCCAACCCCCACCATTTCATAAACCAATGCATGTTCTAGGTTGTCACCTGTATTTCTGACTCATCAATTATAGATGGGAAGTTTCATCAGATACTCCTTGAGCTGGATTATTATACATGGGGAAGTTTACAGAACTCAGACAAACTTTTTACTTACTAGATTACAGGTTTATTATAAAAAGATATGACACGGGGGTATGGTGCCGCCAGCAGGTCAATCTGTATCTGTGAGGCAAGTGCATCAGCAGCCTGATGGCGCCTTCAGACTTCCAGATACCCCAAAATTGCTTCTGTGCCTTTGGCCAGACCCCAAAAACTTGGGGCAAAGTTTACCAAGAAAGTAAACAGCCAAAAGTTAGGTATGTGGGAGACACACCCACAAACCAAGTCCAACTAAGTTATATAATTGGAAGACACACCCACAAACCAAGTTTAACTCAGCTATATAATTGAAGGCATGGCCTCTCTGGTTCCTGATCGAACTGTGTAATGGCCATGATCCCAGAGACTCAGAAAGAAATCTTGAAACCCAACGGCTTTTGGCAGAAATACATCCAATCCCTGCAGTAGGTTACTGGCACTGGGACACCCCAGGTGGGAACAGGTTTTGTGCCTTGTCCTGTTTCCCCTGGCAGCCCACGGGCTATCATCCTCCAGAGACCACTGGACAGTCAGGTTTGGGCCCTCAGTGATGAAACACGTGGGGCCACACAGGATGGGGGTGGAGCTGGCCCTTTCCTCCCCACCCCAATGAGATCCCAACCCGCTGCCCATGAACGGCCTCTCTGGCTCCTGATCAAGCCGTTTAATGGCCATGATTCCATTGTCTCCAAAACAAATCTCAAAACCCAGCGGCTTTTGGCAGAAACGCGTTCGGTCTCTACAGTAGGTTACCAGTGAGGGGCCAACCCAGGTGGGAATAGGTTTCGTGCCTTGGCCTGTTACCCTGGCGGCCCAGTGGCCTTCATCCTCCTGAGGCCACTGGACAATCATGTTTGGGCCTGCAGTGACAAGAACACGTGGGGCCTCATGGGATGGGGGTGGAGCTGGCCCTTTCCTCCCCATCCCAACAAGACCCTGAGTCACCACCCACGAATGGTCTCTCTGGCTCCTGATCAAGATGCTTAATGTCCGTGATCCCAGAGACACAGAGACAAATCTCGGAACCTAGTGGTATTTGGCAGAAATGCGTCTGGACCTGTAGTAGGTTACTGTCGCCCGGCCACTCCAGGGGACGAAGGGTTCTGTCCTTCCACCTGCTCCCCCGAGGCTGCTTGGTGGCCACCATCCTCCAGAGGCCATTGGAGAGTCAGGTTTGGGCCCTCGGTGACGAGACATGTGGGGCCTCACGGGATGGGGGTGGAGCTGGCCCTTTCCTCCCCAGCCCAACAAGATCCCGAGTCACTGCCCACAAACGGCCTCTATGGCTCCTGATCAAGCTGCTTAACGGCCATGATACCAGAGACTCAGGAACAAAACTAGGAACCCAGCAGGTTCTGGCAGATTTAATTGTTAAAACTTCGGAATTCCAAAATCGCATAGCCACTACTGTAGCCACGCAATACCATATGTTATTCATAATCAACAATAGAAAACAAATTGTCTGGTGTTGCCTTTTTAGCAGATCTGAGTGTTGGGGTAAAATCCCAAATAATAATGGTGGGCCTAGTGTCAAAATATTGAATGTAATCAAAGTAGAGAGAGAGTAATGTGGAAATCATCTGCCCCACAGGTAGGGGGAGGGTGTGGGATGGGGGGTGTACTGAGGTTTTTGGTGGTGGAGAATGGGCACTGGTGAAGGTATGGGTGTTTCATTGTATGACCGAGACTTAAACCCAAAAGCTTTGTAACTGCTCTCATGGTGATTCAACAAGTAAAATTATAAAAAATGAAAAAAAAAAGGATATGACAAAGGAGCATTCACACCGAAGATATTCACAGGGCAAGACAAGGAATACAGTTCCTTTGCCATTTCTGAGTGTATGCCGGTGCCAAAGGTTACTTGTATTCATCAACCTGTAAATGCTCTAAATCTTATGAGTCTGAGTTTATGGAGGCTTTATTACATGGGCACAGTTGATTTAATCACTATAACTTAAATTAAATGCAATCTCTAGTCTCTCTCCCCTCCCGTGAGATGTGTTTACAAGAGGAGGGAAACTGAAAGTTCTAAGCCTCTAATCTCAAAATTTGTTCCCCTGGTAATTGGAAACCCAATATTTAGGAATTCTCCTCATTAACATAGCAAAGGAAACATAGCAAAAAAAAAAAAACCCTTTAGAACTTTCTTCACAGGAAATTTCAAAGGTTTTAGAACTCTGAACCAGGAACCTGGAAGAAAACCAAATATATATTTCTTATCATACATCACCGTATCACACCTCTTAGTCTACATCCCAAATAAAAAACAAAACACAAAAAAATAACAAGAGTGATAAAGAAATTTCTCAGTTGATACTTAACTCCTTCATTAAGAAAGATTAAAATAAATATAAAGTTTAAGGAAAAGTGAAGTTATTAGCTGATTTAAAACCTCAAAGACATGCACATATAGATCTCATTGACTCCTCCAAGCCCCCCACATTTATTTCAATAGATCATAGGACTCACAGTCCAATACTTTATCATTTCACCAAACTAGCTCAAAACAAAAATGATAATTGTGAAATTTGTGGGTGGGAAGAAATAAAATATTTAATTCTGATGTCATCTCTCTCATGGTTCTGAATATGTTTTGCTTGCAAATCAGAACAAAGATTCACTGAAAACAGGATTCAATAAACAGAACGCCATAGTACTAATCTGGAGAACTGCCTGACACTCATTTTCTTTTTCAAAATACTCCTAGATTGATTTTCTATATGTAAATCAATTCATTCATTCATTCATTCATTCCTGACTAAGTAATTATCTCATCTTTACAACTTGATTTTTCAGAATTAGTCTTCCTAGCTATTTTTATCTTCTACCAAAGAGCCTTCCATGTTATTTTCCTTGGGTAAATACCAAATACCCTTCTCTAGTACCTATACTTGGCAATGTAGAAGATTGCCCTAAATCTACTAGTTGGAAAAAATTGAGTCTCAGGGAGATTATAAAATAGTAAAAAGAATTAAGCAAACAAAATATCCCATATTCAATAAAAACTTTTCATTCATTGAAAAAGTTAAGAAGCTTATATTCTGACTTAACATGTATGGCAAAGGACTCCTATCCTTAATGCCAAACAAGTTTTGACATTACATAAGACTGGAAGGAAGAAAATAACCTTGGAGGAACATAAAATTCCAACTACTCAAATAGGATATTACCTTACTAGTCATTGTGAGGCGCATTTAATATACTTATTGCTATCATATACTCTCATAAGTGTCTTACAGAAATTGAGACTGGGGAGTGTATACAAAAAATGGTGAAATTAAACAGAGAGATCAAGTTCTAAAAGAAACAGGATGTAAGGACATACTTTCCAAGACAGGTATATGCCATTACTAGATAAAGCATCAAAATCAAAGTCAGTATTGAGTTGTTAATAATAACCCACTATCACTGTATCACTGTATCACCATCATCCCATTGTTCATCGATTTGTTCAAGTAGGTGCCAGTAACATCTCCATTTGTCTCAACCCTGAGATTGTAGCAGCCTCTCCTTACTTGTCCTTCCCAACAGTGCCTTACTGGAGGCTCTTTCAGGGTCAGGGGAATGAGATCCATTATTGTCACTGCTTTTTGGCATATCAAATATGCCACAGGGAGCTGGCCAGGCTCTGCTGTACAGGCGGGATACTCTCAGTAGCTTGCCAGGCTCTCCAAGAGGGACAGAGAATGTATATGAGAGAATACAAGTATGTTAGAACCAAACACATGTATGCTGCTTTAGGTTCATCAGTAGACTAGACTATAACAGGTTGCACGCTTCCGGGAGCTTGTTTTATAGTTTCTGGATCTTGGCAGTTGATGGCCCAGTACCAATCTGAGCAGGCTTGGAGATTTCAGTCCCAAGTCCCACATACCTGGGTTCATCTGCCGGTTCCTTCATGTATGTGGAGAGTGACCTTGAGCATGGTTGTGGCTGGGTTCTGGATGTTTTCGGCTGCTGGGGTTCTGCTTGGGGTAGGGAGGGAAACTAAACCGCCCCCCCTCTGAGTCTATCATCCACTATATCACTGCATTAATTAATATAGACCCACTGTATCACTGAATTATTTTTATTGTTTTTGAAAATCAATAGTATATCCATTCTTAGTTATTTGAAAAAATTACCAGAAAACTCTTCCTTTCCATATTCACCTTGCCCTCTATATCTCATTTCACATTGGAATACAGGGGGACAATTATACCACCTCTTTTCAAACTGGACAAGCAAAACGTCACATTTGACTGAAAGGTGGAAGAACAAGTAGAACATGTTGTTGATACCATTGTGTACTACCAGTAGCTCACACTAGAATGTGGCTTAATTAATAGAAATTGCAGTGTCATTTTAACTACATACATAAGGGGAAACTTACATGACTAAATTCTAAATGGAACAAATTAGGATTTATATACTGTACTACCCATGATGCATTCGATATGACAAAACACAGTAAGTAACAAGTCTCACAATGTTACTGAGCCCGCTCGAGCAAATTGATGAACAACAGGAGGACAGTGGCAGTGATAGTGACAGTGACCAAGGAGTAGTATAAGAATCCAGGACAAGGAAAGATGAAATAGATTCATGAAAAGAGGAAGACTTCATTTGATAAAACCTTGCTTCTACTTGCCTCTAGATATTTTTCCTTCCATAGCACATGTTTCTCTGATAAAATGGTTAGTTTAGGAGATTACACTAAATCTAGGTAATCTGCATTCTTGAAGATTATGATAATAATTGCTCTCAAGGACCACAGGGCTTCACTTGACTTCATTTTACCTATCAAATAAAACATATTGAGAAGATCTGCTCTGGACCTCTTGTAAAAAAAACTGTCTGAGCACTTTTCAGGACATCCATCTTACATCCAACTGCTAAGAAACTGTTGTCCAAAATCTTCTATCCATGGTTCACAACAAATACTCTTTGCCTGAGTAGACTAATAATAGGATAGTCTGATATCAATGGAATCCATAATGGTGCTTTAAGTATTGGTTTTACAAAATCAATCATTAACTACATGTCAAAATAATGGAAAACCAACATCCATATGAGTGCCTATATGTCATGCCTTACTAGAATGCCACTGTTCAGAATGAAAAACCAGTCAATGTTGGCCAACTGAATTATAGTAGGAAAAAGAATTAGCATTTCCAGTCATTCTGAATATAGAGGGTGGTCACTTAGTTTAAAATGATAGCCCCAGAAGAAATTTGCATATACATATATCAGGTCATTAAGGAAGAACAAATATGAGATTCAATATATAGACAATTTTCTCTTTTGCTTTGACAGACTACAAAATGCAGACAAATGCAATCCTTTGTTTATATGGCAATTCAAATATTTATACCAGATATATCCAAACTGAAGTAAGGAATTCATTTGGGGTACAAAGTCAAACCAGAGATTTGGCTCCATTTGATCTTCTGAGCAGAAAATGCAAATACTTTATCTAGGGCATTTTTCACATATTTGCAACGTGGTTCCTTCTGCTTATTTTTAGCTTGTGTGACAGTAATTTAGGGAATGGCCCTCTAGGGACTCAATCACAGATGGATGCCTAGGAATGAATGTGTCTATTTGATGACAGATTTCCTGCCAAGTTGGAATCCCCAGCACTAGAAATAGGGCTACCAGTGATTCATTCATTTCAAATATAACTCTTGGTATTTCCCACAGGATCAGAGAACCCCCTGCATTGCAAAGTTTCAATGTGCATCTTAATAGCTACACAGTCCTGACCTTATGTCTTCCTATAAAAGTCACTAATCTGATAGTTCAGTATATTTCTCTCACTGCGATTTGTCTGTTACACTAATCCCATTTGTCTTTTATTCTGATCTTCTAGAAGATACTGAAAGAGAAAATTCATTTACCCTAGAAGGAAGACATAATATGCCAACTGACTATCTAAAAGAAATGCTGACTTAATGAATTCTATTATATTGAAAGAGGCAATGAGAAAGCAAAAGATGCAATCATCTAAAAAAGATTGGAAAGGTGAACTACTTAAATTTTTAGAAGTGACTGCAGCTTGACATGGTCTATGAAGAGAGACAGAATCCTATTAAAAACAAAATATACCCTTTTGGGGGTATGGTGCCGCCAGCAGGTCAATCTGTACCTGTGAGGCGAGTGTAACAGGAGCCCAAAATTGCTGCTGTGTCTCTGGCCAGACCCCAAAAACTTGGGGCAAAGTTTAACAAGAAAGTAAACGGCCAAAAGTTAGGTATGTGGGAGACACACCCACAAACCACCTCCGGCTCAGCTATATAATTGGAGTCATGGCCTCTCTGGTTCCTGATCAAACTGCTTAATGGCCATGAACTCAGAGACTCAAAAACGAATCTTGGAACCCAAAGGCTTTTGAAAGAAATGAGTCCTGTTCCTGCAGTAGGTTTCTGGCGCTGGGCCACTCCAGGTGGGAATAGGTTTCGTGCATTGGCCTGTTTCCCTTGGCGGCCTGGTGACTGCCATCCTCCAAGGATGTCAGGTTTGGGCCTGCACTGATGAGACACACGAGGCCTCACCAGATGTGGGTGGAACTAGCCCTTTCCTCCCCATCCCAGTGAGACCCCAAGTCACCACCTACAAACAGCCTCTCTGGCTCCTGATCAAGCTGATTAACGGCCATGATCCCAGAGACTCAGAAACAAATCTCGAAACGCAGCAGCTTTTGACAGAAATGCATTTGGACCGCATACAAGGTGGCCACCAACTCGGAGCTTATTGGAAAGCCAGGTATGAGCTGGGGGTGATGGGGCAACTGCAGTCTCATGGGAAGGGGGGCAGTACCGGCTCCTCCTTCACGCCCTACTGAGGTCATGGGTTGCCCCCCACGAGTGGTTCTCAGGCACGGCCATAACACCGACTCACAGAAACCAGTCTCATAATTATCTGGCTCTTTGCAGAAATCCAAAACTGGCCATGCGACATTATATGATTCTCACAACCAGCTATAGAAAACAAAGTATTTCACAATGCGTTTTCAGCAATTCTAATTGTTGGGGGGGGGGGGAATTCTAAACAATAATGGTGCATCTTTTGTCGAAATAGTGAATGTAATCAATTCAGAGAAGATTTAAGTGGAAATCATCTGCCTCACAGGCATGGGGAGGGTTAGGAAGGGGTATATTGGGGTCCTTGGTGGTGAAAAATTAGTACAGGTGAAGGGAGAGGTGTTCATTGTATGACCAAGACTTAAACCTGAAAGCTTAAGAACTTTTCCCACAGTGATTCAATAAATAAATATAAGAAGAAAAAATAAATAAAAAAAATTATAAAGAAAAAACTAAGGTAGAGTTCATGCCCAATTCAATCAGCTAATCAGTGGCTGAATAAATAGCAGTACTCCTACATAAATATATATATATATATATATATATATATATATATATACACCCTTTATGTCCTCATTCCCAACCACTAGCAAAATTCAACAGCTGCAACCCCATCGTACTGAATTTATAGCAGGAAATGGATCTTTGCTACTTTGAGGAGTATAAATTTTGGTATCATCTGAGTATACTCAGCAATTGACTATTAAAGAGATAAAATAAAATGCTTTCCCAAGTCAATTTTTATCAGCTACATCATGGACTGATACTGGGTTCTGAGCATTGGAAAGAGAGGAAAAGCTGCATTCCACTGTTAGTACATACAAATAGTATCTCTCCACCCAAATTCTGGTGTTGTCATTTAGTGCAGAGTTCAATTCAATATTTCAAGGACACATGACAATACCATAATCACCCACAGTATGACTATTAAACCCAAAAGAGAGGGGAGAGAGTCATTGTGTGCCGGTTTTGTTGGTGGTACAAAGAGTCTTCTAGACTATAAAAAGAATTTGTAGGCAAACTAACATTGTGGTGTTAGGCAAGCTACCTAGCTTCTATATATTTTATTTTACATAAAATTGCAATAACACCAACTACTTCATAGAAGGATTCCAGAGCGAGAAGGAGAATGAAAGGGGATCAAGAAGGAGAATGAATGGGGGAGGAAGAAGCAGGAGGAGAATCAGAAGAGAATGGAGAGGAGATTGGAGTAAACTGCAACTGGGACCAACCAGCCTGGCCCTCGTTCCTTCCTTCCTTCACCATTGCCATCGACCTTCCCGGAGTGGAGGGGCGAGGGTCGGGGGTGGGACAGTGGCATGAGACCACGGAACACAAGCAGTGGGAGAGATAGAGTGCCATGGCCCTTAAGTAAATACACATCTGGCATCCCTGAGCGCGCCTGAACCTCAAACCATGTGCAGCTAAAGGTAAGAATAGCATTCAGAAGACCCCCGGTCTAGAAAGTGAGTGGGAGAAAAGGATTTTGTGTTGCAAAGAATTAGAATATTAGCCATACTCCCCCACTTGCAAAGCCTGGCAAGCTACCCGTGGCATATTCGATAAGACAAAAACAGTAACAATAACAGGTTTCATTCCCCTGACCCTGAAAGAGCCTCCAATGTGGCAGCGTTGGGAAAGATGAGTAAGAAAAGGCTTCTAAAATCTCAGGGCTGGGATGAATGGAGACGTTACTGGCACTCACTTCAGTAAATCGATGAACAAGGGGATGACAGTGATACAGTGTTACTTCATAGGGTATTATATAAAATTAAAAGATAACATATAAATTATGGGAATGTAGGGCAAGTTCAATGAAAAAGATTTTTTTTATTGTAATTCACGATCACGATCATCCTGTTGTTTGTTGATTTCCTCGAGCAGGCACCAGTAATGTCTCCTTCTTCCTAGCCCTGAGATTTTTAAAGAGTCATTTCAATGCTCTTTCAGGATTAGGAGAATGAGACCCATCATTGTTACTGGTATTTGGCATATTGAGTACGACACGGGAAGTTTGCCAGACTCTGCCGTGGGGGCAGGATACTTTTGGTAGCCTGCCAGGTTCTCCAAAGGAAAAAATAAGATGTCGTGCACTTCCAGGAGCTGGGTTTTATAGTCCCTGCATCTTGGCCATTGATGGGACCAACCTGGTGCTGGCAGCAGCTGGTGGGTGTGATGCCTACCTACTGGAAGATGGGGGGTGAGGGGGAACATCTGGGTGGAGAAGGCCCAGTCCCAATCCAAGTAGCCTTGGAAACCTCAGCCCCGAGACCCGCATGCTTGGGTTTCTTCATGCATGAGGCCCATCCGGACATGTGGAGAATGGTCCCAGCATGGCCATGGCTGGCTCTGGAGGTCTTCAGCTTCTGTGGCTCTGCTCGGGGCGGGGGGGAGGGGGAGAAACTCAACCCTCCCCCCTCCAAGGAGCCCCAGTGAGGACAGCCAGGCGCAGGGGCAGGAGACTCTGTTATTGTTATTTTTATTGTTATTGTTATTTTTATTGTTACAGTTATTTATTGTTATTACAATTATTTATTTGGATAGTCATAGTTTCATACTCTGGCACTTTTTAAAGTGTTATCTTTCCAGAGACATCCCAGGGAACCATTCCTGATCAGTTTCTTTCTTTCTAATCAAGGGTTCATGAGAAACTGAGTGAAAAATTAAGGTAATCCTCTAAGAACTGTGAGTCCCTGAACCACTAACTTGTTCATGATGCATATAATAAAATTTGTCTCAAGATATGAAAATCAAAAATTAAATCTACTAACACTTCTTAAAAGGTAAAAAATAAACTCCAATTTAAATAAAACTTCCAATTTAAATAAAACTGAAATAATTGCATGTTTTAAGAAATGGTATTTCTTATTAAGCATTCAAAGCAAAGAAGTATATCATTTAACAAAGATGGTTCCTGACTTCATTTACCTGAAAAGAAGTAAACAACCCAGAACTGGAAGTCCTTGTAGCAAGTCATCTCTACAGATTTTAAGAGTTGAGATAACTTTTACCAGTGAGCAGACTCCTTTGAATCACTACACACAAAAAAGTCATCTTTGTTTGCAACCTAGCATACTCTCTTGATTGTAATTATATCCCCCTTAAATGTATCACAGCTCTATCCTCACAAGTTTGCTTGCAAACAACTACTACATAGAGATCCAAATTAGTTTTTATTTTCTTTGGCATTTAGGGATGATCAGCTGATCCTTTATCATAACCAAATGAGACACAGAGTCAGGAGTAAGCTTGTAGAATGGGCAAGTGTGGCCCTGAAACAAAAGCAAAAAAAAAAGAGGGTTTTATTTTCGTAAAACACAGTGGAAAATTATTGAGGTTTTATATCTGAATGTAAATATATATAATGACTTTTAAAAAATCCAAGAACATTTCAAGAGTCCTTTCATAAACCAAAGTATACTTTTTGAAAGTGATATTTTAATATAAAATATTTAAAAATTAACAAATTTACTTTAGTATGAAGAAAAGATACAAATATGTCCTGTAAGTGACCATTATATTTTCTTGGAACTTGTGATGTGTGTGTGTGTGTGTACATGTGTGTAGTGGTGGTGATAGTGGTGATGGTGCTAGAATAGAACCCAGAACTTCACGCATGCAGGGAAAATGCTTTACCTTTTTGTTCTATTTATCTCCTTAATAGATTGGACATGGATAGTCACATTAGTGAGGGTGGATTAGTGTATTTTCAATCTACTGATTTGAAAGCTAATCTTCTTCAGAAACATCTTCACAAACACACCCAAAAATAAGATTTTACCAGTTAAAATGAAAACTCTTTAGCCCAGTGAAACTAACACATAAAATTAACCATCACAAAAGTTACACTGAGCACAAATCACATTATACTACATTACATTTATACTTAATATTGAATGACTATCAAAATTTTTCATAGAGCCATATATAGCCTCCAATTAAAATCTTAGTTCAGTTTGGGTTTTGATATTCCCAGGTACCAATCCAGATATAACCTGGAAATAAAGATTTCTTCTTTGGTTTATTCTTTTTACTAAAATGAATAGATTTTAGGGAACCCAAATAAATGCAAACAGCAGTAGACATTAAAGTCCAGATTATTTAAAAAACTATCAGAGAAGCCGTTAAGAATGCGATTATGTTCTTTTTCAAGTGTAAAATAAGGTCTTCCAACTGAAAGCTAAATTTCTCTAACCCAATAGCTTCTCAGCCTCAAGCCATAATTAGACTTAATAAATATTTCTGACTGTGTGAAAATATTAGCCTCTAATCTTTTGTTATTTAAAATGCCCTTCATTTTGTTGAATAGGGCGTAAATGGGGTGTTGATAGAAACAATATTTCTTGATATTTGAGTATCTCTAATGTTATAACCCCAAACCCAGCCCAATATAATTTATCAGCTTTACTCCTGAAAGTGAATTCCCATATAAAAATGACTAGTATTTACTCCTCACTCCAAAGTTTCTGAAATTCTTCTTCTTTTTTTTCTTTGAATGGGAATGTTCTAATGAACGTCCAAACACGACTCTCTTTTTCTTTAAAAGTCAGCCTGATTTTCTTACTCTTCTCTCATGTGCTTTGCAATTGACTATCCTCAGGTGTATCTTAGGACAGTGGCTTGGAAAACTATAAAGAATAAATTCCTTTGGTTAAATTATCTGCCAAGACAATCCGAACTTCACGTCCGAACTTCACATCTGCAATACTTTTTTTTCTCAGACCCATCTTTCTTACACATCACGAGGAACAAACTTGTTTTTGTGCCGTGAAATAATTTTAGAACCTTTAATTTTGTAAGAAAAACAAAAAAGTATTAGTTAAAAGTCATTTTTTCCTCTAGAATTTATTTGTATCACACTTAATTGTGTCATAAGTTGTAATGTAAGCTAACTAGCACTCATCCTCTAAATTATGAAAGTGTTTTAATTTTTTTTCTAATTTTCAATGCATATTGATACATAGTTCTGAGTTACCCTGCCCTCCTCTCCAGCTCATTGATACCCTTCCTAAACAATATCAGTGTTAACTTCTTAGTTATTTCCTTCCCCATGGGAAAGCCACCTTCCTCTTCCTGAAGCTCATACTAAATTTCTTCATTTGTGTATGTGCTTTGTTTTTTTCAGGGCTTATTCCTAGCTCTAAAGGTAAAGGTAAAGGCCCTCCCGTTGATCGTCGATTTGCTCGAGCGGGCCAAGTAACGTCTCCATTGGAGACTTTGTTGTTACTGTGTTTGGCATATCGAATACTCTCGGTAGCTTGCCAGGCTCTCCGAGAGGCAAACACCCTACCGCTGTGCTATTGCTCCAGCCCAGCACAGCGGGTAGGGCATTTGCCTTGCACGCGGCCAACATGGCTGACCCGAGATTCCTCCGCCTCTCTCAGAGAGCCTGGCAAGCTACTGAGAGTATTTGATATGCCAGACACAGTAACAACAAAGTCTCCAATGGAGACGTTACTGGGCCCGCTCGAGCATTCCTAGCTCTGTGCTCAGGGAGCAATCCTGGCAGGACTTCGGGAATGGGATGCAGTGCTGGGGATTAAACCTGGGTAGGTCACATGCAAGGCAACTGCCTTGCCCACTATCTCTCTGGACCCTGATTTTTTTTCAATTTCCAAGAAACAGTAGGATCCAATTAAATTACAAAGCTATACTCCTTAGAAAAAATATTTAATAAACTTACAACCACCCTAAAATTATGCTTTTAATTCTTTTCAAGGTTTATCTACACACTGATGGCTTTGTCTCAAATAATGTCTTATCATGTTTTCTACATTCCTTTTATTTAAATAAACACATATTTCTAAAGGAAAGGTAGGCAAGAAGAAAGGATTTATGTTGTGCATACATATATGTTTATCATTCTCTAATTCATGTATATGTTTATCATTATCTAATTCCTGAATTCATAAATTATTGCTAGACCTATCATTACTGCTAAGCATACAGGTATTTTTATCTGCAGTCCCAGGACAGCAGTTTTTTTTTTAATTTTTTTTTTATTAGTGAAACACCATGAGGTACAGTTGTAGACTTACAAAGTTTCGTGCTTGGATTTCAGTTATACAATGATCGAGTACTCATCCCTCCACCAGTGCCCATTCTCTACCACCAATGATCCTAGTTGCTCCCCCCAACCCCCCACCCCACTCCGCCTCTGTGGCAGGGTATTCCCTTTTGCTCACTCATTCCTTCACAGTCTTGTAGTTTGCAATAGAGGTATTGAGTGGCCATTGTGCTCAGTCTGTAGTCTACTTTCAGCACGCATCTCACACCCCAAGTGAGTCCTCCAAACATCCTTTACTTGGTATTCCCTTCTCTATCTGAGCTGCCTTTTCCTCCAGCACGCGCTGCTGGCTTCCAAGCCCTGGAGAAGACCTCTTGGTATTTATCTCAACTATTCTTGGTTGTTCGACTCCCATTCTGTTACTTTATATTCCCCAGATGAATGCAGTCTTTCTATGTCTGTCCCTCTCTTTCTGGGTCATTTCCCTTCGCATGATACTTTCCATGTAGAACCACTTGTATGTAAATTTCATGACTTCATCTTTTGTAACAGCTGCATAGTACTCCATTGTGTAGGTTTACCAAAGTTTCTTTAACCAGTCATCTGTTCTTGGGCACTCGGGTTTTTTCCTAAATTTTAGCTACTGTGAACAGCGCAGAAATGAACGTAGAAGTGAAAAATGTCATTTTGACTGTACGTTTTTGCCTCTTCGAATATATTCCCAGGAGTGGTATTGCTGGATGAAATGGAAGTTCAATTTCTAATTTTTGGAGAATCGTCCATGTTGTTTTCCTAAAGGGCTGAACCAGTCGGCATTCCCACCAACAGTAAAGGAGGGTCCCATTCTCGCCACATCCACGCCAACACTGGTTTCTTTTGTTCTTTTGGATGTGGGCCAGTCTCTGTGGTATGAGATGATATCTCATTGTTGTTTTGATATGCATCTCCCTGATGATTAATGATGTAGAGCATTTCCTCATGTGCCTTTTTGCATTTGGATTTCTTCTTTGAGAAACTTTCAGTTCATTTTGTCACCCCCCCCCCATTTTTTGATGGGGTCGGATGTTTTCTTCATGTGCAGTTCAACCAGTGCTTTGTATATCCTTGATATCAACACCTTGTCGGATGGGTATTGTGCAAAAATATCCTTTCCTTTTCTGTAGACTGTCTTTGTAGTTTGGTCACTGTTTCTTTTGAGGTGCAGAAGCTTCTGAGTTTAACATAGTCCCATTTGTCTGCCTCTGTTTTCATTTGCTTGGACAGTGGTGTGTCATCTTTAAAGATACCGTTAGCTTCAATGTCGTGGAGGGTTTTGCCAACCTTGTCTTCAATGTACCTTATGAATTTCAGTCTGATGTTGAGATCTTTAAGCCATTTTGATTTTACTTTTGTATAAGGTGTTAGGTAGAGATCTGAGCCCATTTTGGGCATGTAACTGTCCAGTTTTGCCAGCACAATTTGTTAAAGAGGCTTTCCTTGCTCCACTTCACATTTCTTGCTCCCTTATCAAAGATTAGATGATCATATGTTTGGGGGAAGATATCTGTATATTCAACCCTGTTCCATTGGTCTGCGGCTCTGCCTTTGTTCCAGTACCATGCTGCTTTAATTATTACTGCTTTGAGAAGGGTTTGAGGTTGGGGAGGTTGATTCCTCTCATGTTCTTTTTTCCCAAGAGTTGCTTTAGCTATTCGTGGGGGCTTATTGTTCCATATGAATTTCAGGAGTGTTTGCTCCATTTCTTTGAAGAATGTCATGGGTATCGTAATAGGGATCACATTTAATTTGTACAAGCTTTGGGAAGTATTGCCATTTTGACAATTTTAATTCTCCTGATCCATAAGCAGGGGATATCTTTCCATTTCCTCGTGTCCTTTTTTATTTCCTGAAGTAGCGTTTTGTGCAGGTCTTTTAGGTCCTTAGTTAAGATGATTCCTAGGTACTTGATTTTGGGGGGCACAATTGTGAACAGGAATTTTTTCATGTCACTTTCTTCTCTCTCACTATTTGCGTATAGGAAATTCATGGACTTTTGGGTATTGATTTTATAGCCTGCAACTTTACTGTACAAGTCTATTGTTTCTAGGAGTTTCTTGGTAGAGGTTTCAGGGTTCTCTAAGTATAGTATCATATCATCCTGAAATAGTGAGAGCTTGATTTCTTCCTTTCCTACCTGAATGCCCTTAATATCTTTTTCTTGCCTAACCGCTATTGCAAGTACTTCCAGTACTATATTGAACAGCAGTGGAGAGAGTGGGCATCCTTGTTTCTTACCTGATCTTAGGGGGAAGGCTCTCAATTTTCCCCCATTGAGGATGATGCTTGACATAGGCTTGTGGTAGATTGCTTTAACTATATTGAGGAAAGGACAGCAGTTTTTTAATGGAATCACTTCTGAGGGAGATACTGATGCATGAAAGAGCGCCAGGATCAGGCTGGTCCTGTCACTGTCACTGTCACCATCCTCCCATTGTTCATCAATTTGCTCAAGCGGGTACCAATAACTTCTCCATTGTTAGACTTGTTGTTATTGTTTTTGGCATATCGAATACGTCACGGGTAGCTTTCCAGGTTTTGCCATGTAGGCTGAATACTCTCGGTAGCTTGCCGGGCTCTCAGAGAGGGGCAGAGGAATCGAACCAATGTCAGCCACAAGCAAGGCAAATTTCCTACCCACTAAACTATCGCTCCAACCCAGGTAAAGATCCTGTCTTATAAAATAAAGTACATCCTGGGTTCTAGTATCATTGTATACAAAGATAACTTTGGGTACCATGGATATAACTCAGAGATAAATCATTTACCTTACTTGTGTGAGACCCTAGGTTTCTCTCTGTCTTTCTCAATCTCTCTCACACACATGTCATATAGACGTACAAGAACTAAAATCAAATATATATGTATATATATGTATATATACATATACATGTGTTTGTTTGTATGACATAGTTCTAAGTAAAGCATGTTTCTGCATAAAAGAGAAGATATTTCTTCAAGACTGAATATTTAAATAGTCCCTCCAAATCTGTATTGTGGCTGAGAAGAATAATTCAAAGAAAAAATATTTGCCTGTTCTGGCAGAAGAAGGAGAAAGGAGAATTTCAGGTACTTGTTCCAGATTTAGACACAACAATTTTATACAGAAAAAAATGGCATTTCTGTTTGTAGCAATGATTTATTCCCTCTCTTTCTTTCTCCCACTTCACAGGGAGAATCATGTTCCATTTTCCTGACCTCTGAGATCTTTCTCCTAGTTAAGGCAATGCACGTGACAATACAGTTATCTATACAACTGAGGTATGGAAAATAAAGGTGCAGTTTGGACTAAGTTCCAACAGAGGTTCCCATTGTTCTCTCACTTAGTGTCCACTAGAGTGCATGGAGCAGTTCAGATTACATACAGATTTCCATTCTAAATAAGCCCCTAATTAAAAATAAAATCCTTCTTCCATCGGCTCATAACTCTCACAAACTATTTTTCCCTTTGGGTTCAACCTTCTCAATGTTAGTCTGCTCCCAAATGTAGATTACACTGGAAAATTTGAAGTGCTCTGGCATGAGGTAAGGGTGGGAAAAATGTGCTTTTTCCGACCTGATTCTTTAAAAAAGAAAATAAGACTTTAAAACTAAGCAAGGTGAAAATAATTTCAGATATCTGGCTTGCATACTTTGAATGTTTAGTTCAAAAGGACAGCTGAGGAGATGTTCAAAGACTACCAAACAGGAAGGAGGCTCAAAACAGTCCCTGACGCAGAAACTATCTATTACATTCATAATTGCAAAATGACCAGAAAGAAAAGGAAGTGTGAAAAGGTCATTGCTCAATCTTAGTGTTGCAGTTCATATTTGATGGGGGAAAGTGGAGGGGTATGAGTGAAAACTATGGGGCAACTAAGAAAGGTGTGGAGAGAGCTGCTTATGTCCCATACTTCGAGAGAGGACACATTTGCACTCTCTGAGATTGCAGAAATATTTATTTGCTTCATATCACAATGACAAAACTTGAATGAGTGGGGTTTCCCCTTTTCTTGAATGCAAGCTGTTAACCTTTTCCTAGGTAATTTATTTTTAAAAAATCAAACCAGGAAAAATCACCTTAAAATACAATTTTTAGAATTCTCTACTCGAATCCTCTAACTCTCCTAACTCATTCTTAATCACACCCCTGAACAATAAAGTAAAAACAAAGATTCACAGTGCTCTTAATGTCTTATGTGCCCATGTAACATAACATTTATAAGAAGAGAACAACTAGTTACTGCAAAAATGTCTACAGTGCCACCGTTTTTGCACTTCTCTCCCCAACTTCAAATGTGTTTATTTTCAGGTGTTCCTCCTAAATCCTACATATTCTGAAAATGTGGCTGACTACCTTCATATTCACTTTATTAACAAGCATTGTACTCAGAATAGCCTATGAGAACAGTCCTCCCGGGAAAAACTTAGCAAGGGTCCCTCTATTTCTCCCAGACTCTAGGCAGCCAGAATTGGGCTTACTAGTTTATTTCATTTCAGCAGCAAAGCAAGCATGATTTATTGGCTGGACAGCACCAGTCTCAGGTGTACTCACCCATGTTGACCTCTTGAGATAAGACAGTATTCCAGCACAGCCCTGACTCAGTGGCAAGTAGTAATGAGTGACACTATGTTTGTACATTACTACACTGGAGCTAAAATGCTGGTCTAGTAAAACCACTCCAATCTTGGTGCCAAAGACTTCAAACATGAATGAACTAGAGAGGAAATATTCACGTTACTGTCACTTTCATGTTATGAAATAGACAGGAAATATCCAGGTTACTGTCCCTCTCATTTTATTGTCTTTTGTCTAACATCATCTAGTCAAAAGTAGAATTATTGTATCCTCAAAAAAGCAACTGCAAGAACAATGCATATTTGGGTAAAAATATTTATCTCCCATCAGCTCCCCACCCCACACGCACACCTTAAATTCTTAAATAAACATCTTTTGAGAGACTCTCAATATACTGAGTATACTTAATCCACCTAAACCTTGCTCAGGAAGGGTGAGCATGAATATTTTTTCTATCACTATATCTGCCCAAGCAACAGTTTAAGACATGCCTATCTTTGAAAATCAGTTAAAACATATAGAATAGTAATTTATGGGATTATTAAAGGTAAAGGTAAAGGCCCTCCCATTGTTCATCGATTTGCTCAAGCGGGCCCAGTAACGTCTCCATTGGAGACTTTGTTGTTACTGTGTCTGGCATATCGAATATGTCATGGGGAGCTTGCCAGGCTCTGCCGTGTGGGCGAGGTACTCTCGGTAGCTTGCCGGGCTCTCCAAGAGGGGCAGAGGAATCGAACTCGGGTCAGCCATGTTGGCTGTGTGCAAGGCAAATGCCCTACCGCTGTGCTATCGCTCCAGCCCATGGGATTATAAAATCAGAAATAGCATTATTTACTTTTCATTCATTCTAATACAAGTTTGAGTTTTGAAAGGTCTTTGATGTGGTGCTGCTCAAGCCCTGAAGTAGCTGAAGACCAGAATCTAAAAACACTAAAGATGAGTTGAAACACAATGATTGAACGAGTACATGCAATAAGTCCACTAAGGTTTCCAGCTGAGCTAGGATGTTTCTAAGTAAATTTGCATTCCTGGTGCAAATTAATCTTATAAACTGATGACAAAGAGTTATATTCAGACCTAAGGACTTTGGAAGCAGGGGGGAGAAGTGCTTCCCAAGGAGACCAGGGGCAGCAGAGGTCCTTGAATGTGGTGCTGCTCTAGCCCTGAAGTGACAGAGATGACCCTTACCACCGCAGTGGTGACTATGGGCATCCAGGACTACATACAGAGGTGGTTGTGGGCCTATAGGGCTGCAAGTAGTGGTGGGCTATATGATGCCAAAAATTGAGCCCAGGTCAGATTCATAAAATACATGTGTCTTAACCCTTGTACCACTTTGCCAGTTTTTAGGATGGATCTTTTTTTGGGTTACGAGCATAATTTAGAACTTCATTTAAAATTTTCTACCTGAGTAACTTGGGCATTTTTTTTAAAATTCCTAATGTGAGCAGTTAAATTTTCACTAAACATAAGTCTAACAAGAACACATTTAAAACTTGGGTGTTTTCAGGATCTTTCAGTGAAACACTCCCCCACCCTCTGCACCACACTGCTTAGAGCATTATCACACAGGCACCTATGCAATGACTTGAGACCTTGTTAACTTTATATTTACTTGTATCACTGTGTCACTGTCATCCCGTTGATCATCGAATTACTCAAGCAGGTGCCAGTAATGTCTCTATTCCACCCAGCCCTGAGATTTTAGCAGCCTCTTCTTACTCATCTTTTCCCAATGATTGAAGGCTCTTTCAGGGTCAGGGAAATGAGACCTGTTGTCGTTGCTGTATTTGGCATATCAAATATGCTATGGGGAGCTTGCCAGTTTCTGCCCGTGCAGGCGGGATACTCTCAGTAGTTTGCCAGGCTCTTTGAGAGGCATATATTTACATATTTTTCTCTATGATTTGTTTCCTACTGTCTGAACCCCATAAGATATTGTGTAGTAATTGTGGAAAATGGGTAGGAAGTGTCTTATAATGTGTCGAGGCTGTGCAATCCGGAAAGTGTCCTGGAGTGTGGCAGTAGTTGGGTAGTGGAGGTCAGCTGCTGGGCATTATTTTTACTCCCGTCTGAGAGGAGAGGTAAGCTGCCCGGGCTTTTTTTTTTTTAACTCCGGTCTGGAAGGAGCATTCTGAGTTCTAGAGTGTGGCCAATGAGGAGATTATCAGATTATCTGGTGCCAGTAGGGTGTGGCTTGTGGGTGTGATCCCTGACTCACCAGAGACTGAGGGAAGTAGGCAGAGGATCTCTGTTCCAGGGTCCCATTGAGTCCAGAGTTTACTTGTATACTTGTATATATACTTGTATAATCACCTATTATCTATTCAGTTATTCTGAAAAAAAGAGTTCAAATTATCTTTCTTATATTAGGTTCTCAATTTAAGGCTTTTGGAATAAGTCACAGCAAACTTACAACAAAAAGAATCATATGAAATGAGTTATAATAAATACTGAATAAGTTGTTGGGGAAACAGTGTGACTCAATACAGAGCCCACCATCAACCCCCTCTTCACCAGAGCCCATATGTGAACTTACATCCCTGAACAAATGCATACCTTCACATAGGTGGTCAAGGGGAAAAGCCAGCATGAGGACTAAAGACAAGAAATGAGAACAAAATGGGGAATACAAGATATACTAAACAGCTTCAAGAGACCACTTGCTCAGATGACCTTATTTGGATGGTGGTCTGGCTACACTGATTACTCTTTTTGAAGGGTGGGGGACTCCCAAGCTGTGCTCAGGAGATCTGAGGGCCCACCAAGATTCTAAGTCAACCAGACCAGGAGTTCAGCCCAGTGCCAGAGGAAATGACGTAGCTCAAGCCAACATTCTGTGAATACCCAAATACATTGGTAGTGCTAGAAGTCTCCATAGCCACACCCAACTGGTGCTTGGGGTCTTCGGGACTGTACCTGAAGATGATCAGGGGACCATGTGGTGCTGGACGTGAACCCAGATTGGACACATGCCAGGCATTGCACTACCTAATGTTCTATATCTTGTCCCAAACTGATAATTCTTGAATCTGATAGTGAATAACTAAGCTGAATAATATTCCTCCTACCACCTCTATCCTTCAGAGAATTGGAGAACTATGTAGCAATATTAGAGTTACTCATTTTTTTTGCTTTTTGGGTCACTCCTGGTGATGTACAGGGGTCACTCCTGGCTCTGCACTCAGAAATTACTCCTGGTGGTGCACAGGGGACCATATGGAATACTGGGAATCGAGCCCAAGTCAGCTGTGTGCAAGGCAAACGCCTTACCTGCTGTGGTATCGCTCCAGCCCCTAAAGTTACTCATTAAGCCCAGCCATGCTCACTGCCATCAGACCATTTAGGAGAAGTAGCATAGCTGACAACAGTCTTTTCAACCATCACTTAATGACACAATAGAAACTCAACAACAAAAAAGTGGAATGGGTTGAATGGAATTGGAAGTAATTGAATTGATCAGCTTATATATAAGAGGATGAGGAAATATGATGGCCTTTCTTGGGCTCTATGCAAAAAAGGCTACCCCTGCTGAAGGCATCAAGAATTATCAAAATCAATCAAGCTCATAAACAAGTCTCATGGCGATGATTAATCCTTGCTGAGAGAATTCCAGGGAATAAACAGATGCCAGAAAATCTCTAGTCAACTTTACTAGTTAACCATACAGGGAAACAGGGGCTCTGGCACACACTATCAAGCCAGACAAAGTGGGAAATGTTGGCAAGGTGACTGGTAGGGGCAAACATGTCTGGGCACAAAGGTGTTAGCTTAGTCAACTAATATTTTTCTTGGAAAACAATGAAAGTCTTGCTGGAAGTACCTTGCTCTTCCCCTTTATGCAAACCCTTTCCTCTATTTTTCTAATGTGCCAATAGAAAGGCAAAACACTTTTTAAAAAATCTTCTCTGAGAAAATATTCTGAATGCTCTCAGGAGTAGCCTCACTGAATGCGACATCAACATATATTTATCTAAAGCCTACTATGTGCTAAGTACTAGATGTAAAACAACTAATAATAGAGATTTGATGCTTTTCTTTGTATTTTGAGGAAAAATAATAGACAAGTACAAACATCACCATGCATTTTAATATTTGTAGCACAGCAGTAGGGCATTTGCCTTGCACGCAGCCAACATGGCCGACCCGAGTTCGATTGCTCCGCCCCTCTCGGAGAGCCTGGCAAGGTACCAAGAGTATCTCGCCCGCACGGCAGAGCCTGGCAAGCTCTCCGTGACGTATTCAATATGCCAGACACAGTAACAACAAAGTCTCCAATGGAGACGTTACTGGGCCCGCTGGAGCAATATTTGGAATATTTTATTAATTATAGTATTTCTAATATCAAAGAAAACAAACATCTTGCTGGTAAAAAAATTGCAAATAGGGTGGTGATAACTTTGTCAAAGTCTTTTAGAAATAGAAAATCCAAGGCATGAGAGCAGCTAGCAAAGCTCCTTCCAGGTGGAGAAAAAACACTATGTGACATCTTTAGATATCTAAGACCCAACAAGAGGATTCCTAAAATTTTGGGGCAGGTGTGCATACTTGTGCATACAGGCTGACCTAGAAATTTAATTAATTTGAGGTGTTCACCATTTGAAATTTAGGAACTGCATAAGTTTCTATAAAGAAGAGGAACTCCTGTGGTGAATACACAGAGTACACCAGAGTCTATGATCAGCTCAGATCACACTGAGGAGAAAGATAACTGCACTTGCCTAACTAGATACTGAAGCACTTATCCTATATGAGCCAGAAGACAAACATAGACAAGAATTGAAATAGCCCTCTGGAGGTGTCTGGGATTCAGATTTTCTCTCTATTCTTCACCATCCCACGGTGTTAGTCAGAAGGGTCCTTGCAAAAATCGGTTTGTGTTTCTTTAGAACAAACATACACAGCAACGATAGATAACGGTCAGTCCACAATCAGAGACATATCTAATCTTAGTTTGGCCCTGCAAAAGGTTTATGAGAAAAAATGGTTTAAAAGCCAGGTATTGGGTCACAAGTTCATGTAAGAAAAAATGTATGATTCCTAATAAAACAGACATCCAGACAGGGAGGATGTTCTTTGCACAATGGACAAGACTCATTCTTTGGGCCTGGCAGCCTTCCGAGGCATTGTTCTGAGCCATTTCCTTTTGAGTCCAAGGTTGCTAAAGAGAGGGATTAATTTTCATTGCTATGATTATCTACTTCATAGATGCCCTCAAGCACCTGGTGTATTTTCCATTTTGTTCTGTTAGAAGTAAATAAATTTACTAAAGGAAATAATTAGATCCAAGTGCCATCGATGTGGTAACTGCCGGTCAAGCCAATAGGATAAGATTGATCTGAAAGGTGAGGAGGGTACCTTAACAAACCTAAATCATGAGTTTGATTTGTTTGGCATCCACATAAGAAACACTCACTCTGGAAAAATCTGGATATGATTCAATATTATTCATGTACATACTCTGAGCTTTGTTATTAAACTTTGGCCCAGAGATTTTAGTCTTCTTGGTTCAGGTTTAGTTGCAAGGAGGTAAAATTTATCATACAAACTAGGATGCAAATGTGCATTCATTCAAAATCATCCTAATATGAATCCAACCCAAGAAAAATTAAATGCAAACTCTTAGTGACTAGATCAGAATCCATCACAGTTAAAGTTTTATCCATAGCTTTTATGAATATACATATATATTCATTTATCTTAGGAGTTATTTTTGCTTGGGGATCTTTTGAAATATTTCTGTAACTCTTTCAGAGATTACCTCACTTCTATTGCCTATACATAAGAGTATATGTGTATTGTGTGGTGTGTATGTGCATTTTTTTAAAGACCTCTTCACCTGAGTTCAGCAGTGATGAAATTGTAAAGAATATATCTTTCTTCCACAAAAAGCCTCCAAACAGAGTGAGGCAGAAATTTACCAAATGTTTGGCTTGGTACCCTGGGGTGGTGAAAACATGATTTTTCACGAACTTTTAGAGCAGCACAAGACTTTCCACAAAGCGATAACATAACCTGAACATGTCAACAAGTGCATCTTTTCAAGTCCCAACATCTTTTCTCTAAAATTCTAGGCAGGTATATAATGTAGCGTAACCAGAAAGGCCATTAAACTCCTAATTCCTTTTCTCCATGGCAAGCAGCACTGAAAAAAACAGATGTTGAAGATCAAGCTTAAATCCATTCTGTGTGCTCATAGCGACATTAACTGAATTCATTGAAAAGTCATCTCAGTAAAAACATTTAGATCAAATATCCTCTCTGTCATATGTTGAGCTACTTCAAGTTTATCCTCACTTGCCTAGTCATTATTAAACCCAGTGAATGGTGGAGGGGAGGCAATAGAAATGGTGTAGATAGCTGATATGTCTTATAAATTTCACCTTTATGCTGGAAAGGGTCTATGATTAGGACTATCAAGACAAAGCAAAGTGTGATATTAATTCCTTTTTTTCTCATGGCACAGTTCATTAGTGATTTCCAGGCATTACTTATTTGCTAGACATTTGAAAATGAATAGACAGGGAACAAAATGTCAGAAAGAAATTGGCAGCAGTTGTTTCTAAGCAGTCTCTTAAGATAAGACTCCCCAGAGTTTATACATCTAATATTTCTTCATGTAAGTTCACATCAAACCAACACAGAAGTTGGGATATCAGTCTTCAGAAAGGAACTCTATTGCCTACTCAACCGTAAAAGTTGAGTGAAAGATACATAAATATTAGGTGTTAATTCATTGCTATGAGCAAAGGATCCAGAAGACTTCAGTTTGTTCCTTGGAAAGGCACTGCCTGAAACCCATGACTTTGTTTCACATAACCCTACCTCTACCATCCCTACCGGCAAGCTCTTGTCACTCATCTTGCATATCATTTCCTATTTCTAATCCTTCCTCCAATATCTACATATCCAATTGCATTTCCCCTTTTCTAAAATAATAACTTAAGTACACAGTAGTTGTGACATGTTCAAAAAGGTCTACATTGCCAATAAAGTACTGCAAACTGTACCCCATTAAGAAATCAAACTGAGTCACTGGAGCGCTTAGTTTTTGTTTCTCAGGTTGTTCAACTTGAAGCTCGATAGTCCTAAATTCCTTGGCATCCAACTCAAACCTAAAACTAAAGACTACTTTAATGAGAAGGTTGCTCATGTTATAAATAGCATTAAATAAAAAAGGGTTAAACTAAATCTGTTTTTTAAATAATCATAACTTAAGAAAATGAACACTGACAGAATGAAGAATAGTCTACTGGCATCTCCTTTGACTGCAGTAGAAAATCAAAGAATTCTTAGAGAAATTATCCCAACTTCTCTGCATCAGCAAACATATGAGAGGAAAAATTAAAGATAACTCGAATTATCTTTACTGTAACACAAAAGAATTATGACACTAAATCTACCCAATAACACACGGTCACAGTCACGGTCCTCCTGTTGTTCATCGATTTGCTCAAGCGGGCCCAGTAACGTCTCCATCATGAGACTTGTTGTTACTGTGTTTGCCATATTGAGTACGTCACGGGTTGAGAATATGAGAGATGAGTGAGAAACTAATTAGAGTTGCTATCATCAATGACTACAGGGAAGAAAAACAAATTGAAAACTCTATTTTCTTGCCAAATGCCAGATCTCTCATGCTTTAGAAAATTACTTATGCTGAAATTTGATAAAAGACCAAACATAATGGCCTCTCATTGTCTGTATTGCAAACCATAATGCCTATAAATAGAGAGAGAGAATAAGAGGGAAATTGTCTGCCATTAGAGGCGGGGGAGGGCTGGGACGGGGCAGTTAGCAAAAGATACTGGGGACATTAGTGGTGGAAAACGTACACTGGTGGAGAGATGAGCGTTCAATTACTGTATGACTGAAACTCAAACATGAAAACTTTGTAAATGTAGCTCACGGTGATTCAATACAAAATTTTTAAAAAAATTTGAAAATCCAAGCCATTTGTCTACAAAAATAAAAGTCACTTATGTTCAATCCTGGGCTGGAGCAATAGCCAAGTGGGTAGGGCATTTGCCTTTCATGGGGCCAACTCGGGTTCGATTCTTTCGTCCCTCTCAGAGAGCCCAGCAAGCTACTGAGAGTATCATGCCCTCACAGCAGAGCCTGGCAAGGTACACATGGCATATTCGATATGCAAAAAACAGTAACAACAAGTCTCACAATGGAGACATTACTGGTGCCCAATTGAGCAAATTGATGAGATGCCAGTGACAGTGCTACAGTGCTATGTTCAATCCTATACCTTTCAAAATCCAAAATGGTACCTTTCCATAAACCATCATCTGCCCCTACTGAAAGCAATATCGCTTGAATTTTCTCGAGAACTTTATTCTTTTCTGTTCACCTTATATAATTTCTGTTTTTAAAAATCTTCTCCAATAATTCAAAGTCCCTGGGAGTAAGAATTGTACAACAGTGACATTTTTATCTCCATTTAAAATAAGTGAATAAACAAGATTTAATTAAAGTTTAGCCTACAGTATACCCCCATATATGAATGCTGTTACTTCACTTTGAAAGTTCTTCTACTGTCTCTCCAACCACTATGTGCTGATCTGGAAGGCTCCGAGAGTTGTAATAGCTATTACCTTGTATTAATATGATGCTTATCACTGTAGGAGTCCCAAATGCCATGGCAAACCAGCAGGGCTCAGGTAAAGGGACTCTACTCCCACAGGATTGTGAAATAGAGATTCCTTTGAGATGCAACCTGAATTCCTTCCCTGCCCTCTGTCTTCACCTTCATAATTAGCACAGTTTTCCAACATAGGCCCAACACTGTTCTGCATGTTGCCCTTTCTTCCACACCCCCTGGGCAGCTATGGTTCTGAGTTTGCCCTTCTTTCTTACCCAAGAGTAAAGAAACATGTTAAATCGTCTCCATATTTACTCATTCTATATAAGGAAATAAAATTTAAAGGAGGGACTCAGGACTCAGAGTAATCTTGCCTCCCCTTATCTTGTCCCCCAAGTGCAGCACTTCTTAGTTTGACTCTTAGGCTTCAAAGTCCATCCAGCGTAGTGATTGTGGACACTAAAGAAACAACTCTTTTGAGGAAGTTCCTGAGATCCTATGGGAATAAAAAAGCAAAGCCATAGCTCGAGTCATAGCTGCAAAGTAAATGGAGGCCTACTCTACAGCCACGTCTAAGTCTGCTTTCAGTGACTAGCCGTTTCAAACAATGTTTATCAAGAGCTTAGTATCAACTGCTTGTGGTTACTGGGGAAAGAAGAGTAAAAGTCAAAATGCACAGGAAGATGACATGGGCACCTGAGTCTAAAGCGCTCTGTTGTGCCAGCTTCCTCCTCTCATTGCTATTGTGGGGGATCTGACTTCCAGGTAAATTGCCAGGTAGCTGAAAGGACAGTAAAGGACTTTAAGAACCAGTTGTCCTCTGGTATGGAACTACTTCAGCAACTTAGTAGCTGGTAGAGATATGCCAGTGTAGCACTGTAGCACTGTCCTCCCATTGTTCATCGATTTGCTCAAGCAGGCACCAGTAACGTCTCCATTGTGAAACTTATTGTTAACTGTTTTTGGAATGTCAGATATGCCACAGGGAGCTTGCCAGGCTCTTCTGTGCTGGCAGGATACTCTCAGTAGCTTGCCAGGCTCTTCAAGAGGGAGAGGAATTGAACCCGGGTTGGCTGTGTGCAAGGCAAACACCCTACCTGCTGTGCTATTGCTCCAGCCCATACCAGTGTAAGTCAAGCTAAATATATCTAACATAATAATATGGAAAAAAGTGTGGGGGGGGTTTTAATCCCATGATACAAAGCAGAGTTGTATCTAAGTGTATCTTCCCCATACTCATATATGGAAATTCTAACTCCCAAAGGTGATTTAAAAGTGGGGCTTTGGGGAAGTGATTGGAACCTAAGAATGCAATACACATGGCAGGTAATAATGGTATTGCAAACAATGGCCCCACAGAGTTCGTAATCCTTTTCATCATGTGAGGACAGAGGAAGAAGTGTTTACTCAGAAAATTGCAGGATCTTTGTAGAATAACCATGCTGACACCCTGACCTTGGCCTTCTTGCCTACAGAACTGCAAGAAAAAAATGTTTATTGTTTAAAAGATACCCAGTCTATAAAATTAGGTTATATCTGTCTGAATGGATGAAGTAATAGAAAAAAGAGTTACATAAATAAATGCAATATATCAATTGGGTTTAAAATAAAGCTGTGAGTGTAAAAAAATGTTACAAAACAATGGTACTCAATGTGATGAACTCAAGCAATACTACATTTTAATTACCATTTCATATAGATCAGGGAATACTTAAGAAGCAAGGTTTAAACAATTGGTCTGAAGGATGAACCATCAGTAACAAATTGATGAAGGAATAAAAGAGCACTCTGAAGAGGGAGCAACAGATGCAAATAGTCTGTGGCAAGGAGAACTAAAAGAAAGCCTATGTGGTCAGAGGAGCTAAAGGAATGGGGTAATTTGAGAGGAAGGAAAAAATAGCCAATTTTATTAGCCAATAAGAGTCCTGAGATGCTTTCTCTATTCAGAAATAGTGAAATGTTATTAAATAATTTAAAACAAAGGAACAAGCAATATAAGTTTAACATTAAAAAAAAAAAGACGTACCGAATTCTGTCTGTAGAATGACCTGTTGATCGGGAGAGAATCAGGAGGCTAAAAGTAGATACCCCATTGGTCAACACCAAAGATCCTTAAAATTCTTTATAGCCAGTGTGCTATTTAAGGCAAGAAATTATTAAAAAACAAAAAATGTCCTATTGAATGGAACAAAATATCCATTTGGCATATATCTGATGACAGGTTAACATAAAGAATTTATGCAATTCAACATCAATAAAAAAAAACCTTAATTTAAAAAATAGAGGATCTGAATTGACAATTCTCCAAAGACATAAGGATAGCAAACAAGCACATGAAAATATGATAAACATCTCTTATTTTATGGAAATACAAATAAGGTAACACCTCACACTTGTGAGAATGGCTACTATTGAGAAGTATCAAATAATGGAAAGGATGTGGAGACAAGGAAGATCTTATACACTGTTGAGAAGGTATATTCAGATGGCCATTGTGGAAAACAGTATGGAGAAGTCTCAAAATATGAAAACTAGAAATGCTATACAGTCCATTTATCCCACTTTGGGCATTTACCTAAATAATATAAAAAAGAACACAAAATCACTAATTCAAAGATGCATTTCTGAAGTCAGAATGATAGTACAGTGGGTAAGGTGCTTGCCTTGCATGCAGCCTACCTGGGTTCAATCCCTCTCACCACATATGGTCCCTAAGCCCATCAATAATGGTCCCTGACCACCACCTTGGGTTTGGCCCAAGAACAAACATTTAAAAAAATATATTCATGCCTCCAATTCATCTCAACTTCACTCACAATAAATAAGAATAGAAATTATCTAGGTTATCATTACCAATTTATTGCATAAATAAGATATGATATGATTTAGATAGATACACATGGTTGAATATTAATCAGCTGTTTATTAAACAATAATAAAATACTTCCATTTACAACAACATGGTTAAACTTAGAGGTATTATACTAAGTAAATTAACCTGGCAGATAAATACCCTATGATTTCACTCAATAGTGGAAAATAAAGAAAAAATAATGAAACAAATGAAGCAAATACTCATAAAGTATCAATACAAAATATTTGGTACTAGAACATAAAAGGAAAAGAGGCTGGGAAAGTTAAGCAAAATGGCTATTTCACAGGGAAAGATGAAATTTTCATTTATAATATTTATATATCATGTTCTCAAAGTTTACTTCAATTAAAAGAATTAAGGTAAGAGTTTGGTACCTATTGTATTATGCATCATATAAATAGAACCACTGATAAATACAATGGTTTTCTATATTTTAATATAGCATTTGTTATACATCTCTATAAGGAAGGAATGGACAAAATTAGCAACTAATTTCAGCAACTGTTGTATGTATGCGGACACTGTGATTTTGACATAAAAATGTGTGGGTACATTCTGCAGGCACATTATTTTGATGTATTCCTCAAATAAAGTTCAGTAGGAAGGAGGAAGGTAGTGATATTGTCCATGTTGGGAATTTTTAGGGGGGTTTGTGGGGGTGAGGGGGGCACCAGGCATTATTCGGGACTTAATTCTGGTTCTGAGCTCAGAGGTCCTGGTGCTCCAGGGACAATATGGGGTTGTAGGTGATCAAACCTGGTGGGCCATATACAAGGCAAGCATCCTACCCCTGTACTAAGTTTTGGTCCTATCATTGTCCACATTTTCCAGATGAAAAAATTGAAACTCACATCAATCAAGAAAAATTTTCAGAATCAAATAAGAACTAAGAGAAGATACATAATTTTGCTAAAGTAGAACAAACTCATACCAAAGATCAATAAGTCAAACATCTATACAAAATTGTACTTATGTTTGAAACAGGAAACAAAACCCCATGCTAATACAAGACAAAGTGCATTAAACTGACCCTGAACTCCCCCCACTACTGGAGTCTTGGCTGCAAAAGAAGTTAATTTCCCAGAGCCAAGCTCTAAGACCAGGCTGTTCTTTACTTCTTGGAGTTGTTTTGACATTAAAATGTGAATGTCCTTAAACTAAGGAAGGGGAAGAGAGACTCTATGGAATGTTAAAATAATTTGTGGCGAAACAGAAAAAGTTAAATATTCATTAAGAGTTTTCATTTCAAATGATTGTTTTACCATCTTAATGTCTATATCAGAAAGCAGAGAGAAAAGGAAGAAACACTCAGTCGTTTACCTGAATTTGCCAGATTGAATGCATAGATGAAGCCTGTGGGAGTTTTGAGCTTCCCTAGTAAAAGTTGGAGTCTATGAATATTGAATTCTACATAGGTCTCAAGGTTTGCCAACGTTCTGGACCAAGCTGGTTTCGCCAAGAATCAGCATGCTAATCCCTACTGTCTCCAGCACTTAGGGATTCAATATATACATTGTCTCCCAGAAGCAGAGTTTTATGATCATGATATATCCATTCTTTTGTCTCTTAATCCTCAAAATAAATCTTAGAGTCCAAAATATCAAAAATATCTGAAACTCAATCCTGAAAATCTCTTTAAGTTGATGTTCAACCTCCAGTAGAGTTGTCATTTCCCAAAGTCAGAAAGTTGCATAGGCAGCAGTCTCAAGTGATATCTCTCACCCAACTCTGACTTTTTGATCTACTTATTAGCAAGCAGTTCTTTCATCCCCTTTGGAATTGGGAAGCCTGTAGTCTCATGGCTGAAAATAATTTTGCTATTTCCCTGGAAGGACACATATCATGGAAGGTCACGCACTGCTCAACCTCAAATTCATCCACGATCATGATCACGATCACAATCATCCTGTTGTTTGTCAATTGCCTCGAGCAGGCACCAGTAACATCTCCTTCGTACAAGCCCTGAGATTTTAAAAAGTGCCATATTCAAGGCTCTTTCAGGGTTAGGAGAATGAGACCCATCATTGTTACTGGTATTTGGCATATTGGGTACACCAAAGGGTGTTTGCCAGACTCTGCTGTGTGGGCAGGTTACATTCAGTAGCCTGCCAGGTTGTCCAAAGTAAGAATGAGATAATGAGATGTCCTGCAGCCGCAAATGCGGCCGTGCACATCCGGGAGCTGGGTTTTATAGTCTCTGGGTCTTGGCCGTTGATGGGATTACACGGCACTGGGGGTCAGTTGTTGGGTGTGACCCCTGCCTACTGGAGGATGGAGGATCTGGGTTGAGGATGCTCAGGCTCGATCCGAGCAGGCTTGGAGATCTCAGCCCCAGGGCCCGCATGCCTTTGTTCCTCTGCCGGTACCTTCATGAGTGTGGAGAGTGGTCTCAGCATGGTTGTGGCTGGTTCTGGAGGTCTTTGGCTGCCGGAACTCTGCTCAGGGTGGGGAGGGAAACTCAATCCACTCCCCTTCAAGGGGCCCCAGTGAGGACAGCCAGGCAGGAGACTCTGCCATTTATATATTTTATTTTTTATTATTATATAATTTATATATATAAATTCATTCATTTATATATTTAATCATGAATTCGTCGACTATGTTTTCAACACTTAGATGCAAGTTGTAAAGATAGCCCCACTGATAGTTTATACCAGTGAGCAAACAGTTATCAGAATTTTAACCTTTGTATTATTCATTCTTTCTTCATTTTTGATCTGACATATTGCCCAATACAAGGCTGATTAGAATATATTAGAATATATTTTTATATCAACACTAATTGTTTCATCAATGTATGGAAGTACCAGTTAACCAGTTTAATTAAGGAACACTTTCTGGAGAGAGAGAGAGACATTGGGAAGGATTCAATAACAAAAAAAATAGGCTAAGATATATGTTCTCAAGCCTACAAAGGATGTGAGACACTAGAGTCACTGTCACCTAAAATCTAGTATCACTAAATCCAATATTGTAAAGGGGAAATTAGAGGGAAGTAGAGGATGCCAGAATAAAATATATAACCCAAAGGCTTGGCATGGGTAAGTCATATCTCTCAATCACTCAAAAGCAGCAGGTTTGATTGATAGGATACATCATGGCATGGAAGGCTAAGAAAGCCCAGATGGGCTACCTCCCCACATTCAGAGCAGTTATCACAAAGGCCAACATCAGAGACATAAAACCAGTGAATTACAAGAGAAATGATACATCAAAGTCCTCTTTTACTTTAGACATGTGAAGTATGTTTGGATTTTATGCCCCAGGTTTTTCCTGCTATCATGACCCAGTATTTCTGTCGACCTCCATATCTTCCTATGATTATTTATAAAACACCTTGGAAAATGCTACAAAACTGTTATTTATGAGCCATCAAAGTCAATTCAACTTCCTATATTTAAAAAGTTAGTATTTCTACAACTAAGGCTTGTTGTAAAGTACTTTCATTCCTATTAATCAATTTTTCTATTCATGAGCTAATTTAATTTTCAAGGCATAAAAACTACACTAAAAGTGATTAACATACATTCATGGATAGGAAAGTTGATTAGCAGGAATGAAAGTCCATTATAATGGGTCCTAACCTACCCTTATAACCTCTTCCCAAAACTTATAAACTGTCTCATGTTTTAAATCCTGATCATTCCCTCTACACAATAGAAATTTTCAGAATCCTGTAACTTTTCTGCAATGATTCTGCAAGTTATTATAATGCAAATGATCCTGCTTGGGATTCCCATCATGCCCCAAACTCCCAGTAAAATCCCAACAGGATTATATAAACACACATATTCTTGCTTTCACTTGGAAAATTCCAATTCATTCACTAAAGACCAAAATAAATATCTCTATTTTATTGTCTTCTTCTGCTTCATTCAATTCCTGGTAAAGTAGACTGTCAGGACAATGTACACATTCTATTTGGCTTCACTAATCTCATTGTTTTTCAGTATTAAATTGTTTAATGGTCACTGTACATACCCTTGAGTACATACCTATACACATTCACACATATACATCTACAAAATTATTTTTTAATTTTTTTAAAAATTTAAAGTTCCTGAGAGTAAAGATTGTTTCTCATGCATCATTAAATTCCAAGTACTGAACCCTTAGTATGTACTCTACAAATATTACATTGAATTGAATCTATTCATATCATATATATGAAATATACATCTTTCTACATACTTATTTTTAAAAATTATTTACCTTTTCTTTCTACCTCTAAGGAAATCATATATGATGAGTATTTCAATTCATAAATAAAGTATTTTCATCTACTTACTTAAGTTTTCTTTAATTTCGATTTGCTCATGTGGGCCCAGTAACATTTTAAAAAATAATATGGTCCGAGTTTCTATTTTTATTTTATTGTATACATTTTGAGATTGTATACAATACAATAGAATATGAAGAATTGATATTCTTTTGAATTTTTTGTATGTCTTTCATTTTTTCTTTTAGTTTTACAGTCCTGCTATTTCTAGCCTTGAATTCAAAATATGGCTAATTTTTATTGACCTTGTACTCAGTGATATTTATTAAATAATTAAAATTTGATATTAATTTTAATAATTTATTTTAGATTCTTTAATTATTTACTTCACACTGATAGCACGTTGCTACGTTTCAATTATTTACCTTATTTTTTCCTATATTACTTCACTGGTAGCTTCAAGCATAATCTTGAAATAGTAATTATAATAATCAACATCATTACTTTATTCCCTTGCCCAGATATTTGGACATTTCATATAAATGTTACTTTAAATGCAAATAAGACACTTCAAATGCTTAGTCTTTTGAATTTAAATCAAGCCTGGGTATTTTATCAAATATTTTCTGTATACATTAATATGTGATTTTTCTTCTTTGTAATTCTTAGGTATAAAATTACACCAAAAAAAATTTGGGGGGGCAGCACACTTGGTGGTATTCAAAGCTTACTCAGGGATCACTCCTGACAGGTTTGGGTGCCATATGGTGTGCTAGGGGTCAAACCATCTGCCATGCAAGTGCCCAACTCACTATACTATCACTCATCCCAAATTACAGCAAGTTTTAAGTATTAAACCAACTTTATGTTCCAAAACTAGACTCAGGTTCATCCTGATTAAAAATTACTTTTTCATAGATCATTGGAATTGTGTTGCTAATAGTTTGTCATTTTTATCTTTGAACATGAGTAACATTAAGCAGTGAGATTTTTTCTCATGCTATCTTTGTCAAGTTTTTATAAAAAGATTTGCTGAACTCATAGGTTATTTTCTACTCTAAATTTTCTACTCTGTAAAGTTTATGATCAACCTTCTCCAGTTTAGCTATAAATAGGTATGACTTACCTTTTCTTCTGCCATAAATAGCTGACCTTTGAGAAAACATATTCTACTATACACTGGGTAATATCACTGAGATAGAACAGTGTCAAGAACTTAGAAAACCTTCCAAAACTTACCTGAAGATATGCCTACCAACTTTTAGTCCTAAGCCCCACCTATATATTGCTCAGGAGAAAATACGCATTAATACTAATATTGATACATGCAGTCTTTAATCCTGCTCCACTATTTTAGATAGACATTCAGTATAGACCTATGCTATTTTAACTAGCTACAGAATTACTCTTGCTTTAAGACATTCAGTTTAACAATTTAAGTGCATATTAATCATTTTTTGAATGAAAACTAATTCTTTGAGATGTTGTCATTGTTAATTTGCTTTATAGGCATAATGTTCTCTTTTTAAGTTTAGAATAGTTATTCATAGTACTTGGCAATGAATGAGTAATAAAAACTTGTTAATTAATGCATTAATAAATTAATGGAAATTACACATCCTCTAAAACAAACGCTGGCCAACTACAACCCATAGGCTAAATCCAGATCATTCTCTTATTATATAAGAAAATACATTGGATACAGACATACTAATTTGTTTACATAATGTTGTATTCTTTCAGAATTGGATGTCTTCTGCTTTCAGAGTTGAATAATTGCAACAGAAGCCATATGGCCCAGAGCTGAAAATATCTGCTGTTTGCTTTACTTTATGGGAAAAGTGTGTTAATCTCTGTTCAAAATCACAATGTTCACTAAATTGGAAAGTATCCAGACTATACCCACCTAGAGAGATCTGTGCAAATGAAATCTCCCAGTTCATGGTGGAAGGAGTAAAAGATAGTAACAGAGGTAAAGATGCTGTTGACAGAAAACAACTATGAAACTATGAATTGTTTGTTTTTTTCTTAGATAAAAAGCAGGATTTGTTAGAGTGGAGTGAGGTGGGATTGTGTGTGAAACAAGGACACAGAAGAACACAGAAGATTCTGAGGCTATCAGGAATTCAGTGCCCACAATTTGTGCATCGTGATTAGGGTTACACATGAACCACATCCAGCTGGGAGGAGCCATTTTTCAACTACCATATTATCAACTATCCACATTAATCTTACTAAAGTGCCACTTCTTGGATTTGTGAGTCTGTTGATAGAGAACTTGAACTAGTCAGCATAGAGCCTCAAACACATGTTCCTTGTTGTGCAATTTGTTGCAGGTGGACACAATGATTTGACCACTATAGACCCTGACCACCATGCCCTGCAGTTTTCCAAAGGCACCCCCACAAATAAGTTTGAAACCTATAACTTGGGAAGCATGAGAGCAGATGTGTGTGTATTCTGGAAAGAAACATCTCTGAGGTCACTTAGGGCAGTCTCTATCAGCAACAGACGATGTTAACCAAGCAAGCTGCTGCTTGCAGCTCCAGGGAGAAAGAACAACTCTGAATTTTGTCTTGAAGGAACATAGTTGAGGTTATTGTTAAAGGTCACAGACTTAATGGCTAATTCTCTACACAGCTGACACACTTGCTGAATTGTCTTGCACTGTGTAGTTATTCCACTTCTCCCCAGAGACTATGGTTAAATCTTTCCCACAATTTTGGGATTTTCATGGCCTTTTTTAAATTGCAGAATTTCATGAAACTCAGAATAGTGATTCAGTCCAGGTAGATTGTAGAAACGATTGGGCCAATTCAGCAGTAGAGGAATGAACTATACTAAAAAGCTTCTCACATGTAGCTATTCCAATTTCTTTACACTTAACATGAAGAATCTCAGAATATTGAGCCAAATCGATGAGCAATTGAATGCGCAGCTGAGTGGAGAGTCTACAGTGCACTAAAATGCCTGAGAAACATGTGTTTTCAATTTCCATTATCCTCCTTCTTTATTAAGAAGAAAACTTTTGTAAGAATTCCAGTGTCACTATGTCTTCATAACACTGAAGTATAATTTGCAGAAATCAAAATTTAATATTTATACATAAATAAAAGTGGAATGTAGAACATGCTAGTTCTGTGTTTATTCTTACCATTTCACATAGTACACAGACTATATTAAAATGTTAGAGAAACAAATGATAAAATATGAGGCTATTCTGGAAAATAAATCATCACAAACTATACCATATCCGTATTTTGAGAGTCAACAAAACATGAATAATTAATTGCATATTTGTGTAGCAAAAGGTGTTTTATTTCTTGTCATTTAGTATCTCTTCCAATCATTAGTTTACATCATTTGGTAGTGATAGATTTTAAATAACATCTACAAATCCCAAAAGCTGATTGTGTATAAAAATCACAAGAAAGGAATAGGGAATATTTAGGTACGTGAATAGAGAAAAATTGACATGAATTGAAAATTTGATAGTCAAACAATATTATTTGCTAAATATTCACTGTCTTCCAGAGATTATTTGAATATTTTGATGACTTTAGGAAAAATGCTCAAAGAAAGACTTAATCATGTATTTTATTTTAAGCAAGCATAAAGAATAATTCAGATGTAGGCTAAAGAAAAGTAGGATTTACTTTTATTAGAGAAAACATTTATTTCTCAAAGAATTTACTCTCAAAATGAGCATCCCTGATTCATTATTTTAAGATTTATTTCATAAGGACCAAAGATACAGTACAGAGGTTAAGGTGTTTGCTTTCCATGCATCCAAGTCAGGTCCCATTGCTGGAACGATTTATGGTCCTCCAAGCACTGTCGGGTTCCCTGAGCACAGAGCTGATAAGTTCTGAACACTGCCAGGTGTGGCCCCCCAAAAAAACTAAAAATATTTCAATCATAAAAGATTAATTTCTACTTTTAATGGTATTTATACATTAAGTAAAATAAACCTCAAAAGATAGTCTTACGAACATACACTTTCAAAGAAAGGAAATAAAATAAAACCAGGTAAGAGTAAATGGAGTAATGGAAAGAGCATGGAGTACAATACAGAAGAAAGCACTCCTAAGGTTTGTTTTGCTTGTTTTTTTTTTTTTTTAGTTTTAGGGCCAGATCCACCAATGTTCAGGGTTGACTCCTGATTCTCTGGACTCAGGGATCACTCCTAGAAGGTTCAGAAGACCCTGTGATGCCAGGGACAGAACCCACGTCATCTTGATGCAAGGCAAGCATCCTACTCACTGTTCTATCCCCCCACTCCTGCATTCCTGAGTTTTAGGCCTAGTGAGTTTGAATATATTAGTTAACATTGAAGTCTCCAGTGCTTAATAAAGACAGAATAATGGAAATGCAAAGCCCTAAGTCCTTTAGAGGAGGAATCATAAAGAAAAGATAAAATTATGCAAGTTAAGATCTTTCTAATTGAAAAAATATATATTCCATGACATTAAAAGAAAACATCAGAAGATATCTTGGTTAGTTTGGGCTCCAAAACAAATTATCATAAATTAGAAAACTTCAATTACAAAAATTTATTTTTGATTCTTATACAGATTGGACGTCTAAGATCAGAATTCTAACATGGTCAGATTCTTTGTGTTGGACTTCTTTCTAGTTTGCAGACACCTACCTTCTTTCTGTCCTCACATGGTAGAGAGCAGAGAGAAGAAACAAGTTCTTTCTTGTTTCTTCTTATAAGAACACTTCTTCCACCATGAGGAAGATGATGGGAAAAGTGCCCATCCTTATCACGAAACTTCCTTCCAAAGTTCTGATCGCCAAATATCATTGTCATGTTAAGGACTGGAGTTTTAACATGAATTTTTGGAGATACATTAGATCCATAAATAAAAAAAAAACCTATATTACAAAGTCAACTTTCAGGAACTTTTAAATAATTTTATGGAGAGGGATTTATTCCATTTACTTATGCCTAAAGCTAATTTGACTTTTATGACAAATATTTCAACATCTTCTTAATGGAAATACCCAGCTTATTTAACAATATCAGCATGCATTCTACTATTTACTCTATAGAGTAACTTTAAATTTCTTTATGTTGTAAAATCAGTCATTGGTACAAGGGAACATGTAATTTTATGCATCCACTGGAGATCAATGGAGTGCAAGTAATTTAATACAAAAGGAGAGCAATTTAGCAATATTTATTAAAATTTTTCAGTGCTCTCACTACTAAGCCCAAATATAATATCAAATAATTTATCTTACAGTTATTTTTATCTTCTCTTGGTAGTTTTAAATGAGTATAAAATATTAATTTGTAACATTATTTTCATAGCAATGGTGGAAAACAACATGTGATCTCTAGTAAATTAATAAGTATATTTTATTAATAATTGGTTGGGCTGGAGCAATAGCACAGTGGATAGGATGTTTGGTTTGCACGCAGCCAGCCTGGCAAACTGTGTTCGATTCCTCTGTCCCTCTTGGAGAGCCCGGCAAGTTACCAAGAGTATCTTTCCCACATGGCAAAGCCTGGCAAGCTATCCATGACGTATTCAATATGCCAAACACAGTAACAAGAAGTCTCATGATGGAGATGTTACTGGGTCCACTCGAGCAAATCGATGAACAATGGGAGGACCGTGATTACTGTGAAGAATTGGTTAAGTAAATTATAAAATTCAAGCAATAGGATACTTTGTGGCTCTAAAAAAGGCAGAACTCTTTAGGGAACAACATCTCTTAGAGACTTACCAGTAAGAAACAAATATATGAAAAAAGTGTACTGAATGTTCTATAATATACTATTATTTGAAGGAAAAATGGAACAATATATGTTTATCTATCTGTGTACATGTGTATACTTATGCACTTAGATCATTTGTACAAGCATTGTGTTTGCAGTAGATTGCTTGACTCTAACACAAGGAAATGAAACATGTGAGATGAATGGAAAATGTGAAAATGCCACATTTTATTATTTACATTTATTCATCTTTAATTTTTTTTATAAACACAGAAGCCCCCCAAACAATTTTTCATTAATAATTGGTAAATGAGGCTTCTTAATCTGGTTTTAGTTTGCATCATTAATTTTTAAGTACTAGAACATTCTGGAAAATTCACAACTACTAAGAATTATATTATGTCTCTTATTTTTTAAAAATAGAAAATGGATTTTACTGAAGTAAATTTAGAGAGATGTGAGGGAAGAGAAAATGAGACAGACAGAGAGAGAGAGATGTGTTCAAAAGAGAACATTGGCTCTCCAGAGTGAAAAAGCTTAAAAGCATACCTTTTCTGTTTTAGAAAAATCAAAAACAATTCTTAGTAATTCTTGATGATTCCCTTTGTTTTCATTATGGAATGCTTATTCTAGTATAGCTAAGTTTCCAAATTACATTATCCCTCACTTGTGACAGGCAGTCAAGAATTTTCAGATGGTTAATAGAGATTCAAAAGGAAATGAACAAAATTTCACAAAGGACTCCACTAAACCCAGATAGTGTAGTGAAATCACAAAAAGGCAGTTCTCTTCAAACCTGCTGAGACACGTACAGGGAAAAGTTGGGAGTAAAATAATCTGTATATGCTCATATGCTCCTGAGCATGGCCTTATTATCTCTAAGAGTAAAAGGTTATCATAGTAAAAATCAAACATTCCCCCATTTTTCCTGTATCTTAGAGGTAGGCCTACATTTCAACTGGGAGACACTGGGAGTAAGAGACAGGAGATGCAGTAGGATGGGTAGAGGCTGGAGAGATAGGATAGCAGGTAAAGCACTTGCTTTTCAGGCAGCCAACCCAAATTCAACTCTGGCATACCATGTGGTACCCCTAGTCCACCAGGAATGATTCCTTAGTACAGAGTCAGGAGTAACCTCAGAGCATCACTGCATAAGCCTCCCATCCCCCTCAAAAAGTAAGATGAGTCAGAGTGAGGGATGTCAAAATCAGTGAGGTCAGGGACAAGGTGCAATAGTCAGACAAATCATATTCGAGGTCCCAGGCTCTGCTATTATTTGTAAATAACAGCAGAAATCAACAATGATGTAGGGTCTTGGGCACTTTGGTGGAGTGTGTGTGTGTTGCAATGTTGGATATCTATGCCGTAAATGTTAACACTATGATAAATATCTAAAATGTAATATATGAATTTTTAAAAATCAAATAACTTTTTAAAAAATCTGAAAAAAATCAGCAGGAAACCCTGTTAGTGAAATATAGGCATCTGATATGGGCATGGTCTGAAGAAAATGTAAGGAGAAAACTTAAATCTAATTTAAGTTAGGGTAATTCAAGTATAGCCTACCCAGGTGCTGGAAAGAATAGGCCAGAAAACACTGGATCAGGTTCAGATACTAGTGAGTGTAAATCTGGAGTGAGAGCTACTGTATAAGCAGAGTAGATTTCAAAGTTGTCTAACCTAAAAAGATGGAGGAGACGGGATTGAATTTGTTAAGTAGTCAGGGAAAGAGCTTAACCTAGAGCTATGTGGGAATAGTCAAATATCAAGTAGTCAAACACCAAGATAGTACAGACTTCAGTCATTAGGAGAAAATTGTGAATAATTTCTAAATATGATTCTTAACTCTCTGTTCCTTTATTTAGTTTTATTTTTCTTTCTCAAAGAACTCAAACTGATGTATTCCTTTCTAATAGCATGACTAATTAATTCAGATGAGTATCTCTAAGCCTGTTTTAACTTGCACTCCCCAATCCACCTTTTCTAGGCTGTAGTTTCTTTGTTGGCATGTTTTATTTTCTTACTACAAACTAGACATTTAATATGTTGTAGTTCAGAATCATTTCAAATTCAACATGTCTTCTTTTTTGGGGTATTTTTAAATTTTTTATTAGTGAAACACCATGAGTTGCAGTTGTAGGCATACAAATTTTTTGTGCTTGGGTTTCAGTTATACAATGATCAAGTACCCATCTCTCCACCAGTGCCCATTCTCCACCACCACTGATCCCAGTATCCCTCCCCCCCTCCCTCCCCTCATCCCACTCTGCCTCTGTGGCAGAGCATTCCCTTTTGTTCTCTCTTTCCTTTTAGGTGCTGTGTTTTGCAAAAAACCATTGAGTGCCAATCATGTTCAGTCTATAATATACCTTCAGCATGCATCTCCCATCCTGGGAGGATCCTCCCAACACCCTTTATTTGGTGCTCTCTTCTCTATCTGCCTTTTCCCCTAGCATGTTTGGCTGGCCTCCAAGCCATGGAGTAAACTTCCTAATACGTATCTCAGTTATTCTTGGTTGTTAATCTCCTATTTTGTTGCTTTATGTTCCCCATATGAATGCCAATCTTTCTATGTCTGTACCTCTTCCTACTCATTTCTCTTAGCATGATACTTTCCATGTAGTACCACTTGTATGTAAATTTTATGACTTCATCTTTTCTAACAGCTACATAGTACTCCATTGTGTAGATATACCAAAGTTTCTTTAACCAGTCATCTGTCCTTGGGCATTCAGGTTTTTTCAAGATTCTGGCTATTGTAAACAGTGCTGAAATGAACAAACAAGTGCAGATTTCACTTCCACTATACTTCTTTGCTTCTCTAGGATATATTCCCAGGAATGTTATTGTTGGGTAAAATGGGAGCTCAATTTCTAATTTTTTGAGAATGGTCCATACTGTTTTCCAAAAGGGCTGAACCAATCGGCATTCCCACCAGCAGTGAAGGAGGGTTCCTTTCTCGCCACATCCAGCGTCAACACTGGTTGCTTTTGTTCTTTGCGATGTGGGGCAGTCTCTGTGTTGTGAGATGATATCTCATTGTTGTTTTGATCTGTATCTCCCTGATGATTAATGATGTAGAGCATTTTCTCACTTGCCTTTTTGCCATTCTGATTTCTTCTTTGAGAAAGTTTCTGTTCATTTCATTACCCCACTTTTTGATAGGGTTGGATATTTTCTTCTTGTAGAGTTCAACCAGTACTTTGTATATTCTTGATATCAACCCCTTGTCGGATGGGTATTGGTCAAATATCCTTTCCCATTCTGTAGGCTATCTTTGTATTTTGGTCAACATTTCTTCTTAAGCTAAATTCAACATCTGTCTTTTATTTCTGTACTATTGCTTCCCCTAACTTCTTTTTCTTTGCAGTTAATATCTCCATTTTCTGTCCTTCAAGTTCAAAACCATATAGCTGCTTTTTTCTGACATCTTATTAGAAATTCACAAAACCAAATTTTGCTTTAATTTTTTGTATATATTATATTGGATGCAAATTATGCAAAACTATATTAGTTATCTTCCTTAGAAACTCAACTTTTCTTCACTCATTCATTCCTTGCCCTACCACTGCATACTCAATGTGTTTCCTTAAATGTATATTCAGTTATTGCAAATGCTTCATATCAGGCCTCCATGATTATTGTAACACTGTAGCACTGTCCTCCCGTTGTTCATTGATTTGCTTGAGTGGTTCCAGTAAAGTCTCCATTGTGAGACTTGTTGTTACTGTGTTTGGCATATCAATTATGCCACGGATAGCTTTCCAGGCTTTGCTGTAGGGGGTGAGATACTCTGGATAGCTTGCTGGGCTCTCTGAGAAGGGCAGAGGAACGAACCAGGCTCGGCTGAGCTGGACTCGCGCAAGGCAAACACCCTACCGCTGTGCTATCACTGCAGCCATAATTATTATTTTACATATTCTAATTTATTCATGTATTTATAGTAATTTTAACAATGATCATGTCAGTGTGCTTAAGTATGAAACTACCTCTCCCAAACTCTGTAAGTCTTTTAAGAAGGCTCACCTGCCACAAGAATATGATACCCACTAACTGCCACTGACTGCATTGCTTCTCCAGGCTTTTAGTGAAATTCAGGCAGTGAAAGAGTTTTGCTGGGAAACTAGAGGGTACTTCCTTAGTAGGTGGAAGCATTTCCAGTAATATAAGTTGACCCTGGGTTTGACACTTCAATTCTGAAAAGCTTTTTTTTATTTTTTGCCAGTTTTTATCTCTGAAAACTCAAGATTCTTCTCAGTTGATTGTTTTCTGTAAACACATTCTCTGCAAGTTGGATTACTCACTTGCTCCAATGAAGAGCCATGTGCAAATATGTAAGAATATCATTACTACAGGTTTCCTCATATCATGAAAACTGCTTCCCCAGAAAAGAGGTGATGGACACTAGTCTGCTAGAACATAAGCATCCTTCACACAATACTCACATCTGTGGTAGAAATCCTGCTCCAGCTCTGAAGAAACCATCATCCTCAGAGGAGTCCTGAGGATAACTGTCCACATCTGGCTGGGAACAATCAGGACTAGAAGGTATTCTCACAGAAATCAATCCTGAACTCATTAGAGTTTGGGGAGTCCCAGGGCCATCAGCTGTAAGGACTGGGCACCAGTCACAGAAACTTGTATTTCTGCTACATAAATTGAGTGGAAGACAGCCCTCCCATGATTTTTCAGTTCAGCTCTTTCGTTATACTTGAGGAAACTGAAATCCAAAGAACCACCTGCTATGCAAAAGCAACTTGTGTGGTGGTTCAACATAATCGCTTCAAGATTTAAATTTCCATCTTGAAACATTGATTGACCAGCACATTTATAAAACTAAAGGTTTTACTAAGTTTAATAATTTGATTAAAAGGGATATTTTTATTAACAAATAAAAAATCTCTTATTAATTTTCTAAAATTGTATTTGTGAAATAATTATGTTAGAGGCATTTTCCAAGATGCAGATTATTGGTTGGAAATTATAGGTACTTTTATAAAGCTTGAGGGAACTCCTACGCTAAAAAGTAAAATAGAATTGCTTTCCTGAGCCACCAAGACACAAGTAGAAGCCCTTTTTAGGTAAAATTTTACATAGAAACTATACTCAGACTAGACTCCAGAGACTTTGGCTCAAATTGACAATGTCAGAGACACAAAAAATCATCTCCTCATCTCCTTACTACACCCATCTTTCCTTCCCCAATTTCCCAGTAGAATTTTATCACAATTATTACCTTCACTATGTTAACACAGATCATCCCTGCACTCAGAAGCACGTTATGATTGCTTTCCTTTTTCACTTGGACTCCTTCCTTCTAGAGTTGTCTCCCAACATCCCTGCACAGCTTTCTTTGTTTATTTAAATTACATGCTTCTCACACCCCTAGACAGCTGTGTAAATGCCTCTTGATACAGTTTTTCACTTGGATAAACCAGTCACTCTAATTGCGTTTCTTCTCTAGAAGGATTCTACAGTGAACATTTTAAATTAGGCTTTGTAATGACTTAAATTCCTCCCCTAAGACATTCAAATTTTCTCTTTGGCCTTCTAAGTTTGCTTTTGGAAAAACAAGTGTCATGTTGTTCAAGTTCTAAGTATTTAGAACTTCTCTCTCAAGTCTTCTAGAAAAATAATGTTGAAATAACCAAAGTTTCTCTTGTTACTTAGAGTTTCTGTGCCCATGTAGAGTATCTGACTTAAGTGTTGACATGGGGTGTAGTAGAGAATATGAGGGCTTATTGTCTGAAGGAATTCTTGTCACCTGCAAATTCTGTCGCAAAGTTTTCTCTCTGAGCCTTCTTGCCCTCACTTTTCCATGGAGGGAATAAAATTCTTCTTAAACACCTACATAAGAATTGGGTGTCAAATTGCCTTGCAGAAATCAACACACAAAGATGATCAGTTTACTGAATTGTAAAGCACAGATTTCTTTTTCTTGATTCACCTTCTGGCAAGCACATGTCTGAAGTGCTGTAACAGTCATCTCTCTCTCTTGAGACTATACCTAAAGATACCTCAGATACATGGAACCAATTTGCTAATCTTCTGAAATATCTTCTTCTGAGAATTATCTAGCCACAAGTACGATGGTTTTAGGAAACTCGAATTCCAGAATGAATTACTTATAAATCTGACAAATTATTCAAAAGAAAGTCAAATATTACTTATCTGAGAGTCATTTATACTGGAATATATGTCTGAGTGAGAGAGAAAAAGATCTGATCTCATTTATGATCAATATCCATATAATATCAATATTATATGATTCCTCCTGGGATAAATATGTAGGAATTTAATCTGCAAAGTCAAACAAGAAGGCATTATTTTATACTTATCTGATTACTAGTATTCCTATCTTTAAAATGTATAAAGAAAACCCGAATTGAAAGTACTTATGTCTTCCATAAATTGCCTCTGAGTCTCAAAACTTCTATTTCTGAGTCTATTTCTGATTTTCAAATGGAAAATTTGAGGTTATGGAACTGGAAGCTGCAAATGGAATGAAGCTCTAATTCCCAAACTAACCTTCTTGAGGTGGAAACATGTGGTGCTCTCTTCTTACATTATGTTCTTAGCCATGTTCCCTTCAACTTAGCAACAAGTCAGAGACCAGCCAAATCCAGCGCTCCCCGCTGTGTTTGGCCAGAGTACTGGCTATTCTGCTCCTGGTTGGACAGAGTTTGACAAGAAGTCAAACCAATTCACTAAACACTAGCAAGAAACTATATTAAATGAAATTCAGAAAGCCTCTCTAAAATCTACTGTGCTGATGAATAGAGATAATTTTTATTTTATAAATTATAGATTTTATTTTTCTAAACTTATGGAGTACGTTGCATTACTTTAAATATATTTAAATGTTGTCATATTCCATTATAGCAATATTTGTCAAATTAAATTATTGTAGTATAATTATTATTGTCTATATTTATGGTACTATTCATTTGTTTCTATGGATTATTTACCACCCATTTTTATTTTGAACCATTAAACTCTATCGTTTTTCCCTCTTTACTCCTCTTGTAATGACCAGTTTACTTTCTTCCCTACAAAAGATTTTTTTCTCTTTCTTTAGCATCACTGCATAATACTATGATATCATAGAGTACTTGTGCTTCCTATGTCTTACTGATATCACTTAGGATATGTATTCAAGATTTATTAGTATCATCACGAAAAAGGAAAATATCTTTTTTCTCATGCCTACAATATTTTATTTTCCATATATATCATCCTATATCATTTTTACACATTCATCAATTAAGAGACACTTGGATTGTTCAGATATCTTGACATTTTGGGGAGATGCTAAGATAAAACAGTGGTGTGCATATCTCACCAAACTCCTGTTTCCATTTTCTTTGGATATATATTCAAAACTGAACTGAAAGATTTCCTTTTCACTACACCCTTGCCAGTGTCTCTTATATCCCATTTTTTATGTAAAAAATCTAAAAAATTTAAGGTAATATTAAATTGTGATTTTCAATAGTATAGGTGATAGTACATTGTGATTTTGCATTTTCTGATGGTTTGCAATGTTGAGCATATTTTTATGTGCCCATTGTTCATTTAATGTCTTCTTTGGAAAAATTCGTAATTCATAAAAAGGTATCCATAAAATAGGATACCTTTAGTTTTTTTTTCTTCTTTTTTTTTCGAGCAGGCCCAGTAACGTCTCCATTGGAGACTTTGTTGTTACTGTGTCTGTCATATCGAATACTCTCGGTAGCTTGCCGGGCTCTCCGAGAGGGGCAGAGGAATCGAACTCGGGTCGGCCATGTTGGCTGCGTGCAAGGCAAACGCCCTACCCGCTGAGCCCGGCAGGCTACTGAGAGTATTCGATATGCCAGACACAGTAACAAAAAAGTCTCCAATGGAGACGTTACTGGGCCCGCTCGAGCAAATCGACGATCAACGGGAGGGCCTTTACCTTTTTTTTACCTTTACCTTTTTTTTTTTTCAACCAGAATCGCTTTAACTATTCATGGTATTTTGTGGGTCTTCACCAATTTAAGGATTTTTTTCCCTTTTATTTTGGAAAAGATTATGTTGAATCTGCATATGGGTTTGAATAGTGTGATTGTCTTAATATTAGTGCTCTGATCCAAAAACACAGAATGTGTTTTTATTTTTTATATCCTCTTTGAATTTTTTCATCGAGGTTTTGTCATTTTTGTTATATAAATCTTTCAATTTGTGATCCAATTTATAAGTATTGTATTGTTTTCAATGCTATTGTGAGATGGTTATATTTCTTTTCCAACATTTCATCAAAACTATAAAGGGATGCTGCTCATTTCTGTAAGTTGATTTTGTTAAACAGCAAATATTTTTAGCCTACAAGTTCACCAAAACTCTTGACACTCTTTAAAACTGGCAAAATAAATAAAAGCTTTTATTATGTGTCTTCATCAACTTTCACCAGAAGTGGACAAATTTATAGAAATTGTGATTTTCATAAACCTGTACTCCAGTGTTCTTTCATTAACATAGTCATAGAAAATTGAACAAAATGAGGATTCAAAAGTAAGATCTTCTTAGGGCAGAGAGAATCAGACACATGAAGCAGTATAAGAATGTCGAACTTAAATGAAAACACTGCTGTTAAATTTCCTACTACTGTGGCCTTAGATAAGTAGTTAAACATCTCTGTGCTTTATTTTCTTTATCTATAGGACAATGTTTCCCAACATAGTCTTGTCTTAAAGATATAATCAGTTGCTATAAAGTGGATCAAATATAAAAGGTTATTCCTAACACAAATATTATTACTGTATTGAGTCCATAATCAGTGTCTCCCTTAGTTGGTTTATAGCCTGGTTTCTATGTGAGACATGATAAGTTAGGGAAATAAAAAATTAATTAGTCAGTGTGAGACTTCTAGGTCATGCCATTGCTTCGAAATGAAGCCCTGAGTAATGAGTACCCTAGACTGCAGGTACTAACTTCTGGAATCTGACTGGCAAGGTTAGTGGATTTTAGCCCTGCTATTCCGTGTCCTTTAATCTTGTGTTCAGTGTCACTCAACTATACACATCATTCTCTCCGATACGCTGGTCCTCCTACTTTTAAGGAAAAATACGCTGTATATGTTTTACATTTTATACTTTATCTGCTAATGATGCATGATCTTTTCATCTTAGATTTTTTATTTTATTATTATTATTATCACAATCACAATCATCCTGTTGTTCGTTGATTGCCCCAAGCAGGCACCAGTAATGTCTCCTTCGTCCTAGCCCAGAGATTTTTAAAAAGTGCCATATTCAAGGCTCTTTAGGAGAATGAGACCCATCATTGTTACTGGTATTTGGCATATTGGGTACGCAACCGGGAATTTGCCAGACTCTGCCGTGTAGGCAGGTTACATTTGGTAGCCTGCCAGGTTGTCCAAAGCAAGGATGAGATAATAACTATTATTATTATCATTATTTTTATTATTATTATGGATTTTTGGGTTACACTCGGCTCAGGGCTGACTCCTGGCTCTGAACTCAGGAATCACTCCTGGCGGTGCTCGGGGGACCATATGGGATGTGGGAATCACACCCAGGTGGACCGTGTGCAAAGCAAACGCCCTACCCACCATACTACCGCTCCAGCCCCTTGTCTTAGATTTGTACTTTGAATATTACTATGCAGCTTTTCTCTCACCTGGTTCACTTGCTGGATTTTTAACTGACCTTCAAGATAATTTTTTTTTTTGCATCTGTCTCTTGGTCTGGTGTTTTGTTTTATTTTGTTTTGTGATTTTTTGGTTTTCATCTCAGGGATTACTCCTGGCTCTCCACTCAAGAATCACCCCTGAGAGTGCTCAGACTTGCCAGAGATTGAACCAGCGTCAGCCACATGCACAACAAATGTCCTGCCTGACTTACTGTCATTCAAGTCCCACCGCCTCTTGGTCTTTAAGCCTCCTTATTTTATTTTTGTCTTTCTGACTCTGGCAATTGGTCTTCCCTGCACATTTGTGCACACATATGCATGTATACACATGCACACGTTGATGAAACCCTTCTGTGTCCTAATTTAGATTTTATGATTTCCATGTAAGAATTTTGACTTAGCAACTGTTGAGTCCCATGTTACAATGTGACATTCTTTATATCTTCCCAGGCACGTTTCAACGCAGGCTCCGGATTATTTTGATTATTGTGTTATCTGCACACAGACACCACAAAAGAAATTACTCACTCCTAGAAAGAGATGCCAAACCTCTAATTTAAAAACACCAAATGAGTAATCCCCAAAGCATTATTTCTCTTCCAAACTCAGAACATTTTAATTACCTTGAAGTAAACAAAAAGACTTGCAAGACTAACTCAAATTGTTTATTTAAAATTTTTTCTCTGCTAGTGCTCGCTTCGGCAGCACATATACTAAAATTGGAACGATACAGAGAAGATTAGCATGGCCCCTGCGCAAGGATGACACGCAAATTCGTGAAGCGTTCCATATTTTTATGGAAATGAATGCTTCCCCAAGAATACTCTACCCGGCTAAACTCTCCCTCAAAATCGAAGGAACAGTACATTATTTTATAGATAAACAGCAGCTCAGGAACTTCATAGACTCAAAACCAAACCTAAAGCAAGGCCTAAAGGGGCTACTATAAGAAAAGACAAACCCTACAACCACAACACACCCGCACAGAAACATGACACAAAACCCCATAACCATTCTCTCTCTCAATGTCAACGGTCTAAATTCACCAGTTAAGAGACACAGAGTGGCAAAATGGATACAGAGACAGAACCCAACATTCTGCTGCCTACAAGAAACTCACCTCAACAGCCAGAGCAAACACAGACTCAAAGTCAAAGGATGGAATACAATCCTGCAAGCAAACAACTCCCTCAAAAAAGCTGGGGTGGCCATACTAGTATCTGACAACATTAATTTCACCTTGAAAAAGATTAGAAGGGACAGTGAAGGCTATTTTCTCTTCATCAAGGGATACGTACAACAGGAAGAAATCACACTCTTAAATGTATACGCACCTAATGAGGGAACAGCTAAATATTTAAAACAACTACTAACAGATTTTAAGGAGGACATCACTACCAACACAATAGTACTTGGAGACTTCAACATCGCCTTATCACCTCTGGATAGATCAACACGAACAAAACCCAGCAAGGAATTATTGGCTTTGAAAGAAGTAATAGAAGAGAAAGGGCTTATGGACTTATACAGGGCTTTACACCCCAAAAAGAAAGAATACACATTCTTCTCCAGTGCGCACGGAACATTTTCCAAAATAGACCATGTGCTAGGACACAAAACACACCTCAACAGAATCAAGAAGATAGAAATAGTATCAGCCATCTTTTCAGACCATGATGCACTGAGGATAGAAGTGAATCACACACAGACACGGAGAACCAAATCAAACACCTGGAAATTAAACAACTCGATGCTGAACAATGAGTGGGTCAGGAACGAAGTCAAGGATGAAATCAAAAGATACCTGGAAACAAATGAGAATGAAGACACAAACTACCAGAACTTATGGGATGCAGCGAAAGCTGTATTAAGGGGGAAATTTATAGCTCTGCAAGCCTATCTTAAGTCGATAGAAACGATGCACATAAACAATTTGACCTCACAGCTCAAGACCTTAGAAAAGGATCAACAGAAAGAGCCTAAATCAGGCAGAAGGAAAGAGATCATAAAACTTAGAGCAGAAATCAACGACATGGAAAACAAAGAAACAATCCGAAAGATCAATGAAACCAAGAGCTGGTTCTTCGAGAAAATAAATAAGATAGATAAACCACTAGCAACACTCACAAAGAAACAGAGAGAGAGAACCCTAATAAATCGAATCAGAAATAAGAATGGGGATATCACAACAGAAACTAAAGAAATTCAAGAGATCATCAGAGACTACTTTGAAAGTCTCTATGCCACGAAACACGAGAACCTAGAAGAAATGGATAAATTCCTGGATCTCTACCATCTCCCAAAGCTGAATCAAGAAGATATAGAGTACCTGAATAGACCCATTCACATCAAGGAAATTGAAACTGTAATCAAAAGTCTTCCCAAAAACAAAAGCCCAGGCCCAGATGGATTTACTAGCGAATTTTTCCAAACATTTAAAGAGGACCTATTGCCAATTCTTCTCAAGCTTTTCCAGGAAATTGAAAAAACAGAAACTCTCCCAAACAGCTTCTATGAAGCCCATATCTCTCTAATACCAAAAGGAAACAAAGACACCACAAGAAAAGAAAACTACAGGCCAATATCCCTGATGAACACGGATGCGAAGATTCTCAACAAAATACTAGCCAATAGAATACAACAACTCATCAAAAAGATCATACATCATGACCAAGTAGGATTCATCCCAGGGATGCAAGGATGGTTCAACATTCGGAAATCAATCAACATAATCCATCATATCAACAAAAGAAAAGATAAAAATCATATGATCATATCAATAGACGCAGAGAAAGCTTTTGACAAGATCCAGCACCCATTCATGATGAAAACCCTTGCCAAAATGGGGATAGAGGGGACTTTCCTCAATATAGTTAAAGCCATCTACCACAAACCTACAGCAAACATCATCCTCAATGGGGAAAAACTGAGACCCTTCCCCCTAAGGTCAGGGACGAAACAAGGATGCCCACTCTCTCCACTACTGTTCAATATAGTACTGGAAGTACTTGCAATAGCGATTAGGCAAGAAAAAGATATTAAGGGCATCCAGATAGGGAAAGAAGAAATTAAGCTCTCACTATTCGCAGATGACATGATACTATACTTAGAGAACCCTAAAACCTCTACCAAGAAACTCCTAGAAACAATAGGCTTGTATAGTAAAGTGGCAGGCTATAAAATCAATACCCAAAAATCCATGGCATTCCTATACGCAAATAGTGAAAGAGAAGCAAGTGACATCAAGAAAACAATCCCATTCACAATTGTGCCCCAGAAAATCAAGTATCTAGGAATCAGCTTAACTAAGGAAGTAAAGGACCTGTACAAGGAAAACTACAAAACGCTACTTCAGGAAATAAAAGAGGACACGAGGAAATGGAAAAATATCCCCTGTTCATGGATGGGGAGAATCAACATCATCAAAATGGCAATACTTCCCAAAGCACTATACAAATTCAATGCAATCCCTATAAGGATACCCATGACATTCTTCAAAGAAATGGAGCAAACACTCCTGAAATTTATATGGAACAATAAGCCCCCACGAATAGCTAAAGCAATTCTTGGGAAAAAGAAAATGGGAGGAATCAACCTCCCTAACTTCAAACTCTACTACAAGGCAGTAATAATTAAAACAGCATGGTACTGGAACAAAAGCAGAGCTGCAGACCAATGGAACAGAGTTGAATATACTGACATTTCCTCCCAAACATATAATCATCTAATTTTTGATAAGGGGGCAAGAAAAGTGAAATGGAGCAGGGAAAGCCTCTTCAACAAACTGTGCTGGCAAAATTGGACGGCTACATGCAAAAAAGTGGGCTCAGATCTCTGCCTAACACCATGCACAAAAGTAAGATCAAAATGGATTTATGACCTCAACATCAGACCAGAATCCATAATGTTTATTGAAGACAAAGTCGGCAAAACTCTCCATGATATTGAAGCTAATGGTATCTTCAAAGATGTCACGCCACTGGCTGAGCAAGTGAAAACAGAGATAGACAAATGGGACTATCTTAAACTAAGAAGCTTCTGCACCTCCAAAGAAACAGTGACCAAAATACAAAGACAGCCTACAGAATGGGAAAGGATATTCACCAAGTACACATCCGACAAGGGGTTGATATCAAGGATATACAAGGTACTGGTTAAACTCCACAAGAAGAAATCACCCAACCCCATCAAAAAATGGGGTGAGGAAATGAACAGAAACTTTCGCAAAGAAGAAATTCGAATGGCAAAAAGGCACATGAGAAAATGCTCTACATCACTAATCATCAGAGAGATGCAGATCAAAACCACAATGAGATATCATTTCACACCACAGAGACTGGCCCACATCCACAAGAACAAAAGCAACCGGTGCTGGCGCGGATGTGGCGAGAAAGGGACCCTCCTTCACTGCTGGTGGGAATGCCGGCTGGTCCAACCCTTTTGGAAAACAGTATGGACGACTCTCAAAAAATTAGAATTTGATCTGCCATTTGACCCAGCTATAGCACTCCTGGGAATATATCCCAGAGAGGCAAAAAGGTATAGTCAAAGTGACATCTGCAATTGTTTGTTCATTGCAGCACTCTTTACAATAGCCAGAATCTGGAAAAAACCTGAGTGCCCAAGAACAGATGACTGGTTAAAGAAACTTTGGTACATTTACACAATGGAGTACTATGTAGCTGTTAGAAAAGATGAAGTTATGAAATTTACATACAAGTGGTACTACATGGAAAGTATCATGTTAAGCGAAATGAGTCAGAAAGAGCGGGATAGACACAGAAAGATTGCATTCATCTGGGGAACATAAAGCAACAAAAAGTGAGAGTGACATACAGGAATGGCTGAGATTAGTACCAGGAATTTTGCCCCATGAATGGAAGGCCAGCCACAGGCTCTAGGTGAAAAGGAAGCTCAGATAGAGAAGAGATTACCAAATGAAGGGTGTTGTGAGGGCCCTCCCAGGGTGGGAGAAGCATGCTAAAAGTAGTCGATAGACCAAACATGATTGCCACTCAAAGCCTCTCTTGCAAAACACAGTACCCAAAAGAAGAGAGAGAGAACAAGGGGGAATACCCTGCCACAGAGGCAGGATGGGACGGGGGGGGGGGGGGGGGATGAGGGGGGGGGATGCTGGGACCCATGGGGATGGATGACGGGCACTGGTGGAGGTATGGGGACTTGATCATTGTATAACTGAAACCCAAGCACAAAATTTGTAAGCCTATAACTGTACCTCATGGTTTTTCACTAATAAAAAAAAAAAATATATAAAAAAAAAAAAATTTTTCTCTGCTATATACTACGGATTTCTACCTGCTTCCAAGTCCTTTATGACTTGAACCTTTATTTACACCGTCACCCATTAGAGGGGTGAAGTAAATTCTGCACTCACAGCTGGTCCTAACGTGGTGTGCAAACACAGAAATAAGCAATGACCCATCTTTTTAATTGTGGTTTGATTGGGCCAGAATGGTCAAGCTTCCTGCCTGTAGCTACATATTTCATTATGATAAGGAGCAAAGGAAAGCAAACAGCTTTAAGGACTGAAGTGGTACTCTTTCACTAGAGCATTTGTGTTATTTAGTGTTTCAATCTGATAAGCAAAACACATCTCACTTTCCAGAGAATGCAGATTACAACTGAGGCACAGAACACTGAAAACAATTCAAATGCAGTAGCCAGGAAGAAAGAGCCAATGGACTGCTTTACAACACACATCCATTCTAACCCCAGGATACTAGCTAAAAGAATTTCACCTACCCCCAGAACACAAGCAAAAGAATTTCGCCATTCTCAATGAGTAATAAGAGAATATAGTCACTGTTGAGCCATTGCTACTACATTAAATACTAGAAACTTATGGTAAAAACTATTGATCCACTAAACAAGTAAAATTAAGGTTGTGATTACACTGTGTCACAATCTTCTTTTATGTGCCAATGCACTAAAATTAAAGGCAATTTTCCCCTGAGGGTATGGTGCGGCCAACAGGTCAACCGTACTTGTGGGGCAAGTGCATTAGCAGCCTGAGGTTGCCTTCAGGCTTCCTGATACTCCAAAATTGCTACTGTGCCTTTGGCCAGACCCTAGCAACTTGGGAACAAGTTTACCAAGAAATTGAATGACCAAAATTTAGGTATGTGGGAATCACACTCACAAACCACCTCCAGCTCAGCTATACAAGCTCACTCAGAGTTGGGATGGGCTACTTCCCCCACTTCCCAATACACATGTAAGAACTGGCAGTCACCCCCATGAACCAACTCCAGCACCACCCTGTAAGCTCTACTATTGTCCTTGCCTCAGAGACCCCTAAATAAACCTCAAAAGAGATCAAAAGCTACAGTTAAGCTCAGACCCATACATGGTTGAACAGTCTGGAGTAAATTGGAGGGGACAGGTTGGCCTGTGCCTTCGCACGCAGAGTCCCTGGCAGCCACTTGCTCCCACAATCCAAAATTGCCACCATACCCTAAACCTGACTCCACCATCTCAGGATGGACCTCATCAAGATATAATCTGCTGAAATTTCTGTAATGTGGATCTTAGTGCACCAACAGTCCTGGCCCAGAGACACAATAGCAAGTCCCAGAAGACACCACAGTGCTGGAGATCTCTCCGGACCCCATACCGAGCCAATATCAATGGGGCACCCCAGATGGAGCAGGTGTAGCCTACTCTAGATGGAATCCCAGTGACCAAGAGCTTCCACAAGCAAGGCCCAGGTATGTGGGTTCCATCCAGGACTACATCTCTAGGCCGCATGGCGGCAGAGGACCCGGGCTGTCCCTCCTTGGGTCCCCACCCTCCAGAAGACTGGCTGTCATCTCCACTATTAGCCTCTGGGCACCATCTTAGCACACCAACAGCCCTGGCCCAGAGACAAAGCAGCAAGTCCCAGATAACACAACAACACCAGAGATCTCTCTGCCCCCCATACTGACAAATATCATTGGGACATCCCAGATGGAGCAGGTTCAGTCTCCCCACCTACTCCAGATGCAATTCCAGTGACCAAGAGCTTTCAAAGCAAGGCCTAGGTATGAGGGTCCAGGACTAATCTCTAGGCTGCATGGTGGCAGAGGACCTGGGCTCTCCCTCCCCGGGTCACCACCTGCCCAGAAGACTGGCTGTCATGCCCACAATTTGCCTCTGGATGCCATCTTAGAGCACCAACAGCCCTGGCCCAGAGGCTCCCAATTGAATCCAAAAATGGATTAGTGCCATACAGAGATGTCTCTGGAACCCAACCATGTACAATCTAGAAATTTACATTTACAATTGCACCCATGTGAGCTCTCGTGATATTCGAAATAAACTATAGAAAATATATTATCTATTATCTGCCCTGGCAGGTAGGCTTGAATGGTGGTGGGAAAATTTGAGCAAAATTAGTGCCCCAAATTAGAGATAATTGGGGAAATTGTCTGCCATAGAGGCAGGGTGAGGACTGTGATGTGTATGTATGTGTGTGTGTGTAGGGGGGGTGATACTTGGGACATTGGTGGCGGAAAATGTGCAATGGTGGAGGGATGGGTGTTTCATCATTGTATGGCTGAATCTCAAACATGAAAACTTTGTAACTATATCTCACAGTGATACAATAAAATAAAAAAGTACTGTGGAGTTCATGCCTAATTCAATCATCTTACTCAATGGCTTAACAAATAGCAATACTCCTACATTATTTTTTTTTAAAAAAAGGCAATTTTCCCAACCCAATTAAGCTGACCTATGTCAGGGGTTAAGTTAGAAATTTGTCCCTTGTATTTTCTGCTAACACATAATAAATCATGTAAAATCATATACGTAAAAATAAAACGATTTCAAGTCATGGCTTAATATTTTTAATCTGAAAAAGTATTAGGTTATCTTTATGAATATTTCATCTCTGCTACTATTTTTATTTTTCCTGGCACTCAAGAGATTTTTTAGAATTTTCCTCCATATCTCTTTTTTTCACACTTACCTATCATCTAGATTTTATCTTTATCCCTTTATCCCTTCACTTTATTTTCCACTTCATAATTTTATCTTCAGCCAAGTCTAGCAGAGCTTGAGCAAGGTGTGGTCTAGGCTTACGATTTAAGGAAGGAATTATTCTCAGGCTAGTGCAAGTTACAGGTATGCACCTGACAGTAAATGCATCCTTATATCATAAGCCCTGGTTGCCTGCCTGGTTTGTTATTTATACTCTTTGCCCCAATATCTAGTGCATAGTTTAGCTTTCCCACTAGAACTTTGATTTCAGTTACCACACTCTTCATTTCTTTTATTTTTTTTTATTTCATTTTTTTTCAATGAACCTTTTAATATAACTGGCTCATGGTTAATAAATCCTTTCCTCTCATTCCTTCTTTGATTTGTTTGATGATTCTCAAGTACTTTCTTGAACATATTTTCATATTACACCACTATTTTTAGTCCCTTGTATATAGAGGCTATATATTCTTGAATCTGTAGACTATTCTCAAGATAGAAAATTCTCTTGTATATTTTGGAATATTTGTTTGAGCACTCATTAGACTTGAAAGTATTTTTTCTGGTAGGCTTCTTTCTCTGTCAAATAGATTTAGTGTTGGTTGCCTCACCCTAGTACACCAACCTTAATATATCATCAAGCTAAATGCAGTGTCTTATTTCCAATCATTGCTGGTAGTGCCACAATGAAGACTATGACTGCCTACAGTAGGGTCTGGTTCCATTCTTACCCAGATGGAATTTGCTCATCACAGAATCACAGGAAGGCAGGATCCAGTGGAAAATCATTACTAGAATTCCCCCCCATGTTTATGGATTGGTAGGAGCTGTAAACATGGGTTGCAGTTTCATCTGAGAAGTCTGCCTTTAGTGATGTAAGTTAAACCTTTATCACCAGCTAAGCTTTGAAGCTCAATATTCACTGTTCCTGTATAGAATTTATTAGCCATAAGGAATCACCTTTAAACTCTTTCTCCTCACTGTAAATATTATTAATTCCAGATCCTTGAATTGTATACTCTTGTTTTTGAGTGCAATTCTGTTTATAAACATAACTGAACTTCCTTTAAAAAAATGGTGAGAACTACCAAACAGTGCTCAGGACTTTTGGGGCAATTTCTAGCAATTCTCAGCCAGGTTTTCTGTACCAGATAGTTCAGTGCTTGAGCCTAGCAATGCTCAAACCATGAGGGCTATACTCAGCAAAGCCTGGGGGGATTGGGGTCATGTGGTGCAAGAAATCATGTTTGTAGCTTCATCAAGCCACGCATGTGATCCAGCCTTCTGAGCTATCTCTATGGCCTAGCATAAGAATTTTTAAATAATTATTATCTATTAAATGCCAGGGATATTTTGTGGGTGCTATCCATCTTAAAGAGAACTCTAAAGGCAAATTTTCATGTATAAATTATATCAAGGGGTAATTAAACTTTTTTTTGGAAGCCTGGTCTACAAGTTTTGTAAGTTTGAGCTTCCAGCAAATGCAGACAGCTATCTAATCTTACCTCTTCGCCACATTCTCCATGTTATCTACTGTTGTTTATAATTTTCCCACTAACTTCTTGGGAGACCATGGTAGTGTTACCCAATTTTTTCCAACCAAGACCCCCTTCTGATCATGTTTTTTGCCTATAGTTTCTCTGTCCTACTACTTGAACCCCTAGTCTTATGACATGATCCCCTTTATATGTGATTTTCACCTGTAGTCCTCTTGGAATATCCTGGGGTCATACAGCCCCTGGTTGAGAAATGCTCTACTAAGGCCAGAGAGATAGTATGCCAGGTAGGATATTTGCCTTGCACGAAACCAACCAGATTTGATCCCTGGTACCTGGTTATGATCCCCCAAGCCCCACCACGAGTGACCTGTGAGCACAGAGCCAGGAATAAACCTAAAAACTGTCAGGTATTGCACATACACACACACACACACACGCACGCATACACACAGACACACAAAGAGTAGGGAAAGTAATGCCAAACTGATGGTCTATAAGCTGAGCAGTATCTCTAATCTTGTCAAGACTGCAATGTGCCAATGACAATTTCATGCTTCAGATATCAGTTATTAATAATGGTACCAAAAACTGGTATAGAATTAGCAGTTTATCTTACAAAACAGGTAAAGTTTTATAAACTTAAATATAAAATTCTGATAAAATAAAACAAAGATCTAAGCAAAGAGTAAGGACATAATGTGGCAATGAATTAGAAGATTCTAAACAGTAAAGAGGTTAGTTCTACTCAAATTCTTCCCACATTTTTCTATAGACTTAATGCAATTCCTGTCAAAATCTTGGTAAGACTTTTTATTGACATAAAAAAAAATTTTAAAATTTATATGGGAAGGGAAAAGAACTAGAATGGTAAAACAAATTTTGATTTAAAAAAGTAGGAGGAATACCCGCGCTTTATATTAAAGGTTTCTGTGCAGTTCAGATTGGGGCTGAGCATCCTCCACCCAGATCCTCCATCTTCCAGTAGGCAGGGGTCACACCCACCAACTGCCCCCCCCCCTCCTGGCTCCATGTAATCCCATCAATGGCCAAGACCCAGAGACTATAAAACCCAGCTCCCAGATGTGCACGGCCGCATTTGCGGCCATGTGACATCTTATTATCTCATTTTTACTTTGGACAACCTGGCAGGCTACGGAATGTAACCTGCCCACACGGCAGAGTCTGGCAAATTCCTCGTGGCATACCCAATATGCCAAATACCAGTAACAATGATGGGTCTCATTCTCCTAACTCTTAAAGAGCCTTGGATATGACACTTTAAAATCTCAGGGCTAGGATGAAGGAAACGTTACTGGTGCCTGCTCGAGGCATTCGACAAACAACAGGATGATCATGATCGTGATCCTGCAGCTATGCAGCTATAGTATTCTTAGTACTAGTAATACTTTATTGTGTTACAATGACTTTGAGCCACTGATAAATTAACATACTTAGATCAACAATATAAAAAATAAAGAAATTTGGTTGATATGATTTAGAATGATTTGTTTGACTTTTTCAAAACAGAGCAGAGACAATTCAATGAAAGTCATATAGCATTTCCAAAAAACTGTTTTGTGACCAAAAACAAAACAAAACAAAACAAAAACAAGATAAAGTAAACTTTAACCTAAATATCATACCTTATACAAAATTAATTCAAAATAAAATAGGTTTAAGCATAAAGCATTAAACTATAAGCCTTTCTGAGGAAAACAAAATCTTCAGGACTGAGGGCTAGAGGAAGAGTTCTTAGATATATAAAAGAAAAACCAACAAAATGTATGTGATCAAAATTAAAAACATTTACCGTGCAAAATATTCTCCAAAGAAGATGAAGAAATATATAAAGACTAGGAAAAATGTTGGCAAACTACATATCTGTCAGAGAACTAGTTTTCAGAACAAATTTGGTACCATATTTCACCACATAGTCATTGCCACTGAATAATCATTGCAGTCTGGTTTTATTCTGTCCAAAATTGGTTTATGGCCTTTCATTGCATAATCATCATGTGGTAGACTTCCATTCATCATGCCTCTTAAAAGGTAAACAGCAGAGAGCAATGTGTTTAGTCGTGACACATTTGTCTTCTCATACACTTGGGTCAAACAAACCTAAAATTCTCAGTGCATGTGCATTGTCATTATGTGTAAATAAATCCTTTTAATATCAGTTGCACTATTTTACAACAAGTAGTGTTTACCAATTGATGCCCACTGAAAACATTAGATGCCCATCATGAAACTGTTATAAACTGTTGGGGAATTAAGAATTGGCACTTATTACCACATTAAACCGTCATCAAAAGCTTCAAATAGATGCAACTTTCTAATGCACAGGAGGATCAGAAGATGATGCACTGAGACAGTGTAATGAATAAAATGCATCTTATATGTATGGCTCTGAATTTACCCACCAGATAATGAAACCAAATCTTCAGACAAATAGAATTAAATTTTGTAAGTAAACATTACAATACTGTAGTATATATTCTCAAGTATAATATTTCAACTACAATGTTCACATCAATAATAACTAAACATATTTATTATAGTAATTAATGTGTTAATATTTTCAGGCTTGAAAAAAAAGTTCATTAAGCTGTTTAAAAGAAATGATGTGCATCAACTTAAATTATTCAGTTTTATACATATTCATGAGTATTCTATGTATTATCAACTTATATCAAAGACATTTTAGTAATAAGTTATTTATAAGTAATAATGGTGCAATATTTTATTTTATTTTTTATTTTATTTTTAAAAAAACATTTTATTTTATTTTTTTCCAGACTTACACATTTTGTGCTTGGGTTTCAATTATACAATGATCAAACACCCATCCCTCCACCAGTGCGCATTTCCCACCACCACGGATCCCAGTGTACCTCCCACCCCCCAGCCCCAATCCCACCCTGCCTCTGTGGCGGGGAATTTCCCTCTCTCTCCTTTTGAGTGCTGTGGTTTGCAAAAGAGGCATGGAGTGGCAATCATGTTTGGTCGATAGTTTAATTTCAGCATGCTTCTCCCATCCTGGGAGGATCCTCCCAACACCCTTTGTTTGGTGTTCCCTTCTCTTTCTGAGCTCCCTTTTCCCCTAACATGTGTGGTTGGCCTCCAGGTCATTGAGTAAAATTCCTGATACTAATCTCGGCCATTCTTGGGTGTTAGTTTTCTATTTTGTTACTTTATGTTCCCCAGATGAATGCAATCTTTCTATGTCTATCCCTTTCTTTTTGAGTCATTTCGCTTAACATGATACTTTCCATGTAGTACCACTTGTATGTAAATTTCATGACTTCGTCTTTTCTAACAGCTACATAGTACTCCATTGTGTAAATTCTGGCTATTGTAAAGAGTGCTGCAATAAACAGACAATTGCAGAGGTCACTTCGGCTATACTTTTTTGCCTCTCTGGGATATATTCCCAGGAGTAGTATTGCTGGGTCAAATGGGAGCTCAATTTCTAATTTTCTGAGAATCATCCATACTGTTGTCCAAAAGGGTTGGACCAGTCGGCATTCCCACCAACAGTGAAGGAGTGTCCCTTTCTCGCCACATCCGCGCCAGCACCGGTTGCTTTTGTTCTTGTGGATGTGGGCCAGTCTCTGTTGTGTGAAGTGATATCTCATTGTGGTTTTGATCTGCATCTCCCTGATGATTAATGATGTGGAACATTTTCTCATGTGTCTTTTAGCCATTCGGATTTCTTCTTTGTCAAAGTTTCTATTCATTTCATCTCCCCATTTTTTGATGGGATTGAATGTTTCCTTTTTGTGGAGTTGAACCAGTATTTTGTATATCTTTGAAATTAACCCCTTATCAGATGTGTAGTTGGCGAATATCCTTTCCCATTCTGTAGACTGTCTTTGTATTTTGGTCACTGTTTCTTTGGAGGTGCAGAAGCTTCTTAGTTTAAGATAGTCCCATTTGTCTATCTCTGTTTTCACTTGCTTGGCCAGCGGTGTGACATCTTTGAAGACACCATTGGTTTCTATGTCATGAAGGGTTTTGCCAACATTTTCCTCAATGTATCTTATAGATTCCGGTCTGATGTTGAGGTCTTCAACCCACTTAGATCTTACTTTTGTACATGAAGTTAGGCAGAGATCTGAGTCCATTTTTTTGCATGTAGCTGTCCAGTTTTGCCAGCACAATTTGTTAAAAAGGCTTTCCCTGCTCCACTTCACTTTTCTTGCCCCCTTATCAAAGATTAGATGCTCATATGCTTGGGGGGGGGTGGGACGTCAGTATATTCAACCCTGTTCCATTGGTCCACAGCTCTGCCTTTGTTCCAGTACCATGCTGTTTTAATTATTACTGCCTTGTAGTAGAGTTTGAAGTTAGGGAGGTTGATTCTTCCTCCCATTTTCTTTTTCCCAAGAATTGCTTTAGCTATTCGTGGGGGTTTATTGTTCCATATAAATTTCAGGAGTGTTTGCTCCAATTCTTTGAAGAATGTCATGGGTATCCTAATAGGAATTGCGTTGAATTTATAAAGTGCTTTGGGAAGCATTGCCATTTTGACAATGTTAATTCTCCTGATCCATGAACAGGGTATATTTTTCCATTTCCTCGTATCCTCTTTTATTTCCTGAAGTAGAGTTTTGTAGTTTTCTATGTACAGGTCCTTTACTTCCTTAGTTAAGGTGATTTCTAGGTACTTGATTTTCTGGGGCACAATTGTGAATGGGATTGTTTTCTTCATGTCTCTTTCTTCTCTTTCATTATTTGCATATAGGAAAGCCATGGACTTTTGGGTATTGAGTTTATAGCCTGCCACTTTACTATACAAGCCTATTGCTTCTAGAAGTTTCTTGATAGAGGTTTTAGGGTTTTCTAAGTATAGTAGCATATCATCTGCGAATAGTGAGAGCTTGATTTCTTCCTTTCCTACCTGGATGCCCCTAATATCTTTTTCTTGCCTAATCACTATTGCAAGTACTTCCAGTACTATATTGAACAACAGTGGAGAGAGTGGACATCCTTGTCTCATCCCTGATCTTAGAGGAAAGGCTCTCAGTTTTTCACCATTGAGTACAATGCTTGCTGTAGGCTTGTGGTAGATGGCTTTAACTATATTGAGAAAAGTCCCCTCTATCCCCATTTTGGCTAGGATTTTCATCATAAATGGGGGCTGGATCTTGTCAAATGCGTTCTCTGCATCTATTGATATGATCATATGATTTTTATCTTTTCTTTTGTTGATATGGTGGATTATGTTGATTGATTTCCGAGTATTAAACCAGCCTTGCATCCCCGGGATGAATCCTACTTGGTCATGGTGTATGATCTTTTTGATGAGTAGTTGAATTGTATTTGCTAGTATTTTGTTGAGAATCTTCGCATCTGTGTTCATCAGGGATATCGGCCTGTAGTTTTCTTTTCTCCTGGTGTCTTTGTTTCCTTTTGGTATTAGAGAGATATGGGTTTCATAGAAACTGTTTGGGAGAGTTTCGTTTTTTCAATTTCCTGAAAGAGCTTGAGAAGGACTGGCAGCAGGTCCTCTTTAAATGTTTGGAAAAATTCGCTAGTGAATCCATCTGGGCCCGGGCTTTTGTTTTTGGGAAGACTTTTGATTGCAGTTTCTATTTCGTTGATGTTAATAGGTCTATTCAGATACTTCAGATCTTCTTGATTCAGCTTTGGGAGATTATAGGAGTCCAGGAATTTGTCCATTTCTTCTAGTTCTCTTGTTTCGTGGCATACAGACTTTCAAAGTAGTCTCTGATGATCTTTTGGATTTCTTTGGTTTCTGTTGTGATTTCCCCCTTCTCACTTCTGATTCGGTTTATTAGGGTTCTCTCTCTCTGTTTCTTTGTGAGTGTTGCGAGTGGTTTATCTATTTTGTTTATTCTCTTGAAGAACCAGCTCTTGGTCTGATTGATCTTTCAGATTGTTTCTTTGGTTTCCATGTCATTGATTTCTGCTCTAAGTTTTATGATCTCTTTCCTTCTGCCTGATTTAGGCTCTTTCTGTTGATACTTTTCTAAGGACTTGAGCTGTGAGGTCAAGTTGTTTATGTGCACCATTTCTACAGACCTAAGATATGCTTGCAGAGCTATAAATTTTCCCCTTAATACAGCCTTTGCTGCATCCCATAGGTTCTGGTAGCTCGTGTCTTCATTCTCATTTGTTTCCAAGTATCTTTTGATTTTGTCCTTTATTTCGTTCCTGACCCACTCGTTGTTCAGCATCGAGTTGTTTAATTTCCAGGTGTTTGATTTGATTCTCCGTGTCTGTGAGTGATTCAGTTCTATCCTCAGGGCATCATGGTCTAAAAAGATGGCTGATACTATTTCTATATTTCTTATTCTGTTGAGGTATGTTTTGTGTCCTAGCACATGGTCTATTTTGGAAAATGTTCCGTGTGCACTGGAGAAGAATGTGTATTCTTTCTTTTTGGAGTGTAAGGCCCTGTATAGGTCTATAAGCCCTCTCTCTTCTATTTCTTCTTTCAAAGCCAATGATTCCTTGCTGGATTTTGTTCTTGTTGATCTGTCCAGAGGTGATAGGGCAATGTTGAAGTCTCCAAGTACTATTGTGTTGCTTGCAATGTCCTCCTTAAAATCTGTTAGCAGTTGTTTTAAATATTTAGCTGTTCCCTCATTAGGTGCATATGCATTTATGAGTGTGATTTCTTCCTGTTGTATGTATCCCTTGAAGAGTAGAAAATGGCCTTCACTGTCCCTTCTAGTCTTTTTCAAGATGAAATTAATGTTGTCGGATACTAGTATGGCCACCCCAGCTTTTCTACAGGAGCTGTTTGCTTGCAGGATTGTTTTCCATCCTTTGACTTTGAGTCTGTGTTTGCTCTGTGTGTTGAGATGAGTTTCTTGTAGGCAGCAGAATGTTGGGTTCTGTCTCTGTATCCATTTTGCCACTCTGTGTCTCTTCAGTGGTGAATTTAGACCGTTAACATTGAGAGAGAGTATGGTTATGGGGTTTTGTGTCATGTTTCTTTGCAGGTGTGTTGTGGTTGTAGGGTTTGTCTTGTCTTATAGTGGCCCCTTTAGTCCTTGTTTTAGGTTTGGTTTTGAGTCTATGAAGTTCCTGAGCTGCTGTTTATCTAGAAAATAGTGTAGCGTTCCGTCTATTTTGAGTAAAAATATGGAACGCTTCACGAATTTGCGTGTCATCCTTGTGCAAGGGTCATGCTAATCTTCTCTGTATCGTTCCAATTTTAGTATATGTGCTGCCGAAGCAAGCACTGGTGCAATATTTTAATTAAAAGCTTTCACATTAAGATTGAACTCCACTTTTTTTGTAAACATTCCTGAAATGATGAAAGTCTAGAAATAGAGACTAGAGAAGTGATTGCCATAGAACAGGACAAGAGTTTGGTGGCAGACAGGTGAAATAGAAAGAGTTTAAAGAAACTTTTTTGTAAATTTCTTGTTGGTTACAAAAATATGAATTTAGAATAAAATTTCATATAGCTACACAGAAATACATAAATGCAAAAAGATTTGTAAAAAATCTACACAGGCTTAATTTATTCAAAAATATTTCCAACTCCATGTACACTGAAATTTATAGTAGACAAGATTTCTTCACCAACAGAATACTATTCAGCCATAAGAGTAAAAACCTTGCCATTTGAAACAACATGAGAACTTTATGCTGAATGAAATAAGTCAGATCAGACAATTACTATGTGTTTGATATGATTTCTCTTTATATGTGAAATCTAAAATATACCAACAAACCAACTTCACAGATAAATAAAATTGGTGGTTGACAGATGTGGGGATGGGTGATGGGCTAACTGAATAAGGATTGTTAAAAACATAAAAACAAAAAATAATAGCCACAACATTTTATATTTTCTTCCATGACAAATGGAATCTACTTTCCCACCCTTGAATTTTGCATTGGCAAAATTGTCCACCCTTCATTTTCTCTAGAATGAGATTGTAATTGGGCACAAATAAGACCTACAAAGAGCTTGCACATTAGACTTTCTCCCATAATCTCTTGCTGTTTTTGTGAACAAATTGGGGCTGCTCTGCTGAACAAGAGAGATAAGTGCTAAAGGCCTTATCAATCTGGCCAGCTAAGCCCTAGTAACAGAGATATTTGTTGATTGCCAATTAACTGAAAACCTGGATTACTGGAGCTGACTAGCAGAAGAACTGCACATTGATTCCAGCCTGAATCGCCAACTCAAAATAATTGTATGCTAAATAAACGATTGTTGTTTCAAGTTGGTACTTTTAAATTTTTTCATTTTAACTGACTAAAGCTGCAACCACAATAAATTCTGGTGTGTCCTTCACCTGTCTTAGAGATTCAGTTAAACATCAAAAGCAGAAAATTGCCAGAGCAGTTTTGTGTTGTTTAGATTTTTAAGTTTTTGAGGAGACTTCAACTGCCTTCCACAGAAGATGTACCACTTTACATTCCTTCCGACAGTGCACATGGTTCCCCTTCACCATGTCCTCACCAACACACTTATTCTTGCTTTTTTAATCATCTCCATTCTAACACGTATGAGGTGCTAGATCATTATGGTATTTATTTGCATTTCCCTGATGCTTGAGTGCAATTGGTTTAGACGTTCAAAGCTTCCTTTCACTAATTGTCATTGATCATTTCTCTTATATCCCCAATGCTGAAATTAATCACTGTCACTGTCATCCTGTTGTTCGTTGATTTACTCAAGCAGGCACCAATAACATCTCTCTTCGTCCCAGCCCTGAGATTTTAGCAGACTCTCCTTACTCGTCTTTCCCAATGATTGAAGGCTCTTTCATGGGCAGGGGGATGAGACCTATTATTGTTACTGGTTTTGGCATATTGAATACACCACGGGTAGCTTGCCAGGCTATGCCATGTGGGCGGGATACTCTAGGTAGCTTGCCAGGCTTTCCGAGATATATATATATATATATATTTTTTTCTCTATGACTTGTTGCCTACTGTCTGAACTCCATCAAATATGGTGTGGTAATTATGGAAAATGGGTAGGGAGTGTCTTATGTTGTGTCTCCTGGCTGCTTTGCAGCCGCATGGTCCAGGAAATGGCCTGGAGTGTGGCTGCGGTTGTGTAGTGGAGATCGGTTGCCAGGGATGGGTCCCCTGGGGCAGGGAGGGCTCTCACCCACCCCCTTCCGGGGCACCCTGAGTGAAAACAGCCTGGCACTGTTTTATAATTAATAATAATAATTAATAATGTTATTAGAATTTAATAAGTATCATCAAAAAAAGAAGAAAGTTGAAGTGTTCTTTTGGAGCATGCACAATATAATAGCAAAAGATTTCCCATTCTCAAGGGATTATTGGATCAATTCAAAAGGTCTAAAGATTAAAACTATCTAAATCAGGCATAATAAAATGAGGCTATGGAAAAGTAAGAGACTAAAGTAAAAGGTCTCTGTATTTCCTGGTCTCCTACACTGGCATAAATAGGTTGCTAATACTCTTTCAATGTAGTTATTCAAACTGAGAAAACCATCAATCTTAGTTTGATTAACATTGAGTATCTACCCCTTCACCAGTGAAAACTAGCAATTTCAGCTTTCCCTACTAACATAGTCTCAATGTTTTCGTAGGAGTAATTATTGAGCTTAGGTAAGTATAAAAATGAAAGGCCTGATTTAAATCATTCTTAAGTTTTGCTAACTGAATCTGAGTTCTGGCAAAATGATGATCTGCCAATCAATAATCTCAGGTGATATCAAGCAGCATTTTCCCTTAGGGTTTTGGGGGTTTTTCTAGAACTTAAAATTCTACTCAAATATTCAATTCAACTAGGCCAACCCTGACCACCACCACTAAAAGGGAGTGCTTCTGGTTAAGACTATAGCACTTAGCAAATGAATGCACTTTGTTCTGGTAATTGTGTAAATGTTTGCTCCCAAGCAAAACAGTTTTATTCTTTGAAAACAAAGTTAGCCCAAAAGGCTGGAGAGATAGTATAGTGGCTCAGGCACTTGCCTTGCATTCAGTCAGCTAATCCCTGAACACATGGTCCCCTAAGCATCTCCAGTAATGATCCCAGAGCACAGAACCAGGAGTAAGCCCTGAATCCTGCTGGGTGTGGTCCACAAACAAACAAAAATTAGCCCAAGAGAATATATCCCAGAGAGGCAAAAGAGTATAGTAGAAATGACATCTGCACTTGTATGTTCATTGCTGCATGTTTTTAATAGCCAAAATCTAGAAAAAAAAAACTGAGTGCCCAAAAACAGATGACTGGTTAAAGAAACTTTGGTACATCTACACAATGGAATACTATGCAGCTGTTAGAAAAGATGAAGTCATGAAATTTGCATGTAAGTGGATCAACATGGAAAGTATCATGTTAAGTGAAATGAGTCAGAAAGAGAGGGACAGACATAGAAAGGCTACACTCATCTGTGGAATATAAAGTAACAGAATGGGAGACTAACACCCAAGAATAGTAGAGATAAGGACTAGAAGGTTTACTCCACATCTTGGAAGCTGGCCTCAAATCCTGGGGGAAAGGCAGCTCAAATAGAGAAGGGAACACCAAGTAAAGGGTGTTTGGAGGACCCATTCTGAATGGGAGATGCGTGAGGAATGCAGACTATAGATCGAACACAATGGCCACTCAATGCCTCTATTGCAAACTGCAATACCCAAAAGGAAAGGGAGAATAAAAGGGAATGCCCTTCCCCAGAGGCAGGGTGGGATGGGGGATGGGGTGGGGGTGGTGGGAGGGATACTGGGATCATTGTTGGTGGAGAATGGGCACTGGTGGAGGGATGGATACTCGATCATTGTATGACTGAAACACAAGCCCGAAAGTTTGTAAGTAGGTCACTGTACCTTGTGTTGATTCACTAATAAAAGAAAAGAAATTAATCCAAGACTCTGAAAGAAAATGTTCTAAGAAACAAAAGTCTCTTACCCAGAGCTGCAAAAATGTCCAGGACTTTCCTGAGACTGCAGAGTAAAAGAGCACTAAGAAAAAACAAAAAATAAAACAATGAAAAAGTTTCTCCTCTCAGAAGAAGACACTCCCCTGTAGTCTAATACACACTGCATTCTTTCAAATCTCCCAGTCATTGCAGGGCAGAGACTGATCTTGCATGTGTGAAAATGCCTTTCTAGTGAATTATATATAAGGGTTATTTAATGTTTACATAAAATTCAGGGGCTTATTAATATAATCATCTCCATTCCTCATAATTTGGGATTTCATGAAAGGAGTTGCATCTAAGCAGAAAGTTGCATATTGAAGCCAGTGCATACAAAATTCTCTGGGAAATGGAACTGATCAAAAGCATTTCACTCTGCCCTCCAGATCCTAATATATAAGAGATACCCTATTTCTAGGTCATTGCCCTTGGCATCACTGGAAACATTTTGTTGCTAAAATAAGACATACCATTATCATAAAAACATAATTAAAAAATTAGAATCCTATAACAATCTCATAGAACATCAAAGTTGTATGACTTGTCTAGCATTTCTTTTCCAAATTTATAGCAATTCATAGCACCAGGACACTATTATTCTCTACATATTACAAGTAAACAAAAGCAAAACTTTTGTTATCAACATAACATTGACAGAGCATAATTAATTGATGATAGATGAAATATCCCCTTTTTTCTTGACACGTTCCTCTTAAAATTCAACAAAAGGAGATACATATTGAAAAGCTATGTCACATTCTTGGGAAAGAGCTTCTTCAAATATTGAGATGTATGAATCAAATTTTACACAATTTCAGCACTAAAATAAATCAGCTACAACTCAATGAATAAAATTACAATCCATGCATCCATATAGATCAGTGGGTACAACACTCCTCTTGATAGTAGAATTCCAAGGAAAAACTGTAGAATGGATGGCAGAACTTTAAAAAGCATAATTGAATATTAAAATAAAGCCAGTGAAATGTTCATGTGAAATAAGGTATTTAGAGAATATCAATGTATCTCTGTACAGATCAATTATAAAGGAAAAATAGAAACTTTCCAGTGGAGACAACCTGGCCAGAATCATCTTAAAGTGTATGGTACTTAGCATCAGAAGTATTGATGACATGATAGGTTGACGTAAGACTCCAGAAACACCCCACTGGAAAACACATAGCACCATTTATATAGAATCACGTTAAAAATATATGATATACAACTATACTGGATAAAATATTAGAAAATTCAAACTAAAAAAAATAGCCTGTTGTCGTTTAAAATGTCAAGTTAAGAAAGTGGAGGGAGTTTTTCAGAACAGAAGTACTTAAAGGGACATATCAATTAAGTTCCACATGGAATTGTGGACTGGATCCTAGCTGGAGTAAAGTAAACTAGGAAGAAAGGACATTACTGGGAGAATTAACTATGTTTGAATATGGACTGTGAATGAGATTGCTATATTGCATTTATGTTAAATTTCTAGGCTTTGAAGATTGTATTTTGATAATGCATAGAATGTCCATTAGTCTTAGGAAATAAATACTAAAACATTTTGGGGGCTGCACAATGTCTAGTATTTTCAAGTGGTACATAAAAATGAGCAGGTAATCACTGGCTCTTAGAAGGTAAATATCCTTACGTATTATAAAGAGATACATATCATTTGTACCTACTTTGTGAGGTGCATGATTAAAAAATATTTCTAAAATGTATTGTTAAGGAAATGATGTTTTAGAGGTTCATATTCAGCACTGCTCAGGGATTATTCCTAGGTTTGTGTTCAGGGATCACTCCTGGTAGGCATTGGAGAACCTTACAGGGTTCTGGAATTCAAACCCAGGTGGTGCCCTACTTGCTGTATTATTGCTCCAACCCTCATATGTTTGAATTTTTTGTCTTTCTAGAGCCAGAGATAAAGTACAGTATATAGAGTGCCTGACTTATGTAGAGATGGCACAATTTCCAACCCAGCACCACATACAGTACACTGAGACCTGCCAGAAATAATCCCTGGCCAGGTTGTCTCCACTGGAAAGTTTCTATTTTTCCTACAGAGCCAGGAATAAGCCCTTAGCACTGTTGGGTATGGCCAAAGCCCAAAATCAAATAATTAAACAGACAAAAACAGCAATAACAAACAGATGAGGAACAGAGAACGAAGCAGAGAGAAGATGGGATGTAAAAAGAAAGTTAAATTAAGTATAGATATGTATAAAGCTGTGTCTCTCGACTGGAGGTCACATGATGAACTCTGGACCCCAAGATATTCCAAGGGTGAAAATCACATAAATGATGAAGCTATCACAAGATATTTAGAAGGCTAATCAGTAGGATGGGGCACAGGAAGAAAACAAGGTAGGAAGTAATCCATGGTTGGAAAAACTTGAATAACAAAAGTACAGATGATAGTTAACAGGAATCCCCTTTCTTTCAAATTGGAAATTTTTCAGATTAAAATGTTATAAGAAAAATTAGAAAAAGGTTGAGTATCAACAAAAGTAGAAATAATGCCCTGGCTTAAGGAAGGATTCACATGGCCACATAAATGATTCTCACTGTGGATTTTCTAAAATGCAACATACAGGTAGCTCATTTATATAGGAATTTCAAAATTAAACTATAGGGTTTTGAGACTGTTTATGTATTATAGCTTTGTCTTCTCACTGTGTAAGGAGAGTAGATGTTCACTGTGTAAGGAGAGTAGAAGACACTCAATAATGTCTTCTGTGGAGATATCCACTTTTTCAGGTAAGCATTTTATATGGACAGAGTTGACTCACTTCATAAACAACTTCCAAGATTTTAATTTAGCATCAGACTTGAATGTAAAAATTCTTTGAAAATTAAAAAGTAGCATTGTGAATTACTGAATGGTTTACAGAATATTCTTTACAGATATCTTTAACATATTAAAGATATTTAAGGATATTTTATGTTAAAAAATACAATCCAACGTTTTCAGTTCATGTGGTCTGTTCTAAAAAAATAACATAAGCTGGGTGACTTAAAAGCAACAGAAAATATTTCTCACAGTTGCAAAGTCTGAGCAGTCAAAGATTAAGGTGTCAATTATTAATATTTAGGTGAGCATCTATCCCAGTCTCATGGATAGTGTCTTTTTACTCTGCCTAGCATGATGTAAGGAACACCCCAGCTTTTCTCTTGAAGATGCACATCCTCAAAAACATCACTTCTCTCAATTTTTTAAAATTGAATCACCATGAGATACACAGTTATAAAGTTGCTCATGGTTGGGTTTCAGTCATACAATGTTCTAACACCCGTCCCTTCACCAGTGTATATTTCCCAACACCCGTGTGCCTGGCTTCGCTTCTGTCACTTCCCCCAACCTCTTTCAATGGCAGGCACTTCTCCACCCCACTATCCCTGTCTGTCTTTCTCTGTCTCTGTCTCTGTCTATTTCTCTCTCTCTCTCTCTCTCTCTCTCTGTCTTTCTCTGTCTCTCTGTTCCTGTCTCTGTTTCTCTCTCTTTCCTCTCTCTCTCTCATTCTGTCTCTCTCTCATTCTCTCTCTCTCCCTCATTCTCTCCCTCTCTTTCCTTTTCGGCATTATGGTTTGCAATACAGGTAGTAAAAGGTCATCATGTGTATTCATTGACCTACTTTCAGCACCCAGTTCTTGTCCAGAATGATCATTTTCAACTATTATTGTCATAGAGGTCCTTTCTCTATCCTAACTGCCCCAACTTGTGGCAAGCTTCCAACCATGGACCAGTCCTACTGGCCCTTGTTTCTACTGTCCTTAAGAATTGGTCTCATACTATAAGACCATCACTTTTAGAGTAAGGATATAAGCATGTAAAATGTGGGATACACAAACAGTAAGACCGTAGCATAGGGCAAAGATATTAGATTAGAAAAATTAGAAAAACCTTTCCCTTGTTTCTTTATCCTTCCTGTGTGAGACTCTATTGGCCCAAAGAGAGTGAGAGAAGTCCCCACTGTCTCCAGTGAGTTTGCCAATTATAGAAAACTTGTTTTAGATTCCTCTCTCAGTATAATTAAATAAGGCACCTTAATTTACCTTATCAATAGTCACCACGTTGTCCTAACACTTTACCATCAGCCTAATTTGAGGATTATAATACAACTTATTTCTGTCCTATTACCAGTTTCACTGTAAAGCCCTCCTTGTAATTTATTTCCTAACCACCAATAACAGCACAGCACAAAAGTGGGTAAAGAGGTTCATGTGTAAGTTTGCAACCAAGTTTGCTAAGGAGGCAAGCAACTCCCTCAGAAAAAAACAGTCAAAATCACTAGGAATGTCTGAGGCCCTGCTTGCAACCCCCAAATGCAAAATTGACCTAATGACCACCAATTCCTGGCCATTGGATCCTATCACTTTATAAACTCAGAACTGCTTCTCAGTGGCCATCTAGACTTCTGTCACCAATTTCCTTCTGTGTTGAAAAGTAAATAGATTTAACCACACTCTCAAATCCCTATGTATAGGTCTTTTGTGTGAATAACAAACCAGTATCCCATGGAAGGTGACTAAGCCACAACTAAGTGGGTATTTGATTTCTTTGTTGTCTTTAGGTTTAACTTAGCTAACCACATCTCCTTTATACCATTCTTAAGCAATGTGTTTAAACTAGAGCCAGGAGACCATCCTAGAAAATAAACAGGGGAAAATAAAGGAAGGGCCATGGAAAAAAAAGCAGAGTTTGTGAATAGTATCCCATAGATCACAATTTTGTTTTACATTTTTCTCTCATGATTTCACAAAAAATAAAATCTAGATACATAGGACTTCTAGTCACATGTAAGAATAATGTCAAGGGCTTCCCACTCCCCCTTCCCACCCACAAAGATTATAAAATTATAAACACAACTGGAGTTCCTGTGATCCTATTCCCTGGGACACATGCCTATATGCCCTGGATTTAGGTTTGGGGGAGCAGAGAGGAGTGGAGTGGCAGCCAGTGTTTAAGGGATTTGAATAATGATCCAAGAAAAGTAGATGGCTTTAGCAGGCCTATCCTCAGCATATGATTTATGTAATCTCTATGGCACTAGTTTGCTCTCTCTCTCTCTCTCTCTCTCTCTCTCTCTCTCTCTCTCTCTCTCTCTCTCTCTCTTTCTCTCTCTCTCTCTCACACACACACACACACATACGCACACAGGCATACACACACAAATGAGCCAAGTACATGCACACACACACAGACAAGCATTTAAAATGAAATTCTGCTATTTCATGAAATAAATTTTTAAGACAAGTCTTCCCTGGTGGAAAGGTTGAAGGAATGAATCCAAGGTCCATACGAAGAAGGAAAGCTCAGGGTGTTTCACATTTATTCTTCTAGTAGGTTTCAAATACTCTGAGGGAATCTTTCTTATTCTTTCTGCCAGTGTGGTTTTGTGACAACTGTTGTTGTCATGCTTCTGCAGGGTCACCTCTGCAGTGCTGGGGCCTGGGAAAGTGGAAACATGGTGCCAAAGATCAAACCCAGTGCCATGTCATACATTCAAGACATGTGTTCTGTCATTTGAGCCACACCCGCAGCTCCTATCTTTGTACTCTTCCTCCACAAACATCCTATTATACACCCCCACCCCCACTACCAATATAAACTTTCTTCATCTACTCCAAATAATAGGAACAACACAAATCTAGGAATAAAGATTAAACCTAAACTGTGAGTAGCAAAGAGTTTATAAAGGAGTTGGAGAAAGAGTATATAAGAAATGGTGTCAGGAAGTAAGAATGATTGAGCTCTTGAGTTCTGATATGTAGGTCATAACTACCAGACCCGAAAGTCCAAACTTTATTTAGTCATGGGAAAACTTTAACTATTTAAATATAAAACTAGGGAAAATAAATCAACATGGAAGAAAGGTAATGCCACATAAAAAAAGGCAAAACGAAACAGAGAAATCTAAACATGAAAAATAATAGAATATTTCACCTCAAGGGTGGATTCCTGTTCCTGACCATTGGAGAAAGCCAGGTATAAAGACAAACTGGAAGTAATGTCCAGGTAAAAAGAAATTCATTAGTTATTGAAAAGGAGGAAAACATTCTAAGAGTGATTGTGTACAGTCTTTTAAATGTATCCAACATTTTAATCACATGACTGAATAGCTCTTTCTTGTATGACATTTCATACAGGATCAACTCAGAAAGCATACTTCAAAGTAAACAGCTCTGGGGGGCAGGCATTAAGCTAATTTGACTTATGTATGTGGATTTCAGATCTTTCCTGATCATCAGGACATTTCTGGAGGAGTGAATGATATCTTTCAGACTTCTCTCATCTAATACCGAACATTAAGAGAAATGGATAAATTAATATAGTTCTTCTCCCTAGTGAAAGCTCCAAATTATATGGTAAACATTAATGATTAAGGAAACATTCTGCCTTTAGATCACAATCACAATCATCCTGTTGTTCATCGATTGCCTTGAGCAGGCACCAGTAACATCTCCTTCTTCCTAGCCCTGAGATTTTAAAAGAGCCATATTCAATACTCTTTCAGGGCTAGGAGAATGAGACCTATCATTGTTACTGGTATTTGGCATATTGAGTACAACAAGGGAAGTTTGCCAGACTCTGCCATGCGGGTAGGATACTTTCGGTAGCCTGCCAGGTTCTCCAAAGTAAAAACGAGATAATAAACGGTGCTGAGATCTCCAAACCTGCTCGGATCGGGACTGGGCCTTCTCCACCCAGAACCCCCATCTTCCAGTAGGTAGGTGTTACACCCACCAGCTGCCACCAGTGCCAGGTGGTTCCATCAACGGCCAAGACCGAGAGACTATAAAACCCAGCTCCCGGAAGCACGCAGCCGCATTCACAGCCGCATGACATCTTATTATCTGCCTTTAGATATGGTTACTATATATACAAGCCAGGTCCTCTCTTGGTTCATTTCTCCTTTCCCAACTTATTATAAACATCTCCTCCTTTCACTCTCAAAACTATTCCAGTCCAAGTACGAAATCATTTATTCTCCCTAGTTTTTAATACTTTATGAGCAGAGGCTGGGGAAATGGCTTAAAAGGCTGAAGAACAAGGCCTGCATGTTCAAGGCCCAAGTTGGATCCCCAGTACCACCTGGCATCCATATCAAGCTCTGCCAGGTGTGGTTCTGGTGGCCTCCAGAACAGCACCATGGGTCCAGGTATCACCTGGATTTAAGTATTGAACTGTCCAACATGATTAGTCAAGAACTGCCTGAGGCACCTTCAACATCACTTGTGTTGAATATCAACCCTGTGTTTTAGGCTTCACCAGTGAATTGCCTCTTTCTTCCTCCTAGAGAAATTTAACATGCCCTTGCTAACATTCTTAATTTAAAGTCTATGTTCAACCTTTCCTTTGTGTTGGATATTAACCCAAAGTGCTTTAGGCTTCATTAGTGAATTGCCCCCTTTCTTCCTCCCAGAGAAGTTTAGCATATCCTTGCTAGCATTCCTAACTTAGTTGAAGTTTACCTTTAAACTTTCCCTTTTATTTTACCTCTCATTGTCACAGATCCCCAAGTCAGTCTTGATTACTTGTAAGCCAAAAGTTTCTGGTAATTCTGAGCTTGTGTTTCTACTGCTTTGTATTTGCAGTGCTGTATATTTGTATCTGTTTTTCTATTTCCCCTATGGCCTTTTTATATTTTACTATAGAGCAATGTCCTTTGGTTAAACACAGAAAGACCATTAATGCTATGCTCCTATAATTGGGAGTTGATCGACTGAAATATATCTGTTTCTGGGCATAATTACTTGACTCAGGCTCCAGTTACTGTAGTTCCTAACACCCCAAAAGGGAGGTCCTGCCGTGGGAGTAGGATGGACCCAAGGTGAGTGGCAAAGCTACCCGGCATCAAAATGGGACATTCTAGAAAGCATAAATGTATGGTCTTGATGCAAACTGTTACAACTCAAGAGACAGGACCCCCATGGGGAAGGACGAGCTGAACTGGCCTGAGGACTTAGTCTGGGATTTATGGTATGAGACTTGCTTGCTCTCAGAGTTCAAAGAACTAAGTGTTTAAAGTCTTGTTTGCTCTCATCCCAGAGAACTAAATGTTGGGATCTTTGTCTCTTACTGTGTTTACCCAAACATCTGCAGGTATTTATAACTTACACAACTAGAAAGAAAGATAAAAGCAATGTAGATGTCCCTTGGAGACAGTGTCTTCTTGCATTGATCTCCCCAAGAGAATTTCCTCTGCCAAATGTTTATCTACGTAAATGACCAATCACACCTGGCCTTACCTCAACCCCCTTCATATGTTCTATAAGTATACCAGCAACTCTGCATTAAATAGACCATTTTCACCATCAGACTGTGGTCCCCACCCTCCCTGTCTCCCTGTGTCTCTCTGTGTCTCTGTGTCTTTGTGTCTCTGTTGGGGAGCCTTGGGGAGGTAGGGAGGTGGGGAGGTGGTTCACGGCCACTAAATGCGCACACACAGGCGTGTTGCAGCAGCAACCCCCACGGATTACTTTGTGAACTCACAGTTTGGGAGTCCCCACCCCAAGCTGCCTCATCAAAACTGTAAGTATCCGATGAATGTAAGTTAGGCTACCACATTGATTTTGGTCATTAATAGACATGAGAAGTGACATGGTTCCTTTCTTGGATTGCTATTCATATAACAATCATTTAAGATGAATTATTCCGTAAACCAATGAGTGAGAGTCTCTTTTCTATTTTCTTGTAACAAGGTAGTAAAATATAGTTCATTTATAATTTCCTTTTCTAGTATATCCAGTGGTGTCTGCCAAAGATGGTTATCATCCAGACTTCAGTTAAAGGTTAGAAGTTAAACTTTCAGGACATCATGGTGAACTGGGGAAGGTTGTTACTTCCCAGCAGAGTCAAAGCCATCTATTTTTCACTCTGCCAAAACAACAATATTTCCAACATGGAATATCATAATGCAGGAAATTCCAGTTCCAGGACTCAGAAAGGAATGGCTCTGGCTATTATTGTTAAATTGCATGTGTCAAGAAGTAGTTTTTTCCTGTTGGAGGTAGACAGTACAGCATGTACATTGTGGTTCACATAAGCAATGAAAATGAAAATGAGCCATTTTAGGTCCCACAAAGTGGGTAGAAAAATCTGAAACCACTTCAATTTTTTTTCTTTTTGGGTCACACCCGGCGACACACAGGGGTTACTCCTGGCTCATGCACTCAGGAAGCAGTCCTGGCAGTGCCCGGTGGACCACATGGGATGCTGGGAATCGAACCCAGGTTGGCTGTGTGCAAGGCAAACGCCCTACCCGCTTCACTATCATTCCAGCCCCTGAAAACAGTTCATTTTTAAAAAGTTATCTGTTTCAGACTTTACACACAGTCTAGAATTACGTGTATAACTGTAGTATTCTGCCTTATTTGAGGAAATATGTGGATGAAATCACTTGGGTAATTCATTTAAGTAGTCCTCAAGTTCACTTAGGATTAACGTTTGGAACAATTTATGAGAAATAAGTGACTATCTTGAGTGGAGACAAAGTCATCTGAATTAAGGAGAAAAGAAAATGTTTATAAAGAAAGAGGAATGTGTAGAAAGTTCCTTTAAAAAGGACTGTATTCATACTTTATCCCCTTAATGATATGTTTTATAATAAATACTAAACATATTATACCGAAGTAAAATTGATGGCAGACCTTGAGGGGCACTGGTTTGTTTCATCATCATTTCAGATTTGATCTATATTAAAGTTGCCTTGTTTTTAATTATTTTAGAGTTCACAATAAATAAAAGGATATTTTAAACAATTCATATTTAAATACCTTAGTATAAATAAATATATGGCTCTTTGGGAGATCATCTTCTTATTTTTTCACTAGAGATAGACCTTGCTAGCACCACTTGTTGAAGAAGTTTTCCTTGCTCCACTTCACATTTTTTGAACCTTTGTCAAAGATTAAGTGATCACATATTTAAGGGTCTGTTTCAGTATATTCAATTCTGATCCACTGGTCTGATGGTACATCTACACAATGGAATACTACACAGCTGTTAGAAAAAAACTAAGTCATGAAATTCATTTATAAATGGATGGATATGGAGAGTGTCTTGCTGAGTGAAATAAGTCAGAATGAGAAGGATAGACACAGAATGACTGTGCTCATGTAGGATATAAGAAAAAAACACATAGTATGATACTAACACCCAAGGACAGTAGAAACAAAGGCCAGGACAAAGGCTTCATGGTTGGAAGTCTGCCTCAAGGACTGGGTAGAGGGCAGTTGGCATACAAAAGGGACCCTTATGATAATGATATTTGGAAGAGATTAACTCTGGATGGAAGAAATGTGCTGAAACTGGGTAAATGACCAAATGTGATGGTTTCTCAGTATCTATTGCAAACCATATTGTCCAAAAGGAGAGAGAGAGAGAGAGAGAGAAAGAGAGAGAGAGAGAAGTTCCTGCCATAGAGGCAGGCTGGGGTGTTGGTGGCAGGAGAAATAGGAATAGAGGGATATTGGTGGTGGAAAATATACACTGGTGGAGTTACCTGTATGATGCTGTCCAGGAAATATTAAGTAGAAACTAAAAACAAACTGGAAAAATGAAATTAATATATAGATAAAATCTTAGAATTATCATGAGTATAAAATTCATTGTAAGAACTTGGTGCATATAAAATCTTACATTTAAAGATTGGAAATAAGGTGCCAACATTTAAAGATTGGAAATAAGGTGTGGGTAGAGAGAGAGGTGAAAGATACAGGCTGGTGAGAGAAAAACTAATAGAATTTACTATCATATAAACCAAAGAAAAGGAGAGAAAGTCACCTGATTAGTATAGCCAAAATTATCAAATGCTGCAGAAACTGAATCAACACATACACAGAAATTTCAGGGGCTGCAGTGATAGCACAGCGGGTAAGGGGTTTGCCTTGCATGCAACAAGCCCAGGTTCAATTCCCAGCATCCCATATGGTCCCCTGAGCACTTCCAGGAGTAATTTCTGAGTGCAGAGTCCAGAGTAACCCCTGAGTATCGCTGGGTGTGACCCAAAAAGCAAAAAAAAAAAAAAAGAAAGAAAGAAAGAAAGAAGAAATTTCAGCAGTGTTAATGAAGTACTGAACTGCAATTTCTAGGTGCTAACACAAAAATAATACAATTATCATACTATTTTAATGAGTTATTTTTATTGTTCTTGTCATTCTAATTAATTAGGATGGAATAACTTTAAATACAAATATTATTTTCGACTCTTCAATATCTGAAGATTTCTTTTCAGTAGCCATTATCAATTCCCTTGCTTTAAATTCTTTGTTTCTTTATACTTTTCATGTACACATTATACATATATACAAGATCATCTGATATTTTTTTCTCCTTCTGGCTCACGTATCTTGACACCCTCTAAGTTGAAATGAAGTTCATGATTGCATATTTTCTTATACCTGAGTAGTATTCCATTGTGTACATATGCCACAATTCTGTATCTACTTATCTATTGTTGAGCACTTGAATTGTTTCCAGATTTGGCTAATGTTATTTTGATTTTTTTTAATTTGTATTAGTGAATCACCATGAGGTACAGCTGTAGACTTACAAATTTTTGTGATTGGATTCAGTTATACAATAATCGAGTAGCCATCACTCCACGAGAGCCCACTCTCTACCACCACTGATCCCAGTATCCCTCCCACCCACCCCCAACCCCTGTCCCACCCTGCCTCTGTAGCAGAGCATTCCCTTTTGTTCTCTCTTTCCTTTGGGGTGCTGTGGTTTGCAAAAGAGGCATTGAGTGGCAATCATGTTCCATCTAAAGTCTACTCTCAGCACGTATCTCCCATCCTGGGAGGATCCTCCCAACATCCTTTATTTGGTGTTCCCTTCTCTATCTAAGCCGCCTTTTTCCCTAGCGTGTGCAGCTGGTCTCCAAGCCATGGAGTAAACTTCCTGGTGCTTATCTCAGCTATTCTTGGGTATTAGTCTCCTATTTTGTTACATTATGTTCCCCAGATGAATGCAATCTTTCTGTCTGTCCCTTTCCTTCTGACTCATTTCGCTTAGCATGATACTTTCCATGTAGTACCACTTGTATGTAAATTTCATTACTTCATCTTTTCTAACAGCTACATAGTACTCCATTGCGTAAATGTACCAAAGTTTCTTTAACCAGTCATCTGTTCTCGAGCACTCAGGTTTTTTCCAGATTCTGGCTATTGTAAAGAGTGCTGCAATGAACAAACAAGTGCAGATGTCACTTCGACTATACTTTTTTGCCTCTCTGGGATATATTCCCAGGAGTGGTATTGCTGGGTCAAATGGGAACTCAATTTCTAATTTTTTGAGAATCGTCCATACTGTTTTCAAAAAGGGCTGAACTAGTCGGCATTCCTACCAGAGTGAAGGAGGGTCCATTTCTCGCCACATTCGCACCAGCACAGGTTGATTTTGTTCTTTTGGATGTGGGCCAGTCTCTGTGATGTGAAATGATATCTCATTGTTGTTTTGATCTGCATCTCCCTGATGATTAAATGATGTAGAGTATTTTCTCATGTGCCTTTTAGTCATTCGGATTTCTTCTTTGAGAAAGTTTCTGTTCATTTCGTCGCCCCATTTTTGGATGGGGTTGGATGTTTTCTTCTTGTGGAGTTCAACCAGAACTTTGTATATCCTTGATATCAACCCCTTGTCGGATGGGTATTGGGCGAATACCCTTTCTCTTTCTGTAGACTGTCTTTGTATTTTGGTCACTGTTTCTTTTGAGGTGAAGAAGCTCCTTAGTTTAAAATAATCCCATTTGTCTATCTCTGTTTTCACTTGCCTGGCAAGTGGTATGACATCTTTGAAGATACCATTGGCTTCAATGTCATGGAGGGTTTTGCTCACTTTGTGTTCAATGTACCTTATGGATTCTGGTCTGATGTTGAGGTCCTTTAAGTCCTAATGAGTGTTTCACCATGTGTTAAATTTAAATCAAAATCTGATCCTTAAATTAGATTAAGAAAAAGAAACTTTCCAAAATTTCCATAACTGAGTGCCTGACCATTTTATTGCTTAGTTATACATGTAAATAAACCCCAAGTAAAGCAGTCTTTGGAGATTGGGTGCAAACACTGTTTTGGAGATAAGCTTTATACTTTTTCTCTAGATCATATAATAAGTATACTGGCACATATTTAGGCGATGCTGCGAATGTGTTGTGCTTTCTTGACTATAATACTTTTTACATTTGGAACAAATATTTTGTAGATGGTAGATGTTAGGATTTCATTCTTAAATTGATTAAATATGGAAAAATTGGAAAGTCTGTATTCAACTGAAATTTATACGCCTAAGAGATGCTGTGATGAAATGAGGTAGAAGAACAGAGGAATCATTTTTTAGGATTGTTTGCCATCTATCTTTCAGTGTGTCCCTGATTGTATTATTTATTTGTATTTAAATTTTTGCGGTCTGGAACTTGAAAACAATTTTAATGTCTTTTTAAAAAATAACCTGAAAAGTAAGACAATTCATGGAAAACAAATTTTTGTACAATTCTGTCAGCATTGGAGAAAATAGCTTAAGTTTCTTCAACCTAGAAAGTTATTCAATAGGAGCTGAAAGAAAAGTTGGAACGTGAATGGGCGTTTTCTCCTGTTGGACTGGCTGTGTGCTTGATTTCTGAATGGTTAAGTTCAAGGCATCACCTTTTTTGGTAGTGGGGGACACACTCAGGTGTTAGATAAATATGAAAAGGATTCAATAACTATTAGAATCATTTAACAAATATTATTTAAGTACCCTAGCTATTTGGGAACTTAGAGTGAGTCAGAGAGGAATTTTGCCTGAAGGAGATAAAACTTAATCAGAAAAACAGAACAGCATATAATGATAACCAAAATAACACTGTCACTGTAGCACTGTCCTCCCATTGTTCATCGATTTGCACAAGTGGGCACCAGTGATGTCTCCATTGTGAGACTTGTTGTTACTGTTCTTGGTATATATAATATGCCATGGAGAGCTTGCCAGGATCTGCCATGCAGGCAGGATACTCTCAGTAGCTTGCCGGGCTCTCCAAGAGGAATGGAGGAATCGAACCCAGGTCGGCCACGTGCAAGGCAAACACCCTACCCACTGTGCTATCACTCCACCCACCCATAAAAAGCATGCTAGAAAAATAAACTTAAAGGTCTAAAACTCTAGTTTCTGCTCTAAGACATCAAAGTACTTTTAATGATGATTTCAAATAAGGTCTATGAAAACATTGGCAGTGACCAAATTGTTTGGATATTAGCATTACTCTTTAAATGTTTCCAAGTTACAGAACATAATTAAAACACATAACCAAAATACTAGGTAAAATAAAGTAAGTGTAAGAGATATTCAGATTTCCAGTTTTGGCAATATGGTGAAATAAATTTCTACCAAAATCTACCTAGGCTTATATCAGCCTCTGGATTAAAAACTATAAATTTATCATAAATATTGCTAATTTTGACTTAAAATAAAGGTTATATGTAGCCTAGAAAATGACATGAAAGTGTGAGTACAGGATAAACTGCTGTGGAAGCTAATAATTTCTCTGAGAATATATGTATACTTGAGTGGATCACAAGTTCAAGTCAAGAATAACAAGTGAAGAGAGAAATAGTGAACTAGAAAGTAGGTGTGCAAAATAATAGAGGAACCAGTGACAGTACAGCTGCTAGGGATCTTGCCATGTATACAGCTGACTTGGGTTTAATTCTCAACACCACAGATAGTCCCCTGAGCTGTACCAGGAATGATCCCTGAGTATAAAAACAGTAGGATATTCTGAGAATTGGGCATGCAATGCAAGTGCCCTACCAGCCATAATTTTGATCCATCTTCTTTTTTAAAACATTTTCTAATTCATGAATAAACCTATTATGTGAACTTATCCTATTTTTAGCACAAACTTTTTACTCAACTCATGACATAAATTAAGTATATTAGCTCTTTTTAATTTTGAAAGTTTAGAATCACGGAGGTCAGAACTACGGATTCTTTCTCTCGTTTGAGTGAAGCCTGATACTCCATGCATAGCTCTTTTGATTCCTCTTTGAGAGACCCAAATAGCATTCTAATCCTGTTTTTGTAGGGCCCGGGTCTCTGAGGAGTATGTTAATGCAGGAAGAACAGTGGAATCAAAGAGACATGTCCAGAGCCAGAGGTTCTTCATCCCCTTAGTTATTTCTTTGACGTTCTTGAAGGCATTGCAAGAATGCCTCTCTTCCTCCTGTGCAACTCAGGTGCCATGTCATTTGTTATGTTGACTTCTCAACCTAGGTACACATAACTGTTGTATTCAGAGATGTTCGTCCCATTGAGAGTTAATGGAATGTCAGGAACAAGACCGTTTCTCATAAACATTGTCTTTGTGAGATTCAGCTGTAATCCGACTTTTCCACACTCACAGTGGAAGTCGGCCAGCATTTGTGCTGCTTGACTGATGTTTGGTGCTATAAGAATGATGCCATCAGTGAAGCAGAGGTGGTGTAGTTGCTGACCATCTATATTCACTTCCATTTCTTCCCATTCCAGTCATCGCATGATGTTCTCGAGGGCAGCACTGAAGAGTTTCGGTGAAATGGTATCACCCTGCCGAACCCATCTCTTGATGTCAATGATTACCTCCCTGTGGAATGGTGAGATCCTGGTAGTGAATACGCAATACCGCTCAGAGCAGATCCTGATGCATTGACATTGAATGCCTTGTTTGACAAGGGCCTCGATGACCGCTTCAGTCTCAACAGAATCAAAGGCCTTCTTTAAATCAATGAATGTTAGACAGAGCGGCATCTTGAACTCCCGAGAAACTTCAATGAGCTTGCTTATTGTGTGGATATGGTCGATTATGCTAAATCCTTTTCAGAAACCGACTTGCTAGCATGGTTGTACTTCATATAGTCTTCTGCCAATCCTATTTAGGATGATTAGAGTGAACAGCTTGTAGACAACAGACAACAGGCAGATTGGGTGATAGCTGCCAATGTTGCAGATGTCTTCCTTCTCATACAGTAGTACAGTCCTGCTGGTTTTGCACTGGCACGAAACCTTGCATTCAAACAGGTAGTGTGTGAAGAGCCAAGCCAGTGTATTGATGAGTACTGATGGCAGGTTCTTCAGGTGTTCGGGTATGACCTTGTCTGGGCTGGGTGCTGTTCACTTCTTTAACGATGAAATGGCATGTCAGATTTCGGAAGGGAGAACTTGGGAATGACATATCCATCCTGCGGAATTTGGTATGTGGGCAGGTGGATGTGACTATTGAAAAGATCCGAGTAGAAGTCATGGATATCATGGATAATCTTCTCCATTGCCCTTCTGGAAATGTGATAGATCCATCAGGACCTCAGAGGGCAATCATCTTGGTCTTGTAGTTGGTGAAGGACAGGCGGGCATTGCGAATGCTTTTCCCAGCTTCTGCTTTATCTGCCAGCACTGCTGCTCTTCTCTCTTTGAGGTCTTCCTTTATCGCTGCTCTGCACTCCTTTGTGAGCTCAGATGTTCGCTTGTGGTTTCCAGAGGCTTGCTCCAAGCCACGTTGGCAAATGACCTTAAGAGTTTTTGAAGACAGGTGTCTTTTTTTGGCTATCTCTCTCTCAGCATCCTTCGCACAATCATGGAGGTACTGAACCAGTCGACTGTATTCCTCATCAATGTTGTCAATGACTGCATCTTCCCATGTTGCCGCAATAGTGCCAAGGAGCTCCCAGTTGGTGGTCATTCTGGGAGTTCTCTTCTTAAACTTTGCAGCCCTTTCTCCCCACTCTGTGAGGTAGAATTTTGCACAAAGGAGGTGGTGGTGTGATTCCATTTGGAATTTTGGGATAACAGCGACATCGGTCAGGCAAGACTGTCAATTGAATATGATGTGGTCAATTTCTTTGTGGAACTGTCCACCGGGAGACTTCCATGTACAACGTTTAGATTTGGCCTTCTGGAACTGTGAGTTAGCATGGATGGTCTTGGTCGACATGATGAACTTGGACAGTCTCTAACCCTGTTCTTTTTATTCTAGGCCATGGGTCCCAATGTGGAGTTCTTCAGCTGATCTTCTCGGTCCTATCTTGGCAATAAAATCACTGACAATGGACAGCCAAAGAGAAGGACCACATGGACGGCGGGAACCACAGATCCTGGAGAAAAAAAAAGAAAACAGGTTCCAGAAAGAGCCGAGATCACCGGGTAGTCCCAGATGGGGTAGGTACCACATCCCGCCTCCCCCAGATGGAACCCCGGTGACCAGGAGCCTCTACAAGCACAGCTCGAGTATGCGGGAACTAGGACTTTCTCTCAAATATGCCGGGACTACAGTTCCCAGGTAACCTCTGATTCCAGAAGTCACGCCCACAGCCCACCGCCCAGCGCCATCTTTACAACATACAGCCAAAGAGAAGGACCACATGGAGGGCGGGAACCACAGATCCTGGAAGAAAAAAAAAAAGAAAACAGGTTCCAGAAAGAGCCAAGATCACCGGGTAGTCCCAGATGGGGGAGGTACCGCATCCCGCCTCCCCCAGATGGAACCCCGGTGACCAGAAGCCTCTACAAGCACAGCTCGAGTATGCAGGAACTAGGACTTTTCCTCAACACCGCGCGGCCGCTTACATGGCCACGCTACATCTCTCTATATGCAAAGTGATCAATGGGAAGTAAACCACCCAACCTTTCTCCCTGAAAATCAGAGTTAAGTTTGGAGCACGGCCACAGCCCGAGAAACACAAGGACTTATTGCAGAACCCAGCAGCTTGGAGCAGAAAAGTGAAAGGACTATGCGTTAATCCAGGTCATCATGCCTGTCTGGAGAGGAAAGGGTGTTGCCCCATTCGCCCTCTCCTCTCTGGAAAGAAGGATGGCGGCCGCCTGGGAGCCTTGTGGACAGCAGGTATGAGCCGGAGGTGTGGAGGCGACTAAAACCTCATGGGAAGGGGGGCGTTCCAGTCCGTCCTTCACGCCCTACCGAGGCCACCAGTTGCCCCCCACGAGCGGCTTTCCAGCACGGCCACAGCCCCAGAAGCACATGGACTTAATGCAGAAACCAGCAGCTTGGAGCAGAAAAGTGAATGGACTATGCGTTAATCCAGGCCATCAAGTCTGCCGGAGGGCGGAGGGGAAAGGGTGTTGCTCCCTTCCGCCCTCCTCCCTCTGGAAAGAAAGATGGCGGCCACATGGGAGACTTGTGGACAGCAGGTATGAGCCGGGGGTGTGGGGGCGACTAAAACCTCATGGTAAGTGGAGCGTTCCGGTCCGTCCTTCACGCCCTACCGAAGTCACCAGTTGTCCCCCGCAAGCGGCTCTCCAGCACAGCCACGGCCCCAGAAGCACAAGGACTTAATGCAGAACCCGGCAGCTTGGAGCAGAAAAGTGAAAGGACTATGCATTAATCCAGGCCATCATGCCTTCCCGGAGGGGCCAGGGTGTTGCCCCATTCGCCCTCTCCTCTCTGGAAAGAAAGATGGCGCCGCATGGGAGCCTTGTGGACAGCAAGTATGAGCCAGGGGTGTGGGGGCGATTAAAACCTCATGGGAAGGGGGGCGTTCCGGTCCATCCTTCACACCCTACCGAGGCCACCAGTTGCCCTCCACGAGCAGCTCTCCAGCACGGCCACAGCCCCAGAAGCACAAGGACTTAATAGAGAACCCAGCAGCTTGGAGCAGAAAAGTGAACGGACTATGCATTAATCCAGGCCATCAAGTCTGCCGGAGGGGAAAGGGTGTTGCCCCATTCGCCTTCTCTTCTCTGGAAAGAATAATGGCGGCCACATGGGAGCCTTGTGGACAGCAGGTATGAGCCGGGGGTGTGGGGGGCGACTAAATCCTCATGGGAAGGGGGGCGTACCAGTCCATCCTTCACGCCCTACCGAGGTCACCAGTTGCCCCCCACGAGCAGCTCTCCAGCACGGCCACACCCCAGAAGCACAAGGACTTAATGCAGAAACCAGCAGCTTGGAGCAGAAAAGTGAAAGGACTATGCGTTAATCCAGATCTTCATGTCTGCCCGGAGGGGAAAGGGTGTTGCTCCCTTCCGCCCTCCTCCCTCTGGAAAGAAAGATGGCGGCCACATGGGAGCCTTGTGGAAAGCAGGTATGAGCCGGGGGTGTGGGGGCGACTAAAACCTCATGGGAAGGGGGGTTCCGGTCCGTCCTTCACGCCCTACCGAGGTCACCAGTTGCCCCCTGAGAGCGGCTCTCCAGCACAGCCACGGCCCCAGAAGCACAAGGACTTAATGCAGAACCCGGCAGCTTGGAGCAGAAAATTGAGTGGACTATGCGTTAATCCAGGCCATCAAGTCTGCCAGAGGGGCAAGGGTGTTGCCCCATTCGCCCTCTCCTCTCTGGAAAGAAAGATGGTGGCCGTTTGGGAGCCTTTTGAACAGCAGGTATGAGCCGGGGGTGTGGGGGCGACTAAAACCTCATGGGAAGGGGGGCGTTTCGGTCCGCCCTTCACGCCCTACCGAGGCCACCAGTTGCCCCCCATGAGCGGCTCTCCAGCACGGCCACGACTCCAGAACACAGAAACCAATTTCTTAACTATCTGACTTTCAGTAGAAATACTTCCAGGGTCAATAGGTAAAATAGCAGAAATCCAAAACCAACATTTAATTCTTGAACCCAGCTGTAGAAAGCAAATCACTTCACAATGCTTTTTCAGCATGTCTGATTTGGGGGGGGGGGGGTAAACTCTAAATAATAGTGGTGAATCTTTTATTGAAACAGTGAATCTAATCAAAGCAAATAGAGTGTTAACTAGAATTCATCTGCCTCACAGGGACTGGGAGGGGTGGGGGGTGGGGTTTTATTGGGGTTCTTCATGGTAAAAAATAAGTATTGGTAAAGGGAAATGTGTTTGATATTTGTATGACTGAGACCTAAACCTGAAAGCTTTGTAACCTTTCCCACAGTGATTCAATAAATAAATAAAATAAAATAAAATAAAATAAAATAAAATCACTTACAATGATCTTGTATAATGTGTGGTCTTCTTTATAGAACTTCTCCAGCTCCATGTAGAACTTCTCAATTTCTCCTTCATCATAATTGGATGTAGGTGCACAGACAACAAAGGTAGAAAATGCTGGCAGTGAGCCACATCTATTCAAATGTAATCATCTGATTCCGGTTGTTAGTCATTCAAATGAATCAATGTTTATGGCCAAGTTCGTGTTGACAAGGACACCGACACCACCGATGCCTCTTTTGTCGCAAGTTCTGAGGAACAGTTCTTCTCCAGCATGATGTGATCGATGCCTTCTTGTCTTGGTCAGACCAATAATGTCATACTTGATCTTTCGCGCTTGCACCATCAGGTCCTTTATGGATGCAACCTATGCCAGCGTATGTGCATTGAAAGTATGGTCATGGTCACGGTCCTCCCATTGTTCATCGATTTGCTCGAGTGGGCCCAGTAACGTCTCCATCGTGAGACTTCTTGTTACTGTGTTTGGCTTATTGAACACATCACGGGTAGCTTGCCAGGCTTTGCTGTGCGGGCCAGATACTCTCAGTAGCTTGCCAGGTTCTCCAAGAGAGGCAGAGGAATTGAACCCGGCTCGACCAGGCCAGCTGCTCACAAGGCAAACGCCCTACCACTGTGCTATTGCTCCAGTCCATTGAAAGTACAGTCATTTTTGTCTTTCTTCGTTGTGACAGCCTAGGTCGGCCCTGAGATTTTTTCAGCTTCTCCTTCCTCATCCTTCTTAATGCTGCCATATCGGTGGCTCTTTCAGGGACAGGAGAATGAGACCCATTGTATTTACTGATTTTGTCATATCAAATACACCACGGATAGCTTGTCAGGCTCTGACCTCCATTGCCCCCATTACCTCCACTAGCCAGCCGCCAACACACTCCAGGATGCTTTCCAGACACTCAGGTTGAGACTCACGTACAAGTGAAGCCCCACAGAGTGAAGGAAGTGGAACTCTATGACCTCAGAATCCAAGCTCAACGGACCCAGGAACAGAGATCCTCTGCCTCTTCCCAGCAGCCCGGCAGACCTCCATTTCCTCCACTGCCTCCACTACCCAGCTGCCAACATGCTCCAGGACACTTTCCCGACCGTAGAAACACTTAATACATCATAAAACACTTAATACAAGATTACCGCACCATATTTGATTGCGTTGAAATATGGTTTGAACCATGAGAACAACTGCAAGGATGATTAGAGGCCGCCCTAAAAGCCTCTATCCCTCTCAGAGAACCTGGCAAGCTACCGAGAGTGTTCCACTTACATGGCAGAGCCTAGGTTATTGATAGAATCATTTAAACTTATTTTCCTTATTGAATCAATTTTGTCACATTTTCTCTAAAATGTATATATCTCATGTACTTGTTTTCTACTTTGATAGTACATAGGTCTATAAAATATTCTTACATATTTAATATACAAAAAATCATTGGTTATAGTTCTCTCTTAGTTCATTCTTTTTTATTTTCCATTCGTAACTTCTGTCAAAAGTTTATTGATTTTACCAAGCATTCTCAAAGATGAAGAACTTTCTTAGTAATTAAAACAGAAATACATTTGTTTACTATAGACTCATGCCTGGCACATCACAGGCATTCCATAAGTATTTGCTGAGGGAAAATAAAAATGCCTAGAGAAAGCACAAGAGACTATGGCTAAAGACCAACTTTTAACTAACTCTGTAACTGAAAATAATAGCTAATAAGATCTTTCAAATTGTAAATGGTTTACAAGAGTCTCTCATTTTTTATATCAATGAACTCCTAAAATATATATTCATAAAGATATCCAACTCATAAAGATTTCCTCACAATTTCTAATATTATTAATGACAAGCTTATTTTATGTTACTATATATACACATATATTTCTTTATTTGGGTAAGAGCCTCCACAATAATGCCACATGGTTATATATAATGGTGCTTAGAAGACCTTGCAGCAATGAGGATAGAGTCTAGGGTCCTGTGCATGTCAACCATGCACTCTGGCCCTTTAAGCTATCACCCTTGACCAGGCAGCCTTATTTTATTTTATTTTATTTTATTTTATTTTATTTTTAAATGTAACAGTACTGCCACCCAGTTAAAGAGTTGAAACAGTTTTTTAACTGGGTGTCAGTTTTGGGGTGTGGATGTGACTGCCGAGACATCAGGGAGATGGGGGGATGCAGCCTATAATAACCCCAAGAAAGCCTGTAGATATCAGTCACAAAACACACATATCAGAATTTTCAGCAGATTATATCTCGGAGAAGTCCATCCTGAGACAATAGAATTAGGCCGGGGGTATGGCAGTGATTTTGGATGGTGGGAGAAAGAGGCTGCCGGGGGCTCTGCTTGTGTGAGCACTAGGCTGACCTACCCCCTTCTGATTTGCCCTGGTCTGTTCAGCCACGCCCCGGTCCAAGGTGAAATGAGGCTTTTGATCTCTTTTGAGATTTATTTATGGGTCTCTGAAGCAAGGCTAGCAGTAGAGACAGCTTTATTTTAAGTCATACATGATAGGCATTAGAAACATAAGCAGTATCGTGAATCTTCTCATCCTCACTAACAGAGAAGAATGTCAGTGTCTGGTCTTATGACATATAGTACTGTTCATTTTCTAAATTCATGTTTTTGGAGAAATAAGGAGACCATGTGAATACAAAGATACAGAGGAAATGTTGAGAAAACGATGAGCAAAAAAGAACAAAGATACATTGCTTAAGATACTGAGTTGTCCAACAGAGATGTGTGGGCCAATGTTTTATTTTCAGGAAGAACTCTCTAGTGATCAGCAATTCTAAGCCCTGCATTTCTGTTCTTAATGCAGTTTGAATGAAGAGGGGTATGTAGTAAAATCACAGTTTTCTGAACCCTAACCATAACATATATATTCTATTCAATTAATAGATATTTTCTGGTGTTGTCTGAGAAACAGATTGACGACATGATTACATGAGTATAAATAGGTTAACTATAGAGGTTAGATTGAGCATGTGTTGACTGAAACCAAGCTCTGAAAGTCCTATTATAACCAAATAGGACTTATATCAAATATGATTTTTTAGAATTCACACATTTTTATGAAAGTGAAGTACTGAGACAAACTGCAGACAATTGAGTCCCATACAGCTGGTATCAGAATATAGAGTCGAAGTTAAAGGATCCATCAAAGGACCATTTCAGGCAACTCAAGAGAGTGAGTGATAGGCAATGGAGCACTTCTATGTGAGCACCCAGATTGAGGAAAATGCTCAGAGTCAATCCCATGTCTGTGAATACTCTAAACCTGGCAGGGGAAAGTGTTGAAATCTTGAAGAGAAGGTGCTGCCATAATCTAACGTGGATCAGATATATGATTCAAGGCAGATGCTCATGAACTCTGAGTTGTTAAAATATGATACAGAATTAGAAATATGCTATAGAATTAGAAATTCTAATTTTCTGAAAAGATGCGATGATTGAGTATAAATGAAAGATATTTCAGGTTGAGCACATACTTTGCAATCAAGAGACCCAATTTCAATTTTTGGCACCACATATTTTCCCAAGTACTGCGAGGAGCAACCCCCAAACTGAACTGAGAGTAGTCCCTAACCATCTTTGGTTGTGACCCCAACTAAAACCCTAAGTGCTAGAGAAAGATTCTATGTATATGGCATATGTACATGAGAGTGTTTGTGTTATATATTAATAATATAGAACTATGCTCAGTTAATACTTTTTTTGAAGGATAACACTGTAGCACTGTCTTCCCATTGTTCATTGATTTGCTTCAGGGGGCCCAGTAACGTCTCCATTGTGAGACTTGTTGTTACTGTGTTTGGCATATAAAATACGTCACGGGTAGCTTGCCAGGCTTCAGCGTGCAGGTTAGATACTCTCGGTAGCTTGCTGGACTCTCCAAGAGGGGCAAGAGGAATTGAACTCAGGTCAGCTTGGTTGGCCGCATGCAAGGCAAACGCCCTAGAAACCTGGGTTGTTAGGTTTGTGTGGTTTGGGGGTCATATCTGATGGTGTTCGGGAGATGATATGTGGTGGTAATGGTCAAATCTAGGTCAGCCATATGTAATATAAGAGCCTTATCTGCTCTATCTCTACCTCACAAGAGACTTGGGCTCTTATCCTAAATTCATTACCTAACAGTGTCACCTCATGAAAGTCACTTACTTTTGTGGGGTCTCAGGGTTTCCTTTTATGAAGCAGATTAATTGAATGGTCATCATATAACTTCCCAGTTGGAAATGTCTGTTTCTATTCTACCATCTAGTGCTGCAAGAAATCCAAGTGCCTGCACCCCAAAGACAACATTCTCTTAACAACTCACAGAGCAGAACCACAAAGGCAGAATAGTGAAGGTTTTAGATGAATAGTAGTTAGTTTGATGTGGATGAAGTATTGGACTGAGAATAGATGTCACAGGTTACAAGAATATAGAAGTAGCTGGTGGAGTTAGTCTAAAAGTAAGTATTTAAAGTGTGAAGGCCAAAGAATAGCAGTTGAAGATGGATGGGTCCAAAGGACTTTAACTCATCAATTAAAAAAAATAGAGTCTACATAATTGCAAAGAATACAATCCTATATTTTGATGGGCAGTGTATTTCAATCCTTGCAATATGTACAGTTCACTTTTATATTTTAAAATATAAGCTAGAGAGTGAATCAGTAGACCTGTAGCAGAGAGAGGCACTGATATTAGATATTTTTCAGTATTTAACGTGTCAGCTAAATGCCATTTGTATGAAACTACAGTTTACACTACCTGCAATGATATCTTTCTATCCTCATAACCAAGGTACAAAGTGAGAAGAGTATCTGTAATTATCTTCTTTTCACACATGATAAAACTGAGTCTCCAAGGATTTATATCTTCCCAAAGGATAAAATCTCTAAGCTAAGTTCTTAAACTAGTACCAGCGCTTTTTAAACTATGGTTCAACACCCAAACTGAAAACAGGAGCAAGGTAGGTAAATATTTACCCAAACCAAGAAAGTATTAGAATCAAGAAGCATCTTTTTATGTTACCAAAAATGAAAATATAGTCCCAATAAAAATTGCATGTCACCGAGTACAGTTAGATATTCAATAACCTACCTACTAATCCAAATATGTAGTAGAAGAAGATAATCATCAAAAGTTCAAATTAAATTTCAACAAACTCTTAGATAAAAGATCTGTTCTTTCAACTGAAAGCAACACCATATCTCTTGATGCATTTGTCAGAGACCAAGTGCCAGACTGAATGTATTGTTGCTGACTCTGCAAATTAGTCAGTGTCAGAACTTACAGTCTTCTCTGCCATATCCTTCTACTAAAAATTAATAATAGTCATCCCCTGAGAAGAATTAAATAGCAAGGATAAAAGAAACTTCCACAAGTCAGTTCCACACTATGAAGATCTGGTAATAATTTCGTTGCCACTGAAAAGTTCTGGTGCCACAATAATATCAGTCTAGCTAATTATTACTTAGCTAATATGAAGAAGGAAGCATAGTTATTGGCTGTCTCTAGTATGATTGATGTGATGCAGTACACTTTGGCACATTGCCCTCTTTAGCCCTCACAAGAATCCCAATAGGGTGAAAGTCAAGAGCAGAGGCGGTTAAACAAGATGCTAAAATTACAGAGCTCCACATGGCACAATCAAGATGTCTGTTTCCAACATATGTGACTCCCACTATGTTTCTTTCAAGTAACACATTAAAAGTAAAAAATAATTTATATATTATGTAGGACACAAAAATGAAAAGACCTGTCCACTCCTAGACAGCTTCTGTCATTCTGGAGCTACATCTCAGTCATGAGAGTCACATATTGGCAACAGTATCCAGCACAGTGGCAGGAAGAACCAACCTGCAGAGTTGGAGGGCATCTGACCCTTGCTTACAGAATATTCACCAGAGCAAGGAGCATTTTCCCCTAGGTGGGGAATCCTGTCTTACTCGGTCACACTGATATTGCATAACAGAAATGACGTTTCCAATAGCGTGGCATGCTAACTGTCAAAAATAATAAAAGTAAGAGCAGGAATGTTGGCAGCCATGTGACTGTTAAATAATCAAACCTTCACTGCCTATTACAAAAGCCAGAGCTCATAGAAGCTGCTGCCTTAAATTTTGCAGGGTGCTAAGCTCTAAGAAAACACATAACATTGCACATATCTTTAAACACAGCCTAAATTGAGAGATGCTGACATGGTACACAAATTGGGTGCCAAATCTTTAATGCTCCTACCTTAACACTGAGAAAGTACTGTAAAACCTATAGCTGGGCCAACACCATTGCAGCAGTGTCACCTCACACAGAAACCACTACCACCATCTCCAGCTAAGAGCTTAGACTGGTTAAATGGCCTTGTCCCTGCTATTTCTACTTGATCCCTCCCCATTCTTTCTCTGATTCCTCTACTGCAGCCAGCGCCTCATCCTGAAACACATATCTACCTTTCTGTCCCTGCTCAAGACTTCCATGGCTTACTATTATTCCTAGGTTGAAAATTAGAACTCACGACCAGAGCCAGTTACCCTCCTCAACTGATCATACTCTTTTCCTCCATGCATGCCTAAAGTGTACTTTCTTTTCATCCCCTAACACACAAATCTGTTCAAAGAATTTAGCAGATGCCATGCCCTCACCTGTTGGTTTGTTTTTGCAGTGCCAGGGATTGAACTCATGTGTGTAAGGCATGCACTTAGCTGCTGAGCCACATCCCGTGCTCATGCCCTCGCCTGAATCACAATATTCCCTCCTCCCAACAGGAAAATCTCCTTTTGCTCGTCTTATTTCTATCTCAATTTCAGTTTTTGAGACTATCTAAAGTAGATGATTCCTGTTCTATTGCTCATAGCACCCTAATATTTTTCCTTTAGGACATGTAGAAGTCAATGTTGCTGAGAATCTTCATATAAACCTCTCCCACTCCAACCTCCACAGAGGGACTCAGACTTGTCCCTTGTCATCACTGAGGCAATCATATCCGAGTGTGTGCCACTCACCCCAGGACTAGAGCCAGCAGTCCGGGAAGTATTCATGATGCCTCACCCTTATTCAGCTCCCACTGACCTGGTGCCAGCTGTCAGGCATGCCAACCTGACAATGATTGATAACTCAGCATTAGAGGACAGAAAGGTGTGATTATGACAATTCTCTCTTCTTGTCTTTGTGCCACGTCTCTCTTGTACATAATTTGAAAAGTCAAAAAAAATTCCTCCTTTTCCTGAATTATATAACCAACTACACTTTTAGGATTTAACAAAGCAAGTTCTTATCAAATGCTGCATACCTGGGTTTATCTCCCAAATAAATTATAGGTCATTTTCAGAATTAAACAATTAAGTTAAACTTTGTACTTCAATTTCCTCCTAGGGGACCATGATCCATATCTCCTGCAGGCCATGTAAACGCAGGTCGGTTGCTAGGCCTTGAACAGCTGTGGGTTTACTTTGGCTGTCAGAATCACAGAGCTATTGTAGATAAGGAAAGAAAACTTGACAATAAAGAGTGGAAACTGGCATCAACAACCCATTGGATGTTACTAAGAAATCAGATAACAGGAGAAACTTAGATCTTTCTCTTGGGTGAGACTGGTTTTATCACTTCTCAGAATAAGGAGTTGCCGGTTACACAAATTACTGAAAATTATCTACCATTCACTTTTGAATCATTAAAATTTCTTCGATCTTACAGAAACTGTTGAAGGTAGTCAGTTTGTCCAAGGTGAAGAACCACACCTTACAGCTTCATTCAAGGATAGTTCAGTGCTTCAGCCCCAGGAAGGTCTAATACTAAGATAGGTAGATAAAGAAAAAATTGTGCATACTTCCTGCTTCTTTTCCTAGTTGTGGTCAAAATTATGCCACTACTCATTGTGAGACCTCGGGTGGATTGCTTCACTGCAGTGAGCTCAATTTGGCCTTATTTCAAAAGCAAAGATTTTCATCTCTTTCCAATGTCACACAATCTGTTCATTTCATGCATATAAAGTACTAAAGGTAATTCCATAAAAATAGAATATTTACTTTGTTTGATATGGAGAACACGGTGACCATCCAAGTGCTATAAAAATAAATAAATAAAGGTCAATGATTACACTTAGAGTGGTGAGATGAGTGTGAGTTGAAGAAGAAAATGTTCTTCACATGGTATTTTAATTAAATATTTGAATTTTATAAGCAATAAATGGATATATTCTGGTGGAGAGGCCATAGAGGCATACTCAGTGATGTTCAGGACTTACACTGACTTTGCACTCAGTGATCAGTCTTAGCAGAGCTCTGGAAACCACATAGGGTATGGAGATTGAACTTGGGTTCGCCGTATACAAGGCAAGCACCATTCTTGCTGTACTATTGCTCCAGCTCCCTAGTAAAGTAAAGTAAAGGCCCTCCCGTTGATCGTCGATTTGCTCGAGCGGGCCCAGTAACGTCTCCATTGGAGACTTTGTTGTTACTGTGTCTGGCATATCGAATACTCTCGGTAGCTTGCCGGGCTCTCCGAGAGGGGCGGAGGAATCGAACTCGGGTCGGCCATGTTGGCCGCTTGTAAGGCGAACGCCCTACCCGCTGTGCTATCGCTCCAGCTCCCTAAGTGGATATATTCTTTTTTTATTTTTATTTTATAAAGTAATTCGCAATATTTGATTACATTTAACGTTTAAACATCAATCCCACAACCATTACACCTTCCCACCACGATACCCCAATCCCTATCCCAAAACACTACCAAATAATATATTTTGCATTGTCTGTTATGAAAAACCAGTGAAAACGCTACAAAGAAGTATCCATAGAGCAAACAGTGTGAATATTGTTCTATTTTGGCAGGGGCCATTAAGACATTCTTTAGGATATCAATAACATGTTGTTAAAGGTTGAGTGATGTGAGCTTTCATATATATTTATCTGAAAATATGTATATATGCATATATATTAACCTCTATGATTGGTTGCCTACTATTTGAACCCCATCAAATATGGTGGGGTACTCTTGAAAAATGGGTAAGGCATGTCTTATGATGTGTCTGTCCAGAAATGCATTCACTCGTGCATGAGGCTCAGCCCAAGTGTGTGGTGACCGGCCTTAAGCATGGAGGTGGTTGGGTTGCGGGGATTTTTGGATGCTGGGACTGGGTCCCTTGGGGCATGGAGAGTTCTCACCTGCACCCCTCTGGGGCACCCCAAATAAAACAGCCTGGTGTGGTGTCTGGTGGCATGGCTATGGTGGACGTTATGTTGTTCCCTTCCAGGAGAAAAATCCATGTGATCTCTAAATGGATACACACAGAAAACATGAGATAGCACAGAACATTTAATACACTTACAATTAGGTATCATGGGAATCAAATTGGAGTACAACTTTGCTGAATACCAAGCAGCCCATTAAAGTCAAGAGAAACAGAAGAGATGTTTCTCTTTTAGCCATTCACTGCTGCTTTTGTGCCTTTGAGTGAGTGACCTCCATATTGCAGTTTCCATGCAATAGAGCAATAGGTCCTAAAGTTAGAGAACTAGATCCATTAAGTTCTAATAACTCTTCTAGTTCTAGTTCTGTTTCACTTCAAAACATGTGTTAGCTTTCTCAGAGTTCTGGGAACAATGCTTTTAGGGATCAAGAGATCAAAACTAGAAATCAAAATGAACCTGCTCTATTTCTATGGGCAAACTTTGATAACTTCTGCTCATAATTATAGCTCATGTTAGGCAATCCATCTTCATGGCTCCAGGCCACTCAGAGATTCAGTAATACTATTTCCCCTTTTGCTCCTCTGGGTCCAGATATGCTAATGGCATCTTACTTTTGCTAGTATCTGAGTACTTCAGCTTCCTTTTAAATCTTCACTCAGTAATTCTATATTCTCTTTATTAAGTAGTCCCTTTAATTATAACATGTGGATAGAATTCTATTCATAGAGGCTCCCTGAGGGAAAGCTTACAGTTCCATTGAAGACACAGAATTAACAATATATCATTTCATCCAAGTATTTAAAATCAGGGGCTGGAGTGATAGCACAGCGAGTAGGGCATTCACCTTGCATGCAGCCAACATGGCCGACCCGAGTTCGATTCCTCCGCCCCTCTCGGAGAGCCTGGCAAACTACCGAGAGTATCTCGCCTGCACGGCAAAGCCTGGCAAGCTACCCGTGATGTACTCGATATGCCAAACACAGTAACAAGAAGTCTCACAATGGAGATGTTACTGGGCTTGCTCGAGCAAATCGATGAAGAGCAGAAGTACAGTGACAGTGACAGTGATTTAAGATCAGAAACCAAAGAGAGTGCTGAGAGCTGAAGAGTAGAAGTTCACAGCGAATGTTTGAGAGAGACAGTCCAAGGACTTAAATACAAGAATTAGTGGTAGATCCAAACATGGAGTTTTGTTATTGGTTACAGCTTATTGTTATTGGTTCTGTTGCAATTGTTATTATTTTCATTTGGGAGCCATCCCCAGCTGTGCTTGGAGGTCTCTCCTGTGGGACTTGGGCTACTATACTGGGTGCTGGAAATAGAAACTAAGTAGGCCACGTGCAAGGCAAGGACTCTACTTGTTGTACTATCTTTCCAGCCCCCAGTTGTTATTATTTTTAATAATTCTCCAAAGGTATAGTCCAAAGGAAAAGAATTTTGCCATAACAGAGTTAAGAACAACACAGAGTTGAACATGAGCTATAAGATACCCAGTGTAATTTCAACTGTACTTAATTGATTTTGCTATTTTATATGTTATTTTTGGTATATAAACTAAGCAAAAATCCAGAAACTTGAAATATATGCAGGACCTTATGAAATGATTTTTTTTCAATTAAAAAGTAGCTTGCAACCAAAGATACATAAGATCTAAGAAATCAAATCAAAGAAATTCTCCATGCTTAATATTGTAATTCCACTGTCTAGGGAAGCTCCTAACTTTCTCCACCGTCACTTATACTGTCATAAAGAGGATAATCACTTCCTTTGTGGTCTTTAAATAACAGCTCTTCCACTGTTTTGCCATTGATACCACCAAGTTATGCATAAAACAGGAAGAAGGACATTGCTTCATAGTTCGTCAGTAGTAAGCTAGCACGCAAGGAGAGCCCAGAAATGTGGAAGTTCAGGTCTCTAATCTGTGTCATATTTGAGACATCTACTCCAAGACCTCAGACCTGTGAACTTTTATTACAAGGATGGTATAGAGAATGTTATCAGATATCCATTCACTCTAGTGAAATAATAGGAGATATCCATTCACTCTAATGAAATAATAGGTGAATGGAGAATAAAGATACTCTATAATAAATAAAGCATTGAAATTAGAACCTTGGTTTTAGATCTTGAGCAGGTTAGTTGATTACTTTGAGTTTCTTTATCCAGAGTTACTAATACATCATAAGATTATTAGTAAAGTAAGATCAAATATATCATGTGGGTGTAGGATGTTCAAAGGAGTGACCCTACAATATAACAGCTATTGTTCTGCTGATAGTACTCTAATACAAATACACAGTGAACTCGAGTAATCTCTTAAGGTGTAATTTGAACCATTTCCAAGAGTTTTAGATGGCCCACCATAATATTGTATTTAGTCCAAGATCTTCCAGAATCCTCAACCCTCAGAAAACATCAAGGAATATTTTAAGGGAGCAACTGAGTCATCATTTTTCCAAAATACCTCCCAAGGCCAGACAAGTCAATATCTGTCACTTTTACATTTTCATAATTAATCAATCTTTGGGTGTAGCAAAAATGGATGAGCAATGCCATTTCTGTTATTTCTCTATCTTTCTTTCTATCCTCTATGCATTATTTTACATAGATATTTATTTTGTCTATAACACACATCTATTTATTTCTGTCTTAAAACACACATACTATTCAGCTACCTGTTTGCATCATAAATAGCCAAAATGTACTAAGTTTGCCACAAATTCCATTTTTTAAATATAGTTAGTCCTTTCCTCATGTTTCACACCCTTTTGCCCTGACATATTTTAGCACCTTATTAATAACCCATATGTATTTTAGGAGATTACAGCAATTCTTATGTCAGTGTTATTGATTCTATGCTTCAGTGTTATTGATTCTATGCTATGAACTATCTCTTCCATCGCCCTATCCACTTAGAGTTCAGGAAACTCCCAATTCCCAGTTGCTACCTCTCATTTGTGTTAGAGAGCATATGTAGAAGTCTTAGGAAATAGGTGCATATTATAGTAGTGGAGACTAAAACAAACATTTCCAGGTTCATAAAGTCAAGTTTTAGAGCTTTAGAATGAAATTCAACTTAGTGACACTTTAATAAGCTTAATGAATTAATGACTCTCAAAAAAAATCAAAAACAACACCCTGCAGAAAGAAGTGTCTTTATTGCCTAAAATAAAAAGTAAATAATATTGTAGAAACTTGAGAGACAGAAGGAGACATTTTGGGGAAAGATTTTTCACCAATGGGCACACACCCTCCTCCCAGTTTATGAGATTATCATTAACTTATCCAAGTGTTGTTGACCATTCCATATGAAAAATATAAGTAGAATAGACTTCTAAACACATTATCCTGTGGTTCATGCCAAAAATGGCAAAAATGTTAATCTTATAAGAATTTAAAATATGTTAAATGTTGTCACAATTTTTTGACTTGTGTTTTCCCCTATTGATTTCAATTCCAAGAGTCTAAAAAATAAAAAGCTATTCTTATCTTTGGTTTGCAAAGATTAGGAATCAGAAACTGAGTGATACTATTTCTTATGATAAATAACAAGGCTTGTTAAATTGTAGCATCATAGTTATTTGCACTGACCAGAGTACCAATAACAAAGTTGGCTCCCAATAAATGTTGATTGAGCAAATTAACATTCACTTCCAGAGTCATTAAATTATTTTCTTTTCAGTACATCTACAGGTGACATGACCAAAGTATGTTAGAAGTTAAATCTCTTTCTCCCTTGACTGCTTCATCATTCCCCACATAGAACCTTTTCTATCTTATAAGTGAGAAAATTAAGACTGGGAGAGATGGACAAGACCATCGGCAGAACAGGGAGCTTCATTAAGAACTTAGTATTTACCCATAAAACACATTGACATTCATACTTTTTAAAAATGTTATCTAGAAAAACTAAATAAATTGGAAAAAACCCAAAAACTACTGACTCAGGAATGTGATTCAGTATGGTAGAGTATATGTGTTGCAAGAATGAGGCCCTGAGTTTAATCCCTGACACCACAATAATTAAATAAGACTAAAACCTTAAGCCATAATAGACATTCCTTTGCAATGCATCCACATCTCATGCGGATGGTTCTAAAAAGACTGGATTATCACTACAACTGTGGCCCCATTTCCACATACCCATCATATCACAGCTCTGGGGAGAGCAAACCCCAAGAATCAAAAGGCAGAGTAACTGAAGAACTCCCAAATTATAAAGATTCCCAAGAAGAAACCGTTCAAAATTATGACACCAATGAACATGCTGTACAATTTAACAACTCCTTCCTAATACTGTCTAGAGTAGAGATGGAGAATATCAACATTTAGGTTTGAAAAGAGACAGGATAGCTAACTTTAGAAATGACTCGAGTCCCCTAACATTATAAGCATTCCTCAAAGTTCAGGAGAAAACAATAGTAAAAAGGAAATATTTTAAGTGCATATTTTCTAGCTCACTAAATTTTCAATGCAAACCTTCAGTACCCTTTTTAATCTCCAGTAGATTTAAAGTATTTTTATGACAAAAATGTTGTCCTCAGCTTTTGGTTTTGGGTCCCTCTCCTTGACCACTACATATTTAGTGTCTTCTAGATATTTCTCAATAATTTGTCTAAAAATTAATGGTGCTATTTTCAGCCATACCAAAATTCCTTTATTCATGCATTTCTTTAGCAAATATTTATTTGGCACATATAATATGCATGTCATTGAGTCTGGTACCATTGAATATGTAAGGACAAAACAGTCTACTGTGGAAATTAGAAGAGAGGACTTCCATTTCAGCCGCTAGAAACCATTTGTATTTCAAATATTGAAATATAGGAACTAATTTCATAGGTGAAGGAAGAACAATGTGTAAACTCAGAAAAGAACAGCAGCAGCTGTGACTCTGTCTCTCCCGCCGCCCTCGTTCGGTAGTCTCACGCCGCTTCCCCCACCCCGGGGGAGGTCGATGGCAATGGGCAGGCAAGGGAAGGAATGAGGACCAGGCTGGTAGGTCTTGGTCGCAGTTTATTCCAATCCTCTCTCCATCCACTCTGGTCTCTCTCCTCTGCCTCCTCTCCTGCTTCTTCCTCCCCCATGCTACTTCATTCTCCTTCTCGATCCCCCTTCATCCTCCTTCTCTGGAGTCTGGATTCTGATCCTCTTCCCCAGCCCACTCTTACAGTCTAGTTAAATCCCAAACCATGAGGGGTTGGGGTAACAATTACACATAGGTGCGATCACAATCAATGGGGTAGAATTCTTTCCGTTGGGGACATCCGCTCCTAGGACAGATCCTCATTATCAGATCAACCCACCCTAGAGCAGATTCCCCTGGGTGTGTTTCTCCTCTCCTTGTCTAACAAACATATAAGAATATATAATATAAATAATTTTATATGGATAGTAATAAATACCTTAAACTTATAGAATTGCCCTCCTAGGGCCATCTCAATCTCAGACTACAGTGCTCAGGTCAGATAGTCTTTCTTACCCATAGCAGGATCCTAGTCTCATCATTACTTATGGATCATGACAGCATTTGTCTATGACCAAACTCTTAACTTATAGTTAAGAATTGTGGCACTTTGGTCTGGCCCATTTCAATGCCAGAGTAGCTCATTGCTTGCCCTGGGTCCATTCAATCCCTCGTCAGGACCCTGCTTTTGGGGTGTTAGGAACAAAGGGCAACTGAGGCTTAAGTCGAGAAAGCAGATGCCTGGGAGTGAATAATATTCAAAGCCAATTAAATCCTAAGTTACAAAGCATAATGTTAACGGTCTTCCTGTATCTATACATTAAACAATTCATAAGGAGAGGAGAAAAGCAATATTTCACTCATATATATAAAATCATAGATTTCTGAGGAATCTAACCTTACAAGTTAATAGAGTCTGATTAAGGGGAAAGCTGATTAACTGGTTGGGGAGGAGAGCATAAGGAAGAATTTACAGATAAACACAATGGAAGTGCTTCAGGAGCACTGTGATAAACCCGAGTTCCTCGTGGAGAAAGGGACAAAGGACAAAGCAATGTCATAGTACAGAACAAGATGGTCACTAGGAAATGGTAGAACAAATCTTAGCATTGCCACATTTCTAGGAAAGAATAAGGTCAGATAATCATATTCCTAACATCCAAGTAAGGTCAAAACCTATCAGGTGAGAGATGGAGTTTCAATGGGAGCTACAGGTCTTCTATAAATAACTCTCAAGGCATAGAGGATAAAGAAAAGACCTAAGTTTCTCATATCAATACCTCCCAGTATGAAATAATCCAAAGTGCAGCAAAGTACAGTTGGGGTGAGAGTGACATAGTTCACCAAGTTTGACCCACATATCTCTGTGACATTGGCCGGTGCAGATTAAGGTGTGAAATTGCTGAGAGCAAGCAGGTCAGACACTTTAACCAATGCAATAGCCAAAAACAAACTAACAATATGACAGTAAAATAAAATCAATGTTCAAATTCCTCAAATAACTGCCTTAACAGAATTAAAAACAGAAAAGATGAAATTTTTTTAGAGGAGACAGTAATTTCTTTTAAAAATTGCCAATGCTCTATGAAAGAAGTAGAACTCTGGAAAAATGGGGAAAACAGAATTTCAAAAGCTAGAAGAGGTCTAGAAAGGACTGCAATTTGCAGTAGCCAAAAAGATATAAATATCCTGGACTCCTCTGCTAGAATCCTATTAAAGATGAACCAAAAATAAGTACCACGTTTAAGAATGTGAAGTTTTCCTAGTAGATTTACTGACCTCGCGGTCAGTAAAGATTTTGGATCAGGGAAACAATAAAATCAGAATTGGGTTTTAGGGATAACTTTTGTGGTAATATACAAAATCCATTGGAAATGGAGGTTTGGGTAAAAGATAATAGAACTTTGCACTAGCAGAGATCCCCAAACTTATTTGGCCTAATGCCTCCTTTTCATGGGGAAAAATTATTCACATCTCCTCTGAAAATCTACCTCTAGGCAAATAAACAAAAAGCACCCCTCCCCCAGCCCCCACCATCGCAATTTATACATCAATTGCACCCAAGGCTACCTATATCATTCCAGCACCTCTTGAATGTCAACTACCCACTTTAGAAAGCACTACACTAAAAGATGGCCAGGGGACTTCAATGAAGCCTTCTCTAACTGATGAGTAACACATAGTTGGGGGTAACTAAGCAAAAAATGGAAATGGGAGCCCTCACTATGAACTCAGAAAAGATATCCAGATTGTGTACTACTTTGAGGCACCATGGAAAGTGACTTAAGTTTCACAACGATCATGATCATCCTGTTATTCGTCAATTGCCTCGAGCAGGACCCAATAACGTCTCCCTTGTCCTAGCCCTGAGATTTTAAAAAGTGCCATATTCAAGGCCCTTTCAGGGTTAGGAGAATGAGACCCATCATTGTTACTGGTATTTGGCATATTGGGTATGCCATGGGGAGTTTGGCAGACTCTGCCGTGTGTGGGCAGGTTACATTCGGTAGCCTGCCAGGTTGTCCAAAGTAAGATTGAGAAAATAAGATGTTATTATCCTTCCTGGATCTGGGATTTATAGTCTCTGGGTCTTGGCCGTTGATGGGATTACACGGCTCCAGGGGGCCAGTTGGTGGGTGTGACCCCAGCCTACTGGAAGATGGAGGATCTGGGTGGAGGATGCTCAGCCCCGATCCGAGCAGGCTTGGAGATCTCGGCCCCAGGTCCAGCATGCTTTTGTTCCTCTGCCGGTACCTTCATGCGTGTGGAGAGTAGTCTCAGTATGGTTGTGACTGGTTCTGGAGGTCTTGGGCTGCCGGAGCTCTGCTCGGGGCGGGGAGGAAAACTCAACCTGCCCTCCTCCAAGGGGCCCCAGAGAGGACAGCCAGGCGTTGAGGCAGGAGACTCTCTTCTGGAAGAGAAAAGTGCAGACTTAAGTTTAAAGCCTGAAAATGCATAAAATCAGGCAAATAGGAAATAGAGAAATAAGTGTCTGAAAAACTTGCGACATAGAGAAAGGGCCTTACAAAGAGAAAGAGTGATAGAAGGTGGAAGAGATCCAGAAGACCACTGAATTTCAGTGAACACAATTTTAAACAGAGTGGAATTACGTGAAATGATGTAGAAACAAATGTCAAGGAGAATGAATTCTGGAAAACAGTGGTAGTAAATTTTATGGAGACTTCTATTGACTGTCCTGAATTAAATTTGAAATAAAAAATATTCATACCCTAGACTTACATAAAGTCATCTGCTTCACACATTCTGCTTTTGTCTCATTCCTGCTTCTTTATGTGTGAATATATGTGTCATTGTGTCCTCTGTGACTCCTCTCGCTCATGATCTTTCAGATTCTATACCGTCTGCTAGGAGCTTCAAACTGTTAATACTTTCCAAGAGAGTACGCTCTCATGTCACAATGCCATCAGAAGTCCAACCACTCATAGCCAGGGAAATTTGGATCACACTGTTTCCAGTTGAGCAGTTGAGCTTCCTAAAGACTTGCCCACTAATCATCAAAGGACATAATCAGCAAAGACTCAACTGTCCAATGTATTAATATATTACCTTCCAGCATGAAGATTCAACAAAATTTAGAGACCAAGATATTGTAAATAGGCTTCATTAGCATGTTTTAATGTTTTCCCTGAAAGATTCCATAGAAAGTATCAAAGTAGAGAAAAATATGTTTTTTAGAATGACATGGGTATATGAACAAGTATGTTGATGCCTCCAGAAATTTAAGCCTTCTAAAGAAGATATTATCCACAATACTAATTTTAAACCACTTAGACTGTAATTTGAAACCCAGCACAATCTGATAATAGCCTATTTCTCCAGCATTTTCTCTCTCTCTCTAAACTATTCAGTTGATAATTCAACAAACATTTATCAAGTACTTACTCTATTTCAGGCACTGTGCCAGTCCTTTCACCGAGCACTCACCAGCCGAGCCACTTCTACTCAAACATCACTGTCATTACTCCATTGCTGACCAAAGGTCCTCCTCAAGAATGCTTCACTCTTTGCTCCACATATTGAAGTTCTTCTACCAAAGACAATCTACTTGATAGAGAGGAGCAGGGGCTTCGCATTCTGACTGTTTTCTATTTAAATCAAATTCTATTACATACTGTGAGGGACAGGCCCAAAATGGACCACCAGAATTAATTTAGCTTAGCTCAACAGGAACCCACATTGCAAAATAACTGGCTTTTCTGCCCCTGAGCAAGGAATTCAGATACAGGTGCCCGGAGTTGCAAGTCAAAAGAAGGGGGGTGGGGCTCAGACCAGATAACCAGATGTCTCTCAGAAGACCCATGTCACAAGACCCAGGACTGCCCTAAAAAACCAGGACATTCCTAAGCACTGAAACAAATGCTGATCTTTAAACTATAGGCTAAGGAGTGATGTGCTTTAAAATGGATTGGTCAGGAAAGTATGGGTTATTACAATATCTATTGGCTATGAAATGTGCGGGCTCTGCTGTAACAACCGAGGATGGCCTATAGAAGATCTCCTTTGAAGAAGCTAGGGGTCTTTACCCAAACTGCCGGACCTACTTGTCTGTGTAGGCAGTTGGACCCTGGCTAGCCTGTCTTACAATAAACCCTGCTTGCTGTTTGCAGTCTCTGGAGTCTCTTTGTCGTTAGAGGTAAGATCCCGATCCACGCCCTAACACATACTAGCTGTGTGATCTCAGGTAAGTAAAGTAAAGGCCCTCCCGTTGATCATCGATTTGCTCGAGCGGGCCCAGTAACGTCTCCATTGGAGACTTTGTTGTTACTGTGTCTGGCATATCGAATACGTCACGGGTAGCTTGCCAGTCTCTGCCGTGAGGGCGAGATACTCTCGGTAGCTTGCCGGGCTCTCTGAGAGGGGCGGAGGAATCGAACTCGAGTCGGCCATGTTGGCTGCGTGCAAGGCAAATGCCCTACCGCTGCTGTATGCCTCAGTTTCCACCTCTTTTATCCCAATTTTCTCCTCTTTCTTATAGTAGTTTTGTGACAATTGAACACATAGAAAAAGCCTTTAGAAATGTATGCTTAGCTATTCAGAACCATACCATAAGTTGAACTGTTCAATCACTGTCACTGTTATCCGATTGATTGTCTAATTACTCGAGCAGGCGCCAGTAATGTAACCGTTCCTCCCAGCCCTGAGATTTTAGCAACCTCCCCTTACTCATCTTTTCACAACAATTGGAGACTCTTTCAGGGTTAGGGGAATGATACCTATCGTTGTTACTGTATTTGGCATATTGAATATGCCACGGGGAGCTTGCCAGGTTCTGCCCATGTTGGCAGGATACTCTTGGTAGCTTGCCAGGCTTTCCGAGAGGCATAAATAGGAAAGAAGTGTCTTATGATGTCCAGAAGGTGGCCTGGAGCATGGCAGTGGTTGCACAGTGGAGGTCGGCTGTCGGGACTGGATCCCCCACCCTCTCCCCCGCCCACAGCCTGGTGCGGAACTGTTCAGTAAATATAAAAAAGTGGTGGCAGTGGGTGGAGGTGGCAATGGGGTGATGTCGGTAGTGGTTATATCACAACAGCAGATGAGTAGTGGCAGTATTTTAACACCCCGAAGAGGCTGTATATCCTTCTCAATACTTACCATGCTATTCTCAGCTCTTGGTCAAGAGTTGCAATGGTTCTTGTCAAATGTAGCCATATATGTCATTTAATGTTAGCTAGTCTACATCTACCTTGAAAGCAGACTTACATACTTTTTTAATCATAGCTCATACACCACAATGCCTAATAATAAGTGATATGTCTTAATGTGTGGAATTTTATTTATTGGGCGGAGAGGGATACGGTGATTAAGCCCTACCCAGAGATACTGTGGGTTTAGTCCTGACTCTGTGCTATTGGATTTCCAAGTGGTACTCAAAAGACCATATGTGATGCTGTAAATCAAACCAGAATCAATCACATGCAAGGCAAGAAACCTCCGCCCTTGTACTATCGCTGTCTCCAGAATTTTAACTAGTATTTTTGCTTCTTACCAGTGTGGTAAGCTTAGATTCCTTCCTTCAAGAGACTGGGGAATAGAACAAATACTTATAATTCAAATAGTTCACCCTGTCAAAGCACTGCCAGGTCATCATGCCTCCCAAATTTACTTCAAGTGCAACCTAACTTGCCAAACTAGGACCCTGTTTCTCTGAACTTCACCCCTACGGCTGGGACCAGCAGAGATGACTTGTTTCTGATGAGATGAAGAGCCATTAGCTGATGGTTTGGCTTTATAAAGAATAATTATAGCTGCTTTGGAGATAATCTGCAAAGAATTTCAGGAGGAAATGACCCGAGAGTAGAAATACTTTTGCTCTCTTGGATGGTAGTTTCACAAGCCAATGGACAAATGACAAGCTAGAAATAGGGCAGACTGAGTCTAAGTGATAGTGCTGGGAAATGGCATGCATCTATAAGCTTGACCACACATCTGACACCCTTTTCTTGAGAGGAACCAGTGCCTGAAACAGATAAAATTCACAGTATGACTAACTTACTGAGTGATTCTCCTCTTTCCCACTTTTCCCTCACATTGACTGGAAATGAGGCAACAATGAAAGCACATCTTCACGGGATCAGGCCCTTCAAGAGAGAAGTGGACACTGCCCTCAGCCTAGTAGTCCCCCTTTGGTTTCTTTCTAAGTCTTCAGGTTGAAAAGGAGCTAGACCTAAGACCTCCCTTATTTTGTGAAGTATATGCCAACATCAATTCTGGACTGATAATAAAAACTAAAATACAGAATCTTAAGAATTACATATGTCATTTTAATCTTTAATCTTACATCATCCATTCACCTCATTTAGTGTCTATTTGTCACAGTTTCCCATCTTTTGTTCTACAGAATAATAACCCCACAAATAATAAATCATGAATCCCTGAAAGGAAGAACTCAGAAGTGAATACGCTTGTGAGACTCACTAGATTCTGTTTGCTTTTGTGGGAAAGAGAAGGACAGCCTTAGTCCAGTAACTGCACGAGCCTGGGCTTCCCATGGGCAGTGACAGCAGATACAGGCAAAGACCACAGTAAAATGTGGTCTGGGAGTCTCAAGGAAAGATACTAATCTGCTGAAACATTTTCTGGTGGCCTGCAGCTACAACCCCCAACCCTTTATCATAAAAAACATTTCAAGTGCCATACGAAAGAAATCTACCAAGTTCCAATAAATCCTTAATAAATTAGTTCTTTCCAAAAAAATTCTAAGAACATGTGTTTCTCCAAAAGAGCATCTTGAAAGGAGCCTTGCAAGGAGCAGCAGCAGATAAACTCAGGATGATTCAAGACCACCACCTACCTTCCTGTTGTTTTACTCTCTAAGTGACAAGCCAGTCATTAAATCCATTGATTGAGACAATATCTTTATAAACTCCAGACTCTCAGGTTCTCTTCAGTTGAGTAATAACCTGAAGTATAAAGGACTCATTATCCAGCGAAAGTGCTGACTCTTTTGGATGGTATTGGAACATACTCCCTTCCTGTTACCTCCTTAATTAACATTTTAATAACAATTCAAAATTCAGCCAAACTCCTCTGCTCAGACAGGCCCAGAAATGTACTGAGGTGCAGGAGAAGGAGACTTTTTCTCCCAAAGTGAACAATTCTTTGTGGGTCTGCTTTCTCATCACTCCTAAACTTGTGCTAATGTCATGAACAAAATTTACCACAATATTTAAGTCCTTTTCTGGGCATCTCTGAATTTTTTTTTTCCTTTCACTTTTTGGGTCACACTCAGCAATGCTTAGGGTTACTCCTGGCTCTGCACTCAGCAATCACACCTGGAAGTGCTTGGGAGACCATATGGGATGCCAGGGATGGAACCCAGGTCAGCCACATGTAAGGCAAACACCCTACCCGCTGTGCTATCTCTCTGGCTCTACATCTGTGAATCTTGAAAGGGTAGATTCTTTCAGACCACAGAGAACTATCAACTGGATTGTTGTCACAATGCCATATGGGTTTGTTGTTGACTTTTTCAGTTGGTTTAACCAGAGAAATGAAGTAAATTTAAAGAGTCAAACTGGAGTTCTGGATCCACCATAGCTCTTGGTGTTACCATTTTTCAATAAGTAAAATTAAGAGTTTCTACTAGATGAAATCTTTTGACACCACTTTGAGTCACCAGACTATCACTCTGTTGAGTGAGGAAACACATCTTCCTTATTCACCAACTGTATTTTCTAGGGCATAACAGATGCTGAATGAATACTTTTTAACTGCAAGACTACTCATATAAGTAAAGTTTTGTGTTGAATTCAAAATATGCTCCTCATTCAGGTAATTGAGAATAATTACACCTATTTTCTCTTGGTAACAAAAATCCCTTTCATTTTTGTCAGTTTCCTAGGTGTAGGGATTGACCCACTTACTAGACAAATTTATCTCTAACAAGTAACATAAATCCTTTTAGAAAGAATCTATGAAAACTCACAGGCCAGAGAGATAGTTAGCTATTAAACCATTTGCCTACCATGCACCTGACCTGATTCAATCCCAAGCACTTCAAATGGTCCCTCAAGCCACATCAGAAGTAATCCTTGAGCACAGAGCCAGGAGTAAGCCCTGAACACAGCTGGGTGTGGTACCAAAACAGACAAACAACAAAGATCTACAAAAATGCCCATGTGCCAGATTTATCCACTAATGACAACATAAGTCACTCTGTGGAAAAGAACAGTGAGATAGACAGTGATGACATATGATTACAGGTTCAGAACATGAAGAACTACTGGGGGCGGGAATCAGGGGACAACTGACACACAAAGAATCTCATGAAGATATAAATAGACATGATGGGAATGACCCAGGGAAAACTGTGAAGGTCAGGCATTTTTTCTGTACTTCCAAAGTTCCCTTTCCAACCCTGTTCTGAATTCAACAAAGGACTCATCATTTACCGTATTTGCAAGTTTAAGCCTTTAATCTCTTATTCTTCAATTAAAGACATATGTTGAAGGAATTTTTAACAATAGAAAACAGATGGGAAGATCTTTGTCAGGAGGATTTCATGCAAGGCAGGGAGGTCTTCATACCTTTAATACTCCACTACATCTAAAACTGATCTTAACTAAAAGTCTTACAGGAAACTTTTCCATTTCTTGGTGGTCTGAAAGTTGAAATAGAGCTGGAGGTGATGGAGCACATACCTATAAAATCAAGGAAACATCCATATTCCAGTTCTAACTTGTCCATGGTCAGGGTACAGGACTCAAGTTTGACAGAGATCAGTACAACTTCAGCTGCTTCAAAGAGATCATAGGCTACTTTTCTCTTTTGGGTCAATCATTTCTTTTGAACTGACTGATATAATGACTCTACTTTTTCTGGCCAAGATCAATAGACAGACTCAATCTGAGAACAGTAGAAAAAAGTATTTGAAATTAGACAAGCATTATAATACTAAAGATGCCTCCAAATGAACAGAAGAGAAGGGAGCTCAAAGTATTAGGTGAGGTATGAGAAAAAAATGCAGCATCTGTGAGAGGGAATCCCAGGATGAGAAAACCTTATTAGAGAGTAATATCTAAGATCTGCATGTAATTATATTCATGGTGGTGACGATGATAGTGATAAAAATTAACATAGCTCAAGGAAAAAATACTCATAATGAGAACAGTTAATAGCAATAGTGAAATGAAATAATAATGCACCAGAATTATTTTAAATCATGAATAAAAATATTTCATGAGAGATGTCTCCAGATTCTGTGCTAGGCTGAGTCTCATAACCCCGGAAGGGGGAGGTGTGACCCTACCACCCACCCAAACAGAGTGCTGGCAGTGGAAAACCTTAGCTATAATCCAACTGCCACCATGCTCACAGTTGAACTCCACAGACTCAGGATGAGCCTCCTCAGGGAATAAATCTATTTAAAAACTCAAGTATGTGGGTTTTGTGACCAAAATCTCCAGGATCTCAAAGAGTCAGAATGGGCTACCTCTCCCCATCTCCCTGTTCTTCCCGGAGCCTGGCAGTTATGCCCATGAACTGGCTCTAGTGCCATTTAAGCTCATTAACTGGCCTTGATCCAGAGACTCATAAATAAATCTCAAAAGACATCAACAAGCTGCAGAAATGTTTCTGGATCCCAAAGCCACCATGGAGTTAAAAATTAAACTCCAGCTGTATCACCCATTCAAAATATTAGGATTCCTGGAACACTGTCACTGTCACTGTCTTGTCCTCCCATTGTTCATCGATTTGCTCCAACAGGCCCAGTAACATCTCCATTGTGAGACTTGTTGTTACTGGCATATCGAATACATCACAGGTAGCTTGCCAGGATTTTCTTTAAGGGTGAGATACTCTTGGTAGTTTTCTGGGCTCTCAGAGAGGGGCGGAGGAATCGAACCTGGGTCAGCCGCGTGCAAGGCAAACACCCTACGCGCTGTGCTATAGCTCCAACCCTATACCAGAAGTAGCATATCATATTGGAAAGCATGTAAAGTAGAAGGCAACCAATCTCAATTAAGAAAATATTAGCATACAAGGTTTAACCTCTCACAACATGTTAGTTATTTCTTATACAAAGACTTAATGACTCCAGGGTGAGATACAACAATCATCACACACTTTCTTCTAAGAAAATATTTTTTAATCATTTTAGCAAGTTATTCATAACAAGCAAGATAAAATAAATTATCTAGGGCCTGCTATTGAGGCAGGTTTGGGTTGGGGTGGGAAAGTTGGAAATAATAATCGTGGAATTGGTGTTGGAATGTAATAACTCATTGTGAACAACTTTATAAAAATAAAATTAAGCTAATTTTTTTCCTACAGGGACTAAAGAGACATTTCAGTGAATAAAGTATTTACCTTGAATGTGGCCTCATCCTGTCTATCCCTGGCACTAAATATATGTCCCTTGAGCACCAGTGGTCACTTTTAGGAACAGAGCCAGGAATAACCCTGAGAACTGTTCGATGTGGCCCAATGCACTCTCCCAATTTTTCCTATAAAAGAAAATTAAACATAATCACAATAGTACTAAGTATAACTGTAAATGGGTAACAATATGCCAAACCAAAACATGACTCTGGCAAAAGCTTGCCTTCATGGGAGGGATTCCAAAAGCTGGGTAGAGGTTGCCACTAAAAATCACATTCCCTCGCCCATGACTGAATCCCCAGAAAACCCAGGTATGCTGGACTTTGTGATGGAGAACTCCGGGTTCAATAGGACTGGGAATGGAGATCATCTGCCCATACTCCCCTGTCTCTGGCAACTTAGAAGTCACATCCATATGCCACCCCTGGCTGGAACTAGATAATCTCATCATTGGCCACCATCCATATCACATGTCCTTCTCTCCCAGAAGGGAGTATAATATGACAATCACCATAACCATACCACTGGACCCCATGCCAGGCTGTTTCACTCAGGGCGCCCCAGAGGGGAACGGGCGATACCCCTTTACAACCCCAGGGACCCACCCCTGGCAGCCAAAAACCTCCAGAATTCAACTGCTGCCGTGTTCACAGTTGCTCTCCACATGTTCAGGCTGAGCCTCACCCACGAGTGAACCTACTCCTGAAGCTCAAGACTATGAATGTATCTCATACCTTACACCACTAATATTCCAAGAGTAATGCACCACATTTGATAGGGTTCAACCAATCTTAGAGGGAAATATTTTTGTTTACAGATATATAAAACACACAAGGCTCAACCTTTAACATCATGTTAGCTATCTATAAGAAGAGCTTAATGGCCCCTGAGTGAAATACAGCAATCTTCACACTCTTTCCTCGAAGGATACTTTTTTGTAGCATTTTCAGTAGTTTTTCATTACAAACAATACAAAATACATTATTTTTGTTCTGCTTGGGTCAGGGATTGGGGTTCAGGATGAAAACATACGAAATATGGTGGTGGGAAGATGTAATGGTGGTGGGATGGGTGTTTAATTATTTAATGTAATCAAATATTGTGAACTGTCACTGTCACTGTCATTCGTCATTCATTGATTTGCTCGAGCGGACCCAGTAACGTCTCCATTGTGAGACTTGTTGTTACTGTGTTTGGCATATCGATACGTCATGGGTAGCTTGCCAGGCTTTATAAAATAAAAAAAAATTAAAAACCACATTCACATGTAAATGTCTCTGTGTATTGACATCCCCCTCACAGTATCAGGAAAACCTAATCTCCTTAATTTTTATCAAAGCAGAAGGCAGAACTTTCTACAAACCTTTGCTGACAGTGTCCTGAGAACTTCTCTAAGAAACCCTACCTTTCCCTCTCCTAATATCCTCTGTTTAAGATGGGTATCTAAGTTGAAATCTGAAGCCATATGGATGAATTACTGAGGTTCATTTTTTTATCTCTACATTGAATATAGGAGATTAACATGTAATTCTTTAATTGAATTACTTCTTTTGACTTTTTCCTTTTGTCAACCAGATGCTTGTTTATTGTTCTAGCCTCTTAAAAACTCAGAGAAGTAGAAAATCATTTCCTTGTGTCCAATCAAGCCCTATATCCATGAATAAATAAATAACCAAATACCCAGAAAATACAATTACAGTCATGTACCTCTTAATGTGATCAAATTTACTGTGGTTTAATTAAATGATGATGCTATCTGAAATGCTTAGTCTTCTTAGCTTGTGCCTTACCATTGTAACATTTTATATAAGGAAATAAATTCTTAATAATAGTTACAAAAACCTGATATATTTGATTTGTCAAATATCTGGTCCTTCAACCATGTCCTCAAATATACTGAAACTTATTATACTTTATTTTATAATGACATTATATTGATATTTTGAAGTAAAATGTATGAGATGAGAGAGATAGCACAACTGGTTAAGGCATTTGCCTTGTACAGAGTGAACCAGCCACTATATATGTGGCCCAGAGAAGCCCACCAGTGTTATCTCTGAGCATATGGCCAGGAGTAAGCCCTGAACAACCCCCTTCCCCCCCAAAAAATAGAAAGAAAATATGGTTTAAGACTTTGGGAGGAGTATCACTTTGGTATAGGCAATATTCCATAGTATTTCAGCAAACAGCATTGTCATTTGATAGTGTGCCTAAATGTAGTTTACCTGACTGTGGCCACCAGCTACGAAATGTATGGACTTAGACTGAGTGATAAGTATTCTACAAAATGGTTCTTGTGTTTGCTGAAACTCAACATGCCATCAATAGTACCACATAAGAGCCGAGGTTTATAAAAACCTGAGTTCAGCATAGTCTTTAAATTATCCAGTAAGTTATCTTATCAGAGATTACAGAATATCTCTTCTTATGTTGACTTTAAAAATAAAAACATGAGTGGTGATGCTAAGGGAAGGGTAATCATGCAGAAATTCTTTGAATTTATGCAGAGTTAAGCACCATATCTTACTGGTGTTGGTAAACTTAATATCACAGTTGTTATCTCTGTTGTTCGGTTCTACTTATTATCAGAGCAAAGGAATATTTCCATCTCTGAGTACTGAACCGATATTGTGGCTGACTCAGGACACTTCAGGAAATTTTTTAAATTAATGAATTTATTAATTTCTCCCCTTCTTTTCTTTTTCTTCTTCTTCTTATGATGATGATGATGATGATGATGATGATGATGATGTTGTTGTTGTTGTAACAATTAAAAAGAGTTACACATTTTGGAGTGGTGCTCATACACTTGGCTGTAGTTCATTAGAAATCACATGTTTATTGTGGTACCAGGGATTCCAATGGCAAAATCATCTGGAATGTTCTTAGTGATGCTGGATAGTGCCACGAATGTGAAAGGCAGGCTCCCTGCCACTGTTCTCATCCCAACAACACCATCTCAAGCAAAATGATTACTATTACCACCTCCCATTTTATATATCATAAAAATGAAATTCAGATAAGTAATATGCTCAATAATATGCTAAGTAATATGTCACAAAGAAAAGATTTTATATAAAAGCAAACAAATGCAAGGATTTTTTATAGAACGATTGGATTGTAGTCTCAACTTGTATCCTATAGACTATTGCTCTTCTAACATTTGAATTATCAGAATTTTTCTAAATAAAACTATGAATCCATTTACTTACTCTGGCAAAATATATTCAATATATGTGGGAGAAAAAGACTAAATATTACTATTGAGAATACAGAAATTATAATAAGAGTAATGATGGTGATAACGATGGTGTAAGGATAGATGATATGAGGGAAAATGAAAAACTAGGTTTTCTTTGAATTTTCAAGTGGTTTGGTGGGATCTCCTTCAGTTGAGGTATAGCTAGAGAGACAAATATAAATTATAGATATAGTTATCAACCAAGAACAGCAGTGGAATATTCCACTAGACAGTGAAATCTCATAGGCTATACAAACACAGGAGTAAACCTAGTTCTCTAATGTGTTTCTCAATTTTGGCACGTATGCAGATGTTTTATGGATGTGGTCATCAAAGAGTCCTTGTTAATATGAGACCAGAATGCTGTGACTACAATAGCTCTGGTAACAAATCTTCTTTAGGAGCATGTCTATTACTGACCAATTTATGGCAAACGTTTTTTAATGACCATTGTGTCCAGACTGATAAGAGTTTAAAAGATTTTTTTAACTGGTCTCAAAGCACATTCACTCTTTAATAAACAAGGGCTAGGATCGGAAGCTCCCCCAAGATCCTTAGAACTTCAACAGATTCCTGAGTCTATGACACAATTTCAGCACATTGAATAAACATTGACTACGTGCTGCTGATTTCCCTAGCACTGTTCTCTGTGCAGTGAGGGATGCCAGGAAATAAAGACAAGGATCCCATCTAAAAGGAAATTAAACATCATGGACTTGGAATTACTCATTGCTAAATTCTAACCTTCTCTTAAGTCTATCAGCCAAGAGGACTCTGCAGAGCTTTACAGTATCCTGTCACTGATATTCTATTAACAGATGATGACCACAAATTTTCAAATGTCTTTCAGTTCACCAGTTCTCTGAACACAATTCATATGTATCAGGTCACTCAGAGTTTTTTACTTTCCAAGCTTGTTGATAGATTCAGAACACAACTGAATTTTTTCCAGTGGTAATAAAGATAAATGTCTCTTTTTTTTTCACAGTTCAGAGTAGGAAATAGGATAAGAAGAAAGGGATAGTAGAATAACTGGGCACCTTTACTTATATCCCATAATCATAGGATGTTGCTTGCCTATTAATAGTTATTATCTAAGCCTCCTCCAAGACTATTCTATGTTCTGTGAACAGACCAGTTTTCTGCCCCTCAAAACCCTTGCTCCAGTGTATGCCTCTATCTGGCTGTTCTCCCTAGAGATGTGACATCCTTCTTCCATTACCTATAGGGTACTAATAAAATATCACCGTTCAGAAATACCTGTGCCATTATTCAGGGGGTGGGGTGAGGGGGAATCTTCCCTCTCTCAGGATCTTGTGGGCTCAAAAAGCAAAAAAAGAAAAGAGGGGGAGCACAAATCAGATATATTAAAAGGTCAGGAGAAAAGACCAAATTTAATTACATACTTAAGGAGAATTTAGGTGACTATAAATGGGACAAAACAGAAGTTTGTGTCCTGTGCCAATAGGAACCCTGGGTACAAGGGAAAAATGGAATATCACATATTAAGGAGAATGACAATATGACAAAGTCTTGCCTCTATGTGTTTGCCTTGTTTTAAGATAGGATTCTCTCCAAAGTCTCTGCAGAAAGGGGATATGTATTCTCTAAAGTTGTAGTAAAAATTTCTACTTGAGCCATAGAGTCTCAATTGATCCTATGGATGCCATAATGGAAATTGCCTGTATATCTTGACAAAAATCCTCTCAACAGTTGGGAGAGGCTGATCCTATATTTTATCTGAGATTATTACCCAAACACTTCTCCACCACCATTTCTCCTCTGTGATAATTTCCTTTTATTACCTATCATCAAAAAAATACCAAATATTGTTTGTTTGCCATCTATCATTTACCAGTAGAATATAACCTTTATGACAGAAGGAAATTCATGTATTTTTCATTTTTATTTCACGTGTTTTTCAAACTGTTTAGTTCCTGATATTTAAAAAGCATTAATCAGTACATGCTGAGTTAAATTATATATATATACACATATACATACCCATAACGTATTTCTATACATATACATATAAAGAATATATATACATACAAATACACACATATATAAAACAAATCAATTTACTTTCCTTTGTTTGTTTGGAGGCCACACCCACCTGTGCTCAGGGTATATTCCTAGCTCTGTGCTCAGGAATCACTCTTGGTGATGTTAGGGGATTTAAATGGGGTTGGCAGCATGCAAAAAAAAACCACTATACACTCTGTAATATCTTTCAAGCCCTACAGAAATTTGCTTTTAATCCCAGAGATCAATGATCTGATTTGGATAATAGTTTATTAATTAAAAAACAGTTGCTAATTTGTTGGAGAGGGGTTTTCATAGCATATATAGGACCCTGAGGTTAGTCAGCCACGCAAAACCAACAGCTGCTCAAGTCTAGTGGTTCTGGGGGTCACCAGAGCCATTCAATTGCAAGTAGGAGATCGGCATGTGGTGCCAGGTATCAAATACATATATCGAAGGCATGCACTCCAGCCCTTTGCACTATCTCCCCAGACTGACAAGCATATCTAAAAGTTTTTTTTTCTTTCCACTAGATAATTCAAGTATTTTCTTTTTAACCTGGCAGTAAGCATTTCACTCCCCACTAACAGAGCCCCAGGAAGTATCTAAAGAAGACTTATTAAAGGTGAAAATTTGGACTCATATATCCAGGCTCAAGATCAGACTTGTAGTAAAACCAGATAGACACTGAGTGGCTATGAACTCCAGCACAATCCAAAATTTGATCATAATCCAGAAATGAGAGATTAACTAAAGGAGAGTGAATTGGCTTGTATGTTCAATCTCCTTGGCCACAACCATTTTGAAAGTGAAATCTTGTTTCCTCACTCTCTTTCATCTAAAGCAAGGACCCTGGAGGTTAGATGGTTTGTCCAATAGCCCACAAAACAATAGAAGAAGTATTGAGCTTGAAAACCATATTTCATGCTTATGACTACTAGGTTGGTTTTCTTTGTCCCTTCTCTGGCTGTGATGTGGATTAAGTCCAGGTCTCATGCATGTATGGTGTATGGTTACCACTAAGCCACATCCCAGACCCTTGCTTATGAAGACCCTGATAACTCTGCATCGGAATGTTTAAATGGTTCTAGGTGGAAGAGAATCATACACATGCGCTCATGCATGCATGCACACACACAGAGACACACACACACATGAGGGGGGGGAGGAGAGAGTGAGTGAGAGCAAGATAGAGAGTAGGAGAGAGAAATGTAGAGTTGTCCTATTGTCAGAAGAATAAACCCATCTTTTCAAACCTTGTCACAACAAAACTAGTACCATGGAGCCTTGAAGAAACTAAATCTTATTCATCTATTTTTCACTCTTTGAAGACAATCCAGATGACCACATTATTTTCCATCCTTCACTTCCCCAAAAAAGAAATGTCCTTAGATGTTCTTCACTACTATTAAAGAAATTGATTTAAGCTACTTTTATCATATTATGCAGTATCTCCTCTTATGTAGAAAATTTTATCCTTGAACATTTCAAACATTAGTAAAATAAATAAACATAAATTGGAAAGACGGGAAAAAACTGAGAATGTTGGGTGAATAATTTCAACTATCTTTCTTTTCCACCCCTCTCTTCTTACTATCTGATTGACCTCTTATAATGAGCTTTCCATTAATAACATCCCCATCATCCTTTAAATATCTTAAGGCTTCAATCTGGTACAATCTAACAGCTTAGTACTTTATATTAGTGGGTCATTTTCACCCAATTAAAACCAATACTTCGTGTTGTTGGTAGTTAAGAGTCCCAGTCTGTTCTCTTGTGGGAGTTCACAGGAGGGCCTCTGAACTTCCAAGAAACATTTGGTGCCATGGAAAGACATTTTTGTTTGTCATACAAGTATACCTCCACAGTATCTAAAGAATAGAGGGGCCAAGGATGCTGCAAAATATTCTACTATGTGCAGGACAGCTCCCAACAACAAAGAATTATCCAGCCCAGCATGTCAATAGTGCAGAGGGAAGCTCCACTTATTCTGTAGTGATTAACTCTTTTGTTATTGTTGTTCAAGAATTTTTATTATTATTTTTTAATGAATCACTGTGAGATACAGTTACAGATTTACAAACTTTCATGCTTATGTCAGATAATGATCAGTGCCCATCCCTCCACCACTGCCCATTGTCCACCACCAATGTTCCCAGTATACCTACCATCCAACCCCCAATCCCCCCACTCTCCCCACCTCTGTGGCAGGTGGATTCCCCTTTACTCTCTATCTCTCCTTTAGGGTGTTTTGGTCTGCAGTGCAGGTATTAAGTGGCCATCATGTTTGATCTATAGTCTACTTTCAGCACACACCTCCAATCCCGAGCGAGTCCTCCAAGCATCCTTTACTTGGTGGTTACTTCTCTCTCTGAGCTGCCTTTTCCCCCAGCATGTGAGGCTGGCTTCCAAGACATGGAGCAATCCCCCTTGTCCTTATCTCTACTATCCTTGGTTGTTAGTCTCCCATTTTGTTACTTTATATTCCACAAATGAGTGCAGTCCTTCTATGTCTGTCCCTCTCTTTCTGACTCATTTCACTTAGCATGATACTCTCCATGTTAATCCACTTATATGCAAATGTCAGGACTTCATTTTTATATACTATTGTAGTGATCAACTCTTAAGAGGTGATTTTCAAGCCCTACCCCAAGACTCTTCTGTTCAAACCCTCAGGCCCTAGTGATATTATGATTTATAGAGGAAATATATGTATTTGATCCTTGACTTCTTTCCTAGCACAAAGTTCTTCCAATCCTTGGTATTTCTTAGGTGAGTACAATAATCAAGGTGTCCTTTGTTTTGTTAATATTGTAACTTAACTTGGAAATCACCTAAGTTTACAGACTGATTGCCTGGGAAAATAACTTTGTTATTAAAGGATAGAATTATTTCCATTTTTCTGACCTCCAGGGCTAGGGAAAAGGGATAAAGTTCAAATCAATGGCCAATGATAAATTATTTGTGATTTGGTCTATGGAATGGAGCCTCCCTAATAGGAAAAAAGGTAGGGGAAGTTTCAGAAAGCTTATAGGTTAACAAACCATATTTCTTTCACTTGCCTTGCTGAGCTCCCTCTCCATGAAGACAATCAAAAGCTCCTTTCTTTAGTACTTCTGCCTATATCTCTTCATCTCTTCATCTTGTAATTAATTTCTATCCTTTAATGTCCTTTGCAATAAATTGGTAATTAGTGAATGACTGGATTTTCTGAGTTCTATAAGCCACTCTACCAAAATAATGAAACTTAAACTTGGGGAAGGGGTAGTGGGAGTCTCTACTTTAGAACCACTCAACCAGAAACACAGGTAACAACATGCGCTTACAATTATCATCTGAAGTGGGAATCAGTCTTCTGGCATCAAGCCCTTAATTTATGTAATCTGATGTTATCTCTAGATAGATAATGTAAGAATAGGGTTGAATTGTAGGATATTTGGCTGGCTGGTGTTGGGGAATTGCTCAGTGTGGGAAACCACTTCTTCTCAACATTGGATTACCTTTTCCCCCTGTGATCTGTGTCTACCTGGAGCATCTCAGAACTTCTTTTAGGCTAGCAGTTTGCTATTGTTTCTCTAAATCTTGTCTCCCACCTGACCATTTCTTGCATGAATGTAACTTTTCCTTTTATAACCCTCAAAGTAATATGGTATTAATTTTGTAAGATGTTCTATAATTTGGAATTATGTGCTGTAGGCTGTAAGAAAGAATGTTTCGTTGAAGACTACACCACTAAAATCTAGAACACTGACTAGGACAAAGAAAGTGCTAATAATAGTTAATCAAATGAGCAATTATTCATTCTAGATTCTTTGTTCACCTACCAGAATAATGCCCTTTAAAGCAGAAAACATAGGCAGTTTTCCTCTGAATCCTTGAATTACCCCTTCTATCTAGAAGATCCTTAATAAATATATGTTGGGGGTCTAAATAATAAATACGTACATTATGAGATATAAATATTTAAAATAAAAACAAATTTAGAATATATTAAATAAATACAGAAATGAAATAAAAATAAAATAAGGATAAAGAAATTTAAGTACTACTAGTCAACAGTTTACCCATCTTGGCTTTTAAGTTTCTGGAAGAATTTATGTCACAATGATGATTCAATGTCTTACATTTCCTCCTCTGTAAAAAAGCACTAAAATGCACACTTAGAATGTTAAGTGTTCATCTGTGGAGCACATGAAAAAGAAAGCACGCAAAGGTGGAATGTGCTATTGGCAGACTGTGCATGATGAGAAGTAAATTCACTGCTTTGAGAAATACTGATCTCAGTTTCTAGTGACACACACAAATCTCTTGCAACACAGAAGCAATAACGTGTAAAGTGACTGTAACCAAATTATCACAACAGTTAAGACTAGACAGAAATGAGTGGACAACAGATTAAATTTTCATCACCAATGGAAATTTTACTTTATAGCTCAAAAACTTAATGTGTTATTGTCAACCCCTCCCACCACCCTTCTATTTATATTCAGTAAAGATACAGCAAGTAGCGGTAGATGCAATCCCATATAGACCCAGGCTCCAAGAATATATAGGCTCTGACCAAGTAGATTCCATTGTTCTTTAGCATATACAAAAGACAAATTCAAAGATAATATTATGAAGAATTCAACACATCAAAAATTTGGAAGTCTACCCTAAGTGAGGGGAGGAGGAGTTTCTAAGCATAACTGCACAGGTCTCATGCTCGTAATATTGACTGTGAATTTCAGAAGAGAGGCTATTACTTTAGGTAATAGGGTCTACCTTGGTTTTTGTTCTTTTGCTGCAGTTGGGAGTATGTGTTTCCAAAGAAGTACTCAGGAAACCCTGAGGGCGCCAACAGTGATTCTCAGCCAACCAGGCTGTTGATTCAATGCAAAAACCCAATGAGGCAGTGTTATATAATGCTCAGAATATATTCAGTATATTGTGATAGACAGACTGTGTGATGCCTGGAATCAAAGAACCCCATTTAGTCACATGTTAAGCATAGGTCCTAACCTCTGTAGTATCTCCCAACCCCATCAACTTTGGTTCTGAAGTCACTCTTTTCCCAGGCAGCCCTCAGTCAATGACTGTACACAGCACGCAGAGCTTGCTCCTTTCACTCCATTACAGGACCACTCTGGGAAGGGCAATCTCTTTCTCAGGACTTCCATTTTGGATTTTCCAGACTATTAGAACTGCCTTCTAATTTGAGGTATCCATTACTCTACCCTGTTTCCTTTCTTTCTTTATAGGTATGGCATCTGCATTATTCTCTGAAGATACTTCCCACTTCACCCTCTTTCCTCTCCACTTTGATCTTTCACAGGCAAATTTCCTGCAGTTCTAATTTCATCTCAGCATCTGCTTCCCAGGGAATTCAACTCACACAGATTGTCATCTTGTTATCTCTTTTACACATCTGCATGGTCTCATTGGAACACTAAGAAACAGTTGGTGTACTGTGCTTTAATTCAAATATCATGGAACATTTTCTATTGTCAAGCACAATGCTTGTTACAAAGGACAACACAAATTGGTACATGATCACTGTTTTTCAAGAAGACTATCATCTCAGTGGAAGACAAGACACAGGAAAACCACCAAAAGGCTTTTCTAAGTACCTTACAAGAACTATCTGAACAAGATTAAAAACCTTCCAGATGTGAAGTCAAATAATACCTCAAAGAGACTGCAAATATCCTTTGCCAACCTGTGTGTGTGTAAAGAGAGTTTTGTATATCTCATATTTATGAGAAGCTGACATTTCATAAACAACCAAGAAACCTACCTTGATTCTCAGACTCTAAAGCAGAAATCAACCTTGTGTCAGAGAGCTTGCAAAATTTCCAATAGGTCCTCAAGAGACTGGCTGTGAGTAAGGCCTGGGTGGTACCTTCAGGGTACGCCAATTGCCCTCCCTTAAGTAAAGACCCAGTACCATTCACCATCAGACCTACTTGGGCTACTTTGGAAAGTTAAACAGATTTGCCTATTTGGTCAAAGAGTGACATTGAAGGATTTATGCCCCATCTATCAATTCTCACTTTTATTTGCTTGCTCTTTTATGCAACTATTTTTAAAATCGAGGTTTATGGAATCAATTAACCCAATATAAGATAATAATTTACTGTATCTCTGCCAGGTATTCCAAAGGATCAAAAAATTGCTAAGTTAAGTACTAACATTTGTGAAATTTAACTCAGAAAGCAGAACCTGGAATGACCCCAACTTTGGGCAGAATTCCTATTCATATTCACCCTGTCACTCACAAGTCAGTGACAACATAAGTTCCATATTTCAGAGAGTCAGGAATGGTTTTGGAGAAATTAATTGAGCACCAATCCTTTTGGAATAATTCAACCCATGATTGATCCACTCAACCACACATGTCCCCTGACTCTCTGACAAGCCTTCTGGCATTGACATAAAATATTTCCAATTCTAGGCTTTCTGAAAATGCTACTTACTGATCAAATGAACAGATTAAAGTACTGGACAACAACCACTCACCTTGCTCAGAGGGAAGAAATTAGTAGGAGTATCACAGGAATGAGACCAGTTGTAGTTACATTGGTCTGACCGAGACAAGAAGGCACGAATCTCACCATGCCGTTTTCGACAATGGAGAAGAAGTTCCTCGGAACATGCGATAAAAGAGGTGTTGGAGGCGTCGGTGTCCTTGTCAACACAAACTTGGCCAAGAGCATTGATTCATTCGAATGCCTAACAACCAGAATCGGACATTTACATTTGAATAGATGTGGCTCACTGCCTGCAGTTTCTATCTTCATTGTCTACACACCAACATCTCATTATGATGAAAGAGAAATCGAGAAGTTCTACATGGAGCTAGAGAAGTTCTATAAAGAAGACCACACCTTCTACAAGATCATTGTGGGTGATTTTAATGGCAAGATAGGACCGAGAAGATCAGCTGAAGAACTTCACATCGGGACCCATGGCCTAGAATGGAATGAACAGGGTGAGAGACTGTCTGAGTTCATCATGTCGACCAAGACCATTCATGGTAACTCACAGTTCCAGAAGGCAGAATCTAAACGATGGACATGGGAGTCTCCTGGTGGACGATTCCACACGAAATAGACCACATCATATTCTATCGATGGTTTTGCCTGACCGATGTCGCTGTTGTCCCAAAACTTCAAACGGGATCGGACCACCGTCTCCTTCATGCAAAATTCTACTTCACAGAGCGGGGAGAAAGGGTTGCAAAGTTCAAAAAGAGAACTCCCAGAATGACCACCAACTGGGAACTCTTTGGTACTATTGCGGCAACATGGGAAGATGCCATTGTTGACAACATTGACGAGGAATATGATCGACTGGATCAGCACCTCCATGAATATGCGAGGAACGCCAAGAGAGAGATAGCCACGAAAAACCGCCTATCTTCGAAAACTCTTGAGCTAATTCGCCAGCGTGGTTTGGCGCATGCCTCAGGCAACCACAAGCTAACATCCGAGCTCGCAAAGCAGTGCAGAGATGCGATCAAGGAAGACCTCAAAGAGAGAAGAGCAGAAGTACTGGTAGATGGGGCAGAAGCCGGGAAAAGTATTCGTAACGCCCGCCTGTCCTTCGCCAACTACAAGACCAAGATGACTGCCCTCCAACGTCCTGATGGATCCATCACATCCTCCAGAACGGCAATGGAGAAGATTATCCATGACTTCTACTCAAATCTCGTCGATAGCCATGTCCACTTGCCGACATACCAAATTCCACAGGATGGATATGTTGTTCCCAACGATCTCCCTTCCAAAATCCGACACGCCATTTTGTCGGTAAAGAAACAAACACCACCCGGCCCAGACAAGGTCAGACCTGAACACCTGAAGAATCTGCCGTCAGTACTCATCAATACACTGGCTCGGCTCTTCACTCGCTACCTGTCTGAATACAAGGTTCCGTCCCAGTGAAAAACCAGCAGGACCGTACTACTGTTCAAGAAGGGAGACATCCATGACATTGGCAACTATCGCCCGATCTGCCTATTGTCTGTCATCTACAAGTTGTTCACTCGAGTCATCCTAAATAGGATTGGCAGAACACTAGATGAAGGACAACCATGCGAGCAAGCCGGGTTCCGCAAAGGATTCAGTACCATCAACCATATCCACACGATAACCAAGCTCATTGAGGTTTCTTGGGAGTTCAAGATGCCGCTCTGTTTAACGTTCATTGATTTAAAGAAGGCCTTTGATTCTGTTGAGACGGAAGCGGTCATTGAAGCCCTAGCCAATCAGGGCATTCAAGCCCAATACATCAGGATCCTCCCTGAGCTGTATTGTGGATTCACTACCAGGATCTCACCATTCTACAAAGAAGTGATCGTTGATGTCAAGAGAGGGGTGCGGCAGGGTGATACCATTTCACCGAAACTCTTCAGTGCCACCCACGAGAACATCATGCGACGACTGGAATGGGAAGGAATGGGAGTGAAGATAGGTGGTCAGCAATTACACCACCTCCGCTTTGCTGATGACATTGTTTTAATAACACCAAACATCAGCCAAGCGGCACAAATGCTGGCCGACTTTGACCGTGAGTGTGGAAAGGTAATACTACAGCTGAATCTTACGAAGACAATGTTTATGAGAAACAGCCTCGTTCCAGATGCCCCATTCGCTCTCAATGGAATGACCATCTCCGAATGCAACAGCTATGTGTACCTAGGTCGAGAGGTCAACATGACAAATGACCTGGCACCCGAGCTGCGCAGGAGGAAGAGAACAGCTTGGAATGCCTTCAAAAACGTCGAAGAAATAGCTAAGAGGACGAAGAACCTCCGGCTCCGGGCACATCTCTTTGATTCCACTGTTCTTCCTGCATTAACATATGCCTCAGAGACCTGGGCCCTACGCAAACAAGATGAGAATGCTATTCAGGTCTCCCAAAGAAGAATTGAAAGAGCTATGCTTGCAGTATCACGTTTCACTCAAATAAGAGACAGAATCCGGAGTTCTGACATCCGTCAACGATCAAGAATCAGGGACGCTGTCTCATTTGCCAAGGTGTCGAAAATCAGATGGGCTGGTCATGTAATGAGATTTAAAGATGACCGCTGGACTAGAGCTGTTACCGACTGGATTCCACGGGATGTCAAAAGACCGAGTGGCCGCCCACCTACCAGATGGTCAGACTTCTTCGTCAAGATCATGAACGATCAGTTTGAGGCCCTTCATGTTCCCAGAGCGAACAGATGCCATTGGGCTACACTAGCACGCGACAGGGACAAATGGAGACGTTACTGGCGCCCGCTCGAGCAAATCGACGACTAACGGGAAGTTAAGTGATTAAGTGATTAAGTGATCACAGGAAAGTTTTCTTTACCTCTTTCTCTAGGTGAACAGGGCGAGATCCAGGAAGAGAGTAAAGTTGTCTATGTCTGAAACCTCACCCTCACCATCACCTGTGTTTCCATCTGAGAAGTGAATAAAGATAGGCTGATATGAAGGAGGAAAGCACTAAAACAATAATAAATAAATACATTGAAAGAATAGTGGAAACCATGGTCACAAAAGGAATGACTACAGTATACTTTTATAAGGTTGCAGTATTCTAAATCATATTGGTCTTATTTTCCTGTGATTAACAAGAGAAACTAAGCCTGTGAATTCAGTCTCTATTTTTTTATTCCTAAACATGGAAACTTAGTATGTCGGTCTGAGTCATGCCAGCAGACAGGCCCCAGTCAGATTCTATACAACCAGAATCTAAAACTGAATGTAAAGAAAACAGCCCCGAGAATCCAGGTAACAGATTCTCTGGCCTATGCAAAGCCCAGAGAATCACTTCCAACCCCTAGCCCTACATTCATAAATTTAGACCTTGCCTGAGACACACAGGCAAGGTTGTGTTCTAGATGATGCTGAAGGCAACAACAATCATTATAGGAAGTTACCATGATTCCTTTGCATAGGCAGGAAAATGTAGGCAGAACTCTTCATAACGTTGAAATTAAAGGATGAAATAATACTGACCAAGCAAGTGAAAGCAAAGATAAATAAATGAGACTGAATTAAACTAAGAAGTTTCTGCATCTTAATGGAAATTATGAATAGGATACAAAGAAAACCCACAGAATGGGAGAAATGATTTACCCAACACTTACCTAACAAGGGGTTAATAACAAATATATAAAAGGCACTGCTTGAACTTTCAAGAAAACAAATCAAATCTTATCAATAAATGGGGAGAAGTAAACAGAAACTACCTTAAAGAGGTACAAATGGCAAAAAGCCACAAGAACAAAATTCTCTGTATCACTAATTATCAGAGATGAAAATCAATATAACAATGAAATATTATTTCATGCTACAGGGACTGACGCATATTTAAAAGCATAAGAACAATTAGTGTTGGTGCAGATGCAGGGAAAAGGGACATTCAACTCAGTGCTGTGGGGAATACCAACTGGTTCAGCCTTTTTGGGGAAACAATATGAACATTCCTCTCAAAAACACAGAAATTGAGCTTCCATAGGACCCAGCAGTACTGCTCCTAGGGGCCCAAGAATACAATACAGAAAAGGCATCTGCACTCCCATGTTCATTACTGAACATTATTGTACTGTTTACAATAGCAGGATCTGGAAACAACCCAAGTGTCCAAGAACAGAAGAATAGATAAAGAAAAAAAAATGGTACATCCACACAATGGAATACTACACAGTCATTAGGATAAATGAACAATAAAATGTTCTTATAGATGGATGACATGTAGTACCATACTAAGTGAAATGAGTCAGAGCAAGAGGGACAGACATAAGATGATAGCACTAATTGGTGGGATATACAAAAAATAAAACCCATGGAATTAGAATAATACCCAAAGACTATAAAAACAAGGACCAGGAAGACCAGTTCACGGTAGGAAGCTTGCCACAATGGGACTGGTGCAGGGAAGTTATTTAGAACAGAGAAGAAACCACTACAATAATGTGAGCTGGAAATGATCACCCTGAGCAAGAATTGACTGCTGAAATGATACCTCTTTTGTAACAGTACTGCAAACCAGTGCCTAAAAGGAAAAGGAGAGGGAGGGGGTTGGGGGGTGTGGAGAAAAAGAGAGACAAGGACAGACAGAGACAGAGACAGAGAGACAGAGAAACGGAGAGAAACAGAGAGAGAGACAGAGAGAGAGACAGAGAGAGAAGAAAAGCATCTGCCATAGAGGCAAGGTGGGATCAGAAGGAAACTGGGGACCTTGGTGGCAGGGAATGTACACAGGCGTTGGAACATTGTATGACTGAAACTCAATCATGAACAACTTTTTAACCGTATATCTTATGGTGTTAAAATAAAAAGTATTTTAAAATGCTAAAAAAAAAAAGAAACTCAAAGAAGAGACAAGGTACTGGATGGGGAGACAACAGACTCGGTGTTGAGTGAAAAAATACCCTCATATCATCAGTCTCATTACTCCTTTTAACTGACAAAGTTAGAGATCAAAGATCAGATGGAATTTGCATAGTCATAGCGCAGAGACCTAGTTATGACCTGGATATCCCAATTGAAGGCCCACTCTTACTAATATTGCAGGCAGACAGGCCTACAGGAGATGTCGGTGGAATGTGAGATGAAACCTGATACTTGGAAGCCATACTTCAGCTTCCCTGTCCTTCTCTTTCTCAACACTCACCATTACTAGAGCCAAACAACTTTTCTCATAAAATTATTTCTTAATGCCAAACTTGAGACCACCCCAGACAAAAAGCCAATTCTTACTCTGCTCCAGTGTACCAACGAGGAAGAGCACAGAGTGAAAATAGTGACCAAGTCCAAATAAAAACCAGTTTTTCCGCCTTCATACTGACAGGAATTCATTCAGCAAGTGCTAGGAACTCCGTGTATGTTCTACAGGGGATTTCAAATGGCACATGTCAGGCTCATATCCTCAAGAAGTTCACCATTACAGGGCAGAGACATTCTTTCTAATAACTGTAGTCCCGGTCATGGTGTGGAAGTTGTTCAGTTTGAGGTAAATTAGGTCAATATGACCCAGAGCTTATTTTCATCTCTTTCACCCACCAGACCACAAGAAAAAGTGAATTTCAGAAGAGAGCCCACAAAACAAAAATAAAAGTGAAAAGGACATGGATACGGTCATTACTGGGGGATTTTGATTGATTTATTTTTCTGACTGTACTACATAGAATCTTTCTTCCTTGAATTTGTTCATGAACTAGCATCTGTCAACCATATGCCTTTTTGGATCATCAACAATAGAACACTCATAAGGCTGTGTACATGTGACTAGAACACATGTATACAGCCTTGAGTCCTCCAAGCTACACTTCTTGGCTATGCCCAATCTGGTCACTGCCAAAGAGTTGTCCCAAATGTTTGCTGTCACTTAGCAACAGGTGGAATGCAGAGCACTGAGTTTCTGACATTTGAGTTAGACCACCCTGAATCAGCTAGGAAGAACACAGAGCCGATGGAGTCCCTCCTCACACCAGCTCTCCTGCGGTTAACCAAACCCTCAGCTATTTTTAAGCAATTACCAAATTCTGTCACATGTGTCATCACAATTTTCACATGTGCCACCACCTTTGACAAAGACAGTGACTCTGCTGCGTGCTTTCTGGGAAATGCTGTGTCCTGCTCCACTGACGCTTGTCTCCTAAGTAAAATTGCGTAAATGCAGGAGGCATTCTTTACAATCTCACGCAGAGACCTCCCGTTGTTAAGGAACAGATGCAGAAAACAATCTACCTGTTCAAGCTTTCTTCTAAAAGAGAATTCCAGAATTTTGACTAATTTCTGCTTTGGGCCAAGAAATATTCCTGACCACATGTTGTGGTGAGTGCATCTTCATTAACAAAAGATAGATTGATTAAATTCAGAACATTGGGATCCAAGAGACCCCAGAGGAGAAAAGAGAAATGCTGAGAATGTCAGGACAAGTAGTAATTTGTTTTGTTTTGTTTTGTTTTGTTTTGTTCTGGGTCCATACCCATTTGTGCTCAGGGCTTACTCCTGCCTCTTTGCTCAGGGATCAGTCCTAGAAGGGCTTGGGGGACCATATATGGTGCCAGGTATCGAAATCAGGTCTACTGAATGCAAGACAAGCATGTACTATTATTGTTCTATCATTCTGGCCCCACAAAGAGTAAATTTTGATGGTTGTGGTCAGCCCGGCTCCCTACATATGGACTCCTACAGTAGCACACCCTACTCCAAGACTAGTTATTCGGGGCATCAGCAGTGGAAGTCATCCTGACAATGCTGCTTCCCCCAGTCAGCAAATATAGTGCCCTGATCTCATGGCCTCTGGGAAGGGAAACCCAGGCTGGCCACAGGACCCTGAAACTGCTTTGTCTTTTTCCATTTCATTATGTTGATGTGTTAGAGATTTTAAGGGGGAATAGTTTTGACTTTATTTCCAAGTGCTTATGTCTCTGGCATTTGCCTTGCACGCAGCCAACATGGTCGACCCGAGTTCGATTTCTCCGCCCCTCTCGGAGAGACTGGCAAGCTACTGAGAGTATTTCGCCCGCACAGCAGAGCCTGGCAAGCTCCCCATGACGTATTCGATATGCCAGACACAGTTACAACAAAGTCTCCAATGGAGACGTTACTGGGCCTGCTTGAGCAAATCGATGAACAACGGGAGGGTCTTTACCTTTTATTTATTATACAGATTTTTTTCATAGCTTCTTTGCTCCAGGTACTACTGTCTTAGGCATTAGAGTTGATGTCATTGTACTTCTGGAGAATGTGGATCAAGATTAAAGGCAATTCAAGACCGGGGATATAAAACAGCTGACCATAGTTAGATCCCCATTCCTAAGTGCAGAGCCAGGAATAACCCCTGCACTATTCCTCTCCACCAAAATAAAGAAAACTGAATAGCAAATTGGCATGTTTATCTGTGTGGCCAATGACAAATTATAATTGGATAATAAATAAATAATTTTAGGATAAGTTCTATGGGAAGAGGTGTAGTTACCATCAGTGTTTGAATACTGCCTCTGACATGTACTCGGTGAAATCCTTATCCATTCACTAAATTTTTAAAAAAATTCTCCATAGTAGATATTATTTTCTCTTGACACATAAGAAGGCAAAAATTAAGATCACACAGGCCCAAAATGGTAGAGCCAAATGTAAACCTATGTCTAGCTGACTTTAGAATCAATTATCGCTTAACTTCTGCCTCCATCTTCCTGCAGCAAAGAAATCCCAGGGCTGGAAGATTTTGTACCTCCTAAAAGAATTTCCTGAATCCTAATTTCTCAGCTTAAAAGCTTGTTAAAGGCTTAGAAGTGCTCCCAGAACAAAGGAGATGCATAAAGGTATTTTAGGGGTGTCCCGAACATCACAAGCCTCTATTTTCCCCCAAAACAAATACCTTCATTTTCCTTAAACAGCACTGGATATTCAGATATTAATTATAGATATGAATTAATAATTGATTATTAATTGTGTGTAATAATTAATTGCAACTGGTTATTAATTATTATAGTCAATTGGTTTATTAATGGACTGGAGCGATAGCACAGTGGTAGGGCATTTGCCTTGCAGGTTGTTGATCAGAACAATCCAGGTTCAATTCCTCCACCACCCTGGGAGATCCCGGCAAGCTACCGAGGGTATCTCGCCTACACCACAAAGCCTGGCAAGCTACCCATGACGTATTTGATATGCCAAACACAGTAACAAGTCTCACAATGGAGACCTTACTGGGCACACTCAAGCAAATCGATGAATGACAAGAGGACAGTGATAGTGACAGTGACAGTTTATTAACACTGAATGTATGTGTGAACCTTTGAAGATCTTCAGGTTCTATATGGAGGTCTATGCCAGTTAGTGAAGATCAAGAGCCTCTTTATAGGAACCGGAATGCCCACCTGAATACTCAATTTAAAAACACTCCCCTTTTCAATACTTCAATCTAGGAGATATAAGGATAATATGATACCATGATGAATCACAGCAGGTACCCTCTAATGATCGAATTGTTATTTTCTTTTTCTTCAAGAATGTGAAGGGTTTTTTTTTTTTTTTGGCCCGGGGGGAGGGGGAACTAGCAGCAATTAGAGTAGCAAAGACTTCACTGGACCTGAAATCAAAACACCTGGGTCAAACTTATCGCTGTCATTTGCTAGTTATTTGGTTTTTAGCAGGGTGTTTCCAAAGTAAGTGGTGGTTCCCCCCATGAGTAGGGGGGTAATACTGGAATATCCTATGGGGGGCCAATATTAGCTTCAAATTCAATTGAGGGAGATTTCTGGTCTTCCACTTTAAGAAGGTATACTTCTAGGGGGCACTGAATACCCCCTAGAAGTAAAAAAAAATAGTTTTTTATCTGGGAAAAAATTATTTAGTAGCCCAAATAAGTGTGGGAACCTTTAAGTCTTGAGCCAGCAGCATGCTTTCTTTGCAAATTTAATAGCTGTACCACTTATCTCAAAGGATCATTGGAAATAGAAAGGAGACCTAAATGGATCTATATTTTACTTTATTGAAAAAGTTTTATACATGATAATATAAGTTCAAAAGATAAGAAGTGAATCTATTTAAAAAATTTTTCATTAAAATGGAAAGCAAAACTTGTGTCTTGGCTACTAATTTAAGCCTATAATATAGTTTTTATATCTGGAAAGGAAAAGGTAAAACCTTCAAATTACTGTTACATCAGAGGTCCTCTGAAGTCAATTCTCTTAAGTGGACAGAAGCCAACTCCTCTGTCATGGTCACTGTCACACAGGGCTACTAAGAAATACAAAGGGAATTTTACTCTATTTTTTTAAGCCAACTTTACTGACAATTTACAATCCATTGCTTAAACTCTCCATTCTGATGTCAACATCATAAACTCAAATTTCCAGCTATTTTTATGAGTATACTTAGATCAAAAGTATTTTTTCAGAAGGAGGGAAATTAGGGAAACTGACTGAATCATTCCATTCCTATGGGCTTTGTCACCCAGACATTTTATCCTATGTAGCACTGTAGCACTGTACTCCCATTGTCCATCGATTTACTTGAGCAGGCCCAGTAACATCTCCATTGTGAGACTTACTACTGTGTTTGGCATATCAAATATGTCATGAGTAGCTTGCCAGGCTTTGTTGTGCGGGCAAGATACTCTTGGTAGCTTGCCGGGCTCTCTGAGAGGGGCGAAGGAATCAAACTCGGGTTGGCCAGGTTGGCCGCGTGCAAGGCAAACAATATTTATCCCCCACCAAAACTAACGGGTGACTATTGTAGATGGAGCATGCTTAGTGTGAGGGGCAGGAAAGTATTAAAACACCAAGTAACAAAAAGGAAATGAAATAATCTTCCTACCTCTTATCCTCGAGTGCTTTTTAGAGTCTGTCTGGAGCCAGTCGCCTCAGGAAACACCAAGGATGTTTTGTGCCTTCACCTTTGGGCTGTTTTTTACTGCATTCATTAAGGAGATCTTTTCCATCAACCTTATCATCTGTTTTTGGCTCTTAGTCAGATTGAGTCAGACCTGGAACACTTACTTTCATAAAGACTAACAAATCTTTTGTCTAGACACACATGTCTTCTGCAAAGCTCTGCTGACCAGGGTCAAGGAGACATTGGTATAATGTGTGGGTTCTCTGAACATTATAGCAGAGAATTAGGAAGATGGGATTAGGGGAGTGGGAAATAAACCGATAGCATATAAAGTATATTTTGTTTTCTTTAATGAAAAGTAAAGGGGAGCTAGTCTGGAACATTTCTGAGAGGGCTTGCTAATCTAGACTAGGATTCATTTTCAAGGCCTAGTACCTTTGCTTATCCTGTTCCTTCTGCCTGGACCACTTTTTGCTCTTCATCTCTACTTCTTCTTCTACCAGTCAATATTCATTCCTTCTTCAAGTTCTAATACTAAAAGTCACTTTCTTACAAAAGCTTTCCCACACCTTGCCCCCACGACACAAACTAGTGTAAGTTGTAAGTCACCATTATACATGTTCATTAGACTCTCTACTCTGTCTAAGTGGATCCCATCAGTACAGTAATTAAATTGTGATATGTATATATTTTGCCCATATTCTTCATTCATTAGGCATTTGGGAACTGATAGTTGACTTCACTATCACTTCATCACTTCATATCCCGTTACTCATCGATTTGCTCGAGTGGGCGTCAGTAATGTCTCCATTCATCCCTGTTGCATGCTAGCATAGCCCAATGGCATCTGTTCGTTCTAGGAACATGAAGAGTCTCAAACCAATTGTTCAGGGTCTTGACGAAGAAGTCTGACCATCTCATAGGTGGGTGTCCACGCGATCTTTTGATGTTCCTTGGAATCCAGTCAGTAATGGCTCTAGTCCAGTGGTCATCTCTAAATCTCATTACGTGTCCAGCCCATCTGATTTTCAATGCCTTTGCAAATAAGACAGTGTCCCTGATTCTTGAGCATTAATGGAGATCAGAACTCCGGATTCTATCTCTCATTTGAGTGAAGCGTGATACTCCAAGCATAGCTCTTTTGATTACTCTTTGAGACACCTGAATAGTCTTCTCATCCTGTTTTCCTAAGGCCCAGGTCTCTGAGGCATATGTTAATGCAGGAAGAACAGTGGAATCAAAGAGATGTGCTCAGAGCTGTCCTCTTAGTTATTTCTTCGACGCACTTGAAGGCGTTCCAAGCTGCTATCTTCCCCCTGCGCAACTCAGGTGCCAGTTCATTCATCATGTTGACTTCTCAACCTACGTATACATAACTGTTGCATTTAGAGTTGGTTGTTCCATTGAGAGTGAATGGAGCGTCAGGAACAAGACTGTTTCTCATGAACATTGTCTTTGTGAGATTCAGCTCTAATCCGACCTTTCCACACTCACGGTCGAAGTCGGTCAGCCTTTGTGCTGCTTGGCTAATGTTTGGTGTTATTAGAACAATGTCATCAGCAAAGTGGAGGTGGTGTAGTTGCCTACCATCTATCTTCACTCCCATTCCTTCCCATTTCAGTCGTTCCATGACGTTCTCGAGGGTGGCACTGAAGAGTTTTGGTGAAATGGTATCACCCTGCCGAACCCCTCTCTAGACATGGATAATCACTTCTTTGTAGAATGGTGAGATCCTGGTAGTGAATCCGCAATATAGCTCCCAGAGGATCCTGATGTATTAAGTTTGAACGCCCTGATTGACTAGGGCTTTGATGACCGCTTCTGTTCAAACAGAATCAAAGGCCTTCTTTAAATCAAGGAACATTAGACAGAGCGGCATCTTGAACTCCCGAAAAACCTCAATGGGCTTGGTTATAGTGTAGATATGGTCGATTACACTGAATCCATTGCGGAACCCGGTTTGCTCGCATGGTTGTCCTTCATCTAGTGTTCTGCCAATTCTATTCAGGATAACTCAAGTGAACAGCTTGTAGATGGCAGGCATTAGGCAGATTGGGTGATAGTTGCCAATGTCGTGCATGTCTCCCTTCTTGTATAGTAGTACAGTTCTGCTGGTTTTCCATTGGGATGGAACCTTGCATTCAGACAGGTACATGGGAAGAGCCGAGCCAGTGTATTGATGAGTACTGATGGTAGGTTCTTCAAGTATTCAGGTCTGACCTTTTCTGGGCCAGGTGCTCTTTGTTTCTTTACCGACAAGATGGTGTGTCGGATTTCAAAAGGGAGAACATTGGGGATGACATATCCATCCTGCAGAATTTGGTATGTGGGCAAGTGGACGTGGCTATTAAATAGATCTGAGTAGAAATCATGGATAATCTTCTCCATTACCCTTCTGGAAGATGTGATAGATGTGATCAGGATGTCAGAGGGAAGTCATCTTGGTCTTGTAATTGGTGAAGGACAGGCGGGCATTACGAATGCTTTTCCCTGCTTCTGCCGCATCTACCAGCACTGCTACTCTTCTGTCTTTGAGGTCTTCTTGATCTCTTCTCTGCACTGTTTTGCAAGCTCGGACATTCGCTTGAGGTTGCCTGAGGCACATGCCAAGCCACGTTGGCAAATAAGCTCAAGAGTGTTCGAAGACAGGCTTTTATTGTGTGTGTGTGTGTGTGTGTGTGTGTGTGTGTGTGTGTGTGGTTATCTCTCTCTTGGTGTTCCTCACACAATCATTGAGGTGCTGAACCAGTCGATTGTATTCCTCGTCAATGTTGTCAATGACGGCATCTTCCCATGTTGCCGCAACAGAGCCAAAGAGCTCCCAGTTGGTGGTTGTTCTGGGAGTTCTGTTCTTAAACTTTGCATTCCTTTCTCTCCGCTCTGTGAAGTAGAATTTTGCACAAAGGAGGCGGTGGTCTAATCCCGTCTGGAATTTTGGGATAACAGCAACATCAGTCAGGCAAAACCATCGATTAAATATGATGTGGTCAATTTTATTGTGGAATGGTCCTCCGGGAGACTCCCATGTCCAACGTTTAGATTCGGCCTTCTGGAACTCTGAGTTACCATGGATGGTCTTGGTCAATATGATGAACTCAGACAGTCTGTCGCCCTGTTCGTTCCATTCCAGGCCATGGGTCCCAATGTGGAGTTCTTCAGCTTATCTTCTTGGTCCTATCTTGGCATTAAAATCACGCACAATGATCTTGTAGAAGGTGTGGTCTTCTTTATAGAACCTCTCCAGCTCCATGTAGAACTTCTCAATTTCTCCTTCACCAGAAACCAGCTCACACTAGTCAGACTTGGAAAGCAAGACCCATCATCTCTGTTTTGCCTGCCCAAGAACTCAGGGGAATCAACTGAGTACAGACTTCCTCCTTAAGTCTGATTCAACTGCTGTCTTTATCAGCAGGAAAAAGACCCCTAAATCCAGTTCTCTGGCAGTACTTTATATTTCTACCCCCTTTTCAGTAGGGACAATCCCAGTGGTGCTGGGGCGGTGTCCTCACAGTGCCATAAATCAAACTCAGTTTCTTGCTCATGCAAGACATGCTATTCCATTCTTTTTTTTTTTAATTTTTATTAGTGAAACACCATGAGGTACAGTTGTAGACTTACAAATTTTTGTGCTTGGGTTTCAGTTATACAATGATCGAGTACCCGTCCCTCCACCAGTGCCCATTCTCCACCACCACTAATCCCAGTAACCCTCCCACCCCCCATTCCCCCATCCCACCTTGCCTCTGCAGCAGGGCACTCCCTAAGACATGCTATTCCATTCTTAGATCCATCTCCCAGCCCTCACATTTCCCTTTCAGAAAAAAATGTAGACTTCAGTAATTTTAGAGAAATTCGAAACTTATTTACATTTGAGAAACAGCTCATTATTAGAGAAAATGATTATCCAGTAGAAAATGAGACTGGTATTTTGACATTCGATTCCTCCATGTACTTTTTCTATAAATCTCCATCTCTCTCTAACCATTAAGTAAGATTGTGCATTGTTTGCTCCCTCAAACCTCAGAAATAATGCTGACTCATTGTAGGTAGCTATGAGGAAATTATCTTTCATAACTCCAGTATTATCACAGTGTCTTGGACGTAGAATTACCACAGATGAAACAAGTAGGTGTGCCAAGTCAACTGGTTCTTGAAAGATCCTCCATTAAACCTAAAGTATTCCACCTTTGGTTTTTCACCGTACGACTTCGTTATTTGGGGGGGCAGGAAGGGGCAACAAAAATAGCATTCAGAGGGTTACACTCTGGGCAATTCCTGGCTGTGTTCTTGCTTTTCTCCCATATTGTGTATCATCTCAGTAAGTCTCTTCTGATCAACCCATCTTAAACCCTCTCTATTTCTACTTGCTTTTCAAGGATCACCTCCTCTTCTATATTGAGCCTCTCAGATGATTCTATTTTCATGATCATAATGTGTCTCCCATGTCAAGAAGCATCTCGAAAAATAAAGCAAATCATTTCATGTGTACATTGCCATTAATAGAGTGTTAGAGTTAGCACTCCAAGGAGCTTTCACAAGCTCAGTGGAAGATTTTAATAGGATTCTACATAGTAAGATGCTTTTTTTACTTTTGGGTCACACCTGCTGATGCTCAGGGGTTACTCCTGGCTCTGCACTCAGGAATTACTCATGACGGTGCTCAGGGAACCATATGGGATGCTGGGAATCTAACCCGGGTTTGCCTCATGCAAGGCAAACGTCCTACCCACTGTGCTATTGCTCCAGCACCTGTAAGATGCTTTTTTAATGTTTGATAGTCAACATCTTAGTCCACACATTAATGTTTAAGCAACAAGAAAGCCAAAAGCCTTGAACACTAGTGACCTGTACTGATATGTTACCCTTCATTTTCAGATAGATTCTTTGTATTTATTTTCAGCTTAATTTCTCCAGAGTAGTTCCACTTATTTTAAGGTTAGGACTGTTAGGTATTAGTTACTTTGCTACTAGTTATGCTAATGAAAAAAATGTCAGCTGAGACTTCTTCTGCCTATATCCACCACCATTAGGAGTATGGTTCAAAGGTTAAGTAGTATGGAAGAGCTCTAGAGAAAATTCATTACATTGAGCACTATGTGTGAGGTCTTATGAATAAATTCAGAATAGCTTTCAAGGTAGAAGCCAATGACATACTAGCTGAGGCTTTTATATGATGCGAGAGTGATAATAAAGATAAAAGATAATATGCATCATGCTAACTGCTCTTGGTAGAATGGGCAATCAACACAGGGAAAGAATTTTATTTTTCTTCATTCATCAGGAGTCTGTTTAATGCGAACAATGAGCTCAGGATTATATATCTATGAAAGCCACCAAGTACTGTACTCACATATGGGATCAATCCTTAAGCATAATATACTACATATTCAAAGGAAACCTGTAAAAATTCTATACTCTGGCTTCTTGTTTCTACAAAATATTGTGGGTATAGTTTCCTTCTCTTGATGTAAATAAAATAAAATAAAGCATGACTGTGTGCTCCCTCAGATAGGTGCCATGGCCATCTCATAGTGTTAATGACATCAAAAATAGGTATTACCCTTCATTCTTGTTTTGTGTGCATAGCTTCGCACTGTCCAGTTAAATCACTAATTCTTTTTTTGGGAGGAGAGTCCTTTGTTTTTAGATTTTTATTAGTGAAACACCATGAGGTACAGTTGTAGATTTACAAATTTTTGTGCTTGGGTTTCAGTGATACAATGATTTAATACCCATCCCTCCACCCGTGCCCATTCTTCACCGCCACTGATCCCAGTATCCCTCCCACACCCCATTCCCCCCATCTCACCCTGCCTCTGTGGCAGGGCATTCCCCTTTGTTCTTTCTCTCCTTTTGGGTGCTGTGGTTTGCAAAAGAGGCATTGAGTGGCAATCATGTTCGGTCTAAAATCTACTCTCAGCACGCATCTCCCATCCTGGCAGGATCCTCCCAACACCCTTTATTTGGTCCTCCCTTCTCTATCTGAGCTGCCTATTCTCCTAGCATGTGTGGCTTGCCTCCAAGCCATGGAGTGAACCTCCTCGTACTTATCTCTGCTATTCTTGGGTGTTAGTCTCCTATTTTGTTACTTTATGTTCCCCAGATAAATGCAATCTTTCTATGTCTGTCCGTCTCTTTCTGACTCATTTCGCTTAGCATGATACTTTCCATGTAGTACCACTTGTATATAAATTTCATGACTTCATCTACTCTAACAGCTGCATAGTACTCCATCTACTTTGTAGATGTACCAAAGTTTCTGTAACCAGTCATCTGTTCTCGGGTATTCAGGTTTTTTCCAGATTCTAGCTATTGTAAATAGTGCTGCAATGAACAAACAAGTGCAGATGTCACTTCAACTATACTTTTTTACCTCTCGGATATATTCCCAGGAGTGGTATTGCTGGGTCAAATGGGAGCTCAATTTATAATTTTTTGAGAATCGTCCATACTGTTTTCCAAAAGGGCTGAACTAGTCAGCATTCCCACCAGCAATGAAGGAGGGTCCCTTTCTCACCACATCCGTGCCAGCACCGATTGCTTTTGTTCTTTTGGATGTGGGCCAGTCTCTGTGGTGTGAAATGATATCTGATTGTTTTTTTGATCTGCATCTCCCTGATGATTAATCATATAGAGCATTTTTCATGTGCCTTTTAGCCATTCGGATTTCTTCTCTGAGAAAGTTTCTGTTCATTTCGTTGCCCCATTTTTGATGTGACTGGATGTTTTCTTCTTGTGGAGTTCAACCAGTACTTTGTATATCCTTGATATCAATCCCTTGTCGGATGTGTATTGGGCAAATATCTTTTCACATTCTGTAGACTATCTTTATATTTTTGTCACTGTTTCTTTTGAGGCGCAGAAGTTTCTTAGTTTGAGATAGTCCCATTTGTCTATCTCTGTTTTTACTTGCTTGGTCAGTGGCGTGACATCTTTGAAGATACCATTAGCTTCAATGTCATGGAGGGTTTTGCCATTTTGTCTTCAATGTACCTTATGGATTCCGGTCTGATGTCGAGGTCTCTAATCTATTTTGATCTTACTTTTGTACATGGTGTTAGGCAGTGATCTGAGCCCAGTTTTTTGTATGTAGCTGTCCAGTTTTGCCAGCACAGTTTGTTAAAGAGGCTTTTCTTGCTCCACTTCACATTGCTTGCTCCCTTATCAAAGACTAGATGATCATTTGCTTGAGGGAAGATATCAGTATATTCAACCCTGTTCCCTTGGTCTGCAGCTCTTCCTTTGTTCCAGTACCATGCTGTTTTAATTATTACTGCCTTGTAGTAGAGTTTGAAGTTAGGGAGGCTTATTCCCCCCATTTTCTTTTTCCCAAGTATTGCTTAAGCTATTCGTGGGTGCTTATTCCATATGAATTTCAGGAATAAATCACTAATTCTTAGTGATTTCTTTGACTCGGTCTTCTATAGATTTCTAGAATGAATTCATATTTAAATGAAAGGACTAAAGTTGCCATAGGCATAAGATAATTCAATAAAGGTGAGTTTTGCCTTTAGAAGATGTAGTATCAAGGCATAGCGATAGTACAAAAGGTAAGGTTCTTGTGTTGCATGTGACCAAACTGGGTGCAATCCCCAGAACACCACATGATCTCCCAAGAATTCCAAGAGTGGCCCCTGAATGCATAACCAGGAGTAAGCCCTGAACATGAGGAGGAGGAGGAGGAGGGGGAGGAGGGGAAGGGGGAGGAGGAAGAGGGGGAGGAGAAGGAGATGGAGGTGAAAGAGGAGGAAGAGGAGAGGAGGAGGAGGAGGAAGAGGTAGAGGAGGAAGTGGAGTAGGAGGAGAAGGAGGAGGAGGAAGAGGAGGAAGAGGAGGAAGAGAGAAAGAGGAGGAGAATGAATTCTCTCTGTCCTATTTTTATTGGTCATGTAACCTCACGTTAATTCTTAACATCTGCCCTTTACCTCCTAGGAGGTACTACCAAGCAATGGAATAGAAGTCCACATACCCTGCAGGAGGGGCACTAATAGACAGGCCTGGAAAGAAGTGGGGGAAGGGAAAGGAAACATCTCTTGTCCTGGTCATCAGACACTGTGCTAGTCAGTTACACACAAAATGAATCTATCCTTTAGAAGGACCTCTAGCATGTTTTACTTGCAATTTGCACATGAACAAATTGAGTTTCAGAGAAATCAAATAACTATTCTAAATTCACAGACGGAACACAAATAGATTTCAGAAAGGATTACAGTCCTCATCTTTCTAACATCAAAGTCTTCTTTTTTTTATTTTTACCCCAAAGCTTTTATGATAAAATAAGAACAAGTTTCCGAAGATGTCTTGAACCAGGTTCCCCAACTCAAAAGACCTGGAAAAAAAAGCAATTTGGAAGGACATGTTGATCATTGATCCAAAACTATTCCCAGCTATTCTGACTGGCCACCAACATGTCATCACAAACCCCTCAGCTCCAGAAACTAATTTTAAAATTAAAAGAAAAAAGTTACCTTTAAAAATAGGCTAAAGAGAGACCAGGAAATAGTACAGAGCATGTGCCAGCCCGATATGATGGTTGTCACCACATGGCACCCCAAGCCTGGCAGCAGCGTGCAGACCCCTGAGCCTGCCAGGGTTTACCCTGAAGTCAACCAACATTGTCAGGGTGCTCCAAGTATCCCTGAATTTGCAGGGCCTGAGCAACACAACATCTGCAGGTCCTTGCTTTGAAATGTCACCCTAGTTGCTAGTGATATCCCCAGACCTCTTGAACACTCTTAGGGAAGTCTTTCCTCCCTCCACAAATGCTCATTAGAAATACAAAGGCAACATGCGAATGAAGTCACTTTTGGGTGCATTTTTAAAGTCTTTTTTTTCATTAGCAAGGATAATGTAATTATGTGCGTAAATGAGGCAGAGAATGTTGAGTGAGAAAGACTCTAAAATGTTTAACATTCCTGGTAGTGTTGGGAACTCAGTGTTAGAAACCCAAACACACAGTCTTAGGTCAGCACCTGAGAACTAGAAAGGCAACCCTCTAGACAGTAACCATAAACATGGCCCCTTTTAAAACTGATGTTGCTGGTGTCCCTGGGAGAATACTAAACATGAAACAAAAAAAAAAAAAAACTATGGTTTGGCAACAATTCTGACTTTTCAGAGGATTAAGTAAACAACACTTTGGGTCAGAGAAAGCAATGGCCATTTTCAGAGTTTGGGAATCAGCAGGGCACATTTTCACATATTTGAGTAGTTCTCAGGGAGGTTTGGACACTTGCAAATTAAATAGAAAAGATAATTTACTTTGCCCCCAGTGAATTCTGGTGTATAAATTTTTGATGAAACAAGACAGCATTTCTTGTATCACTAGAAAGAAGCCAATTAACTGAGCGAAGTAGATTGGGAGTGGGAGCAATAGTTTTATGAATTCCCCACATTTCTTCTTAGAAGAGGCACTGATTAGCTTCCTGTGTGGACAGGGCAGGTCCTGCTGGGCAGTCTACTTCTCTCTGTTCACATCAGAGAGTGTCTTACCAAAGCCTGGGACTCAGGGCCACAGAAGGGCCATTGAGAAGCTGTCCAAAGGCAACTTATGTTCCCTCGTGGACTTGGCAAGCTCTGAAGGTCACATCTCAGCCTGACCTAAAGACTACTGCTTCCGCCATGAACTTTCATTCCCCCTTTTCAAACTCCCTCCCACAACAGGCCAAAAACAGCTAAGTTCAGTTCTCCACATCAAAGAATTCCTTTTACTGAAGGTAGGAAGGCTATTTCTTTGGACCCTTCTGTCATATAGGACTGAGGAGGGGAAAGGTGGGAAGAAAAGCACCTGGAATATTTGCTCTGTACACTTCCAAAGGGTGCCCTGTGGAGGCAGGGTTATCTTGTGTCCACATTCTCTGTTTTCTCTGGTATGAAGGAGGAGTTGGATGAGGAAAGTGTGGGACCTTCTCAATGTTAAACAATGAGTCTTCTTTGAAAGGACCTATGACCAAAGTAGTCTTATATTTTTAATAAAAGAAACCTCAGAGATAGGGGATGCTTAGATGTGTCCCAACAATTTCAGATGAATTGTTGCATGAAAGAATTGTCTATCTCCCCTCCCCCTCTAACTGATGTTTTTTCTTTCTAAAGAAGCAGGAAAAAAGTAACCATTATTCTGCTTTAGGTTGCTGGTCTATGCAATAATGGGAATAAAGTATCAACTCCAAACCCTGAACCCCCATTCTCTGAGGAAGCTTCTAGCTCAATCTCCCCTTCCTTGACACTTTCAGCCTGATGTAGAAATAAGTGCATAGAAAATATTCAATAAAGTAGAACTGAATTCAAAGGAACTGCCATCAGAGCACGAGTGCACATTTCCAAGAGGAAAATGAACATGTCATTCATAATTTCAAAACCACAGAGACATTTGACTACAAAAGTATCACAGAAAACATGTACATAAATTCCCTAGTATTATAGCAGCATTCTCGGATTTTGTTCATTCTCAATGGGTGTGTTTCTTTCCCATCAGGATTTCCTAGGTGAAAATGAAAGCACAAAAATGCCCAAGCATCTCTGGTTTCCCCCCACCTGGGAATACCGGGAAAGGCCAAAGAAGAATTTTTTTAGTTCCCACTTCAGAAGGCATATATTAAAATAATTTCTTTGAAAGCAAAGAGGGCCAGGAATCTCTGAACCCTTTTCTATTGTTCAGTATCTTATACACAGTCTTTGGAAGAAAGAATAAAAATTCTACTTCAGAAAGAAAGAAACCTATTCTTCATGCTACTTGTTGATATGTGGATGGATCCGGAGGGTATCATGCTATGTGAAGGAGAGGGACAGACACAGAATGATCTCCTTCATCTTGGAATATAAAGAAACATAGAAAGAAAACAACAAATAGCCTAAGGCAACAGAACTGAGAACTGGTCTTTGGTAGGAAGTGCATAAACAGAAGTAGGGGAGGTGAAGGATATCGGGGGACACTGGGACAATGGAAACTGACACTATTATAGAGAGTGTGGTGTTGGAATGATTAGTGCACAAATCCCTTCCATTATCAAAACAGCAAATCACAGTGCCTAAAATAAAACTTTAAAAAGACAAAAATAAATAGGTGAATGAATGATATGAGAGACAGAGAGTCAGAGAGAGACAGAAAGAGAGAGAGAGATTTTAATTCAGGGTTTGTCTGTGTGTACATGTTTTGAATAAACCTGCTTTCCTTTAAAGTATTTTAATAACACTGAGAACCCAACCCAAGCCTCCCAGCTCAAGTTTCTGCTACCTCTAGACCATTATTCTCATTGATTCACAAAGACAGCACATCTGAGTTCAGTTCAGTAGGGCAGGAATGAGGTAGCCTGACCTCTTCTAGGCCAGAACTTAGGATCCAGGCTATAGGAACTGCATAGGTAGCAGAGAAAAATGTAGTTATTTATTCCGAAAAGATAGAAATGCAGAGAAAAGTCAAGGATTCTGTTGCTCAAAGAACTGCAATGGAGACAACTGGCATGTTTGCCTACAATGAAGAAATATTGCCTAAGAATGGATGAAAATGTAAACCATTCCATGAGGACAGATTGAAGTGAAAAACAGTAGGGAATTCTTTGAAGAGACAAAAGAGTCTCTACCATATTCGGAGGAAAATGCTTTTCAAAGAATAGAATGAGTCTGATGATTAACTTCCTCAAACTTCTTCCGGGACCAATGTTACTCTTGGGGCCTATTTCAAAACGCATATAAGTTCCTCCGCTGGTTTCAAATAGAGGGACATGACCTTATTAAAATTCAAACTGTGCTGACGAGGTCTGGGACCATCATATGATGTCTCACTGTGTCTAATATAGAAGTGCCAATTGGGTCAGAACAACCAGGAAACTCACTTCCAAAACCATCATACAGAGAGTGAAGCACAGCCACCGCCTCAGCCAGGACTCTCTGAGAGGCCCATCCAGTCTGCAGACAGAAAACAACAGGAAAGCAGCGGGCAGACATGGTCCCCCCACACCCAGGACTAAGTAAGCCTGACCCAGATGAAAGAAAAAGGGAAAAATGAATGTCGACACCTGTGACAAAGAAAGGCATACAGGCTGACCCTATGTCCTTTCTATTTCAGGCCTCCTGCAAGTCACTGCTTGTCATTTTGAAAGTTTACTTGTCAAGTTGTACACAGGCAATGCTTAAGCCATACCAAAAGAGAAAAAGGAAAAAAGGAAAATCAAAAAGTGAAGTTCATTTTTGCCAAAGGGAATTACTCTGCATTTGTGGCAGAAGGCACTGGTGCTACTGGTGCTATCCAAGTAGAAAAGGGAAAACAAACAATCCCATTAAAAATTGGGTGGAGGAAATGAATAGACTTTTCTCCAAAGAAGACATTCAAATGGCCAACGGATACAGAAAAAGATGCTCAACAGAGTAATCATGAGTAATCAAAATAAAATTCATCACTATAATGAGCTATCACTTCATACCTGTTAGGATGGCTAACTTCAAAAAGACAAAAGACAAGAAGTGTTGCCCGTCTCGATGCCAGGGTAGCACATAGCTTACCGCTTGCCCTGGTTCCATTCAGTCCCTCTTCGGGACCCTACTTTTGGGGACGCTCGGAAGTAAAGGCAGCTGAGGCTTAGGTGAGAGAACAGATGCCCAGGAGGAAAATATCTGAGAGTCACATAACAAAAGCATAGCATATACTGTCTTCTTGTGTCCATACAAAAAGGACATTGCTCTGAATGAACTATGCAAAGACTTAGGGAGAAGAGAAAAACAATGTTTAGAAGTCAATAGAGCACAAAGAAAGAAGTTACAAATAAACACAAAGGAATGGGAGCACTGTGATGGGAGCAACCCAATAAATCTAAACTGCCTGAGGCTATGCAGGAAGGACAAAAACAGTGTTATCCTACATATCCACCTTTTTCTTTTTAAAAAAACACAAAATTTGAAGCAGAGGAACAATTCCAAACACAAAACAGTCTCATTAGTTGTAGTAAGATTTCAGTCCAACCCTGGACCCAGAGCAGTGCTTGTAGTAAAGCGTCCAATTGTTCTGCACTGTCCAGGGATGATAAGAGTCACCAATGATGAGAATCATTTAGTCCCATTCTGAGGAAATGAAGTGTCTGGATCAAAACTGGAGGTGTTCCTGTAACAGAATCAGTAGTAGTTGCAGCAGTGAGTACCAGAGGAGTAGCTATTAGGAGTCCAATAAATTTCAGGAAGCACTGAATCAGTCGGGGAGCACTAGAGCAAGAGCATCACAACTTCTGGCAGGAGTACTTCAGCAGGGAATGCAGCCTTTCTCCGGTCAGTTTTCTCAGCATAGATGCACAACCTAGCTTATGTTCGAGAAAAACACATTTTAAAAGTTATCAGAGGCTTTGACCATCAAACATGAAAGCTTGTAACTATCTCACAGTAATTCAATAAAATTAAAAAAAAATTGTTGGAGAAAAGGGAGACTTTGGACACTGATGGTGGTTCATAAGTTAGCATGGGCACTATGGAAAACAGTATGAATAGTATTCCAAAAATAAAAATAGGACCACATATGCACCAATATCCCACTTCGAGGTAGATTTCAAAAATCACTATCATGAAGAAAGATCTGCATACCCTCCACCAAGGAATATTCCATTTCCCTTGTCATTGGCCCAACATGTCTAGAGGAGAGATGTGCTTGTGTGTTGCTTGATTACCAGCCCCTTCCCCCCCAGCACTCAGAAGCTGATGATTTCCTATGAGCACTTAGAAGCACACAGAGATGATGGTCATGTGGGAGAAGGATGATCTCCATCAGCCAGTGTCAGAGGGAATGACAGCCCTCTGCTAAATCTTGACGTTATTTTTTAATTCTCCCCCCAAATTTCACATCTGCACAAATTTTACATCCTTCATTGAATTATATCCAGATTGCTTATCAAGCGCTTCACCCATGCAGTCTGTACTCACACTGTCTCAGTCTAGACTTCCCTTAACATCTCCTGCTATTAAAATGTACCCTCTGGAGAGAAAGGAAATGTGCCTGCCAAAAAGGCAAGCAGGGGGTGGGGTGGAGGATGAGGAGAGGGTACCTGGAGACACTGGTGCTGGGAAATGTACATTGTGGAGGGTAATAAAATAAATTAAATTAAATTTTTAAATATATTTTTATGTACTCTCTGTGCTGTTCATTCACCACAGGAAAATGGTCAGGGTTAGAAAGGAACTGATAAAGCCCTTCCCTGAGTGACTCTTGGGCCAGAGAGGAAACCAAACTCATGTTTAAGAGGTTTTAGGAAAAGAATTTAACGATGTTAACAAAACTCTTATCTCATAATGTATCATATGCAGTTAATCCTCAGAGAAAAACTTGGTTTTATAACTGCTTTAAATATTAAGCAATAATTGAAGTATTAATATCTTTAAGAAATAGAAAAAGGGACTTGGATTTCCTTGCGTCTGCTCCCTAGGCTTCCTCTAGGACCCTGGGATGCTCACCATCCCTGAGCCTCTTCCTGTTCAATTCTGTGCCTGGTCTTCTTCCTCCCTCAGGTTCTATGCCCCCATCCCCTTACCTGGAGGGGGCGTGGCCGCTTTCGGAGTGGGCGTGGCCTAATTTTGGGCGGGCCAATGCTTATATGGCCACAGGTAGTTTACACATACCCAGCAATCTTGTGTAACATCTCAGTCTCCATACCTCCACACCATCATGAAGAAACAACGCAAATCCCCACCACAAGGGAAGTACGATGAAAAAAGAGTCCAGAAGCCTCAGTAGGTGCTACTCACCTAAGGGACCTCTCTGAGAAAGAACTCAGATATGAAGTAACGAAGATGTTCAATGAACTCAATGAAACAGTGAGACAGATATCCAGTAAATTGAAGGAAGACATCAAAGAAACAATGGATCAGACAATGAAGAAAATCCAGGAAGAAATGAGAGCAGAAATTGGAAAGCTACACACAGAAATGTCATGAATAAAAGATTCAGTAGATGAAATAAAAAACTCAGTCTGTGCCCTCAACAGTAGAAAAGCCACAGCTAATGACAGAATCAGTGAGCTGGAAAATCAGCTGCACAAAACCTACAGGCAACAGCAAACAGTGGCAGGAGACCTCAAAATAGCTCTAGAGCAAATCAGAGTCCTAGGAGATGATTCTAAGAGGAACAACATTAGAATCATTGGAGTACCAGAAGCTCAGGAAAATAATCTCAATGAAAAAGCCATGTTTAAATCATTGCAGAAAAGTTCCCAGAGCTGGACAATGCAGCCATTCAGATTCAAGGGGCCCGAAGGGTGCCAGCTAAAAGAAACCCTCACAAAAACACTCCAAGACATATCATAGTTAGAATGATCGATGCCACCGATAGAGGCACAATACTGCAAGCAGAAAGGTCAAAGAAGGAAATCACATACAAAGGAGCACCCATTAGATTCACAGCAGACCTATTAGAGGAAACCCTCCAAGCCCGAAAGCAATGGTGGGATATAGTGTAAAAACTCACTGAAATGAACTCTTCACCAAAAATACTCTATCTGGCTAAACTCTCACTCAAACTCGAATGACCAATACACTATTTTGTGGACAAACAGTAGCTCAGGAACCTCATAGACTCAAAAGTGAACCTAAAAGAAGACTAAAGAGGTTATTATAAGGCAAGACAAACCATACAAGCACAACAAACCCTTACAGAAAGATGACACAAAACCCCAAAACAGTAATCTCTCAATGTCAATGGCCTATATTCACCAATCAAGAGACATAGAGTGGCAAAATGGATTCAGAGATACCCAAAATTCTGCTGCCTACGAGAAACTCATCTGAATAGTCAGAGCAAACACAGATTCAAAGTTAAAGGATGGAAGACAAACCTGAAAGCAAACAGCTCCCTCAAAAAAGCTGAAGTGGTCATACTAGTATCCGACAACATAAATTTCAGGTTGAATAAGAGTAGAAGGGACAACGAAGGGCACTTTCTATTTATCAAGAGATATGTAAAACAGGAAGAAATCACACTCCTGTTGATGAAGGACAACCATGCGAGCAAGCCGGGTTCCGCAAAGGATTCAGCACCATCGACCATATCCACACGATAACCAAACTCATTAAGACTTCTTGGGAGTTCAAGATGCCACTCTGTCTAATATTCATTGATTTAAATAAGGCCTTTGATTCTGTTGAGACGAAAGCAGTCACCAAAGCCCTAGCCAATCAAGGCATTCATACTCAATACATCAGGATCCTCCGTGAGCTGTATTACGGATTCACTACCAGGATCTCACCATTCTACAAAGAAGTGATCATCCATGTCAAGACAGGGGTTCGGCAGGGTGGTACCATTTCACCAAAACTCTTCAGTGCTACCCTCGAGAACATCATGCAATGACTGGAATGGGAAGGAATGGGAGTGAAGATAAATGGTCGGCAACTACACCACCTCCGCTTTGCTGATGACATCGTTCTAATAACACCAAACATTAGCCAAGCGGCACAAATGCTGGCCGACTTCGACCGTGTGTGTGGAAAGGTCGGATTAGAGCTGAATCTCACAAAGACAATGTTCATGAGAAACAGTCTTGTTCCTGACGCTCCATTCACTCTCAATGGAACGACCGACTCCAAATGCAACAGTTATGTATACGTAGGTTGAGAAGTCAACATGACGAATGACCTGGCACCTGAGTTGCGCAGGAGGAAGAGAGTGGCTTGGAATGCCTTCAAGAGCGTCAAAGAAATAGCTAAGAGGACGAAGATCTTTCGGCTCCAGGCACATCTCTTTGATTCCACTGTTCTTCCTGCATTAACATACTCCTCAGAGACCTGGGCCCTAGGAAAACAGGATGAGAACGCTATTTGGGTCCCCCAAAGAGGAATCAAAAGAGCTATGCTTGGAGTATCACGTTTCACTCAAATGAGAGAAAGAATGCGGAGTTCCGACCTCCTTCGACGGTCAAGAATCGGGGACACTGTCTGGTTTGCCAAGGCATTGGAAATCAGATGGGCTGGACACATAATGAGATTTAGAGATGACCACTGGACCTGAGCCGTCACCAACTGGATTCCACAGGACGTCAAAAGACCGCATGGCCACCCACCTACAAGATGGCCAGGCTTCTTCGTCAAGACCCTGAACGATAGGTTTGAAGCTCTTTGTGTTCTTAGAATGAACAGACACCATTAGGCTTCACTTGTATGTGACAGAGACAAATGGAGATGTTACTGGTGCCCGCTCGAGCAAATCCATGATTAACAGGAAATCAAGTGATCAAGTGAAATGTATATGCACCTAATGAGGGAACAGCTAAATATTTAAAACAACTGCTAACAGATTTTAAGGAGAACATTACTAGCAACACAATAGTAGCCAGAGACTTCAACATCGCCTTATCACCTCTGGATAGATCAGCAAGAACAAAACTCAGCAAGGAAACATTGGCTTTGAAAGAAGAAATAGAAGAGCAAGGGCTTATAGACCTATACAGGTCTTTAAACCCCAAAAGGAAAGAATTCACGTTCTTCTCCAGTGCACACGGAACATTTTCCAAAATAGACCACTCCTGGGAATATATCCCGGAGAGGCAAAAAAAGTACAGTCAAAATGGCATCGCACTATGTTCTCGCTGCACTGTTCACAATAACCAAAACCTGGAAAAAAAACCCGAGTGCCTGAGAACAGATGACTGGTTAAAGAAACTTTGGTACATCTACTCAATGGAGAACTATGCTGCTATTAGAAAAGATGAAATCATGAAATTTACATACAAGTGGTACTACATGGAAAGTATCATGTTAAGTGAAATGACTCAGAAAGAGAATGACAGACATAGAAAGATCTCATTAATCTGAGGAATATAAAGTAACAAAATAGGAGACTAGCACCAAAGAATAGCCAGGGTAAGTACCAGGAGGTTCACTTCATGGCTTGGAGGCCAGCCACACATGGGGGAAAATGCAGCTCAGATAGAGAAGGGAGCACCAAGTAAAGGGTGTTAGGAGGATCCTCCCAGGATGGGAGATGCATGTTGAAAGTAGACTATAGACCGAACATGATTGCCACTCAATGCCTCTTTTGCAAACCACAGCACCCAAAAGGAGAGGGAGAACAAAAGGGAATGCCCTGCCACAGAGGCAGGGTGGGATTGGGGGATGAGGGGGTGGGTGGGAGGGATATTGGAATCATTGGTGGTGGAGAATGGGCACTGGTGGAGGGATGGGTACTTTATCATTGTATAACTGAAACCCAAGTACAAAAATTTGTAAATCTACAACTGTACCTCATGGTATTTCATTAATAAAAATTTTAAAAAATAAATAAATAAACAAAATAAATTTTAAAAAACAAAATATACATAATTAGAACAAAGATGTCATGGATATTTTTGTTTATTTAAAAAACTCTACATAAGAAGGAATATAAAAATTATTTACAATGTAAATAAAATTATATATTATATCTTAAATAATTATATGTTATTTATATTAATAGGTAAGGTAAAGGTAAAGGCCCTCCCATTGATCGTCGATTTGCTCAAGCGGGCCCAGTCACGTCTCCACTGGAGACTTTGTTGTTACTGTGTTTGGCATATCAAATACTCTCGGTAGCTTGCCGGGTTCTCCGAGAGGGGCGGAGGAGTCGAACTCGGGTCAGCCATGTTGGCCGCTTGTAAGGCCAACGCCCTACCGCTGTGCTATCGCTCCAGCCCAATGTCATAAGAAAACACTGCATAGAATTCTAATGTTAATGTTTGAGAACATTCCTAAACTACTTAAAAGGACCCATCAAGATAAAAAAAAAACTATAATAAAAATTTGACTCATTAAGACAGAGGCCCTAATAATCTAACTAAAATTGGAAAGGAAAATAAGATTTTAAAAATGCCATTAAAATATTCAACAGCACTAGATGGCAATTCTTACTTTGGGAGTGGGGGCTGTATTAGAGAATTCTATTTATTTAATTATTCATTGTTTGCTTGGTTTTTGGGCCACACCCACCTGTGCTCACTTTTGGCTCTGCTCAGAGATCACTTCTGAAGAGGATCAGGGACTATATGGGGTGCCAATGATCAAATTAATTATAAGGGTTTTTTTAAATCTTTTAAAATTCTCTAATACAGGAGTTAGATAGATAGTACAGCAGGTAGGGTATTTTGCCTTACATGCAACTAATCGAAGTTCTATCCCCAGCATCCCACATGATTCCCTGAGCAATGCCCGGAGTGATGCCTGAGTGCAGAACCAGGAGTAATCCCTGAGCATCTAACAGGTCATCTCAAAAACTGTAAGTTTTACTCCTTAATTTAAAAATATCATTATGAAATCAAAAATAAAGTCATTTCATGCAACCGGGAGATAGTTCAAAGGACTGAAGCATCTGCTTAATATTCAAGGAGCCTTAACTACAGTCCCAGGTGCCAACAAGAGTGTCCCTCCTCCCCCAAGTATCACAGAAAGTAGTTCTAGTGGCCACCAGCAAACTCCAGGTGCAATCAATCCCACATTGCTGCTCTGAGCACTAGGCTATCAGGCCGACATTGGGGAAGTGTTTTCCTAGGTGTGATTCACAAACCTGAACACTGCTGGAGGGGGTGTCCTCTCCCCCAAAAGTTTATCACAATGTGAACTGCTTTAGCCATTGACAACTGATTATACTTAAGGATCAAATAACTGAGGGAGTCTCTTCAAAGTCAGGAATAAGATGATGATGCCTGCAAGAACCACCATTGTGCTATATTGTTTCCACATAAGTACCATTGAGTTCTACACAACTTGACAAAAATATTGTGACATAAGATATTAAAAGGAGAATAAGGTAAAGTTTCTAGTAAGAGGCATGATTTTTATTTTGTAGCATTCATGAAAATCAACTGTAAGACCTTTGCAAGCAATTGGATTTCCTGAAGAAAGCCAGTTAAAAAATAAAACAAATATAATAACACCCAAAACATAATTTTCATAATAAATTTTAAAATAATGAATAAAGTACAAGGAGAGATCAAGACATGCAGGAATTTACAATATTCACATACAATAGCAATATCAAAAGCTTGCCATCATTTATAAGTTTGTCACTATCAGCAATTCCATCCCACAAAAATTTTTTTATAAAGAGTGGTTTTTTTTGCTGCTACGATAATCACTGCCATTGTTGTTTTTGATGCTGGATATTTTAAAATAAATATGAAATTTATTTGACAAACTGTACTGTTAACATAGAAAATTATTGAGGAAAAAATGAGTAATGAAGGAGGGCACACATCCCTGTTATTTAAAACAATGCCATAATCATGCAGGGTGCAAGGCATAAATTTGCTCAAGATGCAGTGGGGAGGGCACTTGCCCCACACACAACCAACCTGAGTTTTATCCCTAGCACCGCATACGATTTTCCTGAGCTCTCCAGGAGTGAGCCTGAGTGCAGAGCCAGGGTTAAGCCCTGAGCACTGCTAGGAGTGACCCCAAAACAAAATAACAAAAAGATGAAGTCTTTGTTCTCAAAGATATTCTATTCTCTGAAGGAAACTAGATATCAAAACTACTATTTGCTAAAATTCACTCCTATTTATAATAAAACTATGAAATCAAAGTGCTCTAGGGAGGAAGGAAGGGGGAGAGAGAGAGAGATTAGAGAGAGAACAAAAGTGCCTGCCATAGAGTACCTGCTGGGGGGATGGGGATGGGAGGGAAACTGGGGACATTGGTGGTGGGACATGTACACTGGTGAAAGGAAGATGTTGGAACATTGTATGACTAAATCTCAGTTGTAAACAACTTTGTAACTGTGAATCTCATGGTGATTCAATTAAAAAAAAAGTTTTTTTTAAATGCTCTAGGTACACAGAAAGGGGCTTTCCCCTCTGCCTCTGGGAAGCACTATAGAAGAGTTGATATATATGATGTTCTCTGATGATAAATTTGGATCATGAAATCTATTGTATTCAGTGTTTGGTTTCATATTAGGTATGATGATACCTAAGGGACATATCACAATATCAAGAAGGAAATATCTTTTCATCTGTTTTAAATTTATAACAGATGAGTCAGCAATATTGCTATGAAAAATGTTTATTCCTTTCTAATAAATGTGGCACTCACTTCCCTTGTCTAGACTTAAATTCATAGCAAGAAATTAGAGGGAAATAAAGGAATATTATTTGGGGGAAGGGCAGAGAAAAAACAGGTACGGAGAAAAGGAGAAGAGAGAGAAAAAACAAGCTGCTTCTTTTGACAATTTAATATTCTATCTTGGAAAGAACTGTCTTTCCAAAAATGATATGATAATATTAAGTAAATTAATATTCAAAGGAGATACAAGGATAATGATCCCAAGCTTATAACAGACTGTTTCATATTCAGTCTCCTATCTCAATATGGTGATTTATAACCCTACTATGAAGATATATGTTCTAGAAAATATAGTTCTAGAAAAAGTAGTTCTAGATTTCCAAATTTCTAAAAAATAAACTAGATTTCTAAAAAATCTAGTTCTAGACAAAGTAATAAAGTACCAAACTGACTCCCATAGCTAGGAGTCTGAACCTAAAACATTTTCACAATAAAATGTGTATGGGAACTTGAAAGTTAAAAACTACACATAATATAAAAGGTCTGAGTTTGTGGAGTTCAAAGACAATAAGACCAACAACACAGACGTGTAGGATAGGATCAAATCCATCTAAGACTCTACTTATGCCAGTCTACCTTGAAAATCAACCATCTCCTTCCTCTCCAAGGCAGAACTGAAGTATGCTTCATTTTCTTCATTTATAAAATGAGGACTTATTGCACATGGTTTCTTCTCAAGACTCAACTAAGATCACACACTTAAAACATTCTTGGACCTGGAATCTGGTCAGTGCTCACCCCTCAGTGGTTTGGATATACATAAATTATTTTCAAATTCTAATGGATATGAAGATCACCTACCAGGTGCTAAAATGCAAATCCCTGAGTATAAAATAGAAATACTGTTTTATTCAGTTCAAGAAGCAACACCGGACTCTTCCTTTGGAGAAACTATATCTGTAGTACTGTAGCACTGTCCTCCCGTTGTTCATCAATTTGCTCAAGCAGGCACCAGTAATGTCTCCATTGTGAGACTTGTTATTACTGTTTTTGGCATATAGAATACACGATGGAGAGCTTTCCGGGCTCTGCAGTGTTGGCTGAATACTCTCGGTAGCTTGCCGGGCTCTGCAAGAGGGATGGAGAAATTGAACCCGGGTCGGTCTCATGCAAGGCAAACACCCTACCTGCTGTGCTATCGCTTCAGCCCAGAGAAACTATATCAGATACATAAAATAGTCTATAGTTATATTCTGGAAAATACCTCCTTTAAGTATTGCTTCGTACTCAAGTACACGTCTGCTGGTGACTCAAAGGGTGCAACCAGTGGGTAGATCAGCCCCCTCCCCCCACCAGAAGTCCTATTAGATCCTTAGAGAATACTAAAATATTCCTTTCCAGAAAGATAGATTCCAATGCCAAGAAAACAGCTAAAGAGGTAAGGACCCAAGAATATTTGAAGTCTTTTCTCCAAAGTCATCAGTGACAGCCACTGAAAGAATGTCAATTCCATCTTCTTATCTCGTCTGATTTAGTGCAGCTGTTTTGTTCTGCCACCAGTTGAGAGCCCAACTCAAACCCAAACTACGTGTTACGTTGACATTCCAGGGCTCAGTGGAGAAGATTTTTACTGCTTTCACAGAAGACAGTGAGCCAAGAGCAGAGGCTCTTTCATAGCTTTGGATGTACATTCCAACTGGAGAATCAAACTCCATTAAAATAGATCTTTTTGCTCAGGCTTTGGGAACCTGGAAGCATGTGTGTTTTATCATTTAGGTATTGCTTCTCTCGTGATCTCCCTCCAAGAATTAGAGGATTGCACAGAGAACTTTATGCTTGGAATACCCTCCATGCCAGAGTCCTAACCTCAGGAGAAAGAAAGAGATCTGACTTAAGAATCCAAAAATTCAGGATGGTGTTGGGGAGAAGTGATTCCAATAAGCAGGATTCCCAGAGAAAGCAGCATTGCCTGGAAGGCAAGGACCTTGCAAACAGCTGATTCCGATTTCTGCTGTCTTCTGCTCTTTGCTGTGGTAGAAGGGGCCCCATACTTGGCTTCCGGGCAAAATTTTTTCTGTCCTATTCAATTTCCTCAGTAGTTCAAGTGAGAGACCCTGCATGCTGACCCTGTCCCTGCCTCACCTCCAAGGGTGGCTTCAGTTATGTCCCTCATGTCCTCACTAGACTTGGTTAATCTCTCTGTAAGCCAAAGTGAATAGGGAAATTTTTACCAAAGCACATTAGAACACACATTCTTTTACACACACGGAGTGAGAGGAATAGGGAGGTAAGGAGCAGGAAGGTGGGGGGCAGGGAAGGGGAGGGGGAGAGGGTGGTAAAGCTAAAAATTTTTTCCTTTGTCCATACTTGAATGTCTATATAGAAAGCACTAGAGCTTTCCTTAATAAGAAATGTGTTTAATCGAAACATTTTATTTATATATATGGAACACCAAAGAACCAACAAAATGAAGTATGTAATCTAAACTATAACCAAACTTGAAAATGTGCCTGTTGAGGAGGCAAGCTGAGATATGGGACGGGATATTAACGGAGGGAAATTGACATTGGTGATGGGTTTGGGGTTGGTACACTGTATGCCTGAAACTCAACTATGAATAACTTTGTAAATCATATACCTAAATAAGAAAATTAATTTTTTAATGAGCTAGTATTACACAAGAATTGAAAACACGGATTTTAGAATAATGGGTTCAGTTATACCATTCCCTGCTACTTATTAGCTGAACATTTCTGTAAAAAATATTTAACCTCTTGGGACTGGAGCAATAGCACAGCAGGTAGGGTGTTTGCTTTGCACACGGCCCACCTGGGTTCGATTCCCAGCATCCCATATGGTCCTCCAAGCACCGCCAGGAGTAATTCCTGAGTGCAGAGAAAGGAGTAACACCTGTGTGTCTTCAGGTGTGACCCAAAAAAAGCAACAACAACAAAAAATTTAACCTCTTTTAGTCACCATTTCTTCATATGTGTAATAAAAACACTATGGCTCCTCTTATAAATTTAGCCTAAGAAGTCAATTGATTTATTATCCCTAAATACAGTTCAAAATGTCTTTAGATCAACCTCTACAGGACCTGAGTTCTTAAACCAATCACATAACCTTTCTCTGTGAGGTGAACAAATGCACCAACTTTCTCAGCTTTCATAATTAAATTCAAACAGTTTTTAAGTGTAAGCTTCTTATCTAAAGACCCCAGGAGGGCCTGGAGCGTTATCATAGCAGCTAGGGCATTTGCCTTGCACACAGTCCACCCGGGTTCAATTCCTAGCATCCCATAAAGTCCCCCGAGCATCGCCAGGAGTAATTCCTGAGTGCAGAGCCAGGAGTAACCCCTGTGCATCGCCCGGGTGTGACCCAAAAAGCAAGCAAGTAAATAAATAAATAAATAAAGGCCTGTGGGAGCAGAACCTTAGCAGGGGCTAATGTAGAAGCCACCATAAGAAGGGAGGGCCTCTTCCATTTCTATATAATCAATCCTCCACAAAATGATTGAAGTCTGTCCTATTTTTTTTTAATTTACAACTTATTTATGTCTATTATTTTCAGTTGATTTATTATTGTCCTTAATGCTATATACAGTTCAATAGCGTAGTTTCACACCTGATATGCATGTAGACTGTATGATCCCCATACCAAAGTTTTGATGTCATTTTCTACTATCAAATTGGTCCCTCTACCCATTTCTCTCACCGTCTACTCCATATTCTCTAGAAGTGTGTTACTTGTGCTGTGTATTGGAGTTTTTCTTATCTCCCAGAGTTGATTATTAATGTGATCAAAATAGTCACCGAAACAAGCCATACATTGAGTTTACTTTGGTAGTTTTATTTTAAATTTATGTTCATTTAATATCTCTTAACCCTTGAAATTTTTCCCTACCCCTGTCACAACTTGAATGATGGCTATTTCAACAAACTTTCCCGTGCCGGAATACAAGTCAGAATACAGGTCATGACTGGGTATCCCAGAGACCAGAAAGGAAGTTTACTCCCCTGAGACCATACAAGGCTCTGAGAGAAGGAAGTTTATGAGTTGAATTCTGAAGGACAACTAGTAGACAATTAATTTCAACATTATAGATATAAGTCCAAGAACACCTTGTCTCATTGCAGACATGATTAATAAAATATGAAAATTAACTCATTTGACAGAGGCCTAAAAATAATGTTAATTACACAATTTCAATTCAATGGTGAAATATGGGCCACTCTATAAAAAAGGATTGCAGCATTATCCTCCTGTTGTTCATCGATTTGCTGGAGCGAGTACCAGTAACTTCTCCATTGTGAGACTTGTTGTTACTGTATTTGGCATATTGAATATGCCACAGGGAGCTTTCCAGGCTCTGCTGTGCAGGCATGATACTCTTGGTAGCTTGCCGGGCTCTCCGAGAGGGATGGAGAAATTGAACCCGGGTCGGCCCACCATGTACAAGGCAAATGCCCTACCTGCTGTGCTATTGCTCCAGCCTTCTATAAAAAAAGATTACATTCACAAATATGGAGAAGTGGTATTTTGCTTCTTGTCCAACAATTCCCCCCAAATTGAGTAACCAAGAAATGTTAAAGATTTCAAGGACAGTTAAAAGGCTTCTAACACAATATTTTGTAATACAGGCACTTGTTCCTCACTTCACATTTCCAGTGCATATGGATTTCAGTGATTACACTTTACTTAAGTTATACTAGACCTCACAACAACTCAGTTTAAACTCATTACCATGATATATTAACATAGAGTGCAAAATTTGTTATATCCCTTTACTCTATAAGTTTCTTGTAAATTACCAATGCACTTTATAATCAGTGACCAACCATACTTTTTCCTTGTCACCTTATTACAATAAAGTAAGATTTTATAAAAATGGATTTTTGAGAGAGCGAGTTGGACAACACTGAGAAAAAAGCAGTACCTCCCCCCGAAAAATTTGGGAATAATTTCAAATCAAATAGAGATGGATTTATAGAAGAAATAGTTGATTGTGAAATTGTGAAATTGTTGACCCACCTGCTGTTCAAGATACTAGAAGTGCTGCCAGAGGAACTTAGGGAAGATGAACTTACAAATAGAAAGGGAGAGAATGGTTGAAAATGATTAAGATGTCCCAGGGGAAGTGACGTCATCAAAAAAATCTATGTGTTAAACGAACTTGAACTCTCGGAAATATTTCACAACCTTGAAAGTACAAAGGATACAATGTTGGAATCTGACTCAATTTCAGAAAAGAGCAACAGCAATTTCCCAAGGCCTAGAAAATACACTCACTTCATGAACTATGAGAAAAAAAAAGAAAGCCTGGTTCAAAATGAAACAAATAATTTTAATTTTCAATAGTCCTACTCTTTAAGTTATAGCATCCTAAATGAGTGGTTTACTATTTTCACTTCCTTTTGCATTTGTAACCACAGCAGAGAGCTTTTTCTTAAGTTTAGGCAGTTTTTATGTTTTCATTAATTTATTTGGGTTTTTTTTTTTACTGAGATTCAGCTGATTTACAGCACTGTATATGTTTTAGGAGTCCAAAATTTCTCAAAATGTATTTTATTACATGATTTCTGCGACCAAAACCAAATAACCAGAGTGCATTGGAACCCCTCTGCCCATTGTTCTCCCATCCCCACTCCCTGGTAACCTTGTTTCTAATGTCAGAATCTAAGAGCTTATTTTTGTTTTGTTTTGTCTGTTCATTCTGGCAAAAAAATAAATTAAGGCCATGGAATAGTTGCAATTCTTCCCATTGAATGTTCAGATCACTTCTTTTTTTATTGTTTCAGTCATTTCTGTGGTCCTATGCCACCGTGGAAAGTAAAAACTTGTGTTCTGAAAAATCAACAGCACCAAGTGACATGAAAATCTCGGAACAGCTGAGATGTCAAATCCGTCTTTAAAATGAAAACTCTAGCAGTTCATATAGCACATAAAATAGTACAAAACTAAATAATAGATGAATAATATAAGTATATAAAAATAACAACACAATATTCTTTTAGGTTTCAGAATTCCAACATTTCACAGGACAAGAGCTCTTCTCTGATACAATGCTTCACTTAATAAATTGTATGTAAAGTTTAAAGAATAGGTAGTTTTCATGTTTTACATCCTAATGACTTTCCAAGTTTTTACATAAACCTGCTCAAGTTCGCTTTTCTGGAGGAGGATTGTGTTCTGTGCTTTGAATCAAGAATTGTTCATATTTGCTTTTCAGTTGTAAGGTATATATTTGTAGTTTCACCAGCTCAGTGGAGGCTATTATAAACAATATCAGGTTTTAGTCTGTTTGGAGGTCATTTCCAGTATGCTGAAAACTATGCATTTCCCTTTTTTCTACATATTAATTGGACTACTATAAGGATCCTCATACTTCCTTGGATTTTCTACTTGGAATTCAAGTACTTAATAGTATAACCTTTATTCCTGAAAGCAAATACGCCCTTTGATATTGTCCATCATTTCTGTTTTTTTAATCTCCAGAACTGCCTTCATTCCTCATTTTAATTTTAATCTTTCCCTTAGATTTGCCTTTGATTTGTAGACTGCATTGTGTTTTCTCAGTAGATAAGTGATTCTTGCCCATAGCTAGTCAGAATTGGCTTCTTTGTTTACAAAATCTAAAACTGCAGATTTATTCTTAAACTGGACCTAGTTAGAAAATAATGACAATCCTTAAGATCACCTTGCAAAAAAAAGTTATCATTGCATGTATTTCCAAACCGTAACAAAGAAAAAACTAAGAAATTAAATAGATACTTGGTTTGGAGAGTTCTATTTGAGCAGTAGTCCCAAATCATCTCTCTCTCTGTCTCTCTCTGTCTCTCTCTGTCTCTCTCTGTCTCTCTCTCTGTTTCTCTCTCTCTCTCTCTCTTTCTCCCTCTCTCTTACACACAAATGCACATACAGTCACATACACACACACACACACACACACACACACACACACACCAGATCTAAAATATGGTAATATATTTACAATTCATTCTTTTGTTCACTCAAGATCCAAGTGTGGCATTGGAGAGAGAGTTTGATCTTTGGAACCCTATATGTTCTCTGAGCCCTTCTAAGAGTGATCCCTGAGCACAGAGCACAGAAGCACCATCAGGCCCTAAAACAAACAAAAAAATCCAAATTATATGAGACTATAAGATGACAATATCCTGCAACAAATCTTTTACGTTACTACTGAGCTCTTACTACATAATGGGCATTCTTCTAGTCACTGGGATAAGTCAGCAACAAAAGGGGAAGAAAGCTGCTCTGTGATCTCCCATCCTAGTGACTGAAGAACTGAAGGAACTCTTACTGGCTGCTATTATTTTTATCTCAAGATTATTACATATCACCTGTAGATAACATAAAATTTGACTTAAGACTTTTTACTTTTCACCCTAAATAGAAATTAAATCCAAAAAAAATAACTTTAGAAATGTTAAATTATTTTCATTTTTCATGGCTTTCCCCTCTGTCATTCATGGCTAATGTTGGAATATAGGAATGTCTAGCCTGGGAGAATTTAGAATTGAAGCAAGAAATTCAACAGTGTTTGATGCCTAGAGTTTGGCAAAAGATCTTCTGCACTCCTGTTGCTCAATCAGCATTGAATGATGGATATTTCTGATCTGAAGCCGAATTTCTCAATAGAAGATGGAAGTGATCCCACCCTGGCAGAGAAGACCTCTTTTCCCCCCACTTCCTTCCAAGATTCATGGATTAAGGGAAATGACAATGAAAGTGATCACCCAGAGGGTATTTATTGGCTCAATTTCATGATATTAAAAGGAGAAGGATGGAATGGATCTTCTGGCATTTAATGTGAATTTGAACATCTCTAGCTGCACTTGGCCAGTTAGCCATTTCTATTTAAGGAAAAATTGAATACAACTTTGTTTTCCTAAAGCTGTCCAACAAACTCAATTATGAATCCCTAAGGAATTAATTTTTGAAGATAAACTCATTGCCTTCTTATGGAATCACATTATTTGGAAACTGTTTAGTAGAAACTGTGAAGCCTGACATAGAAGTCAGTGGGCATTTTTTCAGGTACCACTTCTAGAGTATTGAAGCTAAATTAGGAGGCAACACGCTGCCAATAGCTAGTCCTTTATCTTTAAGCTACTTAAAATTTCAGGCTCCAGGGGCTAGAATGATAGCATAGCGGGTAGCACATTTACCTTATACACGGCAGACCCAGGTTCGATTCCCAACATCCGATATAGTCCCCTGAGCACCACCAGGAGTAATTCCTGACTGCATGAGCCAGGAGTAACCTCTGTGAATCACTGGGTGTGACCCAAAAAAGCTAAAAGAAAAAAATTCAGGATTCCTCACATATTCATCAGCCCATTTCTACTATCTAAAGACTTAAAATTCCTATTGATTTAGGATTTGTTAATTTGTAGATTCCGAATAATTCCCCAATTCACTAGAAGTTTCTATTCTTTACTCATTCTCACTTGACTCGCTTTGATACATTTTTTTTGTTTCAGTCCTACTCTCTTCCTCAGCATGGAGTCTGCCACAATGTCTTTGATCTAACTAACACTATAGCCAACTTCCACAATTTCTTGTGACTTGAGTACTTCAACACAATCAATAATTGGTGAAGTAAAATACACCACTGATAATATTTTGATACTTCGTTTCTCTGTTTCCATGATGAGAGAAACTTTGACTCCTAACTGCCCATGCAGTCTTAAAATGGTAATCCCATTTCCTAGACTTCATTGTTATAAATCTCTTCATTAGGATATGAACATAACTCATGTAGATACTCCTGAAAAAAACTAAATCCTACTAAAAATGGTTAAAAAGAGATAATATCTGAACTCCAATGAGTTAGTATGGGTACTCTTATCATTTTATTATTCTTCCTTACATCCTTTTTGCCTGAAGTCTACCAGCTCCCATCTTGGATCATTAAGTTGAAAGTTCTGCATGAGGAGCGATAAGAAAGAAGGAACTTACATCTCTGGCTCTGTAAATAACTGTATCAACACTGTGCTTCTCAAATTAAGAAATAATATTCTTCAATATTCTATTGCTTTAAAGGGTACATGAGAAAATGCTCTACATCAGTAATCATCAGGGAGATGCAGATCAAAACAACAATGAGAGAGAAACGCGGCTGTATTGAACAGTTGCACACCTCGCCAGCCAGGTTCCTCTGCCTCCATTCCAGCTGGACCATTGTTGTGTCTGCCATCCTCGCCCTCAGGCTGCAAAGCTTAAGCCGGCTATACTCCTCCCACTCACTCATAGCTGAATTTCTGCTACTTGGCCAGCATGTTCAAGGCAAGCCTGGTCCAGGCCTCAATCCTGAAGAAGGTTCTGGAGGCCCTTAAAGATCTCATCAATGAGGCCTGCTGGGACATCAGTTCAAGTGGCATGAACTTGCAGAGCATGGATTGTCCCATGTCTCCCTGGTGCAGATGACTCTGCTCTCTGAGGGCTTCAACACATACCGTTGTGACTGCAACTTGGCCATGGCCATGAATCTCACCAGTATGTCCAAAATATTGAAATGCGCTAGCAATGAAGACATCATTACACTGAGAGCTGAAGATAATGTGGACACATTGGCCCTCGTGTTTGAAGCTCCAAATCAAGAGAAAGTTTCAGACTATGAAATGAAATTAATGGATTTAGGTGTTGAACAGCTTGGAATTCTAGAACAAGAGTACAGTTGTGTGGTAAAAATGCCTTCTAGAGAGTTCGCATGTATACACTGAGATCTCAGTCACATTGGAGATGCTGTGGTAATTTCTTGTGCAAAAGATGGAGTGAAATTTTCTGCAAGCGGAGAGCTTGGGAATGGAAATATTAAGTTGTCGCAGACAAGTAATGTTGATAAAGAGGAGGAAGCTGTTATCATAGACATGAATGAGCCAGTACATCTAACTTTTGCATTGAGGTACCTGGACTTCTTTACAAAAGCCACTCCACTCTCTTCCACAGTCACACTCAGCATGTTTGCAGATGTTCCCCTGGTTGTAGAATGTAAGATCGCTGATATGGGACATTTGAAATACTGTTTGGCTCCCAAGATTGAGGATGAAGAAAGGTCTTAAACATTCTTAAGATTCAACAAAACGCAAAATGAAACTGAGCTCTTTGAGAACAGATTCTCAACAGATGCCAGCATTTACTTAAGTCTCTTTTGTCACCAAATTTTTACCTTTCGCTATATATGTAGATATTTTCTATAAATAATCTTATTTTTCTCTTCATCCTCTACAATTTGAAGAATAAAATCCAAAGTTAAATCTGGTCTTGTTAACATAGAAATACTTTTTGCTTTACACAGAAGTGTTATGAGTGTGTTATATAGAGTGTTTCTGATGCTCAAGTAGTTTTAAGAATTATTTTAAAAAAATAAAATAAAATAAAATAAAATAAAAATAAAAGTTCAATTTTCAAGTAACAGTGCCTTCATTTGGAAAATGGTTGTCTGCAGTATTCTAGAAAATCCAGAGCTACCCTTTATTATATTTTTTTCAGTCAAAGGGAGCCCAATAAAAATACATTAAACATAACAAAAGTTACAAATACTGTAAGTGATGAGCTATTTCTGGGAGTTCAGAGCTACCTACTACCTACCTACAGACAACAACTTTGATATTCCAACAAGGAATCAGGAGTAGAATACTATATGTTTCATTTCTTTGTCATTAGCCAAAATTAACACTTTTTTCCAGTATGTGATGTGTTGAATGCTCTGTATGCTCTATAAGAATAGCATTTTTTTTTAGTAGAGTTTTGTGATCTTTGGGGGATTTGGAGCAAGTTTTATAGATTATAGGGCCCAATCAGTGCCTTTGGACAAAATCATCCCCAGATCAGCAGACGGTTTGTGGTTTGTCTCTGTACCAGGGAAGATGGTTGAAGCCATAATCGATGGAATCAAAGACAATGGAGCCCAGAAGTTGTGAAGAATCTTAGTTCCAAATAACAAGGTCACACTCTGCCTTGCGTAGAGACTCCTTCTGGTCATCCAGCAGTTTGTTTTTGGAAACTTTACAAGGTTGCCTTTGTTAGAATCCACTTGTACTTTATGTAAATAAATAAATAAATAAAGCTTGACGTTTAAAACTAAAAAAAAAAAAAACAATGTGATATCATCTCACACCACAGAGATTGGCCCACATCCAAAAGAACAAAAGAAATTGGTATTGGCGCGGATGTGATGAAAAAGGGACCCTCCTTCATTGCTGGTGGGAATGCCGACTGGTTCAGCCCTTTTGGAAAACAGTCTGAACCATTCTCAAAAAATTAGAAATTGAACTCCCATTTGACCCAGCAATACCACTCCTGGGAATACATCCCAGAGAGGCAAAAAAAGTATAGCTGAAGTGACATCTGCACTTGTTTGTTCATTGCAGTACAATTTATAATAGCTAGAATCTGGAAAAAACCTGAGTGCCCGAGAACAGATAGATGACTGGTTAAAGAAACTTTGGTATAGCTACACAATGTAGTACTATGTAGTAGGTAGTACTATGTACTATGTAGCTGTTAGAAAAGATGAAGTCATGAAATTTACATACAAGTGGTACTACATTGTAAAAAACTAAACACACAGAAGGTTGTGTGTTTGCGGGCTCTCTGGACGGCTCTATCTCACCGCCTACATTAGGTGCCCTAGAGCCCTAGAGCCGCTGTGTGTGGCCTGGATCAGGTCAGCTATTGACCAAGGGCAGACAAAGGAAGAGATGACGGCCAGGCTGGTTGATCTTAGTAGCAGTTTGTTACAAGGAAGTTTATCCCATAGAAGAAATTTATGTTATGGAGGGCCTAGGTTCTCTCAAGGACATGTTCTCCTTGCTAGTCTCTCTGTGGTCCATCTTGCAGCCCCACTCTCTCTTCTCCACCTCGCTTGTCTCTCCACTCTCTTGTCTCCAACTCAACTCTAGTCTGGGTTGACACTCCACCCAGTCAGGTAGCCAAATCAACATAAGAAAGCCCTTCCTGACTGCCCCAGGCAAAATACCCCCTTAAGGTGTTTTTCTCTTTTCCCCAGTCCAATAAACTATCAACTATCAACTATTCCTGAGGCTATGCAGGAAGGACAGAACAGTGTTATCCTACACTACATGAAAAATATGCTAAGTGAAATGAGTAGAAATAGAATGACAGACACAGAAAGATCACATTTATCTGGGGAACATAAAGTAACAAAATAGGAGACTAAAACCCAAGAATGGTCAAGATAAGTACCAGAAGGTTCACTCCATGGCTTGGAGGCCAGTCCCACATGCTAGGGGAAAAGGCAGCTCAGATAGAGGAGGGAGCACCAAGTAAAGGGTGTTGGGAGGATCCTCCCAGGATAGGAGATGCATGCTGAAAGTAGACTAGACTGAACATGATTGCCACTCAATGCCTCTTTTGCAAACCACAGCACCCAAAAGGAGAGGGAGAACAAAAGGGAATGCCCTGCCACAGAGACGGGGGGGGGGGGGGGGGGGGGGGGGATGGGGGAATAGGAGATGGGAGGGATATTGGGATCATTGGTGGTGGAGAATGGGCACTGGTGGAGGGATGGGTACTTGGTCATTGTATAACTGAAACCCAAGTACGAAAATTTGTAAATCTACAACTGTACCTCATGGTGTTTTACTAATAAAAATTTTAAAAATATATATATATATATATTCTATTGCTTCATTATTTTATTGTTGTTGTTGCTGCTGTTTTGCCATACACAGACCAAGTTAACTGGGATAATGTACTATAGGAATGCTGGGCAGAGGGTGAATATGGACAGAGGTGCAAATTAATTTATCTTGATCTTATTTAGAACTTAAGGAACCTTAAAGAGACTTTTAGATTTGATCTAAAATAATATTTGTGGTCTGGGAAAATTATTTGATAAGTCAAATATTTATAAAGCTCAGAAATGGTTGTTATAAGAGACATAAAATTGGAAACCCAGTACACCCTCACAGTGAATTGCCTTGATATAGGAGGCTCTGAATTTGATCCCCAGTACTACGTAATCTCCTCTAGCATCACAGGGTGTGACTCTGGTGGTCCCAAACACTACCTAACACTGAATGAATCATTAGGCCTGTACCACCATACTGAGCATCACCAGGGATAGATAGATTCCCTCACTGGCATCCTCAGCTTCTGGCATCCTCAGATTTATGGCACCACCAGATGTGGCCTGTGTAATAAAATTTCAAAAACAGAAATGGTTCTGAAGAAACAAAATAATGCCTTTTTTGATAGAAAAGTAGAGAGAGGAATCTGTTCAGAATATTTTTCAGTCTTTCTGATATCTGGTTATTTTGGTGATCTTTTGGGTTGTGTATGGAATTTGTTATATCATCTGGCCAACATCAAACAAGATCTTATCTATTTCTACTTTTTTTTAAGTGAACTCCATTTAATGAAAAACATGTCTAGATCAGCTTCCTAAAGGGTGATACTGAACCCTGGATGGAGCTAGAATGAAGGGGAGCACAGTAGCCTGTGTTCAACTGGGAGTAGAGGTTCTTTCTATTTTTCCACTTAAGGAAGGTAGATTTCAAGGGGAGCTCAGTAATTTTGTTTCTGAAAAGGGTGAAGTAGATCAAATAAACTTGGGACACTCTGTGATGGATAACATTGGGTTATCCTTGCTCCTCCCTCAGGGAGCTTAGGTTTATTGAGTTACTCCCACAACAGTGCCCCTGAGGCTTATCCAGTTCCCTCAAGCACTAATAATCCTATATTGCTCTTCTCTTTCTTTTGTCACTTGTATGGTTTAGCAATGTCCTTTTTGTATAGACACAGGAAGACAGCTGATGCTACGCTTTTGTAACATGGTAGTTAATTGACTCCAAACTAATATTTATTCCTGGTCATCTGTCATATTAACCTGATTTAAGCCCTCAGCTTCCCTTACTTCCTAACACCCCCAAAAGGAGGGTCCCACTGAGGGACAAAGATGAACCCAGGACAGGCTCTAAGGTACTCTGGCATTGAAAAGGGACAAGCTAAGCATCATAAGTATAATAAGTTAAGAGCATGGTCATGGAACAAACTCCGTCATGACCTAAAAAGCAGTCTCTGAAAAAGGACCCTGCTGGAGTTAGGAAAGAATAACGTGGCCTGACTTTAGTCTGGGATATATATAGTGAGATGTCCTCAAGAAGAGCCAACCTTTAAGCTTAGTAGCACTGTACCACTGTCCTCCCATTGTTCATCAATTTGCTCGAGCAGGCACCAGTAACGTCTCCATTCTGAGACTTGTTGGTACTGCTTTTGGCATATTGAATATGTCACCGATAGCTTGCCAGGCTTTGCTGTGTGGGCTAGATACTCTTGGTAGCTTGCTGGGCTCTCCGAGAGGGGCAGAGGAATCGAACCCGGCTCTGCCAGGCTGGTTGTGCACAAGGCAAACGCCCTACTGCTGTGCTATTGCTTCAGCCCATATATCTCTTATTGTGTTGATACAAAATGACTAGAAAAATTATAAGAAGTAAATTTACTATGATTTTTTAAATGGATTACTAGCTGAGGAAAGGAGTAAGCAATACACCCTAGTTGGAATCCCACCCTTGAGTGGATCTCCTAGTAATCTCGAGTGCTGAACCCTCAGATGATATTTTGTCCTTGAGTTCATCTCCTAGAACTTCCGCTGAAGGAATGGTTTTACCTGTTTGTTGTTATGGCAATGTTCAACCCCACCTATGTGTACCCACACCCTTCATGATTTCTATATAACTATGCTGGAAGAGAAGAAGGAGACTGAGGACAAGGGCAGAGATGGGACTACGACTTTGAGAACTATGACAATGACTACAATGGGGAAAGAAGATAAATTATTATGCTGTAAGGGAAGAGACTGAACTATGTTGGGGAGAACAAAGAAAATAAACTGTCCACCAACCAACCTGGGGCCCTGTTTTTATGTTCCCTCAGTCCTTCGTCCGTCCGTTGGCATCAGCCAGCTAGAGGAGTAGTTCTCGGCCACCAAATGCTCTCACCTCACACACCCATGCTTTTTTGAAACTTACAACTCCAGTCTATGTAACCATAAGCTAATCAAATTGCAATTCATCCTGCTACCACCATAGATAGAACATCAAACAACAAACAACAAACATCACATAGGAAATGAAGATTACACCATCTTCCTTTGAAGCATGGAAGCCATAGTAACAGTGATAACAATATTGGGTAACAATAACTGACAATTTGTAGGTATCTATCTTCTTAGCCGATGATTACTGCTTCTTACATCCTAATGGTTTCAAAACCCAGCATGGAACATCTTTCTAAGAATTAATTCTTGCAGAAGCTTTTTTTGAAATGGATGGGATAAAGAGGTTCTATAGATTCTAGATCTCAGTGACCTAGATGTAAGTCCTCACTGTGGAATCTAAACCAAGATATATAACCAAATGTATCTTTATATCTAAAACAAAAGGTAACATACCTGTGGTTATTGTGAAGGTTAAATGTAAGTGATAAAAATACTTAAAACAGGACCTACTTGGAATAAGTTTTCAGTGAATATTAAATATGTTCATGATAATAATGACCACATAATTGTTAAGGTCTCTGTAACCTCGTGTCTCTACATAATTTATCTGGTTCAAACCCAACACACAGAACCACATTGAAAGTATGGAGATAAAAGTACAGGTAAAAGATCACTTGTACCTCTACACCAAAAAATTCAGTATAAAGGGAATAGAGATCATCATTTTTCTAATTTATTTGTTATCTTTCACAATGCAAAGAAGAGGGCTCATAGCCAGATGATTGTTCTAAAAGCATTGTAAGCTACAATGTACACTTATTTCTCTGCTTATTCTTGCTTCCCTTCTGTCTTTTCCACTCATAACCTACCAATTCATGCCATCTCCCAATCCTGTTTCCACCTAAGGAACTTTCAAACCTCTACACAATTTATGAATCTCCAGATTCTAGTATTTAGACTACAGTAAATGGGGGGAATCCCTTTAGATCATACCCAAAGGCAAAGAAGTATGAGATCTCTGGAATGACAGGATATCATAGACTCTCATTCCAAACCAGCTGTTTTAGTAAAAATAATTACATTGACCCTGTCTGTAGGATAACATTGGTTTGTCCTTTCAGCCCTGCTGCAGCACAGCCGCAGGAAGCTTAGGTTTATTGGGTTACTTCCATCACAGTACTCCCATTCCTCTGTGTTTATTTGTAACCTCTTTCTTTGTGCTCTGTTGACTTGTAAATACTGTTTTTCTCTTCTCTTTAAGTCCTTTGCATAGTTTATTCAGAGCAATGTCCTTTTTGTACAGGCACAAGAAGACAGTTAATGCTATGCTTTTGTAACATGGGAGTTAATTGACTCCAGAGAATATTACCTCCAGGGCATCTGTTCTCTTGGCCTAGCCTCAGTTGCCCTTACTTCCAAGCACTCCAAAAGCAGGGTCCCAACAAGGGACTGGATGGACCTAGGGCAAGCTGTGAGCTATGTGCTACCCTGGCATTGAAATGGGCCTGGCCAAAGTACCATAATGCTTAACTATAAGTTAAGAGCTTGGTCATGGACAAAATTCTGTCATGATCCAAAAAAGAATAATTATATTTGGACCCTGAGAGGGTTAGAAATGATTATCTGGCCTGAGCACTCTAGTCTGAGTCTGTGACGAGATATCCCCAGAAGAGGCACCCTACATCTCAATGTATCTCTTACCATGTCCATACAAAATAACTAATATTAAGAAGTAGAATTAAGACGTTCATTGAGTTATTGGACTAAGGAAAGGAAAAAAACACCTTAAAAGTTGTATTTTGCCCTTGAGCAGAAGGACTTTTGATATGTTGATTGTGCTGCCAGACAGGGTGTGGTGTCTACTCCCAGTGTAGAAATTTGGAGAGAGGTAGAAGAGAGAGACCAGGGCAGTGAGATGGAGCGCTAAGAGATGAGCGGGAGAGACAGGAGGAGACAAGAATGAGGGACAGTGTGAGTCTTGAACGGGGAGCTTAGTGAGACTGGAACAGGCACGTGGGGAGAATGAAATAAATGGCAACTGATCATCAACCAGCCTGACCTTTGTTTCCTCCTTCGTCCACCCCATGGCCTGGGCCGCCCCAGGTGGGGGAGCAGCCAGAGACCACCAAACCAAGGCGACAAGGGGGAGAGCTGCCCCGACTTCCCCTTGCTTCCCCAGAGACTATACACCTGTCTACAACTAGAAGTCTGCTATTATACAAAGGTGGACGTTGCATATTTCTAAACATAACCATTATGACTATCTCCATTCCCTATTAGGAAATATTATCAGTTCTGTGAATATGATTTTTACCCTGACCTGCTTCTCATAATGATTTTCCTAGACTTCTCAGGTGTGTGCGTGTGTGTGTGTGTGTGTGTGTGTGTGTGTGTGTGTGTGTGTGCACTTGAGGTCGAATTTCTTAGTTAATTCTGGCTCATTTTATGATTGGCATAACAACTTATGTCCCAGAGAAAGACATAGAGAGTTTGAAAAGGTAAAGCTGCACAAGTTCATAGAGCTTATTATAACACAGACAGGCATGAGGCTAATGATTTTGCTCTCCACACAGAACCATTCACTACCTGACATTTAAGAGAAAAAGCAGAACCCATCTCCATCTGTTCTTGTATAAATGCATAACATCAAATAAAAGCCTAATTGCCTTCAAAGAATTAATTTCACTTTATGGGCACAGCCTTTATTCATGGAATTGCTTGTAAAGAAAATAGACTTAGAGAAGAGTTCAAACTTTAGAAGTTTTTGAGCAGCTTTTAAGATCTTTTGGGTAAACACAATGAGCCCTGATTAGCATTATTTTCCCCAATCAGTTAGACTAAAATGTTTGCTTTTAGCTTCGTTCTAACTTCATGAGAAAAAGGATTTATCCACTTCATCACAGTTGCCCTTTCTCAAGGTCTAGCACTATTTCTAGCTTCCTGAGTCAAAGCTGAAGGCTCCTGAAACTTGAAAATGGCCATGTTCTTCCCACTGCCTGTCCACACCAAGAACTTGACTCAAGCCAATGGAATATGCAGTAGCCAGTGGAATGTCCCCCGGTGACCTCAAGCTCCCTTCTTGGTTATGAAATTAGTTATAATCCAGTCAGAAGCTACTCTTCCTTTTTTTACTTTCCCCTTTTAAAATAAATTTTATTTTTAAATTGACATATAGCAAAATGGAATTTTTTTTGTGGAACTCTATAAGCTTTGTTTGTTTATTTGTTTGTATAGTTTTTGGTTTGGGAGCCACATCCAGCAGTGCTCAGAGGTTATTCCTCTAAATTACTCGGAATTACTCTTGGGTGTGCTCAGGAGGACCATATGGGATGCTGGGAATAAAATCCAGGGTTAGCTGCATGCAAGGCAAATGGCCTACCTACAGTACTATCTCTCTGACTTCAGACTCGATAAGTTTTGACAAAGGGCTAGAGTCACACTTCAAATCAAGCTACAAAATTGTGTTTCTAAAAAACTCCATCATCATGTTCATTTGTAGTCAGATCATTTTCTTATTCTGATTCCCTGACAACGACCAATTATTATCTGTCTCTATCATTTTTCAGATGTTTCATAAAGGGAATCATATAGCACATAGTTATTTGAGTCTATCTTTTTAACACAAGGCAGTAGAGATTCGTGTAAACATTTTTTGTATATTAATAGTAGATCTTTTTTATTACTTGGTACCATTCCTAGCAATGTAAGAATTTACTTCAGTTTGTTTATCCATTCACAAGTTGAAAATCATTTGGATGGCTTACATTTTCAATTTATTATGAATAAAGGCTTCTATAAACATTTCCATACTGGTTTTCATTTCTCTTGGGCAAACAACTAAGAGTGGGATTGTTGGTCATATGGTATTTTCAGTTTTACAAGAAACTGCCAAACTGTTTTCAAAGTCCCTGCACTGTTTTGAATTTTCATCAGCAATGTATGAGAATTATGTTTGTTCCACATCTCATTCTTGGTACTGACAGATTGTTCATTTTTTTTCTCTCTTTTCTTTCTCCTAACCCACTCCTGAGATCAGGCCCAAAGATAAAACTGTTTATATAAGGATAAGCCTAAGAAAAGGGTGGGGCTTCTCTCCACATACCCACACCAAAGTCATAAGTTTAACAAGCGCATGGTAGTTCACAGGGTCAGGAACAGTCTCTGTCTGGACTTAGCCAGAAGGAAACACGGCCCACCAAGAGTGATGAAACTCAGAAAATATCTAGGTTTGAACTCTCCAACATATGAGGTTAAGGATCTTTCTTTATGCATTGTTATACAACTTAACATATTAACTTTATGCTTTTTACTTAACATGTACATATATATGTATTTACTCTGTTCTCTGGGCTTTCATATATTTTTCAAAATATAAGATTAACTCAATAATAAGAAGTACATATACAGGCAGTTTGAGGAAAAAAGTGAGGTGAACTCATAGTCCAGCTGGAGCCAACGTAGACTCAGAGCAAGATCACAAATTCTAAAATGATGGTTCAAAATAAACTTTTGAAAAGTCAAACTTCTGGTAAGTGTACAAAAGTTTTGCCAGAGAGTGAAAGGTGTACAAAATCATAATCATCCTCATAATTTTTGAAGCCCGTCCATGAGCCAGTGTCCCCATGTTCTAAAATGCAATAGATTATTTCTTCTTGCTCAATAGTACTGAGAAAAAGAGACCTGGGGGATGAGGGTCAGAGCAATAATACAGCGGATAAGGTACTAGACTTGCACATAGCTAGCCCAGGTTGCATACCCAGCATCCCATATGGTCTCCTGAGCATCACAGGCTCACTCCTGAGTTCAGAGCCAGGAGCCACCCCAAGTATCACTGGGTGTGGCCTCAGAGGCACAAAATTAAAAAATACAATTAAAGGGACTGGGAGGTCTACTTACTAATGAAACCATAGAGACAAAAAAAAAATACTTGAATAATTATGTCAATTATATTTGTCTTCTAGGGCTACCATAACAGAAAAGCGTAGACTAGACTGAAATGACAGATTATTTCTCCTCCCAGCTCTAAAGACAGGCAGTCCAAGGCCAGAGTTTTAGCCAGAGTTTGCTTCTAAGGTCTCACTCTGCTTGTCAGTCGTCCTCTTCTTCCAATGTCTCTACAGCCTTTTCTCATTGATTGCATGAAAGTTTCAGACATTTTAAATACACACATCACATTTCAGTTGTTTTCAAACTATCAGAGTATTGTTTTACAAACAAGAAAGTCTTTAGATTCTCTAGTATGTCATGCCATTTAATACTTTATTACCTGATTACATTTTTTAAATGTCAGCAACTATATTTCAATTATTCTCCTTTCCAATTGCACCCATTTTATTTACAAAATTTGAAGTATTTTACTGAGGCTCTTTTAGCTGCTTAAGGCTACATAATATATAAAAGGCTAAGAACTCTGATTATAACAATATAAGGATTTATTTACCTCACCACTAGACTACTTGATTTCAGGTGGTACAAACAAACCCATCCCAGACCCTCAGCTCTACTATGTTCTAGAGAGAAAATGAGAAGTTCAGTAGTTAATCGGTTCAGCACAAGTCCAATCTTTTTGAAAGTTCTGTTTTGCCTAAATTATGAATTTCCTGTCACTAGACTGCTACCCAGTCCCACAGTTCCTCTGTGACTCGGATCTTGCCTTGTACCAAGCACTAAGCTTCTGCTATGGAAACTGTAAAATGGCCACCTATAAACTCTAATAAGATATTTAGCTTAACTAATTGGAATGCTGTGTTTTAAGCATGCTTTCTTCCCGAATTATTTTAGTTCTGAATAGATGATATCAAGCATGGTTCATAGGGCATATGGGTCAAGTCATGAAATGATAGTCAACTCTTCCTGTGTAAAATCCCAATCTCCTTTATATTAAGAAGAGGGTTCTAGATAACTATATTCAAAATGAACACTTCCCTTATCACATTCAGCCCAAGACTCCCAAAGAATATGAAGATTATGAGTTGAAGAGGACCTAATGAGCTGTCATGTCTTCCTCCCCAAGATAATTTGAGATATATATTAATGCAGTTCTCAGAAAGCTCAACTTGGAAGGGCTGTCAAACAACCTGGTAGCTTCTAAAATACACTCAATGTGGCTCTGAATAAGTCCAAGAAAATTACAAATAATCATAAAAAAGTGAAAATAAATAGCTTAGTAACCAGAAGAGATAATCTGGAATGTACAAACAATGAAAGGAGTTACCCATCATGAATTTCTAGCTTTCCATGTATGAAGACTTGCAAGAGATAAAAATTTTAGAGATAAGAAATTCTCATGCTCTTATCTATGAAAAGGCTAATATTTCTTTTAATATCATTTGAGTAAAGGATCCTTGAAGGATCTAAAGAAATTATAGGGCCAAGATTAAGCCACTGGAGAGAAATGATGCATCATGAATATGGCAAGACTCATTTGAGACCCAAGGAAGTCTCCTCAGAACTAAACATTCTCCAACCTTTGTGCAGAAACTCCTCCATCCTTGTATTAACCTCTTTAAGAAATGAGGAGAAAATAAGAAAATATGTTTTAAATGATGTAATTATTTCACCTGAAAAATTGTATTTGGAGGACTAGAATTTGCAGCAGGTAGGGCATTTGCTTTGCATGTGGCCAACCTGGGTTCAATTCCCAGCATCCCATATGGTCCCCCGAGCACTGCCAGGAGTAATTCCTGAGTGCAGAGCCAGGAGTAGCCCCTGTACATCACCAGGTGTGACCCCAAAATCGAAAAAAATTGTATTTGGAGCAGGAGAGATTAGTACAGAAAAGGAGGCACTTACTTTGCATCATCTAACCCAAGACTGATTCCCTGACATTTAATATGGTCCCCCAAGCCCACCTGTAGTTGTTGCTGAGTGCAGGGAGGGTAGGCACTTGTCTTGCATATGGACATCTGGGTTCAATTCCCAGAATCCTATATGGTCCCCTGTGCCCACCAGGAATGATTCTTGAGTGCAGCCATGTGTAGCCCAAATACAAAAAAGAGAGAGAGAGAAAATTTAAAAGTTTTCAACCCAAAAGAAAAGTATTGCATTCATTCTTCTTCGTTTCTATCACAGTGAAGAAGGCGCTTCTCTTCTAAGGTTCTTCCATGTAGGACTCGAAGCATTCCCCATCCCTGCCAGGGGTTTGGTCAGTCACCCCTTTTACAGTGCAACTTCTCCATAGCAAATTTTCAGCAGCATCTAAATACTTCCGAATTGCTGAAAACTTTAAAAAAATAATAGAAAAAAAGAGCGTTAAATATTTGTATCGTGTTTGTCTTATAGCTACTACCCTATCTCAACTGCAATACATATTTATCCACTCTTACCTGTGCATGAGCCCACTGAACTCTGCATGCTCTATCACTTCTCCACTTACTACTCTAAGACAGTTCCCCACCTCTGCAAACTCAAAGGAAACTCAATTTCTTTTTAATTAAAAAAATTATTTGAATTACAGTGAGATACACAGTTACAAAGTTGTTCATGATTGGGTTTCAGTCACATAATGTTCCAATACCTGTCCTTTCACCAGTGTACATTTCCCACCACCAATGTCCACAGTTTCCCTCCCGCCACCTCCATGACTCACCACCTGCCTCTATGGCAGTCTCTCTCTCTCTCTCTCTCTCTCTCTCTCTCTCTCTCTCTCTCTCTCTCTCTTCCATCTTTGGTAATTATGGTTTACTGAAAGGTTATCACATATAACCCTTTATGTACTTTCAACACTCATTTCTCGACCAGTGATCATTTCTAGTTATTATTGTCACACTGGTCCCTTCTCTATCCTAATTGCCAGGAAATTCGATCTTCCTTGACTTAAACTTTCACTATATATACTTACACTATCTAATTGAAACCCTCTCTTTTCCACTCTCCTGCACTTGACACCATGACCCATTCTTCTCCTATTTCTTTGATTTTTTTTTTGTCTCCTCAAACTGTTTTTCTTCCTTGCCTGTCTTTGATATGTGGCCTTTCTCAGCGATCTTTCCTTGTTATGCTTCTCAATCCAGCCTCTTTTGGTGGGTTAATCTTCATTGCTTAAATTTTCACCTATATGTTGAAGTGACTTAAATTTTGATAGATTCCAAATCTGTTTTACTATACTTGACATTTCAACAGTTTCATATGAATATGCCAGTATATGCTCAATATCTCCACTTAATCTCACAGATATCAGAATTCTAACATGAATTTAACACTTTCCCCCAAACCTTTCCTCTTTGTATATTGTCTCAGATTTAACCAGAGAGCTAGTTGTTTATCTGTGCTTTTTATCTTCTTCATTCTGTCTATCCAATAAATTACAAAGTCCTATTGATACTATCTGCTAAGATATTTTTCAGTCCTTTACTCCTATTTTCTCTGTTAAAGTTGAGACCAGCCCCACATCTTACACTGATCTCAGCAGTGAATTCCAAGTGTCCTCCTAACTTCTAGACATAAGCCTGATACTCTGAATGCTCTTAAAAATTCTTCATAGATTCCCCAGCATCTCATAACAGAATCCTATTTTCCCCAACGACTTTTGGAGACTTCAATATCCAATGATCTGCACAATCTGCCACTACAGCCTCACCCAGAGCCACATTTCCCTTGCACTCTTGATCCAGCCACACTAAATCCATGTCAAAGCCTGAGTTATGCCTCAACTTCCTGCTCTATAAATGCAAGAGCAGTGCCCTCCCCTATATTCCATCGGTATAAGTGCCCTCCTATATCTTCCTTCCAGCACTTTGTACCTTGCTTCTTAGATTAGAATGTCATATACTAGAATCTCCACAAAAGATAAAATTTCTTTGTTATATCTGTCATTGTATGCACCATACTTCAAAAATGGTGGTAAACATGGGGTGATTAATTAATATTAATTAATAATGTCATTTACTCAATTATATGAAGCACTAAATAACAAAAAAAACTCAACTCGAATATCTTTTTTAAAAATGACAAGTGAAATTGTTGGTGAAGTTTGCTCTTGCTCCAGGAAGTTGTCTGGTTGTGTTATTTTTAGATATATTGCTTGGGGCTCCATTTCATAATATGAAATATCAAACATTTTATGAGCTCTAGCAATCTGAATGAACTAAGAAGCTGGCAATCGATACTTTGGCACACAGATTTCATAAAGGAAGGATCTTTATATCTTTTCTCAAAGTGCCAAAAGAGATCTCTCATGAACTCTATTTGGAAGTGCATGAGTGCTGTAGTGATAGGGAAGAATTCCAAGAGTTGATGAAAACTTTTCTCTATCACAGATGTCTCAAACTAGGATATAGAATTATTTCTCTCTTCAGACCTTAGATATTCATAAGTTAGAAGCAATTGTTCATCTTTTGATTGTATGTACCTGTTACCAGTTGATGGCTGAGAAGAAAACTGTCTGGGACCGCCTCTGTTGAGATTAGCACAGAACCCCTTTCCAACATTCTCAGACAGCAGGACAGCTTGAGGAATAACTCACAGACACATAGATTTGATCCTATTTGCCTCAGAAGCAAGCTATTTATCAAAAGCAAAGTAGAGTTTTGAAAGAAAAGGAATGTGTGTCTGCATGTGTTATGCATGTGGACATGAGTGCCTATGTGTGATTAACTGATTATCTCTACATACAATCAACTTATATGTACTTCTGTACTAAAAGGCCTATCCCTATACATATACATACACACAAACTCACAAACACACACATGCGCGCGCGCGCACACACACACACACACACACACTATAGTGGTTAGATAGCAGATGAGCCCAATTCAGCTGTAATTCTTGGCACTATATGGTCCACTGAGCATTATATGTTACAGCCCTGGTTACCCTCCGGCAACACTAAATGTAAACCTTGAGTTCCCAGCACTGCAAAGCCTGAGCAGCACCACATCTTTATGTCCTTTCATTGAACTGCTGCTATAGTTGGCAAAAAATAACCAATGGGTATTCCGAGGACTAAGGATCTTCAGTAAGCTAGCGCCAAGAAAGTCAGGACTTAAACTTGACTCTAATTCCAAAGCCAGTCTCCCTTACCCTAGACCTTCCTCCCTCGTAAGTCATCACTCTCCTAGTACTGGTTACAAGAAATGTTGATATGGGTGTGTTTCTTCTTTATGATAAACTGCCCTGATAAAAAATGTTTCAGTGATTATTTTTGAGATGTCAGAGCTGAAAATGTACAGATTTCACAGGACGAAGAAACTGCCAAGTTGTGGTTGCACAATCAAAGCACGGCAGGGAACCAAGGAGGCCAAGTGTGTATTGGAAAAACTACAGATGTCATCTGGGAATGTTCAGAGCTTTGGATTTTTCAAGCTGAGACAGTCTCGTTTCCACCGGAACACAGCCTTATAAGGTTACACCAGGCCATGACTTCCTCAGCTGAATCAACCTGACACTCACCGCCTGTTCCCTTAGCTCACTGGGATTCCACTGGCTGAGCATCAGCCCCGTCATGGAAAGAACACCACCACCAGGGAGGACAAAGTTAGTCCCCATACTGAACCATATCACAAACACCCACCTTGTCATAAAGCTGCCATGAGTCTTAGAGTGGGAGGACATGGGAGTCAACACACCAAGGTCAGGGCTAGAGATTTTTTAGGTTCCCCAGAGAAATTAGTCACAATTCTTATCCCTTCATCTCCATTTACAGTCATTTATGTGGGAGCAATGAGCTCTAAAAGAGTAAAAAACAAAGTCCCCCCCACCTCCAACACTTCAACACTCAGCATGTGCTCTGAGGGTCACAGGAAGAGCTCTCCTCCTTTGCGTTGGGGCACACAGGCTGTCTGCTCACAGCTGTGTCTTCCCACAGACAAATTAGGCCATGAATGCACCTCCATAGATGAGGGCTTTGGGGAGTCGACTCAGCTTTTTATTTGACTTGCTTTGTTTAATCATCTCCTATTAAACCCAAACTTTAGGCAAATAAAAGGCGCTCCATGGAAATCATCCATACAAATCTGCACATGGAGGCCCTCTCGGATCTGAGAATTCACATTAACAAGTGGTTGAGAAATAATGAGAAGGTAGGAGACCACAAAATTGGGCATACACGCATGCTTCAGAAAATGGAATGTTCACACTGTCGCCAAGCAGACTTCCATTCCAAACATTGATTACTCCCTACAGATTGTGGAAAGTATTTGTCTGAGATGTTATTTCAACTGCTTTCATTCTCAGCTAGTAAGTACAACTGAGCTATAATGAAACATGTGTTCATAATTTCTCCTCAGAGTAAATCATTGATGTAGGAATCTTAAGGTGCTAAAGAGAAGATAAGATTTTCATAGGAAACTCAAATGGCTTTCTGATGGGAAACCCAACTCTTTGAGATTCTCCCTAATAGAAAATCATCAGAATGAACTTGGGTGGCCCCAACTAAGGCTAAGGCCAAGAATGAGATACTGACCTATTGAAGAGAAAATATCATGATAAAAAGAGTGGATCATTGTTCAGCACTTTTCACTAAGTTGGATCTCTGAGAGCAAGTAGTCGATCTGATTATCTGAGGCTCAACTATCAGAATTTTTGTGGACTCAATCCTATAGGGTATAAGTTTTGTCGTAAGGAAGAAGGAATTAGGGGGATTTAGGGAGAAAAAAACACACACAGACCAAGTTTTGAGTGGTTCATTCTTTGGTGAGAGAATATAGCTGAGGCAATTTCTAATAGAATTATACCCTCTTATTAGGTTGGTCTAACCAATTTAACTAGAGTTTTCCAGGGTAACAAGATTGACACCAATTTGACCACTCAGCAGCATGGTGATTGCAAAGCAACCTGTTTTAGGGAATAATTATGGCATTGTATAACATCAAGGAATGTAGTAGCCACAAACTGTATCTTTCAGACCTCCTGCAAGACAGAAGATTGGCCCAGGACCCAACTCTGCACTGTTAAATTGTTTACTGTGTTTGCTTCATGACTCTACTTTCTGAGGCCTGCTGGTATTATTGCCCAACTGATATTTTTTTATATTTAAAAATCTTTTATTATCCCACTGTGAATAGTAAGCATTGCATGATTCCCAAGTGTAAAGAGAATTGGGGTATTTGGGGTAGATTCTATTGGCTGGGTCCTAAAGCCCAAATAAAGTTCTCTGGATAATTCTGTATGCATCAATAGCCTTGAGCTCTCCACATTCTGTCTGATCCAGCCAAGTTTCAAATGAAAAACTTTTTCTTAGAGAGACACAATCTCTATTAGATTATGCCATAGTTATTCCCTAAAGGTGCTTGCTTTGCAATGTTGTACCAGGCTGCTGAGTGATAGAATCGGTGTCAGGCCTCTTACCCTGGAAAACGAGTTAAATTGGTTACATAGACGTGATAGAGGGGTAGAATTCTTTCCATTAGAAATTCTAGTTTCTAATTAGAATTCTAATTCTCTGACCCAAGAATGTCAAAGATAGATTCACAGGGCAGGGCTTTTAACTTTTACCTAAAGTCCATTGACACACAATTAATAACAAAAAATCAAGTAAGCGTCACGTACCAGCCATTGTGTAAGACATTTTACATGCTTTGTCTCATATGCAAACTTATTTGCTCAACACAGTTATTAAGTATTGCTAGTTCTCCCTAGGAATAAGGCAGAAAATGGCAAAAAAAGAAATTCTAGCTCTCAAAAAGACTATGTTCTAGGGAAAAAGAGAGAAATATTTTTTTTCTTTTTGGTCACACCCGGCATTGCACAGGGGTTACTACTGGCTCATGCACTCAGGAATTACTCCTGGTGGTGCTCGGGTGACCATATGGAATGCTGAGAATCAAAGCCAGGTCAACCGCATGCAAGGCAAATACCCTACCCACTGTGCTATCACTTCAGCCCCAAAGAGAGAAATAATTTTAAAAGAAAGCATTAAGATATTCATAGGCTGACTAATGATAAATACCATAAAGAAAACAAATCAGAGTAAGGTTCTGGGAAGTTGTTGGGCAAAGAAACAGAAAATAATTTACGCAGAGTAGACAAGTAAAGTCTTCCCAAGGAAACAATTTAATAACAGAAGCCTACAAGAACTGAGTTAAGTAGACAATCATCTGAGCACTGAACTTCTCCAATTCATATCACAATATCAGGTAGAACAGAAAGCATTAACCCCTATCATGAAAGAACTACCTAAGATTGGTCATAAAATCAATGATGTCTCTCTCAAGACCAGTGTCATTATCCGTTATCCCTCTGCATCAAGGAGTCCTATCAAGTGCAGATAGTCCCACTGGCATTCCAAAATTAAAACTAAAGGATAATCATTATGTCTTCTATTCTTTTGATACTTTTATGACATTAATCATTCTAATAATTGTATTGCAAGGAAGCCACCTAGGGGACTCTATGGATATAGTTGTGCTTTGACATTCTTGCCTCAGCATGCTTCATCCCTAACAACACATACACACACAGTGTTTGTATGTCTCGAGCAAGACCAGGAGGAATTCTTTGAAACTATGTGAAGTCTCTCTCCTCTTTCCATCAGGAGACTATTGTTGCCTGGGGACCTTAATGTTTGAGCTGTCTGGGGTCACCAAGACCTTGAATTGGCTGGGTTCTGTTTATTCACAAAAATGTTTACTGCAAAAATGGTCAAGGAAGTACTCAGACTGAAAAACAAAGGAGTTTTGCTTAAGCTGTAACAGAAATTTAGGAAGCTGTTAGCATTATGTGTAAAAGTGTATCAGATTAAAGTTCACAATGAAAAAAAGGAGCCAGCAATAGCTGCCATTGTCAAAAGATGTTAATGTGAAATTCACTCTGAAGTGCTCTGAGTTTTAGAAATTAGCTTTGCTTATATAACTCTAAACAGAGAAAGTTTTCAAATGAAAGAAATTATTATTCTTCTAATTATAAATCACCATCACTAACATAGTTATGATCATTACACCTCATTTTTTGTCCCTACATCTGGGGGACAGGGACGGTAATAGTAACCCAACAAAGTTGCATTTCCTCATGAAATATTAACAAGTCTGGACAGATGTTCCTTCAAGGCAGTTCTAAAACAAGTCTTCAGCCAGAAAAATTCTGACTCACTAAACCCATAGATATTTACATTGCTCCTACTGCAAAGTACATCCTTCCCTCCTGGGTAATAAATGAATCCCATAAATAGATTCTAAACTTCCATCAATTTGCCAAAAATAAACTGGTAGAACTGGAAGTACTTTCATCATAACATCATAATAAAACACACCATTAGCTCTATTGAGTCATTTGATTTTGCTTCTTTACAGATTTATCACCTGCTTTATTTGAATCCCTATCTAATAAAGAAACTCATGTGACAATAAAAATCCACGGTTAAATAACCATACTTTTCTGTGCCCTAAGGAACTAGGTTCCTCTTATTCTGTTACCACAAGCTCTGGAGTTTGAGGTTTTTTTTTTTTCATCAGCAGATGCTTAGTTTGACTACCTTTCTTACTTCATGGGCATTTTTGTATAAGTTTCCTAAATTGAAGGCACAAGCTCCTGAGGAAAAGGGTGCTGTTAATTAACTCAGTCCATATAGAAATCTACATAGTATCTACCTCAATAAAGTTTATTTTCTTTATAATAGCAATTACTAGGCCTCTTCGTTTGGAAGTAATGTTGCTATCCATGTTATTCTACTCAAAAACATGGTATAACTTTTATATACAAGTAGGTATCCTATTAGGTAATAATTTTACATATCTTATTCTTGTTTATCTGTTATTGATAGTTAATTAAATGATAAAGTTCAAAATCTGAGAGAAATTGAGCATTACGTGGAGGCACTTTATTTAAGAATGGAAAAATTATCCAAGAAGTCCTAGTCCCTTCAAAGCCCAACAACTCTGAGGAAAGTTTTTTTTTTTTGCAGGTTTAACTATTATTTATTTATTTATAGTGAGGGCTACTTCTGGAGGCGTTCAGAGGAAAGATTAAGGATATCAGAACATGCTCACCAACAAACAGGCCTAGTGCTCTGTCATTCACACCAGTGCACTTTAATTGACCATTTTTATATAAATGTGATCTACGTATATGAGAAGGATTTACAGAGTGACCAGACCCTGATCAGATAAAAAGAATTCAAGATACTTAAAAATCAGGGAAAAGACACACCCATACCCCTAGGCCTTCTACTCACATTATTCGGATGACAGCCTCCAAATCATACCCTCAGCCTTTTGGGAAGCAGAAGTGGGTTCCATTCCACCTGTGGCCTGGCAACTTTCATGCCAACATTAACCATTTCTGCAGAGCTACATCTACACCTTAAATCAACTAGCAACATAACAGTGGGCACCTATTCTTTCCCACTCACCCCACACCCATGAATCTTCTGCTGTGAACCCATAGGGTCTCTTTGTATGTCCTGGCTCCAACAACTTCAAACTAGCAAAATTTTTTACCTACCTCCACCCCCACATTTTCTGTAAAAAATTCCTCACATGGCAGTGATGGTAGCATAGCAAACATTATCGGACCACTGCTCAGACCATCTGGAATTGAAGTACTACCCCCAGCACCCAAGGAACATTAAGTTAAAAAAATGAGAAAAACAAAAGTAATTAAGTGGCTTTGCCATATAAAAACGGAAACCCAGCAAAGTCTTTAAGTTTATCAAAACTCTTGACACTGTCCAATGATAAAGTTTGAGCAACAGTTTCCTCAATGACAACTAAAATGAAGAAAGCATTAGATGAGAAATTCTTCATCTGGAAGAAAAATTGATGCAAAGCATGAAGAAATTCATTCAGTTAGAATTGAAGAAGTTAAAGAATACAGTGACAAGCTAGAGGAACAGAATTGGGAAAGCTGAAAACAGTGTTTGGAGACAAAATAGAACACATCATCACAAAGTTAGAGGCAACAGAAAGGAGATATAAAATATTGAAGAAAATAGAAGACATTTAGTGAACAACAGCAAGAGGAATAATTTCTGCATCATAATGATACAAAAAGATAAGGAAAAGAGAAAGATGAAAGACAGATGGTCAAAGAGACAGTAGCTAAGAACTTCTCTAGTCTGAAGAGGGGTGCAAGGAATCTGAAGGTCCATCAAATGTCAAACAAAATAAACCCAAACAGAACAGCAACAAGACACTGAAGCACTGTAGCACTGTCGTCCCGTTGTTCATCGATTTGCTCGAACGGGCACCAGTAACAAACATCTCCATTGTGAGACTTGTGCTTCTCCAAGACACATTGTAATGAAAATATTGAAAGAGGGAAAAAGAAAGAGAGAGAGAACTTAAAGTGGCAAGGAAGGAACTAAACCTCAAGTATAAGGGAAACCATAAAATCACAACGGATCCCTCATGAAACACTATAGGCAAGAAGGGAATGAAACCATAGATTCAATGTAGTGAATGAAGATGATCTATAACCTAGAGTCCTTTACCAGGACAGGATGCCATTCAGATTTGAGGTGGGGGATATAAACATTCACAAACATAAAAACTGAAGACACTGCTGCATCTAAACCAACACTGAGAGGAATATTGAATAGATTTCTTAGGATGATGAACAAGACAAGGTGTTCCCTTTCACCACAACCATTCAACATTGCACTGTAGGATTTAGACAAGTCAATTACACAAAATTAAGTAAAATTCTTTTACCAGGTTATCAAGAAGTTATTCAAAATTAGTACCAAACGCATGACATTTAAATCCACCCACATGTACAGAGGTATGAAGCTTTACTCTTTTTAAAGCTGAGCACAATGACCATAAATATCTGTTTATACCCAGAAGGAACATACAAGCAAGAGCATTGTCCTTTGTTTAATTTCATCTTAAGCTGCATGTAAACTGCCAATACATGAAGCTCTCCACCGTATCTGGAAGTAATATTGTCAACATGATTTTGATATATTTTTATACCTGAATTTAAATTTTCTCCCAATTTTTATTTTATGCATGATATATAGATACCACCATGTTTCTTATGCTTACAAGGGTAGAATATAACCAAAAAAATCAGGTCTTTCAAAAGTCTTATATAAGATTTTGTGCATTCACATAATGTTAATGTAAATAATCTACCATGAAAGCAACTCTAACAATGTAGTGCATGCTATAATCACCTAATTAAGAATACATTTCAACGAATACCTGATGACAAGAAAATGGGCTAGTATACTGTTGAAATGATATGGCAGCAATTCAAAAAAATATGATTATTCAAATAAAAAGATAAAAAATGTAATGGATTTGCTGGGCTATTTTAAGGAATATTTGTCTCTGATGAAACGGCAGCAAACACAAAACAGATTTAAGTTTTTAATATACAAGAAAATCCTTGTTGAGATTTTAAAACATTAAATATGAGCAAGTTTAAGAATTTAGGATTTACTTTTGTCATGGACTGGAGTAATAGCACAGCGGGTAGAGCGTTTTCCTTACATGCAGCCAACATGGCCTACCCGAGTTTGATTCCTCCGCCCCTCTCAGAGGGCCCGGCAAGCTACCGAGACTATTTCACCTGCCTGGCAAAGCCTGGCAAGCTACCCATGACGTATTCGATGCGCCAAGTACAGTAACAGTTGTCACAATGGAGACGTTACTGGGCCTGCTCGAGCAAATCGATGAACAACGGGAGGACAGTGACAGTGACTTTTGTCATTACTTCTGTATGCTACATTCATTTAACTATGTTTATTTTGTCATAGTAGCATTTTAATTTATATCTTACAAATTATATGAGGATTCTTGTTTGAAATTTTCACTTCTACAGCAGCTCTCATGATAGGACAAAGAGTATATTGAAAGCAGGTGATTTGGGGGATAGGACGAAAGAGGTAGGGAATAAATCATGACATTTTGCCTTAAAAATTAAGCAGTACTCAGATAGAGAAGGGAGCACCAAATAAAGAGTGTTGGGAAGATCCTCCCAGGATGGGAGAAGCATACTGAAAGTAGACTATAGATCAAACATGATTGCCACCCATCGCCTCTTTTGCAAACCACAACATCCAATAGGAGAGAGAGAACAAAAGGAATGTCCTGCCACAGAGGCAGGGTGAGATGGGGGGGATTGCGGGGTGGGAGGAATACTGGGATCCGTGGTGGTGGGAAATGGGCACTGGTGGAGTGATGGGTATTTAATCATTGTATAATTGAAACCCAAGTACAAAAATTTGTAAGTCTACAACTGTACCTCATGGTGTCTCACTAATAGAAATTAAAAATATATATATTAAGAAGTACTTTAGCACTGCGGACAAGCACTTTTCATGCAGGTATAGTAAAATGGTTTTAGAAGTGCAGTATGAAATAGAACAGAAGTTTCTGTTTCTCACCCTTAAGAAGTGCCTCATAAGTAGTTACAATGAGACCAAGAGAAGTGCAGGGAGTTTGAGGAAAAGTAGGAAGTCCCCAGTTGGTTTTCCATTTTGTCTAAATGTGTAATATTGAGATGCCTAGAAATGGGATTCAATTGTCCCTGATCTTTTAGGCACTGTACATTTCTTGTTGTGACTACGGCAACCACAAAGCACTATAGACAACCTCAAAATCTGTTTATATTAGTGTAAATAGAAAAACTGTAGAGAATTTTCTAGTTTTCTCTGCAGGCAATTTTGAGAATATATCTGTAGTATGTTCTACTATGTATATGGGGGATTGCAGCACATCCCAGACTATCTGTGGACATTGGGGTAATCTCCCAATTGCCCGGGTAATATCCTATCAATCTCTCTTCCAAGGCTGGATAAAAACAAGATTTCTTTGCATGATTTAACTGTGACTTCTTTGTCCAATATAATCTTTATGTTCTTGCTTCAAGATTAGCTTTCCCATCTCTCTTTTGCTATTCTTCATTCACCAGCAATGAAGATAAATTATCCAAACTCTGTATATCCATTGTTCCCCCAAAGCAGTTTCTGAGGTACTCCAGTTCTTTGCTCTCCTCCAACCACTGACTTGATTGGTCTGTGTCTTGTTCCTATGAGAGTATTGTCAGAGTTGTTGAGTCAATCAACAGACTGGCTTGCTTGCTTTATAGTATGTGAATGCCAGTAGTAGAATTCTTTAAGTTATACTGTACTTAACATCTTAATGTTTCATAAAGTTTTGGCTTTACATTGATAAAAAGTAAATTCAGAATGAGAAGAGACTACCTAGACTGCCATTTCTTTGAGTTATTCCTCATGGAGGGATGTGTATTATTTTCCCATTACCAAAACTGGGGCTGGAGCGATAGCACAGTGGGTAAGGTGATTATCTTGCACGTGGCTGACCCAGGTTCAATTTCTCTGCCCCTCTCGGAGAGCCCAGGAAGCTACCGAAAGTACCCCGCCCCCAGCAGAGCCTGGCAAGCTCCCCATGACGTATTCTATATGCCAAAAACAGTAACAAGTCTCACAATTTGTTGTGAGATGCTACTGGTGCCCACTCGAACAAATTGATGATCAATGGGAGGACAGTGCTACAGTGCAAGTAAAATTCATCCAGGCAGAAAAGGTAGAAGTAAATCTACCTATTCTCAGAAAGCATAAACTTGAATCTAAAATATCCCAATGAATTTGTTTAAAAATCATAATAAATTTAGCAAGACTGTTGGATATAAAATAAATATTAAAAAACAATTCTATTTCTTTACACTAGTAATTAAAACAAACAAACAAACACTGTCGTCCCGTTGTTCATCAATTTGCTCGAGCAGGCCCAGTAACGTCTCCATTTTGAGACTTGTTGTTACTGTGTTTGGCATATTGATTACGTTACTGGTAGCTTGCCAGGCTTTGCTGTGTGGGTAAGATACTCTCGGTAGCTTGCCAGGCTCTATTAAAAACTAAAATAAATTTAAATTTACATTAATAATTCATTTCAAAAAGGCTAAAATTATTAGGAATACATTTAACAATATAAGTATAAAATATATGTGCTAAAAACTATAAAATTGCTAAATAATATTAAATAAGATCAAAATACTAAATAAATAGATTATATTTATAGATTGTAATATTTAATATTATGGAACTATTTACCACATTACATAAAAATTTATTACAGTCAGAACCAGGTTCTGAACCCTATTTTTTACAGAAATTTATAAACTGACTCTAAAACTCATGTAGAAATTCAAGAAAACAAGAACAGCTATAACAATCTGGAAATATAATAATAGTTTATGGTCATACTTTCTAAGTTAACAACAAAGCTGCGCTTATCAAAACAGTGTAGTCAAAACACATAAGGTTAGACACTTAAGCCTATAGAATAAAATTAAAGCCTATATACATTCACATATACATTCAATTGATTTTCAACAAAATGGGAAAGGCATTGAATAGGAAAAGAATAATTACTTGTAAATGGTACTGAATAACAGAATAGTAATGTGCAAAAGTGCATTTATGCCCTTACCTAGGTACAAATGTGTATAGATTGGTATTGAGGATGCATGATATATACTTCCACCCTTAATTGTCTTACCCTCCTACTCAATCCAATTCAAATGTTATCTCCTCAGTGAAACCTCCACTAACTCCTGCCACATTCTCAAGTTTAAATAAATCCCTCATTTATACCTTCATTATATTCTGTGCATACTCCTCGTACAGCAATTACATCAATTTAAACTTAATGGGGGTGATAAATCTTGACAGTTGACCCAGAATTCCCACGATTTTGGAATTTTCTTCACAAAAAATTTAAGACATAACTTTGTAGTGGACCATATTTACTTTGTTCCTTTACCCATCTAATTAAGATGTTGCAACAAATTCCTACTACACTATCATATAATGGTGCCAAATCAATGGTCCTTTATTTTAGCTTTATACATAATAATATTATATCTCTATCAGCTAACTCTAAATGGCACCATAATTATCACAAACTTTAATCTCCAGGATCAATTGAACACCAAGCTGTATCCTACAAATGTAACAACAATGTCTTTCAGCCAAGCACGCAACTAAGATTTTTGCCAAGGATAAATTCCCTGTGGAGTCTGATGACAAAAGGACCAACATTCTGACTGTGGCAGAGCAAAAGTCCTCTTCACTTCAAAGAGGTTCAAAGGTTTATTCAGGGAGAAAAAAGAAAAAAGAAAAAAGAAAAAGCAGGGCTCTGTAGTGCTATATGGGTCAAGGGACTGCCTCCAGTGGTTAGCACACTGCCCTTTGGAAAATGGCTGAGTCCTCACCCCACGGCATGGAAATCAGGCACCAGTCTACATCAGAGCCTTTCTCTAGCGCACTCCCCCAGAACTCTCAGTAACCTTGGTACAACCAGACAACCAGCCAGTTGTCACTTTCTAAGACTCATCATTCTTTTTTTTTTTTCCCTTTATTTTATTTTTTTTTTAAAGTTGTAGATTTACAATTTTTTGTGCTTTGGTCTCAATTATACAATGATCAGATACCCATCCCTCCACCAGTGCCCATTTTCCACCACCATGGATAATATCCCTCCCACCCCCATCCCCCCATCCCCCCTGTCTCTGTGGCAAGGCAATCCCCTGTGTTCTCTCTCTCCTTTTGGGTGTTGTGGTCTGCAAAAGAGGCATTGAGTGGCAAACATGTTCAGTCCATAGTCTACTTTCGACATGCATCTCCCCTCCTGGGAGGATCCTCCAAACATACTTTATTTGGTGCTCCCTTCTCTATCTGAACTGCCCTTTCCTCTAGGATACCCGGCTGGCCTCTAAGTTATGGAGTAATCCTCCTGGTGCTGATCTCAGCTATTCTTGGGTATTAATCTCATACTTTGTTACTTTATATCCCCCAGATGAATGCAATCTTTCTATGTCTATCCCTCTCTTTCTGACTCATTTCGCTTAGCATGATACTTTCCATATTGTACCACTTGTATGTAAATTTCATGACTTCATCTTTTCTAACAGCTACATAGTACTCCATTGTGTAGATGTACCAAAGTTTCTTTAACCAGTCATCTGTTCTTGGGCATTCAGGTTTCTTCCAGTTTCTGGCTATTGTAAAGAGCGCTGCAATGAACAAACAAGTGCAGATGTCACTTCGACTATACATTTTTGCCTCTCTGGGATATATTCCCAGGAGTGGTATTGCTGGGTCAAATGGGAGCTCAATTTCTAATTTTTTGAGAATCGTCCATACTGTTTTCCAGAAGGGCTGAACCAGTGGACATTCCCACCAACAGTGAAGGAGTGTCCCTTTCTCGCCACATCCACGCCAGCATCGGTTGCTTTTGTTCTTTTGGATGTGGGCCAGTCTCTGAGGTGTGAGATGGTATCTCATTGTGGTTTTGATCTGCATCTCCCTGATGATTAATGATGTAGAGCATTTTCTCATGTGCTTTTTTGCCATTCGGATTTCTTCTTTGAGAAAGTTTCTGTTCATTTCATTGCCCCATTTTTGGATGGGGTTGGATGTTTTCTTCTTGTGGAGTTTAACCAGTATTCTGTATATCCTGGATATCAACCCCTTGTCAGATGTGTATTCGGTGAATATCCTTTCCCATTCTGTAGACTGTCTTTGTATTTTGGTCACTGTTTCTTTGGAGGTGCAGAAGCTTCTTAGTTTAAGATAGTCCCATTTATCTATCTCTGTTTTCACTTGCTCGGCCAGTGGCGTGGCATCTTTGAAGATACCATTAGCTTCAATGTCATGGAGGGTTTTGCCAACTTTATCTTCAATGTACCTTATGGTTTCTGGTCTGATGTTGAGGTCCTTAATCCATTTTGATCTTACTTTTGTACATGGTGTTAGGCAGAGTTCTGAGCCTATTTTTTTGCATGTAGCCGTCCAGTGATGCCAACATAATTTATTAAAGAGGCTTTCCTTACTCCACTTCACATTACTTGCACCTTTATCAAAGATTAGATGAGCATATGATTGAGGAGAGATGTCAGTGTATTCAACCCTGTTCCATTGGTCTGCAGTTCTGCCTTTGTTCCAGTACCATGCTGTTTTAATTATTACTGCTTTGTAGTACAGTTTGAAGTTCAGGAGGTTGATTCCTCCCATTTTCTTTTTCCCAAGAATTGCTTTAGCTATTCGTGGGGGCTTATTGTTCCATATAAATTTCAAGAGTGTTTGCTCCATTTCTTTGAAGAATGTCATGGGTATCCTTATAGGGATTGCATTGAATTTATACAATGCTTTCGGTAGTATTGCCATTTTGACAATGTTAAGTTTCCCGACCCATGAGCAGGGGATATCTTTCCATTTCCTCATGTCCTCTTTTATTTCCTGAAGTAGCGTTTTGTAGTTTTCTTTGTACAGGTCCTTTACATCCTTAGTTAAGCTGATTCCTAGGTACTTGATTTTCTGGGGCACAATTGTGAATGGGATTGTTTTTTTCATGTTGCTTTCTTCTCTCTCACTGTTTGCGTATAGGAAAGCCATGGACTTTTGGGTATTGATTTTATAACCTGCAACTTTACTATACGAGTCTAATGTTTCTAGGAGTTTTTTGGTGGAAGTTATTGGGTTCTCTAAGTAGAGTATCATATCATCTGCGAATAGTGAGAGCTTGATTTCTTCCTTTCCTACCTGAATGCCCTTAATATCTTTTTCCTGCCTAATCGCTATTGCAAGTACTTCCAGTACTATATTGAACAGCAGTGGAGAGAGTGGGCATCCCTGTCTCGTCCCTGATCTTAGAGGGAAGGCTCTCAGTTTTTCCCCATTGAGGATGATGCTTGCTGTAGGCTTGTGGTAGATGGCTTTAATTATGTTGAGGAAGGTCCCCTCTATACCCATTTTGGCTAGGGTTTTCATCATAAAGGGGTGCTGGATCTTATCAAATGCTTTCTCTGCATCTATTGATATGATCATATGCTTTTTAGCTTTTCTTTTGTTGATATGGTGGATTATGTTGATTGATTTCCGAATGTTAAACCATCCTTGCATCCCTGGGATGAATCCTACTTGGTCATGGTGTATGATCTTTTTGATGAGTAGTTGGATTCTATTTGCTAGTAGTTTGTTGAGGATCTTTGCATCTGTGTTCATCAGGGATATCGGCCTGTAATTCTCTTTCTTTGTGGTATCTCTGTCTGCTTTTGGTATCAGTGTGATACTTGCTTCATAGAAACTGTTCGAAAGTGTTTTTGATATTTCAATTTCGTGGAAAAGCTTAAAGAGCATCGGGAGTAAGTCCTCTTTAAAGATTTGGAAGAATTCACTAGTGAATCCATCCGGGCCAGGACTTTTGTGCTTGGGGAGACTTTTTATTATCATTTCAATTTCCTTGATGGTGATAGGTCTGTTCAGGTATTCCAGGTCTTCTTGGTTCAGCCTTGGGAGTCTGTAGGAGTCTAGGAATTTATCCATTTCCTCGAGGTTTTGATGTTCCGTGGCATAAAGCTTCTCAAAGTACTCCCTGAGGATCCTCTGAATTTCTGTGGTTTCTGTTGTAATGACCCCCTTTTCATTTCTGATTCGGTTTATTAGGGTTTTCTCTCTCCCTTTCTTTGTGAGTTTTGCTAGAGGCTTATCGATCTTGTTAATTTTCTCGAAGAACCAGCTTTTGGTTTCATTGATCTTTCGGATTGTTTTTTGGGTTTCCATCTCATTAATCTCTGCTCTGAGTTTTATTATTTCCTTTCTCCTGTTCGGGTTGTGCTCCTTTTTTTGGTCCTTCTCCAAGCTCTTAAGCTGTGAGGTTAGGTTACTTATGTGTGCTCGCTCCTCCTTCCTGAGGAATGCTTGTAGAGCTATAAACTTTCCTCTTAACACAGCCTTTGCTGTGTCCCATAAGTTTTGGTAACTCGTGTTCTCATTTTCATTCATTTCTAGGAATCTTTTGATTTCCTCTTTGATTTCCTGTCTAATCCACTCGTTGTTCAATAGTGCACTGTTTAATTTCCAGGTGTTTGATTTAGTTTTCTGTTTTTGTGTGTGATTTACTTCTAATTTCAGCGCATTATGGTCTGAGAAGATTGTTGATACAATCTCTACCTTCTTAATTTTATGGAGGCATGTTTGTGGCTCAGCATGTGGTCTATCTTGGAGAATGTTCCATGTACGCTTGAGAAGAATGTGTATTCAGCTTTTTGTGGATGAAGTGTCCTGTATATATCTACTAAGTCCCTTTCTTCCATTGTTTCCCTCAAATGAAGTATGTCCTTGCTAAGCTTGAGTCTGGTTGATCTATCAAGAGGTGACAAAGCAGTGTTGAAGTCTCCCACTAGTATTGTGTTGCTATTGATGTCTTTTTCCAAATCTATGAGTAGTTGTTTTAAGTACTTTGCTGGTCTCTCATTAGGTGCATATACATTTATTATTGTAAGTTCTTCCTGTTGTACAGATCCTCTGATCAATAAGAAATGGCCTTCACTGTCTCTTATGACCTTCCTCACTCTGAAATCGATGTGGTCTGATATAAGGATGGCTACCCCAGCTTTTTTATGGGAGCTGTTTGCCTGTAGGATTGTTTTCCAGCCTTTGACTCTGAGTCTGTGTTTGCTTTGACTATTGAGATGCGTTTCTTGCAGGCAGCAGAATGTTGGGTTCAATTTTCTAATCCATCCTGCCACTCTATGTCTTTTAATTGGTGCGTTTAGCCCATTGACATTGAGAGAGATTATTGTTATGGGATTTTGTCCCATTGTTCTGTTAAAGTTTGGTGTATTTGAGGGGCCTTTCTTGCCTTAAAGTAGCCCATTTAGTTGTTCTTGTAACCATAGTTTTGAGTCTATGAAGTTCCTGAGCTGTTGTTTGTCTGTGAAACTGTGTGTTGTTCCTTCTATTATGAATGAGAGTCTTGCTGGGAAAAGTATTTTTGGGGAGGCATTTATTTCATTGAGTTTTTTTACTATGTCCCACCACTGTTTTCGGGCTATGAGGGTTTCATCAGAAAAATCAGCTGTGAATTTTAAGGATGCTCCTTTGTAAGAGATTTCTTTCTTCGATCTTGCTGCTTTCAGAATTTTGTCTCTGTCTAAGGTTTTGGTCATTTTGATCAGAATGTGTCTTGGGGTATTTTTATTCGGATTTCTTCTAGCTGGTACCCTTCTGGCCTCCTGAATGTGGTCACAAGTTTTCTTCAGCTCTGGAAATGTTGTAGCAATGATTTCTTTGACAGTTTCTTCTTCATCGAGGTTTTCTTCCTGTCCCTCTGGGACTCCAATAATTCTTATGTTACCCCTCTTGGCTTCATCACGATCTTCTCTTGCCATCTGTTCCCGAATTGTGAGTCTCTTTTCCATTTTCTGCTCTTTTCTGGAGAGTCTCTGAACTTCATCTTCGAGCTCACTGATTCTGTTCTCAGCCGCTGTTACTCTGCTGCTGAGGCCTTCCACTGAGCTTTTCAATTCGCCTACGAGATTTTTCAGGTCTGACATTTCTGATTGCATTTTCCTCATTTCTGCCTTCAGATCCTCTTGTCTTCTATTGGCATTGCTTTCCATTGTTTCTTTTAATTCCCTAAGCATCCTAAGTAGCTCCCTTCTGAATTCCTTGTCAGAGAGGTTGTCTAACACTACAGTACTGTTGGTGTCATCTGGGCTAGACTCTTCAATATGAAAGTTTGATGGGCTTTTGCGTTGCTTTACCATTGTGAGAGGTGTGGTTTAGTCCTTCACGTTCAGTGTTACTATTCTGCTTGATATACAGTGTGAGTTAAGATAGGCTTATGAGTCATTGGCTACTGTGTTTCTAGTGGCTGAGCTAAAATAGAGAAGTTTCCATTTAAGAAGTTAGCTTATGGTTCCTATGGCATACGTAGTGGGAAAACGGCTCCGGAAACAGTCCCTGGCACTGGGCGAGGAGTTGGGAAGGTCTCCTGTTTGGAATTGGAGCCGTTCAGCTTTGTTGCCCAGAGCTGGGCCTCTGTGCCCGTCCCACGCAGATCAGGGGTTGAAAACCGGCTGTCTAGGGGCTGTTTCTAGCTGCGCGTGCCCAGAAAGGAACCCAGGCCCTTGGGGGCGGGCTGTACCTGTTGGAATTGGAGCCGGTCAGCTTTGTTGCCCAGAGCTGGGCCTCTGTGCCCGTCCCACGCAGATCAGGGGTTGAAAACCGGCTGTCTAGGGGCTGTTTCTAGCTGCGCGTGCCCAGAAAGGAACCCAGGCCCTTGGGGGCGGGCTGTACCTGTTGGAATTGGAGCCGTTCAGCTTTGTTGCCCAGAGCTGGGCCTCTGTGCCCGTCCCACGCAGATCAGGGGTTGAAAACCGGCTGTCTAGGGGCTGTTTCTAGCTGCGCGTGCCCAGAAAGGAACCCAGGCCCTTGGGGGCGGGCTGTACCTGTTGGAATTGGAGCCGTTCAGCTTTGTTGCCCAGAGCTGGGCCTCTGTGCCCGTCCCACAAGACTCATCTTTCAACTACTCATCTTCACATACTCATTAGACCTATCCTGTAGCAAAAACATGGGTAATACTTGATTGAACTGGACATGAAAAAAAAATACCTAATATCTATTCTGGGATTGGAAAAAGTCTTCTGTCTTCCTCCCTATCCTCTGGACCCAAACCCTCTTCAGTGAAATAGCCAGAAGCATATTAAAAGCACATTAGGCTTTTTGACCTATCTGATTAAAATCTGTGGTTTTCTGGAAACCAATCGTGGAAGCCAGTTGAAACCAAAACTGCAGGGCCTACACAAGGTACTGCCAACCTACTTTTCCAACAACATCCTCAATTGTGACTCCTACACTGGATGCTTGTCCTCAAAGACAATTCACTGTCCCCTTAAGACAATGCCTCTGATATGTGCATTACTTATGATGTTATTCTCACTCTCCATATAACCTGAAAATCCATTCTTTCATCTCATATACCTTGAAAATTCCCAATTATTCTATTGTTTCCCAAAAAAAATCATATTAACTAAGCCTTGTGTGCCACTATACACTGCATCTATACTAGTTTTCCCATGTCAATAGGTGACAGAGCCAAAACTATAGCTGGTTCTTCTGACACTAAATCTGAAGGACTCTGCTATGCCATAGCACCAGTGGGATTAGGGCATTAATTCTGAATCCCTAATGGCTGGCCAGCAGGGCATATTCAGTCTATGTGTGTAAAACTCAGTATTAAATGAGTAAATGACAAGTTATTAAGATACCTCCCCATATTTTATTCTCCAAACTAGAATTTACAAAGAAAACAGCTGCTCTGATGCATCTGATTCCTGGAGTACTAGATATCATAAAACCAAGTTTCAATTTAAGGAATCAAAAACTGTAAAATTGTGTAGGCCCCAATGATGGTTATTTGGCCAGAGAGAAGGGAGAAAAATTAAAATAAAGCAATATGCAATTTCCAGAAATAATCCTGGCCCAAAGAAGCATGTCCTTTTCAACTCCCTAACATACCTCTTAATAAAACCTCTGAACATTGGAGTCATCCAGGAACCAGCAGCTAAATCTGAGCTGAAAGCATCACATATTTGGAAGTTAAAAAAACTCTTGTATGTCCCTAGCAATAGAAAGTCACAAATAGAGCAAGCAGGCCCTGATAAGGGATGCCAAACCCAAGAAAGGCATAGGATTTGGGATTGTGAATCCCTTCTGTATGAAAAAAATAAGCTGTAGATAAAATTTAAAAACTTTTGACTTTAACTTTACACACACATACACACACACATCCACACACACATCCCTCTTCAAGAAGCACCAAATAAAATCTTCCCAATTTCCTGGGTGCTGAATATAATAGAATATTGAGACACTGGTCTATAAAGGCAGAATGAATAAGCTATTCAAAGTTGACTTGTGTGCCTTAGGCTAAGAGACTGAAATCATGCATTTTGCCAACAGTATTCTGACTGCCAACCTACCTGCAAAGAAAGGAACCATTTACATTTCACATCCACCCAAGAGGACTAATGTATAAAGCCCACACTCACAGGATCCTCTTCATGGTCAGTGATGAAGAAGGATGAAGGGAATGCAAAGAAAATATTCTGGCAGGTCTTTTGGACTTTAGGAATTCTGCAAGCAGAGACATTGCCAAGATCCACTGGGCAGTACATACAGGGAGTTAGTGGCAAGTGCTAGCAGAAATTTAAGTGTAAAGAACCATCTGTCAGTTTCTAAAATTCAGCATACTTTAAATATAGTACTGTACTGTAGTAGTACTATCATCCCATTGTTCATCAATTTGCTCAAGCAGGCACCAGTAACATCTCCATTGTGAGACTTATTGTTACTGTTTTGGCATATCGAATGCGCCATGAGGAGCTTGCCAGGCTCTGCCGTGTGGGCAAGATACTCTTGATAGCTTGCCGGGCTCTGCAAGAGGGACAATTTGAATATAATATGGAATATTGTCATCTATTTAAGTTGTGATATGATAGGGTCTTGGGTTGTTCTCACATCTGTTCATTTGGAATAACCATTTTTAAAGACCATGAGTTAGAAAGCAATTTATCAAAGCAATATAGCTTCAGGAGGAAACAAAGGCAGCCATGAAGACTGAATTAAATGATACAGCCTGAGGAATGGGGACCACAATAGCTTTCATAGAAGTTACTATTTCTAGGATTACAACTAAAATTTCTCTAGAGCCCACATAACACCGACCACATTGTAAATGCTTACATTTGCTATTGAGTCTATTAATGTTTTAGAAAAAAGAACTGTGTTTAATTAGTGTTTCTACACCCAGAATACATTACAAATCAGAGATGAACTACACTTTGCTGCCCCCACCTTATATAATAGGAAAAGAGGAATACGGAAAAGGAAGGTCAAATGAATCATCAATTTTCAAAAGGAAAACCATGTTCCCTGCTCCAATATCATATTCCCAGTGCACTTCAGATATTTGCCATTCTGAGTGTCTTGTTTGTATAGTCATGGATTAATACAACACATAAATAATGTTTGTTTGATGTCAGACATTCATATTGCTGTGTTCGTAGAGTTATTTTAATTGTGTTAAGCACTCTTACTATTGACAAACAGTCCTGTGATTATTTGGAAATGTCCCCTATTCTGAAGGAGATCACTGGGTACATTTTAGCTAACTTGATCATACAGTGCCCGAATTTTGGCTCCCAGCATCCCTGCCTTCTGCTCATATCTCTGTGTTAAACAACTCTGTCTGTGAAGACTTCTTCCATACATTAATTATAACCCGACTTCTTGCTTCTTTCAGAATGTGAAAAATCCATCATGAAATGGATGTCCATCTTCAAGTTTAACTAACCCATGCATTTTTCTTTATCAAATCTCCTACCCAGCATAACTGGCTCCCCTTCCTCATTGACACCTTCCTTTTAAAACTAGCTCTCATTATTTCAGTCTCCCAGACCAGACTTTCTACTTTCTCAACCCCTTTACCTCTCCTCCTGTCAGTAGTTCCTAACATCTGTTCCTTTTTGGACAACTTTTCAGCTTTAATCTCCATTTTTAGCTATATGCCTCATTAGCTTGCAGATTATTTAACTGGTCTCTGCTCATTCCGATTAATTTTTTGTATAATCTTGCAAGATATTTATTTCAAAGCAGTCATCATTATTTTCTTGTTCTTGAAACCTGGTAGTACTTTTGCCTATGTTATAAATTATTCCAAAAATTTCTATGGTCTGATCTTATTCTAGTAATAATAAGACTATTTCCAATTAATCCCTCACGGCCTCTCACATAACCTCTGTTCTAATCAGGTAAGTTCATCTCGAAGCTTTTATTCAAATTGGTCCCCATTTCCATAAGTCACTTTCATTATTGTCCATGGACTTGATACAATTGGTGATCAGGTATTCACAAGTACTTACTGAGGAATTTATATTATACTGGACAGTATTAAATAAACCATAAATAAACAAACACAAGTAATAAACAAAACCTAAGTAATAAACAAAATATAACAGATATATTTCTTTCACTGTCAAATCTCACATATACTACTACTGCTATTATTACTTAATCTCCTGAAGAAAATTTTGATCCTTTTCTCGTACTTTAAGCCTTTGAAAAAAAACTTAAGGAAAGGAAAACAGCTTTCCCCTTTAAAAAAAAGAAGAGTAAGAAGAAAAGGGTTTTTATAAGTATTTTTTAAATTATATGTTTAATGTATTTTTTTCTAATCTAATTGTAAGTGGGGTTCCCAAAATAGGAAACATAAAAAAATTATGAGGTAAAAAACTTCTTTATAGTTGCCCCCCATGAAGCTTTTTTTGGGGGGATGGGAGAGTCACAACAGGTAATGTTCAGAGGTTACTCCTGGCTCTGCACTTAGGAATTACTCCTGATGGTAGTCAGGTTCCAGGGATTGAACCCAGGTCAGCTGTGTGCAAGGCAAACACCCTACCCATTGCACTATCGCTCCACCACCCCCACACCTGAAGTTTTACAAAAACAAATTCATGTCAAATTTCTCCCTTATTAATTCTAGAATTTTTTCTTCTTAAGTGTTTAAATCCCTTAATTTAGGCATTCCAGCATGAAAAGACATGAAGAAGACTTGCTTTGTTTCTTTCATTGCTTTCCAAGTAATAAATATAAATATTTATATACATATATATAAAATGAGTGTATACACATAGGTTCCAACATTCAAAAACATTGATAGATGTAATTTAAAACCCAACCTCCCAGAAATTAATTAAACTTAATCTCAACATCCATCATTCCTGCCTAGAAGAAAATCTGACTTCCTTAAGTTTGGCCTTCTTCTCAAGCTTTTCCTGCCCAGAGTCACTGGACAGGCAAAAAAGAAAAAAGCCGTGGGTTTTACTAAGAAGTGAATAAGATTATATAGTCATTCTTTCCTACCTCTAAAGAGCATTTTTATCAGTTGGGACCCAAATAAACTTGCTACCAGACATCATGTAGACTTTCAAAGCCAAAAAATCCTCCAGTCCTTTCTGCCATGACTCTTAGATTCTGACACAACTATTTTTAGAGAAAAAACATTGCCTTGCCTCTGTGACATTTCCCAGAACTTGGGTAAGTCTGAAGCTAGACAGGAGGGAATTTTCTTTTGATTTAAACTCAGCCTAAATGAGACAAATGACAACCCTATTATGTGTGAGCACGTCCAGGAAAAATGCTGAGAAATTCAGGAATAAAGCCCCACTGCTCTTCCTCAGGGGAGTCTCTCACCTAGACTGAAACCTAGTACCAAAGGAGAGAACATGTCTTGACTGCTAATTTCTACCTTGGTTTCCAAGTTCTGGAAAGTCAAAACTGTGAGTGTGACAGGGGCCAGAGTGATAGTACAGACTATGAGGAACTTCCCTTGCAGGCAGCCAACCCAGGTTCAATCCTCAGCACCCCATATGGTCCTCTAAGTCCACCAGGAGTGATCTCTGAGTGCAGACCCAGAAATAAGCCTGAAGAAGGACCAGGTATGACCCAAAATCAAACAAACAAACCAAAAACTCTTTAAGTGTGTCATCCTGGAAATTTGACTCCCTTGCACTCCTGTTTCTTTGCTTCTAATCTCTGGTCAAAGTTATTGGGTATATTAGGATATAAATGGAAGGATTATTTATACCCTAAATATAAAGGGAACCCTGAGTATGCAAAATCTGAATGTGATCCAATTTTTTCTCATATTTTTTATAAGTTGCTGCTCTTTCATGCTTTGCATACTTGTTATTCTATATCCCTGAGAAGTCACCAAGCAACTTGGTGCACATCATGTGTACACATTGTTCATTGTTCATTGTAGCATTTAGCACAATAGCTAGGATATAGAATCAACCCAAGTGACTCAATAACATAAGTGATAATAAAGATGTAGCATACATACATTGTGGAATACTATGAAACTCTAAGAAATGCTGAAATCATAGAATTTGCAGCAACTTAGATGGAATTGAAGAATATTTTATTAAGCAAAATAAGTCAAAATAAGAAGAAATACCAAATGATCTCTCTAATCTATGGTATTTAGAACAATAGGATCAAGAAATGCACATTATAGAAGGGGAATGTCTCAATTACCCTTAATCCTAGAGTAGAGAAATGATAAGGAGAGGGAAGGAAATAAATCAAGGGGGAGTAAGAAGTGACAAATAGGAAGTACTAGGGACAAGGGACAGGATCCTCAGGCACATTAGTGGTATAGAGGTATGGTATAGGTAAGTATCTAAACCACAGAGCCTACAATACTATAAACTTGAGACCAAAACCATAATAACCAAATTGGATAATGTGCCTGCCAAGGAAGTAGGTTTATGGATGATAGGGAACCTGGGGACATTGGTAGAGGAAAGGTCACACTGGTAGTGGGTTTGGAGTTAGAATAATGTATACCTAAAACTCCCTTGTGAAAAACTTTGTACGTCGCATTTCCTTAATAAAAAAATTAAATATCAAAAGTAGAAAGTCTTAGTGGAGCTAGGTGCTTGAAATACTGAGGGTCTAAGTCTGAGCCAGAGAGGAATGTGGAAGTAAAAGTGATCATCCCAAAGCATCATTTCTTCTCTGGAAAGATACAGTCTCTACCTGCAGGAATGGTGGTTAGCATGGTGAACATGAGGGTGCCAGAGAAATTATATAAGTGATGAAACTCATGCCTAACATGTGTAACATCTGTCACCACGTGTTGCCACCCAAGCTCCTATAGGCTTGAGTACCATTGTTGGCCTGAACACCAAATCTTCAGTGATAGCCTAAGTGTCACTAAAGTGGCCCCAAGATTCCAAATGCTCTCAGTAATGGCTTTTATTTTTGAAAATGAGAAAAGATGCACAGACGAGTAGAAAGTGAACAAAGAGAACTCACAGAGTTGCTGAGGACTAAATTAATTGAATGCAGATAGAAGGATTAACTGAGGATGCATAGTAAAGGAGTGTCACTGCACTGTAGCACTGTCCTCCCATTGCTCATCTCTTTGTGCAAGCAGGCCCAGTAAAGTCTCCACTCTGAGACTTGTTGTTACTGTGTTTAGCATATCCAATACATCACGGGTAGCTTGACAGGCTTTGCTGTGCGGGCAAGATACTCTCGGTAGCTTGCCGGGCTCTCAGAAAGTGGTGGAGCAATCGAACCTAGATTGGCTGGGTTGGCCTCATGCAAGGCAAATGCCCTACCCACTGTGCTATTGCTCCAGTCCAGTAAAGGAGTAACAAAAAAAAAAAAAAACACTCATACATGTCACTGGATCACTGGAGATAACATGGTGGCTGGAAGTATATCAAAAAGCAGGCAGGGTCCGGTTCCTGACAGTTCAGACAAGGAGCTCCCCTGAAGAATAAGAGCACTCCCTATTCTCATGCCAGAATTAGACAGTATTTGAAGGATTTTGCTTCTAAAAGTAAATCTTACCATAAACTATCAATCAGTTTTGTCAAGCAAAGGCCACATTTGTATTTAAAAAAAATCAAAGTCAAAATATCAAGAAGAACAAATAGTAAATAAGGAAATAAAATAATGCATCCATGGACTCTGGGAAAGAAGCTACCAGGTTGGTGACATAGTATCCAGGCTATTTTAAAGATCATGTACCAGCAGGAGTTAGGGGAAATCTGGCTTGCAGTAAACTTTGTAAATAGTAATAACTTTGTCTCTGCAGTACAGAGACAATAAATAGGAATATTATAAATGCAGGGCCACAGAATTGTCATTCCATGAGGTCAGGCATTACTTCCTTATCTTGAATTTCTAAAAGAAGTTTCTACTTCTTATAATAAATCCCCCTTCATGTGTATTAAAGTATGTGGATCCCTATTTCTTAAAACCAAATATTAGAAATCCAGATCATTCATGGTATCGATTATTGTGGGTTTTTTTTAAGCTGGAAACCCAGTGTAATAATATTGATTATTCCAAAACTGTCTCCTTTTTTGGCTTTCTCTCTCTTGGTGTTCCTCACACAATCATGGAGGTTGTGAACCAGTCAATTGTATTCTTCATCAATGTCGTCAACGACAGCATCTTCCCATGTTGCTGCAATAGTGCCAAAGAGCTCCCAGTTGGTGGTCATTCTGGGGATTCTCTTCTAAAACTTTGCATCCCTTTCTCCCCACTCTGTGAAATATAATTTTGCATAAAAAATATGGTGATCAGATGCCGTTTGGAATTTTGGGACAACAGCGATATCAGTCAGGCAAAACCGTCAATTGAATATGATGTGGTCAACTTCGTTGTGGAACTGTCCACCAGGAAACTCCCACGTACAACGTTTATATTCATCCTTCTGGAACTGTGAGTTACCATGGATGGTCTTGGTCGACATGATGAACTCAGACAGTCTCTCATCCTGTTTGTTCCATTCTAGGCCATGGGTCCCGATGTGGAGTTCTTTGGCTATCTTGTTGGTCCTATGTTGACATTAAAATCACTGACAATAATCTTATAGAAGGTGTGGTCTTCTTTATACAACTTCTCCAGCTCCATGCAGAACTTCTCAATTTCTTCTTCATCATAATTGGATGTTGGTGTTGGTATGTAGAGAACGAAGATAGAAACTGCTGGCAGTGAGCTACATGTCTTCAAGTGTAATCGTATGATTTGGATTGTTAGTCATTTGAATGAATCAATGCTCATGGCCAAGTTCATGTTGACAAGGACACCAACACAACCAATACCTCTTTTGTCGCATGTTCTGAGGAACAGTTCTTCTCCAGTGTCGAAAATGGCGTGATGTGATCAATGCCTTCTCATCTTAGTCAGACCAGTGATTTCATACTTGATCTTCCATGCTTGCACCATCAGGTCCTCAATGGGTGCTTCTGATGACAGTGTATGTACATTGAAAGTACAGACATTCATTTTAGCCCTTCTTTGTTTTGGCAGTCTAGTTTGGCCTGAGATTTTGTCAGCCTCTTCTTGCTCATCCTTCTTAACACTGCTATATTGGGGGCTCCTTCAAGGTCAGGGGAATAAGACACATTGTATTTACTGTTTTGGCATATCAAATACATCATAGATAGCTTGCCAGGCTCTGCCGTGTGGGCAGAATACTCTTGGTAGCTTGCCAGGCTCTCTGAGAGGGATCATCAATGTAAAGAGAGGGGTTTGGCAGGGTGATACCATTTCACCGAAACTTTTCAGTGCCACCCTCGAGAACATCATGTGGACAGGAATAAGAAGGAATGGGAGTGAAGATAGACTGTCAGCAACTACACCACCTCTGCTTCGCTGATGACATTGTCCTAATAACCAAGCATCACAAATGCTGGCTGACTTCAACTGTGACTGTGGAAAGGTTGGACTGCAGCTGAATCTCATGAAGACAATGTTCATGAGAAATGGACTCATTCCTGACATTCCATTCTCTCTCAATGGAATGCAGTAGTTATGTGTACGTAGGTTGAGAACTCAACATGACCAATGACCTGGCACCTGAGTTGCACAGGAGGAAGAGAGAAGCATAGAACGCCTTCAAGAGTGAAAAAGAAACAGCTAAGAGGACGAAGAACTTTCAGTTCTGGGCATATCTCTTCGACTTCACCGTTCTGGCTGCATTAACATATGCCTCAGAGACCTGGGCCCTACAAAAATAGGATGAGAATGCTATTCGGGTCTCCCAAAGAAAAATCAAAAGAGTTATGGTTGGAGTATCACACTTCACTCAAGTGAGAGAAAGAATCCGGAGTTCCAACCTCCGTCGACGATCAAGAATCAGGGATGCTGTCTCATTTGCCAAGGCATCGAAAATCAGATGGGCTGGACATGTAATGCAATTTGGAGATGACTGCTGGACTAGAGCCGTTACCAACTGGATTCCACAGGATGTCAAAAGATCACATGGCCACCCACCTACGTGATGGTCAGACTTCTTCGTTAAGACCCTGAATGAATGGTTTGAGACTCTTCATGTTCCTGGAGTGAGCAAACACCACTGGGACACACTAGCATGTGACAGGGACAAATGGAGATGTTACTGGCTCCCACTCGAGCAAATCGATGAATAAGAGGATGTCAAGTAATCAAGTGATTCCAAAACTGTATCATGATAAAAGCTACTTAGCATATTAAAAATAAATATTGCTAGTACCTTTCCTGCAGACTCAAAATGTACAGACCCAAATATGTAGATAAACTTTATAATCAGGCAGGTCTGGTTATCACTGGATTAGATGAATTCTGAGGTTCTTTCCATTGAAATGTCAACAAGTTGAATGAACCATTTTTTTCCACACACAACAGTAGTTTTAACTATGTGGATATGGAATCAAAGACATACTACTTTCCTTAACTGAAAGGAAAAAGCAACTTTTTTTCTGGAAGATACTAGGGAACTCCTAGCAATTGGAGGCTTCAGAGATTAACTCACAAAGCCAAAATTTGTGTGGGTGTTTATTTGTGTTGGTGTGTGCTTTGATCTAATTGTACAGACCAGAGAAATTAATCTCAAAACATATAAATTATGTAAATGTTCAGTTTATGTATGTAAAATTAAATCCATATAACATGGTAGGTACATGGATTTGTATTTACCTCGACATGTGTTGAGGGTTCCACTTCCTCAACACATGTCGTTGAGTATTACCTAGTTATATATTATACAAATAAACGCTGTTTGAAAAAGACCAAGAAAAGACCAGCACAAAAATGGACAAGAAGAGGGTTGAATGTCAAGATTCTTTAGTAGAGACTTTGGGAAATTAACAAATTAGCATAAATTCTGCAAAGTTATGGAAGTACCAAATCCAGTGACAGTGTGATCCTATCCACAAAAAACGTCTTGGGATGTAAAAGCATAATCAATCATAAGTTTCAATTTGGGTCTTTGTTTTACTCAGCTAGTTCTAATAAGAGCTACAAATAATTATATGAGGACTTTTTAAAAGAACTCTCTCACTTCTGAACTAACCTAACTGCTCACTCCAAAGATAAACCATCAACCCCAGATAACTGAGCATTCCAACACAATTGGGAGTATAACACTAAAGCAGATGGACACTGATGGGCCAAAATTTTAGTGTTATGACCTTACTGGGAAAGATCTATTTTCTCTCCATGTCTGTTTTTGACTCTATAAAATGAAGCCAAAATCAGATACCTCTTAAAGGGATAATTCAACCTGATAATAAATGAACACTACTTAATACATGACACATAACTAAACCCCAATCATTGTAGAAAACATCCCTATTATAAATTTGATTACATTCTTCACACATATTACATAGATTCCCATACTTCAAGATAAATCTCACATAAGCTCCAGCAACAAAATACCCCACGAGTGGAAACTGATGCAGATTGAACACCTACTTTGTGCACTTCGTGATTTGTATTTCTCATGAATTAGCCACAATTTTCAAAAACAGGTACTATTATCACCACTTGTTATAATTGAGGAAGCCAACATCCAGAGACAAGAAGTCACTCTTCTGGGTTCATACCAGCTGTAAGCGATAAGGCAAGGATTTGAGTCCAGGTCTCTTTCAACTCCATGCCAGTGTCCTGAGCATCTATCCTGGGCTATGGCACCATTAGAGAGTTCCCTACACACACACCCCAACCCAGCTTCCTCCCGTGCCCCAGCAGGATTCTCTCCCTGAAGCCTGGATGCCCAAGACCACACAGTGAGACGGAAAAGTCTGCCTCTCAGTGTGATCAAAAAACAAACCCAGCACATTTTCCAATTTCCCATTACAATGTAAAAAGTATTTTGATGATCTTAGCCCTGCAATATTTCAAGGCTCCACCTTCCTCTCCAGAAAAACATAGATGCTAAGCTTCCAAAAACCTCCCTGGAGGAAAAAGAAACCTCTTGCTGTTACTTCCAAAAGAGACTATTGGGGGTAGGGAGTAGGAGTGTAGGGTTCTAGCTTTTTAATAAAATGATTAGATTTAACCAGTATCTTTTGCTCTTTCCAAATATGAGGTTTATTTGGGTGTGGGGTGAACTGGGCTCTCTGAAGACAAGTGCCAAGGAAAATTGTCTTCCCTAAAGTGGGATAAACCCATCAGTGGGTTCATCAAAATACCCCCAAATACCATACCCATCTTCACATGAACCAGGGTCAGCCCCATTAGGCAGGACTTACTCCTGTACATGGGATTCAAAGATGTCTCACTCAGGGAAAGGACAATCCAGAAGCTTCTGTGACCTCAGCTAAGGTCAGATGAGAAAAAGATGAAAGACGCAGGATTCCAGTCCCTGTCAGTGTGGGTTAGGTGCAGTGGCAACCACAACCAGCAGACACAACTCTGGGAGAGTGGGATGCACAGAAGGAGGCTTGATAAGCCTTGTAAGGCCTGATATTGCAATGTAGATTTTCTTTTCATTCTTTCATTCACTCTCATGAACGCAGAGATAAGCCTCCTCTCACGAGAGGCAATTTTCCTTTCTCAAAAGCCTCCTCCAATTGAAACTCTTACAAATTCTTTAAGGCTGTGATGTTAAAAGCAGGGGACAAATAGCATGCCAATTTTATAAACCAAAAAAACTGAGACCTATTGAAGTTCAGGCATTCAGGAGACTTCCTGAAGAAATTAGAGAAAGAATTTACATTAAACCAGGTAATTTGTTCAGAAGTCAGGAACTTGGAGTGAGATCTTAGAATGACTATTAAAATTATTTATGTATCAAATAGGACTAATTAATTATAATACTTCATAAAGTATAATATTAAACTAGTGAGGATTAAATGAGGTGGTTTAATTAGGAGTTGAAGCACTTGAATCACATGAAAAAAAAATAAGCAGCAGCTGATGCAGAAAATGTTTAACATAAGGAATTATTTACTACTAGGGCCAGGGAGCTAGCTCAGAGGTACATATTTTTTTTTAATTTTATTTTCATAAAGTTGTTCACAATAATGGATTACATTCAATATTTCAACACCAATCCCACCACCATTATACCTTCTCACGACCATTTTTCCAAATTTTCCCACCACCACACATGCCTGCCCAACAGGCAGATGCTAAATAATTTATTTTTGATTGCTTGTCCTGGGATTCTAAAATTTTAAATAATTAGCATTCGGAGAAATCTCTGCAGTGAGCTGCTTGGTTCTGAGATTCATTTGGAAGTCTCTGGATCACAGCTGTTAATGCACTTAAATGGCACCCAGAGGCAGTTCATGGGCGTGACAACCAGGACCCCATCGGAACTGGGAGATGCGAAGGAGTGGCCATCAACAATCCCTTGAAAGAAGCACATATCCACATATCTTGCATATGGTGCTGAGCTTGACCTTAAGCACCACAAGGCCCAGAGGGAGGCCAGGTCATCCCTACATTACTTGGACCAAGCAGCACCACTTTGCTCGGCTTAGCATTGAACTGTTTGGTCGGGTGGCCAAGTATCTTTGGGAGTGGCCCCAGAGCACTTCTTTGGAGACCCCCCCAAGAAGAATTATTAATTCTTTATAGGGGTTTAGATATTAAAAAGAGAAATAGAATCCATGCCTTCAGTCTGAATTCAAGAACCTAAGGAAAACAATTCTGTAGGAGCAGGAACCTCCTCAAGTCTGAGATTCCATCCTCAGGGTAGAGTGGTGACCATAGTTCACTGGGATCAGTGAAGATGTTGGCCAGAACTGACTGTTGACTGAGTGTGGGTCAACAGTCAGTAGACAGAAACCCCCTGCCTAAGTGTTGCTGGTCAGGGTCCCACATGCTGGAACGTGATTGTTCCTGGGTGTCTATGCTCTACACAGCACACCAGAATCAGGAGGAAGGCCTGTGGGGTGGGGGAGGGGGGGACTTGGGTTGGTCAGCTGGAAATAAGCAATATTCCAACATCCCCAGCAGCATCACTGTGGGCAGATTTAGAACTGGATGGTGATAAGTTACTGACTGACTTAGAGATCGAGTGACCATCACCACCATCAGTGTTATCTTTATCACTTCTCAGGGCCACTGCTAGAGTAAGCAGGAGGTAGAGGCCAGGTGCCACAAGCAACAGCTGGCATCCCACCTCAACTCTGAGGGAACTGGGTGCATCTCCTCGTTGGGGAGGTACATGCAGAACATTTGGAAAATGGCACCAAGAATTCCTGGCAGGCGGCTGAAAATCTGCTCCATGTGCCAGGACTTATGCAGTTCTTCCCCTCCCAAGGCTCACACACCAGTAGGGAGCACTTTCACACCAATTATAGTCTCCAAGTGTTCTTTGATCAGATTCCTCCAAACCCAGAGCAGAGAAAACAAAATGTCACTTTTCAGCATTGACCCAGAAAACAGTGGGGATAGGGGAAACATCTCTTAAGATTGACTCTGCTCCCTGGTGCCCACCTTCCCATCAGAGAGTCCATTAGAGAAGTACAGGTACAAATATAGCTTCACACCGTAGTTCCTGAACACAAAGTACTAAGACATTTCCTCACCTTGCAGCTATGGTATTTGAATCAGACTTAGGAACATGTTTGTAATCATGGGAGAGACATATTAGATTTGACAACATCTTGGCACAACAGCGAATAACCCTTTCTAAAATAAGATGACTCCAGAGGCCTCAGCATCAGCCAGCTTGTAAGGGGCCTTCTCTGTCCCCAGCTTCTACAGGGAGGTGACAGAGTATGCAGTTTCTTGGATAACACTGAAAGAAGGATTGTGGAGGGAATGGCCTGAGGGTCTCATATTTCCATTCCCCACATGTGCCAAGGGCAAGCCTGGGAGGGGGCAGCGTTGGCTCTGAAAGGCAAGAGTGAGAAGCCACTTGAGGCCACATGTGAGGGAACAAAAACCCATCTTCATTGAATAAGCAATCCAAGGACCAAATAACTGGGAAATGATGACATTGTAAAATAAAACAGTGGGTATTAGGTCCAGGAATTTCACTTTGAGGAAGAGAACAAGGAGCCTCCTCTTTGGTGTGTGGCTGGCAGAGGACGAAAAAGTGCATTTCTGCTTAGTGTATAGAATAGTGCTCCAGGCTGGGCTGGCCAGGCTGCCACCATTTTCCATTGAAATATTTGAGGTATTTCCAGGACACTTCCCAAAATTTTGTCTGAAAACTGTCCCTCCCCTCTTGGGATCCACTTTCCTTTCTCCAAGTGTTGCCAAGACTTGGTTTGGGGCAATGATGGGGGAAGCCAACCCGGCAAGGCCACCTTAAGTTTTTCTGGAGTTTTTTGGAATGATAAGGCTGAGAACAAGTTGTACTCGGTCTTCAAGAGGTCCTTGATACTTTGGATTAATACCAGAACATATCAAATCCAATCAGTTTATTTTCCAAACAAGTCCCCCACCGAGGGCTGAGTGTGGTACTGGACTTATATAATCACATAAGATGGCCTTTTAACAGGGACAGCAGTACCTGGCAGTCCCATATCCCCCACCTTAGACTCAGACTATCTCCCTATTCCATGCTGCACAGAGATTTTTAATTCCTAGAGAATCTTGTTCTTTTGCATTTCTCTTCTGAGTTCAACAACTTATAAGAAAATGCTTCAAAGGACAGGGCATGAGAAAAGTAATAATTTGGGTTAGAGCTAGGACTGGGGAAAAGGCTAGGGCTGACATTAGCAAGAGCATAAGGAGACTAGATTAATCTTCCCAAATATATATCAATTTTCATCTTCATCTATCCTGTAAAAGGACAACCCTTTCCTTGCATATTAGTAACATAAACAAAATTAGCAGATTGGAACACAAGTTGACAAGTTTTAGAAGAGCTCTGAATATGATTTTCTTTACATTCTACTGGTCAGAGTAAGTCCCAAGGCCAGCTGGATTAACCTAGAGGGGAAGAGGCTACTCCATTCAATAAGAAAACACAATTGCAAACGTTATGGGCCTGGAGGTAGCAGAAGGTCAACATCCTTTGGGAACCAGTTTCTACAGTTAACTGAATAATATTTGTGACAGGGAAAGAAAACCTGATGTTAAAGGGGAAAAATGGAACCAATGATATGGGTGATGAGAGCTGAATCCTCTCAGTATTTGGCCATTAGCATGGCCTGAGCTTCCTATAACAGAAAACTTTCTTCTTAAGAGGCACCTGGTGACTTCCTACAGAAAAAAATGAGATCAAAAGCATGAAAATACATTGAGGATGTGGGGTGTGATACAATGTTAATCATTATGAATCCATTTACTAATGCTACAGTATCTTATTTACAACCCTTTTTCTTCTGAAAAGGAATTTGGAGGCCTGGGCGCTAGTATAAAGGTTAGGGTGATTCACTGTTCCAGGATCAGTGTCCAACACCACATGGTCCCCTGAGCATAACTGGGTACAGCCCTGAAAGATTTTAAGATTTTTTTTGCTTTTCTTAAATTATTATTAAATATCTAGCATAAATAGCACTATATTCTTTTTATCAGCATCATTATTCAAATATTAAAATTGTGACCAAAGATTTTGAAACTCCTAAACCAAGCAGCCAAACTTTCTAGGAGAAAAACAAACAAACAAAAACAGTGATACATACAATTGCTTTCTCAGGGCCAGGGAGATATTACAGCAAGTAGGGAATTTGCCTTGCACATGACTGATCCAGGTTCAATGCCCTGCATCCCATGTGGTCTCCTGAGTACTGACAAGAGTAGTTCCTGAACAGAGTAGGAAGTAGCCTCACCAGGTGTGGCTCCCCCACCCACCCAAAAAAGGGAATTTCTATCTCTTAAAAGCAAAACAAAAAGTAAAAATCATTATTGTTATTGCTTTAGACCCACCCAATAGTGCTCAGGGCTTACTCATGACCCTGCATGCAGGGTCTATTCCAGGTGGGGGTGGGGCTCAGGGGACCATATGGGGTACCAGGAATCAAACCTGAGTCAGCTGCATGCTAAAACTTTTCATTTTAAGTTTTAGGAGGATGATCTCTTTAAGAAAACAAGACCTAGTCCAGAAAAATAGTACAGGGCTTAGAATATTTTTCTTGCACAGCATGGACCCAGTTTGATTCCCACTATCCCATATGTTCTCCTGATCCTCACCAGGAGCAATCCTTGAGCATAGAGCAAGAAATAAACCCTAGCGCTGGGTGTGGCCCAAAAAACAAACAAGAAAAGAAAACAAGAAGCCTTAGGTAAGGGAGTCAAAGATGATCCAAGTGGCAGAACCCATGTCTTTTATTCCCTCCCTCCTACCCATCCCGTGTCTTCTCTATGTTAGGATCTCAGTTCAATGCTGGCACTGCAAGTTTCCCTGAGAACCACCAAGTGTAACCCTAGTGACCCTTGTGCTCTGCCAGGCCCAAGCCTTGTCGGGCCAGTCTTGTATGATCAAGCTAAGCATGACCAGGAGGGACTCTAGACCAGTCAAGCACCATCATGGAGGTAGGGAGACGTGTTCCTTTAAATTAAAAATAAATAAACAATATTTCTGTTGCCTAAATTTGTTTCTATGGCTGAAAACTCCCATCAGGGATGAGAAATCAGAGCATTAAAGAATCATATCATTAGTATCTCCTCTAACCTGGGTTGCAGGGTGGTCTTTTGCCTCTGGGGACTCAGAAACTATGCTTGACATTTCTTTATTTTTTTATTGAATCACTGTGAGATAAACCCTTATAAAATTGTTCATGATTGGCAATAATAGCTGGGAATGATCATGTTGGACAAGAACTGAATGTTAAAGTAGGTAAAGGGATAATCCTGATTACCTTTCAGTATCTGTATTGCAAATCACAATGCCCAAAAGCAAGAGAGAAGAAGGAGAAGGAGAAGGAGAAGGAGAAGGAGAAGGAGAAGGAGAAGGAGAAGGAGAAGGAGGAGAAGGAGAAGGAGAAGGAGAAGGAGAAGGAGGAGGAAGAGGAGGAGGAGAAGGAGGAGGAGAAGGAGGAGAAAGAGGAGGAGGAGGAGAGGAGAGGGAGAAGAAAAAGGAGAAGGAGGATAAGAAGAGGAAGAGGAGGAGAGGAAGAGGAAGAGGAAGAGGAAGAGGAAGAAGAAGGAGAAGGAGAAGGAGAAGGAGAAGGAGGAGAAGGAGAAAGAGAAGGAGAAGGAGAAGGAGAAGGAGAAGGAGGAGGAGAAGGAGGAGGAGGAGGAGGAGGAGGAGGAGGAGGAGGAGGAGAAGGAGAAGGAGAAGGAGAAGGAGAAGGAGAAGGAGAAGGAGAAGGAGCAGAAGGAGCAGAAGGAGCAGAAGAAGAAGAAGAAGAAGAAGAAGAAGAAGAAGAAGAAGAAGAAGAAGAAGAAGAAGAAGAAGAAGAAGAAGAAGAAGAAGAAGGCCTTCCAAAAGGACATTCTGGGGGTAGGGGCTGGGGGGGGGGGTGGTTGAAGGGAAACGGGAGAAACTGGTGCTGTACATTAGTGGAGGGATGGATATTGGAACACTCTACACTTGACATTTCTTATTCTACCCAAAAACTGAGTCTGGCCTTCTTACTCTAGTCTGTGGAAAATGCCAGTAGCAGGTGCCAGAGTCTCCAATCTAGATAGAGTTTTTAAAAAAAAATAAAACAAAACAAAACAAGATCTGCAGCAGAGCCATCTGGCTTCTCAGTCGGGGTGGTGGAGGGAAGATGTGTGGCTCCCATCTGTAGATCCCATCCCTTGACCTGGGTGTAGCTTCTCTGTTGTGCTCGAGAGCTATTTGTGTGTGTTTGCACAGGCTGGATCAGTCTTTTCAATTCATGGTTCAAATCTTCACTCCTCCTTCAGCCAGATTCCCCTTTGCCTCTGCCTGGACCCAGCCTAGACACATGACTAGTGCTGAAATCAACTGGGCTCAGCCGCTCTCACAAGTCAATGTGGATGGCCCTGAGGATCCAGGTCCTGGGAAAGAAAGTGAGGTCAAGGAGATGACTAATGAAAAGGAGGGATCATGACAGACTTAGCTTCCTCCAGCCAAAGAGAATCTAATCCCAAATGGAACTAAGGGGAAGGGCTCCTGACCAGAACATGCAGGATGTCGGTGGTTCTTATTTAAACTCAATTCCAGGGGATTTAAAAGGAGTTGGTGACATTTAGCACTGGAGAGAGCAATGCTGACTTTTCAGGACTCAGGGAAGAAAGGACCTAAGAGTTCGAGACTCAGATTCTAATTTTGGCTGACACTGACTAACCATGTGACCTGAGCAAGTCAATTCCGTTTGTTTTCTTTATCCATCAAAGTATTGAAGAGATAAAAATCTCCTAGTCTGTGGACCTACACTATAGGTTCATGAATCCCCCCAAGTCAGGTGCCAAATTATTACTTAATTTCGTTGCAAATAAATGCAGTCCACGCAGTCTAAGTGGAATCAATTTAAAGTTATTTGAAACTTTCCCATCACATTCTAAAAGCACATTCTGAGTTTTTCCACATCTTGGTGGGGTTTTTCCTCCACCCACAAGCATTCATCCTATACTGCTCAGCCAACGTGAACTGCTTTTGCCAATATCCAAGCTCAAAATGTAGACAGTGCAGTCTCATCCTTGAAAGAAACATAAAGTCAGCTTAAAGCTACTGCCGGAATTGTGAAGAATTCCAATAAAATTACATAGTAAGAGAATCTGGCTCATGTTATCACAAATATATGGTTTTTACTGAGATAAACTGTAGTCATGGAATTCCCACTTGAGAAACAGAATGATCCATTCAGATAATTGAGCCATTCCTTCCTCAGAGTAATCTTAAACTAAATAACCACCCACAAAAGGTAACATAAGCAAGATTGCCTTAATCCAGCACAAGAACCTTCTAAAGCCAAACAAGTTAGCACTTGTTGAACACAAGCAACATTTTTTTCACAGAGAAAATGAGTCACATTGTTATATCAGCATAGAATGTCATGCAACCAGCTATCTTTTGAGTCATGCACTGACACCTGATAAATGGTAAAAGAGATGGAAAACCATTCCGAAGGCCAGCTGGAAAAAAAAGTCTACACAGGGTTCAGTGGTGGGGGAGAGATGATATAGAGGTTAAGGTGCATGCCTTGCATGCAACCAACGCTGGTTCAATTCCTGGTTCCACAAAGTCCCCTGGATACTGTTGGGTGTGGAGACCTGCAAACATGGTGAGGGTCTTCCAGGGTTCAAGCAGCACCAAGTCCTCAGGCTCTGACATTGAACCACCAGCTTGGTTGTCAAGAACTTTCAGGATTGGTCCTAGATGCCCAACGCACTCCCTAGGAGGCTGCCCCAGAAAAATCCACTCTGAGAGCAAGATGAAAATGGGTACAATCCTCAGAATGACCCAGCAGGCTACTTTTATTACTTACTGGCAAGAAGTAATGAAAGTGATGAGACTGGGCATTAATGATTTTCTTTCATCAAAATTCTTGCTCTAGGGGAGAGAACCAAATACTATACAAGGATAGAACCTGTCTTTTACCCTAGACCAAAATATCTCAGGCCTCCTCAAGAGGCATGTGCTCCAAGCTTTTGAGCTATCTTCACAGCTCGATTTGACTTATTTTACAATAAAGGAAACAGGTAGAGAATGTTCTATAACATACCCCAGGCCTCAGAGCTGGTTCAAAGACTGAGTCATGGGTTGAAGTGAGCCTATAACGGCAGGCTCTGAGAGCCCAGCTTTCCCTCAACTTCCCATGAGTATGGCACACTAAGGGTTGAAGGGGAATTTTTTTAATTTTTATTAGTGAGACATCATGAGGTACATGTAGACTTACAAATTTTTGTGCTTGGGTTTCAATTATACAATGATCAAATACCCATCCCTCCACCAGTGCCCATTTCCCATCACCACGGATCCCAGTATCCCTCCCCCCCACCCATCTCACCATGCCTCTGTGGCAGGGCATCCCATTTTGTTCTCTCTCTCTCTTATTGGGTGTTGTGGTTTGGAAAAGAGGCAATGGGTGACGATCATGTTTGGTCTATAGTCTACTTTCAGCATGCTTCTCCCATCCTGGGAGGATCCTCCCACCACCCTGTATTTGGTGTTCCCTTCTCTATCTGAGCTCCCGTTTCCCCTAGCATGTGTGGCTGGCCTCCACGCCATGGAGTAAAATTCCTGGTACTAATCTCGGCCATTCTTGGGTGTTAGTCTCCTATTTTGTTACTTTATGTTCCCCAAGATGAATGCACCTCCCTAACTTCAAACTCTACTACAAAGCAGTAATAATTAAAACAACATGGTACTGGAACAAAGGCGGAACTGTAGACCAATGGAACAGGTTGAATACACTGACATCTCCCCGCAAGCATACGACAATCTAATCTTTGATAAGGGGCCAAGAAAAGTGAAGTAGAGCAAGGAAAGCCTCTTTAACAAATTGTGATGGCAAAACTGGATGGCTACATGCAAAAAAGTGGGCTCAGATCTCTACCTAAATCCATATACAAAAGTAAGATCAAAGTGGATTAAAGACCTCAACATCAGACTGAAATCCATAAGGTACATTGAGGAAAAAGCTGGCAAAACCCTCCATGACATAGAAGCTAATGGTATCTTCAAAGATGTCACACCACTGGCCAAGCAAGTGAAAACAGAGATAGATAAATGGGACTATCTTAAACTAAGAAGCTTCTGCACCTCAAAAGAAACAGTGACCAAAATACAAAGACAGTCTACAGAACGGGAAAGGATATTCGCCGAATACACATCTGACAAGGGGTTGATATCAAGGATATACAAAGTACTGGTTGAACTCCACAAGAGGAAAACATCCAACCCCATCAAAGAATGGGGAGATGAAATGAATAGAAACTTTCACAAAGAAGAAATTCGAATGGCTAAAAGGCACATGAGAAAATGCTCCACATCATTAATCATCAGGGAGATGCAGATCAAAACCACAATGAGGTATCATTTCACACCACAGAGACTGGCCCATATCCACAAGAACAAAAGCAACTGATGCTGGCGCAGATGTGGCGAGAAAGAGACACTCCTTCACTGCTGGTGTGAACACCGACTGGTACAGCCCTTTTGGAAAACAGTATGGACGATTCTCAAAAAATTAGAAATTGAGCTCCCATTTGACCCAGTAATACCACTCCTGGGAATATACCCCGGAGAGGCAAAAAAGTGTAGTCAAAGTGACATCTGCACTTGTTTGTTCATTGCAGCACTCTTTACAATAGCCAGAATCTGGAAAAAACCTGAGTGCCTGAGAATAGATGACTGTTAAAGAAACTTTGGTACATTTACACAATGGAGTACTATGTAGCTGTAAGAAAGAGGAAGTCATGATATTTACATACAGGTGAAGGGGATTCTTGAAGCATAACTTAGCAGTAGCTTTGCAGCAGAAACTTCAGAGCAGGAAGCCTGAGCTTGAATCTTGATTTTGTCTTTTTGGTATGATTATTCCTAAATTATTTCTTTCTCAAGTTATAATCTTCTTTTGTCAAAAGGCACTAGCAACCTCACTCAGGGCTGTTATGAGGGTACAAACACAGTCCCTGCAGAAGTCCATGTTTAGGCAAATGCCTATGCTGTGTGTCTGATACCCATGAGTTTCATGCAAGATGCTGCCTCTTGTCAAGAAATGCACCAGAGCTAGTAAGACCCACAAATTCTCAGGTCTGATTCATCTCTACTCTGAGGTAAAAACAGGACAGTTTCTTAATTTTCTTGATTCCGCCAAGTTCATAAAGATTTGTTTTGTCATCTTATAAAGGGAATTCAATGATTTTAACAAGGAAGCCAGCAACCTGTGTTGCTACCACTGTAGACAATAACTGTAGACAATCGGGGAAAGTGGATTGTAGAGGATGATAAAGTGATCTTACTGGGAACAGTCTCACAACACAGATCAAGAGAATTAAGATTCTAAAATAGCATACAAAATTCATCTATGTCTTTTAGTGATGAGGCAAACTATTTTCTTTTTTTTTTCCTCAAGGGAGTATTGTATATAGACTAAAATACTAAAAGATTCAAAAACCAAATTATCTCTAAGTATTATGATGAACAAAATGCACTTGCATGGATCTCCTTTTTGGGTTTTGTGGGTTTTCTTTTTTTGCTTTTTGGGTCACACCTGGCAATGCACAGGAGTTACTCCTAGCTCTGTAGTCAGGAATTACTCTTGGTGGTGCTCAGGGGTCTCCTTTTTGGAATTGAGAAATTGATGAATATGTAAAAAAAAATATAAACCCTGAGAGATTTTCAATAATAAAAATTCACTGATCTAGTGTAGAAAAAAATGGGGCTCACTGTTGAGTTGTTTGCTTAGACAGTGATGTGTAACCTGCACCTGCCAACAAGAAAAAGCATTGCCCTCCTGGATTTTTCTTGTTCAGTGTGTCTACCATGAGTACTAATAGTTCACTCATTCGTTACTCATTTTGATAACTCTTCCACCTATCCAGAACATATCATTTTATACCTAACTAAAGATACTAAATACAGTACAGTGATTAAAAGTACAACAAATTGGAAGCAATTTCAGGTTCACAATTTATTACCTGTTTTTCTTATACCTCTTCCTCTCAGTCAATACTTGGTGTCAACCATTTATGGTTATTCTGAGACCAAATGAAATAATGTACATACATACTCAAAACATTTCCAGGGGTATAGCAGACACTCAATAAATGCTGAAATGAATACAGGGAAGAAATATAACTACCTTATTGAAAACTAATGAAAGCAGATTATAATTTGCACAGATGATTCCACAACAGATACATGGTAAAACAATCTCTGTAGTCTGAGGGAAAGGATTTCAACAGAGGCACCTTCTAGTGGGTGATCCAGAAAGTCATTCCTTCTATTCTACAAATACAGGATGAATGCCACTGCATAACAATGATATCATGATAAGCTCGATTTGCTGTTACGGTGTTTGGCATATCGAATACATCACAGGTGGCTTGCCAGGCTCTGCCGTGTGGGCGAGATACTCTCGGTAGCTTGCCGGGCTCTCCGAGAGGGGCGGAGGAATCAAACTCGGGTCAGCCATGTTGGCTGCGTGCAAGGCAAACGCCCTACCGCTGTGCTATCGCTCCAGCCCATCATGATAAGCAAGCAAACTTTAATTACTAAACATATATAATAACAAAAAGATCAATGCTCAAAGGAAATATTATTGATAACCCAAAATTTTGAATAATAAGGAGTCATAGAAACACAATGGAAAGGACTCAATTATAAGGATAGACAAATGGGCTCCAAAGAGCACCAAGCTATTACCACTAGACCATCAGGGAGGTTTAATTTTAGACAAATATGTATCAGAGGTAATAGAGGGGAGAGATAAAAGGCATTCTTAAGAAAAGTAGTCACTTTGGGGTATTATAATTACTGTCATCATCAGAAATTTGAATAAAGCAGGGATAGCACACTTCGAACATAATGTAAAATGACCAAGGGAATTCTGAAATGAGTTACTTACCTTCAATTAACCCTTTATTTCTATGGTAATTAACCCTTTGTCGCTAATGGAAATGGGCACAAGTCAAAGGTTATTGGAAGTGAAGTGAGGGATTTTGAAGAGACTTGTTGGCGTGCCTTGAGACCCACTCAGCTTCTTGAGGGGGACATTTCTCCTGTCCTTCAAACCAGGGAAAGAGGTACCTAAGGCAACTCAATATCTCCTCATGTTGCCCCCAAACTAAACTTGCTCTAATGCTCAGGAAGCATCCTTCTCCCCACTGTGTTTATCTCATTCAACCTTTATCAAGTCTTGAGTATGTCTGTTTCCAAAATTCCATTTGGGGCCCAATCTTCTTCCGGTTCTGTGCATTTTTCTCCCTTCCCAAGTCAAGTTCTCACATGTTGCAGACTTATGGCCCTGGGCAATGTTATTGCTCTCCAGAGCTGCACCTTCTCCATCTTCAGCTATGCTCTCTAGTGGCTGTCTCTGGTTTATTCACCTAAGCTTAAGAATCTCAAAGTCTAGAGCCATACAGCCATGACTCATTACTCATCAACACTTATCTGTCGAGGCCTGTCACTCATGGAAGTGCGTGTATGTGTGTGTGTGTGTGTGTGTGTGTGTGTGTGTGTGTGTATGAGAGAGAGAGAGAGAAGGTTAGAGAGAGGGTTGTTTTTGTTTGGGTATCATATTCAATAGTGGTCAATAATGGTCAGGGGGTCACTCCCAAAGGTATCTTTGGGACCATGTGGTACCAGGATTAAGTTCCAGCTTCACACAAGCAAAATATGCCTTTCATGTGCTCAGCCTTTTGAGATATTTCTCCAATCCCACACTTATTATTTTTTAATATAATGCTTGACTAGATGAGTAAATAAGTAAATTTATTCAATTAATGTCTGTTTAATGAATAACAGATAAAAGTGAAATGAGAAAAAGATCTTCAAAAGGGAAAGCCATGTGTAGCTTTGTCTCACCTAGAATAGAATGTGTTGGATAACAGCCCAAGAAATGCTCTCTGCTCCATAAGATAAAACAGATGTGTTAGAAAGCCACTTGCTTCTCTGACAAACTCAAGATTAAAAAACTTTAACAGGAATTTGCAATTTTCCAATATGCTCTTATACAGTCAAAAATACATATTTGTTCAGCATTTGTTCAATGCACTAGAGAGCATTTCTGTTTTGGTTTATTTGTTCGATTCACATGAATTGTTTTGTAGATGAAGATGTTCTATAACATCTTTAACTAGCATCCAGTTACAAACCAAAATTATAAAGGGGCCAGAGAAGTAGCATAGGACATAAGGCACTACCATTGCACACTGCTAAAACTGGTTCAAAATCTGGCAAGGCATTTGAACACCAACAAGAGTGATCCCTAGGTGTGGCCCAACTCCCCTACACCCCAATTACAAAAACAAAAATTAACCCAGTAGTGATAAGCTTTTGACCTTTTCTGAGAGCAATTCAGTCCATCTCTACACTACTTAGACAAAGAAAGTCTTCAGATTGGTTCTGGTGTGGGCCCCACTCCAGAATGTCAGGAAGGAGACAAGGCTATGCTTCATGGTCACCCAAATTCTCACCAATCCATACAAATGTGAACCATTTGCTATACTAAATACCACTTTTCTTCCATCTCTTCAGGAGGAGCAACATTTGGTTGAAGCCCACACGCACTGGACTGGGCTCCTCTCTGGGGCCTCTGGTTGCTGGTGACTCCTTATGCTAAAGGCAGCTGCAGGAAGTGCAGAGTGAGCTCATCTCTCCCTACGCCAAGAAGCTTCCCCAAGGTCAGGCCTTGAACAGCCATCTTTAGATGGAAAAGGCATTTTTCCGCTTTGGGCTATGAGCTCACAGCTCCAGGGAACCCAGCTCTGCACAAGTGCCAAGGCTGTCCGGGATCAGTGTCCGGATGCTTCTGCTTCTCCCTGTGCAGGTGCTTCATTCATGGGACCCAGCCCATCGGTACCAGATGGCAGATCAGAATATGAACCTCTGTTCCAGACCTTTTCTTGAATTAAGTTATAGGGCCTTAGGGGGACAGACTCACCCATTTTCTTGGAAGGGAGAGTATGGACATGGGGCCAATCGGAATAAGATAGATATTAGAGTAGGGTGGAGATGGAGAAGAACTTCTCTAGAGGTTTCTCTACAAATAAAATTTCCTGGCAATGGCTTCCCACTTCTGTCATCAGCTGTTATTCTTTTGGTCATGGAAAATCCTGCATTGTTGATTGTATGTGGGGATGGGGAAAAAGGAGACTGATTGATTGACTTGATGAAAGGAGAAAATTACTATACAGGGCAGGAGAGAATTCTCGGCAGTGAGTTAAACAACCTGACAGCTAACCTGGGTTCTCCTGCTCTCCTGCCTGGATTTTCCAAAGCCAAGAGACAAAGATGGTTCAAATTCAGCCTATAATTTATTTCCAGGAAAAGTGAGCTCTTCTGCTGTTGTTCAATTGCTGATTTGGATGGTCTTTCTGTCCTCTGCTTCTTCACTTCAGAGAGCAAATGGGCATGAGAAAAACCAGCCTTGTTTCTTTGAACTCCTCAGAGAAAAGGTTCTAGGTTGATGACCAGGAGTTCCACTGGCCTCTAATTTCCTCCTTCTAGAGGATTAAGGCCATTTTATGCAAAGAAGTGGGTGTTGATCTGTTGACAGATGAGTTCTCAGAGATTGTCACTGGAGATCTGTAGAAAGATCTCCTTAAAAGGAAGAGGTCCCTTCACATTTTGAATACTAGCACTTAACCTAATTAAAGAAACAGGTAGAGATGAGCTTTCAGGGAAAGAAAGGAGACAAGGAAGAGAGGGAGAGAGAGCAGAAACAGAGGGAAGAGGGATTGACAGGAATTAAAGGATGAAAAGAGGAATAAAATAAACTAGTCAGGCGCTCACTGGATTTTATAAATAAATTATGAAAATAATGAAACCTTGTTCTTCCAAATGAATAGACTAAAGAGAATGAGAAAGGCTTCCCTGCCTTCCTCTGACTTGTATTTTGGCTCGCTCAGCCTCAGGCGGAGAACTGGGCAGCCACCTGGGCCACAGCCTACAGTCCCCATGGTCTGTGAGTCAGGGGCTGCCCAAGTGCTGCCTTCAAGTGCGGTTGCTCTGAATGGACCCTGTGGGCGTTCAGATCATTCCTGTGGTTGGTCGAGAGTCATTCTCAGAAGTTAGCTCACTTAAGGTCATTCTCCAGAATCTGTTGAAAATTCCTCAGAAGGACAGAGGAGAAGCCAAGGTTTGAATACTGACTCCAAACACAATATGCTAGCAAGCTAAATTTTCTGCTCAGGACTTAGCGTGTCCATTGGGAAGCTGCCAGGTTCAGTGACTTCTTCATGAAAGTTCCAGAACATGAATAACCCAGTCCCTTCCTGGCACGCTGACACCTGTGCCAGGGCAATAGAAAAATGCCTGGGCTTGAACTAAAGAGTTCTCTCCACCTGCTCTCAATGGCTGGCTCATAGAGAACCAGGAGATTCCAAGTATGTATCTGAATGGTTCATTCCCAGCTGTGTCTTCATCTATTCGTCCCCAACACACTGCCTGCTTCGGCAAGATTTACATGCTGGTGAATTTAACCTCTTGAAGACTGCAGCAGTGATAATAATATCAGGCCTATTACAAGGATTAAATTGTGACCTTTGGGTGGGAGCAGAATCTGTTCCAGCTAATAATGTTATAGCCAATAGTAAACCCTAATATTTATTGAATACACACAAAGTGCTTTGCAGTATGGTTAGTACCTACATCGTGGCAATAAGTAGATTGATAATGCTTCCTCCTCATTGTTTTCTGCCTATCCTCACATGGACTTTGGCCATGGTGCCCATTCTGGGATCTTCAAATGGGCACCATGGCCAAAGGGGTGAGGCAGGATTAAGAGAACCAGTAGGGAAAATGCTTAAATGCTTCATAACTGACAACAAAATAGATGGCTCTTCCTTGGACCTAAGGAGAAAGCTGCTTCAGGGAACCCCAGGGAAAGTGGAAGCTGAGAGGGCAGCACCAAGGGAGCCAAATCCTTTGGTGCAAGAGCAGAGCATGAAGGGAGATGGGAGAAGAGGATGAGGATTTCAACAGTCCTTTGTCCCTACTTCTGCTCTCCTACCCTGCCTTTAAGTTGCCAGACTCTGAGGGCTCTCTGCAGCTCAGCCTCCACAGGGCAGAGCGGGGAACATGGTGTGCTAGACGTGATGTAAATGAAAAACCTACAGGAGAGTCATGCTGTCTTCAGTGGATTTATGTGCCTAGCCATCTTTTCTAATCTGCACAGGTTCTTCAAAAGATTTATACTACAGAAGACAAGATCCTCTCATAAAAATGGAGCCCAACAAGAAAGTTTCAAGCTTCACCTTATATTCCTTCCTGCTGGGGAGGCTGAACATATGGGCCCCAGCTGTGTCATGGAGTTGAGTCCAGCTGAATCCTTCCTGCACTGCTCTTCCTCATAGTATAAATTTTTACATGGAAAGCATTAGATGTGTGCACTCTAGGGAATTTGAAGCACAAAAAAAGTGGAAGGTGACAACGGGCATGGATAAACTATAAGTAAACCTTTTATAGTTCATATTGGGGTAGCACTGTAGTACTGTCCTCCCATTGTTCATCAATTTGCTTGAGCGGGCACCAGTAACATCTCACAACAAATTGTGAGACTTGTTGTTACTGTCTTTGGCATATCGAACACGTCACGGGTAGCTTGCCAGGCTTTGTCGTGCAGGCAAGACACTCTCGGCAGTTTGCCAGGCTCTCCAAGAGGGGCGGAGGAGTCGAACTTGGATCAGCCATGTTGGCTGCATACAACGCCCTACCTGCTGTGCTATCACTCCGGCCCATATTGAGGTAATATTTTTATAAAGTTCAACTCTTCATTCAAGTATCTAATATTCCAGCCTATGTACATTTTATCTAGGAACCCAAAACTTGAAGCATTTAGTTGATTTTTGAAGTGTTTTGTTGTATATGAGCAATGTCTGATTGAAGCAATATTGAATATCTCTGCCAGCTCTACAGTGAGACTAAGTCTTAGGAGGCAAACATTTACTTTCTCAACACTCCATATAGTTCTATTTGGATGGACATCCTGCTAACTGGCACCCGGCCCCACAGCCCTGCCCAGAGACTAAACGTCTTCCCTTAAGCCTGAGTCATGATGCTGATAGCTGAACATAGACTGGCACTCTTCAAAGTCGGCTTCACTTTATTTACTTTATTGTCAGTGGAGTTTCCCTGGCTGGTTTATGTAAAGTGAGGAGTAAAAAGGTGGCAACTTCAAGAAGGAAATCTACTTTTTCTCTATCCACCTCTGTCACCCCAAGGAAGAACCTGGGTGACTCAGAACTAATAAAAGTCTGCTATGAGCCCCAGCATGGCATGGACACTCATGTCCAGCAAGCCCTATGGGCCAGCCATCAAGCTGTGGCTCAGAGCACTTATTATGTCCTGCATGAGAGATAATCCCCAACACCCAATTTTTCAGGAAGTCATGAAATCAGGCTGGAGCAAAGAATTGCTCTGTGCAGTAAAGGAAAGTCATTCCTAATCTTACCCAGGCCTTTTGTATTTATTGCCTTTCCTTCACAGAAAATAATTTCAGGAGGAGAGGAATAGTGTAGTATAGTGAATTTACTGGGAAATAAAGGGAGAGTAGAAGAGAAGTAAGTTAACGTATGTGACTGAGAGAACACAGGCTTCTCCAGAACTGAGAAAACCAGTAGACATCTCCACATTAAAGTATGATGGTACACATCTCAAGAGGGGAAATGTGGGAAGCATATGCTCCAGAAGCATATTCCCAGTAGCAGGGGTGTGGGCAGAATGGGTGCTGTTGGCATGCATGGACTTCCTCTGCCCAAGTTAGTCTATATACACTTGTCCCAAACTGACCATCCCACCTCCAGAATTCTGCATGTCAATTGCTTACAGGGCTCCTGAGGCAGGTCTTTTCATGTCAAAGGCCTCTATATCTTCAGCCTGGTTCAGATTTCAGACTGTGTTTTCCCAAAATGCATTACCAAATTCCCAAATCCTACTAGGGATCCCCATGTCTCAAATGTTTCTTGTATTAATGCCACTTCATCACAATTTAAGCAAACTATTCTTTGAAAAAATAACATGACATTAACATACATGAAAGCCACTGGTTTGGGGAAAATATCTAAAGTACTTGAACCCAGAACCTATGAAAGATTCTTATAACCCAAGAAACGACAAATAGGGACTGGATGTGACTATAATAGCAGAATACATAGCTCGCATGTGTTTAAAGCCTGTAGTTTTATTCCCAGCACCATATAGTCCACAGAGAGAGAGAGAGAACACAAATTATCTACTTTAATGGACAATAAAAATTTGAACAGACATGAAAAAATAATTAAGGTCCAAACACATAAAAAGATGCTCAGTTTTATTCATTAGTCATCATGGAATTGTGAACTAAAGTCCCTGTAAAATGTTGTTGCTACACACATTAGAATAAAGTAAACTTAAAAGACAGACTCTACTAAGTATTAGGGAGGATGCAGAATAATCGAAACTCCCGTGAGCTACTGGTGAATGGTTAAAATAATACATTTTTTAAAAAGCAGTTTGGCAGTGTCATCAAAGGTAAAAAATAAACCAATGTGATCCAACTCTTCAGTGCCACCCTCAAGAACATCATGCGACGACTGGAATGGGAAGGAATGGGAGTGAAGGTAGATGGTCGGCAACTACACCACCTCTGCTTTGCTGATGACATTGTTTTAATAACACCAAACATCAGCCAAGCGGCACAAATGCTGGCCGACTTTGACCGTGAGTGTGGAAAGGTAGGACTACAGCTGAATCTCACAAAGACAATGTTTATGAGGAACAGCCTCGTTCCTGATGCCCCATTTGCTCTCAACGGAACGACCATCTCCGAATGCAACAGCTATGTGTACCTAGGTCGAGAAGTTAGCATGACAAATGACCTGGCACCCGAGCTGCACAGGAGGAAGAGAGCAGCTTGGAACGCCTTCAAGAACGTCGAAGAAATAACTAAGAGGACGAAGAACCTCCGGCTCCAGGCACATCTCTTTGATTCCACTGTTCTTCCTGCATTAACATATGCCTCAGAGACCTGGGCCCTATATAAACAGGATGAGAATGCTATTCCGGTCTCCCAAAGAGGAATTGAAAGAGCTATGCTTGGAATATCACGTTTCACTCAAAGAGAGAAAGAATCCGGAGTTCCAACATCCATGGATGATCAAGAATCAGGGACGCTGTCTCGTTTGCCAAGGTGTCAAAAATCAGATGGGCTGGTCACATAATGAGATTTAAAGAGAACTGCTGGACTAGAGCTGTTACTGACTGGATCCCACGGGATGTCAAAAGACCGCATGGCCGCCCACCTACCAGATGGTCAGACTTCTTCATCAAGATCGTGAACGATCGTTTGAGGCTCTTCATGTTCCCAGAACAAACATATGCCATTGGGCTACACTGGCACGCGACAGGGACGAATGGAGACGTTACTGGCGCCCGATCGAGCAAATCAATGACTAACGGGAAGTTAAGTGATTAAGTGATTAATGTGGATCCAATCATTCCACACCTAGTATTCACACATGATAAATAAAAAAGCTGTCCCTACAAAGATGCATACGTGCATGATCATAGCACCTTATATGTAACAGACCCAAATGGTAAACAATGGATGAGTAGGAAAATTAACCAAAGAAATAGTGATGTCCAATGAAATAATGATGAACAATAAAATAGAATGAAATATTGATATATATCAATTTGCATGAATTATATGGAAGAGAAGGCAAACTTCCTTTTCAAAAGAATACATACAGTATGATTCCACTTATACTAAACTCTGGAAAATACTAAGTCACATGCAATGACAGAGTTGCCTAAGGATGAGGGTGTGGGGTGGGAGGATTATTAAGAGGCAAGGGCGCTTTGGGGGAATGATGTAAGTATTTGTTGTGTCAGCTATGGTGATGGTCTTCTGACTGCATACATTTCTCAAATCATGTCAATTTGTACACTTAAAAATGTGCAATTTGTTGTACTTCTGTACACTGTTTTTATTTTGTTTATTTGTTCTTAGGCACCATACTTTACAATCCTGTTACCAATAGATTTTCAGACACATAAGACTGCAACACACCACACCCACCAGTGTCCCTTTATCAAACAGTCAGAGACCCCCTGCCCCTGATCCTGCCTCCTTAGCAAACTCTTTTAAATTATCTTAGCGTCTGAGGCCCTTTGGTTACTTCCCATCCTTTTTTGATGGCTCCTGCATTTAGGAACCAGAGAGCAAAAGTCTTAACCCTAAGCACCTTTCTTTACTCTTTCCCTGGGTTTAGCATCTCTGGATCACCTTCCAGACAGCCTCTTTCACCTTGCTCTCTGCCTTACAGCTTGGTCTTTTATTGGTATTCTCTCTGGTTGTTGGTATTTTCTGAAGTTCTTAGGGTAGTGTCGTCACATGCATGCACTAATTTACAAGAATTCAACCATAGACATGAAGTCACGGAGAAAAGCAATTTGAGTCTTTACAAGAATGAGAACCATGCACGCACAGGGGCTCCCACCAGCCTCTTAGTGAGATTGAGTTGGGGAAGTAGCTGTGCCATCACCCACGTGTGTCTTATTTTAAGATAATTTCATCAAGGAGAAAGGAATTCTCATGTTTCAAAAATGTTGTATTTGATTTCACGCAGCACAGCTTCTAAATGCAAGCTAATGGCATCAACTTACTATACTCCACTGAAGAAACAATCACCTAACCAATAGCAGATTGGGATATGAGGACCTGTGAGGAGAATTTTCATTAGAAAAGTCAAAAATTCAAATCCCCTCCCCCCATTCTTTAGACAACACAAGGGTCACTGTCACTACATAAAGAAAGAAAAAGGGGCTGGAGCTAGTTACCCCAGTCAATTAGGATGCAGACACTTGAAGGGGAAAGAGAATATGTTCAGAGAGGTATATTTGTCATGGCGACATGGTTCCTGTCCTTAATAAATGTCCTCTTCATAAGAAGACACAGCTTTTGGCTTGAGAAATTCACACATTCTGCTTTACATACTTCATAGAAATCTCAGTAGCTTGGACTGAGACTGAAGAATTTTCCTGAGCACAATATCAGGTGCTCATAAAGTCTGCCTTACTGGGTATCCCATAAGTTCAGTTGCAGTAGAGAGAGAACTGGAGGGAGAGGTTTTCTGAGTTCTTCTAATTACAATTTTAAGAGCTATGATAATTAAGAGAGACACATAATACACATCAGTCTCCCTTGGGTGCCTTCACCAGCATTGTTAGGATAATGTTCTGAGGCCATTTGTTTGGGTTTTTGTCTATGAAATATCAACCAATAGCTATCAGGCCTCCAACATGGTCTGTGGATTTTATTTGACAACATTGTTGTCTTTTAAAATCTAGTTATCATTCCACCTGTACCTCAACTTTCCTCCCTTCTGGTTCAGTAGCAAGCCAGGACCATAACAAACAGGACTCTAATGCTCTGCAGATAAAGGAATGTCAGGAAAATAAACAAATTAGCTTTTTGCAATGGCGTTCCTTTCTTTCAGGGAAGAAGAAAAAGAGGAAGATCAAAACACAATTTTTCTAGCAACACTTATCTCGCCAGCTCCTGCCAAGTATCTCTGCTTTTCAAAATGCTCTGCAGACCAGAGTTGTGGACAGCTTGGAGGCCACCCCCACACCTCAACTCCTGGTGGAGTTGTTATTGCATATTCCACCCCCCCCCCCAGCTGTTTTCCAGTTGCCTGAAAGGGGTATGGAGTGAAATGCAAAGCACTTGCCTGTCTCAGCCAGGTGGGAGGAGGAAAGAGAGACAGAGCAGTATTGTTTCTTAAATGTGTGGTTTTTGAAAGTCTCTCCCTGAGGCATACCCTGCTAGATTTCTAGATCCAACAGACCCTTGGATGCACAGTCTTGGGGTGGTTCCCTGATGTGGAGAGATGATGTGAATTAGCTGTGAACTGCTAAAAGCCTGCATGGGGCATCAGAAAGGACAGGACTTTCTGAAAGAAGCCATCATGAAGAAGTCAGCCACTGGTCTAGCTGAAGGAGTTTCCTGTTACTAAATGTGCCCAGTTCTCCAAAGCCCAAAGCTCTCAGTGTGCAAATGGAGAAAGGAGGGTTCAAGTACAGTCCAGTGTTTGCCTAAATCTTTTCTTTAGGCAGCAGTCCTTCAGCTACTTAAAACTTCATGGCTCTAAGCTGCCAAGATAGGCTAACTCAGGAAAATGCCCAAACTGCTCTACTTTGCTTGCACTCTTCAGGGAAAGTACCCTCAGTGTACCTCCAACTCCACAGAAATCTACGTTCTTTAAGCGAACAAAGAGAAAGGCCCTGCAATTGTACCTGAGGGGTCTATGCACTCCCAAGGACCATTCCAGCACCCCCAGGAGGTGGTACAACCCACTTTGGAACACTGGGCTAACTTTTTTGTTCATGTAGGGGCTATCCTTCCATGTTTGGTGTTACCTCTATGTTGCTGCATGAGTAGCTCCTTCTTCAGCAGTGTTATTAAGGCTTGGCCTGATCTGTGAACTCTATCATGACTTCCAGGAATATCAGCAACATTAGCAAACAGAGAATGGCAAGTAAACTCAAGAATTGTATATTTGTAAATGTGTACATTTCTTCAATTTAACTTAAGTCTCTAATGTTTTAAGGACATCCATAATATCCTTTTAAAAAAATTTAAATACAAGCTACATTGGCCTGGAGTGATAGTACAGTGGTAGGGCATTTGCCTTGCACACTGCCAACATGGCCGACCCGAGTTCGATTCCTCCGCCCCTCTCGGAGAGCCCAGCAAGCTACCGAGAGTATCTCGCCCGCACGGCAGAGCCTGGCAAGCTACCCGTGATGTATTCGATATGCCAAAACACAGTAACAACAAAGTCTCCAATGGAGACGTTACTGGGCCGCTCGAACAAATCAATGAACAACAGGACAGTGACATTGACAAGCTACATTTGATTGTGGAAGGACTATGTTTATTCCATCAATAAACTAATTTATTTATGTCCCTGAGCCTCAAATACCTTGGAAAATCTCTCTAGCATGGAGCTTGTCTCATAAATAATTCCTTCATAGGCCTGATATGGCTCAGGGCTGAAAGCACCTGATTCCCAAGTGTAATGAGTGTAAAACCCCCACAGACTGCTGAATGGGCTTAGCATAACCCTGGTTGTTGTGTGGAAGCCCCAGCATTCCAGGGAACTTCTGGTCATAGTGCAGCCTTGTGTGTGTGCTGCTGCAATTCAGGATATACAAGCACCACAGGCAGGAGTGTAATCCCCCCCAACTCATGATCACATGTGCAAACAATGTGACTAGAAATATGGAATCCCCATGGAACTCTGAAATCAAATGTGCAATCTCCAGAACAAAGAAAGCATTCAGTCTACAGATATCACAATATAGAGGAAAGAGGCAAGACAGGCAATTTCTTCATTTAATGAACTGATTTAAATGTGAATATTAGAACAATACTCTTATTGAGTATTGTTCGAGCTTGCAAAGCACTGCAGAGAAGCGATAAAGGAAGACCTCAAAGAGAGAAGAGCAGCAGTGTTGGCAAATGCAGCAGAAGCTTGGAAAATTATTCACAATGCCCACCAGTCCTTTGCCACCTACAAGACCAAGACGAATGCCCTCCAACATCCTGATGGATCTATCACATCTTCCAGAATGGCAATGGAGAAGATTATCCATGACTTCTACTTGGATCTCTTCAATAGCCATTTCCACCTGCCCACATATAAAATTTTGCAGGATGGATATGTCGTTCCCAATGTTTTCCCATCCAAAATCTGACATGCATTTTGTTGGTAAAGAAGCGAACAGCATCTGACCCAACAAGGTCAGACCATAACACCTGAAGAATCTGCCATCAGTACTCAATACACTGGCTTGGCTCTTCACACACTACCTGTTTAAATGCAAGTTTCCGTCCCAATGGAAAACCAGCAGGACCGTTCTACTGTGCACGAAGGGAGTCATTCACGACATTGGCAACTATTGCCCGATCTGCCTGTTGTCTGTCATCTACAAGCTGTTCACTTGAGTTATCCTGAATAAGATTGGCAAAACACTAGATAAAGGACAACCATGCAAACAAGCCGGGTCCCAAAAAGGATTCAGCACAATCGACCATATTCACATGATAACCAAGCTCATTGAGTTTTCTCTGGAGTTCAAGATGCCACTCTGTCTAACATTCATTGATTTAAAGAAGGCCTTTGACTCTGTTGAGATGGAAGCAGTTATCGAAGCCTTAGCCAAATAGGTACCATTTCACCGAAACTCTTCAGTGCCACCCTTGAGAACGTCACGTGATGACTGGAAAGGGAAGGAATGAGAGTGAAGATAGACGGTCAGCAACTAAACCACATCTGCTTCACTGATGACATTGTTCTAATAACACCAAACATTATCCAAGTGGCAAAAATGCTGGCCGACTTCCACCATGAGTGTGGAAAGGTCGGACTGCAGGTATATCCCACAAAGACAATGTTCATGAGAAACAGACTCTTTCCTGACGTTCCTTTCGCTCTCATTGGAACGAACATCTCCAAATACAGCACTTATGTGTACCTAGGTCGAGAACTCAACATGACAAATGACCTGGCACTTGAGTTGCACAGGAGGTAGAGAGCGGCTTGGAACGCATTCAAGAGCATCGAAGAAATAGCTAAGAGGATGAAGAACCTCTGGCTCTGGGCACATCTCTTTGACTCCACCATTCTTCCTGCATTAATATGTGCCTCAGAGATCTGGGCCCTATGAAAACAGGATGAGAACACTATTCAGGTCTCCCAAAGAGGAATCGAAAGAGTTATGCTTGGAGTATCATGCTTCAGTCAAGTGAGGGAAAGAATCCAGAGTTCCAATCTCCGTCAATGATCGAGAATCAGGGACGCTGTCTCGTTTCCCAAGGCATTGAAAATCAGATGGGCTGGACACGTAATGAGATTTGGAAATAACCAGTGGACTAGAGCCATTACCAGCTGGGTTCCATGAGATGTCAAAAGATCACGTGGCCGCCCACCTACAAGATGGTCAGACTTCTTCGTCAAGAACCTAAACAATCAGTTTGAGGCTCTTCGTGTTCCTGGAGTGAGCAGAAGCCATTGGGCTACACTATCACGCGACAGGGGCAAATGGAGATGTTGCTGGCGCCAATTCGAGCAAATCGATGAGTAACTTGATGTCAAGTGATCAAGTGATGAGAACAATGGCAAGAAGAGTAACCACCTACAATTTATCTTTATTAGATATATATGTATATATATATATATGAATTTACAAGATTATGCATTAGAGTATCTTAGTGAGTATCCTGGTAAATTTTAGAATAGTTTTAGCTGGGATCAGAGGAATAACACAGTGGTTAAGGCTCTTTCTTGCCTTGCATGTGCCTAACCTAGATTCAATCCCTGGCTTCCCAATATGTCCAACATGCTCTACTATGATTGATTCATGAGCAAAGAGCCAGGAGTTATCCTTGAGCACCATCTGGTTATGGGCCCAAAGCAAAATAGTTTTCCCAGACTGAAATTATAACTCAGTGGTACAGTACTTGCTTTGCACATATGAGGCCCAGGACAGGGGGGGGAAAAGGTGGTGGTGGGGGGATTCTCTGCAAAATATCTGCTGCTCAAATTCTTTTAAATGGATTCAATAATCAGCTCTATGACTATTTCCAGTGCTTAAATATAGAGAAACTTTTGTTTCAAGTCCTTGTGAAATAGTTTGACTGTAAGTCAGGAAAAAATATATTATTAGAGGTGAATTGTCCAATATTTTAATATTTTTTAGGGAGCAAGAGCTTGGTCTTGAGTTGTTGATTTGTTTTTCTTTTTAAGGTGGTTGGGCTACACTCAATGGTACTCAGGTGTTGTCCTGGCTTGCAGCCCAGGGGGTCATTCTTGACCATGTTCAGGGGACCATGTGGTTCCAAGGATGGAACCCAAGGCTCTAGCATGCAAAATATACACACATCCTATTGAGCCAGCTCCTGGACCCTCTTTTAATGTTTTTAATGAATCTTTCCATTTGATTCAAATCAAGAAATAAGCTTGCAGCTTGATTCCAGAATCCATACTCATAATGATTCCATCTAACATAGAGTTGTCACACATTGTGTCTTTTCAAAGCTAGTACCCAGCCCTCTATACTCATCGAAGAAGGCTTTTACTTCAGAATCTTTATTAACATAAATAAATATTGCTCTCATATTTGCAGGACTTGTGATAGACCTGAGGATGAGTTCTGACTCCCCTGGTAGTCCTTAGGATATGGAGATACAAGAGTTCTAAGAGCCTTGCCAAGATCACTGACCAAATACATAGCTTATAACCATAGCAGGTAGAGCCAGAGCTATACAGAGGTACAGGTAAGATCCTCTAAAAAGGTTTTCTGGAGAAATATCTCACACCCTTGAGGTATAAAGAGGTACCCCAAAGGACAGCCCAGCAGAGGACACTTGTGGTTTGTGTAGTTTGAGGATTCGAAGTGTGAAAAGCAGGTTGAAGAAGTAAAGCAGATCATTATTAGCAGTGTGTTTCCCAAATATAGTTTACATGTCATTTTAGTGTAATAAATTTTATCCACCTCTATCCACATTGATTTAAAGTGGAGTGGAGTGTGTCTTTCGCTTTCACTTCTTTTTTTATATTTTGTTTTGTTCTGTTCTGTTTTACTACTTGTGGGTTTCACCTTCAGGTTTCTATCATTTGAGCTTGATCTGGCTGACAATTAGTAAATACAAAGGGGACTAGAGCTTGTGTCGCTGCCACCAAAGGATACAACAGGGGCCAGAACAATAGTATAGTGGATAAGGCGCTTGCCTTGCATGCTGTGGACCCAGGTTTGATCCCCGGCATCCCTTGTGGTCCCTCAAACACCACCAGAAGTAATTTCTGAGTGTAGAGCCAGGAATAGCCCCTGACTATTGCCCCCCCAAATATGAAAAAGAAATTTAAATTATAAATCATGAAACTCAATAAAAATAAAAGGAATACAACAGAAATCAAATCACTTGGTAAAGTGGTCACTTCACTTCCAGGTAAATAAAAGAAACATCAACTAAATATCACACGCACTGTAGATCCAATTAATCTAATTATGGCACTATTTTAAGTCGGTGTGTTTTTAATGTGTCTCTTTATTAAAGTCCTGAGAGAAATAGCTAATGGATTAAGTGCCAGCCCTTGGGGTGTGAAATAGCTTGTTTATATTCCCCCTAAAATATATTGATAAATTAAATTATATTTATAAAATTAAAAATATATATTTATAATTCACAAAGTGCCTGGGTGCCCCCTATTTCATTAGCACTGCAGATTCACAGGACATATCTGGAGAAAACCATTATTGTCAACACATTTCACAGAGGCAGAGTTGAGCTTCAGACAGAGTGTGTGATTGTCACACACTGGAATCAGTCTTGGGTCTCAAGTGCCCAGATCTTTGCAGACTAGGCAAGATGGTGAGCAAAATCGACACCTTTCCTTTACTTCACCTGTTGCTTCATTCTTTGTTATGAACATCTTGGAGAGATTTGACATTTTTTCCAGACTGTTTTAGATCATCCCCTCCTCAAGGAAAAAGAGTTTAGGCCTTCTTTCTGTGACTACCAGGGGAGTCAGAACTCATGCTTATGACTCTAACCATTTCTTTTTAACCCTCCACAATATTTCCTAAAACATGGGAACTGTCCTCCAGACTTGCAGGTGTGAGTTTCTTACCAACTTCAGATTCGCTGGTAACTGAATTACAAGGCCATCAATCACAGACATAGAAAACTGATCCCAGTGGAGTGGGAAACTGTGGAGCCAAGACTCTTAAGGCTTTATTTCTGATTACCCCCACATCCAAATCATAGAGGGATCCTCTTAAAACTTAAGATTCCTGGCCCAGAATGTCTGAAGTTGAAACGTAGTACAGAGAATCTCCACCTTAGAGGCTCTCAGGATTTTTGTCTGCATTAACATCTGGGAAGAATTGCAGGAGGCATGGTCAGAGGGTGCTGTTACTTGATCCAAAGATCCTGGACCCCGTGTATGAAAATCAGGGCCGGGGTTTGGCAGGGGGTGGTGGGAGATATAGGTTAGAAGCAGGCAATAGACAAAAAACTGAATGAGCCTAAAGAGGCTTCTTCTCCCTCTACATCTTGGTGGATGCTAGACCCTGTGCTGCAGAAAATCCTTGAGTAAGGGCTGGCCAAGGCAAGCCCTATCCTCCTATCTCCTATGACTCAGGCCAGACACTTTTTTTTATTCTGGTTTGGGGGCCACACTAACAGAGTTCAGGGCTTACTCCTATTTATATTGGAGCTCAGGGGTGCCTAAGGGGGATTGAACCCTGGTTGGCTGCATGCAAGGTAAGCACCTTAGCCACGGTGCTATCTCTCTAGTCCCTGAAGGACACTTTTAAACAAAAGAGTCTTAGATGGCTCAGTTGGCAAGATGAGATACTAGGGAAATATTTTCTATCCAGTCAGGTAAAGGTGCTGGAGCAAGATAGATCATGACAGGAAATAAAAAGATACCTTTATTTTGCATGACCAATTAACAATAGACCATAATCATCACCACCACCCCCACCTTTCTGCTAAAGGAAAGGGGAAAGGAAATCACAGAGAACAGGTGAGAGAACGTTTAGAGGAGCAGTCAAAAATTCCAAGCCCTAAACAGAGAGAGGGAGGAAATCAGGAATGAGATGAACACCCAGGTTAGGTGGACATATGTTTGGGGACTAAGAACACCTGCACAGATGATCAGGGACTTCAGTTTTTCCTGCATTCTAGCCTTCTTGGGCTGAGAACTCAGGTTCCTGGGAACATCAGAGTGCACAGCAGAGGGCCAATTGGCTGAGTCTTTGCAGGAGGGAGGCTGGTGCTGAGGAAGACAGGTACACTTTGATGTACTTAAGAAGTGACCTTCTTGTTTTGAAGGACTGTCCATATTGTTTTTCAGAAAGGCTGGACCAATCAGTCAGCGGAAGTCCTTCAAAAACAAGAAATTGAGCTTCCTTATGACCCCTCAATACCATTTCTGGGAATATATCCCGAGGGTACAAAAAAACCACAGTAGAAATGACATCTGTACCTGTATGTTCATTGTAGCACTGTCCACAATAGTTAAAATCTGGAAACAACCCGAGTGCCCTAGAACAGATGACTAGTTAAAGAAATTTTGGTATATCTACACAATGGAATACTATGCAGCTGTTAGAAAAGATGAAGTCATGAAATTTGCTTATGAGTGGATAGACATGGAGAGTATCATGCTAAATGAAATGAGTCAGAAAGGGAGGGACAGATATAGAAGGACTGCACTCATTTGTGGAATATAAAATAACATGACATGAAACTGACACACAAGGACAGTAGATACAAGGGCCAGGAATATTGCCCCATAGTTGGAAGCCTGTCTCATGAGCTGGGCGAGAAGGCAGTTGGAATAAAGAAGGGGTCACTAAGTCAATGATGGTTGGAGGAATCATTCGGGTTGGGAGATGTGTGCTGAAAGTAGATAAAGGACCAAATATGATAGGCTCTCAGCATCTGTATTCCAAACCATAATGCCCAAAAGTAGAGAGAGAGTATGAGGGAAATTGTCTGCCATGGAGGCAGGGGGAGGGAGGTAAAAGGGAGGTATACTGGGGATATTGGTGGTGGAGAATGTGCACTGGTAAAGGAATGGGTATTTGATCATAATGTGATTATAACTCAAACATGAAAACTTGTAACTATATCTCACGGTGATTCAATAAAATAAAAAAATTAAAGAGAAAAAAAGAAGTCACCTTCACTATTACCCAAACCTACCCTCTGGAATGCCTTGATGAAGTGGTGAAGTGGCAAGGATAGTACCAGCCAATCTCCCCCTCCTCATCCATTTCACAAACACTCTTGTGAAACCGAGTCCATTGTGGTTTTCCTCCTCCATGCCTCCTCCTGCCTCCTAACCTGCTTCTGGATTTTAACCCCACCTGACCCCCACCCCCACCCCATCAACTGTGTGTCCATTCTCTTAAGAGTGCAGTTCTAATACACTCCAAACAACTCCATATGAAAAGCTTTCTTTGAACAACTCCTTTTTCCTATCTTGGCTTTTGAAGGGAGCTTTGATAGCATAAGACTTAAACTGGTAACAGCTTTTGGAAGGGGGGACGGGCATGATAGCATCAAATTTTGATGGCAGGGCTCATGCCAAATTTCAACACAGAGCCTGGGGCCTGATGTGATTGTATTCATCCTGGCACTGGCATCCTCAAACCAGAAAGCACCATTTATGGAAAAGCACTTGGAACCCAGTGGGCCAGGGAGCAAGAATTGCAGGTCTAGCTACAGGTGCCTGCATTGGGCTCCACAGTATCCAAGGACACCCACCTCTGAGGCCTGGGCACTACTAGCACTGACTTTCTACCTGTTTGTGCCTGGTACTTTTTTCTCAAGGTAGGGAAGGAGGGAGAGAAGGAGAGGGAGTAAATACGAGTGACAGAGTAACAAATGGTAAGAGACAAGGAGCCTAAAAAAAGAGGGGACGAATGAACCTTACAGCCCAATGTGAGTACTATGTACACACGTCCTAGTGTGAGTGAAGTGTGCTCATGTACCAGTGTGAATGCTGTCTACATACATCCTGGTGTGAATGCTGTGTGCAAACAACCTAGTGTGAACACTTTGTGGACACATCCTGGTATGAACACTTTGTGCACACATCCTGGTGTGAATGCTGTGTGCATACATCCTGATGTGAATGCTATGTGTACATATTCAAGAGTCACTCGAAGGCGAGAGTAGAACCTGTTCATCTGTGGCTCTCGAAGGCCTGATATGGCACCATCAGTATGAGTTCATCACCTGGGCAGTGACTTGACTCTCTTAGCACAAGAGTACACCTTGGGTATAACTACTTTTAACTGCGTAGTTCCATCCCCCACCCACCTGCCTTGCTTTACCTTGCTTGGAAATGAAAGAAGAGCTCTTGACGGGAGGTAAATCTTCTCGGAGGCTGGTCTGTGCACAGGGCTCCCTCTGAGCTGAACCATGATTCTAGAACATTCTCAAAGAGAAGAGTAGAGGTAATAGCCATGTTACTTTTTCCTGGAGGTGGGAGGGAGGGGTCTCCTTCCATATCATGCCTCTCCAGTTAGTGAAGGAGGATAATGTCAGAATCTAGAAATGTAAATATTAGGCAGACCACTTTAGAATCACAGAGTCAATTGGTTAGTTAATTTTAAAGCTAGTTGGGAGGGAGTAGATCCCTGCAGGAATGTAATTCATGACTCCCTAGCAGAGAAGCCTCCCAAAGATTGAAGATCCCTTTCTTCTGTGGAGAGATCTCCATCCATGAGGCAACAATGCCAGGAAACCACAACCTGGGGATACAGGTGTGCTCAAAGCCCAGACAGGGGGCCCTTGGCTCTCTGCAGTCTTAAGCTCCACTGTAGCTGAGCAACCCCATGTTATCATTTGCAGTGAAAGAACAGGGTATTTTAGGGCATTCTGACACTTTTTAAAGTCCTATGACTGTAATGCTGAAAGAAAACATCCATCATCACCGAACAGATTTCTCTAGGGTTTATGTCAAGTAAACCATAGTGTCCTATATTCCAGATGTCTCAAAGACCTGAGCAGCTGCCTCTAACTTCCCCTCAGGATCAATCAGAGAGCCTGCCATTCCTGAACCTCTCATAGTGTTTTCTACTTCTGTCCTGCCTTTGTTACTTAGCAATAGGCACCTCAACTTATTGTTCATGAGCCTTTGGTGTCCCATGATTCAGTCTATCTATTCTCCAACCAGAAGACTTAGCAATAAACTGGGAGTTTATTAGAAATACAGGTTCCACCTTAGACTTTTGGCATCAAGCTCTACATTGCAACAAGGCCCCAGGGAGACTGCAGTATACAACTAAGATTGAGAAGCATGGATTTATTAGATTCATTCAACAGTATACAAGTGGATTACCTAAAATTTAGAAAAACAATTAGTGACAACAGGGCCCCACCTCCTGAAGTTCTGGTTTCCTTAGAATGGGGTAAGACATAGGCACTGACTGTTTAAAACAAAACAAAATTCCCCAGATGACTGTAACGGGAAACTTCACTTAAAGAACCACTGAGTACCAGCAGGTAGGGCACTTGTCTTGCAGAAGGCTGACCTGGGTTTGATATTCGGCATCCCATATGGTCCTTTGAGTACTACAAGGAGTGCAGATCCAGGAGTAACCCTGAGCATGCCCCCACCAAAAAAAAAAAAAAAAAGGAAGAACCACTGTTGTAGTCTCTTTCCTACTGGATCTCCTATTCACTTATTCAGTATGTTGTTACTGCACAAAGTAATAATCCCTTTCTAATCCTCTGTTATAATTAGATCTTCCATCAATGTTTTATGCTGTCAATCCCAGCGAGTTCCAGGTTTATAGCATAGATCTTTCCGTGGAGGTGGGAAATCTAGGCAAGGGGTAACTGACAAAGGCCCAGCCTTAGCTTTTCAACCAAGACTTGGGCTTCTCTCAGAGAACCAAGCATGGAGAGAATAATTTCAAAGACAAATCAAGAAGATGACCAGCCAAAAAGGATCACTGTTGTCCCTGCTTAAGAATCTGTAACTCCTCACAGGAGGAGGTGTGCTCTCTTCCTCTCCTTGGATTTAGGCCCAGTAGGTGATGCACTTTGGATGAACATCCATAATACCAGCAAATTCTAATCATATGAGTATAGTCCAACCTGGTCCACTTCCAAGAATGACAACAACCACTGTCAGGGAGACAGGAAGAGCCAGCACCATCTATGGAGGAATGAGCCTGGGGAAACTGGCCAAATGGACTCTGCTTACATCACAAAAACAAAGTCCAAGGAGGAAGGCAGGAGATCCAGTCTAGGATTTTCTGAATGGCAGCCTATTTCTCAAGGAGAGGACAGTATGATGAGGCCTCCCCAGATTCCTGGGCAAAATCAATCCTTTCTGTGGCAACAAGGATTACATCAATATCTGAGTTGTTTGTTCAGAAAGAGAATTTTACAATCCTAAAATGAGATTCAAAGGAAATAGTAGGTATATATCTACCCCAAAAATCTCTCTTAAGTAAAAAATATTAACCTACTTCTACACGCATAGAAGTAGAAGAAAACAGCAATTCCTGAAAGTATCAATGTGACCTTAAAATAAGGCATTTCTTAAACTTGAACCCGTCCCACACATACAATAGAACTATTTAAATCAGATGAACACTATCTTCCTATTTGAATATTTTTATATCATATCTAAAGACTGATATGCCAGACACAGTAACAACAAAGTCTCCAATGGAGACGTTACTGGGCTCGCTCGAGCAAATCGACGATCAACGGGAGGGCCTTTACCTTTACCTTATCTAAAGACTGAAGCCAAACAACTGCACTTCCCAAATGTGAAGACATGATGTCTCTTAGTTGAATCTTGGACCAGATTCCCCTTAGCTGAGAAGCTATTGAAAATTTCAGAGAGGTCATAAGAGGAGAGGTACAAAACAGCATGAGGTACATCAATAACACCTGCTCTGACCAGAGGTTTTGAAGATCTTGTGTTATTTCATTTTATGAAGCAGCAAAGATGAATGAATTCCAACCAAGCTTTTCCACCAAAAATGCCCTTTCCAAGAGCACCAAGAACATTGTGTTTGGGGAATTGAGCACGTCATATCTTCCATATATTAACCCCCCTCAGCATCATTCCCTCAGCTGACCTTCCCCCACCCTTGAATGGCTCCTTCTCTGACTCCAGGGTACCTCCCACCCCATCACACACAGGCTCTGGTCTCCTCCCACCTCTCTGACTGCTCCTGCTCAGTTACCCTCACTGTCTACCCATCCACTAATTGTTATGGTGCCTGCCCTGAGCTTTCCATTTCTTCTATTTTTTCTCTGTATCCACTCCCCCGGTGATCTCACCAGTCTTGTGACTTTAGCACTACTAATAATTCCCAACATTATGTCTCTGGCCCCTGACCTCTCCCTGCTGCAGGATGCCAAGTCAGCCTGAGTTGTTATAAATGCTCCAGATGAAAGATTTTGTTTTGTTTGTACAATAGGGCCAGGAACCATCTTGAGGCCAGTTACTTTTTTCCAGGATTTCTCTGCAAAGGAAATTGAATATTTGCTGCTTACTAAATAGGTAGCCTACTTTTCAAAAGTCACAGGGGCTTATATAAAAAAAAACAGGTACTACTCTGCAGAGAACTGGTGTGCAAGTGTCTCAGATACACTCACTCACTCATTCTATGAATAAAAGAATATGCCCAGAAACCTGAGGGAACCATCCTTTGGGTGAAGGCCAGGAGCTCTTGTCCTTAGGGAACCTCTGACTCAGCATTCTGAAAAGGAAAGAGCAGAGTGCCTACCGACAAGTGTTTCACGTTTGCCAAATGAGTAAATGCATGAAACAAAGAAGGCATGGTTCTAGGCTGGTTAATGAACTCCAAGGTTCATTAAAAAAGATTCAGTAATAATTTGACCACCAACCTATCAAGAATCATGACAGATTCTATACACTGATGCAATGTAAATAATGATGCTTTCCCCAGACTACTCATCACAGAGGGGACTAGAATACTTGCCAAGGGTCTTCAGTGTCCCAGGAGCCAGGATCCAGGTGACTCCCACTCTGAGAAGCCAGAGCTAGCCCTCATTCTGAGCTGCCTGCCAAGTCCTCAAGCTCCATCACTACCAGTAGCCCTCTGACCTCAGACATTTTTGTCCCTACTTGTCTGAGTTTTTTTCCCTTTTAGATCCTTGGACTTTGAAAAACAAGTAGACAAGTGAGCATAATGTCAAGAGGAGTTCAGCCTGGCAACTGTTTCTCAGAAAGCTCTTTAGAGAAGAGGTTTCTGATCCCTGGATTCACAAGATCAGAGAAAAGGAGAAACTGGCACGAAGGAGGGGCCACCTTTTCACCCTAATAAACTGAGTTTCCAAACCTGGAATTCTGCCAGGATCAGTAAATGGGCCTCTGATGCCCTCCTGCCTGTCATGCTGCATCGTCCGCGCGAGGTGAAGAACAAGCCACAGGCTGATGTGCTTGTTCCTCTAGTCACTGGCTGAGCCAGGCTGACTACACAGTGTGCATTGTTATAAACAGGAACAAACAATGGGATCTGTTCCCCCTTCTCCAGGAAAGGCAGCCCCAGAGTCCAGCCACCTATGACCTAGATGCTGAGTCAGACCTCAGCAAAAGTCTCTGGAGAATCCCAGATGCCCTGCCCCTCCTGCTTCCATGTTCAGATGCCATCAGAATGGAAGGTTGTAAAACCCCTTTCTTCCTCAGGCTGGAAAAAAACATACCTTCATTTCTCTATACTCTCAATATTTTACTTTCCCTTTTTAAAAATTCACAAAAACACAAGCAGAAAAGTCACAAGGTCTTTTGTTTATCTGCTCCCCTATTTAATAACTGGATGGCTGACAATTCAATTCAACCCTCTCCTCTATTTGGAAGTGGCCAGAGATCTTCTGCCACTTGTGACTGAAGCTGAAGAAACTTCAACCTGTTTTTAATTGCTCTGTTATATATCACATGGTTGCATCCCTTCTTTCTGTAAGGAAAACAGAGCTAAAGCATTCAAAATTTAGTGTGACTTTTAGTCCCTGGAAGCAGCTGACATACATTCCAGCATGAGGTGGGTCCCCAAGAAGAGTAAGACTAAAGAGAGAGTGTGAGATAGACAAGGAAGCAAGTCAAAGTGGGTTCCCACAGGGTTCAGTTCATTATAAGTGGGGGCTTAGGGTGCCTGAGGTGCCACAGTGAGGGTATTCTTGGGCTCAGTAGCTAAAGAAGAGATAAGACAACATACAGTCTTTAAGTCATACAAAGTGGTTGGACTATTAACAGCTTTAATATAAATCTTTGAGATTCAACCCCAACAAGGAAAACAACAGCAAAAATTAACAATTAGGATGATATTAAATCATTGTATAATTGAAACCCAAGAACAAAAATTTGTAAATCTACAACTGTACCTCATGATGTCTCACTAATAAAAATTTTTTAAAAAGACAAAAACAGAACACCAAATAAAATAAAATAAAATAAACAGCTTCTATACAGCAAGAGGAACCGCCATCAAAATGACAAGACAACCTACTGAATCAGAGGAGTTACCTAGAAATCACAGATCTAACAAAAGGTTCATATCCAAAATACATTTTTTTGCTTTTTGGGTCACACCTGGCCATGCAAAAGAGGTTACTTCTGGCTCTGTACTCAGGAATTACCCCTGGTGATGCTCAGGGAACTATATATGGGAATCAGATACTGGGAATCGAATCCAGGTTGCCTGCATGCAAGGCAAACACCCTACCAGCTGTGTTATTGTTCCAGCCCCCAAAAATACATTTTTAAAAAACCTTATACAAATCAACAAAAACACCATTTTAAAATGAGTAGAGGACCTAGAAAGACACTTCATCAAAAAAGTCACATGACAAAGAAAGAAAGAAAGAAAGAAAGAAAGAAAGAAAGAAAGGAAGAAAGAAAGACCGTCATCTCTGAGTATTAGCAAATGTGCCTCAACAATGAGATATCACCACATGCCTCTATAATGTTTGTTATCAAAAAATAATAGGCTGGAGATATAATATAGTAGGTAGGGACATTCCTTGCACACAGATGAATCTGGGATTGACCCCATATGGTCATCCAAGGCTGTCAGGAGTAACCCCTGAGCACTCAGCCAGATGTGAACTTTGAGAATAGCTGAGTGTGGCCCCAAACAAAGAGTCTGTGCATCTGAATTGTATGTGATGTTTTAAAGAAAAATTACTAATATTTCTTTTTAAAGGAATGGAGCAATAGCACAGCAGGTGGTCATTTGCCTTGCGAGCAGCCAGCCGGGCCAAGCCAGGTCTGATTCCTCCGCCCCTCTCGGAGAGCCCGGAAAGCTACTGAGAGTATCTTCACCCATATGGAAAAGCCTGGCAAGCTACCCTTGATGTATTCAATATGCCAAACACAGTAACAACAAGTCTCAAAATGGAGACGTTACTGAGCCCGCGCGAGTAAATCGATGAACAACGTGAGGACAGGACAGTGTTTTTTTAAAGAGCTAAGGTGGGAGGACTGAGAAACTGATGGTTATTCAAACACTTGGTGTATAGGGAAAAAATAAAACACCAGGAGGTTTGTGAAAATGGGTTCAAACTCAGAGATTCTGATTCAGCAGGCTGGAATGGGGACCAGGCAGGGAAGAATCTGCATTTTCACAGTTCCTTGACTGGTTCAAATGTAGATGAAACTTGGATTACCATTTGAGAAACTGTCACTGTCACTGTCACTGTCCTCCCGTTGTTCATCAATTTGCTCGGGTGGGCCCAGTAACACTGTGAAACTTGTTGTTACTGTGTTTGGTATATCGAATACATCACGGGTAGCTTGCCAGGCTTTGCAGTGCGGGCGAGATACTCTCGGTAGCCTGCCAGGCTCTCCGGGAGGGGCAGAGGAATCAAATTTGGGCCAACCAGGTCAGCCGCATGCAAGGCAAACGCCCTACCCACTGTACTACTTGAGAAACACTAGTAAAAAATGAGTTTAGTCAAACCGACATGGCCCAAAATAATCTGTGTAAAGCGTGTATTCTTATTCAAAGTCCTGAGACAAATCTCAGGACTGCAAGTGAAAGACTTGCAGAATGTATTCAAATAAATATAGATTGAAGTTTTGCTCTGGAGACCCAAAGGAAACAGACTTCCAAAGATGCAAAAAATTTGTTGAGATCAACAAACCCCAGGGGAGCACAGTAAACCCTAAAGTCTCAGTTTAAATCAGATAAGAAAATAAGGTGGGTACCTGAGCAAGCTTGCCTGCACTCTCCAAATCAATAACTAATGTGCATTTCTTTAGAAGTAGGGACACTTTGGGGATTTTACTTTCCTTTGGTAGAAATTCATGTGACGTACAGGTGTTACAAGAGAGTCACCGATCAATTCTCCCATCCATTGTTTGACCATGGATGCATCTGGGAATGTTTAAAGAGAACGGCACAACTCTATTATCACAGACTGTTTAAGTATGTTCCAATATTAGATGACTTAAAATATTTCATCACAACCTAGAATACAAAGGGAATATAATAAGGCCAAGAAGAAGCCCACTGAGCACGTAGAGTCATATGAAAGCAACTTAAAGTTATCATTCTTCCTGCTTGGTCTCCTTTCCCTAAAGCTGATCATGTTCTACAGAATCAATACTACATAAAAACATTTTTCAGAGCATTTGTCACACAGTATCAGCTAACCTGTACCTTTAGAAACCCACATCCAGTTTCTTTCCCTGTTCCAACTTTCCTGAGCTCTAATGATCCATCTTGCCTGTGAAGGTAGTCCCATAGTATAGAACTTGGCATTAGAGACCAATCCAAACTAGACTTTTGCTACTCTCCCTCCCACTCTTAACAAATAGTGCTCTTTCAAATCTATCTAGCCACTCTGCTTTTGCCAACCTGAATAGGTAAATATACTCCAATTCAAACTGTACTCGAATCACTGCATTTTGTTACCTTGAAACAGGCTCAGGGGGCACCAGCTCCATGAAACTTTTCTAGCTACAGAGGAGGATTCATCTTCTACTGAGTAGAGAAAGCAAGTGGGTGGGAATGAGGAAGAAATGAGATGGGGCAGAATAGGATCAGCAGAGAAGAGAGCCCACATTTTTAAATCAGTAATCATGTCCTCTGTTCAATCAGTATATTTCCTAATCTCAACTGCTCAGTTGGACAGGAAGGGACTGTTTCTAGAGTCAAATAAAGTCAATCTTTGGCTGAAGCACTAGCCAAGCAGTTTTCTGTGTGGGAAAACAGCCTTATGAAACCACATGGGAAGGAGAGCTGCAATATAACTGGGAATGTAAAAGAAAATCTAATGAAGTTGACCATTTGTAGAAAGACTTCTATTTCTTGACCTAATCTAATCCAGAATCATAATGTGGGATTCTCATTCTTAGTCAAGCTTCATCTGTAACCACAAAACTTTGGGATATTAATGAGAACCCTAAAGTCTAGTCTTCACAAGAATTTGGGCTAAAAAATGTCTCATGCAAGAGCTGATTTTTATAAACAACCCTCTGTAATATCACTGGTAGAAATCAAACATGATGTTCTGTGCAATTATATAATTTGTCTCTTTTTTAGTTCTAAAACTCTCTTCTCTCTCTCTCTCTCTCTCTCTCTCTCTCTCTCTCTCTCTCTCTCTCTCTCTCTCTCAACTGCCAATAGGCAAATACTGCTACATACTCAACACATTGTATGTTCCACTATGTATAGAGAATGCTTTGTACAAATTTGGCTTCAAAAATGATGTTATGCAGGATTCAAAATATTAAACAGCACTACTGAATCCATAAAAAAATGCAGGGTACAAATGTATCCAGAGTCACTCTCAAAAAAAGGCAATGTCACAGCTGATTGTTGGCCCTTTACTTCAGACTCAAGTTAATCAAGAAAAGAGACTGAAATAAATGTTTCAGACTCTGGGTATACCCAAGCATACCTTTCTAAGTTTCTATGACTGTGAGCTTCTGTGACCAATTAACAATCAATGAGTCAGAGTTCAAATCCTTTGAAGTATGAGAGTTTATAGTTAAGCTCTATACCTCTCTCTATTGGAGAGAATGGTGGTCATTAAGCAAGTAAGGCTAGATAAGAGTCGTCTGTTTTGCCATTTCAATAAAATTGTAGAAAAATCATTCTTCACTTTCTTCAGTCCCTTGTTGATAAAGATTTGCAGAAAGTGTTGATAAGGAGTCCCTGAGGACTTAATTCATCTTTCCTAATGAATCAGCAAAGGAGTTTCCCTTCTCCTTTGATATCAGCAAATATGGTCTTTCCTTTGGAGTAAGCTCAGAGGTCTTTGTCTCTGCCTCCTTTACATGAGACGGATGAGTCCCTGGAGACATTTTCCACCAGGGTTTGTCCAGGGCTGGGCCAAGCCCACTGCATTCCAGATACCAAAGTTTTCACTGTAAGCCTTATGGGAACAAAAATTCACATCAGTGAAGAAACAACATCTTCACTCTAAATTATTATTTCTTTTCTTAGTCAATAATTCTCTGAAAATTTCTCTCTTGTGAATAGGGCCACTTGTTACTTTGGTATAGTAGGGTAAGAGTTGTAGAGAAAAGCAAATCTTCAAATTCTCTAGCTTTCAGGATCCTATTAACCATTCGAAAAAAACAAATAATCACCTTTTCCCCAAAATTAAAATACTTCACACTTTAGCAACCCAGGTGTGACATCATTTTGGCAACCCAGGTGTGACATCTATCTTAGAAACAAGAGAAAGTGACCTTGTGGTGGGTCAAAGACCGCACAAGGCCATAAAGTAAAAGAAACAAAGATTCTGCCTTGTTGAGATGAATGGTCCCCAAACACCCCAAAGAATGAACTTTAACTTTTCCCACAGAAGGGCAGCTACAGTAAATTTGGCAGTGCCTAGAGAAAGTGCCTTCATGAATCTGTGACCTTTACAGCATTTCATCTCCATGTACAGAATTCACACAGAGTCTAAGGTCTTTTCCTGTTTTGTTTTAATGCAGACTCGGAACACAGGGTACAGTTTTACTTGTCTTTAACTGCTGTCCTTGCCTTGCCCTCCAAGGCCTGCTGCCAGTGGAGCATTTTAGACCAGATGGAAACTTTTTCCAATGCCCAGAATGCCCAAGATCCAACAGCGCTAGGTGTTCCTAAGCTTTTTCCTGCGTTCAGTTTCTAGAATGGAATCCCAGTTTGGCTTTGCCACACAGATTAGAAGGTAGGAAAGGTAAGAAATTCTCTAAAATGTTTCCAGGTTTTCTATTTACTGAATAAACAGTAAACCAATGGGTGTCTAGAGGAATTAGACCACTGGCAGCAATTTTCAAGAATTTCCAAATAGCCAAGGCATGGCCTAAAGACCGGAGGTACCAGGAATGGAGCAAGAACAAACAGACTGAAGGACATTTATTGATGTCCTTAGCAAGTTAGGTTGGAGTGCCCAGCACAACTAAAAGGTATGTTGCTCCTGCAGTAGAAAAATTAGCTATGTTCTATCAGAGCCAAAATTATGCTAATTTCACTTGAGAAGCCAACTCTGAGCAAAGGACAGTGGTGTTGAGAAACTGCACTAGCAACATGGCAGGCTCTGTGTTTGTTTTCCCAAGATTGTGTGTATGTGTGTATGTGTGGTGTGTGTGTGTGAGAGAGAGAGGGAGATAGAGAGAGAGAGAGGGAGAGAGAGAAGATAAAGAGACAGACAGAGACAGAGACAGAAAACAAAGACAGAGCGTGAGACAGAGACAGAAAGACAGAGATAGAGACACAAAGAAATATAGAGACACACTGAGAAAAATGGAAGAAAGTCAGCCTATTAAACAAGAAGGTTAAAGGGTTGAGAAAGCTCTCATCACTTATTTTAGAGGAGGAAGAGTTGCTGTCTGCAGTAAAGGATTTAGCACATCAGGAAAACAGGAAGAGTAGGGGCATCAAAACCAGAGGCAAGAACATGTGAGTGAGGCGACCTGGTACAGAAATGAAGGATAAAAGCAGACTTCTTGGGGGGAGGTAAATATTTGATTTGAGACTCCTTTTGTAGATGTTCCTTCCGGAGATACTGCTGAGGAAGAGCCATACATGAAAGTGTTCCAGGGCACTGGACAAGAAAAGAAGATCTAAGACACAAAAGATTGAGCAGGCAAATAGGAGTTCATATAGAGTATTTTGTTTCAAATCTCAGACATGATTTATATAGTTTCCAAAAAGAGAACATTTAGCCCAATGCCAGGAGAGCCAATGAACCAGTACAAAATACCTCTAAAGTGTTGCTCTTGAAATCTTCCCGCCAAGATTCCTGATAAAATTTTCTGACCCAGAATGTTTCTTATGGAAACATCCTTAAAGCATATTTCCAGTGTGCACCAAGGAAGCCAGCTATTGGACTAGATAAAATGATTATTTTTTCCACTATAAGTAACAAACTCATGTAATGTGTAACTTCACCGGATGTGGGTATTCCACTAGGTCCCTTTCCCCATCATTTCTGAGGATCTAGTCCCATAACAGCTGGCAGGACTGCTTGCAGCTGAAAATTAATAGTTGGGTCCTTCTAAGTCACTGTGTTCTGTGGAAGTAACTAGCAGTGAAAGAGTGGTCAATGATGCCATAGAGGTTTTACCTCAGTTTGGAACAAACTACAGGGACCTATAAAGTTCAGAAGCCAACATAATGTTGCGATATATTATAGTTTAGTTTTTTCTGCTCAACCCTTTCCCTCATCTCTTATGGAGTTTGAGGCCATCTCTAGTAAATTTTCACACACAAATCTCTATTTTTGAGTAGGTTTCCTTAAAACACTATTTGAAATATGAGATATATAAGTCCTAGATAAAATTTAAGCTTAAACACTATTTGAAATAACACTATTTGAAATATGAGATATATAAGTCCTAGATAAAATTTAAGCTTAAAAACACTTTGGCTCAGTATTTCCACATCTAAGATAGTCTTAATCTTACTAAAAAGTCTAAGGAAATAATGAGAGATAAATCAGAACTTGAAATTTGCTATCATGATCATAAAACTTTAAAATGTATAAAGAATTTAATTGTTCTGCAAGAGGAGGATATCTATTTTCCACACACAAATTATGTTTTGGAGTCTGTTTTCTTGAAAAATCATTTGAAACGTGATATGTACATAACATGCCCTTATAAACATTTTGATCTGGTAGTTTTAAATCTAAGATAGTCTTAATCTATCCTTACTAATATAGTCTAAGAAAATAATGAGACAAAAATCAGAATTTTATCAGAAAAAAATTAGAATAAATTAGAATTTGGGAGTTATTGTCATTCTGTTAAAATTTGTAAGTGCATAACAAGTATAATTACTCACCCTCATGCGTACAGGAAAACCAGCTATGGGACCCAAAGCCCTCTTACAGGGAAATAACCAAGAGATTGGTCTAAATGACAGGAGCAGGGGCTGGAGAGATAGCACAGCAGGTAGGGCGTTTGCCTTGCACGCAGCCGACTCAGGTTCAATTTCCAGCATCCCATATGGTTCCCTGAGCACTGCCCGGAGTGATTTCTGAGTGAAGAGCCAGGAGTAACCTCTGTGCATCGCCGGGTGTGACCCAAAAAGAAAAAAAAAATGACAGGAGCAGGTATTAAACAGGTACTTGTTTCAAGTACCTACAAATCTCAGGGAGACCCTGGAGGCAGCCAGATCAAGGAAAGACTGGAAATCATCTCTGCTATGGTAAAGTCAGAATCTGGAAATGTGCAATGACTGACTCAGCGTGGTTCCTAATCTTAACAGCAAGAAAAAACTGGGAACCAGGATCTCTCCCAATCCTGAAGAAGGGATGGGATGGACTTCTTTCTGCCAGGAGACCTCTATGGAAAATGAGGCCCAAGGTCAGATCCAGTTCAACCTGAAGGCTCGAAGCCACCTCCACTTCATCATGGGACCTGATTTTCACATTTTATGGCTAGGCCTGGACAACTCTGAGGTGAGGTAAAGTATTAAATGCCCTTATTGGTGTGTCTCCTGTCTTTAGCCAACTCCCAGGACTTCTCAGTAAGTAATGGGGTACCCCAAGTAGAGAGTTCTTCAATCTTGCTGTGTTTATGCAAAAGAACAAAGAACAAGCCAGGTTTATTAAGTCATCTGGCAAATTTAAAATGAAGGTGGAGAGAAAATCATGTTTCCATAACTTGCTTTTTATAAGAATCAGATTCTAATTCTACAGAGGTGATTGAATAAATGTATTCTAATTCTGGTTTAAAAGGTACTCCCTTTGGGTAATTCAGATAAAATTTGTTTTAATGACTATAAAGTAAGCGGCCCAGTCTATAAAGAAAGTCAAAGTTGTACCTGCTGTCACTAGTCTGACCAGGATAGTTGAAGCCAGAGGTTTACCAAAGAGATTGTCAGCAAAAAGACTTACTCTTGAGCCAAGAGAAGGCCAAAAGACTTCCAAGTGAACATCAAAACTGATTCTAAGTTCTTCTTAGTTCTAGGAACACGTATAGCAATTTGGAGTATTTTTAACGGCTCTTAATTCTTGTTCCACCATGGTATTAAATAGCCCATCCAGAGAATATTTCCTTTAATCCAGAATACACTGCAGAAGAGGAACAATAGGAATTGGAACAAGGTTTTTAAAAAGGAAATTTCTGGTTAAATGGTTACATAAAGCTTTTCACATGGGAAGAGATGCTTTAATAACACTAGTGAAAACCATCTTCCATAGGATGGAACAAACATAGTGGAAATCGTGGGCCTCCTCTCCTAATATTTGTCCACATTAAAGAATTTATCCAGAAGAGGATTGGCAGCTTGACTTCATGCAAGTGATCAAATGCTCAAATGTTCAAGATATAACTATCTATTGGTTTATTGATAGCTGCAGTGGATGGGCAGAAGCTTTTCCAATCTTTACTGAGAAAACCAGAGAGGTGGCTTGGTGTTTCTATGTCTGTTAGAAAAATCTGAACACAGAAAGTCATTTTCTATCAACCAAACCTGTGGGTGGAGTTATTCTTTTGCATTTTTAAATAATAGAAATGGGTAGGCATTATGTTGCTTTGATTTCTGTTGCTTTAATTATTGTGTTCCCTAAGAAATGGAACAACTGTCCTTACTGGGTCAGAAAGGACCCTCTACTTCCCCAGGGTTAATGATTTCAAAGTGACATCCCTCAGACTTCAGGAACTCAACCAATTCATTGCCTGGGGCCCACTGAAAACTAAGGTAACATGATATTTCACCCCTTGTACAGGCAGGATTGGCACTCCTTCATAAGCATGAAGCAGCTTCAGAAGTCAGAACTTCAACCATTTTCTCCTTAAAGATTTAAGGCAGTGAAATCTCTAGGAGGAAATATGATGTAGGCAGGCAGACAGATAGGGAAGTCCTCCTCTCCAGGCAGTAAATTTCCTGGGAAGTAATAGCTCTGAAGCTGCAAAGGCCAACCTTGCAGAAAACAGGAACTAAGGCCTGATATGATAAGACCCTCACCTGGCATCACCGGCAGCAGCAGACCCTGAGGAGATTGGACCCCTTTCTATGAAGGAAATTCCTCGAATAACCTCAGACATCTCTCTTAATCCAATTAACTTTAGTGATTCAGCCCAGAGAAGACTTCAGAATATTTCGGACCAAGACATCCCAAGAAGATACTCTCTAAAAGCCACCTTGAACAAAGGAAGGGGGCGCATATGCTGCCTGAGCCCATGTGCTGCTTACACCCAGGTGGCTGAGCACATATAGTTCCTAAGCACATGTGTCGCCTGCGTCTCCCCTCTTGAGATATGTACTTTCATGCTTTCAGGTCTAATGCTGGGATGTGGGTGGGGAGGTGGGGGGGGGGTACTCTCTCTACCCTTGGAGAAGCCCACGTTCTCTCTTGAATATGTTACTCTCTGTCTCTATGTCTCTCTGTCTCTCTGTCTCTCTGTCTCTCTGTCTCTCTGTCTCTCTCTCTACACACACACACACACACACACACACACACACACACACACACACCTTCAAAAAACTGTTCAAATAAACTCTGTTTTACTTCACTATGTGTCTACTCCTGAAATTCTTTTCTGTGAGGCAAGACAAGAACCCAGTACCCTGGATGCCGGTTGGCAGAGGCAGATCAGGAGAAAGTGACTATCTTTCTTCTTCCCATTTCACCTGAGCCCCCGTGGAAAAGCTTCTGCCCACCAAGAACAATACTAAAATAAAGCTATAGAATCCTTTGCAAAGCCTTGAAAAAAACCACTTTTGGGTTTTTTTTTTAAAGGCCTTGCCAGCAATGATCAGGAAGCCATATTATGCTTGGGAGTGAATTCAGTTACTCCAACATCACAGGCATTTGCTTTACCACTTGGGCTATCCCAACTTTTAAAATTTATCTTTTGAAGACTACATAGTGACATAGGAAAGTAGTACTACAAAATTTAAGTTAAAACAATAGCTTGTAGAACTATAAAACAACAAATGGCTCATAGATGTATTATTTAAAGAATGGATGTGTCTAAGAGAAATTAGATGACCTTCTGGTAAATGCATGAGAAAAGTCCAAGAAAAATGTCAAATTTTGTCTAATTGAGTAAAATTCCATCTCACCACCAGACCAACTTTTAAATAAAAGAGTAAGTTCGCTAGCACTGGATAGTTCAAGAATAGCACAAGTGACCACTTGGCAAGTTTGATAGAGAATGGAATTCAATGTTCATTTAGATTGCTACAGTCCCTTTTTTCTTTTTAAAGTTCCAGTTCACATTAAGTGTCTTAGAGATGAATGGTTTGGATGCACTTCCTTTTCTTTCCTTGAGTTTGCTTTGCTTTGGTTGGTTCTTCTAAGTTAACAGCTTACCTCTTGAAGATGTCTGATTTATTTAATTCTCTTTCCTTTGTTCAGTGAGAAGGAATTTGCTTGATCATTCCCACCTCAATACCCTATGATCATTGGACTTTCATTACATACTACTAGAGAAAACAAATTTAAGTTTAAAACAAACTCACTTAATATGACACCACCAAGAATCTCTAGGCCTCTGGCCCGAGCGGTAGTATTAGAGGTAGAGTGCTTATCTTGCTGCAGCTGATGCAGGTTCAATCCCCAGCATCCCACATCGTCCCCCAAGTCTGCCAGAAGGAATTCTTGAGTTCAGAGTCCGGAGTAATCCCTGAATACTGCTGGGTGTAATAAGAAAGAAAGAAAGAAAGAAAGAAAGAAAGAAAGAAAGAAAGAAAGAAAGAAAGAAGGAAAAGTATCTCAAATGTGTGGATTAACATCAACTAACTGTAGAGCTGGATTCGGACTCACATTTAAATAATCCCCTATATGCATTATCTTAGGCTGGAGCGATAGCACAGAGGTGGGGCGTTTGCCTTGCACGCAGCCAACATGGCCAACCCAAGTTCGATTCCTCCGCCCCTCTTGGAGAGCCCGGCAAGCTACCGAGAGTATCTTGCCCGCATGGCAGAGCCTGGCAAGCTACCCGTGATGTATTCGATATGCCAAACACGGTAACAAGAAAGTCTCCAATGGAGATGTTACTGGGCCTGCTCGAGCAAATCGATGAACAATGGGAGGACAGTGACAGTGACAGTGATGCATTATCTTATGTTCAGCAGAGCCCAATCCATACCAAAACAGTTCAAAAAATCTGATATTCCATTGTGGAGCCCTTGATTTTTCTTAGGTCTGAATAGTTTCTGGTTCTCATTTTCCAGTTCCTTACCCCTAATCCAAGATAGTTCAAAACCTAGAAGGAAAAATTTGAAGATTCAAAGGGAATTTCAAGGCCAATATACTCCACCCCCCACACACACATATTATTGTCACATGGTCAATCTCTGCTGTAAAATGAAGCAAATGACACTTACAATCCAAAGAGAGAGGAGCCCTACCTTTGATGGTCACCTTGTGTCCATTTTTGGTATAAAGGCTCTGCTCTATCCTTTGCAACCAAGAATATAGACTACCTTGGCCATGGACAGGAGCAACTCTGATAAAATGGGGCCCATGCTATGTGTAGTGACATAAAAAGCACCCAAGGGTAGTGACAACCTCTCATTTGCCCTATAACATGCTTAAAATTCCAGAATTCACTAAGAATTAGTTGAAGGACTGAAAGAAACAAGAGTACCCTTAAAAAATTGCATGGTAAAACAATAAAGTGAACAATGAAAAATAAAGGTAGAAAAATGGAATTTTCGAGACTCACAAATGAATCTTGGAAAAGAGCAGCATGCTCCAGAGATGTCTCTGGAATTTGCACTAGGTTGATTTCATCAGGGTGCCTCAGAGGGGAGCAGGGGTTGTTCTACTACCTGTTCCAAATGAATCGCGGTGGCCACAAACCTCCAGAACCCAATTGCTGCCATGATCACCACCAATCTTCACAGGCTCATCCCGAGTCTGCCATGCATGAGAATGAATCTGGAAAAACTCAGGTATGCAGGACCAGTGACTGGAAACGCCAGGCCACATGGATTCAGGATTGGGCCACCTCTTCCCATCTCCCTGCCCTTTCATGGTCCTGGCTGTCATGCCCATAAACTGCCTCCAGTGCCATTTAAGCAAATTAACAGCCATGATCCAGCAACTCACAAATGAATCTCAGAACAGAGATGTCTCCAGACCCCAATTAGTTAAAATTTCGTGGAGTACACAGCCACAAAAATGGCCATGCAACATCTCATACTATTCATAACAAGCAATATAAAATAAATTATTTGGTATTTGCCGGTGGGGCAGGCTTGAGTGGTGGTGGGAAAATTAGAAATAATGGTGGTAGTAAGCTGTAATGGTGGTGGGATTGGTGTTGTAATATTGAATGCAATCAATTATTGTTAACAACTTTATGAAAATAAAATTGAAAAATCGTTTTAAAAATGGAATTCACTACTCTCCAATCTGCCTATATAACTGAGAAAATTTCTTGGATAAAGAATCCACTATGATTAAAGAGAACCTCAAGTAGAACCAGAACACTTGTAGTTGTTCAGTGGGTTGTTTTTAGAGTACTTACTCTATACAAGCACATCATAATATGCTGAAGGTATCCAGACCTCATGCTTACATTCCTGGAAACAGTATTCCAGTAGCTCATAGGTTATCAGGATACTTCTGCTGTCAGACAGGACCCTGATGCCACACACAGAAATTTTTCTTTTATTGACTTTTTAGGTCACACCTGGCAATGCTAAGGAGTTACTCTTGGTGGTGCTAAAGGGACCATCTGGGAAACTAAGAGATAGCACTGGGTCAGCGCATGAAAGGCAAACATCCTACCCACTGTACTATCACTCCGGTCCAAACACACACAGAAATTCTGTGGGCTCCTCCCTCCCTTGGTTGTCCCCAGAAGCACCAAGAAAGGGCAAACCCAGCTAAAACATCCCAAGAAAAGGGTTACCTGGAACAACTCAGAGAAATCGGAAGAAATACGTCCTGCCTTCCTGTCTTCTGCCTAGGAGGGAAGCAAGACTGATCATACAGAGCAGGTGTTAGAACTCCAAAGCAGTGCTATTATCTAAACTTGAGCAACAGCTCCCCTGTGCTACTGCAGCCCTGGGCAAATCTGCAAAGCAGTCAAAGTGGATCTCGCAATCATACCAACTGTTACCTCATTATCAGACTCCCAGACACTACATGCACTGAAGCTGCCTTAAGTCAGCTCCAAATCACCTCATAAGCCCAGACATGCCTTTGTACTAATGTCTGATTCGAAATGCAAACGAGATTTAACTTCGCCAGGGATGCCTTAGGAGCCTCTGGCCAATCTTCCACTGGGACAGACAGAAATGGCATGATGAAAAAAAGTATAAGGTTGAAGCCAGAAAGTTCTGGTTCTTCAACCTGGTCCTACCACTGACTATCACATATGACAGGAGACAAGTACTCAACCTCTTTTAAGCCTCTATGACTTGAACATAGAATGTAGAAGATAATGTCTGTCCAAGTTGCCCAAATGTTTTGGAAAGATAAAATACAAGCTTTTGATTCTATGTTCCAGTCTCACTTTTTCCATAAAGAAAATCTATAACACTCAAAAAAAATAAAACATACAGTCACAGAAACCTCCTCCTGAATAGAGACACCTATAGCTTGCTTCTTTGAGTTGCCTTTGCAGCAAAATGTGAGGGGTCAATTACAGAGATATTTTAGGGATCCCCTTCACAGGAGCCAAGAACCCAGGAGCACTATAACACGCCTGTTCCTAAAAAGAAGAGAACCTCAAAAAAGAAGAGGGTCCGGATGCATTTCTGACAAAAGCCACTGGGTTCTGAGATTTGTTTATGAGTCTCTGGGATCACTGCCATTAAGCAGCTTGATCAGGAGCCAGAGAGGCCAGGCCGTTCATTGGTGGTGACTTGGGCTCTTGTTGGGGTCGAGAAAGGAGTGTGAAAAGTAAAAATGCATTCCTGATTGTTTCAGAAAGCTGTGGGTTTTCATCAACATGTCCTAGAAATAATACAGAAGGATAGGACTTGGATTTATTTACATAGGACCATAGTAACACAAAAGCCAGTCACCATTTCTTTAATACAAATGTACACAGAACCCAGAACCCACACCCAATCTATTATATCAGAGTACGAAGGGAGCTGCCAATGTCCAGGTAAATGTATTTTTATGTAGGAGTACTGATATTTACTCAGTCACTGATTAGCTGATTGAATTGGGCGTGAACTCCACCTTACTTTTTTTTTTACCACCGTGAGAGCAGTTACAAAGCTTTCGGGTCTAAGTCTCTGTCATACAATGAAACACCCGTACCTTCACCAGTGCTCATTCTCCACCACCAAAATCCCAGTATACTCCCATCCCACACCCTCCCCCTACCTGTGGGGCAGATGATTTTCACATTACTCTCTCTCTACTTTAATTACATTCAATATATTGACACCAGACCCACCATTATTATTTGGTATTTTACCCAACACTCAGATCTGCTTAAAAGGCAACAGTAGACAATTTGTTTTCTATTGCTGGTTATGAATAACATATGATGTTGCATGGCTGCAGAAGTGGCCACGCTATTTTGAAATTCCAAAATTTTAACAGTTAAATCTGGAGAGATTTCTGCCAAAACCTTCTGGGTTCCGAGATTTGTTCCTGAGGCTCGGATCATGGCCGTTAAGCAGCTTGATCAGGAGCCAGAAAGGCCATTTATGGGCGGTGACTTGGGGTCTCATTGGGACGGGGAGGAAAGGGCTGGCTCCACCCCCATCCCGTGAGACCCAACGTGTCTCATCACTGAGGGCCCAAAACTGACTGTCCAATGGCCTCTGGAGGATGGCATCCACTGAACTGCCTAAAGAAAGCAGGCAGAGAGAGAGCACCCCTCTCCCTGCCCCCCTCCCCGGGGTGGCCCTGCGACAGTAAACTACTGCAGGGTCCGGACGCATTTCTGCCAAAAGTCACTGGGTTCTGAGATTTGTTTATGAGTCTCTGGGATCACTGCCATTAAGCAGCTTGATCAGGAGCCAGAGAGGCCGTTCATTGGTGGTGACTTGGGCTCTTGTTGGGGTCGAGAGGAAAGGGCCGGCTCCATCCCCATCCCATGAGGCCCCACATGTCTCGTCACTGCGGGCCCAAACCTGACTGTCCAATGGCCTCTGGCAGATGGTGGCCACTGAGCAGCCAAGGGGAAGCAGGTGGAGGGACAGCACCCTTTCCCCCCTGGGGTGACTTGGCAACAGTAACCTACTGCGGGGTCCAGACGCATTTCTGCCAAAAGCCGCTGGGTTTTGAGATTTGTTTCTGAGTCTCTGGGATCATGGCCATTAAGCAGCTTGATTAGGAGCCAGAGAGGCCAATTGTGGGCGGCGACTTGGGATCTCATTGGGATGGGTAGGAAAGGGCCAGCTCCACCCCTATCCTGTGAGGCCCCACTTGTCTTATCACTGTAGACCCAAACCTGACTGTTCAGTGTCCTCTGGAGGATGACAGCCACCAGGCCACCAGGGGGAACAGGCCAAGGCACAAAACCTTTTCTCACCTGGGGGTGGCCCAGCGCTGGCAATCTACTGCAGGGACCGGATGCATTTCTGCCAAAAGCCGTTGGGTTTTGAGATTTGTTTCTGAGTCTCTGGGATCATGGTCATTAAGCAGTTTGATCAGGAACCAAAGAGGCCATGCCTCCAATTATATAGCTGAGCCGGAGGTGGTTTGTGGGTGTGTCTCTCACATACCTAACTTTTGGCCGTTTACTTTCTTGGTAAACTTTTCCCCAAGGTTTTGGGGTCTGGCCAAAGGCACAGCAGCGATTTTGGGGTATCTGGAAGTCTGAAAGCACCATCAGGCTGCTGATGCACTCGCCTCAGAGGTACAGATTGACCTGCTGGCAGCACCATACCCCCTGGTAAATGTATTTTAAAAGGCTCCACCCAGGGGCCAGTGAGATAATAGAGCAGATCAGAGAGCTAGTAGAGAGGGTCAGGTGCTTGGCTTGCATATAGCTTTAGCTTCAACCCTGGTTTGAATTTTCCCCACTCCCCAGCACCACCACTGGACACCTTGAGGTTTACTTCTGAGCATGGAACCAGGATTATTCCCTGAGCACTTCCAGGTGTAACCCCAAAACCCAAAAATGAATTAATAACAGATTCTACCTGCGGAGCTGGAGAGATAGCACCGCGGGTAGGGCTTTGTCTTTCACGTGGCCAACTGGGGTTTGATTCCCAGCATTCCATATGATCCCCTGAGCACCGCCAGGAGTAATTCCTGAGTGCATGAGCCAGGGATAATCCCTTTGCATCATCGGGTGTGACCCAAAAAGAAAAAAAAAGATTCCACCTGGGATTCTTACATGCAGTTCTATATTAAAACCATTGACTTTCGGGTCAGGGCAATAGGGCTGTGGGCAAAGTAATTTCTTTGCATGTGGCTGATCCAGGTTCAATCCCCAGTTTCCCAAATGGTCCCCTGAGTCTGCCAGGAGTGGTTCCTGGGTACAGAACTAGGAATCCCTGAGTACTACCGAGTTTGACCCAAAAGCCAAAAAAAAAAAAAAACCCATAAGCTTGTTTTCAAATAAGGACTTTTCTGTATAAAGGGAATTGAACAGTATGGTATTACTTTAAAGAATCTACAAATATTACTGATGGGAAAATAACACACACAAAAAAGCAGTAATTGGACAACTTGAACATTTACAAATCAAGGGAACCAGGTAATAAGTAGCTTCGTATATTTAATGGTCTGGGTCAGCAACCAGTGAAAGGTTTCATTATTTCTCAGATTTTATGGCATGCCGAGGGGTGGAGGAAAGTGGAAACTGGAAATGCCTGGACATTTGTCCCAGTATTAACTAGCTCTGCTTGGTCTGTAATTAACAAAGAAGGGTAGTTGTGGCTAAAAATATAGCTTACAAGTCTGTCTAAGACAGTGAACTTCTCAAGCAACAAGAAAAATTCTTACTTTAAGGAGAAAGAATTCAAAACAACGTGATATCTTGTCTCTTGTTTTGGAAAGAGTAATCATATGATAAGAGAAAAGAAATATAACAGATGTTGCCACTTTGGAATTGCAGCATTTCATACAATAACTCATAAAATCTTCATTGTTCACATGGTCCAAATTGGCAGGAAGAATCAAGTCATGGGGGTTGAATCCTAAGATTCTGATGGGAAGGTGAGACTCTCAGGAAAGAATCCAACAAGAAGGAGGACTCAGCAGATGCCATGGGGGCAGGCTGGGTTCACTTTATATTTAATTGGGGGTTCCAACTACCAGTGGAGGAGAAAGAGCAAAAAAAACCTAAAAGAAATCTGCAAAGATTCCAGCAAAGGGGATTCTGGTGCATGCTGAGAGAAGGCAACGATGAAATGGAAAAACCTGCTGACTTAAACTATGGATAAAAACAGTAGAATGTTGAGACTATGAAAAGAAAAACTACTTTATTGAAGGGACAGTTATTGGACGTTAGTTACATGTGCAAACAAAAAACTTCAGACCATAAAATGTACATGTGGACAGCATCCTGGGAAGATAGGAGCTAGCAAATCGATCTCACACAGCCTGGAGCATGGTCAAAGGAAGAGTGGCATCTGCTTTGTAGACTCATTAACAGCTGTGGATAGATCTAGAAAAAGAAAATGTTACAGCAATGCCTGTCAGCCAAAATATTCACGCTGACACCTTTTCCCCAACCACTACCATAATTTAGCATGTGAAAATAGCCAGCACCTAAAAAGCATCCTGCTTCAAGAGAAGCCTTGATCTAAGAGGTAATATGGGGAGTTTGGGTTAGCGGGTCAAGGAGAGGAAAGAAATCCTCAGTGGCCATCATGTTATGAGTACCTGCTACGGGTCTCGCCCTTTATTTGACACTAAGTGCACACTGCTCCATTTAACTACAAAAACTATGTCTTCAGGCAATTGTGACTTAGAGACTGCAGAGGGTAACCAACTTTTGTGAGAATACACAGCTAGTGAGAATATACAACTAGTGAGTGCAAGACTTTACTGGTGTCCTTGAACCCCACATTCGATGTTCTTTCCCTCTGCTGCACCATCTTTCTCTGTTCTCCCCCAAGTGCTCCTACGATTTTCTTCCTTGCCTCGCTTCTGCCTCTAGAGCCTTTAAGGGGTCATTAAACTGTGCCTGCATGCAGAATTTTCACTGCAGAGCAGCCAATAACCAAGTCTCTACATAGATTGGTTATTTCCATTCATCCCAGGGCTACGCTGCCTCCCTACTGAGTAAGGAAAGGCAAAAACTTCCTTCTTCCTGGAGTGACTCTCTGCCTTGGAAATTGTTTCACGCAAAATTCTCGGCTTTCTACTTTCAGGTGAGTCAACCTCTGGCCCACTGGATCAAGAATTAGCCAAAAGTTACTGAGAAAATGATAATCAGGTATTTTGGAGGATCCAAAGGGGAAAGGCAATATCCTTTGAGGTGAGGATAACTGAGCTATTAATGGTACAAATGCTGGAGTCAGAGTGTCTGGAAATTAATCCTGGCTCTCGCACTTTCTGTGTGAGTACAAGTCACTATTTCTGCTTCCAGTTTCTCATCAGGAAAAATGGAATGTAAGAAGCATATGGGGTGAAGCTTTGAGTTATGACCAATAAATGCTAGAAAAACAAAATTGGATCAAAGATTCCAGAAGCCTCCAAAATTCACTCTTGACATCTCTAGAAAAGAGTTTTTCATATATACTTCTATGCACTGCTCTTTATCTTTTCTGTCTTATGTACATCAGTATGCTGCTGCAGCTACAGTTGTCATACTAAGTATGATGGTGGGGGGCTGGAGCTATAGCACAGTGGGTAGGGTGTTTGCCTTGCATGCAGCCAACCCAGGTTCGATTCCCAGCATCCCATATGGTCCTCTGAGCACTGCCAGGGGTAATTCCTGAGTGCAGAGCCAGGAGTAACCCCTGTGCATTGCCGAGTGTGACCCAAAAAACAAACAAAAAGGATGATGGTGGGAAGCAGGAGGTGACAAACAAGCAAAACAAGTGTGAACAGAAATTGGGTTGCTGTCAGCCATGGGCTCTTCTTGGCCAACAAAAAAGGAAATGGGTGGAACTGAAGGAGAAGTGATTATGAAGTTGAATTCCAAAAGTTCAACCTGAACATTTCCAGCAACAACAGATGCTTCTTGTTGGTATTCAATAAAGCTGGACCTTCTGTGCAAACTGACACACTGTTGAGAAGTTGAAAAATTAAATCTGAACACAGTGTGCCTAAAACAAAGTGAAAAGCAGAGAAACAAGTCCAAATAAGGCTTCAGGCCCCCTCCTTCCCATCAAGTCTTCCTGCCCATAGAACACCTCCTGCTGTGGTAGCTGTCACTAATGCTACAGCCACCACAAAACAAAGCCTCGAGATCCATCCAATGCTGCTTCTTCTGCGAAGGAGAGAAGATAGAATGAGGATCCTGCTTATTCCAACACAATGAGTAGAAAAGGCAGACTCTGAACCCAAAATGCAGACTGTTATACTATACCAACTGGCCCCTAATGTACCGAGGATAATGCCTCTACATAGATAGAAATTGAAATTATAGATATTTTCAAATATCTAGAACATGGTCTGTTCTCAAAGCACAACTGCAGAGTTAAAAAAAAGTAGAGAAAGAGTATTGGGAATATTGTCTGTCATGGAGGCAGTGGGAGGGTGGGAAAGGGGAGTTTACTGGGAATATTGGTGGTGAGGAATGTATACTGGTGGAGGGATGGGTGTTTGATCATTGTGTGATTGTAACTCAAACATGAAAGCTTGTAACTATACCTCACGGTTAATTGATAAAATTTAAAAAAAAAAATAGAGGAACATATGCCAAAGAATGAGTGTGTAATTGTAACTCACTCCAGGAAAAGACAAGAATAAAGCTCTTAAAAATTGTCGTTGGCTAGTCGAAGTGACATCTGCACTTGTTTGTTCATTGCAGCACTCTTTACAATAGCCAGAACCTGGAAGAAACCTGAGTGCCCAAGAACAGATGACTGGTTAAAGAAACTTTGGTACATCTACACAATGGAGTACTATGTAGTTGTTAGAAAAGATGAAGTCATGAAATTTACGTACAAGTGGTACAACATGGAAAGTATCATGCTAAGCGAAATGAGTCAGAAAGAGAGGGATAGACATAGAAAGATTGCATTCATATGGGGGATATAAAGTAAAAAAACATGAGATTAATACCCAAGAATATCTGAGATCAGCACCAGGAGGATTACTCCATAACTTAGAGGCCAGTAGGGCATTCTAGGGGAAAGAGCAGCTCAGATAGAGAAGGGAGCACCAAATAAAGGGTGTTTGGAGGATCCTCCCAGGAGGGGAGATGCATGTTGAAAGTAGACTATGGGATGAACATGTTTGCCACTCAATGCCTCTTTTGCAGACCACAACACTCAAAAGAAGAGAGATAACAAAAGGGAATGCCCTGCCACAGAGGCAGGGTGGGATGGGGGGGATGGGGGTGGGAGGGATATTATCCATGGTGGTGGAAAATGGGCACTGGTGGAGGGATGGGTATTTGATCATTGTATAATCGAAACCCAAGCACAAAAAAAATTGTAAATCTAAAACTGTACCTCATGGTGTTTCACTAATAAAATTTTTTTTAAAAAATGATCCAACAATGAAAAAAAAATTGTCATTGGCGTAACATGGTTACAACTCTTAGCATTTATGGTTTTGATGCATAAAATAAATAAAGCCAGCATGGCAGCTAATCATTATGCTGAAACCTTCTCCAGATGAGTAGGCATGAAGCCTAGAGACCAGGAAATGGTCTAGTGCTGCAGAAAGACTTCAGCCAGGCCCTTTGAGATGTTCATGCCCTGGACTTTGCCCCTGCAATCACACCTGCCCTCACAATCTCTTGGCTTCCCAAAGAACCACTTTCTAAATGAGAAGGTGAAAATCATCCAGAAGGTGGGACCACCCCTAGACTGAGATGGATGAGTATCTCTTTCAAAGAGTTCCTTCATACCCAAGGGTGAATCTTTCAAAGAGATACTCACCCATCTCAGTCTAGGGGTCCCCCAGTCAGGGTCAGTTATGTGGTCCCACCTTCTGGCATGATTAGAAGCCTTTGGAGCCCCAAATCTGCCTTTTACTTGTCCACATGATGCTTCCCACGTGTCATCAGTTTGGCCTGAGTTCTTCCCTGCTGAGTTCTGTCCCTGGGCAGTTTCCCAAGCCATGGACTGAAAAATAAAACTGTGGGGGGAAGGGAGGAGATATGCTACAGTCTCCATATCTAACATTAAACAGATAGTGGTTCTGGAGGAGATGGAAGGTAAACCCATTCAGGAGCAAATAAGCTTCAGGGCAACCACACGAGGGGTTTCTAGTGGGGTCAAGTGGTAAGTAAAGGAGAGTAGCATGTGAACCACAGCCCTTGTCTCACTAAAATTCCTGTTAGATGAAGTAAGGTCCTTCTGCATATAAACACGTGTCCCTTGGAGAGAACATTCCTGGAAAACGTAGTTCTATGACTTAGTTTTAGAAAGAGTACAGGGTCAATCTCTCCATTATATAATCAGGGTAAACTGAAAGCTCAGTATCCTGCAAAGCATCGTAAAAATTTAATTGAATGTTAGTACTGGTGTAATTCTAATGGTGGGCTTTTAGGAGGAACCCAGTTCCTAGAGGCATTCCTCTGTGTATCCTTACAGAAAATGAAAGAAGGAACTTCAATAGTTGAGGGACATGCCATTGGCAGTCAATTCAACATGGAAGGGAGGTGTTCTTAAAGGCTCAAGTCAACACAAAACCCAGCGTTTAGGAAACAGCCCCTCCCTGGACCAGAAGTTTGATATCACACCAGGTGTGTGGAAGTGAAAGAAACCATACAGAACTAAGGAGGAGCTGGCAAGCTTAGTTCCTAACTATAATCCAATGAAGTGCAATGCAATCTGCACAGTGTATCCAGGTGAATGGGTTGAATGACAATGCAAAGCCCTCCCCTGGACAACACTGGAATGCAGTCTATCAACATGGAACTCTCTCCTGTATGGCAATCTGCTCCCAAACTAAGACTCCCTACCACCCTTTTCTTCTGGACTTTGTTGTGTGTCTAAGGGACATCCTTGCAGCATAGAGAAATTATGTCCTCCTGCCAGGTATGTATGTGCCTGTCATTCAAGGGAAGTGTCCAGTGTCAAACTTGACACAAGAAGACAAATCCTTGAAATCCTCAGTGGAATTTTAAAGAGCAATAAAAGATCAAACATTTGAAATGCAAGATATAGAAGCACTAGCTTACAAGGCACAAGAAATGTACCCCAAATGTATCTTTTAAGTTTCTGTTTAGATAAGAAACTCATTTGCCTAAAGGGATGGGGATATAAATGGTCAGAAGGTATGTATTAAAGAATTTATAATGCAGCTAACTTCACATGTGTGCCATAAAAATGCCCTCATTTGTTTTTCATGTTGTAATAAACTGAATAATTGAAGCAAAAATATTTCAAAATTCTCTATAATGATGACAAGCTGTCACACCCTTATGTTTATGACAACAAGCAAAAGAAAATAATGCCTAGTTGGAATTTGATTTAAAAGGATCTGAGTTTTATAGAGAGTAATACATTTTTTAAAATATACATTTGTTGCAAATTTTTGGAGACAAATTGATTTTAGTGATGCTGTCACTGTCACTGTCCTCCTGTTGTTCATCGATTTGCTCAAGCGGACCCAGTAACATCTCCATTTTGAGACTTGTTGTTACTGTGTTTGGCATATTGAATATGTCACGGGTAGCTTGCCAGGCTCTGCCGTGCAGGCGAGATACTCTCGGTAGCTTGCTGGGCTCTCTGAGAGGGGCAGAGGAATCCAACCTGGCTTGGCCGGGCTGGCTGTGCGCAAGGCAAATGCCCCACCGCTGTGCTATAGCTCCAGCCCCATAGTGATGCTGAAAATTAAAAGTTAAAAAGTATAAAGTATCAGCAACAGGATGTAGCTATTAGTAATCCATAGTATTTCTATTCAGGTTTTCTAATTCTAAATGCATGTGCATGTATTTTTGTTATTTTATATGTTAGTTCACAATATTTGATTACATTTAAAATTCAATCACCAATACCACCACCATTACACCTTCCCACCACCAAATTCAGGATGTTTCCACCCCAAGCCCCAAGCCCTGTTGCAGAGCACAATGGAAATAATATTTTTGTATTGTCTGTATGAAGAACTGCTGAACATGCTTACAAAAAAGTGTTCATATAGGAAACAGTGTGAAGAGTATTCTATTTTGGCAGGAGTCATTAAGACATTCTATAGGATATCACAGTCTCCTGCCCTCCGTGCCTGGCTGTCCTTGCCAGGGCCTCTTGGACAGGGACGGGTTGAGTTTCCCTCCTCGCCCCAAGCAGAGCTCCGGCAGCCAAAGACCTCCAGAAACAGCCACAACCATGCTGAGACCACTCTCCACATGCATGAAGGTACCAGCAGAGGAACAAAGGCATGCGGGTCTCGGGGCTGAGATCTCCAAGCCTGCTCGGATGGGGGCTGAGCATCCTCCATCCAGATCCTCCATCTTCCAGTAGGCAGGGGCCATACCCACCAGCTGACCTTCTGGTGCCGTGTAATCCCATCAACGGCCAAGACCCAGAGACTATAAAACCCAGCTCCTGGAAGGATAATAACATCTCATTATATCATTCTTACTTTGGACAACCTGGCAGGCTACTGAATGTAATCTGCCCACATGGTAGAGTCTGGCAAACTCCCCATGGCGTACCCAATATGCCAAATACCAATAACTATGATGGGTCTCATTCTCCTAACCCTGAAAGAGCCTTGAATACAGCACTTTTTAAAATCTCAGGGGTAGGACGAAGGAGACGTTACTGGTGCCTGCTCGAGGCAATCGACGAACAACAGGATGATTGTGATCGTGATCATGATAGGATATCACTAACATGTTGTTAAAGTTTGGGTGATGTGAGCTTTAGTATATATATCTGAAAATATGTATATATGCATATATATATATTTCCCTCTATGATTTGTTGCCCTACTGTTTGAACCCCATCAAATGTGGTGTGGTAATTATGGAAAATGGGTAAGAAGAGTCTTATGATGTGTTGCACAGCTGTTTTTTTGGCTTTGCTGTCCAGGAATGTTCACTTATATGTGAGGCTCAGCCTGAGCATGTGGGGACTGGCCTTGAGTGTAGTGGTGGTTGGGTTGTGGAGGTTTTTGGTTGCTGGAGCTGGGTCCCTTGGGATGGGGAGGGCTCCATGTGCTTCAGCCCTTTGTGACATCTCCCTGGTCCCGAGATTGAACTTTTAAAACTTTATAACTTGTTGGAGCTTTTACTTACTTCTCTTTTCCGTATGGAGTCTAATTAAAATTTATTATGATTTACTAGTGGTTGATTTCCAATTTTGATTCATAATCATGTACAGCAGAGTTAGTAATTTAATTGTCACTGTCACTGTCCTCCTGTTGTTCATCGATTTGCTCGAGCGGGCCCAGTAACATTGTGAGACTTGTTACTGTGTTTGGCATATCGAATACGTCACGGGTAGCTTGCCAGGCTTTGCCATGCGGGCAAGATACTCTCAGTAGCTTGCAGGGCTCTTCGAGAGGGGCGGAGGAATCGATTTCGGGTCAGCCATGTTGGCTGTGTGCAAGGCAAACACCCTACCGCTGTGCTATCGCTCCAGCCCAGTAATTTAATTATGAATACAAATTCACTTAAAATATTACTAATTTCAGGAAAATTGTGTAATCTATGCCCTTGGAAAGATATTCATTGCCGTGTGACATCAATTAATAAAGAGATGACCACACATTCAACAAATACCAAGTAATTGGCAAATAATTCATCCTAGGAAATTGTTTTCAGTTGTGTCCCAACTTAGAACTATAGTTCTATCTTTTCTTATTTCGGGTAAATAGTATTTAAGTCAATTGTTTTCCATGAAGAAAATGGAGTGAACCAATCCCTATAATCCCAAATAGAACAGGACCTTCCACTTACATGGCGCCCATCAGGCCCCTTATCATTGCATACCTGAGACAGGAAATCACATAGAAATTTTCTTATGCACTTCCCACAGCATATCCATAAACTGAGACTATAAATACAAAATTACAGTATTTAATCACTTATTAGCAACAAGAAAAGTGAGGTTTATTTTATGTGTACTTCAGAGATTTGTCTGAAAGTTAACATTAAAATACCCAATAGACGATCAGGGAGATAGAACAAAACTGATTCATTGATGGATGGATGGATGAATTTGGGGGCCACATGTGGCTGTGATAAGAACTTACTCGTGGCTCTACACTCAGCAATCACTCTTGCTGGGCTCAGAGTGTCGAGTATTGACCCCATTTGGCAATGTGCAAAATAATGGTCCTAGCTGCTTTACTAGCTCTCCACCCCTGATACTACAAGGGCACATAGATGTATCCAACCCTGGTTCCATATCTAGCACCCTGAGCCCCGCACCATTATCATTGTGTGCAGCCCTAGAAGCCTCCAAGCACTGCTGGGTATGACCTTGGTGGTCCCTGAGTACAACTGGTGTGGCCCACATGGTCACCAGTACTGCAGGGCCTGAGCAGCACAGCATCTTCTGGTTGCAACACAGAATCGCTTCTGATTGGCCAAGAATCATGTGGTCTGCTGAGCACTGCTTGAAAGTGCCCCACAATTTTATAATTCCCTAAAAAATATTCTTTATATTGGGTGGAGGCTGAGGTGGAGGAGGAGGAGGAAGAGGAGGAGGAGGAGAAGGAGGAGGAGGAAGGGGGAGGAGGAGGGGGAAGAGGAAGAGGAGGAGGAGAAGGAGGAGGAAGAGGAGGAGGAGGAGGAGGAAGAGGGGGAGAAGGAAGAGGGGGAAGAGGAGGAGGAAGAGGAGGAGGAAGAGGGGGAGGAGCAGAAGGAGGAAGAGGGAGAAGGAAGAAGAGAGGAGGAGGAGGAGGCAGGAGGAGGAGGAGGAAGAAAAGGAGGAGGAAGAGGAGGAGGAGGAAGAAAAGGAGGAGGAAGAAAAGGAGGAGGAAGGGAGGAGGAAGAGGAGGAGGAGGAGAAGGAGGAGGAGGAGGAGGAGGAGGAGGAGGAGGAGGAGGAGGAGATGTTTTTGCTCTCCTGTTAAAGTAGTTGAAGGCATAGTAACATTTGTTAAGAATCTACCAAGGCTCAGGTTTTCTGCTAAGTTGTAGGTTTAAATTCCTCATTTTACCTATGAAGTAAAAACCATAAGCTTTATTTCATGAGGAGTAAACCAGAAAGAGCATTATATCCCTAGTAAACTAAAGTACTCTAGAAAGAGCAATTGTTTCTTGTTAGCAACAGTTTCTAACAAGACAGATGTAGAAACCACAAAAAACAAGAACAATTCCTGGGACTCTGACTTGAGTAACTTGGATTCTGGCATTTTATGTGAGGAAAATTAAGAGATAAATAAGTTGGCAAGTGTTCACAAGGAAAGCACTTTGTAGCCTTGCTATCTATCTACATAATATATAATATATGTGCATATTTGTGTGTGCATATATATATACACATACATAAGTAGGACTGGAGCTATGCAGCTATGGCTATGGTGTTTGCCTTGGACGTGGCCAATCCAGGTTTGATTCCTCCATTCCTCTTGGAGAGCCCAGCAGGCTACTGAGACTATCCCGCCCGCACAGCAGGATATGCCAAACACAGTAACTACAAGTCTCACAATGGAGATGTTACTGGTTCCTGCTTGAGCAAATCAGTGAACAATGGGAGGACAGTGCTATAGTGCTACACACATAAGTACATGTGCATTTATATCCTTTTTGGAGAGGAATTCAGGAGATTCCCAAATGGTACTCAGGCTGGGAGGGAGGTTGCCTCTGGCAATTCTCAGCCAACTGGGTTAATGCAAAGGCCAGAGGATATGATGCCATTTGGGCCTTGCAATGCCAGAAATTACCAGATTACCAAAATCACCCCAGCAGTGCTCAAGAGCAGTGCTCATGGGCTTGCAGGTTTGCCCTTGGGGGACCATATGCTACTGAGGGATAGAACCTACGTCAGCTGCATCCCAGTACTAGCTTTCCAGTCCCCCATTTGTGAATTTTAAACAGAATTGTAAGAGAACTGCTCCTTGATTATTTTTTCATACTTCCTAGCAGAGGAGAGTCTCAATCAGGACTTAAAAGTTACCTGCTTGGTTCAAGTTTTGTTCATGTTTCTGGTCTAAGTCTCATGCAACAAAGGAAAAGTCTACTACCAACCCCTCTTGACTTGCTCCAATGGGGTTTACACCAGCTTTAGCCATAGCCTCTGCTGAGAATGGCTCTTCTTGGACTGTTCTCCCTCAGAACACATTCCTCACTTCTACCTCATCACTCTTTTCCAGCCCAGAATTTAACTAATGTGGAACATGTGTCTATCCTGAAGTACAATGATAAAGTCAACACTGCCTTGATGGCTGTGGTCATTGGGACAGACATGCAGAAATTTCTGGTTTGCGTCATTTTAATTTAATTATTTTTATTTTGCTTTGGGGTCACAACCAGAAGTACCCAGGCCTTACTCCCAGCTCTGCATACAGGTACCACTTCTAACAGTGCTCAGGGGACATTGTGCAGTGCTGGGGATTGAACACAGATTGACTGTTTGCAAGGCAAGCACATTAACCCCTGTGCTAGTTCTCCTGCCCAGCACCATTTTAATTTCACACATTTTCCTTTATTTCTCTTCAATTTTAGAAAAAGTAGGGTATTTGGAAGAACAAGTATTTAAATTCAAACAAGATGAATATGGGATATGAGATACCCCTTTAATCAAATCAACATTTTGGATATTACGGGCTGATGTGTGTTCCCCTCAAATGTAGATGTTGACACTCTAGCCTTCAGAACCACAGAAATGTCTATATTTAGAGACTGGGCCTTGGGAGAGATGATTAAATTAGCATGAGGCCATCAGAGAGCCTGAGTGCAATATGATGGGAGAGCTGGGAAGAGGAGGAAATGCGGACATGGATGTCCACAGAGTCAGCAGAGGTGTGTGTGTGCCAGGGGAAAGATGAGCAAGTAGGGGAGTGACATGGGGAGAAACCAAAACTGCCAGCAGCTTGGTCTTGAATAACTCACCTCTGCAACTGAGAGAAAATCATTTTCTGTTATTTGGGCTTTTTTTTCCCCTTCACAAAATCAGTTTAGTATTCTGTGCCTGAGCTAGCAGCTTCTTGCACTGTGCTATACATCTTGTAAGTGCTTCCTCTAGACACATAAACAAGGACAAATGTTAAAAGGATAACTTAAGCAACTGCCTAAATAAGGTTAAATAAACACGGTAGGTTATTTTGTTTCCTCTGCTATTTTTCACAGAGTTCCTAGAAAACCAATACTAGTATTATTTGGGCATGACCCCAGAACCTAAAAAAAATAAACCAACAACAAAAAAGCAAACAACAAAGCACCTAGTGAAGACTGCAGTCTTTGCTTCGGACAGTGCCTGCTACTTAGCTGAAAAGGTTTTCATTTTTTGACAGACTATGAAGCTTTCCCATCTCTGAAGAGTTTTCAGATCTGCATAAATGAATGCTTCATTCAAGGTGGTAGGGATGAGTATCTAAAAAAAAGATAACTAGGACTTCTCTGAGTTTACCAAAACATGAGCTGCTAATCCTTTCCTAATAAAAACTGTGCATGGAACAGAATTTGGTGAAAATCTTGATTCCATGATGATTGATGGCAGATGATAAGGAAGCAGCTAAGCTTCCTGCACCTTGTAACTGATCACATTGGCTGAAAACCCATTGACTGTCAGGGTTCACCAGTTTTGAGTATCCCTCACAATGACTAGTGTTATTTTAGTGATCAAATGGAGAAAAAGACTAAACAAGAGGTGAGACTCTGAGTTTCCTGTGGCTCAGATGGTGACCACCCTGTGCCCACCGATTTTAAGGCTTTGTCTTTTCAATTAAGCATAATTCAATGGCTGTGATTTTTCTTTCCTTCAGAGTAGAAATTCCCAAAATATGTGCCATGAAACTTCAGGTTCTGTGATTAAATAAATTTGGCAAACATTCAGATTGCCATGGAGAGTCTAAATGAAAATTCATAGTGAAGATATAGAGTTCTATAGTAAAAAAGCTGGTTTAGGGCTGAAGAGATACTTCAGTGTGCTCATCTTTTGCATGCACAAGACCCAGCTCTGATCCTTGGCACTACATGGTTCCCTGAGCAGCATCAGGAGTGAACCCTGAGAAACAATCTGGGGGTAGCCTGCCTAGCATGTGAACCCCCAAATAATAATAATAATTAATAATAATTTTAAAAGAAGCATGTTTAAATTTATTTAATGTAGCATAGCCCACATAACCACAGTACTTTATTCCTATGTGAATTCCTATTAATATACCAGGGAACTGTTTTTCCTCGTTCCATGGAAGATGATATATATATATCTATATATATATAGATATAGATATATATAATATGGTTCTAGAAGGACATCTATAACTGTCATCAGATTTTCTGCCTTTTTCTTATTACTGTGAAAATGCATTTCTAATGATTTTTACTTTACTAATTAATAAAGTCTCACCTCTTTCTTGATATCTCCAGCTTCACAATTGGTCCAATACAAGAATCCCCATTTGACAGAGTCTAATAGCAGGGGAGGCACATGAAATCAGTTGCTGGCTCTTCTATAGGTTCCATATAATCAGTTTCTCTTTTACAGTGTCTTTGTTCCTCTCCACATTCCATATGCAGACACAGTGTGGTACTTGGTGCCTGCCAGCTTTAACTCAAAAAGCAATGATCTCCAAAGAGAATCTATGCTGGAAAATTAACTATGCAATAACATTCAGAAGGCTACAACAAATGCCTCAGTTATGCACAAACAGAACAGAGTCTTTCTTGAAGCAATCTTGGGTGGGGTTTGGCTATATTTCATGATTTCAAGTGGTTCTCTGCCTCCCAAAGATTCTGTGAGTTACCTCATGGATAATTCCTGTAATAAATCTCTTTTCTGCTGAAACTAGCCAGAATTCATCTCTCTGCAGTCAAGTCATCTGACTGATAGAATTTGCAATAATTGAATGTTCAGAAAGCATGTGGTGCCTACTGTGTATATAGCATACATTAGTTTTAGAACGGCTGGAGCGATAGCACAGCAGGTAGGGCGTTTGCCTTGCAAGCTGCCTGCCCAGCCGAGCCGGGTTCAATTCCTCCGCCCCTCTCAGAGAGCCCGGCAAGCTACCGAGAGTATTTTGCCTGCACGGCAAATCCTGGCAAGCTACCTGTGACGTATTCAATATGCCAAACACAGTAACAAGAAGTCTCATAATGAAGACGTTACTGGGCCCGCTAGAGCAAATTGATGAACAATGGGAGAACAGTGCTACAGTGCTTCAGTTTTATAAGGCATGTATAAGATAGTGGTCTCCTCTATCACTTAACATGTAAATCACAGGTTGATTTGTCTACCAGACTGTATTTAGATACATTAGACCCAAATTAGGGAAAGGGAGAAAGTTTAAAAAAATCTTAACATGAGGGATAGTACAATCCCTTCCCCCCACCTCCATCACACACACACACAAAAAGAAACAAAAACCCTTGCCTGAAGTCATACCTATTTCCATCCCTATTGCCGAAAGGATATTTTAAGTAACCCTTGTAATTTATTCTATAATTCTCAGCTTAAGGATATTTTGACCTATATTTATCTCTAACCCTATCTATGTTGGTCTGGAAGATTAATATAGCAGGTAGTAACATGGGAAGGATGATTTTCTGTTTAGATCCCAAATCCAAAGTATTGGGAAAAGTAATCAAGAAAGGAAATTCAGATGGGTCTTTGTTAGAGACATACTAGAGTTGTGGGTGCTACCTGTGCCCCTTTCACCTTGGCTAAGAGTCCCCAGTCTCAAGTCATGACTCACGACATTTTCATTCACCATATCCGCTACAGACCGTCTGTTTGTTCTCTTCCCTCTCTGTTAAGAGGACAACTTAGCTAGCTTTTGGATCAGATCCTTTCAAGCAGTAGTAGAAGCTGCCTTATTTAGGAGACCACATCCTTGGCCCACATGTCTTCCTTAACCAAGCCATGCGAGCAAAGAGAGGCTCTACTATTTTTCATGGTTGTCATCTGGGGTGATTTACCCTTCTGTGTTTTCCTTTCAGTCATAACTGTGGTTGGAGGGGTTTTTTGCTTTGAATTTGTGTGTTTTTAACCTAAGCTGTTCCAAGAAAATACATATTGTTCTTGAACTTCAATAAAGCATGTTTTCTGAATTAGATGTATTTTCACAGAGAATTAGTCTTAAAACCTCTGTAGCTTAAAAATAGATGACCAACTATTTCCTAAGCCCCTCCCTTTGGAATTTAAAGTGTTTTTGTGAGTGGGTATTGGTTGGGTTCCCCCCCCCCACCCGGGGGGTGGGGGGGAACTGGAGAAAGGAGGGAATTTGGCACAGTAAGAACAAAACTAAGGAATTGGATATATTTATTTATCATGCCTTGGAACTTATCTTGATAAGAAAGCATGACAAGTGTTCATTCATTTATTCACTTATTCTTCCACTCTTTCATTTGCCAAAGTTGACAGTGTGTCTATTACATTTAAGGCATTTTGCTAAGAGAAATACACAGGTGGGAGCCTGGAACATTTCAGAGCAGGATCTAATACACAAACAACCTGAAGGGACCATGATTTAAACCTATGAAATTTTGAATTAAAGTCCAGGAAAAGAAGCATCCATGTTTCTGGCAAAACTGCCAAGAAGAAGATATTAGACAGAATAATCCACAATAAATTCCATTAGCCAATTCATTATGCCCATGCAAGGAGAAACTTAATTACTGTCTTTGGCTAATTGCTTTCCTGGCTCTGCAGTGTTTTCTGAACATAGAAGGCAAGAGAGGGCAAGAAGGAGTTGAAAGAACAATCCTTCCAAAATGAGCTGAGGGAAACCAAATCCAGAGATGTTTCTCTCTGGAGCCTTTGTGACTGAACAGATCTTCTTGATCAATCCAAAAAGAAAAAAGAAAGAAAGAAACTTACTAGAAGTAAGACATGGTGGCAGGGAATGATAATGACATATTCACTCATATTTCTTCCGTATCCAAAAATCTGACTCTTTCAGAGAGGAGTCTTTCAAGACTAAGCTCAGAACCTCCTCTTCAAAAAAAGCCTCTGTGATCTCCATATTCCCAGCCTGGTACATATGTTGGGGACCCCTTATCAGCATTTCCACTGCCCTGCCTGGTCATTTCAATTCATCCCTCATCAGCACTGTATGTTTGGTGTCCCTCTACCTTATAGGCCTAAAGTTAGTACCTAATGGTCCCTATTAGGTACGTTAGAAATAATAGAGGATCAGACAGTGGTGCAGAGGTTAAGGCACTTGCCTTGCATGCAGCTGCAGCAGTTGGGATGGACCCTAGGTCATTTCTGAGCATGGAGCCAGAAACAGAGGCCCTGAGCATCACTGGAGGTAGCCCAAACCTCCTCTCAAAGGAAACAATACATAAAACATCAGCTATGAAAATTTCAGAGCATGCGTTCAACTGAAATACAGAAAAAAACCTCCTTTGACTGTTTAAATAATATACAACACATAAGGCTAGTATTTACAACCAAAAATACTCTATCATAGAGTATAAGATAAACAATGACCTATCCATCAGGGTGTATGTAACCCATCATATCTTCCAAATTGCTAGAAGGTAATTAGCCTAAAGATAATTCTCACCTCTAACTGATGAAGGTGTGCGGTCCACTTATTTTTAATAGTAGGGAGCAATTCAGAACAGGATGTTGAAACCCATCTACACTGAAGGCATCCTCAATCTGAGTTACTAAAATCTTGGACCAGTGAAAACTATAGGAATTGGAGCTCACTCTTCAAACTTTGCAAGATGATTGCACATACAGAATGTGTAAGGTTACCATCAAATAAAACATAGACGAGTTTATCTAAAACCTTAATTGGCATATGTAATTGTTATTCTGTTATACAGTAATTAGGTATCAGTTTGAAGCAATTTATGTCGATTACCATAATAATTAGCACAAATAAATTACACTTCCCTTTCCCTCCCTCAGCTTAATTCCCTTATGTCAGTAAAAGTGTCCACAGTGATCCTGAGAGCATGCAATCAGCATAGCACACATATTCACAGTCCTGTGAACCAGGAGGCAGGACCCTGCCCCCAACCCTGTCCTCTTCCTCACAACTGTCTCTGTTACTGGGAAGACAACTGGATAATAACCCATGCTCTTCCATCTCAACCTCCCTCTTGTGCGCACCCCAAAGAGAAGCTGAGCTAGGTGGACCCAAGTTAGATGCCTACTTTCATCTAGTGGGGTGGGAAGGACTGTTGTCAATGAAGGAAAACAACTAATTAAATGAATAATCTGCACCGAAAATTGGGTATAAAAGAAAGTTTTCCTGATTGTGACCCCATTCCCAGTAGCGTCAGGGCCTGAGATGCTCAAATGGGGAGTATGCAGTGCCAAGGACCAAATCTAGGAACTTACACTGGCAAGGCATGTATTTTACCTCCCAAGGCATATCCCCAGACACTGAATTGAATGTTTTTTTAAATGAAAAATGTCATGATAAAAAATGCCTCAGGCAAAGAAAAGCAACCGCAAGCATTACAAAACCCAGAATAAAATAAGAAATTTGTTTTCTATATTCTGTAATGCTTGCCCACAGATTCCTATCTGGATCCATATACTTCAAACAAGAGTTCTCCTTCCCTACACATGTTGATCTCATGCTGGAACGTACAACTAGCACACGAATACCCTGATATAATCACCAACCTTATACTTTCATATTAGAACACCAGATAAGCAATAGGAATAATCCTTGAAGCCATTCCAATGCAAGGATAGGTGACATATACTTCACCAGATACAGACATGACTGTGTAAACTCTATATCTCTCTACTACATTCCTTCAGTCAGATCCAAATTATGCCTGTAACCACTCTAAATCTCCAAGATGGGAGGAGAGAGGCAAATTAGAATGGAGAGGTCATCTGACTTAACCAACATCATTAAAATTCCTTATTAGTTCTGTAAATGTTACCAAATGTGACCACTGCAATGCAACATCGGCTACTCTACAGACTTGGAAGGAATCCAGACATATGATGTTTGGACTACACTTCAGCAACATGTTGGAAAGCCCACCTCTGCCCTTCTCCCATAATACACAGCCCTGAGTCCACCAGGTGCCACAACGCCATGAGACTCAGGGCTCCAAGCACCACACCTTAGACACAGACTGAATGTTGGCAGAAGCCTGAAGAGTGAAGTCCTACCTATAGCTTTGCCTTCAAATAGGATGGCAAGAGTGGTTAGAGTGCAGGGAAAACTGGGTCTCTCTCATACAAGTACTATCCAGGCCCGACCCTGCTTAGCTTCTGAGATCAGACGAGATCAGGCCCATTCACAAGGGTATGGCCATAGACCAAACTGGGACTCTGAACTGAGGTAAGTCAACACCAGGTCATTGAATAATCATTAGCTAACATTTTTACCTGTGCTATGGCACTGCATCCTGGCCACAGTCCTAAGAGAGAACAAAATGAAAGAAGCTCGAGGTAAAGGTAAAGGCCCTCCCGTTGATCGTCGATTTGCTCGAGCGGGCCCAGTAACGTCTCCATTGGAGACTTTGTTGTTACTGTGTCTGGCATATCGAATACTCTCGGTAGCTTGCCGGGCTCTCCGAGAGGGGCGGAGGAATCGAACTCGGGTCGGCCATGTTGGCCGCTTGTAAGGCAAACGCCCTACCCGCTGTGCTATCGCTCCAGCCTCCAAGAAGTAATAAAGGATAGAAGGTAGAAGAATACGGAAGAAGAAGGGATGGAGAAGGAGAAAGAGAAGTCAAGGAAGTGGAGGATATAAAAAGAAAGAGGAGGAGACAGGAATTCACACAGCAGTGGAGCATTTGACTTGCCTATATGAGATCCTGGGCTCATTCTCCAGCACTACAAAGAAGCAAAATATATAAAATGTAAATGGGAAAGCAAAGAAGAAAGAAGAAAGGTAGGGGATAAAACAAAAAACACTGGGAGGAAGAGGTAGGTACATAAGCAATGAGTTTGATGTTGGAAATATGCGCAGAAGAAATCATTTTTTTAGTTTTTATATTTATACTAGATTATGTATTTCTTAAATTTTTTATTGAATCACCATGAGATACAGTTACAAAGCTTTCATGATTGAGTTTCAGTCATACCATGATCAAACACCCAATCCTTCACCAGTACTCATTTTCTACCACCAATATTCCTATTATCTCTCCTACATCTTTAATGGTATTGAAAATCATAGTACTTCAATCAATAAGGAGAAGGAGGAAGGGAGGGAGAGAGAGAGATATAGAGAGGAAGAGAGACAGAGAGACATAGAGAGGGAGAGAGACAGAGACAGAAAGACACAGAGAGAGAGAGGGGGGGGGGGGGTTTCCTGAGTACATTTCAGCCCTGGGGAGCAGCAGGGCTTAACTTCAGTGTCATGATAAAATTTAAAGCTTTTTTTTTCAGACTATACGCTCACCCTCTTCAGTCAGAAAGAGTGACAATTCTTTTGGCTCAGCTTTGCAAAATGCAAGTTGTCATGATCTCACTATACAAAAAGGGGGAAGGGGAAAACCACCTCCTAAGAGATTGCTATCACTTCAGACAATGCCTGGTCACCCCACTGCTGGTTGTTGCCTATACTTCTCTGGCCTGTGAGTCTCATGCAGTCTTAAACTGGATGCCAACCTCCACGTCAGGTTCAATTCCTGAAACTCTTCACCCGTTTTTGGCATTTTCTTTATGTTTGATTGTCTTTATCTTCTAATTGGCACTTGTCATTATCTTCGAAGAAAAAGCAATTTAACAGAAAACTTGAAACAGCTCTTAATCTGAACAGTGCTGCATGAAAACTGTTCAGAAGATGTGAAAAATTGTACTTTTCCCATGAGTGATGTGAAGTGCCATGTAGAATGTCTGAAAAGCTGTTTGAGGAAGAACATGTTTTGTTGGCATAGGAAGTCCTAGGAATGCTGCTGTCTGTCTTTCAGACTCAGGCTTTGTGAATGACAGGGAACTCTGGGGGACATTCCGAATTAAGCATTCCAGATTAACTATATAATCAAAAGTACTGGTGCAAGCCCCCAAGAAACATTTCACAACCTATCTCAGAAACAAATAACCCAATGTGTCATGATACTCACTCATACTCACTTTTAGGGAAACTTGTGTTCTTTCCATATATCTGACTATTGCTCCACAGGCTTTGTGAGGAGATAAAAATGAGATCAGGACAAGGAAACAGTATCAAAGCTTTATTATTAGCTTTGTATGCCGAGACCCAAGTTCCATTGCTGGGCACCACATGCTCCCTCAAGCAGTGTCAGGAGCAACTCAACTCTTCTTCTCTGATCCCATAGCACAGAGCTGGGTATAGACCCTGAACATCACCAGGTATCCCTCAACCCCCCCAAAAAAAATCAAACAATTTTTTTTTGAATTTTGAGGCCAGAGAGAAAGTACACCAGGTAAGTCTCTTGCACAAGCCCAACCAGAAGTTTGATCCCCGGCATCCCAGTGGTTCCCCAAGCCCTCCAGGAGTGATCCCTGAGTACGGAGCCAGGAGTAAGCCCTGAGTAACACCTAGTGTGGCCCCAAACCAAACACAGACAAAAATAGAAAAATGTTGAATGAAAATGCATACCTCAAAAAGCTGGTGAGAAAGCCCAAGTGTTAACTCTTCCCATTTCATTTGCTGTGAGGACCACATACATCAGGTAGTTCTCCACATCACAGACCAGGTGAATTTCATGGTGGTTCTTTTTGTCTGCTCTTGACATATGTGATCTTTAAATGATTCCTTATGATAAGCATTATCTTCACTTATGGAACCTTTTGACGGAGTTCACAGAATTGCACTCAGGAAACAAAGACGTCTATATCACTCTTTTCACTTTCAAGTAGGAATGCCACTAAAATTATTCATGGTTGTTTCTCTTGTCTTGCTGTAAGCTTTCCATGAATTGTTTAAAGTACTTAATTTAAACATAAAAAATAAGAAGGCCCCCACCCCAGGGCTCAGCGGCCATTCAGGCAACAGTGCTATTTATTCCTCCACGGCCACACAACCTGCCTATGGGGAGGCTGCTGTGGGGAAATCCTGACTGGTGCTGGTTCACTCCAGGGCCATCTTGAAGTGAAGATAAGACTGGCACTGCAGTAGAGAGTAGCATGTGCAGAGTGAAGGAACCACAACAAGATGACTTAGTGCAAATTTATTGACTAAATAATGACTGTGTGCTTACACATAATAAAAATCCCTTCGCACTTAAAAATATAAAACAAAATCATTCCACACAGTTATCAGTTTAGTCCCAAGTTCAAACAAGGCTGCAACTTAATTTTTTTAACTATCAATGTACCTAATTAATGATAAATCCCCACAATCAATTAACAGCACTGTAAAATGTATGACTTTTGAAAGTCAACTTGTCAGTACCTTGTTCGGCTCTTGATCCATCCTGGACATAAGGACCAGGTTTCTGGATATGAAGGTCTCTGTTCATCCTTTCTCTAGTTACAGATCTGTTTGGCTAAATCAGCTGCCAAACAGTGCTTCTCAACATTCTCTTTCAATTTCAAAGCAGGTATTTGGTTTCTTTCTCTTTTTCCCATCCCTAGCCCATAGGGTTTTATTTTCTGGGGGATCTCTTCAGCTCACTGTTAGCCAACAATAAAGTAAAAAACTTCCTAAGTCTGCTCACTTTATCCCCCTTAGCATAAAATCTGGGGTCCCAGGATCCCCAGAGGGTTTGAGGTTTGAGAGAAATATCTCCTATGCCTCTAAGCAGAAAACTCCTGCCAACATCGAGGTCATCTTCCTATTTGTAAAGTATAGAGGAGGTGAAAATTCTTCACTCTGATCAGAGGCTAAGGTCTAAGGAGTGGAGAAGCCCAGACACCCAGAAAGGGCTCACCTCCAGGGGCCACGGAGTATAAGTACTCCATGTTTGGAGTACTATCTGTTCACAGGCTTATCGACCGGGACGTTATCTGCTGTGTTCCTCCTTCTATGTCTCTTGGGATCCTCAAACTCTCACCCGATTGTATAAACTCCATAAGCAAGCCAAAGGCTCAAAGGGTCATCAGGTGGCCAGCCCTCCAAAACCTGTTCTTACACATCTAGTAGAGGAAGAAACAGTAGCAAGTGAAAGGAGTGATGGTTGGGAAATCACTCTTCTAGGGGCAAACAGGATTCAGGGAAAGGAGGAGGAAGGGGAAGGACAAGTCTAGCTGCTGACTCGTGAACCTTTAGCTCTCTTTGGATGAATCACTAACCGATGACTTCCATATCAGGAATCTGATTTGACTAATCTTCCAATAGAGACTTTTATTTCTGTCTCTTCACATCTGAAACCCATCTTGACGGTCAGGTCAAGTTATTGCTTCAGCAACAAACACGCATGTATTGAGACAAGCGCTTGTCCTCTTCTTGAAGGTGCTTGAAGTTACTAGAAAACACCCAGTCCCTTTCTCTGCAAGTCGTTGAAAGGAGGACCTTGTCTGTCACAGGGCGCTCCTACACAGGAAAAGTGAAGTCGCTTTTGGACCAGTGTAAACTCGTGGGTGTTTCTAGCAGTGCTGAGTCCTGCCAGGTGTGAGGGCAAGAAGGGAGGTGAATCCCAGGCTTTCCCCACACACACACACACACATGTGGCTGAGATCCTTATTTGGTGAGGCTCTACCTGCCAGGGGACTGATAGTGCAAGATCACAGCCTGGGAAGTGCTACCGCTGACGCTCTAGCCCTGAGAGATGAATGGAATTCCAGGCAGCTGGAGTCATGCTGGCTTGGGACTGCGGCTTGGAGACTAGATTTCCAATGCCAGAAGCAAGCACTGAGCAGGAGCGCTCATGGCCCTAGACGTGCCCGCAGAAATGTAACCCACACCTTGGTACTGGGAGTCGAAAAATGAAAAGAACGTTGAAGGAGGCAAAAAAAAGGAAATAGAATGATAGGCAGGAGGTGATTTATAACTATTGGGCCATTCCGTAAATAGTTGAAAGACCGGCAGCCAGATTGCTCCGCAAATCCCCCAACCAGGAGTCACGTTAAGAAGCACGAGTGGGCACCAAAACTGTTTTTCAAGACATAATTTCCATCTGGGCTGGACAAAACTGTGTAAGAGAACAACGTCCCCTTAAACTTTATTCCCAGAGACTGGAAAGCAACAGGGCCTTTCTGGGCCCCTTGATCCGAATACGCAGAGCGCCCCCAAGCGGCAGTCTGTGGGAGCGCACCGGCCCCTGGCGAGCACGGTGGGACTTAGAGGACCTGCAGCCAGCGCAGTGCGCCCGGGGCCGGCCGCGTGGGTAACGCGGGCCCCGAACCTCGCGCTGCCACACCCTTGGAGGAGCAGGCTGGAGGGTTCGGGGCGAGGGTAGGAACGCGGCGTGAAGACGGCCCCGCAGACTCACCAACTTACACTGGGGTTGCTTCTATAACGACGAACCCTCCTGGATACCAGTGACCACCGGGTGTGTGTATGGTACTCGCTGTTCCTACAGACGGCATCGGCGGCCTCCAACTGTCCGCTCCCCTCGCCCCCCGACTCCCGACTCCTCCAGCCATACCCAGGCATCCTTAGGACCGGGGGTTGCCTGGAAGTCACCTCCCCCGCTCCCTCCCACCCCCACCCGGCCGCCCCCATAAGGATCGTGGCCAGTCCCAGCCGCGTCACCGCCGGGGATGCTCCGCGCCACGCAACGGGTCCTCGTGACGCAAGCGGCGGGTGCAGAGCCCGGGAGCGCCCCGGCTGCGTGGGCGGCACCTACAGTTTTGAGAAGTTTCAGGGTTCCCCGGCCCGAGCACCCCCGCCCCCTTCACCGTCCAAGCTGCGAGGTTGCGCGCCGGGCCGCGGGGGGCGGAGAGAGGAACCCAGACTGCCCCCCCCCCCCCCCCCCGCTTCCTGCCCAGCCGCCTCCCATTGGTCCGAGCAATCCCCAGGAATGCGAGCGCCCCTTTAAAAGCGCGGCTCCTGAGCCTCGCTAGCCACTGCACCCGACCGGCGGGCAAACCCCCACTCGTGCCAGCTGTCCCGAAGCAGCCTGCGACCACCGGGCGCCCCGCCCGCCACCCCGCTCCGCTCCGGACTCGGCTTCGACGCGCCGCGCCCGGTCTCTGCACCCAACGTCCTCGCACAGGTAGGAGGGTCTCCCGGCGGTCCCTGCCGCGGACTCCTGAGCCCGGGATCTTCTGCTTTTCGTCCCTGGCTGCGCTGTGTGTTTACCCTGCCCTCCTGGAGGGGCTCCTCCATTCTTCCGGAGCTCTGGGGATACCCCCACTCTTTCCTTTCATTCTCCAAGTCTCCTCTCAATCCTCTAGACAAGGATCTCTGCTGCTTTCCCCCGGAGCCCTCGTGTGCCCCCCAAACTACATCTCCTTCCGATCCGGCGGTTCCCCCGCTTTGGGAAAGCACCTTCCCGAGTCGCCCTCGCTTTTCTTTCGAAGCACTTCGCTCTCACTTTCTTGTCCATGACCTCTCCAAAGTGTGTACTCGATGCTTTGTCCTTCGTTCTAGCAAATGTGGGGCGCAAGGGGGGAAATATCCCCTAGCCAAACCCACCCCCCGCCCCCGTTCTCGCCCACCCTCCCTTCCTGGCCGCCTCTGACCCTGGGCTCTGTGCTTCTTGCAGGTTCCCTGCAGGGCACCCACAGCTCCACCATGGGGCTGGCCTGGGCACTCGGTGTCCTATTCCTGGGGCACGTGTGTGCCTCCAACCACATTCCAGGTGAGTCCGTGGAATACCTTGAGGGGTTGCGGGGGAGGGAGGAGTGGAGGCAGAGGCGCTGTTGACTCCAGGTGCACCTCAAACAGCTGTGGCTCCCCCACCCCCACCCCCCAGCTCTGCATGCACACCTGGATGCAGGTGGCTATTGCAGTCACCCTAGGTGGTGCTTGCCAGTTTCCACCCTGTCCCTTGGAACCCAGCCCTGGGCAAGGGGCCTCCCACCTTAACCCGTCTGGAAATCTCATGGGGGTTCTGCTCCTCTCCACAGAGTCAAGCACAGACAACAGCGTGTTTGACATCTTTGAACTCACTGGGGCTGCCCGCAAGGGTTCTGGGCGCCGGCTGGTGAAGGGCCCCGATCCTTCAAGCCCCGCTTTCCGCATCGAAGATGCCAACCTGATTCCCCCCGTACCTGACGACAAGTTCCAAGACCTGGTGGACGCCGTGCGGGCTGAGAAGGGCTTCCTCCTCCTGGCCTCCCTGCGGCAGATGAAGAAGACCCGAGGCACGCTGCTGGCCCTCGAGCGCAAAGACCGCTCCGGCCAGCTCTTCAGCGTGGTGTCCAATGGCAAGGCAGGCACGCTGGACCTGAGCCTGAACCTGCAGGGCAAACAGCGTGTGGTGTCTGTGGAGGAAGCACTCCTGGCCACAGGCCAGTGGAAGAGCATCACCCTGTTTGTGCAGGAGGACAGAGCCCAGCTCTACATCGACTGCGAGAAGATGGAGAGTGCTGAGCTTGATGTCCCCATCCAGAGGATCTTCACCAGGGACCTGGCGAGCATCGCCAGACTGCGCATTGCAAAGGGAGACGTCAATGATAACTTCCAGGTGAGGCCCCTGGGGGTTCTCCTGCTAGCCTGCTCACCTGTCAGGGAGGTTGGAGATAAAGGGCTGGAAAGTGGGGAGTGGTGGGGTATCCCCTATAGAAAATTCTGCCTGTAGCGTTTCTCAAGCATTCGGCAGTATCTGAGTCACCTAGAGGACTTTAAGAACTCTGGCGTCTGTGCCTCAACAATGGAGTTTCTACTCCAGTGGATCTGAGATGAGGCTTGAATCTGTCTGTGCATTTCTAAAACGTTTCTAAAATGCTCTTGTTCTGGGGACCAGTGCTTTGGAAACCACTCAAGGATACCAGTGATTTCCCTATAGCAGCCTGCTCCGGCATTACATATTCCGGATGCTCTTCTCTAGCAGATAACTTGTTTCAGATGCAGTCCACCAGTATTGCTTGAGGTGGCTTCTCGGTGTGGGCAGAATAAATTCTGCTTTTCTGTTTTGATTCCAGTGTAGCTGGTCTCAAATGAAAGGTTAAGCAAGGGGCTCTGCTGTGGCAGCTTCTTGCTGGCCTGAGCTTCCTGGTCCTTTCAACTGTGGCTTTGAAACTCCCATGTACAAGTCTGTGACACTGCGAGTGTCATGATATCCTCCAGACTTCGTATCGGATTCCATTTCCTGTGTGCTCCAGTAGACTGATAACTGGATTCTTTATAAAAATACTAAAGACTTGGCAGCAGGCATGATTACAATTTTTGAGGTTGTCTGATAGTTGATATTTGGTGTGTTATTTTGGCGTGGGGATCTTAAAAGGGAGCTCCTTCCAGCTTTCACAACACCTATTGTGAGCTTTCTCCCCTAACATTAACACTGTCCCTTCGCCATAATCCTCCCTCCCCAACCCCACAAGTAAAGTGTGTCCTCTGCCTACAGGGGGTGCTGCAGAACGTGCGGTTTGTCTTTGGAACCACACCAGAAGATATCCTCAGGAACAAAGGCTGTTCGAGCTGTGAGTGCCTTTCTATTTTTAAGGCCTATGGGGATGGAGGCGGGGGGGGGGGGTAACAGAGGTAAAGCAGTGGGCCAAAGGGACCCCAAAGCTATTCCACAGACGGCATCTGCATCCCCTTCCCCAGCACGCACTCTCTCAAAGGAAATGTCTTCTCTGATCGGGAGCTCTGGGGTAGCAGCATCTGTTTGAGGATTTTCCATTGCTCTTCTCATTGTATTTGGTCTTGCTTTCTTGGCAGCTACCAGTCCTGTTCTTACCCTCGACAATAATGTGGTGAATGGGTCCAGTCCTGCCATCCGTACTGACTACATTGGCCATAAGACCAAGGACCTGCAGGCCATCTGTGGCATTTCTTGTGATGAGCTGTCTAGCATGGTCCTGGAGCTCCGGGGCCTCCGCACCATTGTCACCACGCTTCAGGACAGCATCCGCAAAGTGGTCAGTGACCTCTACTCCCACCCCCCCACCACCACCAGCATGAGTCCCTCAGCCTGGGACTTTCATGGATGGTCCCACGTGCTTAAGTTGAACACTCATGACCTTTCTCCTTCCAGTCTGAAGAGAACAAACAGCTGAGGAGGTCCCCTCACTGCTACCACAATGGAGTCCAGTACAAGAACCACGAGGAGTGGACAGTTGACAGCTGCACAGAGTGTCACTGTCAGGTAAGGGCCTTTACAGACTGAAGAAAGAAGGGGTGATGAGTCCTTGAAGTCACAATCTGGGGAGGCACCCAATAAGCCACTGGGTTTCACGTTCCATGGCCTGATACCAAAGAAAGTGTGCAAGTGTGCATGTGTTTTTCTTCAGATGCAATGATGACATCTATAAATTTTTCTTTAAACCCTCAGAAAGTTTTTCAAAGTCTTAATTATACCCCAGGCTAACTGTCTGAAAAAAAGCCAATCTTCTAAGACTGAATCATTTACATGCTTTAGTTCAAAGTCAAAATATTGAGTGTCAGGTTAAGTAAAACCTGGCTGGAACTTTCCTTGCCCCCACCCACCTCCAGCACTGTTCTCTATTCAGCAGTGACAGAGATTCTTTGAGCCCAGCACTGACTATTGTTCAGATCACTTAGCCTGGATTGTTGGGATGTGACTCTCTCCTTATCCCAGATGGCACAGCCTATAGTGTGTGTGTATGTGACTCCCTGGTGCCAGTGAAAGAAGAGTTTGGGGACTTGACCTGGCTCACTGAGCAGAGTCAAGCTTGAATACAATTCACAAATGGCTAAATCTGGACCAACTTCATTAAAATTCCCAATTTTTCAAAATAATAGGAAAATCAGATCTATGGTTTGTGGGGAGGGGTTGGGGGGACTAATTAATCTTTTTCCCACCATTTTCCCAAACTTAAAAAATTAGTACTGTCTGAGTTTCATAATTCAGTTTCAGACATACATTCATAGATCTGATCTATGATATGTTTGTGGTTCCCTGTGGATAAATTCTCCCTACAGAAATCTCTGCCATTGACAAAGTAGCTAACCTTTAAGAAAGAATGACAAGTGGACAAGCAGTAATGTGTTCTCTGCAGTCCTGACAGCTACAAATGGGACAAGTCTTCTCAGAATATCATTGGCCAGGAGCATCTGTCGCTCTGACCATACTGCAGTTTGCAATTGAAATATTCCAGTAAATAAACTATGCTTAGTAACCTGTTTCTTCCCAACTCTTGCCCTGCAGGACTCTGTTACCATCTGCAAAAAGGTCTCCTGCCCCATTATGCCCTGTTCCAATGCCACTGTTCCTGATGGAGAATGCTGCCCACGGTGTTGGCGTAAGTTCCTAAAGCTGCATACATAAACCATTCCCCAGAGATTATCAGTTCACCATGAACATGGGCACACACTGGATCCCTACCTTCATCAGCTGTTCTCATTCATTTTCACGCTGTGGCAATAGCTAGTCAGAGCCAAAACCACCCCAGCTCAATTACCTCTCAGGATTGTGGTGCAGGCAATGAGTTTAGTCAAGCTTATTAATTCTGATTTTATCCTTTGGAGAAAGAAGTGGTGAATTAGAGTCACAATAGCCCTAACAATACCTTCTAATACCTCTAGAATTAAACCTGAGTGTCCCAGAGTTAAGAAATAACCTCCCAGCTAGGGAATTTAAGGAACTCTGAGCACTGGATTTGGGTGAATCTGAAAAGTTCAGCTCATTTTATATGCAGAAAGAGGAAGACTAGGTGAATAACTGCAGTTTGAATTTCAGGACACTGAAAAAAAAATGAGACTGTATTGTCCCATAGTTCTCTATTCATGTTTTCTGTTGCCTGATTAGTCATGTTGTATTGATGAGTGTAATAGGTACAAGTCATAAAAATGATTCATCACAATCAAGATAAGAAAATAGGAAAGTAGCACTGTACACACATACACACACACACGCACACAAATACACACACACACACACACACACACACCCCGAACTGACTGAACACAGGTCAGAATACCAGCCCATTCAGGGGTTGTGTGAGTGATCTGGGCAATATAATAATCACCTATGTTCACTTCCGTTCGTCCTTCTTTTGAATGTGGGTTAAAGGGAACAAAGCTAGCTGGAGACAAGAGTTCTGAACTTGAGTCAGGGATTTCTCGGAAAATTGCCAGGGGATGGCAGGAGAAAACAAGTTCTCTGTCTTCTGTCTGATACAGCTAGACGTGATTGTAGTCATGGTTCCAGGGCAAGAGGGTAAACAAACATGTTCTCCCCCTGTGAAAATATGTGCAGAGCAGGCCTCTAATACTAGAGGGAGAGGAACAGTGCAAGGATCAGCCCCATGACCTATTTGGAACTGTAGCCCATGGCAGCACTGCCTCAGGCTCATCTGTTCAAGACAGCTTATGGCTGCCCTGGACATGACTTCCAGAAGCCACATGAAATCAAGTCTCCTAAGCAACACTGGAAATGCCCCCCCACCGCCCTGACAGCTTACATCAGGAAAGGGAATCCCATATGGAGTATCGGGGGAGGAGGGGAGTGTCAGGTGGCTGCAGGCTCTAAGCGCAACACTCAGATGCCCAATTCTCTCCCTAGAAGAACCCGTTATGGTAAACCCTTAGCTGCTGACCCAAGGGACATGTCACTTTTCACTCTGTCAAGGGAAGAAAGCCATGACCAGACCTGTCTAGAGAACAGCTTGCCCTAATGATCATGCACTAAACGGACCCATTTCCCCTGCAGCCAGTGACTCGGCAGATGACGGCTGGTCCCCATGGTCTGAGTGGACCTCCTGCTCGGTGACATGTGGCAACGGAATCCAGCAGCGTGGCCGCTCCTGCGACAGCCTCAACAACAGATGCGAGGGCTCCTCTGTCCAGACGCGGACCTGCCACCTTCAGGAGTGTGACAAGAGATGTAAGTACCTCAGCCATCTAGGGATGTGTGGACTGGACTGTCCTTTGAGCGCCAAGATCAGCTCTGCCGTGGAGAGATCAGGAGCCCGGGTTCTAGACTCTGGATTCAAATCCCTACCTTGCTCTGGATTCAAATTCCTAGCTTGCCTGAGCTCCCTGAAGCACAGCTTACCCTCCCTGCAGCTTTTTCCCCATCTCCAAATCTGGAGTACTAGCAGCTCTTGATAAGGTTCTGTGGAGGTTTTTACTTCCATAATGTATTTAAAATAGAACATAGCATGGCTCATGGTAAGCACCCAATAACCATCCACTCTTTCCTTTAGTTAAACAGGATGGCGGCTGGAGCCACTGGTCCCCATGGTCTTCCTGCTCTGTGACCTGTGGTGATGGTGTGATCACCAGGATCCGGCTCTGCAACTCTCCCACTCCCCAGATGAATGGCAAACCATGTGAAGGCGAAGCTCGGGAGACCAAAGCCTGCAAGAAAGATGCCTGCCCCAGTAAGTGTGGGTGCCGTCACCGGCCTGTCACCTGCAACTCAGCACCAGGGGTGGTGGAGGGGAGAAGCAAACTTGTTCTTCATCTTCTTGACATCAAAAAACAAAACCTGAGAAATCCTCTACAAGCCCTCTTCCCAACACCTTCCTCTGGGGAAGAAACTAAGTTTCTGAAGAAACTTAGCAGAAGTTGTCCTGAGGAGCACAGGTGTAAGAAGTCCTTGACAAGTTGGGTCATGACTCAATGCACTTGATTCATTTTCTTACAGTAAATGGAGGCTGGGGTCCCTGGTCTCCGTGGGACATCTGTTCTGTCACCTGTGGAGGAGGAGTGCAGAAACGTAGCAGGCTCTGCAACAACCCCCCACCCCAATTTGGAGGCAAGGACTGCATTGGAGATGTGACCGAGAACCAGATCTGCAACAAGCAAGACTGTCCAATCGGTGAGTCACACTGCCTGGGACAAACCCACCTTCAGGAGGTAAAAATCCAAAATGAATGCCCCGGTCAGCATCCCAGGAGGTTCTGGTACTGATTAGTGTACCCAGTGGTTAGTTTATTCTAAAGTAGATGGGCACACAGGAGGTCAGAGCGATAGTACAGTGGGTAGGGTGCTTGCCTTGTAGGCTGTCCACCCAGTTCCCTCAATAGTGCCCTGAGCACAACCAGGAGAGATCCTGGAGTAAGCGAGTTGTGACCCCCCCCCCCCCAATCAAAGATGGACACAGCAGCATCTCAGGAGATTTTTGGGGACCTCACAGAGTATTGTCTGCAGCCTGACCAATACAGCAGAGCAGCAGCTCACACCATTTCCTGTCTTGTGTTGCAGATGGGTGTCTGTCCAACCCCTGCTTTGCGGGCACCAAGTGTACCAGCTACCCCGATGGCAGCTGGAAATGCGGTGCGTGTCCCGCAGGTTACAGTGGAAATGGAATTCAGTGCAGAGACGTGGATGAGGTAAGGAACTGGATCAAAGTGAGCAGAGCTTGTGCCCATCACTGCCTTCTGACTGCGCTTTCTAAATATTAAGTCAATGGTTGTTTCTCCTTTAGTGCAAAGAAGTGCCAGATGCCTGCTTCAACCACAACGGAGAGCACAGGTGTAAGAACACAGACCCTGGTTACAACTGCCTGCCCTGCCCACCACGCTTCTCTGGGCCCCAGCCCTTTGGCCGGGGTGTGGAACATGCCACTGCTAACAAACAGGTAGAGTGGACTTGACTTGTACACCAGAGCAAGGGATTAAAACAGCTGGGAAAATGAGAACCGTCTTTTATGCGCAGTACAATTAGTGGGACAGGGGGAAGGATTGGCTTTAGAAACCCAGGCAGAAGATCCCTTGTAAGTCCTGCAGGGAACAAAAGGTCCCACCTTTGGGACCGGAGAGATAGTACAGTGGGAAAGTGCATGCTTTGCACGCAGCTAATCTGGATTCAATCCCTGGCACCACATATTGTCTCCCAAGCATTGCCAGGAGTGAACCATGAGCACCAAGCCAGGAGCATCACATTTGAAAGTGATGCTCTGAAGTAAGTTGTGAGCCAAAGGATTTGCAAGTGCCTGGGTGCTGAGTCATTTCAAGGAAGACTCACAGAGAGCCCTGCTAGCCTAGATATATCCTGGATCACTCTGGGAAAGAGAAGCGGCAGAGGTGACTCACATTCATTCTGTCCCGTGGAGCCTCTGTCCACTAAGCTAGGAGGAAGCTGGGTTTTCTGTGGCTACTCTATATCTGGGCACCCGTCCAGGCCCTGTGCTAACATTGAGGTGTTGTTCCTACAGGTGTGCAAGCCCCGCAACCCCTGCACAGACGGCACCCATGACTGCAACAAGAATGCCAAGTGCAACTACCTGGGACATTACAGTGATCCCATGTTCCGCTGTGAGTGCAAGCCTGGCTATGCAGGCAATGGCATCATCTGCGGAGAGGACACAGACCTGGATGGCTGGCCCAATGAGGACCTGGTGTGTGTGGCCAATGCCACCTACCACTGCAAAAAGGTAGACCTGAGGGCTGGAGCAATAGTACAGCGGGTAGGGCATTTGCCTTGCATGCGGCCGACCTCGGTTCAATTTCCAGCATCCCATATGGCCCCCCAAGCACCACTAGGAGTAATTCCTGAGTGCAAAGCCCTATGTATCACCAGATGTGACCCAAAAAGCTAAATAAATATAGTACTGGCTTTCCTTAAGCACATCCCTTGGAGGAAGGCACCTTGCCTCATCAGAAAACTAGTTGTCAATGCTTAAAGTTTGGAAATTGAATCTGTCATCCAAAGGCAGAGAGGCACCAATTCTCATTCATATGAAACCACTTTGGTGCCAACAACATGGGGGTTGGGGAGGCTTTCAGGCAATGGTTTCATAGTTGGTTCTTTTGTCCAAAAACAAGTTCCCTACACTGCCAAACACCAGAGGTAGGTGACTTATATTCCCAGAAAATCTAAAGCATTGACCAAATTTTTCTCTCTCTATAAAGTTCAAAGAAAATGTTTAATGGAGCAGCACTTGGTTCTTTTTCCGTGTAGAAGGGGGGCGTGCCCTTATACGTGGACTGAGCAAAGCAAATACAGACCGCAGCAACAACGTGTGTCTGCTCTCTCCTAGGATAACTGCCCCAACCTTCCCAACTCAGGACAGGAGGACTATGACAAAGATGGAATCGGCGATGCCTGTGATGATGATGATGACAATGACAGGGTTCCAGACGATAGGGTACGGACAAACTGTTCTCCTTCATTGTCTTTTCTGTTCAGCAGCAGCCTGAGTACTTTTTAAGAAGCCCTGTGAAATTAAGAGAGCTGGGGGATGGGGAGAGGAAGAGCAAACAGATGCACGGAATAATTACAAATTCCTCATTAGTGTTTAAGGACCACAAACTATTCTTTAGTCATCTGGCGGTATATATGTTGCCAAGAGAATTTTTAAATAGTTTTTTTTTATCATGTCCAATTCCACTTGAGAAAGAAATATAAGTTCCACTTTTGCCCCTCAGACTCATTTCCCAGGTCCTGTGGTAAAATTTACTTCACTAATATTGGGACAGGAGAGGATGAGATTATATTAACACCTCACTTATGTGTAACCAGCAGGAATCCTTTTTTTTTTCCCATTATGTTCTTGCTTTTAAGTCCTGCAGTAATCACTCTGTAATATGTCCACCACCAATTAGTACATCCTCTGGGATAGTACAGTGGGTAGGGTGGGTGCTTTCCTTGCACGAAACCAACCCAGTTTCATTCCCCAGTACCATCTATGGTCCTCTGAGCTGGGAGTGATCCCTGACCATGGTCAAGTGTGGACCAAAACAAATAAAAAATCCAAACAATTAGTACATCCACTAAGTAGAAAATCTTCATTGCAGATAGGCAGTTTGTTCTATGTCGAATAAGGCTTGAGCTGGGCTCACAGGCAGTGTCATGAAGGCTGTTTCTTCTCTTTGCAGGACAATTGTCCATTCCATTACAACCCCGCCCAGTATGACTATGACAGAGATGATGTGGGAGACCGCTGTGACAACTGCCCCTACAACCACAATCCAGACCAGGCAGACACCGACAAGAACGGGGAAGGAGACGCCTGTGCTGTGGATATTGACGGGGATGGTAAGTTCTCCCCAGGCCCCTTGCAAATGTGCTCAACCTTCTACTTCTCTGGCTGTTGGGGTGGGGTTAGTGTGATACATGTGAGGCTGGAGGTTCCAGCTCTTACTTCTCCCATTCTCTGCAGGTATCCTCAATGAGCGTGACAACTGCCAGTATGTCTACAATGTGGACCAGAGGGACACCGACATGGACGGTGTTGGAGATCAGTGTGACAACTGTCCCCTGGAACACAACCCAGATCAGGTAGGTGGACTCCTTTCCAGAATCTTCCAGTATGGTGCTGGAACAACTCTCTCTTGGTGTCTAGAAAATGAGATTCATGAACTCGAACACTTTCCCTGCTTGTTTCTCAGGAGCTTGTAGCTAATGGCAAGATTTCCATGGAGTCAGCTTGCCTGAAGTGCAGAGACTCATAGAGCATTCACATGATGATCTTCTAACTTAGTCGTCCTATACATGGTCCATATGACGTGCTCAGTGTGCTCTGTTAGGAAAAAGTATATTGAAGGGAAATTTCAGACTAACCATACAGAAAAGATGGAGGTGGGAGAGCTAATCTTAAGCAAAATTAAAATTCATTTTCCTGGAAAACTATCAATCCCAGCTATAAGAAAATCACCAAACTAAACTTATTTTACCAAACTGGAGAAATCCATCTCTTTGTCATTCTCCACAAAAAATATGAAATTATAAACAAATCACCTGAAGGGAGGTGAGGGAATGTGTCAAATCTAGAGTTTCCAAACCAGCTCCGGGTCTGAAAGGATTTTTTCTGTGTGGAACTGTCGGTCATTGACTGGGGGAAGAGTTAAGGCCCCTCCCGTCAGCACTGTTCTTCAAGCTTAGCAGCCAGCTTTTCTTTAATGGAAATATTTCCATAAACTTAAATGAGAAATTTAGCCTCAGCCTCTTTTTTGTGAGTGCTTTAGAGGTCCCCACATAAATCCCTCTATCACTTCAAACAGGGACGGTTCCCCATAAGTTATTTTGCAGGTCACTGAATTGTTCTTATATGGACCCTTTTTCTCTTCCTTCAGCTCGACTCTGACTCAGATCTCATTGGTGACACCTGTGACAACAATCAGGACATTGACGAAGATGGCCACCAGAACAATCTGGATAACTGCCCCTATGTGCCCAATGCCAACCAGGCTGACCATGACAAAGATGGCAAGGGAGATGCCTGTGATCATGATGACGATAATGATGGCATTCCTGATGACAAGGACAACTGCAGGCTGGTGCCCAATCCCGACCAGAAAGACTCTGATGGTGAGTCAGTCCAGCCACATTTTAAGAGTGTGACTAAAACCATGGCCGTCAGGGCCAGAGAAAGAGACTGGTGTGTTTTTGAGAGGATGAAGTGACTGCTTGCCAATTTTGACAAGACCATGGATCTCTGATGCCAATAAGTGTTCAGGATGTCACTGAACTCTTGCCCTTTTTGCCCTCAGGTGATGGTCGAGGGGATGCTTGCAAAGATGACTTTGACCATGACAGTGTGCCAGACATTGATGACATCTGTCCTGAAAATGTTGATATCAGTGAGACTGATTTCCGCCGATTCCAGATGATTCCTCTAGATCCCAAAGGGACATCCCAAAATGACCCTAACTGGGTTGTACGTCATCAGGGTAAAGAGCTCGTCCAGACTGTCAACTGTGATCCTGGACTTGCTGTAGGTGAGTAGTGAGTTCTGAGAACAAAGGGTCAATCCTCAAGTGGTGACAGCAAAAGGGAAACAGCTATAAAATGTTGCAGTTGTAGGTGTCCCTGTGCATCTCAGGATGATGGGGAATACTAACCTAGGACTTCTGAAGGGTGGAGGGCTTAACCTGGGTTTGCCTTCCTCTTCCAGGCTATGATGAGTTCAACGCCGTGGACTTTAGTGGCACTTTCTTCATTAACACCGAGCGGGATGATGACTATGCCGGATTTGTCTTCGGCTACCAGTCCAGCAGCCGCTTCTATGTTGTGATGTGGAAGCAAATCACACAGACCTATTGGGACACCCACCCCACAAAGGCTCAGGGCTACTCGGGTCTTTCTGTGAAAGTCGTGAACTCCACCACGGGGCCTGGCGAGCACCTGCGGAATGCCCTGTGGCACACAGGCAATACCCCTGGTCAGGTAAGCACTGTCCCATGGAAGGGAAAGCACATGGAATGCCAGGCTTTGCCCAGGACTCCCATCTGGGATCTCAGATATCCCAAGTCACTGCTGCAGCTTCAGGCTCTCCTTTATGAAAACATGAGTGTCTCTGTCATTCTCAAATTGCCCTTGAAATCCAAAGGCACTTTTGGCCTGCTCCTTTCCTTTCTCTCTGTTCTCTCTGTATGTTTGAGGGCACACAACAAGTAAAGAGGCGTTGGAGAAAATCCTACAATCCTCCACGTTAGGTCCACCTGGTGTTTTCTAAACTCTATGCCATCTGTAACAAAACATAAATCTCACGATGGAGCAGTTTCTCAAGCCTCTCTCTTCTTTTCCTTCAGGTGCGCACCCTGTGGCATGACCCCCGTAACATTGGCTGGAAGGATTTCACTGCCTACCGATGGCGTCTGAGCCACAGGCCAAAGACAGGTTTCATCAGGTAAGATTGTGCTGGCTGGGTCTTACCCACACTCTCACTAAAGGGCAATGAGTAAGAGAAGAGAAAATAGGGGTGTCACTAATGAGTTTTCTTTTGTAACCCTACAGAGTGGTAATGTATGAGGGGAAGAAAATCATGGCTGACTCAGGACCCATCTATGACAAAACCTATGCTGGTGGTAGACTCGGGTTGTTTGTCTTCTCTCAAGAAATGGTTTTCTTCTCTGACCTGAAATACGAATGCAGAGGTAGGTGCAGCTTTTCAATGAATGCATGATTGACAACTCTGAATCAGACCAATACCAAGAAGGCCAATTATGGGGGAATGATTGGAAGATAATTCTAGAGAAGGGTTATTAATATCTTACCTTTGAACTCATAATGATAAAAAAATAATTCCCATGGACTGTGACTTAGAAAATCCTAGGTCCTTATGCACCACATTAGTTTGCCTAAGCAGACAAGCTCTTGTAGAGTTAAGCCCATGTAATAATTACAAGTTTTCATTGTTTGTACAGCTTACACATGACAAATGATTTTTTTATGTCACTGTAACACACTGTCTTTAATAACCTCTCCCTATATATGAAAAGAAGAAATGGCATTTCCCTTTGTTGGCATGCTAATTTAATTTTCACTATTTACCTGGGCTCCTTTCTCTATTGTGTTTCACTCAGTGGTTCAGTGCTCACTGATTCTAGCCTCAAGCCTACCACAAAACTAAGTGCTTAACAAATACTTAATGGGCCAATGCTGATGCCTACACAACCAGAGTTTAAAAAAATAATAATAATAATAATAATAAAGCTTAATTTTTCCCAGATATTTATATTTCTCAGCTTAGCAAATTAAAACTTGGTGTGTTTGAACAATCTTAAATCATACTTTCATCATCATGAAATAAAACCACATACCTAGATTAACTGATAGTAAGGCTATACTGTGAATCTGTTTTTGTTCATACATGTCTTCATTTATTCTTGTAACAGATTCCTAATCATCAAACTGTTGGCCAAAAGACTAGACCTTAATCGATACTGGTATTGGTACCTTCTGGAACCACGGGCTTGTGAAAAACCCCAGGATCACTCCTCCCTGCCTGCCTTGTTTTTCTCTGCTTGAATCAGTGTGAACTCCTAGATCATGTGACTTGCGTCAAGAAAATGCAATTTTCCAAAACACTCAGCAGTCAGCCTCTGAACCAGGAAAGAATCTTCCAATAATATAAACAATTACTTCGGTGAGCTTTTGCAAAAGCATCCGCGTATTTCAGCTGCAAGGGGCCCTTCTCCACTCAGCTTCTGTCACGGAGCAGGGTGCTATCGTGAGGCCGCCTATGAGCAACGGACTGAACAGCGTTTTTCAGGCACTTCAGAAAAGGGAGGACTCCACAGAATTAGCCTACGAAACCACCCCTTGTCTGACTCCCTCCAGAAAAGGGGAAGCAGAAATCAAAGCCCTAGGGGAAAGGGTGCATATCCACAAGACAACTGTATGAAGAAAAAAACTATGGAGGAACCGTTACATGTTTGGTACTAAATCATTTTCAGGGGATTGAAGGACTATTGCTGGATTTCATGACGCTGACTGGCGTTAGCTGATTAACCTGCATAAATAGGCTCCTACGGAGAAGCAGGGAGAGAGGAGCAGACAGGCTTCTGGACTTCTCCCCTGCTCCCGCCCCTTACAAATTACCTGTAGTTGAACAGGGTAGAGGTTGCCATTGCCTGCTTTCAGTGAAACTGTTGGAAACTTGGTCTTATGAGAGATGTCGCAGGGAAAATAAGAAAACCCACCATCTCAGCGAGCACCACACTGCCTCCCCCAGGAGAGGCAGCCGTGCTTGTATTTTTATGGTTAGAAAGGCACAAAATTACTAACGCAAACATTCCTGATCTTTCTCTCTCTCTTTTGTCCTGAACCAAGGGGCTTTCCAATTCTCTTTTTCAGACTGCAGTTTTGTCGTGTCTTTTACAAATGCTTTACAGTGTAAGATATTTATTTTTCACTTATTTTGGAAGATCTGTCTGAAGGACTCTCCATGGAACAGGGGGAAAGAAACATAAGGACTTTCCAAATCGCCTTTGTTAGGAGTCTGCTTATGACTGTAAGATTGTAAATACAGATTTATTTATTAACTCTGTTCTACCTGACATCTAGGTTTCAGATGAAAAGTGCTTTGAGAGGAGAGAGTGGAGATTTATTCACAAATCTCTATTAAGGACAGGCACAAGGAGAAGCAGCAGAGAGGAGCTGATTTCCCCTTTGTGCTTTGAGTGAATGAGCTGGAATTCTTTTCTCTTCTGTCTTTTCAGGCGGAATTAGTTGGTTGTCCATTTGCAAATGCTTTTAGATTGCAAAGAACTGATCAGGCCCTTAATACTGTTTGACCCCATTTCTCGTGCCTATGTCCAGGGAGAAGAAAAGCATCTACACTTTTTTTTTCATTTTCCAAAAGAAAAAAAATGACAATGGTGAAACTTATATACAAATATTACCTCATTTGTTGTGTGACTGAGTAAAGAATTTTGGGATCAAGCAGAAAGAGTTTAAGTGTCTAACAAACTTAAAGCTACTGTAGTACCTAAAAACGTCAATGTTGTACATAGTATAAAAATTCTTTGCAGAAAAGTATTCCCAATAAGAAAATAGCATTGAAATGTTAAATACAATTTCTGAAAGTTACATTTTTTCTATCTTGTATACCATTGCTTTATTTTTATAAATTATTTTCTCATTGCCATTGGAATAGTTATCTCAGAGTGTGTAGATATGCTATTTAAATAATTTATCAGGAAATACTGCCTGTAGAGTTAGTATTTCTATTTTTATAAAATGTTTGCACACTGAATTGAAGAATTGTTGGTTTTCTCTTTTTTTAAATTTGTTTTTTGCTTGTAATCCCCTCCCAGTTTTTACTATTTGCCAATATCTTTTTTCTAGGAATGGCTATTTTGTACACATTTTTATCCATTTTACATTCTTAAAGCAGTGTAATAAGTTGTATATTACTGTTTCTTACATAAGGAACAACAATAAATCATATGGAAATTTATATTTATACTTACTGTTTCCATGTTTATTTGTTCCCTACTGGCCACACACGATGAGGTAGAGGGAAATTCCATTTTGAAGGGGGAGGACTGGGTTGCACCCAGAAACACTAGGGTTTACTCCTGGCTCTGTGTTCAGGGGAAAATATATGGTGCCAGAAATCAAACCAGGGTGGGTCACAAAGCAGCACTTTAACCCCTGTACTATCTCTCAGGCCCTCAAAATTCCATTCTTAAGCCAATAAAGCATCCACCAAAAAGAAAGAAAGAGAGAGAGGAAGAAAGAAAGAAAGAAAGAAAGAAAGAAAGAAAGAAAGAAAGAAAGGAAGGAAGGAAGGAAGGAAGAAAGAAAGAAAGAAAAAGAAAGGAAGGAAGGATAGTACGAAAGAGTGAGAGCCACAGTTCCTATACCATTTGGAGAAACTGAATTGCTCAGGCCTCAAATATGCATTTGCTGCTTGGAGGAAAAAAAACAAAACAACAAATGAGCCTTCCATATTAAAAACACATGGCCATGAAAGGATCTCTAAGAATGTGGGCCTCAACGAGGTTGCAGTTTCATATTTGACTAATATCATTCACTGAATCCTTTCCAAAGTCCAGTTCTATTTTAAAAGGAACCGTGGAAACAAAGGGGGAAATAGGCATGAAGCACACACAAAGTTTTCGGAACCCTCAAATGCGGGCACTGGTGGGTCACACCATTACACGATACACGGAAGTCTTGGAAGTCAATGTTAATGAAGGAAGAACTGTCTTTGAAACACTTACGTACCAACTTTTGGAAACTAGATAGACTTTTGTCAAAAGCAAATGACATAGACAAAGGTAGAATGAAAAAAGAATCCTTGAAATTCATATCCATAAAAATTATTGAATTTTTCCGTGACAGTAAACTGGCCTTGGGATTCAGGCAGTCTGTCCATGAATATCTAATACTGACAAACTAATTTCTAGTTGTAGTTGGAACAGAGAATACGAAGTGTTATGAATATTTGTTGAAGGTCAGGCTTTGCTGTGAGAAAGAACCGGTTGTATAAGACAGAACCTTCCTCACTTGTTAACTTTTCTCTCGTTTGAATAACACTTATCTGAGAGAACATAATCATAGGCAGGTATAAATTGTTCTATGGGTCGCAGGTGAAATATCAAAAACTGGAAGCTGTTGGTAATGGTTATAGAGTTGGGAAAACTGATTTGAAGGAATAATCTCTGGGGCCTGACAGATAGCACAGGAGTTATCTGTGCCTTGCATGGGGCCAACCCAAGTTCAACCCCTGTACCCATGTTCAGTTCCCCCAAGCACCTCTAGGAGTGACCCCTGAACACAGAACCAAAAGTAGCCCCTGAGTGTCCCTAGGCACGAGAAAGAGAAGAATTCTTCTAATTATGAGGCACCATTAATTCTCAGAGAAGCCAAATGTGTGATGTGTTGGAAAAAAACTTCAAATCTACTAAACCAAAACAAACTAAAAGCACCAAGATGGGATGGGAAAGATGTGCTGCTACTGGAGAACAGGTGTTTGTTCCCAGGTTAGTTCTGTGTTTACTGAGACTGACCTTCAAATCAGCATTAAATAAAAGTATTAAAATAAAAATCTTGTTAAAAATTAGAATTATGCTATCAAGTTAACAGTCTTTTCCTCCTACAAGATTTTATTGTCATGAGTTTCAGAGTTAGATTGAAGGACAATCAACTTTAGGTTCCTTGGAAATTTATAATAAAACTTGTGCTAGCAGTTTTTTTTTAAAATTTTTATTTTATTGAATCATGATGAGATACTATTACAAGCTTTCATGTTTGAGTTACAATCATACAATGTTCAAACACCCATCCTTCCACCAGTGCACATTCCCCACCACAAATCTCCCCAGTATAGCCCCCCTTTCCCACCCTCCCCCTGCCTCCATGGCAGACAATTTCCCACATACTCTCTCTACTTTGGGGCATTATGGTTTGCAGCACAGATACCGAGAGGCCATCACTTTTGGTTCTTTGTCTACTTTCATGTGCTAGCAGTTTTCTCCTGAAGTCAGAAGAAGGAAAAACTCAAAATTTAGAAACTTCGAAATCCATTTCTAAAGTGAGTTTCAAATTACTTTCTTACTTCCATCATACATTCATTTTCTTCTCTATAGTGTTCAGGAGCACACATTTGGGACTAGAAGCTATCTTAAAACAAAAGCCCTGTGGCTAGGGCAGTAGTACAGCTGATAGGACTCTTGCCTTGCAAATGGTTGACCCAGGTTCGATCCCCAGCATCCCCTGAGTACCTTGAGCATGGAGAGAATTAATATCAGAGCCTAGAGCCAGGAGTAAGCCCTGAGCATGGCTGTATGGAACAAACTCCCACCATAAAAAACAAAGCAAAAGCCTTAATTTTAATACAAATCCACTTTTTCCCTTTACAAATCCACTTTTTCCCTTTCAGGGTGACAGTTTATGCCCGTTGTTTTGGCTTGGTTTGGTTTTGAATCTAGAGCCTTTGTGTGGAATTGTATTTTAAATCATCTTAGCAGTTCTGTAAAAAGCACCTTTAGTTGATGTGTTATATGTTATGTAATGGTGTCATACTAAAGAGGTCTTTACATTAAAAAAACAAAGTACACTTACTTTTATGGTCAAATTCATTCCTTATGATCCCTCTCATGAATTCATATAATATGAAAGCTAGCTATCTCCTCACCTCCACCCTCAAAATTAGAAAGTTGGGTGGGAATTTGGGGAGGAATTCTCTCTCTCTCTCTCTCTCTCTCTCTCTCTCTCTCTCTCTCTCTCTCTCTCTCTCCCCCCCCCTTCTGTCTCTGTCTCTTTGTCTCTCCTCTCCCTCTCCCACTGTCTCCTTCTCCCCCTTCTCTGTTATTCTTTCTCTCTCCCCCTCTTTTTCCTCTTCCTCTCCCTCTCCCTTCCTCCTCTCTCCCTGTCTACGCCCTCCAGGCTGAGGTGAAAGATGGATCCACTCTTCCACTACTCAATTTTCCACACATACCACTTCTTCCCTGACTGTTCTGGCCAAAATCCTGCAACATGCACAAGTAATATATCATTCCTATCTGTAGGATAACATTAGTTTGTCCTTTCCACCTTGCCACAGGAAGCTTAGGTTTATTGGTTACTCTCATAACAGTGCTCCCATTCCTCTGTGTTCATTTGTAACTTCTTTTTTTGTGCTCTATTAACTTGTAAATATTTTTTCTCTTTTCCTTAAGTCCTTTGCATAGTTAATTTAGAGCAATGTCTTTTTTGTATGGACACAATAAGACAAGTAATGCTATGCTGTTGTAACCTGGGAGTTAATTGACTCTGAATGATATTTACCTCCTGGATATCTGTTCTCTGATTTAAGCCTCAGTTGCCCTAACTTCCTACTACCCCCAAAAGCAGGGTTTCATCGAGGGACTGGATGAACCCAGGGCAAGTGGTGAGCTATGTGCTGTCCTGGCATCAAGATGGGCCTAGTCGAAGTGTTATAATGCTTAACTATAAGTTTAGAGCATGGTCATGAACAAATTCTGTCATGATCCAAAAAGTAATAACTAGATTTGGACCCTGCTAGGTTTAGGAATGATTAATCTGGCCTGAGTACTGTAGTATGAGTCTGTGGCAAGATGTTGCCAGGAGAGCAGCCCTACAGGCCTCAAAGTATCTTTTGCTGTGTCCCTACAAAAATAACTAATATGAAGAAGCAGAATTAAGATGTTAATTAAGTTATTGGACTAAGGAGAAGAGGAATACCCCTAGGTGGTGTTTCTGCCCTTAAGCATGATGGGCAGTCAGGAAGGGCTTTCTTATGTTGATTTTGCTACCCAGACTGGTTATATCCTTGGCCCATAGTGCTAGGCATGTAGAGATGAGTTCTAGAGAGACCAGAATATTGGAAGAGGTGGGAGAGAGAGCAGGAAGCAAGATGGAGCACAGAAAGATGAGTGGGAGAGACAGGAGGAGAAGGAAATGAGGGGAAGTGTGAGACTAGAATGGGGGGCTCAAAGAGACTGGAATAGGAGCATGGGGAGAATGGAATAAACGGCAACTGATCAACCAACCGACTTGGCCCTTGTTTCCTCCTCCATCTGCCCCATGCATGGGCCACCCTGGCTGGGGGAGCGGCCAGAGACCACCCAGCCCAGGCAGCAAGGGGGAGAGCTCTCGGGGCCTTCCCTAGCCGCCCAGAGATTATACATTATCAATGCACAAAATCATAATTTTTAACTTCTGACGCTATAGCAAAACTCTTGCTATTAAGATAAAGTGCACTGTAGTACATTGAATTCAGCATAAACAATTGATATTTTATATATTTGTTTTGTGGTCATACATGGCAGTGCTCATGGCTTACTTCTGGCTCTGTGCTCAGAGATCACTACTGCCAGAGCTTGGGGGACCATTTAGTATATCAGATTGGCAGCATGCAAGGCAGGCAAACACCCTATCTGCCAAATTATCATTCCAGCCCCAAGCCACTGCTATTTTAATGGAAACCGGAAGAGAAACCTGGAAAAATAAATTACCTATGGAACTTTCTGAAAATAATAGCTTAAGAATTCTATATTTTAAAAATGAAGGGACTTTGACACAGCACAGTCATTAACATTAGCTAATATCAGAAGCAAAGGGACATGAAACTGTACTAAGGAGTAAAAAATCATGCTACATATATATTACTCCAAAGTTCACTGAAGACAGTATAATACTTAGCTCATTTATTGAATTACAAATAAAGTAGATTTCCAGTTCTGATGCCAATTCATTGTATGGTCTATTAGAAGAAAATTTTGACTTGCATCCAGGTTACTGACTTGTAAATATACAAATCCTCTGAATTCCACAGATTTTAAATGACCGATCTTCACTGAATACTCAAAAGAGCAAATTCTGAAAAAATAATGACTGAAAATAATAGTACTGTAGTACTGTAGCACTGCCCTCCCGTTGTTCATCGATTTGCTCGAGCAGACACCAGTAACGTCTCCATTGTGAGACTTGTTGTTACTGTTTTTGGCATATCCAATGCTCCACGGGTAGCTTGCCAGGCTCTGCCATGAAGGTGGGATACTCTCGATAGCTTGCTGGGCTCTCCAAGAGGGACAAAGGAATCATACCTGGGTCGGCCGTGTGAAAGGCACAAGCCCTACCCGCTGTGCTATTGCTCCAGCTCGCCTGAAAATAATATATTAAATAATTTAAAGTCCTGCTTAAGAAAAGTGTTATTGTGTAAGAGGGACATTACTAGAAATAAACCTCCCCCTCTGCTCTTGATATGCAAGGCCGACTTCCTTTGAATCACCTGTACCACATATGGTCCTATGAAGACCACTCATGAGCACGGAGCTAGGAATAGTCTCTGAGCACAACCAGGTATGCCCCCCCCAAGCACCCCCCACTCAGCCACCCAAATAAACCAAGAAAGTGTCACTGCTACTAAGATAATATAGACTAACATCCTAATTTCTGCTTTGTTGAGGAAATTCATTTCATTCTATGGCAACTTGTACTTAAGGCATTAGAGAGAGGGGGCGGATAAACAGAGTCAGAAGAAAAACAGCCATTGATGAAATCTGTGAAACACACAAAATCAAACATGAAACAATCATAGCACTTTGACTATATTTAATTCATAAACATACACAAATTGTTAGTTTCTTTACTGTGTTCCTGATGTTGTAAGACTGAAATTTAAAAAATAATTACAATATTCCAAAGAATCTTAATGAATAAAAACTAGTGAACAATTACAAGTCAGAAAAAAGAAAAAAAATGTAAGGCCCCCAAAATTAAAATCATTATTTGAGAACAGTCTTCTTCTATGCATTCAGTGAAGTCAAAGAACTTGGGGAGAAATGGAGTTTTACTTGTTACCAACTTTCTCAGAATCACACCCAGCAAGTTTTTGTTTCAGATTCTTGACGTTCTTTTATGACATCTTCAGTCCCCTGTTCATCTGCACATTAAAAACAATTACCAAAATTTTAATCACTCAGAAATGTGTGAATAATTAAGAGAAAAACCATTCCACCTATAAAACACTAAATCCTTCACACTTTAGACAATAATCACATTCTCATTTGACATTTTTGGAAAGTTACCAAGCTACATGTTATATTTACAAGAGTGAGAAAGATAAGGAGTCTGCCCTGTGTTGATTGAGACTATAGCTAAAGTAGAACTTTTTGGGTTTTGAGAACTAAAATCATTATAAATTTTATTTGTTTGAGTTTTTTTTCCCCAGGGGAGAGTTCTCACCTGGTGGTGCTAGCTCAGGGCTTAGTCCTGGCTCTATGCTGAGTGATCACTCCTGACAGGCTCTGGGGATCATATGAGATGCAAAACAAGCACTCAATGCACTGAACTATCTCTCCAGCTCTGAGTTTGAAGATAGTGCAAAGAAAATAATAGTAGTTTTGATGCTAAGTTGTGGGGAAGTAAAGTAAAATCAAAACAAATGCTCCTTTTTAAAGTAGCTTAGAACTATGTGAGAATAAAAGAATGGGACACTCACAAATGAAGTGGACATTTTCTTCTAACCAAAGTGAAAAGTTCATTTAAAAATGTAACAGAAATGAAGAATACAATGTAAGGTAATCAGAACATACTATAACCCTGTACACTGCTGGTAAGATTGTAAAAGAGTGCAACTGTTGCTGAAAAGACTGGGAGTTACTGAAAGGTTATCAGATGACCTTGTAATTTTACTTCTTTGCATATGCCCATGGAAAATGAGAACATACAGCCATGCCAAAATCTGTATGTGAATATTTTTCACAGCATTTTATGTAGTAGATGAAAAGTAGAAACAACCCAAACATCCATCAATAATGAACAAAAACACTGTGGTATATCTATGCAATGGAATATTTCTCAACAATATAGAAACATGTTCACACATGGTGAACCTTGAAACTATTTTACCAAAGGTAAAAAAAAGTCAGCCACAAGAAGTCATTAAATCCATGATTCCATTATTATGAAAATTTTAGGCTAGGCAAATTCACAAAGGCAGGAAGCAGAATAGTGATTTCCTAGGGTGAGAGGACAGTAGAAAAAAATGGGAACTAACTGATAATGGGTACAGTCTTTCTTTGAGCAGCAAGGCAAATATGGTAAGAGAGCTTTAATGGAGGCACAATTCTTTTAATATACCAAAAACCACTGATAGTATAGTCTTAAACCCTTACCCCAGCATAGTTATGTCTACATTCTAATCACCAAAAGCTGTAAAAGCTACCTTATTTTGGAAAAGATCTTTACAACTGTAATTAGGGGAAGGATATTTAGCTGAAGAGATCATCCTGAATTATCTGGGTGGGCACTATCTTCAAAAAACAAATGACCTTATGGAAAAAAAAGCAGAGGCAGATAAGAAAGACAGATGGAGAGGGGGCAGGGGGAGGAGAGGAAGTAGGAGGGCAAGAGAGAGGAATTGGAGTGATGTGGCCACAAGGCAAGGAATCCTTGAACATCAACAGCCTGGAAAACACCAAGCAGCCAAGAAGCATTCTCCCCCAGAGCCTCCAGACAGAGCGTGGGCCTCACTGGCACATGGTCCCAGACTTCAAGTCTAGAAAATTGTGAACAGATTTTTGTGGTGATAACTAGTGGTGCCAAACACTGGAATTAATGCGGGTATATAACATATGTCTCAACAAAGCTCTTTTAAAAAATCAACCTATTAATTAAGAGGAACTGATTTGACATTTCAGAGATATGAATGAGAAATGTCATAAGAGCAACACATAAAGAAAGGAACTACTATAGCAGGACGGGAAGCACGGTGGAATGGATGGGGAAAAGACTACATATCCCAAGTATGAAATGCAGATACTGGCTGTGACCCCACACCTCTGGGCCCTTCCTTCTCCCTGTAATGTTCTCCTTGTCCACCCAGCTCATGTGTGCTTATCTTTGGAGGCCCACTTCGCCAATAGCACATCTCCCACTGGCCATCATTCCCTCTGTAGCACTGCCATGTAGTCTGTCCTAATACTCTTTGTACTCTTGTTCTGCCCTGCTGGGATTATCTGGTTAAGTGCCTGCCTTCATCCGAAGAACTATGAAAAATTCAGAACAGTGATTCTGTCCTACTCACTTCCTATACTATAACAACTTCTTTCCTTCCATATTTATCTGCAGGAAAATATGACCCAGACAATTCTGACAATGTCTGAGGACAATTTTGATTGTCACAAACTGGGGAAAACTTCTAGCACAGAATGAGCAGGGGTCCAGAAATGCTATTAAATGTTCTATATGTGCATGACAGACCCTCACAACCAAGAAATAACTAGCCCCCAAATGTCCATTGCTCCAAAGTTGAGAAATTCTGTTCGAAACTTGAAAAACATGTAACAGAAGAGAAACTCATGAAATGTGTGTGGGATGGATGGGTGGTACAGGAATGAGAAATAAATCCAAGAAAGCCTTTGGGCCATGGTTTTAAAGTATGGCCACAGAACAGATTCACACAGACCCCCATCTTCCAGTACCACCTTTGAAAAATAGGATTACCCTTAGAAACTGACTTAGCTCATCTGCAAAGGAGCCAAAGCATTAATTTGTTTTATATCTCACCAGATGAGTCTAATGTGTATATAAAGTTCATAAAGAAATGCCTAGTGGATGGATACAAAAAAGTTCAAAAGGCTTGGTGAATTTAAGGAGGTTGCCAAGAAAGATCTGAAGATTGAAAGTATACAAAGCACAGATGTGCCCCTACTGACCATATATGTTTCAAGTGAAGTATTAAAATTAAAGAGGTGATAACTCCCAGCTAGGACATCCATGGTCTCAAAGGCTAGAGGGAGGGCTACCTCAAGGAAGAACAATAGGAATCATTAGAGAGATTGGTTGTTTCTTTTTTCATTCATTCATCATCCTGTTAATCGTCGATTGCCTCGAGCAGGCCCCAGTAACGTCTCTTTCATCCTAGCCCTGAGATTATATTCACGGCTCTTTAGGAGAATGAGACCCATCATTGTTACTGGTATTTGGCATATTTGGTAGGCCACGGGAGTTTGCCAGACTCTGCCCTGTGGGCAGGCTACATTCGGATAGCCTGCAAGTTTGTCCAAAGTAGGAATGACGTAATAAGATGTCGCGCGGCTGGTTGTTTCTTAAAATAAATATAAGAGCTGGAGGGATAACATGGGAGACAAGGCAAATGCCTTGCAACCAACCCCGATTCAATTCCTGGTCCTACATATGTGCTCCCGAACACTGCCAGGAGTGATTTCTAAGCACAGCCAGGTGTGGCCTCCAAATGAAAATAAATAAAATGTGAGGAGTAAAAGCAAGGGCTGAGCAGATGGGGAAGAGAACATGGTCTGGATATGATTTTTACCATTACATACTCTCCAGGTGGGAGTGGTGATGATGGTTTAAAATCCTAAAGTCCAGGGGGCGAGAGTAATAATACAGTAGGTAGGGCATATGCCTTGCATACAGCTGACCTGGGTTCAATTTCTGGCACCCCACATGGTCCTTCAAGCCCTTCCAGGAGTAAGCCCTGAGCTCTGGCAGTTATGGCCCCCAACCAAAATAGAATCCATTCCAGTGACAAATAAACTATCCACTTCAGAAATTGCCCACGTGGCAGATGCATGCTGTTACCTGCATGGGGTAGCTTGCTAAAACAGACTCTAACAGAGCAGGTCTGATGCAGAGTCTCAGGTTTTGCATTTTTAACAAGTTCCCAGGTAATGTCGCTAAGTAGACAGAGAAAATAATGGCAAATATTTACAAGAGACGTCTACAGCAAGAATTTGTTTAAAGAAAATTTGTTGAAAGTAACAAAGAGGTAAATTCTCTAAATAGAAAGTGCCCATACATTTGTAATAGGGGAATTCACACTAGAAATTTCTGATATGGCAGCTCTAGATTTTGATCCAAGAAAGAGGAGGGTTGTGTAGGTCACTCAGAGCACCTGAGAAGTAATGAATAACCCTGGTAAAGTAATTTAACAAATAATAACCAGAAGACCTGGAGGAACTAAGAAAACTCCAATCAAGGCAAAGATAAGTTACATATTTCCTTATTAGCAAACCAAATTATTTTTAATGGGAAAAAATCAACAAATAGAGTTACTATTTTTAGATTCTCACTGTTCTACTTCCAACCCATAAGATTATTTACAACAAAGAAAAGTTTTTCAAAACAATCTACTGCCTTTGAAACCCTTCAGGTGGCATGAGTAATGGCATATACCAACAAACACACCCGTCAAATCACTGTAATAGTGTTTCCAAAAGTAAATTTACCTACAATCAGACTTTCTCCAGAAAGTTGCAATCAAATAGACCTTTGGATGGGCAGAACCTTGGCACATGTTCTAATGTAGAACAATGTTCTAACATTGTTGGCAAGAATTGTTCTAAGAACCTCAGCAAATAACATAACTAGTGTTCTTACAACTGAAATCTGTATTCCTTTATTGAAACCTTAGAGTTTACATTAATGTCAGTATGAACATTCCAACCTTTTGAAACTCTGGCTAACTTTGAGTGGACATAGACTCTAAACAGTCAACAGGACAACAAAAGCACAACTTCCCCCATGAACCCAGTGCTTACCTTGATTGCAACAATGTGTCTGCAATCCAAGAATCTTTCAAAACTTGACTGTTACCACTGGGATCTTATTAAGATGCAAATTCTGAATGTGGAGATTTGGAGCAGAGCTTTAAAGCAAGTATAATAAGCACCCCCATCAAGCCACACTGCAAGCATCAAGAGCTCATAATGTCAGATGATAGTCACATGACTGCAAGAGGCTAAGCACAGAAAACAGGGCCAGGTGCAGGAACAAGTCCTGAGCAGAGTACATGCCTCTTCCAATGGGCTTATCTGTTACTCAGCTCCATCAGCAGTGCCGGAATTGCAGACATTTAAAAGAAAAATCTCCAATTAAATGTTAAATGCCAGATTAATAAGCCAACCAAGTCCAGTCTCTGGCCTAATCATTTTGTGTGGGTTTTCTCATTTGAACCTAAAGTATTAAGGTCCTCTTATAGGCAAGGAAACAGAGAGGAATTTCCTTGCCTGTAAGTGCAGAGGAGAACAATTAAGTCACTTGCCTGAGATCACTTGCAAGCAACAGAGCGAGGATTTAAAACATGAATGACCTCAGCCTGATCACGCTGGGGATGAGAGTGAGGGGTGGGGGCTAGGGGTTGGGGGAGGTATGTTAAGGCCCACACCCTCTGCTTTTCAAGGTCCTACAGCTTTCCTGGATTTTCGTTTGTTTGCTTTTGGCCTCTGAGTAAGTAACTGCTCTTTGGTCTTCTGTTTTCCTTTTCAATTTAGAGTGACCAACCATCCCTGTTTGCCAGGGCCCCAGGACTTCCCAGGGTGCAGGACACTCAGCGGTGAAAGCATGATATGCCCCAGCACACCAGGGCAGAGGCCACCCTCATTTTCATCTCGGGGCATTCTTTTTAGAAACAAATTTATCTCACTCATGGGTGCATTCATTGCAGAAAAGTCTTGAAACATGTCACTAAATAGGTCCTATGGGAAATCCTATTTTGTTATCCTTCAACAATTATGTCAGTTCTGTCCCCTTTCTTAATTTTGGCAAATGACTCCATGTCCTTCTGGGGTCCTATTCTACTATTTTTGTTGATATTCATATTGTGTTGTGTATTACATAAATTCATATCAAAGGCTAGCTCAAGTATGTGGTGGCGAAAAGAAGAAATTTTCCATGCAGACATGCCTCTTCTTTTCTCTAGGAAATAATCCAACCTAAGGTAATAGGACAGAAAAGTAGACGAGACTCTTATTGGCTCGTGTTTCAGTGTCCTCAGCTGTCTCCAAGTTTCAGTCATACCAAAGGTCACTGGCCACCATGCTCTTTGAACTTCCACATGGAGAAATTTAGATTGAGGACACATTCCACTCCTCTCCCCACCCTCCACCAATCTCCCTGTGGGCAGAAGAAGCAGTCACCCCTTCGGTGCATGTGGGGCCAAATGGAATTTCTTGCTCACTCAGATCTTGCCTCAGAATAAGTCAGTGCCCCTGTCTTCCTCCTTGTACTCCTCCAACGTGGCTTCTTAGCTCCTCTGTAATATTAATTCTACATTAACAGGTCCCTACCTCTACCAGTGATGGGATGCTTAAGTTCATTCAGGGGTCACAGCATGAAGAAGGCCATTGGCTGTCTGCCTTGAACTTCTAACAGATAAACAACCAGATATTTGTTAATGCTAGCTGCTGTCCTTAGAGTTTAAACATGGGTTGATCATGAAAAATGGCTGAGAATCTGAAAGCTGGAAAAGTTTTCATACAGAAACTAAGAGAACCACAATAATCTGTGGCATCTGAAAAATTCATTTCTTAGAACAAGCCTTGGGGGAGCGAGAGTTTGGGCACCTTCCATGGATACCTGGCTCACCTATGTGGGTTGGATGATTCAGTGCCTGGCTTGGTGATACTGGGAGCTACCAGGACCACCCCGACACTACATAGAGGGTCATGTGGTGCTGGGATCAAACTTGGGGTCTTTAGTACACAATGAATGCCCAGAATAAATTTTATCACTGATAATTTTGAAATTGAAATACTAAGAAAATCTGTTCAAACCACTGGTCTCCATTGAAACCAATTTCTCTTTTCCTCAGAGATCCACATTGTTTTCTAGATAACCACAAAAAAATGTGATTAATTTAAACAAATGTTAGACAAATTTGTTTAACAAATTTAAAACATTAAATATGATTGTTTTAAACAAATATTGATAAGCAAAGTTTTCCTGTTAACAGGCTTCTATTTGACATATCTGTAACTTACAAAACAACCTCCTTATCCTCTTCTTCTTAAATGTTACCTTCATATGAAGATATATACTAAGAAAATGACTCACTAAAATGCCCACTCTCACCTGGTTTGGGTGTGTCTGGAGAACTTGGGTTCAGATGATGGTCTTCAGATGAAAGGTTCGTGTTGGTACCATACAGTGGATCATCCAAGAAAGAGGGCCTTTTCAGTCTCCCAATGCCAAGAGTCTTCAACATAAAATAGTCAGCTGTGTCAGCAGTAACTTCATCCTGGGAAAACTGGAGGCATTCCATGTTCTTGGCTTCGATGGCTAGAGTTGGTGAAATGGAACACCCAGTCAAGGCTTTGGTGAGATAGTAGCCGACAGAGGCATCTTCTGTGCTCTTGTCTGCGACCTCTACCTCAGTGCTTCTGATCCGAACTTCTGACCCATTAAGTAGCTCAGAGAGGGCAGATCTTGACAGCAAGGGTAACTTGGGTACTCCATCCTCCATGGCTTCCTTTTCTCTTTCTGAAGAAAATTGGACTATAGATTTTTCTTGGACTGTGCATTCCTCCAAAAGATACCTTAACTGTTCCTCAGAGAGAAGTGATGTTGAATCTAGCTGATAAAACAAACCAGAAGTTTTCAGAATCAACTGACTGCATAACCACACTTATTTCTGGAAAGCTTCCAATAACACAATATAAATGCAAGGTTCCAGTGCTCACACAAGACATCTCTAAAACACATTTACTCATTTTATTTTATGTTGCTTTTAGGGGCCACATCTGGTAGAGCTCAGGAGCTATTCCTGACTCTGTGTTTTGGGGAAGGGGATGTCACCTCTGGTACTGTTTGGGGGCCACAGTGTCACAGAATTGAACATGAGCTTCCTGCAGGCAACACATGCAGCCAGCCCTTTGAGCTATCTCTCTGGCCTCAAGGTTCTTCATTTTAAAGTATCCAAAGATGCAAGGGAAATACCCAGCATACCTACAGAATATAAAATTTAGTATTAATCATACATACTAAAAGTCATGGGAAATTTTGAAAGAAATTAATTGCTGCACCAAATAGGCCACTAACTCTTCTACCACACGTGAAAGTATCTTCAGCTGAAATGGAGAAACTTTTTAAAAAGCAAAACAAGAAACCCTATAATTCATGCTCTGTGATACCAAGCAGAAAATAAGCAATCATTTCATGGATGAATAGTCAGGGATCCTGTTAAAATCTCAAATAGGTGTTTCTCTGTTCCCACAATCCCTCAATGGGAACAGAATCATCACCCAATTACTTAATTGGGGAAAAAAAAAACTCAGGCAAACTCTACCTACCCCTGGATAATTCACTGTTCCTATATCTATCACCAAGTTTCAGCAGATAATACTGCTGAAGAAAGAAAAGGGAGGTGAAGGGTTTACCCATGATGAGATGTGTAGCTGGTTCAAAGTCACAGAGGCATTCCAAAAGCAGAGCATTTGAGAAAGGGGATTTGATCAGACATATTTTATCTCTGCTCATAGAATTATCAGTGTTGGGTGTTTCAACCAAGATCTTGGGGATTAAAAAAAATATATATATACACTTTTTAAAAAACACTTTATTGTTTCAGTAATGTTCTCAGAAAATATAATTAATCCAATGGGAGCACTAAAGTCTGACCCATAAGCACTAAAGTCTGACCCATTCAACTCATTGAGTTGAATAACATGTCGCTTGAGTTGCAACAATTTCAGAAAGGAATGGGATTAAAATATGTTAAAACATGTTTCTTAAAAAGTCTCTTTCTCTAAAGAATTAGTACCTTTCATGATTTATACAATGGATTATCAAGGAAACACTAATCTTCCTTAACAGGGGAATGAATTATCTAACAATGAGGAATCCTTGCAGGAAATCCAATCATGAATTGCACTGACTTTCATTTCTACTTTGAGAAAGTTAAAACAGTGGTATTGACCTACTTTGAAAACACACAGTAAGAATTACTCAAATGTTTGGCATATAAAAGACACTAGTTAAAAGCAGCTATTATTTGAATTATTGTAAAATACTTCTAATGTAGCTAATAAAAATGTCACTGTCACTGTCCTCCCGTTGTTCATCGATTTTCTCATGAGGGCCCAGTAACATCTCCATTATGAGACTTTGTTGTTACTGTGTTTGGCATATCGTAACTTGCCAGGCTTTGCTGTGCGGACGAGATACTCTCGGTAGCCTGCCAGGCTCTCCGAGAGGGGCGGAGGAATCGAACTCGGGTAGGCCATGTTGGCTGCGTGCAAGACAAATGCCCTACACGCTGTGCTATCGCTCCAGCCTAGCTAATAAGAATAGTATGTAAAATATTGTGCATGCCAAGGGATTGCCCTGCCACAGAGGCAGGGTGGAATGGGGGGGATGGGGGTGGTAGGGATATTATCCATGGTGGTGGAAAATGGGCACTGGTGGAGGGATGGGTATTTGATCATTGTATAATCGAAACCTAAGCACAAAAAATTGTAAATCTACAACTGTACCTCATGGTGTTTCACTAATAATAAAAATATATATATATTGTGCATGCTTTAAAAATATATCCTTTTATAAACATATAATTTTATAGTATCAAGTGCCACAATGTTATTGAGGGAAACAATAAATTGAATAGACACATACTTTCAAAAATTTGTAATGGTAAGCTACCATAGTTTTCAATGAGTCTAGGATTATTATTATTACAATTATTGTTTCAAAATATAGTATAAACCATGATGGAGCATGATATCTATGTTTTCATCTTTTTTCTCAGAACTTCTTTTGCTTTTCTGTGTCTGTTGTAGTCCCAAATTCTGTACTTGTTTTGTTCTATTTCCTTCAAAATTGCCATTGGAATTTTGAGAAATACTGTGTTCATTTGTAGGTTGTACAAGGTCAGATGGTCAATTTAGCAGTTTATTTTTCATTGGAGGAACAAAAAAATAGTCAGGAATCACTACTGGTGAGGCTTAGGGGAATCATACAAAGAGCTGGGACTGAACCTGTGTTAGCATGTACAAGGCCAGCACCTTCCTGACTGTATTATCCCTCCAGCCCAATGATGTTTATTCTGACAATCCATGAGCCTGTGTGTCTTTCCATTGCCTTATGACTTCTATTTTTTATAACAAAGTCTTATAGTTCTCAGTGAATAAGTCTTTCATCCCCTTTATTATTTTTACTCTCATGTATTTTATCTTTTTTTGAGGCAACTCTAATTGGGACTGTTTCCTTAATCACCATTTCCTCCAACTCACTGTTTGCATATAGTAATGCAACAGACAAACTATATTGACTTTGTATCCTGCCACCTTACTGAACTCATTATTTTTATTTTTTGAGGACTCTGTAAGGTTTTTTTTTGAGGACTCTGTAAGGTTTTATAATCATACACAAACATCAGTAGTTTTTTCTTTTCCATTTTGAATGCCTATCTATTTCTTGATTAATTAATCCAGTTAGGTCTTGTAGAACTCTGCTGAAAAGTAAGAAGTGTGAACATACTTCTCTAAGTTTCAAATCTTAAGGAAAGTGCATTCAGATTTTTACCTAACACAACTTTTTCTTTCATATTTTTGTTATTAAAAATTAAATTAATATAAAGTATAAAAAACAAAATTAAACTTCTCAGGAGTTGAACCCAGTGTCCAGCATGTACCCTACTACTAAATTACGTCCTCAGATCTGTACTCATATTTTTAAACATTGACTTTAAGATAAAATTTGAAGTATTAAATGGGATTCCTAATTGATCTAATTCCTAATTAGATTAATTCTAATTCCTAAACTAATTCCTAATTTCTAATTGATTCCTAACTCATTCGTAAATTTGTTTGGACATCAGAGACAGATCCAAGTTTTGTGGGGACCCAAACTAATGTAATCTTGGGGCAGTTCAAGGGTACTTCTTTAATTAAAAGAATATAAAATTTTACAATTAGGACAAAAATGGGTTTCCTTGTTTTTGCTTTTGTTTCTTCCAGTGTGGAGATTGACCTCAGGGCCTTCACACTTGCAAGCAAGTACTCTACCATTGAGCCACATCCCCAGGGTCCATGAGTCCTATTTTGAAAATATGAAAAGATCATAATAAATTATTGGTGCCTTGAAAGGTAAGTCAATGTGGCTTATGGTTTGACAGCAGATCCAGGACCATAATTAGTCTAAGGTGGTTGCTTTTGAACAAGATCAGTTACAGTGGTATTAACCTGTGAGAGAATCACAGCACAGAGGCAGCGGTGTGAAGCGCTAAAGGATAGCCTAACAGGCAGAAGGACTCAACAGCAAGCATCTGATGTGTCCCACACAAACAGCAAAAACCCATGCAGTGTCATGCTGGGCCATCATAGAAGAAATCAATGCAGATGAAAATTATTGGTTAAATACAGTAAATGTATACTCTGAAAAGAATCTATCAAATGTCATTATCAAGTGAGGTTGTTTTTTTGTTTGTTTGTTTTTTGTTTTTGTTTTATTGGCTCTCTGAGAGCCTAGCAAGCTACCAAGACTTCTAAAGAAATGTTTCCTGATCACAACCTATGTTCTTTCACTACTCAAGACCCCAGACAAGTGAGGGCTCCTCATGTTACAGCCCCACTTCATAGCCCCACTTCATAGCCACTCTGCTTCTAAAGGTATCCCAAGGTAAAGCAGCATATACCCAGAAGCAAGTTTAACTCTGATCACTCTGACCCTCTGGGAGAAGCAGCCTTGTGGGAAAGAAAACACAGAGGACTAGAAACTGAACTTTGGCTTCAGCATTGCTGCTTTTCAGCATGTAACTAGGATAGTGATTTTCAACTGCTGGTTGAAAATGCTCACCAACATGCTCACAGAACATGCTCACCAATAGAATTTTCCTGTGGTCAACACAAAAGCTAGTCACCTAAAAGGACTCCCATATCTCTTAATATTGATATATTAATAAAAGGACTTAATATTGATATATTAATAAAAGGACTCCCATATCCCTTAATATTAATATATTACTATTAATATCCCTTTTATATTGATTTCTGCTTTCAGAGAAAGCAGAAATCAATATAAAAACAAATCATTCTCTCAACATCAAAATGTAGCCTGGAAGAATTTATAAAAAGCAACACACAAACTTTCTTCACAGTTGCTTCTTAAAGTATCAATTCTCATAAAATAGTTAAAAATTCTCTGAGTGCAAAATATAAGTAAAAGTAAATCAAATCTACTAGGCCTTCAAGTTAAATTGCTTTTCAGCAATTCTGCACAGAAGTACAGAGCAGAAACTTCCATATGAACCATCTTTCTTCTCCACAACTCCTTGCAGAGCCTTGCCGGCAGCGTGAGCTGGTGTGATAATCAAATGAGTTCATCTGGGGAAAGTTTTGCAAATAGCTACATTAGTGTGAGTTATTTACATATGCTGAATTGAACTGAACTTGGGAATCTATCACAAATATCCCTAAGGACCTCTGATGGTTAAGGGAGAGTAACCCTTCCTCTTTATCCAGATTGTGCTGAAACTCCTGAGCTAATGAGCTCCATAACTGAAGGTTCACTGTGCAAGCATAGTCAAATAACCATCTGTTCAAGTACTCACCTCAAAGTATTCATCCTTCATGCCAGTTCTAATTTTCCAGTATTTCATAAACAAGTTATTATTCATGCTATTCCCGTCCCTTCATAAAATTCTTCATAGTGCATCTCAGTCTTCATTTTTCCAGACCAGAGCCCAATCTATTTTCTCTCCTTATATGAAAGCTCCTCTCATCCCATCTTCATCTCAATAGCCCTTTTAGGGATCTTCTTTCTTGTTCAGGCAAAAGTGCATACATTCCATAGTCAAAGAGTAGATGTACTGAACTTTCTCATCAGGAAAAGAATATAGTGTAAATGAGTTCTGGTTCTGCTACATCTTGCTGATTTCATTAACCTACTTTTTCTCATCAGGAAAAGAATATAGTATAAATGAGTTCTGGTTCTGCTACATCTTGCTGATTTCAATGACCTACTGATTTTATTACCCAGACTAGCTTAGTGTCTTAAGCACTCACAGTGTTCTATACTTCAGCTCACTTCTACAACATAATAAGACAACCCCTGACACCCACCCCCACCCCACCCCACAGCTGACTCCATTCCCAGGATGATCACTGTTTACACTTCTCCACCCAGATAAGTGCCAGTTTGGTGAAGGAGCTAAATCTGATGAGGAGTGCAACTTCTAATTGCAGGCGATGGAACACAGACTATGAATTACCTCACCCTCATCCTGTCTCTCCTCCTGTACAATATCTCTGGAGTTTCCCCAGTCATAAAAATCTTCAGTTATTTGGACACTGGGTTTGTTGACAAAGCAATAAAGATTATACCCATGGGGTAGATAATCAGAGAGTCCACCTTTATAAACTAGCAGAGGTAATCCTGTCCTTTGATGTTAGTGTATGTACCATGTTGGATTTCCCTCATCCCAACTCCATCAAATGTTTTACAGGCCCACCCTTTAAGGCCAAGAATATTATCAAAAGTAAGACACGTGGCTAGAAAGGGAGATTAACAACCAAAGTACAGATATAAATGGTTTTCAACCGAAGCGAATTCTACTTCAAGATAAGCAGTAAGGATTTAAGGGGTAGAAAGAAAGCTTAACAGACTGACTTTTAGGCTCTGCATGCAGGAGGCCAGATTTGATCCTCAACACTGCATGGTTCCACACCCTTTCCCCCCATCCCACAACACCCCCACATACACACACTGCCAAGAGTGATCCTAAATATAGAGTGGGAGCAGCCCCAACTCCAGTAACAGTGGCCTCAAAATCAAAATAATAATAGTAAGCAATTAAATATGGTCTTTGCTTAATTACCAATACATAAGTTAGCAACTCATAGCTGCAGCCACCTAGCTGGCACCTACTGGAAGCATCTGAGTAAGAAGCAGTTTCTTTTAGCCAAAATAATTAGCTTATTGGAGGAAGTATAGAATAGAAACATCTCAAAAACACTTTTTACTCAACAACACAAAGCTTGCAGGTAAGATGAATGCGATGGACACACACCCAGTATGTCACTTTCAGAGCAACTAACTCCCACTATTGAGCTAAAAACACTGGTTTTCTGGAAAGTAGTGGTTATAGAAATCCTTTGCATGCTCCTTCCCACTCTTACTCTGAATATTCTGCTTGTTTACTATGTAAAGATAAGTTGGGTGAAGAAAGACCATAATAGCACAGGTGTCAAGAAGGCCATTAACTATGGAAAACACTCACCCTGCACTGAAGTCCAGATCTAGCCACTTTGGTGGTAGGAGGTAAGCTTGGGAGAAGAGTCAAGTTGAATGCTTTTTATATCATTAAAACCTAAAGAGCCTCTGTATACCAGGGCTGCCTTTCTAGGGACTTCAGTGCTTCTGTTGAGGGAATTTCAACTTCCCTTGAGAGAGGAGCCCTCTAGACTCTTATGTCCAGCATCTTCAACACACATGGTCAGAACTGACCCAAAGGTAGTGTTACTACTGTCACTACAGACCCTAGCTAGGGCTCATTTAAGACCAAGTCAGAAGGTATTAAGGAAGACAAATCATCACCCCCCCCACCACACACACACACACACACACACTCAGTTCAATAGGACATATAGGAGACCATCCAATGGTGCTTAAACGTGGAGACATGGCAGAACCCAAACACTAGTAGTACCATACCACCTGCCAGTGGATTAGATAAGCTCTTAGCATGCATATTTCCTCTGATGTGTACTTTCCAGAGACACAGCTCTCATGGGACACATGCCGCATCCATCACTTGTTCTAATGACAGCTCCTTCACTTCTGTTGTGAGAAACATCTCACTATGACAGCATTATTTTGATGGCACCTAGTTCTCCAAAATTCACTCACCGATGTACAAGAGAAACCGATTAGCATCTCTCTCCATTGTGGGAACTGCGTAGAGAAACAAGCATTACCTTGAATTTCATATCTGCTACTTGAGTGGCCAAGTACTGTACCAGCTGCATGATATCCAGGAGCCAAACCTCACTGCTATTAAAATATTCTGATATGAGGGGCTGGAGAGTGCCAGGATTAAGCCCTGCATACAGCTGACCACTGACCGGTGTTAGATCTCTGTCACTGTATATTGTATCCCGAGAACTACAAAGCATCATCCTTGAGTACAAAGCCAGAAATAGCCACTGAGCACCTCAAGTGTAGCCCTCAAACCCAAGATGAATAAATATAAATAAATAAATAATATGCCCCAGCGTTACTAGGCTCCATCAGCCTGTCTCTCAGATCGGCACATATTCCTACAGCCAGTTCGAAAGATCTAACATGGCTCATACGACTACCACAACTGCAGGTCTGCTATCAGTGTTGATGCCACAGCCTGAAGCCTGATGTCACCCAAAGGCTCATGTTGATGTCACCCATGTCACTCATGCCCTAACTTTCCCTCACCTCCAGGACTTCTCTACTGCTGTTGAAGTGAGAGCTGTGAATGAGGGGAGAGGGGATCAGGTCACCATATCTAGGCTTGAGCAAACCAGAAGTGCTAGAATGTCCTCTGAGCAAGTGGAGAGGAGCCAGAGAAGAAAAGCCTGTCCCCTCCCTGCTGGCCTTGGCCCAAAGGCTGCCCTAGAGTCACCTGTAAGAACTCCACAGTGGCCTGCAAGATCAAGCCATCAACTCTACCTGCTGGCTAGCAGTGGCCCGATGCATAACTCAATCCATTCTCCTGATTCCTTGGTCTCACTCCCTTTTTCCCCTACCCCCACTTCTCTGGTGTTGTAGTCACCAATTATGGGGCAGCACAGAACCTTTAGCTCTTGGCTCTCCTGTTCCAGACTCAATCATTTGCTATCAGCAATGGCTTCCAAGACCTGGCTGGGCTCCAAAGTGGCAAGCAAAGTCACACGGGCTGGGCCTCTAAGCACAGAGCCAGGAGCCACTCCTCAAACTCTGCAAATTGGCCAGTGTGCGCATGAGGTGGTGCTGGCTGTGTGCAGGGGTTCCTGGGGAGCCCTGGCTTAACAGCTGGTTCCAACTGGCACGGCTGTGGGAGCTGGGGTGCCGCCTAAGGACAGAGCCAAAGGGCAAAATCTTTGGACGTCTGGAAGGATATTTTTCCCAGGGCATCTGGAGGTAGCATGACGGGGGGCCTGGCAGGGAGGGGGAGAGAAAGTGAACTGGAGCATGTCAAGGACACATGACTCAGAGGTGTGTATACTGAGCACAGAGCTCATGATCTGGTGCATACTCTCACCTCTAAGGGACAGAGGTGTTGTGGGGGAGGCTGTCTTCACTCTAAGAGGCAGACACCAAACAGGCTGGGTTGAAAAGGGAGTTAAACAGAGCAAATCCCACACGTCAGCAACCACTGAGAAATCAAAATGAGGGGCCGTGGAGCCACGAAAACGCACAACATTCCTCCACGTTGCAGATGTGTTTCTCCTGCACCCTTTCTCCATGTGGTTTTTCCACAACTGTTTATATTCCACTTGGTAAATTCCCCCAAGTTAAGAGTTCCTATGCTCACAGGCTATCTTTATGAAAACAAAAACAGAAATTCCCCCAAAGAGCGGAAACACCCTTAACAACAGCATAGAGGAGAAGAGGAGTGGCGGCTGAGGTTTCTACCACACTCCATTGAGCGTTCTCTCCCCAGGCAATCCACTTCAACTTTCATAGCCTCAAATGTCGAACCTGTAAAATGGAAATACTAACAAGATGCCCAAGACCACATCTTGTGGAATGCTAACAAGAGAAAGATGTGCAATGAGCCTATCAGGTAAATCTGCTAGAGCCAGGCCTGCTGGGGGGGGGGGGGGGGGCGGGGGGGGCGGTGTTCACTTAGTGCCAGAATCTTGGCAGGCAGCAACGCTAAGCAGTGGCTAGAGGACCCACCCAGGAAGTTACAGACTCAAGGATGCAAACCCCAAGTTCAAGTGGCCCCTACCCCTGAGGGTTGCCCCAGGACACTAGGAACAGAGCTGAGCAGATCATTTCACAACTAACAATTTACAATGAATTCAAGGTCAAGTGTACGCAGAATGGGTGAGTGTGGGAAATAGCTGAGAGATGGTAGAAGAAAAGGTGGGCAAGAGAGCTCTGTCCCCAGGTAGGCACATTATTACAGCACTGTAGGGATTACAAAAGCATCTTAACCCCAAAAAGGGGCTGCTTTGGGAATGCTTTATCTTTGCCCAAAACAAGCAATGTCAGTATTCCAGACGAGTTTGGTAAACAAGAGGTGTAAGCAAAACAAGTCCATCATTTACTTAGTGCATGTAAGCATGTGTACGTGCATATGCATGTGTGTGCATGCGCACGCGCGCGCACACACATACACGGTACCTTTTCATTTAACTAGATCCCTCTCTTTTCTTGGCTCCCCTCCCTAAGACATCCAAAGACTCAGGTTCCTCCTGAGCCTCTCTGCCTGAGCACCCTCCTCAAAATGCAGGCTCAACTCCATAGTTTTAAAACGTCCTTAAGGGGACAAAGAGATAGTACAGAGGGTAAGGTGCTTGTCTTACCTTGGTATGCTCCCTGGCACCTCAAACCATCCCCCAAGCTTCACTAAGAGTAAACTGTAAGTAGGGCCCCAAACAAAATTAAAATGTCCCCAGGTTTGAGAGATGGTTCTATAGATAGATTCCAAGTTCTGCCTGCAGAAGGCCCAGACATTGCATACCCCAGGGTCCTCTGAGCATCACCTGGACCGACCCTCCAAGCACCCTGCTGGCAGGAGCCCTAAGCACAGTCAGGTCTGGTCCCCAAACAAAACAACAAAACTTCCTGATGCTGAGATGTGACTCTTCTCCCTAAGACTAAGCAAGCTTGGTCAGTGTGGAAGCCTCCCAAAGAACAGATTGCCATTTTAAAACAAGACTTTTTCCTATCAGAGTGACATCATCCAAAGATGATGGAATGCAGGTTCCAAAGCTGGATGGTGGGACAGTATTGGGGCAATGCCATGCTTAGCATGCCAAAATCTGTTCACACAGTTAGGCCCCATCAAGTCCAATGTGTGGGGGATGGATAGCTCCTCTGAGTGATCCTACATCTCTGTGGCAGTAAACACACCTCTAAATCATCCTCAAAGATTTATTCTATCCCCAGAATAGGGATCTATCGAAATCCTGCCCCCCATTTTTTGAGGGGAGGGGTGGCCATACCCAACAGTGCTCAGGTTTTACTCCTGGTTTTATGCTCAGGAGTCACTCCTGGTGGTGCTCAGGAGACCATAAGGGGTGTCAGGGATTGAACCCAGATCAGCCACATGCAAGGCAAGTGCCCCGTCTCCTGTACTATCGCTCTATCTCTCTATTCTCCCAGTCTCTATTCTTTCCCCTGGTCTCTTCTGCACCCTGCTCTCCCCATGTGGCTTGGGAAAGTAAGGGTTTGGTCTGTTCTTGATCACTTATGACTTGAGACCAGGTACCTCTTTAGGTCTTGAAGATTCCCTGACATTTGAGATGCCAGCAAGATGGCTGAAGGGACATGTCTGATTCTTTCCTTCTTGCCCTCTACAGGGACCCATTCACTCTGTCTGTGGACAAAGATGATGCTTACAAGGAGTGGCACCCCTCCCTGCCCTTCCAACTCCACACCCACCCACCAAGGGAAGAAAATTCCAAATTCACAAAAATCCCAAAGTACAAGAAAAAATCCTCCATTCTGGGCCTTTCCCTCTGATAATCACCACACGTCTGACGCTGAAGTTTAATTTGGTCTGCTATGAAAATAGAACTGACGAATAATCAGCCTTTGATTGTGGTTAAGTTTAATTATGGAAATCTACCCCTGCTCTGAAATAAGAAGCCTCCCAAGCATGGTAGAAAATCCATCTCCTTTCAGAAGTATTTATAGGAAACGACCTTCTCAAAAGGTTCTTTATTAGTAAATCAATATGTCAAGGGAACAAACCAAAACAGGGCTTCCGCCCTTCATGTGAATGTTTTTTGATCAAGTCCCATTAGCATCCTGGCCCCTACTTACAGTGATGGACAAGAACAAGCACTTTGGCTGCAGCAGAAAAGATGCCAACTTGTCTCTTTAGAATGGAAGATGGATGGGACTAAGACTGACCTGCACAATCCATATTCGTGGTGGTGACAGTTGGAAATGTCACCTCGCTAACTATGCAAAAACAACATAGTTGAAGAAATAAAAAGAAAGCAGTAAAAGTCTTTGTATCTTCTGCTTTTATCACTGTCACTGTCACTGTCCTCCCGTTGTTCACCAATTTGCTTGAGCAGGCCCAGTAACGTCTCCATTGTGAGACTTTGTTGTTACTGTGTTTGGCATATCAAATACGTCATGGATAGCTTGCCAGGCTTTGGCTTGCCAGGCTCTCCGAGAGGGGCAGAGGAATCGAACTTGGGTCGGCCATGTTGGCTGCGTGCAAGGCAAACGCCCTACTCACTGTGCTATCGTCCCAGCTTCTGATTTTATATAACAGAAAAACACTCTCTGGAAGCTTGCAAAATGAGGAACACCATTTATTTCCTTTAAATCCAATTTCAACATTTCAACTTCACATATGCAAAGTGAGAGAAAAATTCCCCTAAATCAGTGAGTAATGATTAATTTGAGGATGGACTGGGAGAGAACATACACAAAGATAGAAACAGAAGGTCTGGAGCGATAGTACAGCGAGTAGGGCATTTGCCTTGCACGCAGCCAACCCAGGTTTGAATCCCAGCATCCCATATGGTACCCCAAGCACCGCCAGGAGTAATTCCTGAGTGCAGAGCCAGGAGTAACCTTTGTGCACTGCCGGTGTGACCCAAAAAGCAAAAAAGCAAAAAGAAAAAGACAGAAACAGTGTTGGTGGAGGTATGTGCTTCGTATACCTAATATAAATTTCCTTACTATAATTAGCTTTTTAATTTTGGGAACTACTCCCACTTCTGTTCCAAGAAGTCACTCCTGTGGTGATAAGGGAACCATGTGATGCCTGGAAGTGTTGTCTCATGCATGCAAAGCATGTTCTCAGCCCATTGAGCCACCTCCCGAGTCACATTTTTTCCCTTTTTTTTTTATTTTTATTAGTGAGACATCAGTAAAAGGTAAAGGCCCTCCCGTTGATCGTCGATTTGCTCGAGCGGGCCCAGTAACGTCTCCATTGGAGACTTTGTTGTTACTGTGTCTGGCATATCGAATACTCTCGGTAGCTTGCCGGGCTCTCCGAGAGGGGCAGAGGAATTGAACTCGGGTCGGCCATGCTGGCTGCGTGCAAGGCAGATGCCCTACCCGCTGTGCTATTGCTCCCGAGTTCGATTCCTCCGCCCCTCTCGGAGAGCCCGGCAAGCTACCGAGAGTATTCAATATGCCAGACACAGTAACAACAAAGTCTCCAATGGAGACGTTACTGGGCCCGCTCGAACAAATCGATGATCAACGGGAGGGCCTTTACCTTTACCTTTACCTTACCTTAGTGAGACATCATGAGGTACAGGTACAGGTACAGACTTACAAATTTTTGTGCTTGGGTTTCAATTATACAATAGTTGCAAAATTTCCCTCCCCTTTTAAAATGCCATGATTGACTGATCTAATCAACTTATTTTTAATTTAATAAATTTATTTGAAGTCACTTTCTCATGAGAACAACTGACTTTTTCATAGCCAACTTTTTAAAATCAGTTGTACATTTACAAATTATCCTCCTGAGTCTATTAACTTCTAGTACAATTACTGTTACAACTAACTGCTCCTGTCAAAACTAATATCTAAATATGAAGCCAGTAGAGATGTACTTAATTACTTTCCTAAGTATGTGAAGTTAAAAATTTATTAGGAATTTTACTTTTCTGCTTCAAAATGGAAATTGCATATTATCATTCTAATTTCTTTCTATTGGACTTTCTTATTTCAGTTGTAGACATTAAAATGCTGGCTGAAATATCTCCCATAGGATGAGACTAGAGTTTGATGCCACATATACTACACAAGAAGGAAAAAGTTTTATCAGCAGAGCAACCATAGATATTCCCATGAGATATAACCTGAGACCCTAATGATCCCAAAATTTGTAAATACAGAGGCAGCCATGGGCTACTGACTTTCCCCTCGGTTCCACCACAAGCTCCTGTGTGCCCTGCCATCACTCAAGACACCAGATGAACCACTGATGATCCTCCTTCTGGCCAACCCCTCCACTTCTACCCTAAAAACAACCCCCGTGTCCCTATTTTAGGCCATTGCCTTAGCAAATCTCCCCCCACATTGACCCTCAACCCCACATCATATACACTCTTCTGAATTTCTCTATTACTACCTCTATACTAGTTACTCCCACAAACACACCAAAAAATAGTTGGTCTCCCATCTCCAAAAACATGCTTTCTATTAAACTCCATTCTCTCCCCCTTAGCACTTCATTTCTCTCATTTTCTTCCTAGTAAGTTGCATTTAAAGTTGTTTTACCTCACCAATCTCCTATCCTGATATTGTTCCTTAAATTCCCTCCATGCAGGGGTCCATACCCTGCAAACACAGCTCCTGTATGTGGCACCAATGTTTAATTCTTCAAGCAGCAGTTCACTCTCTATTCCCATTCTCCTGGACCTGTCAGTCAGTGCAACACAGGTTGTTCTGGATTGCTTCTCTCCTCCTGCTTCTCCACCAGCATTTCTAACCACTGCTTTTAGTTCTTTGGCCAGTTTTTATTTTCCTTGTCACCTGAGGGGCTGCCCCCAGGCTCAGTCCTGGGATAGCTTCTCTCTTCTGCTTCCTCTCACCACTTTGGTGATCTTTACCTGTCTGAGAGAACATCATCCAATTCCTCTCTTATTTAGACCTCTCCTCTAAAACCTTAAGTCCCACAGCCTATTGAATATCTATCTCCTCTTAGATATATAATACAGACCCCAAACTTCACCTGATCAAAACCAAATTCCCCGTCACACCCTTAACCCTTGATCCTCCCATAGTCTTTGTTTCACTGAATGTCACTTAACATCAAGTCCAGCTTTCCAAGTACTGGGCAAGAAATGAGATGTCCCTGGTTCCATTCTTCCTCTGACACCATTTTTTCCCTGATTTCCTTTGTGCCTAACTATGTACTAAACCTAGAAAAACTCTTCTAAAAATATTAAGTTAGGGAAGCTGAAGAGACATCGCAGCAGGCAGGGTGCTCACCTTACATGCGGCTGTTAACCGAAAGGTTGGTGGTTCGTGCCCACCCAGGGACGCCAGCTGTAAAATCTTATCACGCCGAAGGTTGTATGTTCACGGGCTCACTGGATGGCACTGTTTCACCGCCTGTGTTCGGTGCTCTTGAGCCACTGTGTGTGGCCTGGATCGGAACGGCTGTTGGCCAAGGGCAGACGGAAGAAAAAATGGGGGCCAGGCCGGTCTATATCAATAGTAGTTTATTCCAATCCTCTTCACTCCTGTCTTTCTCTGCCTCCTTCTCTCCTGGGCCCCAGTCTTGGAAGCTCTCTCCTTCTGGCTCTGACTCTGGAGCCCGAGCTCTCTCACTTCTGACCCCTTTTCCGAGCTTACGTCTTAGTTTATATAGCAGTCACATAAGGCGGTGACATAAAGGTGGGTTGAATACTGACGAATCAACAAAGAGAGGTAAGACCGCTCCTCCAGGAGATTAACTCAAGGATAAAATCTCATCTACAGAGATTACTTCAGATTACTAGGAGATCCACCCAAGAGTGGGATCCCAACAAGTGTGTGTTCTTCCTTCAGTTAGTAATCTACTTAAATAGTTGTAATAAATCTACTTCTAATATTTCTAGCAATGTCATTCTGTATGAGCACAGTAAGAGATATAAATTTAGTTTGGTTCTTCCTGAGAACATCTCACTATACATTCTGCAGTCCTCAGGCCAGGTTAATCTTCCTAGCTCCAGCAGGGTCCTAGTCTCATCGTTACTTACTTTTGGATCATGACAGCATTTGTCCATGATCATGCCCTCAACTTATAGTTGAGTATCGTGGCTCTTTGGCCTGGCCCATTTCGATGCCAGGGTAGCTCACTGCTTTCCCTGGGTCCATTCAGTCCCTCGTCAGGACCCTGCTTTTGGGGTGCTAGGAACTAAGGGCAACTGAGTCAAGAAATCAGATGCCCAGGAGTAAATATTATTCGGAGTCAATCAACTCCCAAGTTACAAAGCATAATATTAACTGTCTTCCTATGTCCACACAGAAAGGACATTGCTTACAATACAAGTTCAGTGTTCTTAGATGGGTGTGATCTGACAAACCTAAGCTACCTGAGGAAGGACAAAAGAGTGTTATCCTACAGTTTTAATCCCCAGCACCCTGAACAACATATACCAGGGGTGATGCCTGGGCAGAGAGCCAGAAATAAGCCCTGAGCACTGCCAGATTTGCCCCCCCCCCAAAAAAAAAGACTTAAAAAAAAAAGTAAGTTAAGCTCAAAGGACTGGAACATATACCTGACATACATACTCAGGCTCAATCACGGCACCATAAGATATGGTTGTGGTGGCCCCACACACTGCTAGACCAAAGCACCAAAACTGTCAGGTCTATAGTACTGGGCCAAGTGTCACCAGAGTGTCCCCCACAGCCCCAGAGTGCTGAGAAGGCCCCATAGTTTTTATATAGCGATATATATATACACACACTCATACAATATACATACATATATGTCGATTTTAATAACTAGGCATTTTTCTGCTTAGAATCCTCCAATACAGCTCCCATAGGAGTTTGGCTTCCTAGCACCTTTCATTCCATATATCTTCCTTCTTCCTTCCTCATTCAATCACTCCATCTACACTCCTTGAATATGTTAGGCATTCTCATGACCTTTGCCTGTGCCCTTGCTGTCCATCTTCCCTAAAAGCTTTTCCCCCTAGACATCTGTATGAAAAGCTCCTTCTGATCCTCCATGCATTTTCTCAAATGCTATCATCTCACCAAGTTTTCCCTTGACTACTCTATATAGCAGTATACAACATCTGTCGCTTTCTACATCCTGCCCTGCTTTATTTCTCTTCACAGACAGCACTTGCCCCTTTAAATTTCTTTGTTTACTGCCTGCCTCTACCCACTAGAAGTCCCATGAGAGTAGAGGTTTTTGTCTGATTTTTTTCACTACTCCATCCCCAGAACCTGGAAAAATATTCTGATATGGTAGAAATTGAAAAAATATTTGGTTAACTGAATACTTTTTCTTGACAAGGTACATCTGTACATATATATGTTCACACCATGATTCAAACATCCTTTTTTTTGGTTCTTCAGTAATAGTTTGCCTCTTGTTTAAAAAGTCATACTTACACTGATATTTGGAATCCTTGCTCAAAGAATTCCATGAAGCACTTTTTCTTTCTTCTGTATCATAGTAGCATCACTAAGTAGTATGCTTATTTTGTACAGTTTAGTATTGAATGTAGTCAAGAAAAAAATGTGTGAACCCTAATCAGTCAGAGCAATCATTCTGCTGTCTTATCTTTATCCATTTCACACCTTTATGTGCCTGTTCTGGTCCCTGAAGGAATTTCACTTAGTGACATTTGCATAAAATATATTATAGCTTGCAAAGATCAGCCACATTTCTAAATACAACACTTTAATTTATCCAATAATTATACTCTTGGACTGAAAACCATAATTTTCTTTATAACTTTTCCTTTAATTTTCATCATAAGACTAGCATATAATGACTATTCCTGGATTATTTCTCACCAAAAATTTAAGACTCTTTAACAGTGATTTTCAATGTCTTTATGCCTGTGGACTGGTACCAACCAGTTCACAGACCAGAGGCTGCACACCACTGATTGGTAACATGGTGAGCCTTACTTTTCACTCTAGATTGTCTCCTTCCTATTTGTACACATGTATCTTACACAAAGACAATGGTGACACCTGCTGCATCCAACTTGCACGGTACTATTAACATGTCACAATATATTAGACAACTTTGGTGTCTATGTTGGTCAAAAATATTGTAGTTAAGGGTTGTAGAGATAGAACAGGAAGTAGACTTCTTTGGGTTTGACTCGCAGCATCCCATTGGTCCCATGAGAACCAACAGGAGTGATTCCTGAATGCAGAACCAGGATAAACCCCTGAACATTGCCAGGTGTGGCAAAAAAAAAAGAAATGAAATGAACCAAGAAACCCCACCATCTTGTCATTGAAATGGTGACAGTAAGAAAGCAAACACAAAAGATATAGACACCTCGCGTTCCCTGCCAACCCAGGTTCAATTCCTCCACACTTCTCAGAGAGCCCGCCAAGCTACCAAGAGTATCTTGCCTGCATCAGCAAAACCTGGCAAGCGACCTGTGACATATTCAATATGCCAAAAACAATAACAACAATTCTCACAATGGAGAAGCTACCGGGCAAACCAATGAACTACGGGAAGACAGTGCTATAGTGCTACAGTGCTACTGAGCAAGAGATTCAAATTATTTTGCTATTGTTACCATTTGAAAGCAAACTACTCAAACTATTCTCTGTTCATTTGTCAGCAGGAGGGAATGGGGGAGGGTTGCATTTACCAGATAAATGCATTCAAAAACACCAAGGTGTATGTTAAATTGCTCCAATATAGAGAATGTAACTTGGATAGAACAAGTATCTACTAATCTTTGTTAGGTTTTAGTACTTCTTTCCCCCAGTTACTCTAATTAATACACTCACAGGGTTCTATTTAGCAAGTTCTTAAACATGCTTCCATTTAAAGTCTTATGAACTAATCTCTGTCTAGAATTGTGAAAGCCTATTATTGCCCATTATGATGGGTAGAAGCAAGCCTCTGTTTTCAGGAAGACTTAGGATGATTTTGTGTTGTAAAAATCACGTATCACAGCTAATTCCCCAACTATTTCAGTTAGAGAGACCTTGTATAAACCCTGTTGACCATTCCAACTAAAATATCAATCCTGCAACCTATTACAGTAACCATCCTACATACCAAACCCTCTGTCACTTAAGGCCATTAATTCCATGTCAACTTTCTGTCTGGGTGATTTATCAATTGATGTGAATAGGGTGCTGAAGTGCCCTACTATTACTGTGTTGCTTCAAATTTTATTTGATGGATACTGCACTGTAGCATTGTAGCACTGTTCTCCTGTTGTTCATCGATTCACTCAAGCAGGCACTAGTAACGTCTCCAGTGTGAGACTTGTTACTATTTTTGGCATATCGAATACAACATGGGGAGCTTGCCAGGCTCTGACATGCAGGCAGGATACTCTCGGTAGCTTGCCGGGCTCTCCGAGAGGGTGGAGGAATCGAACCCGGGTCAGCTGCGTGCAAGAGAAACACCCGACCCGCTGTGCTATCGCTCCAGCCTGGTAAGATACTAAGTTTTATTACCCCAGACTACCCTGGAGTGATAGCACAGCAGGTAGGGCTTTTGCCTTGCATGCAGCCAACGTGGCCGACCCGAGTTCATTTTCTCTGCCCCTCTCGGAGAGTCCAGCAAGCTACCTAGAGTATCTCGCCTGCACAGCAAAGCCTGGCAAGTTACCCGTGACATACTCAATATGCCAAACACAGTAACAAGTCTCACAATGTTACTGGGCCCGCTCAAGCAAATCAATGAACAACTGGAGGACAGTGACAGTGACCCAAATCTTTAGTAACGTTAGGGACTATGAAGTTGAGAATCACTCATCAGTAGCACAGCTTACAGAGAAAGAGCACTAAATCAATCAGAAGATGCTAGCCAGTCCCTCATCACTCAAGCTCAAGTAGGACTCAGCCAATCAAGAGAATCACTAGTACTATCTAATCAAACTAAATCCAGAAATTCTTCAAAGCTTACCCCAAAGCAATAAATTCAATCCATCTAAAATTGTCATTTTCTCTTTTACTGACTAAAAGCCTTTAACATTCATTTTCATATATGGTCCCCCAAAGTTTTCAATATACATTAGCAATGTTTTGCTAGTTTTCAGGATTTTGAAGTTATAGCTCTGGAAACTGGGTAGAAGAAAAACTAATTTTGTAAAGTAACTCCTTCAGAAGATAGGAAACTTAATCAAGAGAGGACCAGGCTAAGAGAGAGACGTGCTATTGTAGGGTATGTGTGGCCAGATAGCTTGAGCTTTAGATAATAAGAGATCCCATCAGATCCCCTGTTCTAATGTTCAGAGTTCTATCCTTTATCTCTATTTGCCTTGAACTAGGTTGGAGAGACAGCTCAACAGGCTGAGTGAACAGAAGTCACAAGTTTAATCTCTGATACCATATCCTTTCCCAGCACTCTATGGACTCCCAAACATCCCTTGAGTAGCTTCTGAGCATCACTAGGTATGGCCCAAAATATATTTATAAAATTAAGTGCCCATTATCTGATGTGTTGAGAGTGAATATTTGTTCCGATTCAGTTAGCTGTCTTTGAGTTTTAGCCCACTTTTGTCATGCAGAAACCTTTAATTTTATGTAATTCTATTTGTTATTTTTGATTCTGTTGGCTTTGCTAGTTGTATCATATGACTGAAGACTCCTTTGAGGTCTAAACCTTAGAGGATTCTACCTACATTTTCCTCATTTACTTTACAGTTTCTAGTCAGATCCCAAGGTCTTTGATCCACTTTGAATTGCCTTTTATATAAGGTGTGAGATATGGATCCAGCTTTAACTTTACATACATGATTATTCAATTTTCCCAGCATCTTTTGCTGAAGAGGCTATCTTTATTACATTTCATGCTCTCACCTCATTTATCAAAAATTAGCTGTCCACAGATATGGGGATTTGTCCTAGAGTATTTGATTCTGACCCACTGACCAGAGAACCTATCTTTATTCCAGTACCATGCTGCTTTAATCACCATAGTTTTATAGTATAATTTCAAGAAAAATAGTTATGATTTTAATGACACAGCCTCAAGATCACTGTCAGAAGTAAATCTGAACTGAAATGATTAAACTGAGTGTAAAACATCAAAAAACAACCCATTGTCCATTAATAAGTAAACAAATAAATGATATATTCATACAATAGAACATTGTTGTATTCTAAAGTAATAAATGCTATAATATGGATTGAAAAATAAGTGCTCAGACTTTAATATAACCCAGATGTAAGCCCAACTTACAAGCAAATTTGGCAACTTGCAAGATTGCATTTGACTTTTGACCTTTTTAACCACAAATTACAAAACACATTCTTTCAGCATAGTCATAGAAAGTTGACAGTTTTTAATCCATATTTGGGGAGTAAGAGAATTTAAGGCCTGTTAATTTATATTCTCTTTATTTAAACCTTTAAGCTGTCCAATCACTACATCACCCACCCTGAACCTTCAAATCCTCATCCCTTAACATAATTTTATGAAAGTTATTACTAACCTAAAGATCTTAACTTTATGACTATTTCATTCTAGAGGTTCACAGACAATTTATTTGCCAACTGACCTCTGAATGTTACTGTATCCCACAATCTCATTCCTTATTCAATTGTATTTTTCACCACTTCCAATTCTGACTTAACTGGACAATCAATGCAATTCCCCCAATCCTACCCACAAAACTGTGGTTCTATTTCTCTCAGCCATTCCTGATGCTAAGTTTCAAACTAGTCAAGGTTATTATTTACATTTAATAGAAATAGCAACTGAGATTGGTTACTTTAAGCAGACATGGAATTATCTGAAACAGTGGTGAGTATTCTCAGAGAATCCCTGAGTATGCAAGAGAAGTGCTTTGAGAAACAATCAAGAACAACAGGAGGCTACCAGCCATAGCCAAAATCATGCCACAGAACACTAGTCTGCTACTTCAACTGGAATAATCAGCTAGTCACTGAGCTAACCAACCAACATTGTGCCAGAGACAGGGTAACACTACCGGAATTACTACCTCAGTAAGCACCTTTCATCTCCATCGCTGCCATTGAGTGGATTCTCCATTCCCTAAGCCCCTGTTCCCCACTCCACAAGTAAGTCCACAGTGGCTATGAGTGACAGGTCTAGCGTATCTCCTGAATAAATGCCACTGGAAAATCTAAGAGTATAACTTCCTATGTTGAGAGGCAAGATTAAAGTTCAAAAGACAAAAGATAAGGAGGAAAATTAAAATTTACAAAATAAATAAGGGCTGGAGCAATAGCACAGCGGTAGGGCATTTGCCTTGCACGCAGCCAATATGGCCGACCGGAGTTTAATTCCTCTGCCCCTCTCAGAGAGCCCAGTCAGCTACCAAGAGTATCTTGCCTGCACCGCAGAGCCTGGCAAGCTACCCGTGGTGTATTCAATATGCCTAACACAGTAACAAAGTCTCCAATGGAGACGTTACTGGGCCCACTCGAGCAAATCGATGAACAACGGAAGGAATGTGACCATGACAAAATAAATAATTTCTCAAACAAGGGAAGTGTAATGTTAGGCAACTTTTTAAAAATATATCTTCAACAGGTATATATTTTTTGAACTGTTTTCCATGGTAAAGGGTGTCACAGGGTTTTTATTTACTTGTGAGTATTTACTTGTGAATGTAGGAAAGGAAATTCCTTTTTTCCCCCTTTTTTATCACTTGATCACTTGACATCCCATTACTCATCCATTACTCGAGCAGGCACCAGTAACATCTCCATTTGTCCCTGTCCCATGCTAGTATAGCCCAATGGCGTCTGCTCGTTCTAGGAACATGGACAGCCTCAAACCGATCATTCAGGGTCTTGACGAAGAAGTCTGACCATCTCATAGGTGGGCAGCCATGCGATCTTTTGACACCCCATGAAATCCAGTCCGTAATGGCTCTAGTACAGCAGTCGTCTCTAAATCCCACTACATGTCGAGCCCACATAATTTCGATGCCTGATTTTCGATGCCTTGGCAAATGAGACAGTGTCCCTGATTCTTGATCATCGACAGAGGTCGGAACTCGGGATTCTTTCTCTCATTTGAGTGATGCATGATACTCCATGCATAGCTCTTTCGATTCCTCTTTGGGAGACCCGAATAGCGTTCTCATCCTGTTTTCATAGGGCCCAGGTCTCTGAGGCATCTGTTAATGCAGGAAGAACAGTGGAATCGAAAAGATATGCCTAAAGCTGGAGGTTCTTCGTCCTCTTAGCTATTTCTTCTTCAACACTTTGAATCACCATGAAGGAAAGAAAATTCTTATATTGAAGAAAAGTAAGTCTGAGTTAAAATTCCTTTCAGATTAACCATGCAAATTAGAGAATCCAGAGGTAATATTAATACCCCCTCACCCTTTCTTCAGCTCTTCCTCATCCTGATCCCAAAAAGTTACCTTAAATCACTGCTAATATTTTCTCAAGATTGTTCTTAACTTCCATGAGGATGTATAGGTGAACATTTGTTACCAATCTGGTTGAACAAGAGCATCAAAGAAGAGACAAATCCTTATAAGAAATTGATTCCATACTTCAAGTGTGCTTAACATGCATCCCCACAGAGTAATCAGTCCTCCAAAATGTACAATTAATGAAGAAACACTGGAGAAGCAAATTCAACTGAAGGACGGCAGGAAAAAAGAAATGCTCAGGAAGGGAACAGTGAATGCTCAATACTTTCAATATTTGCCGCTGATAAGGAGGTTGGTCAAAGAAAACAAGCTTCTGGTTATATGCTGACTCAATTCTAGGGATTTAATGGTGATTATAATAATCAGCACTGGATTTTATTCTAGAAAATTCCTTTCATAAGACCTTAAATGGACACACACACACACACACACACACACACACACACACACGGCTACTGCACAAAGTAACAGAAGTACTAAATGTAATCTCATTGTACATCTTACACAATGCTCCAGGTCAATTCTATTTCAACAAACAAAACTTGACCAGAAAGTAAATGGTAGGATAATACCTAATGCTACCTATTGAGAAGTAATATAAAACTTTAAATGAAGTCTATGAAATCAGAAATATATGTGAAAGCACAAGTAACACTGGATAAAAATAAATAAATAAATAAGGAAAAGGAACAAATGGCTTCAAAATATTAAGTTGAAAATTTGGCATTTTTCCCTTATTTCCCAACAACATCAAATCCCAAAGTTCATTACCTTCCTTTTTTCTGAAGCTGAAGTTTCAGGGCTCATTGCCAAAGCAGGAAGGCCTGTGGGGGGTCTAGAGGAATTTCACAGAAATGATTGCTGAGCACTGAAAGTGAGAGGAAGCAAAGAAAGTATTTTCCTTATTCCTCTGACAACACTTGTTAGAATGTTTTTAACATAATTCTTTGAGGTTTGCCTGACAAAGTCCTTGCCAAGAAGAGAAAAGAAAGCATAGGAACCACAAGCATGGTCTGTAATTAAATACTTTCCATTAAAGGCAGTAACAGAAGAAAAATAAATTAGAAGTTGGTATACAAATCTTACAATTATGCTTGTGGACCGGTTGTGGCTAGGAACTTGATGAACTTTGTCTTTTATCAGAACAGCAACACTGGTGAATATAGTAGGGTTTCTCGTGAGTCCTGTTATTTGCTAAATGTTTTTTCCCTCCAAATAATTCCTTTTGCTCTACCAGAAAGTAAGTAGCAATACACAGAAAGTACCTCTCATGTGTGAAGTCACAAATGCAAATGAGGATACACTACAAAGGGTTGAACATTCAAGAGCACACTCTTCCCAAGTCTGTCTTATGGGGACAAATTTTCATGTAAATTCTCACTAACCCATGAAGGCCAAAAAAAAAGAAAGAAAGAAAGAAAGAAAGAAAGAAAGAAAGAAAGAAAGAAAGGAAGGAAGAAAGGAAGAAAGAAAGAAAGAAAAAGAAATGGGCAATTTATTCTAGTTTTAAAACAGTCATTTCAGGGCCAGAGAGATATATTGTTAGAGCATTTGACTTGCGTGCAGCCAACCCAGTTCAATTCCTTGGCATCCCAAAGGCTTGGCATCCCAAGCCTTTCCAGGAGTGATTCCTAAACACAAAGCCAGGAGTAAGCCTTGAGCACTGAAGAGTAAGGTAAAAAAAAGTCATTGTCACCATTAAAACAATAAGTTGTATTTTATTCTCACTGAACATTAGAACTGTGCCAGCATCTAACAGGGTGTTGTCACAGAGAAAGTGGCCCAAAATAAATGTTGACTGACTAAATACTCAATATATAAATAAGAATTCAAATGTTTAAGTGCTAACTTCATGTGTACATTTATGCATACGTATACGTATATACATATATGTTGTATACAAAAGGCACACTTAGGTCACCCCAAATAATTGAAAAATCAGCAGAAGCAAGAAAACAAAAGGGATGATGAAACAAAAAGATGAGAAAAAAATAATCACTCTTCTTTGGAAATTCTATTAACAGTTGACCCATTGCTTTTGGCAACCCTGAAAACGCTAATCCGGTGTTCTAAAGGGGACAGTACTGTTCCAGAGTGGGAGGGAAGGAAGGGAGACACTGGGACAATCCTGGGGACAGTAGTGACCTCTGAGGTACTTTGAGGACACTTATTTTGCTTAAAGAGAGTGCACTGAGTGATTCTTTTTTCGTTTTTCTTTGTGTGTGTGTGTGTGTGTGTGTGTGTGTGTGTGTGTGTGTGTGTGTCTGAAAAGGGAGCAGTAGGCCAAATAAGTTTGGGAGCTTCTGCAATCCTTAAACTAATAGTGGCCTTTCCTAAAGAGACTAGCTATAGGAGACTCCAGGGAGATATTTTTCTGGGAATGATTAATGGGTCCCTCCCCATTATGCTCATAACATTAAACAATGTCTCCACCAACTGTGCAATTATTTGAGAGACCTGTGATGATACCACAGAATCAATAAATCTTAAAGTAGAAGGAAATATATGAGCCACGTGATTCGACCCTTTCATTCATAGAGGAGGGGGAAGGGAACCTGGAACCCTGTGGAGGGTTTGGTGTAGGAGCACTGCAATTATAGAACAGCGATCTCAATATTACTTTCCACTACAATACCTCAGTAAGAACTGTTTTGTAGAAATGAAGTACGTAACAATAAAATAAGAATTGTCCAGCATCTTGGAATGCTTTGTCTCTCTACCTGGCACCAGCATAAAACCTTGCATCTCTGTTCTGCAGAGTCTTGAGGTCTTCCATGGTCAAGGTTGTGGTTTGCTTACAATGACCATGGCCTCAACCATTCACTCAAGATTTTTCAAGACATTTCTTGTTCTGAATTGCCTTTGTTTCCATTCAAATAGGAATGTTCCACAAAATATTGTCTACAAAACTCATGGGCTGACCGAGTTCCACTGTGGTATCGGAATATGGTTAAGAGAGATGGAAAGAACTCCATAGCAAGTATTTACATTTCTAGTCTCATTTTTCCCACTCATGAGTTATGCATTCTATCCTCCAATCCCTCTTATATATTTTATTCTACACTTAAGTGAGGTATAATAGGCCTATTTATTAAACTGCTAAATGATGATGTGAGGCCCCAACTAAATCCAAATGGGAATTTGGTTTTCCCCAACTAAAGCCAAATGCTTAGAAGAATGGGTGCTGGAGTTCCACAGTGAATGTTCAGGAGAGTCTTACAGAGGAAATAAGGAGGACCAGATAATAAAGGTCTTCAATTGGCTGTTTAAAAAAAACCCTCATTTGGGGCCGGAGCGATAGCATAGCAGTTGGGGTGTTTGCCTTGGCTGAGGCCAACCCGGGTTCAATTCCTAGCATCCCATATGGTCCCCCAAGCACCACCAGGAGTAATTCCTAAATGCAGAGCTCAGGGAGTAACCTCTAAGCATTGCTGGGTGTGACCCAAAAAGCAAAAAAAAACAAAACAAACCCCCTCATTTATACAAAGCACATGTAACCTGATTGATCATTTTTGTAATGCTTTTTTGCTTAGGATGTAACCAATCAGATAGCAGAAAATGCTAAGTGGTGGAAAAGATTAATAGCATATTTAACAAGCTCAGGTCACTGTATAGGACATCAGATCAATAGAGATACATATAACAAGATGACAGTTCCAACAATGCCTGTGGAGACAGTGCAGATAGAGCTGCACACTTGAGTAGTAGAGCAGTACAGCCACCTTAGCTGCAAGAAAAGCAACAAGAAGAAGAAAAATGCGTTTGAGGTTGCAGTTCTGGAAGTAGAGGTTACTGTTTCTGCAGCTGCTACAGTCTGCAGAAATATACCTACATGAGTTTGTATAAAGGGTGTTAAATAAAGGAATTATAATACAGAATAATAATAGTGGTTGGCGTGCTAATTTTGCATGCTGTTTACAAGAACCAAAAAAGCTAGGTGTATCCACTGCTAATGGTACAAATAAAAGCTATATGAGAATAATAAAGTTATGAGTGACACTATATACAAATATGCTCCAAAATTCCTCTTCTAGCCTGGTATTATAGAGAACAATTTAGACATTTCCCACCAGGATACTGCAAAAAAAACATAACCTCATTTTATTCAAGTTTTTAATCCAAAAGATTCATGAACAGAAATGATGCATTACTGCACAGAGAAATCTAATAGATACCTGCCAATCTTTGTAGGATACCTCAAGTAACCATGGAAGGGTACCAATAAGGAAAACAACATGAGGTACATATATAAAAGTATTATATACCTAATTCAAACTGGAAAAAAATTCCTGCAATCTTTTAGTTATTGAGTTTCTCCAGAAAGAGAAAAGATGCTTCTCTCCACAGTCCACACTTCCACAGCCTAAATTGTGCTATCAATTTATTCTCCCACCACAAGAGCATATAAGCAAAGCACAGACCTTCATTTTAGATCAACATGGGTGGTTGGTGCCTGTCAATTGCACCAGTGTGTAAACATGACTTTCCTGGATACCTGTCATTTGCCTCTCATCACATCGTATATTGTACCAGTTGTAAAAGCCAGCAAGAGGGAAAAGAAATCTTCAAAACTGTTTATTGACTATAATTAACAGGGTTTATGGTATTTGAAATAAAATAAGCACTATAACTAAAACCACAAAACATGATGTATAAAAATGATATGAACCAACTTGGTGTTCTGTTTGACTTTGCAGTGTAAGTTGTTTTCCTGGTTTACCTTACAAAATGTTACTTCAGAGGTACAAGAGAAGAACCATGAGTCACAGTTTCCAATTGCCACTTTACCAAGGACATGCTTTATGCCCAAATATGCTCTTCATTCTAAGTGATAGCAAAATTACACGGATTAACACACAAGTCTCACCACCCATGCTTCAGCCCTTCTCAGCAATTCAAAAATGGGGGAATTCCTGAACTCAAGAAGATCACCAGTCACTACCAAAATATCTAGCAGTTTGTAAGTCTTAATAATATTTAATATTTATGAAATTATTGAGCAGTCCTTAACTGTAGGGAGCTATAAAAATGGAAATTATAGTCACAGTAATGGGCTATAAGTTGGGACTTGTAAAATTAACCTTTTTTTTAACCTCATGTTTGAAATTTTGCCACTAAGCCTCCAATTTTAATGTTGTACTTATCAGAGTCAGTGAAAATAAAATGAGTCATAGATACTATCTGTGACTCACAGAATTATAAGATCATCATTATATAATATCGCAAGTATTCCTGGTACAGAAGCAGAGTGCCACAGGACAAAATAACTGCTGACCAGAAAAAAAATCACTGTAACAAATAAAACATTGAGTATTTCTGCTCATTTTAGTAAGATGAAAGTGTCTTAATATAAGTCCCCTTTTTCCACCGTTTTTTAAATTATTATTTTAACATGCTTGTGGCCCAGCAAACCACTGCCTAGTGGGAAGTGATGAGCATTTACTAAAGACCTTTCCAGCAGAACCTATACTTCCCAGTGGCTTTCTTCAACTCACTCCCAGACCAGCATGGCTCTCAACAGCCCACTTTTACCTGAGGGTTTTTGTATTTAACTGAATTCTTTAGTGACAGTGATCTTTGAAATAAAGAATGCAGCTTAGAGTAGGAATGCACACACATGTTTTCAGCTATTTTATATTAAGGCCTGCTGTGACTCAGCTTGCAAATTTAAAGTGATAGAGTACTTTTTCATTTTGGGGGGTCAAACACCTTCATAAAGTACAAAAAGCAAGGAAAAACTCAAAACTTTTTTCTAAAAGGAAAGATAAGATAAACATTCAGAATGATTTAGATTTGGGTAAGTTGTGGCAAGGATTGCAAAACACATCTCATTATGTGTTGAAAATGAACAATAATATCTAAATTCATTCCTGTGGTTAACTGCTTATGTTGACCAATAGTTGTCATTGTGTTTATTAACCTTCATAAAGTACTTATCTAAAACAACTCAGTGGGCTAATTTTTGCCTGAGAATGAAAATAAAATTTTGGGAGAAAATAAAATTCTGCTAATACCACATTTCTTTACACAATGGCTTAGTCCTTGAAGTATTCATTTGTAAGTGAAAGCTATAATATTGAATCAATAAATTTATAGTCAGACATTGCCTTTGGACTTATGGCAGTATAATTAATCCTGTGCTCCTGAGGTAAAAAAAAAAACAGTAAAATAAAGGCATTATTTCAGACACTCTGAGCAGAGCTAGGTTGTTATAAAATAGAAAAGAAAAAGAGGGGGAAGAGATCCAATATACAAAGTGACTACTATTTTATCATAAAAATGATTGAATACATAAGAGAATTTTTTCCCAACTTCATAAGAAATTTAAGAGACTAGAAAGAAGGGGAAAGGGGCAGAAAGGAGCAGGAAGCTTCCCTTGGATATGGGGGGGAGGGGGGTTCCTAAACTGGACTTCCTAAGAGAAAATGTTAAAAATGAGAAGACAACAAAATAATAAATCCCATGAAGTGTTTCTTCCCATGGACACCAAAACTAAAGTTGTTGGGACTGGAGTGACAGTACAGCAGGTAGGACGTTTGCCTTGCATGCGAACGACCCTGGTTCAATCCCTGGCATCCCATATGGTCCCCTGAGCACCGCCAGGAGTAATTCTTGAGTGCAGAGCCAGGAGAAACCCCTGAGCATCGCCGGTTGTGACCCAAAAAGAAAAAAAAAGTTGTTGGATAAAATTAAAACTGAGTGTTTGGGTTTTTTTGTTTGTTTTGAGGAAGGCACCAGGGGCTACATGTAAGGCAAACACCTTAAAACTTGGACTATGTCTCTATGTGCTAATGTACTAAGTACTGCAATGGATAATGGTTGACATATGTCCATTTTAAGAATGCTTTTGTGGGTTGGAGCAATAGCACAGCGGGTAGGGTGTTTGCCTTGCACATGGCTGACCTGGGTTCGATTCCCAGCATCCTATATGGTCCACTGAGCACTGCCCAGGGTAATTCCTGAGTGCAGAATCAGGAGTAACCCCTGTGCATGTGCATCGCAGAGTGTCACCCAAAAAGAAAAAAAAATGCTTTTGTGTCCTGGAGGGTAGACATCAAAAAGTAGAATTGCTGAGACATACATAGCTCTAGTCTTACTTTTTCTGAGAAATCTCCATGCTGTTTTCCACAGGGTTTGAACCAGATGACTTTCCACCAGCAGTGGATGAGAGTTCATTTCTTGCCACATTCCTGCCAATGCAGACTATTTCTGGGTTTTGGGGGGGGTAAAAAAAAAATCCATTCACACTGGTGTGAGATATCATATGTCAAATCAAAATTATTTGGATTTTATAGTAAGTGATAGTAAGCATATGAAATCACATTTTCATATGCTTCTCAGTCACCTGGTTCTTCTTTAAAAAAGTGTCTTTTTATTTCCTCTCCCTATTTTTTGATAGAATTTTTGGATATTTTTGTTGTTGATCTTTGTGAGTGCTTTATTTGTCTTAGATATTAACCCTTTATCTGATTGTTCAGTGCAAATATTTTCTCTCATTCAGTTGGGTGTCTTTTAGTTTTCACCCATGTTTATTTTGCCAGAAAGAAACTTTTTGATTTTCTGCAGTTTCATTTATTTTTGTTACTCTTGCCTTTACAAATGGAAACATCAGTGAAAACCGTTGAGATCCAAATCTTGGAGCACTCTATAATACATTTTACACAATGAACTATATGGATTCTGCTCTAGCCTCAAGGTTTTTGATCTACTTTGACTTTTGTGACAAGATCTAAGTTATGGATCCAGCTTCGTATTTGAACATTTCAAATTTGAACATTCGTATTTGAACATATTCAGCTTTCCCAATGCCACTGCTGAAGAGACTATCTTTATTCCATTTCACACACCAAGTTCCTTTGTCAAAACTTAGTTGGCCATAGATCTGGGGATTAGTCATTGGGTATTTCATGCTAACCCATTGGTTGGAGAGTCTGTCCTTAATTAAGTACCATACTGTTTTGAATACTATAGCTTTATAGTAAACATAAATATTCTCTCATGAGCAAGTTATTTAATTTGGAACTAAGCCATTTTCAACCTTCCAGTTTGGGTTTGGAAAGATCGGAAAATATTCTGCAAAGCTAAGAGACTGTGCCAACCATAAATAAATATAAAGTCCATGTGGGGCAGAAGGTGGCTTATAAGCCTACAAAGAAGGCAATGTGAAGTGTATGAATGACAAATCTTGGTGACAGCCATTTTCCTCAGTCGAAACTGTCTCTTGGCTCCTATTATCTGTGAGAAATCTCTGGAGGTCTCATCAGCATTGAGTATTTTTTTAAAAACTCAGTTTTTGAAATGGCCCCACTGCCCCTGACCTCACCAAATGTAGGATAACACTGTTTTTGTCCTTCCCGCATAGCCTCAGGTAGTTTAGGTTTATTGGGTTGCTCCCATCACAGTGCTCCCATCCCTCTGTGTTCATTTGCAACTTCTTTCTTTGTGCTCTGTTGAATTGCAAATACTGTTTTTCTCTTCTCCTTAAGTTCTTTGCATAGTTTATTCAGAACAATGTCCTTTTTGTATGGACACAAGAAAACAGTATATGCTATGCTTTTGTAATGTGACTCTCAGTGATATTTTCCTCCTGGGCATATGTTCTCTCACCGAAGCCTCAGTTGCCCTTACTTTCTAGTGCTCCCAAAAGCAGGGTCCTGACGAGGGACTGGATGGAACCAGGGCAGGCAGTAAGCTATGTGCTACCCTGGCATCGAGATGGACCTGGCCAAAGTGCCTAATGCTTAACTATAAGTTAAGAGATTGGTCATGGACAAATGCTGTCATGATCCAAAAAGTAGTAACTAAATTTGGACCCTGCTAGGGTTAGGAATGATTAATCTGGCCTGAGTGCTATAGTCTGAGTCTGTGGCAAGATGTTCCCAGGAGAGCTGCCCTACAAGCCTCAATGTTATCTCTTATTGTGTCCACACAGAAATAACTAGTATTATTATGTTGATAGAATTATTGGACTGAGCAAAGGAGAAAAACACCTTAGGAGGTATTTTGCCCTTGGGCAGTCAGGAAGGGCTTTGGAATACCTTTTAGGTGGTGTTCCCTCTGAATTTGGTAGACCCTCAGGAAGGGCTTTCTTATGTTGTTTTGGCTACCTGACTGGGTGCAGTGTCAGCCCAGAGTGCTGGGGAGTTGGAGAGGTAGAGAGGTGGAGGAGCTGGTGAGAGGGAAAGAAAGAGAAGGGCAGCCAGATGGACCATAAAGGGACAAGGAGGGACAGAGAGAGAAGAATGTAGAAGTAGAATACAGGAGCAGACACATGGAGAGTGAGAGCCCAGGCTGAGAGATAGAGTGCAGAGAGATGTGGGAGAAACAGGAGATGGGAATGAGGAGCAGTGGAGACTAGAATGGGAGGCTCAGAGAGACTGGGGCAGGCACATTGGGAGAAAGGGCATCTGATCTATCAACCAGCTTGGCCCTCGTTTCCTCCACCGTCTGACCCATAATCCGGGCCGCCCCAACTAAGGGAGTGGCCCGGGACCCCCGAATCGCGGGCGGCTAGGGGAAGAGCTGCCAGGGCCTCCCCCTGGCTGCTCCCTAAAGAAATTATACAACCAAATACTCCTGTTTCTCCTGGGAATCACGCACATCCCAAGTGAATGTGTGTGAGCATCTGTGTGAGCATCCTAAATATGTCCTCTCTCTCTCTGGGGCAGGAGCCTCCAGCCCCTGACCCTGTCCTTCAGGCATAAAGGTTTAAAAACAGCTGCTCCTGGGGTGATGAATGACTGGAAATAGACAATCTTTTGTTTCCCTGGGGACAGGCCTCCCAGACCCTTTGTGACTGCCACCTGTTGAGATTTCCTGCTGTAGGACTTCCCTCGGCCTCCCCTTTCCAACCAAACTGTCAAACCTGCCAAACTGATTTTCTTCAGGTGTGCAACTGACACGCAAACAATGAGAGAAACTTCGATTTTCATTACCCTGACTTGCTGTCTGGCCTCAAGAATCAAGGGAATTCTGGAGAAGCAGTTTCAAATTCAGAAGCTAGGAAAAATTTCCACTGGGGCCGAGGAAGACTGCAACTGAAACCCCTGGAAAGACAATGGGATGGTGCAGGAACCTGGATGCAGCAGAGTGTGTGTATTGAATGTGTAACTAATGCTAAAACCTTTTTACCAGTTATTGTGGATTTGCTCAGGAAACTCCTTTCCAAGGGCTATTTGCTCTCAGAAGTTGGAAAACTGAAATCATTTCACTCAAGTTTTCAAATTGCTGGTATGAAAGGCTACATAATTTCATTTCTCACGCAGACATCTGTGAGTTGAATAAACACCAGGCAGTTATATTTAAAAGCTGCTTTTCAGCGCAAAGCTGCTGCTAAGTGTGAGCATAAAAGCCTTCCAGAAGCATCCTCTGGGGTTTAGTCCACATTGAACGGGTGACTAACCCTGGGTAGGTGGGCCTCAGCCGTCTACCCTCGACCTCTCTGTCTCGACTCCTTCCCCATGACTACACCAGTGCATATGACTCTGGATGTTTGCACTGTAGCACTGTCCTCCCACTGCTCATCAATTTTCTCGAGCAGACACCAGTAATGTCTCCATTGTGAGACTTGTTGTTACTGTTTATGGCATATCAAATATGCCACAGGGAGCTTGCCAGGCTCTGCCGTGCTGGCAGTATACTCTTGGTAGCTTTCTGGGGTCTCCGAGATGGATGGAGGGAATCGAACCTGGGTCTACCACATGCAAGGTAAACACCCTACCCGCTGCCCTATTGCTCCAGCCCACTCTGGATGTTTATCACTACAATTGACCCTGGAGTTAATTAGATGTGAGAAATTGTCACTAGTCTAAGGTGCATACAAGTATCTGTATTGAATTGTTACCAAAAATAAAACAAGCAAAGAAACTGAGCATTGTACTGACAGCTTGAGATTTCCTAGACAGTTTTCATCATTTTAATGGAAAACATTTGCCAAATGTTTCCTGGACTCCTGGTTTTGTATAACAAACCAAAACAGTGTTTTCATAATTTGGGCTTGATATAGATTGGCAGTTCTACAGATTAAATCACAACTTGGAGGGTAAGACCTATGCATCCAATGTGTCTACTTGCGTGTATGCTTTTGGGTCACCTCCAGTGGTGCTTAGGGGGTTACTCCCAGTTCAGTGCTCTGGGACCACTCTTCCTGGTGTTTGGGGGACTATGCAATAGCAGGAATCAAACCTGGGTTTCCAATGCAAGGCATGCACTCAGTCCCTTAAGCCCTCTCTCTAGTCTGCATCCAATCTTTTTAAAAGCTCTCCCTGGTGATTTTCATTTTTAGTAGTTGAAAAGCACTGATGCAACCCAGTGACCTCTGAGAACTGATTTTTTTTTAATTTTTACTAGTGAGACACCATGGGGTACAGTTATAGACTTACAAATTTTGTGCTTGGGTTTCATTTATACAATGATCAAATACCCATCCCTCCACCAGAGCTCATTTCCCAGAGAAGTGATATTTTTAAGACAAAAAATGTATGTGATGATTAAGAACCCAGCAGAAAATACAAATAATGAAAATTAAAAGACTCTTTCTTACTCTCTGTAGATCAGAAAGTATGGAGTGCAGAATGCATTGCAGCATTCTTCAACCTCTCCCACCTACTGGTGCTTGATATAGGAGTAGAAAAGGTGAAAACCCCTGGTATGTCTACTGCCTGGTTATGAGTGCCTGTCTGTGGGCCAGTATGCAAGACAGGAGCCAGTATTTGGGTACAAAAAGGTCGATATATGATGATATAGAAGATCCTAAAATCTTTCCTAGAAAAGATGCAGTATATTCCTAATTGTAAATGTCAAGAGAGTCACTGAGTCACAGACTAAAGGGGCAAATATTTCATGATAACCCCTTACAATAATCTGAACTTTAACCAATGAGCAATAATAGTAAAATTATAATGTTATAAATATAATTGTAACTTATGTGTTTATAATGTGTTGCATAATAACCTTAAAAGGGAGTACTATATAGGTAGAAATATATATAGTGCTATATATAAGGTAGCCCCCGCGCCTGACTGTCCTCGCTCGCCAGGACCCCTTGGAGGGGAGTGGGTTGAGATTTCCTCCCTGCCCCGACCAGGGCTCCGGCAGCCAAAGACCTCCAGGACCAGCCACCACCATTGTGAGACCACTCTCCGCACACATGAAGGGCTCCAGCAGCCAAGACCTCCAGGACCAGCCACCACCATGCTGAGACCACTCTCCGCACACATGAAGGTACTGGCAGAGGGACAAAGTCACGCGGGTTCCAGGGCCGAGATCTTCAAGCCTACTCGGATTTGGGACGAGCATCCTCCACCCAGATCCTCCAAATTCCAGTAGGCGGGGGTCACACCCACCAACTGGCCCCCTGGCACCGTGTAATCCCATTAATGGTCAAGACTCAGAGACTATAAAAACCAGCTCCCAGAACCATGTGGCCGCATTTGCGGCCAGGCGACAACTTATTATGACATCTTATTATCTCATTCCTACTTTGGACAAACTGGCAGGTTACCAAATGTATCCTGCCCACACGGCAGAGTCTGGCAAACTCCCCGTGGCGTACCCAATATGCCAAATACCAGTAACAATGACGGGTCTCACTCTCCTAAAGAACCTTGAATATAATCTCAGGGCTAGGATGAAGGAGACGTTACTGGGGCCTGCTCGAGGCAATCGACGAATAACAGGATGATTTGTGATATAAGGTAGGAATTTTGTGTAAAGATTTTTTAATTCAGGATGATTTATATTTCTTTTATAGAACATATTTCATCCCTGAGAGAATTCAAATCTTTGTCTCACAAAAGAGCGAGTGAAAGAGAATTAGAGCAAAGAGAAAATCATTAGTAATCCCTCTTCAAAATAAAAAGGAAGCTCATAACATTTCGCTAGACACTATTTTAGTCTTCTATAAGGAAATTGTGTTGAAGAATCCTAGGATCTCATCAGCAACCAGCTGCATAAAGAAAAATCAACTATTTATTCACAGAAACAATTTTGCGATATGATGACACTAAAAACAATTGGAAAGCCAGTGTTGAACCTGCTCTAGGAACTCTAACTAGTGATGTTTGCTGAAAGAGAAATTAATGCTCAAGTTCACACACTGCTAGATAATAAAGGACAAAGAGACATTATTGGTTTCTGAGTAAAGCATACCCTGGTCCCCTGATTCCAGTTGTTGGGTATTTTTTTCCATTATGGTTGTATTTCACTGTCTCTTTGTTCTTTGAGATATCAAGTAGAAGAAAAAACTAGCTTTTTCTAATATTTAAATAGAGTTCTTTCTACTCTTACTTTGAAGCGTATAAATACTCGTATGGGACCTTCCTTCAATCACTGAGTTTAGTGTTCCTTTTTAAGACTCCTTGCTCTTTGCTAAATTTTTGGACTCTACCTGGCTCTACCCTGTTTTTAAATTACTCTTTCCAAATACTGCATTACCTATTATCTTTGCATGTCCATAAATAACAAGAGCTCCCTGTTGAGTCAACTCAGCTTGTCCCTCCATAATCTCACGATTCCACTTTTGCTTCCACCTCTCCCAATCAAGCCAGTAAAACCATATTTTCACTCACACGCCCTTTCAGTAGACATTTACTGGGCACCAACTGGAAACCAGACCAAAAAAAATAGATGAATTCAATATTAGTTTCCAGAAAATGTGTTCTTTCGGGGAGACTTGAAAATGTTGATAATTTTCCCCTAATCTTTTCCAAAAGGGGAAAAGGATAAAAACATTAATCAGAAATCCTTACATATTGTCACATCAAAATATCCCTCAGGGATCAGACCCTGAGTGAATGTATTTATTAGCCTGGCACCCACCAGCCTGTAACCCACCATCCTGTAAAATGTTATTCTCTGTTTCCTTTCTCTATATAAATTGCTTCTTGTGATCAGGCAAGCAAGATGGTTGCTCTGAGGACATGAATCCACTCTCTTCCAATCTGCAGGAATGTTGCCAACAAAGCTCTTTCTCTTGACCCTGCACCATATGTCTTTTTGGGTTGGCCTTACAAACTGAGTGCCAGGTCTTCTTTATCTCTGTTCTTCTCTGCATAAAAACATCTTCCCATTCTGAAATGCTCTCCTTAGCTATGCTGACCTCTCACCCTATCCTCCACCCTCAGAATTCTCAAATCTGTATTTCTCAATTTGGGTTCATATAGCACTGGTCTAGAAAACGTCTAGAGATTCTATTGTTCAAGTAAAATCTGGAAATTCTTGTTAGAGTTCAATATGTTCCTCTACTATGGGAATTCTCAGAATCTTTAAAAAGCTAATATCTGGGCCAGAGCAATAGCACAGCGGGTAGGGCGTTTGCCTTGAACACTGCTGACCTGGGTTCGATCTCCGGCATCCCATATGATCCCCCAAGCACCGCCAGGAGTAATTCCTGAGTGCAGAGCCAGGAATAACCCCTGAGCATCACTGGGTGTGACCCAAAAAAAGGCAAAAAAATAAATAAATAAAAAGCTAATATCACATGAGAAGTTCTAAGAGGTAGATACAGTACTCAACATTTCACAAGCATTCCGGGGCATGGAACATATATTTGTTAATCTAACTTCCAATGTACCAAGAAAGATTTGTTCAGAAAAACACCATTCACTGTCAGTTTAAATTTATACTGTATGGTTTTCCAGTTAATTGCCTGCTGGCTCTAGGATGTTACCTGCAGTTCCTCTGTCTTCTACATATCTTAATTCTTTTCAAATCTCGGCTACCAAGCAATCTTCAGAGAACTCCAGGACCCTTCCCAGTAATAGACAGTCAGCCAGGCCTGATGGCTTGATACTTGGGCCCTACCATGTCCTGCTTCTCAGGCTCAGTAGTGTTGAGGACCCCCATGGCCATCCTTGTGGTGCTCCAGTGCCACCAGGGCTAGGATGAAACTCAGTCCTTGTTCACATAAGGCATGTATGTCCTTGACCACTAAGTTCTCCCTGACCTCCAAATATAAAGAATATTTAGTCCTTCTTCCTTTATAATTAAAATCCAGAGGTTAAAACAGAGAACACTGTCCCAACCCTTATAAGTTTTCTATGTAAGCCGTACAAATAAATGAATCTTGGCTGACTAAAGCAGGGTGAAATAATAAAAAGACAAAGGCACCACTTTAAAATCTGACCTCATACAGACCACCTCCCTGGACCACAGTGGTTTCATCCAAAATAATGAGGGAAACCTCCCAGTTCTAATGTCCTATCTTCCAGATCTCAGTGGTATGAGTCCTTCGATAAGTATTCACTGTAATAAATAAAGGTACAAACAAGCAGACAAGACTGCAAAGTGAGTACAAATGGAGCAAAACAATCCGTAGAGTGAACTCATCATCCCCAGAGCATTCTGAAGCCTTTGTACTATGCGTTTTAAAACATCATTTCTAATAATAGCTTATTTTTTTATTATTTGCCTCTTCTGAGTAAAAACAACTCCTGTTAGGTTTTTTGTGACTTGCATTTGAGGACACTAAAAATTTTACTGGGAGGGAAAAGAAAGAGAAAAGTCTCTCAGCTACAAGAGTAGTGACAACACTCTTCCCAAAAGCTCTTCATCTTGCAAATACGCACCTGCTTCCTAGATTTGATCAGATGAAGTCACAGAGGCACTAGTTTCAGAGAAAGAAGATCCCTTGAGGAGGGTGGGCATGAACTTGTTAAAAAAAAAAAAACTATTCCCAGTCTAGCAACTCTGCAGGTTCTAGTGGTTTAACAACAAATCAAACAGTTCATTTCAGAATTTAAAGAATTTCTAAGGTAATAAATACCAAATTTCTTGAATTTCAAGAATCCATTTTCTCAAATGGAAAAAAAATCTTATCATAGGGCTGGAGAGATAGTACAGCAGATTGGACATTTGCCTTGTAAGCAGCCAAGTTAAGTTCAATACCCAGCATCCCATATGGTTCCCTGATTTCCACCAAGAGTAATTCTGAGCACAGAGCCAGGAGTAACCCCTGAGAATTTCTGGTATAGCCCCAAAACAAACATAAACCATAAATCCAAGATTACAGAAAAAAATGACTGCTGAAACAATCTATTTTAATAACTTGGAAAATTAAGAAGGTTTTTGTCATAGTGTTCAAAGTAAAATAATAAGCAACTTAAATTTTCATATTTTCTTTTCAACCTAGTGTCAAAAGGCATTAATAATATAAATGATATATTTTGTTCATGCTCTAACATAAAAGTGCATTATTTCTTTCAAGAGCTCTAAGGGGTATGTCTTTGGGCAAATCAATGTCTTTAAATCTCAATTTTCTCATCTTAAAAAGGGAATTTTATAAATCCCATCACATAAGGTTACAGGCTTGTCATGAATGTATAAGAATGTATAAGAAAAACATGTGTAAGAAAAAAAAATTCAAAAATACTTGCTGCATCATCTGTTACTATTGCTATTTTTATTGTTTTTTAAAATCATTATGGTCATTTCCATCATCACGGCATGATTAGTATTATTAGTATTGGTCCTAAGAGAGACACCCAGGGGAAAAATTCTAATATGCTTCTTCAGGAGATTGTATCACTTTGATATGAGAACCAAAATCTGTTGCACTGTTTTAAATCAGTCTGCAAAAAAATTATATCCAAGTCAAAAAAAAAAACAGAAAATGATGTTACTCATCTGGTCTCCTCTTGCCTTTATAGCCTCTCACTCTCCACCACAAAAGAGGCAAATACTGCCTTCCAGTGAGTATAGATGAGCAGCTGTTTGCCTGAGGGGTGTGAGACAGCACTGACCTAAGTGCATTCAATGGTTCCCTTCAACTTCATCGTCAGTCATCCTGCTGCTTTCTATAAGATCAAGTCTGACAAGATATCAGTGAAACATTACCATACCCCTTCCCAAAAAAGCCCAGTGTTACTCATAAATGAAGTATATCTTAACCCTGAGTAGACTGAAATGCAATCTGCTTGAGCAGACTGAGATATGACCTCAGCTAATTTACTTAGATAGATGCTTCCAATGAATATTAAGATAACATGAAGTAATGATTCAATTAAAAACTCTAATTCTAAACCATCTCTAATTTGCTACATGCCCAATTAGCACTTTGTCACAGAACTATTTTCAACTTGCTGTTGGGTTTACAGAACAAATTTAGCTCCCATAGAACTGACATACTGAATCCTTAAGGATTTTTTATATTCAGGTTAACAAACAATTTGTTAAGGGAAGAGGGTTAGGGACATAACTGGTGGTGCACAGGGCTTACTCCTGGCCATGTTCAGGGTACCAAACGTGGTTCAGGGAATTAAACCAGAGTCAGCCACATGCAAGGCAAATTGTAAAAAACTCCAAGGGGGGGGGGGCGATAGCTCTTCCCCTACCTCCCACATTCAGGGTGGGCCCGGGTGGCTTGCCCAGCCGGGGCAGCCCGGGCCATGGGGCAGACCCTGGACAAAACGAGGGCCAAACCGGTTGGTTGATCAGTTGCCATTTATTCCATTCTCCCCACTCGGCTGCCCCAGTCTCTCTGAACCTCCCATTCTAGTCTCACACTGCTCCTCATTCCCGTCTCCTTTTGGCTCTCCCACTCATCTCTACACACTCCATCTTGCAGTCTGGGCTCTCTCTCTCTCTCTCTCTCTCTCTCTCTCTCTCTCTCTCTCTCTCTCTCCAAGTGCTTGCGCCTGTATTATTCTTTTACATTCTTCTCTCTCTGTTCCCCTTGCTAACCTCTCCATGGTCCATCATGCTGCCCTGCTCTCTCTCTCCTCCATCTCTCTTGCCTCTTCAATTCTCCCGCACTCTGGGCTGACACTGCACCCAGTCAGGTAGCAAAATCAACATAAGAAAGCCCTTCCTGATCCTTGGTCTGCAGGGGATGGGAATTGAGGCACACTGCGCGAGCCCCAAAACTGAGTCATTCCACCACCCTCTGCTCATTAAACCAGGTACCCGCCTGGCAGCAGGGCTCCTTCCCGGACCCTGTATTCTTCCCCTACATATCCCATAGGAACCATAAGTTACCCTCTTAGATGCAACTTTCACTAGGATAGCTTAACCACCAGAAACACATTAGCCAATAGTTCATTAAGCCCATCTCAATTTATTCTGCAGAATAATAACAGTGAGCCTGAAGGTCTAAACCATACAGGTCACAATGGTAAAGCAACGCAGAAGCCCACCAAGATTACTTACTGAAGAAGCTAACCAAGAAGACACCAACAGTAATGAAGTGCTAGACAACCTCTCTGACAAGGAATTTAGAAGGGAGCTATAGGGCTGGAGCGATAGCACAGCGGGTAGGGCGTTCGCCTTACACGCAGCCAACATGGCCGACCCGAGTTCGATTCCTCCGCCCCTCTCGGAGAGCCCGGCAAGCTACCGAGAGTATTCGATATGCCAGACACAGTAACAACAAAGTCTCCAATGGAGACGTTACTGGGCCCGCTCGAGCAAATCGATGATCAACGGGAGGGCCTTTACCTTACCTTACCTTACTGAGTATGCTTAGGGAGCTAAAAGAAACAATGGAAAGCAATGTCAATAAAAGATAAGAGGATTTGAAGTTAGAAATGAGGAAAATGCAAATGGAAACGTCAGACCTGAAAAACCTGGTAGGCGAATTGAAAAACTCAGTGGAAGGCCTCAGCAGCAGAGTAACAGCTATTGAGGACAGAATCAGTGAGCTCGAAGACGAAGTCCAGAGACTCTCCAGAAAAGAGCAGAAAATGGAAACGAGATTCACAATTCGGGAACAGATGGCAAAAGAGGATCGTAATGAAGTCAAGAGGAGTAACATAAGAATTATTGGAGTCCCAGAGGGACAGGAAGAAAACCCTGATGAAGAAGAAACGATCAAAGACATCATTGCTATGACATTCCCAGAACTGAAGAAAACAGGCGATCACATTCAGGAGGCCCAAAGGGTACCAGCTAGAATAAATCCAAATAAAAATGCCCCAAGACACATCCTGATCAAAATGACCAAAACCTTATATAAAGACAAAATTCTGAAAGCAACAAGATCAAAGAAAGAAATTTCCTATAAAGGAGCATCCTTAAGATTCACAGCTGATTTGTCTGATGAAACCCTCACGGCCCGAAAACAGTGGTGGGATATAGTGAGAAAACTCAATTTATTTCAAATAACTCAATTTATTTCAAATGCTTCACCAAAAATACTTTACCCAGCGAGACTGAGACTCTCATTCATAAAAGAAGGAACAACACAGAGTTTCACAGACAAACAACAGCTCAGGAACTTCATAGACTCAAAACCATGGTTACAAGAACAACTAAATGGGCTACTTTAAGACAAGACAGGCCCCTCAAATACACCAATTTTCAACAGAAAAAATGGGACAAAACCCCATAACAATAATCTCTCTCAAAGTCAATGGGCTAAATACACCAATTAAAAGACACAAAGTGGCAGGATGGATTAGAAAATTGAATCCAACATTCTGCTGTCTGCAAGAAACACATCTCAATAGTCAGAGCAAACACAGGCTCAGAGGCAAAGGCTGGAAAACAATCCTACAGGCAAACAACTCCCATAAAAAAATCTGGGGTAGCTATCCTAGTATCAGATCACATTGATTTCAGAGTGAAGAATGTCACAAGAGACAGTGAAGGCCATTTCTTATTGATCAAGGGATCTATACAACAGGAAGAACTTAGAATACTAAGTGTATATGCACCTAATGAGGGATCAGCAAAGTACTTAAAACAACTGCTCAAAAACTTGGAGAAAGAAATTTATAGTAACACAATACTTGTGGGAGACTTCAACACCGCTTTAATACCTCTTGATAGATCAACCAGACTCAAGCTTAGCAAGGACATATTTCATCTGAGAAAATAAAATGGAATAAAGGGACTTAGTAGATATATACAGGACAAATCATTCTCAAAAAGCTGAATGAATATACATTCTTCTCAAGCATGCATGGAACATTCTCCAAGATAGACCACATGCTGAGCCACAAAACATACCTCCATAAAATTAAGAAGATACAGATTGTATCAACAATCTTCTCAGACAATAATGCACTGAAATTAGAAGTAAATCACACACACAAACAGAAAACTAAATCAAACACCTGGAAATTAAACAGTTCCCTATTGGATAATGAGTGGCTTAGAAAGGAAATCAAAGAGGAAATCAAAAGATTCCTGGAAACGAATGAAAATGAGGACATGAGTTACCAACACTTATGGGACACATCCAAAACTGTGTTAAGAGGAAAGCTTATAGCTCTACAAGCATTGCTCAGGAAGGAGGAGCAAGCCCACATAAGTATAACCTAACCTCACAGCTTAAGAGCTTGGAGAATGACCAACGAAAGGAGCCCAATCCAAACAGGAGGGAGGAAATAATAAAACTCAGAACAGAGATTAATGAGATAAAAACAAAAAAAATCCGAAAGATCAATGAAACCAAGAGCTGGTTCTTCGAGAAAATAAACAAGATCAACAAACCTCTAGCAAACTCACAAAAGGAAGAGAGAAAACCCTAATAAACCGAATCAGAAATGAAAAGGGGGTCATTACAACAGAAACTACAGAAATTTAAAGGATCCTCAGTGAGTACTTTGAGAAGCTTTATGCCATGAACATGAAAACCTTGAGGAAATGGATAAATTCCTAGATTCCCATAGCCTCCCAAGGCTGACCAAGAAGACCTGGAATACCTGAACAGACCTATCACCATCAAGGAAATTGAAATGGTAATAAAAAAGTCTCCCCAAGCACAAAATTCCTGGCCCAGATGGATTCTCTAGTGAATTCTTCCAAATCTTTAAAGAGGACTTACTCTCAATCCTCTTTAAGCTTTTCCACGAAATTGAAATATCAAAAACACTTCCAAACAGTTTCTATCACCTTGATACCAAAAGCAGACAGAGAAACCACAAAGAAAAAGAATTACAGGCCAATATCCCTGATAAGCACAGATGCAAAGATCCTTAACAAACTATTAGCAAATAGAATCCAACAACTCATCAAAAAGATTATACACCATGACCAAGTGGGATTCATCCCAGGGATGCAAGGATGGTTTAACATTCAGAAATCAATCAACATAATCCATCACATCAACAAAAGATAAAAAGCATATGATCATATCAATAGATGCAGAGAAAGCATTTGACAAGAACCAGCACCCATTTATGATGAAAACCCTTGCCAAAATGGGGATAGAGAGGACTTTCCTCAATATAGTTAAAGCCATCTACCACAAGCTTACAGTAAGAGACAAAATTCTGAAAGCAACAAGATCAAAGAAAGAAATTTCCTATAAAGGAGCATCCTTAAGATTCACAGCTGATTTGTCTGATGAAACCCTCACAGCCCGAAAACAGTGGTGGGATATAGTGAAAAAACTCAATTTATTTCAAGCATCATCCTCAATGGGAAAAAAAATGAGAGACTTCAAGAACAGGGACAAGACAAGGATGTGCACTCTCTCCACTACTGTTCAATATAGAACTGGAAGTACGTGCAATACCGATTAGACAAGAAAAAGATATTTAGGGCATCCAGGTGGGAAAAGAAGAAATCAAGCTCTCACTATTCGCAGATGATATGATACTGTACCTTAGAGGACCCTAAAACCTCTACCAAGAAACTCCTAGAAACAATAGACTTGTATAGTAAAGTTGCACGCTATAAAATCAATACCCAAAAGTCCATGGCTTTCCTATACACAAATAATGAGAGAGAAGAAAGTGATATGAAAAAACAATCCTATTCACAATTGTGCCCCAGAAAATCAAGTACCTAGGAATCAGCTTAATTAAGGAAGTAAAGGACCTGTACAAAGAAAAATGCAAAACGCTACTTTAGGAAATAAAAGAGGACATGAGAAAATGGAAAGATACCCCTGCTCATGGATCTGGAGAATTAACATTGACAAAATGGCAATTCTTCCCAAAGCACTGTACAAATTCAATGTGATCCCCATAACAATAGCCATGACATTCTTCAAAGAAATGGAGCAAACACTCCTGAAATTTATATGGAACAATAAGCCCCCAAGAATAGCTAAAGCAATTCTTGGGAAAAAGAAAATGGGAGGAATCAACCTCCCTAACTTCAAACTCTACTACTAAGCAGTAATAATTAAAACAGCATGGTACTGGAACAAAGGCAGAGCTCCAGACTAATGGAACAGGGTTGAATATACTGACATCTCCCACCAAGGATATTATCATCTAATCTTTGATAAGGGGACAAGAAATGTAAAAGGAAGCAAGTAATACTTCTTTAACAAATTGTGTTGGCAGATCTGAAAAGCTACATGCAAAAAAATGGGCTCAGATCTCTGCCGAACACCATGTACAAAAGAAATATCAAAATGGACTAAAGACCTTAACACCAGACCGGAATCCATAAAGTACATTGAAGACAAAGTTGGCAAAACCCTCCATGACATTGAAGCTAATGGTATCTTCAAAGATGTCACGCCACTGGCCAAGCAAGTTAAACAGAGATAGACAAGTGGGACTATCTTAAACTAAGAAGCTTCTGGACCTCAAAAGAAACAGTGACCAAAATACAAAGACGATCTACAGAATGGGAAAGGATATTCGCCCAATACACATTTGACAAGGGGTTGATATCAAGGATATACAAAGCATTGATTGAACTCCACAAGAAGAAAACATACAACCCCATTAAAAAATGGGGCGATGAAATGAACAGGAACTTTCTCAAAGAAGAAATCCGAATGGAAAAAAGTCACATGAGAAAATGCTCTCATTTAATCATTAATCATCAAGGGTATGCAGATCAAAATCACAATGAGATATCATCTCACACCACAGAGACTGGCCCACATCCAAAAGAAAATCAACCAATGTTGGCGCGGATGTGATGAGAAAGGGACCCTCCTTCACTGTTGGTGGGAATGCCGATTGGTTCAGCCCTTTTGGAAAAGAGTATGGACAATTCTCAAAAAATTAGAAATTGAGCTCCCATTTGATCCAGCAATACCACTCCTGGGGATATATCCTAGAGAGGCAAAAAAAAGTATAGTCGAGTGACATCTGCACTTGTTTATTCGTTGCAGCACTGTTTACAATAGCCAGAATCTGGAAAAAACCTGAGTGTCCGAGAACAGAAGACTGGTTAAAGAAACTTTGGTACATCTACACAATGAAGTACTATGTAGCTATTAGAAAATATGAAGTCATGATATTTACATACAAGTGGTTCTACATGGAAAGTATCATGCTAAGTGAAATGAGTCAGAAAGAGATGGACAGACATAAGAAGATTGCATTCATCTGGAGAACATAAAGCAACAAAATAGGAGACTAACACACAAGAGTAGCTGAGAAAAGTACCAGGAGGTTTACTCCATGGCTTGAAAGCCACTCACACATGCTGGGGGAAAAGGCAGCTCAGATAGAGAAGGGAGCACCAAATAAAGGATGTTGGGAGGATCCTCCCAGTATGGGAGATGCATGCTGAAAGTAGACTATAGACCGAACATGATTTTCACTCAATGCCTCTTTTGCAAACCATAGCACCCAAAAGGAGTGAGAGAACAAAAGGGAATGCCCTGCCACTGAGGAAGGGTGGGATGGGGGGATGGAGGGGGGGTGGGAGACTGGGATCAGTGCTGGTGGAAAATGGGCACTGGTGGAGGGATGGGTACTCGATTATTGTATAATTGAAACCCAAACACAAAAATTTGAAAGTCTAGAACTATACCTCATGGTGTCTCACATATAAAAATTAAAATAAATTAAAAAATATATATATAAATAAAAGAAAGCCCTTCCTGAGGGTCCACCAAATTCAAAGGGAACACAACCCAAAAGGTATTCCAAAGCCCTTACTGACTGTCCCAGGAAAATAAGCTCCTAAGGTGTTTTTCTCCTTTCCTCAGTCCAATAATTCTATCAACATCTTAATACTAGTTACTTTTGTGTGGACACAATAAGAGATAACATTGAGGCTTGTAGGGCAGCTCTCCTGGGAACATCTTGCCACAGACTCAGACTATAGCACTCAGGCCAGATTAAATCACTTAATCACTTAACTTCCCATTAGTCGTCAATTGGCTCGAGCAGGCGCCAGTGACGTCTCCATTTGTCCCTGTCGCATGCAAGTGTAGCCCAATGGCATCTGTTCGCTCTGGGAACATGAAGAGCCTCAAACCAATCATCCATGATCTTGATGAAGAAGTCTGACCATCTGGTAGGTGGGCGGCCACGCATTGACATCCCATGGACTCCAATCAGTAACAGCTCTAGTCCAGCAGTCGTCTTTAAATCTCACTACGTGACCAGCCCATCTGATTTTTGACACCTTGGCAAATGAGACAGCGTCCCTGATTCTTGATCGTAGACGGATGTCAGAACTCCAGATTCTGTCTCTCATTTGAGTCAAACGTGATATTTACAAGCATAGCTCTTTCTATTCTTCTTTGGGAGACCTGAATAGCGTTCTCATCCTGTTTGCGTAGGGCCCAGGTCTCTGAGGCATATGTTAATGCAGGAAGTACAGTGGAATCAAAGAGATGTGCCCGGAGCCAGAGGTTCTTCGTCCTCTTAGCTATTTCTTCGACGTTCTTAAAGGCATTCCAAGCCGCTCTCTTCCTCCTGCGCAGCTCGGGTGCCAGGTCATTTATCATGTTGACTTCTCCACCTAGGTACACATAGCTGTTGCATTCGGAGATGGTCGTTCTGTTGAGAGCAAATGGGGCATCAGGAATGAGGTTGTTTCTCATAAACATTGTCTTTGTGAGATTCAGCTGTAGTCCTACCTTTCCACACTCACGGTCAAAGTCGGCCAGCATTTGTGCCTCTTGGCTGATGTTTGGTGTTATTGAAACAATGTCATCAGCAAAGCGGAGGTGGTGTAGTTGCCGACCATCTATCTTCACTCCCATTCCTTCCCATTCCAGTCGTTGCATGATGTTCTCGAGGGTGGCACTGAAGAGTTTTGGTGAAATGGTATCACCCTGCCGAACCCCTCTCTTGACATCAATGATAACTTCTTTGTAGAATGGTGAGATCCTGGTAGTGAATCCGCAATACAGCTCACAGAGGATCTTGATATATTGGGCCTTGAATGCCCTGATTGGCTAGGGCTTCAATGACCGCTTCCGTCTCAACAGAATCAAAGGCCTTCTTTAAATCAATGAACATTAAACAGAGCGGCATCTTGAACTCCCGAGAAACCTCAATGAGCTTGGTTATCATGTGGATATGGTCGATGGTGCTGAATCCTTTGCGGAACCCGGCTTGCTCGCATGGTTGACCTTCATCCAGTGTTCTGCCAATCCTATTTAGGATGACTCGAGTGAAAAACTTGTAGATGACAGACAATAGGCAGATCAGGCGATAGTTGCCAATGTCATGAATGTCTCCCTTCTTGAACAGTAGTACGGTCCTGCTGGTTTTCCATTGGGACGGAACCTTGCATTCAGACAGGTAGCGTGTGAAGAGCTGAGCCACTGTATTGATGAGTACTGACGGCAGGTTCTTCAGGTGTTCAGGTCTGACCTTGTCTGGGCCAGGTGCTGTTTGTTTCTTTACTGACGAAATGGCGTGTCGGATTTCAGAAGGGAGAATGTTGGGAATGACATATCCATCCTGTGGAATTTGGTATGTCGGCAAGTGGACATGGCTATCAAAGAGATTTGAGTAGAAGTCATGGATAATCTTCTCCATTGCCATTCTGAAGGATGTGATGGATCCATCAGGATGTCGGAGGGCAGTCATCTTGGTCTTGTAGTTGGCAAAGGACAGGCGGGCATTACGAATACTTTTCCCAGCTTCTGCCGCATCTACCAGCACTTCTGCTCTTCTCTCTTTGAGATCTTCCTGATCTCATCTCTGCACTGCTTTGCAAGCTCGGAGGTTAGCTTGTGGTTGCCTGAGGAATGCGCCAAACCACATTGGCGAATAAGCTCAAGAGTTTTCGAAAAGAGGTGTTTTTTTGTGGCTATCTCTCTCTTGGCGTTCCTCGCACATTCATGGAGGTGCTGTACCAGTCAATCGTATTCCTCGTCAATGTTGTTAACAATGGCATCTTCCCATGTTGCCACAATTGTGCCAAAGAGCTCCCAGTTGGTGTTCGTTCTGGGAGTTCTCTTTTTAAACTTTGAAGCCTTTTCTCCCCGCTCTGTGAAGTAAAATTTTGCACAAAGGAGACGTGGTCCGATCCCGTTCGAAATTTTGGGACAACAGCGACATGGGTCAGGCAAAACCGTCGATTGAATATGATGTGGTCTATTTCGTTGTGGAATCGTCCACCGGGAGACTCCCATGTCCAACATTTAGATTCTGCCTTCTGGAACTGTGAGTTACCATGGATGGTCTTGGTCGACATGATGAACTCAGACAGTCTCTCACCCTGTTCGTTCCATTCTAGGCCCTGGGTTCCAATGTGAAGTTCTTCAGCTGATCTTCTCGGTCCTATCTTGGCATTAAAATTACCCACAATGATCTTGTAGAAGGTGTGATCTTCTTTATAGAACTTCTCCCGCTCCATGTAGAACTTCTCGATTTCTCTTTCATCATAATGAGATGCTGGTGTGTAGACAACGAAGATAGAAACTGCAGGCAGTGAGCCATATCTATTCAAATGTAAACGTCTGATTGGGGTTGTTAGGCATTCAAATGAATCAATGCTCATGGCCAAGTTTATGTTGACAAGGACACCGACGCCTCCAACACCTCTTTTATCGCATGTTCTGAGGAACAATTCTTCTCCAGTGTCAAAAACAGCATGGTGAGATTCGTGCCTTCTTGTCTCGGTCAGACCAATGATGTCGTACTTGATCATTCGCGCTTGTACCATCAGGTCCTCGATGGATGCATCTGATGCTAGCGTACGTGCATTGAAAGTACAGACGATCATTTTTGTCTTCCTTCATTGTGGCAGCCTAGTACGGCCTTGAGATTTTATCGGCCTCTCCTCTCTCATCCTTCTCAGTGCTGCCATGTCGGTGAAGCCTTCAGGGTCAGGTGAATGAGACCAGTTGTAGTTACTGGTTTTGGCATATCGAATACACAACGGATAGCTTCCTAGCTCCACTACCTAGCCGCCGCCACACTCCAGGACGCTTTCCGGACCCGTGTGGCAACTCCGGCCGAGAGTCACGCATGAGTGAAGACTCACAGAACAAGATAAGCAGAACTCTCTGAGACCTTGGACTCCAGGCTCGGCGGACCCAGGGACAGAGATTCTCTGCTTGCTCCCACCAACCACAGGTGACAAAGGGATTCTAATCAGGAGCCCCACCCTACCCTGCCCTGTCTGCTTCCACCAACCACCCAGGGATCAGATTGCACACGGAAGACCCACCCTACCCCTACCGGGACCAGATAAATACCCCACTGGCAGACATTACGGACACTACCTCCACTACCCACCCGCCGCCACACTCCAGGACACTTTTTGGACCCACGTAGCCACGCGACCCATGATAAGACACTAAATACCCATCTTCTGGAATTGTCGCGCCATATTTGATAGGGTTCAAATATGGTAACACCTATGAGGGCGATTAGAGGTTGCCCCAAAAGCCTCTATCCCTCTCAGAAAGACTGGCAAGCTACCGAGAGTATTCGGCCCGCCCGGAAGAGCCTGGCAAGCTATCTGTTGTGTATTCGATATTCAGGCCAGATTAATCATTCCTAACCCTAGCAGGGTCCAAATCTAGTTACTACTTTTTGGATCATGACAGCATTTGTCCAGGACCAAGCTCTTAACTTATAGTTAAGCATTAGGCACTTTGGCCAGGCCCATCTCGATGCCAGGGTAGCACATAGCTTACTGCTTGCCCTGGTTCCATCCAGTCCCTGCTTGGTCCATCCAGGACCCTGCTTGTGGGGGTGCTAGGAAGTAAGGGCAGCTGAGGCTTATGTGAGAGAACAGATGCCCAGGAGAAAAATATCACTGAGAGTCACATTACAAAAGCATAGCATATACTGTTTTCTTGTGTCCATACAAAAAGGACATTGCTCTGAATAAACTATGCAAAGGACTTAGGGAGAAGAAAAAAACAATATTTACAATTCAACAGAGCACAAAGAAAGAAGTTACAAATGAACACAGAGGAATGGGAGCACTGTTATGGGAGCAACCCAATAAACCTAAACTTCCTGAGGCTATGCAGGAAGGAAAGAACAGTGTTATACTACAGCAAATGTCTTACTATCTAGACTAGACTATTTCTCCAGCCCCAATAATCAAACATTTTGTTATATGCAAACCTTTTCTTCCACTTGTTTTTCTTAACCTTGGATCCTACTTACCTATGCGGGTTTCCTTCCTATTGGTTTCATTTGAATGTTTTTCAAAACTATGGAGAAGTAAATTTATGTATAAAATTTCTTGAATATGATTTGCCAAGTCTTCAGCACATTTCACTTGTAGCATCAAATAATCATTAACTATTGTAAATCCTCTAAGCTGACAGTACACTTTTCCAAATTGGGTCAATCTTAACTAGAAGGTATGAAGAATGAACTATGTGCTACACTTGATGTTTGGGGGCCTCAGTGTCTCTACCTCCAGTGATTTACAGTCACTTGAGTAACCTAATAATGTAGATGAGAAATAAAATGGAGATTAGAATGTTCCATTCTCTGTAGCTCAATGTGAAAGGAGCATCTCAGAGGTTCTGAAGAACATCTCAAAACTAAATGTACACTTTCTGGCTTCTTGGTGCTCACCTGGCACAGATGATAAATTTCAGATTCTAAATATAAAGATTTGCCTTTTATCAGTATTATATTTTTGACTCTGTATACTACATAAAAATTTCCATTTTCTCCATTTTCTTACTCTCAGTCCAAACTGAATTTAAATGTACAGATCAATACATCTCATGAGTAAAATACTGCAAACTTTTTGAAAGATATTTTAGAAGTCCAACTGGATATTTGAGAATGTCAAGAATAAATGTGCCTAATGACCAGTAAATAATGCATTTCCCTTTGTTGTCTTCCTCTTATTTACATCCGTAAGTGGTTAGATCTTTTTATTCCTTTTTTCCTTTTTTTTATTGAATCACAGTGAGTTATAGTTACAAAACTTTCATGTTTGAGTTTCAGTCATACAATGATCGAACACTCATCCCTCCACCAGTGTACATTTTCCACCACCAATGTTCCCAGTATCCCTACCCCCACCCTTGACCCACCCCTTCCCCCCTCCTCTATGGCAGACAATTGCCCTCTTACTCTCTCTACTTATAGGTATTATGGTTTGAAATGGTTATATCTTCTTAATTTAAAGGTTTTTAACCACTAGACATGAGATAGTCTAAATCACTCAGTTACAACAATGGGCTCAACTTTGGCTACAGAAACCAAAGTGCCAAGATTGACTAAGAATGAAGCAGAGTAAAGGTGGTAACATGTGACGTATGAAACCTTATTGGCACAGTAAACCACAATGCAAAACATATTTTTAAGAAGTGCCCCTCACAGAAGCAGACTGGTGGGTGGGAGACAAATTGGGAACGAAGAAATTAGTGGAGGGAAATGGGCACTGAAGGCCCTGGTGTTGAAACAATGTAAGCATGAAACCCAATCACAAATAACTTTGTGATTTCACAGTGACTAACAAAAAAAAAATTTTTAAAGAGTGAAGCAGAAGCTGCCTGTCTCCTAGGCCATGCATCCAAGATGCTTTCTCAAAATCACCTGTACCACACTACAGACAAATGTCTTAGGTTAAATCATAGCATTGGCTAATCTCATGAAATTAAATAAGGATGAACTTACTCTTATATTTGCTTCCTATAAGATAGCAAACATTTCCAGCTTCACTGGAGGCAGCCCTGGTGACCCTCAATACAGACAGCACTTCATCGATAGCAAAAGGGCCCAAGTAACTAAACCATCAGGCCTGTACAGCTGAGTAGTGTAGGAAATGGCTTCTGGATGAACAAATCACTGCTGAGAGACTCCATTTACACACACACACACACACACACACACACACACACACTCAAAAGAACACTAAATGAGAATGAGAATACTAGATGCCTAAAATACTACAGTTGAAAAGAAAATTTCCCATTCTGTGGGCTCTTTCTGTATTTTGGTCACTGTTTCTTTTGAAATGCAGAAGCTTCTTAGTTTGATGTAGTCCCATTTCCTTATGTTTGCTTCCACTTGCATGGTTTCATCCTTAAAGATGCTTTTAGCCTCTATGTCGTGGAAAGTTCTGCCTACATTTTCCTCTATGTACCTTATGGATTCATGTCAGGAGAGATGAAGTCATAAACTTTGCTTATAAATGGATAGACATGGAGAATATCATGCTAAGTGAAATGAGTCAGAAAGAGAGGGACAGACATAGAAGGACTGCACTCATTTGTGGAGTATAAAACAACGTAACATGAGGCTGACACCTAAGGATAGTCGATACATGGGACAGGTAGATTGCTCCATAGCTTGAAGCCTGCCTCATGAGCAAAGGGGAGAAGGCAGCTGGAATAGAGAATGGGATCACTAAGAAAATGATAGCTGGAGGAATCGGTCGGGATGGGAGATATGTGCAGAAAATAGATTAAAGGACCAAACATGATGTCCTCTCTATGTCTGTATTGAAAACCATCACGAATCACGAATCACGACCATCCTGTTATTCGTCAATTGCCTCAAGCAGGCCCCAGTAACGTCTCCTTCATCCTAGTCCTGAGATTTTTAAGAAAGTGCTATATTCAAGGCTCTTTAGGAGAATGAGACCCATTGTTGTTACTGGTATTTGGCATATTGGGTACGCCACGGGGAGTTTGCCAGACTCTGCCATGTGGGCAGGTTACATTCGGTAGCCTGCCAGTTTGTCCAAAGTAGGAATGAAATAATAAGATATCATAATAAGATGTCACGTAGCCGCAAATGCGGCCGCACGGTTCCAGGAGCTGGTTTTTATAGTCTCTGAGTCTTGGCCGTTGATGGGATTACACGGCATCAGGGGGCCAGTTGGTGGGTGTGACCCCCCACCTACTGGAATTCGGAGGATCTGGGTGGAGGATGCTCAGCCCTGATCCGAGTAGGCTTGGAGATCTCAGCCCCGGGAACCACTTGCCTTTGTTCCTCTGCCAGTACCTTCAGGTGTGCAGAGAGTGGTCTCAGCATGGTGGTGGCTGGTCCTGGAGGTCTTCGGCTGCCAGAGCCCTAGTCGGGGCGGGGAGGAAAGCTCAACCCGCTCCCCTCCAAGGGTCCCCGGCGAGGACAGCCAGGTGCAGGGGCAGGAGACTGCACTGTTCTCTTCCGGGAGCTGGTTTTTATAGCCTCTGAGTCTTGGCCGTTGATGGGATTACACGGCGCCAGGGGGCCAGTTGGTGAGTGTGACCCCCGCCTACTGGAATTCGGACGATCTGGGTGGAGGATATTCAGCCCCGATCCGAGTACGCTAGGAGATCTCAGCCCCGGGACCCGCTTGCCTTTGTTCCTCTGCCGATACCTTCAGGTGTGCAGAGAGTGGTCTCAGCATGGTGGTGGCTGGTCCTGGAGGTCTTCGGCAAACCATAATGCCCAAAATTAAGAGAGATTATGGGGAATAATGTCTGCCATGGAGGCAGGGGGAGGGTGGGAAAGGGGGTGTATACAGGGGATATTGGTGGTGGGGAATGTGCACTGGTGGAGGGATGGGTGTTTGATCACTGTGTGATTGTAACCCAAACATGAAAGCTTGTAACTATCTCATGGTGATTCAATAAAATTAAAATATATGTATATAAATAAAATAAAAATAAAGTTCAACAAAAAATAATAATAATGCTCTATAAAATTTTATACAAGTGTTATCAAAATAATTTATTACACCAAAACCAAATACAAATATTTATAGGTTTGTGGGGGGGAAAAAGAAAAGAAACTTTACACAGAGCTACAAGGAAATAAAACCCTGCTAGAATTTTTAGAACAAATAGAGTCACAACATAAAATTGCTTATATGCTTATACATGGATGGACATAGCAAGTATCTTGCTGACTGAAATCAGTCAAAGGAAATGGAACAAATATAGCATGATTGCACTCATTTGTGGATATAAAACAACAGCAGCAGCAGCAGCATAGTATGTGAAAAATGCCCAGATACATAGAATAAAGGGCCAGGAAGACTGGTCCATTATAGGAAGCTTGCCACAAAAGGGGAAGGAGAGTGCGGTTAGGACAGAGAAGGGACCACTACGACAATGATACTAGAAATGATCACTCTGGACAAAAACTGAGTGCTGAAAGGATGTAAAGGTATATGCATGATACCCATTCAGTAATAGTATTGCAAACCACAGTAGCAAAAAGAAAATATAAGAGAGAAAGAGAGAGAGAGAGACTGAGAGAGAGAGGAGCTAGAGAGACAGAGAAGAAAAGTGTCTGCCATAGAGGCAGGCTGCAGGGAAATGGCAGGGGCTGGGGTGTGGGTAGAGGGGAAATTGGGGATACTGGTAGTGGAAAATGAACACTGGTGAAGGGACAGGTGTTGGAACACTGCATGACTGAAACTCAATTATGAACAACTTTGTAACTATATATCATGGTGATTCAATCTTAAAAAAACATGCTATAGTTCTTTTATTATATATAATAAATCCAATCCAATTCAATCGACTAGAGGGATAGCACAGAGGTAGGGTGTTTGCATTGCACACAGCCGGCCCAGCTGAGCCAGGTTCGATTCCTCCACCCCTCTCAGAGAGCCCAGAAAGCTACTAAGAATATCTCACCCACATGGCAGAGCCTGGCAAGCTCCCCGTGACGTATTCGATATGCCAAACACAGTAACAACAAGTCTCACAATGGAGATGTTACTGGGCCCACTCAAGCAAATCGATGAAGGGCAGAAGGACAGTGCTACAGTGCTACAAATCCAATCCAGTCTGCCCAGTCAGATTATTGACAGGTCTGTCAGAGGTTTTAAAAGGGTCAGACAGAATAGCCCCCGAGCTTAAAGAGCCTGTGTTATAGGCATATGGTCACAAATTCAAATCCCGGATGATTCTATCTGAGCCTGATAGCTCTGCTGTTTGTGATCCCTAGCACAGCAAACAATTCCCAGCACCATCCTGGATAGGAGATAGGAGCATTCCCCAAAGCACAGTCCCTGACGAGCACCTCAATAGCTACAGCAACAACAGAAATAGAAGGGTGAACGCCTCAGCCAGCAAGTCTGGCCTCTAGTGAGCTCATGTGTGAGCACCCCAGCCATCCCCCGAGAGCAAACACAGCCTGTGCACACTGTCAACAGGCAACCTAGTGGGAGACCCCTGCAGGCCCCTCAGCAGGCTTGAGTGCGACCCCTAATGACTGCGGTGACTCCAGTGACCAACAAGGAAAGGAAGATAAATTTTTTTTAATTTTAAAATGAAGTGAAAAAATTTCATTTTTTTAAAGTTCTCAAGGAGAAGGCAAGAGAACTGCCCCCAAGAATGGTGCCTCTTCGGCTAATGGTACTTTCAAAGATGCCACGCCACTGGCTGAGCAAGTAAAAACAGAGATAGATAAATGGGACTATCTTAAACTAAGAAGCTTCTGCACCTCCAAAGAAACAGTGACCAAAATACAAAGACAGTCTACAGAATGGGAAAGGATATTCACTGAATACACATCTGACAAGGGGTTGATAACAAGGATATACAAAATACTGGTGGAACTCCACAAGAAGAAAACATCCAACCCCATCAAAATATGGGGCAATGAAACGAACAGAAACTTTCTCAAAGAAGAAATCCGAATGGCAAAAAAGCACATGAGAAAATGCTCTACATCATTAATCATCAGGGAGATGCAGATCAAAACCACAATGAGATACCATCTCACACCTCAGAGACTGGCCCACATTCAAAAGAACAAAAGCAACCGATGCTGGCGCGGATGTGGCGAGAAAGGGACACTCCTTCACTGTTGGTGGGAATGTCGACTAGTTCAGCCCTTTTGGAAAACAGTATGGACGTTTCTCAAAAAATTAGAAATTGAGCTCCCATTTGACCCAGCGATACCACTCCTGGGAATATACCCCAGAGAGGCAAAAATGTGTAGTCGAAGTGACATCTGCACTTGTTTGTTCATTGCAGCACTGTTTACAATAGCCAGAAACTGGAAGAAACCTGAGTGCCCAAGAACAGATGACTGGTTAAAGAAACTCTGGTACATCTACACAATGGAGTACTACGTAGCTCTTAGAAAAGATGAAGTCATGAAATTTACATACAAGTGGTACAATATGGAAAGTATCATGCTAAGCGAAATGAGTCAGAAAGAGAGGGATAGACATAGAAAAATTGCATTCATCTGGGGGATATAAAGCAACAAAATATGAGATTAATACCTAAGAATAGCTGAGATCAACACCAGGAGGATTACTCCATAACTTAGATGCCAGCCGGATATTCTAGGGGAAAGGGCAGTTCAGATAGAGAAGGGAACACCAAATGAAAGGTGTTTGGAGGATCCTCCCAGGAGGGGAAATGCATGTTGAAAGTAGACTATGGACTGAACATGATTGCCACTCAATGCCTCTTTTGCAGACCACAACACCCAAAAGGAGAGAGAGAACAAAGGGGAATGCCCTGCCACAGAGGCAGGGTGGGGGGGGGGGGGGGGAATGGGCACTGGTGGAGGGATGGGTATTTGATCATTGTATGACCGAAACTCAGGCACAAAGATTTGTAAATTTACAACTGTACCTCATGGTGCTTCACTAATAAAAAAAAAAAAAAAAAGAATGGTGCCTCCTCTCGCCATTCTTGGGGCAGGCAAGCATCGCGTATCAGTCATAGGACCTGTGACCCGTGGGTCTTCTGGCTAATGGGCTAACCAGGGAACACAATTTCATGGCAAATGATGAATGGCAAGAGGAAAGGCTGGCCTGTCCAGACCATGCACATTCCTCTCCTTTAAAGGGAGGCTGTCTACCCAAAGACACGAAGCCAGTCACGTTCTGGGGAAGGGGGGGGGGGGGGGGGGGGTTGAAGCTAGCTGACAAAAATCAGGTTTCTCCAGTAATAAGTGAAAAATATCAAACTGTTGCTAATCGTGTGCCTCTGTTTAAAATGACATTCTGAACATTCCATCAGTCTCTTCCGCCAAAGCATATTGGAGTATGGGAGATTATAAAAGGTATAAACAGAAAAATCCCAAGGAAATCCCCCATCATCTATGCTCCTCAGCTTAACATCTTCCCATTACCTATTTCCTCCTTATGAACAAGGAGGGAATCTGCTTGCTTAGAAGAGCTAAGGCTGGAGAGACCCAGTAGTTGGGTTAAGGCACTTGCCTGCCATGAGCCTGCTCCTAGTCCTATTCCAGGACTAGAGCTGCACTGCCTCCTCAGGCCTCTCACTGAACAGCTGCCCAGTCAGCCAAGAGCCCCTGGGAAACATGCTTGGGCCACCTGAGCCCTACTTGAAAGTACCCGCCCCCGCCCCTCCCACCCCCCCCCCCCCCCCCCCCCGCACACACACAACTCCCAGTAAAAAGAGCTGAGATATATCCCTAACTATAAGACAACTTTTTCCTCTGGAAAAGAAATTTAAACATATAGGGAATCTTTATTTAAGGGTCTTTGTGGATATACACGAACCCCCTCCCCCGGCACATAGCTGCTTTTCAGGCTCAAATATATTGAACTAGGGACCTATTATTAAAGGACATTTCCATCCTCAAAACTTGTTCAGAAAAACATACCTGAAAATATAAGTCTTCTGTTCAATTGCAGTCACCCAATAAATTCTTCTGTGGATTGAGCATTCCAACAAGACTGACAATCCATTCATTCATTTATTCATTTAACAAACATTGACTGAATACTTTCTACAAAACTCAATGCTGTGTGGGCTTAGGGAATCCTGGCTCCAAAACTCAAAAACTGTGTAATTTTGAATAAGTTTCTTGAACACTCAAGTTTCAGTACCCTTGTCACTTAAAATATTGGTTGCTGATAGTTTAAGAGCCAAATTATAAAATGCCATCCATTTTACCCAGACAACCCACTAAAAATGAGGTACCAATCTAGAAGAAGGTTAGATTATATCTTGTACATTGGTATGAGTGGGGGGGGGACTGAATAAAAGCACTGCTCCTCATTGGTGCTCTGGAGCTTGGGGGTTACTCCTGGCAATTCTTGGCCAGGTGGTGCAGAGAATAATGGATAGAAGTTCAGGATACAGAGTTATTTAGAGATGAAGACAGCATAATAAACTATGGATTTTTTAAAAGATTAGACTCAAAATTCCAAGTAGCTCTGTACATTTCACTGATCCAAAAACATGATCACAGAGAGCAACCATTTTCTCCCCAACAAATTTTGACACCAACTGTAGTATAATTTGCCATAAAACAGGTAATATCTAATTTCAAAAATTAGTGTATTGAAAATCAACTTTAACATCTTCAGGGACAGTGTGAATATAGGATATTAGTTGTTCACTTTTGCTATTCAACATGAGCAGACATAGGAACAGAGAGTAGCTGGCACAAAGAGACCTCTGACGGCACCATTCCCAGTCAGGGTAAAGCAAAATCACTTAATCACTTAATCACTTAACTTCCCGTTAGTCGTCGATTTGCTCGAGCGGGCGCCAGTAACGTCTCCATTTGTCCCTGTCACGTGCTAGTGTAGCCCAATGGCATCTCTTCGCTCCGGGAACATGGAAATCATCACTTCATTTTTGGCAGTCAATCTAGAAGGCTGCCACACTGCAGATACTGTCATAATTCCTACAAATGTCGAATAATGGTAGCTGGTGTAGAAGAAGAATGTGAGGTTCTGTTTCTCATGGCCCTCTGCTACTAGCGTCCTCCCAAATAGGAAAGTCACATGCTAAAAACATAACTTATGTATGCCTTGAAGACATCAGGTCTGAAGCTGCCCTATATAGTCTTAAGGCATGTCTGTTCTGAGTGTTGACATGCTTCATGTCAACATGAGCTCATGTTGGCATGAGCTCATGTCCAGCTCTCAGTGTTGCTGTGATGATTGCTCACTTAGAGTGCACGGCACCTCATCTAATCTCACTCCATGTTTTTAGGCTGTGCAGATACTAAATTTCCTATAAACTGATGGTCTGGAACAATCTTGCCTTTGGAACAATTTGGTCTTGCACCACTTTCCCAGCAGCATGTGCTCACTTTGTATCTCTGTGTCACATTTCGGCCATTCTGGAAACATTTAAACCTTTTTCAGAATTATTTTATCTATGATAGTAACCTGTGATAAATGATCTTTAATGTGATTTCTGCAACTGTTTGAGATTGCCATGAATAGTGCCTACGTAAGACAGCAAACTTAATTCATAAACTACTATGTTCTGACTGGGCTGGAGCGATAGCACAGCAGTAGGGCGTTTGCCTTGCACACAGCCAGCCCGGCCGAGCCAGGTTCGATTCCTCCACTTCTCTTGAAGAGTTCAGCAAGCTACCGAGAGTATCTCGCCCGCACAACAAAGCCTGGCAAGCTACCCGTAATATATTCGATATGCCAAACACAGCAACAACAAATGGAGATCGTTACTGGGCCCGCTCGAGCAAATCGATGAACAACGGGAGGATAGTGTTTGTTTGTTATGTTCTGACTATTCTACCAATGGGCCAATTCCACATCTTTCTCCTTCTCTTCAGGCCACCTTATTTCCTAAGATACAACAGTAATAAAATTGGGTCAACAAAAACCCTATATTAGCCTTTGAAGTGTTCAAATGAAAGGAAGGGTTGCCCAACTCTCACGTCCAATCAGAAGAGAAAATACTGTTCATTTTAGTCAGGAAGGCATGTCAAATGCTGATGTTAGATAATAGTTGGGTCTCTGGTGCCAAACAGTTCAACAAATGATTTTTAAGTGCAAAGGAAGACTTCTTAAATGTGGTACTCCAGTGAATACCCAAGTAACAAGAAAGCAAAACCACTGTACAGCTGATATGGAGAGGGCTTGAGTGTTCTGCATCTCTCCGTATCAGCCATACCACAACATTTTTATCAGGCAAAACCTTGACTACACCTCTATGAAGAAGACGCAGAAGAAAAGTTCAAAGCTAGCAGAGATTGGTCCTGAGGGTTAAGAATAGAAGCCATCTCTAAGGCCAGGAAACACAGATTAGTACTGAAATACCTGCCTGGCAGGCATAAGGCCTGAAGCTAAATTCCCAGAGCTACCTTCATATGGTCAAGTGCAAGCAACCCTACTGAACTGCCACTATTAATCCCAGCACAAGAATTGAGCTGACATAGGACTCTGCAATTGCAGTGTTGGGCATCTATCCCCAGGACAGAAGAACATTCATTTAAATCCATAGGACCATTATTCATTGCAGCACTGAGTACAGTACTTAAGATCTGGAATCAACCTTGGTATCCAACAACAGATGAATGAATTATGAAGATGTGTGATATATACACAATAGAGTATCATGCAGCCTCAAGGAACAATGACATCATGCAATTTTCTGCAACCTGCTTGGAACTCGGAGATATTATGTTGAGTTAAGCCAAAAGAAAAAAGACAAACACAGGGTAATCTTACGTATCTGTTGGATACAAAATAACTGGATGAGGAATGTAATGTACTAAAGAGGGAAATACCGATGTCAGTCTTGGACCCCAAATAAAGGGAGAAGAAAAACAGAAGGAAATAAATCAAGGGGGGGGGAGGGAAGAAGAGAAAGGGAAGTAATGGACAGAGAGGGATCAGGTGCTTCTGTTATATCGGTGATGAGAGAGAACAGTACAGCTATATATCCAAAGCACAAACTCAATGACACTGAAAACATAATGTCTAAACTATAACCATAATACTTCGAAATGTGCCTGTCAAAGAGACAGGTGGGAGTGAAGCGCGGGCAGGAGGAAGCATGGGAACACTGGGGGAGGGAAATTGATACTGATGAGATTGGTGTTGAAATAATCATATGCATAAAACTCAAGTAGCAGTGACTTTGAAAATCATGGCTCGCTGATTAATTTTTTTAAGTTGTAAAAAGAAGGGGCAATGTTTGAGAGAACTTACTCCAGCTTTAAGGAAGTGTTATTTTGGGTAAAATGATAACTCACAGCATTTACATGCCACAAAGAAAGTTTTCAGGAAAGATAGGTCAAGTGATACAACGAATCTCAGTGTACTGTCATTTCCTATAATATCCTCAGCCACCCCCACCTTCAACAGTCACTACCATCATCAAATCAAGATTCCCAAACAGCAAAAAAGTCCTCACTCAGGACTTAGATCATGATTAGTATTTCTTAGCAATAATGTATTTTAATTAAGTTCTGTGTGTGATTTTAAACATAATGCTACTGCACAATTAATAGGCCACAGCATAGTATAAACATACCTTTTATGTGCACAGGCAAACCAAAAAACGTTTGTGAGACATGCATTATTATGATACATGCTTTACACTGTGGTGGTCTGAAGTTGAACTTTGCAGTATCTCTGCGGCGGGCCTGTATCTATTCACATTCAAGATTAACTTTCTTTATGAAGCCTTCCTGTCTATAACACTTTACAGCATGCTGATTTGGAAGGCCTGGTACCAATGTTAAACTTTAAACTTTTTTAGGAAGAAAGTGTGTCTTATCTGTATTGGTGTCTCCAGAACCTAGTCCAGGCCTCACACATTGAAGGGACTCAGAAAATCTCAGGCATATAACCTGATGAAGAACCCCCCAGGTGAAATCAGGAAGTAAGAAGGCAAGCAGGGCTTGAGCTGTGTTTAAGGGCAACCCTGATATTTCTCCTGGAGGAAAAAAGTTTATAAACTAGTAAGATTCTGTGTTACATTTTATCTGGGCTGCTCAGAATTTCTGGAGAAGTTGTATCCAGAACCACTATTATGGATTCCACTGTTATGAACAATATTTTGTTCATATAAATAATATGCATTATGTTAATGCATTTAATGTTCACTAGACATTAACTGACCAGACATCTCCACAGAGGTATCCCTTCTTTAGAGCGCTAATACATGCTAGTGTTCAGAGACATGAGTGAGAAAAAAAAAAGACAGAACACATTTGGGATGATTAATCTTTGTATACCCATAGAGATCTCCTCTGCTCTTCTTTGTCTGCTCTGTGCCCTGCAAGGTTTTATATATATATATATATATATATATATATATATATATATATATGAATTTCCTGGAGGAACTCGCCACAATAGGCATCGGGATAAGATCAAAGGAAGAGAAGTTAGTCAAGCAGGGGTTTAATTCCTCAATCCCTCATCTCCTCTGCTTCTATTGATGGGCAGTGTTCTCTTCCTCAATAAAGAGCCCAGACCTTTTCAGCCATGAGTAATCCTTAAGCATTGCTGGGTGTGGCCCCAAAATAAAGAGCAAAAGATAAAACAATAAGGAACAATGACAAACAATTGACCTTGAATTACAAAACTGATTAAGTGTGTGTGTGTTTGTGTGTGTGTGTGTGTGTGTGTGTGTGTATTTTGGTGGAGTGCAGGAGGAGTGGGCTATAGAAGAAAGGAGGTGAAGGTTGGACCAATGGTGAATTAGGGACAGTGGTGTGGGATCGCGGAAACATTGATGGTGGTGGGCATAGAAACTTTGTACATCAATACCATAAACATTAATATCACAGTAAGCATATACTTAGACTATGATACAATAAATTTTTCTAATTAATTAAATAAAATTAAATGCCTAAATATATGGCCCACATAGAGGTAACATGAAAGATAAAGCATGCAAGAAATGACTGGACAATGGGCCCAAAATTTATCATTTGTCAAAGATCATCTATCTATAGGAAACTGATTCCACTTAATCACTTAACTTTCCGTTAGTCGTCGATTTGCTTGAGCTGGCACCAGTAACGTCTGCATTTGTCCCTGTCGCATGCTAGTGTAGCCCAACGGCATCTGTTTACTCTGGGAACATGAAGAGCCTCAAACCGATCGTTCATGATCTTGATGAAGAAGTCTGACCATCTGGTAGGTGGGCGGCCATGCGGTCTTTTGACATCCCGTGGGATCCAGTCGGTAACAGCTCTAGTCCAGCGGTCATCTTTAAATCTCATTACGTAACCAGCCCATCTGATTTTTGACACCTTGGCAAATGAGACAGCGTCCCTGATACTTGATCGTAGATGGATGTCAGAACTCCGGATTCTTTCTCTCATTTGAGTGAAACGTGATATTCCAAGCATAGCTCTTTCTATTCTTCTTTGGGAGACCTGAATAGTGTTCTCATCCTGTTTGCGTAGGGCCCAGGTCTCTGAGGCATATGTAAATGCAGGAAGTACAGTGGAATCAAAGAGATGAGCCCGAAGCCAGAGGTTCTTCGTCCTCTTAGCTATATCTTCGACGTTCTTGAAGGCGTTCCAAGCCGCTCTCTTCCTCCTGCGCAGCTCGGGTGCCAGGTCATTTGTCATGTTGACTTCTCAACCTAGGTACACATAGCTGTTGCATTCAGAGATGGTCGTTCTGTTGAGAGCAAATGGGGCATCAGGAATGAGGCTGTTTCTCATAAACATTGTCTTCGTGAGATTCAGCTGTAGTCCTACCTTTCCACACTCCCGGTCAAAGTAGGCCAGCATTTGTGCCACTTGACTGATGTTTGGTGTTATTAAAACAATGTGATCAGCAAAGCGGAGGTGGTGTAGTTGCCGACCATCTATCTTCACTCCCATTCCTTCCCATTCCAGTCGTCGCACGATGTTCTCGAGGGTGGCACTGAAGAGTTTCGGTGAAATGCTATCAACCTGCTGAACCCCTCTCTTGACATGGATGATTACTTCTTTGTAGAATGGTGAGATCCTGGTAGTGAATCCGCAATACAGCTCACAGAGGATCTTGATGTATTAGGCTTGAATGCCCTGATTGGCTAGGGCTTCAATGACCGCTTCTGTCTCAACAGAATCAAAGGACATCTTTAAATCAATGAACATTAAACAGAGCGGCATCTTGAACTCCCGAGAAACCTCAATGAGCTTGGTTATCATGTGGATATGGTCGATGGTGCTGAATCCTTTGCGGAACCCGGCTTGCTCGCATGGTTGTCCTTCATCTAGTGTTCTGCCAATCCTATTTAGGATGACTCGAGTGAACAACTTGTAGATGACAGACAATAGGCAGATCAGGCAATAGTTGCCAATGAAATGGATGTCTCCCTTCTTGAACAGTAGTACGGTCCTGCTGGTTTTCCATTGGGACGGAACCTTGCATTCAGACAGGTAGCATGTGAAGAGTCGAGCCAGTGTACTGATGAGTACTGACGGCAGGTTCTTCAGGTGTTCAGGTCTGACCTTGTCTGGGCCGGGTGCTGTTTGCTTCTTTACTGACGAAATGGCGTGTCGGATTTCGGAAGGGAGACCATTGGGAACAACATATCCATCCTGTGGAATTTGGTACGTTGGCAAGTGGACATGGCTATCAAAGAGATTTGAGTAGAAGTCATGGATAATACTTTCCATTGCCATTCTGGAGGATGTGATGGATCCATCAGTATGTCGGAGGGCAGTCATCTTGGTCTTGTAGTTGGCGAAGGACAGGCGGGCGTTACGAATACTTTTCCTGGCTTCTGCCACATCTACCAGCACTTCTGCTCTTCTCTCTTTGAGGTCTTCCTTGATCACAACTCTGCACTGCTTTGCGAGCTCGGATTTTCACTTGCGGTTGCCTGAGGCATGCGCCAAACCACGTTGGCGAATAAGCGCAAGAGTTTTAGAGGACAGGCATATTTTTGTGGCTATCTCCCTCTTGGCGTTCCTCGCACAATCATGTAGGTGCTGAACCAGTCAATCGTATTCCTCGTCAATGTTGTCAACAATGGCATCTTCCCATGTTGCCGCAATAATGCCAAAGAGCTCCCAGTTGGTGGTCATTCTGGGAGTTCTCTTTTTAAACTTTGCAACCCTTTCTCCCTGCTCTGTGTAGTAGAATTTTGCATGAAGGAGATGGTGGTCCAATCCCGTTCGGAATTTTGGGACAACAGCGAAATCGGTCAGGCAAAACCGTCGATTGTATATGATGTGGTCTATTTCGTTGTGGAATCGCCCACCGGGAGACTCCCATGTCCATCGTTTAGATTCTGCCTTCTGGAACTGTGAGTTACCATGAATGGTCTTGGTCGACATGATGAACTCAGACAGTCTCTCACCCTGTTCGTTCCATTCTAGGCCATGGGTCCCAATGTGAAGTTCTTCAGCTGATCTTCTTGGTCCTATCTTGGCATTAAAATCACCCACAATGATCTTCTAAAAGGTGTGGTCTTCTTTATAGAACTTCTCCTTCTCCATGTAGAACTCCTCGATTTCTCTTTCATCATAATGAGATGTTGGTGCATAGACAACGAACATAGAAACTGCCGGCAGTGAGCCACATCTATTCAAATGTAAATGTCCGATTGGGGTTGTTAGGCATTCAAATGAATCAATGCTCATGGCCAAGTTTGTGTTGACAAGGACACCGACGCCTCCAACACCTCTTTTATCGCATGTTCCGAGGAACAATTTTTTTCCAGTGTCAAAAACAGCATGGTGAGATTCGTGCCTTCTTGTTTCAGTCAGACCAATGATGTCGTACTTGATCATTCGCGCTTATACCATCAGGTCCTCGATGGATGATGCATCTGATGCTAGCGTACGTGCATTGAAAGTACAGATGATCATTTTTGTCTTCCTTCATTGTGGCAGCCTAGTTCGGCCTTGAGATTTTTTCGGCCTCTCCTTTCTCATCCTTCTCAGTGCTGCCATGTCGGTGAAGACTTCAGGGTCAGGTGAATGAGATCAGTTGTAGTTACTGGTTTTGGCATATCGAATACACAACGGATAGCTTGCCAGGCTCTTCCATGCGGGCGAAGTACTCTCGGTAGCTTGCCAGTCTTTCCGAGAGGGATAGAGGCTTTTGGGGCAACCTCTAATCGCCCTCATCAGTGTTACCATATTTGAACCCTATCAAATATGGTACGGCAATTCCGGAAGATGGGTATTTAGTGTCTTGTGATGTGTCCAGAAAGCGTCCTGGAGTGTGGTGGCGGCAGGGTAGTGGAGGTAGTGTCCCAAAATTTATAAGTATATCTTCTTCTTAGTTCCTAAGCATTCCTTCAAAGACAAATATAGAATATACTAGAATGATTTTAATATTATTCATGGGTACTCAAGCATTAGAAAAATATACAGTCCAAGTAGCACTGTAGCATTGTCCTCCCATTGTTCATCAATTTGCTCAAGCGGGCCCAGTAACACTGTGAGACTTGTTGTTACTGTGTTACATCAAATAAGTCATGGGTAGCTTGCCAGACTTTGCCGTGCGGGCGAAATAGTCTCAGTAGCTTTCCGGGCTCTCCGAAAGGGGAGGAGGAATCAAACTTGGGTTGTCCTACCAACCGCGTGCAAGGCAAACACCCTACCCACTGTGCTATGGCTCCAGCCCACAGTCCAAGTAGGTCACTAAAAGTTAATCATATAAATTTTTAATGATACAAACCTGTTCATGCAACCTCCTAACATTAAAAAATTAATCTAGGGGTACAGGGAGTGCTCAGCTGGAGCGATAGCATAGTGGGTAGGGTGTTTGCTTCACACGGGGCTGACCCGGGTTCAATTCCTCCATCCCTCCATCCCTCTTGGAAAGCCAGGCAAGCTACCGAGACTATTCCTCCCGCACAGCAGAGTCTGACAAGCTCCCTGTGGCATATTCAATATGCCAAAAACAGTAACAACAAGTCTCACAATGGAGACATTACTGGTGCCCACTCGAGCAAATCGATAAACAACGGGAGGACAGTGCTACAGTGCTACAGTGGTAGAGCAACTGTCTTGCAGGCCTGAGGTCAGGAGTCTTACAACTCCAGTAATGCAATGACAGAAGCACTGCCATCTATGAGCCTGATATGATTTTCAGGGCTTCACAACCAATCGTGCAGGACCCTGGTTGTGGCAACAAAAATAGACCCAAAAAAGGAAAAAAGCAGGAAAGGGAGGACTTTTTTTGTTTTTTACAGATTATTTAGTTCAAACTCAGCAATTTTACAACAAAGATGTTAGAGAATAGTTATTAGAGAATAATGCAACTGCATTTGATTTAAGTGAAGGAATTTCATAGTCTTTGAGAGCACCTGTTTGATTCCTATAAAAGTAGTTGCCATGGAAATAAGTAAAATCTCGAGGTTATTTCAAGAGCAGAAAGATCAATTTTGGGAAAACAGGACATAGTGGCTCACTCACAACCCTTTTCCAACAGGTCAGAGGACACATCACAATGAAATCTAGAAAACACAACCTCACAGCAATGAGGTTACAGGGTTGTGGGTTGGCACACCTGAACAGTTACTTGCTAAAACTGACACTTTGGGGAGTCAGAGATAGGACAAGGGTAAGGTTTTTGTCTTGCACGTGGCTGACCAGAGTTCAATCCCTGGTATCCTATATGGTCCCTAGACCCTTCCAAGAATGATCCCTGAACACAGTGCCAGGAGTAAGTCCTGAGCAGCATGGATGTGACCCCCAAACAAATTTTAAAAAGCAACAGCAACAGGGCTGGAGCAATAGCACAGCGGGTAGGGCGTTTGCATTGCACGCAGCCAACGCAGGTTCGATTCCCAGCATCCCATATGGTCCCCCGAGCACCGCCAGGAGTAATTCCTGAGTGCAGGAACCAGGAGTAACTCCTGTGCATTGCCGGGTGTGACCCAAAAAAAGCAAAAAAAAAAAAAAAAGAAAGAAAGAAACAACAACAAAATCCTGTCACTTTTCACAAGTTGAACTGCTATGAGAGATTTAAAACAATGTTAGACTACCCATGGGATCTCAAAAACCAAAAACCAAAGTTTCTGAGGGAAAGAAGGTGAAAAGGGATTCAAATCTACATGATTACTCCCAACAGCATACCAAAGTAACATCTAAACTCTCCAGCTAATGGCCCAAATTAGCTAGCCTCAAAAAGCTCAAGAGAAGTTCTTTCAGAAAGGAGTCAGAGAGGAAGGAGACTAAAGAAACTTTAGCCACAATCTACTTCCTGCATAAAAATACTGTTTGAATGGGCACAATGTCATGGAAAGGCACTTCCTACCACACTGTCTGAATAAGTGCTCCCCAGAACTACCCATCAACTACCCTGGCCAGGCACCCCACTCTCCAGAAGAGTTTGACTACACTTGGCATATGTATTTGCTCAATTAATATTTATGTCACCGTCTACTATCTAGTTGAAATTTTTTTATTATGGTTTACTATAGACAAATATCTGTGCTTGGGACAAATAAAAGAGAAAAAATATATGCTATGGCTTTATTTTAGGGGCTTATTCGGACTGGAAATGAGACAGAGACACAGACAAATAATAACAATGTGAGCCAGACTATGGAAAGTGTTACAAGACAAACACTAAGTGCTTAAAAGCACAGGAGATAACAACAGATCATTCCATTTAAAAATGGCGAAAGGACTTGAGTAGACAGTTCTCTGAAGAAGAAACACAAGTAGAAAATAAGATGTTCAATGTCACCAGCCACTAGGGAAATGCAAATCAAAACCACAATGAGATATTTCACATGATTAGGAAGGCTATCGTTTTTATTACAAAAACAAAAACGTAAAATAAAAGAGGTTGGTAAGAATGTGAAGAAATAAGAAGGCCTGAGAGCCACTAACGTGAATATAAATTGGTAAAGGCTCTGTAGACCAAGCAGTTCCTTGGAAAACTGCCATATGACCTCACAAGTCCACGTCTGAGTATATTTTCAAAAGAACCAGAAGCAAGAGCTCCAACAGATATTTATATACTCAATAGCAGCATTATTCACAATAGTCAAAAGGCAGGAGAAACCAAAGTATCCACTGAATAATAAAAAATACACAAAATGGGATATTTACATCCCCTAGGATATTATTCAGCCTTCAAAAAAAAGTGGCATATGTGAGAGCACTGATTAATGTTGGGCACACTACAGGAAGTAAAATACACTGGCCACCAAAGAACAAATATCATGCTTTCAATTAAAATAGGCACCACCAGCAGTATTCAGAGCAGAAAGTCCAATGGCAATTACCAGAGCATAGGAGGAACGAAGACTGGGGGGAATCTGGGTTATGGCTATAGTTTTGGTTTGGAAAGACAAAATTGTTCCAGAGCTGGATGATGGATTATGACTAGCTAACAATAGCTGTTTAAAGCGGCATCATGGGGATTTGAACTGTTTATACTGTGAAAGAATTCCCACCACCCAGTGAATGAGTACATACATCCATCGACTCCATATTGCACAATTGAATATGTCAATTATACTTAAGACTGAAAGATAATGAAAACGATAAATGTTGTGTGTAGATGGTTTACCACCATTAAGAAGAAAATAGGAAAGGAACCTGTTTCTGCCTAGAGTCACAAGGTACGGCTAACTATAGAAGGATCTAGACCAGGCTCTAGGGTTAGAGCCCTGGGCAAACAGAGGCTGGGAAGGGGGACAAAGAGGGTGGGACAGAGGCCCTAGGGAATTTATAGGAGGGCAGCTGGGCAGGCCGGGTTCAGTCCAGCATTCCCTGACTACAATACGGATTACGGGTTAGATGAGGCTGAAAGGGCAGTTGTGCACTTTTTCAAAGGGCTCTGAATGCCAAACAGGAACATATATACACAGAGAAAGGGAGGCTGTGAATAGGTTTGAACCCTAAAAAGATCCTTTGTCAACACCAGGCAGAGCAGCCTGAAGCAGAAAGTGGGAGGTTAAGGGGGTTGGGAAGCCAGTGATGTTTGTTCTAATGGTTCAGTTAAGAATGGAAGGGAGGAGGTTGGGTAATGTGGGCCACTGGTAAAGCTCATGCATTGCGTGTGTGAGGCCCTGGGTTCAATCCTTGACACTGGGGTGCGGGTAGGGTGGGGAGGGGGGAGTATGTAAGAAATGAAAAGGCTTCTACAACATAATGCTCTACCAAGATACTTCTCAGTCTTACACTCTAAGAGACTTTTTTACATTAAATTACTAGCATAATGGAAGTTAAATATGCACAGTATACAACCAGGCACACATTCCTAATACCGTCAGCTCCTGTGAAACTAAAACCCCCAAACCACAGCAGAAGCTGGTTCTGAGGCTTGCCCACGTATGTGCTGTTGGTTATTTCTCAAGAATGCCAGCAACCTTCCTTAGTTCAAACACTGATGCTACCACTACCCTGTTTAAAGTCTTGGATTAACTGCTTCATCCAGATGAATTCTTCAACAAAGTAAGCATAACTTCACACAGTTTATGTATCAAAAGTGATGGGGTACAGGGACCGGGGATGGAGGAAACCACTGTGGCCTGAGAAGCATTTTCTGGGAAATTCCCACTGCCACAACTTGTGGACTTGCGTTATTCTGCAAAGGCAACCCAAACTGGCCAAATGAAGGGACATTTGGGGAAGTATTCTGAACTACTAGAAGTAGCCATCAAAGCTTACATTTCTCTGGAAAGGGAGCAATTACCTGCTCCTCACTTAGGCTCAAGAACTCCAGCCTTTCTCCCTCTTACATCCTCATCTTCAGAGGAGGAAAAGCAGAGGGAGAGTCCGCCCAAGCTGTCACAAAGACATATTGAGCCAGGTCTCGGGGTTCCAGCTCTACTCAGCAGCTGTAAACCATAAACATCAATAATGTCAAAAAAAAGAAAAAGCAGCAACCTGCATGGAAAACAATCACCTGGCATCCTTCCACACTCCCAGCAAAGCACGGACATGGGTCTCTGAGGAGACATTCTGACTTGACAGGCAGCACCGTGCCATGCTCACCTCTGAGCGCCTTTAACTCCAGAGCAATTTCTCGAGCAGTTTATTACATGTTACAGCTCCCTAAAAGCTGGCTTTCTCTGCCACTGTTTTTCAAGCAGAATTCCATAAAGAGTAGAGCTAGTAGCCCTGATGAAATTGTATCCATGTTTCTGAATCCTACATTAAGATGGCAAGTCTTATTTATTTTTCAATATAAATTGAAAAAGTTGTTTTCCACTTAAAAGCCAACTTTGAAGACTCTTAAAAATATTTTAAAAATGCGAATGTTGCACTTTTATTATTTTTTTAATGAAATGATCTCTCTAAGAGAATTCCCTAGAGCCAAATCTGCTTTCTGAGGTTTGGGCTTTGCTCTTTGCAACCGTCCTACAAACTCTCACCCCTGTTTTACCACAGACCTCACACAGCCATAGGCTCAAGGGTAGCTGGCATGTGCTATGAAGCCATCAGCTCTGACACTCAGAATACTGGCCTGGTGCTCAGGGCCTGAAGCCAAGTTCTCACATCTTGGATCTGGGAGTATCTGGCCACACAGTCCAGTTTAAACTTGCAATAGGGTGAGTTCTTTTGTGGTTGTTCACACTGCTCCCTTCTTCAACAAGATTTGTAATAAATCCTAATTCTCACTTCTCAGGGTAAGACTTTCTGGTACTAGCAAAGTCGATAAATCCAAAGAACTAAAAAGAACACCCAGGGTCTCTATCTGCAGAGGAAATGCAGAACTAGCTCCTGTGCAGCTAAAACTATAATAGCAGGAAACTAGATGAATTAGACCCCTAATGCATTTTCTTGATGCTCTCAGGCAGGAGGGAAAAATAGAATGAATGGTAAATGCTTTCAGATGCAAACCATGATAGTGGAAAACATCATTAGCTTGAGAAAAGATGAATTTCATGTATGTGCATCAGTCTACCAATCACTGGTTAGCACTAATGATTTAATAAATTATTTAATATTAACTAAATTGTACTTTGATAGGAATAACTTGAGGAACTGCAATTCTAGGTCCTCTGACAATTAGAAGTGGCAAAAGGAAAACCTCGGTAATAAAATCATCCAGAAGTAAGAAATTCAATTTTTCAAATCCAGATCCAAGCCAGTTCTCCAAATGCTTAGCATATGAAAAATCTCATTTTAAGTGAAGAGAAAGAAGGAGTAAGCTGAATCAGAATCAACAAAAAGATTCCACCAAGTAATCTACGCCAATCGACATCCTGCCAAATATCTCATGTCTTCAACTTGGAGTTCAAATAAGGAAAGCAGGAACAAGCTTGTATAATTTACAAAAGTGGCTTTACCACATCATCACTGATGCACAGTGTTACTGTGACAAACTGAAATTAAGATTTTAAATTATTTGTTGCAAAAAAGGCATGTTTATTGCTATTGTAAGCAAGACTTACTGCTGTCCTACTACTTGTCCTCTTAGAGAAAAATCTTCATACCTTTTATTCAGAAGTGAACTTCATGTGTTTGGGAAGGTTTCAATAATGCTTATGAAAGTAGTGAAATTTACTCCTCTCTCCTCCTTGAAAATAAGTGTAGTCCTGAATTATATTCATTCTTTACTCATAAACAAATACTTTGAAAGCATCTGTAGTGTGCCAGAACAGTTAATTCTGCAGACCATAAAAATGAAGACAACCAAAGTCTACCCCAGGATCATAACACTGATAGCAATGCAAAATCACAGCCAGCATACACAGGCTTGAAGGAATTACATTCCAGAGCAATTTTGTGTGCAATTTTGTGGGCACAAAAATGTGCCCAAAATCATGAATTGTGGGTAAAAGGAAAGTTACACACAGAAAGAGATTATTGTACAAATTCAGAGGAAAGAAATTGGCCACAACAATATCCTGAAAATGCCTAATTAGGTTTTTGGCCACTCATTCAAGAGCAATGTAGCTGTACTGGCCATTGTCAGCACAGAAACTCTATGACACTGATAAGCTTCATTGTGAGTAGTGATTTTAGACATGATTCAAAATACAAAGCTATATTTCCAACAATTACCTATGTATTCATTGTTCCATTCTTTAGAAAGTGAGGAATATATTAACATTTGTTTTCAGGTTATCATGTTAAGTAATGAAATATAAAGGATCAATACCATTACCCAGCATTCTATTAGGAAATTCGGTTTCCTAGTAGAATGATAAAATCTGATTTCCCAAGAGAATGACAACAAGAATGATAGTCTTTTTATTCTGGAGCCACACTCAATCATGTTTGGGGATTATTCCCAGCCCAATGCTTGTAGGACAAAACAGTGCCAAGGACTGCACATGTGTCCCACAGACAACACATGCATTCTAGCCCTTGTGCTATCTCTCCAACTCCCACAGACTATTTCTTCAAACAACATAATTTAATCCTCAAAAATAGTTGCCATAAATTCCAATTCAAAAATAAAAATGCTGTATAAAAAATTTTTTAAAGTTAGTTTTCCTAGAATACTTACCTTACCCCAAATAACCAAATTTCAAAATCTTGCTTACCTTGACTGCTTACTTTCCAGCAGTTGTATTTAAAGTCATGGATGGGTGGAGGAGAAGGTTCAAAGAGCAGGGGCCTCTACTTTACATGACTGAGTCTCAGGATGAATCCTTCTCACTGAATAGTCCCCTGTCACTCCCAGGAGTGATGTTAAGTAAGCACTACTCCAAAAGTGTCCCCCAAGCACCACTGGGTAGGGCCCAAGAACAAAACCAAAAGTGTTCAAAAAGCACGGCTGAAGCATAGTACAGCGGGTAGGGCATTTGCCTTGCATGCGCCTGACCTGGGTTCTATTCCCAGAATCCCATATGGTCCCCTGAGCACTACCAGGAATAATTCCTGAGTGAAAAGCCAGGAGTAACCCCTGTGCATCACTGAGTATAACCCAAAAAGAAAAAAAGAAAAAAGTATTCAAAGAGCTAAAGTATAGTTGCCATATGTCCCAGGAATTGCACGTCCGTCTATGTTACCCTAAACACTGAAAATATGGTCCCCACAAAATGGGTACACAAATACTCACAAAAGCATAAAAGGGGAGGGATAAATAATTCAAATGTCTATCACCCAGTGAAAAGATTATAAAAATGTGACATTCTTTGACTATTCCAACATACAATGGATTACCGATTGGCCTCAAAAGGAATGTAATACTGCCAGACGCTACAAAATCAATGAACCTTTAAAATATTATGCCAAGTAAATGAAACTACAAAGACCACATATAATTCCAGCTACCTGAACTATCTGGATTAGACTAAACAAACTCACAGCTATAGAAATATTAGTGGCTGGAGGGGAAGAGACAGAATTTCTGTCAAGAGATGTGGGGTTAAGGGGTCAGAGAGATAGTAAGGTGTTGGATTCGGTAGATGCCTTGCATGTTGTTGACCTACATCCAATCTCAGCATCCCATTTGGTCCTCTGAGCCTAGCCATAAGTGATCCCTAGGCATAGAGATTGGAATAATCCCTGAGAACCACAGGGTATGACCAAAAAGTAAGAGAGAGAAAGAGAGAGAAATAGAGAGGAAGGGGGATAGAGAGAGATGGGGTATGAAAAATGTGTTTGGGCAAATATAGGAGGGTAAGGCACTTGCTTTTGCATTCAAGCCAATCCAGTTCAATTCTGGACAGCACTAACGGTTCACTGAGAACTGTCAGGAGCAGCCTTGTGCACTCTTGGGTGTGGTCCCTACACCAACCCACCCCCCAGATAAAGAAAAACATATTTGGCAGTGATAAGAGTTATGCAACTCTGAATATACTAAAATTTATAGAATTGTATAATTTAGAAGGGTTAAGTTCATGGCATGTAAATTATACTGTGTTTTTAAAAATCATGATCCTTCCATTCACCCAATACCCATCCTATAAGGGGTTGATATCAAGGATATACAAGGCACTGGTTAAACTCCACAAGAAGAAGACATCCAACCCCATCAAAAAATGGGGTAATAAAATGAACAGAAACTTTCTCAAAGAACAAATCCAAATGGCTAAAAGGCACATGAGAAAATGCTCTACATCACTAATCATCAGGGAGATGTAGATCAAAACAACAATGAGATATCATCTCACACCACAGAGACTGGCCCATATCCAAAATAACAAAAGCAACTAGTGTTGGCGTGGATGTGGCGAGAAAAAGACTCTCCTTCACTGCTGGTGGGAATGCCAACTGGTTCAGCCCTTTTGGAAAACAGTATGGACCATTCTCAAAATATTAGAAATTGAGCTCCCATTTGATCCAGCAATACCAATCCTGGGAATATATCCCAGAGAGGCAAAAAAAGTATAGTAGAAATGACATCTGCACTCGTATGTTCATTGCTACACTGTTTACAATAGCCAAAATCTGTAAAAAACCTGAGTGCCCAAGAATAGATGACTGGTTAAAGAAACTTTGGTACATCTATACAATGGAATACTATGCAGCTGTTAGAAAAGATGAAGTCATAAAATTTGCATATAAGTGGATCAACATGGAAAGTATCATGCTAAGTGAAATGAGTCAGAAAGAGAGGGACAGGCATAGAAAGATTGCACTCATCTGTGGAACATAAAGTAACAGAATGGGAGACTAACGCCCAAGAGTAGTAGAGATAAGGACCAAGAAGTCTGCTCCACAGCTTGGAAGCTGGCCTCACATGCTGGGGGGAAAGGCAGCTCAGATAGAGAAGGGAACACCAAGTAAAGGATGTTTGGAGGAATTGCTCGGGATGCAAGATGTGTGCTGAATGTAGACTATAGACCGAACACAAAAGCCACTCAATACCTCTATTGCAAACCAAAACACCCAAAACAGAGAGAATAAAAGGGCATGCCCTGCCACTGAGGTGGGGTGGGGTGGTGGGAGATGAGGTGGGGGTGGTGGGAGGGATGCTGGGAACATTGGTGGGGGAGAATGGGCACTGGTGTAGGGATGAGTAAATGAACATTGTATGACTGTACTGCAAACACGAAAGTTCATAAGTTTGTAACTATACCCCACAGTGATTCACTAATGAAAAAAAATCATGATCCTTCAAATGCCTCCGGAAATTGTTTGATCTCTTTGTTTTCTTTTTTACTTATAAGTAACTGATTCATTTCTTCACATAGCACAGCGGGTAGGGTGTTTGCCTTGCACACAGCCAACATGGCCAACCCGAGTTCGATTCCTCCGCCCCTCTCGGAGAGCCCAGCAAGCTACCGAGAGTATCTCGCCTGCACAGCAGGGCCTGCCAAGCTTCCCGTGACGTATTCGATATGCCAGACACAGTAATAACAACAAAGTCTCCAATGGAGACGTTACTGGGCCCACTCGAGCAAATGGATGAACAATGGGAGGGCCTTTACCTTTACCTTACCTTTAATTATTACACGATTTGGAGGTCAGAGAGATAGTGCAGCAGATAGAGTGCTTGCCTTGAATGTGACTGACCCAAGTTCCATCCCTGGAATTCCGTAGGATACCTTGAGCACTTCGAGGAATGATCCTTCATCCCAGAGCCAGGAGTAAGCCCTGAGCACTGTGAAGTGTGACACCCCCCAAAAGATTAATTTTAAATAACAATACATGATTTGAGTACATTCTCAAAGTAGGCAACACTGATATTCCGAAAATTCTGGTTCTGAAATTTTTATTGCATGTTTACTTCTAAAGTGAGGATACAATAATGAGGAAAATAATGAGGAAAATTCAGTACTCAGCTGTCTCATAATCACTTAATCACTTAACTTCCCGTTAGCTGTCGATTTGCTCGACTGGGCGCAAGTAACGTCTCCATTTGTCCCTGTTGCGTGCTAGTGTAGCCCAATGGCATCTGTTCACTCTGGGAACATGAAGAGCCTCAAACCGATCATTCATGATCTTGACGAAGAAGTCTGACCATCTGGTAGGTGGGCGGCCACGCGGTCTTTTGACATCCCAAGGAATCCAGTCAGTAACAGCTCTAGTCCAGCGGTCATCTTTAAATCTCATTACGTGACCAGCCCATCTGATTTTTGACACCTTGGCAAATGAGACAGCGTCCCTGATTCTTGATCGTCGACGGATGTCAGAACTCTGGATTCTTTCTCTCATTTGAGTGAAATGTGACATTTACAAGCATAGCTCTTTCTATTCTTCTTTGGGAGACCTGAATAGCGTTCTCATCCTGTTTGCGTAGTGTCCAGGTCTCTGAGGCATATGTTAATGCAGGAAGTACAGTGGAATCAAAGAGATGTGCCCGGAGCCAGAGGTTCTTCGTCCTCTTAGCTATTTCTTCGACGTTCTTGAAGGCATTGCAAGCCGCTCTCTTCCTCCTGCGCAGCTCGGGTGCCAGGTCATTTATCATGTTGACTTCTCGAACTAGGTACACATAGCTGTTGCATTCGGAGATGGTTGTTCTGTTGAGAGCAAATGGGGCATCAGGAATGAGGTTGTTTCTCATAAACATTGTCTTTGTGAGATTCAGCTGTAGTCCTACCTTTCCACACTCCCGGTCAAAGTCAGCCAGCATTTGTGCCTCTTGGCTGATGTTTGGTGTTATTGAAACAATGTCATCAGCAAAGCGGAGGTGGTGTAGTTGCCGACCATCTATCTTCACTCCCATTCCTTCCCATTCCAGTCGTTGCATGATGTTCTCGAGGGTGGCACTGAAGAGTTTCGGTGAAATGGTATCACCCTGCCGAACCCCTCTCTTGACATCAATGATAACTTCTTTGTAGAATGGTGAGATCCTGGTAGTGAATCCACAATACAGCTCACTGAGGATCTTGATGTATTGGGCTTGAATGCCCTGATTGGCTAGGGCTTCAATGACCGTTCCGTCTCAACAGAATCAAAGGCCTTCTTTAAATCAATGAACGTTAAACAGAGCGGCATCTTGAACTCCCGAGAAACCTCAATGAGCTTGGTTATCATGTGGATATGGTCGATGGTGCTGAATCCTTTGCGGAACCCGGCTTGCTCGCATGGTTGTCCTTCATCTAGTGTTCTACCAATCCGATTTAGGATGACTCGAGTGAACACCTTGTAGATGGCAGATCAGGCGATAGTTGCCAATGTCATAGATGTCTCCCTTCTTGAACAGTAGTACGGTCCTGCTGGTTTTCCATTGGGACGGAACCTTGCATTCAGACAGGTAGCAAGTGAAGAGCCGAGCCTGTGTATTGATGAGTACTGACGGCAGTTTCTTCAGGTGTTCAGGTCTGACCTTGTCTGGGCCGGGTGCTGTTTGTTTCTTTACCGACGAAATGGCGTGTCGGATTTCGGAAGGGAGAACATTGGGAACGATATATTCATCCTGTGGAATTTGGTATGTCGGCAATTGGACATGGCTATCAAAGAGATTTGAGTAGAAGTCATGGATAATCTTCTCCATTGCCGTTCTGGAGGATGTGATGGATCCATAAGGACGTCGGAGGGCAGTCATCTTGGTCTTGTAGTTGGCGAAGGACAGGCGGGCGTTACGAATACTTTTCCCAGCTTCTGCCACATCTACCAGTACTTCTGCTGTTCTCTCTTTAAGGTCTTCCTTGATCACATCTCTGCACTGCTTTGTGAGCTCGGACCTTAGCTTGCGGTTGCCTGAGGCATGCGCCAAACCACGCTGGCGAATTAGCTCGAGTTTTCGAAGACAGGCTTTTTTTTTGTGGCTATCTCTCTCTTGGCATTCCTCACACATTCATGGAGCTGCTGAACCAGTCGATCGTATTCCTCGTCAATGTTGTCAACAATGGCATCTTTCCATGTTGCCGCAATAGTGCCAAAGTGTTCCCAGTTGGTGGTCGTTCTGGGAGTTCTCTTTTTGAACTTTGTAGCCCTTTCTCCCCACTCTGTGAAGTAGAATTTTGCATGAAGGAGACGGTGGTCCGATCCTGTTCGGAATTTTGGGACAACAGCGAAATCGGTCAGGCAAAACTGTCAATTGAATATGATGTGGTCTATTTCGTTGTGGAATCACCCACCGGGAGACTCCCATGTCCAACATTTAGATTCTGCCTTCTGGAACTGTGAGTTACCATGGATGGTCTTGGTCGACATGATGAACTCAGACAGTCTCTCACCCTGTTCGTTCCATTCTAGGCCATGGGTCCCAATGTGAAGTTCTTCAGCTGATCTTCTCGGTCCTATCTTGGCATTAAAATCACCCACAATGATCTTCTAAAAGGTGTGGTCTTCTTTATAGAACTTCTCCAGCTCCATGTAGAACTTCTCGATTTCTCTTTCATCATAATGAGATGTTGGTGTGCAGACAACGAAGATAGAAGCTGCAGGCAGTGAGCCACATCTATTCAAATGTAAATGTCCGATTGGGGTTGTTAGGCATTCAAATGAATCAATGCTCATGGCCAAGTTTGTGTTGACAAGGACACCGATGCCTCCAACACCTCTTTTATCACATGTTCTGAAGAACAGTTCTTCTCCAATGTCGAAAATGGCATGGTGAGATTCGTGCCTTCTTGTCTCAGTGAGACCAATGACGTCGTACTTGATCATTCGCACTTGTACCATCAGGTCCTCGATGGATGCATCTGATGCTAGCGTATGTGCATTAAAAGTACAGACGATCATTTTTGTCTTCCTTCATTGTGGCAGCCTAGTACGGCCTTGAGATTTTGTCGGCCTCTCCTTTCTCATCCTTCTCAGTGCTGCCATGTCAGTGAAGCCTTCAGGGTCAGGTGAATGAGACCAGTTGTCGTTACTGGTTTTGGCATATCGAATACACAACGGATAGCTTGCCAGGCTCTTCCGTGCGGGCGGAATACTCTCAGTAGCTTGCCAGTCTTTCCGAGAGGGATAGAGGCTTTTGGGGTGACCTCTAATCACCCTTGTAGGTGTTACCATATTTGGACCCTATCAAATATGGTACGACAATTCCGGAAGATGGGTATTTAGTGTCTTATGATGTGTCACGCGGCCGCAAAGTCGACACTACCTCCACTACGCAGCCATCGCCACACTCCAGGACGCTTTCTGGACCCACACCGCCACAAAGCGGCCACGCGACACATCATAAACTGTCTCATAATTTATCATAATTCTGAAACATGGTCTAAAGATACAAAATCTCTAAGATTGTTTTTAAAACATGAAATAAACATGAGGGTTAGACTTACTTGTCTATGTGTAGCATTCCACCTTCATCTTTCCCCACTATTCACATGGAGCTTTCTAGGGAACAAAGAAAATGACCAATCCCCAACCAATTACAGAGGCAAGAATGAGCAGCTTGCCCCAGGATCAAGCAAGCAGAGAGGAGGCACCTATACTTGCTGTGACAACACAGTACCAAGTAAAAGTAGTCTGTGTTTGTTCTCAGAGTGGACCAGTCCTATGCGCAGCCTCTCCTCCCTTAGGAAACACTAGAGAGGATGATGGACAGGCCTGTTAAACGTCTGGCTAGGCATGGGAGAGAGCAAGAATGGGCTGCAACCTGACAGAAGTTAGCACACAGTCATTATCAGCAGCTTTTGTATTTTATTCCTTCCTGCTCAACATGCAAACTGAACTCAACTCACTCAACAAGTAAACTATGGTGCCCAGAAGGGGCAGCAGGCGTGCAGAGATCAAATCCATTCCTACACAGTCTTTGCAATGAATTCCCAAGAAACAGTTTATTTCACTGAACTCAGAGACAGAGGGGAGCGAGAAAGAGGAAAGGACCATTTGGGCACTTACAATGCTATATTAGCTTTGACCGAATACAAGCTAATGGGTTGACTCCTTGATTACAAATCCACCATTAGGTTTTTTAGCAGAAAGAGGCATTCAGCATATTTTGGTAAAATTAATAAACTATGTCATCTAAAAAGAAATGGCTGATAAAAATTTTTAATGGGTACAGAATATAGATAACAATCCCTTGATTTAAAACAAAAAATGATTATTTAACTCAATGTAATATTTTATTTGGGGAGAAACTCACTTTTAACATCTGCATCCTAAAATCTTAGTGAATTTTCTGTGTGTAAGAAGCTCCTCAAACCAAAAGCAATAATTATGAAAATGAATCATTTGGACACCCTTTGGCCTCTCTAGGTGAAAAACACAAGACTACTGGAATGTGAACAAAAAACTTGAAAATATTGAGGAGTGGGGCTGGAGGGATAGCACAGTGGGTAGGGTGTTTGCCTTGCATGCGGCCGACCGGGTTTGATTCCCAGTATCCCATATGGTCCCCTGAGCACTTCCAGGAGTGGTTTCTGAGTGCAAAGCTAGGAGTAACCCCTGAGCATCACCAGACTTGACCCAAAAAGCAAAAAAAAAAAAAGAAAAAAAGAAAATATTGAGGAGTTAAACATTCCCCTTAGATTGCTTTTACCCATTTATTTTCTTAACAATTTTTTTCAACATATAAAACAGGGATAAACTTCCTGATAGGCAATATTTAAGTGATAAGATAAGTGATAAAATTATATAATCATTTGTATAATAAGATAGGGAAAATAATTGGAAACTGAGTTTCTGCTACAAGAATTTGACTCTTCTTGGCCTAGCTTAATGTAAAAATATTTCCACTTAAATCAGTTCCAGATTCTTTTTACAGGCTTATTACTTGTATCATTTTTCATAATAGGTCCTATTAACATGATTACTCTGAGAAAAATCTAAATGACATGAAGATTAGGATTAATTCCAAAAGCATCTGGTTCATTTACCTCACGTTTCAGGATAGTTTTGTTAGGTTATTTTTTGTGTTATGGTGTGGGAGGGGGAGGCTGTGTATTGAATGGAGGGAGGTAGAGAACAATGTTAGTAAAAAAATCATTTTGCCCAAATGACTGAAAATGTGGCAACCTAGACTCCAATCAGTATGCCTTGAATTACCAACGCCAGAACTCATTAAATCTATTACCTGATCCTTTCCCTCAGGTCATACACCAGAGTAAATTGGACTCTATAAGAGATATAGCTTCCCAACCACAAGTGGTAATTTTCAAGTTCTGCCCAGTTGGAAATCACTTTTTCTTTCCACTAAAATTGCCTGGTTTTCACATTACTCAGGATATAAAAATATTATTTCATCAACCATTCAGGAGCCTGCTCTCCTGCACGCCATTAACACCTTCTACTACAGCATAAGCATTGTAAAAGGTTATATTCTTGGACAGGCCTGGATGTCTTTGAAAATTTACTAGATTGCCCTTGAAGGATACTGTAATTCAAATTATGAGTCATAACACTAACTTAAAGCAGAATAATATCTAGTTTACAGAAATAGTCACTCTACCATTAAAAGATGTTTTGATACTTGGCTGCTTATGTCTCTTTTTCACAGAAATAGCGGGGAAAAGAATTGAGAGGAGTGTAAAGATTGTCATTCAAATGCATTCAAGCAAAATAAATTGCATTATTTTAAAGTTTTAATGAAGTTATACTGGTCAGCAGGAGTATCAGCATACTGTGCCCCAAATAAATATACTAAAGACACAAGGATATCAGCTATAAATGCAACATTTAGAGAAGTTGAAGATCCAAAGCTTAAAAAGTTCTTCAGAAGATGAATTACATGAGGACTTTGTATCTATACAAAAGAGAGCAGAAAGCGTTAACAGGTCACTGTCACTGTCACTGTCACTGTCCTCCCGTTGTTCATCTTGAAATAGCAGGTATTGATGTAAATCAAGATAGATAAAACTCCTCTCAAATAATTTGCATCATATTACTTTAAAAAAGAATAAGCGCATTAATAATCAGTGAAGTCTTCTGCAATCTTTCACTCTAAACAGACTTGAGAAATTACAACCACTTCCTTAATTATATTAGGATAATTAGGATAATTATCTTAATCTATAAGTTTGAGAAACATCCTTTAAGGGACCAGGAATCTGGGTTAGTAGTAAAGCATATAAATGACTTGCATATGTGAGGTGCTGAGTTCAAGTCCCAACATCAGGGAAAAAAAGAAAAATGGAAGAAATAAATCCATTAAGACACAGAAAAAATATAATCCAATTTTTAAAAGTTCATTAACTGATAATAAAATTAAGTGTGAACCCTATTAAGTAGCACATGGGAAAGCACAACCATCCTCTATTAATTGCAAATATAAACAAATCTAGTTATTGCAAGAAATAGGAGACCATGAGTCAAAACACACTAAATGCCTATTGTCCTATATACTCCATGTACTCTGTACACTCTCTAATTACTGAAAAACTTATCCAGCAGAAATCTAAAATGACACATTAAAGACTAATCTTATTTTTTTAAAAAAAAATCCCTGCTAATTCAAGCAAGCTCACTTTGTGAAAATTTTGTTTAATGAAAGTAATTCTGCCTAAAACTTGAAAGATTTATAATGTGTAAATATATCTACATGGTATCTGTAGCACTGCACTGTCCTGTTGCACTGTCCTCCCATTGTTCATCGATTTGCTCAAGCAGGCACCAGTAACGTTTTCATTGTGAGACTTGTTGTTACTGTTTTTGGCATATCAGATATGCCACGGGGAGCTTGCCAGGCTCTGCCATGCAGGTGGGATACTCTTGGTAGCTTGCCAGGCTCTCTGAGAAGGATGGAGGAATCAAACCTGGGTCAGTCACATGCAAGGCAAGAGCCCTACCCACTGTGCTATCACTCCAGTGATTTTTAAATACCTTGAAATAAGAACTACATTTACATTACTGATACTTTTTGTGGACTTTTCAATAAAAGAGCTTCTACCAACATGTTGAATTTCTAAATGTGCACCAAACAATTGGTATCCCAACAGTAGAAATTTATTTCCCTGGGAATATAACATATTATAATATATAAATATATAAACATATGCCTCTCGGAGAGCCCGGCAAGCTACCGAGAGTATCCTGTCCACATGGGCAGAGCCTGCCAAACTTCCCATGGTGTATTTGATATGCCAAATGCAGTAATGACAACAGGTCTCATTGCCCTGACCCTGAAAGAGCCTCCAATCATTAGGAAAAGACGAGTAAGAAGAGGCTGCTAAAATCTTAGAACTGATGAAATTTACATACAAATGGTTCTACATGGAAAGTATCATGCTAAGTGAAAAGAGCCAGAAAGAGAGGGACAGACATAGAAACACTGGATTCATCTGGGGAATATAAAGTAACAGAATGGGAGTCAAACACCCAAGAATAGTTGAGATAAGTACCAGGAGGTCTGCTCCAGGGCTTGGAAGCCAGCCTCACATGCTGGGGGGAAAGGCAGCTCAGACAGAGAAGGGAACACCAAGTAATTGCTCGAGGAATCGCTCGAGATGCAAGATGCGTGCTGAATGTAGAATATAGACCAAACACGAAAGCCACTCAATACCTCTATTGTAAACTACAACACCCTAAAGGAAAGAGTGAGCAAAAGGGAATGCCCTGCCACAGAGGTGGGGGGGTTGGGTTCTGGGGCGGGGGGGGGGAGGGCTACTGGGATCATTGGTGGTAGAGAATGGGCACTGGTGGAGGGATGGGTACTCGATCACTGTATGACTGAAATCCAAGCACGAAAGTTTATAAGTCTACAACTGTACCTCATGGTGTTTCACTAAAATAAATAAATAAATAAATAAAAAGCAAAAAAAAAAAAAAACCAAAAAAAGAGAAAGAATGTACTTCCCCAATAGGCATAATTTCATGTCATGCTTCTCTTTGTTTATGCTATCACTTTTTTATAAGAATCCAAATTATGATGTAATATGACTTAGTTTAAACCTGAATAAAGGAATATCTGAAATATTAGTAAAAAATATATAAAAATAAAATTAAAAAAATAAAATCTCAGGACTTGGAGGAATAGAGACGTTACTGGTGCCCGATCAAGTAAATTGACGAACAACGGAATGTCAGTGATGACAGTGATACAGTGATATAAATATATGTTATATAATAGATAAGCATATTATATAAAATATTGTTAAACATTACACACATTGTGTATAAATTATAGATCATGTTATATAATCTATGTAAAACATTATATATTAGTCATCATTATATCATATAATATATTGTATAATATAAATATATATGTATGTAAAGTTTATATATGTGATTTATTTATATTTGATATATTATATATAAATTATTAAAACCAATAATATCCATACCTATGCTTGTGCATACCTAGTTACTTGTGTTCCATAACTAGGATAAAAATAAATATAAATATATCCAGCTCAATGCCTATTACAAATTAAATTCTGTTATAAAGTAAAAGAAAGGCAATGTAAATTCACACTTAGGTCTCTATGGTAGCAACAGTTATGTTCAAGCTAAAACAAGAACTGTACTTGGCATGTACATAATACATCCTCATATTAAAAGGTAAGGAACTGAAACGGACTAAACCATTTTCATTGAAGCTTACTTAAGCAGAAGTAACAATGTGCAATATATTGAGAAAAACATGATAGGAAACAAAAGGGGTTGCAGACTTAATTCCCAGATTAAAACACTGTCCAGTGGGAAATTTTTTTTAAATGAAATAGAAGTGCAAAAGAGGATAACTTGGTTTTCAGAATTTCTTAAGACATTATTCAGCAATCTTAAACTCTATTTCACTGTTGAGAAAAGAAATTCATGGCAATATTGTGCAAAGGCATGTAACAAAGCAGTGTTTGAAGATATTGTCAATGATTTCTATCACTGACTTTGGATCCATTACTGATGGTTACTAAAAGCTTTCTGAACCGCAGTGCTTAAGGGGTGGTTATAAAATCAAATGCAAAATAAGATGCAGCCTTAAATGATGCCATGGTTGGATGGAGGAAGGATCTTCACATTCGCACAGAACTGGCAACAAGTCTGCTTTTTCCTGTTACTAAAGGCATTATTATTCTTCAGAAACTAAAGGAATTCAGCAGTAAGAGTTTGACCTGATGTAATATATTTCACTTAAGAATGAGGTGAATGAATTGAGATAGCAATTGAAAGGGAGAGATGATTATTTTTTTCATGTCAATTTGCAAACACCTGAGCTCAAAAAGAATTAGAACTAGGAAATTTGTTATTTCAGCAAAATGAGCACACTTTGAAGGGCTTTTAAGAAAACTTGAATTCCATCAGACTACATGAAATGCATCAGATGTATTTGCAGTTCATCTGACCTCAATCCTAGAGGTACCTAGACATCAAACAGCTGAACCGTAGTCAATTATTTAAGAATAATCACACAACTAGGCAGGACCATTTTATTTTTGATTATACATTCACTTGCATGTGTATTATATATATGCATGTATAACATATTATACATGCTCACCTCAACAACTATTTCAGACCCCATCTTCTCCTGCATCCCCCACCAACAAATGCCTGATGCCAACCTCTGGCTTATGATCCCCATCTAATATTGTTGGTGAAACAAAAACCTTTACTAAGTCGAGACCTTAAAAAGTGGCCACCACCTTCCACAGGATTCCTATTTTTCCCTTTTTCATTTCTGTTGTCAAGAGGATCAGGATGAAGCTCCTGACATATGCGTTTCACCCTCCACACACCAGCTGTGATGCATTAAAGAAGAACTTGCAGGGAAGGCAACAAATAACTTCTCCTCTCCCTTTTAAAATGTTACCTATGGGCAGGAGGGATGGTACAGGGATTAAGGCATTTGCACTGAACGTGGCCAAGCCCTGTCCTATCCCAGGACCACATGAACCCTGATCCTTGCCAGGAGTGATCCCTGAGCACAGGGTCTGGCGTAAGTCCTGAGCATCACTGGGTGTGTGCCCACTCCATCCACCCATCAAAAAATGCTGCCTATTTGTCAAGTGTTACTATAAGCTTGTTGAGTGCAGACATGTTATCCTGTTTACATGGGCTCTCCAGCACATGAATGAGTGCTCATGTGTGGTCAGATACACAATAAAAAAAAATCCTTGATGTTTGTCGGAAATTATGACCTCTTCTCTCTCTACTCCTATCACCAGTACTACCAATTAGCAGGATCCCAACTATGTCCAGGGAAAATTAATCACTCCCAACAAATTTTTAACTCCTCTTAAAACACAGGTAGGAGTTTTTAAAAAAATCTATTTTCCCTTATTATTTGTTGCTTATTGAATTCTAAGTCAATGCCTGAATAAAATCAAATGTTTCTTTAGCAAAATTAGGAAGAAAGTCTAAAACTGATTTATGGATTAATTTCTAACCTATTTTCTTGTTTTTCTGCCCCAAAAGATAAAATATTTAATAAGAAAACAAATTACTTTTCTTCATTTGCAAAAGTCATTTGGGCATAGAGTTGACAAAAATAGCAATATTTAATTTGATGGGAAAATAGTCCAAGTCTGAAGTGAGATGACTGAGAAGTATTCCCAAAGTATTATATTGTATTAATATGTAAGTGTTCCCCAATGTCATGGACTAAGGCTGTGACAAAGTGTATTAATGAGTCTTTATCTCACTGCCTCCCGCCACCTCGCAACAAAGAGCTTTCCTTTTCCACTACTTCACTTCCTTATATTTCAAGATTATTGTTCAAATCTTTTGACTGTAGTTAATCATTCAATTTTGTCTCATAAAAACAGAGTAAAGTTTTCATTCAATTATTAATCATACTAAATAAAATAATGGGGAGGAGCAATTTAATGAGAACATGTGAGATTGTTTGCCTGGATTGTACCACACAGAGTTAAACAAAAACCACATTTTTAAAACTCCCTCAAAGAACAATAGCTACTTTTCCATGTGGATTCCTGCGAGAAAATCATTATGCTAGAAAAACACCTAATTTTATTTTTCTTAAATTCTTGTTTTTCCCAAGAGAGATTATATTCACAATGTGAAAAATGATGCTCTGAAAAGAATCTCACATACTTATTAACCCAGGTATTTGATCAATACCAAATTTAATAAAAATTGTAGAATTAAAGTATAGATTACTAGCAATTTGAAACTTCTGGTTAATCATGAAGGTAATAACAATGAAGCAAACACACCACATAATAAGCCATATCAATTTACTCTCCATGTTTCTTCAAAATAAAAAGGGAAAGTCATACTGAAAAATTTAATTACATAAAAATCTTTGACAAAGATTCAGCCAGTCCATTTTTCTGGTATTCTAACATATATGGTGGAATGACACTGACAAAACTTAGACTAACATTACCAATAAGTCCATATGCCTACAATTTATGAACAGTTTTAATATTTTTTTAAAGATTTTTTTAAAGATAAGAAAAAAGTTCCAAATTATTTCAATAGTGTTATCTGCAAGAATGATTATGAACTACTTTTTATTTCATCACTTCTGGCACTCAAATAACCACTGTAATTTTAAAAACATTTAAAAGTAACTATCAATTATTTTAATTTATTCAAAATGAATAAATACCTACGTGAACCGCTTTCTAAAGTATAGGACTGTAGCACTCTCCTCCTCCCATTGTTCATCGATTTGCTCAAGCGGGCACCAGTAACATCTCCATTGTGAGACTTGCTGTTACTGTTTTTGGCATATCAAATATGCCATGGGGAGCTTGCCAGGCTCTAAAGTATATCACTTCAAAATAAAACACCAGAAAAATGTCCAGTTAGCTCTTATTATCAAAGTGAATGAAATCCAAATTTCCAAATATTTCAAACTAAATCTGAAGAAAGCAGCTCATTTTCCTCTCGTTTTCTTAAGATGCAATACTGAACTTCATGCAATCATGTCTACCACTTAGGCTGCCTTCAGAATTGAAGCCGAGGACCACAAATAACAAAAAGCAATAGCTCTGCTGCCTCCCCAGCATGTCGCAGATTCCTCTTTCAGAGTAAGATTCCACACATTCCATGTGTTTCCTTTAAAAATAGAAGATGTCCACTTTAAAGTAAGCCAGCCCAAACTCATACCAGCCTAAAAATGGCCAGGAAACACACTTATTATGAGGTTTACATCTGTTTTTTGTATGCAAACTAAAATTTTCTACTTTTAAATTCTGTCCTTACTTTCCCATTCAACATTCGCTGATGCGACACAAAATAGTGTAAAGAAATGAGGTTGTAGTCCAAGGAAAAGCATTATATTAGGAGAGTTTTCAGGAGAAAAAGTGGATAAAGTGCCTCTTTTTCTCCTCTGCTCCAAAGAACTGCTCCTTTCCACTTCCCCTCAATAAAAAAAATGAAATTTGAATAAAAATTTTAAAAGTTGTAAATTTTTACAATTCCATAAAGAGGAAAATCGTTTTTATTTAAATGCAGTATATTTTTTGTTTAAAATGTTTTTATATAGGAGTACTGCTATTCAGTCACTGATTAGGCTGATTGAATTGGGCATGAAATCCACCTTACTTTCATTTTTTCATTTTTTATAATTTTATTTATTGAATCACCATGAGAGCAGTTACAAAGATTTTGGGTTTAAGTCTTGGTCATACAATGAAACACCCGTACCTTCACCAGTGCCCATTCTCCACCCCAAAAAACCCCAGTATATCCCCATCCCACACCCTCCCCACCTGTGGGACAGATGATTTCCACATTACTCTCTCTCTACTTTGATTCCATTAAAGATTTTGATACCAGACCCACCATTATTATTTGGGATTTTACCCCAACACTCAGGTCTGCCTAAAAGGTGACAGTAGACAATTTTTTTTCTATTGCTGATTATGAATAACATATGATGTCACGTGGTTGCAGTAGTGGCCACACAATTTTGAAATTCCGAAATTCTAACAATTAAATCTGGAGGGATTTCTGCCAAAATCTGCTGGGTTCCGAGATCTGCTCCTGAGTCTCTGGGATTATGGCCACTAAGCAGCTTGATCAGGAGCCAGAGAGGCCGTTTGTGGGTGGCGACTCGGGGTCTTGTTGGGATGGGGAGGAAAGGGCCAGCTCCACCCCCATCCCGTGAGGCACCACATGTTTCATCACTGAGGACCCAAACCTGATTGTCCAATGGTCTCTGGAGGATGGCAGCCACCGAGACACCTAGGGGGAGCAGGTGGAGGGACAGCACCCTTTCCCCCTGGGGTGGCCCAGCGACAGTAACCTACTGCGGGGTCCAGACACATGTTAAAAATAATCTAAAGTTTTGTGAATGGAACTTCAAGAAATAAAAGAGGACATGAGGAAATGGAACAACATCCCCTGCTCATGGATTGGGACAATTAACATTGCCAAAATGTCAATATTCCCCAAAGCATTATACAGATTCAATGCTATTCCTATAAGGATACCCATGACATTCTTCAAAGAAATTGATCAAACACTCCCAAATTCATATGGAACAACAAGCCCCCATGAATAGCTAAAGCAATTCTTTGGGGGGGTGGGGCGCAGATGGGAGGCAACACCCTCCTCAACATCAAACTGTACTACAAAGCAGTAATAATTAAAACATTTGTATTGGAACAAAGACAAATCTGCAGACCAATGGAATAGGGTTGAGTATCCTTATATACACCCTCAAATACATGATCATCTAATCTTTGATAAGGGAGCAAGAAATATAAACTGGAGCAAGGAAAGCCTCTTTGACAAATGGTGCTGGCAACAACTGGACAGATACGTGCAAAAAAATGGGCCTAGACCTCTACCTAACACCAGGCACAAAAGTCATATCAAAATGGATAAAAGACCTCAACATCAGACCAAAATCCATAAAGTACATTGAAGAAAAGTTTGGCAAAACCCTCCATGACATTGAGGCCAAAGGTATCTTCAAAGATGAAACACCACTGACCAACCAAGTGGAAGCAGAGATTTTAAAAAAAAATGGGACTATCTTAAACTAAAAAACTTCTGCACCTCAAAAGAAACAGTGACCAAGATACAAAGACAGCCTACAAAATGGGAAAGAGTATTCACCCAATACCCTTCTGACAGGGGTTAATATCAAGGATATATAAGACACTAGTAGAATTGTACAAGAAAAAAGCATCCAATCCCATCAGAAAATGGGCCTATAAAATGAACAGAAACTTTTTCAAAAAAGAAATTCGAATAGCCAAAAGGCACATGAGAAAATGCTCTTTATCACTAACAATCAAGGAGATGCAGACCAAAACAACAATGAGATATCATCTCACACCACAGACTGAAACACATCCAAAAGAACAAAAGCAACCAGTGTTGGTGTGGATGTGGGAGAAAGGTACTCTCCTTCACTACTGGTGGGAAAGCCTACTGGTCCAGCCTTTTTAGAAAACAATATGGTCATTCCTCAAAAAAACAAGAAGTTGAGCTCCCATTTGACCCAGCAATACCTCTTCTGGAAATATATCCCAAGAGAGCAAAAAAGCACAATAGGAAGGACAACTTCACCTGTATATTCATTGCAGCACTGTTCACTATAGCCAGAATCTGGAAACAACCTGAGTGCCTGAGAACAAATGACTGGTTAAAAAAAAATTCGGTACATCTACACAATGGAATACTATGCAGCTGTTAGGAAAGATGAAGTCATGAAATCTGTTGTAAGTGGATGGTCATGGAGAGTATCATGCTAAGTGAAATGAGTCAGAAAGAGAGGGACAGACATAGAATGACTGCACTCATATGTGGAATACAATATATCATAATATGAAACTAACATCCAAGGATGGTAGAGACAAGGACCAGGAAGATTGATCCATGATTGGAAGTCTGCCTTACGAGCCGGGGGAGAAGACAGCTGGGATAAGAGAAGGGATTACTAAGTCAAAGATGGTTGGAGGGATCACTTGGGATTGGAGATGTGGACTGAATGTAGATAATGGACAAAACATGATGGCCTCTCAGTATCTGTATTGCAAACCATATACCCATAAGTAGAGAGGGAGTAAGAGGTAAACTGTCTGCCTTAGAGGCAGGGGTAGGGATAGGACTAGGTGGGGAAAGTATACTGGGGACAATGGTGATGGAGGATGTGCACTTGTGGAGGGATGGGTGTTCGATTATTGTATGACTGAAACTCAAACATAAAAGTTTTGTAACTGCAGCTCACAGTGATTAAAATGAAATAAATTTTTAAAAATTTGATGCCAAACACAGTAACAAGAAGTCTCACAATGGGAGACGTTACTGGGTCCGCTTGAGCAAATCTATGAACAACGGGAGGACAGTGTTTGTTTTGTTTTTTGAGTGGAAAGGAGAGAGTGATACAAAGAGCCAGAAAATATATACTTTAATAAATCAAATAAAATTTGATTTAGTAAATCAAATCTTTAAATCTGGCATGACAGTATACATCAAAATATAAGGAATACTAGGTTTGAAAAGTTTGTTGGGGTCTTCCAATAACCTTGGGGGTCTGAGAATGCTTAACTACACCTGGCAATGCTTAGGGATCCTTGTTATCAGATAGGATAATTAGGGCAGATTAAATCAAGAATGTGGCAATAGAAAAGGGAGAAGTGACCTCATATTTTACGGATCTTCTAAAAAACTATATTACATTAATTTTTTAAGGCCTGGCTTATAATAAGCTTCCCATAAATGTTTGGTGATTCAGATCGTCTTTTTCATTTCATGATTCTTTTTTTTTTCTTTAAATCCTCTTCATATTTGTCTGGAATGGCCCCACAAAGCAGAAGGAATTGCTCAGTAAAATAACCTCATCAATTCCTTCCTAACCCACCAACAATAAAGGTCTAAGAAAGATGTAAAATGAAAAATAATACAGGAAAAAAGTTCACTATACTTTTCAACCAACATTTTATCAATTGATGTATTTGGGAAAATTTAACATGTATTGCGTTTCCTACTGTAAAAATCAATACAGTATACTTTCAGCTACACACTTTACTAGACATAACAACTTCATTTCCTTGATTGACTAGGACTGAGGGACTTGTCACTGAGTCCAAAAGAATCTAAATCCACATCCTTTCTTGTTTACCACACTAGCTCTTTTTTTTGTTTGTTTTCATTTGTTTGGTTTACTGCAGAAGGGGGAAAGGGGGGGTGAGCCACATCCAGTAGTGCTCAGGGCTTACTCCTGGCTCTGTGCTGAGGGATCATTCCAGCAGGGCTCAGGGGACCATAAGGGGCTCCAGGAATCAAACGTGGCAAGTAGCCTATCCATTGCACTATCACCCTGCACCCCCTTTTTTAATTTTTGCATCCAAGTAGTTTATTTAAGAAGTGATTCTAAAGGATGCAGGACTAAAGCAAAAAAAAGAGTTAAACCTGGAAGGAGGAACCTAGGAAAAGTTGAAGATACAGCCCTGTTAAATCAGCCAAATCAGACACTGCTACAGGCAACTGGTCCTTCTTTTGACTCTCCTCACATTATTTCTTGAGTGGCTACAATTCCTTACCCTCACTTTTCCCTCACACATGTCAACTTCCCCTGTCAACTTCCCCTTTGCCCATCAGCAATCAAGCCTATCAAGCCAACTGTCACAGGCTGAGTAGGATGCCTACGTGATTCTTTCTAGCTCTGCTCAGAATTCCCAAAGACCTTAAGCAGTTTTGTCTCTATTTTTCATGCATCAGATGAAGATAACAAGGCTGTAAAGAAACTTAAGTGTGATCGTCGATAATAACATGGGGACCCATGGAGTGAAGGAAACTCCCACCTCCAGCTTGTGGAGCTGAATCAGAGGCAGTCGCTCACAGGCAGCCTCCTGCTGGCCTCTGCTGTTGCCCCTCACTCACCTGAGCTCACATGCTTTAGGCCTGTGTTCAACAGCTAAGCAAGGTGGATATAAAGGTCCATCACTTCCACCAACATAGAACACCACACACACACACACACACACACTCATGTCTATGTCCTCTGAAGCCTGCCCACCTGCCTACTTCTCTCTGCCCAAACATGCTTCCTCCTGCTATCTGTCACAGGTGATGGTGCCTAAATCCATTTCAGCACAGCTTCCAGAGAAGCCAGAGTGCCACCCTCTGCCCATTAATGGGATTAATGAGGTCAACTTAACCCTTAATGGTTATGGTCACGGTCCTCCCGTTGTTCATCGATTTGCTCGAGCAGGCCCAGTAACATCTCCTTCGTGAGGCTTGTTGTTACTGTGTTTGGCATATTGAATACGTCACGGGTAGCTTTCCAGTCTCTGCCGTGCGGGCAAGATCCTCTCGGTAGCTTGCCAGGCTCTTCGAGAGGGGCAGAGGAATCGAACTCGGGTCGGCCATGTTGGCTGCATGCAAGGCAAATGCCCTACCCGCTGTGCTATCGCCCTGTTTGAAATGCCAAGAACGAAGCCTGCTCAGTAACTAAATTTGACACTGTTCCTACTAAATATATACTTTTTCTTATAATGTACACTTTTCATTCATATTTTAAACAATGTCTTAGGTGCAGTGTACTAATATGTAAAGCCTGACTATTTGACAATGTCTCCCAAAATAACTTTAGAAGAAAGTGATGAGACTAAAAGTAAAAGGATAAAAATGAAAGAAGCAAGTGTAATTGAGTGAGTGTTCCCGCACAGAGTGTGCAAAGGTCCCATTACATGTATGGTTAGAAGTCACTGTTTACCTTCCATAACCAACACAGAGGGTGATATTTGTACTCTCTGCCCTGCATAACTGAGTCGCACATTTACAGGACTTGACATTTTTCTTCATATAACATTTTATACTTTAAAAATATTATATTTCTATGTAGGCAGAACTCTCCAGGACATTGAAGCTAAAAACATCTTTAAGGATGAAACAGCACTGACCATGCAAGTGGAAGCAAACATAAACAAATGGGACTACATCAAACTAAGAAACTTCTGCACTTCAAAAGAAACAGTGACCAAAATACAGAAAGAGCCCATAGAATGGGAAATATTTTCCCAATCCCAATACCCATCGATAAGGGATTAATATCCAGGATATACAAGACACTAGTAGAAATGTACAAGAAAAAAAATTCCAACCCCATCAAAAAATGGGGAAAAGAACTGAACAGAAGTTTCCTCAAAAAAAAATAGAAATGGCCAAAAAGTATATGAAAAAATGCTCCACATCGCTAGTCATCAGGGAGATGCAAATCAAAACAACAATGAGATATAATCTCACACCACAGAAACTGGCACACATTCAAAAGAATAGAAGCAACCAGTGCTGGCATGGATGTGGGGGAAAAGGGACACTCTTTCACTGTTGGTGGGAATGCCCACCAGTCCAGGCTTTCTGGAAAACAATATGGACAGTCCTTCAAAAACTAGAAATTGAGCTTCCATATGACCCCACAATACCACTTCTGGGAATATATCCCGAGGATGCAAAAAAGTACAGTATAAATGACATCTGTACCTATATGTTCATTGCAGCACTGTTCACAATAGCCAAAATATGGAAACAACATAAGTGCCCTAGAACAGATGACTGGTTAAAGAAACTTTGGTACATCTACACAATGGAATACTATGCAGCTGTCAGAAGAGATGAAGTCATGAACTTTGCTTATAAATGAATAGACCTGGAGAGTATATTGCTAAGTGAAATGAGTCCGAAAGAGAGAGACAGACTCATTTGTGGAGTATAAAACAACATAACATGAAGCTGACTCTTACGGACAATAGATACACGGGACAGATAGATGGCTCTATAGCTGGAAGTCTGCCTCATGAGCAAAGGGGAGAAGGCAGCTGGAATAGAGAAGGGATCACTACTAAAAAGATGGCCTGCATTTACTGTCCAGAATTTATTAACTCAAACACTATTTAATGATCACCTACTACGTGTCAATCAATGTTTGAGTAGGTGGATCTATTTCATTTGTGATGAGCTTGCTTGGTGAACTCAGGAAACACATTCAGCCCTCAGATCCTCACACTTAGGAGATGGACAGAATTCGTACTTCAAATACTAGGAATAAATGAAATACACATGGAGTGTGTAAACTAGAACAGTGGTTATGCTCTCTTAAATGAGTACAAATATTCACTAAAGAAAGAGCAACTCGCCCATTAGTTCAGCTGGAAAGTTAAACCCAAACTCTTTCACACGTAGACAGAAGTGTCATCTTTTGGGCCAACTTGTATCCAAGAAAGACTGCTAAAAATGGGAAACCTGGGCCCAAGAGGAATCACAACAGATTGAAGTGCATGCTTTGGATGCTGGAGGCTCCAGGTTTGGTCCCTGGCACCACATGGCCCTGTAAGCACTTACAGACCCCCTACTTCCAAGCACTCAGCTAGGAGTAGCCCTTTGAGTACTGTCTATCAGGGCCCCAAAATCAAAGTGAGGGAGAGAGAGGACCCAATAGGGCTGCCATGTTATACTACATGTGTTATCAATAATAACACGGAAAATCTGAATATTTTGGTAAACCATAGAAATTCTTGGAAGTAAAACACTTCTATATGTATTATAAGAACTTATGCAACATTGATATGAACAAAATCTAGTAATTTCATTATTTTTAATTTTAAAATTCACTTTTTGGGATTTTTTTTCAATACCAGGGATCAAACCCTGACCTCATACATGCAAAGCAAGTTTTCTAGCTCTGAGCTAAGTCCCCATGCCCTCAGTCATAGTCTTTACTGAATTTAAAACCACGTCAATTATACACCACTGGAGTCAAAGAGAGGCTGCAAAAAATAACATTTGACAGAAAAATGCCACCTCCTGCAGAGGAATGGAGGTGTCGAAATGAATCAGTTGATTCTTGTTTTTATTAATGTTTAATCATTTACAGAGCACACTTCATTTGCAATGAAAATACTTGTTCATCAAGTTGAAAGATGGACGATAGCTGCTTTTTGTTTTTTTTTTTTTTTGCATTTTAATATTAACTGGACCAAGGTAGGGAACTGGTGAAAGAATGAAAAACAAAAATTTAATAAACAATTCTCCATAAAGTTTGGGTCATTTACTTGGTGTGCTGGAAAAGGAAAGTTTTTTTTTTTAAGTATAAAACGTTGTTCCTTCATCCTCCATTATTATTAAATACGTGGTAAAAGCTTAAAGGTAATCCTTTATATTAATTTCTTTTTTTAAAAAAATTATTGTGTGCTTAGGGGAAGCAGGGATTTATTCTATCAAGAAAGGCTATATGAATGTTTAATTTGGTATGTTTTGAAAAAAAAACCTCAAGGCTCCTGCTGACTGTCTTCATTCTATGCCATGTCTCCACTCCTGGACACAACCACCAAATTTTAGTGCTACCCTCATAAAAGCCAAGGGAGTAAGTTTATTTTTCCCAGCGCTCAACAGAGATTTCTTGTGCTTAGTGAGAGGGCAGTGGATTCCTGTATTAATGCATATTTTTACTCAGCTCTCACTTTATGTCAGCATGTTGCAGATTTTTTCCAAAGGTTTTTGCACATTTTTGGTTCTCTTTTTTAAAACTTTCAAAATACAGCCATTAATGTCACACAACTAAACTCTAGTGTCCTTTGTCAATAACATGAAGATTCCTCAAAACTACTATTCCCGGCACTAAGTCAGAGGAGATTCAACTTTAAGTGAAAAACGATCAAATAGCACCCCAACTTTCTAGAACACTGCTTGTCTCAACAAGAAGCTGGTTTCCCCAAATGGCACAGAGAATCCAACTACCATCATCTCCCTACCAGGTTCCCATGAATTCTGGACTCTCCTTTCTTTCGAAGTGCAACCAGAAAATAAAAGAATACAAAGACTCTAGGAAAAAGTATCTTCAGGGCAATGGATATGAGTATGAGTTTTGAAATCCAGGAGTCCAGAGAGAGCCTTCTGGGTTTTCAAATGAATAAGTGCGTGCATAACATCAGGCTTTTTACTGAATCTCTCCAACCCCACCTTCCTCATGTCAAGACTAAGGGAATTGATCTGCTTGAGAGAAACAGATAAGAATTGATAAGATGCTAAGGGTAAGATATTCAGGGTAAGGCTGCTTACAGAGACACATAATGCAGGGATCACTGTATCACTGTATCATTGCCATCCTGTTGTTCATCGATTTGCTTGAGTGGGTGCCAGTAACATCTTCATTCGCCCCAGTCCTAAGATTTTAGCAGCCTCTCCTTACTCCTCCTTCCGAATGGTGCCATACTGGAGGCTCTTTCAGGGTCAGGGGAATGAGACCCGTTATTATTATTTTTTTGGCATATCAAATACACCACGTGAAGCTTGCCAGGTCCTGCCATGCCAGCGGGATACTCTCAGTAGCTTTCCAGGCTCTCTGAGAGGGATGGAAAGGCAGGGATAATTGCAGTTTATAATGCTCTCAACACTGAAATCAACCCTAACTCCTCCATCTGTCGGCTGTGCTTAGAACAGACCTGCTTAGAAATGGCTTAAGTCTTCTCAATCTTTCAAAATAGTCTAGCCAGAAAAGACGATTAAAACAGGACTAATAAAAAAAAAGTTTAAAAAGTAAAAATGTAAAAGCAAGCATTGTTGTACACTGTGGTGCTTAGGGAATGAACCTGGTACCTTAAGCACCTGCAGGGAAAAGTCTAGGTATTGCATCTAGTAAACTTGGGGTTACAAATATTAATTACACGTGATGGTGATATAACAATAATAGTAATCAGAGAGTTTAATGCTCACAAACAATCTTGGAGATAGCAACTTTTTCAGATTCTCAGTGGTCATTAAAATATCTATCACTCCAGGAGTGATAGCACAGTGGGTAGGGTGTTTGCCTTGCAAGCAGCAATCTCAGCCGAGCCGGGTTCAATTCCTCTGCCCCTCTCGAAGAGCCTGGCAAGCTACCGAGAGTATCTAGCGCGCACGGCAAAGCCTGGCAAGCTACCCGTGATATATTTGACATGCCAAAAACAAAAACAGTAACAAGTCTCACAGTTTGTTCTGAGACATTACTGGTGCTGATCGAGCAAATCAATGAACAATGGGAGGACAGTGCTAAAGTGCTACCTCACATTAAAATGTCTAAAGACCACTCAGAAAGAAAAGAGAGGAGCCAAAGTTCAAACCCAACACAATTTCATTCCAAATGCTCAGAGCATGCTGATGTGTTCCTTAGTCTTTTTTCATATTACAGAATTCATACAACAGCAAAACATGATAATGGGATGGAGAGGGGCAGAAACTCATGGCAACTTCAATGAAGAAAGCAATTACTTTTTTTTTTCCTAAAAAGAGGAAAAGGTCAGGCCCTCTACATGCTCTACAATATCCTACAGAACATTCTTGTTTTGGCATCAACATAAAATGAGGACCATCTAATCACCTAGTAACCTGAGGCCCTAACAGTTGAGAAGACCAGGTAATCATGGAATGTTTTATCTTTAGGATCCAGAGACTTTAAAGCATGGCAACAACATTAAGTCTCCAAATTCAAAATTTTGAGTCTCAAAATTCAAAAATTACCCTTAAGGTTAATAAGGAAGATGAAATTCATAACAATTTACAATATGAACATTTTTTAAAAACACCTCTTTTACTAACCCATGAATACATTTCACTTAGTTGCAATAAAAGAAAATGTAAGTTACCTTTCCTTAATCACAGGAGTGTATTCATTATAATTTCTGTTTTGTAACACAGATGCTTATTTTGCCTTGATGGCTCACACATGACCTGTTTGTATTAATCATTTGTGCTTTTATCAAACATTCATATGTTTTAGGTAATAAACTCTACTTTCATGAACCTAATACCTCAAATAAGAACTAGAATGCTATCAGTTTACTCTAACAAGTGCTTCTCCCTATCACCTGTATTAGCTGTTATCCTGAATCACACACCAATCGTTAACTTGTTTTTTAATATATGGTTCATCATATATGTCATTTTAAGAGCATATTGCTTAGTTTTCATTATTTTTAATATTAACACAGAAGCTTAAAGTAGAAATAAAAAGTATATAAGAGTAGAATCATAATAACATTTGACAAAAAGTACAAATTCTAGTTAAAATATCTCAGTAAATCTTGGGGCCAGAGATCTAGTACAGAGAGGGATGGTCCTTGCCTTGACCAACCAACCCTCATTCAATCCCTGGTACCGCCTATAGTCCCACCAAGCGCAATCAGGTGTGATTGCTAAGAACAGAGCCAGGAGTAAGCCCCAAGCACCACCAGGTATGAAATAAACAAACAAACAAACAACAACAAATAGAAACTAATTAATCACAAACTCACATCACACATAATGGAAAAAAACACTAAAAGCGTGGTCTGGATTAGCCAGGGAAGCAGCTAACAGGCTTTGTACGCAGCAACTCTGGTTCATTTCCCAGTCTGCATGGTCCACTGAGCACCACTGGGAGCAACCCCCAAGTACTGTGCCAGGAGTAGCCTGCATATAACCCCAAAACAAAAACATGATCTTTAGGGGCTGGAGTGATAGCACAGCGGGTAGGGTGTTTGCCTTGCACGCGGCCCACCCGGGTTGATTCCCAGCATCCCATATGGTCCCCTGAGCACCACCAAGAGTAATTCCTGAGCGCAGAGCCAGGAGTAACCCCTGCACATTGCCAAGTGTGACCCAAAAAGGAAGAAAAAAAAAAGAAAAAAAATCCTTAAAAAAAAACCAGTTTAAAAAACTTTAAAAAACAGTTTACAATTGTCTTTTAATCTGTCAACTAGGAATAAATATTTTTCAAATCAAATCAACACAAGATTCAAACGGGGGAGGGAGGGGGAGGTGTTGTTTGTTTATTTGGGGGTTTTGGTTTGTTCATTTGGTTTGTTAGGGTTTTTTGTTTGTTTTGTTTTGTGTCTGAGTCACATCCTATTTCAGGGCTTACTCAGGGAGCACTCCTGATGGGTCTCCCAGGACATTATGAGGTGCTAGGAATTGAACTGGAGGCAACTGTGTGCAAGGAAGTAACTTCACCTCTGTACTATATCTCCGACTCCCAAGTTTCATTTTTTATCACACAGTTTTCCACCTCCGGTGTACATTAAACTTATATATGTATATAGAGTATTTTTTCCTGAGCTTTCTTCTGTTTCACATATCAATATGTCCATTCCTGTTTAGAGTTTGACTCTCTTAATGGAAACTGTGTTAAAAGCCCTAATACTGTGTGAACCCCTCCTGGTTTTCTTTTTCAGCATTTTCTTGGACATTATCTCCTCCTTTTCTTGCATGTGAGTTTAAAAATCAGCTTTGAGGGGCTGAAGAGACAGAGCAAAGGTTGGAGCACAAGTCTGGCACTGAGTTTGATCCCTATGTAGCTCTGGAAGCCCCCACAAAAATTCTAAAGTTTCATCAATAACCATATTAGAACCCAGTTCATATTGCTGCCTTAAATTCTTATGTCAATTTAAAAATTCTATCATCTTTATGCTATTAGGTCTTCCTAAATATAAATCCAGAATGGCCCTCTAGATATGTTTTTAAATGTCAAATATAGTTTTAAATATTCCTGTTTGGGCCAGAGCGATGGCAGAGCTGGAAAGGCACCTGCCTGGCATACCGCCCAACCCAGATTTGATCCCCAGCATCCCATATGATCCCCCAAGCCCTGTCAGGAGTGATTCCTGAATACTACTGAGTTTGGCCCAAAAAACAAAAACAAAGGGGGAAAAAATGAAACTTAAACTTCTGTTTCCTAACATACAAGAATTGATTTCAAATGGATTTGGGTTCAAAAACATTAAAAATGAATATTTTCTAATTCCAATGAAAGCATTTTAAATTTTTTTAAAATTTAAATATTTAGGAGTTATAATGTTCACACCTCTTCAAAATAACTGTTTGTCTATAACGTCTACCACTGAAGTATGCAGATTCTTCCACCTCACCCATTTTGCTTTCCCTCTTCCTTCAGCTCTGAGAATCTCTCAGTTCTGTGTTCAGTCGAAGGGTTTGTTTTTCTTTCTGTCCCTTTACTTTGTTCTTTATATCCCCCATATGAGCAAGATCAGCTGGTATTTGTATTTCTCCTTTTGACTAACTTCACACAGCAGGACCATGTTGTAGCTGGGCATTTGGGTTGTTTTCCTTAACTTGGCTGTTGTAAATAGTGCTGCAACCAATGTAAGTGTGCATGGATCTTCACGAATTTGTGCTTTTGTGTTCTTTGAATAGATACCTAAACAATGGAATTGCATGTGGCAGCTCTATTATTAATCTTCTGAGAAATCTACATACTGTTTACCATAGGGGATAGACCAGCTTTCATTCCCGCCAACACTGTATGAAGATTCCTTTCCCCACCAGAACATGTTGTTCTGAGACTTATTTTGGGGCAGGCCCTTCTCAGAGTTGTGAAGTAGTACCTCACTGCCATTTTGATTGGCATGAAGAAGGCAAATCTGTTCAGTAAGAACTGTTTGTTAAAAAACTAAAATGTTAATAAATTTGGTTCTGTTCAAAGCAAGAATATCTGACCACTGAAAGTCCCATTAGAAAAATAGAAAAAAATAAATATGTCACAAGAGAGGGATCTTCCACTGACATATCACCAGAGGATTAATAAAGATTAAGTATCAACAATATCTTTTAAAATGCCTATCTCATTAATAAGGTGAGCTCATCCAATCTAATTTAAAAAACACTATCCAAAACACATGTGCAGGCATCTATTAAAACGAGGAATGCACATGACAAAATAATTGAATGCATGTTCAATAACTGCAAGTGAAAAATTATTATAAAACCACATATTAGCCAAAAATATTAAGTATGGTTAAATTATTTATGTTTAGAGAGAATAAAGACAAACCGAATTCTTAAGGAATGTAAAGTGGCACGACCACTTGAGAAGGTAGGATGGCACTACACTGAAACTCTGAACAGACACTCTTTAACACAGCAATTCCTAGATGGAATCTAAGGGAATTCTTTCACGTGAATAAAAGATAACACATTCACTCATGTTCCTGGAAGCAACATTCAGAGCAACCAGTAGAACTAAACCAGATGTCTACTGCAAGATAATATACAACCAAATTTATGTCTATTCCCACTATAGAATATTACACACACAAAAAGAGGAAACTACTAATGCATGTAAAAATATGACTATCACTTGATCACTTGATCCCCCGTTATTCATTGAATTACTCAAGCGGGTGCCAGTAACGTCTCCATTCATCCCTGTTGCGTGCTAACGTAGCCCAATGGCACCTGTTCTAGGAACATGCAGAGCCTCAAACCGATCATTCAGGGTCTTGACGAAGAAGTCTGACCATCTTGTAGGTGGGCGTCCACACGATCTTTTGACGTACCGTGGAATCCAGTCAGTAATGGCTCTGGTCCAGCGGTTGTCTGTAAACCTCATTACGTGTCCAGCCCATCTGATTTTTGATGGCTTGGCAAATGAGACAGCGACCCTGATTCTTGATCGTTGACGGATGTCGGAACTCCGGATTCTATCTCTCATTTGAGTGAATTGTGATATTCCAAGCATAGCTCTTTCGATTCCTCTTTGAGAGACCCGAATAGCATTCTCATCCTGTTTTCATAGGGCCCAGGTCTCTGAGGCATATGTGAATGCAGGAAGAACAGTGGAATCGAAGAGATGTGCTCGTAGCTGGAGGTTCTTTGTCCTCTTAGTTATTTCTTCAACGCTCTTGAAGGCATTCCAAGCTGCTCTCTTCCTCCTGCGCAACTCAGGTGCCAGGTCATTCATCTTGTTGATTTCTCGACCTAGGTATATATAACTGTTGCACTCAGAGATGGTGGTTCTGTTGAGAGCGAATGGAGCATCCGGAACGAGGCTGTTTCTCATAAACATTGTCTTCGTAATATTCAGCTGTAGTCCGACCTTTCCACACTCACGGTCGAAGTCAGTCAGCATCTGTGCCGCTTGGCTGATGTTTGGTGTTATTAGAACGATGTCATCAGCAAAGTGGAGGTGGTGTAGTTGCCGACCATCTATCTTCACTCCCATTCCTTCCCATTCTAGTCGTTGCATGATGTTCTCGAGGGTGGCACTGAAGAGTTTTGGTGAAATGGTATCACCCTGCGAACCCCTCTCTTGACATGGATGATTACTTCTTTGTAGAATGGTGAGATCCTGGTAGTGAATCCATAATAGAGCTCAAGAAAGATCCTGGATCTTTGAAGCGTTCAGAATAAGAGAAGGAACACATGGAGGGTGCGGGATCCCGGAGGAAAAGAAAAAAGAAAAAACAGGTTCCAAAAAGAGCCGAGAGCACCAGCAAGTTCCAGACGGAGTAGGCGCCGCATCCCGCCTCCCCCAGATGGAACCCTGGTGACCAGAAGCCTCTACAAACACAGCTCGAGTATGCGGGAACGAGGACTTTTTCTCAAATCTGCCGGACTACACCTCCCAGGTAACCTCTGATCCCGGAAGTCACGCCCACAGCCCGCCCCCCAGCGCCATCTTTGAAGCGTTCAGAATAAGAGAAGGAACACATGGAGGGTGCGGGATCCCGGAGGAAAAGAAAAAAGAAAAAACAGGTTCCAAAAAGAGCCGAGAGCACCAGCAAGTTCCAGACGGAGTAGGCGCCGCATCCCACCTCCCCCAGATGGAACCCTGGTGACCAGAAGCCTCTACAAACACAGCTCGAGTATGCGGGAACGAGGACTTTTTCTCAAAACCGCGCGGCCGCTTACGCGGCTGCGCGATATCTCTCTATATACAAAGTGATCAATGAGAAGTAAACCACCCAATCTTTCTCCCTGAAAATCAGAGTTAAGTTTGGAGCATGGCCACAGCCCCAGAAACACAAGGACTTAATGCAGAAACCAGCAGCTTAGAGCAGAAAAGTGAATGGACGATGAGTTAACCCAGGCCATCATTTCTGCCCAGAGGGGAAAGGGTGTTGCCCCATTCGCCCTCTCTTCTCTGGAAAGAAGGATGGCGGCCGCATGGGAGCCTTGTGAACAGCAGGTATGAACCGGGGGTGTGGGGGGCGACTAAAACTTCACGAGAAGGGGGGCATTCCGGTCCGTCCTTCACGCCCTACCGAGGTCAACAGTTGCCCCCCACGAGCGGCATCCCAGCACGGCCACAGTCCCAGAAGCACAAGGACTTAATGTAGAACCCGGCAGCTTGGAGCAGAAAAGTGAAAGGACTATGCGTTAATCCAGGCCATCAAGTCTGCCGGAGGGGAAAGGGTGTTGCCCCATTCGCCCTCTCTTCTCTGGAAAGAAGGATGGCGGCCGCATGGGAGCCATGTGGACAGCAGGTATGATCCGGGGGTGTGGGGGTGACTAAAACCTCATGGGAAGGGGGGCGTTCCGGTCCGTCCTTCACGCCCTACCGAGGTCACCAGTTGCCCCCCACGAGCGGCTCTCCAGCACGGCCACAGCCCCAGAAGCACAAGGGCTTAATGCAGAACCCAGCAGCTTGGAGCAGAAAAGTGAAAGGACTATGCGTTAATCCAGGCAATCATTTCTGCCCAGAGGGGAATGGGTGTTGCTCCCTTCTGCCCTCCTCCCTCTGGAAAGAAAGATGGCGGCCACATGGGAGCCTTGTGGACAGCAGGTATGAGCCGGGGGTGTGGGGGCGACTAAAACCTCATGGGAAGGGGGGCGTTCCAGTCCGTCCTTCACGCCCTACCGAGGTCACCAGTTGCCCCCCGCGAGCGGCTCTCCAGCACGGCCACGGCCCCAGAAGCACAAGGGCTTAATGCAGAACCCAGCAGCTTGGAGCAGAAAAGTGAACGGACTATGCGTTGATCCAGCCCATCAAGTCTGCCGGAGGGGAAAGGGTGTTGCCCCATTCGCCCTCTCCTCTCTGGAAAGAAAGATGGCGGCCACATGGGAGCCTTGTGGACAGCAGGTATGAGTCGGGAGTGTGGGGGTGACTAAAACCTCATGGGAAGGGGGGCGTTCCGGTCCGTCCTTCACGCCGTACCGAGGTCACCAGTTGCCCCCCACGAGCGGCTCTCCAGCACGGCCACAGCCCCAGAAGCACAAGGGCTTAATGCAGAACCCAGCAGCTTGGAGCAGAAAAGTGAACGGACTATGCATTGATCCAGGCCATCAAGTCTGCCGGAGGGGAAAGGGTGTTGCCCCATTCGCCCTCTCCTCTCTGGAAAGAAAGATGGCAGCCACATGGGAGCCTTGTGGACAGCAGGTATGAGCCGGGAGTGTGGGGGCGACTAAAACCTCATGGGAAGGGGGGGCGTTTCGGTCCGCCCTTCATGCCCTACCGAGGCCACCAGTTGCCCCCACGAGCGGCTCTCCAGCACGGCCACAGCCCCAGAAGCACAATGACCTAATGCAGAACCCAGCAGCTTGGAGCAGAAAAGTGAAAGGACTATGCGTTAATCCAGGCAATCATTTCTGCCCAGAGGGGAAAGGGTGTTGCTCCCTTCCGCCCTCCTCCCTCTGGAAAGAAAAATGGCGGCCACATGGGAGCCTTGTGGACAGCAGGTATGAGCCGGGGGTGTGGGGGCGACTAAAACCTCATGGGAAGGGGGGCGTTCTGGTCCGTCCTTCACGCCCTACCGAGGTCACCAGTTGCCCCCCGCGAGCGGCTCTCCAGCACGGCCACGGCCCCAGAAGCACAAGGACTTAATGCAGAACCCAGCAGCTTGGAGCAGAAAAGTGAACGGACTATGCATTGATCCAGGCCATCGAGTCTGCCGGAGGGGAAAGGGTGTTGCCCCATTCGCCCTCTCCTCTCTGGAAAGAAAGATGGCGGCCACATGGGAGCCTTGTGGACAGCAGGTATGAGCCGGGAGTGTGGGGGCGACTAAAACCTCATGGGAAGGGGGGCGTTTCGCTCTGCCCTTCACGCCCTACCGAGGCCACCGGTTGCCCCCCGCGAGCAGCTCTCCAGCACGGCCAGGACTCCAGAACACAGAAACCAATTTCTTAACTATCTGACTTTCAGTAGAAATACTTCCAGGGTCAATAGGTAAAAGAGCAGAAATCCAAAACCAACATTTCATTCTTGAACCCAGCCGTAGAAAGCAAATCACTTCACAATGCTTTTTCAACATGTCTGATTTGGGGGGGGGGGTAAACTCTAAATAATAGTGGTGAATCTTTTATTGAAACAATGAATCTAATCAAAGCAGATAGAGTGTTAACTAGAATTCATCTGCCTCACAGGGACGGGGAGGGGTGGGGGGTGGGGTTTTATTGGGGTTCTTCATGGTAAAAAATAAGTATTGGTAAAGGGAAATGTGTTTGATATTTGCATGACTGAGACATAAACCTGAAAGCTTTGTAACCTTTCCCACAGTGATTCAATAAATTAAAAAAAAAAAAAAAGAAAGAAAGATCCTGATATATTGAGTTTGTATGCCCTGATTGGCTAGGGCTTCTATGACCGCTTCCGTCTCAACAGAATCAAAGGCCTTCTTTAAATCAATGAATGTTAGACAGAGTGACATCTTGAACTCCTGAGAAACCTCAATGAGCTTAGTAATCGTGTGGATATGGTTGATGATACTGAATCCTTTTCGGAATCTGGCTTGTTCACATGGTTGTCCTTCATCTAGTGTTCTGCTAATCCTATTCAGGATGACTCGAGTGAACAGTTTGTAGATGACAGACAATAGGCAGATGGGGTGATAGTTGCCAATGTCGTGGATGTCTCCATTCTTGTACAGTAGTACAGTCCTGCTGGTTTTCCACTGGGATGGAACCTTGCATTCAGACAGGTAGCGTGTGAAGAGTCGAGCCAATGTATTGATGAGTACTGATGGTAAGTTCTTCAGGTGTTCAGGTCTGATCTTGTCTGGGCCAGGTGCTCTTTGTTTCTTTACCGAGGAGATGGCATGTTGGATTTCAGAAGGGAGGACATTGGGAACGACATATCCATCATGCGGGATGTGGTATGTGGGCAAATGGACATGGCAATTAAAGAGATCTGAGTAGAAGTCATGAATAATCTTCTCCATTGCCCTTCTGGAAGATGTGATAGATCCATCATGATGTCGGAGGGCAGTCATCTTGGTCTTGTAGTTGGTGAAGGACAGGCGGGCATTACGAACGCTTTTCCCGGCTTCTGCCGCATCTACCAGCACCACTGCTCTCCTGTCTTTGAGGTCATCCTTGATGGCTTCTCTGCATTGTTTTGCCAGCTCGGACGTTCACTTGTGGTTGCCTAAGGCATGTGCCAAGCCACATTGACGAATAAGTTCAAGAGTGTTCGAAGAACGGCGGTTTTTTGTGGTTATCTCTCTCTTGGCATTCCTCGCACAATCATGGAGGTGCTGAATCATTCAATCGTATTCCTCATCAATGTTGTCAATGACGGCATCTTCCCATGTTGCCGCAACAGAGCCAAAGAGCTCCCAGTTGGTGGTCGTTCTGGGAGTTCTCTTCTTAAACTTTGAATTCTTTTCTCCTCGTTCTGTGAGGTAGAATTTTGCACAAAGGAGATGGTGGTCTGATCCCTTCTGGAATTTTGGGGCAAGAGCAACATCGGTTAGGCAAAACCGCCAATTGAATATGATGTGGTCTATTTCACTGTGGAACCGTCCATCGGGAGACTCCCATGTCCAACGTTTAGATTCAGCCTTTTGGAACTGTGAGTTACCATGGAAGGTCTTGGTTGACATGATGAACTCAGATAGTCTGTCACCCTGTTCGTTCCATTCTAGGCCATGGGTCCTGATATGGAGTTCATCGGCTGATCTTCTTGGTCCTATCTTGGCATTAAAATCACCGACAATGATCTTGTAGAAGGTGTGATCTTCTTTATAGAACTTCTCCAGCTCCACGTAGAACTTCTCAATTTCTCTTTCACCATAATTGGATGTTGGTGCATAGACAACAAAGATAGAAACTGCCGGCAGTGAGCCACATCTATTCAAGTGTAATCATCTGATTCGGGTTGTTAGGCATTTGAATGAATCAATGCTCATGGCTAAGTTTGTGTTGACAAGGATACCGACACCACCGACGCCTCTTTTGTCACATGTTCCAAGGAACAGTTCTTCTCCAGTGTCGAAAACGGCGTGATGTGATTGATGTCTTCTCATTTTGTTTCCATAAGACTATATGGAAAGATAATATTTCCAATAAAGCTGAGGTCCCAAAGACTATTAAGATCATGGTACCCTTTTATCAAAAATAAAGTCAAATATAAAATTTAAGGACATAGATAACCAGGACTCCAAGTAACAAACAAACCACAATCTTGCCTCTCTAATAACATCTTCAAAGTCCTAATTTCCAGAATTTCCAAAGTATAGTATGGAATCCAAGTAACATTTCATTTGATAATTAAAATTATGTACTATACCAAGATCAAATGAAATACACATGTATCACATTCAATCCAATTTAAAAAACACTATCCAAAACACATGTGCAGGCATCTTTTAAAAGGAGGAATGCACAGATGGCAGATTTTATACCATTTTGTTAATTGTTAAGGATAGTTTGCTTATTTAAGGATAGATATACCATATACTTAGTCATTAAATTTAAAAAGTCAGAAAGAGTTCTAGGAAGTCAGGAAGATATTAGGTATGTTATTGTGTAAGATATTAGGTATGTACATTTTAGGAAACAACTCAGGCACCTAATTTATCCAGCCACACCTAGTACAATACGTATCAGCAGTCATTTTTGAGTGAGGCCATACATTTGCTCAAAGCCTGTTTTTGAGGCCAATAAGGAAAGCTCTTTAGTTCCTAAATTAGAAGTCAAAATTTGGCAGTCTTCACTTGTGGGAAATCTATGGAGCAATGAATAGAATAATTATTTCCCAACAACCATGTGCTCTGAACACGGGAATGCAGCCCAGTGTTTCATGAAAGCCACATTTACCTTCCCAACTCCCAGACAACACCAAAAAATGTGGGGGCTTCCCCTCTTTAACATCATTCGTCTACTCTGATAACAAATAGGTAATATATTAATTATATGGATACAGCTAATTAACCTGCTGTCCTGAAAACTGAAAATTTTACTATTTCCACCATGAATATTAAGGCAACAATACGCACTTAAGTCTGAAAATAATACGATAATATCATCAGAGTTTTCACTATAAATTTTTACTATACTTATTTTGGTTCCACTCCTATATATTTTACCCTCATTTATAAAGAATACATATAAAGGAGAAAACGCCAGTGGCAGAGTAGTGCTCTCTTTGCCAATGGCAAAAAGTACCAAATACTGGGAGAATATGGGAAGAAAAGCCCCTATAAAACTATGGAAATCAGAACGCACTCCAAATGCAGATAAATACCATTCTACAGAAATAGAAAATGGATGAAATGTCATAAGGATGTAAAAATTGTTTTCTCAGTTAATGTCCAAAATTATTAGGTGTGTGACTCATGATATGCAGTAATCAAAATGAAACATATAGAGTATTCCAGAATACCCAAATTTCCAAAGCTACTGACAGATGTTGACAATGCTAATCACATGTAAATTAATTAAAATAATCTCTCTAGACATCATGGACTTAAGTTTAATCACATACATCTGGACTGTGCTTTGAGAATATCTTATTCATTGTTGTATCCCAGGGGCAAGATACAATATTAGTGCTAAAACATACTTTTGACTAAATAAATAAAATTGAAATTACCCATCAAGAGCTTTAGAATGTCTCCACACCCCTCCTTAAACTAATAATTCTACTGTTGTAAATGTTTTCTTTGTGTTTTTGGGTTTTGTCTTGTTTTTTATTTATTTTTAAGGAGGGGGGTAAGTGGTGCTCAGAGAATGTTGCAGGTGGGACTCAGGGAACCATATGTAGTGCTGGGGGTCGAAATGGTGTCATCCACGTGTAAGGCAAGAGCCATGATCCCTGTACCATCTATCTGGCCCCTAGGAATTTAATCTAAATAAATTTCCAGAGACACAAAATAGACAAGAGTGTTTGTTGCAGTATTATTTCTAATAGCACAAAATCTAAATCTTTAACAAGGGAATTGGTAAAATGTGATATAATGCATAATGTAATATAATACGAGGCAGTTCATTTAAAGTACATATTTATAACCATTGACTGGGGGGGCCCTGCTCCGTTTCCGACCTGGGCCGTTTCACCCCTCCTTAGGCAACCTGGTGGTCCTCCACTCCCAGAGGGTCACCATATTGATGCCGAATTTAGTGCGGACACCCGATCGGCATAGCACACTACAGCCCAGAACTCCTGGACTCAAAGGATCCTCTGGCCTCAGCCTCCAGAGTAGCTGGGACTACAGGCACACGCCACCAAGCCCCTTGAAGGGGGGCGGGTTGTGTTTTCCTCCCCACCCCAAACAGAACCCCGGCAACCAAAGACCTCCAGAACTAGCCACCACCATGCTGAGACCACTCTCCACACGCATGAAGGTACTGGCAGATGAACACAGGCATGCGGGTCCCAGGGCTGAGATCTCCAAGCTGCTCGGATCAGGCATTTGCGGCCACGCAACCTCTTATTATCTCATTTTTACTTTGGACAACCTGGCAGGTTACCGAATGTTACCTGCCCATATGGTAGAGTTTGGCAAACTCCCCGTGGCATACCCAATATGCCAAATACCAGTAACAATGATGGGTCTCATTCTCCTAACCCTGAAAGAGCTTTGAATGTGGCATTTTTTAAAATCTCAGGGCTAGGACGAAGGAGACATTACTGGGACCTGCTCGAGGGTATCAATGAACAACAGGATGATCATGATCGACTGCGGGGGAGGGTTTTCACATTGTTACACATGTCATATTAATATATAACATAATATAACTGGACTCCCACTATAAACATATTTGTATCTCTAGAAAAAAAAACTAATACAAAGGACATATATCAAAATATTATAAGCAGGTATTACATTTTTCTAATAAATAGGACTTAGGAAATCATTATATGTAAGCTTATCAAAAACATATTATACTTAATAAAATATAAATGAGTTTTGTTAATAAGCAACATGCTCTTTTACCTGCACGTCATATCCATGAGTTAGCCAACCATCATCACACAAAAACATTTGGTAGTCTTATAAGTGAAAAATGGGACATTCATAAGGAAGATAAAAATATGTAAATACAGTTTAAACACAGCAAAAGTAACTCCACCAAAATGAGCACATGTTTAAAAATAGTCATGAAAATAAAATATCTCATTGGAAAGGAAAATGCCAGACAATATTTTGTTTGAAATATAGAAGCATTCATACTTAGAGTAATGATAAGTTTACCAAAATACACTCAGTTCTTTTTAAATAACAAATATGGCACAGTTGTTTCCAAATTATACTTCCTAAAAATAGAATTCTGCTAAAAATTCTTATCAAGGGTGTGGATTTTTCCCTTTTTAATAGTTTTCTGTTATTGTGACCTAAAGTCAGTGACTTTTCTGGACTCATCCAGTGGAAACGCAGTAGCCCTAACAGGAAGGCAACCTTTAAGCTGGCGGCCCAACTGCATGATCTGTTATCCTGGGTGGGAGCTATTCAACTGCATGGACTCACGGTATTTTTTTTCTTCATTTTGAATTTCTTATCTTTATTGCTAAAAGTTAATTTACAAGTATTAGAGAGAAAGCTTCAGTTACTAATACAGAACTGAAACATGGTGCATAAAATTTACAAATTGCTGCTAAAAGTATAGCTTAAAGTTCACTTGAAGGGGAACAGAAAATAGTCTTTCACTTAACCTAATAATTAACAGTCTGTAATATTTTAATGGTTTTTTGTTTTTTAAACTAGAATTTTTAAACCACTAAATATTTACATATTATTTAGTTAATGTTATAATTGTATCATATTACTTAGGTTCAAGTTCTTCCTTCAAAGAATCATCAGAATAGCATGGATTGGAGAGACTTTGGAACACTTGCCATTGAATTTCCATCATGATTTTTTAGTAATATAGCCATTTTTTTAAGTTTATTGAGTGCACTAGTAAGTAGAACATCATGATTCTTCTCCATTTCCTCCATATTCTTTATAAATTGGTCATATAATTGTTTGAGTGTTTTCAGTCTCTGGCTCTGAACAATTCAAATGTGTTGAAACATCTTTTGTTGCTGTTGAAACATGTTAGTTGTTGGGCTTGTCCCTCAGCTTTCCGTATATCCCACTGCTGAGACACGCATGGATTCACTCTTCATATGAGTTTACTATGAGGTTCAATGCCTTGAACCTCATTTTCTGTTGTTACTGTTCATTAAAACAAGCTAAACTAGGGCTGTAGAGATAGTGGGTAAGGCACATGCCTTGCACATAGACTATACAAGTTTGATTCCCAATACCCCAGAGGTCCCTTGAGCCCCATCAGGAGTGATTCCTGAACGCACAGCCAGGAGTAAGCTCTGAGCATCGCTAGGTGTGGGTGTGGCTCCCTTTTTATTTAAAGCTAAACATAAAGGTAAAGGTAAAGGTAAAGGTAAAGGCCCTCCCATTGATCGTCGATTTGCTCGAGCGGGCCCAGTAACGTCTCCATTGGAGACTTTGTTGTTACTGTGTCTGGCATATCAAATACTCTCGGTAGCTTGCCGGGCTCTCCGAGAGGGGCGGAGGAATCGAACTCAGGTCGGCCATGTTGGCCGCTTGTAAGGCGAACGCCCTACCCGCTGTGCTATCGCTCCAGCCCAAAGCTAAACATATTTTCATCAAGTTTTAGAAAACTCTCTCTCCGATAACCAATGTTAAAGTTTTAAGAAAGCTGAAATATGGGCCAGAGCAATAATCCAGTGGGCCGGGCATTTGCCTTGCACATGATCAACCCAGGTTTGATCTCCGGCATCCCATATGGCTCCCCCCACCCCGCCCCAAGCACCGCCAGGAGTGATTGCTAAAGTGCAGAGCCAGGAGTAACTCCTGAACATCACCGGGTGTGACCCAAAAAGAAAAAAAAAAGAAAACTGAAATATTCAGTATCATTACTAGAAAGGTCTAGGTGTTCCAGTGGGCTATTTTAGTAGCTTAAATTAAGCAATCTTAGTAGCTTAAATTCAACTTCAGAAAACAAGCTCATCTGGACACTGTCAGGTTTAGAAAGCCCACAGAAGGATTATCCCATCAGATTATCTCATTCAACACCTAAATTTTGCTCAGTTTTATCTACTATTTAGCTGAGATAAGCATGAAGTCTAATATTAAATCAAATTTTACCAAGCACTTCCACAAGTGGCCCCCCAAAAAATGAGTTGTGTTACATCTGAGATGACCAATAATTTGTTAGCAAGATAACCTAGTAAGGTAGGAGACATTGTCATCATAGGCAAAAAATTTATAGCTACCAATAAGAATGTTTACGCTAAAGTATTTCAATAATTTGCCTGTGCTAAGAAATTTTAATATATTAAAGGAAGAAAATATTATCACTGACTATATAATCCTGTGGCTATATAATTCACCAATGATCATAAGATACACATCTTAACATTACTACTTGAAATAGCAGTAAGGTATTAAAGGCATTATTTATGATAATTTCTTCATCATTTCCAAATTTGAATCATTTAGCGTTCAGCTGAATATCTATAACCAGATGTTTACAAAATATTAATCTGAAAATACTATAACTCTTGAGCAAACTTCCATAGTAGCTTGATTAACTTTCATTAATAAAATGTATTTCTTCTAACAGAAATGGGAAAATGTTAAGAATAAGGCCCCGGACTGGAATTGGCTCAGAGGCAGAGCAATTGCCTTGAGTGTTTGAGGCCCTGAATTTGCTCCCCAGTCCTGCATGTACACCCTTGTGCCTGAGTGTGACCATGGTGTTCCCCTGTACCACTGTGCCCAAGCATCTCCACTCCCACCATCATAAAAATAAAAGAGGGTTGGAGAAGTAGCTCAACATAAGGATGCACACGTGTAGCATGTAGAAGACCCAGCACTGGTACTGTGTATGGACCCCTAGCATTGCTAGGAGTGACCTCTAAACACCAAGCCAGAAGCAGTCCCTGGGCACTTGCCAGGTGCGCCCAAAACAATATTCTAATTGTTATTAACAATAATACTTCTTTCTTTTGAGTCATTATAGTAGGAAGCCCAGATATTACAAAGGTCATGATGTATAAAAAATATTAACTTTAGAATAAAGGAAAATCATTCTCTATCTGAAAATTAATAAACATTTGGCAGTCACTAACCCAAAGAAAAAAGAAAAACAAGTTTGCAAAGGTGTATGATAAATATAAAGACAGCACAGCAATGCCCATTGTAACAGAAGGTATGAATATCACCTGCCTTACCCCAAAGGCAACTTGACACTTGCAGTGACAAGGGCAATACACTGCTTCTCTCTATCTGTTCTCTTTTGACACAGTACCAGTATTTCAACTGACCATATGGCCACTTAGCTAGTCTTTTTAAAATTTTTTTAATTGAATCACCATGAGATACAGTTGCAAAGCTTTCAAGTTTGAGTTTCAGTCATACAATGATCAAACACCCATCCTTCCACCAGTACACATTCTCCACCACCAATGTCCCTAGTATATCCTCTCCTACTCTAACCCTCCCCCTAACTCTATGGCAGACAATTTCCCCCATACTCTCTAGTTTGGGGCATTATGGTTTGCAATACAGATACTGAGAGGCCATCACGTTTGGTCCTTTGTCTACTTTCAGCACACATCTCCCATCACGAACGATTCCTCCATCATTGACTTAGTGATCCCTTCTCTACTCCAGCTGCCTTCTCCCCCAGCACATGAGGCAGGTTTCCAAACTGTGGAGCAAACCTCTTGGCCCTTGTCTCTACTGTCCTTGGGTGTTATTACATTATTTTATATTCCACAAATGAGTGCCATCATTCTATGTCTGTTCCTCTCTTTCTGATTCATTTCATTTAGCATGATACTCTCCATGTCCATGTATCATCTCATTTTCTAACCCTGTTTGGTGCTAGGTCTGGTCATAAAACTAAGTTGTGTGAATATATATATTCCAAACATGTATAATGTTCAAACAATGGAACACTGTTGAGGAGATGAGAGCTACAGCAGTCACCTTCAGCAATGAAAAGGGAAATTGAGAATTCTCAAGGTATAGGGACCTTGGGCCCTTGGTAGCTGAATCCCAGTCAGCCCAGGACCTGCTGCCAAGAGAACAGAAATAAACCTTCACCTTGTCTGCACCACCACTGTTTAGTTTCTCTAGAAATAGCAATCAATCATTAATCAAAAATTCTACTTCACAGAGCGGGGAGAAAGGGCTGCAAAGTTCAAAAAGAGAACTCCCAGAATGACCACCAACTGGGAACTCTTTGGTACTATTGCGGCAACATGGGAAGATGCCATTGTTGACAACATTGACGAGGAATACGATCGACTGGTTCAGCACCTCCATGAATGTGCGAGGAACGCCAAGAGAGAGATAGCCACAAAAAGTCGCCTATCTTCGAAAACTCTTGAGCTAATTCGCCAGCGTGGTTTGGCGCATGCCTCAGGCAACCGCAACCTAACGTCCGAGCTTGCAAAGCAGTGCAGAGATGCGATCAAGAAAGACCTCAAAGAGAGAAGAGCAGAAGTACTGGTAGATGCGGCAGAAGCCTGGAAAAGTATTCTTAAGGCCCGCCTGTCCTTCGCCAACTATAAGACCAAGATGACTGCCCTCCGACGTCCTGATGGATCCATCACATCCTCCAGAACAGCAATGGAGAAGATTATCCATGACTTCTACTCAAATCTCTTTGATAGCCATGTCCACTTGCCAACATACCAAATTCCACAGGATGGGTATGTTGTTCCCAACGTTCTCCCCTCCGAAATCCGACATGCCATTTCGTCGGTAAAGAAACAAACAGCACCCGGCCCAGACAAGGTCAGACCTGAACACCTGAAGAACCTGCCGTCAGTACTCATCAATACACTGGCTCGGCTCTTCACTCGCTACCTGTCTGAATGCAAGGTTCCGTCCCAATGGAAAACCAGCAGGACCGTACTACTGTTCAAGAAGGGAGACATCCATGATATTGGCAACTAGCGCCCGATCTGCCTATTGTCTGTCATCTACAAGTTGTTCACTCGAGTCATCCTGAATAGGATTGGCAGAACACTAGATGAAGGACAACCATGCGAGCAAGCAGGGTTCTGCAAAGGATTCAGCACCATCGACCATATCCACACAATAACCAAGCTCATTGAGGTTTCTCGGGAGTTCAAGATGCCGCTCTGCTTAACGTTCATTGATTTAAAGAAGGCCTTTGATTCTGTTGAGACGGAAGCGGTCATTGAAGCCCTAGCTAATCAGGGCATTCAAGCCCAATACATCAGGATCCTCCGTGAGCTGTATTGTGGATTCACTACCAGGATCTCACCATTCTACAAAGAAGTGATCGTTGATGTCAAGAGAGGGGTGCGGCAGGGTGATACCATTTCACCGAAACTCTTCAGTGCCACCCTCGAGAACATCATGCGACGACTGGAATGGGAAGGAATGGGAGTGAAGATAGATGGTCGGCAATTACACCACCTCCGCTTTGCTGATGATATTGTTTTAATAACACCAAACATCAGCCAAGCGGCACAAATGCTGGCCGACTTTGACCGTGAGTGTGGAAAGGTAGGACTACAGCTGAATCTTACGAAGACAATGTTTATGAGAAACAGCCTTGTTCCTGATGCCCCATTCGCTCTCAATGGAACGACCATCTCCGAATGCAACAGCTATGTCTACCTAGGTCGAGAGGTCAACATGACAAATGACCTGGCACCCGAGCTGCGCAGGAGGAAGAGAGCGGCTTGGAACGCCTTCAAGAACATCGAAGAAATAGCTAAGAGGACGAAGAACCTCCGGCTCCGGGCACATCTCTTTGATTCCACTGTTCTTCCTGCATTAACATATGCCTCAGAGACCTGGGCCCTACGCAAACAAGATGAGAACGCCATTCAGGTCTCCCAAAGAAGAATAGAAAGAGCTATGCTTGGAATATCACGTTTCACTCAATTGAGAGAAAGAATCCGGAGTTCTGACATCCGTCGACGATCAAGGATCAGGGACGCTGTCTCATTTGCCAAGGTGTCGAAAATCAGATGGGCTGGTCACGTAATGAGATTTAAAGACGACCGTTGGACTAGAGCTGTTACTGATTGGATTCCACGGGATGTCAAGAGACCGCGTGGCCGCCCACCTACCAGATGGTCAGACTTCTTCCTGAAGATCATGAACGATCGGTTTGAGGCCCTTCATGTTCCCGGAGCGAACAGATGCCATTGGGCTACACTAGCACGCGACAGGGACAAATGGAGACGTTACTGGCGCCCGCTCGAGCAAATCGACGACTAACGGGAAGTTAAGTGATTAAGTGATTAATCAAAATAATACAGCAGCTAACATTTGCCTAGTACGGACCACATAACCAGACACGTATTGCTCACAGCAGCACTTAAAAGCAGTTATTACTATTAATAACTGTCCCCAGAAAACCAGGCTCTATGGAGAAGAGATTAGTTGCAAGTTACTTGGCCACCAGGACCTGAATATAGGCCTATCTGGGGCTGATGTTCAGGATGAAAACTATTAACCACCATAGTCTAAATGCCATTGACCTGGTATGTAGAGCAAATATGACCATCTACAAGCCTTCTAAGAGCACTCAACTGGCATATCTTTAAGCCTATGCAGAAAAAAAAAATCATTGAAGAATATACTCATGTATATACTCATATGTAATCCGTATGTGCATATTGCATATAAATTTTCATATAAATAAAATGTCACATTGCCAGGACATACAAAGAATCAAGTTATTGCCACTCCAATATGATACAACTTAAGAGTCATACCGGATAGCTAACAGATTTTTCAACCTTTGGATTTGGATTTTGTGTAGACTGCTTGTTTGTTGAAGGAAGAAATTATTTTAAAATTTTATTTTCAATCTATTTCTTTAATGTTTGAAGTTCTTATAACAAGCCAATATTATTTTTACTATCTGGAAAGGCTACAGTGATTTCTTAAATCATGTCCCAGGAATTTCTCTGTTTGATATTTTATCATGTAAGAATATATAATGTTATGTTATGGGGGATGGGGAGTGCCAATGTGCTAGAAAAAAATGTCATCGTGTGGACAAGTGATAAAAGAAAAATAATTCTTCTTTTGAAAACTCTACGTCAACCATGCTATTTCAGTATGGATTTGCAGTCGCTTCTAACACTAAGTACCTATAGAACACTGAGAGTGAAAATCATTACAAGTGTAAAACAATGAAGTAGAACCAAAATAAAGGCGAAAGAAGTTGAGATGAAAATGATTCCAGATGTGTGCTCAGTGTGCAAAGTGCACATTGGACCCAAGTCCTATCGCCCTGTTAAAGACAGGCTAAAAATATGGTTCGTAGTTAGTTCCCTAGGAGTCAGGACTAGGAGCCAAAGTTTCCCTGAGATTGAAGGATGCTTTCTGGAGGAAGCACACTGATTTCTTCACCAGAACCCCTCACCAGCTTTGCTCTGCTGAGGTCACAGCCAGAAAGCCTCTTTTACATACAGTGTATTATATCTCCTTAACAGAAGTTGGATTTTGTAACTCTGGGGCCCAGCTTCAATCTGAAAGTTTATTCATTGCAAGGTCAAAATTTGGATCACTTAGACATGCAAGACCTGTATATTCTACAGACGCTCAAACAAAATGATCTCAATACAGTTAGCTGCTAGCCTAGCTTTCAACCACCTTCTCGTTTATAGAAATGGTGCACTGTCATTTGCTTCCCATAATTTACTTTCCTTACAGATACTAATATCTGAAATATTACTGACCAATTTTTTATATGCAGCACTAAAATCATTAGGGTCTGACATTTTTATAAGCTTATAAAACACATTTTGTTCCAGCTGTTTTCATTAGCAGAAATGTGGCCTGCTGAAAACCAAAACCTACATATTTCACTGGAGGGGGGGTGTGGGAGGTGTGGGGCAGACGGGCGAGGGAAGGCAGCTAGAAATCTGAAACCCCACTCATTTGCTTTTAACACTCAAGAACCAAAAGCTTTAATATGAATCTGACATCTATTACTGGTTTGCTCAAAGATACAAAGACTATGGTTTCAGAGCACTGCCTGGGGCCACAGCTAGGTGAATTTTGACTGCTCCCCGGGAAGGGGGTGAATCGGAAGGTCCTGTGCAAAGACACACCCCTGAACCAGCAGTGGTTTCCCAAGAACCTCCACTGGGCCTCAAGACTCATGAACACAGAAATGAATTCTGTGGAATTTAGCCTTTAGGGAGGCAAGCAAATTATGTTAACCACATGCAAAGTCTCTGGATTGTTTCTATTTCATTCCCCAAAATTGCAATTTAAAAAATCAGTTCTGAGAGGACAAGACATGATGAGACATCAATAATTTTTTTTCTTTTCCTGCCACACAAGAGGGTAAAATTGGTGAAAATAATGAGCAACACTGATGTTTGAACACGCTGATCACAGATGTGTTTGTGTTTAAATGTTTGTTCCTTAAAATGCAATTTATCACCACATTCTCTTGCTATAAATTAAATACTCCAAGCCCAAATGGACAGAAGAGATGCTCAGAAGTGATTCCAATAAATAAAATCTCCCAGTTTAATCCAAGCAAGGAAAGAAAATGAAACTAAATGTGAGGAGCTAGGAAGGGAGAGAAGCAATGCACATTGGCAGGAGAGAGATGGTTGGTTTTGGGTGGATTCTAGGGAACAGGTCAGTAGAATGTAATGGAGACATTCAACAGTACAGACCGCCAACAAATTTCCAACATACTGGCCAAAGATAAGTCTATATGCTCTCTGCTAACTGATCTCTTATTTGATATTTCCAGTCATAATTTCAAACCTTGACATGAACCATGACCAAATGGAGTTTATCATAGGAATGCAAAACTAGTTCAATATACAAAAACCAATGTCTCCTGTCAAATTAGCTGTCTTAAAGGGGGTGGCATGGTACCAATTGAGGCAGAAAAGCGTTCAACTAAATTCAACAGCTATTCATGACATAAACTCTCAACAAGGTAGGAACAGAAAGGAATCCTTTAACCTGAAAAAGCCTCCACAGCCAACATCATACTTTTTCCTTCCCTTCATACTGCATTGTTGTTACAATGTTAAGAATCACACATACTTGGCTGCAGTACTTGCACACTTTTAGTTGTAGTGCTTGCTAGGGGTTGTACATTTTAGTTGTGGAGCCTATGCACACTTTGGTTGCAGTGAGCCAGAAGTTGTACTTTCATTCTCTGATGCCAGATACCACAGACACGCAGCCATGATCGCACTACACAGTGGAACACTGCTGGGGGTTGAACTCAGGGACTTGTGCCTTTAAGGCAGGACTCTAGCACTGAATAATTCCTGGCCTCCCTCATTATCAGAGCTGATAGTGAAAGACTGATGCAGTGCTCTTCTGCATATCATAAACAAAGCAAAACCATGGTCTCTGGAGCCCTGCTAGCTATGATCCCTGAGCATTCCAAGAGAGGCACCCAAACAAAACAAAACGAAAGACCAACTTTAGGCACCATGACACAGTATGCTAGGCCAGACCTAGCATGTTCCCAGCCCAGGTTTGATTCCCAACTCTACATGGTCTCCTACGCATTGCCAGGTATGACACTGGAGGCCTCAACACCACACGGTTGCCCGTGCATCCTTGCACCACAGGCACAAGTAGCAGCACTGCATCTGTGTTGGTGGGATCTCCAGATCTTCTAAGCACTGCTTAGGACCCCAAAAGAATAATAAAATAATCACTGTCACTGTATCACTGTCCTCCCGTTGTTCATCGATTTGCTCAAGCGGACCCAGTAAGAGTGTGAGACTTGTTACTGTGTTTGGCATATTGAATATGTCATGGGTAGCTTGCCAGGCTTTGCCGTGCGGGCGAGATATTCTTGGTAGCTTGTCGGGCTCTCCGAGAAGGGCGGAGGAATTGAACTCGGGTCGGCCATGTTGGCTGCATGCAAGGCAAATGCCCTACCTGCTGTGCTATCACTCCAGCCCAATGAAATAAAATAAAACAAAAGATGAAGTGAAATATCAAAAATAATTTTGAGGGGCCAGAGTGATAGTATAGCGGGTAGGGCATTTGCCTTGCATGTGGCCGACCCGGGTTTGATCCATGGCATCCCATATGGTCCCCCAAGCACCGCCAGGAGTGCAGAGCCAAGAGTAACCCCTGAGCATCTCTGAGTGTGACCGCAAAAGCAAAAAATATAAAAATAAAACACAAAAAGTAATAATAATTTTGATAAAAAGATAAATAAAGTTGAATAAACTGTGGTCTCTAACCTTTAGTGGTTAGTATAAAGCTAAGTAAAACATTGTAGTATTGGCAAGATAAATACTGTAAATCAACAGAAATGAGTAAAGTACAATAATAAAAGATCCACACAAATATGGCAAAAAAAAGTATAAACTCAACTCACTGAAGTGAGAATAGTGTTCAACAAATGAAAGTGAAATAAAATGAATATCCATAAGGCCAAAACAATAGAATCTGACCTAACCTTAATATCTTTTACAAAACTTAATTCAAAAGTATCATTTCACTAATAACTATATATATGTATGTATATATATATATACATATATATATACAAACCTATAAAACTAAAAAAAAAAAAGCTTCATGACCTGGGATTAGGCACGTTATTAAAAGAAAAAAGAAAAAATCAGACAGTTTCAAAATTAAACATTTCTGCTATTCAGAAGACACTGTTCTGAGATTCAAACAACAGGCAATGGGCTTCGAGGGGAAAAAATATTTGAAAACTTTCTTACCTTGTTATCTGATACTGTCACTGTCACTGTCCTCCCGTTGTTCATCGATTTTCTCGAGCAGGTCCAGTAACATCTCCATCATGAGACTTTGTTGTTACTGTGTTTGGCATATTGAATACGTCACAGGAAGCTTGCCAGGCTTTGCGGTGCAGGCGAGATACTCTCGGTAGCTTGCCAGGCTCTCTGAGAGGGACAGAGGAATCAAACTCGGGTCGGCCATGTTGGCTGCATGCAAGGCAAACACCCTACCCACTGTGCTATCGCTCCAGCCAGTTATCTGATACATGGTTTGTAAAATATAAAGATATATATGTGTATATATATGTATATACATATATATATAAAACAAAAGCATCCCAATTTGAAAATGGGCAAAACATTTGCAATGAAACAGAAATTGGAAGGTATTATACTAAGTAAAATAAACCAGAAAGACAAGTACCAGACAATTCCACATCTAAGTGGTAAATAAACAAAGCAAGAGAAGAATCCAAGCTAACCCTTGGAATAAAACTGCAGAAACTGGGAAGTCTAGAGGACGGAAGGTAGATGGGCTCGGGCAGCCAGTGTGTAAGAGCCCGGCTTTCTAGGAGTCAGCAGGCATGACATCATACTTTTAAAAAGACTGAAAAGACTGATGTTTACAATGATATACACCAAAATTTTAATTAAAAAAAAATAGCACAGCGGTAGGGCATTTGCCTTGCACACAGCCAACATGGCCGACCCGAGTTCGATTCCTCCGCCCCTCTCGGAGAGCCCGGCAAGCTACCGAGAGTATCTCGCCCGCACGGCAGAGCCTGGCAAGCTGCCCGTGATGTATTCGATATGCCAAACACAGTAACAAGTCTCACGATGGAGACATTACTGGGCCTGCTCAAGCAAATTGATGAACAACGGGAGGACCGTGACCGTAATTAAACAGGGTCCAAGCCATAGTGCAGTAGTTAGGGTGCATGCGCCCAGCCCTGGTCTGATCCCAGCACCCCATGGTACCCTGGGCACCTGAAGGGCCCCAGCACCCCGGGAGTGACCCACGAATCCCTGACATCACAGGGCCCAAGCAGTATTGCTTCTGGCCCTTGCATTGAGCTGCCAGCCCAAAAGACAAAGAATTGCCAGCAGGGCCTCCTAAGAGAGCCCCCAACCCCTCCCCCAATTTATTAAGCAAAAGACAGACATTTTGCCAAAGAAGATACAGATAAGCTCATGAAAATATATTCAACATCATTACCCCCTTTAGGGAAAGACAACTTGAAACAATAACAAGATATTGTCACACATATCAGAATGGCTAGATTTCGTTCTAAATGTTGGCCAAGTGTGTGAAATAATTAAACTCTCATACACTGCTAGAGGGAAATACAGAATAGGACAGTCATGGAAGAAAATAGAGCTCCCAGTTTCTTTGAAAGGTAAACAAATTTACTGTATGGCTCAGCAAGTCCACTCCTGAGCATTTATCTTGGAGAAATGAAAATGTAGTTGACACACAAAAACGTATACACAACTTTTATGATGAGTCTCTTCATGACCACCAAAACCTGAAATAGCCCCAATGTCCCTCAATAGGTGAATGGATAAACAATGGAGAAGCTTAAATTCAGACAATGGAAAACAATTCCCCAGAGAAGGGAACACAGCAGTAAAAGAGAAAGCGCTGTGCTATTACTACTTGCACCAATTTGGATGAATGTATCAAATGCATCCTACTGGAAGAAGCTGGGCCAAGAGCATGCACAGCATTATCCCCTTCATACGGTTTGCTGTCTCTACAGAGATTAGTAACGAAGTAGTGTGGCACTTGGGCAACTGTAGGGTGTCAGTGCAACTGCTGGGCCTTTGGCAGGGTGGAGACTCAGCTTCCCCCCCTTCCCTAGGGCAGCCCAGAGTTTTCAGCTGTAAGTCCGCTGTGTCCATCAATTTTAGCAACTTGGCTTGCATGTCCTCGGAGATTTAGTCATAAATCTGTAAATTTCTGTCAATGGAGCTTCCTGTAAATTTTTTTTTAAACTCCTGGATGTGCTTGGGGAACTAAAGGGGATGCTAGAGATCAAACCTGGGTTGGCTGAATGCAAGGCAAACTCTTCACCCACTGTACTATCACTCCAGCCCCATTAAGTACTTTTTTTTCTGTGAACTATTGTAAGTGGTAGCACTGCACTGTATTGTTGTCCAGTTGTTCATCAATTGCTTGAGCGGACACCAGTAACGTCTCCATTTTGAGACTTGTTACTGTTTTTGGCATATCGAATACACCATGGTAGCTTTCCAGGCTCTGCCGTGGGGGCAGGATACGCTCCATAGCTTGCCAGGCTCTCTGAGAGGAACAGTGGAATCGAACCCGGGTTGGCTGCATGCAAGGCAAATTCCCTACCCACTGTGCTATCGCTCCTTTCTAGACATATTTTGCTAGTAATATAGAAAAATGAATAATTTTGGCTGTGTGAGAATTGTCAGAATAAAGGGTTAGCATGAGGACTTTGTACTGGGAGAAAACAATGTTGTGTTTTCCCTAATCTTTAGTTAAACTTATACAACCTCTTGAGCAGTGCTGGGGGTCTCTCTTGGTGATACATGGGGTCTGGCAGTGTAATCTCAGAGGTTCGATGCTGAGCAACCACTAGGCCCGCTGGCAATGATCCGTGGCAATGCTGTCCCAGAGACTAAACTTGGCGTCTGGAGAATGCAAAGCTTGTACTCCAATCCTCTGAGCAATCTCCCCAGTCCTATGTCCACTGGAGGGGGTGGAGGTCCCTGTTTGGTACATAGGACCACAGTCCATAAGCCATAACTGAACGAATGAAAAACAAATGTTGACAAGGGAAGAGCTTATTCTTCGTCCTTACCCTACAGAACGAACCACGAATCATAATGAATTATTCACTTTAATCAAAATTTCAGTAGGAAAAATAGGCTTAAAATCTATTTTTCAAATGCTCAAAATTTAGATCTACTCCTTTTTCCTTCCTATCCAAAATACTGCAACCCACCCTGATATCTGCTTTTCCATTGTGGTAAGAGATTGTGACCAATTTTACTTATCAGGGCACAGGGTCACCTGCTCTCTGCATCTAGTGTCTTAAGCTTTGGCTTCTTCCACAATGAGGAGGGTGAAAATATCTACTTGGGATGGAGTGACTGCTTCTAACCAAGCAGTGTCTACTCACTACCCACTCAACCCTACGTGGTCAGATGTTATTATCCGAACTTGTAGATGAAGAAAGTGAGACATAGGGAGGTAAATAAACAACTTCTCTAAGCTCACACACTAATAAGGAGAAAAGCAGGAACCCAAAAACAGTCAATTCAGCTCTCTGCTTGGCTCAATACTGCTGCTTATAGGGACCCTAAAGCCCAGACACCAGGGCACATATTTCTGCCTACTTCTCAGCAACCACTGCTGATCCCAGCGTGGGGTATGCACCAGGCACTTGACAAACTGTTGTGTTATTGGGCTGCCTTTCAGAGTCAGAGAGCACTCGTAGGGAATGCTTTTAGCCAAAAGTCTGCATTGTTCCTTTATATTTTATTTAATTCCAGCATTAGAATGTCTGTGACCAGAAGGAAAAAGAAAGCCTATTCTTGCATACTAAGGACAAAATGTTAGGACTTAATAGGATGTTAAGATTCTTTGTGCAAACACTGTCCAACATGGATACAAAAACAACGCTTGAAAAAAATAAAAATCCTCCAGGGGAGGTGGTTATTTTATATCCCAGTGAGGCCCTTTTATACAAACATCCCTCCCTCTCCTCCCCACTAGCTGGTCCCAACATACACACAGAGGAGGCATCCAAGATTTCTTGTCACTGAGGAGATAAAGTACATAAAAGGCCCCCAAGGATCCTGGTCCTTTTTAAGATCTCTATCACCAACAGTTTGTTTTGGAAAATCTCATGATTTGACACAAATTCTGGGTTGCACTTAGCCTAGTTTAAGGGCAGAAAAATTACCGCTCCCAATAATGCATGCTGCCTCGCTAAAGACATGTGGGTTTGTAAAACAGGCCTCAACTGACTTTGTCCCAAATGATTTTCTCCCTTGATATTTTTCTTCAACATTCTATCGAAGAGAACAAAGGAACGAGAATAGCATTTAATGAAATTTGCCCACACCTGACCATCATCCACACAACGATGAGGAAAGCCCCAGCACAGACTCATGAGTTCTCAAGTTGAATTCCCAGTTCTCAAGCTGAGCTCTAAGTCTACACAAATATAATTAAGCTAAAAAATATAATCAATCTAAAAAATATTAGCCAAAATAAAAGAAAGTTTAAAAACCCAGCAAGCTAATAAACCTAATTTCAAGTAATGCATTTGAGCAGGGTAATGTTAACAATTACCCTGGGCTGGAACAATAGCACAGCTGGTAGGGTATTTGCCTTGCATGTCACTGACCCGGAGACCCAGAGAGCCGGCAAGCTACTGAGAGTATCTCGCCCGCATATTCGATATGCCAAACACAGTAAGAAGTGTCACAATGGAGACATTACTGAGCTGCTCGAGCAAATCGATGAACAACGGGAGGACAGTGACAGTGACAATGTTGACAATAATGAATCAGAATTTTATAATAGAGAGGAGGGGGGAGAGAGAGAGAGAGAGAGAGAGAGAGAGAGAGAGAGAGAGAGAGAGAGAGAGAGAGAGAGAGAGAGGAAAAAAGAGCTGGAGAGATAGTAAGGGGTTAAGGCACTTGCTATGCATATGGAGTCAACCTGGTTTTCATCACTGGAACTAAACAATTCCCTGAATACAGAGCTGGGAATAACCTCTGAACACTGCCTGGTATGACCCAAACAATCCCCCCCCCAAAAAAGTAATAAATAGCATTTTTTATAGCAGGCTGAGATCTCCAAGCCTGCACGGATCGGGACTGGGCCTTCTCCACCCAGATCCCCCATCTTCCAGTAGGTAGGCTTTATACCCAGCAGCTGCTGCCGGTGCCAGGTGGTCCCATCAACGGCCAAGACCCAGAGACTATAAAACCCAGCTCCCAGGTTTTATATATAGACATCTTATTATCTTGATTTTACTTTGGAGAACCCGGCAGGCTACCGAAAGTATCCTGCCCACACAGCAGTCTGGCAAACTTCCCATGTCGTATTCAATATGCCAAATACCAGTAACAATGATAGGTCTCATTCTCCTAGCCCTGAAAGAGCATTGAATATGGCTCTTTTAAAATCTCAGGGCTAGGGAGGAGACGTTACTGGTGCCTGCTCGAGGAAATCGACGAACAACAGGATGATCGTGATCGTGATCGTGAGCATTATCCTATAAAGAGTGACAGCATTTCTGGCAGGATGTTTCCAGCATTGTGTTAATGTCTGCTTCTACGGACAATCCACAGTCTCTGCCTGAGAGCAAGAGAACTCAGGCACAGCTGAATGACCACTAGGTGGCACCTCCACACCATCCCTTACATCTTGAAGGGCCTTCTGAAATAGCAGCAGTACAAAGTTCACAACACGGGGGCCTCACCTTGTTTCCTCTATCTTTCTACATAGAATGCTTTGCTCTCACTAAATTACAAATATGAGTTGCTCTGCCTCTGTCTCTCTCTTTGGCAATGTATCCTTCCAGTATTACCATGTAGAAGTGGGGGGCTAAAGAGATAGAAAAGGTGTTGAAGTGTTTGCCTTGCATGCAGCCAACCCTGATTCGGTCCCTAACACCATATACGGTCCCTCAAGCAATGCCAGGAGTGATTCCTAAGCAGAGCCAGAAGTGATCCCTAAGCACCACTGAGTATGGCCCAAATCCCCCAGCCCCCCAAATACAAAATAAATGTAGATTGGGATGAATTTATTTTCATTCTTTTTTGTTGTTGTTGTCATCTTCCAAATGTAAATAACAGGCATCCCTTCTGTCCCTCCCTGCAGGAGGAAGTTCACCCAAATGGAAATAAATGGGGCCCCCCTTGTTTGCAGAATCCTGCTGCCCGTGGAAAGTGTTCAGTCCTCCTACTTCCAGGTGAGGATGTGGAGCATTACTTCCATTTTAAATACCATGCTGAGATTTCTAAAGATTTCCTTAGACAGGCCAAAGTCCCAGACCTTGCAGCATTCAAAAACATCAGCAAAATCTCCAGCTCTGGCAGCAGTGCTCCTTTTAATAAAATCTGTTGGCATTGTGTTTGAAATTTTGTCACTTATTTCACTTGGCATTGGCAAGAGCAGGCTGTTGCCTATTTGTTGCACTTATTTGGGGAAAAAAAACTATCACCTTGGCTTCAGATGAAAACAAATAGGCTGGATCCTAAATAAAATGTAAACAGAGACTGCTCTTGGGCTGAGATCATGCTTGTGGGAGACCAGTTCCATCCCCTGTACTGCAATTTGTCCCCTAAACCCCACTGGGAAGTGCGCCCTCAACACAGCACCAAGAGTAGGCCTTGAACACCACTAGGTATGTCCCCAAGACCAAAGAAATAAAATGCAATTTTAGTTTTGAAGGTGTGTAGCTTCTGGCAATCTCATGACTCACTCTTTGACCCGCCCAATGCCTCTGTCTCTTGGCCTCCTGTTCAGAGACACCCCTGGCTCTCAGAACTCAGTGCTATTTCTAGACTAGAATCCAACTGGAGCAGTGGCATCAATCCAGTCATCTTCACTCCAACGTTTCCAAGGGTAGGTCACTTGGCAGAGTCGATCCCTCCCTTCCATACGGTGACCCAATATCTTACCTCTGTCTTAAAATGAACCTGTCCATTCCTTGCCTGAAGGCACACCTCCTACCACAGGCCCTAAACCTGACTAGAACCAGGTCTTCGTCTGAAGCCTCCAAACCTACTATGATGTTTATGAAACACCAACTAGGGAAAAAAAGAGCCCCCTTAAACCTACTGACACCTACCCCAGGGCCACCTCTGGCCACAGCAGTAGCCCCTGACTTGACCTGCTTCTGGATGAGAGAGAGAACAGGGACAAAAAGAGAAAGAGGAGAAGGTGCAGATAGGTATTACCCCAAGTCAGTCTCATGGCCGTACCCGGGCAGGCTCAAGGAAAGTGAGTTAGCACCCATCACTCATGTAGGCAAGCTTCACCCAGCAGAATTTCGGAATTCAACAAGTTTCCTCCTCCTTGAAAGATGAGCATCTAACTATGTCAGTACAGCATAGAAGCTGTGTGTTCTGCCTTGAGGACAGACCTATCCAGCGTTGTTTCAGAGGCACTCGGCTGAGTTCCATTCTGCCAAACACTATCTCCCCATGCATTCCCCTCTCACATAATTAAGGGAATTCAGAATGGTCAGCCACAGGCCAGGTGTCATAAATTCACTCTAAAATGAGTCAGATGTAGTCCCTACCCATAGCCTCCTAGGGAAAACAGACATGTGGAGGAGAAAGATGCAAAAAAAGGAATAATACAAATAAGCCTTTAAGGATACATTCAAGAGAAGAATAGTGAATGCACAGACAGCGGCCTTATGGGGGCTCTGCAGGTTCACTCACAACTGTTCAGAGGGATGAACTATCTGCAAAGTTGGAAGCAGCTCCAAGAGCCAGGCTTGGAAAGGAGGCTAAGATCAGGGGTCCCTATGTACTTCGCCAAATGTTTGTGCTGGAAATTCCAAAAGGTGCTGGGCCATGGAGAGATGCTAAACAAAAAAGACAAAATTATTTGCCTTCTTGAAAAATCACCCTTGCAGTGTGTGTAAAGAGACTGGAGAGACTGGCTGTGGAGGGCCCAGTTAGTGTGGAGAGACAGAGCAGGGGGATTTGAAAGAAACTGAGGAGGAGAAACCTCCTGCTGGAAGGGGAAGGAAGAGAAGGGAAGCATTAAGGAAAGGAGGGGAAAGGGACATAGAGAAACAAGGAGAAGAGTTGTGTGGTGAGGAGAAGAAAGGAAAGGAGGAGAGAGGAAAAGAAGGACGGGAGTCTAGCCTTGGTGACCAGACAGAAGGTGACAGAATGGCCCCTGCTCCATTGAGACCATGGACAGCACAGCACTGGCAATAGGACAGTTTGGGGGAATTGGAAAAAGGGTCCCCTAGGCACCAGCAACCCCACCGAGAATTCTGATCCAGGACAAGGGCCTTCAGTGTGGAGACATTCTCCCTTCCTCCTGGCCAACTCAGCTGTATGCCAACGAGCACAGCTCATCAACTGGAACATTCTTGGTCCTAGCAAAGGTGCATGGTGACCCTGCAAGTTCACTTGAACCCCCCAAGAATGGAAGTTTTTCTTCAAAAAGTTAAATTTCAAGAAAAATCTCTGGTCTCAGCAAAATAAAGTGTTTTCCACCCAGATCCATAACTAGGAGAGGAAAAATCCCAGAGAGGTGAAAAGATGACAGGCAGAATCTAAAGAAAGCAGAGCCTCTCTGGGGGGTCAACAGGTGTCCAGGACATGGGAGGCTGGGCTTGGAGATGAGTTCTGCCTCGGTACTTGGGACTCTTACCCTCCACACTGGAAAGAGACCATCTCTGAGTTCTCTCATCCACTATTACAAGCTGTTCTCAGGATGACAGTCAGCCCACTAGATTCTTGACAATTCTTTGAAGGGCTTACATCCAGGCATGCAGCAGGTCGGTGCTTGCCTTGCATGAAGCCAACCCAGGTTCAATCCGTGACCTAATATATTCCGCCCAAGCCTACCAAGAGTGATCTCCAAACACAGCTTCAGGAGGAAGCCCTGAGCACTGCCAAATGGAGCCCCCAAACCTAAGTCAATAAAGATCTTAAAACCCAGTGACACAAATTTTAAAAGCACAACTGTTTTCCTGGCATTGAAATAGCAATTACTTGCGAAAGGATGGAAGTGAAGCATCTTCTTTGAGAGGCAAGGATGCATACCCAGTAGTGTTTCAGGCTCACTCCTGACTCTGTACTCAGGGATCGCTCCTGACAGAATCTTGGGGGAGCACATGCATGCTGGGAACGAACCTGAGTCAGCCATATGTAGTGCAAACCCTTATCTGCTGTCTCAGGCCTGTGAAAAGGGTTTCTTACTTCCTGCTGTAAGCAAAATGTAAACTATTAGAGATGCCCACATGTGGTCTTCTTGCGTAGTTACAAAATGATGATTTCCTATGAAACTGAGTAAAAATGTAAGAATTAGGGCTGGAGAGATAGTACAGGTTTGATCCCTGCTACCACACAGTACCACACTGGGAGAGAAGACATCCTAGAGAGGTGAAAAGATGACAGGCAGAATCTAAAGAGCACCACCAGGAGTAGCCCCAGAGCAAAGAGTCAGGAATATGTATTGAGCACTTCCAGGTATAGCCCAAAAACAAAATAAGAGAAAAAAAAGATATGACAATGAATATATAAAACATATAAAGAATGACAATAGAAAAAGGATAATTTCATGAGGAACTTTGTAAGTATGTGGGGAAAAGTTCTAGTTATTTAGCAACATTAATGGAGAGAAGAGCCCCCAGAGGGTCACAAGATTTTCTTTCTAACACCTGCGCTATCAACCAGCTGTAGACCCACAGTCACCACAGACTATGCCCTGAATTACCCAAGTTAAAGACCACTTATTCACCAGAAAATCTGTGTGGAAAATGCTTTGCAAATATAAACCATGATTCACTAAATTATAATTATGTCCCTACAAACAAATTGTGCTTAGTAGTTCACATCCCAAATCTACCTAAGCATTAAACACCATCTTATATGAAGTTTTGAATTACACTCTGGCTAGAAGAAAAAATATATATATATACCTTCAACTTCAGGTCCCCAATAAAGAGTTTAATCCCATCACATAACATAGCAAAGCCTATTATCCTATGAAAGGAAATTACTAACCCCTTCATTGAAGGACTAGTTACAACTGATTAAAGTAAGGATACTTATAATTTAGTAAGAATGTATGCTGAAATATAATTAGTGGTTAGGAATTGAAGCAGAATGGATTAGGCTAATTCATGGAATGCTGTAACAGAGAAAACCCAGGGTTAGGGGGAGAGAGAGAGAGAGAGAGAGAGAGAGAGAGAGAGAGAGAGAGAGAAAGGAAGAATAAGCCTTGTGTTTGTTGAGTAGCTAAGCTGCTTAGTGGTCCTCTTAATTGATCTGAATGGGGAAAAAAAGAGAATTGGGGCCCTCCTCAGTGCACCAGCCCCTCATTGGCCTACTTGGCCCTGCACACCTCTAACTGGGGTGCCAGCAGAAGAGGTTGGCTGGGCCTGGAGCCCCATACTCCTTTCCCAGCTTAATTTATATGGTAATTCAGTGCTCAGAAGAGAGGGCACCTGCCACCAGCTAAGCCTTCCCAACAACAGAGGCAGCAGCTGCTGTGACAGCACTGCAAAAGTGCTGACTAAGACATTTCTTTTCTCTCCCTTCCAAGCCATAAAATGCTATTCATGTTATTACTGGAGGGGAATTTTTAACAGTCTTGCTCTGACAGCAATTATTTTATGCAGGCACAAAACAATAGCATTTCACACCACTGGATAAACCTCTGAGTGCTGTGACTTCCAGCCAGCTCCCTGGAGGGATTTTATGGTCTAGTAGCTCCTGAAGAGTCAAGGATACAAGCCACCAAAACAGTGGCAACATGGTTTAAAACACCCTTTCCGGCTGTCCTCGCGGATCTAGTAATAAATGCGTAAAGCACCGTGATCATGAGATGATGAAAAAATTTATTCAGGGGCTAGAGCAAGAGTATAGCAGGTCAGGCACTTGACTTGCATGCAGCCAACCCAGGTTCCATCCCCAGCATCACATATAATCCCCAGAGCCCTACCAGGAGTGATCACTGAGCACAGAGACAGGAATAAGCCCTGAGCACCACAGGGAGGGAGCCGGGGGGGGGGGGAGAGGGAAGCAGAGGAAAGAAGGATTTATTAGCCCACTTTTCTTCTCCTGCTTTAAATTAGCAACATATCAAGCTGAGTGCATGGGCGGTTAGCTATCTACATCTAATTTTTCTTCCACAGAACATCTACTGGAGTCCTATTTAAATATTTTAACACTCCTTTCTAAGGTAGGAGATGAGGGTGATTGTATTTAAATACTTGAACACCAACTCTGCTAAGCCTAATAGAACATAGCACATACAAAGGAGAGAACATCAAAAATTCTGCCCTCTGATATCACTGAGTTGAAGAGCCGTCGCCAAATCATGATGCTAGAGATGATGGTATGTTAAAGTGTTCCCATGGGAAACAAGAGGTGCTGGGTGTGGGCAAATCACCTCAGCTCCCTGTGTAGGGTATAACAAAGGGGAGGGACAGCCACATAAGCAAGGTGGTCATAAAGACCAAGTTAGATGCAGGGTTAAAGCGCTTAGCACACCACAGAGCACTATGAAAACAAAGGGGATAAGCACAAGTGGTGGAAGATGCTGTTTCCCACTGACTCAGGTCTTGAATATGTAACTTACTTGGCCACAGAGGCCCTGTGATCTCATTCCGATAATCATGTGTTATCACTGGGAGTGCCCTAATCCAGTGTCAAGAATACACACTTTAAGAATCATGAAATTTGTCTAAATACAGTTTCAAATGGATGGCCAAAAGCAACCAGGCTTTACAATAAACATCACCTTTCAATAGATAAAAATTATATACATAAAACTTGGCATACGTTCATGCCAATTCTCTTCATGGTTTCATGTAAGTGCAATGTTTGAATTACACTACGTTTGAATTACATTATGGCCCCCTTTTCAAAGACTTTTGAAATGATTTTAGTCAACTAATCAGAGTTCAAAGGATACCAAAAGGTTAGGCCCACAGGATAGGGAGGAAAAAAAATAAACACAGGAATTACATAATCTCTTTTTTTCAGTCCATTTATTCTCCCATAAATTGTAACAGAGATGTATTACTGATAGGATTTACATTTTCCTAGCAAAAATATTAGAATGCCAGGGTCTTTTTATCTTGCTTTTATGTGCTTCTCCAACATTTGCTTATGTGTTTCCTAAGCTGCACAATATAGGCATGCAATTCCCAACATTTTGAGAAGATTCTAGTTCTCTACTGAGGCTGTTCTTGATATCTACCACTGCTCACACCCTTGCTCTACCTCCAACAGCTGTGCTACAGGGCTGCCTATCCCCTCTGTATCCCCAGTGGCTCTGGGACCTGCTTGTTCCTCTGACTCACTTCACTCCCCTCTGAATTCAAGTTCTACCCATGGAGTTTTCCTGTCCTTCTTGCCAATGTATCAAACAGCACTCTATATAAGATATGTCTCAAAATATTTACATTGTCATTCATATGCTCTCATCAGTGATATATTTCTTTGTCCTGTGTCCATATTTACTTTTAAAATTCTTAGGGTGTTTGCCTTGCATGCAGCCAGCCCAGCCGAGCCGGGTTCAATTCCTCCATCCCTCTCGGAGAGCCTGGCAAGCTACCGAGAGTATTGCGCCCACACGGCAAAGCCTAACAAGCTATCTGTGATGTATTTGACATGCCAAACACAGTAACAAGTCTCACAATGGAGACGTTACTGGGCCCGCTCAAGCAAATCGATGAACAATGGGAGGATAGTGACAGTGACAGTGACCACTACAGTGCTACAGAAACAAAAATCTAAGGTTAAAATGTAAAAATCTATTTCAGAGTCAAACTTACCATGTTCTTTTCATACCCAAAAGTATAACGATGGATTGAAAAACATCATCTAGAATTTTCTAGAACTTCCACAGTAAGAAAAGTCCTTATAAAACAATCTCAAATCCTCCCCAATCTTCTTCAAGATATTATTTACAAATATTGGGTAAGTTCAAGCTGTACAAGTCAATTTGATAAATTTATATGTTACAAAAATAAGTACCATCATAGAATCAGCTGCCAATTCCATTCCATTATATAATCACTCTTTTTGTGGCAAGAATATTCAACATTCAAGTACAAAATTCAACTGAAGATATAGCCCAGTGGTCAAGCTCTTGCTCTGCATGTATATACATGCACATGCAGAGCAAGAGCAAATGTGTGTGTGTGTGTATATATTTGTGTGTGAATATATTTGTGTGTATCAAGTATATGATATAGTATTAAAGAGAAGGCATATCAAATTTAGTACACTGTTAAGAGTTAGTTGACAACGACTATTGCTTCAGAAACTGACTGGGAACTTTTCTAAAGGATAAACAGACTACTAATGTTGATTGTATGTGCTTTCATGTAAAATAAAGACTAAAAGTAAAACCACTGAGTTTTCTGATTCTCTGCTGCTGGCATTAAATTTAAATATTAAAGGCAGAATCCTTTAAGAAATCTCATTCTTCTATATTTTTACTTGTCACCATTTATCTGGGCTGGTGCGATAGCACAGCAGGTAGGGTGTTTTCCTTGCAAGCGGCCAACATGGCTGACCTGAGTTTGATTCCTCCGACCCTCTCCGAGAGCCCGGCAAGCTACCGAGAATATCTCACATGGCAAAGCCTGGCAAGCTACCCATGACAAATTCAATATGCCAAACACAGTAACAATTGTCAGAATGGAGACATTACTGAGCCCGCTCTAGCAAATCGATGAACAGGAGGACATTGACAGTGACAGTGACCACTTATCTAAACCTTAGATCCAAAAAAAATGTAGGTAAGAGATTGGCAATAAACTTTAAAGCTAATAAAGGGCATTTTATCAAGAAAATAATTAGATGGTGACTCCCTTGACTTACTCAAAACTAACCCTAGAAATAATGGAGAGCCTAGACGTGAAAGGATAGAAATGTTTTTGATGAAACAAAAGGTTTTTTTTTTCCAAGAAAGACAAAACAGTTTGCAACTGTCAACAAATATTTCTCATAGACTTTGTATGATAAGTTAGAAATAGAGCCTTACAAAGAAAAAGAACTATGCCAGAAAACAAGAAATAGAATTAAGAATTTGTAAATTGGGGGTGGAGAGATTGTATAGCAGGTAAGACACTTGCCTTGCTTGCAGCAGACCCAGATTCAATTCCATTATACCTCACATGATCCTCGAAGCCTGCCAGGAGTGATGATCCTTGAGTGCAGAGCCAAGTATGAGCATTACCAGGTGTGGCTCCCCAAATTGGAAATTATTGAATCAAAACATACAGGACAAGAGCATATTTTATAAATATATGGAAAAGGCTTTTCAACAACAACAAAAAGAATAGGGAGCAGGGAAATAGGCAGTTGGGCGGGGTAGGGCAGGGAGGGGGTGTAGAATACAAGCAACACATGCTGAGCATGAAGGAAGCTGTGGTTCCATCCCAGCAGCACATGGTCCCCTGAGCACTGATGGGTGTAACCCAAAGACAAAACAAGAATGAACAAAGATAGAAGTAGCCAATTCACCAAAGAAGAATATGAATTGCCAATAAACATTTGAAAACATGTCCAAATTCATTAGCAACAAAAAAAGGACAGGGCCACAAAACCATTATTGTAAGGGGCACACCCAGCAGTGGTCAGGGATTACTCCTGGCTCTGCACTCAGAATCATTCCTGATGGAGCTTGGAGAACTATGTGTGGCACCGAGGATTGTACTCGGGTTGGGTCAGCTACATGCAAGTCATGTGGTCTTACCCGCTATCCTATCTCTCTGACTCACAAAACCATTTTTAAACCATAAGACGGTCCATTAAAAAAAGTTTATGACATCATTGGCATGGATATAGCATTGTGTAATTGAGTTAGTGCAAGTATAAATTCAACATAATTTTTGGAGGGCAAGCTGGCAACATATAGTCAGCACTTTACACATATACCCTGACTCAGCAATTCCACTTAGGAATGCATCCAAAGTAAAGAATTCAACAAGTACATGAGGGATACTCACTGCTTCAGTGTTCTCATGATAAAAAAAGAAAAAAGAAAAAAAAACACCAAACATATGTAGAAATGAACAGAGGACTGGTTCAATAAACACCCTCAGACTATGAGGTTCTACTCATATAGTATATGTGGTAAGATATTCTATAATACATGTGATATATGATAGATGTCATGTACTTTAATAGATGAGGAGCAGAATATAATCTCATATAGTAGCATGTAATGATAAGGTTGTGTATATTTTATTAACATGAGAATGTCAATAAAATACAGTTAAATAAAAGAGACTATAAGATATATGCAGAATACAATCCCAGCATTATAAAAAGACAAAAAACATTGAGAGGGGTGGTTGTGTGTGTAGTGGTAGAGGCGCAGGTTTGTGGGGAGCATGTAAGTAGAAAGAGCATTGAGTAGGGTAAGGGCCAAAGTTGTACCATGATTGAATCACTAATCACCTATCCAAGAAGAAACATTATGGATGCTTTCACTCACAACTTTTGGAATTCCTGAATTCTCTTTAACTAAAACCATTTTCACTAGAAAGATATATATATATATATATACACACACACATATATATATATACACACACATATATATATATTCCTTTTTGGGTCACATTTGGTGATGCACAAGGGTTACTCCTGGTTTATTCATGCACTCAGAAATTGCTTCTGGCAGTGCTCGAGGACTATATGGGATGCTGGGAATCGAACCTGAGTTGGATGCGTTCAAGGCAAATGCCCTACCCACTGTGTTATCGCTCCATCCCCTATAAGGATACATTTTAATAACATTTTAAATAAACCAAAACCAGCCTACATAATTAAGCAGAAACCTTTAGAAAAAATCTCTATCTTCAGAAGCAGTCATCTATAATTTCTAGTCCAGCACAAAAGAATTCTTCATATGCATAAAGCCTGCCTCTATATGTACATACACACAAGATAGCCTGTATGCCCACAGAGTCCCTCAAAAACATTCTTTAATAATTTCCGCAGGAGACATTTAAGTAGGAGCAGAACTGAAAGGTCAGGCTGTTGCTGCTGTTAGAGTACCTGGTGCTGCTGATTGACTGAAATAGAGGTGTAACCTTTCCTAATGCTTCATTCGTTAAACAAACTGATATAAATAGCAATCCCATTAACAATGGTACCCAAAGAAAGGTCATTGAGACATTCTAAATTCAGGAACAGATAAACTGAGTTGCAATCAAGCTCAACAGGTATAAAAAATAAAGCTATCAAGCCTTGTCTGAGTTCATCTAAATAAGTCTCATCTATTCCCAATTCAAGAAAGTAAAAAAGTCCTTATCTGATAATAAAACAAGTTAAGTACATTCTCACCATTTAGACAGATACTGTGAGCAACTCTGAAAGATCACAAGTAGCTTCCTACTTCTTAATGTTCCTAAGAGGTGAAATAGAGAGTATGCTTTCTGCTTCCAATATTACACATGTGGTTTCAATGAATACTTTATTTTAACTCACTTCTTAACCATAATTTCTCTTTTTTTTAAATGAATCACTGTGAGCAACACTTAAAAGCTTCATGTTTGAATTTCAGTCATGCAGTGATCGAACACCCATCCCTCCACCAGTGTACATTTTTACCACCAATGTCCACATCCCTCCCCACCCCCATCCCACCCCATCCCCTGTCTTTATGGCAAACAATTTCTTACTCGCTCTACTTTGGGGCATTATGGTTTGCAATACAGATACCGGAGGCCATCATGTGTGGTCCTTTATCTACTTTCAGCACACACCTCCCATCCCGAGTGATCCCTCCAATCATCATTGACTTAGTGAACTCTTCTCTATCCCAGCTACTTGGCCATCATTTCTTAGGATCATAGCTAACAACCCAAGTCAAGGTCATTTGAAAAATATAGTTAAGCACTTTCCATGGGATGTTTTTCTTCACAAGTATCATTAGATTCCCATCAAAATTTACTAATGCCTATTTTTTTACAACTCTGAAAAAGTGGAATTTTGTTTAGAAGTTTCATTTTATATTAGAATATATCCAATGCATCTGTATAGTAAGTAATTTGGGTTTCCTCCAGAACTGACCAATACAGCAGTCACTCATCATATGTAGATATGATGAATATATAAATATATATAGTTAATATCTAAAGTATGGTTAGTATAAAAATTTACTATACGCATAAAATACATACTGTATTTTGAGAGACAGTACAGTGGGTTGGGTGCTCATCTTGCACACGCACACACACACACACACACACACATATGTGTATAGTATCCATTAATTTTATTATTGTATTTCAAAACAGTATTTTAGATTAATAAATAAACATATTTTAGATTAATTTTAGGTTAAATATAACTACTTGTGAATATTTTAGTTTAATATAAATATATTTATATTTAATATAAATGTCACAATTATTAGTTATAACAATTACTATAGCTTATGGCAAATGTTGACAGTAGTATTAACATTTGTGGTTTGAGAATACATGGTCATGCCGCCAACCAACCTTCATTCCACATCATCAACCCTTTCCATACTGCTCTATCCCCAACTTGGTATTCTTAGGCGTGTAATTCAGAGCCAAAGAGTTATCATATGAAACCATTTATACCATTTTTTATTTCCCTTTTTATTACATGTGAGTGAGATCATCCAGTAATTGTCCTCCCTTTGGTTTATTTCACTTATTATTATACCCTCCAATTCCATCTACATTCATCAAATTAAATGCTTTAATTTTTCTTATGGCTGCATAGTATTCCACTGCATATCTATAGCAAAACTTCTTTATCCATTTATCTGTCATTAGATATTTGGGTTGTTTCCATATTTTGGCTATTGAATTAAGCACTGCAATGAGCATAAGTGTATGTGTCTTTTTGAAGTAATGTTACAGTGTTTTGAAGGGCAGATGCAAAGAAACTGAATGGTCATCGTTGCATGCAGGGTCAGGGAGCTGAGACAAGCCTGAATGTGCTCAGGGCTTACTCCTGGCTCTGCGCTCAGAGATAAGCCTGGCAGGCTCAAAGGACCAAATGTAATGCCAGTGATCAAACTCAGACCAGTCATGTGCAAGGCAAATGCCCTACCCACCGTACCACTGCCCCAGCCCTGGTCATCATTTTCTAAAGAGAAAATTAGAGCCCAGAATAGCTCAGTGGTAAAGTACCTGACTGGCAGGCAAGAGGTCAGAAGTCTGATACCCTTCACAGTCCTATATACCCAATCCAATACTAGCAACTAGGTTCTTTACAATCCCTGGCGCCACAAAAAAGAGTGTAATCCCCAGAGCACCACAGTATGAGTGCGAGCAAGCATTGCAACTAAAAACTATATTGGGGCCAAACAGACAGGATAGCTATAAGGTACTTGGCTTACACACAGCTGACCCAGGTTTGATTCCCAGCACCCCATGTAGTCATCAGAGCATTGTCAGCAGAGATCTCTGAGTACAGAGCCAGGAGTAAGCTCTGAGCACAGCCAGATGTGGCCCCAAAACGTGTGTGTGTGTGTGTGTGTGTGTGTGTGTGTGTGTGTGTAATGCAGTCCCCAGCAAGCACTACCACCAGGCACGAAAATCCACACAAAAACTAACAAATATATATATATATATATATATATATATATATATATATAAGTTAAGGAGCCAGAACTCAAGCACCACAACCGAGTATGTGACCCCTGGTCAGCACAACAACAAGCAAAGAGAAAGAAGAGATTTTAGGGGAAATAAACTAAAATAAAGCAATTCTTCAGGAAATAATGGGTTAACAGGCATCAGGGCTTCAGTTATACTGATGATATAGGTGAGTGGTATAGCCACGTATCCAAAACAGACTCAACAACACTTAAAACATGAGACCTAAGCTACAACCGGAACTCTGTAATGTGCCTGTCAAGTAGGGGCTTGTGTGGGGGAGGGAATATGAGAACATTGGTGGAGGGAAGTTGATACTAGAGGTGGGATCGGAGTTGAAACAAAATGCAAGTAAATTACAGTTCTTTAATTAAATTTTTTAAACTTATATTTTAAAAAGAAAGTGATTTTTAGAAAACTCAAGGTTACCTATGTACATATGTGGCTCTCTTGGACAAAACATGCTCAGAAAACTAAGAGCCTCCCACTGACTGGTATTAAAAAAGGACCCATTTGTAGAGTTCATGCCCAATTCAATTAGCTTAATCAATGACTGAATAAATAACAGTACTCCTATATTAAAAATAATAGTAATTAAATTAAATTTAAAAGGACCCATTCAATGTTTATAATTTTTATTATTGACAGTTCCCATCCAGCCAAACTGAATAAGAGCAAACCTTGGAATTAGAGTTTTCTTTCCCAACTCACTTGAAAAATTCCAAACTCCTTCCTTCGATATGATCCAATATCAAAGGCAGCCTTCCCTCCTCCAACATTTATCTGAAGCACTGTGCTTCTCATTAAGCACCACTGTCTTTGCCCTCTTTGCTTTTAAATAACCACTGCCACTAGAAAAAGGGTTTTATTTTGTTTTGTTTTCAATTGTAAAGAGAATAACAGAAACAATGCTTGTAACATCTCACGGATGGAACTGAGTTGAAATTAGGAGAACCATGCCAGCTGTGGACAGAGGGTCAGCAGCATAATCACTGAATTATTAACCAAATGAACCCTGAAGAAAGACATTCAAATTCTTGCTTTAGCAAAATTCAAGTTTCTGAAATGTCCTGTATCTTTGTGTCATTAACATAAAATCCTAACTTCATACAGGAAGTCCTTAACTGCCTACTCACCTGTCCCTTGAATGACTCAAGTTTTTCTGGGGCTGGCTCTTTTCCACAGTCTCTTCTATAATAGCCACATCATCCTCACAAATGCACCCTACTCATTCCATAAGCTCCACCTCAGATCTCACATTTTCCACAGAGCCTTTCTGGATCCCTCCACTATAATCATCATCTACTCTGGAAATATTTATATTTCTTTGAACATTTTTTATTGTGCGTTACATTTAATTTTGCCTTCTCTGTGTGCTGTGCAGTGTTAAATAGTTTTATTCTCTCCCATTAGAACTAAAGCTTGATACTGTAACCTACCTCTGAAAGAGAGGTTTGCATATATACAGAAATGTGAGTATAAATCTATATTTTCTTATTCAAGTTCACAGAACAAGTAAAATCAATTTTGCCATAATACTGATGCCCATGGTTTTGGAAATCTGGTCATGAATTATGACCCTCAAGATGATAGAGCAATGCTATTTGATGGTCTAGAGAAAACTGTACAAATATCTGAGATACTCTGACTTTTAGTAGAGATGGAAGACTGCCTCTAAGGGTCCACACAAAGCAGTCACTATTCCTCTAGGCTGCCTATTTGTTTCTAAATAAACTCAGCAAGAGAATCCATAAGTGAAGTGTTTTGAGCTTCAGCAGAGAATGAACAGATTTTCTGTAATGGAAACTAGGACATAGGATTTTTGTGCCATTTTCAGATAAATTCTCATTTAAAACTCAGCTTTAAATGACTGAAAGGCTTAGAATAGTGGGAACATTTCAGTGTTTGATGAAATAAAGCAGAATTCTTTCCCAAAAAAGCTAAAATTGTATTAATATCTTCAACTGTGTTTAATTCCAATATACACTTAATTTCTTCTAGAATCAATTCAAAAACAAAACAATCACTTGTCACTAATTGGTGGTACAAACACAGAAAATAGTAGAGCTTTGACTTCTATTAGATTGACCTGCACAAAATTGCCAATATGCTAACATTTTTTGATCTGATCAAAGTCATGTGTAAATATGATCCTATGTATATATACATATAGATATATAGAGATATATATTTTAAGTATGATGGCTGAACCCAGGGTTTCATAATTAAGTCAAGTAAGTTTTCTGCCACTAAGCTACAGATAGAACAATACATAGATATAGATATATATTCCTGAATCAGTGGGAAATCATCAAGGATTAAGAAATCAAAAAGGCAAGCAATAGACTGGCAAGTATATCTAATAATGGACTAGTAGCCAAACTATAAAAAAAAATTTTAATTAGAAAAAGAATCTAATATTAAATGCGTAACACAATCCAATAATTACATTCATATGGTGTTACTCAAAGAAGATGAAAATTTTGCTTTGGGGGTCACACCTGGCAGTGCTCAGGACTTATTGCTTGCTTTGTGCTCAGAGATTACTTCTGGTGGGGTTTGGGGAACAATATGGGGTTCCAGGATCAATCCCAGGTGTGCTGCATTGCAAAGCAATTACCCGACTCACTGTACAATCTCTCCAGCCCCAAAGCTGAAAACTTTTTTCTGCATAAAGTCCTATTCCTGAATATCCATACAATTATTTGTAAAGTATAATTGTAAAGATTTAGAAGCAAAAAACATCTTTGCTTCCACTACATCACTAATCATAGGGGAGATGCACATCGAAATAATGAAATATCATCTCCCACCACAGAGACTGGCACACATCCAAAAGAACAAAAGCAATCAGTGCTGGCATGGATATGGGGAGAAAGGGACTCTCTTTCATTGTTGGTAGAAAAGCCAACTGGTCTGGCCTTTTGTGAAAACAATACGGGTGTTTCTCAAAAACTTAGAAGTTGAGATCCTATTCGGCCCAGCAATACCATTTCTGGGAATATACCCTAGGGTATATACACATCAGAAGCACCATCTGCTCTCACATATTCACAGCAGCACTATTGACCATAGCCAGAATACGGAAACAACCTGAGTCCCCAAAAACATACAAATGGATAAAGAAACTATGGTACATCAGCTGTTAGGAAAAAATGAAGTCATGAAATTTTCCTTTAATGGATCGACATGGATAGTATCATGCTGAGTGAAATGACACAGAAGGAGGACAGATATAGAATTACTACATTCATTCGTGGTATATAAAAATATATATAGTAGAAGACTAATATCCATGGTCAGGGAAAACAGGGGTAAGGAGTACTGGCTAATGGTTGGACCTAACCACAAGTGTGTGTGTTTCTGAGGGTAGGTAAGATAGAGAAGAGACCAGTATGACAATAATAACTGGAAATTATCACACAGAACAAGCTCTGAGAGTTAAAAGTAGGTAAGGGATATTCTTGATAACCTTTCTGCATCGATATTGCAAATCACAATAACCAAAAGGGGGGAGAGAGAGAGAGAGAGAGAGAGAGAGAGAGAGAGAGAGAAGAAAAGCACCTAAGCACTTACCATAGAGGCAGGCAGGGGGTGGGGGGGTGGGGTGATGGGAGGGAACCTGGGGACACTGGTGCCGAGAAATGTACACTGGTGGAGGGATGGGTGTTAGAATACTATACAAAATACAATCATGAACAGTTTTGTAAGGGTCTATCTCACAGTGATTCAATTTAAAAAGTAATAAATAAATAAATAAATAAATAATAAAAATACAATTTAAACATGAAAAAATAAATAAAATAAAATTTCTTTTACCAGAACATTCTGTCCATCATACAAATTTCGGCTTGCTCTACTCAGAGGAGTTTCTCCAAGGATCCAGTGTGCTGTGACTTGGTAGTAAAGCTCACCTATTCAGAGTTGGCACAGGGACTGGCTGCAAGACCATGTTTTCTCATTTCTCAAAATGAAATTTAATATAAGTCATAAGCCCAGGCAGGATTTCCAATCTGTTTAAACTTTCTCCCAACTTCCTCCCATGGCCATGGGAACCCCATTCTGACCCCAGTTCCACACTCTGATTCTGGCTCTGGTCCCAGCCTCACTGGATCACTCTGGATTCACATCAGTCAAACCGCTGGTTTCAGGTCTGCTGGAACCGACTGAACAGCAGTACCTTTTTGTACTGCTGTTTCAATCCTTGATCCACAGAGATAATATATCTTGCTTTATTATGATGGCATGTCTGTTTACATGTTCTATATTGTTGAAGACATGAAATCAAGACTAGACTATTTTAATAGGATTTTTAGTAAGAATGGTATGGGCCATTTCTTTTCATGTATCATATATGTTTTCTCCTAAAACATCAGCATCGATCAATACTAGAGTGCTGATGACTGATGGTGTCGTGCTAACCAGGCAGAATGTTGAAAACACAAATTTAATATAGATAACCTCTGAGCCTATTCCTCAGAGCCTCTGTAGTTCCCTATTATAGGGATGAGTCCAAATGCTAATGAGTCCAAAACCAGAGACCAGGGCATTTGGTCAATGATATCAAAGGCATCACTGTCTGGGAAGAACATGTCCAGGTATATGAGGCCAACTTAAGAAAGAACATGATGGCCACAGCTGGGTGACTGAGAACAGAAGGTTCACAGCCTTCACATCAGAGGAGGCATGCACTCAGCACTCCTTAAAACATGGGCTGCCTGCCAGCGCCAATCCCCAAACTTTTTGCTCCCAGTTAGCTGTAAAGAGCTCTGCCAAAATTTAATCAAATGTGCCACTAAGCAAGTTTTTCTTAATGAAGCAAAAAGCACATAGCTTTACATTCTAGCAAAAGCTTCTTGTCTCTACATACACACACCAGTGAGAAAAGGTCATCTGACCAGTTACATTAAAATCATTGCTTTAGATCATTCCTATATTGGCCAGAAACAGCCTTAGACAGTAACCAGAAATAGGTCCAGGATGTAAAAGTCTGTAAAAAAAATCTGGCTATAACTTAAGAAATTAATGAGGGGCCAGAGATCTAGAACAGAGGCTTGGGTGCATGCCTTGCATGCAGCCAACTCAGGTTCAATACCAGGCACCACGTACAGTCCCCCAGTCCCTGCAAGGATTGAACCCTGAACACAGAACCAGTAAGATCTGAGCACTGCTAGGTGTAGCCAAAAAGCAAAACAAAAGGAAAAAAATAATGAAAGCTTTAAAAATATAGTTCTGGAGACATATTTCAGGGATGAAGGCATTTGACTTGTATGCAATAAACCCCGGTTCATTCCCCAGAACTACATATCATCCCATGTACAATGCTCAGAGTGATTCCTGAGCACAGAGCCAGGAGTAAGTCATGAGCACTGCCAGATGTGGTCCAACCCTCCTCCCATAAAAATACTACAAATAAATACTCTGTGTGTGTATAGAGAAAGAGAGAGAGAGAGAGAGAGAGAGAGAGAGAGAGAGAGAGAGAGAGAGAGAGAGACCCATGGCATAGAATGGAACGAACAGGGTGAGAGACTGAGTTCACCATGTTGACCAAGACCATCCATGATAACTACAGTTCCAGAAGGCCGAATCTAAACGATGGACATGGGAGTCTCCTGGTGGACAGTTCCACAACAAAATTGACCACATCATATTCAATCAACGGTTTTGCCTGACCAATGTCGCTGTTGTCTCAAAATTCTGAACGGGATCAGATCACCATCTCCTTCATGCAAAATTCTACTTCACAGAGCGAGAAGAAAGGACTGAAAAGCTTAAGAAGAGAACTCGCAGAATGATCACCAACTGGGAGCTCTTTGGCACTACTGTGGCATCATGAGAAGATGCCGTCATTGACAACATTAATGAAGAATCTGATCGACTGGTTCAGCACCTCCATGATTATGTGAGGAAAGCCAAGAGAAAGACAGCCACAAAAAGACGCCTATTTTCAAAAACTCTCAAGCCCATTCACCAGCATGGCTTGGCGCAAGCCTCAGGCAACCGCAAGTGAACGTCCAAGCTCGCAAAGCAGTGCAGAGAAGTGATAAAGGAAGACCTCAAGGAGAGAAGAGCAGCAGTGCTGGCAGATGTGGCAGAAACCGGAAAAGCATTCACAATGCCCACCTGTCCTTCGCCAACTACAAGACCAAGATGACTGCCCTCCGACATCCTGATGGATCTATCACATCTTCCAGAAGGGCAATGGAGAAGATTATCCATGACTTCTACTCGGATTGCTTCCATAGCCACGTCCACCTGCCCACATACCAAATTCTGCAGAATGGTTATGTCATTTCCAATTTCTCCCTTCCAAAATCCGACACACCATTTCGTTGGTAAAGAAGCGAATAGCACCTGGCCCAGACAAGGTCAGACCCAAACACCTGAAGAACCTCCATCAGTACTCATCGATACATTGGCTTGGCTCTTCACACACTACCTGTCTGAATGCAAGGTTCCGTCCCAATGGAAAACCCGTTAGACTGAACTACTGTACAAGAAGGGAGACATCCACAATATTGGCAACTATCACCCGATCTGCCTCTTACTTGTTGTCTACAAGCTGTTCACTGGAGTCATCCTGAATAGGATTGGCAGAACACTAGATGAAGGACAACCATGCAAGCAAGCCAGGTTCCGTAAAGGATTCAACACAATCGACCATATCCACATGGTAACCAAGCTCATTGAGGTTTCTCAGGAGTTCAAGATGCCACTCTGTCTAACGTTCATTGATTTAAAGAAGGCCTTTGATTCTGTGGAGACTGAAGTGGTCATCAAAGCCCTAGCCAAACAGGGAGTTCAAACTCAATACATCAGGATCCTCCATGAACTATATCACGGATTCACTACCAGGATCTCACCATTCTACAAGGAAGTGATCATTGACATCAAGAGAGGGGTTCAGCAGGGTGATACCATTTCACTGAAACTCTTCAGTGCCACCCTTGAGAACGCCATGCGACAACTGGAATGGGAAGGAATGGGAATGAAGATAGATGGTCAGCAAAAACACCACCTCCGCTTCGCTGATGATATCATTCTAATAATACCAAACATCAGCCAAGCAGCACAAAAGCTTGCTGACTTCGACAATGAGTGTAGAAAAGTTGGACTGCAACTGAATCTCGTGAAGACAATGTTTATGAGAAACGGACTCATTCCTGACATTCCATTCACTCTGAATGGAACAGACATCTCCGAACGGACAGTTATGTGTAACTAGGTCAAGAACTCAACATTAACGAATGACCTGGTACCTGAGTTGCGCAGGAGGAAGAGAGCAGCTTGGAACGCCTTCAAGAGCGTCGAAGAAATAGCTAAGAGGACAAAGAACCTCCAGTCAAGCCACATCTCTTCAATTCTACTATTCTTCCTCCATTAACATACACCTCAGAGACCTGGGCCCTACAAAAACAGGATGAGAACGCTATTCAGGTCTCCCAAAGAAGAATCAAAAGAGCTATGCTTGGAGTATCACGCTTGACTCAAGTGAGAGAAAGAATCTGGAGTTCCAACCTCCATCAACGATTGAGAATCAAGGATGCTGTCTCGTTTGCCAAGGTGTCGAAAATCAGATGGACTGGACATGTAATGCGATTTGGAGACAACCACTGGAATAGAGCTGTTACCTACTGGATTCCATGGAATGTCAAAATGGAGCAAACACTCCTGAAATTCATATGGAAAAATAAGCCCCCACTAATAGCTAAAGCAATTCTGGGGAAAAAGAAAATGGGAGGAATCAATCTCCCTAATTTCAAACTCTACTAAAAAGCAGTAATAATTAAAACAGCATGGTACTGGAACAAAGGCAGAGCTGCAGACCAATGGAACAGGGTTGAATACACTGACATCTCCCCTCAATCATATGGTCATCTAATCTTTGATAAAGGTGCAAGAAATGTGAAGTAGAGTAAGAAAAGCCTCTTTAACAAATGGTGCTGGCAAAACTGGACAGCTACATGCAAAAAATGGGCTCAGAACTCTGCCTAACACCATGTACAAAAGTAAGATCAAAATGGATTAAAGACCTCAACATCAGACTGGAAACCATAAGGTACATTGAAAACAAAGTTGGCAAAACCCTCCATGACACTGAAGCTAATGGTATCTTCAAAGATGTCACACCACTGGCCGAGCAAGTGAAAACAGAGATAGATAAATGGGACTACCTTAAACTAAGAAGCTTCTGCACCTCAAAAGAAACAGTGACCAAAATACAAAGACAGTCTACAGAATGGGAAAGGATATTCACCGAATATACATCTGACAAGGGGTTGATATAAAGGATATATAAAGTACTGGTTGAACTCCACAAGAAGAAAACATCCAATCCCATAAAAAAAAATGGGGCAATGAAATGAACAGAAACTTTCTCAAAGAAGAAATCCGAATGGCAAAAAAGTACATAAGAAAATGCTCTACATCCTTAATCATCAGGGAGATGCAGATCAAAACCACAATGAGATACCATCTCACACCTCAGAGACTGGCCCACATCCAAAAGAACAAAAGCAACGGATGCTGGCACGGATGTGGCGAGAAAGGGACACTCCTTCATTGCTGGTAGGAATGCCGACCGGTTCAGCCCTTTTGGAAAACAGTATGGACCATTCTCAAGAAATTAGAAATTGAGCTCCCATTTGACCCAGCAATACCACTCCTGGCAATATATCCCAGAGAGGCAAAAAAGTATAGTCAAAGTGACATCTGCACTTGTTTGTTCATTGTAGCACTCTTTACAATAGCCAGAATCTAGAAAAAAACTGAGTGCCCAAGAACAGATGACTGGTTAAAGAAACTTTGGTGCATCTACACAATTGAGTACTATGTAGTTGTTAGAAAAGATGAAGTCATGAAATTTACATACAAGTGGTACTACATGGAAAGTATCATGCTAAGCGAAATGAGTCAGAAAGAGAGGGATAGACATAAAAAGATTGCATTCATCTGGGGGACATAAAGTAACAAAATAGGAGATTAATACCCAAGAATAGCCGAGATCAGTACCAGGAGGATTACTCCATGGCTTAGAGGCCAGCCGGGCATTCTAAGGGAAAGGGCAGCTCAGACAGAGAAAGGAGCATCAAATAAAGGGTGTTTGGAGGATCCTCCCAGGAGGGGAGATACATGTTGAAAGTAGACTATGGACTGAACATGATTTCCATTCACTGCCTCTTTTGCAGACCATAACACCCAAAAAGAGAGAGAGAACAAAAGGGAATGCCCTGCCACAGAAGCAGGGTGGGATGAGGGGGGGGATAGGTGTGGGAGGGATACTGGGATCCATGGTGGTGGAAAATGGGCACTAGTGGAGGGATGGGTACTTGATCATTGTATAATCGAAACCCAAGCACAAAAATCTGTAAACCTACAACTGTACCTCATGGTGTTTCACTAATAAAAATTAATAAAAAAAAAAAAAGATCACGTGACTGCCCACCTACGAGATGGTCAGACTTCTTCGTCAAGACCCTGAATGATTTTGGTTTTGGCTCTTGGCATTCCTGGAGCGAGGAATTGGTTTGAGGCTCTTTGTATTACTGGAGCCAGCAGATGCCATTGGGCTGCACTAGCACTCAACAGGGACGAATAGAGATGTTACTGGTGCCCACTCGAGCAAATCAATGAGTAATGGGATGTCAAGTGATCAAGTGATAATATATATAGGGAAATAATAATTTTAAATGTATTATATTTCATGGCCAGAGTGGTAGTGCAACAGGTAGGGCATTTGCCTTACTTGTGGCCTACCAAGATTCAATCCCCGGCATCCCATAAGTTCTCCCAGGCCTGTCAGTAGTGATCTCTGAGTACACAGTCAGGAATAAGCCTTTAGCACAGGCAGGTGTGACCCAAAAACAAAAATGTACTATGTCTAAAAAATACTGAAGGTACAAACACAGCTCGAGTATGCGGGAACGAGGACTTTTTCTCAAAACCGTGCGGCCGCTTACGCGGCCGCGCGACATCTCTCTATATACAAAGTGATCAATGAGAAGTAAACCACCCAATCTTTCTCCCTGAAAGTCAGAGTTAAGTTTGGAGCACGGCCACAGCCCCAGAAACACAAGGACTTAATGCAGAACCCAGCAGCTTAGAGCAGAAAAGTGAAAGGACTATACGTTAATCCAGGCCATCAAGTCTGCCGGAGGGGAAAGGTTGTTGCCCCATTCGCCCTCTCTTCTCTGGAAAGAAGGATGGTGGCCGCATGGGAGCCTTGTGGACAGCAGGTATGAGCCGGGGGTGTGGGGGCGACTAAAACCTCATGGGAAGGGGGGCGTTCCGGTCCGTCCTTCACGCCCTACCGAGGTCACCAGTTGCCCCCCACGAGCGGCTCTCCAGCACGGCCACAGCCCCAGAAACACAAGGGCTTAATGCAGAACCCAGCAGCTTGGAGCAGAAAAGTGAACGGACTATGCGTTGATCCAGGCCATCAAGTCTGCCGGAGGGGAAAGGGTGTTGCCCCATTCGCCCTCTCCTCTCTGGAAAGAAAGATGGCAGCCACATGGGAGCCTTGTGGACAGCAGGTATGAGCCGGGAGTGTGGGGGCGACTAAAACCTCATGGGAAGGGGGGCGTTCCGGTCCGTCCTTCACGCCCTACCGAGGTCACCAGTTGCCCCCCACGAGCGGCTCTCCAGCACGGCCACAGCCCCAGAAGCACAAGGGCTTAATGCAGAACCCAGCAGCTTGGAGCACAAAAGTGAAAGGACTATGCGTTAATCCAGGCAATCATTTCTGCCCAGAGGGGAAAGGGTGTTGCTCCCTTCCGCCCTCCTCCCTCTGGAAAGAAAGATGGCGGCCACATGGGAGCCTTGTGGACAGCAGGTATGAGCCAGGGGTGTGGGGGCAACTAAAACCTCATGGGAAGGGGGGTGTTCCGGTCCGTCCTTCACGCCCTACCGAGGTCACCAGTTGCCCCCCACGAGCGGCTCTCCAGCACAGCCACGGTCCCAGAAGCACAAGGACTTAATGCAGAACCCAGCAGCTTGGAGCAGAAAAGTGAACGGACTATGCATTGATCCAGGCCATCAAGTCTGCCGGAGGGGAAAGGGTGTTGCCCCATTCGCCCTCTCCTCTCTGGAAAGAAAGATGGCGGCCACGTGGGAGCCTTGTGGACAGCAGGTATGAGCCGGGGGTGTGGGGGCGACTAAAACCTCATGGGTCGGGGGGCGTTCCGGTCCGTCCTTCACGCCCTACCGAGGTCACAAGTCGCCCCCCGCGAGCGGCTCTCCAGCACGGCCATGGCCCCAGAAGCACAAGGACTTAATGCAGAACCCAGCAGCTTGGAGCAGAAAAGTGAACGGACTATGCGTTGATCCAGCCCATCAAGTCTGCCGGAGGGGAAAGGGTGTTGCCCCATTCGCCCTCTCCTCTCTGGAAAGAAAGATGGCGGCCACATGGGAGCCTTGTGGACAGCAGGTATGAGCCGGGAGTGTGGGGGCGACTAAAACCTCATGGGAAGGGGGGCGTTTCGCTCCGCCCTTCACGCCCTACCGAGGCCACCGGTTGCCCCCCGCGAGCGGCTCTCCAGCACGGCCACGACTCCAGAACACAGAAACCAATTTCTTAACTATCTGACTTTCAGTAGAAATACTTCCAGGGTCAATAGGTAAAATAGCAGAAATCCAAAACCAACATTTAATTCTTGAGTATCCCGCCCACATGGCAGAGCCTGGCAAGTTCCCCCTGGCATATTCAATATGCCAATAAGTTTCACAATGGAAACGTTACTGGTACCTGCTCGAGCAAATCAATGAACAATGGGAGGACAGTGCTACAGTGCTATTTTACTTTACATAATCATATTCTTATTCACTGAATCACTGTACACATATTTGTTCCAAATAACCATGCCCAGGGCATATGACCTCAACCAGTGTCTTTTGAAGATTAATTCAAATGCAAGAGGCAAATAATTCTAAAACCTAAATAGTAGCCTAATCAACTATTTTTAGAACCTTTTTCAAGAACAATAAAGCTTTAGGGGAAAATAAACAATATTATAAAACACAGTTAACATTCAAATAGTTTTATTTTAAGAGAACTTCAAAGTATAAATATAACCTTTCATTACCTGTATTGCAAACCATAACCATAATGCCCGAGAGAGAAAGAAAAGAGAGAGAGAGAGAGAGAGAGAGAGAGAGAGAGAGAAAAGAAAAGTGCCTTCCACAGAGGTAGGCTGGGGCGAGGGAAGGGGGGGGAGGAGGAAGGGTGGAAAGGGAGCAGGAGGAAAACTGGGGACCACTGATTGTGGGATATGTACAATGGTGAAGGGAAGGTGTTAGAACATTGTATGACTAAATCCCAGTTGTGAACAATTTTGTAATGGTGTATCTCACAGTTATTCAATTTAAAAAAAAAATAAAACTGAAAACATGATCTCTAAACTGCAACCACAGAACTTTGAAATGTGCCTGTCAAGGTGGTGATTGGGGGAGGGGGGGGGAAAGCATGGAAACATTTATGAAGGGAAGTTGACACTGGTGGTGGGATTTGTGTCAAAATATTGTTGCCTCAAAACCAATTATCAATAACTTCATAACTCACAGTCATTTAAATTTAAAAAATTATTAAAAATAAAAAAGAACTTTGGGGCTGGAGATATGGCACAGCGGGTAGGGCGTTTGCCATGCACGCAGCCGATCCGGCTTCGATTCCCAGCATCCCATATGGTCCCCTGAGCACCGCCAGGAGTAACCCCTGTGCATCGCCAGGTGTGACCCAAAAAGCAAAAATAATAATAATAATAATAATAATAATAAAAAAGAACTTCAAGCTAAGCAATATAACATGAATGTGCTGTCATTTAGATACAACGTAATGCCTACACATTATATACCAATATATCTGCACTACCATAGTACATGGAAGGTCATAATCCCAAAAGAAATTCCTTAATACCCTAACATTCACCTGTATTATGTAAGCAGAATCAATGGTATATTATATTCCCTCCTAATTCAAAGTATTTGAATCTGAGGTCTAAGAATGTATTTTATAAATGGGTTAACAGTGATCACTGAAATACAGTAACTTAATGAAAAGACATACAAGTATCCATAAATTCTTATTCCCAACATACAACAACTTTGTTCTCCAGTTATCTTATACCATATTCAAATATTAAACACAGCCAGAAGGGGGCTGGTTGGGATAAAAAAAAAAAAGCATATCAATAGCTTTTAAAATGTTACTAGCTCATTTATTTATCCCACAACAAATCCTAACACCAGTCATGTGCCTGTGACCACTACATGCAACCATTAGATGGCTGCATCTCAACAATTTAATAGTACTATTCAATTGCAAAAAATATTGTCAAAATTTTTGCATCAAATAAATACTTAAGTGTTTCTGAAAATTTAATGTTCTACTTGCTGTTCCAAAATGTGTTTCTTTGCCTATGATTATGAGGACAATTCTTTTAAGGTTTTCTTAACTGTTAATGTGCAAATAATTTGCACATTACCATACATACCTGCAGAAGGAAGAATAGTTTTTACAGTCTGTAAAAATGCCAGTTTTACTTTTTGTGTTATCATTTTATTCATCTTTCTAAAATGCTACAAAGGAAAAAAAGGTTAATTTCTCTAGTTCTAAATAATGGCATCAAAGAGACAGTACAATACTTTTCTAGCTCTATCCTTAATGAATGAGTATCAGAACACACTATTCCTCCAGTTTAACTAAAAACATGTCAGGTATGTTTGGAATTCCTTTGAATTTCAGAAAGATATGTAAACAGCTGGAAATAGCTTGAAGATTTCAGAAAGAAGCCCACGTCTGTAAATGGCCCCAAACCTTGGCTGAAAATCGACTGAACTGTGTAAGTATGCTTACAGAAGTTGAATTTAATGGAAAGTACACAGTTGAAGTGCCAAAGAATTGAGAATTGACCGAGTCTACCACTAATTGTCAGTCTTTGAAAAAAAATCATCTAATTGTTCAAAACCTTGAGTTCTAACATATGGAATGGGTTCAGGTGACCTCTTAGTCTGCATTGACTGTCACATTCTGTAATTCCTAACCTACAGCATGTTTAGCAACTGAAGGTAGACCCTCCATCTATTCACTGAGCAGAAGAGCCTCCTGACTGTAGTCAGTGTATGCCTACACTAAATTAAATGACAAAAGCCTGTCAAAATAAAAATCAGAACACAAGGAGTGATCATCCTTTGTGAAACATTCTTATCCTCAACACTCAGCAACAAGGCTTAGGATAGTAAACATTGTGAAGCAACAAAGACAATGCAGTTCACCAACCAAAGCCAAACTCAGTGGTTTCCAAGAAACGGAGAAGGTAAAGAATGTGGATAGGAATAGTAGACTTCAGATTATGGAAAAAAATGAATAAAGACCAAACAGAGAAAAAAAGACACAATAAAGACCTAAAAAGTGTGATCAATGCATTTAGAATGACTGGAACCGTGAAAAGCTTTCCCTAACAATACCAACAAAACATCTTTGAGAATATTTTAAAAAGTCAATGAGATGAGATCAATTTAGTGATTCTTTCTTGGAAAAAATTTTAAAAAATCGAATTTTAAAATAGTTTGTTAAAGCTAGATTATGTAGCTTTGTTAAAGAGATTTTGCCTGACCCTATAAATTAAATTCAAAATTTATTTTTTTAAATCCTTTTAGTCTTATAATCACAATGGAACTGCCCATAAATTAGACTAAATCATTGTTCCTATTTGTTTAAATTATTTCAAAAATTCATATTCTATTATGTCCAAAAATAAATATAAACAATAATAAAATTGTTTCCATTATGACTCCTCTTTAATAATAAAATAAATAGAAATGAGAAGATAACAAAGCTGTTAATTCCATAGTCTATTTCCCTTCAGGTTCTTCCAGTATTTATATATATACAGTTATATTTATAGTTGATATTTAGAATAGGGCGTTCGCCTTACAAGCGGCCAACATGGCCGACCCGAGTTCAATTCCTCCACCCCTCTCGGAGAGCCCGGCAAGCTACCAAGAGTATTCGATATGCCAGACACAGTAATAACAAAGTCTCCATTGGAGACGTTACTGGGCCCGCTCGAGCAAATCGACGATCAACGGGAGGCCCTTTACCTTTACCTTTACCTATTTAGAATCTATCTAGAAATTTAATTTTTATGTTATATCACCTATTTCCAATATAATATTTTTATATTGCCAAATCCTCAAACTATTCATTTTGTCCTATGACACTGGGAAAAAATATGATTTACCGTATTTGCCATACCACTCTCTGGCATTTCTCCAAAGAACATGGAAATGCTAATTCAAAAGATATTTTCACCCCTATTTCAAAACAGCATTATTCACAGTAATAAAGATGTGGAACCTGGGCCAGAAATCCCAAAAGGGTGGAGCATGTCTGGCAAGCATGATGCCCCAAGCCTGACCCCCCAGCACTAGTACGCCCAGGCAATACTGTATCTCCTAAGTACTAGGCATCAGACTGCAAAGAGTGGTACCCAGGAACCTTGAGCAGTGCTTGGTAAACTCCCCCCCCACACACACACACATATACACACACAAGATCAAACTAAATGTCCGTACACAGATGACTGAATAAAGAAACTGTGGCATATATACTCAGTGGAAGACTCCTCTATTCAAAAAAAGAGAAAACTGTACCATTTGGAGCATACTAGATGGAACTTGAGGTTACTGTGCTAAGTGCAACAAGGAAGTAATAGACAATTACACACTAAATGGTTTCATTCATGTGTGTAATCCAAGTGATTAAAACAAACTGTAAAGACAATCAGATTAACTCCAAGACTTGATGAAACACTAGGCAGCAATAGGAGTAAAGGGAAGTGAGAGGAAGGAATGGGCAGAGGCTGTTTCCCATGACTGCGAAGTCCTAGTACTATGGTGGTGAGTGTAGTGAGTTCTATATACTTAGTTAGGTCGAAAACTAGACCTCTTGTGGACGTGGGTCAGTCTCTGTGGTGTGAAATGATATCTCATTGTGGTTTTGATCTGCATCTCTCTGATGATTAGTGATGTAGAGCATTTTCTCATGTGCCTTTTTGCCATTCGAATTTCTTCTTTGCGAAAGTTTCTGTTCATTTCCTCACCCCATTTTTTGATGGGGTTGGGTGATTTCTTCTTGTGGAGTTTAACCAGTACCTTGTATATCCTTGATATCAACCCCTTGTCGGATGTGTACTTGGTGAATATCCTTTCCCATTCTGTAGGCTGTCTTTGTATTTTGGTCAATGTTTCTTTTGAGGTGCAGAAGCTTCTTAGTTTAAGATAGTCCCATTTGTCTATCTCTGTTTTCACTTGCTCGGCCAGTGGCGTGACATCTCTGAAGATACCATTAGCTTCAATATCATGGAGAGTTTTGCCGACTTTGTCTTCAATAAACATTATGGATTCTGGTCTGATGTTGAGGTCATAAATCCATTTTGATCTTACTTTTGTGCATGGTGTTAGGCAGAGATCCACAAGAACAAAAGCAACCGGTGCTGGCGCGGATGTGGCGAGAAAGGGACCCTCCTTCACTGCTGGTGGGAATGCCGGCTGGTCCAACCCTTTTGGAAAACAGTATGGACGACTCTCAAAAAATTAGAATTTGATCTGCCATTTGACCCAGCTATAGCACTCCTGGGAATATATCCCAGAGAGGCAAAAAGGTATAGTCGAAGTGACATCTGCAATTGTTTGTTCATTGCAGCACTCTTTACAATAGCCAGAATCTGGAAAAAACCTGAGTGCCCAAGAACAGATGACTGGTTAAAGAAACTTTGGTACATTTACACAATGGAGTACTAAGTAGCTGTTAGAAAAGATGAAGTTATGAAATTTACATACAAGTGGTACTACATGGAAAGTATCATGTTAAGCGAAATGAGTCAGAAAGAGCGGGATAGACACAGAAAGATTGCATTCATCTGGGGAACATAAAGCAACAAAAAGGGAGAGTAACACCCAAGAATGGCTGAGATCAGTACCAGGAATTTTGCTCCATGAATGGAAGGCCAGCCACAGGCTCTAGGTGAAAAGGAAGCTCAGATAGAGAAGAGAGTACCAAATGAAGGGTGTTGTGAGGGCCCTCCCAGGGTGGGAGAAGCATGCTAAAAGTAGTCGATAGACCAAACATGATTGCCACTCAAAGCCTCTCTTGCAAAACACAGTACCCAAAAGAAGAGAGAGAGAACAAGGGGGAATACCCTGCCACAGAGGCAGGATGGGACGGGGGGGGGGGGGGGGAGGGGGATGAGGGTTGGGGGGGGGATGCTGGGACCCATGGGGATGGATGACAGGCACTGGTGGAGGGATGGGCACTTGATCATTGTATAACTGAAACCCAAGCACAAAATTTGTAAGCCTATAACTGTACCTCATGGTTTTTCACTAATAAAAAAAGAAAAAAAAAGAAAACTAGACCTCTAAAATTCTGGAATTTTTACTGGATGGACTTGAACTAGAATTGAAATGCTATAACTGTTTTACATTATTGTAATATGATGATAAATACATGAAACATGGGGGTGTAAGATGATAAAATACTTCTTAAGTAGACTGATATTTTGAATCAAAAATAATAATAATAATAGTAACAGAAACATAGTAGAAAGAATAGCTAAATGTGTGCAACATTGAACAGTGAAAAAATAGTAGGACAGACTTATGGAGTGTTGTCTGCCTTGAATTAGGAGGTGTGGGCTGAGATGTGACGAGTTGTTTTGAAAACCGACCCACAAATATTTTATTTACTGCATCTAGTTTGCATGTCCCATCACCACCAAGACACCAATTGGACAAGAGCTCCTTTACACTTGAGGGTGGAGGGGGTGGGCAGTGTGGGGATGTGGAGAGAGATCTCCCAAACAGTGCTCAAAAGACCCAGAGGCCACACCTCCCTTCCCCACCTCTCCCCACCCCCACCAATACTCAATCACTGGGGCCTACAGTTCAAGGCAAGGCCCAAGGATGCGGTGCTGTTCAGGTCCTGCTGCAAAAGGGATCACACAGGCACCCCTTGTGTTGCTCAGAGGCCCCAGGACTGCATCCAGCAGTGCTAGGAGCCCCCGAGGCCACACCCTGTGAACCAGGGTGTGAGCAAGCACCTTACCTGTTGTGCTCTCTCTCCAGTCCTTCTTTACACTTTCTAACCATTCAAACTTCTACTTACCCCCATATCAACAAACTCAAAGAGAAAACACTCCTCTGAAAATAAAAGTAGGTCTCCCGAAGTGTAACTTCCATTAAATTTCCCTGTTAAAAAGTCAACAGCAGGGGCTAGAGATACAGTACAGCGGGGAGGGCATTTGCCTTGCACATGGCCAATTAGAGTTTGATCCCTGGCATCCCACGTGGTCCTCCGAGCACCACCAGGAGTAATTCCTGAGTGCTTAGCCAGGAGAAACTCTGAGCATTACCTGGTCTGACCCAAAATGCCAAAAAAAAAAAAAAGTCAACAACAATGAGCCATAAAAAGCACAGTGCACACCTGCCCTTGAGATCGCCGCCTGATTCCCACTACGTGGCCCGGTCTTGGGCTCCTGGTACCAGCTGCTCTCAAGGGCTGACTAATGGAAATGCAGCTCAGGGGTTGAATCTCAGCTGGGGTTGGTACTCTCATGACTGCAAGATTAGGACTTAGTCAAAAGCACATCTTTTTTTAAGCACTTCTTGATGCTTACTCTGGAGCAGCATATAAACGGGAATAGAGAGGAAAAAAAAAAAAAGAGCAGCCAGGGTGTAAATGGATAGGAAGGAGGTGACAGTGCTGAAAAGTAAAACAAGTGAGGACCACAAGAAAATATGGAGGGAAGGAAGTTTTGCTTTGTTTTGGGAGTTTTGGTGTTTTTCTTTTGGTTTGGTTTGGTTTGGTTTGGGGCCACACCCAGCTGTGCTCAGGGCTTTCTTCTGGCTCTGTGCTCAAGAATCACTTCTGCTTGAACTAAGGGAACCATATGGAGTGCCAGGGATCCAACCCAGGTGAGCTTACTCATATCATCTCTCTGGCTTGAGAGAGATTTTTAAAGTTACAAGGATCTGGAAACACATTAAGCTTGCTAGTTTTCACTTACTGAAGACTGAAGAACACCAAGATGATAGAATTTAGAAGGCAGTATGAGGGCACCGCTGGCCATTAGGCCAAGACTAGCTCTAAGAGAGAACACAAGGAGATCACAAGCGCAGCCTTGCCATGTTTAATTATAGATGAAATCAAATTGGACACATCCTATGGGCAACTAGAAAATCATATTACAGAGAATTTCCAATAGGTTTAGAATGCCAGCCAGCTCACAATTAATTCAGTGGATTAAAGATTTTTTTTCTCATCAGCAACTTAAATCACAAGCAATTCAAACATGAAATACGCTCAAGAAGGACTTAGAATGTATCACACTAATTGATGAGTAGTAACACCCTATGAACTGTGAAAAAGAAAATCTAATATATAAAGATGATTTTATGAGAAATTATTATTACCTTTCACTTTTCCCACAATATCATTATACAGATTATTATTCTGACTGTAGCTAGTAGTTCACAGGTTTATTATGTCACGTAAATTAAGAATAACACTGTAGCACTGTCATCACGTTGTTCATCAATTTGCTCAAGCAGACACCAGTAACGTCTCCAATGTGAGATTTATTGTTACTGTTTTTGGCATATCAAATACACCATGGGGAGCTTTCCAGGCTCTGCTGTGTGGACAGAATACTCTCGGTAGCTTGCTGGGCTCTCCAAGAGGGATGGAGGAACTGAACCCAGGTCAGCCGCATGCAAGGCAAATGACCTACCCGCTGTGCTATCACTCCAGCCCAAGAATACGACTTTTAATTCTATGACAATTTTTTTGGCTTTTACTCAGATTTTTTGTGTTTGAGGACCACATCCAGAGATGCTCAGGCCTTACTCCTGGCAATGCTCAGAAGACCATATGGGATGTCAGGGATTGAACCCTGATTGACTACAGGCAAGGAAAGGTCCCCACCCTACCTATCTCTCCAACCCCCTCACTTTTTCAATGACAAACTCCCATCTTGATCAATTCAACATGAAAACAGTGTGATAAAACCATCGAATGAAACTAATGTGTTTTAGTACATCATTAAACCTTCTCTGTGTGCCGTGTCACAGATACGAACCCAGGGTCCCACCCAGGTAAGGCCAGTGCTATACCTCAAGGCTGCATCCCCTTTCCCTAAGCAATTAAATGTGAAGTAAACACTTACCACATTCTCCTTCATCTTTCTTAATTTTTCATCAATCTCTCTCAGACGATGTTGCTGATCCCGTTGCTCCCTGATGTCTCGAAGTACCTTCTCCCCTGGAGTGATTTCCATATTTCTGCCATCATCACCAAGGTCAGGATGCTAGTTTGAAAAATTTTTTAAAAAGGCATGAACAGGCTAAGATGTTCCATTACACACCACTCCAAAGCATCTCAGACTTAGAAACTGGTGTTGTTTCTCAATCTTTTTTCTTTTCAAAATGGCATAAACTTCTAAACTCCTAATTGAGTGGGGAAGGATCCAACTGCACTTTAAAGATGATGGGGGAAAAAATCCTCAACGAGCTAAAAGGCAGGAAGAGGGGAAGGGATACCTAAAGAGAGCAAGCCTGAGGGCACATCCTACTCTGGGCCTTATCAGCTTGGCCTTTGGGTTGAACCACAGTTTCTGTGGACTTCAGGCTCATCACAAAGACAATGCACGAGAGTTAGGGAATTTTCCAGTTAGGAAAGGCAGCTGTGTAAGACACAAAGCAACTTGGGCTTGGCAGAATTCAAGAGTTTTGAATCTGTGTTTTTGATTCCTGATGAAAATGGCCTCAATCAATTAACCTCTGTTTCTTCGTCTATCTAATGATCTAGCCTAAAGTCATCACAAGTCTTTGTCGCTAAGAAATGTGAGCTCTGAAAAGAAAAAATACTGTAGAATGAAAATATCGCATTGTTTGTAGCAAAACTGAAATCGTTAAGACCATACTCTTTGGAGCTGATTTTCTCTTTTCTATTTCTTTTTTTGGGTTATACCCAGTGATGCACAAAGGTTACTCCTGGCTCTGCACTCCTGGCAGTGCTCGAGGGACCATGTGGGATGCTGGGAATTCGAACCTGGGTTGGTTGCATTCAAGGCAAATGCCCTATCCACTGTACTATATACCTCCAGCCCCATGATTTTATTTCTAAGTGATATAAGGGGATATTTCTCAGACTATCCTATATCTAAAATGAAACTTTCCATAGATCTCTCACTCTGAAGTTTCTCGAGCCAAAATCTTCCCCACTATCATCCCTCCATCCCCACCCCATACCTTCTCAGGTAACCTTAGTTTTGTTATCCATGTCTACTGATTTTTTTCTTTAATTTGCTTTGTTACTTCATTGATTATACATCTTTATATTGCATGCTAAGATGATATTATCCAGTAGTTGTCTTTTTCCTTCTGCCTTATTTCACTTTGCACAATTCCTTTCCATTTTGTGGGAAATGACAGCATTTCATCTTTTGTAGCTAAACAGTATCCCAGTGCACACTGTACCACATCTTTATCCAGTCATCTTCCAATGAGCATTTCAGTTCCTTCCATATTTTATCTATAATAAGCATGCTATAAACATCAGGACAGATGTAATTTTCTATGTCGGTGTTTTGCAAAAAAAAAAAATGAATGGGCAGACAATTTGAATAAATACTTCTCCAAAGAGAACAAACAGATTACCAAGAGGCTTTTGAATAAATGCTCATCACAACTGATCAAAAGGGATATGCAAATTTGACCACAAAGAGATACCATCTCACATCATAGAGAATGTCAATATTAAAAGCAACAAGAATCTTGGAGAGGAATGTGAAGAAAAAGGAACTTTTGCTCATGGTTGGTGGGAATGTAAATTGTAACAACCATTTTGAGAAATGCTATGGAGTTTCCTCAAAAACCCTCTATCATTTGTTACCAAGAGGCAAGGAACCATGAAGTAACTTCTTATTAATCCCTTAACCCAGAGATCCATGTTTTCAGGTACACTTGTATAATCTTTCAAAATAATCAGGGGGTCAAAAAGAATATGGCACTGAAAATAGGCAGCATTCCACATTTCCACACCTCTTTAATCAAGCCCTTTGCTCTGTCTCTCTGACTCTTCACTCACTTGAATATGAAGTTTTTGAACTCCAGCATACCTCAAACATGCCTATAAGGCCCATGAGAATACACCCTGTGCCCAGACCCCACTGTGAGACTCTGAGTCAATAAGCAAGGACTGGGACCAGCAACCTGAGTGAAGCTCTGGATGGCCCTCCTCCTTACCAGAGTACCACTGAGCACCAGATCCGAATGCCAGCAATAATTCTGAAACTGTATAAACACAAACATCTGAGAACTACTGACTAAAGTCACTAGCAAGCCTTTCCACTGGTCCCAGAGCCACTGATTTCCCTGTTCATTCTGCCCCTTTTCGTAGAAGCCACAGAGCAAGGTACAAAGTTCCCACCTTTTCCTAGTTCTGGCCGGGCCAGTCTCTTCTGCCTCACCTCGCAGACACAAAGTCCCTGAAATCTGCACTGCTGCTAGTTCTCCATCACTATAAGTCTCTTCCCTCAAACTCCCTGATGAGGCCTACACCCTTTCTTTTTTTTTTTTTCCCCTTTATTTTATTTTATTTTTTTAAAGTTGTAGATTTACAATTTTTTTGTGCTTTGGTTTCAATTATACAATGATCAGATACCCATCCCTCCACCAGTGCCCATTTTCCACCACCATGGATAATATCCCTCCCACCCCCATCCCCCCATCCCCCCTGTCTCTGTGGCAGGGCAATCCCCTGTGTTCTCTCTCTCCTTTTGGGGCCTACACCCTTTCTAAGTCCAGCACAAACAGGTGTTCATTCTCCAGTGCTTCCTGACACACCAAAGAACAGCAAGTTTTTCTCTTTGCCTTGCCACGTGCTCTCTCATCCTTACCAGATTACCACTGAGCATCACATCCTAACGCAAATGATAATTCTGAAACTGCGTAAATACTGGCCAATAGACTGTAATCTTGGGTCTCAGAACTCTGACTACACATTTCAATGAAAACATAATTATATAAAAATTTAATGAGAGAGGTAGTACAGAGATTAAGACCCATACCTTGCATGCAGCTGTCCCTGGTTCCATCCCTAGCACCACATGGTTGCCTGAGCACTCTGGTCCCCCCAAACCCTCAGGTGTGGCCCTGGAGTCCGTAGGCAACATCAGGTGACGCAGAGTCATCTGTGTCCAGTCCATTGAGCTGGATAAAATGCCTTACATGTTGGCAGCCCAGATTCAATCCCCAGTCCCATGAGTGTCTCAAGCACCATCAGGAGTGACCCTGAAGCTCTAAGTGAGGAGTAGGTCCAGAGTGTCACTAGGTATGACCAAAAAAAAAATGAATAAAATGTAGGACTCAACATTGTATGCAAATGCATATAGTGCCTTTATGCATATAACCAAATGTACAACATCACAATGATAAACTGGCGGGGGGGGGGGGGGGGGCGCAGAGCATAGAATGGGGAAAGCAGTGATCTCTTCCTTGCTCACTCTCTCTCTCTCTCTCCCTTCCTTCCTCTCTCCCTCTCTCTCTCTCTCTCCCTCTATTCTGTCCTCTGTCCTGTGGTTTAGTCAAAATGGGGGAAGATAGTTATTAAGAGATTGGAGAGAAAGAAAAGAGTTTAGGATGTTTTCCTCCACACTTCCCTGTTTTTGACAATGATTTATCCCTGAGATGCCCATAAGAAAATTTTTTTGGATTCAACTGACTAGTTGTGCTCAGAGACGGATATATATTCTGATTCAGCTGACTCAGATGGAGGGAGGCAGGAAATAGCAGTTGTGTCCTGTTACCTTGTTCAATGAGAGGTTTGGCAGAGAGAGACCCATGTCAGACAGGTACAGGGACAGAGACACTACGCAACAGGCTGCATGTCCAGTCATAAGAGTCCCTTTCCTTATGGCTGAAGTTGAGCCTCCCATCAGCTCTCCACCATTCTCTCCCATCCCAGGGCCATGTTGTTTTTTTTTTATAATTTTGGAGCAATAGCACAGCGGGTAGGGCATTTGCCTGTACACAGCCAACATGGCTGACCCAAGTTCGATTCCTCCGCCCCTCTTGGAAAGTCCGGCAAGCTACCAAGAGTATCTTGCCCACAGGGCAAAGCCTGGCAAGCTACCCATGATGTATTCGATATGCCAAACACAGTAACAACAAGTCTCACGATGGAGACGTTACTGGCCCGCTCAAGCATATTGATGAACAATGAGGACAGTGACAGTGATTTTCATAAAGGACAGGAGCGATAGCACAGCGGGTAGGGCATTTGCCTTGCATGCAGCCGATCCAGGTTCAATTCCTCCACCCCTCTCGGAGAACCCGGCAAGTTACTGAGAGTATCTCACCCGCACAGCAAAGCCTTGCAAGCTACTGGTGACATATTTGATATTCTAAAAACAGTAACAACAAGTCTCACAATTTGTTGTGTGTCGTTACTGGTGCCTGCTGGAGCAAATCGATGAACAATGGGAGGACAGTGCTACAGTGATATTTTCATAAAGTTGTTCACAATAATTAATTACATTCAATACTTCAACATGAATCCCTCCACCATTATTTCGAAGTTCCCACCACCACTCAAGCCTGCCCCACAGGTCAATGATAGATAATTACTTGTTATGAAAAGTTTAAGATGTCTGTAAGGGTCTGTCTCACAGTGATTCAACAAAAAAGCAAAAAAAAAAAAGAAGTATAAGATATCCCAGGCCATGTGCTCCTGGGATCATAAAACTTTAAATAATTGGGGTCCAGAGCCATTCCTGCAATGAGCTGCTCGATTTCAAGATTTATTTGTGAGTCTCTGGATCATGGCTGTTAATGCACTTAAATGGCACCTGGAGGCAGTTTGTGGGCAGGACAGCCAGGACCCCGAAAGGGCAGAGAGATGATGGGAAGGTATGCCAGGGCCTGTTTAGTATAAGCAGAGCCACCTCCTAACAGAGTTGAAATTCCATCTTTCATCCAATTGTCAAAGATAAAGAAAATTACTGACAGCTCATGTTCTCATGCTAAAGGGGAAGGACTGGCCAACCATCTGCCTACAACCTCTATGATGCAACTCTGAATGACCTCTGCGTCAACCACTTCTCTGACCCTCCTGAAGCTCCTACACACTGTTTATTCTCCCTGCCCACACCTAGCCTCTGGCTGTCCCAAGCCCTTTATGGGCTCCTTTAAATGTATAAACAGTGCCTCTTTATTTTCTTATCTTCAAAATCCCAGCTGAGGCTATATTCTGTTTCTTTCCCTGAATTCTAACTAATATTGTGTATGTGTATATACAGACTGGAAAAAAAAGCTAAGTGATTACATTGATGGTGGGAGAGGGGACAAATCTTTATTATTTTCTTCTATGTTAATCCTAAATTTTCTATTGTATTTCCTGGATTTTCTGGCAATAAATATACATTCCAGAGACAGAAAATAATCATTTTTAAGGAAACATAACACTGTCCTCCCGTTGTTCATCGATTTGCTCAAGTGAGCCCAGTATCATCTCCATTGTGAGACTTCTTGTTACTGTGTTTGGCATATTGAATACTCTCGGTAGCTTGCCAGGCTCTCCAAGAGGGGTGGAGGAATTGAACCCAGCTCAGGCGGGCTGGCTGCGCACAAAGCAAACGCCTTACCGCTGTGCTATCACTCCAGCCCAAGGAAACAAAAAAGGTTTATTTTATCAAGGCTATTTTCAGTCAACTCTGATCCTGTGACTCTCTGTACCAAAATTATTCTTCTGAAAGAAGATTTTATCCCCAGTGCTGCCTGTAAAACCAACTGTGTACTTTTTTAAAGAGGGTCCACACCAGAAAGGTGCTCGGGGGTCACCAAGGCTACCTGGTCTGTACTCACAGAGCCATTCAGTGCTGGGGAACACACTGAAGATTACTTGAGCCATCTCCTCCCCAGCCCATCTCTCAGACCCACGCTGCCTCTTTCTGGGTTCTGAGTTCTTCTAAGAAGGCTAATTTCAAATCTAATAGCTAGAGTCTGTAATTTTTTAGTTAAACCAAAACTACATAACATTCATGCTCAGTCACCATCTCTCATAGGTTTACTTAAATATTTGAATATCATGTGATGAAAGCAAGAAAGGTCACCTTTGTGACAAAGTCACCCTGTGGCTTATTCAAAAAGCTTTGCAGGGCCAGGAGAAGTTCAATTCTCACAAAGTTTTGGGTTTTGGTTTTGTATTGGTGAGTTTTTATTTGCAGAGGGGAGAGGACATGTATCACACCCCGTGGTGCTCAGGGGTTATTCCTGGCACTGCACTCAGGGATCACTCCTGGTGGAGTTCAAGGGACTATATGTGGTACCAGGGTCAAACCTGGGTCAGCCTGATGCAAAGCAAGTGTTCTGCCCTCTATACTATCTCTCTGTCCCCTAGTTCTCACACTTTGTCTTCTCATGATCTATGGCAGAAAAATATCTATAGTAGAGACATCTAAGAAGATTCTCTAACTATCCATATCATGTCTGTATTTGTGAGTTAGATACCAGTGCTTTCACTCAGGGAAAAAAGTATGATCCAGTTCAACCAAAGATCTCCACAATATGTGCAAAATGTAAAAGGAACCACAAAAAGAGAGCTGTCTCCAAGGTCAATCAGTATTTGTTGATTTAACTAATTGATGGCCAACAGATTCCAAGTTTATTCTTAGAAAACTATCTGTAATGTTGACTGAGCCAAGAAAGGCCTTTGAAGTTGAGTAAATTTATTTCCAAAAGCCAAATACAGAGGAAATTACTCAGCTTCATAAGTTATCTGATATGCAAATAAGGATCAGAAAAATATAAACCTGCCCAAGCAATATCAGTTTGCTCTACATTTTTAGGCTAAGGTTATCCTCTTCCACAGCCTACTGCTTGTTCCTGTCATCAGATACATCATTTGTCTGGAATTACTGAAAGTTGGGGGAAATCAATGAGATTTTTTTTATCATATTGGAATACTGCCATGAAGTAAAAGAAACCTTGATTATATGAAAGACTGAACAAAGGAAAAAATATGAATATAAACTTCAAAGCAATCTTTAAAACAACCGTGACAAGAAGAATTCCCCAGACTTAACTGGGAATGTTTGGCACAATTGCTTAAATAGCAACAAACTCTGAAGCAACGTTTTGTTATATTACTTAACCCAGAAATCCATGTTTTGGGGTTTACTTGCAGAATCTTTAGAAATAAGCAGATGGTCAAAAAGATGTCTTGCTTGTGCCTAGCCAACATTTAAAAAATATACATCCAGATTCTTTCTTTCACCATGGTTTGGTAGAGTTTAGGTTTTTCTCCCTTTTTCTGGGCTATCTACTACTTTTTAGACTACGTTGTAGCAATTTGAGCATCATCTTCATCATCTTCACCAAATTCAGATATCTAGGAGTTTTAAGCTGAAACTAGTTACTATGGACTCATCAAAGCTTACCCCAATATTAGTTAAGAATCTTTGATGAGAAGCTGGAGTGATAGCACAGCGGGTAGGGCGTTTGCCTCGCATGCAGCCGACCCGGGTTCGATTCCCAGCATCCCATATGGTCCCTGGAGCACTGCCAAGAGTAATCCTGAGTGCATGAGCCAGGAGTGACCCCTGTGCATTGCCGGGTGTGACCCAAAAAGCAAAAAATAATAATAATAATAATAATCTTTGGTAAAAAAAAAAAGAATCTTTGATGAATCTTCTCAAATGTCCATTGAAGAAAATTTCTGGGAAGATTCATTGCCTCTCAACCAAAACCAGAAAGCTCACCAAGAAAACCTTAATAATCCAGGGGTGTGGTTCAGCACCAGTGCACTTGTTTCACATGTGTGAACCCCCAAATTCAGTCCACGGGACTGCAAAAAAAAAATAGTTATCTAACTCTCAACCCTTGCCAAGTTCCCTTCCTCTCTGCCAGAGTATTCACCCCAGAGGACTAAGTAAGGCACTTCATTTTGGTGTAGATGTAGGTGAATACATCTCCTGTATTAGGAGGGGAGTAGGGACACTGAGGGAGCTCATGATCACTGAGAGAAGGATGGTCTAAAAATAACATAAATTCCAATGTCAACATCGAGTTTCTCAAGGTCAATGACATATTTCACTCAGCATGATACTCTCCATGTCCACTCATGTATCAGCAATTTCATGACTTCATTTTTCCCAACATCTGCTTACTGTTCCATGGTGTAGATCAGAGGGAGAGGGATAAACAGCATGACTGCACTTGTTTGTGAGATATTTAATACAAAATACATAGTATGTGACTAATACCCAAAGACAAACAAGGGCCAGGGGGAAGGAAACAAGGGGTCATGGTAGGAAGCTTGCCTCAAAGGGAGAGGTGGAGGGCAGTTAGGACAAAAAAGGGAAACGAAGACAATGATGCTGAAAATGATCACTCTGGGAAAAAACTGAGTGTTAAAAGGAGGTAAAGTGATATTTATTATACCCTTTCTGTAACAATATTGCAAACCACCGTGCCTAAAAGGAAATAGAGGGAGGGAGCGAGGGAGGGGGGGAGGGAGGGAGGGAGGGAGGGAGGGAAGGCAAAGAAAAAGTGTCTGCCATCAAGGCGGCTGAGGGGGGGAGGCAGGCGGAAGGGAAACTGGGGGCATTGGTTATGGAAAATGTGCACTGGTGAAGGGACAGGTGTTGGAACATTGTATGACTGATATTCAGTCATGAACAACTTTGTAATTGTATATCTCATGGTGATTCATTTTTTTAAAAATCTATGGCAGAAGGAAATGGAGACTGAATAAAAAGTATAAAGATTTCAGTAAGACTGTCACTATCGTCTATCTCATAGTTTCCAAGGAGAAGGCCAACTTGGAGAAAATAAACAAAGAATGAATCTAGTCATAATCTTATACCGTTTTTTATAATAATTTTGGAATATTTATACAGTAGCTTGTGAAAGCCTACTGACTTATTTCAATAACTTGTGACATAACTTCTATGATGTATTTTTCTTTGTATTTCCTTCTCTTTTAACTTGATTCCACAGTACACAGCCTGTGTACTGGAATCTATGATAATTTTATATTCCTGTATAAGGAATCTATGTAGCTTGCATTCAAATGATTTTAATATACTTCATGTATAGTTCTTTCATTTGACCCAAAGGAAAACTAATCAATCTCAAGCATTTCCTATGTATGACAGAAGACTGAAATAAAAATACAACTCAACACAGGAATTTGAAGAAAAGTACAACTGCAATTATGTGGGAGAAATGCATAGAAACCATAAAGAAATTTGGCAAAGCATAGGGCAGGGTCCTTTAACTAGACTTTGCTTTTCATAAATTTGAATTGCAGTAACAATTCTAATGTTCTGTTTCAATTTTCAGTAGCAAATAAATATATACACAGAGGAACTTTTTTTTAAATTTTTCAATTCCTGCCCTCAACCAGTGAATTAAGTAATAAGGACATTGGGTGTATGGCTATTAATGGGGTTGTACATATCCTCAGCCTTAGCAATAAAACATCTTTCAGAATTATACATAAAAATGGTTTTATATTTCCTCAATTTTAGCTAATACTGAAACAGGAAAAAACCAAAATGGTTCACTGCTGCTGTCAGCAATGTTAGCACAAAATTAAGTGAATTTTCCTGAATCAATTGTCTGCTCTTTTTTTCTCTTAATCTTAACCAAAGTGGGTAAAATTGAATCAATTTTAATACAAGAAAATAAGTTAAAGAACACCATTATATTTAATTAAAATTGTTAGTTTGAGAACAAAGAAATTCCTCTTGCCAATAAGAAACATTCCTGAAGATCCTCCCCATACAGGAAAAAAAGAAATCTAACCATGAACTGGAATTCTAGATTTAGTAAGGCTGATTGCACGAGAGATGAAAAAAATTACAATTCTTATAAAAGCCAAACTGAAGAGAATTTATTATTGAATCCAGTTGCTAAGGATTTAAGAAACTGAGCAACTGAACACTTACATAACTCCTGTATCTTACAAATTTCTAGAGAAAATAGGAATCTAATATATCTACAAATAAGAAATATGTTAGCTAAATTATGAACATCACTCACTTTTATGGTAAGAGTTACAATATGTGGAACAAAGTAACTGATTTTTTGGAAGATTGGGATAGGATAAAGAAAGTTTTGCACAATTAAACCACAGATCTTAAGGAAAAAATTGCTTCAATTAGTTCTCTTTCACTAAGATGAAATAAAAAATAAAAAGCAGATGTGAAAACCAAAAAATAAAAAGCCATCAACCACATGATATTATTTATATTATAGCCATGGTATGCCAGCAGTAATATGTGATTCTTTCTTCCAAATGTGACCACGTGTTTTGTTTTACTCTAAGGAAGTTAAATACATAAAGTTAAATATGCTTTTAAAAAAACACTATCGCAAAGAGCCAAAGCATCTTCTATGTGAGAAAATCATAATTAGAATGTTCATAAGAAAAAGACTTCTCATTCTCCCCTTTCATAAACAACCAATATGCTCTCAATCTCTGAGTCACATTTCTGGAGTTCCTTGGGTATACTTATCGTTACAGTCTTACATGTTTACAAACTTTACCTCCTATACTTATCACTGTCAAATTAAATCAGAATAATATGGTTTCTTGATCAACTTTTTAAAACTCCAAGGGAATTTTTTAAAATTCAGAATTCTTTTCTTTTTCCCTGCTCCCACGAGCATGTATACTTTTCTTAAGATCAGTTCCATGTAGGTACTTCCTAAATGTAGCTTTGGCTAGTCTATGTTTACATCTTACCCTCCAATAGCCTACATGCTGCTCCAAGGTCACACACAAGTGAAATCACACATTAAGGGGATAGTCATCATAAACCACCATCACATCTCCCATGAAATAAGCAGCATTCAAAACACTGTGATATCCAGTGCAGGCGTGGAGTTCCACTTCATTCCAAATGTAGTATAGCACTGATTGGCAGACTTTGTAGTAAAAGGAAGAATTTACTCAACTTTAAAGAGTGTAACTGTCAAGCAAGGATTCAGTTCTCACGTTGTCATATTCCCTCACTTTTTAAGAGAAATTAGAAATTTGGATTGAATATGAGTTCCCCCAATTTTGAAAAATTGACTCAAACAAACAAAAAATATACCCATGTGGGTTAAAAGAAACCCACCTGGAAGGGAAACTCATCAGTTTCAATTTTATGAAATCTTTCCATCTTCTCCTGGGCCTCTGGCCCTTTTGACTGCATTTTTGGTTGCTCTTCCCTGTTCCTCACTTATAAGAATGAACTTTCTTTTAATTCTCTCTGGATGTGTCTTCTCTCACTTCTCCGAATCATCACAGCATATGCCTCTCCTGGTGCTTCCCCTATGTTGTCTCACTCCACAGCTATTTAGGCCTATTCTGTACTGCTCATAGGAAGTAAGGCCTTTGAGCCGTTTGTTGTTACTATTACTGTTTTAACATCACTGGTTGAGTTCTAAGGCAGCCACTGTACTCAGTATTTTATTAGCTCACCTCATTCTTAAAAAAAAAAAACCCTACAGAAAAATATTATGGTTGCTGCTGTATTCTGAGGGAACTTACATATAGAATATTTCTGATTTCCTGCCCACTTCCACAAAAGTAGTAAGAAGAATAAACAGAATTTGAAGAGACTTTTCAACTCCAGAGTTTTGTATTTGTCATTCTCATCTGTAAGTCTTCTGCAATTCCCTGCACACAGTGAACACTTGATTGATATCTGTTTAATTGATTGTTGAAAAACAGATATTTATATTCCACTAAAAAGACATTCTTTCTTAAGGAGCATGGAGAAAATTTACTGGTGAGCTAATGGTTTGCAGAAGGGTTAAAAATAAAAATAACGTGAATGTGCATTATGAATAGTTGTGGTTCAGCAACAAATTGGAGGCTATTCATCAACTGAATAGATACTCAGAGTTTATCCAAGATGCTTTTCAGTGTATTTATTCAAGAAGAAGTCCTATCCAAAAATAATATCCGTCAAGTAAATTGCCACGTTAGCATTTCTGGCTTGAGAGTTCAATGTACAACACTGGTTTTGGTTTGAAGTGAGGAAATACCAAGAGGATACTGAACAAAAGCTCAAAAGATATTTCTTTTTGTTTGCAAAAACTATTCATTATTTCTTTTCAGTAACTATGATTTTATATTTCTGCTTATCTAATGGGAATCCCAAAATGCATTTCTATCTCTTCTAAATATGTGCTGTTTCGTGTAAAAATATGCAAATTCAGTATGTTCCCTGTTATTACTTATTAAATCTGTTATGAGTCATAAATGTAGTGTTCCCTGTTATTACTTATTGAATATATTATGAGTCATAAATGTAAACTTGGAAAATATGACTTAAATATTGCTGACAGAACCTGATCATATTCATACTTTATTTGACGTTCTAATGGCTAAACCCAACTCTAAATTATTAGTCTCTTTCAAGACTAACACTTGAGAGACAGGAAAAAAAGATATTTCCTGTCTTTAGAACCATTATTTACATTTTCAGATCTCAACTACCTTTGCTAACAACTGCAACTAGAGGCAGGAGATATAGCAGCAGTAAGGGTGTGCCTAGTTGAAAGTAGATAAAGGACCAAATGTGACAGCCTCCTAGTTATCTGTATGGCAAACCGTAATGCCTAAAAGTAGAGAGAGAGAGAGAGAGTATGTGGGAAATCATCTGCCATTGAGGCAGGGGGAGGGGTCGGATGGGAGAGGGTGGGATACTGGGGATATTGGTGGTGGAAAATGTACACTGGTGGAGGGATGGGTGTTCGATCATTGTATGATTGAAACTCAAACATCAAAGCTTTGTAAGTGTAGCTCATTCGATTTTTTAAAAAAGGGGGTGCACCTAGCATGTGCCCAAACTTTATTAACTTCCCAGCACCACGGGGCCTCCCAAACCTTACCAGATGTGGCCCTAAAGGCCCCTAGGTACAGCTGGAGTGGTCCCGGTGGTCTCAATCACAGGAGCACAGCAGCACAGCATACTGACTCACTGGTCTAGTGGGCAGAGAATCACTGGGAATGGCCCCCAGGCTTACTGAGCACTACTTGTATGCCTCCAAAAAAATCTAAATAATTTTTTAAATTTAAATAATAACAACCAAATTATATGTAATACAAAACAATAAAAACTGTCAGCAAAGAAGTTTACCCTCTACTTGCTAATCTTGGTCTCTTCCTTTTGGAAAATGACATGCAGTTAATATAAGCTAATATAAGCTAGTAACATAGTTCATATCAAAGCCCTAGGGTATACTTGGATGAGAGCAGACATTCTCATTGGGATGCCAATCCAGAACTCTGATGCAATCCACTGAAGCTCTACCCTACTACCAACCACCACTGCTGTGTAAAGAACTAAGAGCTTAGAGCTGAAGTTGACCTTTAGAAACATAACTTAAAGAAGCTGAGAGGAGCATGGAAAGGATTTGTCGGTGACAGGGTTTTCTGGAACATCTTAATGCAATTCCTTTTTGTGAGGGCCGTGCCAGGTGGCGCAAAGCTGAATCCCTAACCTTTATTAAATGGCCTAGAGAAAAGCAGAAGCGTTGCCTTAGGCTACACAACCACAACCAACCACAACCATCCTGTTATTCGTCGATTGCCTCGAGCAGGTCCCAGTAACGTCTCCTTCGTCCTAGCCCTGAGATTTTTTAAAAAGTGCCATATTCAAGGCTCTTTCAGAGTTAGGAGAATGAAACCCTTTATTGTTACTGGAATTTGGCATATTGGGTACGCCACGGGGAGTTTGCCAGACTCTGCCATGTGGGCAGATTACATTCGGTAGCCTGCCAGTTTGTCCAAAGTAGGAATGAGATAATAAGATGTCATAATAAGATGTCGCGCGGCCGCGAATGCGGCTGCGCGCTTCTGGGAGCTGGGTTTTATACTCTCTGAGTCTTGGCCGTTGATGGGATTACATGGCACCAGGGGGCCAGTTGGTGGATGTGACCCCCGCCTACTGGAATTTGGAGGATCTGGGTGGAGGATGCTCAGCCAAGATCCGAGTAGACTTGGAGATCTCAGCCCCGGGACCCGCATGGCTTTGTCCCTCTGCCGGTACCTTCATGTGTGCAGAGTGGTCTCAGCATGGTGGTGGCTGGTTCTGGAGGTCTTCAGCTGCCAGAGCCCTGGTCGGAGTGGGGAAGAAAACTCAACCCGCTCCCCTCCAAGGGGCCCCGGCGAGAACATCCAGGCACAGGGGCTGTCCTTAGGCTACAGGGTTTTTTTTCTAATTAAAGAATCAAGAAAAATCACATGCATCTGAGATTATACAGAAAATAATTTGATTACATTTGTTAGAGAGACCTGCTATCTTGCCCATAGAGAAACAGCCCAGCATGCCGTTTCCAAAAAAATATAGCACCACCAAATCGTCCTAGATAACCTGGTCCAGGCTGAGAACTCTGGGGCCTTCTCAGAATGGGAGCGGGCAAGTTCCTCTTTCTGACTAAAGGCAGAGCAGCGCATATCCACAACTGACACCCTCCAACATAAAAAAATGGCCCTGCAACACGCTGAACTTCTTCAAACTGCCAAGCCACCAAAGTGTTCCAGATCTGTAGCTCTTAGACTGCAGAGCCACAACACCTCAAAATTTCATAGTACTGTCAGCCCAATAGGAACAAAACAAAACTGATTTTTTAAGGCTGCAAAAGGACCACCAAGCTCTGTAATCCTCAACAGAAACATAGAAAGCTCAACCTAGCACTAACTAGCACAGTAGATCCTCAGACAATGACTTTAGGAACATCACTGTAAGATATGCATCTGATGCTAGCATACATGCATTGAAAGTACAGACTATCATTTTTGTCTTCCTTCCTTGTGGCAGCCTAGTTCGACCTTGAGATTTTATCGGCCTCTCCTTTCTCATCCTTCTCAATGCTGCCATGTTGGTGAAGCCTTCAGGGTCAGGTGAATGAGACCCATTGTAATTACTGGTTTGGGCATATAGAATACACAATGAATAGCTTGCCAGGCTCTGCCATGCGGGAGGAATACTCTTGGTAGCTTGCCAGGATTTCTGAGAGGAATAGAGGCTTTTGGGGTGACCTCTAATCGCCCTCGTAGGTGTTACCATATTTAAACCCTATCAAATATGGTACGGCAATTCCGGAAGATGGGTATGCATTAAGTGCATCCATCGAGGACCTGATGGTACAAGCGCGAAAGATCAAGTACGACATCATTAGTCTGACCGAGACAAGAAGGCACCAATCTCATCATGCCGTTTTCGACACTGGAGAAGAACTGATCCTTGGAACATGCGATAAAAGAGGTGTTGGAGGCTTCGGTGTCCTTGTCAACACAAACTTGGCCATGAGCATTGATTCATTTGAATGCCTAACAACCTGAATCGGACGTTTACATTTGAATAGATGTGGCTCACTGTCGGCAGTTTCTATCTTCATTGTCTACACACCAACATCTAATTATGATGAAGGAGAAATTGAGAAGTTCTACATGGAGCTGGAGAAGTTCTATAAAGGAGACCACACCTTCTACAAGATCACTGTGGGTGTTTTTAATGCCAAGAGAGGACCGAGAAGATCAGCTGAAGAACTTCACATTGGGACCCAAGGCCTAGAATGGAACGAACAGAGTGAGAGACTGTCTGAGTTCATCATGTCAACCAAGACCATCCATGGTAACTCACAGTTCCAGAAGGCAGAATCTAAATGTTGGACATGGGAGTCTCCCGGTGGACGATTCCACAACAAAATAGACCATATCATATTCAATCGATGGTTTTGCCTGACCAATGTCGCTGTTGTCCCAAAATTCCGAACGGGATCAGACCACCATCTCCTTCATGCAAAATTCTACTTCACAGAGCGGGGAGAAAGGGCTGCAAAGTTTAAAAAGAGAATTCCCAAAAAGGCCACCAACTGGGAGCTCTTTGGCACTATTGCGGCAACGTGGGAAGATGCCATTGTTGACAACATTGATGAGGAATACGATCGACTGATTCAGCACCTCAATGATTGTGCGAGGAACGCCAAGAGAGAGATAGCCACAAAAAAAAACGCCTGCCTTCAAAGACTCTTGAGCTTATTCGCCAACGTGGTTTGGCGCATGCCTCAGGCAACCGCAAGTGAAAATCCGAGCTCGCAAAGCAGTGCAGAGATGCGATCAAGGAAGACCTCAAAGAGAGAAGAGCAGAAGTGCTGGTAGATGCGGCAGAAGCTGAGAAAAGTATTTGTAACACCCGCCTGTCCTTTGCCAACTACAAGACCAAGGTGACTGCCCTCCGACGTCCTGATGGATCTATCACATCCTCCAGAACGGCAATGAAGAAGATTATTCATGACTTCTACTCAAATCTCTTCGATAGGCATGTCAACTTGCCGATATACCAAATTCCACAGGATGGATATGTCATTCCCAATGTTCTCCCTTCCGAAATCTGACACGCCATTTCGTCGGTAAAGAAATGAACAGCACCTGGCCCAGACAAGATCAGATCTGAACACCTGAAGAACCTGCCGTCAATACTCATCAATACACTGGCTCGGCTCTTCACACGCTACCTGTCTGAATGCAAGGTTCCATCCCATTGGAAAACCAGCAGGACTGTACTGCTTTTCAAGAAGGGAGACATCCATGACATTGGCAACTAGCGCTCGATCTGCCTATATTGTCTGTCATCTACAAGTTGTTTACTCGAGTCATCCTAAATAGGATTGGCAGAACACTAGATGAAGGACAACCATGTGAGCAAGCTGGGTTCCACAAAAGATTCAGCACCATCGACCATATCCACATGATAACCAAGCTCATTGAGGTTTCTCGGGAGTTCAAGATGCCGCTCTGTCTAACGTTCAATGATTTAAAGAAGGCCTTTCATTATGTTGAGATAGAAACGGTCATTGAAGCCCTAGCCAATTAGGGCATTCAAGCTCAATACATCAAGATCCTCCGTGAGCTGTATTACGGATTCACTACCAGGATCTCACCATTCTGCAAAGAAGTAATCATTGATGTCAAGAGAGGGGTTCGGCAGGGTGATACCATTTCACCAAAACTCTTCAGTGCCACCCTCAAGAACATCATGCGATGACTGGAATGGAAAGGAATGGGAATGAAGATAGATGGTCGGCAACTACACCACCTCTGCTTTGCTGATGACATTGTTTTAATAACACCAAACATCAGCCAAGCAGCACAAATGCAGGCCGACTTCGACTGTGAGTGTGGAAAGGTAGGACTACAGCTGAATCTTACGAAGACAATGTTTATGAGAAACAGCCTCGTTCCTGATGCCCCATTCGCTCTCAACAGAACCACCATCTCCGAATGCAACAGCTATGTCTACTTAGGTCGAGAAGTCAACATGACAAATGACCTGGCACCCAAGCTGTGCAGGAGGAAGAGAGTGGCTTGGAACGCCTTCAAGAGCGTCAAATAGCTAAGAGGACGAAGAACCTCCAGCTCTGGGCACATCTCTTTGATTCCACTGTTCTTCCTGCATTAACATATGCCTCAGAGACCTGGGCCCTACGTAAACAGAATGAGAAAGCTATTCGGGTCTCCCAAAGAGGAATTGAAAGATCTATGCTTGGAATATCACGTTTCACTCAAATGAGAGAAAGAATCTGGAGTTCCGACATCCATCGATGATCAAGAATCAGGGACGCTGTCTCGTTTGCCAAGGTGTCAAAAATTAGATGGGTGGTCACATAATGAGATTTAAGGACGACCGCTGGACTAGAGCTGTTACCGACTGGATTCCACAGGATGTCAAAAGACCATGTGGCCGTCCACCTACCAGATGATCAGACTTCTTCGTCAAGACCCTGAATGATCGATTTGAGGCTCTCCATGTTCCTAGAGCGAACAGACGCCATTGGGCTACACTAGCATGCGACGGGGACAAATGGAGACATTACTGGCGCCCACTCGAGCAAATCGATGATTAACAGGAAGTCAAGTGATCAAGTGATTGTAAGATATAACAATTAATACAAATTGACTATTATCAATCTAGGATTTGATAATTCCATTTTCCTTTGTGTTGTAACAAACAACCTGAAGGAAATCTGTCTGTGCCTGCAAGGGAGCAGGCTGTGGTGGTGGGTGGGAACCTGGGGAAACTGGTCGAGAGAAGGCCACACTGGTGGTAGGAGTGAAGGGATCGATGTTGGAACATTCAGGGCCTAAAACAACTGTATTATGAACAACTTGGTAAACCATGATGTTATAATAAAATAATTATAAGTAAATCAGTTAGAAAACTGGCAGACAATTCATAGAATAATAAAAGCAATTTTCTCTTCAGTAAAAACTACCACTCCACCCCAAACCTGACCCCATGAGGGACTAAAATTAAGGAAGGTAGGTATCAGTCTGTTTCTTTAGTCTTCTGTTTTTCTTCATTACAACAAGCTATTTGAGGGAACTGTCAAGAAAGGGATGATTCATTTCAAAATATTCACAGGGGAGAAGTCATCAACAAGAGTGTGACTGATGTCAAAGTAACCAGGAGTGGGTGCCCTGGCCAATACCTGGAATCCAAGAAATGGAGTAACAAAATTCCCAAAGGGCTGATGAGTGCTCTGTCAATTGCCTGCTTTCCCTATCCTCTCTCCTGATAGAGATTAAGAATTAGATTAAGTCATAGCACTGAACCGCTTGGTGCCCCACCCACCCACCCAAACTCAGGACCCTGGAAGCCAGCCGCTGCCGACCCCGGCCTGAGGCACCTGCCTCCACTTCCACAGCAAGCGCCAGCCCAACTAGTTGCCACCCCTCCCCAACAGGTCTGTTTCCGCTTGGCGCCCCCCCCCCCCAAACTCAGGATCAGAAAGCCAGCTGCCAACGGGACCCAGGCCTGGGGCACCTGCCTCCATTTCTGCAGGGAGTGCCAGCTCAACTAGTCGCCACCCCTCCCCAACAAGTCTGTAGACTAGCATCTGGACCAGCTGGGGGCGTGGCCACCACTGTAGGAGATGTGTCCTCCTAGAAAGTGGGGGTGGCCTCCCCAAATTTGGGCATGGCCTTCTCTGAGGTGGATGGCCACTCACTCCGCCACAGTTACATTTCCCATTCCCACCACTCGACTTTCATCCAGCCTTTATCACCTAATTATGTGGAAAAATTCCTGGCCACCTCAACTACAACAATTAACCACAGGCCTACTCCAATTCTAACAAAAGACCAGTAAGCAAGAAGCTGTACAAGCCCAATATTAAAGACCACCTCCTCCAAATCTTCACTAGATGTCCATCATAAGCCAAAGAATAATGCCTGAGAGGAAGGTCAGACTCTAGAAAGGAAGAAGGGTGACCACCATCGACCAACCTTATCCAGAATCCTTTCCCACGATAAGAGGAAACAGTGCTAGTGAATTCTGGGGTTTTACTACTAGACAACCAAAACAACATGAAGAAACAGTCAAATCTCCACTCCAAGGAGAGAACAAAGAAAAGAGTCCTGAATCCTCAACCGGGGTTATCCAAAAATTGCTCTCTCTGATAAAGAATTCCGAGATGAAATGCAGATGATGGTCAAGGAACTACTCAAAGAATCAATGGCGGAGATATCCAGAAAACTAAAGGAAGAAATAAAAGAAACAATAGAATGGATAGTCAAGAAAATACAGGAAGAAATGAGAGCAGAAATAAAAAAGCTACAAAAAGAAGTGTCACAAATAAAGGATTCAGTAGACGAAATTAAAAACTCAGTAGGTGCTTTCAGCAGTAGGATAAATACAGCTGAGCTTAAAGATGAGCAACAGAAATCACATAGGGAACAACAAACAATGGGAAAAGACCTCAAAATAGCTCTAAGGAGAATCAGAGACCTAGGGGATGACACCAAGAGGAACAACATTAGATCATTGGAGTGCCAGAAGGACAGGGAGGCAACCCCAATTTCCTGTGAAAAAGCCACAGTCAAAGAAATCATTGCTGAAAAGTTCCCAGGGTTAAAGAATGCAGACATACAGATCCAAGGAGCCAGAAGGGTGCCAGGTAAAAGAGACCCAAATAAAAACACTCCAAGGCATATCATAGTCAGAATGATGGATGCTGTGGACAGAGACACAATACTGCAAGCAGCAAGGTCAAAGAAGGAAATCACAAAGGAGCACCCCTTATATTTACAGCAGATCCATCAGAGGAAACTTTCCAAGCCTGAAGACAATGGTGCAATATAGTGAAAAAAAACTCAATGAACTGAACACCTCACCAAGAATACTTTATCCAGCTAAACTCTCACTCAAACTCGATGGAACTATACACCATTTTGTAGATAAACAACAGCTCAGGAACTTCATAGACTCAAAACCAAATCTAAAAGGATTAAAGGGGCTCCTGAAAGATAAAAAGAAAAACAGTTATAAACACAACCAACCCCTACAGAAAGATGGCACAAAACCCCATGACATCATCGCCCCCGTACAGCCTTTCTGGCTCCTGATCAAGCTGCTTAACGGCCATGATCCCAGAGACTCAGAAGCAAATCTCGGAACCCAGCATGTCTGGGCTGAAATTCCTCCAGATTTAAGTGTTAAAATTTCAGAATTCCAAAATTGCATGGCAACTACTGCAGCCACATGACATCATATGTTATTCATAATCAGCAATAGAAAACAAATTGTCTACTGTTGCCTTTTCAGCAGATCTGAGTGTTGGAGTAAAATCTCAAATAATAATGGTGGGCCTGGTGTCAAAATACTGAATGTGATCAAAGTAGAGAGAGAGTAATGTGGAAATCATCTGCCCCACAGGTAGGGGGAGGGTGTGGGATTGGGGTATACTGGATTGTTGGGGGTGAAGAATGGGCACTGGTGAAGGTACAGGTGTTTCATTGTATGACTGAGACTTAGAACCAAAAGCTTTGTAACTGCTCTCACAGTGATTCAGTAAATAAAATTATAAAAAATGAAAAAAGAACAGTAAAGTGGAGTTCATGCACAATTCAATCAGCTAGTCAGTGGCTTAATAAATAGGAGTACTCCTACATTAAAAAAAATTGTAGTCTCTATGTACTACTGTAAACCTAAATGAAAGATTTATACTAAGATCTAGTTATTATATTTTTTAAATATACAATGTTTAAAATAAAAAAAAACATGACAATAATCTCTCTCAATGTCAATGGTCTAAATGCACCAATCAAGAGACACAGAGTGGCAAAATGGATCCAGAAACTGAAACTAACATTCTGCTGTCTACAAGAAACTCATCTGAACAATCAGAGCAAACACAGACTCAAAGTTAAAGGATGGAAAACAATCCTGCAAGCAAGCAGATCCCTCAAAAAAGCTGGGGTGGCCATACTAGTATCTGACAACATAAATTTCAGGTGTAATGATTAGAAGGGACAGCGATTGCCATTTTCTATTTATCAAGGGATACGTACAACAGGAAGAAATCACACTCTTAAATGTATATGCACCTAATGAGGGGATGGCTAAATACTTAAAACAACTGCTTACAGATTTTAAGGAGGACATTGCTAGAAACACAATAGTAGTTGGAGACTTCAACATCACCTTATCATCTCTGGATAGATCAACAAGAACAAAACTCATCAAGGAATCATTGGCTTTGAAGAAAGAAATAGAAGAGAGAGGACTAATAGACCTATATAGGGCTTTACACCCCAAAAAGAAAGAATACACATTCTCCTCCAGTACACACAAAACATTTTCCAAAATAGACCACGTGCTAGGCCACAAAATATACCTCAATAGAATAAAAAAGATAGAAATAGTATCAACAATCTTTTTCAGACCACGATGCACTCAAGATAGAAGTGAATCACACAAAGACATTCAGACACCTGGAAATTAAACAACTCAGTGTTGAACAATGAGTGGGTTAGGAAGGAAGTCAAAGACAAAATAAAAGGATACCTGAAAACAAATGAGAATGAAGACACGAGCTATCAGAACCTATGGGATGCAGTTAAAACCATGCTAAGAGGAAAATTTATAGTGTTGCAAGCATTCCTAAGGAAAGAAAAAGGGCCTACATAGATAACCTAACCACACAGCTCAAGATCTTAGAAAAAGACCAACAAAAGGAACCCAAAATTGGCCAAAGGAAAGAAATAATAAAACTTAGAGCAGAAATTAACAATATGGAAACCAAAAAAACAATCCGAAAGGTTAATGAAACCAAGAGCTGGCTCTTTGAGAAAATAAATAAGAATGATAAACCACTAGCAAGACTCACAAAGAAAGAGAGAGAGAACCCTAATAAACCGAATCAGAAATGAAAAGAGAAACCAATGAAATTCAAAAGATCATCAGAGACTACTTTGAGAGTCTGTATGCCACAAAACAAGAGAACCTAGAAGAAATGGATAAATTCCTGGATTTCTATAACCTCCAAAGACTGAACCAGGAAGACTGGGGATACCTGAATAGACCCATTCATATCAAGGAAATTGAACCAGTAATCAAAAGTCTTCCCAAAAACAAAAGCCCAGGCCCAGACGGATTCACTAGTGAATTCTTCCAAACATTTAAAGAAGAACTTTTGCCAGTTTTCTTCAAGATTTTCCAGGAAATTGAAAAAACAGGAACTCTCTTAAACATCTTCTATGAGGCATATATCTCCCTAATACCAAAAGCAAACAAAGACATCACCCACAAAGAAAACTATAGGCCAATATCTCTGATAAACACGAATGTGAAGATCCTCAACAAAATGTTAGCAAATAGAATACAACAACTCATCAAAAAGATCATACACCACGACCAGGTGGGATTCATCCTGGGGATGCAAGGATGGTTTCACATTCGAAAATCAATCAACATAATCCATCATATCAACAAAAGTAAAGATAAAAACCATATGATCATATCAATAGATGCATAGAAAGCTTTTGACAAGATACAGCACCCGTTTATGATGAAAACTCTCACCAAAATGGGTTTTGAAGGAACTTTCCTCAAGATACTCAAAGCCATCTACAACAAACCCATGGCAAGCATTATCCTCAATGGGGAAAAACTAGGGGCCTTTCCTCTAAGATCAGGGACAAGACAAGGATGCCCACTATCACCACTTCTGTTAAACATACTGCTGGAAGTACTTGTAATAGCGATTAGGCAAGAAAAAGACATTAAAGACATCCAGATAGTAAAGGAAGAAATCAAGCTCTCACTATTCGCAGATGATATGATACGATATCTCGAGAATCCTAAATCCTCTATCAAGAAACTCCTAGAAACAGTAGACTTGTACAGTAAAGTCTCAGGCTATAAAATCAATGCCAAAAAAATCCATGGCCTTCCTATACGCAAATAATGAAAGAGAGGAAAGTGACATGAAAAAAATAATTCCATTCACAATTGTGCCCCAGAAAATCAAATACCTCAAAATCAGCCTAAGTAAAGAGGTAAAGGACCTCTACAATGAAAACTACAAAACACTACTCCATAAACTAAAAAAGGACATGAGGAATTGGAAACATATCCCCTGCTCATGGATAGGAAGAATTAACATCGTCACAATGGCAATACTCCTGAAAGCATTATACAGATTCAACACAATCCCTATAAGGATACCCATGAAATTCTTCAAAGAAATAGATCAAGCACTCCTGAAATTCATATGAAACAACAAACGAGAATAGCTAAAACAATTCTTGGGAAAAGGACGTGGGGAGGCATCACCCTCCCCAATCTCAAACTCTACTACAAAGCAGTAATAATTAAAACAGCATGGTACTGGAACAAAGGCAGAGCCACAGACCCATGGAACAGGGTGGAATATCCGTATACGCAACCCCAAATGTATGAATATCTAATCATTGATAAGGAAGCAAGAAATGTGAAGTGGAGCAAGGAAAGCCTCTTGAACAAATGATGCTAGCATAACTGGAGAACCACATGCAAAAAAAATGGGCTTAGGGGGCTGGAGTGATAGCACAGTGGGTAGGGTGTTTGCCTTGCCTGTGGCCTGACCCAGGTTCGATTCCCAGCATCCCATATGGTCCCCTGAGTACCGCCGGGAGTAATTCCTGAGTGCATGAACCAGGAGTAACCCCTGTGCATCACTGGGTATGACCCAAAAAGCAAAAAAAAAAAAAAATGGGCTTAGATCTCGACTTAACACCATGCACAAAAGTCAAATCAAAATGGATTAAAGATCTCAACATCAGGTCAAAATCCATAAGGTACATTTAAGACAAGGTTGTAAAACCCTCCATGATATTGAGGCTAACAGTATCTTCAAAGATGACACTCCACTGACCAACCAAGTGGAAACAGAGATAAGCAAATGGGACTATCTTAAATTAAGAAGCTTCTGCACCCCAAAAGATACAGTGACCAGAATACAAAGACAATCTACAGAATTGGAAAGGATATTTACCCAATACCCATCTGATAAGGGGTTGATATCAAAGATATACAAAGCACTGGTTGAACTCTACAGGAAGAAAACAACTAACCCCATCAAAAAATGGAGTGATGAAATGAACAGAAACTTTTCCAAAGAAGAAATTCGAATGGCTAAAAGACACATGAGAAAATGCTCTACATCACTAACCATCAGGGAGGTAAAGGTAAAGGTAAAGGCCCTCCCGTTGATCGTCGATTTGCTCGAGCGGGCCCAGTAACGTCTCCATTGGAGACTTTGTTGTTACTGTGTTTGGCATATCGAATACTCTCGGTAGCTTGCCGGGCTCTCCGAGAGGGGCGGAGGAATCGAACTCGGGTCGGCCATGTTGGCCGCTTGTAAGGCGAAAGCCCTACCCGCTGTGCTATCGCTCCAGCCCTGCTATCGCTCCAGCCCACCATCAGGGAGATGAAGATCAAAACAAACAATGAGATATAATCTCACACCACAGAGACTGACCCACATACAAAAGAACAAAAGCAACCTGTGTTGGCATGGTTATGGTGAGAAAGGGACTCCATTTCACTGCTGGTGGGAATGCCAACTGGTCCAGCCCTTTTGGAAAATAGTATGGACCATTCTCAAAAAAAATTAGAAATTGAGCTCCCATTTGACCCAGCTATACCATCCTGGGAATATATCCCTGAGAGGTAAAAAAGTACAGTCAAAATGACATTTGCACTTCTATGTTCATTGCTGCATTATTAACAACAGCCAAAATCTGGAAAAAAAACCCTAGTGCCTGAGAACAGATGACTGGTTAAAGAAACTTTGGTGCATCTACACAATGGAGCACTATTCAGCTGTTAGAAAAGATGAAATCATGAAATTTACATACAAGTGGTACTACATGGAAAATATCATGCTAAGTGAAATGAGTCAGAAAGAGAGGGACAGACATAGAAAGACTACATTCATCTGGGGAATATAAAGTAACAAAATAGGAGACAAACATCCAAGAATAGCCGAGATAAGTACTAGGAGGTTCACTCCATGGCTTGAAGGCCAGCCGCACATGCAAAGGGAAAAGGCAGCTCTGATAGAGAAGGGAGCACTAAATAAAGGGAGGATGCTCTCAGGATGAGAGATGATGCTGAAAGTAGACTATAGACCGAACATGATTGCCACTCAATGCCTCTTTTGCAAACCTCAGCACCCAAAAGGAGAGAGAAAAGAAAAGGGAATGCCCTGCCACAAGGGTGGGGTGGGATGAGGGAGATGGGGGGGTGGGGGGTGGAGGGATACTGAGAGCACTGGAGGTGGAGAATGGGCACGGGTAGAGGGATGGGTACTCAATCATTGTATAACTGAAACCCAAGCACAAAAATTGCAAGTCTACATCTATACCTCATGGTGTTTCACTAGTAAAAATAATTTTAAAATATAAAAAAAAAATCATAGCACTGTCCTCCCATTGTTCACTGATTTGCTTGAGCGGGCGCCAGTAATGTCTCCATTGTGAGACTTGTTGTTACTGTTTTTAGCATATAGAATACACCACCGGGAGCTTGCCAGGCTCTTCCATGGGGTCAGGATACTCTTGGTAGCTTGCCAGGCTCTCCGAGAGGGACAGAGGAATTGAACCCAGGTCGGCTGCATGCAAGGCAAACGCCCTGCCTGCTGTGCTATTGCTCCAGCCCAGCATAAATCATAAACACATAAAAATACAGCAATAGACATTTCCTCGGCTCCTCCACCCTAGCAACATTATCAACTGGAAGAAAAATGAACTGGAAGTAGAAGTCACTGAAGGAAAGTAACACATTATTATGGAAATCTTTTTCCCTGTAACTATAATTATGGCAAAAGCAGCTGAGAAGAAATATCTAGTTCACAAGAAGATGGTTGCTCACAAAACTATGTGAACAAGCTTAAGTACACAAAAACCTGAACATTCTGTGCGCCTGAATTAGATATACCTGATCATTCTGATGTTCATATCTTGGAGAAAAAGACACGGAGAGTTCTTGGAGTTTGGTATCAATTTCAGCGAGCTGCTGGTGCTGGGGATCTTCAAGCGTGTAACCTTCTCCTGGGACCAGTCCATTGGACAACTGATCACCCTAAGAGAAAAGAATGGTTGCCAGGTCATTCCCATGATACATTTTCTCTAAAAATTACCTGCTATATCATTGTTCAGAACTTCCCTAAAATAGTCATACAAACAAACAGAAATATAAACACTGAATCATCATTGGGAAAATAAAAGAAAAAATTAGGGTCTGGTTACATTATCTGCCGACCCTGTGTAGAGCATCTTCTTACAGTGATACGAGATTTTCTCCATTGCATATACCACTTAGCCTTGCAGTCTGGTTCTCGTAACATGCTCCTTTCCCCACTTTGAAAAATGGTTTGTGATGCTGAATAAGAAGAAACTAGTTTTTCCCTATAATGGGTGTGTTATTCTCTAATATTTCCCCTGGGGCGGGACATAAAGTCTATAAATTGAGTGGGTTTCATCAGCTTAACTGGTTATCTAACTCCTTATTCAACTAAGTTCAATAGTTTCACCATGAACTTAATATTTATTCAAAAATCTCTGTTATGCACAGGCATAACACTGGGTGATGGTAACTCAATATGAGCTTCACAAGTTTCTTCCTCCAAGAAATTCTTAGGCCCTGTGGCTAGAGTGATGGTACGGTGACTAGGACACTTGCCTGGCACTTGGCCAACCTGAGTTTGATCCTGGAATCACATAAATTCCTACACCCCAGCCAAAAGTGATCCCTGAGTGCAGATCTAGAAGCAAGATCTTGAACACCCCACAGGGTGTGGCCAAAACACCAAAAATAAATAAGTCCTCAGTTCCTAGGCAGAAAGAATCAACACACACACACACACACACACACACACACACACACACACACAAAAGGTATGGAATGCTAGTAAGCCCAGGGCACCTGGGAGCCACTGAGGGCTCACACATCTTTGTAGGAAGAAATGGACAGGGTGACAAAGTGGTTAGAGAGGCTTCCTAGGGAAATCATTTTAATCCCATCTTAATCTACGCAACAACACAGTTCTGCACTTTAAACTACAGCTGATGAGGAGAGTGGCCCAAGATGTGCAGGCATGGTTGATAGCACATGCCTACACTCCAAAAGCCAAAACTAACTTGCAGAATGACTTTAAAAAATTAACTCGCTGGGGCTAGAGCGATAGCACAGGGGGTAGGGCATTTGCCTTGCACAAAGCCCACCCGGGTTCGATTCCCAGCATCCCATATGGTCTCCCGAGCACAGCCAAGAGTAACCCCTGTGCATCGCCGGGTGTGACCCAAAAAAGAAAACAAATTAACTCACATTCTCAAAAGATAACTAGAAATTTGTGTGCAAAGGGGCCAATAATGTGATTAAAAATAAAAATCAAGAAATATAGAGATCATTAAATATAATTTTACATACTTCAGAACTGGACAGGCCTGAATCTTTATCATCGAAGTCCTTCAGAAGTTCAATCAGTCTTTTCTTCTCTTTGTCAATCATACCCACTGGGTTTCCTGAATCTTTAGCTAACTAGAAAACGTATTAATGAAGACTATTAAATATTCAAAGAATATCATAGTTCAGAATAATAAAAAGTACAACTGGAGGCATCCATAATACAGAATCACTAGCAAAAAGTTATCTGATTAGGAATTTTCATTTGCTAGTCCATTTTATTCTATGCACAATTTTAGTACAATTTCTCCAAACTGAGATAGTCCTATTATAATCAACCCCAACACTGTTGACCATTCCAATAGACATTTCATTTTAAGAATAAAACACTGAAAGTTTGCAGGTTACAGATATATGAAATACACAGCAATGCAAAAATACTTTCTGAGTTTGGAAGGAATCTTTGTGCCACTTCCTAGGAATCTTTGTACCTCATGGTGTGTCACTAATAAAAAAGTTTTTTAAATAAATAAATAAAAATAAACAATTGGGGCTGGAGCACAGCGGGTAGGGCATTTGCCTTACACGGGCCGACTCAGGTTCAATTCCCAGCATCCCATATGGTCCCCTGAGCCCTGCCAGGGGTGATTCCTGAGTGCAGAGCCAGGAGTAACCCCTGTGCATCGCCAGGTGTGACCCAAAAAGCAAAAAAAAAAAGAAAGAAACAATTAACAAAAAAATAATAAATACAATGGGATTTTGCAATTAAAAAAAAGGTCCTGAAGCAGGGACTAATCAAGATCCAGAACAAGTGACAAGTGACAGACTGCAAGGAATCAATCTGGAAAAGGAAAATGGGCAACAGAGCAAGTGGCTTCTCCAACACTGCCATGAGCATTTCCCATTCATGTTCCTAAAAATACTAGACATAAAATCTGCCTTATTTCTTTATAAATGAGAATTTTACTTATGAAATATAGAAAACATTGCCAAAATCAATAACATTTATTTGTGCAAATAAGTATTTTTTTTCAAATTGCATGAAAAAGATTCATGACTAGGAATTGCAGCTGGAATTGTGAGAAAGAGGCAGGATGGGATAGAATCAACCAAGACAGAAAAGAGTATAGCTAAGTACTTTTCCATAAAATTTTTCTTTCAGCTATATATGTACTGTTACAAATACATATGCATATATCCGGGGGGGGGAATACTAAAACATTTTGTGCTAAAAACCAAGCACAACTAGTTCCATTTCTACAACTATTTGGGTTCCATATTCTGGCTTCTGAATTTCTAAGTACATACCTCAATGTTTCGCTTAATAAAATCCTGGCTGTCTTTGTCCCTGAGCCCAATCTTTTCAGTATCTGAGAAAGGTTTCTTTCCTGCTTTGATCAATGACTGATTCCTTGCCGCATCATAGGTAAAATCTAATATTAAGAAAGTTCAAACTCTGTATAAATATAATCACCAATTATGATAAAACTTCACTTTAAGCATATGTCGTAATATATAAGAAACAGACACTTTTCTTGAAACTTTGTAATTTTTTATGAAGATCCAGAAGCCAAACATATGTGGAGATCCAGGTTTTTGAAATTTGTTTATTAATTGAATCACAGTGAAATACACGATTACAAAGCTGTCCAAAATGATCATTTCCAACTTTTATTGTCATACTGGTCCCTTCTGTATCCCAACTGCCCTTCGCTCACAACACACTTGTGGCAAACTTCCAACCATTGCCCAGTCCCCCTGGCCCCCTTTATTTCTGAACCTTAGGAGATTCAGTTTTAAAAGAGAAATTGGCTACCATAATTTTCAATGAAGTTGTCAGAAAGCTTTATTTGTTATTCACTCTCAATATATCAAACTTCTTGCCGTTGATTCCTTTAGACTCATGGGAAATATGAAGAGGATTCCAAGTGATACACACAAAAGAGAAATCTTCCATGTTAATAAGATTTTTAAATATTTCATTTAGGGGGGTATGGTGCTGCCAACAGGTCAACCTGTACCTGAGGGGCGAGTGCATCAGCAGCCTGATGTTGCCTTCAGGCTTCTTGTACCCCAAAATTGCCACTGTGCCTTTGGCCAGACCTCAGCAACCTGGGAACAAGTTTACCAAGAAATTAAATGGCCAAAAGTTAGGTATGTGGGAGTCACACCAACAAACCACCTCCAGCTCAGCCATACAAACTAACTCAGAGTTGGGATGGGCTACCTCCCCCAACTTTCCAAACATGGAAGAACTGGCAGTCACCCCCATGAACCAACTCCAGTGCCACCCTGTAAGCTCTACTATTGGCCTTGCCTCAGAGACCCCTAAATAAATCAAGAAAGAGATCAAATGCCACAGTTAAACTCAGACCCATACATGGCTGAAGAGTCCAGAGTAAACTGGAGGGGGTAGATTGGCCTGTGCCCACCCAAGCAGAGTTTGTGGCAGCCACTTGCTTCCACAATCTAAAATTGCCACCATGGCCGCCTCGGAGCTTTTTGGAAAGCCAGGTATGATCCAGTCATGACGGGGGCGACTGAAACCTCATGGGAAGGGGGGCATTCCGGGCTCGTCCTTCATGCCCTACTGAGGTCACAAGTTGCCCCCGATGAGTGGCTCTCCGGCACGGCCATGGCTCCAGAAGCACAAGGACTTAATGCAGAACCCAGCAGCTTGTGGCAGTAAAGTGAATGGACTATGCGTTAATCCATGCCACCATGCCTGCCCGGAGGGAAAAGGATGTTGCTCCCTTCTGCCTTTTTCCCTCTGGACAGCAAGATGGTGGCCGCCTCAGAGCTTTTTGGAAAGCCAGGTATGAGCCGGTCGTGAAGGGGGCAACTGAAACCTCATGGGAAGGGAGGCGTTCTGGGCTTGTCCTTCACGCCCTACTGAGGTCACGAGTTGCCCCCCACAAGTGGCTCTCCAGCACAGCCATGGCTCTAGAGCCACAGAAACCAGTCTTATAATTATCTGACTCTAGGCAGAAATACTTCCAGGCTTAATAAGTAAAATATCAGAAATCCAAAATCACAGGGCCACTATTGTGGCCACGTGTCATCATTTGATTCTTGTAACCAGCTATAGAAACAAATTATTTCAGAATGTCTTTTCAACAGGTCTGATTTGGGGGTATAAACGCTACATAATAATAGTGCATATTTTGTCAAAACAATGAATCTGATCAAAGTAGATAGAGTGTTAACTAGAATTCATCTGCCTCATAGGCATTGGGAGGGTTGGGAGGGAGGTATATTTGGAGTTCTTCTTGGTGAAAAATAAGTACTGGTGAAGGGAAATGTGTTTGATGATTGCATGACCGAGACTTAAACCTGAAAGCTTTGTAACTTTTCCCACAGTGATTCAATAAATTAATAAATTATATTTAAAAAAACTGAAAAAGGAACCCAAATAAAAAAAATCATGCAACAAATAATTAAATAAATAAATAAATAAATAAATAAAATTGCCGCCATGCCCTAAGCCTGATTCCACTGTCTCAGGATGGACCTCACCAAGATATAATCTGCTGAAAATTTCGATTTAATGTGGATCTTAGTGTGCCAACACCCCTGGCCCAAAGACACAGCAGCAAGTCCCGGAAACCACAGTGCTGGAGATCTCTCTGGGCTCCATACCACCAATATCACCAGGCATCCCAGATGGAGCAGGTGCAGTCTCCTCACTTACTTCAGATGGAATCCCAGTGACCAAGAGCTTTCAGAGCAAGGCCTATGTATGTGGGTCCAGGACTAAATCTCTAGGCTGCAGGGTGGCAGAGGTCCTGGGCTGTCCCTCCCTAGGTCACCACCTGCCCAGAAGACTGGTTGTCATGCCCACAATTTGCCTCTGGATGCCATCTTAGCGCACCAACAGGCCTGGCCCAGAGGCTCCCAATTGAATCCCAAAATGAATTAGTGCCATACAGAGATGTCTCTGGAACCCAACCATTTACAATTTAGAAATTTACATTTGCAATTGCACCCATGTGAGCTCTCGTGATATTTGAAATAAACTATAGAAAATATATTATCTGGTGTCTGCCCCTGGCAGGTAGGCTTGAATGGTGGTGGGAAAATTCGAGTAAAATTAATGCCCCAAATTAGAGAGTGAGTACTGGGGAAATTGTCTGCCATAGAGGCAGGGTGAGGACTGTGATATGTATGTATGTGAGAGGGAGGGTGATACTTGGGATATTCGTGGTGGAAAATGTACACTGGTGGAGGGATGGGTGTTTCATCATTGTATAGCTGAATCTCAAACATGAAAGCTTTGCAACTCTATCTCACGGTGATACAATAAAATAAAAAAGTAATGTGGAGTTCATGCCCAACTCAATCAGCTTAATCAATGGCTGAACAAATAGCAATACTCCTACATTATTTTAAAAAAATATTTCATTTAGTATTTCTATGAAACAAACCATTCCAAGTTTGTGAAGGCCAGTCATTTCCTGCTATTCTATTAATCTGCCATTATTTCTGAATGAGAAATATTCTTTACAGCTGTCTTTTATACAAGATCTGGGAGTAAGTGTCCTTGATGTTCTACATCCTACCTACATAAACTCTTAGAGCCTGTTGTGGTTTATCAGTTTTCCTCAAACTTTGAAGAGAAACAAGACAACCTCTGAGATATTCAGACCCAGATATATAGTTTTTTTTTCACCACAGTCAAGTTTGGGACATATAAAAAAATATTAAGTGGTGCCTTCATTATGCATAAAGAAATCTTATTGAATAATAAATAATATCAAGTTCAAAAAGATAAAATCAGTCAGTAGCACAATCCGGATGAGGCTTACTTAAAAGACATCTTTGATTTACAAGAGAAATTATCATAATAAGAAAGAACAAAGTGGGTAAGAGAGATAGTACAGCAAACAGGACACTGACCTTGCATGAGGACAGCCTGGGTTTGATCCCCAGCACCCCATATGGGACCCTAAGCCCCAGCAGGAACGGTCCCTAATTGTAGAGCCTAAGTACTGTTGGGTGTGACTCAAAAAACCACAAACACATAAAAGAACAAGGAAGTTAATCAACTATTATGCTATCTGATCATCAAAAATCCAATACAAATTTAGTCATTAAGAATAAATTTTGATGATAATAAATGAAAAAATGAAGGAAAGGGTAAGGTCTCTGAATTTAAAAATCTCTTCCAGCAAAATCAAAGTTTCTATGCAAATAAACCTATCCTTTAAAAATTAGGGTAGGCAGCTCGTCCTTCACGCCTTACCGAGGTCCTGAGTTACTTCCCCACGAGCGGCTCTCCAGCACAACCATAACACCAGACGCACAGAAACCAATCTCTAAATTATCTGGATCTTTGCAGAAATCCAAAATTGTGTGGCCACAATAGTGGCCATGCCACATTATATGATTCTCATAATCAACTATAGAAAACAAAGTATTTCACAATGCCTTTTCAGCAACTCTGATCGTTGGGGTGGGGGGGAATTCTAAACAATAATGGTGCACCTTTTTTCGAAATGATGAATGTAATCAATGTAGAGAAGAGTTAAGTAGAAATCATCTGCTTCACAGGCATTGGTTGGGGTTGGAGGGGGGTATATTGGGGCTCTTGGTGGTGAAATGTGAGTACAGGAAAGGAAAGGTATTTGATCATTGTATGACCGAGACTTAACATGAAAGCTTAGTAACTTTTCCCACAGTGATTCAATAAATAAATATAAGACAAAAATAAATTAGGGTAGGACATGCAAAAAACAAAATGGACTTAGACCTCAACTTAACACTGTGCATAAAAGTCAGATCAAAATGGATTAAAGACAGCAACATTGGACCAGAATCCATAAAGTATATTGAAGACAAGCTTGGCAAAACCCTCCACGATATTGAGGTCAAAGGTATCTTCAAAGATGACATGCCACTGACCAACCAAGTGGAAACAGAGATAAGCAAATGGGACTATATTAAACTAAGAAGCTTCTGCACTGCAAAAGATACAGTGACCAAAACACAAAGACAATCTACAGAATGAGAAAAAATATTCACCCAATACACATCTGATAAGGGGTTGATATCAAGGATATACAAAGCACTGGTTGAACTCCAAAAGAAGAAAACATCCAACCCCATCAAAAAATGGGGCGATGAAATGAACAGAAACTTTCTCAAAGAACAAATCCGAATGGCAAAAAGGCGCATGAGAAAATGCTCTACATCACTAACGATTAGGGAGATGCAGATCAAAACAACAATGAGATATCATCTCAAACCACAGAGACTGGCCCACATCCAAAAGAACAAAAGCAACCAGTGTTGGCGCGGATGTGGGGAGAAAGGGACCATCTTTCACTGATGGTGGAAATGCCAACTGGTTAAGCCCTTTTGGAAAACAGTATGGATGATTCTTAAAAATTAGAAATTGAGCTCCCATTTGACCCAGCAATACCACTCCTGGGAATATATCCCAGAGAGGCAAAAAAGTATAGTAAAAATGATATCTACACTTGTATGTTCATTGCTACACTGTTCACAATAGCCAAAATCTGGAAAAAACCCGAGGCTCAAGAATAGATGACTGGTTAAAGAAACTTTGGTACATCTACACAATGGAATACTATGCAGCTGTTAGAAAAGATGAAGTCATGAAATTTGCATACAAGTGATTCTACATGGAAAGTATCATACTAAGTGAAATGAGTCAGAAAGAGAAGGACAGACATAGACAGACTGCACTCATCTGGGGAATATAAAGTAACAGAATGGGAGACAAACACCCAAGAATAGTTGAGATAAGTACCAGGAGGTCTGCTCCATGGCTCGGAAGCTGGCAGCACATGCTGGGGGAGAGAGCAGCTCAGATAGAGAAGGGAACACCAAGTAAAAGGTGTTTGGAGGACTCGCTCAGGATGTGAGATGCGTGCTGAAAGTAGACTATAGACGGAACACAATGGCCACTCAATACCTCTATTGCAAACCACAACACCCTAAAGGAAAGAGAGAGCAAAAGGGAATGCCCTGCCACTCTTGGTGGGGTGGGGTGGTGGGGATGGGAGGGTGGGAGGGCTACTGGGTTCATTGGTGGTGGAGAATGGGCACTGGTGGAGGGATGGGTACTTGATCACTGTATAACTGAAACCCAAGCACAAAAGTTTGTAAGTCTACAACTGTACTTCATGGTGTTTCACTAATAAAAAAAATGAGGGTAGGGCATTTGCCTTGCACTTGGTGACTAAGGTTTGATCCCCAGCATCCCATGTCCTCCTCCAAGCACCGCCAGGAGTGATTCCTGAGTGCACAGCCAGGAGTAAGCCCTGAGCATGGCCAAGTGTGATCCAAAAAAGCAAAAAAAAAATAAGTAAATAAATATGAGGGTTTTCTTTTTATCACATAATCAATCACATAGTTTGTTCAGTTGATGTATCATATATTCTTAATACAACATTAAAATAACTTTGGATCTAAGCCTATATTTATAACAGCTCCCTTAAAATTTAATTTTAATAAACTTTAGGGTAAAAAAATGGGTTATCTGGACAGAATGCTGGCTCAAGAAATGCCTTCTCCTACTCTGCAGTGGGGGTGAGCCACCACAGGATTGGCCACAGTCCCACCAAGATCCCATTCCTTGCTGGGGAGGACGAATTGGCTAGACATGGAGTAAGCACTGAGCCCAAGTTGGATCAGTCAGTCTCTTCTCAAGAATATGGGATTCAGTCTCTCAGTTCCTAACCACAGAATATTCCCTTGGGACTCAAAGAAAGCTGTCTTTCTTTGATACTTACCATAAATTTTCCTTTTTGCTAGGCTTCCATCCCTTACAGCCAGGTTTTATTTTACTTCTTTATACAATTTTATACAATTTCAAAAATACAAAATTAGAAAGATGGCATAAGGATCTCTCAGTTAACTAGTTTCAAGAATGATCAATCTTATTTCATCTAGAATCCCACCTATTTACATATACCTCTGGATTAAATTGTTTCATCTGTGAATATTCACTATGTCTTGTGACAGCATATAAAATTTCACAAATTTAAACATACCTGGATTAACATTCTGAATATGCTTTTCATATTCTTCAGGAGGGAGCTGTGTGTGAAATACTGTGCAAAAGCTATCTTCATATTCATAACCTGAAGAACCTACAAATTTTTAAAAATCACTTGTTCAGAAATAAATACAAATAAATCAGGAATTATCTACATGAATCACTGTTTTAAAAAAAATCCAAAATCTAATATTCTCTGTAATACTCATTCAATCCCCTCTACCCAACATTTATTAACACAAAGTCACTTCCTGATAGCCTTAATTATATCTTTGGCTATTCTTTTCTAATGCAAGAGGAACAAATGCAAAAACAAATAAAGGGAATGTATAAAACAAAACACTTCTCTTTGTTTTGATGTTGAAAGTAACATCAAAACAAAAAGATGACCTTTTTGAGTAGGAAAATATATTTACAAATTGTACATCTGACAAGGGAGTCAATATTAAAAACGTATAACTTAACAACAAGACAACCTAAATTTCAAAAACTTGGCAGAGTATCTGGATAGATATTTCACTAAAGAAGAAACGCAGATGGCCATCCATAGCCCATCATCACTTATTATTGGAGAACTATAACTCAAAAACCACAGATATATCACCTTACTGCCTGTAAGAATGATAATTATCAAGAGATAAGAAACAACAAGTGCTGGCAAAGACAGAAGAAATAACCCTCTTGTAATGCTGATGGGAATGTAAACTGGTGCAGTCTTTATGGGAAACAGTATGCAGACTCCTCAAAAAACTAAGAGTACAAACACCATTAATCCAGAATTCTAAGTTTTAGGGGCCAGAGATAGAGTACAATGGGTAAGGCACTTGCCTTGCACACAGCCAACCAGGGTTCAATCCCAGTTCCCATATGGTCCCCCTAGTCTGCTGGGAGTATGCCAAAATGTCACATTGATTTCCCAGAAAGTCCAACACTCAGAGAAAATGCATACTGGATAACTACATTTTTCTTTTAGATACTCAAGGTGAAGACTTCAGATGCATAGTCCTTAAGATGAAAGAAAAGAATGAGTATGTGGCTCAGCAGAAGAATAGACACATGCCTTTGAAGGTGTGAGGCCTTGGGTCTGATCCCCAACACTACATTTAAAAAACAAGCAAATAAATAATGATTTTTAAGTCAGACATTCAATTCCAAGAGCTCAACCCTGGTGGAGGTGGGGGAGTATTTTCTAAGTTCCAAAAGTCCTTCTTTACAAAACTCTCCCTTCAAATTAAACATATATATATATATATGTGTGTGTGTATTTATATGTATATATATGCATATATATCATCAATAGATGATAAAACTAATAGGTAAAAGTTTGAATGATAGGATATCGCTGAATTCCTCCCCACAAAATTCTCAGAATTCCTCCCCACAGAATTCAGAATTCCTCCCCACAAAAATAACTTTATCAATATAAAAAAAAAAGGGGGTCAGAGAGAAAGCTCAAAGAGCTGCTCACCCACTGTGCATGTAAAAAGCCTGGTTTCGATCCCTGAGCCCCTCCAGGAGCAACCCTGGAGCACTGAGCTGGGAGCAGCACCTAAGCACTGCCAGGTGTGCCCTCACCCCCCAAAAATAAGAAAAAGAAAAAAAGAAAAACAGCAATAACACCTTCAGTGGAGTAACTTGGCAGATACTACCTTACCAAATAAAGCTAACATCACAGGAATCAGACCATCAATGTCAGGAGCTGACTGATGTGATCCATGAAAAGAACACAGTATCACTTATGTGGAATTCCTGCCCACACATGTAACCTGAACCTAATCACCCAGAAACAGAAACGAGTCCAGGGCTGAAAGACAGTCGACAAAACATCAGGCCTGTTGTCTTTCATAATTATCAGAGCCACAAAACACACACACACACACACACACACACACACACACACACAAAAGAGTAGAAACATAACAACTAACAGCAATATATGACCTGCTATTTTCTTTTGTTGGAATTTTAGTGGGATAATCAGCGAATTATAAACAAAACCTATAAATTGATAACATGTTAATCAATACTAAGATCCTGACTTGTTTATGTCTTTGTGTGAAGAGGGAAGCAAGGGATGGGGAAAGACAAAAAGAGAAATAAAACATGGTAAACAGCCAACATGTGGGGCATATTGTTAAAGGGGACTCAAGAATTCTTTGTACTTCAATATGGAAAGTATCATGCTAAGCGAAATGAGTCAGAAAGAGAGGGATAGACATAGAAAGATTGCATTCATCTGGGGGATATAAAGTAACAAAGTATGAGATTAATACCCAAGAATAGTTGAGATCAGCACCAGGAGGATTACTCCATAACTTAGAGGCCAGCCGGGTATCCTAGAGGAAAGGGCAGTTCAGATAGAGAAGGGAGCACCACATAAAAGATGTTTGGAGGATCCTCCCAGGAGGGGAGATGCATGTCGAAAGTAGACTATGGACTGAACATGTTTGCCACTCAATGCCTCTTTTGCAGACCACAACACCCAAAAGGAGAGAGAGAACACAGGGGATTGCCCTGCCACAGAGACAGGGGGGATGGGGGGATGGGGGTGGGAGGGATATTATCCATGGTGGTGGAAAATGGGCACTGGTGGAGGGATGGGTATCTGATCATTGTATAATTGAAACCAAAGCACAAAAAATTGTAAATCTACAACTTTAAAAAAAAATAAAATAAAATAAAGGGAAAAAAAAAAGAATTCTTTGTACTTGAGCCCAAAATGATGGTGAGACCTAGTTCAAAGGACTGGAGCGTGTGTTTGCATACAAAATTCCTGAGGATCGGCCCTCAGCACTATGTGCACACCCATAGGAGCCTCCTGCACCTCACAGCACGTGGCCTCAAAACTATATAAATAAACATTAATAAATAAGTCTGGAATTATATGAAAATATAAAGTCAACAGAAAACATTTTTACGTTTCTCTCCTCGCTACAAAAATATATGGGGAGAGGAGTGGGGCAGATCATTCCCCTGAGATTAAGAGTCAGAAGGAAGCATCTCAGAGAAGGGAAGCCTAGAGCAGACCCAGGGACAGGAGTGTCTGTCAGGCCGCTTCTGGCATGCATCCCCTTGGAGGTGAAATCCAGGGAATGACCAGAGAGCCCCAAGGAGATAAAAGAAACTACCTCTCTGTACACCTGAAATTCTGGGAAGAGACCGAACACACACACACACACACATACACACACACACACACACACAAACACACACACATAGAGCTTCTGACAGCTGCAAATTAAGCCCCAAGGAGATGGAAGAAACTACCTCTCTGTACACCTGAAATTCTGGGAAGAGATCAAACACACATACACACACACACACACACACACATATATATATACATATATATATACACACACACACACAGAGAGCTTCTGACAGCTGCAGAATAAGGTAGATTGTGTGTTAGGAGGGAGAGAGAGCCTGAAACACTCATGTTCTCTCTCCTTTTCCCTCGCCTCTCTACACAATACATACACACACACCCACAAACACACACACACGCAGCTTCTGACAGCTGTAAAGCAACAATATGGTAGATTGTATGTTAGGAGAGAGAGGAAGCATGAAACACTCATGCTTTCTCTACTTTCCTCTCTCTTCTCTACACAACACATACACACACACACACACGCAGTGAAAGGTCATGTGAGGTTGCCCCCAAGAGACAAACACCCACAAATCAGAAAGAAAGACCCCACAGAAATGAACTTCTCAGCACCCTGATGTTGGTTTTCTCGACTCCAGAACTGTGAGAAAATAAATTTATGCTTTTAAGCCAGCGAATCTGTGGTATTTTTTATGGCAGTCCTAGTAGATTCCTAGTAGATTGATATGTATACTTGAAAAATTAAAAAATGATCCCAATTAATTTAACTGGAGAAGCTAGAGAACACAAACTCAGGAAAATAAATAACCAGGAATTAGAATTATCAAAGAAATTCAAAAACAGTCCTTGAAGGCATGAAAAGAAAAATCTACAAGTATAATTTTTTTAAGGAAAAGCATTATGCAAGACCATGGGAGAGCCAGGGAAATTGTTGCAAAGGCTGGAAGAGCACATACCTTATCTTTGGAGGCCCCTTGTTCCACTTACACACCACATGATCAAGCCCCCTCCCCCAAAAAAACATCATTATGGATTCAGGCTTAATAGAATGGCAGATGGTTACAAATAGGACTATTTATAGGTAGATATAAAACAAGTTAGTAGAAACATACATTCTGTGTTTTTCCCCATTTCCACAAAGAATCCCTTCTTTTCTCAGAGTCAAGTCATTGCATCATCAGTAACAACAAGCATGTACCCAATATCCAGTTCTCGGTCCTAACATAAATATGATGTCCAGTCTTTGCAACAACAATGGCAATAGAGGGAAGGAAGGGGGAATTTTCAAGAAGAAAAGAAGTAAGTCTCAACAACCAGGATGTAGTTATGTCAAAGAGGTACAGGAATCATTCAAAAATATCCAACCCCATCAAAAAATGGGGAGGAAAAATGAGCAGAAACTTTTTCAAAAAAGAAATTCAAAATGACCAAAAGGCACATAAAAAAAACGTTCTACATCACTAATCATCAGGGAGATGCAAATCAAAACAACAATGAGATATAATCTTACATCACAGAGACTGGCACACATCAAAAAGAACAAGAACAACTAGTGCTGGTGCAGATGCAGGAAGAAAGGGACTCTCATTCATTGTTGGTGGGAATGCTGGCTTGTCCAGCCTTTTTGGAAAACAATATGGACATTTCTACAAAAAGTAGAAATGGAGCTCCCATAGGACCCAGCAATACTACTTCTGGGAATATATACTGGAGATGAAAAGAGTATAGTAGAAATGACATCTGCACTTGTATGCTTATTGCAGCACTGTTTATAATAGCCAGAATCTGGCAAAAACCCAAGTGCCCGAAAACAGATGACTGGTTAAAGAAACTTTGGTACATCTATACAATGGAATACTATGCAGCTGTTAGAAAAGATGAAATCATGAAAGTTGCATATAAGTGGATGGACATAGAGAGTATCATGCTAAGGAAATAAGTCAGAAAAAGAAGAACAGACATGAAATGACGTCTGTACTTGTATGTTCATTGCTGCACTGTTCACAATAGCCAAAATTTGAAAAAAAAAAACCCAAGTGCCTGAGAACAGATGATTGTTTAAGGATACTTTGGTACATCTACACAATGGAATACTATGCAGCTGTTAGAAAAGATGAAGTCACAAAATTTGCATACAAGTGGTTCTACATGGAAAGTATCATGCTAAGTAAAATGAGCCAGAAAGTAATGGACAGACATAGAAAGTCTGCACTCATCTGGGGAATATAAAGTAACAGAATGGGAGACGAACACCCAAGAATAGTTGAGATAAGTACCAGGAGGTCTGCTCCATTGCTTGGAAGCCGGCAGCACATGTCAGGGGGTCAAGGCAGCTCAGATAGAGAAGGGAACACCAAGAAAGGATGTTTGGAGGATTCGCTCGGGATGCAAAATGTGTGCTGAAAGTAGACTATAGACTGAACTCGATGGCCACTCAATACCTCTTATTGCAAACCACAACACTCTAAAGGAAAGAGAGAGCAAAAGGGAATGCCCTGCCACAAAGGTGGGGCAGGGAGGGGGATGTGGTAGAGGGGTGGGTGGGCTACTGGGATCATTGGTGGTGAATGAGCACTGATGGAGGGATGGGTGCTCAATCATTGTATGACTGAAATGTAATTGTGATGTTTTGTAAGTCTGTAACTGTACCTCACAGTGATTCATGAAAGAAGAAAGAAAGAAAGAAAGAAAGAAAGAAAGAAAGAAAGAAAGAAAGAAGGAAGGAGAGAAAGAGAGAGAGAGAAAGAGAGAAAGAGAGAGGAGAGGAGAGGAGAGGAGAGGAAAGGAGAGGAGAGGAGAGGAGAGGAGAGGAGAGGAGAGGAGAGGAGAGGAGAGGAGAGGAGAGGAGAGGAGAGGGAAAAGGAAAAGGAAAAGGAAAGAAAAGAAAAGAAAAGAAAAGAAAAGAAAAGAAAAGAAAAGAAAAGAAAAGAAGGGGATGGAGTGATAGCATAGCTGGGAAGGTGTTTGCCTTGCACGCAGCCAACATGGCCGAAACAGGTTCAATTCCCAGCATCCCATATGGTCCCCCAAGCAACGCCAGGAGTAATTCCTGAGTGCATGAGCCAGGAGTAACCCCTGAGCATCGCTGGGTGTGACCCAAAAAGCAAAAAAAAAAAAAAAAGAAAGAAATAAAGAAAAGAACTCCCAATGACCAAAGCTAGGGGGAAAAAAAGAGCAACAAAATGTAGTGGCACCAGATTATCCAAAGTATACAGCTAGAACAATAGTACAGTGGGTAGGATGCTGGACTTGCATATGGCCAACTACATAAGGTCTTCTGAGCCTGCCAGGAGTAATTCCTGAGTGCAGAACTAGGAGTAGGCCCTGAGAACCACCATGTGTGGCTCCCCAACCACACACACACACACACACACACACACACACACACAAAGCATAACATAGCTGTGAGTATACACTGATATTTTTTAAAATGACCAAATAAACAAACAGATAAACCAATCTCTGATACAAAATATTTTTTAAAAATATTATAAGCATAAGTATTTACTTTTAAGGAGATGACACAAAACTCCCCAATCCTCTAAGAATGGGCTGTGCATAATTACTTCCTTTCAGAGAAAACAATCAATGTAGAAAGAGCTGTGAACAGAGGAACTTTTCAATGAAGAAACCTCATATACATACCCTCAGCCTACTGAAAAAAGTTAAAACCACTAGTTCTCAGCTGATAGTACAAAGAGATGTAAAGGCAATGGTATTGCAATTCCCAAGTCTTCCTCCCCAAAACACACAAAAAAAAGAAAAACAACAACAACCCCCTCCCCCCCAAAAAAACCAATGTAATAATCAAAAAAAACCAATGTAATAATGAGGAAAACTTGAATCCCAATTACAGGTAGCTTGACAAAATACCAGACCAGTATTCCTCAAAACCACCAATGTTGGGTCTGGAGCAATGGCACAGCAGGTAGGGCATTCGCATTGCACACGGCCGACCCGGGTTCAATTCCCAGCATCCCATATGATCCCCTGAGCACTGCCAAGAGTAATTCCGGAGTTCAGAGCCAGTAGTAACCCCTGTATATCATCAGGCATGACCCAAAAATTTAAAAGAAAAAAAAAACACCAAGGTCATCAGAAACAAGCCAAGCCAGAAAAAAGTGCATACCCAAAAGATAGGAGCAGATTTGGGAAATCTGAGGACTAAATATGGAGGTATCTATGATAGGATGCTGCAACAGAAGAGAAAAAAAATCAAAAACTAAAAATATGAATAAAATTTAAATTATAAATAAATTATAAACTTTGGTTAATAATAATTACAATCTATTGAGAACAGTTCACTGACTTTAATAAATGTAACATTACTAATATAGGGCTGGAGCGATAGCACAGTGGTAGGGCGTTCGCCTTACAAGCAGCCATCATGGCCGACCCGAGTTCGATTCCTCCGCCCCTCTCGGAGAGCCCGGCAAGCTACGGAGAGTATTTGATATGCCAGACACAGTAACAACAAAGTCTCCAATGGAGACGTTACTGGGCCCGCTCAAGCAAATCGACAATCAACGGGAGGGCCTTTACTTATAGGGAATACTTATTGAGTATATGATAGTATAGAATATCTACTATCGTATAAATTTTCTATAAATCTAAAGCTTTAAAAATCAAACAAAATTAACTTCTAGATTTGAAAGAGAGGAGTAAAACATAAGCAAGATTAAAAATAAGAACTGGTATTATAAAAAACAAGGAGAGCTATTTATTTAATGGGCTGGGGAGACAGCTCAGATTCCTAGCAGGGTGCAGGCTTTATCTATGGTAGCCACGGCTTCGATCACCACCTCTCCGTCAAAATACGACTGGGTGTGGCCCATTCTCTCACCCCCCAAAAAATCACTGTATGAAATTTTATGTTTCTAGCATTTTTAATTTTAGTAAATGGATACTTTAAAATTTCACTGACATGGCTATACGAACAAAATTGATTCCAGAAGAACTAGCAAACTAAAACAGAATGCTAAATATGAAAGAAGCTAAGCAAGTCAGAGAATTGCCTCCAAAAAAATTATTTGAACCAGATGTTTTTTCCAGTGCAAACTTTCAAATTTTTAGGGAACAGATAATCCCCTTGTTATATCAACTGTATCAAAGCACAGAAGTAAATGCTCAGCTAGGCCCATTCATAAGTCTGTCAAAGCACACATACAAACATATATCCCAAACCCTAGCCCTTCCCCAACACCTTAACATACAGGCACTTGTGTACATACAGTCACACACAGAGCTGATATCACATATATATGTATATGTGTGTGTGAAAATTCTGCCAGAGAGAGGGCACCCTCCATTTCCTGCACATTTTTTTTTCTATTCAGGTCATCAACAGACTGGATGAGATCCACCTACATTGCATAGGGTAATGAACTCTACTTTGCCATTCACGTTCTAGTTACTTCCAGAAATACTCTCCTAGTTGTACCTAGGAGAAATAATTTTCAATCAGACATCTCAGCTTTCCAGAATAAAGTGATTCAAAACAAAAATTAACTATCACAAGGACTAGATGAACAGGGGACCAGTGAAATAGTGTAATGGGTAAGATGCTTGCCTTGCATGCAGCTGATCCCGGTTCAATCACCAGCATCCCATATGGTTCCCTCGAGCCCATCTGTCTTGTTTTGTTTTTGCTTTTTTGGGTCATACCCGGGGATGCACAGGGGTTACTCATGGCTCATGCACTCAGGAATTACTCCCAGCGATGCTCAGGGGACAATATGGGATGCTGGGAATCGAACCCAGGTCGGCCCTGTACAAGGCAAACGCCCTACCCGCTGTGCTATTGTTCTAGCCCTGCCTCGAGCCCACCTGGAGTGTTTCCTGAGTGCAGAGTCAGGAGTAACCCCTGATAACAGCCAAGTGTGACAAAAAAAAAAAAAGTCTATAGCACAGCGGTGGGCTGGAGCGATAGCACAACGGTAGGGCGTTTGCCTTGCACGCAGTCAACACGGCCGACCCGAGTTCGATTCCTCTGCCCCTCTCGGAGAGCCCGGCAAGCTACCGAGAGTATCTTGCCCGCACGGCAGAGCCTGGCAAGCTCCCCGAGACGTATTCGATATGCCAAACACAGTAACAACAAAATCTCCAATGGAGACATTACTGGGCCCGCTCGAGCAAATCAATGATCAATGGGAGGGCCTTTACCATTTTTTACCTTTTTATAGCACAGCGGTAGGGCGTTTGCCTTGCACGCAACCAACATGGCCGACCCGAGTTCGATTCCTCCGCCCCTCTCGGAGAGCCCCTGCAAGCTACCGAGAGTATCTTGCCCCCACGGCAGAGCCTGGCAAGCTCCCCGTGACGTATTCGATATGCCAAACACAGTAACAACAAAGTCCCCAATGGAGACGTTACTGGGCCCGCTCAAGCAAATTGATGATCAATGGGAGGGCCTTTACTTACTTACTTACTTATGTAGGGGTTGGAGCGATAGAACAGTGGATAGGGCAGTTTGTCTTGCACACTGTTGACCCAGGTTCAATCCCCGGCATTTCATATGGTCCCCCAAGCACCGCCAGGAGTAATTCCCGAGTGCAGAGCCAGGAGTAACCCCTGAGCATCACAGGGTGTGACCAAAAAAATAAGACTAGATGGATAAAGAAACCGTTAATAGAAATAATTAATGAAAAAAAAACATGCAAAAGGAGGAATAAATTTCAACTACGGGAAATACTCGGTTTGGGGAAGGAGCTAAAAAGGAACCTGCAGAAAGCAATGACTCCAATTTTTGTTAAGGTTCTTTTAAACTGTGACTATGCTCTGTGTGGGCAATGTTGTTACATGTGGGATGTAATAGGATAAAAGTGGAAGAATGTCACGAGGTTCAGAATGCAGGAAGAACGCTGATGAAGTAGCTTCTGCAAGGTGATATAAAAAAAAATACAGATCTTGGAGAAGTTGAGAAGGAAATGTAAGTAGCAGCTGTAGGTATGAACTATTCCTTGAAGAAGTCTGAGCGGAGAAACAGTGGGGAACAGAGGAACATCTTTTAAATGTGTATTTTTCGTTGATTTGATGGTTCTGGTTCTGTGTTAGGACCAGAAGATCATTTAAATGTAGTAATTGAACTAAGGAGTCAGAACAAAATAGAGAGCGATGAAACTATGTGCAAGCCAAGGCTGAGGGAAGGCAACTAGCGCTAGGCAGCTCTCCCCTGCTGAGGGAGGCTGAGGTAGGGAGGGCCACAGTCAGCGCAGTGAAGAGAGAAAAGGCTGTGCAAGGGATTCCCAATTGATCCATTTTCTCTGGAGCATAAAACTGCCAGAATGAAGGATTTATCAAAGAGAAGGAGAAATTAAACACATGGTAACAATTTAGAAAAGCCACTTTGGAAAATGCAAAGTACATTTCTAAGCAAGGCTGAGAACCCAAAGAGGTTAGAAAAACAGAAATCCTTAGTTGTGCTGGTTAAAAATTATGTGACTTTTCTCCCTCAGTCTTCTGCAGATCAGAGCAGCAAGACATGACCAGGTTTTGGGTGGGGGGAGATTTAGAGTCAATATCCAAGCCTATATAACTCACCTTCTTTCACAGAAAAATATTTAGAAAGAGATATTCACAAATTTTGAGATAGATTAAATAGTTTTGTGCTGGAGGTGATGACCAAAAAAGTTGTTTTTAAAGAGAGAGGAGGAGAGGGGAGGGAGGGGGAGGGAAGGGGGGAGGAGAGGGAAGAAGAGGGGAGGGGAGTGGAAGAAAAGGGAGGGGAGGGATGGGAGGAGAGGGAAGGAGAGGGAAGGAGAGGAGAGGGAAGGGAAGGGGAGGGGAGGAGAGGGGAAGTGAGGGAAGGGGAGGGGAAAAAAGGGAGGGGAGGGAGGGGAGGCGAGAGAGAGCCTCTATCAAAACCTGATAAGAATCCGATCACTGGAGATACTGTCCCCAAAAAACACTGAGCTCTACCTCTCTCCACCAGATCACTACTGAAAATAAGGTTTTTAGTATTAACACTTCTAGTATCATAAAGTTTATATTTTTACATTTCTTTAGAAAATAAAACACTCAAAAATGGATTGAAAGGGTCAAAGACACAGGCAGGACAAGGGATTTAAGCACTTACTTGCATGAAGCCAGCCAGAATGAATCCTTGGGACCCCATATGGTCCCTTGCTCCAAGATTGAGCTCTGAGTACAGAGCCAGGAGCAAGCCCTAAGCACAGCCAGACATGACCCAAGAAAAAAAATTTTTTGAGTAAAAATTAAAAAATGGTGGGGTGGAGGGGACAGGAGCAACAGTGCTCCGAGTGAGACATTTGCCTCACACAGGCTAAGTCAGGTTCAATCCCTGAGCACCACCTGGAGTGATTCCTGAGCACAGCTGAACACAACTAGGTATGACCCAACCTCCTTCCCCCAAAGACATGAAGAAAATAGTGGGGGGTGTGGCTCCATGGTATAGGCCCAGCCTGAATGAGGCTCCAGTTAGGGGTATATTTATAGATGTGAGTTAAAAACTCGAGTCTAGGTGCTGGAGCAATCGCACAGCAGGTAGGACGTTTGCTTTGCACACAGCCAACCTGAGTTCCATTCCCGGCATCCCATATGGTCCCCTGAGCGCCGCCAGGAGTAATTCCTGAGTGCAGAGCCAGGAATAACCCCTGTGCATTGCCAGGTATGACCCAAAAAGCAAAAATAAATAAATAAATAAATAAAGCTCAAGTCTAAGTAAGTTTAGCTCTAAACCCTTCAATATGCTTTATTTCTGGTATATCTACTTTACTAAAGTTTTCTTTTATCAGGCTGGAACAATTATACACAGGTTAAGGTGCCTGGTTAACGCAGCTGCAGCTATGACCCTAGTTTAAATTCCAACACTGCCTGGTGTGGCCTCAGAGCACCACCAGGGGTTGCCCCCAAAAATCAAAGTTTAAATTTTTATTTTACCTATTCATTTTTGAAGTAAATCGTTTTATCAAGGAAGCAGGAGAGAGCAGAGAGAAAAGAGAGAAAAATGTAAGAGTCCATAAAGTAAAGGAAGAAAATTAGACACCCTGAGCCAAAGTGTGGATAGCTTCAGTACTGAGTGCACCCACAGACTGGATGGTACATACTTCTCCAAGAAAATGCAGTGCCCTTCCACTCCAATCTGTTCATGGTACACAGTGATAACCAACCTCAGGGGAGGATGCCCAGAACCTGGATCAAAGGGACCAGAAAACACCTGCATGTTCCTCTTCCTCTCCTGCTTCTTCTACCTAGATGCCCTCTTCCTTTGCCGTTTATTACCTTCTTTTCTTACACCCATCTTTAGTCACTATTCAACATACTTTAATTAGATGCTGCCATCTACTGGACAAGTTATAAAAACTTTGCACTTTCTGCTACCAGTAACTTTTGGAGGCATAGGGAGATCAGCCAGGGGTTCGGGCACATGCCCCATTAAGGTTTAATTAATCCCCACTGCAGGGCAGGGCATGACCCTGTCTTGCAAAGTTGGAGCAATGCAGCATCTTCAGATTTCTTGGAATCTGACCTCTTGTCCTAGAATTTCTGGGAGGGTACTCAGAGGTTGCTCCTGACTGCCCGGAAGGAACCCAGACCTCCAGCGTGCCAAGTGTGCACTCCAGTCTTTTTAGTATCTTCCCAGGACCCATGTTTTATATTTGTAATTAAGAGGGAAAGCAGAAGTTTGGGGAGTAACACAGAGGAAAAACTATTCTCAGAAGAGGACAGACAGAGATGTTTAAAAATTCTTATAATATGCAGCTATATTATAATGGCAGGAATGTGAAGCTTTCAAGAGCTATGTAACAAAATTGAACTGATACGTTTATATTTGATTCTTTCATACAGGGACTACTCAAGGGCTACTAGTGGTTTCGTTCTTAGAGGTCTCTCTCAGCAGTGTTTGGGGACCATGTGGCGCCAGGGATCAAATCCAGGTTTCCTTCATGCAAAGCATGCCAAAAGATACTATTGTAGAATTATGCATAACTTCAAATGGAAATTAAAGGAAATAATATATGTTCAATAGCAGGGCATCAGTCAAACAAATAATGGCCATCTACACAATGAATTAATAAACAGTCATTTAAAATAATGCTGATATAAATCCAGTTCTCTGTTTTTTTAATTTGTTATCTGTTTTTTTAATGAAAAAAAATCCAAAATTTATTGTTGGCAAAATCTACTGATGCTAAAAATAGAGGACAAAAATTTGACAAGAAACAGGATGTTTGTATCATTTAAAAGTACTTCCCCCAAGATATTCATTCTCTGTGAAAAAGAATAGTAACTTTAGCAATGGAGAAAGCCAGTAATTATCACCTGTAGCCCATGTTTTCAAGGTTAACATCCCCAGTAATCAATCAGCATTAAATAACAGAAGCATGACTGACTAAGAAGAATATGCAATGTCTGGGGTGGCTTGCCAAAAAGAAATGCATATCCTCAATTTAACCAAGAGAAAAACATGAGACAAACTGAAATTGAAGACTATTTTATAAGAAAACAAACCAAACACGTTATGAGCATGACAAAAAAGGCTGAGGAACTATCAAAGATTGGAAGACACGAAGGAGACATTCAGCTGAAAGCAACATGAGATTCTCAACCAGATATTATACAATAAAAAGGGACATTGGTGGCATGGAAACTGGTGAAATGTTAATGAGCATGGATTATTTAGTAATGGTGTATAAATGTGAATTTCTCAGTTTTGATCATTGTAGTGTGGTTATTCAAGAGGCTAACTAACCACAGGAAACCAGGGAAATCTATAAGCCTAAAATAACTACAAAATTAAAGTTAAAAAAAACAGTGGCAGTTAAACAATATCTATTTGAGTATGCTCTTGCTTCTGAGGGCCAGTAATTTGTGTGACGGGCAGGAACAATTTGTTTCAGTATCAGCATGCACAGTGACTCAGCTGTGGTGGCTGTTTGGCTGAAAATGTCTGGAACAGCTCCACTGGGGCCAGCTGTCCAGTATTGGCTCTTCTCTTTATGATCTTTGCAAGGGAAAAAACCTCCAAGGAGGGTCCTTCATCTCTGAAGCCTACCCTGAGAACGCTGGAACAGTTGGTATATTCATTTCCTAAGGCTGCTGCAACTGCATAGAGCTCGGTGGCTGAAAACAGCAGAAATTCACTTTCCGTTCTGGAAGCAAGTAATCAACACCATGCCTTCCCTGGAGCCTCAAGGGAAGAGTCCTTCCTTGCCTCTTCTTTATTGGGAGCTGCAGAGAAGGGGGCCGTTGTCCCAACAATCCCAGGGTGGTCCTTAGTGCAGGCACATCATTCCGCTCTCGGCCTCGACGTTCTCCCTCATGTGATCTTCTTCCCTGTGTTACTGTGTCCCCTATGCCTCCTTTCCTCACCACACTTTTTTATTAACTGATTGAGGTGCTTGGATCTACAATACTGTAGTGATGATCTCTCATGTACATAATTCCAACACCACCCCCATCACCATTGTACCCACCTCACTCCCCCAAGGATCCCAACACCCCTAACAGTCACTCCCCTCTGCCCAATTCAATTGTGTGAATTAGTTCTCTTGCTGTGTTTCCTTTGGCCTTTATTGCTACCTCACTGTATGTCTTTAAGTCCCACATATGAGATGAGAGTGATCATTCTGTATCTATGCCTTTCCTTCAACCGACTTTTCAATCCATGCTGCTCTCCCCTTATGTTAAGGACACTAGTCACTCAATTTAGAGCCCATCCTAATCTACTAGGGGTTCTCTTTTAAAAATTACATCAGCAAAAAGGAAAAAAAAGTTTCCAGATAAGGTCTAAGATTCTGGGGAGATGTGAATTGAGATAGAGACTACTGAACTCACTATTGGTGGGAACTGCATGCAAGAGAGAAAGACGGCATCTGAGCTCTCAGTGACTTGATCAGAAAATGACACAGAAGAAATTTCATCCACATCAAATCTCAGGCTAAAGAGGGGCTGGAAAAATAGCACAGTGGGTAGGGCATTTGCCTTGCACACAGCCGACCTGGGTTTGATCCCTGGCATCCCATATGTTCCCCCGAGCACCACCAGGAGTAATTCCTGAGTGCTGAGCCAGGAGTAATTCCTGAGCATCACCAGGTATGACCCAAAAAGCAAAAAAAAAAAAAAAACACCTCAGGTTAAAGAGCTACAGCAGAAAATCTCAAGTATGCGGGACCCATGACTGAAATCTCCAAGCTCACTCAGCGCAGTACTGGGACTCCTTCCCCCAGCTCCCTAGTTTTCCAGTAGCTTGGCAGTCACACCCACAAACTGCCCCCGCACCACATAATCTCATCAACAGCCAAGAAGAGAAAGACATAGGCCTTACCCACGAGTGGATCTGCTCTATAATCATATTCTAAATTTCAGAATTCCTGGAGTAACCTCTTATACTCTAGCCCACTGATGTACCAAAAGTAGCACACAATTGCTTGGTTTTAACATACATGCTTGTAACCTTTTGTACAAGGGCTTAAATGGCTCCAGGATGAACTACAACAATCTTCACACACTTTCCTCTAAAGGTGATGGGATTGTTGTTTGAATATTAAATGTAATGAACTAACGTGAATAACTTTATGAAAATAAAATAAAATTTTAAAAAATAAAATAAAAATAAAGAGCTGTAGCAGTTCTAATCAAGGTGTTGTCATTGTAAAATTTAAGACATTCACTTTGTAAAAGGCAAATGGAAGACTGGAGAGAGAATATTCAGGGGTTAAGGTACTTGCCTTGAATGTGACTGGTTGACCCCAGTTCTATCCCTGGTGCTGCTGGACCTCTTAAGAACAACACTGAATGTAGCATAATTTTTAAAAAAATGGATTCCTGGGAAATTAGGGACCTCTACTTGGAGCCAGTCTGCTGTCTAGTAGTTAGTACTAGTAGTTAGAAACCTCTTAGGTCATCCAGGATAAAGGATAACAAATGAATTCTGCCCAAAAAAATACCAACAGCTTCCCACTTCCTAACATTTTTCACACAATACAAGTAAGTCAGTTTACATGATTTCATTCAGCAGAAGGAGCAGGAGAAGAAAGAGGGTTGGCTCTACTCAGAAAGCAGGACAATCCATGACGCTGGAGCTAATGGTATCTTCAAAGATGTCACACCACTGGCCGAGCAAGTGAAAACAGAGATAGATAAATGGGACTATCTTAAACTAAGAAGCTTCTGCACCTCAAAAGAAACAGTGACCAAAATACAAAGACAGTCTACAGAATGGGAAAGGATATTCGCCAAATACACATCTGACAAGGGGTTGATATCAAGGATATATAAAGTACTGGTTGAACTCCACAAAAAGAAAACATCCAACCCCATCAAAAAATGGGGCAATGAAATGAACAGAAACTTTCTCAAAGAAGAAATCCGAATGGCAAAAAAGCACGTGAGAAAATGCTCTACATCATTAATCATCAGGGAGATGCAGATCAAAACCACAATGAGATACCACCTCACACCTCAGGGACTGGCCACATCCAAAAGAACAAAAGCAACCGGTGCTGCCGCAGATGTGACGAGAAAGGGACACTCCTTCACTGTTGGTGGGAATGCCGGCTGGTTCAGCCCTTTTGGAAAACAGTATGGACCATTCTCAAGAAATTAGAAATTGAGCTCCCATTTGACCCAGCAATACCACTCCTGGCAATATATCCCAGAGAGGCAAAAAAGTATAGTCAAAGTGACATCTGCACTTGTTTGTTCATTGTAGCACTCTTTACAATAGCCAGAATCTGGAAAAAACCTGAGTGCCCAAGAACAGATGACTGGTTAAAGAAACTTTGGTACATCTACACAATGGAGTACTATGTAGCTGTTAGAAAAGATGAAGTCATGAATTTTACATACAAGTGGTACTACATGGAAAGTATCATGCTAAGCGAAATGAGTCAGAAAGAGAGGGATAGACATAAAAAGATTGCATTCATCTGGGGGACATAAACTAACAAAATAGGAGATTAATACCCAAGAATAGCCGAGATCAGTACCAGGAGGATTACTCCATGGCTTAGATGCCAGCCGGGCACTCTAGGGCAAAGGGCAGCTCAGATAGAGAAGGGAGCACCAAATAAAGAGTGTTTGGAGGATCCTCCCAGGAGGGGAGATACATGTTGAAAGTAGACTATGGACTGAACATGATTGCCACTCAATGCCTCTTTTGCAGACCGCAAAATCCAAAAGGAGAGAGAGAACAAAAGGGATGCCCTGCCACAGAGGCAGGGTAGGATGGGGGGATGGGTGTGGGAGGGATACTGGGATCCATGGTGGTGGAAAATGGGCACTGGTGGAGGGATGGGTACTTTATCATTGTATAATCGAAACCCAAGCACAAAAATTTGTAAATCTACAACTGTACCTCATGGTGTTTCACTAATAAAAATTAAAAATAAATAAAAGTAAAATAAAAAGCAGGACAAGAGAGAACAGGAAACAGAACAATTCAGCAATGCAAGTAGAAGAATCCCAAGTAGGTAGGAAACTATCTGCATAAACCTGGTGTCGAAGGCATCTAAGACACAGAAGATGAAAAGGTAAAGGTAGAGTTTGTTAATTTACTCATGTTTTACTTGTCCCTCTTATCCGCCAGGAGATAGAAAGCTTTATAGATTCTTAAACATAGTCAAGTTGAGGGTAGTTGCCTATATTCCTAATATGATCATTTTACTTATTTCTTTTTTCACTATTTGATTGAGTTGGAGCGATAGCACAATGGGTAGGGCATTTGCCTTGCACGCAGCCAACATGGCGGACCCGAGTTCGATTCCTCCGCCCCTCTTGGAGAGCCCAGCAAGCTACCGAGAGTATCTCACCCACAAGGCAAAGCCTGGCAAGCTACCCGTGACATATTCAATATGCCAAACACAGTAACAAGTCTCAAAATGTTACTGGGTCCGCTCAAGTAAATCGATGAACAATGGGAGGACAGTGACAGTTGACAGTGACTATTTGATTGAAGTTCTGCAATTTACAATACTGTTCATGATGGTTTTCCATGTACAGAATTCCAACACCACACCCATCCTAATACGATCATTTTACCTAAAGAAGGTTCAAAGTCACAAATAAAAGAACAATAATTGACTTGGAAATTTTACTTTAATTCTAATACTGATGATTCAAATAAAAAATAAAGACAAATCAGTTGTACTCACCAACATTGTCTTCTGATGCCGCAGTCAAAGCTAGGAACTTTTTTGTATTTTCTATCTCTTCGTTACTTTGTAAAGTTTCTTTATTTTTTGCAGACTAATGAAAGATAAATAAAATTTTAAACATGGGGAGTAAAAAAGCCAACTATACTCATCTATTTTCTTTTTCATTCCAACATGGTTTTTGTGCATGTGCATACAAACACATCATTGGGTCATTTTTTTCCTTCAATTAGAAATTCTGTCAATGTATCCTTTTCCTGTCAAGTTCAGTTAGTGCATTTTCCCAGTTAAAGTCTGATTATACAGCTCTCATAATATGGTTATTACCTTGCTTAAAGTTTCTGAGGTTTCTGTTTAATATCTCTATAAATGATGAGTAACCTGAAGACAAACCATGAAATTAGAATTTTAGACATTTCAAATTGATGCTGCTTTTTATTACATTTCCAAGTTATAATCCTTATTTTCTAGCACATAAAAATTAGTTTTGAAATTCAATAGAAATAAATGACAGGTTAACTTTTTCTGCAAAAATTCACAGATGATAATTCTTTAGTTAAGTTTTTTGTCTTTTTTTCCCCCTTTGTTTTAGTTTTGTTTTCTTAATTCTCTGTGGGGAGAGGGGATTGTTTTGTTTTGGTGTTGATTTTTGGGCAACACCTGGCAATGCTCAGGAATTACTCCTGACAGTACTTGAGGGACCATATGGTATGCCAGGGATCAAACCCAGGTCAGCTGTGTGCAAGGCAAACACCATACCCTCTGTACTATCTGCTGCAGCCCCTTATTTCTCTAAGTTTAAAGCATGGTATCTTACAATGTTTCTTTCTATTCCAGTGTTCTTTCTGGGATCCTTATAATTAAGTATTCTTGATTTCTTCATTATTAATTCATATTATCCTCTGTGGCATTTTCTTGGACGTCAGTTGACTCAAGAGGGCTTTATCAAAAACGAGCAATCTATCACTACAACCACACCTTCCATAAAAGGGCTCTCCTCAAGGGCTGCAGAGATGGCTCAGAAGGCAACCTTAGCAAGCTTCTGCACCTCCAAAGAAACAGTGACCAAAATACAAAGACAGTCTACAGAATGGGAAAGGATATTCACCGAATACACATCTGACAAGGGGTTGATATCCAGGATATACAAAATACTGGTTAAACTCCACAAGAAGAAAACATCCAACCCCATCCAAAAATGGGGCAATGAAATGAACAGAAACTTTCTCAAAGAAGAAATCCGAATGGCAAAAAAGCACATGAGAAAATGCTCTACATCATTAATCATCAGGGAGATGCAGATCAAAACCACAATGAGATACCATCTCACACCTCAGAGACTGGCCCAAATTCAAAAGAACAAAAGCAACCGATGCTGGCGTGGATGTGGCGAGAAAGGGACACTCCTTCACTGTTGGTGGGAATGTCCACTGGTTCAGCCCTTCTGGAAAACAGTATGGACGATTCTCAAAAAATTAGAAATTGAGCTCCCATTTGACCCAGCAATACCACTCCTGGGAATATATCCCAGAGAGGCAAAAATGTATAGTCGAAGTGACATCTGCACTTGTTTGTTCATTGCAGCCCTCTTTACAATAGCCAGAAACTGGAAGAAACCTGAATGCCCAAGAACAGATGACTGGTTAAAGAAACTTTGGTACATCTACACAATGGAGTACTATGTAGCTCTTAGAAAAGATGAAGTCATGAAATTTACATACAAGTGGTACAATATGGAAAGTATCATGCTAAGCGAAATGAGTCAGAAAGAGAGGGATAGACATAGAAAGATTGCATTCATCTGGGGGATATAAAGTAACAAAGTATGAGATTAATACCCAAGAATAGCTGAGATCAGCACCAGGAGGATTACTCCATAACTTAGAGGCCAGCCAGGTATCCTAGAGGAAAGGGCAGTTCAGATAGAGAAGGGAGCACCAAATAAAGGATGTTTGGAGGATCCTCCCAGGAGGGGAGATGCATGTCGAAAGTAGACTATGGACTGAACATGTTTGCCACTCAATGCCTCTTTTGCAGACCACAACACCCAAAAGGAGAGAGAGAACACAGGGGATTGCCCTGCCACAGAGACGGGGGGATGGGGGGATGGGGGTGGGAGGGATATTATCCATGGTGGTGGAAAATGGGCACTGGTGGAGGGATGGGTATCTGATCATTGTATAATTGAAACCAAAGCACAAAAAATTGTAAATCTACAACTTTAAAAAAAAATAAAATAAAATAAAGGGGGGAAAAAAAAAAAAGAAGGCAACCTTAGCAAGCACAGAGCTGGGGGCAGTCTCTGAGCACCATCAGGTATGGTCCCACGACAAACCCAAATCAGTGCTCTTCTTTGAGAAGCCAAGTTCAAACATGAGCCAATAATTCATGTCATCATCCATGTCAACATCTGATCACTTTTTCCCCACCTCTCCATGCTACAAAGCATAAAGATGTCCAGGAAAGTCAGGTAAAGTTAACCAAGCTTCAGAAATGTACTGAAATAAATGGGAACAGACCGTGATCCTGGAACTCAGTCATGACAATTTCCTGGTAAGAGTTGGACTAGCATATAAAAGTGAACTTTGGGGCTGGAGCAATAGATAATACAGCAGGCAGGATACTTGCTTTGCAATGACTAGCCTGGGTTTAATCCCCCAGCACCCTATGGGGGTGCCTGAGTCCTGCCAGGAGTGATCCCTGAGCATAGCCAAAAGGAAGCCCTCAGCATCAATTGGATGTATTCCACTCAAAAAAAAAAAACTTCCCACTGATATAAATAATAACATAAGAATAGTACCAGAGGGGTTCAATGTTCACTAAATAATTGTGGATTTAGCTCCAAACTATAAGCTCCTTGAAGAAAATGTAGATGTTCGGGACTGATGGATTAGACACATCTCTTTGATTCCAGAGATGGAGGAGATCCTGCCTTGCATGGGGAAGAGAGACCTGTGGGCACCCCAGTGCAGAGCCTGACCTCCGGAACAATGCGGTTACCTCTTTCATCTCCAGAAGAGTCCCCACACTCTACACACACACACACACACACACACACACACACACACACACACACCACTGCCACTCCTTCCTCAAACTACATCAATAGCACACCTCAGTGGCATGGGCACACCGCTCACTTTGCTTACTCACCTTAAAGGACACTGTTTCTTACCCGTCCTCAGACAGTGATAAAAGCTTACCTTCAGTTCTTCCCACAGCTTTATTCTCAATTCTGCACTTTGCTTCTTAATCTCTTTTTCTCTGTACTGTCTCTTCACCAGTATTTTATCTAGTCTCCTCATCTTGTGAATAGCTTCTTGAAGTTGAGGGTCTATTAATTTGGATTCATCTATATGGGTGTAATTGTATTTTGTGTTTACAATTCTTTAATTATAAATGTATATTTTGGATATAACCATTCTGCAAAACTGATGTTGTATCTGCATTTTACGGTTGCAATAAATGAGAGCTTCCAAAGCACTACAACATTGAACTCAGGCCTCCGGTGATTTTTAAGTCCCAAATTCTTTCTGCTTCATTTGTCTCTAACTTTTACGTTCGTAACTAGCAAATAACAATACAAAGACCCCCACCTGTAGGCTGTTTCAGGCTCTCTAAAAAGGAAGGCCTGTACACAAGAAACTACACCAAAATGCAACTTGTCGTTAGCAGCATGAGTGGTTCCGATACTATAGAAACAAAGTCTGAAAAACAGTACACATAACTGGGCACCTTTCTCCTATACTCCCCTCCTCTTTTTATTTTTTTAATATTTTTTAATTGAACCACCATGATATATACAGTTAAAAAGTTGTTCACGACTGGGCTTCAGTAATATAATGTTCCAACATCAATCCTTTCATCAGTGCACAATTCCACCAATGTCCTCAGTTTCCCTCCCACCACCCGCACACCCCCAGCCTGCCTCTACAGCAGACATTTTTCACCCTCCCTCCCTCTCTCTCTCCCTTTATCTCGCTCTCCCCCTTCTCTCTCTCTCCCTCCCTCCCTCCCTGCTTTGGGGCATTATTGCTTGCAATACTTTTATTGAAAGGTTATCATATTTCTTTCTTTACCACTTTTCAGTGCTCAGTTCTTGTCCAGCATGATCATTCACAACTATCATTGCGATAGTGGACCTAACTTCCCCTCCTCCACTCCAGCCACTTGCGTCAAGCTTCTAAACATGGACCAGTCCTCCTGGCCCTTATTTCTAATGTCCTTGGGCATTAGTCTCATACTATGTTTTTTTATAGTCCACAGATGAGTGCAATCGGTCTATGTCTGTCCCTCTCCTTCTGACTCATTTCACACAGCATGATACTCTCCATGTCCATCATTTGTAGGAAAATTTCATGACTTCATTTTTCCTGGTGGCTATGTAGTATTTCCTTGTGTAGGTGTACCAGAGTTTCTTTATCCATTCATCTGTCCTCAGGGTACTCAGGTTGTTTTCAGATTCTGGCTATTGTGAATAGTGCTACAGTGAATACAGAAGTGCAGATGGCTTTTCTGCATTATATTTTGGGTCCTTAGGGTATATTCCCAGGAGTGGTATTGCTGGGTCTTATGTAAGCTAAGTGTCTAGGTTTTTTTGAGGAATGCCCATTATGTTTTCCAAAAATCCTGGACCAGTTGGCATTCCTACCAACAATGAATGAGTCCCTTTCTCCCCATATCTGCGCCAGCACTGGCTCTTCTTGTTCCTTTGGATGTGTGCCGGTCTCTGTGGTGTGAGATGATATCTCATTGTTGTTTTGATTTGCATCTCCCTGATGATTAGTGATGTAAAGCATTTTGACCATTTATATTTCTTCTCTGAGGAAGTTTCTGTTCATTTCTTCTCCCCATTTTTTGATGGTGTAGGATGCTTTTTTCTTGTCAAGTTCTATCAGTGCCTTACGTATTTTTGATATTAACCCCTTATCTAATGGGTACCAGGTAAATAATTTTTCCCATTTTGAGAGCTGTCTCTGCATCCTGGTCACCATTTTCTTCAAGGTGCAGAAGCTTCTTGGCCTAATGTAGTCCCATTTGTTTGTCTTTGCTTCCACTTGCTTGGTTAGTAGTGTTTCATCTTTGAAGGCGACTTTAGCTTCAATATCATGATTCCCTCCCTTTTTCCTACCTTCTTTGAGGCTCCAAAAGATGGTTTTGAACTGCAGACCATGGGAAGTCATTTATTTTCAATTGGGGACTCTTTGGAACTTTCCTCACTCTTGGTTTAACTTAAGTCCAATGAAAACAATAGCAGCAACCATCCAGTTGGGGTGGGAGGCAGAGGGGGACACATAGTAAGAGTATTTTCATGCATTATCTTGCTCCTCCTCATAATCCAGAGAAATGTTAGAAGTACTGTCCTCATTTTAGAAATCTGTAAATTGAGGCTAAATTAGAACATGTCCAAGATAATATAAATCACAACTGGTAGAATCAATTTCATCCAGATCTGTCTAACTCCAGTGACAAAGTCCTTGAGGGCTGAAAAGATAGTACAACAGGTAGTGCATTTGCCTTGCACGTAGCTAATAAGGGTTCAATTCCTGGCATTCCATATGGTCCCCCAAGTACCATCAGGAGTATTTCCTGAGTGCAAAGCCAGAAATAAACCCTGAGCACCAATGGGTGTAGTGCCACCAAAAAAAAAAAAAGACAGAATTGAAGTTCTTAACCTCCTCTATAAAGTCTAATGATACTTACTCTATGAAGTTTGATGAAAGATAATAGACTAGCAATAAGTATGATAAATTCTCAAATACCAAAGTATTGGCCACTCCAGATTAGATTATTATAAATGGTATATTTGGTTAAGAAAAGCCCAAATCCAAATGCAGAAAGAGAGAGAGAGAGAGAGAGAGAGAGAGAGAGAGAGAGAGAGAAGTGCTTGCCAAAGAGGAAGGCAAGGGGTGGGGGATGGGGTGGGTGGTGATGGGAGGGAACCTGGGGATACTGGTGCTGGGATTTGTACACTGGTGGAGAGAGGGGTGTTAGAATACTGTATGACAGAAATTCAATTGTGAATGGCTTTGTAATGCTCTAAAAAAAGCCCAAATTTTGAAAATACAGAATCCAGTAATGATTCCCTATAATGGATAATCATACTTCTTCTTTAAGAAAAAATAAGGTACTTTTATAGAGAATAAGTTTATTTTAAAAATATTGAGCGTGGCTGCTCACCTACAAGATGGTCATACTTCTTCATCAAAACCCAGAATGATTTGAGGCTCTTTGTGATCCTGGAGGGAGCAGATGCAATTGGACTACACTAGCATGCGACAGGGACAAATGAAGACGTTGCTAGTGCCTGCTTGAGCAAATCGAAGATCAACCAACGGGATGACAAGTGAAAAAATATTGAACTTAACAAGAAAGTTCATCAAATCTTACTGAATGAAACAACCTCTACTTTAAAAAAAAAAGGTCTCCCTCCTCTTTTTTTTTATTGAATCACTGTGAAATAAAATTACAAAGCTTTCATGTTTGAGTTTCAGTGATACAATGATTGAACACCCATCCCTCCACCAGTGCACATTTTCCACCACCAATGTCCCTAGTATCCCCTCCCCATCCCAGCCCTCCTCCTGCCTTTATGGCAGACAATTTCTCCCTTACTCCTCTCTATTTGGGGACATTATGGCTTGCAATATAGATACTGAGAGGCATACATTTGGTCCTTTATCTACCTTCAGCACACATCTCCCCTCCCGAACAATCCCTCCAACCATCATTGACTTAGTGATTCTTTCTCTATTCTAGATACCTTTTCCCCCAGTTCATGAGGAAGGCTTCCAACTATGGAGCAATATTCCTGGCCCTTGTGTCTAATGTCCTTGGGTGTCAGTCTCATATTATGCTATTTTATGTTCCACAAATCAGTGCAGTCTTTCTATGTCTGTCCCTCTCTTTCTGACTCATTTCACTTCGCATGATACTCTCCATGACCATCCACTTATAAGCAAATTGCATGACTTCATCTTTCCTAAAAGCTCCATAGTATTCCATTGTGTAGATGTACCAAAGTTTCTTTAACCAGTCATCTGTTTTCAGGCATGTGGGTTGTTTCTGGCTATTATAAACAATGCTGTAATGAACGTACAGGTGCAGATGTCATTTCTACTGTGCTTTTTTGCACCCTCAGGATATATTCCCATAAGTGGTGTTGCAGGGTCATATGGAAGCTGAATTTCTAATTTTTGAAGGAATACCCATATCGTTTTCCAGAAAGGCTGGACCAGTCAGCATTCCCACCAACAATGAAAGAGAGTCCCTTTCTTTCTACGCCTGCCCCGGTTGCTCTTGTTCTTTTTGATATGTGCCAGTCTCTATAGTGTGAGATGATATATCATTGTTGTTTTGATTTGCGTCTCCCTGATGATTAGCGATATAGAGCATTTTTCCATGTGTCTTTTGGCCATTTGCATTTCTTTTTTGAGGAAGCTTCTGTTCATTTCGTCTCCCCATTTTTTGATGGTGTAGGAGGTTCTTTTCTTGTACAATTCTACTAGTGTCTTATATATCCTGGATATTAATCCCTTATCAGCTGGGTATTGGAAAAACCTCTACTTTCAAGTTCCACCCACCAATCCCAAATTCCCTGGCTCTAAATTCATAAGTGATCTTTCTAGAAGGCATTTATAAGTAGCTTGGGGAGTGCTAAAATAAAATAAACACACAAACAGGGCCAAAAACTGTGTCACCTCTAATAACTTATTTCCCGAAACAGGTATCCTAAGTCACTTCAGTTTTGAGATCAAATCCCATGCCATTTATATGCATAGTTTTCAAACTTTATGATCGCACCTTCCCTTTACAGTCTTAAAAATTACTGAGCCCAGGAAAGAAGAGATAATACAGATAGTACACTGTATAGGTAGTACAGTGTTTTGCTCACATAAAACAAACCTAGGTACCATACCTGCCACCCCATATGGTCCTCCAAGCCTATCAGGAGTGACCCCTGAGCACCATCCAGTGCCCCCCCCAAAAAAATATTGAGTACAAGGAGCAGAAAGATAACTCAATGGATTGGAGTGCATGCTTCCATGCAGGGGACCCAGATTCAATACAAGGTATCACATACGTTGGAAGTAGCCCCTGAGTACCACCAGGTGTGGGCCAAAAACAAAACACAAAACAGACAAAATCACTGAGTTCAAAGTAGTTTTTGTTTATGTGAATTATCTTTATTGGTAATTACCATATAGGAATAAAAACAAATTTTTGTAAATATTTATTTTTAAGAGCCTGGCAAGCTCCCCGTGACCTATTCGATATGCCAAACACAGTAACAACAAAGTCTCCAATGGAGACGTTACTGGGCCCGCTCGAGCAAATCGATGATCAACGGGAGGGCCTTAAAACATTTCACATAGCAAATATTTTATTAAAAATAATGTTTTCAAAAGTGTGACTGAAAAGAATGACATTGTTTAAAATTGTTATATGGCTTAAGATACATGGCTGCATAGTTATTATGCAGTTGTAGTCGCACATCTATTTTCATAGTCAGCTAACTAAAATCTATTGTGTATTGGTTAAAGTATGTGAAGAGAAGTTGACATACAAAGGAAATTTTGTTTCAACGGGTATGCAGTTGGGAAGGAAGAGATTGCTCAATGGGCTAAATGCCTGCTTTGCATGCAGGAAGCCCAGGCTCAATCCTAGACATCACATGTTTCCCTGAGTGCCCACTGCCTGGAGTGACCCCCAAACACTGAGCCAGGAGTAGCTCCTGATCACCACCAAATGTGGTCTAAAAAAAAATAATAAGGAAAATGGAGGAGAAAATTAATAGTCTTTTCAGGTCATCACACATGCAAGCAAGACAAGTGCTCAGCCATTGCTACTAAGCTATATTTGTGCTGAGGCTAGCTGTGAAGAGTCCAAAGAGGCCTGGTATAATTTAGTACACCACTATCTTGGTTCATGCTGAGGCACCAACAATTTCAACAGTCATTGCTTTTGTGCCGCCAGTACTAATGTCCATTCCATGGACAAAATGGCAATCAGCACCTCAGCATTACCATGGAAATCATTTTCAGTTTTCAGAGCTTATAACAGGGTCTCAAAGACACTCCACCGCCAACCCCACCCAACACACTGCAGCCCACACTTTGAGAACTACTCTTCTAATTCAATCTCACTAATGTTGATTTATTAACAATGTAAAATAGCAGTCTTTTAAAACCCAAAAGTTATTAAGAGCAAATGGGAAATCAATAAAAACACATTTACAAATTACAGGCCATATTTTATTTTATCATTGTAGTAATCAAAAAATTAATAAATCATGTCATAAAAATACAGAAATACCTCATACTTGAGTGATATAAAGTAGACACAATAATAATTTTATTAAATAACATTTAAGGGATGCCCATGAACTGCCTCTGGCACCATATAAGTTCATTAAGCAGCCATGATCCAAAGATTCATAAATAAATCTAGAAAGAGAGTAATAAGCTACAGAGATGCCTCCAGACCCTGCACCAGGCTGAGTTTCAACCAGGTAACTGCAAAGGGGGGTGGGTGAGCCCAGTACCTGCCCAAACAAAGCCCCAGCAGCCAAAAAGCTCCAGAATCCAATCGTTGCTGTTCTCATGGCCGGCCGGATTCCAAAGGCTTGGGACAAGTCTCATCAAGGAATTAACCTCCTCCAAACCCCTGTTCTTCTGGGAGCCTGACAGTCATGCTCCAATGCCTCTGGCACCACATAAACTCATTTAACCAGCCATGAATGAGAGACTCATAAATAAATCTCAAAAGAGAGCAACAAGCTTCGAGATGCTTCTGGACCCCAAAGTCACCATCTAGTTAAAAATTTAAACTCCAGCTGTATCACCCCATTCAAAATTTTAGAATTCCTAGAGCTGCACCACGACCTCTAATACTCTACACCACTGATATACCAGGAGTAGCACACCACATTGGGTAGGATGTGAAGTAGAAAGCAACCAATTTCAATCAAGAAAATATTCACACAAGGCCTAACCTGTAACAACATGTTAGTAATCTCTTACATAGGACTTGATGGCTCTAGGGTGAGATACAACAATTTCCACATACTCTCTTTTTAGGAAATCTTTTCTGATCATTTTTAGCAAATTATTCATAACAAGCAATACAAAATAAATTATTTAGGGCCTGTTATTGGGGCAGGCTTGGGTGGTTCTTGGGAAAATTGTAAATAATGGTGGTAGGGATTGGTGTTTGAATACTGAAAGTAATAAATCATGATGAACAACTTTATAAAATAAAATTTAAACACTTTAAAAAAAGAAATCCCATAACATATTGCTGTAGTATAAAATAACAGTCTGAATTGTTAAGAAATGAAAAAACTTTCTAAAAAAAATTCTGGGCATATTGATGGTGGCATATTGGTGGTGGATTGGTGCTGGAATAATGCATACCTGAAACTCTACCATGAACAACTTTGTAAATCAAAGTGCCTTAATAAAAAATAAAATTTTAAAATAAATCACAAAAACAACATTAAGGGTATTTGAGGTCCCTTAATATATTTCTAAATAAAATTTAGTCACTACAGTCTTGTTAACAAAAATATATCTCCTTTTTATTATTTGTATTTAGCTAAGGAAAATATTTATAATGGAAATAATGGTAGTGGAAAGGTGTAATGGTGGGAGGATTGGTGTTGGAATACTGAATGAACTAAATCATCATGAACAACTTTATAAAAATAAAATAAAATTTAAACACTTAAAATAGTTCCAATATTTTAGAATTCTATATTTGAATATTTAATATTTTAAAGTAATTCTAATATTTTTAAATAAAATTATCATTAACCAATCACTTACCTGAATACTCAGAGTTTTTCTGATGTTGCTTCAAGTTCAGGTCTTCATCTGATACCTCTTCAGTCAATTTTAGTTTCTCAGAATGGTTCTCATCTTTATCATCATTACTATTTCCACTTTCCTCCATACTACTGCTTTTTGAGTGGGCTTCTTTACCAGAGTTTTTATTTATTACTGTATCAACCTAAAATTATTTCCAAAACAACGGTGCTTTTTATGTATTTTGTTTTTATCAAGAACTTTCCCACTCTGAGGAAGAACAGACACAAGCAGATCCAGGAAACTTAAAAACTTCTAAAGGAAACAAACCCACACAGACAAAATAAAATAAAATAAGACACAGTAACTGGAATGGCAAAGCCAAAACTATAAATAGAATTCTAATGCCAAATAAAGAAAACCAAAGACTATCTAATAAGTGGGAGCTGGAGCGATAGCACAGCGGGTAGGGCGTTCGCCTCACAAGCGGCCAACATGGCCGACCTGAGTTCGATTCCTCCGCCCCTCTCGGAGAGCCCAGCAAGCTACCGAGAGTATTCGATATGCCAGACACAGTAACAACAAAGTCTCCAATGGAGACGTTACTGGGCCCGCTCGAGCAAATCGACGATCAACGGGAGGGCCTTTACCTTTACCTTACCTTATCTAATAAGTGAATCTTCATAAGATTACAACAGATTTATCAATGGAATCTCAACAGATCAAAAGGCAATGACATGATATATCAAAATCACTGGATAAAAATATTCTTCAACCAAAATCCTCCAACCCTTCAGTTCTATACAACTTGGTTATCATTCAGGTTCAAAGCAGTGATAAAGAAGTTTTCAAATACCGCGATTAATGGCAGAGTTTTTAAATCTTGCAAGGAATTAGAAAATGTATTTTGGGGGAGTTTCTGGGTGCTTATTGCAGTTGTTGCTTGGGGGGTCACACCAAGAGATTCTCATAACAAGGAGGCTGCTCTCAGAAATGCTGGGTGGACCATCCCATGCCAGGAAGCAAACCCAGGCTCCCCCATGCAAATCACACACTCCAGCCCATAGAAGTATCTCTCTGGGCCCAGAATATATATCTTAAACACAAGATGAAGCACATATAAATAAATGAGTAGAAAAACATATCTAAAAAGAAGATACGAGTCATGAAGGAAAGAAGGCAATGGTTTGACCAACTTTTAGGAATGTTAAAAAAAAATCTTCAGAATTTTTATCTAAGATTTTTATCTTAGAAGAGTATATGAAAGCAATATATGAAAAATATGAAAGCACGTCGCTAGGATTTTTTTCTCAGTACTAGGAATCAAATCCACAGTCTCATACATGCAAGGCATGTGTTTACTGCTAAGCCACAGCCCTGATCACTGGAGATTTGGGAACTTGAGGGGTCTCTTCGGTGGAGGGAAGTTGTTGTTGTTATTGTTTGGGGGACACATCCTGCTGTGCTCAAGGCTTACTATTGACACGGAGCTCTGAGGATCATATTGGTGCCTGGGATCAAACCCACGTAAACGGAATGCAAGGCAAGCACCTTCCCACTGTACTATTTTCCACCCCAGTCACTGAAGTTTTTAAAAATAAATAAAACACACAAATCTTACACTAAGGAAGTACCAAACTCCAAAAGCACAGTTAATAAAGCATGGCCAGGTAAGAAAAGATACCAAAGGCAGAGATGAACATTAAAGCAACTGACAAAATATCAAAACTAGACAACTATGCCCACTGGTTTACAACCATCTTCTCACTAGCAATAAAAGAGAGCACAGCACCTAGATGTAAAATTTAAAAAATCAAGAAACTTTCCAGAGAAAAATCCTTGTATTAGTTATTAGATGCAAGGAAAAGGCACAACTCTAATACGGAGAAAAGAAAAGATAAAGTATACTTTATGAAGAAAAGAAAAGATAAAGTATCTCTAACCGAGTTGAAATACTTGCAATTTAAAAGAAACAAAGAGTGAGAAGTCAAGCTGCATACTGGAAGAAGATATCATCCAGTCACCTGAAAAAACACTCTAGAACACATGAAGAATTCTCTAGTCAACCATTTAAAAAATGACAATAAATTTAATTTTTAAAGCTAGGTCAAAAAAATTGAATAGAAACTTTCTAAAACTGAAATGTGAGGGCTGAGATAGTATAGCAATTAAGGTGCATGCCTAACCTGCCCATACCTAGTCCTTCAAGCATCAGCAGCTGTGGCTAGTCTAAAGGATACTGAGCACTGCCAGGTGTGGTGCTGGAGTCTCATCCCTACCCAGGGGGTTCCTGGTAATTCCTGGCACTGCAGAGCCTGAGCAGCACTGCATCCTGGGGCCCTGGCACTGAACTGCTGGGCCAGGTGGCCAAAAATCTCTGGTGAGGACCCCAGGGCTTCCTGGGTATCATTTGGTGCCAAAGAAATTTTTTAATACAGGTTTTTTTTAATACAAGTTTTTAACGTGCATTGCAAGTGAGCACACAAAAACATATGTAATGGTAGGAAAGTGCAAGTCTAAAAGTCACGTGGGGATGAGACAGTGCCCAGAATAAGATGAGGAAACCCACTCAGGTTACCAGATTCCAAGAATTACTATAAATGTACTGTACATGGTATAGTGATGAGGCAGAATTAGAAGAAACAAAACAGCCTTAGTTTTTCTTGAAGCTAGGATTCTGCATATTAAGAATGATCTTAATTAAGAATGATTAAGCATATTAAGATTCGCATATTAAGATCATTCTACCAGATGCATATGCTCAAGCTTCAGACTGCAGAGGTGAGGTAGAAGCCACCTTCCAAAGCTTCTGATAGGAAGTTGGCAAGAAATATCACAGGGAGTCATTTCTAATCCCCAGATCTGTGGCTCTGGGGAGATTATTATCAGATACAATTTTTGGTTATCAGATACCATTTTGGTTATCAGATAACACTTTAGAATCGTCAGATACCATTTTAAATGATACCATTTTGGGATGGTAGCTCTGGTGCTTGACCTGGAAGTCAGTAAGGCTGCCTTTCCAGCAGGGCTTTCTGGCGGGTGGAGGAAGTGAATTTTTTAATTCATTCCATTTAGATTGCACTAAATCACAGCAGAAAAAAAATCTCTAAGAGTTTCTTAATGCAGCCTCAGGTCCATAAATCAAAGTAAGCATGGGTGTATAAACTTGCAAAGGTACTTTTTCACCATAAGATTCAAATTTTGTTTGTCCAAACTTTAAAATAATTTTTTATATCATGTGTTGCATGCAGCCAGCCTGGCTAAGTGGAGTTAGATTCCTCCACGCCTCTTAGAGAGCCCGGCAAGCTACCGAGAGTATCTCACTCACGTGGCAAAACCTGGCTAGCTACCCACGACATCTTCAATATGCCAAACACAGTAACAACAAGTGTCCAAAAAGAAACAGAGACATACTGGGCCCACTTGAGCAAATCGATGAACAACGGGAGGACAGTGACAGTAACAGTGATAGTGTCAGAAATTGATTATTTTAAAGATAATGCTATACTTTAGTCATAGTTTAGCAGGCAGGGCATTTGCCTTGCAGGTGACCAACCCAGGTTCGATCCCCAGCACCCGACATGGTCCTCAGAGACCAGGAGTGATCAGAAGTGATCCCTGACTACAAAGCCAAGAGTAAGCCCTGACTACCACTGATGTGGCCAAAAAACAAAAAGAAAAATCAAGATTCAATATGTTAAGAAACAAAAAGACATGGGGGTATACTGGAGTTCTGGGGGGTGGAGAATGGGCAATGGTGAAGGTACAGGTGTTTCATTGTATGACCAAGTCTTAGACCCGAAAGCTTTGTAACTGCTCTCACGGTGATTCAATAAATAAAATTATAAAAAATGAAAAAAAAGAAAGAAAGAAAAAGACAATCAACTTTAGAAAAGGAAGAGAAAGTCACAACTAGGTAATGTACCTATGTGTGTGTGTGTGCGTGCGAGTGTGTGTGTGTGTGTGTGTGAGTTGATGTGTAAAAGACAAAAAAAAAGCTGGGGGAAAGGTAAAAGAAGGAAATAGTATTTTGCTATTAAATGCTCTACAGTGAAATGCAAGAAATCTGTGTGTATTCTCAGAACACACACTCTGAAGTGACACTTGATAGACCAATTTTTAATCTATAAACCAACCAACCTCCTGAATTTATTAACTATCAAGAGGTCAGGAAGTGTTACATGATTTCTAAACAGTGAAGTACCTTGAATGGCACTGGTTCTGGGCTGAGCACCTCCAAAGAACAATTTGAAGCTCTACTCCCAAGACGAGTTCTTGAAATTGAGGCTGGTTTTGAAATTCCATCTAGGTTTCCCTTGATAATATCCATTGATATTCTGAAACCAAAAATAAATAAATAAATAAATAAATAAAGTGACTTATGACTTGCAAAGAGGCGTCGGTGGTGTCAGTATCCTTGTCAACACAAACAGCCACGAGCATAGATTCATTCGAATGCCTAACAACCCGAATCGGCAATTACACTTGAATAGATGTGGCTCACTACCGGCAGTTTCTATCTTTGTTGTCTATGCACCAACATCCAGTTATGGTGAAAGAGAAACTGAGAAGTTCTACATGGAGCTGGAGAAGTTCTATAAAGAAGATCACACCTTCTACAAGATCATTGTCGGTGATTTTAATGCCAAGATAGGACCAAGAAGATCAGTCGATGAACTCCACATCGGGACCCATGGCCTAGAATGGAACGAACAGGGTGACAGACTGTCTGAGTTCATCATGTCAACCAAAATCTTCCATGGTAACTCACAGTTCCAAAAGGCTGAATCTAAACGTTGGACATGGGAGTCTCCCGATGGACGGTTCCACAATGAAATAGACCACATCATATTCAATCGGCGGTTTTGCCTAACCGATGTTGCTGTTGTCCCAAAATTCCAAACGGGATCAGACCACCGTCTTCTTCATGCAAAATTCTACCTCACAGAACGAGGAGAAAAGAATGCAAGGTTTAAGAAGAGGACTCCCAGAACAACCACCAACTGGGAGCTCTTTGGCTCTGTTGCGGCAACATGGGAAGATGCCGTCATTGACAACATTGATGAGGAATACGATCGAATGATTCAGCACCTCCATGATTGTGCAAGGAATGCCAAGAGAGAGATAACCACAAAAAACCGCCTTTCTTCGAACACTCTTGAACTTATTCGCCAACGTGGCTTGGCACATGCCTCAGGCAACCACAAGCGAACATCCGAACTGGCAAAACAGTGCAGAGAAGCCATCAAGGATGACCTCAAAAACAGGAGAGCAGCAGTACTGGTAGATGCGGCAGAAGCTGGGAAAAGCATTCGTAATGCCCGCCTGTCCTTCACCAACTACAAAACCAAGATGACTGCCCTCTGACATCATGATGGATCTATCACATCTTCCAGAAGGACAATGGAGAAGATTATTCATGACTTCTACTCAGATCTCTTTAATAGTCACGTCCACTTGCCCACATACCACATACCACATGATGGATATGTCGTTCCCAATGTTCTCCCTTCCGAAATCCAACATGCCATCTCATCGGTAAAGAAACAAAGAGCACCTGGCCCAGACAAGATCAGACCTGAACACCTGAAGAACTTACCATCAGTACTCACCAATACATTGGCTTGGCTCTTCACACGCTACCTGTCTGAATGCAAGGTTCCATCCCAATGGAAAACCAGCAGGACTGTACTACTATACAAGAAGGGAGACATCCACAACATTGGCAACTATCGCCCAATCTGCCTATTGTCTGTCATCTACAAACTGTTCACTCGAGTCATCCTAAATCGGATTGGTAGAACACTAGATGAAGGACAACCATGTGAACAAGCCAGATTCCGAAAAGGATTCAGTACCATCGATCATATCCACACGATTACTAAGCTCACTGAGGTTTCTCGGGAGTTCAAGATGCCGCTCTGTCTAACGTTCATTGATTTAAAGAAGGCCTTTGATTCTGTTGAGACGAAAGCGGTCATGGAAGCCCTAGCCAATCAGGGCGTACAAACTCAGTACATCAGGATCCTTCATGAGCTCTACTGCGGATTCACTACCAAGATCTCACCATTCTACAAAGAAGTAATCATCCATATCAAGAGAGGGGTTCGGCAGGGTGATACCATTTCACCAAAACTCTTCAGTGCCATCCTCGAGAACATCATGCGACGACTGAAATGGGAAAGCATGGGAGTGAAGATAGATGGTCGGCAACTACACCGCCTCCGTTTTGCTGATAACATCGTTCTAATAACACCAAACATCAGCCAAGTGGCACAAATGCTGAACGACTTTGACCGTGAATGTGGAAAGGTCGGACTACAGCTGAATCTTATGAAGACAATGTTTATGAGAAACAGCCTTGTTCCTGACGCTCCATTTACTCTCAACGGAACCACCATCTCCGAATGCAACAGTTATATATACCTAGGTCGAGAAATCAACATGAAGAATGACCTGGCACCTGAGTTGCGCAGGAGGAAGAGAGCGGCTTGGAATGCCTTCAAGAACGTTGAAGAAATAACTAAAAGGACAAAGAACCTCCAGCTACGAGCACATCTCTTTGATTCCACTGTTCTTCCTGCATTAACATATGCCTCAGAGACCTGGACCCTACGAAAACAGGATGAGAACGCTATTCGGGTCTCTCAAAGAGGAATTGAAAGAGCTATGCTTGGAATATCACGATTCACTCAAATGAGAGATAGAATCCGGAGTTCTGATCTTCGTCAACACTCAAGAATCAGGGACGCTGCCTCATTTGCCAAGACATCAAAAATCAGATGGGCTGGACACGTAATGAGGCTTAGAGACAACCGCTGGACTAGAGCCATTACTGATTGGATTCCACGGGACATCAAAAGATCACGTGGACACCCACCTACAAGATGGTCAGACTTCTTTGTCAAGACCCTGAATGATCAGTTTTAGGCTCTGCATGTTCCTAGAACGAACAGATACCATTGGGCTATGCTAGCACGCAACCGGGATGAATGGAGACGTTACTGGCACCTGCTCGAGTAAATCGATGAATAACGGGGATTAAGTAATAAGTGATAAGTGATGACTTGCATATTTTACTGTTTCATTAGTCAGTGTATATGCCATTAATTCATATCTTATGCCTGTGTCATAAGAATTATGTTGCCACTGAAGTCACACATTACTAACTCTATTACAAAATTATAATGAGCATGAAATCATAAAATCAACTTAACTAAATCATTGCTTTGCAAAATGTGCTGTTTGGGATGAGGGATAGGGGAGAATACAAAAGTCAATGGTATCTCAATGGCTTCCTGAGAGAAAACATTCACTGTGTCCTTTTCTTCCCTGAGAAGAGAGGCTCAACCACAGCTTTCAATTAAGAACCACGCTCCATTGCAATAGTTTGCAACAGCTGCTGTCTTCTGGTTTTGCTTCATGAGTCCAGTCTTTCCCACTCCACCTCAGTCTTTAGTCTGCACATCTCATGCCACTCTGACTTCTCTCTTCCTCCATACAGCACTTTCACAGACTACCTAGCTCCAGGTCACTGCTCTGTTCTTGCATATCATCCATCTAGAACCCCTCATTCTAACTCCACTCTCGGGGTGGGATTAGATAAAGAACAGAAGGCAGAACAGATATCTACCACAAGGCTGACCTTCTTACCTGGCTCTCATTAATCTATCTATTTTCCCTGTGACACAACCCTCAGGACTGTGATTACTCCGGATGCTCCATCCCCAGTGCTACTTAGAGAAGCAGGAAATAGGAGGCAAGGTAGTTTAAGTCACAAGAGAATTAAGGTATTGCAGACACAGTTGATCCTTCCAAACCATGCTCTTGAGCAGAATCACTCCAAATCTGTTCTGTAATGCTGCAGTACCATGCATGCCAAGTAAAATGGAAAAAAAGAAGAAGAAGAAAAGAAAATTCCAGATTTTGCCTTTGTTTTGTTTTGTTTTGTTTTACATGTGAGTTGCTATCTTCCATCACCTCCTTTCCCAAAAGCCTGTCAAATATGAATTAAGATATTTCTTTCTTAATGGGGAGAAAGGCAACTGTCACTGAGACAATGAGTATGGCAATGTCCTTTTCTTCCTCTGCAAAATGACTCATTTCTCTTTTCTTTTTGAATAGCAGAGTCCAGGGAAGTTTTGGACACTTAAGTCCCTCTAAGGCACAGAGAGGGATCGTGCCATACATCCCCCAACCATTCAGCGTGCCAGGGCTGATGCTGAAGGGACCAGCAGGTCAATTCTTCCCATCTCTATAAATGATCAAGGCATTAGTCCCAATGTCATTCAAACTCTGCAGAGAGATTTTTGCTCCCTTGCACAGGCAGACATTGACATTATTGTGGGATGATAGATCACTCCGTTGGTCACATCAAGAATAGAAAGCAGAAGTCGTAAGAAAGAAAGGGAAAAAAGACCCAGTGCCTTTCAAAGGCCTTCAGCTGCCTGCTGGGGAGAGCTGCTGAAGCTCACATTGCAGTAGTGGGGTGAGAGCCTGTGCTGACACGCAGAATATAAGTCAGGAAGGCAGAAGCTCTGGACCAGCCTTATGCGGGCTCTGGACACCTTTCAATCTGCTTCCTAAATAGGTCTGCTCTACCATGCCCTTTCCTAAAAACAAGAGTCAGATAAAACACAGCTCCCAGGGTGGGTGGAAATATGACTAATAGTCTTAGGAATTTGCTGCACAGAAAATGTTCAGAGCAGGATAGTGAATTAGGATCTTATATGTTAGATATTAACTCTAAGTGTTTTAGGCTTCATCAGTGAATTGCCCCATTTTCTCCTCCCAGAGAAGCTTACCATGCTCTTGCTAGCATCCATAATTTAGTTAAAGTCTATCTTTAACCTTTCCTTACTCTAAGGGCTTTAGACTTCAGTGAATTACCCCTTTTCTTCCTCCCAGAGAAGCTTATCAAGCACCTATTATTTAGTTAAAGTTTATCTTTAACCTTTTCTTTGTATTTTACCTCTCATTGTCACAGTTCCCCATTGTCACAGACTGACTTGTCAAGTAATGAAGTCAATCTTGATTACTTATAAGCCAAAACTTTCTGGTAATTCTGTGCTTTGTATTTGAAGTGCTGTGTGTTGGTGTTACAGCAGAGCCTGGCAAGCTACCTGTGGCATATCCGATATGCCAAAAATAGTAACAATAACGGGTCTCATTCCCCTGACCCTGAAAGAGCCTCCAATACAGTAGTGTTGGGAAAGACAAGTAAGGAGAGGCTGCTACAATCTCAGGGCTGGGACGAATGGAGACATTACTGGCGCCCTGCTCGAGTAAACCAATGTACAACGAGATGACAGTGATACAGTGTGTTGGTACCTGCTTTCCTATTTCCTCTATAGCCTTTTTATATTTTACTATAGAGCAATGTTCTTTGGTTAAACACAGAAAGACCATTAATGCTATGCTCCTAATATTTGGAAGTTGACTGACTCTGAAATATATCTACTCCTGGGCATAATTTCTTGGTCATGATTACTTGACTCAGGCTTCAATTGCTATAGTTCTTAACACCCCAAAAGGGAGGTCCTGCCATGGGCTGGGATGGACCGGGGACGAGTGGCAAAGCTACCCTGACATACAAATGAGACAGTCTAGAAAGCATAAACGCATGGTCTTGATGGAAGCTGTTATGACTTTAGAGATAGAACGACCATGGGGAAGGACAAGATGAACTGGCCTGAGGACTTAGTCTGGGATTTACGGTAAACGCCTTGCTTGCTCTCAGAGCTCAGAGAACTAAGTGTTGGGATCTTTGTCTCTTATTATGTTTATCCAAACAACTGCAAATATTGATAACTTATACAACTAGAGGGAAAGATAAAAGCAAAGTAGATGTCCCTGGGAACAGAGTGTCTCCTTGCTTTAATCTCCACAAAAGAGAATTCCTAAGTTTTATTTATGTAAAATATCTATGTAAATTTCCAGATGCCTTACCTATGTAAAGGATCAAACACACCTATGTCCTTACCTCAACATCCCCCCTCAGATGTCCTATAAATATGCTAACAAGTCTGCATTAAATGGGCCATTTTCACTATCAGACTGTGGTCCTCCATCTCCCTGTCTATCTGTCTCTCTTCTGGGGAGGCCTGGAGAGGACAGGAGACGGCTCTGGGCCACCAGCTCTGGGCCATCAAGTGCAAGCGTCTGTTGCAGCAGCACCCGCATATTATTTTGTGATAACTACTTATAGATGTAGTTAAGTGGATGAGAAGAAATACCGATGGCCACACAGAAGTTCAACAAGAAAAATAAGTTGTTATCCAAAAAAGAAATGCCATAATCATTGATTTATCCAAATACCATACTTTAATTATATTGAGTACATATAATAAATTACTGTTTAAAATGAAAGAATAATTTTTAAAGGATAATATTTAAGAGTTCAATATGTTTTTGAAGAATTCAAAATATTAGTGAAAAAAAACACCCAAGAGCAGCCATCTCCCCATCCCTCCAGAGCACAGGAGTTTGTTATGAAGTAACACATAAGTTTATGTTAATACACACTGACCATATGAATTCCCAAACTTTCCTAGGTAGATTTCCTAGAACGGAAACCAGTATATAAAAGTCTATGAAAGCTCCATTAAGAGTTGTCAAAATCTAGAAAGGAAACCAGTTTAAAGAGAGAGTACAGGAGGCAAGGCATGGGTCTTGCACATGGAGGACCCTGGTATATAGCCCCCTAAGCACTGCCCTGGGTCACCCCAGAGCATAGAGCTAGAATAACCCCTGAACACCACTGGGTGTGGCCCAAACATATACTTCCAAAATAATAGGATAAATAATTGGAAGCTATCCATGTATGCCTAAACTAGGGAACAGGTTAGGGATCAACTAATACTGTTTCATCCATACAACGGAATACTATTCAGCTATGTTAAAAAAAAAAAAACAACTAATACAGATGATGGGTGAACCTCATTTGCATTGTGTACCTTCCTGGCTTGAAAGAAGCAAGATTTCAAAATGTTCCACTATGTTTTCTTTCAATTACATGACATTCTAGAATAGACAAAACTGTAAGAGTAGAACATTGATGAGCGGTCGCCTATGCTGGGGAAGGACATAACTACAAAAGGCACTAGAAAATTGGCAGTGGGGGAGATAAAATTATTCCCTATCTTGGTTGTGGAGATAACTGCATAAGTATTTGTCAGCCTAAACTCATAAAACTGCATATTAAAAAGGGCATTACTGTAGGTCAATAATACCTCAATCTTCACTTAACCTCTATGTACAAGTATTTTTGTTATGTTAATATCTCCAAAAACATTTTTGGAATTGCAAGACGGAGAGTAGCTCAGCGGTCCAGTTAGATCCCTGGCACTGCATGGGGGAGTGGGCCTGGGGCACTGTTGGGTGTGTTAAAAAATAAAAGAAAAATTAGAATTATTTAAAATAAGAATTACTAAAAAGTACACTCCTTTTCAAATTTTTGATAGTCCGCCAAATTGTCCTCCAAAGAGGTTGGGCCTAATTTAGTACCAGCATTAAAAGCACGTGAGAGTGTCTAGGTTTTCCTCTAAGGTTTGTGAGTCAATACACTTATTTGTTAACTTTTTTTTTTCATCTTTGTCAACGGCACCTCATACTTTGACTTACATTATTTTAAGAAAAAGGCAGAGTCTCCAGTTACATGTTTAATGAGCACCTTTCCTCTTCTTCTGAGATGTCAATTTGCATCGCTCGCCCTTTATGGTCTATTTTAAACAGACGAGATTGTTAATAGAAGTTCTGGATGTTGTAGACTTAGAAAACACAGGACGGTGTGAGGGGAGTCCTTGGTATTAACGCCTCATATCAGGAAATCAGGCAATCCTAGGAAATTCCCGACGGTCTGCCTTTGCGGCACAGAAGACCCCTGGCGACACTCGGCCCACCCTCTCCCTCTTAAAGCTTTGCCTTAAAGGTTAGCCCAGTTGAGTTCCCCGCCCAGGACCGAGGCCATCCCGACACAGACAAGCCCAGCCTTTCACTGACCCTCACAGCCAATCGTCGGGCCCGGCAGTCTGCCACGACTCCTCCCTGCCTTCTCATTGGTCCTCGGCCCGCTCGACCAGACGCCCCCGCCTTCTCATTGGACAGCCAAACCTCACTCTTCCCCGCCCACCTAGTCCCACGCCTATAAAAGTCGCCTTTTCCCTACCGCCGACTCTTACCTTCCCAACGGGCGAGCGGCAGCTCTCTGCCTTGTCGTCGGTCGTCAGAGCAAAGGAAGGCGTTGAAGTGCACCGCCGACACTCCCAGCGCCACCCACTGCCCCCGATGTGGTGGGGGGGGAGAGGCGGAGAGGTGTTCCTTCCGCGCCACCACAGCCTCTCGGGAGATAGAAGGAAGCGCCTGTCCAAACCTTTGGCTCCTGGAACGCTGTCTCCTTGGCAACCAGAACGCCGCTCGCACTCTCGCGATAGGATAAAGGGCTGTACCAAGCCTAAATAAGCCGCGGGGGGCCCGGGCGCTAGAAGCGCTGCCGGCACGCGCTTTGCTGTGTCTTCCCCGCCGACTCTGTGCCAGGGGACGTCTTTTTCATGTAGAATTGTGTGTGTGGCTCTAGCAGGTTAGCCACCCGCTAGGAGCTCAGTTTCCTACAGGCGGGTTGCGCTGTGCACACAAGTACTGGTCAGGGCTCACACTTTCTTGCTGTGGTGCGCGCGCATCTTTTGTTGTTCTGGGGATTAGGTACCATAGAATTGCCAGAGTGTAGGTGGGACGCTGGGGTTTTGGATTTATGACCACTTACAAAACCGGCAGCCGACTGCACTATTCCTCCCGTCGTGGTTTTGCAGTTCTTAACTCTACAACAAAGGAGAATTACCTTAGGAGAGTTCATAGACTACCTGAAGTTGTAGCTGAAATCAAGTGAATCTGAACCTCCAGGGCTTTTCAGACTTTAGTCTGTAGATATATCACCAGTGCATCTTGTTTTCAAATACGGTTTCACCGTTTGTGGAACCTTAAACTCTAACAGCGCCTACCCCCCCCCCTCACAGGTAATTAAGATTCTATTATCAATGGCCCTTTATCATTATAAATTCTTAGAGACTAATGCTCAAGTGCCCACCTAGTTATAATACTTTATGAATAAAGGCCATTTGTTTCCGTTTTATTTTTAGCAACTAGTGGTGCTCCTTATAAGACAACTACACATTTCAGGAGCTAGGGTGATAGCTCAAAAAGACTGGAGCACATGCCTGGCATGCACAAGGCCCGAAATTCCATCTTTTGTGCCACATAGCACATAGTCCCCCAAACCTCACTGGATATAGAACTAATGGATATAACCCTAGTGGCCTCAGACTGTGACCAAGTACTGAGCTGCCCTGACTACTTGGGTGAGTATGGCCAGGAGAGATCAGTCCTCAGGCACTCTGAGCACTGCTTGGAATTCCCCATCCCCCTACTGGGCAAAAGAAAGGGGAAAAAAAGAAAAATATGTTTCAGATTTCTTAAGGGTTGAGGGGGAAATGAAGCAAAAGCAGAAGTGACCATTACCCGTGACTACTAGTGTTTTCATTTTCTACTGCTTTTTAAACATATACAACATATTAAAACTGGAGCAAAAGTACAGTGGGTAGGGTCTTTGCCTTCCATGCAGCAGACCTGGGTTTGTTGCTTGGCACCCCATATGGTCCCACACACACACACCCTGAGCCCAGCAGGAATGATCCCTGAGTAAGCCAAGAGTAAGCTCTGAGCACCACTGGGTGTAAAATCAATGTGTGTGTGTGTATGTGTGTGTGTGTGTGTGTGTGTGTGTGTTGTTTAAAACACCATACATATAAAGCAAGTGGATAAAACTAGGTTCAGTAGAAACTGTCTCTTCACTGTACCCTTTCCAAACCACACCTTCAGTTCTTACATCTTGTATAAAACTTATTTTGACTTGTTGTCTGACATCTTTGCTTTGTTGATTTACCTCCTGCTGCTTTGGATATGCAAACTACTGAGAAGCTGTATGTGCCTTGAGGGCAAATTTTAATAAATTGTATTAGTACACAATGAATTATTTCCTTTGTTTCTAATTTCCTGAATTATTTCCATATCAGCAATGAGGATGGGGCTTGCTGTAAAACAATTCACATTCGGATATGTCAGAAAGTCCCATTTTCCCACACGGTTTTCAGAAGCACTGTGTTTAAAAATCCCTAACATGCTCCCATGAAGTACTGTGACTTTCAAAATAATTCACAAAGATCTCGAGAGTGAGGATAATTTCAGCTCAAATTTCCCTGGTCTCATTCCATGTTGGTGACATATGGCAACCACAGTTTCAGAGCTGGTTTTCACTTTTTGTTTTCAATCTCTCTCTGTTCTTGACGTTTGTCTTCTGAGCAGAGTCAGATTTAAGTGAATGAGAGAGAGCCCACGTTGGCATCCATCTGCACTCCACCCACCACTCTGGCTTTGTTGCCCCAATTTCCTTTTTCTCACCATAAGTTTCAGCCAAATGCAGCAGCACAGTAGGAAAGGAACCTCATTATGCCTCATCCCAGAGTCTACAAATGAGATAACATAGTCACTTTTTCTGACAGGCTGTTAAAAACATGTACCCCTATATAGTAACCAAGTGTGACTCTAAGACTAAAAACTAATAAAAAGCTTCTCAAAAACTAATATTTACTGGGCCCAGAGACATATAAGGGTTAAATAATTTATCTTGCATATAGCTGACTTGAGTTAATCCCCAGCACCACCACAAATGGTCCCCAGTGCATCTTCAGGAGTGATATCTAAGATCTGTAAGTATTCAAATAGGGGGAGGGGAAAAAAGCCTAACACTATTTAGGACATGTCTTATGTAAAATTTTATATGACTTCATATGACTTCATAATATCCCATGTGGCAGCATTATTATTATTATCCAGATTTATAGCTGAGACTTCTAATGCAAAGGGGGTTAAGTAATTCTTCCAAGGTCATTCGGGGATTAGAGCTGGTATTGGTATTCTATTCCAAATTCCAAAGCTAGCTCTCATCACCTCCTCAAAATAAATTCAAGAAAAGAGGTATTTTTGTATCCACTAGATGGTGCTGATTATCTTCCATTAAAGACAAAACTTTCAGAAGCTCTTCCCTTGGATTTTAGGTGTGATTCAAGAAACCACTGAATTCATTCATTTTAACATACAGAATTTGAAGTATCTAAATAATTAGGGTACACTTGGAAACTGGCCACACCCACACAGCTCCTAGAAAGAGAGCATTTCTGCATGCTTGAGTCCTTACCTTCCCTTCCAGTATCAGTAGTATTATTGTAACTACTCTTTTGACAAGTGACAAAAGTGATTCAGCCTTCTTTTTAGCTTTTTAAAATTTATTTGCGTCCACTGTTGGTTCACAGCACTATAGCATTTCAGTAATATGACTTCACCCTCCTGTGTGTGTAGAAACCTCACCACACCATCACCAAAGACCTCCTGCCACCCTACAAGAGAGATCCCCTGACCTACATCCTGCCCACTCCTCCCACCCCTTCTCTTTCCCCCAGGAAACCACCACCATCATTTTCACAGTCTTTGTTTTATTGTTTGGGGTTTTGAATCAGTGGTGTTCACTTTGATTATTTATAGTTTATATATGGGTGAAAACATCTGATAATTGTCTTACACTGTCCAACTTAACTACCATCACAATTTCAAACTCCATTCCTATTGTTGCAAAAGATACAATCATATATTTCTTAATAAAACTGGGCTATAGTCCACTGACTGTAAAGATCACAACTTCTCTGGGGGGGCTGGAGAGATAGCACAGCGGGTAGGGCATTTGCCTTGCATGTGGGCGACCCAGGTTTGAGTCCCAGCATCCCATATAGTCCCCTGAGCACCGCCAGGAGTGATTCCTGAGTGCAGAGCCAGGAGTAATCCCTGTGCATAGCCGGGTGTGACCCAAAAATTAAAAAAAAAAAATCACAACTTCTTATCAGCCATCTGTTGATGGGCGTGTAGCCTGATCCCATGTTTGGTGACTAATACAACACTGAACCTAGAGGCTGAGCTGTCATTTCAATGAGTGTCCCAAGTTACCTAGAGTGGTATTGCTGGACTATCTAAGTTTTCACTTTCTGTTTGTTTGGGTTTTGTTGTTGTTGTTGTTTGTTTGTTTTTTGACTTGGGGCCACCTGAGCTCTGTGCTAAGGGGCTGCTCCCAAGAGAGTTTGGAGGATCTGAAAGTGATGGGATCAGACCTGGATCTTGCAGACAGTGTATTCATTCAACCATCTCTTTGGTCCTTTCAGTTTGTTGATGAATCACTGCACCATTTTCCAGAGAGTATGCCAATTTACATGCCCATCAACAGTGCTCCAGAGTGCTAGGGGCCACTAGGGCCACATAGGTTAGAGACATGGTGCCAGGGGGTTCCAGAGATTGAACTCAGGTCCTTCCCCAAGTAAGTCATGTGCCACTAACCCTGAACTATCTCCTCGCCCCAATATATGAACATTTAATTTTTTGTTGCGGGGCCACACCCAGCAGTGCTTAGGGCTCACTCCTGACTCTGTGCTCAGACATCATGCCTGAAAGTACTCGGGAGAAATTATGGGGTGGTAGGACATACAAGGCAAGTGATCTATCTGCTGTACTATCCCTCCAGCCTGAACATTAAATTGACAAAGAAGCTATGATCATACAATGGAGAAAGGAAAACCTCTTCAACAAACGGTGCTAGGAAAACTGGACCACTAGTTATCACAACACATAAAAATGAACTCAAAATGTATTAGACTCAATATTAAACCCCAAACCACAAAGCTCATGGAAGAGAATATAGATATTACACTTTGGAAGAAGATATTTGAGTATCATATATCCAAAATATATTTTAAAACAAAACCAAAAGACTCTCAACAACAGAAAAATAAACACCCACACAGAAAAAAAATAATATATATAGTAAGTTCCCTACCTGCTGTATTGTCTCTCGAACCCCGCTCAAAGGTATACATATGGAAAGCAAGTGGAAACCTGAATAGACACTTACCCAAAGAAGACATACAGATGGTCCACAAACACACGAAAAAATTGTTCAGCGTCACTATTATGAAAATGCAAATCAAAACCTCAGGACAATGAGAACGAGAACCTTGGAAACAGCAGGTAAGGATGTGGAGAGAAAGGAAATTTCATGGGTGGTAACATTGAACAGATTGCCAAATACCACCTTGAATGGTCTTCGCACCTTCTGAGCATCACTTAGGAGGCCTCCATCCCCTAAAAAATTCATATGTATGTGGATTTTAAAATGTAAAGACTTTGAAGGGAATCTAGATTTAACTTCATTTACCTCCTTTTTACAGATGGTTCTGCTTCCCGAGTCCCTGATTGACCAAAGCATCATTCTTGTAATAAAAGACACGAATAGGAAAGTAAATGAAGCCTTAAAAAATTCAGAACAGGTTCTGGAACAGACCATTCTATTTTCAGTTAAAGTAAAATTCACTTGAATGATAAGTTTGGTGTGTAGTTTTTTTCCAGATATTTTTAGAAGTATGTTTTAAATACTTGACAGTGCAAAATAAGTTTGCTGAAAAAGGGGCCACAGATTCTGTTGTCTATAAAGATCATTTCACATACTTTCTCCCCATCTGTGGGGTGTCTTTTTCTTCTGGTCATTATTCCTTTTTTGGTACGGACACTTTTCTTTTTGATGTAATCCCATTTGTTTATCTTTGCTGTCCCTGGGATGGCTGCACTGCACTGCACTGTCCTCCCATTGTTCATCGATTTTCTCGAGCAGTAACGTCTTCATTGCGAGACTGTTGTTACTGTTTTTGGCATATCAAATATGTCACAAGTAGCTTGCCAGGCTTTGCTGTGCAGACAGAATACTCTCGGTAGCTTGCCGGGCTCTCCGAGAGGGGCAGAGGAGCAGCATTAAATCATTGAAGATGACTTGACCTGGATCTTGATATAAAGAAGCAGAGTAAGAGAATCACAAATGGCCAATGGCAACAGAACCAGAGTAGTATTTAAAGAACTGAAATTGGGGCTGGAGCAATAGCATAGCAGGTAGGGCATTTGCCTTGCATGCAGCCAACCTGGGTTCAATTCCCAGCATCCCATATGGTCCCCCGAGTACTGCCAGGATTCCTGAGTGCATGAGCCAGGAACAACCCCTGTGCATCTCTGGGTGTGACCCAAAAGCCAAAAATCATAGCACTGCACTGTAGCACTGTCGTCCAATTGTTCATCAATTTGCTTGAGTGGGCACCAGTAACGTCTCCCTTGTGAGACTTGTTACTGTTTTTGGCATATCGAATACGCCACAGTAGTTTGCCAGGCTCTGCCGTGTGGGCAGGATACTCTCGGTAGCTTGCCGGGCTCTCCGAGAGGGATGGAGGAACCAAACCCAGGTCTGCCGCATGCAAGGCAAACACTGTACCCACTGTGCTATCACTCCAGTCCAAAAAAATTAAAAAATAAAGAACTGAGATTACCTAGGCAGGGAAGTGAGTGTCAGGGATCCTGAGACAATGGTGGAAGGAAACAGATGCTGGCGGAGTATATGGTGTTGGAATATTGTAGACAGAAAACTCTGTCAATTTAATGATATTGTAAGTCATGGTGACCAAAATATAATGTATTTTTTAAAAAAATAGATCATGTAAGTTGTCATTTCAAGTCTTGATTTTAGTTCAGATTCCCTAACACAACTGGTCAGGGTTCAACCCAGAAATCTGCATTTTAGCAAGCTCCTTGGTGATTCTGGGTCAGCAGAATCATGAGCATGCTTTGCAAAAACAGTGGCTCAAGCAGACCCCATGGTGCAATGGTCAGTGAGGACCCCACTCTGAAAGGAAGCCAACTTCAAGTTTATGTTTCAAAGGATAAAGAGTAATGAGGTTGCTGCTCTGCCCGCCAGGAAGATGTGTAACATGGGCCATGGACAGACATTCAGTGCATTCTTTGTAATAAATAAACACTGAAAAATGCTCCCTAGGTACCTCCTGGATTCTGAACTCTTTCCTTCCTTCCTCTCTGGCTAATGCAGAAAGTCACACAAAGTTCGGAGTCTGTCAGATGATTTGAAAAGTCAGGAAGAAAATCCTGCGACTTCTCAAAGCCTAATACAACAAACACATAATGAACAAGACCCTCTGAATATGTTTGTTTATTCTTGAGCTACACCTGGCAATGCTCAGAGGTTACTCCTGGCTCTGCATTCAGGAATTACTCCTGGTGGTACTTAAGGGACCATTTGGGATCCTGGGGATCCAACCAGGGTTAGCCCCGTGCAAGGCAAGTGCCGTACTGGCTGTACTGTCATTCCAGACCCACGCTCTGGATTTTTTAAGTGAAAGGAGTGAGCCCATGCTCACATGTTGAATTTGTTCAAGTGATAGGAATATAAGTATAGGAAAGAAAAACACAGGGAACTGGAGATGCATAAAAAATCGACCACGTGCACAAATGCAGGCATGCAATGTAGCTATAAGCTTATGAAAAGCTATTGAGGCTTGCTTTTTTTTTTTAGTAAAGCAAATCAAAGAAAATGAAGCTAGCTTCTAACATCTAGAGAGATCATTATTTTTTATCTCATAAGGCCTTTTGGAGTGAGTCATTCTCACCAGAAAGGGAGAAATGTTTTTCTTCTTTTCTCCAAGAAATCTATCATACTAACAGACTGCTTACTCCCTCTTTATATTGCAGACTCCAAAGTTCAGAGGCCTGAGGCACTTCTGTCCCTGTGAAGAAATCAAAGAGTTGGCAGAAGCTTCCAGAGACTAGCTGGGCAGCAGCTGCGATCCCCAGGTTCCACTCCTGGCGGCTCCCTTCCACCTGAGGAATGGAAGACCCTGCTGCCAAGTGTGGTGGAAGAGAAGCTGCAGGATTTCACTGAATTTAATCCAGCCTGAGCCCATAGCCACCTTCTCTGAACACTGGGCACTGTCCAGATGTTGCACGTCATGCTCCCTGCTTCAACCTACTAGCAAGCTTGTCCTTGGTTCCAAAACATAATTTCTACATTGAAATGGCTTCCGATGCTGCAGGGCTTTAGTTTTTTGTTTGACATTGTGTCTTCTAGGGCCCAGGCAATGTAGTCCAGTGGTAGAACACTTGCTTTGAATGTGTGAGAGACCCTGAGTTTGAGTTCCATTACCATTAACAAAAAATGATGTTTTAAAAAGAAATTTTTATAACATGTTAGAAATGCAATCAAATAAGACTTTCTTTATATACTTTTTAATTGAATCACAGTGAGATACACAGTTACAGAACTGTTCATGGTTGGGTTTCGGTTGAACAATGTTCCAACACTCATTCCTCCACCAGTGCACATTTCCCATCACCAATGTTCCCAGTTTCTCGCCCATCCCCACTCCCAGCCTGTCTCTATGTCAGATACTTTCCTCCTTCTCCTCCTTCTCCTCCTCTTCCACTTCCTCTCTCTCTCTCTCTCTCTCTCTTTCTCTTTCTCTGTCCCCCCTTTTGGTTTGGGCATTATGGTTTCCAATACAGATACTGAGAGTTTATGGTACTTGTTCCTTTACCTATTTTCAGTATGCAGTTCTTATCCAGAGTGATCATTTCCAACTAGTTTTGTCATAGTGCTCCCTTCTCCATCCCAAATGCCCTCCCTCACCATCACTTATGGCAAGCATCCAGCCATGGACTAATGGACTAGTCCTTTTGGCCCTTGTTTCTACTGTCCTTAGGTATTAATATCATATTGATCACTTGACACTTGACATCCCATTACTCATTGATTTGCTCGAGCGGGTGCCAGCAACGTCTGCATTTGTCCCTGTCGCATGCTAGTGTAGCCCAATGGCATCTGCTCATTCTAAGAACATGAAGAGCCTCAAACTATCGTTCAAGGTCTTGATGAAGGAGTCTGACCATCTTGTAGGTGGGCGGCCACGCGGTCTTTTGACGTCCCGTAGAATCCAGTCAGTAACGGCTCTAGTCCAGCGGTCATCTCCAAATCTCATTATGTGTCCAGCCCATCTGATTTTTGATGCCTTGGCAAAAGAGACAGCGTCCCTGATTCTTGACCATCGGTGGAGGTTGGAACTCCGGATTCTTTCTCTCATTTGAGTAAAACGTGATACTCCAAGCATAGCTCTTTTGATTCCTCTTTGGGAGAACCGAATAGTGTTCTCATCCTGTTTTTGTAGGGCTCAGGTCTCTGAGGCATATGTTAATGTAGGAAGAACAGTGGAATCGAAGAGATGTGCCCAGAGCCAGAGATTCTTTGTCCTCTTAGCTATTTCTTTGACACTCTTGAAGGCATTCCAAGCCGCTCTCTTCCTCCTGCGCAACTCAGGTACCATGTCATTCGTCAAGTTGATTTCTCTTCCTAGGTACACATAACTGTTGCATTCGGAGATGTTCATCCCGTTGAGAGTGAATGGAACGTCAGGAACAAGACCGTTTCTCATAAACATTGTCTTCATGAGATTCAGCTGTAGTCCGACCTTTCCACACTCACAGTCGAAGTCGGCCAGCATTTGCGCCGCTTGGCTGATGTTTGGTGTTATACTAACGATATCATCAGTGAAGCGAAGGTGGTGTGACCGTTTATCTTCACTCTCATTTCTTCCCATTCCAGTCATCACCTGACATTCTCAAGGGTGGCACTGAAGAGTTTTGGTGAAATGGTATTACCCTGCCGAACCCCTCTTTTTTTTTTTTGCTTTTTGGGTCACACCCGGCGATGCTCAGGGGTTACTCCTGGTTCATGCACTCAGGAATTGCTCCTGGCGGTGCTCAGGGGACCATATGGGATGCTGGGAATCGAACCTGTGTCATCATGTTAGCTGCATGCAAGGCAAATGCCCTACCCGCTGCGCTATCACTCTAGCCCCTTGAACCCCTCTCTTGACATCGATGATCACCTCCTTGTAGAATGGTGAGATCCTGGTAGTGAATCCGTAATACAGCTCACGGAGGATCCTGATGTATTGGGCTTGAATGCCCTGATTGGCTAGGGCTTCGATGACCGCTTCTGTCCCAACAGAATCAAAGGATAATAATATCATATTATGATTGTTTATTTTTATGTCCCACAAATGATTGTGGTCATCCTGTGTCTGTCCCTTTCCTTCTGAATCTTTTCACTCAGCATGATACTCTCCATATGCATCCATTTATGAGCAAATTTCATAACTTTATTTTTCCTAACAGCTGAATAGTATTCCACTGTGTAGATGTCCCACAGTTTCTTTAACCAGTCATCTGTTCTTGGACACTCGGATTGCTTCCAGATTCTGATTATTGTGAATAGTGCTGCAATGAACATAGAAGTGTAGATGGCATTTCTGCTGTGTGTTTTTGGGCCCCCAAGGTATATTCCCAAAAGTGGCATTTGCTGGGTCATATGTAAACTCAATTTCTAGCTTTTTGAGGAATATCCATACTGTTTTCCAAAAAGGCTGGATCAGTCGGCAATCCCATCAACTATGAAGAAGAACCCCTTTCTCCCCGCATCCATTACAGAAATGGATGATCTTGGGGTTTTTTGATGTATGTCAGTCTCTGTGGTGTGAGATAATATTTCATTGTTGTTTTTATTTGCATCTCCCAGATGATTATTGGTGTAGTGGAAGCAAAGAAAAACAAACAGGACTACATTAAACTAAGAAGCTCTGCACCTCAAAAAAAAATGGTGACCAAGATACAAAGACAGCCCACAGATTGGGAAAACTTGTTTACCCAATATCCATCCGATAAGAAGTTAATATCCAAAAAATATATAGGGCACTGGTAGAACTTTACCAAAAAAAGCATTCAATTCCATCAGAAGAAATGAAAATTCCCTACGGAAGAAATATAAATGGCCAAAAGACACATCAAATAAGATTTTAAGAGCCTCAAGCAGGCACTGTGAGAGAGTGTAAGGCATAGAGCACAGACCTAGCTTGCACAAGGCCCTGAGCACTGTATCCTTCATTTCATTTCATTTCATCATCCTGTTATTCGTCGATTGCCTCGAGCAGGCCCCAGTAACATCTCTTTCATCCTAGCCCTGAGATTATATTCAAGGCTCTTTAGGAGAATGAGACCCATCATTGTTACTGGTATTTGGCATATTGGTACGCCACGGGGAGTTTGCCAGACTCTGCCCTGTGGGCAGGCTACATTCGATAGCCTGCAAGTTTGTCCAAAGTAGGAATGAGACAATAAGATGTCATAAAAAAAAGTTCTGATAAGATGTCGCGCGGCCCCGGAACCCGCGTGGCTTTGTCCCTCTGCCAGTACCTTCATGTGTGCGGAGAGTGGTCTCAGCATGGTGGTGGCTGGTCCTGGAGGTCTTCGGCTGCCGGAGCCCTGGTCGGGGCGGGGAGGAAAGCTCAACCCGCTCCCCTCCAAGGGGCCCCGGGAAGGAACACCCAGGCGCGGGGGCAGAAGACTGCACTGTTCTCGTCCGGGATCTGGATTTTATAGTCTCTGAGTCTTGGCCGCTGATGGGATTACACGGCGCCAGCCGCCTACTGGAATTTGGAGGATCTGGGTGGAAGATGCTCGACTCCAATCCGAGTAGGCTTGGAGGTCTCGGCCCTGGAACCCGCGTGGCTTTGTCCCTCTGCCATTACCTTCATGTGTGCGGAGAGTGGTCTCAGCATGGTGGTGGCTGGTCCTAGAGGAAGACCTCCAGGACTGTATCCTTACGTTGCTAATTAAGACTCTTTTTTATTTTTATTTTTTTCTTTTGGGGTCACACCCAATGATGCACGGGTTATTCCTGGCTTTGCACTCAGGAATTACTCCCGGTAGAGCTCAGGAGACCATATGGGATGGTGGGGGTTGAAACTGGGTCAGCCGCGTGCAAGGCAAACGTGGTACTATCGCTCCAGCCCCTCTTTTTTATTTTTGAAGGGCCACTTCTTGCTCTGCTCTTTGGTTCTGACACTTGGGTGCTCAAGGGCCATCTGGGCTACAGTATGGTCCTCGGAGGACTGTATGTGAAGCTGGGGATAGAACCCAGGTTCACTCTATGTAAGGCAAGCACCTTTCCCGTCCTATCTCTGGCCCCTTAAATCTTTTTCTTCTTGATCATTCAAACTCCCAATTTAACAAAAGTTGATTTATTTTTTTCTTCATTTCTTCCCAGCAAACAAACTGCAATTAATATCCTAATTAAGCATAAAATTGAGGATGTCTTTATTCCTATAATTTTACAGAAATTAGGTACCACTGGCTTCTCCTCCCGTCGCCACAAAGAGCTGAGACAGGCTCAGTCTTGTAACAGCTCTCAATTTCAGTTTCAGTGATTAGAGCTGGAGAAAGGTTTTTGTTTACTTTCAGCTCTGAGACTCTGGGATCATCTTAGTTAAACAGACTCAGCATCTGCGTCCTTGCCTGAACTGCAGCAATATTTTTCACCAGCATAAAGGACACTTGCTCAGTATCCAAGGCAGTGAGAAGTGCTGTTTACAACAGACAATAGTAGCTGCCAGTTATCTTGCCCCTTGTCAAAGAATTATTTGGCCATACCACAATTAGGAGCACCCTATTTTGGGGGCTGGAGTGATAGTACAGTGGGTAGGGTTCTTGCCTTGCACACGGCAGACCTGGGTTTGATCCCCAGCACCCATATGGTGCCCCCAGCACCACCAGGAGTAGTTCCTGAGTGCAGAGCCAGGAGTAACCCCTATGCATCACTGAATGTGACCCAAAAAAAGAGCCAAGAAAAAAAAGAGCGCCCTACTTTTTGGAATGAATTGAAAATTGGTTTTGATTTAATGACAATGGGGTTCTTGTCTCCTAATGATGGCTCTGAAAGTACAAACCATCTTCATTCTTCCAGTCTTCAATTTACCAGCCCACCAACTAAATAATGGAACATAACTCTTGTTTTGGGGGGGTGGGGGTGAGAGAAGAGTTTGAGCCACACTCAGCAGTACTCAGTGACTATTTCTGTCCTCTGTGCTCAGGAGTGACCCCTGGCGGTGCTCAGTGGATTGTGTGTGGTGCTGGAGGTTTCAACCTGGCTTGTGACTAATACTGTTACCTGCAAATCAACTCTTAGGTGCTTTTCTGTGGTTTCTTCAAAAAGAACCAGAAAATATTCTCCGCACCACTTCCCCTTGCTTTGCCACTGCTGTGGGGCCAGGGCAGGCACACACTCACTCAGCTGTAGTGCTCATTCTTTCTGTGCGGCTGGTGATGCTTCCTAGACGTCACACTTCTTCAGTTCTGGTGCTCACGCCTCATTCAGCAGGACCACACTTCCCGCCATGGAGCCCAAATAACTTTTAGATAGTGGTTCTCACCAGGGGCACCACCTTTTACTTGTGTTGCTCAAACACTCCTGGCCAGAAATGACTTGCTATGCTGGGGACCTCAAAGGGCAGAACTGCCAAGCACAAACAGCAAACACAGCTGTTGGGGCCACACTTAGCTCTTGAAGCAGCACTGAAGATTGAACTCTTGGTCTTAAACTTGCAAGGCAGGTACTCTAAGCCACTTGTATCCCAATTAAAATATTCTTGAGGATCTATATTAAATATTCCCTTGAAATTGTTCATAAAATAAGTAACTTCTGATACAAACAAGACCATCCTTGGATTTGATGGAGGATGAAAATAAGATGGTGAATTACCAGGTTCCATTCACAACTGTCATCCACTAAAGCGAGATTTAGTCATTCACTAAATGCTCACTTAACCTAGCATATATTGCTATTGGTGATGGAGGGTTTGGGTGAAAATTGCCAAGTATTACTTGTTATAAGTCTAGAGATTGTTATCTCGACCTCAAATTATGGCAATTTTGTTTTAGGTGACATACATTCACATATTCATTTGTCTACCATTAATTGGTCACCATTATGCGTCAAATCCTCAAACAAGCTACTGCTGGAAAAGTGTACTTTGGGCATTTCTCCAGTTGTGTCTTCGTGCTCTGTGATCCTGACCAGGACAGGAACTTGTCATCTGAACTTCTTTCAACTTCTTACCTCCTTCTTACCTTCTTACTTTTACTTAGATAAAGATATCCAGAAGAGCTTGGAGAAATAGTACGGGGGCAAGGTGTTTGCTCTGAACATATCAGACCTGGGTTTGATCCCCAGCACCCCACATGATTCCCTGAACACTGTCAGGATCATTCACTGAGCACAGAATCAGGAGTAAGCCATGAGCATCACAATGTGTCACCCAAAAATGAAATCAAGGACCAGAGAGAGCGTATATAGATTAAAGCACTTGCCTTGCACACTGGGTTCAATCTCTGGCACCACAAATGGTCTCCCCAAGCACCACCAGGAGTCATCTCTGAGCAGAGAACCAGAGAGCACAGCTGGGTGTGGCCCACAAACAAAAATAAGTATCCAGAGTTTGGGGAGTTTCTTTCTTTCTCTCTCTCTCTTTCTTCTTTTTCTTTCTTTCTTTCTTTCTTTCTTTCATTTTCTTTTCCTTCTTTCTCTTTCTTTTTCTTTTCTTTTCCCCTCCCTCCCTCCCTCCCTCCCTCCCTCCCTCCCTCCCTCCCTTCCTTCCTTCCTTCCTTCCTTCCTTTCCTGTGGGGAAGGGGCCTCCCAAGCAATACTCAGGGAGCCTGGGCACCAATCTCATTGAGATTCTGCCCATCAGGCCAGTGAACCATGCAGCATTGGGGACATACTCAGAACTTCCACAGACCAGGCATGTGCTCCAGCGCTCTATGTCATCTTCCTGGCCCCAGTAGTTACTACCTATTCTTATAAACCAGCAAAAAGGAAATGGTAGGTCTTAGTTTCTATTTATCTTTTTGACTTGCTATTTACTAAGTTGTTTAACTATCTACATGAAAAAGCATTTAAAGCAGTGCTATATACTTACTGTAGATCAGGCAATTTTTTAAATCATGAATTCTGGTGCTGTGTTTTGATCTCCTCAGTCTTAATTTCACCATGTTAAGCTATAGGGGTGGTACCTAATCAGTTTAAGATCCTTAAAATCCTAAGTGTTATGATTCTATTGAATAAATTGACATTTTTTAACAGAGAAAGGAATTTACTGCATTTAAATAAAAAACCTTACCCTTCACTGAACCAAACCATTGCAGACTCTCAATAAAATATCTTTTTCACTTTCCTTCAGCACTTCTGGTCAGCACCAATAACAGGCTGGTTTGCTCACTAGTTGGTTCCCCCTCTCCTAACCTGCATAGAGGACCAAGACTTATTTTGAATGCACTCTACTCTACCCTGTTATAATAACATGTCCTTTTTTTTTTTCAATTTTTGATTGATTTTATTGGGAATACATTGCTACTCACAATACATATCAACATTTTTTATTAGTCCCATACAAGGAAATCTATAGACTAAATAATCACTCCATTTAACTTTACAAATAACTTTATATATAAATATATATCATATACCTTTATGACAATAATATTCTGTGGGGTTCCAGAAATAACATTCTTTTGTAATAAAATCTTTTCTGGATTACACTGATTGTAAGGCAATACTGTACTTGCACAGACAGGGTCAACTCATGCCTTTCCCTTTGTACCACCTCTTTCCTTAATATGTTCCAAACCATAACTAATAACTATCACTCCCAGGAACTTTTTTTTTTGCCTTTTAGATAACTTTAGGTAACATCCAGCAGTACTCAGGGGCTCTTCACTCAGGAATTATTTCTGGTAGTGGTTGGTGGACCATAAGGGATGCCGGGGCTCAAACCTGGGCTGGCGGCATGCAAGGGTTGGCCACAAGCAAGGCAAATGCCCTACCCTATGTGCTATTGCTCCAGCCCTCCCAGGAACTCGTAAGTGGCTTGACTCAAATTTCAGATCTCCAAGTACTTTTTTCCTGTATGGTTTTTATTCTGGATCATCAACACGCTGATCTACATACAGGTCATTAATGCTGTTCTCCACTATAACACTACTGGAATTGAGCAAAATTTTTCTGTGACATCGTTGGGGGAGAGACAATGAATGATGTTTCATTTATGTACCTTCATTAAGTTGTATTTTTTAAAATAAATGTATTTATTGAATCACCGTAAGAGCAGTTACAAAGCTTTCGGGTTTAAGTCTTGGTCATACAATGATGAAACACCCATCGTTCACCACTGCCCATTTTCCACCTCCAAAAACCCCAGTATATCCCCCATCCCACACCCTCTCCCTATCTGTGGGGCAGATGATCTCCACATTACTCTCTCTCTCTACTTTGATTACATTCAATATTTTGACACCAGACCCACCATTATTATTTGGGATTTTACCCCAACACTCAGATCTGCCAAAAAGACAACTGTAGACAATTTGTTTTCTATTGCTGGTTTTGAATAACATATGATGTTGTGCGGACCCAGTGGTGGCCACGCAATTTTGGAATTCCAAAATTTTAACACATCTGGAGGGATTTCTGCCAAAACCTGCTGAGTTGCGAGATTTGTTCCTAGGTCTTTGAGATCATGGCCTTTAAGCAGCTTGATCAGGAGCCAGAGAGGCCGTTTGTGGGTGGTGACCTGGGATCTTGTTGGGGTGGGGAGGAAAGGGCCGGCTCTACCCCCATCCCATGAGAACCCGCATGTCTCATCACTGTGGGCCTAAACCTGACTGTCAAGTGGCCTCCGGAGGGTGGCGGCCACCGAGCCATCAGGGGGAACAGGCCAAGGCACGAAACCTATTCCCATCTGGGGTGGCCCGGCATAACCTACTGTGAGGACCAGATGGGTTTCTGCCAAAAGCTGCTGGGTTCCAAGATTTGTTTCTGAGTCTCTGGGATCAAGACCGTTAAGCAGTTTGATCAGAAACCACAGTGGCCTTGCCTCCAATTATATAGCTGAGTCGGAGGTGGTTTGTGGGTGTGTCTCCCACATACCTAACTTTTGGCCATTTACTTTCTTAGTAAACTTGGCCCCAAATTGTTGGGGTCTGGCCAAAGGCACAGCAGCAATTTTGGGGTATCTAAAAGTCTGAAGGCACCATCATGTTGCTGATGCACTCACCTAATGGGTACAGACTGACTTGCTGGTGGTACCATACCCCCTCTATAATAACATGTCTTTTTAAAAAAATTTTTTTGAGCATTACAAAGCCATTCACGATTGAATTTCAGTTACACAGTATTCCAACACCCATCCCTCCACCAGTGTACACTTCCCAGCACCAGTGTCCCCAGGTTCCCTTTCATCACACCCCACCTACCCCCTGCCTGCCTTTATGGCATATGGCAGGTGCTTTTCTTCTCTCTCTCTCTCTCTCTCTCTCTCTCTCTCTCTCTCTCTCTCTCTACTTTTGGGCATTGTGGTTTGCAATATTGATACTGAAAAGTTAATAGCATGTCTTAAATGCAGTGATATTTACTGTTACGCATAGAAGAATCTTAGAATCTTATTAATAGCTCATGTACTTGCAGGGAAATATATGACTTGTCTCTGGGAGAATGCAAGCAATAATTGAGAGTGATTTGATGGCCAATGACTCTTAAATTAAACTAGGAGTGGACTGGAGTGATAGCACTGCGGGTAGGGCGTTTGTTTTGCACATGGCCAATCTGGGGTCAATTCCCAGCATCCAATATGGTCCCCTGAGCACTGCCAGGAGTAATTCCTGAGTGCAAAACCAGGAGTAACCCCTGTGCATCGCCGGGTGTGACCCCAAAAGAAAAAAACAATTAAACTAAGAGTGATGGTAAATTCAGTGCCAAAATAAAAAGAGAGAAAGAGGACAGTAGTAGTAGAAGACAGTATCTGTGCGTGCTCTCAATCCAGCAATCTTAATCTCAGTCTGCTATTAGCAACATTTGCTCTAAACTGAATGTCTCCATGAGGAAATGGGGGAGATCATGGGGCAGACAGAAATGTAGGAACTGATCTTGAAAAAAAAAACAGCTGCCAGGCATTAAGCATGTTAATCCAGTCCCCAGGACAGTTTGATAATATGTGCCAAGTGAGTGTTCAAAAAATAGTCGTGATAACAATAGATGATAATGATCAGAAGTGCTTTAGAGGGTGCAGTGTAAAAACGAAGGCTGCCTGCCTTCTGTGCCATTTTTAGCTCTGTCTCTAACTTGCTTCATCTTTCACGAGTATGATGTGGCCATCTGGACCTCTCATTTCCCCATCTGCAAGACAGAGATCCTATCATTTCCTACAGGAAGTCTTTGGGCTCTGCTTTAATATCCTCCAGCGAAACATCAGCTATAAATACAAAGCAGGCAACGAGAAGTCAAAGGCTACCTAGGGAATAAATTTAAGGCTGTATTATAAATTTTAATTAATTAAATCTAAATAATATTCTAACAACAAAGTTAATTATAATGCATTCGCTTTTGATTTTTAAGTAGATGAAAACATAATTCTATATTCCAGAACATTTTAATTCATTAAGCTCAATATTTTAATACATATTTATCTGAAATGTGTGAATTCTAAATTAATTTCTGAGGCAAAGTAGCATGATTAAACTTAATCTTAAAAAGCAGCAATACGGTGGGGAGATAGTTCAATGGACTGAAGTGTCTGCTTCATATTTGGGAGTCCTGAGCTTGATCCCTGGCACCATATGGCCCCTCAAGGACAGAGTTGGGAATAGTCCCCAGTCTTGGGGTCTGGTCAAAGAAAAAGCAAAAAACTCTCCAAAAGTAGCCAAAATTCTCTTTTTCCTTCCATCTGCTTTCCTCATCTCCCCTCTCCTCCCTCTTCAATCCTTCCCTTTTGTGCCTTCCTTCCCTCACTCAGGGAATGCTCCTGTCTGTGCTCAGAAATGACTCCTGGTGGTTCTTAGGTGACCATATGTGGTGCCAGGGATAAAAGTGGGTTTTGGTTTTGGTGATGCTCAGGGGTTACTCCTGGCTCTGAGCTCAGAAATTACTCTTGTTGGTGCTCAGGGAACCATATGGGATGCCAGGGATGGAACCCGGGTCAGCGATGTGCAAGGCAAGTGCCCTACCCTCTGTACTATCCCTCCAGTCCAGTACTTCTTTAAAGTTCTTTGATAAATATAGTTTTTTCCTTCTTGTTTATTGAGAAGATGGGAGAAAATCCTGTCAAAGCAAAGAAATTGCCTGAATAAACCAATGACATTTAAGCATATCAGCAAAAGCCACTGGTTACTCTGAAAGCTAATTTGCCCTATTTTCTCAATTTCTTTTTGTAATGCATAAATTTTAATCTGGTGGTGCACTGAAAATTTAACACTTCTTTAAAGTTAATTTGTATTTTATGTATATATGTAGATTAAAAATATTTTATGCATTAACATATGCCTCAGAGACCTGGGCCCTACGCAAACAAGATGAGAACGCTATTCAGGTCTCCCAAAGAAGAGTAGAAAGAGCTATGCTTGGAATATCACGTTTCACTCAAATGAGAGAGAGAATCCGGAGTTCTGACATCCGTCGACGATCAAGAATCAGGGACGCTGTCTCATTTGCCAAGGTGTCGAAAATCAGATGGGCTGGTCACGTAATGAGATTTAAAGACGACCGCTGGACTAGAGCTGTTACCGACTGGATTCCACGGGATGTCAAAAGACCCCATGGCCGCCCACCTACCAGATGGTCAGACTTCTTCGTCAAGATCATGAACGATCGGTTTGAGGCCCTTCATGTTCCTGGAGCGAAGAGATGCCATTGGGCTACACTAGCACACGACAGGGACAAATGGAGACGTTACTGGCGCCCGCTCGAGCAAATCGACGACGAACGGGAAGTTAAGTGATTAAGTGATTAAAAATATTTTAAAGGGATTAAAACAAAATCACATGGAGAAGCAATAATTTTACCTGTGTCTTTTGACATTCACACATCTCCTATTTCTAAATAATATGTGTATCTTGTTTTTTTTTTTTTACATCATCTTGGACATAAATAATTTGACTGCATTCTGTCAGGCCAGAGGAGATACTCAAGCACCCCCTCTATTCCTTCTCCCTTATCTTCCCAATATCATTACAACTTTTTACAAAATCAACATTCAGAAATTACATTAATATGCTATGAAGATGTTACCTATCATTAAAAATCAAGTCTATTACTATCCTTTCTTACCTTTTACTTCTCTTGAGGTTAACTCATTTAGCTTTCCTTGTACTCACTTTTAATTCTTTTTACATCCCTCAGAGGCCTCTCTGGGCACCAGACCCACAGCAGTAACCTGTCAATCACTCTTTACCTGGATTCTTTCCTGAAGCAGGTCATCCTCCTTTTCTCTGGAGTGATCACTCTTTAGCTTCCTGAGACATATCATCCCTGGATCCCCTTTGACTCTGTCCTCGGTGTTTCCTTGACCTCTATCCTGAGTGAATTCCCTGCGTTCAAACCAAACTTCAAAATCTTCCCTTTTATGGTTCACAGTCTCATTTTGTTGGAGCACAACATTCAGTTTCTTCATCAGTTTAAACAACACAGTATAAGGGCAGAAGAAACAGTCACCTTCAGCACGTGTCTGTTGTGTTCTGTGTAGACTGCTGACCTATATACCTTGTGAAGCTGTCATCCTAAGCTTCCCCTTCACCATGACACTGTCACATGCCACACACTTTATTGCACCTCTCCCCCTTGGCTATCTTTTTGTTTTAGAGAATAGCCCCCAGGAGCTTTTAGGAAAAGTACCTGAAAGGTAAATTTCTTGAGATTTGTATACAAAAAATATCTTCACATGTGATATATCTTGATAAATACAAATTTTTTTTAATTTTATTGAATCACCATGAGAAACTTACAAGCTTTCATGTTTGGATTACAATCACACAATGATCAAACACCCATCCTTCCACTAGTGCACATACCCCACCACCAATCTCCCAGTATATCCCCCTTCCCCACCTTCCCTCTGCCTCCATGGCAGACAATATTCCCCATACTCTCTCTCTACTTTGGGCATTACGGTTTACAATACAGACACTGAGAGGTTATCATGTTGGTCCATAATCTACTTTCAGCACACATCTTTCATCCTGACTGATTCCTCCAGCTATCATTTTCTTAGTGATCCCTTCTCTAGTCCATCTGCCTTCTTCCCTCCACTCATGAGGCAGGATTCCAGCGATGGGGCAATCCTCCTGGCTCTTGTATCTACTGTCCTTGGGTGTCAGCCTCATGTTATTTTATTCTATACTCCACAAATGAGTGCAGTCCTTCTATGTCTGTCCCTCTCTTTCTGACTCATTTCACTTAGTATGATACTCTCCATGTCTATCCACTTATAAGCAAAGTTCATGTCTTCATCTCTCCTAACAGCTGCATAGTGGATGAATACAGAATTCTACACTGGAAATAGGTTTTTCTTCAGTATGTTGAAGGATTGATTCTATTCTCTTCACTCCTAAGTGTTGGTGAGAAGCTCCCAGACCATTCTGATCTTTAATGTGTGATGCTATATTTTTCCTCTTTGATTGTAGAGTCTTTTCATATTGCTGTTTTTAAACTTTTACTTTTAAAAGTAAAGATACTTTTTTTATCCACTTGGTTGATACTCAGTGGAACTTTTCAATACAAAAATGTTCATTCTTCATTTTTAAGACATTATCTTGAATTATTTCATCGATCATTTCTTGAGTCTTTTTCTGTAATTCCTATTATTTGGATGCTGGGCCTCCTGGAGTTTAGGCCCTAGACTCAATTCCTAATCTGACATTTTCTTTCTCTATCTTTTTGAAATACAGTCTGGGATCTTTCCCCAACTCACCTTCTAAACTGTTTTTATTTATGCCATCGTGTTAGTAAATCTCAGGAGCTTGATTTTGTCTATTTGCGAGGGTAGTGGAAATATACCTGGCAGTGTCAGGGCTTGGGGAACCACAAAATGCTAAGGATAGAACCAGGGACTCCTACAGACCAAGTACGCTCCAGCCCCTTTATACTATGCTTGGTCCCTCTATTCTGTCTTTTAATGTTTGTTTTGTAGACATGCAGGATCTTTTCCTTTGGGCGGTGCTAAAACAGTAGGCTCCCACATGCAAGGCAGTGGCTTTACTGTAAAGATATATCCATAAACAGTTGTTTTCTGTGTGTTTACCTTGCTATGACCTATCAAACTAGAGGTTTTCCCCTCACTACTGGTAATTCTGATCTATCTTGAATAAAAGTTAAGGAAGGGGTGACAAATGACCAGATGCTCTCACTCATCTATGGAATACAGAGAGACCAAAAAAAAAAAAAAAACAAGTGGACAGTATTCAACAATGACAAACCCTTGGGGATTTCTTGAGTCCTCTTGTCAATTTCCACTGTCCATCTGCCTCCCAGCTTCTAAAATGTGTTGCCTCACTGGACAAGATCTGAGGGTTAAAAGTAGGTAAGGGATATTCTTGATAACCTTTCAGTATCAATACTGCAAACCACAATGCCTAAAAAGAGCAATAGCACAGTGGGTAGGCTGTTTGCCTTGCACACGGCCGACCCGGATTCGATTCCCAGCATCCCATATGGTCCCCCGAGCACCACCAGGAGTAATTCCTGAGTGCAGAGCCAGGAGTAACCCCTGAGCATCGCTGGGTGTGACCCAAAAAGCAAAACAAAACAAAAAGGATAAGGGGGGGGGGAGAAAGAAAGAGAGAGAGAGAGAGAGAGAGAGAGAGAGAGAGAGAGAGAGAGAGAGAGAGAAGAAAAATGCCTGTCACAGAGGCAAGCAAGGGGTGGGGGGTTGAGGGTTGAAGGGAGGGAACCTGGGGATACTAGTGCTGGGAAATGTACACTGGTGGAGGAATGGGTGCTGGAATACTGTATTACTGAAACCCGATCATGAACAGCTTTACAGGGGTCTATATCACAGTGATTCAATAAAAAAAGTTTTTAAAACTCTTAAAAAATAATAAAATAATTGGGAAATTTCTCTTTAAAATGTGTTGTCTTGGGGCTGGAGAGATAGCACAGCCGGCAAGGCGTTTGCCTTGCATGCAGCAGACTCAGGTTCGATTCCCAGCATCCCATATGGTCCCCTGAGCACTGCCAGGAGTAACTCCTGAGTGCAGAGCCAAGAGTAAGCACTGAGCACCGCCAGGTGTGACCCAAAAAACAAAAAAATAAAATAAAATGTGTTGTCTTTAGAGACTCACCTGCATTCAGAGTGCTTCCCCTTATCCTACTCCATAGATTTTTATGGCCTTTATTTTCAATCCATTAAAATAATGGAGTTTTAGGGAATTTCAGGTGTGAATAAAATTAAGGACACAATCCATTATCATATCTTTATCAGAAACCATAAATGATTACTCTGTAGAGTTCATTTGTTGGTGTAATCGTTGTTGTTGTTTTTGGTTTCTGGGCTGCACTCTGTGATGCTCAAGGGTTACTCCTCACTCAGTACTCAGGGGACTATCTGTGGGCTGCCACAGATCAAACCCGAGGCTAGCCATTTTTAAAGCAAGCACCCTACCCACAGTGCTATCGTTCCAGCTCTGTGGAGTTTTCTTCACAGAGTTAATATAAATCCAGATCATCTAGAAAGAGATTCAGGATTCAGATGGTAGTCTGCTTGGAAGGGGAACAAAGGCCGGGGAAAAAAAGCTCATACAACTTTTTTTATTTAGTTCAGGAAATGTTTTTCAATTTTTTTTTATTAAAATGTATTTCTTCAAAGAGTATAGAAATATACCTGGCAAATGACCTGTTAGAAGTCAACCATCTGTTCAGACATACATTAATACCTACAAATTCTAACTCAGCAGAATTTATTAAATCATGTATATCTATATCCAAATGACACAAATAGAATTACATTTGATAGACTCTTGGAAATGGAAACAATTTTCTGACAGATGAGAATTTCCCTCGATGAAAGTTGTCATGGCTGTAAAGGCTCTAGAAGCTAAGCCCGAAGGGCCATTGTTCTATCAGGTTGAGGCGCTACAGTGGCATGCACAGAGGGTGCCGAGCATGGGGGCGGCCCCCTACTTCTGTGGTGAGCATGGAACACTTTGGGAAGACAAAGCACACAGAGGAAGGGGCTCCCTCGCAGGGAGCTTCTTGGCACACACTCCAGCATCCCAGGGCACCAGACCCAGTAGGAAGCAGAGGAAACACCCTATGGCAGTGAGCTTCCCCATGGGCATGGCTTGGACAGTGGAGAGAGGATGGGATGGACGCAAGTCCCGCTGCTTTTGGGCTATAGAGTGGTGTCCACCAAAAGGACCACTTCCCTTCAAGCTTGCTCAAGGCACTGGATGAACTCCCCTATACACAATTAACTAGAACAAAATACTCTGGAAAGACGAGCTCAGTCAGCATTTGATTTGCCCTCCTTAAAGCAAAGTGGCATTTTGTTTTGTGTTCTTCCCAGTGAAATCCACCAGGAGGTGGCATGGCATCTCTAGAGAGAGCTATGGGGGTCTATTCGATTGAGGATACTGTGCCATCCCTTCTAGTCTCTCTGGTTCATGCCAAAACTTTGTGGAGCAGGAAGAAGTGGCCAGTTCACCTGGACTCTGCTGGGCTGGCATTTAGCAATGTTAAGTCTTTCTCCCAGTTCTATACCTGCAGGCAGAGCTGCAGTGGCAGCAAAAGGGCTGAATGGGAGACTGGCCCCACTTGGGTTCTGGGGCCCCTCCACAGAGAGGTAGCTTTCTCAGACTTTTCCCATTCTTCTCTGCAGATGTCCCTTTCCTAACCAAGAACTTTTGGCTTGATGTTTCCAGAGGGCCCAGTATTCACTGACTTTGCATATTGTTTAGTTATCAATTTCAAGTGTGCACAAGGTAGCAAGTTTTTCAATATACCTTACTCCTAAGATGTCTTTCTTGTGAGATATGTGCAAGGAAAGACTAGGGTGGACAGTTCTCATTTTTTCTTCTTGACCTCTAAGCTTCTCTTTCATTGGTGGATAAAACACAAGGGATACAGACAGTAAAGAGCTTGTGGTGTTTTCCAACCAAAATCCATCACAAGCGGGGTGCAGGCATCTCTCAGGGGTTCAGCGATGCCTGGGAGTGGCAGGACAAAAAATCTTAATCAAGGACAAACTCTCTCCCTCAATAAAGGCACATCAACTGGCATGTCTGTCAGGTGGGGCTACGCAGACCTTCTTTATCTGTATCCTGGTGAAAGGGATAAGAGCATTGGAAAAACTGATTGGACCTTCCAGAGAAAAAAGGTCAAAGGTCAAGTCCCCCCAAAACAGAGATTAACACGAAACATTTTAATATTGTCCTGTGTAAGTCCACCAAAAAGGCATCTTCTTTCTGAAACTCCCACATCATATACCAACCATTGGCAGAGCTCCTCAGATTGCTACTGCCTGGCTGTCTGCTGGACCCGGGGAACAGCCGGGGTCCCCCAGGAAGTGCACATGGAGTGCCCACTCCCAAACCCATTTCCACTGCCCAACTGTCATCTTCACAAAGAGATATGTGAACTTTACTTAGGATGTAGATCATGGAGATAAATAAATTAACACTCCCTGAATGACGAAGACATTTGAACTCTATACAGACTTCCCATTCATTCAAAGGCATTTGGCCCGCACAGGAGGAGGCGACTCCACAGGGCTACACTGAGATTATGGAAATCCTGGAGCCAGGGAAAGGGTGTGGAACAGGAGGTGGAGCTGCCTCGGACCTTGCGGGATGCTTCCAGCAACTGACCCTCCTGCTAGGAATCCACCTTGGGGAAAATGCTCACTTTGTTGTTTCTGCACATCTTCCGCTCCACCCTCCCTACCTTGGGCATCTTTGTCTGGATCAGCTCTTCGGGGGTGTTGCCCAGTGGGGGAAGCAACCGCTTCTTGCTGTTTCGGGTCTCAGAAAGCCACTGAGGAGGCAACTCGAAAGGCCCAAAGCCAAACTGCAGGGAATATTTGTCGGGGAATGTCTCAAGTTCTAGGGGACCTGCCGAGGCTGCCTGATCCACTGTGCCTGGGGGTGGTGCAAGGGTGGCAAACTGTGAGCCCAGCTCCCCCTCCAGGCCTGAGGTCACCATCCCCTTAGCCTGGAGCTCAGCTGCGCCCATGTATTTGGCATCACTCTCCTCCTCATCCTCGGTAGCCTTAAAGATCTGCTGCTGCCCGATGTGGAACATTTCCAGGAGCTGACTGCCTGAGCGCATGCTGGGCTCCAGACTGGCATCGGCTGCCCCACTGCCCGTGCTCACCACATTCCGGCGACTATAGCGGTGGTGCAACTGCACCAAGGTCCCGACCAAGCACTTCCGGACAGATTTGTTCACAGTCAGAAAGAGCACAGGGTTGGCCAACAGAGAGACTTTGGGCAGCCAAATGGCAGTGAGCAGCAAGAACACAGATGTGTCGGGGACATTGAGAACAGTCTGGTAGACCACCAGGGTGGCATAGGGCACACTACACAAGATGAAGACCATCACCATGGAGAGCAGGGTGGCGTGCAGCTCAGCCTCCCGCTGGGATGCGTAGGGAATGGAGATGGTGTTCTGGGGGGTCCGCAATGCGGCGATGATGACCTTCTTCTTCTGGCTGGCACTCAGGGCCCGGCGGATCAGGATCAAGAAGAGGAACACCAAGGCCACGGGCACGATGACAGTCGTGATGTTATAGATCAGGACATACACCAAGTGGCCCAAGGAGTTGCTCCAGGCCTCCGTGCAAGTGGACATGGCATAGATGTCGGCCACATTGGTCACAGCAAACACAGGGACACTGGCCACCACAGCGTGGGCCCAGATGTACATCACCAGTTCACGCGATTTGGCATCTGATATTTTTCTCTCCAGAGGATAGAGGACTGAGTAGTACCTGCAAAATGCACAAACAGAATCCATTTCCTGGAAAAATGAAACTCCATAAATGAGCGGAGTCAACATCAGTTCGTGTAAGAGAGAATAAATCAAAGAATCGAGTTCTTTGACATCTCCCAAGACAGAGGGAACCACTAGAGGAATCTGGAAGCCTTACCTTGAGTTCCGAGGACTTGGCCGCCCAATGAGGAATCACTACACTGGAAAGAAGCAGCTTTCCAACTGAGCAGAAAAAGGCTCGTCTTCATCGAACTGTCACGACTCTTCCTCAGGAAAACAAGTAATCATACCCATCCACAACCGTTCATTGCTGCCACCAGGATTAAATCCCCCAAACACCCTCCCTATCAAGGATGCTTCCCTCGCTGTGCAGGCATCTATTTTTCAACAAAGAGGAGTTTGTTTAAAAAATAACTTTTTGTTTACATGAGCTAGAGAGGCTTTAGGAAAATTGTCAAAGCCACTAACAAAGCCTGTCTACAGACATTTTGAAACAAACACATGCCACAGCTCAGGCTTGTCCCCTCTAGTGCTGGCAGCAGCTCAGCACGACTCACTGTGGAAGAAGCTGGCTCTCTGGCAAGACCCATCCCCAAATCAATTTGCTTGTCAAAAAATATGTCAGCTCAGGTCAGGAACAAGCATTTGGAGTAAATGCTTTGCAAGTGGAAGGCCCAGGTTCAATCCCTGGCACCATAAGGTCCCCTAGGCATCACTGTAAGCGACAGCTGAACACCCCTGAGTATAGATCCAAAACAAAAATCCAAAAATGTATGCTACTTAGAAGCCAGCTGCAGCAGTCCAGGCACATGTGTCTGGACACAAATTTGAACCCTGTACCACACGATTCCTCAGGCATTGCCAGGAGTGGCCTCTGGGCCTCCAGAGCACTGTTTAGGAAGCCCAAAAGAAAGAAAAAAGATTTTTGTCTGCTCAGTGGCCACTATTGCCACCATAATCACTCAAAAGTCTGAAGTGGGGGCTGGAGCACAGCAGGTAGGGCATTTGCCTTGCACGCGGCGGACTTGAGTTTCGATTCCCAGCAGCCCATATGGTCCCCTGAGCAATGCCAGGAGGTAATTCCTGCATGCAGAGCCAGGAGTAATCCCTGAGTATCGACAGGTGTGACTCAAGGAGCAAAAAAAAAAAAGGTCTGAAATGACTACTCAATTAGACATATTTGTTAGATTTCTTTTTTTTCTCAAACTTTGATTATTCTGTAACCATCTTCTCAGGATTCCAAAACTTTCAAAGTTTTAATGATTGAGGGAACTAAGTAATTCTTCAGACCTGGGCTCACTCTGCCAACCGCCACCAGAGCTGGGGAGGCCGCTTCCCTTTAGCTTCACCACACCTCTGCAGGCACCTGACGCTGAAGCAGCCCTTACTCCATGCACACTAAGTAATCTGAGCGCCTGGGGGCCTCCCCATATACACCCTTCGTTGGACACAAGAGGGTGCTTGAGAGTTGGGCTCAGTTCTAACACTGTCTACCCTAAGGCAGCACTGGATTCCACAGGGAAAGGGGCCAACCGCCCCAGATCACCCTCTTGTTAGATGAGGAGTTCTGGCTATTACCTGGGCTTCTGACCAACTTCCTACACACTCGAGAACACTACCTGTCCCTCAGACTGCAAGGTGCCAGCACAGGAGGCTGGGTTGATTTGTTAGAACAGCTCACAGAACTCAGGCACCCAGCTCACTCATGAAGAACACTAAGAATACTGAGGGCCAGAGAAGAGAAACCTGCAGCCCAAATGAAGGAGTTTCTGTCCTCAAGGAGGATGGGGCTGCCAAGGGGGCATGTGAAAACCTTGGGTTTCCAGGGTGAAAGTTCTCTGAAGCCCCTTTCTTTGGATTAAATCAATGGTCATCAGCAAATAGACTCATCTTCCAGTTCCTCTCTTGAGAATGCCCTCAGTGCCTGTAGGTTTCCTTGGTAACCAGCCCTCAACCTCAGAGTTCCCCCAAGTTATCCTTGATGGTGGTGGTGGTGGTGCTGCTGCTACTGCTGAGGGCCCAATCAAGGCCATGCTAAGCACAAACTCTTCCATCAAGCTACATTCTGGGACTCCTCCCCCCCCCCCCCCCCCGCCAGAAGTTATCTCCATTACAACCAACACCTTTAATGCTCTCAATGCTTAGGAAATTCCAGGCCCATGAGGAAACCCTGGATGATGACCAAATGTGCATGAGAAAGCATGTATTCTTTCGTCCTCTAAATCACCAAAAAATTCTCATAACTCACAGTACTGTGCTAGGTTACTAAGCTGCAAAGATGCACAGCAGGGTGCCAGAGAGGTAGTACAGTCAGTAGGGTACTTGCCTTGCACTCAGATGACCTATGTTCGATCCCCAGCACCCCAGATGGTCCCCCAAGACCACCAGGAGAGATCTCTAAGCACAAAACCGGGACAAAGACTTGGGCATGGCCAGATATGGCCCCAAAACAAAAACAAAAAAAATCTTTAAAAAAGAAAAGATGCAGAGGAATGTGTTAAAGCGCAGCAGGAAAGGAGGCGTGCAAAGGAGCAACTGTGAACACAGAGATGAAGGCTCCCCAGAGGAGCATGCTGGAGGGGCAGGAGGGAAGCACCTGGGAAATGTCTAGAGAAGAGGGCACCGTGACGGAGGCTGGCAGGGGACAAGCTGGGGGAGAATGTTCCGGGTGGAGGGAGACACGATGCAAACACAACACGACCATGGCTGATCAGAGATGGGCGCAGCGCGGTGAAATGTGCTCTAGATCTTTTTCTGGGAGGAAAAAGAAAAAGAGAAAGAAAAGCATAAGTTATTCATGCTCTCACTTTTCCTTCTGAATATAAACTTCCCTAAACACAACTCTATAAGTCCACTGAGACCCCACACACATAAGTACACGCCCAGGGGTGCACTGTCTCCAGCTCCCATTTGCTAACTGACAGACAACAAACCCAAGCTCCTAGTAATTTGTGCTTCCATTATGCACTGGGGAAGAGATGGAGATGCACACAGTTCATTAGGAGTTTGTTGGTGTGTACAATCAAAAAAATGATGCAGAAAGTGTAGGTGGTCTCCCAATTAGCTTGCTGACTCAGTGCCATGAAATCAAGTGTCTGGGGCTGGAGCAATAGCACAGTGGGTAGGGCTTTGCCTTGCATGCAGTTCACCCGGGTTCGATTCCCAGCATCCCATATGGTCCCCCGAGCACTGCCAGGAGTAATTCCTGAGTGCAGAACCAGGAGTAAACCCTGAGGACCGCCGGGTGTGACCCAAAAAGCAGAAAAAAAGAAAGAAAGAAAACAAGTGTCTGAGAAAATAGTGAGAAAGGACTGTCTTTCCTTTGTCTTCATCCATGCCATTACTGGTACTTGCAAGTAGCCTGCAATTCAATAACAAATTAGGAATATGCCAGTCTTGTTCTTCTACTAGGATCTTATCTTCTTTTTAAAAGATGGAAAAAATATGAGAGACATCCATCCTCACTAGAAAGAAAATTGTTTGCATATGTTCTTATCTGAGGCAAAGGGCCCAAAATAATCCATGGAGATTACAGCAATGCTTTAAGGCATAACAGCAAACTGTTGAGAAATATGTGCTCCTACATTTGTTGATTATTATTCCTGAAAAATGTGGGGATTCACAATAGTAGCACTGTAGCACTGTCCTCCTGTTGTTCATCGATTTGCAGTAACGTCTCCATTGTGAGACTTTGTTGTTACTGTGTTTGGCATAGTGAATATGTCATGGGTAGCTTGCCAGGCTTTGCCGTGCAGGTGAGATACTCTCGATAGCTTGCTGGGCTCCCTGAGAGGGGTGGAGGAATTAAACTCAGGTCAGCCAGGTTGGCTGCATGCAAGGCAAACTCCCTACCTGCTGTGCTATCGCTCCAGCCCTTCACAACAGTATTATTCACAATAGCTAAAAGTGGAAACAACTCAAATGTCTATCAACAAATAAATGGATAAACAAAAAAATGCTTATAGCCATATAATGAAAGATATTTTAGCAACAAAAGAAGTGAAGTCCTAATGTAGACTATGATATGGGTGAATCTCAATGACACTATGTTGAGTGAGGGAAGTCAGCCCCAAGAGATTTCATATCATATGATTGCCTGTACACAAAAGGTAAAAGAAAAAAAATAAACACCTCTAGCAAGTGACGTTGCCTAGAGCTTGGGGCTGGGAAGGAGGAGTGAGTATAACTCTAGAAATTAGCATGAGCTTCTTTTCAGACTGATGGAAATATTTTACGTATTTTATTTCCATTAACAGCTGCTGCTAAATTAAGCAGCCTTTTATGAGATCGTTTCAGACATTATAAAGCTCAGTTGCAGGGATGAACGCACAGGTCCTTAAACATACCAATATTTACTGACATATTTAAAATGAGTGAATTTATTGAGGTGCCAATATCTTAACAAAACTTATAAAAAAAAAAAGAGAAGAAAAAAAATCCTTTCAGGAATCAGGTTGTGACATGATTGAGCACATGCCTCACATGTATGAGGCCCAGGTTGGGTCCCAGCACTGTAAACAAACAAACAAAGCATTTCAGAATAAAAAGCTCTCAGTGTGCACCATAGCACCAGAGGTGCCTGAGCACACCTTGGGGGTAACTCTAGGACCCTTTGAACATCACTAGGCTGAGCCAGGTGGCTCCAGCTCAGATGGCATTGCATTACCTGGCCAGAGCACCGAACTGTCTAGTCTGGTTGCCCAAATCACCAGGAGCAGCCAGAACACTGCCTGAGAACCGCCGCCCCCCCTTGAAAAAAAGGAAAAAAACAAATGGATGGAAAGATAAAAAAACCATAACAAACAAAGCTCTGGAAATAAATCCTTCAAAAGATTCATGTTTAAACTGGACGGTCCAATCATTTGTTAAGTAACCACTGAACTGCCCCCTCTGTTTTTCTGGAAATTTATCCACCCTGTATCCAAAAAATCACCAATTCCAACCAAGCTGAAGCTGCATCCTGGTCCGGGGATTCCCCTCGGGCATCCTCATGCTGTTAACCCCATCCCCACTCCCGAGTCCTGTCTTTTCTCAATAGTCCTATTGCCCAAAGCTGCCGCTAAACTAAACAGCCTTTCATGAGATTCTTTTAGACATCAATTTTTCTGCTGCTGAACACAAACTCAAATTGACAGCAATCTGTGGAAGACTAACTACTCACCATTTGCTTCATGAATGCAAATTTTTTAAGTACTCTTAAGAAAACAAAACACCTTGATCCCCTGATGATTTGACCTTACCTGTCCAAGGCTATAGCAGGGAAGCTGAGGATAGTCACAGAACAGAAGACTTTGTGCAAGAATTTGACGACCCTGCAGAAGAGCACAGTGTAGATCCACCAGCAACAGTGAGGACTAGTGCTGAGGATTATGTCGAAGGGCACGCAGACCAGGCTGGCACAGATCCCCGCGCAGGCCAGGTTTTTAATGAATCTGTTGGTGACAGATTTGAACACGGTTGTGCGGCACGTTGACCATAACACCATTAAGTTTCCTGGCCAGATATGAAAAAAAGAAAGAGTCTGGTTAAAAAAAATTAAAAAGACAAAACAGGCAATAATAAAAATATAAAAACTACATTTGAAGGCTGATTTTAAACCTTTCAATATCAATACTGCAAACCACAATGTCCAGAGAGAGAGAGAGAGAGAGAGAGAGAGAAGAAAAATGCCTGCCCAAGAAGCAGGCAGAGGGCACGTAGTGGGAGGGTAATGGGAGGGAATCTGGGAACACTGGTGCTGGATAATGTACACTGGTGCAGGGATGGGTGTTGGAATACTGTACATTTAAAATCCAATCACGAACAGCTTTGTAATGCTTTAAAATAATTAATTACCTGGCAGCTTGGTGGCTGCCATCCTTCAGAGGCCATTGAATAGTCAGGTTTGGGCCCACAATGACCAGACACGCAGGGCCTCATGGAATAGGGGTGGTGCCGGCCCTTTCCACCCTGCCCCAACGAGACCCCGAGTCACCACCCATGAACAGCCTCCCTGGCTCCTGATCAAGCTGCTTAATGGCCATGATGCCAGAGACTCAGGAACAAATCTTGGAACCCAGTTGGTTTTGGCAGAAATTCCTCCAGATTTAATCATTAAAATTTTGGAATTCCAAAATCGCACAGCCACTACTAAGGCCACATGACATCATATGTTACTCATAATCAGCAATAGAAAACACATTGTCTACGGTTGCCTTTTTGGCAGATCTGAGTGATGGGATAAAATCCCAAATAATAATGGTGGATCTGGTGTCAAAATATTGAATGAAATCAAGGTAGAGAGAGAGTAATGTGGAGGCCATCTGCCCCACAGGAAGGGGGAGGGTGTGGGACGGGGGTATACTGGGGTTTTTGGTGGTGGAAAATGGGCACTGGTGAAGGGACAGGTATTTCATCATTGTATTACTGAGACTTAGACCCGAAAGCTTTGTAACTGCTCTCACGGTGATTCAATAAATAAATTTATAAAAAAGAAGAAAAAAAAGTAAGATGGAGTTCATGCCCAATTCAATCAGCCTAATCAATGGCTGAATAAATAGCAATACTCCTACATTTAAAAAAATTAATTAACGGGATGGAGTGATAGCACAGCGGGTAGGGCGTTTGCCTTGCACGCAGCTGACCCAGGTTTGATTCCCAGCATCCTATATGGTCCCCTGAGCACCACCATGAGTAATTCCTGAGTGCAGAGCCAGGAGTAACCCCTGAGCATCGCTGGGTGTGACCCAAAAAGCAACTAAAATAAATAAAAATAATAAATTAATTAAAAATTAAAAAAGAAAAATAAAATAATACAATTAATTTAAACAGGTCTTATAGGTTTAGTGAAATGATTAAATCGCATATATTTGCAAAGGCCTAGGAGAATTTTTAGTGGTTTTACATAATTTGAAGCATAATAAATCATAATTGTTATATAAAATTTAATGTAGTACAATTTCATTTGAGCATAAACAATTTGCTAGCCATGACTTAATCTCATGCAGCTAGTAGCTACGGGAATTGACTGTGCTGTTCATGAGCTTTCAGCAATGACACATGAACTGGCTCTTCTTGCACCAGCTCCTCTGGTGGCTTCTCCAAATCTACAGTCTCCTGGTTTCCTCCTTTTTTTAAAAAAAAAAATATTGAACTGTAGCACTGTAGCACTGTCCTCCTGTTGTTCATTGATTTGCTCTAGCGGGCACCAGTAACGTCTCACAACAAATTGTGAAATTTGCTGTTACTGTTTTTAGCATATGAATACATCATGGGGAGCTTGCCAGGCTTTGTGGTGCAGGTGAGATACTCTTGGTAGCTTGCTGAGTTCTCTGAGAGGAGCAGAGAAATCAAACTCTGGTTGGCTGCATGCAAGCCAAACGTCCTACCTGTTGTGCTATCACTCCAGCCCAATACTGAACATTTAATTTTATTTTTAAATATCATTTTAGTCACCATGATTTACAAAACTGTTCATAGTAAGGTTTCCTACAACATTACAACTCACCATCCTCCACCAGAGTGTCTACTTCTCTTACCAATGTCTCGGTGTCCACCTTCCACCTACCCACCAAACTGGGCTCCCATACCACCATGCTGTCTCCCCACCACAGTAAGCTCAGTTCTGTAGATCTGTTCTCAGGTTCGGTTGCCTTTCTCTGTTTATTCTCTCATTATGTTTCTTTTATTCCACATGTGAGAGAAATTATTCTGTATCTATCCTTCTCCTCCTGGCTGACTTCATCCAACATCCATTTCCTTTAATAGAAATACTAAGGATGCATATACATATACATACACATACACATACACATACACACACACACATACACATATACATATACATATACATATACATATACATATACATATACGCAGGCTGCCTTGCTCTAGTTCACTTTATCATGCTCTGCAGATGGTGTGCATTTATTATTATTTCTATTTGTATTGAGGTTTGTGGTAACCCAGCATGAGGTAAGTGGGGTTGTCCCAACAGTGTATCTTTTGTGTCCCATTAAAGCATGTATTTTTTGTTATTCATTTATTTTTATTGAATCACTGTGAGACCATTACAAAACTGTGCATGATTGGATTTCAGTCATACAGTATTCCAACACCCATCCCTCCACCAGTGTACATTTCTCAGCACCAGTGTCCCCAGGTTCCCTCCCACCATCACCCCCCCAACACCACCCCCTGCCTGCCTCTATGGTAAGCGCTTTTCCTCTCTCTCTCTCTCTCTCTCTCTCTCTCTCCCTCCCTCCCTCCCTTTCCTCCTTTCCTCCCTCCCTCTCTCTCCCTTTGGACATTGTAGTTTGCAATATTGATACTGAAAAGTTATCAAGAATATCCCTTACCTACTTTTAACCCTCAGACCTTGTCCAGCCTGATCATTCCCAGCTATTATTGTCATACTGGTCTCTTCTCTATCTTAACTACCCTCCACCCCACACAAATTTGTGGTTAGCTCCAACCACGGACAGTCCTCCTTTTCCCTGGCCATGGATATTATTCTTCTACTATATATATTTTTATACACCAAAAATGAATACAATCATTCTATATGTGTCCCTCTCCTTCTGACTCATTTCACTCAGCATGATACTCTCCATGTCCATCCATTTTAGGCAAATTTCATGGCACATCAACACAACGGAATACTATGCAGCTGTCAGAAAAAACGGTTTCCTCCTCTTTCCCTCTTCCACCCCAGTGCTGCTACTCATTCTCCATACTTCGCCATTCCCTCTGCTCTCCTTCTAGTCCTTCCCAGGTGAGATTGTCCACTGGTTGTTCTCTGTGGAAATGCTGATGACCAGACCCCTACCACCACCAAACACACACATATTCACACCCTTAAACTAGGTTTCCCCTCTTAACTCCAGACTCCTATTTCCAACTGAACATCTGATGGCCCATCTCTATCTGCCATTCCGCTCCCCATGGTCCTAAAGGGTCTACATGACCTGCGCCTGCCTGTGAAACCTTACTCCTCTCTTCCTATGGCCAGCTGGATGCCTGTCACTCTGATCGGATTTTCTGTTCTTGAAACACACAGGTTCATAGGTCTTGGATGAAAAGTGAATTTCTTTAATCCTTTCTTTTTAAATGCTTAATGTGACACCCTCCAATAATCTATGACTGCCATCACAGTCCTTATTTTAGTTATTAATTTACCAGTTTCCCCTCTAGCTCCTGAAGACAGTTTTGTCCGCTGTTTTAACTTCACTTTCCAGCCTATATCTATGTCTGACGGAGTATAGGCATTCAATAAATATTTAATAAATAAATAAATGTGTGAAATAAGGAAGCAAAGAATAAAGGGCATGTGTAAAATAATCCCATTTGAGATCATCTTATGTGAGATAATGATTATCTTATGTAACCTCATGTGAGAATATCCTAGATCACCAATTCCTACACCTCACTGAACATCTGGAATTATTTTATCAAATTTCCTGAATCATGATCCATTGGTATAGAATGGAAATCTATATTGACTATATACACCACACACACACACACACACACAAACACACACACATACTCACACATATAGTAATACCCTTTCTAGCTGTAGAATGTTGTGTTCCAAGAAAGACTATCTCTTGGTTCACCTGAGTCTCCGAGGACCTGAGTCTCCGTATGCAGGCAGCCTATTGAACTGCTGGAGCTTCTACTGGGGCAGAGTCAGGTCCTTCTGGCCAACCAGTCATGACCCAAGAAGCCTTCTCTCTTCCCTGTGTGTTTCAGAGAGCATCCTCCAATGAATGAGCCCACAGCTCCTCTCACTCAGAAGAGAGTGGCAGAGCCAGGGAAGAGGAGAGCAAGCTCGAGGGCTGAGGTCAGGCATGCATCAGTCCTCATTGTATAGCTACCTATCTATCTGCCAGACAAGGTGGAAAGAAACAGTCCAAGTATTTGAGTATGAAGCAAGTGGCTTCTAAAAGCTCTTTATCAAACTTGTCATACACAGTGACATGAAACCCTCAGTGAACAATGTGTGAATGTACACACAGTTATTCCAAGTAAAAGCCATTTATATTAATGCCACCATATCAGGTCCTCCCGAGCTTCTCTGCCAGCAAGTGATGGGCTGAGAAATAATGATGTATTTAAAACGTTTAAATTAGGGCTAGAGCGATAGCACAGCGGTAGGGCGTTTGCCTTGCACGCAGCCAACATGGCCGACCCGAGTTCGATTCCTCCGCCCCTCTCGGAGAGCCCAGCAAGCTACCGAGAGTATTCGATATGCCAGACACAGTAACAACAAAGTCTCCAATGGAGACGTTACTGGGCCCGCTCGAGCAAATCGATGATCAACGGGAGGGGCCTTTACTATTTAAAAGTTATGAATTTGGAGAATACTTTTCCCTCACCTCTTTTTCACTGAAGCACAAATTAAAACCAAAGCATCTTTCCTCACTTGTTTTAAGTATAAGACTTAAAACAGTGACCATCTAAAACTGAATTAATTAGTCATCTTAAGTTTCCGGCCAGGAAGTGTATGTAGCCCAGTTTCTTCAATAACAAAATCAGAAGCATCTCGTCTATGGGGGGGGGGGGGGGGGGGCGGGGTCCATAAAGACAATCCTGTGTTATATACTAAGACTTTTCTCTCATTACTGATTATTTTCATTGCTTTGTAGATTATGTTGAATAAAACATTTTTAGTTACAGAATAAGCAGGAAAATTCATTGAAAAGACTCAATGCAAATGAAAGAACAGTCTATAGGCCAGGTTTCTCATTCATGTAGCATATTTTAAAGAATAATTTCCATCAATAATCTCATATTCCATTTTCCCTCTCCTTTCCCTCTTCCTTCAAATTATATTACACATGGGTTGTTGTTGTTGCTGCCGTTGTTGTTGTTTGGGGGGATAAAGAGGGCTGGACCATACCCAGTGGTACTCAGCTCAGAGCTTACTCCTGGCTTTGTACTCAGGGATTACGCCTGGCAGGTTCAGGGGATCATATGGGGTGCCAGGGATTGAACTTTGGTCAGTCATGTGCAAGATAAATGCTCTATTTGCTATACTATCTCTTCAGCCCCTATCATGCATGCTTTTAATTGGTTTTTCATATCATAGTTTAACAATTATAAAAATTTGAGAGCACTAAATATGTTAGAAACCTAAGTGACAATATTAATAGAACCACATTTACAAAATAAGAAATTTGTTTTTAATGAAATACTGAAAATTTTGAGTCTGTCATAATAGCATTTTCTATACACTAATTTATAAAAATCTGGGAGATATCTGGAGTTTAAACCCTTTTTCAAATAAGAACTGAACCCAGGGTCAAGGAGATAGTATAGCCAGTAGGACACCTTCCTTGCATGAAGCCAACCTTTCAATCACCAGCATTCATATGGTCCTCTGAACACCAGGAGTGATTCCTGAGTGCAGAGCCAGGAGTAAGCCCTGAGGACGGCCAGGAGTAGGCCAAACAATAACAACAACAACAAAAAAAGCATAGGTTCTTTCCACCCGCTAAGTTACCTCTCTCCTTCTTAAAATGGATTAAAGTCTAAACCTGAATTATTTGGGGGGCTAGAGCGATAGTACAACGGGTAGGGTATTTGCCTTGCACGTGGCCAACCTGGGTTCGATTCCCAGCATCCCATATGATCCCCCAACGACCGCCGGGAATAATTCCTGAGTGCAGAGTCAGGAGTAACCCCTGAGCATCGCTGGGTGTGACCCAAAAAGCAAAACAAACAAACAAACAAAAAATCACAAACCTGAATTATTTTGAAGTATAAAGAGTAACCTCATTCAATGTCTTGTATCATCCAACATACATACACATATACATATATTTGTAAGCACACATAAATATGCACATATATTTTTTCACAAAAATATATACATCAGAAAAATGAAGGTGCATATTTGATTATTTTTGTCATAATATCAATAGCATTTAATTACCATTTCTTGGCTTTTCAATTCATGTCAAAGACAACTCAATATTCTTTAAGAAACAGTTCTCAACCTTTATATATATATATAATATACACATATTATATATATATATTTTTTTTTGCTTTTTGGGTCACACCCAGCAATGCACAGGGGTTACTCCTGGCTCTGCGCTCAGGAATCACCCCTGGCGGTGCTCAGGGAACCACACGGGATGCTGGGAATCAAACCCAGGTCGGCCGCGTGCAAGGCAAACGCCCTACCCACTGTGCTATTGCTCCAGCTCCTCAACCTTTATATTTTACATCAGCAGAATAACAGAAGCTGAGGAAAAGTATGAGATGTTCCAAGATGAAATGGAAGAAACTGCTAGAAAGCAACAAAAGGTGGAAAAAAAGCCTGAAAAGAAATGAAGAACATACCAGAGAATTATAGGGTGAGTTCAAAAGGAATAGTATAAAAATTACCAAAGTCCCTGAAGAACAGGAAGGCAAATTCAATGAAGAAAATATTAATAAATCAGAGATAATAATTTTCCAGAGTTGATATCCAAGAAGCCTGAAGGGGAAACCGACTCAAATAAGAAAACTTCAAGACACATTGTGTTCATAATGACAAAATCTATACGATCAGAAAGAAACTTATATACAAAGGAAAGCCCTTAAGATTCTCAGCAGATCTACCAAATAAGACTTTATGACCCAGATGAGAATGGAGAGATAAAGTGCAAAAACCCAATGAAGCAAACAAGTCACCAAGAATCTCTTTCCAGTGAGATTTTGTTCAGATTTGAAGGAATTATACAGAGCTTCAGAGACAGTCACCAGATTAAGGAATTCTTAGCCTTGAAACCAGTCTCATAAAAGCATTAAAGGAGCTTCTTTAAAACGCAAGACAAGCTCAGCACTTGTTTGGAGTATGGCATATACTCATGGCAATTATGGCTGCCCTTTTACTAGATTAAGAAAGCTCTATTTACTTCTATCCTACTACTGGGTTTATACATTCACAATAATTAATTAACATTTTATTTATATTTAATGTTTAAAAAATAAATAAACACAAAACCAAAAAGACACCATTAAGGTCTGTTAAACCTTGGGATATATTTACAATCGTGTGAGCATTATGGTAAAAGTTGGAAAGTGAAAAAAAAAAATAAAGTGAAATATATATACGAAAAAATAAAAAAAAATAATAAACCTTGGGATAGGGAACACCAATACTCAAAAGTTGGCTCACATTATCACACTTCCAAAGTAAATTTTAAGTAGTTAGCAATGTTCTATCTTCAGAGAGAGACAGAGAGAGAAAGAGAGGGGGAGAGAGAGAGAGAGAGAGAGAGAGGAAAAGTGCCTGCCACAGAGGCAGGCAGCAGGGGAGGGGATGCAGGAGGGAATCTGGGGACATTGGTGGTAGAAAATGTACACTGGTGAAGGGATGAGTGTTGGGACATTATATAGTGAAACCAATTATGAACAACTTTGTAACTGTATATCTCACTGTGATTCAATTTTTTAAAAATTATAAATTAAGAACTAGGAATAAAAAAATTAAGTGTGGAGGGGGGTATGGTGCCGCCAGCAGGTCAATCTGTACCTGTGAGGCGAGTGCATCCACAGCCTGATGGCGCCTTCAGACTCCATATACCCCAAAATTGCTGCTGTGCCTTTGGCCAGACCCCAAAAACTTGGGGCAAAGTTTATCAAGAACATAAATGGCCAAAAGTTAGGTACGTGGGAGACACACCCACAAACCACCTCCTGTTCAGCTATATGATTGGAGGCATGGCCTCTCTGGTTCCTCATGATCCCAGAGACTCAGAAACAAATCTTGAAACCTAATGGCTTTTGCAGAAATAAGGCTGGAGCTATAGCACAGCGGTAGGGCGTTTGCCTTGCACGCAGCCAACATGGCCAACCTGAGTTCGATTCCTCCACCCCTCTCGGAGAGCCCTGCAAGCTACTGAGAGTATCTCGCCTGCACGGCAGAGCCTGGCAAGCTCCCCGTGATGTATTCGATATGCCAAACACAGTAACAACAAAGTCTCCAATGGAGACGTTACTGGGCCCGCTCGAGCAAATCGATGATCAACGGGAGGGCCTTTACTTTACTTACTTACGTCCAGTCCCTGCAGTAGGTTACCGGTGATGGGTCACCCCAGGGGGGGAATAGGTTTCGTGCCTTGGCCTGTTCCCTCTGGCAGCCTGGTGGCCACCAACCTCCAGAGGCCATTGGACAGTCAGGTTTGGGCCAGTGGTGACGAGACATGCAGGACCTCAGGGGATGGGGGTGGAGCCCGCACTTTCCTCTCCGTCCCAACGTCCCAACGAGACCCCGAGTAGCCGCCCATGAATGGCCTCTCTGGCTCCTGATCAAGCTGCTTAACAGCCATGAATCAAGAGACTCAGAAACAAATCTTGGAACCCAGTGGCTTTTGGCAGAAATGCGTCCAGACCCCACAGTAGGTTACTGTCGCTGGGCCACCCCAGGGGGGAAAGGGTGCTGTCCCTCTGCCTGCTCCACCTTAGAGGCTTGGTGGCTGCCTTCCTCCAGAGGCCATTGGTCAGTCAGGTTTGGGTCCTCAGTGACAAAACATGCAGGGCCTCGCGGGATGGGGGTACAGCCGGCCCTTTCCTCCCTATCCCAACATGTGCCCGAGTCACCGGCCACGAACAGCCTCTCTGGCTCCTGATAAAGCTGCTTATCAGTCATGATTCCAGAGACTCAGGACAAATCTCGGAACCCAGCAGGTTTTAGCATAAATCCCTTCAGATTTATGTGTTAAAATTTTGGAATTTCAAAATTGCGTGGCCACTACTGCAGCCGCACAACATCATATGTTATTCATAACCAGCAATAGAACACAAATTGTCTACTGTTTCCTTTTCAGCAGATCTGAGTGTTGATAAAATCCCAAATAATAATGGTGGGTTTGGTGTCAAAATATTGAATGTGATCAAAGTAGAGAGAGAGAAATGTGGAGATCATTTGCCCCACAGGTAGGGGGAGGGTGTGGGATAGGAGTATACTGGGGTTGTTGGGGGTGGAGAATGGGCACTGGTGATGGTATGGGTGTTTCATTGTATGACCAAGACTTAGACCCAAAAGCTTTGTAACTGCTCTCATGATGATTCAATAAATAAAATTATAAAAAATGAAAAAAAAAAGTAAGGTGGAATTCATGCCCAATTCAATCAGCCTAATCAGTGGCTGAATAAACAGCAGTACTCCTACATAAAAAAAAATTAAGTGGGTTCCTTTGGGGGGGGAGGGGAATGTTCTATTTTATCTACCTAATTCTAATTTTGCAAATTTTTTTTATCTATGCAGTTCAATTTTTCAGTGGCACAAAGAGTCAGCACTGGCTAAGTAATAGTAGCTCTTCTGCTATTGGTATCAGAAGAATTATGGCCACCAATGAGAATGTGGTAAGAAAATCAGCTTGTAGGGAGAGACTGTGTCTGGTGGCTCTCAATACAATTTACTCTTTCTCCTTGTTTCAATATTTGAGGCCCTTCCTCTCTAACGAAGTATCAATTTGCCTTAACTTGTGATTAAACAATCTGGTATTTGCCCAGTTCTGTTGAAGTTGATCTCTATTCGAATGAGAAAACTGTTACTTCAGTTACAATTAATTTGATTCCACGGGTTTTCCTGAAATGACACAGGAGGTTCATATTAAGCAAAAACTGAATTAAAAGGGAAAAGCTCTGTAGAAAGTTTATTAGAATTCCTGGTGAATTTTGAATAATTACCTTGAATGAACAGCATCTTATGAAATACACGCCTCTAATCTCCCTTGCATAGTTCCTCCTTAGAATACTGTTTCCCAATGAATAATTCAGATGGATTATTTCAAGGGTTCATTTTTATAATATATTAGAATATATTAAGAACTCCAACAATAGCTACTTCTAGGCATCTCCTGAGATATCACAGATATGTTTTAGCAGCAAAAGTGCTACAAGAGGTAATCAAACTGTAGAGCACAATCAAGATTTGTTTTTAAATCCAGTGATCTAACCAGTGAAAAAACCCACCTAAGGTTTTTTCTTTTAATGAAAGCCTCAAAGCCCCTCTAGTCACTCAGACCTTCACATGCTTTACAGAGACAGGCACAGGGTGGGGGTGGGTGGCTAGGGTGCTCAGTGGTGGAGCACCTGCCTCGCTCCCTCACGCTGCAGCAAAGGGGTGTGCTCTCCACCAGGCCAGTGTGGGCGAGCAATCTAAGGGTGCAAGCACCACAGCCAAGTATGGCCTCAGTCACAATGAACACAGAAGAGAAATAAAATAAAGGAAATAAAAGAAAACCACAAAGAGGGGTCAGAGAGATAGTATAGCTGTTTAACCCCCAATACCCCAATCCCTCAGAGCCAGGAGTAAGCCCGGAGCACTGCTATGAGTGGCCCATAAACACAGGAAGGGGAAGGGAAACAAACAAATAAATAAATAAAGCCCTTTTGACAGGTTAACTTATGTAAGAAATAGTTCCAAAGAACACAAGAATAAAATAAATAAGGGACTAAGAAAGGAAGCGACCCAATTCTATTTCAGTCCACAAGGACCCAGCATGGATGATGTGAGGTAGAGGAAGATTTTAATAACAGGAGTCTATTCCTGCTAATAATCTTACACAATCTGACAATGGCTTTAAACATTAAAATTTTCAATCCTTTGGCAGGTGAGAGCAATAGTACAGGGGTTAACTTGCATGCAACTGACCCAGGTACAATCTCTGGTACTGCATGACCCCTGAGCACAGAGAGGGGAGTATCCCAGAAGCACCACCACGTGTGGCCCCAAAACCCCAAAGAAGTAAAATGCATAAAATGCAATTTCACTTCCTTTTTTCCAGCTGAGTTTGGGAAGAGAAGCAGGCAGGAGGAAAGAGGATGGAGAGTGAAAAACAAAGAATGCCATTCTCACTCGTCTTAATACCAGTACTCTTCCCTTTGGGAGAGTTAAACTTTGTTCTAGAGGAGACTCCTATGTTTCCTTCAACACGTCTTCTCATATCTGCAAAGAGAAGGGCCACAGAAGAAGGGTATTTGCAGAATGAGAAGCTAGAAGAACAAGAACAGCTAAGGAGACAAGAGCTGGAAGTAGTCGAATCCAGGACAAGGACAAGCCCAGGAGAGAAAGGCTAGAACTGGTGGATCTGAATGAAAGTGGGGGCAGCTCTGTAACTCCAACAGAAAAGGCTTTACAGAGACAAGTTCCAGCCAACAGCCCACTAGGCTCAACTAACAACATAAGGAAAAAGGAATAAATGCTCCGACAAAACACTAAGTACCAGGAGGAAATAGAGAGTGGGACAAAGGAAGTGGAATGATAGACTGGCGCACTGGCAATAGTCAAGGAGCTTGTTAGCCGAGCCCATCTCTGTGTGGACCTGAACTTGGACATGGTTTCATGTAAAGCAAGGACTGACCTCGAGGGCCTTTTTGGAGCCACAAAGGACCTACATGGAAGTGTCTGTTGGTGGGAGAAACAATACCTTTTGGAAAGCAAATCCTACCGCTCTCTTTCTCTCTTACCCACTTTTGTCTCTCACCAGTGGCATCAGACAACAGAAAGAAACCAGAGGACAAAAAACAAACAAACAAAATCTAGAACAAAATCACAGAGAAAAAAATCCAACTCTAGTCATCTCTCCACGCCAAGTCCTTTAACTGTATGCACTTCTGCAGGAAGCCCTTAAGGCACCCGAGGCTGACTGTGCCTCATCTTCATTAGTCACACTGCTGAGAACAGAACAAAAGGTTTCCTGGCTTTGTAATCATGTTCTGAGAACCCGGGATACATGATTTTGGTGACCGCAGTGACACAAACAGAGATGCATCATTCTGATATTTTAGCATTTCATAAATAATCAGCTTCCAATTTCCACATTTTCCTCTAACATTAGTTGATCTGAATAGCACCGAGTTATTTACCATGTAATTTTCCTGCCAGTTCAAAATAAAATCAGCATGAAATGCTATTAGCTTGTTTAAAGCACAAAATCAATGAGGAGATGTGACCTTTTGTTTTCCCATTATAAAATAAGAGGCAGGAGGAAGAAGTTTCTATCCTATAAGATATGGATTTTCCACTTTGTGGGTCTGTAACTCACTGGCTTCCACAGTGCAATCAATGTCACCGATTCAATGTGGATGAAGAAAAAATATAAAATCTAATCATTTTCATTATGCCCCACTTTTCAGTCTCATCTCTGACATTATTATGATAAAGGATTAAGCATGCAAATATGACGGCTGAAGGTAGAACACAGGATAACAAATAGTCAAGAAATTTCACTCTTGCCCCCAAGTAAAGAAATAAGTGGGAGATATATGCAATGAACAAGGAATCAATGACATATTGCAGCATTTTGTGTTTTGGGGGGTTAGGGAGGGTGGGCCAAACTGTGTTCAGTGATCACTTTCAGCAATGCTCAGTGGCCACATAGTGCTGGAGATCAAAGCCAGGCCTCTCACATGCAAAGCATCTGCTCAGTCCACTGAGCTATGTCTCCAGCTTCTGTACTTTTTTTTTTTTTGCAGTGCCTGGAATCAAACCCAGGACCTCACACCTGCAAGGCAAATGCTCTACCATTTGAGTTCCAGCCCTAGTTAACATGCTGCAACATTTTAGTTGTTTTTTCAAATGGAGAACTCTGACATTCTCAAATAGGAATAAGAAGGCAATCTATAATACCAAGTGTACCTCAGATACTTATATGGGTGAATGAAATCCAAAAGAGTCATCTACAGTTTCCTTTGTTTTCAGATACAATGATGCAAGTTTTATGCAAGGAAGAACCACTTGTGCTATTAAAGCAATGTCCACGGGGGGTATGGTGATGCCAGCATGTCAACCTATACCTGTGGGATGAGTGCATCAGCAGCCTGATGGTGCCTTCAGACTTCCAGATATCCCCAAATTGCTGCTGTGCTTTTGGTCTGACCCCAACAACTTGAGACACGTTTACCAAGAAACTAAGTGGCCAAAAGTTAGGTATGTGGGAGACACACACACACAAACCACCTGTGGCTCAGCTATATAAGCTCATTTGTTGGCCTTATTTCAGAGATCCATAAATCTCAAAAGAAATTAAAAGACGAAGTTAGAGCCTGTAACACAGAGGTAGACGGGAACCCGTGACTGAGAGCTCCAGGCCTGCTTGGATCGGGACTGAGCCTCCTCCCCTCAGGTCCCCAGTTTTCCAGTAGCTTGGCAGCCACACCCACAAACTGTCTCTGGCACCATGTAATCTCATCAACAAACTGTTTCACACGGGGCGCCTCACATATGAGTAAACATACTCCTGGACCGCACAGCCCCTTCTGCGGCTGTGTGGTCCAGAAGTATCATAAAACACTCCCTTCCCATTCCCTATAATTTGATGGGGTTCAGATAGTAGGCAACAAGTCATAGAGGGAAATATATATATGCATATATACATATTTTCAGATATAGATACCAAAGCTCACATCACAATGTTATCACTAACATTAACAACATGTTAGTGATATCCTAGAGAATGTTTTAATGGCTCCTGCCAAAATAGAACAATTTTCACACTGTTTCCTATATGAACACACTTTTGTAAGCATGTTTAGCAGTTCTTCATAACAGACAATACAAAATATATTATTTCAGGTGTGCTTTGGGACAGGGGTTGGGGTTTGAGATAGAAACATCCTGAATTTGGTGGTGGGAAGGTGTAATGATGGTAGGATGGGTGTTTGAATATTGAATGTAATAAAACATTGTGAGCTAACTTATAAAATTTAAAAAATTTTTTTAAAAAGTCATGCCCAATTCAATCAGCTTAATCAATGACTGAATAAATAGAGAAGAAGAAGAAGAAGAAGAAGAAGAAGAAGAAGAAGAAGAAGAAGAAGAAGAAGAAGAAGAGGAGGAGGAGGAGGAGGAGGAGGAGGAGGAGGAGGAGGAGGAGGAGGAGGGGAGGAGGAGGAGGAGGTGGAGGAGGAGGAGGAGGAGGAGTGGGGGGGGGGAGGAGGAGGAGGAGGAGTGGGGGGGAGGAGGAGGAGGAGGAAGAGGAGGAGGAGGAGAAGGAGGAGGAGGAGGAGAAGCAGCAGCAGCAGCAGCAGCAGCAGCAGCAGCAGCAGCAATGTCCAAGTTTCCAATGGTAAACAACCTGCAGGAGACTAAGCTCTCTGCCTCCTGGAATTATGCCCCTGGTAAGCTCAGCCACATGAAGGGGGCCAACTTGTTTGAATGCCAACTTGTATGAATGACAGAAAAAAAACAGAAATTACAGTGAGACTTTCAAGGTTAGACTATTTTTAAAAATACCATTTACATCTTTTGTCTCCCCGAGTCAGCAGCTCTGGGGAGAGCCAACTGACACTTCTTGGGGAAACTCAATCATTCCCATGACAAGATCTATGCACTAAGGAACTAAGGGTTCTGGAGTGCATCAACTGGGCAGCTCCTTTACCACATTCAGGCACTGGACTTTAGAGGACCACCGCTCTGGCCAACAGCCAAGCTGTAACCACTTGAGACCCTAAGCTAAAAAGACCCAATGAAGCCACTCTTGAATTCCTGACCTACAAAATGTGAGAGAATAAAAGCAGTTGCTTTAAGCAATTGTTTGGTCTTATCACTTAAACACATAACACAGATTCTGTTGTTATTTCTTACTTCTGTAAAACAAAGATGATAAGTTTTATCATCATATTGTAGGGTTGAAACAAGATGTATTATGTATAAATAATGTACAAAAAAATGATGCAGGAAAGCGGTGTGGCACTAGTGGAAAGCCACCAAGCGCCCTCTTCCAGCGGCTGTACATGGTGGGTTCGTGCACCCTGGCCTCATCTGGCCCTTCCTGCAAGATTCAGGTTTATTCTACACAGCCCTTTGGGCCTGAAGTGTAGATCACAGGTGGGGGCAGCCCTAAGAATGGGTGTCTGTCACAGGCAAGACTGATAGAACTGGAAAATCATATGCAGAAGAGTTTGCAAAATAAGGAATAAAGCTTGTCCTTAGTAGGTAAAGGTAAAGGTAAAGGCCCTCCCGTTGATTGTCGATTTGCTCGAGCGGGCCCAGTAACGTCTCCATTGGAGACTTTGTTGTTACTGTGTCTGGCATATCGAATACTCTCGGTAGCTTGCCGGGCTCTCCAAGAGGGGTGGAGGAATCGAACTCGGGTCGGCCATGTTGGCCGCTTGTAAGGTGAACGCACTACCGCTGTGCTATCGCTCTAGCCCTTAGTAGATAACAGAGAAATTACACCAGGTTTGTAGTGAGAAAAGAGAGAAATTCAAACTGAAGACAGACTGTTGCTACTGATTTTGTTGGCAGAAGATCTTTATGATAAAATTAAGACGAGCTTGGCAAATCTTAAAATTGAAATTTTAGTGAACAATGTAGGAATGGCCTATAAGTATCCTGAACACTTATCCTGAAAACCCTACCAAAACTGATGATAAGCAATAGATGATAAACTTGCAGACCATACAAAATTAGTATACAAAAATATAATTAGTATATAAAAACCTATTCCACATCCATATGCAAACAACTAAGTAGAAGAAAAAGGAAACGAGAAAACAATCATATTCACAACTGCAGCAAAAAGAACTAACTGCCTAGAAATCAACGTAACAAAGTGACTCATACATGAAAAACAATTAGCTGTTGTTAAAAGAAATAGAAGACAACAAGGACACAGAACGATCTTGTGAAGTAAAGCACATTTGGGAAATGGGATAATAAATGTCTATCATTTAATTTGTTTTCAAACTAAAAAATTAGAAGGGAAAACATGTTTGTTTACACACAACTCTTTATTATTTTTTCTATTTCCAAGAGTCTATTGTTTGAACACAAAAACCAGTTCCTGGAGTTGGTCTTTGGCCAGAAAGGATGGAGTTTGATTGCTTTCCTGCAGTGACAGCAAGCTGAGAGGGACACCCTGAAGCTGAGTCAGGAGATGTCAGGAGGGAAGGGGAAAGACCCTGGGCTCCTGGACTGTGTGACAGTGCAGGGACACCTTTCCAGACAAAGAGAACCATAAAAGATGGACATGGAGAATATCGCATTGAGTGAAATGAGTAAGAAAGAGAGGGACAGACATAGAAGGATTGGACTCATTTGTGGAATTAAAAAAAACACATGTAATCTGAGACCAAAACCCAAGTACAGTAGAAACAAGGGTCAGGAGGACTGGATGGTTGGAAGTCTACCTCTAATGCTGGGGTAGAAGGTTCGGGATAGAGAAGGGACCACTATGACAAAGACAGTTGGAAATGGTCACTCTGGATAAGAACTGCCTGCTGAAAACAGGTAAAGAAGCAAACATGATAACCTCTCAGTACCTGGATTGCAAATCATAAGTGCCCTGGGGCCAGGGTAAGAGAGGAAGGAGAGAGAGACAGAGACAGACAGAGACAGAGAAAAGGAAAGTGCCCGCCATAGAGATAGGCTCAGGGGAACATGGCTGGAGGGAAACTGGGGACACTGGTCGTGAGAAATGTACACTGGTGGAGGGATGGGTAATAGAACACTGTATGACTGAACCCCAACCTTAATTAGCTTTGTTACTCTGTATCTCATGGTGATTCAATTAAAAATTTTAAAAAAATAAATTTCTAAGAAAGGATTTTCAGAAAAATTAAAAAAAGGATGACTCACTGCTGTAGATGAGTTGCCAAGGGCCATGAGCACCTCCTCTCTGCCTGAGGCCTGTACCACCTAGCAAGTGGCTCCAGGTTCCTTCGTGCTTCTCTCAGCCTGAACACGAGGCCCCAGCTAGCTCACAACTCACAACCTGGAAAGGCAGGCAACCGGGAGTTCAACCAAGCGGGTCACAGACTGCATTAACAGAGTCAGACAGGGATCGAAAGTGTTAGACATGGTTTCTTATAATTAATTCAGGGAGTAGGACAAGTCATCAGAAAAGTGTGATTTCCCTCTGGTCCAATAAGATGAAAACACCTGCCCTAACAATTAAAGAAGGATAAAAGAACAACCAGGAGAGAGTTGATAAGAAGTATAAAAGACACTGGTATGCACATGCACCATGAACATTACTGCTTGTACCTGATGGCAGAGGGTCTTTGGCAGGGATCGTTATCAAGCAAAACTGCCTATAAACTTGTTCACTCAGGCTAAAGAGATGTAAAGACAGAGAGTGTTAATGCTGGGAAGAATCACGCTAGTGTTTGCTGAGCACTTACTACCTATTGCCTAGGTCTTTCCATGTAGCATGTGAGATTTATCAGAACCCCATTTTACAGACAAGGAGCTGGAGACAGTGAGGAGTTGAGTGATTTGCCTAAAGTTAATGAAATAAAAAGCAATAGTGTTGCAAATTCAACCCCAGGTAGGCTGACTCTAAAAGCTGGCTCCTCCTGGCAATGCAGCCCTTCATATTAAGAACAAGGAAGAAAGATGGGTTGTTGGAAACCAATCCAAGTCTGGTGCAATGGCTCTGTGAATACAAAGTTTGTTGTTTTTTTTTCTTTTTGGGTCACACCCGGCCATGCACGGTGGTTACTCCCGACTCTGCACTCAGGAATTATTCCTGGCAGTGCTAGGGGGATCATATAGGATGCTGGGGATCAAACCTGGGTTGGCCGCACGCAAGGCAAACACCCTACCCGCTATCCTATCACTCCAGTCCCGAATGCAAAGCTTTGAGTAAGAAAGTTATGAAGTCAGAAAGAATCCCAAAGGTGCAGGTTAGTGCAACAAGCAGGAAACAAGCATCTGAGCACAACCAAATACTCTGGAGTGAAGCAGCAAGGAAAAGCTAACATTGTAAGATCCAGAAAGGACAGAAAAACATGTTACTTGAAATACTTGGGTCAAAAATTAAAACATGAATACCTAGTTAAGATCAATGTAAAGGTAAAAGGTAAAGGCCCTCCCGTTGATCGCCGATTTGCTCGAGCGGGTCCAGTAACGTCTCCATTGGAGACTTTGTTGTTACTGTGTCTGGCGTATCGAATACTCTCGGTAGCTTGCCGGGCTCTCCGAGAGGGGCGGAGGAATCGAACTCGGGTCGGCCATGTTGGCCGCTTGTAAGGCGAACGCCCTACCGCTGTGCTAATGTATATAATCAAAAATTTGTTGCCACTTTCTGTTATAAAATGTATCCACTTACTTCTTTAACTTTATTAGCACTTCTCCACCTCACCTAAAAACTTGAAAATCTAGATTAGAATTTCAACGTGAAGACTTTAAAATATCCCCTTCTGGATGGAAGATGTATGCCAAAAGTAGATAATGGACCAAACATGATGACCTCTCAGTGTCTCTATTGCAAACCATAATACCCCAAAGTAGAGAGTATGGGGAATATTGTCTGCCATGGAGGCAGGGGGAGGGTGGGGAAGAGGGGTATACTTGGGAGAATGGTGGTGGGGAATGTGCACTGGTGGAGAGATGGGTGTTTGATCATTGTTTGATTATAACCCAAACATGAAATCTTGTGACTTTCTCACAATGATTTAAAAAAATTTTAGAAAAAGATGATAATGATGTACTAATAGAGAAAAATTATACTTTATAATTATACTTATTAAAATTATACTTTATCACTAATAAAATTTATTTAAAATATTTTTTAAAATCCCCTTCTGGGCTGGAGTGATAGTACAGTGGAAGGGCGTTTGCCTTGAACATGGCCGACCTGGGTTTGATTCTCAGCATCCCATATAGTCCCCTGAGCACCACTAGGAGTAATTCCTGAGTGCAAAGCCAGGAGGTAACCCCTGTGCATTGCCGGGTGTAACCCAAAATAAAGCAAAAAGAAAAAAATTTTATTTTAAATATTAAAATAAAATATCTTCTTTAAAGTTGACCATTCTATGTTCTTGCTCTTTCTCTGGACAGGAAGCCATGGTGCCCAGCAGATTCTGAATCGCATCTACTCCAAGGTATAGACACCAGAGAAATGAGAGCACATAAGTATGTACATAAATGTCAATAGCAGCAATTTTCATAATAGCCCCAAAGTAGAAACAATCACAAAGTTCACCAACTGATGACCAAACAGAGACAATGTGTCTATCCGGTCAGTGAAACAGTCATAAAAAGGAATGAAATTCTGATAGAAACATGACGCAATATTCATGAACCTTGAAACACATGTAGATGTAGATACATATTTATACACACATACTGTAGCACTGTCCTCCCATTGTTCATCAATTTGCTCAAGCAGGCACCAGCAACATCTCAGAACAGATTGTGAGACTTGTTGTTACTGTTTTTGGTATATCGAGGTAGCTTGCCAGGCTTTGCTGAGCAGGCGAGATACTCTCGGTAGCTTGTCAGGCTCTCCAAGAGGGGAGGAGGAATCGAACCCTGGTCAGTCGCATGCAAGGCAAATGCCCTGCCTGCTGTGCTTTCACTCCAACCCACACACATACTACATGAAGAAAACAGTTATGAGACCACATATTGCTTTCTATGTTCATCCATTACAGGCAAGTTCTTAGAGACAGAAAGTAGATTAGTGGCTGCCAAGGGCTAAGAGTTGGGGATAAAGCAAGGGGGACGGAGGAAAATAAAGATATTGGTGCTTTGAGAGTGATAAAAATGTTCTAAAAGTGTGGTGATGGCTTTCAACACTCTGTAAATATGCTAAAAATAATAAAATTCACACCAAAGAGTTAACAATGTATCGAAAGTGAATAATATTTCAATTAGGATGTCATTTTTTTATTTAAAAAAAGAACAGATTAGTGTGTGCCTGGGAGGCAGGGCACACAGGCATGAGGGCAGTCCTAATATTTATTCAATTATATTTCCCTAAAAGCTTGATTTTATTAAGTGACTGTTTTATAGGGAATGTAGTGTCTTGAATAATTCAGAATATAAGATAGCTGGCACAGAAATATGTCTGACATCTCAGAGAAGAGCCTTAATTTCATGCACCGCAGTAATCTGACATTGCCTCCTGATGGCAATAAACCTTCTGCAACCCAGGAAGCCATAAAAGAGGAGGGAAATCAAACAGACCAAGTGTTCTTACTTTGAAGTTCTCTCTTTTCCCTCCTTTTACATACATCAAAAAAGTTTACTTCCCCAGGTGTTTTAAGATGAGTAAATTCTGTTTTCCTTTCACAGTTTAGCAAGCCACTTAAGCACCTTGCCAAAAGGAAGTTAGCTATAATCCACAAAAAAAATCCCTAGTACTTATAAATAAATCTCAAAAGAGATCAACAAGCTGCAGAGATGTCTCTGAACCCCACACCATGCTGAGTCTCATATCCAGGGACCCCAGAATGGGGCAGGAGAGTCCACCACCCACCCAAAAAAGAGCCCTGGCAGCCAAAAATCACCATGCTGGAATCGCCACCGTGCTCACAGCTGGACTCCACAGGTTTGGGACAAACCTCATCCAGGAATAAATCTGTTGAAAAACTCAGATATGCAGGTTCTGTGACAGAAATCTCCAGGTTCTCAAAAGATTTCCTTAGAAGAAAATGTGTGAAGATTGTTGTATGTAAGCCGTTGTATAAGAGATTACTAACCTGTTGTTACAGGTTAAACCTTGTATGTTAATATTTTCTTAATCAAAATTGGTTGCCTTCTACTTTACATCCCATCCAATATGGTGTGCTACTCCTGGTATATCAGCGGTGTAGAGTATGAGATCCTGTGCAGCTGCAAATGTGGCCGCACACTCCATGAATTCTAAAATTTTGAATGGAGTGATATAGCTAGAGTTAAGTTTTTAATTGGATGGTGACTTTGGGGTGCTGAAGCATCTCTGAAGCTTGTTGATCTCTTTCGAGATTTATTTATGAATCTCTGAATCATGCCCAGTTAATGAGCTCATATGGCACCAGAGGTAGTTCATGAGCATGATCACCAGACTCCTGGAAGAATAGGGAGATGGGGGCAGGCAGTCCATCCCTGACTCCATGAGAACCTGGAGATTTCTTTTTTTTTTTTCAATTAGTGAATCACCATGGAGTACAGTTACAAACTCACTAACTTTTGTGTTTCCATTGCAGTCACACAATGATCATTCACCCATCCCTCCACCAGTGCTCATTCTCCCCCACCAATGTTCCCAGCATCTCTCCTACCACCCCCACTCCATCCCCCATCATCCCACCCCTCCTCTGCAGCAGGGAATTCCCTTTTGAGATAAAAAGAAGTTAAAAATTGACTAATAGCTTGGTCTCATAAAACAGCCCTTGACAGTCCAGGGCTGGTTATAGGAGTTCTTAAACACCATTCCACCATCCCAAGTGCAGGGCCCCCATCCTCACAGTCCAAAGGAGACAACCAAACCCCACTGAACATTTCTATATTTCAGACAACAGAGATAGGGTAGTGCCAACTACCTTTAAAAAAAAATTCCAGGGCTTTTTCCCTCTGGAAAGCAAGATGGCGGCTGCCTCAGAGCTTTTTGGAGAGCCAGGTATGAGCCGGTTGTGATGGGGCAACTGAAACCTCATGGGAAGGGGGGCGTTCCCGGCTCATCCTTCACGCCCTACCGAGGTCATGAGTTGCCCCCCACGAGCGGCTCTCCGGCACGGCCATGGCTCCAGAGCCACAGAAACCAATCTCATAATTATCTGACTTTTGGCAGAAATACTTCCAGGCTTAATAAGTAAAATACCAGAAATCCAAAATCACACGGCCGCTATTGCAGCCGCACAACATCATTTGGTTCTTGTAACAAGCTGTAGAAAACAAATTCTTTCACAATGCCTTTTTAGCAGGTCTGATTTTGAGGTGTAAACTCTAAATAATAATGGTGCATCTTTTGTCGAAACAATGAATCTAATCAAAGTAGATAGAGTGTTAACTAGAATTCATCTGCCTCACAGGCATTGGGAGGGTTGGGAATGGGGGTTTATTGGGGTTCTTGGTGGTGAAAAATAAGTACTGGTGAAAGGAAATGTGTTTGATGATTGCATGACCAAGACTTAAACCTGAAAGCTTTGTAACTTTTCCCACAGTGATTCAATAAATAAAACAAAAAATAAATTTTAAAAAATTCAGTATAAAAATAAATAAATAAATAATGGGAAAATTCCAGTAAGTTATCACGTGATACTTGGCACTGGTCATATGACTGCACTGGTTGCCATGGAAGTTGTCTTCATTTAAGGCAGCCAAATGCCCATCTAAAAATTAAGCTTTCCATTGTTATAGGAAGAGCAGGAGAAGCTAATATAGTCCCTATTGGTGTAATTTTCTTTTTCACTTCAGAAGGTCTTTCTTTTTGTAAAATGTACAAGGGTACTGTAAAGGAAGGAGAGAGGGGAGGGAAAAGGCAAGGGAGGAGGGAGGGAGAGGGTGGAAAAGTGGGAGAGCTAGGGGAGGGAAGCGAACAGGCACAGAAAGAGACAGAGGGAAATTTTTATATTTTGTACACTCAAAGCCACATAAACACCTTTGAGTTATCTACACACAGAGGTAAAATTTTGCCTTTGTTCTGTTTAAAGAAGGATACAGTTCTCCCAGCCCAACAATAACTAGAATATTATCAAATAAGTATCGGATAAACAGTTAACAAGAGTGTAAAAATGGATAAGTAAGGAAAACAACAAGATCCTTCCCGTCAACAAGTCCCTACCTAAGGGACTTTCTAAGGACATCAAAGAGCAGTTTAATGAGCCGCTCAGACTCCAGCTCTCCAGCTGAGCTTCTCCTCCAGCACCTGCTGGGCACAGGAGTTGTTTGGTGTAACCCAAGTAGGTAGAAACTATCAAACAACTTTCAGGAAAGTAGTCTGTTCATAACTCGGCAGGTTTTAAATACATTTGATGTGAGATAGTTTGTGCTTTTAGGTAATATATGTAACACTTGATGTAATAATAAATTTATTCATGTTTTATTTATCAATTAATATAATAAATATCAGAGAAAATATTTATTTTCTTTTCAGAAAGTTCTCACTACTTTAAATAATGGTATATCATGATACTTAGTCATTATGAAACTATTTTTTTCTTTACGGGGGGAGGGTCTCCCAAGTGTTCTCAGTAGACTTAGGAAGTCGCTCTGGTAAATTTCAGCCAACCTGGCTAGCAATTCAATGCAGGGGCACAAAGATGCAGTACAGGTCAGGCCCTGCTGTGTTGGGGATACTAGGGCCACCTTGGCAGTGCTGGGGGTCTCCAGAAGGACCATGTGGTGCTGTGAATTGACCCAGGGTCTGCACCTGCTCAGCATAGGCCTTAATCTATGAACACCTCCCTGGCCCTGTTGAAACTATTTTATAGGAGAATGTGATTTATTTCAGACCTAAGTGAAGTGGAGCAAAAAGGTGAAATCGCCCTGCATACCTGTCTGCTGTTCTGAGCTGGAAGGGTCCAGCTTTTAGATAATATATGCAACACTTGATGCCTGATCCCCATACTTTCAGAACATATTTGTACGAAGCTGGCACGCCTTCCATGTTGTCGTTCCCACTGCACTGAGTGAATCCACACCCTTCTCAGCTGACTCATCATGTAATACTAAAAGTCCTGTCAGCCCTTATTAGCAGAACTCTGTCCACATAGCCCCTATTCAAACCATTTTGTTCAAGAAAAATAAATCAGATACTTAATGAGAAACTTTAGCCAGTGTCCTAAACACAGGGAGATGAAAGAGACAAAGTTTTAAAAATTTTGGGGGAGAAGTAAATAAGCACAATATATAATCCCCTAAATTCCATCAATAAGTGATCCCTGAGTGCAGAGCCAGGACTGCCAGGCATGGCCCCAAAACTAAACATAATACTATAATAATAATGGTTAAATTAAAAAAAAAGAGTCAGTGACTATGGGATCAAATCCAAATTGTTGAAATAGAAGAAAAATTAATGGGGACATCATACGGGCCTCCAGACTTCTGAGAGCGTGTGTGAAATCTCTCATTTGAATATTAAAAAAAAGTGTAAGCCAAAACCTGAGACAACTCATGTGCCAAAGAACAGACATAGAATGATCACACACATTTGTGATACATAAAGAAATATAGTAGAAGAAGAAAACTCAAAGAAAGAAACAAACAAAGCCCAGAAGGACTCCTTCTTAGTAAAATGCTTGCCAAAATGAGAACACAGGCTAGAGAAGGGAACACTATGTTAATGAGAGTAGTAATCATCATTATGGACAAGAACTGAGTGCTGAAAGGAGAGAAAGTGATATGCATTATATACTTTCAGTTACATTATTTCAAAGTACAATGTCTAAAATGAAAAAAGAAGAAAGAAAATTGTCTACTGAAGAGGCAGGCTGGGGGATGGGAGAGAAACTGGGGACACTGGTAGAGGGACGTGGACACTGGAGAAAGGATGGGGGCCTCAAACATTGTGCAACTGAAACTCAATCGTGAACAACTTTGTGACTTGGTATCTCATGGTGATTCAATAAATTAAAATTTTTAATTGGAAAAAATAGTTTGAAGAAGTTGCTAATACCATGCAAATAAGGAACAAAATACAGCACAAATGAACTCCCTTATATATATTTACAAGGTAATTAATCACGAAGAATTATACTTTGTAGCTGCCAACTTTAAATCCATTTGTTGTTACTTTTTGGTGCTAGGGCTCAAACTCAGAGTTTCAGACTGGTTAGCTGTATGCTCTAACTCTGAGCCATATCCTTCGTCCCATCCATTTTAACTGAGTCATTGTTAGATCAACCTATGGATTCAACTCAATTTTGAATAGTAAGAGCCCTACTATTGGGGCCAGGGGGATGGCACAGGGCTCAGGGACACAAGTCTTGCTTGCTCAGGCCCTGGATTCAATTCCCAGCATTGCATGGTCCCATGGGAACTGTCAGGTGTAGTCCTAGAGGCCCCAAGCACCACTGGGTGCTGCCCTTGTAGCATCCAGAATCACCGGGGTCAAGTATAACCTGGTGAGCCTACTATCACTCGTAGTGGCCCTTGTGATCCCTGAATACTACTTAGAAGGCCGCCCCCAAAGAGAGAGGCCTGCTGTCCGTCCACCTCCTTCTATGGAGCACAGCCACCATGAGAGTTAACACCAACTGAAAAAGATCTTTCTAAACAGTCCCAGACCAGTCTGTTACCATAACTCAGAAACAAGTATCACCAGAATTGCATTCTGCACTCCCACTGATTTGAACATAGCAACTGACAAATAGCTTTCTCTCTCTCTTTTTCACTCTTTCCTGCTCACTCTTTCACTCTCTCCTAGTGTAAAAGATGATTACCTACATACACATGGCTCTGTCTGAGGTAGAAAGGAAAGCCAAATTCTCAGCTAAGATGTCCTCTGGATTTTTTATTGCAATAAATGTCTCTCTGGAGTGGTATAATTTCTAAAACACTTGATATCTGACTGCAGCAAATGGGCAAGGTGGGCAAGGGAAGCTGACTTCAGCAAAAAAACAGTTTCCCAATCTCCACGGAACCAAGCCCTCTTTCAGAATACAAGGTGGACAACACAATCTTCTTGTTCATTGTGACCTGGACTTACTTCCCTTACTGAATTCTCCCTTCACTCTCAGGGAGACCAATAAGGCTGAGAGCAAAAGCCCCTAGGAAGCTGTGGAGATACTATTCTGTCCCTTCTCACTGAAACATTCTCTCTTCCCATCACCAGAAGTAGAGACGAGAGCATCAGTAATATGTCAGGATGATTTGCTACTACTGCTCTTCTCAATCTGACCTCACTCTTAATACCACATACCATACTTAGCATAATGTTAATATATCATAAATACTCCACAAATTACTAATAGTATCTTTCAGGACTCATCTGGTAAGAAGTAAAATCCGATGCAGATTTCCCAAATATCCTCTGGATAATACCTAACAGCTGAAAGTAATAGAAGAATGGTTCATGAATATTACATGTGAGATTCATGAATATTACATGTAATGCTTATAAAATGTAGTTTTCTGTACCTCTACCAAAACCCAGATTTCATCATCTATAGATTTGGGTCTAAGAATCTGTATTTAACAAGTCCCCAGATCATCTTGGAAAAGAAAATTTCAGAACACTTTTGGGGAAATACTTCGATAAAATGTGTAATTAATTTCAACCCATATTATACAGCTGTCAGGTGAGCTAGTCACCTGTATCCAAACTACACCTAGACAGTGTTCATGGTTCTCAATAGACATAGGATGATCGAGGAGGTCAATAAATAGTCTTTCAAACTGTTCTTAAGAAGCCATTGGAAAACCCTATAGGCATCTTACCTTCCACTGACAAAAACAAATCAGAATTTGGAGCATGATCCTACAAGATATGTAGACCTTGGCTCAGAAGATGTTCACCCTTTTCGCTGGTCTGCTGACTTAAGGCAAACATCTCAGAACAGTTCAAGGTTTTGAAGACCAGAACCTGGATAGGCCAGCAATCATCTAAAACTAAATCAATGCCCTCTCAAGTTTTTACTTTCCCAGATCCAACCAGAAAAAAAGTATGGACATGACTTTCAGACTCTCCTATGGGGACCAGCCTTCTAGAACTGAAAGCACTTGCAGAATGAAGCAAGGAAAATCCCAAGAATACGGAGATGAGTTCGTCACCCAGCTTCCCTCATCTCGAATCCTATATTTTAAAGGCCACACCTCAGAGCATGTGCCACCAGCATCAGGGAGATAACTCCTTGTAGACCTTAAATATGAAAGTTTGCATTTCTTCTCTGAGAAGAATAAATTCTGCAAGTAAAGAGAACTCATAATCCTTGAAGTCTAACTAGAGTTCAGCATTTGAAGCAGAAACCCAATTCTTTTTTTTTTTTAGATTTTTATTAGTGAAACACCATGAGTTACAGTTGTAGATTTACAAATTTTTGTGCTTGGGTTCAGTTATACAATGATCGACTACCCAACCCTCCACCAGTACTCAATTCTTTTTTTCTTTTCTTTTTTTTTTAATGATTGAATCACTGTGAGATACCATTATGAAGCTTTCATGTTGAGTTTCAATCATACAATGCTCAAACACTCATCCTTCCACCAGTGCACATTTTCTATCACCAACAGAGCCAGCCTCCCCCCTTCCCTCCCAACCCTCCCCCTGCCTCTAGGGCAGGTAATTTCCCCCATACACTCTCTCTACTTTTGGACATTATGGTTGATATAGATACTGAGAGGCCCGTTTGGTTTTTTATCTACTTTCAGCACACATCTCCCATCCCAAACAATCCCTCCAACTAAGGAACTTAGTTATCCCTTCTCAATTTCAGCTGCCTTCTCCCCTAGCTCATGAGGCAGACTTCCAACTATGGAGCAATATTCCTGGCCCTATGTCTACTGTCCTTGGGTGTCAGTCTCATATTACATTAATTTATATTCCACAAATGAGTGCAGTCATTCTATGTCTGTCCCTCTCTGACTAGTTTCACTTAACATGACCATCCACATATAAGCAAATTTCATGACTTCATCTTTCCAAACAGCTGCATAGTATTCCATTGTGTAGATGTACCAAAGTTTCTTTAACCAGTCATCTATTCTCAGGCATGCAGGTTGTTTCAGATTCTGGCTCTCATAAACAGTGCTGCAATGAACATACAGGTGCAGATGTCATGTCTACTGTGCTTTTTTGCACCCACGGGATATATTCCCAGAAGTGGTATTGCGGGGTCATATGGATGCTCAGTTTCTAGTTTTTGAAGGAATGCCCATATTGTTTTCTAAAAGACTGGACAAATCGGCATTCCCACAAACAATGAGAGACCCTTTCTCCCCACATCTGCGCCAACACTAGTTGTTCTTGTTCTTTTCGATGTGTGCCAGTCTCTGTGGTGTGAGATGGTATCTCATTGTTGTTTTGACTTGCATCTCCCCGATGATTAGCGATGTAGAGCACTTTTTCATGTCCCTTTTGGCCATTTGTATTTCTTTTTTGAGGAAACTTCTGTTCATTTCTTCTTCCCATTTTTTAATGAGGTAGGAGGTTTTTTTCTTGTACAATTTTACAAGTGTCTTGTATATCCTGGATATTAACCTCTTATCAGATGGGTATTGGATAACTATTCTTTCCCATTCCATGGTCTCTCTCTGTATTTTGGTTACTGCTTCTTTTGAGGTGCAGGAGTTCCTTAGTTTAATGTAATCCCATTTATTTATGTTTGTTTCCACTTGCTTGGTCAGTGGTGTTTCATCCTTAAAGATGCTTTTAGCTTCAATGTCATGGAGGCAGAAACCCAATTCTTACAAGTTAGAATCTCCGTGTCCCATCAACAATGATGAAATTCATTTCACCTACTAAATAGGAGCTAGCCACTAGCAGAAAAACAAGTTACAAAATAATAAAGATAAATGAAGACAGATAGCACTGATAGAATTATGAGAGGAGATGCTACTAATATTTTAGGTGCTTTGGCCCTGGCAATGCACAGGAATCCTCGAGAGCTTCAGGAAAATGATGTCCCAGCCAGACTCAAGGACTGGGTTTAATTTGTCGAAAACAAACCTCAACTTCAAGATTGTTTAACCTACTCTAGTGATACCAGTACAGAAATTTACCAAGGTGTAAAACCCCTAGTTCATGCATAAGTGGGAGATATATGAGCCAACATTACTGTAGACAGAAGGGAGTTTGAGAAAGGAGGTTCTAAAAACGCCAAGTCCCTGAGGCAGGAATGAGGTTGTTTTTCATCACAGAAACAAAAACAATGTTAGCTACAGAACAAAGGAACTTGGTTTCAGACCAGGCCCCAACACCATGCTTAGACCAGTTCGTGGGGTATAATAGATATTTCATATATTTGTTGTGAAAATAGATTTTTAATGTAGGAGTACTCCTATTTATTCAGCCACTGATTAGCTGATTGAATTGGGCATGAACTCCAGCTTACTTTTTTTTCATTTTTTATAATTTTATTTATTGAATCACCATGAAAGCAGTTACAAAGCTTTTGGGTTTAAGTCTCAGTCATACGATGAAACACCCACACCTTCACCAGTGCCCATTCTCCAGCACCAAAAAGCCCAGTATACCCCCATCCCACACCCTCCCCCTACCTGTGGGACAGATGATTTCCACATTACTCTCTCTCTACTTTGATTACATTCAATATTTTGACAACAGACCCACCATTATTATTTGGGATTTTACCCCAACACTCTGCTGAAAAGGCAACAGTAGACAATTTGTGATCTATTGCTGGTTATGAATAACACATGATGTCATGTGGCTGCAGTAGTGGCCACGTGATTTTGAAATCCTGAAATTTTAACAATTAAATCTGGAGGGATTTCTGCCAAAACCTGCTGGGTTCTGAAATTTGTTTCTGAGTCTCTGGGATCATGGCCATTAAGCAGCTTGATCAGGAGTCAGAAAAGCCATTTGTGGGAGAAGACTTGGGATCTTGCTGGGATGGGGAGAAAAGGGCCGGCTCCACCCCATCCCGTGAGGCCCCACATGTCTCATCACTGAGGGCCCAAACCTGACTGTTCAATGGCCTCTGGAGGATGGTGGCCATCAAGCCTCCTAGGGTGAGCAGGCGGAGGGACAGCACCCTTTCCCCCCTGGAATGGCCTGACGACAGTAACCTACTGCGGGGTCCGGACACATTTCTGCCAAAAGCCACTGGGTTTCGAGATTTGTTTCTGAGTCTCTGGGATCATGGCCATTGAGCAGCTTGATCAGGAGCCAGAGAGGCCGTTCGTGGGTGGCGACTCGAGGTCTCGTTAGGACAGGGAGGAAAAGGCCAGCTCCACCACCATCCCGTGAGGTCCCATGTGTCTCATCACTGCGGGCCCAAACCTGACTGTCCAATGGCCTCTGGAGGATGGCAGCCACCGGGCCGCCAGGGGGAACAGGCCAAGGCATGAAACCTACTCCCCGCTGGGATGGCCCAGAGTCAGTAACCACTGCAGGGACTGTACGCATTTCTGCCAAAAGCTGCTGGGTTCCGCAATTTGTTTCTGAGTCTCTGGGATCATGGCCATTAAAGAGCTTGATCAGGAGCCAAAGAAGCCGTTCGTGGGTGGCGACTCGGGGTCCCGTTGGGGTGGGGGGGAAAGGGCCAGCTCCATACCCATCCCATGAGGCCCTGCCTGTCTCATCATTGCGAGGCCAAACCTGACTGTCCAGTGGCCTCTGGTGGATGGTGGCCACCGAGCTGCCTAGGGGGAGCAGGTGGAGGGGCAGCACCCTTTCCCCCCTGGGGTGGCCCGGTGACAGTAACCTACTGTGCGGTCCGGATGCAGAAAATAGATATTTAAACAACCCAATGCCTATATTGATGTGAGCAAAGTGGAGAAAGGCATGTGACAAGTGACAAAGTAGGCATGGAAAACTACCTCTACAGTGCACCTCAGGTTTGGGTACCAAGGAAGTTGGGGGGGGGGTAGTTGAGAGGAAAGGAACAGGATTTAATTTCTTTATATTAAAAGCAAATTCGTGCTGGATCTCTTACAGATAACAGAAATGTATTTTTCCCTATTCCTCTCAGTAAGTAGAATATAAAAGCCTGGATATTATCTATAAAACAAACTGAAGAAGAGAAGGCAGACTGACTTAGGGAGCTTGGGACCCAGCAAACAATCCATTATTTTTTCAAGAATTTGAATACTAAAGATTATGTGATCATTATATATGAGAGTCTGTGGCAAAATATTCAACTCTGTTCTATTGGAAAGCCTCTTCAACAAGTGGTGCCGGGAAAACTGGACAGCTACCTGCAAAAAATATGAACTCTGACCTCTGTCTAACCCAGGTACAAAAGTCAGATCAAAGTGAATTAAAGATCTCAATATCAGATCTGAATCCATAAGGTATATGGAGGAAAATGTAGGCAGAACCCTTCATGACATTGAAGCTAAAAGTATCTTTAAGGATGAAACACCACTGAACAAGCAAGCAGAAACAAACAAGCAAAAGGGACTACATTAAGCCAAGAAGCTCCTGCACCTCAAAAGAAACAGTGGCCAAAATACAGAGAGAGACCATGGAATGGGAAAGAATACCCAATACTCATCTGATAAGGGGTTAATACCCAGGATAAATAGGACACTTGTAGAATTGTACAAGGAAAAAAAACCATCAAAAAATGGAGAGAAGAAATGAATATAAGCTTCCTCAAAAAAAAAAAAAAAAGAAATATGAATCTCCAGAAGGCACATGAAAAAGTTTTCTACATCACTAATCATCAGGGAGATGCAAATCAAAACAACAATGAGATACCATCTCACACCACAGAGACCGGCACACATCAAAAAGAACAAGAACAACCAGTACTCGTGTGGATGTGGGAGAAAGGGACTCTCTTTCATTGTTGGTGGAAATGCCAACTGGTCCAGTCTTTGAGAAAACAATATGGGCATTCCTTCAAAAACTAGAAATTGTTGGGGTTGGAGAGATAGCACAGTGGGTAGGGCGTTTGCCTTGCACAAGGCTGACCTGGGTTCGATTCCCAGCATCCCATATGGTCCCCTGAGCACCACCAGGAGTAACTCCTGAGTGCAGAGCCAGGAGTAACCCCTGTGCATCGCCGGGTGTGACCCAAAAAAGGGAAAAAAAAAAAACTAGAAATTGAGTTTACATATAACCCCGCAATAGCACTTCTGGGAATATATCCCGAGGGTGCAAAAAAGCACAGCAGAAAGAACATCTGCACCTGTATGTTCATTGCAGCACTATTCATGATAGCTAGAATCTGAAACAACCTGCGTGCCCAAGAATAGACGACTGGTTAAAGAAACTTTGGTACATGGAATACTGTGCAGCTGTTCAGAAAGATGAAGTCATTAAATTTGCTTATAAGTGGATGGTCATGGAGAGTATCAAGCTAAGTGCAATGAGTCAGAAAGAGAGGGAAAGACATAGAAGGACTGCACTCATTTGTGGAGTATAAATTAACATAATATGAGACTGACACCCAAGGACAGTAGACACAAGGGCCAGGAATATTGCTCCATAGTTGGAAGCCTGCCTCATGAGGTAAGGGAGAAGGCAGCTGGAATTGAGTAGGGATCACTAAGTCAGTAATGGTTGGAGGAATCATTCGGGATGGGAGATGTGTGCTAAAAGTAGATTTAAAAAAAAAACGTGCCTCTCAGTATCTATGTTGCAAACCATAATCTCCAAAAGTAGAGAGAGAGAGTATGGGAGAAATTGTCTGCCATAGAAGCAGTGGGAGGGTTAAAAAAGGGCGAGGTGGGTATTGGTGGTGGTGAATGTGCACTGGTGGAGGGATGGGTGTTTGATCATTGAATGACTGAAACCCAAACATGAAAGTTTGTAACTGTTTCTCACCAGTGATTCAATTTAAAAAAAAGAAGAATTTGAATACTCGAGCAAACATGATTCCTTGCCCCAATATTATAAACAAAATTATTTCCAGTTAACTGTCTACCTAAAATAGACTTTCCATGAAAACCATGCTGTTTTTCAGGAGTTTTGCTCCTTCCAGATCATAAATGTTTCTCTTACTTAAAAAGAACTGGAAGGAGGGGTTGGAGAGAGCTCAAAGTGTTGGTGGGCACAGCCCAAAGTTTGACTCCTGACACAGCATGGTCCTCCAGCATCACCAGAATCACCCTGAATACCACTGGGAGCTGAGAAGCACCACACTGTCATCCTGGTAATACAACACGTCACCAGGAAGGGCACTTTGACCCCCTGAGCAATTCATGAGAACCCCAGCCCCCACCCTGAGGAATTAAAAGACCTAAAGAAAAAGGTAAATCACTGTGCAGCATGTGGGGGAGGTGTTTAAGAACTTCATGTCCTCTGAGGACAGCTGCTTATGTGAACAAGACCCCATAATCTTTTACTCTCAGGTGATGCTGGGTTCCCACACTAACATCAGTTCTTTCTTTTCGTAGGAACAGGAGTCAGTGGGCAGCCCCCTCCCCCCATGTTGTCATAGAAACTGAAACTGAAATTTTGCATCCTGAAATGGTTTTCTCAGAACACAGACTTAAGAACAACACTATTTTTTTAATGTTGTATTTTAACTCATGAACAATTTAATGCCTCTTCCAATGATCTCTTTTTCTTTTTGGGTCACACCCGGCGATGCACAGGGGTTACTCCTGACTCTGCACTCAGGAGTTACTCCTGGTGGTGCTCAGGGGACCATATGACATGCTGGGAATCGAACCCGGGTTGGCCGCATGCAGGGCAAATACCCTACCCTACCCGCTGTGCTATCTCTCCATCCCCCCAATGATCTCTTTTGACTTAAAAATGTTCCATTTAGTTTTGATTCTAAATGGGAAGTGGGGAGGTGGGGGAGGGAGGATCACGTCCAATGGTAGGGCTTACTCCTAGCTCTGTGCTCAGGGATCCCTCTGAAAGTTTTTGGGGAACCGTATGTGGAGTTGGGAATCAAAATGGGGTGAGCTTAGCACAAAGCAAGCTCCTTAACTAGCCTTCGCTTCTCTGACCTAAACATAGACACGTTTTGTTTCTAAAGTGTCATGGTGAAGACCTCAAGAGGGGTTTCAGTTTTGTCTCTTAATTAGACTTTTGATTTAATTGCTCCCTTGGCTGCTATCTGCCACTGAACAGCCTTCTCTGGCAGTACAGCCCAGGGGTATCCTAAGGTCCTGTAATCAGATCAGCCCACCAGGCAACAATAATCTACTGATAGATGCTGAAGGAAAGCACCTACTTAAGCGTTTATTTCATGCTGTTAATCTGGTCGAGTGTTTCCTGCTGGCCCAGAAAAGAGGATGATGAGGTTGCTCAAGCATATGATGAGGAGCAGGGAAATGAATCATGAGGACAATGGTGCCTTGTTTAAGAACGACTTCCAAAAGGCCCCAGAACATACATCAGCATCTATACCACCATTCACTCCCCCTCCCACCCACAGCACTGTAGCACTGTCCTCCTGTTGTTCATCAATTTGCTCAAGCAGGCACCAGTAACGTCTCCATTGTGAGACATGTTGTTACTGTATTTGGCATATTGAATACACCACGGGGAGCTTGCCAGGCTCTGCCATGTGGGCGGGATACTCTTGGTAGCTTGCTAGGCTCTCCGAAAGGGATGGAGGAATAGTACCCGGGTCCTCCACATGCAAAGCAAACACCCTACCTGCTGTGCTATCTCTCCAGCCCACCCACAGCAAACACTGAAAATCTTTCAAATCCCGTTTTCCTCTAAACCCAGGACAAGACTGAGAATCCAAACCAGAGAAATAGCTCATGGATCAGAGGCACACATCTTGCACATGTTCCATTTAGTGGACCCAAATTAAACTTCCAACACTGTGTGCCTGCTCCCAGCATCACAAGGTATGGCTCTGCTGGCCCCAACACCACTAGGCCCTGGCCGAATAGTATCCCATTGCTGACCCACTACCACGGCAGTGTCTGGCCCACATAACCAGTTGAAATACCACGAGAAGCACTACTTGGGTTCCCTGAGTACTTGCTTGGGATCCATCCACACCCTCCACCAATCAAAAACGATATCAAAATTCTTCTCAACACTGCTCTCTAGGCAGCTACTATCTGTCAAATGGTTGCAAAAGCAACTCTATATGCCACCAGTACACCTAAGTCCATAATTTTTAAAATTTTTTTAATTACTGTGAGCTACCATTACAAAGCTTTCATGTTTCAGTTTCAGTCATACAATGATTGAAGACCCATCCCTCCACCAGTGCACATTTTTCACCACCAATGTCCCCAGTACCCCTCCCCACCCCTGACCTACCCTTCCCCCTGCCTCTATGGCAGACAATTTCCCTCTTACTCTCTCTCTCTCTACTTGGTGACAGAGAAACTTGGTGTACATATTTCTAAAAATCTATCCCAGGTTCTCATCAAAGAGAAAAGTATTGTGTTTTCAAATGTGGAGAAAAGGAATCCTAGCATACTGGAAATGTAAACTAGAATAGCTAGTATGGAAAACAGCATGAACATTTCTCAAAATATTAAAATTTGAAGTACTTGTGATCCAGAAATCTCATTTCTGATTACATCAAAAAAACAATAGGGAAGGGTGGGAAACAATAAGGACCAGACTAAAGGTGACAGAGAGACCACGGTGGAGAGTCATGGGCAGTTCTGGTGCAGTAATTTTGTACATCAATACCATAAACACTGGCACTAATATACCCATCTAAACCAAATGATAAAAATTTAAGTGTATTTACATATCAATTGATATCTGTGTTCCCATGTTCATTGAAACAGTATTGACAGTAACCAAGGAGCAGAAATAGCCCATGCCCATCAATGACAATGCAAAACGAGATATGCTTTATACGTATGTAGTAGGAGAGTATTCTTAGCTAGGAATCAGGACTCCAGCATAGCCATGATGGAGGAAAACAGTCACATTTTCCTCTCCTACCTCGAACATTTCTAGTACTCTTCCTTTGGAGCTGGAAAGTATAGCAGGCAGGGTACTTGATTCACAAACAGCCAACCTGGGTTTGATCCTTGGAACCCCATATGGTTCCCAGAGCACAGCCAGAAATGATTCCTGAGTTCAGAGCCAGTAGGAACCCCTGAGCATCACCGGGTGTGGCCCCCAAACTAACAAAAAAACAAACCTAACCAAAAAAAGTGATTTTCCCTTTGGGCTATCTTTCTGTTTCCTGCAATGAAAGCAGAAGCAAAGGTGACTGCTCCAATAGCTAAAAGCAAAACAAACCCAAGAAAGTTAAATGGCCTGCTTATGTCTCACAGGGAGTCAGCAACAAATATTTCCCCAATCTGGTGTTTTTTAGTTTGGTGTTTTTTTCTTTGGGGGAGCAGGGTATGGGTCACACTGGGCAGTGTTCAAGGGGTATTCTTGGCTCTGTGCTCAAAAATACCCCCTGGTGGTTCTCAGTAGATCATATGTGGTGCCAGTGATCAAACCAGGGCAGCCAGAAACAGCAGTTTGCACCTTACTTCTGTACTATCTCTCTAGCCCCAAAATCTTGTATTCTTTCTTCAAGATTCCACCCTTACTTTGATTTGCAACTATGAAATGTCTGTTAGAAAATAACTCGATTTAAAAATCCATTTTCCAGGGGTGCAGGGTGAGTAGGAAACATGAAAATAAATGAAATAAAACCATTTTCGGGGCTGGAGGGATAGCACAGCGAGTAGGGCATTTGCCTTGCACGCAGCTGACCTGGGTTCAATTTCCAGCATCCCATATGGTTCCCCGAGCACCGCCAAGAGTAATTCCTGAGTGAGCTAAGAGTAACTCCTGGGCATGGCCAAGTATGACCCAAAAAGAAAAAGAAAACATTTTCCAGGGGTTGGAGAGATCACCCAAAGGGCTGAGGCTCTGTAGGCCCAGGTTCAACACCCAGCACCAGATGATCCCTTGGACACCAGGAAAAAGGACCTCCAAGCATCTAGCCAGAAGTAGGTCCTAGGTACCACCAGTGTAGCCCCCAAACAGACAAACAAAAATCATTTCCCAGTCACTGACTACACTACAAATAGTTGGCTAGTTCTGGGCAAGTAAGAGACCCTAGGACAGGAAACATAGGTGTGACCTCGCATGATCAGAGATGCTGACCGAGACCCACAAGCTGAGGGCTATTTCAGAATGGTGCTCCCCTGAGTCACGAGGACCTGCTGACCTTAATATTTACAGCTTTTTAATATAATTTTACATAATCATATATCTTGTGTGATCATATGATTTTTCCAATGCTAAAGACCCCTCTGAAAATAAAATCTCTTTTTATTGCAGTGCCATGGCCTGTGGGACATCTACTAACGGACTCCACTTAGAAAGCAGGACCTAGGGGAAACAAGAAGCACCGGTCATCCTGATGAGGAGAAACTTCACTCGGGGAGATGCTGAATTCAGAACCTAATCCTGACTGCAAGCAGTCCATGTACATGGTGCCCTTAAATCCTTAAGATATCCCAGAAATTACACTGTTCCAGCAAACTATGACTGAATGAAGTCAACTCCAGAGAGAAAAACATCCATTCTCCTTATTTAAGGAAAACAATTCCACACAATCCTGAAAGTGACCCAAGTTCATTAACCATGACAGAATGTAGCCATGGAAAAATTTTCAGGAACTCCACAGTACAGTTACTCTGCAGATAGTATGAAAAGGCGCCCAGTAATTGAACAATAAAGCTATATTTTAAAGTCACCACAATTAAGAAATAGTGATTTTTATAAGGTTTTGTGAAAAAAAACTCAGCCTCTCTCTCACACTTCCATCTTTAAGACTGACAGCTCCCTTTTAACATTCTTGGCCTTTTCTGGAAGAGATAAGTGGGGTGTGCACAGGAAATCAATTCCCACTGAAGAGGCTATGGTTAGCTGTTATCTGGACAGCTTCCAGTGCTTAAATTCAGCAATTTCTCATAAAATAAAAAATGTGCAAACTCACTTCACAGAGAAAAAGGTAACCACAGAGCAAAACCTCCCAAGATGACAAGTTCATTGCCAGGGCGACTGCTCAGGCCCTGTGGTGCTAGGGATTCCCAGGGCCATACCAGCAGTGCTCCGGGGTCTCCAGGGATGTACCTTGTAATGCTCAGGATTTGCTGAAGGCAAGGCATGCATCTGAACACCTGAACCCTGCAGCCCCTTAGAGAAGGGGGCTTTTTGATGAGTTTTCTAACATGTGACTGGATGCATAGAAATAAAACCACAGGAGCGAAAATCACAGATTTTAAGAATCTTTGCCAAAAGCCAATGAACCACTACAATTAGTCACAAGTCACTAATCTGCAACAACTCTAGAAATAGCCCATCTGGCCCACCAGTAGGTGGACCAGATGCTGTGGGAAAGTCATTCACATTTGTTTATGTTTATTCAGTATAAATAGAGGCACTGAAATTATTTTATGATCATCATGTTAATAAATGTTATCCTGTTTGAATTAGGTTTCCTGTATCTCTGATTACTCTTGAAAGGATGTGGGAGGGGGGGGGGAAAGAGGTCTAAAATGCTAATACTTTTCTTCACTGAAAAGGATGCCATGATGTCTTCTGACTTTCAGGGATGGAGGTAAGATAGTCCTGGGATAGACACTTGACTCTCACGAGGCTGATCCGAGCACTGCAGTATTGACCCCTGAACAAGAGTCAGGAATAAGACCTGAGTGAGCACTACCAGGCGTAGCCCAAAACACCACCAACCCCCCAAAAAATTTCTCTTTCAGGGATTCCTGAAAATTTTGAACTCAAACTTGAGAAAAGAGCCATTGCTTATTTTATGACAACTCAACTTTATGAAGAGCTCACCTCTCCCAAGCTCACATACAGATCTGACATGGATCTAAGAACAAAACTGACATGTTGGTTTCATTTTGGAATCTGACACGTTGATTTTAAAATTAAAATTTTAAAATGAAAAATCTTGATAAACTAGGGGGGAAACTCTGAAAAAGAGCCATGTGGTGGAAATATCATTACTACCACTAGAACAACTCATGAAAACTCTTACTACAGCTATGGAAATAATGGGGCTGGGGAGAAAGAATGGGGTTGGGGGGGAGGTTGGTCAGGGCATGTGCCTTGGTTAACACAGACTCCACTACTATCCCCAGTACCACATGGACCCCTGGGCAATGTATGAGGCAGACCTGGAGCCCTCACCCCCACTCCTAACCCCCCCATCCCCCCCACACACATGCCAGCACACTAGGGTGGTTCAAAGATCAAAGCACTGCAAGATCTTTGTAGCAAGCCTGGCAAGGTACCAAGGATCACTGGGAGTAGCCCCTGGTACCCCTGAATGCCACTTGGGAGACCTACTACCCACACCCACCCACCAAAATAAAGACCATGGAACCAAATATGAATGGAAAAATAAAAATGAAACTGAATAATCAAAAATATGCAACATACACTTGGAATTTATGTCATAAAGATGACATTACAAATCACAGGGCAAAGAGGAGGTTTTACTAACAGGTTTGGTGAGCTGGAAGTCATATGAAAAGATCTTTGTTTCTGGGGCTGGAGCAGTAGCACAGCGGGTAGAGCGTTTGCCTTGCACGTGGCCAACCCAGGTCCAATTCCCAGCATCTCATATACTCCCCTGAGCACCGCCAGGAGTAATTCCTGAGTGCAGAGCCAGGAGTAACCCCTGTGCATTGCCGGGTGTGACCCCCCCCCCAAAAAAAAGATCTTTGTTCCAAATATACCATACACTAACATCAGATTTAAATGTGAAAATTGAAAACATACAAATACTAAGAAGAAAAGCTGGTGAGTTTCTTGCATAAAATTCCAGTCCTTTTCCTATAGTGCCCAGAAGGAGGGGGGTGGAGTGGGAGGGGGAGAGAGAGAGGAATAGAGAGAGAAAGAGAAGGAAAGTGCCTGCCATAGAGCCAGGTGGGTGGGAGGGGGTTTGGTGGGAGGGAAACTGGGGTCACTGGTGGTGCGAAATGTACACTGGTGCACGGATGGGTGTTGGATCATTATATGACTAAAATCTGATCATGAACAGCTTTGTAACTATGTTTCTCACTATGACTCAATTAAAAAAAATTTTTTAATTAAAAAAAAACTAGATTTCAGTCCTTTTCATAGGACTGGAAAACGCTTTTCTAATCATTCAAAATTCAGAAACATGATCCATAAATGTGACTATGTCTAAAGTTCAAAAGAAAACATCCTTATGACAAAAAGAGAAAAAATGTAAGTAAACAAACAAATCCGAAGTTGGGAGAAAACATCCCCTCTGGCTGGGGATGTGGCTCAGTGGCAGTGTACCTGCCCTGTATGTGAGAGGTACCTAGAACACGGCAATCACCCAATCCCACCCCGTCCCCCAAAGAAAAAAATCATTAACCTGCCTAATGCTCAAAGAGGTATTGAAAACTGAAAAGGAAAAAGGCCAAAATATATTTCCCTCCCCCATCCAAAAACAAATTGGCAGGCACTCAAAGGGAAAAAAATCTATATGTGGGAAATGCTTATGCTCAAAATCAGAAATTAACACTGCATCCTGCCACCTTTTCTTTGTTTTGTTTGAGCTGCTCCCAAGCAGTGCTCAGGCCCCTCACAGGGATCTACAGAGGTCGGCAGTGAGGGGCTGAGGGGCTGGTAGGTGCAGCTAAGAAGTCCCTGCACAGGGCCCCGTTGCAATGTGCTAGGCTAGGGGAGTGAGATGCAGAGGCCTGAACTCAGCCTGCAAATGCAAGGGTGTGCTTGAACCCTGTAGGCACCTCCCTGGGCACAATATCATTTCTTATCTATCACACTGATGACATGTACTGTACCATAAAAGAGGCAATTCTGCACACTGCTCGTGGGAATTTGAAATTTTTTTCTTTATTAGTGAAACAGCATGAGGTACAGTTGTAGACTTACAAATTTTTGTGCTTGGGTTTCAGTTATACAATGATCAAATACCCATTCCTCCACCAGTGCCCATTCTGCACCACCAATGATCCCAGTACCCCTCCCACCAACCCCCCAATCTCCCCCCATCCCATCCTGCCTCTGTGGCAGGGAATTACCTTTTGTTCTGTCTCTCCTTTTGAGTATTGTGGTTTGCAAAAGAGGTATTGAGTGGCAATCATGTTCGGTCTATCGTCTACTTTCAGCAGCATCTCCCATCCTGGGAGGATCCAACACCCTTTACTTGGTGTCCCCTTCTCTGAGCTGCCTTTTCCCCCAGCATGTGCAGCTGGCCTCCAAGCCATGGAGAGAACCTCCTGGAACTTATCTTGACTATTCTTGGGTGTTAGTCTCCTATTTTGTTACTTTATATTCCCCAGATGAATGCAATCTTTCTATGTCTGTCCCTCTCTTTCTGACTCATTTCACTTAACATGATACTTTCCATGTAGAACCACTTGGATGTAAATTTCATGACTTCATCTTTTCTAACAGCTACACAGGACTCCAATTTGTAGATGTACCAAAATTTCCTTAACCAGTCATCTGTTCTCGGGCACTCGGGTTTTTCCAGATTTTGGCTATTGTGAACAGTACAGCAATGAACATAGAAGTGCAGATGTCATTTCGACTATACTTTTTTGCCTCTCTCCTGGGCACATGTTCCCAGGAGTGGTATTGCTGGGTCAAATTGGAGCTCAATTTCTAATTTTTTGAGAATCGTCCATACTGTTTTCCAAAAGGGCTGAACCAGTCGGCCCAAATGGGCTAAACCAGTCGGCGGGAATTTGAAATATTTTAAACTATGGAAAGAGCATCTATCAAGCTTACTTACGCATTAGCAACATCTAACAAAATTATATAACCTTTATCCTTTGACCCAACAACAAATCCATTAAGATTATTTCTGGAAGTAGAAACGAGTATCTTAAAGCTATTCACTACCATATTATCTGTAATAACAAAATATGGGAAACAACAACAAAATGTCCACCAGTCAGGGGCCAAATGAATATATACTACTGTGAATGCAGGGGAGCTAATAAAAAAAAAAAGCAGAGCAAAATTTGGGGGTCAGAGGATTTCAGCAAAATTTTAAAATGGCATCAAAATAGAAATTAACAATTTAGGTGTTCCACTGGCTCAGCCCTTTTTGGAAAAAAACATGGACACTTCTCAAAAAACTAGGAATTGAGGCTGAAGCAATAGCACAGCAAGTAGGGCATTTGCCTTGCATGCAGCTGACCCAGGTTCAATTCTCAACATCCCATATGGTCCCCTGAGCACCACCAGGAGTACTTCCTGAGTGCAGAGCCGGGAGTAACCCCTGTGCATCGCTGGGTGTGATGCAAAAATAGCAAAAACAAAACACAGTGATGGTCACGGTCCTCCCGTTATTCATCAATTTGCTCGAGTGGACCCAGTAACATCTCCATCGTGAGACTTTTTGTTACTGTGTTTGGCACATTGAATTCATCAAGGGTAGCTTGCCAGGCTTTGCTGTGTGGGCGAGATACTCTCAGTAGCTTGCCGGGCTCTCCGAGAGGAGCAGAGGAATTGAACCCGGCTCAGCTGGGCCGGCTGTGAGCAAGGCAAACACCCTACCACTGTGCTAAAACAACAACAAAAAAACTAGAAATTGACCTGCAATGACCTATGATCAGCAACTGCATTTTAAGAAGTGCATCTACCCCAATGGTCCAAACTTTCTAACCAGAAAAGACATCTGCAGTTTTATGTTCACTGCAGCACAACATATAACAGCCAGACTCTGGAAACAACCCAAATGTCTAAGGATTGGTGATTGGATAAGGAAACTGTGGTCCATATATAACTATTAGTTTGCTGTAAGAAAAGATGGAATCACACAATTTGCAGCTACAAAGATAGATCCAGAGAGTATTATGCTGCGAGAAATTAGTCAGGAGAGGGAAAGACACAGAATGTTCTCTTTCATGTGAGGGATATAAAGAAACATAATAGGAAATAAATATCCAAAGGCAACAGAAACTGAGAACTAGTTCTCAGTAGGAAGCCTAGCACAGGGAGGGAAGTGGGGAGTTGTGAAGGTGGGGGTGGGGTGTGAGGACATGGAGACAACCCTAACGGGAAGTGGACATTCTGGTAGAGGGTACAGCTCTGGACTGTTCTGCATGTAACCTGACCATTATCAGTACTGTAAACCACAGGGCCTAAAATACCATTTTCAAAAGGTTTTGGGTGTTTCTTCGCCAGCTATCAGGTAGCTGAGTGTAACGTACTGAAGGTTTGTGTGTATTCCCCCTCCAAATCTATACAATGAGGCCCCAGCGTAAGGGTATTAGGAGATGGGAATGGATTCCAAGACGCTGTGTGCACTGGAGCCCAACGGTGGGCTCAGTGGCAACAAAGTGAGAGGAAGAGAAGCTCTCTTAGCGGGCAAGCATTGACCAAGGCCACACACAGCCACGCGCCTGGAAAAGAGACCTTGCAAAAAGCCCAGATGTCAGCACTTTGATCCTGGACTTCCCGACCTCCAAAACTTTAAGAAATACATTTCTGTTATGGAACTACTCGGTCTGTCCTATTTTTGTTAACAGCAAAATAAGAACTTAGCATCCTGTAGGGCAGTCAAGGACATCATACCAAGGCAGAGCAAGACTTCAGGCACAAGTTAACTTTAACTACTTTCCCCAAAAGCTTGCAGGAGTTGTTTTTATTAGACTTTTATAGGGTCTCAAGAGAGAGGCTTTTTGAGACTGAACATGCTTAATGAGTACTAATATAAGTCCATTAACCCAGTGGTCACAATTAAAGGCAGGGCTAGACCAAAATTTCAGTAAGCAATCAGCTTGTCCATTTTCCATGGTAAATCCATGAGCTAGCTAGAGGGTGTATAATGCCACACAGCACAGGCAAAAGGGATCAGTTCAGGTTCCTCTCTTGGGACACCTGACCTTCACAAGGTGCCCAGGTAGCGGCTTCACCATAGGGCAGTGAACACTGGAAACAGGGAATGGCCTTGCTAATCAAGTAAGAGTTCTTCAAAACTGCATTTGAGTCCCTACAGACCATTTTCTGAGCCCTCTCAGATCCCAAAAGTCCAGTTTATCTACATCCTCAGCATTTTCTTAAGAGGCAGCATTAACCTTCATCTCACATGTCTGTATTTTAGCAAGTTAAAAAAGAAAAAAAGGAAAAAAATCTTAAAGCTTTTGGTAAGCATTTTTTTACAGTTTAAAGATCTAATTTTTTTTACTTTAAATGTTACTCCATTATGGGTTGGTGAAATTTGGGGGAAAGGACCTAGATTTAGTGAAATTAAAAATATTAGGTACCTTATGGCAGGTAGGGCATATGCCTTGCATTCAGCTGACCGGGGTTCAATTCCCAACATCCCAGATGGTCCCCCAAGCACTGCCAGGAGTGATTCCTGAGTGCAAAGCCAGGAGTAACCCCTGTGCATTGCTGGGAGCAACTCAAAAAGAAAAAAAAAATGTTTAAAAGGGCCAAGAGCTCCTTGAGTCTGGAGTCCCTGGCACCGAGCAGCTGAAGCTGTGAGAGACTGGCACACTGTGCACATGACATCCCTCTGAGCTGTGGAGATGGAACAGTTGTCATGATGTCAGCCTCTGGCAGCTCTCTGGGTGCCCAAAGATCCAGCCTGGAGCCATTAATCCTCTGAATACAAGCACTTGTCACAAGCTGTTTACAAAAAAGTCTGCAAGGTCAAACAATTTTCCTTTTTCTTCTCTTTTCCCTTTATCTTAAAATTCCCTTAACCTTTTCTCCCCTCTTTAATTCCTTTCTTGTCATACTATTTCTTTTATCACAATAAACTCTTATTCAAGCTTAATGCTTCCCTGTAACAGCAGGGAGGCAATACTGATCTTTCAGTACAACTGCATTTGCATCTTAGAGATTTCTCCATCCCATGTCTCAACTTTGTCTCCAGTTTCTGTGCTTTTATTAATCTCGATGTCTCTATCCAGTACATTATGGGAGGGAGAAGAAGGGAAGGAACGTGGTGTGTGGGTATGTGTGGGTGGGGCGGGGAGGAGGAAGGGAAGAAGAGAGGAGAGAAGGAGGGAAGAAAAGGAGGAGAGGGAGAAAAAAATCATAGATGTGGAAACAAATGTGAATATGCTATTCTACTAGTACATCTAGAATTTTGTGCATATAAGTTCATATAAGGGGATATGAACTTCTTAGAACCGCAGTTACAAATGGTTATAATCTCATGGCTAGAAACATCACAAATTTATTTTCTCACAGTTCTGGAGGCCAGAATCCAAAATCAATTGCACTACTGGTGGTTCAGTGGTAGAATTCTCGCCTGCCACGCGGGAGGCCCGGGTTCGATTCCCGGCCCATGCAGTAAAGTGCATTGGGCTGGAGCGATAGCACAGCGGGTAAGGCATTTGCCTTGCACGCAGCCAACATGGCCGGCCCGGGTTCGATTCCTCCGCCCCTCTCGGAGAGCCCGGCAAGCTACCGAGAGTATCTTGCCCGCACGGCAGAGCCTGGCAAGCTCCCCGTGACGTATTCAATATGCCAGACACAGTAACAACAAAGTCTCCAATGGAGACGTTACTGGGCCCGCTCGAGCAAATCGATGATCAACGGGAGGGCCTTTACTTACTTACTTACTTACTGTTGGCAGAGCTGGATCCTTTGGAAGCTCCAGGCCATGTTTATCGTCTTGCTTTTCTAGCCCTGGAGGTTGCCTGCTGTGGGGGACTCATAAGCTTTTTTTTAAAATCACTCCAGCTTTCTATCTTCATTACTTATACCTCCACCTTAAAGTTAGGTCTTGCCCTGACTTTCTAAATTGTGATTCTGTTTGGGTCCCACCCAGACAATCCCTCAAAAGTCTTAATTATGCTTATAAAATCTCTTTCTTTTTCATGTAAAGTAGTACCCTACATAGGTTTCAAAGACTAAGATGTGGACATGGGGGTGGGGAGGTGGGGGTTTCACTGGGAACAGAAGTAACTCCATCCACTTCTATTCCTTTTAAGAGAGTCATTGAAGGAAGCACATCATTTTAGAACCAACCATGAATCTAATCTGACTAGGGAAAAAAAAAGGTAAATTCCAGAAGGACCAAGTGACAATACAGTGGATAGGGTGTTTGCCTAGCATGTGGCCAACCCAGATTCTGGGGTTGAGAGTCCCACATGTCCCCTAAGTTAGCCAGAAGTGATCCCTGAGCACAGAGCCAGGCATAAGCCCTGAGCACTGCTGGGTGTGACCCAAAACTAAGAAAATAGAAAGAAAAAGAGAAAAATTATAAATTCCAGTACTTTATTAAAAACACCTTATTAAAAACACCTCTCAATTTACCTCAACAATCAGGACATCAAATTAAGGGTCAATATCGAGAGTGGTGCGTAGTGGATCAAACAATTCTAAAATAACACAACCTTGAACACTCCCCATATATTATACCCTATATAACTCTATCCTGAAGCTTGTGTGCGGAGAGGTGATGTGAGTATGATGGATGTCGCTCCCTTGATTACATTTCATAATACATGCAAGTTCTCAGAGCTGACTGGACTGAGACCCTCCTGATGACCTTGAAAGCAGCCAACTGCTCTCAACCAAATCACTAATAACTTGATGGTGTCCTCTAAGAACAAAGAGTGGGGACCAGAGAGATAGTGCAGGGGTTATGGCATTTGCCTTACATGCGGTCCTCCTTGGTTTAACCCCCAACACCTTATCTTGTCCCCCAACTAAAGCTAGAAACCAGGACTATTTCATGAGTACTGCTGGGTATGGCCCAACTCCCCCAACCCAAAAAAGCGATCCCTAGGTGACAGCAAGCAAACAACTGGAGTACTCTGTTCTAGAGCTAGAAAATAAATTCTTCTAACAAGCTGAACAAGTTTAGATGAGGACCCCAAGCATGAGAAGAGACTACAGCCTGGTGAGATCCTGAACAGAAGATCCAGTTAGCTTGTATCAAAGAACAGAGAGCCTCAAAATGAAAAAATTGGGACAAATAAGCCATTATCTGTTTGTTTGTCTGTTGTTGTTGTTGTTGTTTTTGCTTTTTGGGTCACACCCCGCAATGCACAGGGGTTACTCCCAGCTCTGCACTCCGGAATTACTCCTGGTGATGCTTGGGGGACCATATGGGATGCTAGGAATCGAACCCAGGTCTACCACGTGCAAGGCAAAAGCCCTACCCACTGTGCTATCACTCCAGCCCCCAAGCTATTATCTGTTAATATCCTTCCATTTCTTCACATACAAAGTAGAGAGCTCATTTAATTTCATTGAAAAATATTTCTGCAGCAAGAACTTTAAAAGAGCCTCCCTCCCACAATACAAATCCACTGCCCTAAATAACACTATTAGTAATCAACAGGCACTGCGTCCCACATGCCAACAGAACCTCTCTCAAATTTACCTTTACTTCCTGGCATCTTTCCTAATATTAGACTGTGAGTTTTTCACTGCTATATGTGTAAGTGCTTCTAAGTCTCTGAGTCTTTCTGATTAAACTCAAGGTTCTCTCCTTTCAACTCAGGAGTATATGAACAAACTCCTTTCTATAACCCATTCAAATGCATAGTTCCTCGTGAAATGGTAACTTTTTTGTGCAGGATTTTCCAACTATCAGAAAAAAAATCCACCTACCTAGAAATGTAACCCTTTGTGCTTTAAATACAAAGCACTTAGGGCAAGAGAGACAGCTCAAAGGATTGCAGTATATGCCAGGCATGCACAAGGCCTTGAGTTCAACACCCACATACCATGGCCCCTGAGCACTCCCCAGCACCAGAGGCTCAAGCAGCATGTATCTGAGGACTGAAGCACCAAAACATTCAGCCTGTACCACTGACCAAATATCGTCCCTTCTACTTCCTCAGCCCTCAATTACCACTGGGGTGCCCTTATTCACACCCCACCACCTCCACCAAAAAAAAAAAATAGAGTATGTACATTCAGTAAACACTATGCAATGTACAGATCCCTACTGAGTGACCCAAAATCTAAAATGGAAATATACTCAGAAATAAGCCTTGGATTAGCACTGCAAATGAGAATGGTGTCAAATGTGCTAGGGCTGATGAAGCTATAATTATTTTATCTAACTCAGCATCTATTTCCTGAACACTTGCAAATATGCAACCCACTGAGTGAGGCTCAATGGAGGATATAATGATTCCTAAAACAAGTCTCTTATATTCCCAAGGTGAGAATGTGATAGTGGCAGCAGCATGGAAACAACTCAGCAAATTCTTTTAGGACAAAAAAAGAAAATGTATTAAGTAAGAAAGAACACTGTGGAAGAAAGGAGTAGGTATGAAGTCTGACTTGATGAACCTTGGAAAGCGAGATAAGGACAGATGAAATGTCCCTTCTAAGCTGAACTGAGATGCAGGGAAAAGCAGAGAAAAGGCTAGATGTTCGTAATACACAAAGTGGGTGATAAGTATGAAAGGGGGAAGCATAGGTTGACAACAGGTCACAACAGGACATGAAGTAGGCAAGGCAGGATGGGACCTAGCCCTAAGAGGCGCCATACTAGACAAACTTCATATATATAATGAAATGCCACAAATGGAGTTTTATTATCTTGTTTTGTCTACTATTGTTGCTGTTGCTACTATGTCTGCTGATGCTGAATCCTAAGAGCATCAGGTACTTTGAGAAAAGGTACTCTGAGAAAATTATGGACAAGAGTAAGAAAAATGATACACAGAAGCTAAAGATCAGACAAATGAAAATAAATTAGGAATGCTTTATAAGGATGCAGATTATGGTGGTTATCATTTATTCAACACAAAGCCCAATAATTTTTACTTTTTTGGAGGGGGTCACACCCAGCAATGCTCAGGGATTACTCCTGGCTCTATACTCAGGAATTACTCTTGGCAGTGCTGAGAGACCATATGGGATGCAGGGATCGAACCCAAGTCAGTCATGTGTAAGGCAAATACCCTACCTGCTGTACTATCTCCCTGGTCCCCTTTCATCATCTCATTTACATGTCAAGACAACCTCACAACCCCACAAGACACCAGTACCAACTCCATTTTTGGGTCAAGAGCAATGAGTGTTAAAGAAGTAGTCTAGCCAAGAAGCTGGCAATGGCAAAACCAAGTCCCCATTTAGGTTTTATTTATTTATCTATTTATTTTGGTTTGGGGGTCATACCCAGTGACGCACAGGGGTTACTCCTGGCTCTGCACTCAGGAATTACTCCTGGCGGTGCTCAGGGGAACCATATGGGATGCTGGAAATCAAACCTGGGTTGGCTGTGTGCAAGGCAAATGCCCTACCAGCTGTGCTATCAATCCAGCCCCGAACCATTTAGGTTTGACTCCTTTATTAGATCCAGGTGATAAGGTCTGTACAAGGGTAGCAGTAGGGGTCGTAAGAGATCAGTCAGGGGCAGAATCATTGAAAGATACTTCAGGCGTAGAACATGTGCCAAATTTGAAATGAAGAGAGAGAGAGACACTGAAAACAACTGAAAGATCTGGTGCAGGCATCGGCAGGCGAGAGTGTCTCTACAAAAACAAAGTCCAGGACTGAAAACTCCCACACAGTCTGAAGCAACTATAGTTATTTCTGACTCTGAGACTCTTATAAATGACCTTGGCTTATACATTAGCACTTCATTCTGTGAGAAATGAACCACCCGCATGTTAAAGTTCTCACTAAAGGATGATCAGTGGTTGATTAACCTTCAAGCCCAATTCATTAGACTTCACTGCCACTTCAACCACGACCTGCACCTCAACTACCTACTCCAGTCAACCCTTGTGACTGTCATTCAGGTCATTTACTTCCTTATGTGTCTTCTTTTGGGTCCTCCTTTGGCCAGTCTACTCATCAACCACATTTTTATCAGCAAGCATGAATATGCAAAGCCAGATGGTGAAATTCAAATAGATAAAATTTGCCTTATTAGTGATCACAATTAAAGATCTTCCAGACCAGAATTATAAGTCACAATTAATGAGTAATATGAGATCAGTGAATTTCTACTAGCCATCAGTTTTCTAAAATCTAACAGGGACTCAAAATTGACTGTATATTTAGGTCTCCCAGAGGTGGTTTCTAAGTCCCAAGTTAAAAGGTTCAAGTTTGGAGCTGATGAGACAGTAGAGCTGGTAGGGGGCTTGCCTTGCACAGGACCAACCAAGGTTCGGTCCCTGGAACACCATACAGCCCCCCCAAGCCTGCTATGAATGATCCTTGAGAGCAGAGCCAGGAGTAAGACCTGAGCACAGCTGGGTGTGGCCCCCCAAAAATAAAATGTTTAAGTTTGCAGCAACTAAAATATGTTTACACACAACAGGTGAGTGATACTGTATCTTTGTTGCTCTTTTCTTTTCTTTTTTGGCCACACTCAGCTGTGCTCAGGGCTTACTCCTGGCTCTGCACTCAGGGATCACTCCTGGCTGGCTTGGGGGATCCTATGGGGTGCTAGGGTTTGAACCTGGCTTGGCTGCAAGCAAGGCAAGTCCCTATCTGCTTTACTATCATTCCACCCCAGGTTGAGTGATACTACGAAATTTTCGCCAGTCACTTCTTTCACTTATATCTCCTCTTTTCCCAAAACATTTATCTGTGGTAGTAAATAACAACCCCTGCTTTCTTAAGTAGTCAACTCTTCCCCAAGAGCTGACTGTCCCACAGGAATCATGCTAAGAATTCACCAATGTCTCCTCACATAGATGATTTGCTAATGGGAACAATTAGAAAGTCTTCAAAACCATCCATTTTCATCATATCAAGCCTTCCCTTTTCCAAAATTTATATTAGGCAAACTAACACCCATTTTTAAGTTACTGATTGACCCCTTCCTGGATCATAAATTCCAAAGTTCTTCTATTTACTCAATAACTTTTCTATTATTCTGGCTACATACTGTTAAGTACATAAGAATATTCAATTTTCATGTATTACAGAATTAGCAGCTTATCCTCAAGAAATAAATATCCTGGGGTCAAATGAATTATCTCTTAAAGTTTTTCAAAATTCATCACTGTTTCTTTATCTTTTATCATATTTACTGTCTTGGTAGACTGTAATAATTGGACAAATAGAATGCTTCTAATATTTCTTACTGTTTTTACGGGCATTACATGAGGTTATTATTCATCAAACTCTTCCAAATGAAGCACAAGGGCAGTAAACATGAGTCAATATAGACTAATAGGAAAGATAGACCAGTATCCGACCAATACCGCCATCTGTTGGTGGCTGGCAGGTTTGACTCATTTGTTTGCTAGGAGCTTCACTTAGTGTCTGCCTATCAGTCAGGGATTTTAAACTTCATAAATATAGGTGGATATTATGTCATTTTTGAGCCTGGTATAAGTAAAAGCAACCATTTCTAAAAAACATTTTAAGTTGTAATCACAATTATCAATGTCAATGTCTGTTGTTTCTTTATAATGATATCATAACCAGCCTGGTAAGATTTCTCTTCATAAAATATATGCTAGATGAACAAATAACTTTCAGATAACTTAAAACCAAAACATAAGAGACATTCCTGAAAAAATACATGTTAACACACAAGCAAAATTGAGCCACTCATAAAATAATGTTTTCAAGTGCAAAAGATTTCAAATTCAATAAAACTTAGTTTCATGAAGTCCTTTTCTAAAATATCAGGTCACTGTGAAATGAAGTTCACAAAATGGTATTCTACCAGTTGTGCAAGGGCCAGAGGTATAATTTTATGTTATATTTATATATTTCTATATTATATTTTATTGATGCTTATATGCATTCTATCATAATTATATTTTAATTTCTATTGCTATTACTATAGAAGTATCTAGCCAATATCTCATGCAAATTAGCTTTTTTTCTTAGCTAACATTATGGTGGGAAATTACTGCAGAAGCCAAAAAGGTATTTCATAAAAAGTGGGCTACAGTCCCTTGTGTCCCCTATGGTGGTTTCAGAATCAGAGGCAAAGAACAGAAGAGGTTAATTCATCAACCTACAAAATAGAATCATCTTCTCAGTATTAGAACTTAGTTGCCTTAGCTATGCTATTTTAGTTCATCTGATTTTTCTTAATAAAACAATTAAAAATCTCACAAGAAAACCCTGTTACCATATCTAGCAGTGATGAGAACACCTTGCAGAAATCCATGTTGATTCTCAGTGTTATTTACATTCTTTGTTCTTTCATTCTTTAGTTTGCTGTTCTCATTAGGCTTGCAAAGTTCTCTTTTATCAAAGTTTCTGTTGCCAGGAAACATAAGAAGATGGAGAACAAAAGCATAGAAAATAGATTTATCTTCTCTCCCCATTCACAATATGTTCAAGTAAACATCCCTGAACAATCATGTTCACCCAGACTCACCCAAGTCGAACTGTACACTTTACACACAGCAAAGATCCTCATCAAGCGTGAGCAGATGCTTTCCTCATTTTCAATGCATATTGAGTACAGTTTTCTCAGTATCATTGCTCTGTATCAAATTAACACATCTAACAACAAGGTCATGGGGACACTAAAGCCAGACCTTCCAAGCTCTTCCTACTGCACATGTAGCATTTCCTGAGAGAGGTGTATCCACAAAATGAAACAGAAATGTTTTCTTCCATTATAAACACTTCTTGCCTTTAGTTATGAAACAACTGCAAGGCTCTTTGGATTATAAAACTTGACTTTATACCAAAGATAGGAATGAGACAAAAATGATCAGAATGACAGGATGCTTGGTTGAGGGACCAGTTATTAAACCTGGCCTCCTTCATGCTAAGCACACATTCCAGTCCACTGAGCTATCTCTCTTGCCCCCAATTATTCCATTTATAAAGGTTTTTCTGTTATAAACCTTAACCAAAGCATGGCTTCAAGAAGACAAAACTTTCATGTAATTTTCAAAATTTCAGAATTTTTACAGTAACGTTTCTTTATATGTCTACAGTTTCCAAAAATAAGTAGAAAATCATACGCCTCAGAGACCTGGGCCCTATGAAAACAGGATAAGAATGCTATTCAGGTCTCCCAAAGAGGAATCGAAAGAGTTATGCTTGGAGTATCACGCTTCACTCAAGTGAGAGAAAAAATCTGGAGTTCCGACCTCCTCCGACCATCGAGAATCAGGGACGCTGTCTCATTTGCCAACACATCGAAAATCAGATGGGCTGGGCACATAATGTGATTTGGAGACTTTGGAGATGACCTCTGGACTAGAGCCATTACTGACTGGATTCCACGGGATGTCAAAAGATCGCGTGGCCGCCCACCTACAAGATGGCCAGGCTTCTTCATCAAGATCCTGAACCATCAGTTTGAGGCTCTTCATATTCCTGGAGCGAGCAGACGCCTTTGGGCTACACTAGCACGCGACAGGGACAAATGGAGATGTTACTGGTGCCCGTTCAAGCAAATCGGTGAGTAACAGGATGTCAAGTGATCTAGTGAAGCAGAAAATGCTTTCCAGTATAAGGCTGGTTCATTTAGTCATGAATGGGAAAATTAGACCGAAATTACTGAAACATTACTCCAAGTTGCTTTCCTCATACGAAATAAAAATTATATTAAAGAATTCATGACACTGGGGAGATAGTAAAGTGGGTAGGGCACTTGCTGTGCACGTGACTGACACAGGTTCAATCCCTGAGATGGTTCCCATAGCTCTACCAGGAATGATACCAGAACCTAGAGCCAGGAGTAAGCTGTAAACACTGCAGGGTATCACCCCAAAACAAAAACAAACAAAACTCTCCCTGAAATAAAATGGAAGTAGAGCAATAGCCGGTAGGGCATTTGCTTTTCATATGATCAACTGAGGTTTGATCCTGGCACCCTTTTTTATTCTGATCCCCTGAGCACCATCAGAAGTGATCCCTGTTCATCAGGAATATCGGCCTGTAGTTTTCTTTTCTTATGGTGTCTGTTTCCTTTTGGTATTAGAGAGATAGGAGCTTCATAGAAACTGTTTAGGAGAGTTTCTGTTTCTTCAATTTCCTGGAAAAACTTGAAAAGAACTGGCAATAGGTCCTCTAAATGTTTGGAAAAATTCTCTAGTGAATACATCTGGACCTGGGCTTTTGTTTTTGGGAAGACTTTTGATTACAGTTTCAATTTCCTTGGTGTTAAAAGGACTATTCAGGTACTCTAGATCTTCTTGATTCAGCCTTGGGAGATTATAGGAATCCAGGAATTTATCCATTTCTTCTAGGTTCTCTTGTTTCGTGGCATACAGACTTTCAACGTAGTCTCTGATGATCTTTTGGATTTCTTTGGTTTCTGTTGTAATATCCCCCTTCTCATTTCTGATTCAATTTATTAGGGTTCTCTCTCTCTCTCTCTCTCTCTCTCTCTCTCTCTCTCTCTCTCTCTCTCTCTCTTTCTTTGTGAGTCTTGTTAGTGGTTTACCTATCTTGCTTATTTTCTCAAAGAACCAGCTCTTGGTTTCATTGATCTTTCAGATTTTTTTTTTTTTTTTTGGTTTCCATGTCGTTGATTTCTGCTCTATGAGCTCTTTCCTTTTGCCTGGTTTGGGCTCCTTTTGTTGGTCCTTTTCTAAGATCTTGAGCTGTGAAGTCAAGTTGTTTATGTGGGTTCTTCCTTCCTGAGAAATGCTTGAAGAGCTATAAATTTTCCCCTTACATGGCTTTTGCTGCATCCCATAGGTTCTGGTAGCTTGTGTCTTCATTCTCATTTGTTTCCAGGTATCTTTTTATTTCGTCCTTGACTTCCTTCCTGACCTACTCATTGTTCAACATTGAGCTGTTAAATTTCCAGGTGTTTGATCTGGTTCTCTGTGTCTGTGTGTGATTCACTTCTATCTTCAGTGCATTGTGGTCTGAAAAGATTGTTGATACTATTTTGATCTTCCTGAATTCTATTGAGGTATGTTTTGTGGCCTAGCACATAGTCTATTTTGGAAAATGTTCCGTGTGCACTGGAGAAGAATGTGTATTCTTTCTTTTGGGGGTGTAAAGCCCTGTATAGGTCTATAAGCCCTCTCTCTTCTATTTCTTCCTTCAAAGCCTATGGTGTAAATGCTGACTGGTTCAGCCCTTTTAGAAAACAGTATTGACAATTCTCAAAAAATTAGAAATTGAGCTCCCATTTGACCCAGCAATACCACTCCTGGGAATATATCCCGGAGAGGCAAAAAAAAGTATAGTCGAAATAACATCTGCACTTCTATGTTCATTGTTGCACTGTTCACAATAGCCAAAATCTGGAAAAAACCCGAGTGCCCAAGAACAGATGACTGGTTAAAGGAACTTTGGTACATCTACACAATGGAGTACTATGCAGCTGCTAGAAAAGATGAAGTCATGAAATTTACATACAAGTGGTACTACATGAAAAGTATCATGCTAAGTGAAATGAGTCAGAAAGAGAGGGACAGACATAGAAAGACTACATTCATCTGGGGAATATAAAGTAACAAAATAGGAGATTAACACCCATGGATTGGAAGCCAGCCGCACATGCTAGGGGAAAAGGCAGCTCAGATAGAGAAGGGAGTACCAAATAAAGGGTGTTGGGAAGATCTGCCCAGGATGGGAGATGCTGCTGAAAGTAGACTATAGACCACATGATTGCCACTCAATGCCTCTTTTGCAAACCACAGCACCCAAAAAGAGAGAGAGAACAAAAGGAAATGCCCTGCCACAGAGGAGGAGTGGGATGGGGGGGAAGGGAGGTGGGAGGGATACTGGGATCATTGGTGGTGGAGAATGAGCACTGGTGGAAGGATGGGTACTCAATCATTGTATAACTGAAACCCAAGCACAAAAACTTGTAAGTCTACAATTGTACCTCATGGTGTTTCACTAATAAAATTTTTTTAAAAAATAAAAAATATAAAAATAAAAGTGAAGATACAATTTAAAAAAAAGTGATCCCTGAGCAAAGTCAGAAGTCATCCCTGAGCACTTGGCCCCAAAACCAAAACATAAATAAAAATTTTAAAAATAAAACTAGAGAGTTTGTCTCTCACCAAAAATCAAAAATCCAATACAGAAGAATTTTTTTGCTTGTTATTTATTTTCTAAGTTATAACATAAACTGGAAAAGGTGCATAAGGATCAAAATTAGAGAAATAACTCTGAGGGCTGGAGTGATAGCACAGTGGGTAGGGCATCTGCCTTGCATGCACCCGACCCAGGTTTGATTCCCACCATCCCATATGGTTCCTGAGCACCACCAGGAGTATTCCTGAGTGCATGAGACAGGAGTAACCCCTGTGCATCACCGGGTGTGACCCAAAAATAAATAAATAAATGAAATATGAGAAAGAATAATAAAGAAATAGCTGTTTACAATGAAAGAGGGTGTGGACAAATGAAACATTTACCTTATACCCAAATATCCACTGCTTTATTCACCACAAAGGATGAGACATGACAATGGGCCTCCTAATTTTAATCTAATGTTGTAGAAAATAACTTAAAATGTAAATATAATCAAATCACAGCTGCCAAATGTTTACTTTCTCAGCATGCGCTGCGAAGAAATGGGAGAAGCCCTAGACTGATTGTTCTCTAGAAGTACCCCCTGCTGTCAAGCATCTCACAGACCCGAGGAATAAGACGTTAGCTTTCCTATTCCACGCAGACCAACATCAGCTTCGTGGCTTCAAGTGGTAAATGTCAATGATGTAGGTACTTGATTTTTCTGTTGTACTGAACATGAAGAGTAAGTGCCAGAGAGTCTTGGAAAGACCAGACAGCAAGTTTCGGGGTCATGTTTACCATCTTTTCCTTTCGAACTTAATCTATAGAACAAATTTAGGTTACCCTGCTCCCCAGAACAATCAAACACATTCTAAAAAACACAACTCTGGTAACAATTCTGTTTGAAAAAATGGTAGATTCACTGGCTCATCCGCATTCTCTGAAACTTTTTGCTAGCAAAAGCCTTGTTTGTTGTGAACGTTTTTACTACTAATTCCATGGGGAGGGGGGGGGGGTGGCGGGGGGGGGGGGGAAGTGTGTGGGCTCCTTTCTACAACTAGAAAGAATGGTCTTCAAAGTCAGGAAAAAGGGAGCTTTGAGGAACTTGGTATATAAAATCAAAACTAAATTTATCTCTTACCATCCTTGCTTAGAGGCAAGTTGCTCCAGTGCATTAATTGAAACACCACCCCTAGGTCTCCAAAGTAAATGAGAGACAAGTTTTCTAACTAATTAACTGTGGCACAATTATCACCGGATTTGGTGATTACAACACACCTGCCCTCAAAGGCACCAGGGCTGTCTCCTGATCTAAGTTCTTTCACTCCTCAGCATAGAACATACACAGAGGAAGACCCACTTTCTCCAAATCTCAGATTGAACAAGCAGTGCAACATCTTCTGGCTTTCACGAGGAAGCACCAGAGAATTTATGCTGTCAGACATGGATATATTCAAAGTCATCTCCCAAGAACTTTGAGACTGAGAAAAATCTGACAGGAATGCATCCCTCTCGGGGTGGGGAGACACCCCAAGAAAGGAAAGATTACTCACCAAGAAGACCCCAGGGCAGAAGCATACCCCACTCTGAGGTTTCCAAAGGCAGATGAAAAGGAGAGGAGGAATATTGGTGTTTGGGGAATGACTATGGTTTGGTAACAGAACATTTTGTAGATGTGACATTGTATCCTAAAATGAACATATCCTTGTAAACCAATGTTATTTCAAGTTTAAATGTTAAGAAACAATAAAATATAAATGTTAAATGTAGCACTGTCTTCCCTTTGTTCATCAATTTGCTCGAGCAGACCCAGTAACGTCTCCATCGTGAGATTTGTTGTTACTGTGTCTGGCATATCGAATACGTCACGGGGAGCTTGCCAGGCTTTGCCGTGCGGGCGAGATACTCTCGGTAGCTTGCCGGGCTCTCCGAGAGGGGCAGAAGAATTGAACCCAGGTCAGCCCGGTCGGCTGAGTGCAAGGCAAACACCCTACCCGCTGAGCTATCGCTGCAGCACAAATGTCAAATAACTCTTTAAAAGAAGACCTGAAGGCTTGTTTCCCTTTCTGTCTCTCTGTCCTCTCCACTGATTTTCCTAACTGTAAAATGACAGCACTGGACTAAAGATATCTGTGTTTTTCTTCCCTCAGCAGGGGTCCTGGTGGCCAGAAACATCTTCAGACGAGGCCAACTGGCATTTGAAGCATTCCTGAGCTAAGAGACACAGTCCTTGCACGTACATACTAGGAGAGAAAGTGTGAGTCAAGGCACAAAAGCGTTTACTCAAACTGATTTTCTTTTTATCCACCACCACGTAAATGTCAAGGTTTCATAATGTAAATATAAGCAGGATTAAAGATTAGCACCTGAAGATGAAATATTTATGTTTACCTTCAGCTGTTAGGGTTAACTGACCTGGACCTGTTGGCAGGTCACCTAATAGTGAACCTTGTGAAGTGGCTTTGACCCAGCAAATGCTGAGGGGAATTATTTGGGTGTGGGGGGGGAGGGGTACTTGGGTCATACACAGAGGTGCTCAGGGATCACATATGCAGTGCTGGAGGATCTAACCTGGGTTATCAACATTCAGGACAAGCACCTTAACCCCCCATACAATCTCTCTGGCCCCACCTTTCCCAAGCTTAACTGCAAGGCCAGGCTGGTTGCATCTGTTTTTACACTAAAGTCTGAGAAACACTTGTTTACAGGCATAAAATGTTAAGGAAACAACCTCTAATAGATCAACAGGTTGAAACCCTGGGGAATTCTGAGGTTACTTCCTAATAGTCTGTGAATCTACAAAAGAGCTTCATATACCTCATTATGCTTATCGATCACCTAAAAGAACTGATTGAAAACTCAAAATCCTAAATCCCACTACAGAGACAATGCCTTGTAAGCTGAACGTGCACCACTGAAATAATAATTATAAAGAAGCACTAGAAGGTGATTGTGATATTGGGAGTCCAAAATCCAGACTTGGGAGATACCTGGGCACTCCCAAGCATCTAGAAGGCATGTTCTAATCCTTGTATTAGAAAAGAACTTGAGTTATCTTCATCTAGCCAAAAATAGCACAATCAATTAAATTCCAAAGCATCACAATGAATATGAATGGCCTTACTTCTAAAGGGAGATTAACACCAGGCAGGAATGGAGCCATACACAATCCAGACAATCACAGAGAGAGGTAAATGGTTCACAATCCACCTTTGCTAAATGACACTGAGGTGGTGACAGCATTAGGTAATGTACAGATGAATCACTTACCCAACAGGTGAAAACAGAACGGGCAGGAGCCCTTGGGAGTCCTACAACAAACAGCAGGACTTACACAACATCAAACAGATTTTGAAAAAAAAAAAAAAAGCTTGTCACCGTTCTTTTTTATTTTGGCTTATCAAAAGATTTTGCTTTTAAAGTTTGTCACCTTTCTACCTTGCTTATCTAAAGCTGTGTTTCAACAGACCTGACCTTCTTAACAGAAAATCTCTTACCTTCCAATCACTCCATCTATTAGTGAGATGGCTCAGCAATTTTCAATAGAGAAGATTCGAGGTCCCGAGGATTCAAATCCTCTTCCAAAAGAGCATGAATGCCTGCCTTCTCTTTGAGCTCTACCATAAGTAGTCTCACCAACCTCTCTTTGATCCTTCCTGAGGATGCAGACTTCAAGACTCCTTGACCTGATTTCAGTTGAAAAAAGCTTGTCCATCCTGCAAATTTCTAGCTCACTGACATTTGAGACAGGAAATGGCCAATAAACAGTCAACTCCTCTGGATTACTCAGGGGACTGAATCTCTTCTCTTCCCCACTCTTCAATTCCCATCCCTACGGAATGCTGCCAATGCTGCTAGCTTCCACGGGTCTCTGAGACTTAAGATGAGGAGACAATTCGAGAGAACAGTTGGACATCTACCTCTACAGCCCCTGCTTTATACTGAGGAAAATGAAAATAAGCTGATGCCATTTTTCTCATTTAATAAAGTGTTATAGAACCTTGCTCAAATTATCCCCAAATATGAGAATACTAGAGCCCCAAGAAGTGGAAATTGGAAACCTCCATCTTGCACTGGGGTGTGAGCTCCAAGAAGTCCGCTTCACTCCTAAATTCCCAGTACCTAGAGCAGTGCGAGCAACATAGAAAATAGACTTGAAGGAGCTACTCTCCACTTACTTTCAATGGGCTCAGTCTAACACAGCTCCTCAATCTTGCATTGGCAGGGCTACACAGGAGCCTGCTCACAGTGAAGGAGCCATGTTTATCGTCTTCCATTTGGGAAGCTAAAATTGGCCCAGGTGGGAATGGCTACACCACACAAACTGGCAAGAACAACAAAATCAGGGTCTTTTTACAAAGACAGAACTGGTTGGTAAACACTGACCAGCTCACCTTTACCTTGAAATACTTTACTTCTTATAAATACAAAAAATATATATTTTTAATGGAATAAGGGCAGCTTGGGCAGCTCCAATCTAGATTGAAAAGAGCAATATTTGACAACTTATTTTGTAAAAATATCCATTCACACACACAGAAAAAGAAGGGGCTGGAGTGACAGCATAGTGGTAGAGTGTTCGCCTTGCACATAGCTGACCTGGGCTCGATTCCCAGCATCCCATATGATCCCCGGAGCACTACCAGGAGTAATTACTGAGTGTAGAGTCAGGAATAACCCCTGTGCAATGCCATGTGTAACCCAAAAAGAAAAAAATCTATTACCATGAGGGTTCTGATTCCGAGTTTGTACAAGTTTTTGTAGAAGAGACTGTCCTAGAAACTGAAGCCATCCCTCTGCAAGATCATTTCCCATCTGCAGAAAATTTTAGCTAATGCAAGCTAACAAATGTCTGAAAATGGGTGAATGAAACCCTAACTGTGAGACATGCCTTATGCCAATGCCCATTGAGAGCCCTGAGGAGGTGAAGAGTAGACTGCTTTTGAATGAACAATATGAGATCATACTCTAATTGTGACCATAAACACCTTTTATTTCCTAACATGTTTATAGAATCTACTGTGTACCAGGCACTAGCCAATTTGCTCAGCATCACATAATCACATATTTAACAAAAGAAATTCTTCTCCCAAGACAGAGAGAGAGGGGGAGAGAGGCGGGGGGGGGGGGGGTACAAGAAGGGCCAGGAGATAGCTCAAGGAGTAGAGCAATGCTTGGCATGTTTGAGGCATTTAATCCTCAGGACCACATGGCCCTCTAAGCTTTGTGCCTCCTCTCTTATCACACTGGGTGCAGTCTTAGTGACGCCCATGTAATAGCAGGCCCTAGCACTGAAACCTTCAGTTAGCCACTGCCAGGCAAGCATCCCTGAGTGTGGTAACTATTGTTTTAAATGTATAAACAAGGTTAGAGAGACAGTATTGCTTGCGTTGCAAGGGGGCTCGTGCAGGTTCAATCCCCAGAACCACATATGATCCTCCATGCACTGCCAGGACTGACCTCTGAGTACAGAGCCAGGGATAAGTCCTGAGCACAGCCAGGTCTGACCCCCAAAACGAAAACAAAACAGCAGTTTAAATCACTTAATCACTTAACTTCCCGTTAGTCGTCGATTTGCTCGAGCGGGCGCCAGTAACGTCTCCATTTGTCCCTGTCGCGTGCTAGTGTAGCCCAATGGCATCTCTTCGCTCCGGGAACATGGAGGGCCTCAAACCGATCGTTCATGACCTTGACAAAGAAGTCTGACCATCTGGTAGGTGGGCGGCCACGCGGTCTCTTGACATCCCGTGGAATCCAATCAGTAACAGCTCTAGTCCAACGGTCGTCTTTAAATCTCATTACGTGACCAGCCCATCTGATTTTCGACACCTTGGCAAATGAGACAGCGTCCCTGATCCTTGATCGTCGACGGATGTCAGAACTCCGGATTCGTTCTCTCATTTGAGTGAAACGTGATATTCCAAGCATAGCTCTTTCTATTCTTCTTTGGGAGACCTGAATGGCGTTCTCATCTTGTTTGCCTAGGGCCCAGGTCTCTGAGGCATATGTTAATGCAGGAAGAACAGTGGAATCAAAGAGATGTGCCCGGAGCCGGAGGTTCTTCGTCCTCTTAGCTATTTCTTCGACGTTCTTGAAGGCGTTCCAAGCCGCTCTCTTCCTCCTGCGCAGCTCGGGTGCCAGGTCATTTGTCATGTTGACCTCTCGACCTAGGTACACATAGCTGTTGCATTCGGAGATGGCCGTTCCATTGAGAGCGAATGGGGCGTCAGGAACAAGGCTGTTTCTCATGAGCAGTTTAAAACTACAAGCAAAACTTTATAATACCCCCATGAAGACAAGGAAACTATTGCAATGGGAAAATAATTGAACAAAGATTTTTTTCAGGGGCTGGAGCAATAGCACAGCAGGTAAGGCATTTGCTTTGCATGCGGCCGACCCAGGTTCTATTCCCAGCATCCCATATGGTCCCCCAAGCACTGCCAGGAGTGATTCCTGAGTGCATGAAACAGGAGTAACTCCTGTGCATTGCTGGGTATGACCCAAAAAAAGCAAAAAAAAAAAGATTTTTTTAATTGAAAAGTAATCTTCAATGAGGTCCTGGAGGACTGGTCCATGGTTGGAAGCTTTGCAGAAGTGGGGAACGGGGAGGGCAGTTAGGACAGAGAAGGGACCACTATGACAATGATATAATGATCAATCTGAACAGGAACTGAGTGCTGGACAGAGAAAAAAGTAATATACATGATAATCTTTTCGTACCTGTATTGCAAACCATAATGCCTAAAAGGAATGAGAGTTAGGATGGGGGTGGGGGAGGAGAGGGAGAGAGAGCGCGCGAAAGGGAGAAGTGTCTATCATAGAGACAGGCCTGGGGGGAAGGTGGCGGGGTGGGGGTGGAGGGAGACTGGGGACATTGGTGGTGGGAAAAGTACACTGGTGAAAGGACAGTGTTGGAACATGGTATGCCTGAAACCCAATTATTAACATCTTTGTAACTGTATCTCACAGTGAGTGAATTTTAAAAAGGAGGGGAGTAATCTTCACAGTGCTTTTTATCATGGATTAACCAAGAAGCACTGTTAGTGCTCAAAAATTTGTAAATAGTTAAAGGATTAAATAAATGAATACCTTGTAAATGCAAGAAATGACAGTTTCAAAGAATGTCTAGTGATGGGAATGTTTCCTTATTATATGAATGTTTATTCTTCTTTGTGACTGTGTTTTCTAAAATCTTGGATATTTTATAATGAAGAGAAATAAAGCATTTTGGGGGCTTTTTTGGGGGGGTGTCACACCCAGCGATGCACAGGGGTTACTCCTGACTTTACACTCAGGAATTACTCCTGACGGTGCTCAGGGGACCATATGGGATGCTGGGAATCGAACCTGGGTCCACCGCGTGCAAGGCGCTGTGCTATCACTCCAGCCCCCAATAAAGCATTTTTATTTTATTTTTTAATTACTTTTTTTAATTAGTGAAACACCATGAGGTACAGTTATAGACTTACAAATTTTTGTGCTTGGGTTTCAGTTAGGCAATGATCAAGTACCCATTCTTCCACCAGCGCCCATCCTCCATAAAGCATTTTTAAATTAACAAAAGTTCACCTTCCCAAAGATGAAATGTTAGTAAGTAGCAGAGCTGACCAACCCAGAACTACCCCAAGTCCTTGTAGCCCCACAGTCAAAATGATTTATCCAAAGTCCTACTCTCAGCCATACTTCCCTGAAAAGAAATAAGTTCGGTATGGCTCATGTACTTTTCCATGAAATAAGACTATTGCAACTATAAACTTTCATAATTTAAAAAATTGCCAGAGCAACAGTATAATGGGTAAGGCAATTGTCTAACCAAGACTCAATCCCTAGTATCCCATTTGGTTCCCTGAGTACCACCAAAAGCAATTGCTGTGTGCACAGCTAAGAGTAAACCTTGAGCATCACCAGTATAGCCCAAAATCTGAAAAAAAAAATTCTCTCTATTTCTGTTTGTGGTTTCTTGATTTTCTGGCACAACACACCACAAATAGGGCTAAGTTGGAGTAAATATTTTGTGCTATTATATGCTGAAAGGTAGCATAAAACTAGAAAGTCATTACCCAGGTGATGGGCCAGGAAGTCAGTGAGAAGGAAAGAGACCAAGTTCTCACTGCTGGCAGTTCAGCGAGAAAATAACTCACCAACAAATAATGCCCATATTCCTGGGAAATTCAAATTTCTTTTGAAATTCTATCAACCCACACTCTATTCATTAAAAAAATAAATACTAATGGGAAAAGGTTCTGTTCCTTCACCTGTTCCCCCTGGCGGCTCAGGCGCGGCCATCTTCCAGAGGCCTATGGACAGCCAGGTGGGGGCCCGCAGTGACAAGACACAAGGGGCCTCATGGGATGGGGGTGGAACCCTCCCTCACAATGAGATTCCGAGTCGCCACCCAGGAACAACCCCTCTGGCTACTGATCAAGCTGCTTCATGGCCATGATCCCAGAGACTCAAAAACAAATCTCAGAACCCAGCGGCTTTTGGCAGAAATCCCTTCACATTTAATTCTTAAAACTTCAGAATTCCAATAGCGGCCGCTCAACATCATATGCTGTTCATAATCAGCAATAGAAAACAAATTGTCTAATGTTGCTTTTTCAGCAGATCTGAGTGTTGGAATAAAATCACAAATAATAATGGTGGGTCTGGTGTCAAAATATTGAATGTAATCAAAGTAAAGAGAGAGTAATGTGGAAATCATCTGGCATACAGGAAGAGTGAGGGTGTGGGATGGGGGTATACTGGGTTTTTGGTGGTGGAAAATGTGCACTAGTGAAGGGACAGGTGTTTCATCATTGTATGACCGAGACTTAAACCCAAAAGCTTTGTAACTGCTTTCACGGTAATTCAATAAATAAATTTATTTAAAAGAAATACTGGCAATTCTTACTCTTTGTTGTGCCATTCTCTATAACTAGGACCGACAATGAGATCCAACAAACACGTATCCACACAATAAACAAAAATTTTAAAAAGGCAATGATATTTCCTTCATTTAATGTTGAACATTTATATGTTTCATATTCATTCTACACACATTTGCAGAATACCTATTGTGTACATTGAGGCATCTCTGAAACACACACATTTAAGGCGATTTTGCAAACAAGGTTTAATGCCTATTAGCCCTTCAACTGGTGGAGCTTCTACCTACAAGAGCCATAGCAACCACACAGCTGACAGCAAATTGCATTTGCTGCCTTAGATATCAGGCCCAGAGCAATGATAAATGTGTTCAAATTTTATTTTCAAATTTCATTTTTCCAAAGCCGACTTTCTTTTGACTTAGTTTACTTCCAATCCTGAGCCTCGGCGTTTGAATCATCAGCTAATCCATCAAGGCCTCTATGTCTCCTCTTTCCAGGCAGCTCATTCCCAGTTACTCATCAAGACGCCTCTCTATTAATTTTAGTGGTTTTTATGAGGCCCCTTCTAAGCAGCAAGTGATCACATCTGTCAATCTGTTCCTAAGGGCGGATCTTGTAAACTGTTGTCAACATTCTGAGTTACCACCTGAAAACGTTACCATTTGGTCCTGTCTGTTTCTGCAGAGTACATTGCTCTGTAGCACTGTCCTCCTGCTGTTCACTGATTTGCTCGAGCGGGCACCAGTAATGTCTCCATTGTGAGACTTGGTGTTACTGTTTCTGTCATATCAAATATGTCATGGGTAGCTTGTCAGGCTTTGCCATGCGGGGCAGAGTATATTAGAGAAAATATTCTCAGTTGATAAAACTATTGGTTTATTGCCTCACTTTCATGAATGTATAATATCAGTGAATACTCTTTAGATCAGACTGTCCTCCCGTTGTTCATCGATTTGCTCGAGCGGGCCCAGTAACATTTTGAGACTTGTTTTTACTGTGTTTGGCATATTGAATACGTCATGGGTAGCTTGCCAGGCTTTCCGTGCAGGTGAGATACTCTCGGTAGCTTGCCAAGCTCTCCGAAAGAGGCAGAGGAATCGAACCCAGCTCGGCCAGGCTGGCTGCATGCAAAGCAAATGCCTTACCACTGTGCTACCACTCCAGCCCAGATCAGACTAATTCACACAATAATAAACTACTCTGAAAATATTCTTTTGCTCTTTACTGACAAAACTATGGTGAAATCTTCCCCTCCCTCAAAAAAAAAAAAAAATGAGAGGAGAGCCAAAGAGATAGTGCAGCAGGTAAGGTAATGTGCTTACTTTGCATGCATCCCCAACATCCTATATGGTCCCCCAAACCTGCCAGGAGAAATTCCTGAGCACAGAGCCAGAAGTAAGCCCTGAGCACCTATTCTGGGCGGGGAAGGGAGGAGAGGGAAACATGTTTGGAGTTGTAGCATAGCAGATAAGACCTTGAATGCAAGGGAACAGGGCTTAGTCCCTGGTACCACATATGGTCCCTTAAGTACCACTAGGAGTGATCCTGAGCACAGAGCTAGTTGTAAGCCATGAGCACAGCCAGATGTGATCCTGCCCCATAAAAGAATACTGAGATTTTACCAAGTGACTTAGTATCCCTGGACTCAATTCCTCTGGAAGACCAGGGAGGTATGTCAGCATAGAAGCACTGAAAATAAATCGTGTCAGCTTCTCTTTATTTTCCTGTATCAGTCAACCTAAGAGATGTAGTGGACTCGGTCTATGTGGTTTCAATAAAGCATGTGATAAGATGTCCCAAGATCATTTTATAAATAATAAAGGGAAATAAGAACTGGTTTATAGTCCTACTCAATACATTTATAATTCATTTATCAATTGTTCCACGGCAGAGCCTGGCAAGCTACCCGTGATGTATTCAATATGCCAAACACAGTAACAACAAAGTCTCCAATGGAGACGTTACTGTGCCCGCTCGAGGAAATCGATGAACAACGGGAGAACGGTGACAGTGACAGTGATCAATTGTTCCCAAAAAGTTTATATATATACATTAAAATTTACCTAAATTTGTAGATACCTACCATGAAGATCATGAATCTCTCCATAAACCCTTTAGCACTTTACTTCTGTTTTGTTTTACTTTTAGGCCACATCCAGAGGTACTCAGGACTTACTCCTGTATCTTTGCTCAGGGATCACTCCTAGAGGGTTCAGAAGACCATATGGTGTGCTGGGGATTTAACCTAGGTCAGCTGTGTGCAAGGCAAGCACCTTACCCACTGAACTATCTTCCCAGCCCCATCAGAACTTTTTAAAATTAATACTCTATATGGTGATACAAGAGATACATTGTTATTATCACTGAGAGGAGTAAAGTTACATAGCTTATCCACAGCTTGGAAACCAGACTCACATGCTTGGGGAAAAGGCAGCTCAGATAGAGAAGGGACCACCAAGCAAAGGATATTGGAAGGATCAGTTCAGGTTGAAAGATACATGCAAAAAGAAGACTATAGACCGAACACGATGGCCACTCAATACCTCTATTGCAAACCACAACACCCAAAAGGATAGAGAACACTACTGCAGAGGTAGGGTGGGGTGATGGGGGATGGGGTGGGGATGGTGGGAAGGATACTGGGAACATTGGTGAAGGAGAATGGGCACTTGAGAGTTTAGTAAATACTAAATTCAATGCAATAAACGATCATTGTATGACTGAAACGCAAACACGAAAGTTTATAACTGTACCTCACTGTGATTCACTAATAAAAATAAATTTTAAACAAAATACAAGAAAAAAAGTTACATAGCATAATCAGAATCACCCCCTAAAACTTCCAATAGGTTGAAGGTTAGGGGGATAGTTCATTGGGCTGGGGAACAGGCTTTGCCCAGATTCAATTCCTGCCACTGCATGGTCCCCTGAGCACTGTGTGGAATGACCCCTAAAAAACAAGTCAGTAACCCTGAGCAGTATTGGGTATGACCCAAACCCTCACCACCCCACAAAAATTTAACAGGATGAAACAAGGACCTAAGCTTCTTAAGTTTCAGTAAATAAAAATGATTATAAAAATAAAGTGCTATTCTGATTTCTAAATTGAATAGAGACAAAAATGAAGAAGCAAAACAGCAGAACATAAAACCAAGACTTTGAGTAGGAAATGTAGATCGGCAGAAAGTATTTGCCCTGCAGGTGTGAAACCAGAGATTGAATCCCTTATCCTGTAAGGGAAAAATAAATAAGGGCTTGAGAGTTTAGTAAATACTAAATTCAATGCATCAATGCACTGACATTATTATGAAGTCACCAGAATATGTGAGTTCATTTCAACCTACATGACAAATTCTCCAACAATACTAGTCTTATTTTAAGATGAAAAGAGGGTTGCAGGTTTAAACTGACTTTTTCAATCTATAATGTGAGAGTACACAAAGTTTTCTGAGTCAAAATTAAAGATGCCTGCGATGAACAATAAAAAGGTCTAATTAGCAAACCACATCGAAAAGAAATGTACCTTTAAAGCTGCCCACATGCTACTTGGTTGTTCTTATTCTAATAGGAGATTTGTGAGCTAAATCAGTCACAAGTCTCTCCAACCTAAATAGCCCTTAAATTGGTCCTTCTGATCACCCACTTGTTCCCTTCATTTTCTTCTGTGCCAAGCTGGAAAATAATCCTATACTATATTATGTATGTCCACATATTTCCACTGCTTGTGGCTCTTTGAAGAAAGACTTAGTTTTACAGTTTGGGATTGTTACTGCATACAGACTGAATAACTGGAGAGCTCATTAAGCTTAATGAATTTCAAGGATACTGTGAAGTCTGAATTAGAGGGCAAGTGGGTGGGATTTCATTAGGTAGCAAGAAGATGGGCCACAACATAATGGAAAAGGTTGAAGGTGAAAATGTCCCAAAATACATGGGAGATGTGTGCTGAAAGCAGACTACAGACCGAACATGATGGACACTCAATACCTCTCTCTATTGCAAACCACGACACCCAAAAGGAGAGAGAGAGCAAAAGGGAATGCCCTGCCACAGAGGCGGGGTGGGGAGTGGAGGAATGGGTTGGAGATGGTGGGAGGATGCTGGGATCATTGGTGGTGGAAAATGGGCACTGGTGGAGCGATGGATATTCGACATTGTATGACTGAAACACAACCACGAAAGTTTGTAAGTCTGTAACTATACCTCATGGTGATTCATTAATATAAAATTAAAATTTTTTTTAAAAAGTCCCAAAATACTAGGTACTGAATATGATGAGTTCCCTTCAGATGGTACATGTTGTCTACACTTTATATTTTAATCTCAATAAAAGTTAGTTCTTTGTTTGAGTTTTGGGTCAGGGTTTACTTTTAGAGGTACTCTGGGGCCCTAAGGGCATGAGGGTAGAGGCCCGTGCAGGGTAAGTTTTTTAACCCCTATCACTTTGGCCCCAAAAGTTTTTATTTTTGTAAAATTCTGCAAAGAACAAGTGGAAGGATGATTTTTTTCCAAGTTATGTCACTTCAGAAAGTACTACTATCATGGTTATAGCAGCCAATTATTCTGCCTGATCTTACTGAGATATTAGGGTGGAAGATAAAAGATCAATCACCTTAATAATTGAATGAGGAGCCAGAGCAATAGTACAGTGGGTGGGGTGTTTGCCTTGTAAGCGGCCAACCTGGGTTCAATCCCTGGCATCCTGTATGGTCCCCCAAGCACTGCCAGGAGTAATTCCTGAGTGCAGAGACAGGAGTAACCCCTGAGCATCGCTGGGTGTGACCCAAAAGGCAAAATAATATTAGTAGTAATAATAATAATAATTGAATAAGTTGTCACATAAGCCACCACTCCCCCTATTTTATGAAAGACTATAAAAGGCATCCTCCATGAGAGTTAGGGTGCTGACCATGCATGTGGCCAACCCCAGTTCAAACCCCAGCACCACATGGTCCTTCAACACCACTAGGAATGGCCCCTGAAAATTTCTGGGTGTTTCTCTTTTCCCAAAAAGAGGAAAAAAGGGAGGCGGGGGAGTAAAAAGAAAAGTACCTTCTTGTCAGAAATTATTACAATTAGCATCTAAAGGTTTGGAAAGAGAGGAATATGATTGACATGGGTAGGATTAGGAATTTAGCCTCATTCATAAATTTTTTTCTTTATTTTTTTATCATTTTTTTATTAGTGAAACACCATGAAGTACATTTATAGACTTATAAATTTTTGTGCTTGGGTTTCAGTTATACAATGATCAAGTACCCATCCCTCCACCAGTGCCCATCCTCCCCCACCACGGGTCCTAGCATCCCTCCCACCCCACCCCACCCCCCACCCCCCGTCCCACCCTGCCGCTGTGGCAGGGCATTCCCCCTTGTTCTCTCTCTCTTCTTTTGGGTACTGTGTTTTGCCAGAGAGGCATTGAGTGGCAATCATGTTTGGTCTATAGACTACTTTTAGCATGTCTCTCCCACCCTGGGAGGGTCTTCACAACACCCTTTATTTGGAGCTCTCTTCTCTGTCTGAGCTTCCTTTTCACCTAGCACATGTGGCTGGCCTTCAAGTCATGGAGCAAAATTCCTGGTACTAATCTGAGCCATTCCTGGGTGTTAGTCTCCCGTTTTGTTGCTTTATGTTCCTCAGATGAATGCAATCTTTCTGTGTCTATCCCGCTCTTTCTGACTCATTTCGCTTAACATGATACTTTCCATGTAGTACCATTTGTATGTAAATTTCATAACTTCATCTTTTCTAACAGCTACATAGTACTCCATTGTGTAAATGTACCAAAGTTTCTTTAACCAGTCATCTGTTCTCGGACACTCAGGTTTTTTCCAGATTCTGGCTATTGTAAAGAGTGCTGCAATGAACAAACAATTGCAGATGTCACTTCGACTATACCTTTTTGCCTCTCTGGGATATATTCATAACTTTTGAGCTAAGTCGGTTCCGAAAAGAGATCTACTCATAAGAGTCTATGATTTCTTTCCAAGTTACCTTCAGAACTTTTGAGTCAAGAGCTAATCAAAAATGGGTGAAACTGATACCAGTAAGTCCAAATTAAATTCCTATTCCCTTCCCATCTGCATTTTTAACTAGATATTTTCATGCACATTAAGTTTAAGAATCTCTGTCTCACAACTACAATCACAAAGAGAGGCGAAATTATTTTTCCAGGGTCTGCCAGCCACTTCACCGCAGGACCAGGCGAGAGTTCACTCTCCTAAGAATCTAGAGTCATCCTGAAGTCAGAGCTCATAGAAAGAAGAAAGAAATATTTGGGCCTTCAGAGAAAAGTCCCATCCATGATTAACAATAACAGCATTCTATACAGAAATAGGCAGTTAGCCCTCCAGCCCCTGGTCCTGCCAGAAGTAAAAAGCTTCATTTTAGGACTTCTGATGATGTGCAGAATCACCACTGCTTAAAGACTTTCAGCCTTGGAAGAAGGCCACGGAAACAACAAGGCAAACACAAAAGGTGCTATTTTCATCAATCAATGAAAGGATCTGGAAACCAAAATTTGATTATTTTGTCTCTGCTTGAGGCCCGCTTGAACTCTGTGTTCCTGGAAATTAAATTCACACTCAGGTTGATTTCACAGGGTTATTCTTTCCTTTCCATTTAGCAACCTTTAGAAGTGTTTCTTGTCCGAAGAAACTACACAGGAAGCCCCAACAAAAAATAGCTGTAATTAAAGGTGCAAATGAACCCCCACAGGGCTACCCCAGGAACCAGGGAATAAATATCACATAACCTCTAAAAGATAAGGCAGAGGTGCCCTCAAGGATTCTCTCTCTGAAAATACAAAGTCATTCTTAACACAAGTAATAAAGTTTAATCTCTCAATCACTTTATTTAGAACAAGTAATAACTTATTTGGAATTTTGTCTGGAGAAGGCACAATATTCTGAAGTTATCTCTTTCAATATTACTTTAGGCTTTTTATAGAGATCATCTGAGGGGAGTTAGTAAATGCTGTTATTTACTGCCATTATTCAACTTTTCTACCCACTGTAGCACTGTAGCACTGTCCTCCCATTGTTCATCGATTTGCTCGATCAAGCACCAGTAAAACCTCCATTATGAGACTTGTTACGGTTTTTGGCATATCGAATACATCATGGGGAACTTGCCAGGCTTTGCTGCACAGACGGAATACTCTCGTAAAAAAATCAAGATGGTTGTTTGTGGGTTAAAATGCAGTGGCCATGTCATATATGAGTTTTAAAAAGACTCAGTCCTCGCTCACACAGCTTGGAAGTTGATAATGATGAGCCCTTAAAAATCTATAAGCTATAGTGGCCAGCCGGGCATTCTAGAGGAAAGGGCAGCTCAGATAGAGAAGGGAGCACCAAATAAAGGGTGTTTGGAGGATGCTCCCTGCAGGGGAGATGCATGTTGAAAGTAGACCATGGACTGAACATGTTTGCCACTCAAAGCCTCTTTTGCAGACCACAACACCCAAAAGGAGAGAGAGAACACAGGGGATTGCCCTGCCACAGAGGCAGGGGGAGATGGGGGATGGGGGTGGGGGGGTATTATCCATGGTGGTGGAAAATGGGCACTGGTGAAGGGATGGGTATCTGATCATTGTATAATCAAAACCCAAGCACAAAATATTGTAAATCTACAACTGTACCTCATGGTGTTTCACTAATAAAAAAAATAAATAAAAAAAATCTATAGGCTAGGGCTGGAGTGATAGTACAGTGGGTAGGGTGTTTGCCTTTCACGCGGCCGACCCGGGTTCGATTCCCAGCATCTCATATCGTCCAAGCAGCGCCAGGAATAATTCCTGAGTGCAGAGCGAGGAGTAGCCCCTGTGCATCGAAAAGATAAATAAATAAATTAAATAAAATCTATAAGCTGGTTCCAAAATGCTTCCAGCAAAAGCAGTTGCTGATGTCAATGAAGGAAGTAGAAACTTTGAACAAAATTTTGCTTCATGAATTTTAAGTCCAAAAAATGGGATTTCTATGTAAAGCTGTGTATGATCCTGGAACTATACTATGTATGATCCTGGAATTACACTTAGCATCTATCCCAAGAACACAAAAATCACTATTTTGAAAAGATAAGTGCAAACTTACGTTCACTGCAACACTATTTACAACAGCCAAGATCAGAAAACAACGCAAATGCCCAACAATAAAGGAGCGGATAAACAATGCAATACTACTCAGCTATTAGGAAGGATGAAACCTTGCCTTCTGCTTACTAGCTGGATTGACTAGAGGGTGTCAAGTTAAACAAACTAAACTAAGAGAGAGAAATTCTAGATGATCTCACACATACATAGAATATAAAGAAACAAAGCAAGGAATAAACAATGGCCAAGAAGACAAACCTGAAGACTGCAAAGAGAACTGTTTGCCATGGGAAAGGGGGCAAGCAGGGGAGGAGAGGGAGGGATGGATGAAAAACCTATGGAGGGCTATTGGTATTAGGCAGTAGGTGTGGTGTAGTAACACGGCATATCAAAGCACAAAACTAATACTATTGTAAACCATGTTACCTCATTTTTAAAAGTATTTCTAATTAATGTCCTATTTGGTCATTGAAATTAGAAAATGCTACCATGGCATCAAGATTTAACAGGTAACAGTATTCCAAAGTAAGGCATGACATCAAGATCCAAATAGTCAAATAGCTTTAACTCTTGAACCCTCATGGGGAAAAGCTGTGGGTTGGCACCCAGGCACATAGAGCAGTGGATTCCCATCTTTCCTCTGAAACCCAGGAGGTTTCAAGGAGCCCACTCAGACACCTTGATTTGTGTGTCTTGCAATCAAGTTCACAAGAAATTGTGAGTGGGTTCCACCTGAGAAACCCAAAGTCAAGCGAGAGGTTGTTGAAATCCCCTTAGTAAGCCTGAAGGCAACAAGAGAATAGAGATGCTCTATACCTTGACAATACCATGGTGATGATACCGTATCCACACACCCACATAACACCAATACCCTCTTGGGGGACAGCGGAAAATGCGTGCATGGCACCCCCAACATATTGTTCCTTTCATCTGCATACAAATCAACAATTAACTCAAACTAAAAGGTTTATTTTTTTTAAGATCCCTTATATACCCCTAAAAGGAACAAGCGCATATCAGCCTTTATTGTACTGATTCATCGTCTATCTTCTGAAGATGCTTTGACTCATCTGTAAAATCCACTGCACTCACTTGTGCAAAAATATCAGGGTTTCCAGTATAGAATTTGCTGGCTGCTTTGATATATTAGTTTACTAAATCTACTCTAACAATGTACCTCAACCTGGGTGGCTGAGAACAGAAAAGTGTTGTCTCATGGCTATGGAAGCAGAAGTCTGAAATCAAAATGCTGACAAGGCCACATACCTATAGGACCTTGAGGAGAATCTTCCCTTACCTCTTACTAGTTTCTAGGAGTGTACCCACAGACCTGGGTGCTCCTTGATTTGCAAAACTCCAACCTCAGTCTTCGTCACATAATGTTCTCCCTCTGTATCCAAGTCTTCACATGGCCTTCTTAAAGGTCACCAGTCGGACTGAACTAAGGGTCCACCATCCCCTTATGAATAATTATATCCGCAACAACCTGATTTCCAAATAAGGTCACATTGTGGGACTTGGGGGTCCTTCCCTCGGAGGGAAGAGGAGTACAATTCAACTCATCATTTTATTAAAGTCAAAATATTATTATTTTTAGACCTTATTCAGGAATCCCATTCCTACCACCAAGCTTCCCAGGTGTAGGTGGAAGGATCTTGGCCTTGACCTGGTGCTGATGAAGCTTCCACTCTCGCCATACCCTGGGCTCGAATCAGCTGAGAACCCAAGCATTTAATCCTACCAAAATATTCTGTTTTGACCTCTGAGAGCTGGAAACGGTGAAATTTGAAGCAGAAAACTGAGTAACTCCATCCCCAACCATACCCTGGATGCCAGATAGCTGGGACTTTATACCCGACACCCCACAACTATAGGAGGGTCAAAGTTTGTTTCCTGACTCACCCCCAGCCTTCCCCACTCACTACCTGGCTCTTACAAAGCCGCTGATGGCCTGAGACAGGGTGATCATTCTTTCCTCAGGAGTGCTAACACCGGCAGAAGTTCCCTTCTCTAACAGACTGGTTTTTCGTGTGATTATTTGTGCATCGATTAACTACCAACAACTTTTCATGTATAAATAACTACCAAGTTTAGTTTTAAGCATGCTTGACCGGAAAAGAACCAGTGACCATTTGTTAGCTGATTCAGGACAGCTGAGGCAGTATTTTCCGATTCAACAGACTCTCCTGTGAACTGTGGCCTCTGTACACACATGGGATCTGAACACACCAGCATCGCCTGGCTTCCCACCTCTTTTCTATTCCTGGGTCTCAATATGACCTATTGGCCCAGCCCTTTTTTGCTGCCAGACTTACATCCTCTCAGTGATCACAAGCATCTCTCCACTTAACAAGCCCAATTCTAGTTTGGCTAAATTCCTGTAGCTCTGAATTTCAGTCACAATCTGTCCTGCACATCTGACTTCCCCTGCACCAGGCACTGCCCGGCAGTGAGACCATGCTCATGAGCTGCTCACCATCCCTTGACTTGGTTTGCCATGTAGCAGACACACACACACACACACACACACACACACAGTGATAAAAACGCCACAGATACACAGGACACTGCTTGCTGTACATGACAAGAACCCGGCTTACACAAGTTTTTCCTCTATAAAGAGAATTTTTCTGTTTCATATTATTTGAAAATACAGCCAGGGAACCTGCAGGCACTCAAATGGGTTCATCACGGCAATTTCTCTGTCCACACTCTCCTCATCTCTACAGCTCTTAACTCCTCTCGAAAGCAGATAACCTGACTCCCTGGCCCTGCTCAGGGGCCCCTTTGAGACAAAGCTTCTCTATCAACCTCTGCACAGCAATCACTCAGATCCCACAAACTTCCACGAACCACTCACTGAGGACACAGAATTAGGAGCCTGAGGCCACAGAACTAGGAGCCTGAGGCCAACAAGGTCCAACAAGGTCTAGGTCAGACACCTATCCATATTCCCCAGAGTGGGCTTGAGCCTTGGGGAGTACTGGGAGGGGTGTGAGGGAGGAGTTCCACAAGTAACCACCTGAAATGGAAAGTCACAGATCCCGGGTTTGATGCACTAAATACTCATTCTATCATCCCTCAACCATCTGCCACTCTCTACTGTAACAGCTGGAAAGCTGCAACTTCTTTTCTGACAACCCCACAGTTAGGCTGCAGCCTTCAGATCTAAGAGCTGTGCTGCAGACACTCCCCAGGGAAGTGGACAAGCTTCAGGGGAGGTGGTGGCAGGAGCATTCATTGATTTTCCTTGTAAGCACAGAGATGTGACAGACCTCTTCACTGCTTCTGAGCCAGCTGCACCTAGGGGCTAGTATTGAACCCCTGCCATCACATAATGGTTCATCTGCTAGAACCAGTAGTAGGATTGTATTGATTTTTTCAGCATCCATAGCTGTGGTGTCCAGGCTCGATTCCCAGACTCTCCCATCGATTCTGAAAACAATCAAATACCATGTAATAAATTTTATTCCTTATAAACTGGCCAGTTTGATGTAGAAATAAAACTAACACCTCGACCAGATGGAGGTATTATGCAAAATGGGTACATAATGACACACAGGAGGGGCATTTAGAGGGTGGTGGAGAACTCCATAATTCATTTCCACCAGCCAAAAACAGACACATTAAAAAGACATACCCAATTTTGTTACTTTTGTTACTTTATGTTCCCCAGGCTGGAGCGATAGCACAGCGGGTAGGGCGTTCGCCTTACAAGCGGCCAACATGGCCGACCCGAGTTCGATTCCTCCGCCCCTCTCGGAGAGCCCGGCAAGCTACCGAGAGTATTCGATATGCCAGACACAGTAACAACAAAGTCTCCAATGGAGACGTTACTGGGCCCGCTCGAGCAAATCGAAGATCAACGGGAGGGCCTTTACCTTTACCTTACCTTTATGTTCCCCAGATGAATGCAATCTTTCTGTCTATCCCTCTCTTTCTGACTCATTTCACTTAACATGATACTTTTCATGTAGTTCCACTTGTATGTAAAAATTAATTAATTATTTTTTTAAAAAAAGACATACCCAACACTAGGTCTGGTCCACCTGAAAAAGAATAATTCCTTCCCGCCTCCCCCCCAAAAAAAAATTGTGCATATGGTCGTTAAGGGCATGAAAAGATGTTTAACATATTGGTCATCGGAAAAATACAAATCAAAACTACAATGAGGTATCACTCAACATCACTAGGATTGTGGAATATAAAGAAACTGAATAAGGAAATAACAAAACCCAAGAGGCCATTGAAACAAAGAGCAGGAAAACTGCTCTTCACTAGAAAGCCTGCCACTGGACTGGAGGTGGAGGGATATAGTAAGGCAAGTAACACAAGGACTGGACGACAGGAGGGAAAATGGGGACATTGGTGGAGGGAAGTGGACAGTGGTGAAGGGATTAGTGCTGGAATTGTGTAAACCTGAAACTTAATAATAAGTAACTCTGTAACTCTGTAATTCACAGTGATTAAAAAAGTATTTTAAATATTAAATATTAAAAAGACAGAGCATGGCTTGGCATGCATAGGACCTTAAACTCATCCCTAGCACTCCACAGCCCCCAGGTATCATCATATATAGTGCAGCTATCCCTTAGCACTGATGAGTTTGGCATCTTTTTATGGGGAGAGGAAGGAGGACCATAGCTGGAATTGCTCAGGGCTACTGCTAGTGGTGCTCAGTGGACCTTCTATGGTACCAAGGTTCAAACTGAGATGAGCCACGTGAAGGCAAGCGCCTTAACCCCTATATTATCTCTGCAGCTTTGGCCCATTTTTGAAAAAAGACAAATAAGGAGCCAGAGAGATAGTTCAGAAGTTAGAGCATTTTGCTTGCCTTGCAGGTGGTTGACGCCAGTTCAATCTTCAGCACCACCAGGGGTGATCCCTGAGCACAAACCCTGGAGCAAGTCCTGAGCACCACTGGGAGTGGCCCAAAAACGAAGAAGAAAGAAGAAAGAGGAAAGGAAGAGGAGGAGGAGGAGGAGGAGGAGGAGGAGGAGGAGGAAGTGGAGGAAGAGGAGGAGGAGAAATAACAATGTTGGAATGTTAAAAGATGAAGCTACTTTTGTGAAAAGTGGCATTCCATAAAAGTAGTTTTATAGAAGCTCCTTAAACAGTTTCTGCATGACCCAGAAATTCCAGAGCTAATATACCCCCAGAGAATTTAAAATATTATGTTCACATGTATGTTATAGTATTATTCATTATCAGCCAATAATTATATAAAGCACAAAGGCAAACAACTAATAAATAGATTTTATAAATTGTGACATATCCATATAATGGAATAGTACCCAGTAATAAAAAATGGAGAATATGCTGTAACATAAATGAACCCTGAAAACATAACAACAAATGAAAGAAGCCAATTACAAAGAACCATCCATTATGTTACTCCGTACACATGAAGTAATATGTACAAAGTAATACAAAATAGTAATATGTATGGAGTAATATCCAAAAGAGGCAAATCCATTGAGATTCAGCTGCTTGAATACTTGATTATTTTCTGGGTTATAAAGTGTTCTGGAATTTAAAAGTGGCAAATATTTGCACAACTCTGTGAATACAACCAAAACCACCTAAAATGTATTCTGTAACTGGTGAACTGTGTAAGATAATACTTTTGCCTCAGTGATACTTTTGTTTTACATGGGTCACTCCTGGCTATGCTGGGGGCTGGGACCACTATCAGTCATATCTGACCCAGTGATGCTTGGGGATCAGCAGTGCCACTCCCAACGGTGTGCAGGAGTCTCCAGGACTGCATCTGACAGTGCTGGGGGTCGGGGGAGGAGGAGCAGACAGTGTGCAGTATTAGGGATCAGACTCAGGCCTCAAATATGTTAGGAATGTGCTCTATCTTGTGAGCTATCTCCCAAGTTCCAAGAGATTTCTGGGGGGAGGAGTTACCTTTTGGGGGAAGCCACACCCAATGGTACTCAGAGCTTACTCCTGGCTCTGCCCTCAGGGATCACTCCTGGTAAGGCTTGGAGGACTGTACGGGGGTGCCCAATATTGAACCAGGGCTGGCCACATGCAAGGCAGTGCCCTGGCAGCTGTATTATCTCTCCAGCACCATGTTTTGAAATTTCCACTGACAAATTTAATTTCCAGGAAGAACTGGAAGACGAAAAGAAGTGGAAGGATTTGAAAGGAGAAATGTAAGGTTACCAAAAGCATTTCATTCAGAGTGTTTAGATAAATTTTCTGTACCTAACATATCACATTATAAAATAATGGGCAGGAATGCTTATATCATATAGAAATCAAACATTATGAGGCATATGTCAGCCATGGAGGCAGTGGGTAGGAAGGGGTGGGGGTGGCGGGAGAGATACTGGGAACACTGGTGGTGGAAAATGGGCACTAGTGGAGGGATGGATGCTTGATCACTGTATGACTGAAATGTAATCATGAAAGTTTGTAAGTCTATAACTGCATCGCACAGCGATTCAATAAAAAATAAATTTTAACACACCCGCCCAAATAAAAAACATTGTGAGGCAATTCCATTCAGTACATTAAAAGTTCACCCACCCGGGCTGGTACTGTTGACCTCATTATCGCAAACTCCTGAGGTTAATGCAGGATAACTTATTCTTTATAGTTACGAGGCTTCCAGGCATACAAAAACAGACAGCAAGTAGAATAAGAATGGTGCTGTTACAATATTATTAGCTACAATTATGGCTCACCAAAAATCATCCTGTATAATTATGAATTATAGGCACAAGCCATTATTGTTTCTATAAAACATTTAACTAAGGGACTCTTAGAATTAAACAACTATTATTTGGATAATTTTAACTTGCATAAAAAGACGAGACATAAGTCAATGATAGAGTGCATGCTTCCTATGCAAAAGACGCGGAAGTTCAATCCCCAGCACCATCCCCCGCAGCCCCAGCCACCAAAAAGAGTACACAAACACTACCTAGTATCCAGTATGATTTTGTTGGAAAATTGTAAATAAGCATAAACAAAAGTGGTGGTTATCCAAATCATCCAGGAAAAAAAGATTGAACAAATTAGTTCCCTACCTTTCATATTTTGTTTTGTTCCAATTCAGTTCCAATAAACTGAATCACTGTGAGATACACAGTTACAAAGATGTTCAAGATTGCATTTAAGTCACAGGATGGTCCAATACCCATCCCTTCACCAATGTACATTTCCCACCACCAGTTCCCCAGTTTCCCTCCCACCACCACTCCCCTCTCCTTCCCCTCTTTAGGCATCATGGTTTGCAGTACAGGTACTGACAGGTTATCATGTATATCCCTTTACCTACTCTCAGCACTCAAGTCTTGTCCAGAGTGATCATTCCCAATTACCATTGTCAGAAAAGAGATCTATCTTTCTTTTGAAATGAAGACTTCAACAACCATCTCAAGGAAGCAGATCACAAACAAGCCAAATCTTTACTGCAGGCTATCAATTTCATGCCAGTTCACTATAGATCATTGGTATGGAAAGGGAAAATCACTTCAGAATGAGAACTAAACACATGGTGCTTTGACAAGCCGGAGAAGGAATTCTCTATTTTTAAATATTTTTTTAAATAAATTTCAGAAGAGGCTTTCTGAAGCTGTACTGCTGTGAACTGGCCCAGCCCAGGACATCAGCTTTTGATATGCCCCCTGAAGACCTCCAATAAAATGTTTTGATCCAAAAACAAGTAAGTTTCAGGGTAAGATAGGCTCTCCTTGATTGCTGCTCATAGTGTTGATTTGCTTCCTTTTTCCGGTTTTCCTTTTTAAAAACTAAATGGTAAGAGAAAGAGCATTGGGGTTAAAGAATCTGAATCTTAGGTACAGCCTAACTCCCTAGACCACCACCAGAAGCAAACTATGTGCACAGAGCTAGGAGTGGCCCCCAATGTGCCTGATGTGGCCCAAACCCCTTGCCCAGCCAAAAGTAAGCAAAGTAAATGAGCAAATTTTTAAGAATCTCCTAAATACCTGCCAGTGGCAATAAGCAAGGATGTGTGATCAGATTAGAAAAAAAATACACTATGGGACCAATAAAGCATGGGGCTCTGTAGTCAGAGAAGCAGGTCCTGTTCTACCCCAACACCACAGAACTTCCCTAACCCCACCATGACTGTTGGCCCTGGAGGAACACAGCACTGCAAAGCCCAATCACTGAACCATCCAGCCCAATTCACCAAGTATAAATAGGAAGACTCCTGGGCTCCATGAGCACTGCTTGGGAGAATCCACCCTCCAAGAAAATGAAAAAGAAAAAAATACACTAGATCATAAGCACTGACCTTTACAAAATGTTGTGTTTGGGGCCACCTCCTGGGGTGCTAAGACCAATGCTCTGGGATTGCTTGGGAGGATCTTGTAGGCCAGGGCTCAAGCCCAGGTCTCCTGCATACAAATCACACAGAAAAGCTCTGTTGAGCTACCTCCCTGGCCCCCATACCATCCACTCCTAAATACTGTGTATACAGTATATTTAGTGACTGTCACTGTCCTCCCGTTGTTCATTGATTTTCTTGAGCGGGCCCAGTAACGTCTCCATCGTGAGACTGTTGTTACTGTGTTTGGCATATCGAATACACCACGAGGAGTTTGCCAGGCCCTGCCATGGGGGCGAGATACTCTCGGTAGCTTGCCGGGCACTCCGAGAGGGGCGGAGGAATCGAACTCGGGTCGGCCATGTTGGCTGCGTGCAAGGCAAACGCCCTACCCGCTGTGCTATCACTCCAGCCCATATTTAGTGAAATGGAATCTAAATTACTGAACTCTCTTTGAAAGTCAATAGCCTATCAGAAGCTATCCCCAGATCATGGGGGGAAATGGCCGAAAAAACACTAGTTTGTACAAAATCCTCATATAATATTTTAATTGTACTATATATATAATTCTTAAGTTCATTTTTCAACAGAGCAAATAATATTCCCTGTGATTAAAATAATTGTTATTCCAAATTGTTGAGATTTTTTAGTATAAAGAGTTTTCAAAAAGAATTACAAGACATCAACAGTAGGTAAGAATCATTTTCATATAATAGCGGGTTTCTGGAAAAACTCAATTAAAAGTTCCTGAGAAAATGTGGAGTACATTTAAATTTGTTTAAAGAGTAAACTTAGGGGCTGGAGTGAGTACTTGTCTCCAGGTAGGTAGGGTGCTCGCCTTGCACTTGGCCCCAGGTTTGATCCCCAGCACCCCATACGGTCCCCTAAGCCTTTCCAGGAGTGATCTCTGAACACACAGCCAAGAGCATCGTTGGGTGTGTCCCCTACCCCTAAAGAGAGTAAACTTCAAAACTCAGTTGTCTATGTTGGGCATAGAGAAGACAAATGGATTAACTTGGTGTCACATACTAGATACTATTCCATCAACTACTTACTTTTAATAAATACAGATTCTTCTTTAGCAAACCCTTTTCTTTTATTCCTAATATGAATGTTCTCTATTTTAAGGATTCATAAAACTATGCTTCCCTCATTTTTTTCCCCTTGCAACTTAACCACACATAACTTTGAAATCTCTGAGTCCCAAACATCATAGGAGGAATGTTTAGATGGGTCAAACTGGTTGTAGAATAATGAATCAATATTACCTTAAATAAGTAAAATGTACATAATACAACTTCATTACACTGATAAATATTTTTTTAACTTTTTTTTTCTTTTTGGGTCACACCGGTGATGCACAGGGGTTACCCTGCTAAATTTTAAGGAAAACACTTTTGCATAAGTTTCCTCATTTTTATTTTCAAGAAATTTGGCCACATTTATGCTTTTTCTAAAAATAAAAGGGAATAGGGGCTGGAGCAATAGCACAGTGATTAGGGCGTTTGCCTTGCACACGGAACAACCCTGGTTCAATTCCCAGCATCCCATATGGTCCCTCCACGCAACACCAGGAGTAATTCCTGAGGGCAGAGCCAGGAGTAACCCTTGTGCATCGCTGGGTGTGACCCAAAAAGCAAAATATAAAATAAAAATAAAAGGGAGCATATAGATTTCTCCCTTAGGAGGGTCCTAGTTAGTGGGGGAGAAAACAGAGTATGTCCCCCCCTAAACAAGGAAGGCAAAGATGAAGGAAAAAATTAATCTTCTCTGTCAAGTCATTCACAAATGAAGAAATAAAAATACAACCATGTCTACTGCCTCCTCAATAATCTACATCTGAAACAAATGTAACAATACTGAAATTTAACTTCCAATAATGTAAATGCTCTGTGCCTGGTAATTAGTAGCTGTTCAGTAAATTGTTAAATGAAGTTTGAAAGTATTTAGGACACAAGTTGTTGCTTTGTTTATGTACATTTAACAAATCACCCACAAAACGCATCTTGGAAGGCAGAGGGAGTGAGAGTTGAGGGATAGAGGGGGCTATGCCGGGTTCAGTCTCAGTCACCACCTGGTCCTCAATAGACACGCGCGCGCACACACCTCTGCCCCACCCACATCAGCACCGAAGGGTGTGGCCAAAACGCACAAAACAAAACAAAACACACACCCTCATACATCTAGGCATAGCCATATTTCTGTCTTTTACTGAAAACACTCTCCTGACAAAAACTGTAAATTTTTGTATCAGAATAAGAGAAGTGGGGGGGGGGGGGCGAAGGGGGGAGTAGATGAGGATAAGGACAATTAAGAGTAATCGCCAACGTGAATTTCAAATACTTCTTTGGATTCTTCAGTAGTTCATGTCAGTTATTTGGTCCTCGTGGAAATTCACAGGCATCCAGTAAAACTAACCTATTTTTGCTTTGAAACTTTGTCTGTTTTTGCCAGTCACATTTCATCTTCCAGCGGTCTTATTCATAAAGTAATTTTACATTTGAAGAGAAATCATATTTATAACAAGAAACGCGCTCAACAAGCCTCATATTTATAACAAGAAACGCGCTCAACAAGCCTCAAGGAGGTTCGAACGAACCCGTTAAGGAGCAGCTACCAAAAGTACAGGGAATTCTCACACTCATGGGCATTTTAATAAGCGCTACTCATTCCAATCCGCTGATCTTTCCTCTCCTGGGCAAGTACACAGAAATCTGTCGTGTTTTCATCCTATCTTTACTGTGCAATTCGAACAAAAAATTAAGTAGAGAAGGGGGGACGGGCTTCCTTTTCCTGGGACATTTTTTTGGGGGGGGGGGGAGCGCTGAAGGCAAAAAAAGAGAGTTTAACTCCGCATGGCTGTTTATCAGCAGACCACTGTTCCGAAGAAGCAAGGCATAAACACCCGCACAAAAATCAGGTTCAAAAAAAAAAAAAGATCCTAGATGCAGAGATTGGGTGGGAGCATCAGTGATGATCAACCAATTCCCACATGGGCTCTGCTGCTCGCTCAGGATAAACAAGAACTACGGCTGAGTGTCTGGGGATGGGGGTGGAGGGGGTGCCCAACGCCAACGCCACCACGACCACCTCCCCAGGTGCGGAGCCTGGGGCAGGGCCGACCGGGATGCGGGTGGACAACCAGAAAACCCTTCCCGCAACTCTTTTGCTTCCAGCTCGCTCTCGGGCGACGGTCCCCGCTTTAACTTCGCCGCAGTTGGCCCGTGCGTATTTGGGGACCGCGGTGCGCCCCCCGCCCCCCACCCCGAGCCCCGCGCGCGGCTTACCGAGCAGCGAGCCGATGAAGATGACGACCTGCGCCGTGGTGGTGAACTGGCGGTACAGCTGCGCCTCCCCGAGCCCCCCGAGCGCGCTCCGGTTGGCGCCCGCCGCCTCGGTGCCCGACGCGTTGAGCAGCACCGCGCTGGCGTTTCGGGAGCTCCAGCTGCCGTTCTGCCCCATGGCGAGCCTGGCACTCCGGCCGGCCGGACGGACGCGGGGGCGCCGGTGGCTCAGGGCGCGGTGGCGCGGGGGGTCCAGGAGACGCCCGGGCGGCGGGCCGGTCCCCCTCTACGTCTCCACATCGCCGGCGCCGGCCAGGCGGGCAGGGAGGAGGGCGAGGCGGCTGCGCCCCATGCCCGACCCCTCCTGGGTCCCCGTCCGCGGCCACATGAAGGCGGCGCGGCCAGAGACCCGCCGGGCGTCGTGCGTCCCGCCTCCCGCGGGTGGTCAGCGCGGCCGAGCCCACTCGACAGAGACGGAAACCCGCGAGGAGGCGCTGCCTGGCGCCGGAGGGCGCTCTCCGCTCCCGCTGCTGCCCACGGCCATCTCGGCCTCTCCGCCCCTCGAGGGGTCACGCCCGCCAGACTCGCGTGCCCCCGCCCCCAACCTCGGGCCGACGGACGCCGCCCCCCTCCTTAGGCTGGACAGGACAACGGGGGCTGCGGCTGGTTTTCACGGGGGCTGCCAGTGAGATGTCCAGGTCGAGAGGCGGGAGCCCCGAGGGAACTCCGAAGTCCGCGACGGAATGCCCTGAATCTCCTCGCCCTCCACACCTGATCGCCCCCCAACACCACCACCAGGATGCCCGCACGGGCTCCTCGGACCCAGTCCCTCGCGAGGGGTGGACTCGGATCTTCAGCGCAGGCTTGCAGAGTCCCCCCGGTTCCGTAGCCCTAGAGCCTCGGCACTTCTCAGCGGCCCCTTCCCGGGCTGGGCTCCAGCTCTCGGGGGCGGGGGAGGGGACGGGGAAGGGAGAGGGGCGCCCCGACTGGGGCAGGGGCACTGTGGGCGCAGCAGCCCGGCTCCTCGCGCACGCTGGGCAGCGGGGGGCGGGGGGCGGGGGGGCAGCGCCCGTGGCCGCGGGGGTGGTGGTCACGTGACGCCAGGCCCCGCCCTCCCCCTCCCCGCCACGCCGGGGCTGCCGCGGGGACGGCGCCATCTTGCTGGCCCCGCTCGCGGCGGCTGCGCGTGGCAGACGCGTGGGGGGAATCTGAACCCGACCTGGGGCTGCCTCTTTGGTCCTCCTGGGCTAGCTTTTCCCACTCCCCCAGAACGATCGCTTCCCTGAGCCCGAGCTGCCTGGGGTTGTTAAAGACAGGACTTGGCCAGCAGGACCGGAGCTCAGCGTCCAGGGGGTAAAATTGAGGCATCTGTGCCCAGTTTCCCGGGTCTTCTTGGAGTCTCATTTTCACCCGGTGCACTGGCTTAACCCAGGGCTGAAGAGCTGGGGAGGGAGCGAGTTCCGCCGGCCCGAAGGAGAAGTCGGATGGAGGAAAAGGAACATGTTCTGCAGCCGAAAGGAGCTGGGGAAGGGGCCCAAGGCAGGGTACGCGTGTAAGGGCGTTTGCCTTGCACATCGTGGACCCGGGTGCCACCAAGGAACCACGTGAGCTCGCCAGGAGTAAAACCCCTAAGCACCACTGGGGGTGGCCCAAAAGCCAAAGAAAGGAAGGAGCTGGGGGAAAAGACCAGAACAGAAGAAGAAAGCATAGCTTAAAAATTTGCTTGTTGTGGGCTGGAGTGATAGCATAGCGGGTAGGGCGTTTGTCTTGCACGCTGCGGACCCTGGTCCCCTAAGCACCTCCAGGAGTAATTCCTGAGTGCATGAGCCAGGAGTAACCCCTGTGCATTGCCGGGTGTAAAAAAAAAAGATTGAAAAGCGCCAAAAGTCAGAAAATATGGGCCAAGGGGAGACCCTGGTCAGGGACTCTTTGGTGGTGGGTGGGGTGTGGTATACTGGCTGCGCCTTTAAAGCATGTACACATTTGAAAACTAAGCTCACACTCATAAAAATCAATTTTTAAAACATTGTTTGCTTGGCTTTATGGAAAAGGGCCCTGCGATGGGCCGAGGGACCTGGCCACTCAGTGCTGGGCCGGAGGTGGGTGTGCCAAGACGAAGCCCAGGAGGGCATGGAGCTCCTGGTCTCATTCATACCTGGCATGTGTTCATAGTTTTTTGCCCTGTGAAGGGTGTGGGAGAGGGCCCTGTGAGCCTCGCTGAACCGAATGCACAGTAGCTCTCAAAAAGTGACTGAAGTTGCAGCTACTACTTGCTTATGTGGAGGATTACACTGTTTCAGTCTGACCACTTCTTGTGCCACTCCTTTACTACTACTATTGGGCCGGACATTGGACTGGATATGTGCTTTGTATGCAGGAATCCATACTGGCACTGCATGGCCCCTGAAGCAATGACACCAGCGAAGCCAGCTCTCTGAGCTCCCCTGACTGAGGTCCAAACACAACAAAAGCAAACCAGAAACATCTTGACGACTATTAAAAATCTGTGTTATGTCCATCTTTGGATTCTCACAGTATTTGGACATAACAATCTTTTGTAAATAATCATATTTCCTTTCTTATTGAAGTCATGTTCTGAAAGATACTTTCAGTTGTGTGTCAGTGAAAAATCCACATATATGTATTACATTACATTCACTAACAAATCAATTCTAGGCATGTTTTGAAAGTGCATTCCCCCGTCCCTATGGTCTGATGATAGGAGACCCACACGCTTGTTTGCTGTGCTCATACACTTCAGCTGAGGTACTAGGAGTCAGGTGTGCATGCAGGGCAAGGCTACAGATCTAACTCCTGGCCTCATGCTTGCCTGGCAGGCCCTTTGCCACTGACTATCCTTCTTCCCCTGAGAAGCCCAATTCTGTCTGTTCAGCAGTTTAAACTTTGAGGTGTTTGGGTGAGATTACTGATTATAGTATTTTCATTTTAATTTGTGGAGCAGGGTTCAAACTACACTCAGCTCTGCAAAGGAACACTCCTGGCTCTGTAATCAGATATACTATATTTAGTAAAGCAATCATAAAGCCCCCACATTTAAGGAAAGAAGATGTAGACCACACTTCTGCATGGTTAGAAAGTCATAGTGGGAATGTGGGGAGTTACTGCAGTTATTAAAGGAAAATCTACTTTTCTTTGCCAGAAAGATCCATCAATAGGTACAGTCTCAGATATATTTTTTCCCTAGGATTGAACCTGAAGAAATTTGAAAAAAATAAATAAATTACAGATGTTTCAATCACTGTGCATGTGTCCACAGATATGAGCCGGCCAAAGTTAGCGCCTGGCTGCAATCAGGTACACAGCCATAACTGAAGGCAGGCAATTGGACCATCGGCCTGTGTGTTTATGTTCTAGCTAATTTTTACCCAGACTTTCTGGAGCTGCACCGGTGATGTCAGACAATAGGAAATGGAGTAAATAAAAAAATTATAAAGCAATGTACTGGCTCAGTTAATGATATTACAAGAAAATTTTCCAGACATACTTTTCCTATGATGAGTAGTATAAGAAGGTTCTTTCCTAGTCTAAAAACACGTTTTTTGGAACACTGGGATAGCTTAGAAAACTGTAGCACATTCTGTGCATGCAGGAGACCCAGGTTTGATGCCTAGCACCATATGGTACCTTGAGCACTGCTAAGATTGACCCCTGAGCAATGAGCTAGAAGAATCCGCTGAGTTGGCTCTGACCAAAAATCAAAAACCAACATTTGATATTCACAGAGTTCCCAAAGTACTTAAATTCCTTCTTCAAAACTCAGGTCCCATTTCCTTAGAGAAATAATAAGTGTAATAATAACATTCCCAAACCCACTAGAGACAAAAAGTGGGAATGAAAGACCCTGGGGCTTTCATTCCCCAGGCTCAGTCTGTGGTGAGCCTTTAGATGCGAGTGAGTCTCATACCTATCTCCCTAAAGGTGTGTCTCCTTCTGCCTCCGTAGCATCTAGGAATTACTCTGCTCCTGTGTCGCCTTTTACTCATTAACAGCTGTTAAGGCACTGGACTGAGGAGGCATGTACACAGTAGTATAAAGAAGAACAGGTTCTCACCTCTTTCCTCACTCAGGGGCTCCTTAATCTAACTGAGACTTGCTGAAAGATTTCCCTTCTTGTAAGTAAGTAAAGTAAAGTAAAGGCCCTCCCGTTGATCGTCGATTTGCTCGAGCGGGCCCAGTAACATCTCCATTGGAGACTTTGTTGTTACTGTGTCTGGCATATCCAATACTCTCGGCAGCTTGCCGGGCTCTCCGAGAGGGGCGGAGGAATCGAACTCGGGTCAGCCATGTTGGCCGCTTGTAAGGCGAACGCCCTACCCGCTGTGCTATCGCTCCAGCCCGTACAAAAGTTTATATAAATCAGCTGACTTGGCAACAGGCTGCCTGACTTTAGCTTCACATTATTCTGGGAGTGTCTGAGATTTTTGATTGTTTGGGGGCCATACCTGGCTGTGCTCAGGAATCACTCCTGGTGGGACTCAGGGGACCATACGGGGGTCGAACCTGGGTGAGATGCATGCAAGACAAACAATTTACCTGCTGTGCTATTTCTCCAGCCCCAGTTTTTGAGACTTTTGGATGAGATTTGAAGCTGTGGACTGAGTAAAGCAGAATTCTTTCTTTATTGTGGATGGGCCTCATTTCACTAACTGAAGGCCTAGCTAAAACAGAAAGGACTGAGACAGGATTGCCTCTGGATGACAGCCTTCCTGCCAGGGCACCAGCTTTCGCCCACCTTTGGCCTCAAATGGAAATATTGACTCTTCCTAGGTTTCAAGCTGCTGGCTTTCAGATTGGAACTGCACTCCTGCTTCTCTGATTTTAGGACTGGAATTGGAGTTGTATCATCAGCCCACCTGGTCTTCAGTTGTTGACTGCAGATCTTGAGGCTTAGACCTCATAATTGCATCAGCCAATTCCTTGTGATAAATTTACTTGATGAGATAGAATCTCTCTTCCTCTCCCCTCCCCCTTTCCCTTTCCCTCCCTACCACTCTCCCCTCTTCTCTCTTCTCTCTTCTCTCTCTCTCTCTCTCTCTCTCTCTCTCTCTCTCTTTGTCATCAGTAGACACATGTTAATGTTTGAAAATCCGTAGGTTCAAGAAGAATAACTGACCTACTTTCTCTGCTTCCACCCCCTCAGTCTAGGGGCCACTATGATCCTCAGAGCACCAACCCCCATCATCATCAGCCCCAGTGTCCATTCCTTTTGGTCTGAGGGTAATTTCTTGGAATTCTGGCTTCACTCAATCCTTCTAAGATCCACAGTTGGTGGCAGGAGGGAGTGAAACAAATATAACTGGAAGGGAAAAAAATCTCTATTTTTTTCTCTAACATGCCAAAGCTATAGCAATGGGCAGAATGCATAGGTAGGTTCTAATAACAAGAACTTCTGTACCTGTAGAATGTAGCAACTACTTGTTTTCAGAATTCTCAGATCCCAACTTTCTCAGGCATTTATTGAAAAGCAGAAAGGGGCTTGGGTGGAGGAAAGAGATGAAACAGGACATCAAATAATTGCAGAGACCAAGGTGGTTGTGGAAAAGTGGAGTGGACCCTATGGATTTTATTTTCCCTTTCTTATTCCTTTTTGTCATTGAAGTTTTCCTCCTCCTCTCTCCTGTCCCCCAACAATACTTCACATGCCCAGAATGGCCTTTCAACAAACGTGAAATAAAGGAGAAAATCTGGAGAAATGGGAATATATTGTGTTGGAAAGCCTAAGCAGAATGCTTAGGAAAGAAGGACCCTAATGGCCCTGACTCTCGATCTGGAATAGGCACTTCTTCTTCCAAATGGCTATTCCTGTGCCTATATGAGATAGATAATGAGGATTATTCCATAGACTTCAGTTATGTTCAATAATATCGCGTTCTCTTTTTCCAGATACTCAGCAGACTATTTTTCTCATGCCACTGCCATTAGCAACGATACATGAACAGAAGTGACCAATCACTTCTGGACTGCAGCAGTGAAAGGCTGTTAGTGATTAGGAAGTCTCTGCAGCTTTGCTACTGTGATTGTAAAAGAGGGCTCATGTTGAGCTGGAAGAGATGAAATACTGATATTATATACTACTAGATTACTTATATAAATGGAAAGGGTGAGAGCAGGCACTCTGGAGAGTCATCCAGACCACAACAAATTTCATATAAGAATAGACTTTTTTGGTTTTGGGTCACACCTGGTTACTCCTGGCTCTATAGTCAGGAATTACTCCTGGCAGAGATGTCAGGGACCATATGGGATGCCGATGACCAAACCCGGGTCAGGCCCATGTAACACAAGTGACTTATCCACTGTACTATCTCTCCAGCTCCAAGAAATTTTTACTGTACTAAGCCACCAAGATTTGAGGAATTACTCATTATCAGAGAAAAACCCAAACTATGCTGGAAGATGTAAGTTATGGAAACTGAGCCCTGGTTCTGGCTCCAAGAGCTGGATTGCACACTTTGTATGTTGGAGCCCTATGTCTGATCCCTGGGATAAAGTAAAGAGCCAGGACTAGCCCCTGAGCAACACCAAAACAGAAACAAAAACATTTTTAAATGAAAAACTGTGGCTGATATGACTCACAGTATAGGCTATTTCTGGGGAATGGAAAGTGCTGAGTTGGGACTGTGTGTGTGTATATGTATATATATACATACATACATACACACACACACACACACATAAATAGGGGGCTGGAGTGATAACACAGCAGGTAGGGCATTTGCCTTGCATGCGGCCAACCTGGGTTCAATCCCCAGCATCCCATATGGTCCCCCGAGTACCGTCAGGAGTAATTTGTGAGTGTAGAGCCAGGAGTAACCCCTGTGTGGTCACAGGAGTCAAACCCAGAGCCTCATACATACAAGGGATACCCCACAAGCTTACTCCCATGGGCCTGGCTGAGTGTAGTGCTCGGTGACCACTGGAGCTACACCCTACAGTGCTAGTTTTGTTGGGGTGAGGTTTAGGGACCTGTGGGTACAGGGATACAATATTCAAGGCATGTGCATTGTATAACTTATACCACCAGGAATGCTCCAAAAACTACTCTCCCACCCCCCAAATATTGTGTAATCTAGATCAAGTGGACACATTCCTATAAAATTAAAAATTGGGGGCCTGAGAGATAGCACAACAAGTAAGATGCTTGCCTTGCAAATAAATAAATAAACAAATTTGCTGGACTGCAGAAATAGTACAGCAGATAGGATGCTTACTTTATATGTGGTTGACCCAGGTTCAACTCCCAGCACTCTATATGGTCCCTTAAGCACTACCAGGAGTGATACTTGAGCACAGAGCCAGGAGTAAGCTCTGTGCACAGCTGGGTGTGGCCCCAAACCCAAATAAATAAATAAAAATAATTAATGTGAGGGTCAGAGAGATAGCTCGATGGGATCAACATATGCTTTGCGAGATCTGGGTTCAACCTTTGGCACTGCATGTTTCCCTGGGCATGGCTGGGAATTAACCTGAGCAATGATATGACAGCAGCCCCTGAATACAACTGGACGTAGCCCAAAACAAACAAACAAACAAAAATAATACATATTATTTTGGAGAGCTAAGTTATCAAAGATCAACTCTAAATTAATTTATTATCAAAATAGTAATACCTTCTGTGCTGAAAGATAAGAAACACCATAAAATACTATGACTCATAGTCTGACTTAGAATTAAATGGCACTGCTTTGGATAAAAGTACATACTAAATCCAAAATTAAAGGACAAGACTCATTTTTATGTATATATGTATAAAAGCATACACCCTTCCACGAAGTGGTATAGGTTACTAAATAATTTTTATTTCAAACTTTCTTGAGTAGCAAAAATCACATTGCCCTCCCTGCTTCCAGCTGCCAGCCTACAGGAGCCGCAAGAACAAGTAAATACTTTTACCTCTTAGATGAGAAAAAAGAGTGAAATAAGAATGTGTTCAAAGTTGCCCAAAAGTAGAGAGAGGGTAAGAGGGAAAGTGTCTGCCACAGAGGCAGGGGGAGGGGTGAGACGGGACACAGGAGAGGGATACTGGGGACCTGGGTGATGGAAAATCTACAGCGGCGGAGGGATGAGTGTTCGATCATTGTATGACTGAAACTCAGTCATGAATGCTTTGAAACTGTATCTCCCGGTGATTCAATAAATAAATTAAAAATATTATAAAAAATGGAAAAAAAAAGTAAGGCGGAGTTCATGCACAATTCAATCAGCCTAATCAGTGACTGAATAAGTAGCAGTAGTCCTACATAAAATATAAATAAATAAATAAATAAATGTTTTTTAAAAGAACGTATTCAAAGAAATAATGCTAAAAAATCCCATATTTGGCAAAAATCATAAGCCAAGAGATCCAAGAAACTAAGCAAATCCCAAACAAACAAAATGTATATTATAATCAAATTTCTAAACACACATATAGTCCAAGATTTACATATAAGGGAAAAACAATGTGAATGACAGTAGATTTCTCATTGAAAGCATGTTGGCCAAAAAAGCAAACAAAATACAATGTCACGTTATTTTTCAAATGCTGAAAACAACAACAGTGGACCCAGAACTCTACATCCAGTGAAATAGCCTTCAGAAATGAAAGGAAATGGGATTGTTGTTTTTCAATCAAGGGAACCAACCAGCCAAACAGGGAGCTTTCTCTAGGAGTTTGAAGGTAAACAACACCAGAAATAAATTCTGGAGAGCAGGGACAGTGTGAAAAAGCAGAAATCTTCTCTGAAGAACTGATCTCAGTGTTTAGGGAAATTTGAATAATAAGGAAATCTTGAAGTATCTTCACAAATAGTTTGTGGACCCATTATACACAGACACTCTTATCAAACTGGAGGCTACAGGGGGCCAGAGGTTTGTCTCTCTCAGGAACCAAACTAGGAGCAGACTGTTCTTGGAATGCTCAATTTGGACTTCTCCAACCTTCTGAGCTGTGAGACACCCAAATGCGTTCTGGAAACCTTACTTGGAACCTGGTTCAAACAAACCACTATTAAATGTCATAAAACAAAACAAAAACTACCTTTTCTTTTTATTATAGTTAGCATACAATAAATTAAATATATTCAAACTATATAGTTTGATATGTTTTGATATATACAGATAAGAGTGATATTGTCATCACAGTGGAGATCATAAATATATATACTCCAAAAGTCTCCTCTTATCTATCTGGAATTCCTCTCTTTGAATCATCTTTGCCCTCTCTACCCTGGGCAATCTTATCTTCTATTATTAAATTTGCTTTTAGGTATGTACATGTAGTTTTGGGACCACACCTAGCAGTGCTCAGGGTTACTCCAGGGGGTCCTTGAGGTACCTTATGTGGTGTCTGGATCAAATTCAGGTGGGCTATGTGTAAGGCAAGGACCTTAGCCTCTCTATGATCTCTCGTATGCCCTAAATCAGTTTTTCAAAAGAATTTTATATAAATGGACTATTATAATAAGTTCCTTTTATTTGACTTCTTTTACTCAACAGAATTATTTTGAAATTCATCTGAAAAGTATTAGTTTATTGATTGCTGAACAGTATTCCATTGTAATGGTAATGTTTTACACTAACTGGATAACATACCTAAATATAAATCAAAAACTATGAAACGGGGCTGTAGCCATAGTACAGTGGGTAGCGTGTTTGCCTTGCATGTGGCCTACCCGGGTTCAATCCCCAGCATCCCATATGGTCCCCTGAGCACCGCCAGCAGCCAGGAGTAACCTGAGTGCAGAGCCAGGAGTGACCCAAAAAGCATCGATGGGTGTGACCCAAAAAGCATTTAAAAAAAAAACCTGTGACACTTCTAGAAGTAAGCATAGGGAAAATCTTTATGGCATGAGTTTATGCAAATATTTTAAGGAGAGGACCCAAAAAAATCACACTTAAAAGAAAAAAGAAAAAAAAAGAAAAAAACAGATACATTGAACTTCAGAGAATGTGAATCATTCTCTGTAAAATACTGTCATCACTGGGAGGAAAACTTTGTCAATCACACACCCGATAAAGGATTTATATCATATCATATAAAGAATTTTTAAAACTCAGTAGTTAGAAAACAACACAGCTGTGTAAAATTGAGTAAAAAGACCCGAATAGATCCAAGATATATGAACGGCTGAAAAGATGTTCAACATGGGACACAAGCAATAATACAGCAGGTAGGGCTCTTGCCTTGCACTCAGCTGACCTGGGTTCCATTTCCTGACATCCCATATGGCTGGCCAGGAGTGATCTCTGACCAACCGACCCGGGCGTAAGTCCTGAGCACGGTGTGGCCCCCCAAAACAAACAAAATATTAAAAAAAAAAAAGATGCTCAACATCATTGGTTATTAGGGAAATGCAAATCGAGACAGCAAATTCAGAAGTCACTTCAGTATCAGAGAGTTTGCCATGCTTTTTTGCGCTATGATTTCATCCTGATTCATCCCACCTCCCACAGAAACCTAATGGCCTCGTTATTACTATGGGCCCCAGGAACCGCCGGAGCGGGGCCCAGGAAAGCTGCGGCCCACCGGGCGCCGAACTCCGCCCCCCCGCCGAGAGTCAGCCCCGTAAGCCCCGCCCCCACGGAGCCCCGCCCACATGGCTACCGCCACGGCGCTCCGCCTATCCGGGCACGCCCCGAGCGTAGAGACCCGCCCACGAGCCCGCCCCCGGCGCGAGACCCAGTCGTGGTCCCGCCCCTGGCGGAGAGACCGGTCCCCGGGCAGGTCCCGGGCACCGAGCATGCACAGACTCCTCCAATAACTGCTAAGAGCCCCTTGCCTTGCTAGCCCGCGCAGCCATGGCCGGGGGCCGTGGGGCCCGCGGGCGCGGCCGAGACGAGCAGCCGGAGAGCTACCCACAGCGCCAGGACCACGAGCTGCAGGCCCTGGAGGCCATCTACGGCGCAGACTTCCAGGACCTGCGACCGGACGCGTGTGAATCGGTAGGAACGTGGCTTGTCCGGCAGGGGCTGGTGTTTTTGCGGCCCAGCCTTCCCGCCACCGAACCTTTCCCGGGCAGGCCCGGCCCAGCAGCTGCCGCCCAGCTGGCAACCCTGTTTAGGATTCTGCAGTTCTTCTCATTCGTCTAATTCAAACCACGGTCACTTTTGGTCCTTGTACTCGCACTCCCTAAGCGGGTCTTCAGAACTCCCCACCTGGGCCCAAATCTCTTGCATATATCTGTGTCGCAAGTACAGGCCGCCTCGCTTACAGGGCCCTGCTGGTCATTACCAGACATCTCTTAACGACAACCTTACTTCCTTCCAGTCTTGCTTGCCTTACCCACGGAAAGCCCTGGCGTCTGATACAACGGTGCATTACAATGTTGTTCTGAGAACCTTTTGTGAGCGTACACGGACTGTATTGATGTCCTCAAACAGTTGCACAAAACTGTAAATCACCGCAACCCAACCTGACGCCCCCCATGCATCCTCACTGAGCTGGCCCATCTGCAGGAACTTTCATCCTTACTTTCCTCCAAGGCAATGAAAGTGGTTTTAGCTTTAGGGAGAGGAAATGGGCTGAGGCTAGACCTTTTAAAAAGGCATTCGGTTGAAGATATTGTTTACCCTTCTAACCAACTGGAAGTAGGTTAAGGCATTTTAAAAAATGCTGATCAAGTTTCTCTCCCTCCACCCCCTATCTTCCAAGAGTTCATCCAGCCATTAAGTCTCTTACCGTTGTCATTTAAAGGTGGTACCTTCTCTGCCGTTTCACATCAGCCTTATCTACACGTCCAGGATCTCCCCCCAAAATGGGCATTCTTAGAGCTGTCACAGCTTTTGCCTTCTCTGCTGCATCTTCCTTCATTGAGTATTTATTATTCTAAGCCTTGTGAACAGAGCTCTGGACAAAATAGACAATCCCCATCACTTCCAAGGAGCTTACTTTTCTAGTGCTTGACTTCAGGAGTTGCTTGAGAGCTGAGATAGTCCAAATGTAAACATCCCCTTTACATATGCTTCAAATGAAAGAATAACTTTTAAGGTGTTCTGTTCGTAAACCAAGAGAACCAGGAAGTAGGCCAAGTAAGCCACCTGAAGAGGAATCACCCTGTGTGAGGTGAACTCAAAGCAAAGCTCTTACAACCAGTTTATTTACTTTCTACTACTTTAGTTATCTGGTCTGATGCAGAAAAATGCTAAGAAAAAGAAGCTGGCATCTGTGGGGCTAGCAATCCCAGAATTTACAGACTTAATCACCAAATAGCTATGGATGGCCTGTCCTATAAAGAGACAATAGCTACAACATTTTCTTAGGTCCCACAGGCTAATAATTGGTGGTAATAAAGATGAATCATCTTAAAGAGGGACAGATTAACAAGTGTTTATTATGACCTGCTCCTTGCCAGTCTGCAGGGAAGGGTTATGCAGGCCTGCAGTCCTCTATCCCAGGCCTGATGGGTCTTGGAATTCAGAAGTGTTTGCATTCTCTTCCACGTGCCTGCTATACTCTGTACCTCCCCTAGCACCCGGCAGGCAGTGTGGAGCAGCATCCCCAATCAAGCACAGCAGTTCTATCCATGAATATTCAAAATTTTCAGAATGAACATAATTCAGCATAATTAGGACTATCAATAGCCTCGTGTTACTTCAGGCTAAATTAGCTGCCAGTTAATTCAAGGCAGAATCGATTGGCCAGCATAAGCTTTAGATTTTTTTTTAAAAAAAGTGTTTTAAAGATGTCTTTTGGAGGGAGATGTGTTCTTAGTTTACATAGTTTACATTTGTAATGTAAAATAGTTTACATTTGAAATATAAAATAGTTTACATTTCAATTCAGTAGCACTTACATGAATGACTGAAAAATGGGGGGAGGGGTGCATGCTAATATTTTACATACTAAGTTGTCTAGAGACTAATTTCAAATATAAATTACTTCAGGGTTATAAATGAATTGTTTATGTATTTATTTAAGGAGACCTCCCCAGGTGGGAACAGTGTGGTGCTGAGACACTACTCAGCCCATTAATGCAGGCCTGATGTCTTCTGTACTCTGGTCAACGGTGCTGGGGCCACCAAGACACACTAGTGGTATATGGGAGTCCATTCACTGTTGGGGATCAAACTCCGGACCTCGTGCATGCAAAGCATGTGCTTTACCTTTTGAGCATTCATCCTGGTCCCTGCAAATTTACTATTAACTTAATTATCTTGGCTAATTTTCCAGATCAGCAAGGGTCTGCTCATTTTTAATTTGGGAGCTGTTGCTTCTGTCTCTAGACCTCCTACCCCTACCCCCAACATATGAAAGAACTTTCTTCCTACAGAGCACATTTTATGCATCAGATCTTTTCATCTTTGCCTGTAGATAGATGAAATATTTTATTTCTTTAGTTATTCATTATATAGATCACTCTGCAAACCATGCATTTTTTTCATAGTCTGTAAACATTGGCTCTTACTCTTTGGTTCATTTTTCCCACTTTGTTGTTTATACTTTCTTATTCATCAGAGCTGTTCATATGTTCATAAAATTAGTCTTGGGGCTGGGAGATAGTACAGCGGTGAGAGATTCTATCCCCAGCACCAGATGGCCTCCTGGGCACCACTAGGTGTGGCCCTAGAGGCTCCAGCACTGCCAACATGCCCGGGAGCAGTACCCGAGCAGTACCACATTCTCTGGCCCTGTCACTGAGCCTCTTGCCCAATTGACTGAGTGCTCCATGAACACCACTTGAGAGTTCCTTCCCTTTTACCCCCCAAAAAATATTCATCTATGGGATCATATGTTACAAATATTTGCTTCTAACCATGTGCAGTTTTAAAACTTTTTCTTCTTAGAATAGTACTAAGCTTTATTTTTAGTCAGGCACAAGAGAAATACATTGTCTACTGCACTTTTCTAAGTAATCATTTGCTCCCTGATATTTTATTGTTTTTTTTTTCTTTTTTGCCTTTATTTTTCATTACTGGAGTACCTGTATAATATAGGCTTCAGGTCAAAATCTATCTGTTACATTATGTTACATTATAGTCAAGTGACTTTTCTTTTTAAATTTTATTGAATCACCGTGAGATAGTGACAAGTTTTCATATTTGGGTTACAATCACACAATGATCAAACACCCATCCTTCCACCAGTGCACATTCCCCACCACCAGTCTCCCCAGTATACCCCCTCTTCCCCGCCCTTTTCCATGGCAGACGATATTCCCCAAACTTTCTCTCTACTTTTGGGCATTATGGTTTGCAATACAGACACCGAGAGGTCATCATGTTTGGTCCATTATCTACTTTCAGCACACATCTCCCTTCCTGACTGATTCTGACTGATTCCTCCAGCCATCATTTTCTTAGTGATCCCTTCTCTATTCCATCTGTCTTCTCCCCTCTGCTCATGAGGCAGGCTTCCAGCTATGGAGCAATTCTTCTGGCCCTTGTATCTACTGTCCTTGGGTGTCAGCCTCATGTTATGTTATTCTATACTCCATAAATGAGTGAAGTCCTTCTATGTCTGTCCCTCTCTTTCTGACTCGTTTCACTTAGCATGATACTCTCCATGTCTATCCATTTATAAGCAAATTTCATGACTTCAGATCTCCTAACAGCTGCATAATATTCCGTTGTGTAGATGTACCAAATTTTCTTTAACCAGTCATCTGTTCTAGGGTACTTGGGTTATTTCCAGATTTTGGCTATTGTGAACAGTGCTGCAATGGTACAGATGGTACAGATCAAGTGACTTATTTTTTATCTTATGGTATACCTGTGGATTTTATCAAGTAAAAACTTCCCTGCTCTGCTCATTTTGGAGGGGCAGGCTTGGTCACACCCTACAGTACTCAGGGCTTACTCCTGACTCTATGCTCAAGGATCACTCCTGGCAGTACTCAAGGGATCATTTGTGGTACCAGGGATCCAACAGGGGTCATCTGTAAGCAAGACAAGTGCTTTAACCTCTGACTTTTAGGTCCCTGAGTTTTGTTTTTTAAAGAGCTAGTGCTTTTTAGCTTGTAATTATCTTTGTATAGGTTCTAAATCAGTATCAGTTCTGTCCATTTTAGAAATGAGTTTGCATTACTGTTTTCTTATGGATTTGTTTGGCCATTTCATAACAGTATACAACTTTGTGATCCCAATAAGAAGCACATGTAGGAACTGGGGAGATAGTACAGCAGAAAAGGTGCTTGCCTTGAATGCTCCAGACCCAGGTTCAATCCCCAGCACCTGTATGATTCCCCCAAGTCTGCCAGGAGTGACCCTTGAGTGCAGAGCCATTGGAAGCCCTGAGCACCACTGGGGGCAAATGTAACTCATATCATACTATAGCGTCGAATGATTTTCTCTTCATTATTACTTAGTATGCTGCTTTCATATCATTTGCCTTTTCATTCCTCAAATCAAAGCAAGAAGTTATGTTTTGGGGGCTGGAATTATATAGAATAGTAGGTAGGGCACTTGCCTTCTACATGGTCAACCCAGGTTCCATCACTATCACCATAGATAGTCCCTTGAGCTCTGCCAGGAGAGAAAACTGAGTGCAGAGTCAGGAGTAAGCCCTGAGCACCACATGGTGTAACCCAAAACCAAAACATGAAAAAAAAAAAAGAAATGAAAAGTAAAGTTATTTGTGTGTGTATACATACATACATATATATATATAGAGAGAGAGAGAGAGAGCAAGAAAGAGGAGAGAGAGTATATATATGTATAGATAGAGATCTAGAGAGTATATATATGTATAGAAAGAGAGAGAAACTGACATATTCTCCCTTGTTATCCTTTCCTTTCATGCTCTCAACATTTTTTTGTTGCCCCTTCCTCTATGTGTATCTGCCTGAAAATATTCTAGGAACTCATTTCCTTGTGCAGGTTAAGTCAAGATTTTAATCAGCTCTGAATTCTAGTGATCATTTCTCTTCTAAAGGCAGGAAGGAGGCCCTACAGTGCATCTTGCTTATTAAATAGATTTTAGCCAAGTGCTCTTCAGCTCTAAAATTTCTCCAGTGCCCTAATATGAGTGGAGGGGAGATTTAGTTTTGGGAGAAAAAAAATGTATTCTGTTTTTGTCTCTAAAACCACTATATTCTGAGTATCTTTGTGTGTGCCTGTATGTGGTATGTGTGTGTGTGTGTGTGTCTGGGTACTGGAATTGAACCCAGACTTCACACAAGCAAGGCAGGGGCTCTGAGCACAAGGCTGCATCCTGCTCCTCCTGTCTTTCTTTCCTCAGGCTGATGGTTCAGTGCTAGACCATGTGATGCAGTTCAGCTGCTCTGACTCTGCTCACTCTGAGGTGCTTGGGGACCAGCAGAGCCAACACAAAAGGTGCTGGTGGTGAGGGAGATGTGGGGTCAGGGGTCAAACTTGGAGCAGACCTCATACATGCCAGGAATGTGACCCAGGTCTTTGAGCTATCTCTCTGCCTCCTCGTTTTAATTTTTATTTTTGTTTAATATTTATTTTTGTTTGGGCACCACATCTGGCAGTGTTCATGTGGCTCCTTGATCTGTGCTCAGAGCTTGAGGGAATCAAATCCAGGCCAAACATACACAGGCAAGGCACATACACATACACAACCTTAACTTGCTATACTATCTCTCTATGTCCCCCTCATTTTTATATTCAAAAGATGTATTCTGGGATGCTTAGAATTATGTTTTCATATTCCTGAGGGGTTTAAACTGCTATTAAGTTTTTTTTAAATATAAAAGATTTAATATTTTTAAATCTTGCTCTGATGATGCAAGTGTTTGGGGCCAATTGCCTTTTTCACTTTAAAAAAATTCTTTGTTTATTTTAATATAGACAAAAGCCACAACTGCTGATATAATTCTAGAGTTGAAATTGATTAGATAACAAAGCTCCAGTGTTACAGTCAATAAGTATTTTTAAAAATCAAGTTTTTTAAATGTCAAAATTGTTACATCTCATCATAGGGTTAAGTTCTTGTCCAAGAATTTAGTAAGATGTTTGTTGCTAGTAGAGCCTTTGTTATTGTCTTTGTTGGTTTGACTTCATGTTACTTTCTCATCTAATTTGGTAGTGATCCTACTGTAATTTCAGCATTGAGGAATTAGGAGGTATTATGCAGCCGCATATGAAGCCACACAGTCCAGAGACTTCAGGATCTTTGGTCTGGACCAATGGGTTGACATGGTGGCAGCTGTGGGAAGAGGTCATGGCTTCCAGGGCTTCTGGAAGTATGGGGGATGGGGAAGTCTGCCCCGCCCGACTCTGAAAAGACACCAGAGTTCTCAGCCTGGGAACCCAGGTATCTGAATTTTTTTTTCTTTTTGGGTCACACTCGGAGATGCACAGGGGTTACTCCTGGCTCATGCACTCAAGAATTACTCCTGACGGTGCTCAGGGGACATATGGGATGCTGAGAATCGAACCCGGGTCAGCCACATGGAAGGCAAATGTTCTACCTGCTGTGCTATTGCTCCAGCCAGAGTAGCACTGTAGCAGTGTTGTCCAGTTGTTCATCGATTTGTCGATTTGTCGAGCAGACACCAGTAATGTCTCCATTGTGAGACTTGTTACTGTTTTTTTTTGCATATCAAATACCCTACGGGGAGCTTGCCAGGCTCTGCCATGTGGGCGGAATTGAGTAGCTTGGCAGGCTCTCCGAGAGGGACGGAGGAATCAAACCCTGGTCAACTGCGTGCAAGACAAATGCCCTACCTGCTGTGCTCCAGCCCAGGTACCTGAAATTATTTTTAAAGTACATTCGTGTGCAGTGGAATTGAGCCCTTGACATGGCTACACTGGTAGGGGTGAGTATAGCTACCAGGGCTTTGGCAGGCCAGGTACTTTCTGGAGCTTTCAGCTGCAGGGACCCGTGTGTCCATGGATTTTAGCTGCTCGGTTTGCATCTCCTTGGAGATTTAGTCATGAATCTTTAGAGCAGGGCTGGTGGATAAACCATCATGGCAGCAGCTGTTGGAAGTGAGCTGCCTTTTCATTTGTTTAACACTTCATCGTTTTGGCCAAACTTAACAGGGAGGTATGATAAAAATTTCAAGCATCTGTGCCACACCCAGCTACCTCTTGAAGGTCTCACAATTTATGCGGTGGTAGTCACGTGTCATTTAGATCAACATTTCTCAACTGGGAGCCATGTGACCCCCTTGTGGGCCCCAGGATATTCCAAAGGCACCACAAGTGAAAATCATGAAAATAGGGGAGGGCACTGCATGAGATCAGGGGCCGACCTGGTAAGAGAGGAGAGCCACAAGAAGAAAACAGGTTCAGAAGGAAACTGGTTGTTTAAAATGTTGAGAGACACTAGTTTACATCTTAGCCTGGGTTGAGTTTTTTTTTTTTTAATTTTTAAAAAATTATTATTTGAATCACAATCACCAGTTACAAAGCTGTCCATGATTAGGTTTTCATCATACAGTGTTCCAACACCTTCCTTTCACCAGTGTACGTTTGCCACCATCAATGTCCCCAGTTTCCCTTCCGCCACCCCCCCTCCCCCACCCCACCCCAGCCTGGCAAGCACTTCTCTCTCTCTCTCTCTCTCTCTCTCTCTCTCTCTCCCCCCCCCCCCTCTCTCTCACCCTCTCCCTCTCCCTCTCCTTCTCCCCCCCACTCCCAAGCTCCTTTTGGGCCTTATGTTTTGCAATACAGATAACTGAGAGGTTATCATGTTTGTTCCTTTACCTACTTTCTGCACACAGTTTTTATCCAGAATGATCTTTTCCAACTATCCTTGTCATAGTGGTCCCTTCTCTATCCCAACAACCTTCTTCTCCAGCACTTGAAGCAGACTTACAACTGTGGACCAGTCCTCCTGAACCTTGTTCCTCTTGTCCTTGGATATTAGTCTCATATTATGAGATATGTTTCAAATATAGCTTCATATTATGAGATATGTTTCAAATATAGTTTCATATTGTGAGATATGTTTCTTTGTATCCCACAAATGAGTACAGTCATTCTATGTCTGTCCCTCTCCTTCTGACTCATTTCACTCAGAATGGTACTCTTTATGTCCATCTATTTATAAGTGAATTTCATGACTTCATTTTTCCTGGTGCCTGGTTGACATTTTTTAAGCTGTTTTGTTGGTTTCTTCTGTGACCCTGAAATCTTTGGAGATTATTTTCTTGGTGTTATCATGTGCAAACATACAAACATGCCTCTAAAGCCTTTGGAAGAATACAGTGTGTCAGAGAAACTGTGATTATTAGCAGCATAATTCCCAGTGTTTGGAGTGCACTTTGGAACCGTGATCCCTACGAACTAACACAATGAGAGTGACAGAAAGATCCCTCTGAGGGAGTCACCTTTATAAGGCAGGTAGCTTAACCCAGATGTCATGTCATTGAGTTTCCCCTAGAAGCTTCATCCAGGTGTGGCAGGTGCTGTTGATCACAGAGGGATAGTCCCTGCTTAGCTAAATGATAATCTAGAGCTCTAACAATTTTACCCTTTTAGGATGGTTGGTCCGTAGCTTTTGTTTGAGCAGCAGTTTCTGCATTTTCTTCCCTTACACCATAATGGTGTTTTTTTTTTTTTTTTTTGAGGTGGAGGGAGGGGTCTTGGGGCCAGACACAACAGTGTTCAAGAGCTGTTCCTGGTTCAGTGTTCAGGGGGCAAGGCTCTGTAGTACCCAGTGGACCATGGGAATTTTACCTCCACTGTGGGGTTTTTTTGTTTTTTTTTTTTTTTTTTTTTTTGCTTTTTGGGTCACACCTGGTGATGCACAGGGGTTATCCCTGGCTCTGCACTCAGGAATTACTCCTGGCGGTGCTCAGGAGTAACTCCTGAGGATGCTGGGAATCGAATCCGGGTCGACCGCATGCAAGGCAAATGCCCTACCCGCTGTGCTATCTCTCCAGCCCCACCCCACTATGTTTTTAAATTTATTTGCCTTACAGCACTCATCACTATTAGAAAATGTTTGAATTCTAGCTCAGTGGGGGTTTTGGTTTTTGTTTTTTTGTGGGTTTTTTTTTTTTTTGAGGTGTGATCTGGCCACACCCAGCAGTGCTCAGGACTGATTTCTGGTTCTGTGCTCAAAAATCACTCCTAGCAGTGCTCAGGGACTGTGTGGTGCCAGGGATCAAACCTGGGTTGGCCCCCTTAACGCACTGGCCTTCAGAGGGGGTGCCAATCTACAGGTGTCAAATGTTTGAAAGACATTGCTGGGGTCTATAACACTTTGGTTCACACCCATCTAGAGTGACCCCTGCCCTCCCCATCTCTAGAACAAGCCCCAGGAGACAGGTGATGCTTGCTAACGTTGAATAAATGGTGGCCACTTGGGACATTTTAGTCTTTTGGTAATCTGGAAGAGAAAATCAAACTCTCTCTGGCAGAGGGTTTATCTTTAAACCTTGTTTTAGGAAATCATAATTACATATATTATTTTAAAAATGGAACTTTTGAGCTAAAATGATGTTTTAATTTTAGGCATCGTGGTTTATAATTCTGTTCATGGTTGGGTTTCAGGCACACCATGTTCTCCACCAGTGTTCACTTCCCTCCACCCTGTCTCTCCGCTTCTGCCCCCAGCCCCCCAGCTATTCTCTCCCCTCCCTCCCCTCCCCTCTAGAGTTATCTTGATTGTTAATAACCGACTCTCCAGAGGAAAAACTATTTTTTTTCTTGATCTCTTTTAGGTGAAAGAGCCCCCTGAAATCAATTTAGTTCTGTACCCTCAGGGTCTGACCGGTGAAGAAGTATATGTGAAAGTGGACCTGAGGGTTAAATGCCCACCAACCTATCCAGATGTGTGAGTACATTGATAAAAAGCTGTGGTGCAATTTCAGTCCTCTGTTTAGCCAGCATAGAAACTGGTTGAATGAATGGCATTTTTCTCCTTCCTGTCTCTCATCCCTTTTTGGGGGGGAGGAGGAGGGGTAGTTGTGTCACACCTGGCAGTGGTTAGGGCTTGCTCTTGGCTCTGTGCCCAGAGATCAGTCCTTGGAGGTGTTAAAGGAACCATAAGGGGTGCCAGGGTTGAACTTTGGTCAACTGTGTGCAAGACAAGTACCTTACCTGCTGTACTATCATCTCTCCAGCCTCTCTGTTTAAAATTTAATTTTCTTTCACCCATATTGCAAACAAGCACCTCAGGAAAAGACACAGAGGTAACACGTCAGAGGTTGCAAACAGTTGTCTCAGAGCAGATACTGGTATCTGTACTGATTATATTTAAACTATACAACAGACTTAATTCAGGATAAGTTTCATGACTATGTCTATTGCTGAGGTAGTTGTCTGTGACCCTGTGCTATATCTGGTTCCCCTTTAATCTTTTAAATGATTATGTAAGACTTGATTTGGGGGAATATTCCTATACATTTAAGATGATGTGATGCAGGAGAACTTGACTTTTTCCCTGAAAGATAGTCCTTGATGCCACTGTGAGAGAGAGAGAATTCTAGGTTGGTGGGACCATATATGGACTCTTTAAGACTCTTTGGCTTGTTGTGCTTTTTCTCATATAAATGAATAAGTTTTTTGCCTAATTCTTTATAAACTCAGAATATGAGAACTCAAGATTGAGCCATGGGTGACTGTTGAAAGCCCCTCTATGCTGGGTTTAATTTTTTTATTATTTATTTTTGTTTGTTCTGTTTAATTGAATCGCTGTGAGACACATAGTTACAAAGCTGTTCATAGGTGGGTTTCAGTCATACAGTGTTCCAACACCCATCTCTCCTCCAGTGTCCATTTCCCACTGCCCAGTTTCCCTTCCACCTTGCTCCTATACCCCCCATCCATCCTGCCTCTATGGCAGGCTCTTCCCTTCATTATCTCTCTCTCTCTCTCTCCCCTTTTGGGCATTATAGTTTGCAATACAGACACGGAGGGGTTATCATGTTTGTTCCTTTACATATTTTCAGCACATAGTTCTTATCCAGAGTGATCATTTCCAACTCTCTTTGTCATAGTGGCCCCCTTCTCTATTCCAAATGTCTTCTCCCCTAGCACTTAAGGCAGACTTCCAACTATGGACCAATTCTCTTGGCCCTTGTTTCTACTATCCTTGGGTATTAGTCTCATACTATGTTTTTTTTATATCCCACAAATGAGTGCAGTCATTCTATGTCTGTCTTTATTCTTTTGACATATTTCACTCATCATGATACTTTCCACATCTATCCATTTATAAGTGAATTTCATGACTTCATATTTCATAACAGCTGCATAGAATTCCACTGTTTAGATATACTACAGTTTCTACAATCAGTCATCTGTTCTCGGGCACTCAGGTTGTTTCTGGCTATTGTGAATAGTGCTGCAATGAACATAGAAGTACAGATGGCATTGCTGCTGTATGTTTTGGGGTGCCTGAGGTGTATTCCCAGAAGGGTATTTATTGCTTGGTCACATTGGAAGATCAGCTTCTAACTTTGTGAAAAATGCCCATATTGTTTTCCAAAAAGACTGGACCAGTTGGCATTCCCACCAACAATGAAGGAGAGGCCCTTTCTCCCCGCATCCCTGCCAGCACTGTTTACTCTTGTTCTTTTTGATGTGTGCTGGCTTCTGTGGTGTGAGATAATATCTCATTTTTGTTACAATTTGCATCTCCCTGATGATTAGCGAGGTAGAACATTTTTTTCATGTGCCTTTTGGTCATTTGGATTTCTACTTTGAGGAAGTTTCTGCTCATTTCTTCTCCCCATTCTTTTATCCATTTGGATTTTTTTTTCTTGTAAAGTTCTACCAGTGCCTTATATATCTTGGATATTAACCCTTTATCAGATGGGTATTGGGTAAATAATTATTCCCAACCTATGGGCTGTCTTTGTAACTTGATCACCGTTTCTTTTGAGGTACAGGAGCTTCTTTGTTTAATTTAGGCTCTTTTATTTATCTTTGCTTCCACTTGCTTTATCCTTGCTTCCACGTGTTTTATCCTTGAAGGAGCTTCAATGTCATGAAGGGTTCTGCCCACATTTTCCTCCATGTTCCTTATGGATTCAGGTCTGATATTGAAGTTTTTAATCCATTTTGATCTGACTTTTGTGCCTGGTAATAGAGGTCTGAGTTTTTTTGTTTTGTTTTATTGTTTTGTTTTTGCATATAACTGCCCAGTTTTCTGTGCTAGGTTTTTTAAATAAGTCTAACTGGCACGAGGACTTGAGCCTTGTGGGACTTTTATTCCTGAGGATAAAGGAATACCTCTCTAATTCTGGGGGACATTGTTAACGAGTCATGGCTGCTGGTGACGAATGCCTCTAATCCAGGGGTATTCTCCAGACAGCTGAACAGACAAGGGCCCCCACACAGTTCCTGCTTCTCTGTCCAGGTCATACCTCCATTGGTGGAGAACCCTGGCAGAGCAAGCACGTGAGTAGTAACTTGGACTCATACATTCTGGGTTTTGCCCTGTATTTGTTCCAGGCAACTGTCACCCTGGACTTTCCAAATGCAAAGACTGATGTCCTGGGTGATGTTTTGTGGTTTGGACTTATTGTTCAGGGATCCAGTGAGGGAAGGTGACACGTGAGAGGCAGGAATTGAACTGGGATTGGCTATTGACAGCAAGTGCTTTAACCCTTTAGAATATGCCCAGCTCCGGATTGTGTACTCTGTTTAGGTAGAGAGTATTCACTTGTAGTTGAGCTCTATGGGGGATAAAGAGGAGTATGATTCAGCATCCTTGGACTGGCATATTCGCCAAGTATATAACTGGGCCTGTAGTGAGTGGGTGAGTGGGCCTTTCTTTCTCATTCACAGCCCGGGTGCGTGGGATACAGTGTGATGTGGGATACTCACTGAATAGTTGCCTCATCTTGCCTGGTTATTTTTGCTTGATGCTAGAGTACCAGGACTTACACAGAGCACTTGTACTCTTGCTGAGCCATCAGTGATTTTGTTGTTGAAGTACAAGCCAGGGTCGTGTATTACCATTCACAGAGCTGATGTAAGCATTGATTTTTGACTCCAGGAATTGGGGCACACCCAGTGGTGTTTAGGCCTTACTCCTGACTCTGTGCTCAGGGATTCCTGCTGCCAGTGCTCAGGGGACCATAAATGGTTCCAGGGATTGAACCTGGGTCAGCTGTAGGCAAAACAAGCACCCTAACCCTTGTACTATCTTTGGAGTGGGTGTTTTGGTGTTTTGTTTTGTTTTTAGGTGATAGCAGTTGATGTTGGCACATTCTAATCAGATTGTAGACCTGAAATCAGAAATGGGGAGATGGGAGGTACTAGATGGAGTTATAGTCAGTCTGGTCACCTGGTAAAACCACTGGCCAACCCACCTCACCCCACAGACAGAGATGACCCACTCCATGTCCGGTGCCATGACAACAGAGGAACGGAGGCATAGCCGAAATGCTGTTGAAGAAAGCTTCTCAGATGAGGCCTGAATGAAATTCCAGACCCAGGGTCTGGGGCTTAGCAAAGGCAAACTATACTTTGTGGTGTAATTTCTTTTTGTGTATCATTTTTGGTTTTTTCTTCCTCAGGGTCCCCGAAATAGAGTTAAAGAATGCCAAGGGTCTGTCCAATGAAAGTGTTAATTTGTTAAAATCTCGCCTAGAAGAAGTGGCCAAAAAACATTGTGGAGAGGTAAGATGGATTCTGTTGCAATTAAGACAGTCAAAATCTCATGTTTGAGGCTGGAGAAATAGTAGACTAGAAAGGCCCTTGCCCTGTACTCAGCCAACCAGTATTCAATTCTGGGTATCCCATGTGGTTTTCTGAGCTGCAACACCTCCCCCCACACACACCACCACCACCAACAACAACTATCACATATATACACACACAGTGAACCCTGAGTTCAGAGCCAGGAGAAAGCCCTGAATCAAATCAGTTGTCACCCACCCAAAAACATTAGTACAGCAAGTAGGGCATTTGCCTTACATATAGCCAACCAGTTCTGATCTCCTGCATCTCATATGGACCCCAGAGCCCACCAGGAGTGATCCCTGAGTGCAGAGCCAGAATTAAATCCTGAGTACCTCCGGGTGTGGCCCCCAAATACAATTAAATGAAAATTTTAAAAATTATATATATATATATATATCGGACTGGAGCGATAGCACAACGGTAGGGCGTTTGCCTTACAAGCGGCCAACATGGCGGACCCGAGTTCGATTCCTCCGCCCCTCTCGGAGAGCCCGGCAAGCTACCGAGAGTATCTCGCCCGCAAGGCAGAGCCTGGCAAGCTCCCCGTGACGTATTCGATATGCCAGACACAGTAACAACAAGTCTCATGATGGAGACGTTACTGGGCCTGCTCGAGCAAATCGATGAACAACGGGAGGACCGTGACCGTGATATATATATAAACATATTTGTCACCTGCCTTTCCTTGGGCACAAAGACTTTTCCATTGCACCTCAAATCTAATTTTTTTAAAAAGTACAGTTCCAGGGATCAGGCCCAGGGCTTTTTACATGAAAGGAAGGTACCCTACCACTGAGCCATGTCCTGACCCCTTCAAGTCTCATTTTCTGCTAACCTGTTGAGATTTTTTTCCTGTTTGTTTTAAATTTTGGTTGTTGATTATGGGTTACGCCTAGCCCAGTGCTTGGGGGTCACTCCCCCGGTGTTCAAGGTACCATGTAGTGATGGGGCTTGAAACAGGGTCCTGAGTATGCAACGCCTGAGACCCAGACCCCTTTGCTGTCCCCATCTTTTGTTTGTATTGAATATATTATCTCTAAGTGAAACGTACAAAAGAGAATTTTGCTGTTGATGTTGTTTTAAGTTGCAGAATTTGTCATTATGAATGAAAAACTGTAGAGTGTTCTAGGTTGTGGCATTCATGCGCCGTCTTTGGGACCTGCCCGCTCACATTTGAGCATCACCATCTGATCTTGACTCTGGAACCTTTAAGTTGGAAAAAGTCTTCAGACAAGCAAATTTTGGTTTGGGGGGCTTGTTTTGTTTCATTTTGGAAGAGGGGTCCACTCCTGACGATGCTCAGGGGTTATTCCTGACTCCACACTCAGAAATTACTCATGGTGGGGTCAGGGGACCATATGGGTTGCTGAGGATCAAACCTTGACCGTGTGCAAGGAAAGACCCCGACCTGCTGTACTATTACTCCGGCCTCATGACAGGCAATTTTTAAACAGACTTTTTGCCACCTCTACGTTTTTTTCATTAAAATCTTTTCTGTCTTGTTAATTAGCCACACATTCTGTTTATTTCATGTTTCTTCTATATCTGTGCATCTACACTCACTGTAGTATAATTCTTCCTGAATCCTCTGCATCAGAGTCTTGTGAGTGGCATAACTCTCTTAGGAGGGCAGGACTCAGTGACTTTGTAGGGCAGAATATTACTGTATTTTTCTTTTTCTTTTCTTTGAGTTTTGTTTGTTTGTGGACCTCACCTGGTGGTGGTCAGGGCTTACTTCTGGCTCTGAACTCAGGGATCACTCCTGGAGATGTTCAGGGGACCTTTTGGGGTGCTGGGGATCAAATCCAAGTTAACCACATGCAGAGCAAACACCCTACCCACTTTCCTACCTGCAGTCCCCCATTTTTAATATTTGTGTGTGGTGGTACCTAGACACACCGGGTGCTTCGAAGGAATCATCAGGACCCCACCTAGCAGTGCTCAGCCATCTGGTAGCCCAGACTTTACTCAGGCAATGCACGTGCTCTGCCACTTAAACAACATCCCTCAGCCCTACTTTTAATTTTTTTTGAAGAGTTTCTGTACTATTTTTCTATGATAACAGCATGAATGTAAATCCCAGCAGCAGTGCACCAGAGTTCCACTTTTTGCCACGTTCTCATCAGCAAAAGTTGTTTCTTATCTTTATGGCAAGAGCCATTCAAAGGCATGTGATGCTTTTGATTTGCGTTTCTCTGAGCACAGTGATGTTTGTCTTTATGGTCTTCTCTGTACCTTTTTTGGAAAAAAATATTCAGATCTACCTTTTTAAGATAAAATTATTGGGCGTTTTGTTTTGTGTCGTTTTGTTGTTTAGTTGTATGAGTTCTTTATATATTTTGAACATAAACTCCTTTTATCATGTAAATAATTGGTAAATTGAAGACTTCAGCAAGCCCTACAGCTTGCAGTGTAGCTAAAGGCAAATATATGAATTCCTCCTTACAACAGTTAGGTGTTTTTGATTTGCAAAGAAACAACCTATTGATTCATTAACCCAGGTCCGATTTATGCCTCCTGAGAGTTGGGGAATGTGATGCCCAAAAAGAAAGCTTGATTTTTTTTCAGGTACTACCTATGAATGCTTCCCTAAGTGGAAATGAGACTGCTCTAAGTATTGATCAGCCCCCTACTAGCCCATTACTAGCAAAGAGATAATGAGACCTCTAAATATTTGCCCGTGTACCCCTAGAAGGATATTTCCTAGATATTATGTCAACAGATAAAAACTCCTCTATTGGGGCTGGAGCGATAGCACAGTGGGTAGTGCCTTTGCCTTGCGTGTTGCCGACCCGGATTCGACTCCCAACATCCCATATGGTTCCCTGAGCACTGCCAGGAGTAATCCCTGAGCACATGAGCCAGGAGTAAGCCCTGTGAATCGCCGGGTGCAACCCAAAAAGCAAAAAAAAAAAAAAAAAAAAAAAAAAAAACACAGAAAAAACTACTTCCTCTGTTAGCAAGAATGATCCTTTTTTCCTTTTTTTTTTTGACTTCACTTAATCACTTAATCACTTAACTTCCCGTTAGTCGTCGATTTGCTCGAGCGGGCGCCAGTAACGTCTCCATTTGTCCCTGTCGCGTGCTAGTGTAGCCCAATGGCATCTCTTCGCTCCGGGAACATGGAGGGCCTCAAACCGATCGTTCATGACCTTGACAAAGAAGTCTGACCATCTGGTAGGTGGGCGGCCACGCGGTCTCTTGACATCCCGTGGAATCCAATCAGTAACAGCTCTAGTCCAACGGTCGTCTTTAAATCTCATTACGTGACCAGCCCATCTGATTTTCGACACCTTGGCAAATGAGACAGCGTCCCTGATCCTTGATCGTCGACGGATGTCAGAACTCCGGATTCGTTCTCTCATTTGAGTGAAACGTGATATTCCAAGCATAGCTCTTTCTATTCTTCTTTGGGAGACCTGAATGGCGTTCTCATCTTGTTTGCGTAGGGCCCAGGTCTCTGAGGCATATGTTTATGCAGGAAGAACAGTGGAATCAAAGAGATGTGCCCGGAGCCGGAGGTTCTTCGTCCTCTTAGCTATTTCTTCGACGTTCTTGAAGGCGTTCCAAGCCGCTCTCTTCCTCCTGCGCAGCTCGGGTGCCAGGTCATTTGTCATGTTGACCTCTCGACCTAGGTACACATAGCTGTTGCATTCGGAGATGGTCGTTCCATTGAGAGCGATTGGGGCGTCAGGAACAAGGCTGTTTCTCATAAACATTGTCTTCGTAAGATTCAGCTGTAGTCCTACCTTTCCACACTCACGGTCAAAGTCGGCCAGCATTTGTGCCGCTTGGCTGATGTTTGGTGTTATTAAAACAATGTCATCAGCAAAGCGGAGGTGGTGTAGTTGCCGACCATCTATCTTCACTCCCATTCCTTCCCATTCCAGTCGTCGCATGATGTTCTCGAGGGTGGCACTGAAGAGTTTTGGTGAAATGGTATCACCCTGCCGCACCCCTCTCTTGACATCAACGATCACTTCTTTGTAGAATGGTGAGATCCTGGTAGTGAATCCGCAATACAGCTCACGGAGGATCCTGATGTATTGGGCTTGAATGCCCTGATTGGCTAGGGCTTCAATGACCGCTTCCGTCTCAACAGAATCAAAGGCCTTCTTTAAATCAATGAATGTTAAGCAGAGCGGCATCTTGAACTCCCGAGAAACCTCAATGAGTTTGGTTATCGTGTGGATATGGTCGATGGTGCTGAATCCTTTGCGGAACCCTGCTTGCTCACATGGTTGTCCTTCATCTAGTGTTCTGCCAATCCTATTCAGGATGACTCGAGTGAACAACTTGTAGATGACAGACAATAGGCAGATCGGGCGATAGTTGCCAATGTCATGGATGTCTCCCTTCTTGAACAGTAGTACGGTCCTGCTGGTTTTCCATTGAGATGGAACCTTGCATTCAGACAGGTAGCGAGTGAAGAGCCGAGCCAGTGTATTGATGAGTACTGACGGCAGGTTCTTCAGGTGTTCAGGTCTGACCTTGTCTGGGCCGGGTGCTGTTTGCTTCTTTACTGATGAAATGGCGTGTCGGATTTCGGAAGGGAGAACGTTGGGAACGACATACCCATCCTGTGGAATTTGGTATGTCGGCAAGTGGACATGGCTATCGAAGAGATTTGAGTAGAAGTCATGGATAATCTTCTCCATTGCCGTTCTGGAGGATGTGATGGATCCATCAGGACGTCGGAGGGCAGTCATCTTGGTCTTATAGTTGGCGAAGGACAGGCGGGCGTTACGAATACTTTTCCCGGCTTCTGCCGCATCTACCAGTACTTCTGCTCTTCTCTCTTTGAGGTCTTCCTTGATCGCATCTCTGCACTGCTTTGCAAGCTCGGACGTTAGCTTGCGGTTGCCTGAGGCATGCGCCAAACCACGCTGGTGAATTAGCTCAAGAGTTTTCGAAGATAGGCGACTTTTTGTGGCTATCTCTCTCTTGGCGTTCCTCGCACATTCATGGAGGTGCTGAACCAGTCGATCGTATTCCTCGTCAATGTTGTCAACAATGGCATCTTCCCATGTTGCCGCAATAGTACCAAAGAGTTCCCAGTTGGTGGTCGTTCTGGGAGTTCTCTTTTTGAACTTTGCAGCCCTTTCTCCCTGCTCTGTGAAGTAGAATTTTGTACGAAGGAGACGGTGGTCCGATCCCGTTCGAAATTTTGGGACAACAGCGACATTGGTCAGGCAAAACCGTCGATTGAATATGATGTGGTCTATTTCGTTGTGGAATCGTCCACCGGGAGACTCCCATGTCCATCGTTTAGATTCTGCCTTCTGGAACTGTGAGTTACCATGAATGGTCTTGGTCGACATGATGAACTCAGACAGTCTCTCACCCTGTTCGTTCCATTCTAGGCCATGGGTTCCGATGTGAAGTTCTTCAGCTGATCTTCTCGGTCCTATCTTGGCATTAAAATCACCCACAATGATCTTGTAGAAGGTGTGGTCTTCTTTATAGAACTTCTCTAGCTCCATGTAGAACTTCTCGATTTCTCTTTCATCATAATGAGATGTTGGTGCGTAGACAACGAAGATAGAAACTGCAGGCAGTGAGCCACATCTATTCAAATGTAAACGTCCGATTCGGGTTGTTAGGCATTCGAATGAATCAATGCTCTTGGCCAAGTTTGTGTTGACAAGGACACCGACGCCTCCAACACCTCTTTTATCGCATGTTCCGAGGAACAATTCTTCTCCAGTGTCGAAAACGGCATGGTGAGATTCGTGTCTTCTTGTCTCGGTCAGACCAATGATGTCGTACTTGATCATTCGCGCTTGTACCATCAGGTCCTCGATGGATGCATCTGATGCTAGCGTACGTGCATTGAAAGTACAGACGATCATTTTTGTCTTCCTTCGTTGTGGCAGCCTACGTCGGCCTTGAGATTTTGTCGGCCTCTCCTTTCTCATCCTTCTCAGTGCTGCCATGTCGGTGAAGCCTTCAGGGTCAGGTGAATGAGACCAGTTGTAGTTACTGGTTTTGGCATATCGAATACACAGCGGATAGCTTGCCAGGCTCTTCCGTGCGGGCGGAATACTCTCGGTAGCTTGCCAGTCTTTCCGAGAGGTATATAGGCTTTTGGGGTGACCTCTAATCACCCTTGTAGGTGTTACCATATTTGAACCCTATCAAATATGGTATGACAATTCCAGAAGACGGGTATTTAGTGTCTTATGATGTGTCGTGCGGCCGCTTGCGGCCGCGCGGGTGCGGAAAGCGTCCTGGAGTGTGGCGACGGCTGGGTAGTGGAAGTAGTGTCGAGAGTGGAAGTCTGCCAGTGGGGTATTTATCTGGGTAGGGTGGGTCTCCTGTGCACAATTCGAACCCTGGGTGGTTGATGGAAGCAGACAGGGCAGGGTAGGGTGG